>NC_092719.1:35720969-38120969 GCF_047496885.1 Scyliorhinus torazame
ATACTTGGAGCGCACATCATAACTATTTAAAGCAATGACAAGTTTAGCCGTTTACTTGCTGTAATAACGGGTGGGTCTGGCAGGGCTGGACAGTGAGGGAGAGAAGCAAAACAAAAGCAGCTGTGACAACTCAATCCCCGCACCAGGGCACTGACAGAACAACCTGTTGCTGTCAAGGTTACTATGGCCCGCCGGGAGTACAGGAGGCGAAAGAGGCCGGTATTCTGGCCTTTGCATCCCTGGTAGCCCAGCGAAGGATTCTTCTTCAGTGGAAGGATGCGAGGCCCCCAAGCGTGGAATCCTGGATCAGCGATATGTTGGAGAGGGTGAAATGTGCCTTGAGAGGGTCGGTACAAGGGTTCTTTTGGCAGTGGCAACCGTTCTTAGACTTCCTGGCTGAACGGTAGACATTGGTCAATGGCAGCAGCAACTCGGGGGGGGGGGGGGGGGGGGTTACTTTATTTTTGCTTTTGTTATTTACACTGAAGGGTCTGAGAGGGTGTTTAAGTCGGGGTGTTAATGTTAATTTATTATTTATGTACAGGGGGCGGGGGGTTATGGAGGATTGCTTTTCTAGACTGTGATTTGTACTTAACCCTGTTGGATTCTTTTTTCATTTTGTATTGATATTTTATGAAAACCTTAATAAAAAATTATTTTTTTTAAAAAGTTACTATGGCCCACTAGTTCCTTTCATTTTCAGTCCATCACTGTATGATGAAAGGTACAAAGTCTCCCTCTACAAAATTGAATAGTAACATTACTTTCCCCGTAAACAAAGAACAGAAGGACAAAAGGACACTAAGCTTCGGCAACATGGCAGGATTACCCAGGTTGCAAGACTGTACCCACGTTAACTTACATACTCCCCATAGCCAGCCTGGCATATTTACCTTTTAAAAGGGATTCCCTTCCTCCAACTTTCAGCTGGTTTGCAACAATAGACAGAGTGGATGTCTATGTCTCGGCTTGCATGAGTTAAGTGCTGAAATACTATTGGCAAAGAAGTCAAGGATTTTTATTTTATTTATTGGCTATGGATTATCGCTGGCAAGCCCACCATTTATTCCCCATTCCCAATTGCTCCTGGAAAGGTTCTGACAGCTAATTCCCCAGTAGAAGAGCCTGGATGGTCATCGACGTGGCCAGTCTGATCCTGCCTGATGAATCAGAGTTCCCTTTTAGAAATTTAATACTAGCTATTATTAATCTAGTTTAAACATCTGTAGCAGGAGTGAAATGAGAAAATTATATGAATGTAAGAGAATAAATTAGATTTTACATTAACATTTCTCACATTGCCAGTTCTCTCTAATTAATTTGACGTCCTCACCTCAGTATGGCAGCACATCAATGTTACTTCTCAATTCAAACCCATTCCAAATGATAACAATAGAAATGAAAATGGGGCCGTTTCTATAACTGGTGATCACACTAGAATTGAAAATCTACCTCCACATGCTTTATTCCTATTGTTATTTTCTGTGACTGGGAATGTTTTGTTATTCAGATGTATTTCATATCTAGCCCAGAAGTTTAAATTTTCTTAAAATTTTGAAATGTAACTCAAATATAAGACAATTCTCATATTTTCCAGGAGAAAATGAAAGATGTTTTAATTTTGCAGATGTAAATTTTGATAGCTTTTGGGGTACAACACCAACTCACAGTCCCTTTTTGAGCTTTCACGAAGTGGTTTCAAACACCACCTTGTCAGTTTGAAAATAAATGCAATTATTTTACCCTCAATAATGCTGCTGACACATACCTTAGTCATGGCTATGCTAAAAATATATGACCTTTCATGCATCAAAATATAATTTCATGGCATTAGAAACTGAGCTGAATTTTTCCCACTGATTGAAAATTTGGTCTCATTATATTATGCAACTCTTTAATTGTTCATGTGTACATTAAATGCTACTCAAAATTAATCAAGATATTCACCTGTGTAACTTTATCTGTTGTCCATCACAGCCAACTGCAAAAATACAAATTAAAGCACTCAAACAGCCATGTCATCAGAGATAGCCTGCGGAGGGCTATTTGCAAAATCGACCAGGTACTTCGAGATTTGGGAGAAAAAAAGAGAAGGCCAAAAGATAAAAATTGTCAAACTTAGTTCTCTGATTAACCAGGCTGAAGAGAAATGATACAGCTACGCAAAAAATATGAAAATGTTGTTCAAGTTCGCAATGAAAGGTAATCTGTCAAAGTGGTTGTCGATTATATATAAATATTTTGTTTTTAATTGTTTGACCCGAGATTGATCATAAAAAGAAGAAAGCTGACCTGGATAATGTAATGTGAAAGATATTAGCAACTTCTTGACCAGACCTGCTGAGAGATTAAGTAATATCTTTGAAATATTGACTTGCATTAGGATTGCTCTGCATGACTTCCGGGTGCGGCGATGACCAGCTAAGTCGCACGTTTCGGCAGCTCCCGGTTGGAACGGACTTTTGGGCTCTTAATAGGAGCCCCATCGGCAATTTTAACGGCAAAATAACACTGTGCGGTAATCCAGAAGGGAATCCCCCCCGGACACGGATGGAAAAAAGAGAGGGAAGTAGCCGGATTGCGGTGGATCCTCAAGAGCAGCGGCCAGGAAGGCGGGCACCAAAGCAAGATGGCGTCGGAAGAAGGCAGTTTAATATGGGGCCCTGACCAACAAGAGTTCCTGCGGCGTTGCGTAGATGAACTCAAAAAGGAGATGAAGAAGGAGCTGTTGGCCCCGATATTACCAGCGATTGAGGGGCTAAAGGAGGAGCAAAAGACCCAGGAACAGGAGCTTCGGGTCGTGAAGGCAAAGGCTGCTGAGAATGAGGACGACATACAGGGCCTGGTGGTGAAAACGGAGATCCACGAGGCACAACACAAAAGATGTGTGGAAAGGCTGGAGGTGCTGGAGAACAATGCGAGGAGGAAGAACTTAAGGATTCTTGGTCTTCCCGAAGGTGCAGAGGGGGCGGACGTCGGGGCATATGTGAGCACGATGCTGCATTCGTTAATGGGATCGGAGGCCCCGACGGGTCTGCTGGAGGTGGAGGGAGCCTATTGAGTTATGGCACGAAGACCGAGGGCTGGAGAAATTCCTCGAGCAATAGTTGTGAGATTTCTCCGATACAAGGACAAAGAGATGGTCCTCAGATGGGCCAAGAAAACCCGGAACAGTAGGTGGGAGAATGCGGTGATCCGCGTGTATCAGGATTGGAGTGCGGAGGTGGCGAGAAGGAGGGCAAGCTTTAATCGGGCCAAGGCGGTGTTGCATGAAAGGAAGGTCAAATTCAGAATGTTGCAGCCGGCGAGACTGTGGGTCACACATCTAGGGAAACACCACTATTTTGAAACGGCAGACGAAGCGTGGACATTTATTGTCGAGGAGAAGCTGGAGTGAGCGGGCCAGAAGAGAAAGAACGTTTGGGACAAAAGTGGGGGGGTGAATTTGTGGGATGAAGGAGGGAAAAGGGGGAAGAGAAGACTTCCCAGATTGTTAAATCTGCGACCCTGTAACTTCTCTCTCTTTCCCATGTCGTGGGGGAGGGGGTGAGAGAGGATGAAGAACTGTGGGTGCTGGCCATTGGGGCGGGGCCAAAAGGGAAGCGCGGGCTTTGTTCCCGCGCTATGGTAATCATGGCGGGAACAGGGAAGCAGGAAGGAGGGGGCCTCGCACAGTGTGAGCCGAGGTCACGGGGGGAAGCCGAGGTCGGCCAGAGTTTGCTGACTTCTGGGAGTAACATGGGGGGTGCAATTACGCTAGCTTGGGATCTAGCGGGGGGGGGGGGGTTAACTGGGTTGCTGCTGCTGGGGAGAAGGGGGAGCTGGTATGGGGGGGGGGGTCGGGGCGGGGGGGGCGCCGCCTGGGGGGGATACAGCTACATGGGAACCGGGTGAGGAGCTGGATTGAAAAAGGAAATGGCTAGTCATCAAGGGGGGGGTGGTAAAGAGCCCCCCAACCCGGTTGATCACGTGGAATGTGAGGGGGCTGAACGGGCCGATTAAGAGGGCACGGGTACTCGCACACCTAAGGAAACTTAAGGCAGATGTGGTTATGCTTCAGGAGACGCATCTGAAGCTGACAGACCAGGTTAGACTTCGCAAAGGATGGGTGGGGCAGGTGTTTCATTCGGGGCTAGATGCAAAAAACAGGGGGGTGGCCATACTAGTGGGAAAGCGGGTAATGTTTGAGGCAAAGACTATAGTGGCAGATAGTGGGGGCAGATACGTGATGGTGAGTGGCAAACTGCAAGGGGAGGCGGTGGTATTGGTGAACGTGTATGCTCCGAACTGGGATGATGCCAATTTTATGAGGCGTATGTTAGGACGCATCCCGGACCTAGAGGCGGGAAAGTTGGTAATGGGTGGAGACTAATATGGTGCTGGACCCAGGGCTGGACAGATCGAGGTCCAGGACCCGAAGGAGGCCGGCTGCAGCTAGGGTGCTTAAGGATTTTATGGTGCAGATGGGAGGAGTAGATCCCTGGAGATTTAGTAGATATAGGAGTAAGGAGTTTTCGTTTTTCTCCTATGTACATAAAGTATTTTCACGAATAGATTTTTTTGTTTTGGGAAGGGCACTGATCCCAAAGGTGACGGGGACGGAGTACACGGCTATAGCCATCTCGGATCATGCTCCACACTGGGTGGACCTGGAGATAGGGGAAGAAAAACAACAGCTTCCACCCTGGAGAATGGACATGGGATTATTGGCAGATGAGGGGGGGTGTTTAAGGGTGAGGGGGTTTATTGAAAGGTACTTGGAAATTAATGATAATGGGGAGGTACAGGTGGGAGTGGTCTGGGAAGCACTAAAGGCAGTAATTAGAGGGGAGCTGATATCTATTAGGGCACATAAAGGAAAGCAGGAGGGTAGGGAAAGGGAGCGGTTGTTGAATGAACTGCTGAGGGTGGACAGACAATACGCGGAGGCACCGGAGGAGGGACTATACAGGGAAAGGCAAAGGCTACATATAGAGTTTGACTTGTTGACTACGAGTAAAGCAGAGGCACAGTGGAGGAAGGCACAGGGTGTACAGTACGAATATGGGGAGAAGGCGAGTAGGTTGTTGGCCCACCAACTGAGGAAAAGGGGAGCAGCGAGGGAGATAGGGGGGGTGAGAGATGAGGAGGGGGAGATGGAGCGGGGAGCGGAGAGAGTGAATGGAGTGTTCAAGGCATTTTATGAAAGATTATATGAAGCGCAGCCCCGGGACGGGAAGGAGAGAATGATGTGCTTTCTGGATCAGCTGGAATTTCCTAAGGTGGAGGAACAGGAGAGAGTGGGGCTGGGAGCACAGATTGAGACAGAGGAAGTAGTGAAAGGGATTGGAAGCATGCAGGCGGGGAAGGCCCCGGGACCAGACGGATTCCCAGTTGAATTCTATAAGAAATATTTGGACTTGCTGGCCCCGCTACTGATGAGAACCTTTTAATGAAGCGAGGGAAAGGGGGCAGCTGCCCCCGACTATGTCAGAGGCAACGATGTCGCTCCTCCTAAAGAAGGAAAAAGACCCGCTGCAATGCGGGTCATACAGGCCTATTTCCCTCCTGAATGTGGATGCTAAGATCCTGGCCAAGGTAATGGCAATGAGGATAGAGGATTGTGTCCCGGGGGTGGTCCATGAGGACCAAACTGGGTTTGTGAAGGGGAGACAGCTAAATACAAATATACGGAGGCTACTAGGGGTAATGATGATGCCCCCACCAGAGGGGGAAGCGGAGATAGTGGTGGCGATGGATGCCGAGAAAGCATTTGATAGAGTGGAGTGGGATTATTTGTGGGAGGTGTTGAGGAGATTTGGCTTTGGGGACGGGTATATCAGGTGGGTACAGTTGCTGTATAGGGCCCCGATGGCGAGCGTGGTCACGAATGGACGGGGGTCTGACTATTTTCGGCTCCATAGAGGGACGAGGCAGGGATGTCCTCTGTCCCCGTTATTGTTTGCACTGGCGATTGAACCCCTGGCCATGGCACTGAGGGGTTCCGGGAAGTGGAGGGGAGTACTTAGGGGGGAGAAGAACACCGGGTATCTCTATATGCGGGCGATTTGTTGCTATATGTGGCGGACCCGGCGGAGTGGATGCCAGAGATAATGCGGATACTTGGGGAGTTTGGGGATTTTTCAGGGTATAAACTGAACATGGGGAAAAGTGAGTTATTTGTGGTGCACCCGGGGGAGCAGAGCAGAGAGATAGAGGATTTACCGTTGAGGAAGGTAACAAGGGACTTCCGGTACCTGGGGATCCAGATAGCCAAGAATTGGGGTACATTACATAGGCTTAATTTAACACGGTTGGTGGAACAGATGGAGGAGGATTTCAAGAGATGGGACATGGTGTCCTTGTCATTGGCAGGTAGGGTGCAGGCGGTTAAAATGGTGGTCCTCCCGAGATTCCTTTTTGTGTTCCAGTGCCTCCCGGCGGTGATTACGAAGGCTTTTTTCAAAAGAATTGAGAAGAGCATTATGAGTTTTGTGTGGGCTGGGAAGACCCCCGAGAGTGAGGCGGGGATTCTTGCAGCGTAGTAGGGACAGGGGGGACTGGAACTACCGAGCCTAAGTGAGTACGACTGGGCTGCCAATGTTTCAATGGTGTGTAAGTGGATGGGAGAAGGGGAGGGAGCGGCGTGGAAGAGAATGGAGAGGGCGTCCTGCAAGGGGACTAGCCTGCAAGCAATGGTGACGGCGCCGTTGCCGTTCTCACCAAAGAAATACACCACAAGCCCGGTGGTGGTGGCTACATTGAAAATTTGGGGGGCAGTGGAGACGGCATAGGGGAGCTTCGGTGCGATCCCCGATAAGAAACAATCATAGGTTCGTTCCGGGGAGAATGGATGGGGGATTTGGAGCATGGCAAAGAGCTGGGGTAGTACAACTAAGAGATCTATTTGTAGATGGGACGTTTGCGAGTTTGGGAGCGCTGACGGAGAAATATGGGTTGCCCCAAGGGAATGCATTTCGGTATATGCAATTGAGGGCTTTTGCGAGGCAACAGGTGAGGGAATTCCCGCAGCTCCCGACGCAGGAAGTGCAGGATAGAGTGATCTCAGAGACATGGGTGGGGGACGGTAAGGTAGCGGACATATACAGGGAGATGAGGGACGAGGGGGAGATCATAGTAGATGAGCTGAAAGGGAAATGGGAAGAAGAACTGGGGGAGGAGATTGAGGAGGGGCTGTGGGCGGATGTTCTACGTAGGATAAACTCATCGTCCTCATGTGCCAGGCTAAGCCTGATACAATTTAAGGTGCTACACAGGGCGCATATGACTGGAGCACGGCTTAGTAAATTTTTGGGGGTAGAGGATAGGTGTGCGAGATGCTCGAGAGGCCCAGCGAATCACACCCACGTGTTCTGGTCATGCCCGGTACTACAGGGGTTCTGGGTGGGGGTGGCAAGGGTGCTTTCGAAGGTGGTGGGGGTCCGGGTCGAACCGAGCTGGGGGTTGGCTATATTTGGGGTTGCAGAAGAGCCGGGAGTGCAGGAGGCGAGAGAGGCTGACGTGTTGGCCTTTGCGTCCCTTGTAGCCCGGCGCAGGATATTGTTAATGTGGAAGGAAGCCAAACCCCCGGGGGTGGAGACCTGGATAAACGATATGGCAGGGTTCATAAAGTTAGAACGGATTAAGTTCGTGTTCAGGGGTTCGGCTCAGGGGTTCACCAGGCGGTGGCAACCGTTCGTCGACTACCTCACAGAAAGATAGAGGGAATGGAAAAGAAGTAGATAACAGCAGCAACCCAGGGGGGAGGGGGGGGGGGGGGGGGGAGGAATCGGACGGACTCTCAGGGATGTTATTGTATATGTATAGGTATTTGGTATATGTAATTGTATATTGGATTGTTGGACTGTATTTTTGGAGAGTATTTATTTTGGGCAAGGCAGTTGCCATTTAGTTTAGTTTTTTTTGTTTATATATATTTATTATTTGTTTAAAACTGGCCACGGTTATTTATATTGCTTTATTGTTGTGTAAAAGAAACACTACGTATTGTTATGTTTGGCCAAAAAACTTGAATAAAATATATATATTTTTAAAAAAGGATTGCTCTGCATAAAATTGAGATATCTGATGAAAGGAAACATTGTCAACAAAAAAAGGGGATTTCTGAAAAGGAAATTATGTAGAAATGTACTATTGTCATATCCATGTCACTCATTTCCTTCCTCTTTCTCATTACTACGTACAACTAACATGTATTTTATTAGCATGTATTAACGTATATTCTCTGCAGAAAAGCAGCTGTAAGTATAAAGTGGTTTGAACTCACGGCTCCTTTTTCGCTAAAATAACAAACACAGAAAAATACACTGTACATTACAAGCTGTATATTTCCAACATCTTAATCACAATAATATTTCTTCAATTAACATCAAACTGGATATTGCCATTCCATTATTAATAACGTGCTAAATAACAGGCTAACAAGATCCGTTTCTCAGAAATAGCACGTTTAAAGCTGCACTTCGCTGCAATTTTAATAGTAGGTAGTTAATTGTAGAGAAAAGCTGGCAGTTTCCTGTTTTTCATTGTAAGACGAATTTCCCCACACCACCCACTTCCCGTATACTTACAGGACAGTTTTAAGTGAAAAAAATGTACTTAGCTTCACCTAAGTTTTGACTGTCAATGCTGTACCTCCAATCAGCTGAATTATATTAAACTGGAAACAGCATTAGGGCACAATTAACATCTGTAATAGAGATTACCTGAGGATATTGATAGACAACACAGCATAACTCATCATCAGGATGTTAACAAATTCTCTACTTTGCTAAATTCTCTGGCTGAACCTTTTTCTAAATCAATGGTTAGACAATTTGTGATTTGCAATGCAATATTTAGGACTTCAAGATTTAAAAAATCTGTATTTTTAAAGATGTGTTTTTCCATCTGTAAAAATTGCCATGGTTGGTGATTATCCTTAAAGAAGATAGTTTTAAAACTTTGTTACATATCCGAATTAGAACTAATGGTATTATTAAACTGCATGACAACATTGTGTGGGTTATTCAATAAGACACAGAAATATTCAGTCTTCTCCTTTAATATAAATTAGTCTGGTATGTAAGCTGTATTTAGTTCACTGTGCGTGGGTGCAAGTTAGATAATTGACTGCAGAAGCTGGCATGCCCGATTCACTGGTCTCTGGATTTAAACACCGTTTTACACATTTTTGAAAGCTATGCTACACGTCTCATTACTCCTCAACGCCATGGAAATTAATGATAACAACATTATTGTTGAAACCTATGATTTGACTGAGCTTTTCTCTGTATCACTGCTCACATGTAAAATAGGTGTGATATTGTTCAAGTGGCCTGGCTGGCCTTTAAGTGTTGGTTTCTTATAAATGTTTAGCATTTTCACTGTTGGTTGGGAAAGTTTGCATAATATTTAATGCATACAATGTGTTAACGGACATCTGGATAAAACGGATTTATTGAAATAACTTGCATGGTAAAATGTACAAGATGCACTCTGAAACGCGGGACAGCCTTCAATATACCAAGCCTTTTTTGACTAGTCCCGCTGATCAGTGCACGGTGGTAGAGGATTTTGCGAAAGAAATGTCCGTCATGGAATGGACGATGTTTACCCAGAGTCCATAGTGTCAGAAAAAACGCTCTATCCTTAGGATTGAATCCTAGTGCAGCTCTGTCTCAAGTACAGAACAGTTTATCTGATGCTGTAAAGAACTCAGACAACAAAAGCTGTTTCTAGTAGATAAAAATATTTTTTGCACTGTTTGTATCTATAGCTGAATTTAAAAAAAAACATTTATATTCCAAACCAAAGTAAACAAAATACGCACAAAAACGTACCACAATCCACAGTTTGACAAATGTTTCTCATTTTCACCCCTTAACACCCCTCCCAACTGAGCTCCCCCCCCCCCCCCCCCTTCCCTACCCACTGGTGACAAACAAGGGACAGGAATGTCAGGAAGAGCACCCCCTTCGCATTAAATACCCTTACCAGTAGGGGCCCCAGGTCTCCCAAAAACGTTTTATAAAATTCTACCAGAAAATTATCTGGGCCCAGGGCCTTCCCTGCCTGCATCGCCCCCATACCCTCCATCATTTCCACCAGTCTAATGGGTGCTCCCAACCCCTCTACCAGGGTTCACAAGGTTCCCTGTGGAACTCCAACCCGTCCAGGAATCGCCGCAATCCCTCCCCCTGGTCGGGGGCTCCGATTTACAAAGCCTCCTATAAAACTCCTCAAATACCCCATTTACCCCCAGTACTACTCCAGCCCTACTGTACTTCACCCTTCCAATCTCCCTCGCCGCCTTCTGCTTCCTGAGTTAGTGGACCAGCATCCTACTAGCCTTGTCCCTGTACTCATACACTGCCCCTCTGGCCCTCCTCTGGGGACACCGAATATCTCCTGTCCACCCACAGAATCTCGTACACCATCTCTGCTTGCTCCTCCTTCTCCCTATGTACCCAGATCGATACGAACTCCCCCCTAATCACTGCCTCGAGTCCCTCCCACAGCGTGGCGGCCGAGACCTCATCTGTATAATTTAGTTCCTCAGACCCCCGAATGGCACCCTCACCCGCTCACATACCTCCTCATCTGCTAACAACCCTGCGTCCAGCCTTCCCTGCGGGCGCTGCCCCCCGATCCAATTGCCAAGTCCACCCAATGCGGCGCGTGGTTTGAAACCACGATCGCCGAGTACCCCGAGTCGACTACTCCCACCAATAACGTCTTACCCACCACATAAAAATCAATCCGAGAGTACACCTGTGCACATGGGAGAAAAACAAAAACTTCTTCGCCCTTGGACTCCCAAACATCCATGGGACCAACCCCCCCATGCGCTCCATGAGTCCCTTCAGCTTCTTCGCTACCGCCGACACCCTCCCCGACCACGGGGCTTGACCAGTCTAACCCTGGATCAATGACCGTGTTAAAATCCCCTCCCATGATCTACCGGTGCAATTCCAGGTCCTGGATCTTCCCCAGCACTCACCTCATAAACTCCACATCATCCCAATTTGGAGCATAAACATTGATCAGGGCCACGAGCATCCACTCCAGCTTCCCACTCACCATCAAGAACTTTCCCCCGAAACTGCTACCATATTCCCCACCTCAAATGCCACCCGTTTATTTATCAACACCGCCACCCCCACCCTGTGATTTCATGTCTAATCTTGAATGAAAGACTTGCCCACCGTTTCCTTAGCCTTGTCTGATCCCAATCTTCAAATGTGTTTCTTGTAAAAAGGCTACGTCCGCCTTCAAGCACCTCAGGTGCATGAAGATATGTGACTGTTCAACTGGCCCATTCAGCCCCCTCACTTTCCATGTGACCAATCTGGTCGGAGGGCACCCTGTCCTCCTCCCCAACCGTCAGCCATACCCCATCATAGGCCAGCCCCTGGCCCATGCCACACAACCCTCCAGGCCCTCCCTCTGATGTCCACTGTCACCACTCCCTGCTATGCAATGCCACAACAACAACACCTTTGTCAGCAGCCTCCCTCCCCTTCCCTTAAACAAAACAACTATCCTATCCTCCTCTACAACACTAGTCGCCTGATCACCCCCCCCCCCCACTGCGCTCGCGTTAACTAGCCCGCCCAGCTAGCCTGGCAGCCCGCCCCAAGGCGCCTAAGCCTCCTACCACCCGCTGATTCCCCTCCTGCCCGTTCGCACACCTCACAAACAACAATGAAACAAGAAAAAAAAAGCGCACTCGCCCTCAGTCGCAACAAAACATCTCGAAGGAGAAAAGTTCTCCTTCAACCAACAAAAAAAAAATGATACAGGTAAAAACGGACAGAAAAAGCACCCATCTTGTCATATTCCTCCACAGTTCAATGTCCTCCTTCTCCTGCTAGTTCATTGTCTCTTTAAAAGCTCCTTTACCTCCTGTGGTAGTATGCATTAGGGGTCATGTGGGACTGTGAAGCCGTGATGCTATTGGCTGACAGATCCCGGGTCCTGGTTGGCTGTTGATCCCTAGCTCCGCCCTGAAGGCGGAGTATAAGAACCTGGGCTTCTCCCCGCAGCTCCAGTCTGTTGCTGAACTGCTGGGAACAAGTCACGCTTAATAAAGCCTCATCGACTTCATCTCTATTCGTCTCTCTCGTAAGTCATTGTGCGCTACAATTTATTAAGCGTGCTTAAAGGACTATGGAGCTCAGGATCGCCCCGGAATGCCTGCGGATCAACCCCCACGCAGTGAACGCGGCAGCAGTTTTTAAACACTGGCAGGCTTGTTTCGAAGGCTACCTCCGAACGACCCCCGGCCGGATCACAGAAGACCAGAAACTACAGGTCCTGCACTCAAGGGTAAGCCCGGAAATTTACCCTCTCATAGAAGACGCAGAGGATTTCCCGACGGCGCTCGCAGCACTGAAGAGCGTCTACGTTCGTCCAGTGAACCAGGTCTACGCACGCTACCAACTCGCAACGAGACGGCAAAGTCCCGGAGAATCGCTAGAAGAGTTCTAATTTTGGGACGGGGCTGCGGCTGCCCGCCGGTAAACGCGACGGAACACACGGACATGTTAATTCGCGATGCGTTTGTGGCAGGTATGAACTCTCCCCAAATCCGCCAAAGACGCTTAGAAAAAGAGTCGCCAGGACTCTCAGAGGCACGGGCCATTGCAGCTTCCCTAGATGTGGCCTCACAAAACGCCCGCGCCTACGGCCCCGACCGCGCGGCAGCCCCTTGGGCTCCATGGACCCCCGTCGCGACAAACCCCCTCCCCCCCCCTCCCTCACAGGCTTGCGCGGTTAAGACGCCAGACCATCCCGGGGGGGCCCGCTGCTATTTCTGCGGGCAGGCGAAACACCCCCGGCAGCGCTGCCCAGCCCGCGCAGCAACTTGCAAGAGCTGCGGGAAAAAGGGCCATTTCGCGGCTGTGTGCCGGTCCCGGGGGATCGCCGCTGTCCCCGGAGAAGAAAGAGTCCAGCGCATCCCAAACGCTCCCCAACCCCCCCAGCGCCCCATGTGCGACCCGCGGGCGCCGCCATTTTGGGTCCCAGCCACCACGAGGGGAGGATGGGCGCCGCCATCTTGTGACCCCCCCAGCCATGTGCGATGCATGGGGCGGCCATTTTGTCCACCCCCGACCACGTGCGATCCGTGGGGGCGGCCATCTTGTCCACCCCCGGCCGCGTGCGATTCATGGATGCCGCCATCTTGGATGACAACAAAGGACCCCAGCATCGACGGCTCCATGGGGTCCGAAGAAGACGCTGAGACACCACGACCACATCTGGCCTCGGTGACGCTGGATCAAGCACGGCCCCGGACGCTCCAGACGACGACAACAACGGTGCTGATCAACGGACACGAGACACCTTGCCTGATCGACTCCGGGAGCACCGAAAGCTTCATCCACCCCGACACGGTAAGACGCTGTTTTTTGACCATCCGTCCCAGTACGCAAAAGATTTCCCTAGCTGCAGGATCCCACTCCGTAGAGATCAAAGGGTTCTGCATAGTGACCCTAACGGTGCAAGGAAGGGAGTTTAAAAACTACAGGCTCTACGTCCTTCCCCAACTCTGCGCACCCACATTACTGGGATTAGATTTCCAGTGCAATCTGCAGAGCCTAACGTTTCAATTCGGCGGCCCAATACCCCCACTCACTATCTGCGGCCTCGCAACCCTCAAAGTTGAACCGCCATCCTTGTTTGCAAACCTCACCCCGGATTGCAAACCCGTCGCCACTAGGAGCAGACGGTACAGCGCCCAGGACCGGACATTTATCCGGTCCAAAGTCCAGCGGTTGCTGAAGGAAGGTATAATCCAGGCCAGCAATAGTCCCTGGAGAGCACAGGTGGTAGTAGTAAAGACCGGGGAGAAGCAAAGGATGGTCATAGACTATAGCCAGACCATCAACAGGTACACACAGCTAGATGCGTACCCTCTCCCCCGCATATCCGACATGGTAAATCAGATTGCCCAATATAAGGTCTTCTCCACCGTGGACCTCAAGTCCGCCTATCACCAGCTCCCCATCCGCCCAAGTGACCGCAAGTACACAGCCTTCGAGGCAGATGGGCGACTATACCACTTCCTAAGGGTCCCATTTGGCGTCACAAACGGGGTCTCGGTCTTCCAACGGGAGATCAACACGGGTTACTGGCCACGTTCCTGTATCTCGGCAACGTAACCATCTGTGGCCACGATCAGCAGGACCACGACGCCAACCTCCAAAAATTCCTCCAGACCGCAAACGCCTTGAACCTCACATACAACGAGGACAAGTGCGTGTTTAGCACAAACCGGCTGGCCATCCTGGGATACGTAGTGCGCAATGGGATAATAGGCCCCGACCCCGAACGCATGCGCCCCCTTATGGAATTTCCCCTTCCCCACTGCTCCAAAGCCCTGAAACGATGCCTGGGTTTTTTTTCATATTACGCCCAGTGGGTCCCCCAGTATGCAGACAAGGCCCGCCCACTAATACAGACTACTACCTTCCCCCTGTCGACAGAGGCTCGCCAGGCCTTCAGCCGCATCAAAGCGGATATCGCAAAGGCCACGATGCGCGCCATCGACGAGTCCCTCCCCTTCCAGGTCGAGAGCGACACCTCCGATGTAGCTCTAGCGGCCACCCTTAACCAAGCGGGCAGACCCGTGGCCTTCTTCTCCCGAACCCTCCACGCCTCAGAAATCCGCCACTCCTCAGTGGAAAAGGAAGCCCAAGCCATAGTGGAAGCTGTGCGACATTGGAGGCATTACCTGGCCGGCAGGAGATTCACTCTCCTCGCTGACCAACGGTCGGTAGCTTTCATGTTCGATAATGCACAGCGGGGCAAAATTAAAAATGACAAGATCTTAAGGTGGAGGATCGAGCTCTCCACCTTCAACTACGAGATCTTGTACCGTCCCGGAAAGCTGAACGAGCCGTCCGATGCCCTATCCCGCGGCACATGTGCCAACGCACAAATAGACCGTCTCCAAACCCTCCACGAGGACCTCTGCCACCCGGGGGTCACTCGGTTCTACCATTTTATAAAGTCCCGCAACCTCCCCTACTCCGTGGAGGAGGTCCGTACTGTCACCAGGAACTGCCACATCTGCGCTGAGTGCAAACCGCATTTTTTCAGGCCAGATAGAGCGCACCTGATCAAGGCTTCCCGCCCCTTTGAACGCCTCAGTCTGGATTTCAAAGGGCCCCTCCCCTCCACCGATCGCAACACATACTTCCTGAACGTGGTGGACGAGTACTCCCGTTTCCCTTTCGCCATCCCCTGCCCCGACATGACAGCGGCCACAGTTATTAAAGCCCTTAGCACTATATTCACACTGTTCGGTTGCCCCGCATATATCCATAGCGACAGGGGGTCCTCCTTTATGAGTGACGAGCTGCGCCAGTTCCTGTTCAGCAAGGGCATAGCCTCGAGCAGGACGACCAGCTACAACCCCCGGGGGAACGGGCAAGTAGAGAGGGAGAACGGCACGGTCTGGAAGACCGTCCTACTGGCCCTACGGTCCAGGGATCTCCCTGTTTCACGGTGGCAGGAGGTCCTCCCGGACGCTCTCCACTCCATCCGGTCGCTGCTGTGTACCACCACTAACCAAACGCCTCATGAGCGCCTCCTTGTCTTCCCCAGGAAGTCCTCCTCCGGAACGTCGCTGCCGACCTGGCTGGCGGCCCCAGGACCCATCCTGCTCCGGAAACATGTGCGGGCGCACAAGTCGGACCCGTTGGTCGAGAGGGTTCATCTCCTCCACGTGAACCCGCAGTACGCCTACGTGGCGTACCCCGACGGCCGACAGGACACGGTCTCCCTGCGAGACCTGGCGCCCGCCGGCAACACGCACACCCCCCCGACACCGATCACCCCCTCCCTGCCACCGGCACACCCCGCGACCGCCCCCTTCCCAGGAGGATCGGTCCTCCTCCCATGTTCGACCAGGAGTGAAACAGAAGCAGACACCGAAAAGCTCCCGGAGACGACAACGCGGGAACAAGCACCTGCACCACCACCGGGGCTGAGGCGATCAACAAGGAAGACCAGACCGCCCGCTCGACTCGTGGCATCGGTGTAACACAAGAATGTTGTGGACTTTAACGAGAATGTTCTTTTTCCTCTTACGAATATTGTAAATAGTTCACAAACCCTGTACATAGCCCAATGTAGGGCAAAGTGTAGAGCATTGAAAGGACATGCCAAAAATTTTCTCCTCCCAGGACCAGCCTTGTAAACCCCTACCACCATGCGAAGCACCACCCCGCCGGGTTCATTTTTAACAAGGGGTGAATGTGGTAGTATGCATTAGGGGTCATGTGGGACTGTGAAGCCGTGATGCTATTGGCTGACAGATCCCGGGTCCTGGTTGGCTGTTGATCCCTAGCTCCGCCCTGAAGGCGGAGTATAAGAACCTGGGCTTCTCCCCGCAGCTCCAGTCTGTTGCTGAACTGCTGGGAACAAGTCACGCTTAATAAAGCCTCATCGACTTCATCTCTATTCGTCTCTCTCGTAAGTCATTGTGCGCTACACCTCCTCTGGTGTTCCAAAATAATGTTCTTGGCTACTTTGAAAGGCACCCAGAGGCGAGCCGGGTACAACATCCCAAACTTCACCCCCTTTTTAAAGAGGGCAACCTTCACCCGATTAAACACGACTCTCCTCTTCGCCAGGTCCGCGCCCAGGTCCTGGTACACCCGAAGCTCGTTCCCTCGGCAGGTGCATCTCCTCGTCTGCCTCGTCCATCTCAATATCTTCTCCTTATCCAGGAACCAGTGAAGACGTACCACCATCGCCCTCGGCGGCTCATTCGCCTGCGGCTTCCTCACTCAGGGCACTGTGTGTTCGGTCGACCTCCAGGGGCCGCTCAAAGGCCCTCTCCCCCATTAGCTTGTGCCAGCATCCGCTCCCTCACTACCTCAGGCATCCCCACGATTCTTAGGTTCTATCTCCGGGATCGGTTCTCCAGGTCCTCCACCTTCTTTAACTGCTTCTGAGTCATCCGCATCACACCTGTTTTGGCTGGCAACGGGGTAAGCTGCTCCTCGTGCTCCCCCCACCATCTCCTCCTCTTTCCGAATAGCCTGGCCCTGGGACTCCAGCCTCTGCTCCACACGGTCAATCCACATTTTTAACAGTTCCACCGCCTTGGCGAGGTCCTCCTGGGCCTCCCTCCTCTGTCAGCTAAACTTTTCATTTTAAAAGTTGCTCCGTTGACCATTGGGCGGGCAAGGCTCGCCCTTTACCCTCCGCTATCTTGACCTGTGGTGCTCAAAGATTCTTTTACTCCAACTGTTCCCATCTTCTCGGCCCACTTCTGGTCCGTGGATCCATCCACCAGCCCCACCAGTGGAGTCAAACTTTTCTCCAATCACCCCTACACCTTTTTTCCGCAAAACATCCACCCTACAAATGGGGAAAAGGCCCAAAAAACAACCTCAAGCGGAAGCTGCCAAATGTACGACCACACACACCATGGCTGCCACCAGACGTCCTCATGCCCTTATACAATCGAAAATCACCAGAACCCATTGAATTTGTCCTTACACTAGTAGCCGTAGGGGCCACATACAGTAGCTGCACCCAGGAGATGAGCATAGGCCCGAACCCAAACCTTCCCAGGATCTTGAACAAATACCTCCAATCTAGCCCTTCAAACGCCTTCTCCGCATTCATCAACAGAATAACCTCCACCACCTTACTCTTCGACAGAGTCATTATCACATTCAACAAGTGCCTAATATTGCTCGACAGCTGCAGCCCTTTCACAAAACCCGTCTGAACTTCCAAGACCAATACCAGCACACACCCCTCCAGCCGGCTGGCCAACACCTCAGTGAACATCTTCACAACTGTGTTCAATAGGGAGGTTGGCCTGTATGACCCAACTGGGAAGCCGTCCAGCCCTGGCGCCTTCCCTGCTTGCACCCAGTACTGCCTCCAGTCCCTGTCCATTCCCCCTTTCTACGTCCGGGAACACCAGCCCATCCAAAAGACACCCCATCTCTTCCTCCCCTTGTGGGTCCAACCTGTACAGCCCCCTGTAAAAAATTTTAAATGCCGCATTAATTTTCTCCTGCATCGTCACCAACTCCCCCCACAACCCTCACTTACATTATCTCCCATATGGCCTCTTGTCGTCCCAACTGATGTGCTAACAGGTGGCTGGTTTTCTCTCCATACTCATACAGAACCCCCTTTGGCTCGTCGAAGTTGGTCCACTGCCTTCCCTGTCGTCAGCAAATCAAATTCTCCTTGAAACTTCTTCCGTTCTGCCAAAAGCTCCCTGGTCGGGGCACCCGCCGGTCTACATCCAAAATTGCCCACACCAACCTCTGTCTCTCCGCCAACTCTACCTTATCTCTATGGCCTTGTACAAAATCTCCTCTCCCCGCACCCCACTGACTTCAGCCCCTCACAAAACGTGGAGGGCAAGACCTCCCTATTCTGGTTCAACTCTACCTTATCACCAAAGTCAGCTTTCCATAAAACCTTTTATCCACCAACAGTGCCAAATCCATCCTCCATGAGGGCACTGTGCCCGGCCCACACCAAGCCTTACATCCATGTAGTGCGACCACTATCGCCGCATTTCCCATATCTACTATCCCTCGGAGCACCGATTTCCCCAGCACGAAAATATCTAAATGGGAATATACCCGGTGCACATCTGAGGAGTAGAACTCCTTCTCTCCCTGGTATCTAAACTTCAGTGCCCCCCCCCCCCCCCATCTGATCCATGAATACCCCCAACTACGTTGCCATTCCTAATCTGGCCAATGTCTTTGGGCTCGTTCTATCCATCCGAGGGTCGAACACACAGTTGAAATCACCCCCACCCATTATTAATTGATGCAAATCCAGGTCTGGGATAGCTGCCACCATCTTCTTGATAAACTCTGCATCATCCCAATTGGGTGCAAGACGTTTACCAACACAGTCAGTACCCTGCTCACCATCACGTATCAACCTCCTGGGCCCCACCCCTCACTGGTCACCACAAACGCCACCCTTTTACTAAATAGGCTTGCAACCCCTCTCAACTTGGAATCAAACCCCGGGCGAAATGTCTGACCCACCCACCCTTCCTCAACCTCACCTGATCCGTCACCCGCAGGTGCATCTCCTGCAGAACAATTACCTCCATCTTTAAACTTTTCATGTGCACAAACACGTGCGATCGCTTCACCGGACCATTCAACCTCCGCACATTCCAAGTCACTATTCTCACCAAGGGCTACTGTTCAAGGGCCGAGGTCCCAGGTTTGATCCCAGCTCTGGGTCACTGTCGTGTGGAGCTTGCACTCTCTCCGTGTCTGTGTGGGTTTCACCCCCACAACACAAAGATGTGCAGGCTAGGTGGATTGGCCATGGCAAGTTGCCCCTTAATTGGAAAAAATTAATTGGTACACTAAATTTATTTTAAAAAATAAAGTCACCCAAAGTTTGGCTGTGTGCAACACCCCAAACCGAACCTTGTTCTGAAAGAGCTCCACTTTGGCCCGGTTAAAACCCGCCCGCTGCTTGGCCAGGTCAGCCCAATGTTTTGAAATATTTGGATCCGCTGACCCTCCCAACTACACTCTCGCGTCGTCCTCGCCCATCTCAGAATCTTCTCCATCTCTGAAATTTATGCACTTGAACTATCACCGCCCACGGCGGCTCCTCAGCTCTCAGCCTCAGCGATCGGTGTGCCAAGTCCACTTCCGGGGCCCTCTCTCAGACCCCCTCATCTACCAGTTTTATAAACATCTTTGAAACATTGGCCATGGCACTTGTTCCCTCCACCCCCTCCAGCAGACCCACGATTTGTAAATTCTGCCACCTGGACCGATTCTCCTGATCGTCCACCTTTACCTTCACCTCCTACAGGCCGGCCCCAGCATCGCCACCTCTGCCTCCCAACGCCACGAGCTGATCGCTGTGATCCGTTCCTACCCTTTCCACCTTACGGATCATTGCACCTTCCGATTCCAGGTGCTTATCCATCCGCTCCAAAATCCTGCAAAGAGGGGCTACTGCTCCCTCAATCACCTTGGACCAGTCTTCTTGAATTCCCAGCCAATGCTGCCAGAGCTCCTCCTTGACCAACACCATTAACTACTCCACAGGCAGTGGAGTGGACGGTGACAACGCTCCCGACTCCGTTATGCTTTCTGTAACTGCGCCACGCAGATCCTCCATCTCTGGAGATGTCGTCTTATTCAATTTCTGCCCAGTGTGGTAACCCTCCGACATTCCACTGCGGAGGAGAATTCAACTCACTCCACTTATTTTTCAGAATCTCCAACAAAAATGCCCTTTAGCCGGACAGAAAGGGCCAAAACCAAAGCCTCTGAGCAGGGGCCACCATGTGTGCGACCGATCAGCTCATGGCCGCCACCAGAAGTCCCATAGCTGAATTCTAATTTTCCACCCCAATGAAAAAAATATATTTATACTATAACTAATTGAAAAGAAGAGATTTTGGAACAGTTACGTGAGTCTTAAGGCAGCTTGTGAAGTAATAGGTAAATCTGTATCTGGAAGGAGCACCCGTATTTCTAGGCCACTACATGCAACAGAGCGAGATTTTCCAACCCCCCCCCCCAGCATATTTCATGGCGTTTTGCATTCCCCACTCCACACCCTCCGCTGCCAGGGAACGCACCATTGGGGGGGGGGGGGCAGGGCGTCAACATCAGCAGGACCAGAAGACGCTGCCTGCTGGAAGGGCCAGAAAATAACCATAACCATATGCCAAACCACATATTAACCATAAGCAATGCCACCAGTGGTCCAGTGATGTTTAGACAATAAATATTCTTTTAAAAAATGTTCATGAGCAATTCCACAGCAGACCATGTTGGTCCATTCATTTTACTTCATTCAGCATGTGTCAAACTGATATGCAGTTATTGCGAGTTAACTAAAAGATCTGTAACTAAACAACTACACAAAAGAAACAGTGGAAAAAAGAAAACAATAATCTGATGCAGTGTTTGTGTCTTTTTGTTGGCAGAGGAATACATTTGATTGAGAGAGAAGAGGAAGTTTGTATTTTCTATGAGAAACTAAATATTCAGGATTCATTGAATAGTAATGGAGATGTGGAATTACACAGTATGGAGGATGAAATACGATTCTTGAATATTCAACTGACGGAGGAAAAGAGACAGATTGAAAGGGTTCGCAAAGATGTGCCAAGCAAACATGAAATGGAATCAAACTTGATCAAGTTACAGAAAGAGGTAAGAAAAGAACAAATTCAGTAGTTTGCTCCTTGTGAAAAGGACAAACCTATTTGCAGACATTATAACCAGGTAGATAACATACATAGTGAAATATTTTTATTTTTGGAAAGGCTTTGACAAAGTTCAAAATTAATGGCATACTCATAAAGACTACTGGAACTCTAGTTAGGAGACAGGTTTAAAAAGTATGAAACTGAGTACTTGAGAATACGTAGTGAAAGATTAAGGGCTGAGTTAAATAATCTTTAGGACAGAGTTGTCACAAAAAGAGAGCTGGAAGTTGTTGCAATATTCATCAGTCATAAGTCAACGCCATCGAAACTCTTCAAGCATGGCAAGACATCACAACGCTGCCCCCCCCCCCCCCCCCCCCAACCACTAGCCCTCACCCCCTTTTTCTAACCCACTAAGATGTGTACAAGTAGCAACAGAGGATTGCAGCAATGAGGAGCATGCACCAAATGAGCAATTGGAATCTTAAAGGAGCGCGTTTGCTGTCATTATCGTTCAGAAGAACCTGTACATTATTCTGAAGCCTATGTGTCTGGCCTAGTTGAAATTTACTACACTATATACAAATCTGCTATTCAAAAAGATGGATATTCATGCTTTGGAAGTAGAAGTACGAGGAGGGAAACTTCAAGATGACGATCACTAGAGGACCCCTCAATGATTGCTAGGGCTGCCAATCCTCCAGGATTGTCCTGGAGTCTCCTGGCATTTATGATTATTCTCCTGGGCACTGTTGCGAGCATTTCAGGAGGCAAATTATTCGGGAATTCCCTGTTTTTAATTTCCTTTGAAAAATTTATTTGTTGGAAATATATCGGAGCTAGGGAACAAAGCCGTATTACTGGATGAGGTGGTTGGATTCAAAGGGACGCGCGCCTAAACCTGCATAAATACACCCAACTAGAGTTGGCAACTCTAATGATTGCTGCAAGGGGAATTAGTTTGCAACTGGTCATTCATCTCTTCTATTTAAAAGTCTCTATTTGTCATCGCAGCCATAACTCCTTCAAAGGGCAGATTTTTCAAGCTAAGTTCCATGTTTGAGCATCACTTCAGATCTGTTGGCCCCTACATGACTACATCTATTATAGGAAAAACTTGCATTTATGTAGCACTTGGAATCCCTATCCGCATTTATATAATGGATTGCATGATCTCAGGTCAACACAAAGTGTTTCACTTCCAATTAAGTACTTTTGAAGTGTTGGTTCAGGCTCAATATCAGACGGCTGTCTCCCAAGGGGTATCTGGCAGCTGATGCACAAGATCTAGCTGGTAGTCTCACCTTGTTAATGCAGAATCCAGTGTTTTAGGGTTCTGCATGGCAACACCATGCAGTAAGAACAGTGGGCGAGATTCTCCGACCCCCCCCCCCCCCCCCCCCCCGGCGTGAATCCCGCCCCCGGCGGTTGCCGAATTCTCCACCACTGGATATTCGGCCGGGGGCGGGAATCGCGCTGCGCCAGTTGGCGGGCCACCCCCCGCGATTCTCCGGCCCAGATGGGCCGAAGTCCCGCCGCTAAAATGCCTGTCCCGCCGCCGTAAATTAAACTACCTACCTTACCGGCGGGACAAGGCGGCGCGGGCGGGCTCCGGGGTCCTGGGGGGGCGCGGGGCGATCTGGCCCCGGGGGGTGCCCCCACGGTGTCCTGGCCCGCGATCGGGGCCCATCGATCCGCGGGCGGGCCTGTGCCGTGGGGGCACTCTTTCCCTTCCGCCTCCGCCACGGTCTCCACCATGGCGGAGGCGGAAGAGACTCTCTCCACTGCGCATGCGCGGGAATGCCGTCAGCGGCCGCTAACGCTCCCGCGCATGCGCCGCCCGGGGATGTCATTTCCGCGCCAGCTGGCGGGGCACCAAAGGCCACGGTCTCCACCATGGCGGAGGCGGAAGAGACTCTCTCCACTGCGCATGCGCGGGAATGCCGTCAGCGGCCGCTAACGCTCCCGTGCATGCGCCACCCGGAGATGTCATTTCCGCGCCAGCTGGCGGGGCACCAAAGGCCTTTTCCGCCAGCTGGCGGGGCAGAAATTCGTCCGGCACCGACCTAGCCCCTTAAGGTTGGGGCTCGGCCCCCAAAGATGCGGAGCATTCCGCACCTTTGGGGCGGCGCGATGCCCGACTGATTTGCGCCATTTTGGGCGCCAGTCGGCGGACATCGCGCCGTTTCCGGAGAATTTCGCCCCCTAACTACTGTCTCCTTTAACTAGAGTGCAAAGTGAAGTGTTTGTTTTGCATTGTAACTGTGACAATTCAGAAGTATTTCATTGACAGTGAAACACTTTATGTTGTCCTGTGGTCATGAAAGCCTTTATGTAATTAGAAATTTTTCCTTTCTTTTGTTTGGCTCTTAATTTTAGAGGATGAAAAGTGTGCAAATGCCTAGGGTTCTCACAGAATTAAAAGAAGAGTGGTTGGTATATTACCTCACCTTGGCAGCTAAAATTACTGAACCTTTAGTGACACTAGACAGCTTTTCCATGGGGGAAAGTTACCATTCAGTGCAGTACTCATATATGGTATGATGGATCACAGTGGCACTTTGAACTGATTATATTTGACATTTTCCTTTGCCCTTTCTGCCACAATGTGATTCTGTTCTGTAGACCTTGTGTAAGTGTGTATGAGTCACCATTGTTTTAATGGTCAAGTTCAACATCGCAAAACATGCATATTATTTTGCCAGATTTGATTTGGAAGTTGTAATTTATTGGCTTAATCACAGAGTAAGAAATCTTGCAACAATGACAATCTAAATTACTTGGCTCTCCTTGAAGTAGAGTTGCACATTTGAAATGGAACAATTCTAATTCATCTTGTAAAAAAAAATCTAGATTTCCTCTGGGGTTCTTACCTAACTTGTGCCAAGGTTCCAGTGAGAGATAAGGAACCCTGTGTACCAAACTGTGTGAAATCATTGTTGGAGAAACATGCTCGATTGAGAGTAATTATTTTATATTGAAAGTTAATATCCTGCCAGAGGGACTGACCTTAACTTTACTTGCCAATGGAAATGGAATATATAGATGGTTGAAATAACAGTAGAGTCCTTTGAATGTCAGGCAGGGGTATTCTGAATACATGTAAATCGGGATCTTTTCATATACCTGTTTTACATTAAATCATAGAAGTCATGCTTCATACGCACCAGTCAGCACAGCCCAGTGAGATTGGTCTCTCTGACCTATTATTCATAGGGGCACATAGCTGCAGATACTTGGCTCACAGGATATGTCCTTTACTATGCAACCAACAACCAGCACAAGCAACAGCTGTGCCTATTAGACCAGTGTTTTTCAAAGTGGGGGTCACGACCCACGGGTGGGTCGCAGATGTTGAAAATGGGTTGCCAGAAATGATCACCAAGGATCGACTGATCCTTTTTTCCGTTTTCTCTCTGGAAAAGCTTTTGGTGCCCTGGACTGATCCTGTTCAAAAGAAAAACGTGCACATTCATAAGGTTAAATTTGAAGCCTAGCCAATACACAAGTATAATGTTTCATTATGCAATCATTTGAAATGGCTGTGGGATCAACACTGGTGTAGCATTACATTTGACTGGTTCTGTTCTGTTTATAACACGCATTTTGTAGAAGGCGGTAATACGGTGAGGCACCCTCAGACGATGACATAGCCAGCATGAGGAGTTTTGATGTGGAGGAAAAGCTTAGTAGTGCCTCATGAATTTGTGCACTTTATGAAAAGAAAAAAATTGGGAAAGAGTTGTAATTTTAAAATGTACAGTGAATCAGGTTTAAATTGTGACAGTAGGGGCAGTACTGCAGCTTGTCTGGTCAATGGACTCTGTCTGTGTCTCAAATTTCCCGCCATGAAGGCAGGCTATGGCTTCAGAGTTTGACGAGTATTGTCATTATCTCACAATCCATCTCATTGCTTTTCCCCGTGTGCACTGAAATATTTTGTTGTAGAATCAATTTCAAAATGAGAGCAGGTATACATATTGTAGTTCTGAAAGCATTCGTTTGTCTGAAAAGGTTTCTGAGAGCATGCAGACTCAGGTTCAGAAGGGAGTAGTGGCACACACATACTTTGTTGTTTGATCAGTGAATCGGTCCAGGCTATTAAACCGTGTCCTCCTCTGCTCTCTTGACTTTTGCACACAGCAGTAAATAATCAGAGGGTCAGCTCCTCCTAAATTGAGTACAATCTCTGGCGAAGTACCCCTGGACACTCAAAAACGGTTAGGTGGGGTTACTGGGATAAAGGGGATGGTGTGGGGCTTAAGTAGGGTGCTCTTTCCAAGGGCTGGTGCAGACTCAATGGGCTGAATGGCCTCCTTCTGCACTGTAAATTCTATGATTCTATGAAAATCAGACGACACCATGATAGAGAAAGAGTCCTGGGGCGGGATTCTCCCCTCCCCGGCGAGGCGGGGGGTCCCGGCGGGATGGAGTGGCGTGAACCACTCCGGCGTCGGGCCGCCCCAAAGGTACGGATTTCTCTGCACCTTTAGGGGCCAAGCCCTCACCTTGAGGGGCTAGCCCCGCGCCGGAGTGGTTGGCGCGCCGCCAACCGGCGGGAAAGGCCTTTGACGCCACGCCAGCTGGGGCCAAAAGGACTTCGCCGGGCGGCGGAGGTCCGCGCATGCGCGAGAGTGTCAGCGGCTGCTGATGTCATCCCCGAGCATGCACAGGGGGGTGTCTCTTCCGCGTCGGCCATGGTGAAGACTGTGGCCGAGGCGGAGGGAAAAGAGTGCCCCCACGGCACAGGCCTGCCCGCGGATCGGTGGGCCCTGACGCGGGCCAGGCCACCGGGGGTGCACCCCCCCAGGGCCAGATCGCCCTGCGCCACCCCCCCCACCCCCCCGGAGCCTGCCCGCGCCGCCTAGTCCCGCCGGGAAGAGAGGTGGTTTGATTCTCGCCGACGGGACAGGAATTCCAGCAGCGGGACTTCAGCACATCGCGGGCCGGAGAATCGCTGGGAGGGGTCCGCCGACCAGCACGATTTCCGCCCCCGCCGAATATCCGGTGCCAGAGCATTCGGCAACCGACGGAGCGGGATTCACGCCATCCCTCGGCGATTCTCCGACCCGGCGGGGGGTCGGAGAATCCCGCCCCAGATTAGAGCTTGAGTTAGTCCAAGCGGCAAACCTTCAAACCATTTTGTTACCCCTCGTGGATTGAACGAAGGTTAAAGCAGTAGTTGGATTATCAAATGGCTTAACTCCGATGCTTAGCCTGCGTCACCGCTGAGAAGTCCAGGGAGAAAGAAGTCCTCTCTCTCTCATAGAGCCAGGTCCCATTTCACTGTGCCATCTCCAAGACATTCTGGTGGTCGTTAATGTTGTGGAAGCGAATGATTAAGGATCTGAGATGAAAACTGGGGGGGGATTGGGGAGGGGGGAGGGGGGCTCAGGTGGGGGAATTGTCTATTTAATGTATATTTGCGTTTTGTATAATGATAACAGCCACCTAGTTTTGTTAAATATTTTTCATTTATTTTTCTGTTATGTAAAAATTCTGGTTGAAAAACGCTTTAATAAAAACAATTTAAAAAAAATAAAGGATCTGAGATGAAAACCATCCCTTGGCCTCAAAGATAGGATACAATGTGCTCTTTCTAATTTGAAATGCCTAGCCTTCACATCCAGCTTGAGAAAACTTAGCAACCAGTCCTCAAAGAGCTTAACGGGGTGTTACTCTCCACACTTTCTGCCAGACCAATGATTTTGATATTCATTCTCCAACTTTGGTTATCCAAGACCTCCAGGACCTTCGCCATACCACTTAGTCGGTTTTCGAAGGATTTAATTCTTGCCTTCACAGAGGAAGCATCATGTGGTGTTAAGGACAAAAGGTGCCGGTTGTGGCAGAATGTGTTAATAGCAGAACAAAAGTTACCAATATTCATCACAAGCCCACCAACTCTCACAACTACCTCAACTACAGCTCCTCACATCCTGATCCCTGCAAAAACTCCATCCCTGTCTCCCAGTTTTTAGACTCAACATTGAGTTCAACTATTTCAGATTGTGAACTCTCTCCTCCATCTTGATCCTTTTTTTAATCCAAGTTTTTTTTGGCCCAATGCCAACCTGCTCCCCTCTATCACAGCAATCTGTTAGTTCTTCTTAACTTCTGATTTCACAGAACTCTGAGCTTTGCTCTACTATTAACACATTCTGATATCTTACTTTTATGCAACGATCAGCACCTTCTTTCATCCTTAGCACTACTGTTAACGCTTCCTTCACTTTGTGCCCAAAACGTGCTTGTCTAATCTCTCCTAGCTCACACCTATCCCTACCTTCTACTTTGCTCCACCCCTTCTTAAACAGTATAAAATCCGTCAGATTTCTCCATCTCTTTAGCTCTGAAGAAGATTCATAGTAATAATAATAATGTTTATTAGTGCTACACAGACTTGGAACGTTAACCCTGCTTCCAACTCCACAGATGCTGCCAGACCTGCTGAGTATTTCCACTAATTTGCATTTGCACCTACTAGACAAAGTGATCACACTTAATAATTAATGCACTGTGAGATGCTTTGGACTTAAAATGTGTGATTCCCCAGCAGACATGACACCAATCTTGTGATAAGGAGACAGAAAACTCTGCTCAGCGGATTGGTGAGGAGGCACACATTTAGACTTTTGAAGTAGAGTTAATCTCGGGATTTGACAGAGAATTAGATGAGCATATGATTGAAGGGTAAGGGGAAAGAGCAAGAAATCAGATTAAAGCAAATAGCTCTGATATGGAACTAGCACTGACAGAAGCACAATTTAAATGGCCTTCTTCTGTGCTGAAAACGCTGGTTCTTGATTCAACAGGAATTAGAGAAATGGAGGCAAATTTATCACTCTATATTCCAGTATACCACTCATGAGATTGGGGAGTGGTGGGTTCAATATCATAAAATTGTTTAAGCCCAACTGTTGCTTTCCCATTTGTTAACATATGGAATATTCTGGGCTAGGAGAATATAATTTAACTTTTTCAGTGCAAGGCAAGAGTGATGTAGCAAAATCTTCACCCATTTATTCCAGTACTCACTTGCACATCCACAGCAAGAGATATAATTAGGCAATAAAGCATCACGTCATTAACATCTATGGTGTGTTAAATAAGCAGATGTATTATTAAATCTTATATTAAATGATTTGATTTTAATGAACATGGTTAGAAATCACGATGGGACGACTGAAAAATGAATACCTGTTTTAAATTATCTTGGTTGGACTTGTATCTACAGGGACACTTCCCAGTTCTGATTAATAATTCTTTGTATTTTCGTAACCTAATTCAGTTGGCGCCAGTTCAAAAGAAATGGGCTGGACATTTTGATCATTGTAAGAAACTGTTAAATCATGTATATACTTTTATCTTTTGTTGGTGTGCAAATGTTAATTTTTCCATCTATTCTCTTAACTACTTTCAGCTTGCAATGTATCAGGACAAAGTCCAAAGTCTTGAGAAGACCTTAGTGAACTCTTTAAGTGAGAACAGATCAAGATTGCTGGGAGGAGATGATCCATCATTTGATGAACTAACTAAAAGAATAGATGAGGTAACAAGCAAATCCTTGAAGTTTATTTTGCTTTTGTCATCCAGGTTGTGGCGCACATAACGTGATCATCACCTCTTGAACTCATAAAGATTATCCCAATAGGCGCAATTCAAAGCACATATTATTGGTGTGGGAACCTAGGCTGAGCTTGTTCAATAAAACAAAAATATCAATGTAGGTTAGATTTAGAGGAAGGTAAATTAGTTCTGATTCTGTAATTCTTCGGATAAGGACCCCGAGCGTGCACTGTGCATCGACATATTTAATGTAATCAATTCTCAAAACATTGGGCGGCACGGTCGCACAGTGGTTAGCACCGCTGCCTACGGCACTGAGGACCCAGGTTCGATCCCAGCCCCGGGTCACTGTCTGTGTGCTGTTTACACATTCTCCCCGTGTCTGTGTGGGTTTCACCCCCACAGCCCAAAGATGAGCAGGTAGGTGGATTGGCCATGCTAAATTGCCCATTAATTGTAAAAAATAATTGGGTACTCTAATTTTATTTTTTTTAAAAAGGCTCCGTGGCGGCGATGTGCTGAGCGGACGCACATCAGGTGGCTCTCCTCCCAATTGGACCCAACATAGTTAAATCAGAGATTTCGGCCTAAAAAGCCTACCAAATCCCACCTGAATACAAAGCGCACTATAGAAGGGCTGGGACGAAAGGTGGAGGCACAGGAAAAGACGATCCTGCACCTGGAGTCGGCAGCCACAGACCAGAAAGACAGGATTGTAGCTCTGGGAACGAAGGTGACAAGGTTGGTGGTGGCCCAGGGGAGCCTAAAAGGGAATGTAGAGGACCAGGAAAACAGGTCCAGATGGCAAAACATCTGAATAGTGGGTATGCCAGAGGGGATAGAAGAAAGAGATCTAACGTGCTACATCGCCCAAATGCTGGGCAAGCTAGTGGGGAGGGAGGACTTTCCAAACCCCCCAGAAATGGACAGGGCACACAGGTCACTTCAGCCCAGGCCCAAAACCGGGCAGCTTCCAATGGCGATAATCGCGAGGCTGCACCGGTTCCAAGACCAAGAAAAGATTTTAAGGTGGGCCCGCCAGACAAAATCATGCTCGTGGGAAGGGCATAGAGTCAGGGTGTACCAGGACGTTGGGGCAGGCCTGGCAAAGAAGAGGGACAAATTTAATAGAGCGAAACACATAGGTGCTCTATAAAAGTGAGGTACGATTCGGCATGCTATTCCCGACCAGACTCTGGGTGACATATAAGGCCAAAGAACTTTACTTCAACACTCCGGCGGAGGCTGATGAGTTTGTTAAAACGAACAAACTAGAGGGAGAGCAAACACGGCAGCGAGGAAAGCGGCAGGGGCAGAGGAGGAAAGAAACTGAGAGCGGAGGACAGACCGCAAACAGAGACAAGAATACAAACTATTTTATATGTTTTTACGCGGGACTGTACTGCCTCATTTTCGGGCCCGTCTCTTCTCTCACTGTGATGAGGGGGAACTGGGCAAGGGGAGCGAGGATAAGGAAAGCAAGCAAGGGGCGAGATAAGGAGTGGATAAAATGGGGCCAGGGCTAGACAAGCACTGGGAGGGGAACCACTGTGCTAGCAAGTAGGGCTAGCACGGGAAGACAGAGAGTAAGGGAGGCCGGGGCGTATCTCTCAGGGGAGAGGGAACGCCTGGCCAAAAGGTTGGGGGGGGGGAGAATACAGGGGGGGGGGGACAGAGGGACAGGGTTAGGGTGGAAGGGGTGGCGGGGGGAAGCGCAGGACAGAAAAGAAACAGAGAAGAATGAGGACAAGAAACAAAACAGGTGCAGGCCTCGGCGAGGAACGAAGATGGCGCTGCAAGCAGCCACTCGGGAGGGCCCCTGGGTGGGGGGTAGTTGGGGAGACCCCGGAGTGCAGGGGCGCATCCACGTGGCGTACACCTAGTTGACGGCCATGTTGGGTGCCCCCTGGGCAAAGGGGGACCCCGGAGCGTAGGGGCCCAACCTCATGGTGAGAACGGTAACCGTGGCCATTTTGGGCGGCCCACCCAACAAAGGGAATCCCCGGAGTGCAGGCTCGTCCAACAGGTAGGTATGGGTGATCCTGCAGGACCGGGGGTTCAGAAACCCCCCACCAGAATTGTCACCTGGAACGTACGGGGATTTAACGGCCCGGTGAAAAGATCCAAAATCTTCGCCCATTTAAGAAGTCTAAAGGCCAACATAATTTACCTGCAACAGACGCACCTGAGGGAGAAAGACCGACAGCTGGTAGAAGATTGTAGTTTAGTCGGGCAGTATGGTCGGCACGGGCTTGGAGGGCCGAAGGGCCTGTTCCTGTGCTGTACATTTCTTTGTTCTTTGTTGTTTGGTAAGGAAGGGCTGGACTGGCGTACCATTCATGTTACGGGACGAGGGCTCGGGGAGTAGCCATACTGATCAACAAGAGAGAAGAGGTTTACAGAAACCGAGACAGTTACGGACCCAGGGGGACGGCACGCCCATGGTCAGCGGTGTCCTGGATGGGGCACCGGTGGTACAATGTTGCTAACTTTTGCCTTTGTTTAATTGCTCTGTTTTATCACCTTTGCTCTTGACTCGCCAGGTATCTTTCTGATACCGCCACGTGGTTCAAGTCCGAGTAATGATCAATAATCCAATACACCGCTCAGTAAGATTTAACTCAAAGCACATTTATTATACACCGTAATCACTACTCATGCATAAATTCTACGTCTAAGCTACTTCTACGACTAACAGGCCAATGCTTAACTTGGAACTGGCCCACCAGGCAGGGAAACAAATGGCCTTTCGTTCGGATTCTGAGCCTGCGGGATTCGAAGTTGGTACAGATTGGTAGCTAGGAGCGCCTATCGTAGCGAACGTTGAAGTAAGACTTACTCTATTTCAGCAATGGCTGGACCGGTCACTGTCAAGGATTGGTTCGCGTTGCTGAGTGACCCGGTCAAGAAGAACGATTTGAACTTGGACTCTATTCTTATAGTCCCCAGGGGCTTCCCGCCTTTCGGGGCGGACCCTGTACCTGGTTCCAACTGATTGGACTTTGTTCCAATCACTTGGTTCGATTTTCTCCAATGCTGGAGCGATTCCTTGATCGATGGGCGGTCTTGAGGTGGTCGTTCGCCTCCCTTTGTGTAGGCTTCTGCTGGCGCCGACGAGTCTGGGTTGGCTTTATGTATCTAAATGTTGCTCATTGTTCCCGGGGATTGCTCATTAATATGCAGATGGCTGGTGTTTTGTTATGCTGATGGTTGCCGGTATCGATCTTGTCTGGCCTTTCCAGAGGTAAATACACACTCAACCCGCAGCTGCTTGTTTGTGTCCTGTTGGCTGACTTTCCCATCAGCCTTTGCCGTTCGCCATTTTAAATCGGGAGTTAGCCATTCTAAATCGGGAGTTAGCCATTTTAACTGGCTACATTCCCTCCTTGTGATCCTAACGCAAAGCGTGAAGGATCACATAACTATGTTGCTTTCCATACCCTGACCTGGGGGGGACACTTCCTTCATGGCCTCTGCACTGACCATAGCTATGCAAAAAATTTTTAAACTAACAATTCGAAGGGCGCTATGTCAAACAGGGACATGCATTACAAAACAATAAACTGGGAACCTCTAACTATTCTTAATACACTACACTCACTTAAACATTTCATTATCCTACCTTCCTCAATCATACAACAAAATCATAGCATTTCATACACAGGCTTTCCTGGCTTGGCAGTCAAGCTCAGGATCATACAATTTGCTCATGAAAAGTTCTTTACATTCCTTTATTTACAATAAACGCAAGTGAATGCACTTTATTATAGATCGCGGGGGTCGGAGGTCTGGTCATATCCGAACATAGGGGATCTGATCCTATATACCGGGGTTCGAGCACGGTAGGCTCTCCTTCTCCATTTCCGTAGATGCATAGTCTGCATAATGCAGCAGAGTATCGCTAATGCTAGTAATATTTTGATTACATAGGACAGGGAGTACCAGGTTATAAACCTGGCACTTGGTACTGCGGGGAAGTGAAACATTAACGGCTGGGGGGGCTTGAAGTCATGGGGTTCGCGTTCACGCGCAACCAAATGTCCAAAATCATGGGGGTGATCCACATGAAGGAAGTCCTCATGGCTCTTCTCTTTCCTTTTCTTTCTTCTCTTCTCTGGTCCTGGAGCTTCTGGAGTTCTGTGGAAACAAGCATAGTGTCTGTAACTATCTTTGTTTAATATCTTGTACGCTAGTGTGTCTGTCCTGTAGTGCCAATTACTCCCTTTATAATTGGTCACTATGTGTGACTCCCTCATTTTTTTTCAAAAAACAAATTTTAGGACACGGCACACTTCCCAATAATGAACCAGTGCTGATTTACCATCCAAATGTTTCAGGATGTAAATAGCATGTGGTTGGCAACCTAAAGGTTACCTAAACAAAACAAAACTTTTGAACTGAAAGTGCCAACATGAGGTGCGTATGGGCCGCGACGGGTAAGAGTTAGATGGAGTCCCCGGGTAGGACGGCTACCAATGCCGTGTCTCTCCTACCCAAGCGTAGTTGACCAGAGGGGGCTCCCCAGGCAGGGCGGGTCCCAAGCCGTTTCTCCACTGCCTGAGCAACCAACAAGAACGGGCAAAAATGTAGTCATCGTGGTGGGGCTGCCGTAGTGGTTCTATCCTTCGAACCAGAAGGGCAGTTATGAACGGGCGTCTGGTTCCGCAACCAGTCTCTGCAGACAAGCTCTCCGATGTTTCGGCAGAATAGGCGTGGGGCAGTGAGAAAAAATTGTCCTGTCAGACATACAACATTTAACAAACATACAAACAACATAAAACATTCTGCAGGTTCCATCAGAAAGGACAACACTTCTCCCAAGCGGTTCCTTTTAAAACATCATTTGGACACCTCAGTTCTCAGTTGCGAACAGGGTCGCAAAGGGGTTCTCGGTTTGGGAGTCAGACCCAAGGTCGTCCTCTTCTCCTGGGTGCCAAACTCTTGAGCGTATGAGGGCTGAAATGGCTGCGTGGTGTGAGGTGGGGTTGCTCTCGTCGTTGCAGCCGAGTCTGAACGAGTTATCTCGGTGCCAATAATTTGTGTCTAGCTGTGTGGGGACAAAATCGGGGTTGTCAGTGTGGTTCGGTGGTCGGTGGTGGGGTTTATTTAGGAAAGTGATCATGAAGGGATCACTTGGATCGTAGTCGGAGTCGCTGGGTCCTGTTGCATGGGGATAGTAGGGAGGCGTGCTGTGGCTATCGTCCGAGTCACAGTCGCTGTCTCTGCTGCTGCAGTCTGTGGGCGTTCCGGGGCGGAGTGTATATTTCGGGGGTGGAGTCGAGGTCGAGTCCGTGGCTGGGCTGGACGTGGTGGGGGTTGGTAGGGTTACGTTGGTTGTGGGCGGGGTGTGGTGTGCTGCGTCGAGCATGACGTGGTGTGCGTGGTTCGACTGTGTTCCATATGCCTTCAGCTGGTTTATATGAAACCACGCAGTCTTACCAATGGGGTACTTTATTTTATAAACGGAAGGGCTTACTTTGTCCGCAATGGAATACGGACCCGAGTATTTTGGTGACAGGAATGTGCTAGGGTTATATACAGAGAGCATCGCTTGCTGACCGATACTGTACTCAGTCGCTTGCACGGTCTTGTCGAAACAAGCCTTGCTCTGTTTCTTTCTGGTGCCCAATTTTACTGCGGCTGCTAGCTGAGCCGTTTTAACATCTTCCACTAATTGTTCTACTGCTTTCCCGTGTGTGAGGGCCGTCACTTCGAGGCTGGTCAAGTCCAAACCTAACAAATATTCTGTGCCTTTCATGGGGCGTCCGGTCATGAGGGTGTGTGGGGTGTAACCTGTGGAAGTAGAAATTGTGTTACGTATGAACATCAGCGCAAAAGGGAGGACTGACTCCCAAGTGGTGTTGTTCTGCTGGACCATTTTTCTGAGGGTGGATTTTAGGGTCCGATTCATGCGCTCCACGATACCACTCGACTGTGGGTGGTATGCTATGTGGAATTTTTGGGTGATGCCAAATATCGTGAGGACGTTCTGCATGACACGTCCCGTAAAATGGGAACCTTGGTCTGATTCAATGCTGCGGGGGAGTCCCCATCTTGTAAAGATGCGGTGGGTCAAAATCTTGGCTGTGGTTTTTGCCGTGTTTGTGCGGGCTGGGAATGCTATCACCCATTTTGTAAATGTGTCAACCTCCACATGTACATATTTATAGCCATTCCTGCAAGGGGGCAATGGTCCTATAAAATCGATCTGGAGGTTAGTCCAGGGGCCATTAACGGGTCGGGTGTGGCTGAGTTGGGCCTTTTTGGCATATCTGTCCGGATTATTCTGGGCGTAGATAAGACAATTTAGATGTTTACATCTTCCTTCATATTCGGCCACCAACAAAGCTGCTTAAGATGGGCTGTAGTGGGATCGATTACCTGATGTCCATGACCGTCATGGAACAAGCAAATCAATTGATTCCTGTCCTGTTCAGGAACCACATAAAGGGTGTCTTTTAACACCACACCGTCATGGGTGGTCAGTGTATTTCTAAACCTCTCGTAGGATGCTGGATATTTCCCTTTTACAATCTCCCTGAGATTGGTGTCCTGCTTCTGGGCCTCCACTAGATCCTCGATCTTTGTCTGTGAGACCTGAACTGCACTCACTGGTGCGTTTTCGGGGGGGGGGGGGGGGGGGGGGTGTCCAACAATATCCATGCCTGGAACCTGCTTTAACCAGTGCATCGGCTTTCACATTTCCATGGGGGGGAGGAACAATGGTGGCTGCGGACTTTGATTACCCCATTAGTCTTGTTCTGGGCTCTTTCTAAAATATGACGGAGCAATGGGGCTGAGGGGAGGGGTTTTCCATCTGCGAAAACAAATCCTCTTGCTTTCCACAGGGGCAGAAATTCCGTGAGGCTGTTGCAGACATAGAGGCTGTCCGAGTATATGTCTGCTGGGCTGGGGAAGGAATGAATCTGGGTGCTCAACGATATATGCGACGGCCACGAGCTCTGCTGTTTGTGCGCCTAAGTGTCCGGGTAGTTTTAATGATATTTCCTCAAGGGCGCGTCCCTGCGCGTCCTCGACATATATACCGCAACCTGTTATGCGCTTCCCATCCAAGACTGTGGAAGATCCATCCACATAGATCTTTATGGGCTCACACGTGTCCATGTGCTGGGGGCTCTGGGTTGAACAATCTATCTTTCTGGGGGGTGTTTTAGCGATAAAGGGGCCTGTGTTGTGGTGTGGAGCGATAATCTCACATTCATGGGGGGTTACGGGGTACTGTAAATTGTCGGCTAAATAGGTGTGTGTCTTTGTCCTTTTCACAGTGATGTCCCGTCCCTGCAAGAGAAGGGTCCATCTAGCTGCTCTTGACTGACGGTACCGTCCTTGAGTCGTCCGTCCAGTAAAAGTTGGGTGGGGGTGTGTTCGGTCAGAATTGTGATGGGGTTCAGTCCGGTAATGTACAAAAAATACTGGACTGCCCAGAATACTGCGAGCAGGTGCCTCTCACAGGCTGAAAATCCCTGCTCCACAGCATCTAAAAGTCTGGAGGCGTAAGCTACGGGCCTTAACTGGTCATGCCATTCCTGCAGGAGCACGGCCGAAAGGGTGCGTCGCTACCTCTGTGGCATAAGGGGAAAGCGGGTCTGCAACTTGTAGTGCGGGGGCTGCTATGAGTGCCTGTTTTAAAGAGTCCACAGCATCCGTATGCTGCGGAAGCCATTCCCAGGGGGCTCCCTTCTTTAGGAGGTCTGAGAGGGGCGCTGCCTTGCTGGCGAAACCGTCAATGTGGTTGCGGCAGTAGCCAACCAGTCCTAAAAATGACCGGAGGGCTGAAACGTTCTGGGGAAGGTGCAATTTAGCAATCGAGTCAATCTTTTTATGCTCGATCTTGCGTTTACCGTGCGTGATAACTGTTCCCAAATATATCACCTTTTCTTCCAAAATCTGGGCCTTTTTGGGGTTGACTTTACAACCGATTGCGTGTAATAGTTCCAGGAGTTCGGACAGAAGCTCAATGTGCTCTTCCTTAGTGTCTGTCTGCAGTAGTAGGTCGTCTACGTACTGTACCAGACATTCAGGGCGAGAAAATTTTGCAAACCATTTGGCAGCTGTCGGTGGAAAATGGAGGGGGAGTTGTGGAATCCTTGTGGGAGGCATGTCCACGTGTACTGCTGTGCTTTAAAGGTGAAGGCAAATTTGTACTGGCACGCCTTTCCCAATGGAATGGACCAGAATCCATTACTGATGTCCAAAACCGTAAAGAATTGGGAATTGAGTCCCTGCTTGAGCATGGTCTCGGGACTTGTTGCTACTGTGGGGGCTGCTGCGGGGGTGACTTTGTTGAGTTCCCGGTAATCGATGGTCAGTCGCCATGATCCATCGGGCTTTCTCACTGGCCAAATCGGGGCATTATTAGTGGAGGCTACTGATCTAAGTACGCCCTGCTCTAATAAGCTGTTGATTACCTTTGAGATTTCTCCCTCTGCCTCTTGGGGAAATCCATATTGTTTTTGGGGTCTAGGGTCAGGTCTTGTTACTTGTACGGAGCCAGTCATCCATCCACAGTCGTGCTTGTGGGTCGCGAATGCTGCCCTGATCTTTTGCAGAACTGCCCTAACCTGCTTGTCCGTACTAAGCATGGTCGGGTTGAACCAAAATTTGCCTACGGCGCTAATTTTGTTCACATACTCTCCTATGTTGAGCGTTGCGGGGGCTCTTGCGGATTTTGCCATCTTCCAGACACACTGGTTGACTGGATCGAATGAAAGGTGGTGGGAATTCATGAAATCAATTCCCAGAATGTGTTCTGCTGTGTGGGGCAGATCAACTAAAACCACGGGGTGCTTGGTGGTGATGGTGCTGATTTGAATGGGTACAGGGGCTGTGATGTGTCCCTGCTGTGAGTGGCTTGTAAAGCCGCTGAGGGTGATAGTGGCTATAGTGGGCCACGTGTCTTTTTGAAACAGGGTGGAGGAATTTATTGTGGTGCGGGACCCTCCTGTGTCCCAAAGAAATTCGATAGGCTGTCCCCGAATTTTCGCTGCAACTACCGGTCGTCCGGACCTATCCCAAAGGGTGTCGCAGACCCAACTGGGGGAGCCCGTACACCGTCAGTCCGTTTCGGTCAAGTCCGTCTGATCCGAACGGGCGCTAACGCTATGAATGGGCTCTGTCTTTTTCTTAATTAGAGTGTCTGCTGGGCTCTCTCTGGCTTTTTAGGGGCATTGCACTCTTTTGCGAAGTGTCCCAACTGTCCGCAGTTATAACACTCTTGTGACTTGGGTGGGGGGCTGTTCTTTCCCTCATTCACCCATGCGGGGTTCTGGTGGGTTTTTACTGCCTGCATATCTGCGCCGGCCTGTTTTCCTCGGCATTCTGGACTGAGGGTTTACTTTGAACAGATTTCTCCCAAGCGCGGGACAATCTTTTCACTACCCACTTCTCGTTATGGGCCTCCTCTGAGGGATCATAACTCGTACAGGCTTTCTGTCCTGTTTCTGTGGCATGGGAGCTAAGGGTGCGGGTCCATTTGGCCATGTTGTCTGGGGACAAATGGGCACGGTCTAAGTCTCCAAAGACTGCTGCAAAGTGGATCCACAGGCGTTCAGCAAACGCTGTGGGGTGTTCGGATTTCTTTTGCCTACATTTGTTGAGGCCATCTACGGGGCACCCCGGTTATACCCGATTGCATCCAGGATCGCGGTATGCATTTCTGCAAGGGTGCCTCCTCCTACATTCTGTGGGTTGGGAAGAGCTGCTGCTACTGACGGATCTAAACTTAAAACGGTGAGCTTTACATGCTCTCGCTCATCCAGGCCGTACATGGTCGCCTGATGTTTAACTGTGGCAAAGAAATGGTGGGGGTCTGAGATGGGGAGGAACGGTGTGATCTTATCGCACGCGTTCCGTAATTGGGTCACTGTTAAGGGGCTGGAATATAGAAATTCCGCATCGTCCGATGTGGCTGTGCGGTGGGTGGTTACAGGGTTCATTGGAGTGTGAACTATCTGCTGTATGGGGGGTTGGGGCGCTTTCCTCTTTTGTGGCTTTCCCTGCGCACATATTCCCTGAACATATCTCTGCGCTGTTTCATTCAACTCTTCCCAATCAGGGCCGTCTTCCTGATCTAATCTTTCTCCAAAGGTTTCCTGAAAACCTTTTTGAACAGAAAGCAGTGATTGCAGCTCTGCAATCTGCTTCCGGCACTTTGCGTGGTATAATGTGCTTTGTCTTTGTTCTGTGGTGGCAGCATGGAGTGCTCTTAATGCTGCCTTGAGATCGCTACACTGTCTCTGTAACGCATCCACATGTTTTTCTGTCTCCTCACGTACCAGGACTGCACGTTGCGTGTCCTGATAGGCCTTTTCGTATTGAGACTGGGAGCTGCTTAAATGCGCCAGACAAGACTGGTGAGCCCTTTGGCGTCATCCACCTCTCCATCTTTTGCTGCCAATTTCCTCCTCAATTCCATATTCTCCTTTTCTACCTCGCTTAAATCAACCTTACTCATCCGATGTATGCCTTCTACTTCTTTCCGGAGCGTCCTAACGACCTCCTCTGTGCCTCGCAATTGTGCCAAGCAGGACACGATTGCCATCGGCTTGCGAGCTATCCCTAAGCTCTTTTTGTGGATCTCGCTCAGGTTCTCCCACCAAGTATGTCCTATACTCCCGGGACCTGATTCCTCGTTATCACAGAAATCATTCCAAAGGGGCCATCCTTTCGCTTTGAGATATTTCCTGATCTCTTCCTCCCAAATGGGAAATTGTCCCACTCTACTGCTGCTGGTCGCTGCGACCGCAAATTCCTCAGGGTTCATGAGGCTCTGCATTGCCATCCTTCCTATCCGAATGCTTCTTTTAAATTTGGAACAGGGGAGCTAAGGCGGTGCTGTAAATACGGGTACGGCTTTCGCTACTTTCCGATATACAAAAATCTATCAGTTTTACCTTATAGCCCTGTTAGTTACGCATGCATACACACACTTCCGAATTATGACTATTGATCAGAACTGCTTGAACACTTGTGGTTTTCTGTTTCCAATTGGATTTCTAATTCAAATTCTGGGTTCTCCCGAAGTGGTTTTCCACTTCTAGATCGAGTCCCGTCATGATGTCGGCAAATAAATGTTGCTAACTTTTGCCTTAGTTTAATTGCTCTGTTTTATCACCTTTGCTCTTGAGTCGCCAGGTATCTTTCTGATACCGCCACGTGGTTCAAGTCCGAGTAATGATCAATAATCCAATACACCGCTTAGTAAGATTTAAATCAAAGCACATTTATTATACACAGTAATCACTACTCATGCATAGATTCTACGTCTAAGCTACTTCTACGACTAACAGGCCAATACGTAACTCGGAACTGGTCCACCAGGTCAGGGAAACGAATGGCGTTTTGTTCGGATTCTGAGCCTGCGGGATTCGAAGTTGGTACAGATTGGTAGCTAGGAGCGCCTATCTCGTAGCGAGCGTTGAAGTAAGACTTACTCTATTTCAGCGATGGCTGGACCGATCACTGTCAAGGGTTGGTTCGCGTTGCTGAGTGACCCGGTCAAGAAGAACGATTTGAACTTGGACTTTATTCGTATAGTCCCCAGGGGCTTCCCGCCTTTCGGGGCGGACCCTGTACCTGGTTCCACGTGATTGGACTTTGTCCAATGGGCGGTCTTGAGGTGGTCGTTCGCCTCCCTTGGTGTAGGCTTCTGCTGGCGCCGACGAGTCTGGGTTGGCTTTATGTATCTAAATGTTGCTCATTGTTCCCGGGGATTGCTCATTAATATGCAGATGGCTGGTGTTTTGTTATGCTGATAGTTGCCGGTTTCGATCTTGTCTGGCCTTTCCAGAGGTAAATACACACTCAACCCGCAGCTGCTTGTTTGTGTCCTGTTGGCTGACTTTCCCATCAGCCTTTGCCGTTCGCCATTTTAAATCGGGAGTTAGCCATTCTAAATCGGGAGTTAGCCATTTTAACTGGCTACAGTACTCGTAAATGTGTACGCTCCCAACTGGGTTGACACAGAATTCATAAAGAAGACCATGGCGGAAATCCCCAACATTGACACACACCAACTGATTATGGGGGGGGCGACTTTAACTGCGAGCAGGACCCACTGACCGACTGCTGAAACCCCAGAACAGGGAGAAAGAATGGCATGGCTAGGGAACTGGGAGCAATTATGGAGGAGATGGGGGCGGTGGACCCACGGAGGTACCCGATCACAAGGCAAACACAGCCGAAGTCGACGGGGGGGGAGAAAAGTGAGGGGGGGGGGGGTGGGGGAGTGTCAGGGGGAGGACATAGGCGGGGCGGAAGGGACCACAGGCCAAGCCAGCCGCAAGAAGTGGCACGCCATAGGCTGGCAGCAGGATTTTCTGGTCCCGCCGCTGTCCATGGGATCTCCCACTGAATCCAACGTCTGACTGTCGGGAAACCCGCAGCAGGGGTTCACAGTCGGCAGGACCGGAATATCTTGCTGGTGAGAACAACAGGAAAATCCTCCCCCTCCTTCTTTCACAATTATACAATGGAGCAACTTGATGGTTTATTTGTATATTTTGTCATTTGTTTTCTTATTTTGTCCCTGAAATCTTTCCATAACACATATCCTTTCAGTTTAAAAGTTACTGTCAAGTGCACCTTCATAGCAGCTGTGTGCCTTTTCCTCCATTGTTTGAGGACCTGTGTAATCCGTTTGCCTTTGGAAGGAACATCTTGAATGGGAAAAATCCCCATTGTAAAAATCACAAGCACAGATTTGCATCCTGAAAACATGTGGTTCAGCAATGTTGGAACTTAAACGCATTGGACTATCATTTTTGTGAAAGGGCAGGTGCCTCTATTAACACCGCCTTTCAGTGTTGGGCGCCTCCACCCCATCATCTGACCTCTACCTGTGCTTCCTCTCCACCAACCACCAACACCCCCACAGCTCCCCCTGCCTAAACCAGAGGCCTCATTTCCCCATCTCGCCCTAAGACCTCCACACTGACATAGTCCTGGACTCCCGGGATTAGGCTCTGGGGACTGCTTGCGTTCACAGTCCACTGCAGTGTCTGGTACAGCTGGGAATAGAAACTAGCTGGCCAATCAGAATGGCTGGTAGCTCTGAGGTGGGTCTTTCTCCTGAGTGAGAGACAAAGGTGCTATGTCCTCTCAACTGGCAATCATCAAAGCGCCAAATGGCTGTGGAGCTGCCTATATGGGCAGCGGGACGGGAATGAGAAACTCCGCCATCCTAAAAATTTTTGTCACATGGCTATTTTGAATTTGTAGAAACAGCCCAGGTTAAGCTAGCTCGATGGTTTGATCGTTTGTATTACACCAAACATAATTACAATGTCATATGCTCCAACACTTGTTAATAGAGTTCAGCTGTTGGCTGAAACATGTAAAAGATCATACAATATATTCTGGAAACTTTAAGCCTAGTCAGAAATTACACATTCCCACAGACATCAATGGCATATGTTTTGCAAATGTTATGGCATTATTATTTAAGGAAATGTCTTAGCATGGAGCTGATCATAGTAAGAGGAGCCAGCTTGTAATAAAAGGGTCTGGCACACAGAGGATTAATGTAGGGCTGAATAGAGTACTGCCCACATGGGTGATGTCAGAGAGCATATGACACTCACCCAGAGTCAACTGAGTGCTGGACAGAGTTGTGTGTACCAGCAAGCATGGAGACAGCTCCGAGCTTGTACGCTTTACTGTACATTTGTAAATAATTCTAAGAGTCAATAAAGAATTAAGGTTAACCTGCATATGACTACAAAGACTGCTTGAAACCAATCAAACTGTAGCCAACACTCTACAACACAGCTCACCACACCATGCTGCTATGACATTCTTCCCCCAAATAAGGAAATTATCAATCCATTATCAATCCCATTTATCTATTTTCTTTAGCTAAACCAGACCCGTAAAAAGCAGACCATTTGACCAGTGCTTATGCTCCACAAGTCTCATCCCACCTTTATTCATACAACCCCATCAACATATATTCTATTCCTTTATCCCTCATGTAGTTACCTATATTCCCCTGAAATGCATCTGGACAATTCGCCTCAACCATTCCGTTTGGTAGCAAGTTCCATAGTCTTGCCACTCATGGAGTTTATATAAGGGTTTCTTCAAATTTCCTTATATTAGTGACTATCATATGACGCCTTGGTTTGGATTTTCCCCAGAAGTGATAACTTTGTCACTCCATTTACCCTGTTGAACCTCTTGATAATTTTAAAGCCCTTATCACCTTTTAGTTTTCTCTTTTCTAGACTCCCAGGGTATTAGTCTTTCCTGCTGTTGTACTATCTCAGTTCTGGTATCACTTTTGTAAACCCTTTTTTCCAGTGTTTCCATATACTTTTAAACCAGCAGAAGCTAGTCAGCAGCTTGGGTGGCACGGTAGCACAGTGGTTAGCACTGTTGCTTCACAGAGCCAGGGTCCCCGGTTCGATTTTCGGCTTGGCTCACTGTCTGTGCAAAGTCTGCATGTTCTCCCTGTGTCTGCGTGGGTTTCCTCCGGGTGCTCTGATTTCTTCCCACAAGTCCCGAAAGATGTGCTGTTAGGTAATTTGGACATTCTGAATTCTCCCAAACAGGTGCCGGAATGTGGTGACTAGGGGTTTTTCACAGTAACTTCATTGCAGTGTTAATGTAAGCCTACTTGTGACAATAAAGATTATATTATTGTATTATAGCTCAAAAACTGTTACTTTGAATTTTTTTAAATTTTGGGGTTAATGATACACTTTGTATTAATTTGCTGTTCAGTTATTCCATTAATTTAATTCTTATTGCTGCAGATGGAATTGAAACTGGCAAGAAAAGAGGAGCAATTATTGGAAAAGGATCTTATCTCTGATCAAGTGACCCGCCTTTCTGAACGAGTTAATGCCAAAGCGATGAATGGTAAACAGGACACATTGGCCTTAGCCAAAAAGGTACAGTGAAACACTAAACTTGTACAGTGCTCCATCTGATCCAACTTTTAAAATTTTGGTTTGTGTATTGCTGAAAAAAATACTTTTTGTCAAAGCTTTTCATCATGTACTCATAAGGACAATCACAACAATACCAATGTGATGGGAAACAACAACTTTATACGAGAATGCTGATTGGTTGAAAAATGAACTCTAATTGTCGTTGTCATGGAGAATGAACCAATTAATGGTGACTGACAATTAACTGCCAAGCATTGTTTGAAAATTTAAAACAGGTAGCTTGACTCTGATTGCTCAAGGCATTGTCCTGAGGAATGAACCAGCAAATGGCTGTCACTTTTATCTGAAAAAGGTGCAATGTGTGTACATGTTCCTTCTGTCTGGAAAGAATAGGGACCTGTGTATTAATGTATGTAGCTTCCATTACACGCAAATAGGCCATACTGCGAATCCGAATGACAGTCTTAAATCAGTTGTCAGAATAAGTTTAGCACACATTGTCCAATCGCAGAATCACATCGAATGTTGGACACTGTTTTGAATTTTGCAAGTTTGGGCTAGTTGGGTATGGTTATACCTTGCCCGTTGCAACAGCTGAAGAGACATGCTGTTTGATATGATCCACCAGTGTTTGGGACACAGGACCTAGCATCACATTGGCACTGAAATTCATATACCGCATTACGCATTTGTGTGATAGGCAGAACATCTTTTTGGCTTATCAGCAGCATACTGTTTGCAGTGAATACCATTCCTACTGCTACTGCATAATAGCAGTGTGAAACAGTTAACTTCACATGTTGTTCAAATTTTTGAGATAGCTTGCCCTTCAGAGTAATCAGAGGTAGACAGGGCACTTTTCAGGGCCGAAGGTGACGGTCTTTGACTTGTTCATGAGCTTGCACAATATACTGCGCAAAATGATCTGATCAGGGAGTTTGTATGTTTTCCCAGTGTCTGCCTGGGTTTCAATCGGGTGCTCCAGTTTCCTCCCAAAGTCCAAAGATGTGCAGGTTAGGTGGATTAGCCATACTAAATTGCAGCTTAGCGCCCAAAGATATGCAGGTTAGGTTACGGGGATAGGGTGGGGAAATGGGCCTAGGTAGAATGCATTTTCAGAGGGTCGATGCAAACTCGGTGGGATGAATGGCTACCTTCTGAATGGGTGGCATAGTGGTTAGCGCTGCTGCCTCACAACTCCAGGGACCCGGGTTCGATACCAACCTCGGGTGACTGTCTGTGTGGGTTTCCCCTGGGTGCTCCAGTCTAAAGATGTGCAGGTTAGGTGGATTGGCCACGCTAAATTGCCCGTAGCGTCCAAAAAGGTTGGGTGGGGTGACTGGGTTATGGGGACAGGGTGGATGTTTGGGCTTAGGTAGGGGTGCTGTTTCCATGGGCCGGTGCAGACTCGATAGGCCGAATGGTCTCCTTCTGCACTGTAAATTCTATGAAAAGAAAAGAACCCATAGAACTCCTACAGTGCAGAAGGAGGCCATTCTGCCCATCGAGTCTGCACCAATCCTCCCCGGGCTGTTCCTCTCAGAGATGCTGAGGGATCAGCTCATCTGTGATATTAATAATATTGGCACGCAGAGGATGCTGTTGGCGGAAATCACGCTACATTTGAGACGGGCCATTGAGCTTTCCCTCTCTTGTGAACACACAGAGAAAGGTGTGCAGGGTGTGGTACTACCAGGTATTGCGGTACCAGAGAGAGAAATGACCATTGGCTAGACCGCAGGGTCTACCATTGGGCAATGTACATATACCCCTCCTCTCAGGGCGGGGCTAAGAACCAATGCCGTCCCAGCAGCCTTCCCTTCTGTAACTTCGCTGCTGGGTACAGTTCTATCTGATTAAAGCTGAATTGATATGACTCCACGTGGACTCAAGAGTATTGATTGTGTATCACAGGGGTCGCAGGGTTCCATGGACTGTGGCGTCCATAATTTGAGCCCTTTAAGTCACGGGCTGGTACTGGTCCGGTAAGAGGTTCCTCCAAAAGATCAGCCCCCAAGGTAATTCCAAAGTAGAGTTCAGCTCCCAGCCGCTGCCGCTAACCCAGTGGGTAAACTCCCCGAGGATGAAGAAGAGAGCTAACCGCATTGCTGACTGTGTGCTTGAAGGACTCAGGATCACCCAGTTCAGCGCAGGGAATGTTGCCCACGACAACCACTGAGGTTACCGCGAACCAGGGCCTTGCACGTGGACGTCCCAGATGAGGATAACTGTTTAATGTAATTAAACTGTGTCTTGGCTCCGAGAATTGCATCAATTCAGATCACTATGCAGGTAAATAGCCATCTGGTGCCATGGAAATGGACACTGGGGCCGCTTTCTCCATTGTCAACTGTCACACATTTCAGCAGTTTCGTACAGGGATCATGCCACTGGTATTGCGTGACACCAAAGCGAGGTTAGTGACCTACACAGCGGAGCCTTTGAAGATTGTGAGGACCACCATGACACCGATGACGTACAGGCAGCAGTCAATCCGTCTTCCTTTGGTTACGGTGCATGGACCGGGTCCAAACTTGTTGGGATTGAGACTGGTTAAGAGTTCTCAATTTTGACTGGCAACAGGTCTTCCAGGTGGCACCGGGAATCTCGATGACGTTCTGGGTAACTATCCCAAGGTGTTCCAAGAGAGCCTGGGCAGGATAAAGGGGGCCAAGGCCCATATCTACGTGGACTCTGCTGCTCAGCCCCAATACTTCAGGGCGAGGCCTGTCCCTTCTGCACTCCTTCCAAAAGTCAATACAGAACAATGGCGCTTGCAGGATCTGTGGTCACATGCCCTGTTCCGTTTGCAGAATGGACAGCGACTGTGGTGCCAGCGATGAAGCCCGATAAAACCATCAGGCTCTGTGGTGATTTCAAACTCACCATGAAACGACTTCTGCCCCAGGTCGAGGATTTGTACACCAAATTAGCTGGGAGGTGCTCCTTTATGAAGCTGGACATGAGCCATGTGGGCAGCATGGTAGCACACGTGGCTAGCACTGTGGCTTCACAGCACCTGGGTCCCAGGTTTGATTCCCTGCTGGGTCACTGTCTGTGCGGAGTCTGAACGTTCTCCCCGTGTCCGCGTGGGTTTCCTCGGGGTGCTCTGGTTTCCACCCACGGTCCAAAGACGTGCAGGTTAGGTGGATTGGCTATGCTAAATTGCCCTTCGTGTCCAAAAAGGTTAGATGGGGTTATTGGGTTATGGGGATAGGGTGGAAGTGAGGGCAAAAGTGGGTCGGTGCAGACTCGATGGGCCGAATGGCAGCCTCCTGCACTGTATGTTCTATGTATCTATGTACTTGCAGGCAGAGCTCCACCAAAAGTCCAGGAAGTTTGCAACCATCAATACGCATCAGGGATCGTTTGAGTACACCTGCTTCCCATTCAGAGTTTCGTCCCTGCACGCTGGGGTTTCCCTTTGTTCGTGGACCATCCAAGATGGCCGCTGCTTCCTTCCTCTTTCCAGCCGTCTCGATATGCGACCTGTTGTAACCAGCATTCTACCTTTCCCCACTCCCCTCCACCAATTCCCCCCAAGCTCATCTGCCCATGTGATCCCTCCTTTCTCCCCACTCCCCCTTGCGTTCCCCTCCCTTCCTTGCCTCCCATCCCCTGTACGCTCCTGGTTTGTTGCTCCACCACCTCCCACCAGGTTCTCCCTTCCTCCTGGCAGGTGTTTTGCACCCCCCCCCCCCCCCCCTCCTCCCCTCCCCTCCTCCCTTTCTTACTCCTGTGCACCAGCTTGCTCGTTAGTGTAGTGTCTCCCCTCTGGAAATGGATTATTTGGTATGCATCCCATCTGATTTCCCCCCACCCCCCACATACTATTAATAGCCAGCTGCAATTTCAAATGCCCATCTAAGCCACTGAGAAATTAACCGAGTGACAACTCTAGTTTCAACACGCTTTTAAAAATGGTATTTTGTTCAAGTAAATATGTCTGTATTGAAAGGATCATCATGGGATTTATAATCCAAATTTGCAGGTGAATGAAATGCAAGGAAAGGTCAAGGATGTTACACGAAAAATGATGGCAGTGGTCTCGGAGCTGTCTATGCAACAGGCCAATGCCATGCAACTCCAACAGGATGTCAGCGATAAACAGCAGTTCCTGGAGTTGTGCCACCAACGGATGGAACAGGGTATGGCACCCAGTGAGGAGTTTGAATATGAGTGGTTGAAAATAGAGTACAAAGAAAACAGATACAAACAGGAGACTAAGTTGAAATCAAAGGTATGAACCCCACTGTATATATTAGCCATCATGAAAAAAATTTATGTGAAGAGTAAATGAAATTGAAGATATACTAGCTTACAAATTCCGTTGCATCCATTTATGGATAAACGGGAGCAGGTGGAGGGGGCGGGAAGAGGAACCTCCGGGTATGATCTCTGAGCCCAAATAATGACATATATGGAGCCTCAGACTTAGACCTCATTAAGACTAAGCTAATGTGGCAGATGGAACACTCATGCAAGTCTAGGCTGCATGGGGATGGAGGGGAAAAGATTGCAGTTCAGGGTTAGAGTTTGCGTGTCTTAGGGCAGGGAGGGGAGATGGTAATCTGCAGGAAGGGTAGTGATGGCAAAGGGTGACTGATCTTTTAATAATGGATCTGGAGCACTCCTGCTCCGCCTAGCTCTGCATTCAGGGATGCATAAGGTCCTTTCTGCCAGATGCCATAATGAGTATGCAACATGTGATGAATGAAACACTGGGGTGTTTCCATCCTAGTGGAAACAAAGATCATAATGGCACAAAGGACCCTAATTTAAATCAATTATTCTGTGCTTAAAATGTTCCCAATCTGCACGCTCCTCTTTTCAATACTGTAAGTGGCATACACCAAGCAGGGATTCCTGCCCGCCCTATTGGAACTTCAGAGAGCATTTAATAACCAAAAATCTAGGCTGTTACTCTGCCTTTTTTACATACGGTCATAACTTCCCTTATAAAACCAAGCATTTATTTAAATAGGGGCTATATTAATACTGCTCATTATTAGAATAGAAAAACAATAATAACATTGCTGTTGGGTTAGAGTAATCAATTAATTATCAATTTATTTTAAATGGGAGATCCATTGCTTGGATATTTTTACCATTAACAAGTCTGATGACTTATGACTCCCTGAATTCAACACAATGTCAGTATTATCAAACAACCTCTAGATGCATTCCAGTGCACCACCAATCTACAGTAATGTATTTCTACATCATTCAGTATTCAACAACTGCATTAAGAGTAAACAATGAAGACTCTTTTCCCCATTTGTTCCCAAATTAGGAAGCTGAAGAGGAGGAAAAGCATTTATTGCCAGGTGGAGTCTTTACAACAGCTGAGCCAAGGCCTAATGCATACATCCCGGATGACGACTCCGGACTACCTATTCCACGCCCTTATGGAAATATGGTTCCATTTAAACCCAGTGAGCCTAGTGCACACATGCGACATTACAGAAAACCAGTCATTAAACCAATTGAAATATAATACTGATGTTACCTGTTTCTTAAAAATTATCACATCAGCAGCCCAACAAGAAGACAAGTACCTAAAAGGTTAAATTGTTTACAAAATGTTAGATTTTTTGGTACAGTCCAATTTTCAGTTTTCTTTTGAGATAGATTTACATTCCCCAAACCAGTTTATATTGATTAAACTCAGACACTTTTATTCTACTGAAATTGGATTATTTGCTAAGATATTTGTATTTTCTTTGGTAAAATATAAATTGAATTGAAAATGCTGCAGTTGCAAGATGCCAATGAATTAAACCTATTTATTTTGCTATGTTATATTGCTGTGAAGATGGTTAATTATAACTACTGTGCCATGTTTTGGAGAACTGTCAGTGAAAATACTGTGTTTCCCCATTATCTTCCTAAACAATTAAACCACAACATACTAAATTAGCACAATGAGCGCATGGAGTTTTGCTGTTTATCAATGTTCCATTATCTGTCTTTAACCACTTCATTTTATGATAAAGGGACTTTGAATAGGACAAAGTGTAATATGATAAAGGGAAATTTTGTCCTATTCAATCTTTTAAAAATGTTCAGCAATATGCAGTTTTCGAGAGATTGATGGTGAGATTATCTTGATACTGAATAGCTGAATAAACGCTTCTGCTACATAATGAACGACAGTTGTTCCTAAAGTAATCTGGATGAATTTTCTGACGTAGACAATAACTTGAGTCTACACATCGCATTTAATGAAGAGAAGTGACCCAAGCTGCTACACAGAGGTGTAACAATGAAGAACTCTGAAGCACACAGCAACTGTACAATTTCAATATTTTCTATTTCACCATGGAAATAGAAAAATATTGCGCCGTGTATCTATTGAGATGAGAAGTAGGAAAAACAAAGACAGAGAGAAAACTGCCATAAAAGGGGAGAGGGGTATGATAAAACAAGATTTCAGCCCATCAGTCCAGCTGGATTTTAACTACAATCGCCTCCACAGAAAATATCCAAGATAAAAACAAATTCATAAATTTATACAATGCAGTGCATAAAAGCACTTTCATAGATCTATTTTGGAGAGGCATCTAGTGGTATCTAACCTATATATTATTTTTTTTAATTCAAATTTTTGAAACTTGTTTTCCAATGTCCCTTTCCCGCCTGACTGCAACTTTCCCCCAAAACTCAGATCCTCAGTCCACCCACCCCATATTGCAGCATAATTACTAGATGGAAAAAAATTAAAAGCTAGGTAGACTGAAATATGGGGGGAAAGTAACTCTAGAGAAATGGGAAGAAAGAAATGGCAGGGGCATAGATAAAAGTGAGAATGAGAGATTAAAGAAGGGAGAAGTCAAGTGAAAAAGAGTGAAACTGGATTGAAAAGTAAAAATCTTGCAGTGAAGGAAGAGAAAGAGTCCGATGCCTTTATAAAAACTGACCTTTTCTGGCTTAACAATCAATTTGAACTCTTAGTGTGGCACAGTAGCACAGTGGGTAGCACCGTTGCTTCAAAGCACCAGGTAACCGGGTTCGATTCCCGGCTTGGGTCACTGTCTTTGCGGAGTCTGCACATTCTCCTCACGTCTGCGTGGGTTTCCTCCGGGTGCTCCGGTTTCCTCCCACAGTCCAAAGAAATGCAGGTTAGGTGGATTGGTCATGTTAAATTGCCCCCTAGTGTCCAGGGATCTGTTGTTTAGGTGGGGTTGTGGGGATAGGGGAGGGGAGTGGGCTATGGTGCACTTTCAGAGAGTCGGTGCAGACTTGATGGGCCAAATGGCCTCTTCCTGCACTGTAGGGATCCTATGTATTAAGCTACAATTTGAAAAACCACAGGAAAAAGCCGCAACAGAACCTGTCAATGCAGATACAAGGATTATTTCCGTTTGGGAAATTCTGAACATTATATCAATTTCCAAATAGATGTCACAAAATTAGAATTCTAGATCTCTAACCTACACATGGATGAAACCAGGAATCTGTATGTAAATAGAGACAAAATATTGTGTAAAATAGGATAAGCAAACAATCTACCAAATTTGAAATTTCCTGGATAAAGCTATGTCTTGGAGGAAGCATGAAATAAACAAGGTCAATTTACCCATCACCTCGTTTCTTGGTTAACCAAAATCTGCACTACTATCCTCTCTACCCACCCTATTTGATCTGACAGGTCTGCAAAGTTTCTCCTTCCCCCAAAGTAAATCAAGTAAAACTGGAGAGTATCCCACTAACCTATCTTACTGCAGTATACATGGTACAACATTTCCAAACAGCAATAAATTCAGGAACTATTATATTCCACAAAGCAAGCGATCACAGTTATTTATACTTATCCTCATCAACATACCTAACCAGATATTGGGTGCGATTTACCAGCCTTGTCGCATCCAATTTGGTGATGTGACGAGGCCGTTGAATCTTGCGAGAGGCCTCTCATGAGATTCGTGTCACTTGAGACATCTTGCGAGATTCAACCGAACCTCTTAAGACGTCGCGATCTGCATCTTGTTCACGCTGGGCGAGATCCAGATCAGCATATTTAAATGATCCATTAGGCTTGTTTTAATACGAATGCGCTAGATTTTCCCAGCACCCAGGAACTAAAGGCCTCTGCAGCGAGGCCTGGACCAGGCGCTGTTTGAATCTGGTCCACTCAAAGGTGGACTAGGCATAATGGCACCTGGGCGGTTTCCCAGGCCATTGGAAACATCTGGGTGCTCAGGGACAGAGCAAGGTGCCACCTGGCTCTCTCTCTGGCACCTTGGCAGTACCAGGTTGGCACCTTGGCATTGCCACCCTGGCATTGCCACAGTGCCCAGATGTCACTGCCAAGGGTCTGGGCCTGAGGGGGGCCATGCCCATAAAAAGGGGAGATAAGGGGGGTATGAAGGGTGGAGGGGGTGCAGGTATGAAGGGGTCTCAACCACAATCTCATGGCCCGGCATATCCCCCACGCTACCATTACGAAAAAGCCAGGATCAACCCTGGTTCAATGAAGGGTGCAGGAAAGCAAGCCAGGAGCAAACAAGGCAGACCTAAAAGTGAGGAGTCAACGTGGTGAAGCTACAACACAGGACTCCTTGCATGCTAAACAACATTAGCAGCAAGTGATAGAAAGAGCTAAGCAATCCCACAACCAATGGATCATATCTAAGCTCTGCAGTCCTGCCACATCTAGTCATGAATGGTGGTGGACAATTAAACAACTCACTGCAGGAGGAGGCTCCACAAATATCTAAATCCTCTATGATGGAGGAGCCAGCACATAGTGCAAAAGATAAGACTGAAGTATTCACAAACTCTGCAGCCAGAAGTGCTGAGCGGATGATCCATCTCGGTCTCCTCCAGAGGTCCCCAGCATCACATATGTCAGTTCATCCAATGTGATTCACTCTACATGACATCAAGAAATGGCTGAAGGCACTGAATACTGCAAAGGCACTGGGCCCTGATAATATTCCGTCAATAGTCCTGAAGGCTTGTGCTAACCACCGTGCCGCCTGGTTACGGGGAGAATGCAGGAGAATCAGGATGCGAAACATATCAGCCATGATTGAATGGTGGAGCAGATTCGATGGGCCGAATGGCTAATTCTGCTCCTATATCTTATGGTCTTATGGACATGGGAAGACTGCAAACTTGCCATTTTCTGTTGGCAACCATTAAAACCTCTTTGGTTCTCACAGTTCCAACATCCTGTTGTGAAGCCACCTCCTCTTAATTGCAGGACTGGTGGCAAGAGTGGAGGCCCACGGGATGCTGTCAAAATTGTGATGATAACTAGTCATTCAATAACCTCAATTGACTTCCCATCACAACGTGCGAGTTACAATAACATGGATTAATGGCCTTTGCAGGCCTGGGTTCAGAAGGAGAAAAATCAGCTAAGTTCCAAGCCCTGGTCGTGTTATAAAAACCCACACTGGAAGTATCTGTGCATGGGATTGAATGGGCTTACATTGAGATATACTCTCCTTGCTCCCCCTCCTATGGCCAAATAACATACTGACTCTCACTGCTAAGGCTAGCAGATAAACAATGGTTATTTGGGTGTTGGACCAGATGGCACAGAATTCATGGAACCATAATGCGCAAGTTATCAAAACTTTTAGGAGCAAAGAAAATTTGTTCAAAAAAAAAGTCATGAGGAAATGACATTGACGTGCTAAATGTCTGTAATAGAACAAAGTAACATTCATGAGTAATATGGATTTAGAAATAGCTATCAGAAGGCATTCTTACCATTCTGTTGTGATTGAGCAAACTGGCAAAAGCCTCTTCTGTATTAGAGTGTCATCAAATGGGAGCAACTTTATGTATTTTGTTACGGACAATTTCATTTTATAAATGAGTTACACATAAACAATAAATTTAAATCAGGAATACAAAACAGAAAAAGTATAAATTTATTTGATTCACTAGAAATAATCAGGCAAATAACTTGCTCTAAACTCAGCTACAAAAACAAGAGTGTGCAACATACTGGCTTACTAAAAATATCAAGCAACGCACAAAATGTAACACAGTGCAATGTTAAAAAAAAATCAATTTCCACATTTATGTACACTCTGCTTCAAATCAAATTTCACAATGTTTGCAGAAAAACACATAGCCCTGTTATGGGAGATTGCCTTCACAAATGTGAAATAATTAAACCTCAAGCACTGGAAGTACAAGTGAAAGATGCATCACCATTATTGAAGTACTGTACTTATTCTACAAACTGTTCACCTCCTGGGGAAACTTCCATTCTTTAAATCACTTCCAGAGCAATGCTTTCTTTCCAGCAAGCAAGATGGACTGGATCTTAGAAATCAATTGCCAAACTGTCTCATTGATCAGATTCACTGCAAAGCAGTAGCTATAGATGGTACACTGAAACAGACAGTAGAATATCAACTGCATGAATTCAAGATTGTGTTCACAAGAGGTTGTATCTCTATTCCATTGGATGCAATGTTTTCTTGTTATTACTAAAACATTTCAAAGTAATACTTCATCTCATCAATATATCAACCATTAGAACAAGGATATCTTACAGAATCATATCTCAAGCTCTGCAGATACTACACCATCCATCGTTAAATATCTCAAAGTTTAGACATATGGATCTATATTTAATCAGAAAATACATAACCTTACTATTTGAGCTTTTCAAAAAAAGATTCAAGTAGTTCACCTGCATTATGGTTGGTGAACTACAATTGCACTCATCATGGCACTTACATTCCACTTGTTTTATGAATATTTTTGCTTTTTAAAAAAATAAATCCTACAACTGCATTTGGGCACACAGGATGGCCTCTTCCACAGATTCCTCCATATCCACCGGAATGTGCTTGCAGGCGGTTAGAACAAATTGTCATTCTTTGAAATCTGTGCCTCCAAATAGTACTGTAGCAGCTCAGTTTAGAATCTGAAAATTCTTCACTCAATTCCACAAGCAGAATTAGCAATGGGAATTAAGTGAAATCCAGAACAATGGGGATGAGAGGCAAACTGTCCTCTGTCTTTTCTACAAGTCATGTACGATAGCGTCATCACTCTGCAATTTTACAAATAGCCTTAAACAGGACAAAAATCATAATACCTCTTCAGAGTTGTTGCAGTATTTACATGTACCCCTTTAGTGTATCCTCACAGCGTTAAACTTTATTATTCTATTCATTTTCAAGACCAAGAAGAGTTAATGTCTGCTTCAGTGCTACTTCTTCCACAAACTTTGCATCCACATTCTCCTGCTCTTCAAAAGGATTTAATGCTGCAAAGAGAAATAAAGACCGTATTTATTATTAATAATAATCTTTATTATTGTCACAAGTAGGCTTACATTACGATCGCAATGAAGTTACTGCGAAAATCCCCCAGTCGCCACACTTTGGCACCTGTTCGGGTACACCGAGGGAGAATTCAGAATGGCCAATTCACCTAACAAGCACAGTCTTTCGGGACTTGGAGGAGGAAACCGGAGCACCCGGAAGAAACCCACGCAGACACGGGGAGAATGTGCAGACTCCACACAGTCACCCAAGCCGGGAATCGAACCTGGGACCCTGGCGCTGTGAAGCAACAGTGCTAACCACTGCTGCCGCGCTGCCCACTAGTGTAAGACTAGCAAAGGGCACATCAGGCAGACTGCCAGACACCAGCATACAATGCCAAAAATGGTCGGATCTGGGTTCCTCACAGGATCAGTTACCCATCATGTTCATTGTGGCACATAATTTAGAGTAACCAGGCACATCTCTACGGTTAGAGAGTTATAAGGACACAATAGGGGCAGCACTAGGCCACACGGCACCTACAGCCTACCCTGTAGGAATTGGCTGCCAGACTGGAAATCAGAATTTACTCCTCAGAAAAGAGCCCCACACAGGTGGGGAATGGTTCAAGACGTTTCAATGAGATCTCCTCTCATTTTTCAAAACTCTAAGAAAGAATATAGGTTCATCTCTCCCCAGCCATCTTATCCCAAATTCAACCTAATTAACTTTTGTTGTACCCCCTTTGAGGAAAGTTTATCCTTCCTATAATTGCAGCAAGAGTTCCTTACTTCCTTGCATCCTCATAGAATCATAGAATTTACAGTGCAGAAGGAGGCCATTCAGTCCATAGAGTCTGCACCAGCCCTCGGAAAGAGCACCCTACTTAAGCCCACGCCTCCACTCTATCCCCGTAACCCAGCCCTTAGTGCCACACTTTAGGAAGGAAGTGCAGGCATTAGAGAGAGTGCAGAAAAGATTCATGAGAATGGCTCCAGGGATGAGGGACTTATATGATTATGTGGATAGATTGGCGAAGTTGGGACTATTTTCCCTGGAGAATAGAAGGTTGAGAGGCAATTTGACAGAGGTATTCAAAATCATGAGGAGTCTGAACAGAGTGGATAGAAAAAAACTGTCCCCATTGGTGCAAGGATCGAGAATAAGATGCCACAGATTTGAGTAATTGGCAAAAGAAGCAATGACGACACAAGGGTAAACTTTATCGTGCAGCAAATGGTTAGGATCAGGAATGACCTGCCTGACAGCTTGGTGGAGCCAGGTTCAATCAAGGCATTTAAGAGGGAGTTGGATAATTATCTGAAAAGGAAGTCTGTGCACGGCTATGGGGACAAGATAGGAAAGTGGCATTAGGTGAATTGCTCCTTCAGGCGGCCAGCACAGATGTGAAGGGCTGAGTGGCCTCCTTTTGTGCTGTAACCCTTCTATGATTCTATCTGCACGGTAACTTTCTGGGATTTATGTACAAGGACCCATGAATCCCTCTGAATACCAATATTAACTAGTTTCTCAGCTTTTAAAAAAATATTCTGATTTTCCATTCTTCCTATCAAAGTGGATAACTTCACACTTCCCCACATTGCATTCCATCTACAATCTCCTTGCCAGTCACTTAACTAGCCAACATCCCTTTTCATCCTCCTCACAGTTTACTTTGCCACAAAGTTTTGTATCATTAGCACACTTATTCTACAATCTAGGATTGGAATCAACAACACAGAAGAAAATTTAAAACTTGCAAAAGGAAACTCCTGCTCCTAAGCAGGCACAAATTCACAAATTAACCTAGATTGTAAGTGTAAAATGAAAACACGAGTGAGTGCTTTTGCAACTTTGGATTAAGTAGACAAAGATACAGGGACTGATGCTGCAGGAAATGTTATTGTTAATGTTATGGTTGAAGTTAATTGAGAAGTAAATTGGGAAGGGGGGAGACATTGGGGAAATGTGGGCGCCGGTGAGGGGGGAAAGACGGGACATAGTTGGAGAATGGGGAAGGGGAGGGGGAGGGGAAAGGGAGCTGCGCCATAAGAGGCGGGTCAGGTAAAGGGACGTTCCCGCGCCAGAAAGAATAAGGCGGGAAGACAGGCGCAAGGCGGATGGGAGTTCCCCACACGGGGGGGTCGAGGAGTGAGCAGGAGTAGCCGGGGTCAGTTGAAGTCAGCTGACTTACGGAAGTAATATGGGGGGAGCAATCATGCTAGAAAGAGATCTAGCGGGGAGGGGGGGAGGGAGGGGGGGGGGACGGGACAACTGGGTTGCTGCTGCGGAAATCCAAAAGGAAATGGCTAAAGAGTGGGTGGGCGGGGATGGTGTGCGACGCTGGGGGAGCGAGCGGGAGCGCGGAGGCGGGATATGGGACTGGCCTAGAGAAGGTAATGGCTAGTCGACACGGGAGGGGGGCAGGTAGCCCCCTAGTGAGGCTGATCACGTGGAACGTGAGAGGCCTGAACGGACCGATAAAAAGGGCCCGAGTGCTCGCGCATTTGAAAGGACTAAGGGCAGACGTGGTTATGCTCCAAGAGACGCACCTAAAGGTGGCGGACCAAGTTAGGCTAAGGAAAGGATGGGTGGGACAGGTGTTCCACTCAGGACTGGACGCAAAGAATAGACGGGTGGCCATTTTGGTGGGGAAACGGGTAGCATTTGAAGCAAAGAACATCGTAGCAGATTGCGGAGGTAGATATGTAATGGTGAGTGGCAGGCTGGAGGGAATGGAGGTCGTGTTGGTTAATGTGTATGCCCCAAACTGGGACGATGCGGGATTTATGACACGGATGCTGGGGCGTATACCGGACCTGGAGGTAGGAAACTTGATTTTAGGCGGGGACTTTAATACGGTGCTGGACCCGGGGCTAGATAGATCCAGCTCAAGGACCGGAAGAAGGCCGGCAGCGGCCAAGGTACTTAAGGGGTTTATGGACCAAATGGGGGGAGTGGATCCATGGCGATTTCTTAGACCTAGGGCTAGGGAGTTTTCCTTCTTCTCCCATGTCCATAAAGTGTACTCCCGGATAGATTTTTTTGTTTTGGGAAGGTCGTTGATCTCTAGGGTGGAAGAAGCTGAGTACTCAGCCATAGCGGTTTCGGATCATGCCCCACATTGGGTGGACCTGGAATTAGGAGAGGAAAGGGAGCAGAGAACACTCTGGCGATTAGATGTGGCACTGATGGCGGATGAGGGAGTGTGTGCAAGAGTGCGGGGGCGTATTGAGAGATACCTGGAGGTCAATGACGACGGCGAGGTCCCTGTGGGAGTGGTATGGGAAGCACTAAAAGCGGTGGTCAGAGGAGAGCTGATCTCCATTGGGGCCCACAAAAGGAAAACAGAGGCCAAGGAAAGGGAAAGATTACTGGGGGAGATTTTAAGGGTGGATAGGGAATTTGCAGAGACCCCGGAGGAGGAATTGTGCAGGGAGAGGAGACGACTCCAGACGGAATTTGACCTTCTGACCACCAGAAAGGCGGAGGTACTGTGGAGGAAGGCACAGGGGAGGAGGTATGAATATGGGGAAAAGGCTAGTCGCCTGTTGGCTCATCAATTGCGAAAGAGGGCAGCAGCGAGGGAGATAGGAGGAATTAGAGACGAAAGGGGAGGCACGGTGCGAAGGGCAGGAAAGATAAATGAGGTGTTCAAGACCTTCTATGAGGAACTGTATAGGTCTCAACCCCCAGAGGGAGAGGAGGGGATGCGGCAGTTCCTGGACCAATTGAGGTTCCCGAAAGTGGAGGAGCTGGGGGTGGTAGGCCTGGGGGCACCGATTGGGGTGGACGAGGTTATTAAGGGACTGGGAAGCATGCAAGCAGGGAAGGCCCCAGGACCAGACGGGTTCCCGGTGGAGTATTACAGAAAATATGTGGACTTGTTGGCCCCGTTGATGGTGAGGACGTTCAATGAGGCCAGGAAAGGGGGGACTCTACCCCCGACGATGTCGGAGGCGACGATATCGTTAATTTTGAAGAGGGATAAAGATCCGTTGCAGTGCGGGTCCTATAGACCCATTTCATTATTGAACGTGGACGCCAAATTGTTGGCAAAGGTACTGGCATCGAGGATAGAGGACTGTGTCCCGGGGGTGGTGCACGAAGACCAGACAGGGTTTGTAAAAGGGAGACAACTGAATGTTAACGTGCGACGACTATTAGGGGTGATAATGATGCCCCCAGTGGAGGGGGAGGCAGAGATAGTGGCGGCAATGGACGCAGAGAAGGCATTTGATAGGGTGGAGTGGGAGTATTTATGGGAAGTGTTAAGGAGGTTTGGGTTTGGGAACGGGTTTATTAGCTGGGTTAGACTTTATGGGGCTCCAACGGCAAGCGTAGTTACAAGTCGACATAGATCGGAGTATTTCCGACTATATAGGGGAACAAGACAGGGATGCCCGCTGTCTCCATTGTTGTTCGCGTTGGCAATTGAACCTCTGGCCATGGCGTTGAGAGACTCCAGGAAATGGAGAGGGGTGATTAGAGGGGGAGAAGAACACCGAGTCTCGTTATACGCGGATGACCTATTGTTATACGTGTCGGACCCAGCGGGGGGGATGATAGAGGTTATGCGAATTTTGAGGGGGTTCGGGTATTTCTCGGGGTATAGGCTAAACATGGGGAAGAGTGAATTATTTGTGATACATCCAGGGGACCAGAGTAGAGAGATAGAAGGCTTGCCTCTAAGGAAAGTGGAAAGAAACTTCCGATACCTGGGGATTCAGATCGCTAGGAGCTGGGGAACCTTGCACAGACTTAATCTGACACGGTTGGTAGAACAAATGGAGGAGGACTTCAAGAGGTGGGACATGCAGCCTCTATCGCTGGCGGGCAGGGTGCAAGCAATTAAGATGTTGGTCCTCCCGAGGTTCTTATTTGTATTTCAATGTCTCCCTATACTAATCACCAAGACCTTTTTTAATAAAATAGACAGGAGCATCACGAGCTTCGTGTGGGCAGGGAAAGTTCCGAGAGTGAGGGGGTTCCTTCAGCGTAGTAGGGACAGAGGAGGATTGGCACTACCGAACTTGGGCGATTACTACTGGGCCGCCAATGTGGCAATGATACGTAAATGGATGATGGAGGGTGAGGGAGCGGCGTGGAAAAGACTGGAGAGAAAGTCCTGTAAAGGGACGAGTTTAGAGGCGCTGGTGACGGCGCCGCTACCGATCTCACCTAAAAAGTTTACCACGAACCCGGTGGTGGCGGCAACATTGAATATCTGGGGACAGTGGAGGCGACAGAGAGGGGTGCGGGGAGCCCTGGTGGGGTGCCCAATCAGGAACAACCATAGGTTCGCCCCAGGAAGAATGGATGGAGGATTTCAGAGCTGGTACCAGTTGGGAATTAGGAGGGTGGGAGATTTATTTATAGATGGGACTTTTGCGAGCTTGGGAGCATTGGAGGAAAAGTATAAGTTGCCCCGGGGAAATTTCTTGAGATATATGCAGGTGAGGGCGTTTACTAGACAACAGGTGAGGGAATTTCCGTTGCTCCCGACACAGGGGATACAGGACAGCGTGCTTTCAGGGGTGTGGGTCGGAGAGGGCAAGGTGTCAGAGATTTACCGAGAGATGAGGGAAGAGGGGGAGGAGTCGGTGGGCGAACTAAAAGGAAAGTGGGAAGAAGAACTAGGGGAGGAGATAGAGGAGGGTATGTGGGCTGATGCCCTAAGCAGGGTAAATTCCTCTTCCTCATGCGCCAGGCTTAGCCTGATTCAATTTAAGGTGCTACATAGAGCACACATAACGGGAGCAAGATGGAGCAGGTTCTTTGGAGTGGAGGACAAATGTGGGAGGTGTGGCGGGAGCCCGGCAAACCACGCACATATGTTTTGGGCGTGCCTGGCACTGGAAGGGTATTGGAAGGGAGTGACGGGAGTGATTTCGCGGGTGGTGAAGGCCCGGGTCAAACCAGGCTGGGGGTTAGCTCTATTTGGAGTTGCGGAAGAGCCGGGAGTGCAGGAGGCGAAAGAGGCCGACGTTGTGGCCTTTGCGTCCCTAGTAGCCCGGCGCAGGATCCTACTCATGTGGAAGGAGGCGAAACCCCCCGGACTGGAGGCCTGGGTAAATGATATGGCGGGGTTCATTAAACTGGAGCAGATAAAGTTTGCCCTGAGAGGATCGGCTCAAGGGTTCACCAGGCGGTGGCAGCCATTCCTCGACTACCTAGGGGAACGTTAGAGGGAAGACAGATGACCAGCAGCATCAACCCAGGGGGAAGGGGGGGGGAGGGGGGGGTTTAGTTTAGTTTAGGTCAAAGATAAAGGGGTTTTGTTACTTGTGTATTGTTAAAAATTTCTGTATTGTTATTGTTGTGTTTGCTTTGTAAGAGGGGAAAAATTGTTGTTTGGGGAAAATTTTTTAATAAAACATATATTTTTTTAAAAAGTAGACAAAGATACACCAAAACATGTGAATTATACAAAAGCTCTTTGCTTCACATTCCCAGTATCTGCAGTATTTTGCTTTTGTACACACAATCATACTTGCCTTGATCTTCCACTTCCGTTAAGAATCTTGCTAGGTAAGTCAATGGCAAAAATTCAGACTCAAATGTAGTCTGCTCCCTTAGGAAAAAGGTTTTGGATTTCTGAAAAGAAATTGACAAAAACCACGAGTTTAATCTACCAGGTTGTTTGTTAGCATAATTATAAATCAATATTAAAATGATTGGTCCTATTAAGCCAGTGCAACATGTTATGGGACAGGGTTTAGAGAACCCCAAAGTGTATCAAGGAGTTCACCTGACCCATAACTTTTAATAGATTGTGGTATGGGGAGCACACGGCCCATTCTACAGGTGTGGTACAGCAGAAATGGAAAAGTATTGTTTAAAGCAAAACAATGTTTATTCTATGAACTCAAGTGAACCTTTTTAAAACACACAGTGAACATCTTAGCAACCATCAATTCAAATACAACCCCCAAAGAATACAACACTAAGTAATCCTTAATAACTTCCCGAACAACATCCAGAAGACAAAAGAAACACCTTTTAACAGAAGCACATTAGGTTTACATTCACTACTGAGAACATTTATAATTCCGAATTCACCAAATGATCAAGAGATAGTCTTTTCATGGCAGAGATCAACAGTACACCTGCTCCGTCTGGTTTCAGCTCCAACACTGAAAACAAAATTAAAACACACCCTGCAGCAAACAGCCTAAAATGAAAATAAAAAGCTGACAGACAGGCCAGCTCCACTCACTCTCTGACATCACTGCAGTAATAAACACCCATTTCTTAAAGGTACTCTCACTACAGATATTTATATACACACCCATTTATAAACACCCATTTCTTAAAGATACTCTCACATGACAAACATTATATTACTTTCAAACAAAGGACCTCTTAAGTGTATTTCATTTAAAGTAAATTACATCTCGAACATGTATCAACTCAAATGTGGTATAGATTACGCTGCAATTTCAAACTTGTCACTGCATTCATCCCACATTTAAGCATAAAGTCAAATCAATCATTTAAAATCAGTTCCTAAATATTTTAACTGTTGATTTGAAAGCATTGAACATTCTGGATTACAGTACAAATAGAACAAAGAGCAAATACTTTAAAGCAAGAAATATTTAGAATTTGCACTGGTTGAAATTTTTTTAAATGTCTGTATACAAGTAGTACACAATATGGAATCTACATACATAAAAGCCATGAATATATATATAGTCCTCTGCAGGACACATACTCTCTTTAATTACATGGAATATATTACTTCACTTTGGATATTCTATGAAACCATCAAGCACTTCCAAAGTCAGTCATCAAATGTATCCTGAACCTTCCTTTTACTCCACCCCAAATTGTGCTCAAGTCCCAAATAAGTCTCAGGACACCATCATGCACAATCAAACATAGTGTTAATAACAATGCAAGAACCACCTTTTAGCAATTACTAGTAAGTTTTAAGTCACAACACACACGTGTCTGCAATTTTTCCTCTAATTAGCAGTCACATTCAGAAAAATCTAAAATAACTAAAATTGAAATCAGAAAAAATAATCACTTTTGTGCAGTAACAGTTGGCTCCAGAGGAGGTTAATTAAGATCCCACTGTAACCTACTTGGGCAATGCTACATTTTGATGATGAGTGAAAAGTCATCCTAATCCTCATCTTTAAATCCATAAATTCTCCTCCCACAAAAGACAAGAAAATATAAGTGAACTCAGCTAATGACTATTCACTTGATGAGCTTAAGGAAAAGCGGGATATCTGATCCCAAGTTAACAACTGCAAAAGAAGATGAGAAAAGAAGATAGAAAAGAAGAAGTCAACACTTCTTCCTAGATTTCACAATACAATCGTGAGCCAAACAGGGTTACAATACTCCAGGACACTGCAGCTGGGTGACATGCCAGCCTGGTTCATTAATGGAGCCAGGAGAAAATTGTAAGTCACCGCGGGATCAGATTCTTGTTTTACCCAACTCCATTTAATCCAACAAGCAATATGGTGATTCCAGCTGAACAAGCAGCAGAATGTATGGGAGTGTTTTATGGTAACTGCTATTTCAGCCAGAATGTATGAGGAAAATTCCGAACTAAGCCTGTTGCTAAGTCAATCCTAAGCATGTGTGTGTGTGTGTGTGTGTGTGTGTGTGTCTTAGTTTGGAGTCCCAGCATGGTGGTGTGTACACATATTGGGAGGACATACACTGAAAAAGGGGACAAGCAGTAGGCTCTTATATATGCATTGCCAAACTTTACTGCTCACCTGTTGAGTACATCGGTTTTTCAGGAGGGTTTCCACATAGTTCCTAGCAATGCAGGATGAACTGGTTGGATGATCCCACAGGTGGCCGATCTTCTGCCCAATGGCCTATAATACAGAACACACCCACCAAAATCCAATATTAATCCAATCGCTTTTGCAGCACTTTTACAAAATGTTACTTAAAATTAACAAAACAAAATTTTGCAAAGTGGTACAAATTTAGCTCAGCTATCTTTTATTGAGCTGTTGACTCAACTAGAGTTTACCAAAGTAGACTGTACAGAAGTTGCCCCTTACTTTTTTTGTGATAGAAGGCAATTTGTTTGTATCAGGCACTTATTCTCTAATTGTACCAACTTAGTCACAAGAATGTTGCCAACTGAGCTAAGACAGATATTTAAGCATTCAAGGACAAGGTAGAACATGATTACATAATCTGAGCTGATATCTGCAGTTGTGTTAACACTGAAGGTCAGGGACAGTTTATTTAGAACATCTCTTAAATTGAGCAGATGGGTTAGAGCCTCGATAGAATAGATCATAAATGGGTAGTAGTAGGAATGGGTCTCATTTAATTCCTTTTGAAAATAATGATTACTGCGAGAATGTAGTAAAAGGAATGTGAAGAGAATACATCATCTTTGAATTGATTTGTTACCTCTGTAATTCTTGTCACAATACCAAACTTGAAACTTTCATTTGTCTTGGAATTATCAAGTTCTGGAAAGTAAGGGAAAATGTACAAAATCAAGACTAGTGCTAATAACATTTGAAATCCAATTTAAAAAAAATAAAAGCAGCAAGTTCCATTTACCAATGTAGCCACCTGGGTTGGCCAAGTCCCAATTTAAAATGGAGAACAGCAAAGGCTGAAGGGCAATTCAGCCAACACAGGCAGAAACTAGCAGGTGCAAGTTACTGTGTATTAAACTCTGCAAAAGCCTAGACAGCATCGATACAAGCAGCCATCTGCATAATAATGTAGCAGCCATCTACATACTAATAAGCGATCCCCGGGAACAATCGTAACATTTGGGATAAACAAAGCCAAGCCAGATTCCCCGGCGCCAGCAGGAGCCAACACAAAAGAGGTTAGCGGACATCTCAAGACCGCCCATCGATCAGGGAACAGCTCCAGTATTGGAGAAATCGAACCAAGCGATTGGAACGAAGTCCAATCACTTGGAACCAGGTACAGGGTCCGCCCCGAAAGGCAGGAAGCCCCTGGGGACTATAAAGTTAAGCCCCCAAGTTCAAATCGTTCTTCTTGACCGGGTCACTCAGCAACGCGAACCAAACCTTGACAGTGACCGGTGCAGCTACCGCCGATATCCAGTAAGTCAACGCTCGCTACGAAATAGGCGCTCCTAGCTACCAGTCCGTACCAACTTCGAATCCCGCAGACTCGGAACCCGAACAAAAGGCCATTTGTTCCCCTGACCTGGTGGGCCAGTCCGAAGCTAAGTATAGGCCTGTTAGAATGTAGAAGTAGCTTAGAAGTAGAATTTGTGCATGAGTAGCGATTACTGGGTATAATAAATGTGCTTTGATTTGAATCTTACTAATCGGTGTATTGAGTTATTGATCATTACTTGAACTTGAACCTTGTGGCGGTATCATAAAGTTGCCTGGCGACTCGAGAGCAAAGGTTATAAAACAGAGCCAATTGAACCAACCAACAGTTAGCAACATATTACTGGCGACCCGAACTAGAAGTGGCTTAACCACTCCGGGAGAACCCAAAAATTTGAATTAGAGATCTAATTGGGAACAGAAAACCACAAGTGTTCAAGCCGTTCTGATCAATCCTCATAATTCGGAAGTGTGTGTATGCATGCGTAACTAACAGGGCTATAAGGTAAATTGATAGATTTTTTGTTGCGACAAAACTGTCGGGAGTTTGTATTTCGGAAAGTAGCGAAAGCCGTACCCATAATTACAGCACCGCCTTAGTCCCCCTGTTCCAAATTTAAAAGAAGCATTCGGATAGGAATGATGGCATTGCAGGCAATGCAGCGCCTCATGAACCCAGAGGAATTTGCGGTCGCAGCGACCAGCAGCAGTAGAGTAGGACAGTGTCCCGTATGGGAAGAAGAAATCAGGAAGTACCTCAAAGGGAAAGGATGGCCCCTTTGGAGCGAATTCTGTAGCAATGAGGAAACAGGTCCCGGGAGTATAGGACATACTTGGTGGGAGAACCTGAGCGAGATTCACAGGAAGAGCTTAGGAAAAGCTCGCAAGCCGATGGCAATCGTGCCTGCTTGGCACAATTGCGAGGCACAGAGGAGGTCGTTAGGACGCTCCGGAAAGAGATAGAAGGCATACATCGAATGAGCAAGGTCGATGTAAGTGAGGTAGAAAGAGAGAACTTAGAGTTAAGAAGGAAGTTGGCAGCAAAAGACAGAGAGGTGGATGATGCCAAGTGGGCACACCAGTCTTGTCTGGCACACTTAAGCAGCTTCCAGTCCCAGTATGAAAAGGCCTATCAGGACACGCAACGTGCAGTCCTGGTACGAGAGGAAACCGAGAAGCAGGTAGAAGCATTGAGGCAGTGTAGTGACCTGAAGGCAGCGTTAAGAGCACTCCATGCTGCCACCACGGAGCAAAGACAAAGCTCACTAGACCACGCCAAATGCCGGAAGCAGATTGCAGAGCTGCAATCTCGGCTTTCAGTTCAAAAAGGATTCCAGGAAACCTTCGGAGCAAAATTAGATGAGGAAGACGGCCCTGATTGGGAAGAGTTGAATGAGACAGCGTAGGGATATGTTCAGGGAACATGTGCGCAGGGAAAGCCCCAAAAGAGGAAAGTGCCCCAACCCCCACAGAGCAGATAGTTCAGGCTCCAATGAACCCAGTCACTACCCACCGCACAGCCACATCGGACGATACGGAATTTCTGTACACCACCCCTTAACAGTGACCCAATTACGGGACGCGTGCGAGAAAATCACACCGTTCCTCCACACCTCGGACCCCCACCACTTCTTTGCCAGAGTAAAGCAGCAGGCGACCATGTACGGCCTGGATGAGCGAGAGCATGTAAAGCTCACAGTTTTGAGTCTAGACCCTTCGGTCGTAGCAGCTCTTCCCGACCCACAGAATGTAGGAGGAGGCACCCTTGCAGAAATGCATACCGCATTTATGCGGTCCTAGATGCGATCGGGTATAACCGGGGTGACCCCGTAGATGGCCTCAATAAATGCAGGCAAAAGAAAACCGAGCACCCCATAGCGTTTGCTGGACGCCTGTGGATCCATTTTGCAGCAGTTTTTGGAGACTTAGACCGAGCCCATTTGTCCCCAGACAACATGGTCAAATGGACCCGCACCCTTATCTCCCATGCCACAGAAACAGGACAAAAAGCTTGTGCGAATTATGATCCCTCAGAGGAGGCTCATAATGAGAAATGGGTAGTAAAAAGATTGTCCCGCACCTGGGCGCAGTCTGTACAAAACAAACCCCCAGTTAAAATTCCCGAAGAAAAGCAGGCCGACGCAGACATACAAGCAGTTAAAACACACCAGAACCCCGCATGGGTAAATGAAGGCAAGAACAGCCCCCCACAAAAGTCACAGGAGTGTTACAACTGTGGACAGTTGGGACACCTTGCAAGAGAGTGCAATGCCCCACGAAAGCCACAGAGAGCCCAGCAGACGGGCACTCTAAGAATAAAGACAGAGCCCATACATAGTGTGAGCACCCATTCAGATCAGACGGACCTGAACGGAATGGACTGACGGTGTTCGGGCTCCCCCAGTTGGGTCTGTGACACCCTTTGGGATAGGTCCGGATGACCGGTAGTTGCAGCGAAAATACGGGGACAGCCCATCGAGTTTCTCTGGGACACAGGAGGGTCCCGTACCACAATAAATTCCTCCACCATGTTCCAAAAGGACACGTGGCCCACTATAGCCACTATCACCCTCAGCGGCTTTACAGGCCACTCACAGCAGGGGCACATCACAGCCCCTGTACCCATTCAAATCGGCAATATCACCACCAAGCACCCCATAGTTTTAGTCGATCTGCCCCACACAGCAGAACACATTTTGGGCATAGACTTTATGAATTCACACAACCTATCATTTGATCCAGTCAACCAGTGTGTCTGGAAAACGGCAAAATCTGCAAGAGCCCCCGCAACGCTCACAATAGGAGAATACGGCAACAAAATTAGCGCAGTAGGCGAATTTTGGTTTAACCCGACCACAATTAGCACGTACAAGCAGGTTAGGGCAATGTTACAAAAGAACAGGACAGCATTCGCGACCCACAAACACGACTGTGGCCGGATGACTGGTTCAGTACAAATCACAGGACCTGACCCTAGACCCCAAAAACAATATGGATTTCCCCAAGAGGCAGAGGGAGAAATCTCAAAGGTAATCGACAGCTTATTAGAGCAGGGCGTACTTAGATCAGTAGCCTCCACTAATAATGCCCCGATTTGGCCAGTGAGAAAGCCCGATGGATCATGGCGACTGACAATCCATTACCGGGAACTCAACAAACTCACCCCCGCAGCAGCCCCCACAGTAATCACAAGTCCCGAGACCATGCTCAAGCAGGGACTCAATTCCCGATTCTTTACGGTTTTGGATATCAGTAATGGATTCTGGTCCATTCCATTGGCAAAGGCGTGCCAGTACAAATTTGCATTCATGTTCAAACATCAGCAGTACATGTGGACATGCCTGCCACAAGGATTCCACAACTCCCCCTCCATTTTCCACCGACAGCTGCCAAATGGTTTAGCCACATTTTCTCGCCCCGAATGTCTGGTCCAGTACATAGGCGACCTACTACTGCAGACAAACACCAAGGAAGAGCACATCGAGCTTCTGTCCGAACTCCTGGAACTCCGACAAGCAATTGGATGTAAAGTTAACCCCAAAAAGGCCCAGATTCTGGAAAATAAGGTGATATATTTGGGTACAATTATCACACATGGTAAACGCGAGATCGAGCACAAAAGGATTGACTCGATTGCTAAATTGCCCCTTCCCCAGAACGTTTCAGCCCTACGGTCATTTTTAGGACTGGTTGGCTCCTGCTGAAATCACATTGACGGTTTCGCCAGCAAGGCAGCGCCCCTCTCAGACCTCTTAAAGAAAGGAGCCCCCTGGGAATGGCTTCCACAGCATACGGATGCTGTGGATGCGTTGAACATAGAACATAGAACATTACAGCGCAGTACAGGCCCTTCGGCCCTCGATGTTGCGCCAACCTGTGAAACCACTCTAAAGCCCATCTACACTATTCCCTTATCGTCCATATGTATAGAAAAGAGCACTCATAGCAGCCCCCGCACTACAAATTCCAGACCCGCTTTCCCCCAATGCGATAGAGGTAGCAAGCACAGACCACACCCTTTCGGCTGTACTCCTTCAGGAACGGCACGAACAGTTAAGGCCCGTGACTTACGCCTCCAGAGTTTTAGATGCTGTGGAGCAGGGATTTTCAGCCTGTGAACGGCACCTGCTCGCAGTTTTTTGGGCAGTACAGTATTTTTCTTACATTACCGGACTGAACCCCATCACAATCCTCACAGAACCCCTCCCCCCCAACTTTTACTGGACGGACGACTCAAGGACGGTACAGTTAGTCAGATAAGAGCAGCCAGATGGACCCTTCTTTTGCAGGGACGGGACATCACTGTTAAAAGGACAAAGACACACACTGTTTTAGCCGACAACCTACAGTACCCCGGAACCCCCCATGAATGTGAAATTATATCTCCACTCCACAACACAGGCCCCTTTATTGCTAAAACACCCCCCAGAAAAGATAGGTAGTTCAACCCAGAGCCCCAAGCACACAAACACGTGCAAACCCATAAAGATATATGTAGATGGATCTTCCACAATATTAGAAGGGAAGCGCATAACAGGATGTGGTATTTATGTCGAGGACGTGCAGGGACGTGCCCTGGAAGAAATAGCAAAAAAAACTTCCAGGACACTTAGGCGCGCAGGCAGCAGACCTTGTGGCCATCGCATACATAGTGGAACACCCAGATTCCTTCCCCAGCCCAGCAGACATATATTCGGACAGCCTCTATGTCTGCAACAGCCTTACGGAATTCCTACCCCTGTGGAAAGCAAGAGGATTTGTTTCCGCAGACGGAAAACCCCTCCCTTCAGCCCCATTGCTCCATCACATTTTAGAGAGAGCACAGAACAGGACTTTTGGGATAGTCAAAGTTCGTAGTCACCATCGTTCCTCCCCCCCTGGAAATGTAAAGGCCGACGCACTGGCTAAAGCAGGTTCCAGGCATGGATATTTTTCGACACCCCCCGAAAGCGCACCAATGAATGCAGTTCAGGTCTCGCAGACTAATATCGAGGATTTAGTGCAGGCCTAGAAGCAGGACTGCAATCTCAGGGAGATTTTGAAAGGAAACTATCCAGCCCCCTATGAGGGGTTTAAAAATGCTCTGACCACACATGACGGTGTGGTGTTAAAAGACACCCTTTATGTGGTTCCCGAACAGGACAGGAATCAACTGATTTGTTTATTCCATGACGGTCATGGACATCAGGGAATCGATCCCACTACAGCCCACCTCAGGCAGCTTTGTTGGTGGCCGAGTTTAAAGGACGATGTAAATCACTACATTGAGAATTGCCTTATCTGTGCCCAGAACAACCCGGACAGATACGCCAAAAAGGCTCAGCTCAGTCACACCCGGCCCGTTTAATGGCCCCTGGACAAACCTCTATTGGACTATTGCCCCCTTGCAGGAATGGTTATAAATATGTACTCGTGGTGATAGACACGTTTACCAAATGGGTGGAAGCATTCCCATCCAGAACAAACACTGCAAAAGCCACAGCCAAGATCCTAACCCACCACATCTTTACGAGATGGGGACTCCCCCGCAGCATTGAACCCAACCAAGGTTCCCATTTTACGGGACATGTCATGAAGAACGTCCTCACGATATTTGGCATGACCCAAAAATTCCACATTGCATACCACCCCCAGTCAAGTGGTATCGTGGAGCGCATGAATCGGACCCTAAAATCAACTCTCAGAAAAATGGTCCAGCAAAACAACACCACTTCGGTCCTCCCTTTTGCGCTGATGTTTCTGCGAAATACAGTTTCAACATCCACAGGTTACACCCCACACACCCTCATGACCGGACGCCCCATGAAAGGCACAGAATTTTTATGAGGATTAGATTTGACCAGCCCCGAAGTGATGGCCCTCACACACGAGAAAGCAGTAGAACAATTAGTGGCGAATGTTAAAATGGTTCAGCTAGCAGCCGCAGTGAAATTGGGCACAAGAAAGACAGAGCAAGGCCTGTTTCGATAAGACAGTGCATGCGACTGAGTTCAGTGTAGGACAGCAAGTCATGCTCTCTGTATACAACCCCAGCACATTCCTGTCACCTAAGTATTCGGGTCCGTACCCCATTACGGACAAAGTAAGCCCTTCCGTCTACAAAATAAAGTACCCAATGGAAAGACTGCGTGGTTCCATATCAACCAGATGAAGGCATATGGAACACAGTCTAACCACGCACACCACGTCATGCTCGACGCAGCAGACCACGCCCCGCCCACAACCAACGCTACCCTACCCTCCCCCAACACGTCCAGCCCAGCCACGGACTCAACCCCGACTCCACCCCCGAAATATACACTCCGCCGCGGAACGCCCACAGACAGCAGCAGCAGCAACAGCGACTGTGACTTGGACAATACCCACAGCACACCTCCCTACTATCCCCATGCAACAGGACCGACACCCAGCGAATCTGACCACGATTCGAGTGATCCCTTCATGATCACTTTCCTAAACAAACCCCACCACCGACCACCGACCTACAATGACGACCCCGATTCCGTCCCCACAGAACTAGACATCACCTTTTGGTTCCGAGATAATTCGTACAGACTCATCCGGAACGACGAGAGCGATCCCAAATCACACCATGCAGCCCTATCAGCCCTAATACACTCGAGAGTTTGGCATCCGGGAGAAGATGATGACTTTGAGTCTGACTCCCAAAACGAGAACTCCTTTGCAACCCTGTTCGCAACCGATAACTGAGATGTCCAGATGATGTTTTTAAAAGGAACCGCTTGGGAGAAAATGGTGTCCTTTCTGATGGAACCTACAGCATGTTTGATGTTGTTTGTACTTGTACTGTTAAATGTTGTATGTTAGATTTCCACAGCCCCACGCCACCACCCTTCTGACGCCCACTGGCAGTCAGAGAAACTAGTTTGGCCAGACGCTAGTTCAGCGGAACTAGTTTGTCCGCAGAGACTTGTTAATGTCCCAGGCGCCAGTTCAGAGGAACTCGTCTGTCGACGGAAACACAGACCCCCGTTCATAACTGCCCTTCTGGTTCGAAGGAAGCACCAATACGGCAGCCCCCCACGATGGACGCTTGGGTAGGGCACACACGGCATTGGTCGCCGTCCTACCCAAGGACTCCATCCAAATCTTACCCGTCGCGGCCCATACGCACCTCATTTCGGCAAGTTTGTTCAAAAACGTTTTGTTTGTTTTCAGGTAACCCTTAGGTTGCCAACCTTATGCTATTTACATCCTCAAACATTTGGATGGTAAATTGAACAGTCTGCGAGACGGCTCGCACTGGTTCATTATTTGTAAGTGTGTCTTGTCCTGAAATTCGGATTTTTGAAAAAAAAAAAAATTAAGGGAGTCACACATAGTGACCAATTATAAAGGGAGTAATTGGCACTAAAGGACAGACAGGCTATCATATGAGATATTAAACCAAGATAGTAACAGACACTATGCTGCTCCCACAGAAATCCAGAAGCACCAGGCCCGGAGAAGAGAACAGATAGGAGAAGAGAAGTGAAAGAAGAAGAACCATGAGGACATCCTCCGCGTGGCTCATAACCCTAATGGACATTTGGTATCGCGCGAACACGAACCCTCTGACCTCAACTCCCCCAGCCGTTAATGATTCACTTCCCCACAGTACCCAAAGCCCAGTCACAAGCGACACCACACCATCTCGGTGTGACAGGTTTATAACCTGGTACTCCCTGTCCTACTTGATAGAATCCCTATTGGTATTGGCGATACTCTGCTGCATCGTGCAGACTATTCGTCTGAGAAAATGGAGAAGGAGACCATACCGCGCTCGCACCCCGGTATATAGAATAAGATCCCCTATTTTCGGATATGACCAGACCCCCGCGATAATAAAGAGCATTCGTTTGCGATTTGTTGTAAATAAAGAAATATTCATGAGCAATTGTACAATCCTGAGCTTGACTGCCAAGCCAGAAAAATGTGTATAATACTATGATTTTGTTTGTATGGTTTAGGAGGTTAGTGTGATGAAAAGTTTGAGTGAGTGTAGTTTAGTAAGGATAGTTAGAGGTTCCGATTTTCTTGTTTTGTAAAGCATGTCCCTGTTTGACATAGCGCCCCTCAGAATTGTCAGTTTAAAAAGTTTTTGCATTGTTATGGTCAGTGTAGAGGCCATAGAAGAGTGCTCGCCGGGTCAGGGAATGAAGAACAATGCAGTTACGTGATCCTTCACGCTTCGCGTTAGGATCACAAGGAGGGATGTAGCCACCTAGGTTGGCCAAGTCCCGATTTAAAATGGTGAACAGCAAAGGCTGAAGGGAAATTCAGCCAACACAGGCAGAAACTAGCAGGTGCAAGTTACTGTATATTAAACTCTGCAAAAGCCCAGACAGCTTCGATACAAGCAGCCATCTGCATAATAATGTAGCAGCCATCTACATACTAATAAGCGATCCCCGGGAACAATCGCAACATTTGGGATAAACAAAGCCAAGCCAGACTCCCCGGCGCCAGCAGGACCAACACAAAAGAGGTTAACGGACACCTCAAGACCGCCCATCGATCAGGGAACAGCTCCGGTATTGGAGAAATCAAACCAAGCGATTGGAACAAAATCCAATCACTTGGAACCAGGTACAGGGTCCGCCCCGAAAGGCGGGAAGCCCCTGGGGACTATAAAGTTAAGCCCCCAAGTTCAAATCGTTCTTCTTGACCGGGTCACTCAGCAACACGAACCAAACCTTGACAGTGACCGGTGCAGCTACCACCGATATCCAGTGAGTCTTAAGTCAACGCTCGCTACGAAATAGGCGCTCCTAGCTACCAGTCCGTACCAACTTCGAATCCCGCAGACTCGGAACCTGAACGAAAGGCCATTTGTTCCCCTGACCTGGTGGGCCAGTCCGAAGCTATATAGGCCTGTTAGAATGTAGAAGTAGCTTAGAAGTAGAATTTGTGCATGAGTAGCGATTACTGGGTATAATAAATGTGCTTTGATTTGAATCTTACTAATCGGTGTATTGAGTTATTGATCATTACTTGAACTTGAACCTCGTGGCGGTATCATAAAGATACCTGGCGACTCGAGAGCAAAGGTTATAAAACAGAGCCAATTGAACCAACCAAAAGTTAGCAATACCAAGAAAGAACAAAATTAAAATAAAGGTACCTATATCAAGAATTGTATTTCTTTCAGAATTCACTTCATTTTATTTCTACTGGGCCTAAAATTGATGGATGATGGAGTGAACTGTGAAGTAGACGTGCACATGGGAACAGAAACATGGCAGGTGAAGGATAATGTGACTAAGTGTGATGTGTAACACCCAAGATGTAGGAATAGTAGGTGGCAATTTAAATACTTGAAGGAGAAAGAATTGTCAGGATTTGGGAAAAGAGCAGGTTGTGGGTCTAATTGGATTGCTCTTCGAAAGAGCTGGCACTGATTTGATGGACTAAACCTTCTGTATTGTACTATTTCTATGGAGATAGAGTCCATTAAATGGGGGGACAAATAAATAAAGGAACTTAGCGATCTAGGTATACATCATTAAAAAATTAAACATGCAGGTGTTTTTTAAAAATCAAAATAAACAAGTTAATAATTAATTTTACACGCATGTAGCATGCAATGTCTTCAGCTCACTTATTCCTATCCTACTAAGGGACTAGAGAAGGATACTTTGCATCTTCAGATCTCATTGAAACTTTGATAAATCATATCACTCTGAATCAGGTATCTAGAGTATTAGCAGGAAGGACGGAACAGAAACTATCCCTGTACGCTGATCATTGTGATACATAATCAAACCAATCACCTCAGACTTTAGCATCTTTCAAAGCATTTCAAGTTTTGGGATGAGATCAAATAATTACATGTTTGAATAATTTATTGTTGACCTATTAGATACACACTGATATTAAGATGTATTACCACTGACTGATTGTCAAATAGCAATCTGGTAGGTTATATACCTTGAGCTATAAAATACAAGTCAGGTTTATTAAGACATGGCAGCACGGTGGCGCAGTGGGTTAGCCCTGCTGCCTCACGGCGCCAAGGTCCTAGGTTCGATCCCGGCTCTGGGTCACTGTCCATGTGGAGTTTGCACATTCTCCCCGTGTTTGCGTGGGTTTCGCCCCCACAACCCAAAGATGTGCAAGCTAGATGGATCGGCCAAACTAAATTGCCCCTTAATTGGAAAAAATTAATTGGGTACTCCAAATTTATTTTTAAAAAAGGTTTATTAAGACATAAAATAAAATAAAAGCAACAGTAAGCATTGAAATTCCCAGAAATAATTATGGGAAAGTATTGTCATTCTTTAAACCCATAAGCAATCAAACAGCCTCGTCACCCCAGACTCGGTGTCACGATGAGGCCGTTAAATCCCGCGAGAGGCCCGACATTCAGATCACCTTGCAAGGCCTAATGAGACATCTCCCAGGTTATCGGAGGCCCCCAGGTGGTCAGGCTTGGACTGGGTGGTACCCTGGCAATTCCGCTGCCACCCAGGCACCTGGGTGACACTGCCAGGGACACGGCCAGGGTACCAGGTGGCAGTGCCCAGATTGCCCGTGCCAGGGATCGGGCCCGGGGGTGCCCAGCCCTTCAGAGGTGGTGAGAGAAGGCATGAGGACCGCTTAAAGTAAGCTGGGGCAGTGGGGTCCAGGGCCGTGGTGTGTCCAAGGGAGGTCAAGAGATTGGGACTGCATTTTTAAATGGCGACCGATCTCTTCCTGCACTGGCGAGTTGAGCTCATCCATGCAGGAAGTGAAGGTAGGTGCTGCCTCGGCGGGGCGTTCCCAACCAAGACCAGGAAAATATAGAATCCTGTTTCATAGCGGGGCGATTCTCGCTGAACGAGACACTGTTATTTGTGTGTTAAATAATGCCCATAATGTGGATTCTCCAATGGATTTTGTTTATTATCAGGTGTACCTAGATACAGTGAAAAGTACTTTTCTGCGAGCAGCTCAACAAGTACATGATAAGAAAATAAAAGAAAATACATAATAGGGCAACACAAGGTACATAATGTAACTACATAAGAAACCGGCATTGGGTGAAGCATATAGGAGTGTAGTGTTAATCAGGTCAGTCCATGGACTTCCGGGTGCGGCGATGACTAGCTGAGTCGCACGTTTCGGCAGCTCCCTGTGAAACGGACTTTTGGGCTCTTGATAGGAGCCCAAACGGCAATTTTGACGGCTAAAAACACTGTGCGGTAAACCAGAAGGGAATCCCCCCTGGATACGGATGGAAAAAGGAGGAGAGAGTGGCCAGATTGCAGTGGATCCTTTAGAACAGCGGCAAGGAAGGCAAGCAAAAACCAAGATGGCGTCGGAAGGTGGCAGTTTAACATGGGGCCCTGAACAACAAGAGTTCTTGAAATGCTGTGTGGAAGAGATCAAAAAGGAAATGAAGAAAGAGCTGTTGGCCCCGATACTACAGGCGATCGAAGGGCTAAAGGAGGAACAAAAGACCCAGGAGCGGGAGCTTCGGGTCGTGAAGGCAAAGGCAGCCGAGAATGAGGACGATATACAGGGCCTGGTGGTGAAGACGGAGACGCAGGAGGCACATCAGAAACGATGTGTGGAAAGGTTGGAGGCACTGGAAAACAACGCAAGGAGGAACAACCTGAGGATTCTTGGTCTTCCTGAAGGTGTGGAGGGAGCGGACGTCGGGGCATATGTGAGCACGATGCTGCACTCGTTAATGGGAGCGGAGGCCCCGGCGGGTCCGTTGGAGGTGGAGGGAGCATACCGAGTGATGGCGCGAGGACACCATAACATAACAGAAATGCGAACGAGAGAAGAAGAAAAAAAATTTTGAACAGTTGTCCAGTCAGACGACATCTGGAACGATAAACAACAACAGGTTATCATGTAAAATTGTCCAACTTATTAAACATATGAACTGTATTATAAGTCCATTCTAATGGGTTTGCGACGAATTCGGGTTGACCGCCTTAAGGGTGGATCAAGAACCACCGGCTGCTGTGCAGGCATGGCCATGGGTGGCGATGGAAAGGGCGTGATGTGCGGCAGCTCCACAAAGTCATCCTCGGAAGCCTGTTGAGGATCTGGCGTGTTGTGTGGCTGTGAACGTGGAAGTCGGCGAAGGGCGCGCCGATTGCGGCGACGCACGGAACCATCCGGCATGCGAACCAGGAACGAGCGGGGAGCCACTTGTCGGAGGACTTCGGCCGGTGCTGACCAGCCACCATACGGTTGATGGACGCGTACTTTGTCTCCGGAGGACAGGGGGGGCAGGTCCGTCGCTCGTGTGTCGTACCGACCTTTCTGGCGATCACGCTGCAGTTGCATGTCCCGAAGAACCGCCTCATGGTCTGTTGTCGGTGCCAGGACGGAAGGTACCGTCGTCCTGAGGGAGCGACCCATTAGTAGCTGCGCTGGCGAGAGGCCCGTGGATAACGGGGCCGATCGATAGGCCAGCAAGGCAAGGTTAAAGTCCGATCCGGCATCAGCCGCCTTGCACAGGAGCCGCTTTGCGATGTGGACACCCTTTTCAGCCTTCCCGTTCGATTGTGGATGCAGAGGGCTGGATGTCACATGAGTGAAACCATATGCTGCGGCAAAGGACGACCATTCACGGCTGGCAAAACAAGGTCCATTGTCTGACATGACAGTCCTTGGAATGCCATGGCGAGCAAACGTTTCCTTGCAGGCCCCAATGACTGCGGACGACGTCAGATCATGGAGAGGCATGACTTCCGGGTAGTTTGAGAAGTAGTCTATAATAACAATGTAATCTCTGCCGAGCGCGTGAAATAGGTCAACACCCACCTTCGCCCAGGGGGACGTCACCATCTCGTGTGGTAGAAGTGTTTCCGGAGGTTGCGCCGGCTGAAACCTCTGACAGGTTGTGCAGTTGAGCACCATGTTGGCTATGTCTTCATTAATACCCGGCCAATATACCGCCGCCCGGGCCCTTCGTCTGCATTTTTCGACACCCAAGTGGCCTTCGTGTAGTTGACGAAGAATCATCTGGCGCACACTGTGTGGAATGACGATCCTATGCGATTTCATAAGGACCCCGTCTATATTGGTGAGATCATCTCGCACATTATAAAACTGGGGGCACTGCCCTTTTAGCCACCCTTCCGTCATGTGGCGCATCACTCGCTGCAGCAGAGGGTCAGTCGCCGTCTCTGCGCGTATGTGGGCCAGACAAGGATCATCAGCTGGCATATTTGCTGCTGTCAGAGTCACGTGTGCCTCAATTTGACGCACGAACCCCTCCGCATCTGGTGGTGTGCTCACTGCTCGGGAAAGAGTGTCCGCCACTATGAGTTCCTTCCCCGGAGTGTAGATCAGTTCAAAATCGTACCTCCTGAGTTTGAGTAAGATGCGCTGGAGGCGAGGAGTCATGTCGTTCAGGTCTTTGTTAATGATGTTGACCAGGGGGCGGTGGTCAGTTTCGACCGTGAATCGTGGCAGGCCATACACATAGTCGTGGAACTTGTCCAGTCCAGTTAACAAGCCCAGGCATTCTTTTTCGATTTGCGCGTAGCGCTGTTCGGTAGGGGTCATGGCTCGTGAGGCATACGCAACCGGGGCCCATGATGACGTGCTGTCTTTTTGCAGGAGTACCGCTCCAATACCAGATTGGCTGGCGTCTGTTGAGATCTTTGTAGGGCGAGTCGCGTCAAAGAAGGCCAGCACTGGTGCCGTGACCAGTTTGTGCTTGAGCTCCTCCCATTCCTGCTGATGCGACTGGTGCCAGTTGAATTCCGTCGATTTTTTTACGAGATGGCGCATGTTTGTTGTATGAGAAGCCAGGTTGGGAATGAACTTCCCAAGGAAGTTGACCATGCCCAGGAATCTTAAGACAGCCTTCTTGTCAGCCGGTCGTGGCATGGCTGTGATGGCGCTAACCTTGTCTGCATCGGGACGGACCCCGGACCTTGAGATGTGGTCCCCGAGGAATTTCAGCTCCGTCTGGCCGAAAGCACACTTCGCACGGTTGAGACGCAGGCCATTTTGCCGTATGCGGGTGAAGACACGTCGAAGACGATGCATGTGTTCCTGCGGAGTGGTGGACCAAATGATGATATCGTCCACATATACACGTACCCCTTCGATGCCTTCCATCATCTGCTCCATAATGCGGTGGAATACTTCAGATGCCGAAATGATGCCGAATGGCATCCGGTTGTAGCAGAATCTGCCAAAAGGGGTGTTGAATGTGCATAGTCTTCGGCTGGCCGGGTCCAGTTGGATCTGCCAGAATCCTTTGGACGCATCCAATTTAGTGAATATGTTGGCTCGCGCCATCTCGCTGGTGAGGTCTTCTCGTTTCGGGATGGGATAGTGTTCCCGCATGATGTTGTTGTTCAGATCTTTTGGATCTATACATATACGGAGCTCGCCAGAGGGCTTCTTTACACAGACCATGGAGCTGACCCATGGCGTGGGCTCCGTGACCTTGGATAGGACCCCTTGGTCCTGAAGAATCTGCAGTTGTGCCTTGAGGCGGTCTTTGAGAGGCGCAGGAACCCTGCGAGGTGCGTGAACGACAGGGATGGCGTCCGGTCTGAGTCGAATCTTGTACGTGTGTGGCAATGTCCCCATGCCTTCAAAAACCTCCTGGTTGTGAGCGAGGAGGGAATGGAGATTCGCGTGGAACTCAGCATCCGGGAAGTCGGATATCTCATCTGGAGAGAGAGACATGATGCGCTGTACCAGGTGAAGGACCTTACACGCTTGTGCGCCCAGTAACGAGTCCTTTGATGAGCCCACAACTTCGAAGGGGAGTGTGGCCGTGTACCTCTTGTGAGTCACCTGTAGCTGGCAAGATCCTACGGACGGGATAACGTTCCCGTTATAGTCAACCATCTTAAGCCGGGATGGTGTGATGAGTGGTTTGACCTTCATGGCCTGGACTGCAGAGTAAGCAATCAGGTTGGCGGATGCGCCGGTGTCCAGACGGAAGGCGACGCGCGATCGGTTGACCGTCAGGGTGGCACACCACTCATCGTCTGGATTGATGGCATTGACCTTGTTGACATCAATGACGGCAACTCTGAAGTCATCCTGGTCATCTGCATCACTTAACTGGAAGTCTTGATGCGTGGGCTGGACGGTCCTGACTCGTGTGCGAGGTTGTCGAGGATGCGCCGGATCCATGGGTTGAGCCGCACGACAGCGGGCTGCGTAGTGGCCTATCATGGCACATCTGTTGCACTGTTGGTATTTTGCAGGACATTGCCCTTTTAAGTGTAGACCTCCACACTTGCTGCACGTCATGACGTCACGGCGTTCGTTGCGCCACTGCGCATGCGCAGTGCGATCTTGCGGTGGGCGCGCCTGCGCAGTGCGTCCCTCGTTGTGGCCGTTATTCTTGGCGCGCACCTGCGCGGGAGACCGCGAAAAGCGCGGGAAGCGGCCGCTGTCGTCCGGGCCGTGGGGCGGGAAGAAATCGACGGCCTGGATGCGTTCAACGTCGTGGGCGGCCTGGCTTGCCGATTCGACGGCTGGGGACCCCCTCCGTGCCAACTCGGACGCCTGAAATCGGGCAAAACGGCAGGCAGCATTCTCATGGAGGACACAGGCTTCCACAGCAGACGCTAAGGTGAGGCTCTTTATTTTAAGAAGCTGCTGGCGTAGGCCACTAGAGGCAACGCCAAAAACAATCTGGTCCCTGATCATGGACTCTGTGGTGGTGCCGTAACCGCAGGACTGCGCCAGAATCCGGAGGTGCGTCAAAAAGGGTTGAAAAAGCTCCTCCTTACCTTGCAGGCGTTGCTGAAAGATGTATCTTTCGAAAGTTTCGTTTACTTCAGTTTGAAAGTGCTGGTCCATTTTGAGGATGACCGTGTCATATTTGGCCTGGTTTTCGCCTTCCTCGAACACCAGTGAATTAAAGACATCATTTGGGTGGGGGCCTGCGTAGAAGAGGAGCATTGCAATCTTCGAATCATCCGAGACATTCTGTTTTTCGGTGGCACGGATGTACAGGTCAAATCGCTGCCTGTAGAGCTTCCAGTTGGTGCCTAGGTTCCCCGTGACTTGCATCGGCTGCGGTTTGCCGGTGTGGTCCATGTCCAGAATGGCAGGTTGGTAGGCAGGTATCGATCCACTCCTGTACCATGTGGTGTTGGGTGTTCTAACACACAGAAGAGCCAACACAGTTGCATATGGTACAACGCTTGTTTATTTAAACTCACTATTTACAACTTGGTCTTTGCACTCTGCACGTGGGGGGCTCCCTGCTTGTGGTGTTTCAACAGCTCTTTCATGCTTCCTTCTCCCCAGACCTACTGACCTCCAGGTGTCGTGCTCGTGCTTTTTATGTGGTTGGTGTTCTTGTCTGTGATTGGTTGTGGTGTTGTGTACTCTGATTTGCCTGTTAGTGTGTCCATCATGATGTGTGTGTTTGAATATCATGACAGCAAAAACCAAGATGGCGTCGGAAGGTGGCAGTTTAACATGGGGCCCTGAACAACAAGAGTTCTTGAAATGCTGTGTGGAAGAGATCAAAAAGGAAATGAAGAAAGAGCTGTTGGCCCCGATACTACAGGCGATCGAAGGGCTAAAGGAGGAACAAAAGACCCAGGAGCGGGAGCTTCGGGTCGTGAAGGCAAAGGCAGCCGAGAATGAGGACGATATACAGGGCCTGGTGGTGAAGACGGAGACGCAGGAGGCACATCAGAAACGATGTGTGGAAAGGTTGGAGGCACTGGAAAACAACGCAAGGAGGAACAACCTGAGGATTCTTGGTCTTCCTGAAGGTGTGGAGGGAGCGGACGTCGGGGCATATGTGAGCACGATGCTGCACTCGTTAATGGGAGCGGAGGCCCCGGCGGGTCCGTTGGAGGTGGAGGGAGCATACCGAGTGATGGCGCGAGGACCGAGAGCAGGAGAAATTCCCAGAGCCATAGTGGTGAGATTCCTCCGTTTTAAGGATAGAGAAATGGTCCTTAGATGGGCGAAGAAAACTCGGAGCAGTAAATGGGAGAACGCGGTGATCCGCGTTTATCAAGACTGGAGTGCGGAGGTGGCGAGAAGGAGGGCGAGCTTTAATCGGGCCAAGGCGGTGCTTCATAAAAAGATAAAATTTGGAATGCTGCAACCGGCAAGACTGTGGGTCACATATCGAGGGAGGCACCACTACTTTGAGACGGCGGATGAAGCGTGGACTTTTATTGTGGAAGAAAAACTGGAATGAGCGGGTTATTAAAAAGAACGTTCGAACAAAGTGGTGGGGTGAATGTGGGGGGCAAAGAGGGGTTTTATGTACTAATCCTGCGATGTGGTAACTTTTCTCTCTCCCACAGGTGGTGATGGGGGGAGGAGGGGAGGTGGAGGAGATGGGGCGTTGGCCATTGGGGGCGGGGCCAAGGGAGAAGCGCGGGCTTGGTTCCCGTGCTATGATAATCATGGCGGGAATAGAGAAGCAGGAAGGAGGGGGCGTCGCACGGTGCGAGCCGAGGTCACGGGGGGAAGCCGAGGTCAGCCAGAGTTTGCTGACTTCTGGGAGCAACATGGGGGGAGTAATTACGCTAGCGGGGGATCTAGCGGGGGGGGTGGGAGGGGGGAATTACTGGGTTGCTGCTGCTGGGGAGAGGGGGGAGCTGGTATGGGAGAGGATGGGCGGGGGGGCACCGCCTGGGGGAGATACAGCTGCGTGGGAACCGGGTGAGGAGCTGGAAAAAGGTGATGGCTAATCGACAAGGGGGGGGGGGGGGGGGGGTAGGAAGCCCCCCAACTCGGCTGATCACGTGGAACGTGAGAGGGCTGAACGGGCCGATAAAGAGGGCACGGGTACTCGCACACCTTAAGAAACTTAAGGCAGATGTGGTTATGTTACAGGAAACGCACCTGAAACTGATAGACCAGGTTAGGCTACGCAAAGGATGGGTGGGGCAGGTGCTCCATTCGGGGCTAGATGCGAAAAACAGGGGGGTGGCTATATTAGTGGGGAAGCGGGTAATGTTCGAGGCAAAGACTATAGTGGCGGATAACGGGGGCAGATACGTGATGGTGAGTGGCAAACTACAGGGGGAGACGGTGGTTTTGGTAAACGTATATGCCCCGAACTGGGATGATGCCAATTTTATGAGGCGGATGCTAGGACGCATTCCGGACCTAGAGATGGGAAAGCTGATAATGGGGGGAGATTTTAATACGGTGTTGGAACCAGGGCTGGATAGGTCGAAGTCCAGGACTGGAAGGAGGCCGGCAGCAGCCAAGGTACTTAAAGATTTTATGGAGCAGATGGGAGGTGTAGACCCGTGGAGATTTAGCAGACCTAGGAGTAAGGAGTTCTCGTTTTTCTCCTATGTCCATAAAGTCTACTCGCGAATAGACTTTTTTGTGCTGGGTAGGGCATTGATCCCGAAGGTGAGGGGAACGGAGTATACGGCTATAGCCATTTCGGATCACGCTCCACACTGGGTGGACTTGGAGATAGGGGAGGAAACAGGAGGGCGCCCACCCTGGAGAATGGACATGGGACTAATGGCAGATGAGGGGGTGTGTCTAAGGGTGAGGGGGTGCATTGAAAAGTACTTGGAACTCAATGATAATGGGGAGGTCCAGGTGGGAGTGGTATGGGAGGCGTTGAAGGCGGTGGTTAGAGGGGAGCTGATATCAATAAGGGCACATAAAGGGAAGCAGGAGAGTAAGGAACGGGAGCGGTTGCTGCAAGAACTTTTGAGGGTGGACAGACAATATGCGGAAGCACCGGAGGAGGGACTGTACAGGGAAAGGCAAAGGCTACATGTAGAATTTGACTTGCTGACTACGTGCTGCAGAGGCACAATGGAGGAAGGCACAGGGTGTACAGTACGAATATGGGGAGAAGGCGAGCAGGTTGCTGGCACACCAATTGAGGAAAAGGGGAGCAGCGAGGGAAATAGGGGGAGTGAGGGATGAGGAAGGAGAGATGGAGCGGGGAGCAGAGAGAGTGAATGGAGTGTTCAAGACATTTTATAAAAAATTATATGAAGCTCAACCCCCGGATGGGAGGGAGAGAATGATGGGCTTCTTGGATCGGCTGGAATTTCCCAAGGTGGAAGAGCAGGAAAGGGTGGGACTGGGAGCACAGATCGAGGTAGAAGAAGTGGTGAAAGGAATTAGGAGCATGCAGGCGGGAAAGGCCCCGGGACCGGATGGATTCCCAGTCGAATTCTATAGAAAATATGTGGACTTGCTCGCCCCGGTACTGACGAGGACCTTTAATGAGGCAAAGGAAAGGGGACAACTGCCCCCGACTATGTCTGAAGCAACGATATCGCTTCTCTTAAAGAAGAAAAAGGACCCGCTACAATGCGGGTCCTATAGACCTATTTCCCTCCTAAATGTAGATGCCAAGGTCCTGGCCAAGGTAATGGCAATGAGAATAGAGGAATGTGTCCCGGGGGTGGTCCACGAGGACCAAACTGGGTTTGTGAAGGGGAGACAGCTGAACACGAATATACGGAGGTTGTTAGGGGTAATGATGATGGCCCCACCAGAGGGAGAAACGGCGATAGTAGTGGCGATGGATGCCGAGAAAGCATTTGATAGAGTGGAGTGGGATTATTTATGGGAGGTGTTGAGGAGATTTGGTTTTGGAGAGGGGTATGTTAGATGGGTGCAGCTGTTGTATAGGGCCCCAGTGGCGAGCGTGGTCACGAATGGACGGGGATCTGCATATTTTCGGCTCCATAGAGGGACAAGGCAGGGATGCCCTCTGTCCCCATTATTGTTTGCACTGGCGATTGAGTCACTGGCGATAGCGTTGAGGGGTTCCAAGAAATGGAGGGGAGTACTTAGGGGAGGAGAAGAGCACCGGGTATCTTTGTATGCGGACGATTTGCTACTATACGTGGCGGACCCGGCGGAGGGGATGCCAGAAATAATGCGGATACTTGGGGAGTTTGGGGATTTTTCAGGGTATAAATTGAACATGGGGAAAAGTGAGTTGTTTGTGGTGCATCCAGGGGAGCAGAGTAGAGAAATAGAGGACCTACCGTTGAGGAAGGTAACAAGGGACTTTCGTTACCTGGGGATCCAGATAGCTAAGAATTGGGGCACATTGCATAGGTTAAATTTAACGCGGTTGGTGGAACAGATGGAGGAGGATTTCAAGAGATGGGATATGGTATCCCTGTCAATGGCAGGGAGGGTGCAGGCGGTTAAGATGGTGGTCCTCCCGAGATTCCTCTTTGTGTTTCAGTGCCTCCCGGTGGTGATCACGAAGGCTTTTTTTAAAAGGATTGAAAAGAGCATCATGGGTTTTGTGTGGGCCGGGAAGACCCCGAGAGTGAGGAAGGGATTCTTACAGCGTAGCAGGGATAGGGGGGGGCTGGCACTACCGAGCCTAAGTGAGTATTATTGGGCCGCTAATATTTCAATGGTGAGTAAGTGGATGGGAGAGGAGGAGGGAGCGGCGTGGAAGAGATTAGAGAGGGCGTCCTGTAGGGGGACTAGCCTACAGGCTATGGTGACAGCCCCATTGCCGTTCTCACCAAGGAACTACACCACAAGCCCGGTGGTGGTGGCTACACTGAAGATTTGGGGACAGTGGAGACGGCATAGGGGAAAGACTGGAGCCTTGGGGGGGTCCCCGATAAGAAACAACCATAGGTTTGCCCCGGGGGGAATGGATGGGGGATATGGAATGTGGCAAAGAGCAGGAATAACGCATCTGAAAGATCTGTTTGTGGATGGGAAGTTCGCGAGTCTGGGAGCGCTGACCGAGAAATATGGGTTGCCCCAAGGGAATGCATTCAGGTATATGCAACTGAGGTCTTTTGCGAGGCAACAGGTGAGGGAATTCCCGCAGCTCCCGACACAAGAGGTGCAGGACAGAGTGATCTCAAAGACATGGGTGGGGGATGGTAAGGTGTCAGATATATATAGGGAAATGAGGGACGAAGGGGAGACTATGGTAGATGAACTAAAAGGGAAATGGGAAGAAGAGCTGGGGGAGGAGATCGAGGAGGGGCTGTGGGCAGATGCCCTAAGCAGGGTAAACTCGTCGTCCTCGTGTGCCAGGCTAAGCCTGATTCAGTTTAAGGTATTACACAGGGCACATATGACTGGAGCACGGCTCAGTAAATTTTTTGGGGTGGAGGATAGGTGTGCGAGGTGCTCGAGAAGCCCAGCGAATCATACCCGTATGTTTTGGTCATGCCCGGCACTACAGAGGTTTTGGATGGGGGTGACAAAGGTGCTTTCAAAAGTAGTAGGAGTCCGGGTCGAACCAAGCTGGGGGTTGGCTATATTTGGGGTTGCACAAGAGCCGGGAGTGCAGGAGGCGAGAGAGGCCGATGTTTTGGCCTTTGCGTCCCTAGTAGCCCGGCGCAGGATATTGCTAATGTGGAAAGAAGCCAAGCCCCCGGGGGTGGAGACCTGGATAAATGACATGGCGGGGTTTATAAAGCTAGAGCGGATTAAGTTCGTCCTAAGGGGGTCGGCTCAAGGGTTCACCAGGCGGTGGCAACCGTTCGTCGAATACCTCGCAGAAAGATAGACGGAATGGGAAAAAGAAGGCAGCAGCAGCAGCCCAGGATCGGGGGGGGGGGGGGGGGAGGAGGCGGAACCAGAAGGACTCTCAGGGTTGTTAATAAATACTGTATAGTATGTATAGGTCGTTGCTACAGATAATTATATATTGGACTGTTAAATTATATTTTTGGAGAGTGTTACTTGTGACAAGGCAGTTGCCAATTAGGGCTAGTTTTCATTTTTGTTATTTATTATTTATTCATTTTTTGTTTATAAAATAGGTCATTGTTATTTGTGTTGTTATAATATTGTGTAAAGGATGCACAATGTACTGTGTTGGTTGACCAAAAATTTTCAATAAAATATTTAACAAAAAAAAAAATCAGGTCAGTCCATAAGAGGGTCGTTTAGGAGTCTGGTAAAAGCGGGGAAGAAGCTGTTTTTGAGTCTGTTCATGCGTGTTCTCAGACTTCTGTATCTCCTGCCTGATGGAAGAACTTGGAAGAGTGAGTAAGCCGGGTGGGAGGGGTCTTTGCCCGCTTTCCCCAGGTAGTATCAAAGCTTCAGTAATTCTCATAACTTGGCGCACACATCTGGGAGAAGCAAGAGTTCTTCCATTAGCCCAACGCATCAATTGCAATTACAAAGCAAAGCAAAGGTTTACTTCAAAACATGGATACAGGACTTCAAAAATACAAAATACATATCAAATTTGTTTCAAAGCCAAATTGTGACAAAAGGAATAACCAAAATGTAACTTCTGGAATTAGTCGAAAACTGATTATAAAAAAGACAGGATAGATAATACTCAACAGCTGCCAATGTACAGGAACTGCCTTATAAATATTAGCTAAACTATCAACATCACCTCAAGACAAAGCAGTACTAAGCTTCTAATAAACAGAGCCCCATTGCTGGACAATCAAAATTAATTGTTACGGTCTGCACAGAGACCAAAACAGAGAGAAATGTGAACTTCCAATAAATAGCTGAAAGAATGACGGGCGGGATTCTCCGACCCTGCGCCGGGTCGGAGAATCACCAGGGGGGGGGGGGCGCGAATCACGCAACACCGCTCCGATGCCGGTCCGGCGATTCTCCGGCGACCGGTCGCCTCGGCGCCGGTCGAGGGCAGCCCCCGGCGATACTCTGCGCTCGACGGGCCAAGTGCCACCAGCGTCGTTCGCGTGTGGTCCTACCCGGCGGGATCTCGTTGTTCATGCTGCGGGGGCCGTCCTGGTGTGGGGGAGGGGGGATCGGACTCCGGGGTGAGCCGCCACCTACCAATCGGCAGGTGGGCTAATCCCAGGGCGGGGGGGAGGGGGGGGGGGGGCTCTATGTTCCTCCGTGTCGGATCCCTGTAGGGCTCCGCCATGATGCCGAGGGGCCGGCGCGGAGAAGGCAACCCACGCGCATGCGCGGGCCCGTGCTGGCCGTGTGGGTGCCCGTATCGGCAGCTGGAGCAGCGTGATGCGCTCCAGTGCCGTGCTGGCCCCTCTGTGCGGTGGAGGATCGCCGCTCCTAGGGGCCAGATAATGCCATTGTAAAACGCACCAGCATTTACGACTTAGCCCCATTTCTCAGTGGGTCAGAATGGAGGAGAGTTTGTACAGAGGGTCGGCATTGAAAGCACTAGAAACAGAGCCGCTCCCGGTGGCCCCGGGGAAATACTCAGGGTGTCCGGTAACAGAATTTGGAGGCAGTTTCGCCAACACTTCGGGTTGGGGGCAGGGGCCAAGGAAAATGCCGATTCGGGGAAACCAGAGATTTGAGCCAGGGAAGTGGGATGGAAATTTTCGGAAATGGGAGGAGAAGGGGATTAAGACACTAAAAGATTTGTTTCTTAGGGGTCGGTTTGCAGGATTGAAGGAGCTGGAAGTGAAGTATGGGCTGGAGCAGGGGGAAATGTTTAGATACATGCAGGTTCGAGATTTTGCCAGAAAGGAGATACAGAGCTTCCCGGTGGAGCCGGCCTCCACATTGCTGGAGGAGGTGCTGACGACAGGGGGGGCTAGAGAAGGGGGTAGTGTCGGCGGTTTACGGAGCTATTTTGGAAGAGGAGCAGGCATCAGTGGAAGGGATCAAAGCAAAGTGGGAGGAAGAGTTGGGAGAGGATATGGAGGAAGGGTTCTGGTGTGAGGTGCACCGGAGAGTGGATGCCTCCACCTTGTGCGCGTGGTCGGGGCTGATATAGCTGAAGGTGGTATACAGAGCACACATCATGAAGGCGAGGATGAGCTGATTCTTTGAAGGAGTAGAAGATGTGTGTAAACGTTCCGGGGGGGTGGGGGGGGGGTGCCCCGCTAATCACGTTTATATGTTTTGGTCCTGTCCAAAGCTGGAGGATTACTGGAAGGAGGTTTTTAGGGTAATTTCTAAAGTGGTGCACGTGAAACTGGACCTGGGCCCCCGGGAGGCCATATTCTGGGTGTCGGACCAAGCAGGATTGGAAACGGGTGCGGAGGCAGATGTTGTAGCCTTCGCCTCGTTGACCGCCCGAAGGCGGATCCTGATGGGTTGGAGAGCAACCGCTCCACCCTGTGCGCTGGCGTGGCGGGGGGACCTGTTGGAATTCTTGACTCTTGAGAAGGTTAAGTTTGAACTGAGTGGAAGGATGGAGGGGTTCTACAATTCATGGGCATTATTCATTATGCACTTTCAAGAACTGGATAACATCGAACATTAGTTGGGGCGTGTGGGTGGGAGGGTTGGGAGGGGGGCGGTGTGCGTTAATGGCGACTATGGGTGATCCCTAATTCCTTTTTGTCATTTGTTTGTGTGAACATGCGAGCTAATGTTTGGGGTTTGATGGGAGGATGGGATCGTTGTTATTGATATGGGGATTGACGTATGTGTTACTGCTTATTGTTTATTGTTGGTGGGTGTAAATTTGGGAGAAAATGTGAAAATAGAAGAATAAAAAATATTTTTAAAAAACACTTAGCCCCATTATCGGAGAATCCCGCCCGATATGTCCAAGACTTAACATTTAAAACTTTTACCGTTAACAAATGACTGAAAGCACGATTGACTAACCATGATTTTCTTTATTTAAGGCAACATATGCTTTGGACCTTGGCAACAATCCCCCTTTTATACTGATTATACTGTACTCCCGATGCAATTACAGTCCTTACAGCAAGCAGTCCACAGCTGCTCCCAGCTTGCAATGGGTTCATGTATCCCCAATTCGCTGAGTAGAAACTTTTGAGTGAGCATCTCCCTGTCCTTTCCTCAGTCTGAGAGCTCCTTAAATCCTCCACCAGCAGTAAAACCGGTTTTGATGTCTCTTCTCTCCCCTGGCCATGCTAGCATGAATCTCCCGGAATCCTTAGATAGAAACATAGGAACAGGAGTAGGCCATTCAGCCCCCAGCCCTCCAGTCTGTCCCACCATTCAATGAGATTAAGGCTGATCTCAGACCTAACTCCATATACCTGCCTTTGGCCCATATCCCTTAATATTTTTTGCTTAACAAAAATCCATCAGTTGGTTGCAGGATGCATCCCTTCGACTGGATTTACTCATCAAGTGGCATGATGGGCAACAAAATTTATTAAATGCTCGAGACCATTGCCATCATTCTTCTTCACCATATCCATAAAACAATGTTTCACCAGCAGAAGGTAGTAGTGGACTGCCTTGTTTCCACTGCTGAGAGTGCATTTGCAGCACCACAAGTTTATATTGGCAGTCCCATTATAAATGTGGACACCGACATGTATGACCGACTGGTAGAAAGGGCCGACACCGCACTGGATGCAACAAGAAAGAAATGGGAGGAGGGCCTGGGGATTGAAATAGGAGGAGGGCCTGGGGATTGAAATAGGGTGGAGTCTCTGGAGCGAAGCACTGCTTAGGGTCAACTCCACTTCCACGTGCGCAAGACTCAGCCTGACGCAGCTAAAAGTGGTACATAGAGCCCACTTAACAAGAACCCGTATGAGTAGGTTCTTCCTGGAGGTGGAGAATAGGTGTGAACGGCCAACCATGCCCACATGTTCTGGTCTTGCCCCAGACTTGCGGGGTACTGGACAGCCTTCTTCGAGGCAATGTCCAAAGTGGTGGGGATGAAGGTGAAGCCATACCCGAAAGTGGCGGCCTTCGGGATTTCAGACCGGGGGGGGGGGGGGGAAAGAGACAGCTAAACCTAAGAGGAAAGAAAGGCGAACCACAGGAGGGGGGGGAAAGAGGGAAGAGAGAGGGAACAAGAGAGGAGAACCAGGGAGGTGGGGGGGAGGCAGGGAAATGACAGCCGGAAGGAGGGCACAGGATACGATAGCAAACTTGGCATCCAGGCAGGGAAATGACAGCCAGAAGGAGGGCACAGGATACGATAGCAAACTTGGCATCTCCAGGAACAGAGAACAAGGAGAATACAGGCGAAAGACGGGAGGAACGGCTAAAGCGGAGGTGAGCGTGAGTCGACAACGCGAGCGAGATCCGTCCAGGAGAAGCAAGTGACAACACCAACACCAGACCCATTCGAGTATTGCCCTCTGTAATTGTTTCTCCGGCACCCAAATGTATATTTACCTCCCCAGTCTCCCCCTCCCCCCCCCCACAAACAATTGCCGTCTTATGTGTTGTAAATAATTTTGCCAGTTGTACAGAGTTGCTGCAGTTGAGCTGGTGCATAATACCCGACCAGTTATTTTATTTTATTTTAATTAAATTTTTTATTATTACCTTTTTTTTTGGTATGTTTGTGTGTGCCCTTCTCTTCTATAAATATATATATATATATATATATATATAAGATATATATATATATATCTTATTCTGTGTACATTATGATAAATATACTTTGCTCAAAAACCCAATAAAAACATTTATAAATGTGGACACAATAGAAATGTAAGGGCAGGATGTATGATTATAAAGTTGCAACTAGAATACATTTGCACAGCTTGGTCCAATTTGATCACCTCTATCTACACTTCATTACACATTAAAATAAAATTACACATTATCTTGACTGCCAGGAGGAAGTTTGATTTTGTGTAAAATGGATGCCAGATCAGCTGCTTGTGAGGCATCTCTCTATTTTTTTAATTAGCATTGAAGTCAATAAACTTAAATATGGAATGTAAACTGACCCAAATCCCCTGCCACAATGAACTGCTTTGGGGTCCAATTATTGCTCACAAGCAGCATAGGTGTGATGCTGATGTTAAGGTAAGAGAAGGAATTTATGGCAACTTTCAGACTCAAAGGAGCGTCAACAAGAATCAGGAAACAAGCATAATTTGTTAATGATGGAGCAAGCCACAATTTCCTCAACAGGCACAAAGAAATTTTCAACAACGAAAGGCAGCAATGATTAGGGGAGCACAATGTCATTGTGGCTAGATACCAGCCCAACTTTCCTTCCAGATACCAAGAAATAGTGGGCATAATAAAAATATACCGTACAAAAATAGAACGTACAAGCTTGCCAATAAAACAATGCCACTTCATGATAAGGACACTTGAAAACAAGATCAACATTCTCTCCCAAACCACATGCCACTTTTCAGATTGAGAGGCTGGGTACATCGTCTTCTTACATGACTCCTGTCTCCAGGTGACCATCAAGAATTGCTCAATTGAAAATCTGAAAAAATGCTGGATGTGCAAAGTATACTAAATTCACAAAAATAAACTTTGCAAGTGAATCTCCAGCTGCGTTGTGGCAGGTGCAAATCCCACTATGTCAGGAGAGTTGTGGGAGAGCCCCAAAATAGGATTTGTGCCGGGTACAAATCAGTTTCCCATTTCTGGTGGGGTCCTGATCGCAACTCATTTGCATTAATTTTTATCTCATTAGCTAGATTAAAGTTGAATACAGCGGTCTCTCGGTATTCACCTCTCCCCTCACTCCACCCCACAGCAGGAAGTCACCCGGCACGAATCACTACTGGTCCCTAAACGTGGGAACCATGCACCAAGGACACCGTGGGGGAGCAAGAGGGTGAGTACTCTCTCTACATTTACCTTCAGGAAGCCAAGGGGAACCTTCAAGGGAGGTGGGGGTTGGAGGAGCTTGGTCTGAGCTGGAGGGGCTCAGGTTGGGGGTCTTTCCTGGGATGGGAGCCATGTGACAAGTCATCCCTCCATAGCCTTGAAAGCCTTAAAACTCTCTCCCAGCATTTCAATATCAATGATCTGTCAGATGAAGGTAAAATTCTTCCCTTTTATGTGTTGGAAACCTTTGATGTTCTTTATCACGTTCAATTTAATTCCCCTTTAATCTTTTCAAGCCTCTTAACTTGCTGAGGAGCCTGAAAGCTTTGAACTGCACTATTCACTTCAATTTCAAAGTCCATTACTTTTTACAAGCGCAAAGAGAAAATGCTGGAAAATCTCAACAGCACTGGCAGCATCTGTAGGGAGAGAAAAGAGCTCACGTTTCGAGTCCAGGTAACCCTTTGGAGCTTTGACAAAGGGTCATCTTGACTCAAAACTGTTATATTCCTTGCCTTTTCCTCCAAGATAGCCAGATATGTAGTGTTGACAAAAAATATACAAGTGAGAGGATTGAATCAAAACTAATTTATTTTACGCTACTAATGAAAATGAAGCTTGCACACTCTACTGAAATACAGATAATAAACTAATGATACTGAATCTGTAGTACAGTATTCAATGTTCTATCTAACTATTAAACTACACTTGACCTGACCTCGTGCTATAATTCTGCAATAGCGGGGGTCGCTCACTTGGGCGGAGAGAGGGGCGGGATCTGTAGTGTTATTCTGAGATCGGGCACCTTTAAAATTATCTTCCCAATCTCAGAGGATCCTCCCTTGCCGACTTATTCGGATCCCACAGCGTGAATCACCCCTGGCTCCAAAAACATTTCTAAGTGTGGGTGGATTGTGATCTGGATTGTGCTGACCCACCCAACGGGAATCGCACCTTGTTTCCCGGCGCTGACCATACTTGGAAAATGTTTGGGAGAATTCCGCCCCATATTATACATATACTATGCCTAGATGTACTGGAACAAAACAAAAAAGGAATTATGTTGCACACATTTAAAGAGCAAATAAATTTACACCATCTGTTAAGAATTGATTTCAACTAATATATTTAAGACTTAAATTAAGACTTATATGTCACTCATGATATTGAGCATACCTCACTTATGCAACTTATTAATTCAGGATACTCGTGGGATTTCAAGTATATTCAACAGTTGTGCATCCTCCTTGGACAGAAGACAAAAACAATGGCTTAACTATTAAATGCAGCATTAGAGGTGGTGCGCAGTATAGTCGCTGTGGAAAAAATTGGAACACTAATAGTTTTGAAAATAATAACAGCTTCAGGAATTTGTATCTACAATTTGCGTAATTTGATTTCCAGGCATCATAAATTACCACCAATTTTAATCACAAGCAGCAGGCAACATAAACTCAAATTTCACTGCATGTCGTACTTGTGGGAAAGCATAGGATTTTCTCTGGGTGCTTTTCCTTCCAGTGGATTGATAGTGAGCAGAACTCTTTAATGGCACATGCTCTGCATAAGTTCGAAAGCAGACATCCCAAGAAAGTTGGCATTGGTTGAGAGTTTAACTGAAGAATGTATGTGTTAGATACCAATACAGTTCTGGCAATAACTCAAGCATACTTTGTTAGCAGTTAACACTGCAGCTGCTCAGATCCAGGATTCTGTGTAAAGTGATACATTCTCTACAACCTAGCAATTCTGACAGCCCAGCCACTACCTCCGCAGACAGAATCTTGTGGAGGCAACGGAGATCTCATTGCCTCTTTTCGTGAAGATCCACTGTGTCATGTACCAAACAGACATTGACAGGCCAGCACCAGGACTTCCTACAGGATCAAGGACATCAGTGGCGGAAGTCTCGTCTCCCAAGCTGGCTAATCAGAGGCGGAATTGTGGGGTGAAGGTCACAAGGGAGAGTTGGGGGAAGGAGCCAGCAGCAAAGACAGGTAGGTGGCTCTCAACAGCTCCCCCACACCACCCCCCTCTCCCGATACTGGGTTCCTTGGTCAAGTGACACCCGCCCCCCACATCCTGCTCCCCCCCCTTCCCATTCCCCCCTCGATCCTAACCCCCCCCCCCCCCACCCCCACTCCGAGCCTGAATGCAACCCCAAATGGGTTTGTTTACATACCAGTGTGTTAATGCAAGCAGTGGTTAGAGGAGGCCCTTAAGTGGACATTAATTAGCCACAAGAAAGGGCCTTAATTGGTAGTAGGGTGGGAAGGTCATATCCGGGTCTTCCCACCATGGACCTAATTGGGCTGGAAGCAGGAAGGCAGCTGGGTCCCCACTCACCACCCTATTATAGTGGGTAGCACTGTTGTTTCACAGCTCCAGGGTCCCCGGTTCAATTCCCGGCTTGGGTCACTGTCAACTTCCTATCACTAGAAGCCAATTTCCAAATTTTCAGGAGTGGCTCATGCTGCAGATGTGGGCAGCAGCCAGATCTGGCATGGCACGCGTCTCGGTGACAGCTTCCCCAGTCCCTGCCCAATGAAACGGCAACCCCCAATCCAGTTTCGCCCCCCCCCACCCCCACCCCGCCCCGCCCTGCCTTCCCAAACACAAAATATTCACTTTTCTCTACATTCTGCTTACAGCTAGAGAAAGCCCCAAATCGCCGCAAAATCCCCATAATGCTCCCAATAGTTGCCTCCGGATCCCTTACGTATAGCAGCATATTGCCAGCGTATAACGATACCCTACGCTTTACCCTCTCCCCTCTAGCTATCCAATTCCATTCCTTCGAGGCCCTCAACATCACAGCCAATGGCTTAATTGCCATCACAAACAACAAAGGAGACAGTAGACATCCCTGCCTCATGCCCCGATATAGCAAAATGGTCTCAGAGGTCACATTATTAGTACAGACACTAGCAAATGGCACCGCATACAACAGCCGGGACACAAACCCCGGACCAGCCCAAATTTCTCCAATGCCCCTCAAATCTACCATCCACCTGACTTCCGAACTTTTCCAGCTCCTGCGCCATGACCCTCGTCAAGGTTTCCAACATGACGGGCATGGCCGTTTCCTCCGCCATTTTGTCTCCCTCGAGTTCCTTAACCGGGCTCCCCTTCTGGGATTGCCGCCCTGCAGCCTTCTTCTACGCCGCTTTCAACATCCCCTCAGCACCTAAACTTTCCTCACCATAAATTTACTGGATTAAATTCCAAAAGTTTCCTGACAAAAACAGGCGAAAAGGATCAAAATATCGGGACCTTAGCGGAAGCCACCTTTTGTGCATCCTCTCTCCTACACGTTGCACCGGACGACCTGACACATTAGTTTAACCCCTTCCCAACCATACTCGGCGACTGAGCAGCACAGAAGTTTGGTAATTGGCTTTAAAAACACATAGGGGATTAAAAAGAAATATGAACTAGTAAAGTGCCAGCACATTACTTTAGATGAAAAATCTGTTATTTAATAAGGTTGCAGTCAAGTAATAGAAACATTTGCAAAAATGCCGATAATCTTTTCATGCTTCAGAAGAAATACGTAATTAGTCTTTTAAAAATATAATCGTGCCAGTTCTGGACTGTTTCTTTACAAGTGATTATTTTGTATTTAGGTTTTTGAAAAATATGATTTAAATTCTTTTACCTTCTAGTAGCCTGGTAACAAATCGTTCTGTTAGATGCAACACGCCAAGATCAATATAATGTAGTAGGGTGTGTAAAGGAAGGCATCGTACCCCAAGAATTATGTGAATTGTGTGATAACCTGGATTAAAACCAAGGAAAGAAAAGAACAAACAAAAAACAAAAAGATGGGACAGTAAGTATTTATAATCAAGCAGGGTTTTATATTTCCTTCAAAAAAAATAATTAATAATTGTCAATGATTATATATTGAAAAAGTGGCATAATCATGGCGAACTAGAGAAATTAAATAGTATCAGATTAAAGGAGTTAAGCCTGAGTTTAAAAATCAGCAAAAAATGACCAAGAGATTGAGAGATGAAGAAAAAAAAATACTTGCAAGAGTATACAAACACAACATAAGAGCTTTTACAGGCAGAAAAAGGGAGATTAGAGAAAGTAAACATGGGTCACTAAGGGACGGCAGAAATTATTATGGGGAGTGAGGAAGTAGCAAAGAAGTTAAAACATTTATTTTGAGTCTGCCTTCAGAGTAGAAGTCACTAAGATCATACGAGTCATTGTGGGGATCATGGTCTTAAAAGTAATTAAGATCAGTAAAGAAAGAAGGAAAAGTAGGAGAGAAATTAATGGGAAGAAAAGCTTAACAAATTCCCAGGAACTAATAGCCGACATCCTCGGATTTTAAAAGAGTTGGCTGCAGAAATAGTGGATGTATTAGTTTTAACCTTCACAAATTCCCTAGTGTTCTAAAGGATTGGACGATAGCTAATATTACCCTGGTAATATTAAGGTAATTTGACGCCAGCAGTAGAATCTATTGTTAAAGTTAGTGGGCAGAATTTTCCATTCCAGGACTAAGTCCCATGGTGGGTGTGGGGACAGGGAGTCCGGTGGGAATTTGTGTCATATTACGAGAAGTCGGCCTCATTAACTATGCAGTGGGAGGTTTCCCCTAATCATTTTTGTGACGAGGAAGGCTGGATGGCTCACGCACTGCCAGCATATCAGGGCACCATTTTTAAAAGGCACCCGGATATAACTCACCTACCATTGGAGACAGAAGATGGACCTTCCAATCATCCAGACAAGTGGAGAGTATTCCAGTTAGGAGTGTAATAGAATACTCTCCACTTGCCTGGATGAGTGCAGCTCCAACAACACTCAAGAAGCTCGACAGCATCCTGACAAAGCAGCCCGCTTGATTGCTCCCCCTTCCACGAATATTCAAACCCTCCACCACTGACGAACAGTGGCAGCCGTGTGACCCAGTTACAAGATGCACTGCAGTAACTCACCAAGGTTACTTAGACAACACCTTCCAAACTTAATTCGCTAGAAAACTCTTTGAGATGTTTGATGGTCCTTAAAGGCACTATATGAATTTTCGATTTACAGAGGCACCATTACTGCCGCTGACTTTTTATTTCGGATTTCTTTAATTGAATTTAAACTTGGTTACCATGCTAAGATTTGAATTAATGTCTTCAAACTATGAGTACCCACTACGCTACTGTGTCCCCATTAACCATGCTGAATCCACCTATGTTTTTCCCAAGTGCCATGTTACCCAGGGCAGGCCCACTGTAGCGGCTTGTCAAAAGGCTGACGTGAAAATGACTTGTGCCCTGTTAATGGGATGCAGATGAGACCCAATTAGAATTGTCCCCCCCCTCCTGATTGTCCACACTGCCAATGGGATATCACATCTGTCCACAACATGTCTGGGCCAACGTGGCATGGAGATGTAGGGTCTGAACCTGGAGGAGGCATGGGGCAGCCTGTGGATATGGGGATGGAGGTCTACAGCAAGTTTGGAACACACAGCAGTGGATGGGTGGAGCATCTACCAGGTGGATCTTTGAGCTTCAGAGTTTTAAAAAATTCATTTACGGGATGTGGGCGTCGCTGGTTAGGACAGAATTTATTGCCCATCCCTAGTTGCCCTTCAGAAGGTGGTGGTGAGTTGCCGTTTGAACCGCTGCAGTTCTTGAGGTGTAGGTACACCCACTGTGCTGTTACAGAGGGGGTTCCAGGGTGTTGCCCCAGCCACAGTGAAGAAGCGACGATATATTTCCATGTCAGTATGGTGAGTAACTTGGTGGAGGATCTCCAGGTGGTGAGGTCCCCAGGTATCTGCTGCTCTAGTCCTTCTAGATGGTAGTGAACATCCTGGGCATTATCACATTGCTGATGGTGGAGATAATGGAGTGCAAATTATCTGCTGTGTTTCCTATATTGCAGCAGTGATTATGCTTCAAAATAAGAACTTAATTGGCTAGAAAGCTCTTTGAGATGTTCGATTGGAGAATTGGACGAGCGCATATTTAAAAGTCTGGATCTCGCCCAGCAAGGGCGAGATCCAGATCGTGACGCACCACAAGATTATAGTCATAGATGGTTACAGCATGGAAACAGGCCCTTCGGCCCAGCTTGTCCATGTCACCTAGTTTCTATCACTAAGCTAGTCCCACTTGCCCGCATTTGGCCCATATTCCTCTATACCCACCCTACCCATGTAACTGTCTAACTGCTTTTTAAAAGACAAAATTGTACCCACCTCTACCATTGCCTCTGGCAGCCCGTTCCAGATGCTCACCACCCACTTGTGTGAAGAAATCTCCCTTCTGGTCTCTTTTGTATCTCTCCCCTCTCATCTTAAACCCATGTCCTCTTGTTCTAGACCTTTGGGAAAAGATGTTGACTATCTAACTTATCCATGCTCCTCATTATTTAATAAACATCTATAAGATCACCCTAAGCCTCCTACGCTCCAGGGAAAAAAGTCCCAGCCTCTCCTTATAACTCAGACCATCAAGTCCTGGTAGCATCCTCGTAAATCTAGCATAAATCCTTTGAATCTCGTGAGATGGTTCGACAAGGCGAATCTCGATCCAGGCCTCTCGCGAGTTGGAGCGACAAGGCCGCTAAATCGCACCCAATATATCCAACTTTGTTGATGGTACAAAGCTATGAGGGCACGAGACTGCAAAAGGATGTCGGCCATTTCAGTGATTGGACAAGGTGATGACTGTTGAGAGTATAATATGGGAAAATGTGCAATTATCCACTTTGATAGGAAGAATGGGAAACATGATATTTTTAAGAAAGCAAGAAATTATTAAATGGAAGCATTCAGAGAGATTTACGGCCTTATGTACACAAATCACAGCAAGCTAACTACAGATAGAACACGCAATTTGGATGGTAAATGGTATGTTAGCTTTTATAGTAAGGAGTGGGAATATAAGAGACAGGAGATCTTGCTGCAATTAGACACGATATTGTTGAGACCATACCTGGAATACTATATACAGTTTTGGTCTTCTTGCCTCTGGAAGGATTATATTTGCCTTAGAAGGGCTACAATGAAGGTTCACTAGATTAATTTCTGGGTTGGAAGGGTTGTTCCACAAAAAAAGATAGAGTGAATTAGGCCGACATTTTCTGGAGTTTAGGAGAATGAGATCTTATTGAAGCAGATGCAAATCTGAGAGAACATGACAGAGTATCAGCTGAAAGCGGTTTCTTTCCCCCCGCAGCTTGAGTCTTAGGTCATGGTCTCAGGATAAGGCAGTCACTTTGGGCAAGAATAACAAGAAATTTCTTCATTCCCATCGTCTAGCTTGATTCATTGCAAAAGGTGATTGAGTAGTCTTTGTGAAGCAGTTTGAGAGTTTTGTTAATTATCAACACACGTTACCTGGTGGAAGAGGTAGAAAAAGTCCTTCAGCAGCTTCCAAAACACGGGTCATCATGTGGAACGCAACAAACGCTGCAGGATTTACTTTCTCTCCACTGGACCTACAAAGTGAAAAATTCACAAAGTATTTTAAAGACTATGGAAGTGAAATTCAGCATTGACCGTTGTGCAAAACAGGTAGTAGCACATTTAACTGCCTTTTAAACACACTGCCCACCTTATATGAAAAGGGAAAAGTCAAATGTGGTGTATGATGGGTATTTTGTGCCCTTGCCAAAGTTGAATGTAACCCCCAGAATGTGATCCTAGAATAAATACGTACGGATTCCATACATTAAATGCAAGTTTATTTGGCTTTTACTTGGACAGGAGATATTTTATTCAATCAGGAGTATCTTCTTATGTTTATGCATCAAAATTAACCAACATTTCTCAAATAAAATGAATTAAGTTAAAGCAGTAGAAAAATAAACCATTAACAATATGATTCTAGAATTTGTTCATCCTCTCCTTAACATTACTAAATTAGGGAATCGTCCATTCTTGCTGATTTTCTCACACATTAGAGAGCTAATCTTGTGAACCTTTACCACAAAGGTCGTCTACTTCTAGCTCATGACATTGCCCATCTCTGCTTCACTCATTTGCTGCTGAAATCCTAATCTGCACTTCTATTACCTCCAGACTCAACTAGTTCAAATCTCGTCAGTATTAACTCCCAGCTTCCACAATCTAGATATCTGAGCTATATCTCAGCCAGCACCAAGTCCCAAATCACCCATCACCCCTGTGCTCATTAACCAGCACTGCATTCGAATCCACTAATGCCCCAAATTTAAAATTCTCATATTCACACACCACTAACTCGGTAATCTCAGAGTCCACGGACTCTGCTTTGCTCTAATTCTGTCCTTTTAAGCATCCCCAACTCTCCTCACCCAATTACTAATGACCAGGCCTTCATCCATCCCCGTGATCACATTGAATAGTGGAGGGGCCATATAGAACGTACATAGAACATATAGTGCAGCAGGAGGCCATTCGGCACATCGTGTCTGCACCGACCCACTTAAGCCCTCACTTCCACCTTATCCCCGTAACCCAATAACCGACCCGAACAATTTTGGTCACTGAGGACAATTTATCATGGCCAATCCACCTGACCTGCATGTCTTTGGACTGTGGGAGGAAACCAGAGCATCCGGAGGAAACCAACGCAGACACGGGGAGAACGTGCAGACTCCGCATAGACAGTCACCCAGCGAGGAATCGAACCTGGGACCCTGGCGCTGTGAAGCCACAGTGCTATCCACTTGTGCTACCGTGTTGCCCCAAATTTCTCCTGCACCTATTTCTTACATCCTTTGTGTCTAAGATTTGAAATTCCTTCTCTATGTCTCTCCATATCTTTTCATTTAAAAACCACCGCAAAACCTACATGTGACCAAGCTGTTGGCCATCCCTTTTTTAGCACAGGGCTAAATCGCTGGCTTTGAAAGCAGACCAAGGCAGGCCAGCAGCACGGTTCAATTCCCGTAACAGCCTCCCCGAACAGGCACCGGAATGTGGCGACTAGGGGTTTTTCACAGTAACTTCATTTGAAGCCTACTTGTGACAATAAGCAATTTTCATTTAATTTCATTTTGTTGGCTGATTATGCTCCTATGAAGCATCTTTGCATATTTGCAGGTAATAATGCTGCCTTATAGATACAAGTTGTTGTTGTGATTAGTCATGTAAAAGGCGGCTCACATGTTCGTAACAGAATGAAATCAACATTTAATTTTCTTTCAAATAAACCTTCATATTGCAGAACTGTCGAAACAAAGTGTACAAGTCTGTTCTGGTACTTTTAAAAATACAAATTTTGTTGGAAATTAACTTTTCAACAAACAATGAAAGTAGCCCATGTGTGAATTCCTTCACATAATTTTAATGTAACAGGAGCACGGTTTTATTATCCCATTGGGCACACAAATATTCCCAGTGGTCTGTACACTTATGTACTAGTTCCCTTTTCAGACACTCAAGTTTCAAATTCCAAATTTAAAAAATGAAATATTAAATTTGACCTACAACTTAGATTCATAACATGAAGGTTTCCACAATTTTTATGATCAATAAATTAATATTTTTAGTCCTCATTTGGTCATGTGTCACATTTGGTGCTATACTGGCACAGAGGTTAGCACTGCTGCCTCACGGCGCCGAGGGCCCATGTTCGGTCCTGACCCTGGGTCATTGTTCGTGTGGCATTTGTACATTCTCCCCCTGTCTGTGTGGGCCTCACCCCCACAACCCAAAGACATGCAGGGTAGGTGGATTGGCCACATTAAATTGCCCCTTAATTGGAATTGTTTTTTTTAAAACATTTGGTGCTATAAATTGTTCTGCTTTAAAATTAACATCACTTACAAGCACAGGATGTGGGATTTGAGGCCGTATTTTTTCCATATTTCATCTACAATCTGCCGGATGCATTCAAGCTAAAAGGAAGGACAATTAATTCCAATTAGTTCAAAATCAAGATTGGTGCACAGTGGGTTTTGCAACGACATAAATAGTGCACAACCAACTCCATCAGACCTGTCAAGTCAGCTGTCATTGCATGTACATAGCAAGCTTCTAGCTTGATCTAAACTGGGTGCTGGAATCTCACTAAATGTAGGAGGTGGGAAATCCATCACATTGGAACTGGCATCTAAAGGCAACATGGGATCAATAATTATTGGTTGACTCCAAAATGTGTGTGGGGCAAAAATAAAAATTGCTGCTCAAATCCAGTGCAGCATTAAAGAAAATTGCGGTGGCACAGTGGTTAGCACTGCTGCCTCACAGCACCAGGTTCCTGGGATCAATTCTAGCCTCGGGTGACTGTCTGTGTGGAGTTTGCACTTTCTCCCAGTGTTTCGTCCAAGTGCTCCGGTTTCCTCTCTCAGTCTAAAAATGCGCGGGTTAAGTGGATTGGCCATGCTAAACTTCTCCTTAGCATCCAGCGGATAGGTGGAGTTACAGGGATCGGGTAGGGGATTGGGCCTAGGTAGTCAGAAAACTGAATCTGTGATCAGGCGACGCTTCAGCACCCATTAGAGGAGTAACGTGTCATAAATCTCGCCCCGGGGGGGGGGGGGGGGGGGGGGGGGGGGGGGGGGATTTCAAAGTGCCGAAAGATTGCAATCCGAATAGTGTCACCAGGGTCAGAGGGAGCCGCACCAATTTTCTCACTGAAAATGACACTTTGGGTGTGATTCTCTTGCCGCGTTGCATTTAAGCGAGCCACAACGCGACCGGAGAATCCCGGGAGAGGCCTCCAGCGGACCACCCGACAGCCTCCGTGACTCATAGGATGCACCGAAGTCCCGCGAGACTTAAACAGATGGAAAATTATGCAAATTTAAACATGCCACGAGCACTTTTAGCCCAGTTGCTGGTCCTTGCATGACCATTTCACACCAGGAAAAGCAATTTCATACATCAGAAAACGTACAATATATGAATGTTCTTTACATTGTGTCTTTCTGTTCAAAAAAAACCAAACAGTGGCATGTCAGGAAAAGAATCAAGTGCACTATAACTGACAACTGCTCAATCAGCAGTCAACCACTTCAATTTAAAAATAAAGAAAGCATCACAAACCAAATTCAAAACATAGTTGTTGACTATCAGGTCAATCTTCTTCTTTCCGATGTAATGAAGATAATTCAGCAGGTGTTCTTTCAGTTTCTCAACCATCTATAGAAATGAAGGTATTCATCACAATTAACATCACATTCTTTCCATTATTTACCAGGTACTCGCAACAAAAACTGTAATAACCTGCCATCTTACTGACAAAACGCTGAACAGGTTGACACTGGCCTTTGGGTACTGTCCCTACTTCTTATAGAAGTACTTTTGTGCAAACATGATTTGCCCATTATATGCAATGACCGACATAACATTGGGAGCAGTATGCTGTATATTGAAGAATGTAGAGAGATGATCATCATGTTGGATGCCTAATGCTGGCATAGCGGTAGTGTCCCTACCTGTGGGCCAGAAGCTCCATAGCCACAGAAGGTGGGTTCAGAATGTGGCCAAGTTGGTTGACTATCAGTCTGTAAATCCTCCCAATATGCCTGATGACCGGCAGAAGAATGAGAGTTTCCCATCCAGCCATGCTACAGAAAGCATCGGCAAACCACTGTAGCACTTTGCTAAGCATAATAATGGACCAATCCAATGGAAGCCTATGGCTGTCAATGCCCTCTTAGGGCTTGGCATCTGGAGGAGGAGGAATGCTGAAGCTCACTTGTGTGCAGTTTAAACTGGATCCATGAGCAAAGGTTATAGGCAATGGCTTCAGCCAAACCACATATGACCAAGGGCTCCGAGCTCTGCAGCACCAGTTTACCCTGGCCACAGTCATCGGAAAACTGAAGGGAGTAAGAACCGTTATTCAGTTATTCCCCCATGGAATTCTCCTTTGGTCAACTATTTGTACTAACCAAATATCTAAAAAATGTCACTTGCACACATCTGCCATGGAAGTGATGACATTCTTTCAACTCTCTGAACAAAGAGCAAAGTAATGAGCAAGCACAGCTGCTCTGGATAACGGAGCACTTACAACACGATAACTGGCAACTCTGACATTTTTAATAGGAACAATTTTGGCCGACTAAGAGGCAATTCATTTGAAACATTAATATTTTAAGTGATGGAGATAGTCACATGCAATAATTTTATTTCAATGAATTATTGAATGTATTTTTAAAAATGAGGACAGAAACTAGTCAACAGTCCAACGATTTTGTACACATCAGTCTTCATGAGGAGAGCTATTAACTTCTTATTGCATCAGAACAACGGAAAAAGATTGCATGAGTCAAATCTGTTTGTGATGTACTAATATGTCCGTATGTTATTTCAGTAAAAGCGTATGACCAGCAGTACTGGATTGCCCATGGAATTACAGAAAGCAAATCAACTTGATCAACAGTTTGGTCCCTTTATCTCAGGAAAGTTATACTGGTATTTGAGGCAGTCCAGAGAAGGATCAGGAGGTTGATCCTGGGCATGGAGGTATTTTCTTATGAGGAGAGGGTGAGTAGGTTGGGCCCATACTCATTGGGGTTTAGAAGAATGAGAGGCAACCTTATTGAGACACATAGGATTCTCAGGGGTCTTGACAGGGTAGTTGCGGAGAGGTTGTGGCCCCTTGAGGGAGATTCTAGGAGCAGATGGCATAATCTCAGAGCAAGGGGTTGCCCATATAAGACAAAGATGAGGAGGAATTTCTTCTCTCAGAATTCTCTGTGGAATTCTTTACCGCAGAGAGCTGTAGAGGTTGGGTCATTAAGTATGTTCAAGGCTAAGATAGGCAGATCTTTAATCAGGAAATCAAGGCTTATGGGGATAAGGCGGGTAAGTGGAGTTGAGGATTATCATATCAGATCAGTAATGATCTCACTGAATTGCGGAGCAGATGCAATGGGCCGAATGGCCTACTTCTGCTCCTACGTCTTATGGTCTATTGACAGTTAAGACAAAATCTTATTTTAAGGAGATCAGGAATTTCTACTGTTTCAGTAACAACCATGATTTTGCTACTTTTTTTAACCCAAAGAAAAGCCGCAAAGTATTGGAGGTGCGCGCAAGGAAACTAAAGATGTTGTTACAAGGTAACTGTTGTACAAACAAGTGCTCAAACAAATCATAATGTATGAATGAAAGAAGTCTCTTCATTTCCCTTCAAGAATCGGTGAGAACAGTGGGTGCGGCTTAAAGTGCAGAGATAGAGAGGGGGAGAGCAGGCCCTCGAGGGTTGGCAAGAGCAGTGGGACTAACCTGTAGTCGGCTTCCCGTCAGAACCCGAGTACATAAGTCCAGGTGTGAAATTACAGGGAAGCAGGTAGGTGATTGGGTGGTGAGTATTTCCTATTTATTTTATCTAAACTAGGGAATTTCAAGCAGGACAAGTAGAATATTTATTGAAATAATAAGAATATAAGCAAATACAGGACTAGAAACATTAATTAAAATGTAATAATTAAAATGAAAACGGTCTAAAGATGGCAGGGCAGGTGATGTGAGGCAGCTGCAGAATATGGGTGCGTGCAGACACCTACATGATCCAAGGCAAACAGGGAATGCTATCTGGACACTTTATTCCAGGACGCAGTCACACCCCTTCAGGTAGGGTTGCCTGATTTGGTCCCTGGTCAGGAACAGGAGGGTGTGACTGAGAGCAAGGCAGGTAAGGAGATCAAGAAGTTGCAAGTGGGGGAGACTCGGTCTTTGCAATTGTCCAATACCATGGCAGTCTTAAAGACCCCCGAACAGTAACCACAATGTAGGAAAGGATTTACAGGAAGAAATATGAGAAAGGTATGACAACAATAATGGGTAACTTTAATCTACAAAAAGATTGGATGAATCAGATTGGCAAATCCAGCCTGTAACATGAATTCATAAAATCTTTTTGGAATAGAGAGCAGGCTACTCTAGATCTGGTAATGTGCAATGAAACATGAATAATTAGTAACCTCGTAGTAAAAACGCTCTTCGGTAGCAATGATCATGACATGACTGAATTTTCCGTTATATTTGAGGGAGAGAAGATAGTGTTTTAAACTTAAATAATGGAATTAATGAGGGTATTAATACAGGGCTGACTGAAGTGAACTGGGAAATTAAGTTAAGGGGTGGGTCAGCAGGGTTGCAATGGGAGATATTTAAAGAGATGCTTCATAACACTCAACAAGGATACATTCCAGTGAGAAAGAAAGACTCTCGGGGAAGGACAGTTAAGTGTTCTCACTTCCTGTTTTTCTTTGCAGAAAGCATTTAACTGTCTTTGGTATGGTCCAAGAGCTCTCAATCCTAGCTAGATGTTTATAAACATTGCGGTTTGCATGAGGGACAGACCCACGACCTTAGAAGAGTTGACGGAGAGACTGGAACTACCGAATGGACAGGAACTCTGGCATTTACAAGTCAAAAACTTTCTCCGCAAGGTGACGGCGGGGTACCCTAGAGTCCTGAGAGATACAATGTTGGAGGAGCCACCGGACGTGGACAGTATGGAAATAGAGAACCACTGGGACATATACGGATTACTTTTAGAAAGGGCAAGATCATTTTGGAGGAGGAGAAGGCGCCACTAGAAGGGATCAAGGCAAAGTGGGAGGAAGAGTTGGGAGAGGGTATGGAGGAGGGGTTCTGGTGTGAGGTGCTCCAGAGGGTGAATGCCTCCACCTCGTGTGTGAGGTTGGGGTTCATACAGCTGAAGGTGGTGTACAGAGCGCACCTTACAAGGGCGAAGATGAGCCGGCTCTTTGAGGGGGTAGAAGATGTGTGTGAAAGTTGCTGGGGAGGTCCCGCAAACCACATTCATATGTTTTGGTCCTGTCCAAAGCTGGAGGATTACTGGAAGGAAGAGTTTAGGGTAATCTCTAAAGTGGTGCACGTGAAACTGGACCCGGGCCCTCGGGAGGCCATATTCGGGGTGTCGGACCAGCCGGGGTTGGAAACGAGCGCGGAGGCAGATATCGTAGCCTTCGCCTCATTGATCATCTGAAGGCGGATCCTGTTAGGGTGGAGATCAACCTCTCCACCCTGTGACCTGGCGGGTGACCTGCTGGAATTCTTAACGCTTGAAAAGGTCAAATTTGAACTGAGGGGAAGGACGGAGGGGTTCTACAATTCATGGGCGTTATTCATTATGCACTTTCGAGAATTGGATCACATGGAACATTAGGGGGGTTGGGGGCTGGGAGGGTTGGGGGGAGAGGGGCTGTATGTGTTAATGGTGACTATGGATGATTCCTGATTCCTTTTTGTAATTTGTTTATGTTAACATGCGGGCTAATGTTTGGGGGTTTGGTGGGAGGATGGGATCGTTGTTATTGATATGGGGATTGATATTACATTCGTTACTGATTATTGTTTATTGTTGGGTGTAAATTTGGGAGAAAATGTGAAAAGGAGGAGAATAAAAAATATTTTAAAAAAAAAGAAAGGGCGAGATCACCACTGGACGGAGCAAGGCAGAAGTGGGAGGAAGAACCAGGGACAGAAGTAGGGTGGAGACTCTGGAGCGAAGCACTAAGTAGGACCAACTCCACCTCCTCCTGCACAAGGCTAAGCCTCATGCAGCTAAAAGTGGTACACAGAGCACATCTGACAAGAACCCGAATGAGCAGTTTCTTCCTGGAGGTGGAGGACAAATGTGAACGGTGCCAGGGAGGCCCGGCCATCTGGAAAAGATCAAATACACCATCCGAGAGTTGGTGCAATTCATCAGCCTGTTCAAGGACCAGTTTGAGAGACCCAGGGAAACACCCAGTGAGAGACCGATACGGGGACCAGATGGCCCCCAATAAGGCTACAAGAGCAAAATGAGTGACAAATAACCCATCTATGGTGGAGGAAAGGGCCTTAGATCGAGCCCAAAAATAGTAGAAAAGGGGAGGGGGGTGGGAAGAGGCGGTGCCAATAAGGAACAGCATGTAAATTGTAAATAATAATTGTTTCTGTCAAACAAAATATTTATTAACAAAATAAACATTGCGGGCAGTTTCACTACTTGGAATCCACTCAAGCGTGAAGGGAGATGAGATTAAACAATCCAGACAACTGTGTATGTGTGGAAGCTGTCGATCACACTATAGTAAAATAAATTTAACTTCGATTTGAATGAAAGCCTTGCAGATCAAAGATCTTAGGGGGTTTAAACCCATCTGATGTGGTTTTCGCTTTCAGGGAATTTACAGGTACTGCTTCCTCTGGCTGAATCAGCAGCTGTATTTCACAGGTGAGTTTTAAACCAGTGATTTTTTTTCATTGTTCTGTCTGGACTGCTCTCTAGCTTCCCTCTTATGGGGGGGCTTCCCGGCAGGGATCTCTGTAATGGGAGATTTGTGGGGAGGGGGTCTCTGTAATGGGTGGGTTTCTGGTGGGGGGCTCACTTATGGGAGTTTCTGGTGGTGGTCCCTGTAATGAAGAGTCTCTGGTAGGGGTCTTTGTAATGGAGGATCTCTGGTAGGGACTTTATTGGGGGACTCTGTAATGGGGTCTCTGATGGTGGGGGTCTCTGTAACGGGGGGGGGGGGGGCGGAATCTCTGTAATGGGGGGGGGGGGGAAAAGAGTCAGGAGGGTGGCCCTCCGATGAACTTTGGGGGCAACCCCCTTACGGAGTTACCACCTTGGCCCACTGCGAGGTCCAACACATCAGGGCCAGGCTGGGAAATACCTGAACCAATTCTCGCTCACGTGAATCCCAGCCCAGAGGAGCAGAGATTCACACAGTCTTGGAGAATCCGGTGCCCAGCCTGTTAATAGGATGCAAATATTTGATCTATTTGCATCCTCCCAGTGGAGTGGCACTAACCTCAATGCCGCCGCCAGCAAGGGATCGGAGCATTGGAATGGGATCCGGGGGCGGCGGAGAATCCAGCCCCACGTGTACAGCACTGTGCATGGTTCTGATCCCCTTATTTAAAAAACATAATCACATTGGAAGCAGTTCAGAGAAGTTTCACTTGACGAATTCCTGGGACAAAGTGGTTTTCTTATGAGGAAGGTTGAACAGGTTGAGGCTGTACCCATTGGAGTTTAGGAGAATGAGAGGTGATCTTCTTCAAACATAAAAGATCCTGAAGGGTCTCAACAGGGTAGATGCTGAGAGGATGTTTCTGCTTGTCGGAGAGGAGAGAAGTAGGGTTTAAAAATAAGGGATCTCCCAGTTAAGACAGAGATGAGAAGAATTTTTTTTATCTCAAAGGGTCGTGAGTCTCAATCCTCTTCCCCAGAAAGCAGTGGAGGTAGGGTCCCTGAATATTTTTCAGGCAGTGGTAGATTGTTCCTTTGTTAGTTAAGAATCGAAAGTTAAGCAGTATTCCAGCATAATGTACAGGGTACATCACCACCAATTGGGCTCCTTACCAGTCCTATTAGCACCATCTGGTGGCAGTCTTCTTCCTGAAAAAAGGGAACGACTTGTTGTTCTGCTATCGAAGAAACGTCACAACACTCATTAACCTTTATTCACCTACACAAACCTCTTATTAAAAAAAAAATTGTTATGCATTTGTTTGCAAATTAATTGCCACCAAAGCAGAATATCTGTTCTTATTGAATCTCAAAAGGTTAGTGTGCATGCACAGTGGTAGCTAATATAATCTTATGGTTTATTGCATGGGAAATTGAATACAAAAGTAGTGAGCTTATGCTTCAGATATATGGCATGATCTAACGATAAAACAGTCCCATTCTGGACGGGATCGTTCCCGGAGCTTGTAGTGGCGGAAACCACCCCGCTATCAAATGGCAGTCTGCTAATTTTTTTGGGCCTCAGTGGGGAACTCCCGGCCAAGGCCGCACTCAAGTCATATTTCCTGCACGGAGATCTCCATTCGCCAGTGCAGGAAGAGATTGGCACCCCGATCTCTCGACTGCCCGACGTGACTCTCGGACCGCGCAAATGCCCCAACTCACCTGCTGGGGGTCCTCTGGCGCCCCCCCCCCCCCCCCCCCCCCCTCACACACACCCCACTGCACCACATGGGACCAATCCCCAGCATGAGCAAAATGCCACCTGGGCACCTTGGCATTACCAGCCTGTCACCATGGTAGTGCCATACTATGTCACCAGGTGGCACTGCCAGGGTGCCAGGCTGGTATCAGCAGTGCCACTCTGCTCAGATTCCAACCACCCGAGGGCCTTCGATTGCCTGCAAGACTCCCCCAAGTGCCGTTCCACTTGGTCCCCGTTTATGGGGACCAGTGCTAAACGGCGCATGGCTGGGTCTCCTTGGCGAGACCAGTCGATCCTGGCGGACGGTTAGATCTGGCATAGGCATAGTTAAATGAGCAGTTAAGCTCACTTAACTGTGCAAGTCTGGATCATGACGCCTCGGGAGATCTCGTTAGATCTCGCGGAGCGTATCGGGAATCCCGGAAGAGGCCTCTCGCGGGATCTACCAGCCGTGTCCCATCCCAATTCCGGCGGGACACAGCCGGTAAATTGCGCCCATACAAGGCATTGGTGAGATTGCATCCCGAGTACGGTGTACAGTATTGGTCTCCTTATTTAAGAAAGGATGTTAATGCATTGGAAGCAGTTCAGGGAAAGTTTATTAGACGAATACCTGGAAGGGGCGGGTTGTCTTGAAGAATGGTTGGACAGGTTAGGCTTGTATCCACTGAACTTTAGATGAGTAAGAGGCGACTTGATTGAATTATAGAAGATCCGGAGGGGTCTTGACAAGGTGGATGTGGCGAAGATGTTTCCTTTTGTGGGAGAATCTTGAACTGGGGGTCACAGTGTAACATAGGAATTAGGAGCAGACGTGGGCAATTCAGCCCCTCGAGCCTGCTCCGCAATTCAATCAGATCATTGCCGATCTCTTCCTGGTCTCAGGTCCACCTCCCTACCAGTTCCCCAGATCCCTGTAACCCATTTTTTAATCAGAAATAAATCTATCTCCTTATTGAAACCATTTAAACGATTAAAAACAAAAGGTTGCTCATTTAAGACCAGGATGAGAAATGTTCTCTCTCAGAGAGCTGTGAGTCTTTGGAACTCTGCTTCCAATGCCTTTTGAGGAAGAGAATCTTTGAATTATTTTTAAGACAGACGTAGCGAGATTCTTAATAAACGAGGGGGTGAAAGGCTTTTGGGGGTAGGCGGGAATGTGGAGTTGAGGTTACACTCAGATCAGCCACGATCTTACTGAATGGTAGAGGAGGCTCGAGGGGACGAGTCCTATTCCTGCTCCTAATTCATGTGTTTGTTTGTATGTTCATATTTAAATATTCTCTATGTATTTTAAGGTACGAGTGCCTATAGAACAAGTAATTTATAACTGTGTAAATTCAGAAGGAACATTTATATGTGAAATGTCACTGAACCAGTTGCAAGCAGTGTTTGAAAAATAATGAATAACGCATGATTATAGATCTACCAAAATTTTACACCCAGAGGTATACAAAATCAACGGGCGAGATTTTCCGGCTGTCCACGCCGGTGGGATCGTGCGGACCCGCCAAGGGCACACCCCGCTGTGGGTTTCCCGGCAGCACTGGATGGATTCAATGGGAAACCCCATTGACAGTGGCAGGACCAGAAGGTCTCACCACCAGCCAATGGCGGGCCACTGAGAAACACACCAGGGGAGGCCAGAGAATCTCGCCCGACATCTCAATTATGTAAAGTTTGCTGCTTATTTTTACTATAAAAGGACAGTCATTACTCACTTACACCTCTTCAGTATTTATGCTTGAAGTATAGCACTAAGTCCGTCATTAGTAAGATATATAGAAATTCCCAAAACAAGTAAAATAAAACCATATCTCCCTACCTGAGGAACATGTATTCACTTTTGAAAGAATCCTGTAAAAATTAAACCAGAACTTTAGCGTCCTTAAATAATCATTAGGCTGGTCAGTGAGATAAAACAAAAAAATTAGGGATGCATTTCAATGAAAGCTCTTATGTTCTTTTGTGATAACTTCAGTGGAGTAACCAAAAATGATGGGAAATCTGTCATTTTTCCAGAATTTCCAGGGCCATGATTCAACCAAAGATTTTCCAGGCGTCATTTCTTTAGGGGGGCCTTGAGGAATTTCTTCCTGGTCTAGCCCAAACAATTTTTTTTCCATCAGTGGGGAGCTGATCCCGCCAACGAGATCAGCTACTCAGAGATCGGGGTGCAATTTTGAAAGGGTGCCTTGATCTCTAAGTGCGCTTGAGGGTCCCCCCCCCCACAGGCAATGCCAGCCCCCGCAGACATGGGCTAATACCCCCCTCCAAGTGAGGACACCCCACTATGGGATCACTGAGGGCCCTGCCTTTCAGGACCCCCACCACACCACATACTCCCCCAGCATTTGTGAGGGCCCCCTCCTCACCCTTCATATCCCCTTTTCAAGGCATGGCCCCCCTCAGGCCCCTCCCCTTGGCAGTCACCCAATCACCCTGCACTGCCAGTCCGGCACCCAGGCAGTGCCAACCAGGCACCTTTGTACCTTAGCATTGCCTGAGTGACCGGATGCCAGGGTGACTGCCAGGGTACTGCCCTGCCCTGTCCCCGACAACCTGAAGGGGGGGGGGGGTCTTCAATGGCTTCCGAAACCCCCGAGTGGCCATCGTGACTGGTCTCTGCTTGTGGAGACCAAATTAATCAGTGACTGGTTGAGGCCTTGCTGGTGGGGCTGGTAATTCTGTGCAAAGGGTGAATGCGGCGTCAAAATGACTGTGAGGGTGCATCTTGGAGTTCTTCTGCCAAAGTTATATTGGATGATCAGAGAACCCCACAGAGAACATGCTTTAAAAGTTGGAAAATTCACTTACTTTTTGGCATTTTCTAAAATATTTCTGAAGTGCTTATTCGCCCTTTCATCCACTTTCTGAAATAATTGTAAAAGCTCTTTTAGAAATTAAATTCAAAGAGTTTATTTTTACAATAAAATAAGAGGTACTCTATTGGGGCAGGCACAAGCATTGATTTAGATCACCATATAGGGCGGCATGTGGTGCAATGGATAGCACTGGGACTCGGGTTCAAATCCCGGCCTTGGGTCACTGTCCATGTGGAGTTTGCACATTCTCCCATGTCTGCGTGGGTTTCACCCCTACAACCCAAAGATGTGCAGGTTAGGTGGATTGGCCACGCTAAATTGCCCCTTAATTGGAAAACAAATATATAATTGGGTATGCTAATTTTTTTTTTTAAAGATATAGATCCCCATATCTGGTGATAGATATTGAAGCTTTGGAGAGGCGCAGTAGATACGATCAATTATGGGAGCTAAATTTAGATTTCTTATTCACTTGAATAGGCATATACAGTTAAGCCTATATGGAGGGGGAGAGATAGATTTAACATTTCAGGTCAATGACCTATCATCAGAACTGGCCAACTGCACAGAGCAGAGTAATTCAGATGAGAAATTATTGACCTCAATAATTTGGTCAATAATGATTATTAACACTGGGTGCAATTCTCCCAAAACATTTCCAAGGACACCCTTATTAAGCCCACAGCTCCACCCTATCCCCATAACCCAGTAACCCCACCTAACCTTTTTTGGACACTAAGGGGCAATTTAACACGGCCAATCCACCTAATCTGCACATCTTTGGACTATGGGTGGAAACCGGAGCACCCGGAGGAAACCCACGCAGACACGGGGAGAACGTGCAGAGTCCGCACAGACTGTGACCCAAGCCAGGAATCGACACTGGGACCCTGGAGCTGTGAAGCAACTGTGCTAACCCCTGTGTTACCGTGCCGCAATGGTTTACCATTCAGAGCATCTCCCCCACCTAAATCACTGGTACCAGCACCCCTCCCCCTTCCCTCCCAGGTCAGCAACACCTATGGGTTCACAAATTTCCCCCTCCCCGTTATGCTCCCCATGCCCCAGTCCCCTTCCGGGCCCACTCCCTTCGAGGTCCCACCCCACGGCGGTGCCTGGGTGCCAAAGGGCAGTGCTCTGTCCCGAACCACCCGGGTGCTGCAATGTCCTCAGAGCCCCCCCGGCGTGGTCATCACATCTGGGGCAGGATTCTCCCAAAATGGGGCTGCCTACCCACGCCGGCGTAGAAACGCAGGCGGTGCACTCCTGAGTTTCCTGAAAAAAATACAAGCCGATTCCCTTACCTTCAGGGGGCTAGCAGGGACCCCGAGTGCTTCACGCAGCTTTAGCTGCGGATACAGGCCCCCGCATTTCTGGTAGGGAGTCCGCGCATGCGCACGGCGGCGGCCTCCAGTGCCGCACCAAGTGCCATGGTGGACTCGGACCGCGGAGGCATCTGGAAGATGTTGGCCCCCCTCGATTAGTCAGGCACCGAGGATCCGTCCGGCCCGATCTCCCCCCCCCCCCCCCCCCCTCCCGGTGCCCGATCCCCTCGCGCCCCCCCCCTCCCCCCAAACAGGGCGGCCGCAGACTGAGTCCGCAGCCGCCACGCGAGAGTCCCGACCGGCCATAGCATGTTAGTTCCACGCCATCGGGAACTTGGCCAGTCGCGAGCGGAGGATCGCTGGGCGGGCCTCAGGCAATGGCCCCCCCCAGCCACGCAGAGTAAATCATGAACGCACGGATATTCGGGGCCTGGGGAATCGCCGGACCAGCGCTGTGCCCGATCTCATTGTGAAATTTGAATCTCCGCCTCCGTGCCAAACGCGATTTCGGCACGTGGATGCGGAGAACCCAGCCCCTGGTCTTTGATGGTGATGACCCGAATTGATTCACACTGGCTTCACAGTGCACCGACCGGTGAGATGGGAGAATAGCAGGAGCTGGGAGAATTTGGCTTCAAGCCGATTTTGAATATGTAAATACTCTTTTTAACATGCTAATCTGGTTCGCGCCCTGTTAGATCACGTCATCTGAAACGGGCCGTGAGCATCACCAAATGTTTGGCACTCGACTCAAATCCAGTTGTTTTGGGCCTCTTCCGCTACTCTCCCGACAAAGTCAGAGAATTGTCCCCGCTGGTTCTCTCCACAGATGCTGCCAGCTGCTAAGTATTCCCAGCATTTTCTGTTTTTATTTCAGATTTCCAGCATTCGCAGTAATTTGCTTTGATAATTCTCTTTTGCACAGCGGTTAGCACTGCTGCCTCACTGCACCAAGGACCTGGGTTCGATCCAGGCCCCGGTTCACTGTCTGTATGGTGTTTGCACATTCTCTCCGTGTCTGTGTGGGCCTCACCCCCACAATCCAAAGATGTGCAGGGTTGGTGGATTGGCCACGCTACATTGCCACTTAATTCGAAAAAAACATTTAAAAACATAATGCATTTTTAGATTTATTAAAGTAAAATGTTACTTTCGAGGTCCCAAATGTTAAATTTATGTTCACATTAAAAATGATGAATGCTCACCTAAATTCTCTTACCATTTTTAAACATAGTTCTGTTTTGATTCTTCTCAATGAACTAGTATTGTGCCATGGATTCTGTAAACTTTCTAAATTCTTCACAGATTCAACATTCCTGTTCAGCTCTTTCCAAAAAACTTGGATGTTTGGAATCTGGAAAAGGGGTGCACACTTGTTAAAAAAAAAACAAGCAAGCAATCAAATATAACATATCTCCCGAATGACACACAACGGCTTGCATTTCTACAGCACATCAAAGATATCAAAATATCCCAAGAAGCCTTCACGGGAACATTATGAAACAAAACATGACGTTGAGCCATGTGAGGTATGAGGGCAGGTAACCAAAAGCTCGAACAGTCAGAAAGGAGCAACTTAAGGAGCACCTTAAGGAGCAGGACCCATATCACGTCACTTCAGTCACAGATAATAATCAAACCAACATCTGGGCCCTCAACTCGCTAATCCGTATATTTAAGATAACCTGGCTAGTTTACACAGAAGCAAAGTTTGCCTTCTTTTTGTACCTCGGGAGGGAATTGTCAGTCTGTCAAGACAATCTGAACCACTGCATAACAATACAGCACTGTGAACTAGAAGTCATGAAAGCATCTTCAGCACTCATTAACTGCTTTTCAAACTCTGGTCTGTGGGGGGAAAAATGTCTTTAATCAGGGGGGGCCGAGTGGCCTACTCCTGTCTCTATTCCTTATTATCGTATTTACAAAGTCATATTTCAGTCCATATGAGGTGGCCCATACACACTGAGCTCCATATCAAGAATTCTATTGTTCTGGATTTGTTGATGTAGTGGCTTCCACATATTTTAATGAAAATATTTTCTCTAATGATGGGATCATTTTCTCCAATTATGGCTTGTTCTCCTATGGAATCCTATGGAGGGCAGCACGGTATCACAAGTGGATAGCACTGTGGCTTCACAGCGCCAGGGTCCCAGGTTCAATTCCCTGCTGGGTCACTGTCGGTGCGGAGTCTGCACATTCTCCCAGTGTCTGCATGGGTTCACTCCGGCTGCTCCGGTTTCCTCCCACAGTCCAAAGACGTGCAGGTTAGGTGGATTGGCCATGCTAAATTGCCCTTAGTGTCCAAAAAGATTAGGAGGGGTTATTAGGTTAGGGGGATAGGGTGGAAGTGGGGGCTTAAGTGGGATCGGTGCAGACTCGAGGGGCCGAATGGCCTCCTTCTGCACATATGTTCTATGTAAGATTAACTATGTAAGATAAGGGACAATCTTTAGAAATCAAGGATAGCAAAATCTTTGGGAGAATGTCAATACTTACTATGGGACACCACAAGTGTTCAAAGGCTTTCTATTTGGAGATGCATAAAACAATGTTCACAGTTTTATTGTGAACAATTGTTAAAATGTTTAAAACTATAACTGCATCGTTCATTAGTCTTACCTCTTCACCAAAAACTGGTTGTGAAATAGTTTCTGTGCTGCAAGATATTCCAGGAATTTCCTATAAATAATTGGGAAGAGTAATTAACTTTCTATATTTAAACAGAACAAAATGTTATCTGCAAATATTCAAATGTTTTGTCTTTGGTTACATGCAAGATTAATCTTACCCCATCCCAGTTAAATAAGGAAGAGTATGGTAGAAGTTTGTCCATGGCGTTTGTTTCTGAGATTACTTTCCTGTACAAAGTACCTGAAACATCAAAACATCTGTGCAATTCACAAAAAATAATCTGCATCAAGTGAACCAAGGAGGAATGCATTTTTTTCTTATTTGCAGCATTATTTGACCACAATTAAGTAGCTATGTAAACTTGAGTAACACTAGAAAGTAAATGGTCATCAATGGTAGTGTTGACTTCAGTAAAATCCACGTGCATTCCAATACTTAAGTGGAAGAATTGATCCAGAGTGAAGTCACGCTACTCATTTATTGGCCTCACAAAATTCAATGCAGAAATTATGAAGGAGGGGTATTTGATGGTGGAAGTGAATAATAATCAAGTCAAACAGCAAAAGACTCAACAGGTCTATTATAGATTGTAAGTATGTTTACGGGCAGCAACATAATTCTCTCAACCTGATGAAAGACCGTGAGCTGAATTTTCAATGGTCTCTGGTGGCAGCTCTGGAGGCAGGGCAGCCCCCCCAAATGAGAGGAAAATCCCATCAGGTCAGCTCTACAACATGTTTCCACCTCCACGGGATAATGCAGGAGTCATGCTGATGGTGGGAATGGTTACTTGCCCGCTGCGACAGGTTAATTCATTCAGGGCACTCTCCTGACACCAACTGGATTTTCCAGCTGGCTCACAGGTTTACCCATTCCGTTAGCATGCCATTTGTGAAATGGCAGTGGTTTCCCACAGACAGGCATCAAAGCCAGAAGCTGCATTCTATGTGGAAGGCACTACTCCAAAGATCAGCCACAACCACAGCATGCTCCATGTCTGTGAAGGCTATCACCCTCCCATCTGGAGACGCTAACCCTTTTGGCCCTTGTATTCATCCCATGTGGCCAGCATCCAGGAACGAAGGCTCCCTTGCACCCCCCCTACCTACTCCAGAGTGTGTACCCCCGGCATTAAGGCTGCCAATCTTTGACTGCTAGATGGCCTCTTATTGGTCATCCAGACTCAGGAGCCCACCTACTGCCCTTAATTGGATGGGCACAGAGAGCCGGTATTTTAATTGGCTCCCTCCTCCAAAAGCGTCCTCAAAGTTCCACCTCTGGCATTGGTGGGTTCCGAACCCTCATTTTACCCCAGTGGCGGGATGGGCACTGGGGCCGAAATTCCTGCTCTATATTGCTCCCAGCCTGTCATTTAAAAATTTCTATCATTGTCATTGGGCAACAATTCAAAATCACTCAGGATCTTAGAGAAACTGGGTTGTTCTAACCAGTGATATACAGTGAAATGTTTTACCTCAATTATATACAAAGGAATTGTTAAATATTCACATGATTGTATTAATTGGTGGACTATGGTTTATGTCCTGTTCTTAAATCATTGGATTAGGCTTGCTTCTTGTATTGAGAAAATATGCTTCTGTCATATAGAGCATAATAAACCATACATATGTGTTCAGCTTTACATATGTAATCCATTCTACAAGCTATCAGAAAATTAACACTCTGGAATTCACATATCACAGATACATTAATTATATGACTTGACATTGGGCGCAATTCAACGGCTCGTCGTGCCCGACTTAGTGTCGGGATGAGGCAGTTGAATCTCGCGAGAGGCTTCTCGCAAGATTCGGGATGCTCAAAACGTCTTGTGAGATTTACGATCTGGATCTCACCCTCGCTGGGCGAGATCCAGATCTTCATATTTAAATGAGCCATAAGCCTGGTTCGCCTGGCGCCTGGGATTCAATGGCCGTGCCTGGGAGACCTCACCAGGGCGCGTTAAGTACTGGTCCACACAAATGTGGACCGTAACAGTACCTGGGGGAGGAGGGGTTCACTCAGGCCAATGGAGACCCCCGGGTAGTTGTTGACAGGGCAGGGTGGCACCCGGCTCTCCCTTTAGCAGCTGGCACCTTGGCAGTGCCAGGCTGTCAGGGGGGTCTCAAAATCGGGGGTGGCCTGAAAGGGGTGGAGGGAGGAGGAGGGAAATGATTGGGGCAGCCTTCCAAAATGGCAGCCCGATCAGTCTTTCCTGCTGGCGAGTTGAAGTCCCTCTAAAGTGTGATCTCGGTGGAGTGAATCTCCCTGTTGCCAAAAAAAGGCAAAGTGCCGTTGAATAGTGGGATGTTTCATGGCACTGCAGCTGCCTCGAAATACCCCACTAAATGTGCCATTCAGCAGACTTTAAACTCAGGTTCCCTAAATCGCACCCATTGTCTTTATTCTTCAAATAACATGTTTTGCATCAAAATCATTTCTTTATTTAAAAACGAAAGACGGATTACAATCTATGGTCACTCAATAAACATTCTGAATTTAGTAGGCATTAGGTCCTTAGTATCGACTCTTAAATGAACTTACTTACCAAGGATGAATTCCTGGATAAGATCAAAAGTGCCCGAAACAGGCAAATCACACATCCAGTGAATAATCTGTTGGGAGGGGGGGAAATTTTTTTTTTTTTTTTTTTTAAATTGGAGACAAGACAAATTTTCCTAGTTTTACTTTTATATCTTCGCTATAAAGATGTAAAATATCTTCTCTCATTATAATGAATGTGCTCACTTTACTTTTGTAACCAATGTATTCATCTTTCTTTGAGGAGTCTTATTGATTTGAAACATTCCCCACTGCAAAACTTCAGCCTGAAGGATGATCATTTCTTTTGTTTAAAAAAAGTCAAGTATTTCCAATGCATTTGCAAAAACGAGAGTCTCAGGAGTGTCTGGGAACAGGAGGGAGGGAAGGGAACCAGTAGTAAGGTCTGAGGCTGAAGCATGATTTGAAAACTTGATTCATGAACACCATGTCAAGGAGGAGTGGGTGCTATATATACACTCAGGGTGGGTTGAACCATATTTATAAGTTTTCAATTTTGTGCATGTTTATTGCAAGTATTATTTTTAGGGTTCTATAGGGAGCCTGTGAGGACAACCTTTTTCCGAGTATCCAAGAGGTCCTGGATGGTGGCTACATAAAACGTTTCTTGGTAGAATGTAGAAAATTGAAATTATAAAAAGATGGCATGGTTATAACGTATTCTGAGATTCTTACAAAAATAGAAAATAGTTTTTTTTTAAAATCACAGAACAATGCAACACAGGAGGTCATTCAGCCCTAGTGAGTGCTACCAGCCCTATGGAAGCAGCTTTAAGGCTGGGATCTTCTTAACGTCAGAGTGACTTCCTGCTGAGTGCCAATTCTGCCAGGCCATCGGAGCTGGAGACTCCCATGCGTCAATGATGGGACTGCAGGAAGGAAATGTCACACCTGCGGCCCAGACAATTCCCCGCTGCAAGGAGTCTACTGGCTTCGGCCCTCAACCAGTTTGATATTTGATAACACTCCAAAGGGCACTTACATTTTGAGGCACTCCCACACTTCCCATGCTGCCCGGGCATCATCCACCTTTCCCAGTGGGGCTCCTAACCTACCAAAGGTGTAGGTGCTCAGATGGAGTCAGCATCCTCAGGAACCCACCTACCATCTCTAGGTGGATGGTGCTCCAGGAGGTGGCATGGCCAACATTTGTTACCAATTTCTAACTCAGGGTGGCACAGTGGCAAGCACTACTGCCTCACAGTGCCAGAGACCTAGGTTTGATTCCAGCCTTGGGTGACTGTGTGGAGTCTGCACGTTCTCCCCGTGTCTGCGTGGGTTTCCTCCGGGTGTTCCGGTTTCCTCCCACAGTCCAAAGATGTGCAGGTTAGGTGGATTGGCCATGCTAAATTGCCAATTACCCTAATGTCTTAGTGTCCAGGGATGTGCAGGTTAGATGGGGTTATGGGGATAGGGAGAGGGAGTGAACCATGGGTAGGGTGATCTTTCAGAGGTGGGTGCTGACTCGATGGGCCAAATGGCCTCCTTCTGCAACGTTGGGGTTCTATGGTACCTGTTCTTTAACTGGGCAGTTAGGAGTCAACCACATTGCTGTGGGTCTGGAATTACATGTAGGCCAGACTGGGTAAGTATGGCAGATTTCCTTTCCTAAAGGGCATTTGTGAACTAGATGGGAGCTTTATATTCCACCAGGTGCTGTAGTGGTATTTGAACCCACGTCCCCAGAGGATTCACTTGGACATCTGCAGCCCTAGCCCCATGACATTACCACTATGCCACCATTTCCCTGATGCCTTCAGGAGGATCCACCTGAAGTGACTGTACACAAAGTTTTGAGTTGGGGCCTGAATAATGGTCCCTGTGCCCTCATTTAAAACTAATGCCGCAAGATTCCTCCACCCTGTAGCTGCAGCAGCTCTTTCAAACAGAAATCCAGTTGGTCCCACTTCCCATTATTTCCCTATGTCCCCTTTAGAAATAAGAATAGGCAAAGCTGGAAATGCTCAACACATCAGAAAACATCTATGGAGTGGCGACCTCTTGTCAGAACTGGATGACGCTGGGAATGTAACAGGTTTCAAGCAATTGTAGAGGCTGGGAAAATTAAGTAACAAAAGGGATAATATTGCAGGGCAAAAGATGGTGGTAATGGGACAAGTAAAACAAAAAAGATTGTTCTAGAAAGATATGAATAGGAATTGGCAAATCATCACCAGTAGCTGCCATTCGAAAAAAGCTGCAGGCAGATGATCATCTGAAATGGCTGAACTCATTGTGTTCAGGAGGCTAAGTGTCTAAACGAAAGCTGAAATGCTATTCCTCGACTCTAGGTTGAGCTTCATTCGAACAGTGTAGGAGGCCAAGTTCAGGGTGAGAGTGAGGAGTTAACTTAAAATGACAGGAGACTGGAAGCTCAAGGTCATGTCTGCAAACTTTCAGTAAAGCAATCACCCACACTTTTTGTTGGAGCAGAAACCTCGTTGAGGGCAAAAGGATAACATATCAAAGCATCTGTATGAAGGATGGCCTCGTCGCAATAGATTCAACAGCAATGGAAAAACTGGAAGAATGAAACGGAGTCCTCACAAAAAATGGGGTGGAACTAAGCGTAGTAAAGGTAGCTTTAGTTAGTACTTCAAGGACCTCCTCAACCAAGACACAGCCTTCGACGCAAGTGTCCCCAGCACCATCCCGCAACACGCTACCCGCCACCATTTCAGCGCAACCCCAGCTCGCCATGAGGTTGAAAAAGCCATCAGTCAGTTTTAAAACAAGGCCTCTGGCACAGATGGAATCCTTACAGAAGTATTAAAATACGGCAGAGATGCACTCTTGACAAGGATCCACAACCTCATCCCCTTGTCTGCAAGGAAGAGAGCATGCCAGTTTGCATCAGTGATGCCTTAATTGTTTTTAATTAATTAGTGATGGCTGGTCAGGTGATGTGCTTGAGCTGCTTGATGTGGGAGCTGGCAGATCCCATTGCGAGCTGCAGCGACCACATCTGCAATAAGTATTGGCTGCTCGAAGAGCTCCGGCTCAGAGTTGATGAGCTGGAGTCTGAGCTTCAAACACTGAGGCACATCCGGGAGGGGGAGACTTACCTGGACACTGTGTTTCAGGAGGCAGTCACACCTGTCAGAGTATGTAGTTTAAATCCTGCCAGTGGCCAGGGACAGCAGGGTGTGACTGCAAGTCAGGCAGGTAAAGGGAACCAGCAGTCAGGAACTCAGGAGCCTCAGCCCTTGACCCTGTCCAACAGGTATGAGGCACTTGCTCCCTGTGTGGATGGCGAACAGGGCTGCAGGAAGGATGAGTCAGCTGACCAAGGCACCATGGTTCAGCAGGCCATTCAAGGGGAGGGAGTAAATAGGCAAGTTGTAGTTGTAGGGGATTCTATTATCAGGGGGATAGATAGTATCCTTTGTGAGCAGGATAAAGAGTCCCGCATGGTATGTTGCCTGCCCGGTGCTAGGGTGCGGGACATCTCTGACCGGCTTGAAAGGATACTGGAGAGGGAGGGGGAGGATCCAGTTGTTGTGGTCCATGTCGGTACCAACAACATACGCAAGTCTAGGAAAGAGGACCTGTTTAGAGATTATAAAGAGCTAGGATTCAAATTAAAAAACAGGTCCTCAAGGGTCATAATCTCCGGATTACTGCCAGAGCCACGTGCAAATTGGCATAGGGAGGCAAGAATAAGGGAAGTTAACACGTGGCTGAAAGAGTGGTGTGGGAAAGAGGGGTTCCTTTTCATGGGACACTGGCATCAGTTTTGGGACAGGGGGGACCTATACCGTTGGGATGGCCTCCACCTGAACCGAGCTGGGACCAGTGTTCTGGCGAAAAGAGTAAATAGGGTGGTCAATAGGACTTTAAACTAAAGATTGGGGGGGAAGGGAAAGTCAGGGAACCAAGAGGTGAAGTAATCAGTGGGAAGCGTAGCTGCTTGGGAATACAAAAAAGCACGAAAAGACAAAACTCAGGAGAGGCTACGATAGTCCCCATCCCACAAAATATGACACAGTGTATGGAAAGGCTCAGTAAACCAAGGTCCACCACACTAAGAAAACAAAAAGGGACGGTCAATAGAGAATTAAAGGTGCTATATTTAAATGCACGCAGTGTACAGAACAAGGTAGATGAGCTTGTGGCCCAGATTGTGACTGGCAGGTATGATGTGGTAGGCATCACAGAGACATGGTTGCAGGGGGTTCAGGACTGGCATTTAAACATCCAGGGATTCACAACCAATGAAAAGACAGAGAGGTGGGCAGAGGGGGTGGGGTTGCCTTGTTAATTAGGAATGAAATTAAATCAATAGCACTAAACGACATAGGGTCAGATGATGTGGAATCTGTGTGGGTAGAGTTGAGGAACCACAAAGGCAAAAAAAACATAATGGGAGTTATATACAGGCCTCCTAACAGTGGTCAGGACCGGGGGCACAAAATGCACCACAAAATAGAAAATGCATGTCAGAAAGGCAAGGTCACAGTGATCATGGGGGACTTCAATATGCAGGTGGACTGCGTAAATAATGCTGCCAGTGGACCCAAGGAAAGGGAATTCATTGAATGTTTACAGGAGGGTTTTTTGGAACAGCTTGTGATGGAGCCCACGAGGGAACAGGCCATTCTGGACTTAGTGTTATGTAATGAGCCAGACTTGATTAAAGGCCTTAAAGTAAGGGAGCACTTAGGAGGCAGTGATCATAATATGGTAGAATTCAATCTCCAATTTAAAAGAAAGAAGGTAGAATCAGATGTAAAGGTGTTACAGTTAAATAAAGGTAACTACAGGGGCATGAGGGAGGAACTGACGAAAATCGACTGGGAGCAGAGCCTAGTGGGAAAGACAGTAGAACAGCAATGGCAGAAGTTTCTGGGAGTAATTGAGGACACAGTACAGAGGTTCATCCCAAAGAAAAGAAAGGTTATCAGAGGGGGGATTAGGCAGCCATGGCTGACAAAGGAAGTTAGGGAATGCATCAAAGCAAAAGAGAAAGCCTATAATGTGGCAAAGAGTACATAGAACATAGAACAATACAGCGCAGTACAGGCCCTTCGGCCCACGATGTTGCACCGAAACAAAAGCCATCTAACCTACACTATGCCATTATCATCCATATGTTTATCCAATAAACTTTTAAATGCCCTCAATGTTGGCGAGTTCACTACTGTAGCAGGTAGGGCATTCCATGGCCTCACTACTCTTTGCGTAAAGAACCTACCTCTGACCTCTGTCCTATATCTATTACCCCTCAGTTTAAAGCTATGTCCCCTTGTGCCAGCCATTTCCATCCGCGGGAGAAGGCTCTCACTGTCCACCCTATCTAACCCCCTGATCATTTTTGTATGCCTCTATTAAGTCTCCTCTTAACCTTCTTCTCTCCAACGAAAACAACCTCAAGTCCATCAGCCTTTCCTCATAAGATTTTCCCTCCATACCAGGCAACATCCTGGTAAATCTCCTCTGCACCCGCTCCAAAGCCAGAAGATTGGGAAGGCTACAAAAACAAACAGAGGATAACAAAGAGAGAAATAAGGAAAGAGAGGATCAAATATGAAGGTAGGCTAGCCAGTAACATTAGGAATGATAGTAAAAGTTTCTTTAAATACATTAAAAACAAACGGGAGGCAAAAGTTGCGTCAGTCTTCACAGTAGAAGACATGAGTAATATCCCAACAATTCCGGAGAGTCAGGGGGCAGAGTTGAATATGGTAGCCATCACAAAGGAGAAAGTGCTAGAGAAACTAAGAGGTCTAAAAATTGATAAATCTCCGGGCCCAGATGGGCTACATCCTAGAGTTCTAAAGGAGATAGCTGAAGAAATAGTGGAGGCGTTAGTTATGATCTTTCAAAAGTCACTGGAGTCAGGGAAAGTCCCAGAGGGTTGGAAAATCGCTGTTGTAACCCCCCTGTTCAAGAGGGGAACAAGGAAAAAGATGGAAAATTATAGGCCAATTAGCCTAACCTCGGTTGTTGGCAAGATTCCAGAATCCATTGTTAAGGATGAGATTTCTAAATTCTTGGAAGTGCAGGGTTGGATTAGGACAAGTCAGCATGGATTTAGTAAGGGGAGGTTGTGCCTGACAAACCTGTTAGAGTTCTTTGAAGAGGTAACAAATAGGTTAGACCAAGGAGAGCCAATGGATGTTATCTATCTTGACTTCCAAAAGGCCTTTGATAAGGTGCCTCACGGGAGACTGCTGAGTAAAATAAGGGCCCATGGTATTCGAGGCAAGGTACTAACATGGATTGACGATTGGCTGTCAGGCAGAAGGCAGAGAGTTGGGATAAAAGGTTCTTTTTCGGAATGGCAACCTGTGACGAGTGGTGTCCCGCAGGGTTCAGTGTTGGGGCCACAGCTGTTCTCTTTATATATTAACGATCTAGATGACGGGACTGAGGGCATTCTGGCTAAGTTTGCCGATGATACAAAGATAGGTGGAGGGGCAGGTAGTATGGAGGAGGTGGGGAGGCTGCAGAAAAATTTAGACAGTTTAGGAGAGTGGTCCAAGAAATGGCTGAAGAAATTCAACGTGGGCAAGTGCGAGGTCTTGCACTTTGGAAAAAAGAATAGAGGCACGGACTATTTTCTAAACGGTGACAAAATTCATAATGCTGAAGTGCAAAGGGACTTGGGAGTCCTAGTCCAGGATTCTCTAAAGGTAAACTTGCAGGTTGAGTCCGTAATTAAGAAAGCAAATGCAATGTTGTCATTCATCTCAAGAGACTTGGAATATAAAAGCAGGGATGTACTTCTGAAGCTTTTTAAAGCATTAGTTAGGCCCCATTTAGAATACTGTGAGCAATTTTGGGCCCCACACCTCAGGAAGGACATACTGGCACTGGAGCGGGTCCAGCGGAGATTCACATGGATGATCCCAGGAATGGTAGGCCTAACATACGATGAACGTCTGAGGATCCTGGGATTATATTCATTGGAGTTTAGGAGGTTGAGGGGAGATCTAATAGAAACTTACAAGATAATGAATGGCTTAGATAGGGTGGATGTAGGGAAGTTGTTTCCATTAGCAGGGGAGACTAGGACCCGGGGGCACAGCCTTAGAATAAAAGGGAGTCACTTTAGAACAGAGATGAGGAGAAATTTCTTCAGCCAGAGAGTGGTGGGTCTGTGGAATTCATTGCCACAGAGGGCGGTGGAGGCCGGGACGTTGGGTGTCTTTAAGACAGAAGTTGATCAATTCTTGATTTCTCGAGGAATTCAGGGCTATGGAGAGAGAGCGGGTAAATGGAGTTGAAATCAGCCATGATTGAATGGTGGAGTGGACTCGATGGGCCGAATGGCCTTACTTCCGCTCCTATGTCTTATGGTCCTATGGTGACCACTTTCCAGGAAGGAGACAGGCCGACTGCGGAAATTACAGAGGGATTTCCCTATTCTCTGCCAAGGGAAAGGTAATCGCGAGAATCCTCCTCAATCACCTCCTCCCAGTGGCTGAAGAGCTCCTCCCCGAGTCTCACTGCAGCTTCCGCCCATCAAGAGGCTCAATGGAGATGATTCTCAGCGCATGGCAAATCCAGGAAAAGTGCAGGGAGCAGCATCAACCTCTGTGCGTGGCCTTCTTCGATCTCGCAAAGGCCTTCAACTCTGTCAACCATGAGGGATTGTGGAACATCCTCCTCAAATTCAGCTGCTCATAGAAACTCGTCACCATTCTCCGTCTGCGCCATGATGACGTGCAACCCGTGATCCTCGTCAACAGAACCACCACAGACCCAATACGTGTGCAAACTGAGGTCAAACAGGGTTGCGTCATTGCACTAATGCTCTTCTCCATCTTCCTCGCAACACACTCCATCCCATCACTCTGAAGCTCCCACCTGGAGTGGAGCTAACCTATCGGACAAACAGGAAACTGTCCAACCGCCGATGCCTTCAGGCGATAACTTAAACCACCCCAACTTCTCTCATAGAGCTGCAGTACGCAGACGATGCCTGTGTGTGCGCACGCTCAGAGGCCGAGCTACAAACGTCAACACATTCACAGAGACAAATGAGAGAATGGGCCTCAGACTAAACATCCGGAAAACAAAGTTTCTCTAACAGCCTACTCCTGCCACACAAAACTACCCTGACCATTCAGATCCCCGGTGAGTCCCTGGACAATATGGGTCATTTCCCATACCTTTGGAGCCTCCCCTCGAGCAGACATCGATGATGAAATCCAGCATCGGCTCCAATGCACCAGTGCAGTCACAGTCTTCGGACGCCTGAGGAACAGAATGTTCGAAGACCAAGACCTCAAATCCAGCACCAAACTCATGATCTACAGAGCAGCCGTGGTCCCCGCCCTCCAGAATGTATCAGAAACATGGACAATGTACAGCAGACACCTCAAATCCCTGGAGAGATATCATCAACGTTGCCTCCTCAAAATCCTGCAAATCCACTGGCAGGATAGGCGCACCAACATGAGCGTCCTTTCCCAGGCCAATATCCCCAGGATATCCAAGCTTAACCAGCTGCGATGGGTGGGCCTCATTGTTCACATGCCCGACACAAGGCTCACAAACAAGTACTCTACCGTGAGCTCCACAACGGCAAGTGATCACTAGGCGGGCAGAGGACACTCTGAAAGCCTCCCTAAATAAATGCAACATCCCCATCAATACATGGGAATCACTTGCCTTAGAACACACAAACTGGAGAACCAGCATCCACGAAGGTGTCGATCACGCAGGGCACGCGGAGGCCTAGCGTAAACAGTGGAAGCAGAGGGCAGAATCCAGAGCATCCCACCCACCTCATCAAACTCCACCTGCCAAACCTGTGCCAGAGTCTGCAGATCCAGGATTGGACTAGTTACCACAGAACTCACCTCCCAGGAGTGGAAGCAAGTCATCCTCGACCCTGAGGGACTGCCCAAAAAGGAGAAAAAGGAAGTTAGTAGGCAGCTATGGGTTTGGTCGATAGCCTAGCCCCAAGGGAACCAAAGCCAGGGTGCCCTGGATGACATATGACAGAAGTCAACTTGAAAGTGTGAAATATAAAGAGTAGAGAGGTGAAAAAGGAAAATAAAGGGCATAAAAGACATTATAAGAACAGATTGGTGGCTCACGTAAAAGGTCTTCTATAGGCATGTTAACAGTAAAAGGTTTGATGAAGGAAGGTGGTCTATTAGAAACCAAAATGGAGATCCATTACTGCAGATAAAAAGCATGAGAGTAACTAAATGAATACTTTGTCAAGGAGGACTTTGTCAAAAGTCTGGTGAATGAGGTTGTCAAGTGGATAAAAATAAAGCATGTCAGACTAATCTAGAGATTATAATCATTGTGGTTCAGCTGTTTAATTTCCTCCCTAGTTCCTTAAACTTTGATTGCAGGGATCTCAACTCACTCCCCTAAAATGTTCTGCACCCTCAGTGATGTCTATTATCACCCCGGACGAGATCCCAACAGTTGCTATGATACTTGACAGAAACCCCAATATGTGAGGAAAGGATACTTCTCTCCAGGAGTGATTCTATGCACAAATAGGGATATGGTATATTAAAACAAACTTTATTACTAACACAGAATTAATATCTTTAACATCATAAAGAAAATAGTTCACAATTACCAGTTAAACAATTCTTAACGATAAACTGAAACACTAACTCCTAACTTCAATCTTTTATCTCCATTCAAGCAAAACCCATCTCAGGTCAAAATCCACGGTTTAAATACAGTTAGCTAACACAGGGTTACCTGCTGAATAGAGGTCCTTTAAAAGACTGAGTGGACAAAGAGATAAATCAGGTCAGGAAACTGCCAGAAGATTCTGGTCTGTCTCAGACTACTGTTCACTTACTAGTCTTTGGCAAAAAGCTCCTGTCCTGTTCACAGGCAAATCTTTAGCTGTTTTGAGAGACGCTGCTGGTGAGTTCACAACCTAATCTTGAATGGAACTCAAAACTGAAAATCAACACCTGACTGCTTCAGCCCCTGGCTCCTCCTATTAGCTACATCATCTTACTACAGGCAAAGACAATGGCGCGATTCAATGGAAAAATTCCCAGGTCCAGTTTTTGGCACATTTGGACAGGTGTTTTGTGACGGCACGATTGCACCATATATTCCACGGCACTTAGTGTCAAAAATGAGCCCCCACGAGATTCTCGCCAATACTGACTGTCTTGGCATCTTATTCACCCGATTCGCACCTCGGTGCTAACAACGGGGGCTGCTTTTAAGTGCTCACTCACCACTCACTCCCAGTCAACACACAAACATTGCAAATTGCAAACCTGCTCCTCGCTTTAAGGATGTCGACTTCACAAGTCTTCTTGACACTATGGATGAGAGGCAGACCGGGTCACCCTGTTCTCCCGAGGGGGTCGGAGGACCATCAGCAGGGTCAGCAGTGCTACTTGGGAGGCAGTGGCAGCAGCAGCGGCTGTCAATGGGGGCAGCATGACCGGGGTCCGCTGTCCAATATGAAAGAAGACCAACGAGCTGCAAAGGTGAGTTACCACCTCTCCCTGGCATCAGTTCCGCCTGCCACCCTTCAAATTCCCAAACCTCCACCCCCCCGCCACCCCAAATTCACGAGCTGACACCATCCACACATCCGATCTTCGTGATTGTTTCTCAGAACCCCTTGGCACCCACCAGCACAACCCCTTTATGTCCAGGGTGGTACCCCCACATGCCATCTGCTATAGACCCCCCTGAGGTTCAAATCCCTAATTACTATTGTGTTCTACATATATGTTGGAAGCCCCTGTCAGTCCTTTGCCACATGGTGCTAGGATCAGGGCTGCACTCCTTCACTCTCAGTATTGTTCAATGCTGAATATCAGCTTGAGATTGCCATACCCCAGAGGATTCCTACACTGGCCGCCTCTTCCTAACTTTCCGGTTGGCCACCCACTTGCTATTCTGAACTCCACTTGGCTGTGGAATGAGTTTCTCCTTCTTGTACACCACAGCACACACGTCATAAACCAGACCTTTGCTCAAAAATGACTTTGGGGCTAAAAGCTAAGGAATGCGGTCATTAGTTTGTGAACAACAAATACAACCGCAGTTTCCAAAGAATATCCAATAATGTTATTAAACAGAGCAGCATCTTATATTTTGTCTCAAACATATCAAGTTTAACAATAAGGGGTGTATATTGGATTATATATCAACACTTTAATCCAGTACCTGTGCTTCTGTTTCTGAATCGCTCTGGAGATACAACACTGCGCAGTGCATTGCTGCAAGTTGATGACAATCCAGTTTACTGTCACGCATGAACAACAGCAATGTCTGAGGGTTGAGGTCAGCTTTATACATTTTCCCCAACTGACAGTCCAGCACCAAGTCAGACAATGACAACATGTATCGTTTGTGAATCCATGGCTTCATTTTGGCATCTTTCCCTAACAAACACATAGCATTATGCGTATTTAATGAATTCATTAAAGAAATATAAAAACAAAAGTGTGCCCTTCAGCCGCTCTGCCAATTACTTCCTTTGCTCTAGATCTCTTGATGGCCTTGACTAATAAAAAACTATCAATCCAGATTCTCTGGATCATATACCCCATAAAATCGTTTTGACCTTTTAAATATCTTGATCAGATCACCACTGAAATTTTAACAAAGCATGAAATTGAATCCTACTTTACATAATTAAACACCATAAATACATAATTTGCTGCAAAATATATTTTCATCATGAGGTCAACTGAAACATAAGTGATTCTATTCAGTCGCTTCCTCATGTAAACAACAGCCACATTTAACGGTAAGACAAGCCTTATCTTCTATATCCATTGTAGCTTATTATACTGGGCATCATTTATTTATTCTGAGCTAATCAAGTTTGGAAAACCAAGGCCACCAACATTTAGGAAGGATGCATTTGGCAAACAGTACTTTAATGAACACCACATGAATAGCAGTTTAACTTCACTGCTTCAACAAACTCAAAACAAACAAAATCATTGGTACAATCTCTGAAAACGATAAATGCAAGAAAAGCTCAACAGTACAATCAACCCGGGGTCTATAGAGCAACACAATAAAACGTGCCAGATTCAATTGCTATTAACCTGCCCAGGATGTTGTGCTCCCCGTGCCCCAGCATGTTTGCCAGCGGCTCGCCACCGGCCACCGGCAGGATCTTCCAGTCCTGCCAATGTCTAGTGTTTTGCGTGGCTCGTCCATCCCGCCAGGGAACCCGCTGCGGGGGGTCATCTTCAGTGGGACTGGACGATCCTGCATGCGGGAAGGGCTGGAAAATCTCACCCTTATCTGAACCAAGTAATGCCCATGATTCTCCACATAACTCCACAAAATCCTACCAGCCTATAATACACAGATCCAAAGTCAACTTACCTAACAAAGTGAACTGTTGAGACATTTTTTTTTAAGTTCAAAGGTTGTTACTGAGGATACTTAGATTGTATTAAAAATTCTTACCTGACAAGAATAAACTATGGCAAGCCAAATTAGGATGCTGTGTATTAATGAGGTGTAAAAAATATCCAGGCATGTAAACAGCTACATAATAATAACCTGTAAAGAAAACAAATTAACTTCAATAATTTTACACAGTTATTTCAATTTAAACTATGTACTAAGTTAAATGATTCAATATCCAATTACTAAATTACAGTGTACCCGACTTGCAACTACTATGGTTTAACCAGACCATTGTGAAGCCAGATAAAAAATAGTTTTCCCAAACCAAACAAATAAAAAGCAATGCATATTTTTTTGACCTAATGGACATGAACATCAATGTTTCTGGTCATATGGAATTTTTGGATTTTATTACAGGTAATCCAACTGACATACCTCGTTTTGATTGCATCTGCAATAATTGTACTCTCTATGATGCTAATGAAATGGTAAATTGTACTTCTTCTAGAGTTGGATCTCTTAACAGCAATGTTTCACGAGGCGTTTGCAGTTTGCACGCGTTTCCACATCAGATTTTATTTGGATGATTGATTAAAATCACCAGATGCATTATAAGGGTGCATTTTAAATGCATTAAGGTACAGAACAGCTTTCATTTATTTGTGTTCAGGCCCAATGACTCCCGAGGGGCATGTCCCTTATTTAGCTCTGCTGCTGTCCAGGTATTTTTAATGGGATCATTATCCATGGTAGGTAAGAGTAGGTGTTATCAATTGGAAACTGTCACTGATATGATATTCTTCCCTGAAGTGGTCAGGGAAGGCAGAATTGCAAGATAAATGCATCATGACAGCTTGCAGCATACGTGGTGTTGATATATAGGGGGCGGGATTCTCTCAGCCCGGGGCTGGGCTGGAGAATCAGCGCTAATCGCGCCACGCCGCCCGGGTGCGATTCTCCGCTGCACGCGTGGTCAGCGCGGTGCCGGTCGGGGGCTGCACTACGCGGCGCCCCCCCTCGGCGATTCTCGGCCCGAGAAGGGTCGAGCGGCGTCCCGCAGCCACCATTCTAATCTGCTCTCAGCCGGCGGGACCGCAGGGTGGAAGGGTCCAGGGAGGCCTGGGGGGTGGGGTGTGTGGGGGGGGGGCTAAGTTGTGGCCTGGCCCGCGATCAGGGCCCACCGATCGCGGGCCGGCCTCTCAGGCTGGGGGCCTCCTTTCTTCCACGCCGGCCCCTTTAGCCCTACATCATGTTGCGTCGGGGCCGGAGCGGAGAAGGGAACCACTGCGCATGCGCACATTGGAGCCGGTGCCATTGCACATGCGTGGTCCCCACGGCGCCCAGTTGACGCCAGGATCAACAGCTAGAGCGGCCAGTGGCGTGCTGGTCCCCTGTAGGGGCCAGAATTGCTGATCCTGAGGCCGTGTTGACGCCGTCGAGAAATGCGATGCCGTTTCTGATGGCGCAACACTTGCCTTCAGGATCAGAGAATCCCGCCCAGGATCTTCTGCATGTTACCAAACCCAATCTATGCATTGAGGAAATGGAGTCCCTTCCTGTTGGGAGGTCGGAGTATTCTATGGAAGCCCCCAAAGCAAAATGGCTACCACAGATGACACCTGGACTGTGGGTAAGCCACAAACCCTACAGAATTGGGTGGTCACATCCTTGCTGCCTTTCTGTGACACCATAGGCGATGATTTCCCCAGCTGTCCTGTAGAGCCAGGTTGTCCAACACATGGCCCACTGACCAGAACCTGCCACCCACACCTTTAATCAGCCCAGGAGCAGGGCTGGAGTTGGAGCTGGAACAGGGCCATGGTTTGGGGCCTGGAACTGGAGTGAGGCCAGGGTCCGGTCCAACCTTCAACGTGAAAAAGTTGGACGAGCCTGCTGCAGAATTAGTCATTAACCTGATAAATGCAAATTGGCTAATATCAGATATGATATAAGGCTGTTGAAAAATAGCCTGTACTGTACCACTGAGTTGAGTGCAGTGCATTACTCTTTGTCAAAGTGCCGGCAAATAAGCATGGCTACAGGCCCCTGTGCAGTAAGTAGATGAAAAACCCGTCCAATTGCATCTTTGGTGAAGTACTCTTGTACACATCTTCTCTGGATGCCTTGATATGACCAGTACTGCTGGCATATTCTAAACCAGAGAAGTAATAACTGATGGATCTGCATCGTACTAAAAATACCCTGACACATCTCTCCTCCATCACATGCAGATGTTCCTCCTCCACAATAATAGCACACCAGAATATGCCTGTAGAGAGTTACATTCCCAACCCTAAAAATCCCTGACTCTGGGTAGGATGTACGGTGAAAGTCTGCTTGCGGTAGGACCCTGTCATAAGTATTGGGCAGAAGTCCAGGTCTGTCTAGGTAACAGAAATAGAAAATCCCATCAGTGGGTGTTTTCCAGCTCCAGAAAGTTTCTAGACTCAAACTCCTCATTTTTGCCCATTTCAGGCAATCCTGGCAACAGCTCTCTCCTATAATTCTTGGTCTAAGTGATCCTGAATACATGGTGACCGTAAAAGCAAGATATTCTCTTTAATTATAAGTAAATTAGGTTGTTTGCAACTCAGCAGGTGGATTGTGAGATGGGTAAAATTGGAGGGAATTAAGACTGGCGGGATAGAGGAAGTGTAATATCCTGCACGGGACCTACGGGGTGGGAATGCTCGTCTTCCCCGTGCTCCTTGCGGAGTACTAGCTCCCCCGCTAGGGGCGGGGTATCTCAATTACCCAGAGAATATAAGGTCGGCCAATAAGGCACCGATCAAGCAGGAACCCAGTAGGGTTCTACCGGGAAGTGTATATATTTTGTTTATAAATGTGGACTCCCCATGTCCTTATTAACGAAAGAGATGTAATTTTGCATTAGAAAATAGCAGAAATGGCTCCTGCCTTATTTTCCTGCCACAAAAACTTTATTTGGCCCAATTTAGACAACAGGAATATTAGGAATGACAAGGAAATGCAGCCCTTGTATGTCAAAGCAAGTTTCGCTCTCTACAGGTTGCCTGATCTACACAAAATACCATCAGCTTACCGATGTTAATAAAGGCTGGTTCACTTATACAGTCACATCCGGATGCTTCCAAAGAAACTGTAAATGTTTTTCTCCAGCCTGCAGAAGAGTAAACATATTAAAATAGGAGCGGTATAGTGTGGAACTGGTAAAGTTCACCTTGAATGGTTCACTGATCATAATCTCTCTTCATACTAGTCTCATACATAAACGTAAATCAAATGTATCAATTTGCAAGTGAAGACTGCTATGTATTTCATAACACATCAAATCATGCTCATCACAAGAAAGCTTCACTTACTTTGATACCAATCTTTTAAAGTATAGAGTCAAAATACCCAAATGTTTGCAACATCAAGAGAATAGTCCAAATTTTACTTTTTAAAAAAATATCAACGGTCATCCAGGAAATGAATACTGCAGGTTCAAGTAACAATATATACTTTAAGCGAAAATCAAAAAGTAAAATACTGAAGATGCTGAAAATCTAAAAAATAAACAGAAAATGCTGCACTATTCAGCAAGCATCAGGCAGCATCCGCAGAAACAGAAAGAGCTCGCAGAGTTAGAAACAGGTCGATGGCCTTTCATCAGAGCTGGGAAAAGTTAGTGATATAACAGGCTTTGAGCAAGGGGTGGCTGGGACAAGGACAACAAAAGGCCTGTGACAGGATAGCAGACAGGAAAAAATTAATAAAAGAGTTAGTCCGACAGAAACAAAAGGAGCAAAAGGCAAGAGAAGAAACAAAGACATTTAGAGAAAGTGTACTACTGTCTGAAAGCAAATTTAAGAGCAAAAATAAAATACCAGACTAGTGCTCGGTCTCTCTGCTTCGTTATTGAATGGAGGCCTAATCGGTTTCCATTGACCATCCTCCTCCTCCGTCTGTCTGGACTCGTTCTCTAATTAAACTTTCAGAGTGCTTTCAACAAGGTCTCACATAGCAGATTAATATGTAAAGCATGGGCTTAAGGGTAGTGTCGTGAGATGGATAGAAAACTGGTTAGCAGACTGGATACAAGTTGGAATAAATGGGTCTTTTTCTGATTGGCAGGCAGTGACTAGTGGCGTACCACAGGGATCTGTGCTAGGACCCTAATTGTTCACATTACATATTAATGATTTGGACGAGGGAACTAAATGTATTATCTCCAAATTTGCTGATGATACAAAGTTGGGTGGGAGGGTGAGCTTTGAGGAGGATGTAGAGATGCTTCAGCGGGATTTGGACAGGCTGTGTGAGCGGCAGCGTAATGTGGATAAATGTGAGGTTATCCACTTCGGTAGCAAAAATAGGAAAGCACATTATTATTTGAATGGATGTAAATTGAGAGAGGTGGATACTCAGCAAGACATTGGCATCCGCGTACATCAGTCGCTGAAAGTAAGTGTGCAGATACAGCAGGCAGCAAAGAAGGCAAATGGTACGTTGGCCTTCATAGCGAGAGAATTTGAGTATAGGAATAGAGATGTTTTACTATAATTGTATAGGGCATTGGTGAGGCCACACTTGGAGTATTATGTGCAGTTTTGCTGTCCTTATCAAAGGAAGGATGTTCTTGCTATGGAGGAATTGCAGCGAAGGTTTCCCGGGCTGATTCCTGGGATGGCGGGACTGTCATATGAGGAGAGACTAAATCGGTTACGATAATATTCATTGGAGTTTAGAAGAGTAAGAGGGATCTCATACAAACTAACAAAATTCTAACATGATTAGACCGCTTAGAAGAGTGAGAGGATCTCATATAAACTTACAAAATTCTAACAGGATTAGACGAGTAGATTCAGAATGCTCCCGATGGTGGGGGAGTCCTGAACTAGGGGTCATAGTTTGAGGAAAGTAGTTGAGGCCAAACGTGGCATAATTTCAAGAAGGCTGAATGGCCTCCTCCTGCTTCTATTTTCTATGTTTCTATTAAATGATTTCTCCTTTATTTTGTTTCACAAATAAAAGGCGTTGCTATGGGAACTGGTATGGGTCCTATCTTTTTATAGGATACGTTGACCATTCCTTGTTCGCGTCCTACTTGGGGGGGGGGGGGGGGGGGGGGGGGGTTTGGTGCATTGATGGTTGTATTGGTGCCATGACAACAAATTCAGCATGTAAATTCCATTTCCTGACATTCCATTTTGCTTCCTTTTCTTTGCACGTTTCAGTTTTTCTCATTTTTGTTTTCAGACAGTGGTACACCTGCTCTAGGTAGATCTTATGTTTGTTTTCTTGCACAATCACCATTTCATTTGGCCTAGCAAGACTAACTCTTCTGTCATTCAATCTCTCCTATCTTCTACCCCATCACAGACCTTCCTTCGTCCTTGTCTCAGTCACCCATTGCTCAAAACCTATTGCGGGTGGGAATTTCCGTTCCCCCAGCTGTGTTTCTCAGCGGTGCACTGCTCACTGGCAGCAGAATTCTCTACTCCTGATGCTTGTCAATGCGATTTCCCAATGAAGCCACCCCACACTGCCGGGAAACCCACGTGCTGGGATGCGCTGCAAGGGGGAAAGGCGAATCCAAAATGCCGTAGAATTCCCATCTGCGGGAACAATTCAACTAAAGAAATTCTGGTTTGGGTTTCAGTCGTGTTTAGCGGGGTGTTTCTCGGCGGCGCCCGCTATTCAACGGTATTTTGCTGTTTCATTTGGCCTCGGCGAGGACGCCCTTTCGAGGCCACACTTTGGTCAATTCCTTTAGTGCAGGAAGACTACTCGCAGATCGGGGCGCCATTTTTAAAGGTAGCCCCAACCATTCAACCCCCCTCAGCACCCCACCGCAGCCCGACCCCCTCACTTAACTCAACTTACCTCTTCCAGGGTCCTGGAGTACGCCCTCACCCTCCTCTTTTGGGTAAGACACACCAGCAGGCACAACCCCTGCCATGGGAAATCTGGCACCTAGGCACCTTTGCACAGCTGGCCTGGCACCATGGCAGTGCCCTTGCCAGCCTGGCAGTGTCACCCGGGCATTATCCAATGGCCTGGGAAACATCCAGGGAAATGCTTGTGTGGACCAGTACTAAATGGCGCCCTGCTGAGTTCTCCCAGTTGATGCAATTAGGTCTTGGGCACCGGTAAAATATGAGAATGTATATTTAAAGGCTCATTTATAAATGCATATCTGGATCTCGCCCAGCGAGACAAGATCCAGATCGCGATGTCTCACGAGATTCGGTTGAATCTCAAGAGATGTCTTGAGCACCGAGAATCTCGCGAGAGGCCTCTTGTGAGACTCAACAATCTCTTCACTACATCAAGTCAGGCGTGACAAAGCCTTTAAATCACGCTCTACATCTCTAATCTTCCCCATTTCTGATGAAAGGTTATCAATCTGAAATGTTAAGTCTTTCTCTTGCCACAGGTGTTGTTTGACCTGATGAGTACGTGCAGCATCTTCTCTTTTTATTTTATATGATGGCATTTTCTGTTTGGTAGACTAAACTTTCCGCCGTGACTGAATAGCACGAGATTCACATTTTAGTTGGAGGCGTTATTCATTCCACGATTCAGGTCATGCAAATGGACCAGCTCTCAGCCAGCACAAATTGAAAGCAATTCCCAGACCAGCGGGAAGATAACTGCTGGGGTCAGAATTAGTGCTAAAGAGCCTGACAGCTGGAGCTGTTTTTAAAAAAATATTTTTTATTCTCCTCCTTTTTCACATTTTCTCCCAGATTTACACCCACCAACATTAAACAATAATCAGTAACAAATATGTCAATCCCCATATCAATAACAATGATCCCATCCTCCCACCAAACCCCAAACATTAGCCCACATGTTCACACAAACAAATGACAAAAAGGAATTAGGGACCACCCATAGTCACCATTAACACACAGGTGCCCAGGTCCCGCTTGTAAATACTTGAATCAATGCGCAACCGTGAGACTACTGCCTCATAGAGGCAGAGCATCAAGGAGGATGGAGCACGCAGTGTCCAACCTACGAATGATATTTAAATCCATGCAAATGACGATTTTGCATGAGCCCATCGGTGCAGGGCACATACTTCAATAACGCCGCCAGCGAGGGAACGGAGCATGACGACTGAATCGGCGCTGGGCGCAAATCGCAATTTTTGCCCATATTCTCCGCTCGATTAGAACTCTCGATGCTGGCGCCACAAAGAGGAGAATTCAGCATGGTGGCACAGTGGTTAGCACTGTCGCTTCACAGCTCCAGGGTCCCAGGTTCGATTCCCGGCTTGGGTCAATGTCTGTGCGGAGTTTGCATGTTTTCCCCATGTCTGCATGGGTTTCCACCGGGTGCTCCGGTTTCCTCCCACAGTCCAAAGATGTGCAGGTTTGGTGGATTGACCATGCTAAATTGCCCTTAGTGTCCAACGGTTAGGTGGGGTTACTGGATTACGGGGATAGGGTGGAGATGTGGGCTTAAGTAGGGTGCTCTTTCCAAGAGCTGGTGCAGGCTCGATGGGCCGAATGGCCTCCTTCTGCACTGTAAATTCTATGATTCTATCTATGTATTTTAAATGTTGAAAAGAATTGGCAGGCCAAACAATAGCAAAGCCAATAGTACATTAGCTACCATGAGCTCAAATCTCAGAATCCTCCAGTAAGCGTTTCAGACCAACTTTCCAGGTGAATGAAATGAAAATTGCTTATTATCACGAGTAGGCTTCAAATGAAGTTACTGTGAAAAGCCCCTAGTCACCACATTCCGGCGCCTGTTCGGGGAGGCTGGTACGGGAATCGAACCGTGCTGCTGGCCTGCGTCGGTTTGCTTTCAAAGCCAGCGATTTAGCCCAGTGTGCTAAACCAGCCCCTGGACTATCACTTTACAGCCAGAGAAACAGGGGGTCACGCTTTAAAAGGACATCCTGCAGAACGAGAGTAGAACAGCTGTGCAGGTGATTTTACAATCTGGCATAGCTTTCAGTAAGACAGGATAAACTAACAAAAAGACCGGCTGAGTGAACTTTTAATAAACCAGATTTACCATGATGCAGAAGAATTATCGAATAAGTAAATTCCAGCTTATTTTGCACAGGATGGCTGTAACACACTGACATGGTGCCTACAACAGCAACAATAAAAAAGAGAAATTATGAAGTTATGCTTTCTGTCCTTGATTTTTATTAACAATAACATATATTAATTGGGAGGCGCAGTGCGGGGCTGGATTTGGGAGGAAGCATTGCATATGGTTAAATAAATCTTCATCATGAGCTAGATTCAGTCTTATTCAACTTAATTAAGGTTGTGCACGGAGGACATATAAAACCTGCTAGGACGAGCCATTTCTTCCCTCAAGTGGCTGATCAATATGCACGATGTGCCGGATCGCATGCGAACCATATCCACATATTCTGATCCTGTCCAAAACTGGTGGGGTTTGGGAGGGTGTTACGAATGTGTAGGCTCGGGTGGTGGTCACACCTTCTCCATGGGTATCCATGGGGGCCGATGTTGTGGCTTTTGTCTCCCTACTAGCTCGAAGGAGAATTTTGCTTAATTGGCGAGCCACAGAACCGCTACGCACTGGGTCACTGGGACCTTGCTGACTTTCTCCTTTTGGAGAGAATCAAGTTCGCCATTAGAGGTTGGGATGAGGGGTTCTCTGTGAGGTGGACACTGTTCAGAAATTTTTTCAAGAACCATTAGAACATCGATTGGGGGGGGGGGAATAGGGGCTGGCAATGGGGTACAGTGATTACTGGCTGTTAAGGGGTGGGGGGTACTTTAGTTTTTTATTTTGTTGAGAGTGTTGGTGACATACTTGGATATAAAGGGGGTTTCTGTTGTATTGTATTGTTATAGTGTTATGTGCATTGTTAGTAAGTTATGCGGTGTTCAATGTTGTTATTGTTAGGATGTTATGGACTGTTCCTGGTTCTCTATTCTCCGTATGCTTTGGATATACCTTCAATAAATTATCTTTCAAGAAAAAACAATAATTTATATTTATATAGTGTTTTTAACAAAGTAAACCATCCCAAAGCTCTTGACAGTTGTAATACACAATTTGATACCTAGTCATATAAGGAGAAGGGCAGCACAGTAGCATAGTGATTAGCGCAATTGCTTCACAGCTCCAGGGTCCCAGGTTCGATTCCCGGCTTGGGTTACTGTCTGTGCAGAGTCTGCACGTTCTCCCCGTGAGTGCGTGAATTTCCTCCGGGTGCTCCGGTTTCCTCCCACAGTCCAAAGATGTGCAGGTTAGGTGGACTGGCCATGCTAAATTGCCCTTAGTGTCCAAAATTGCCCTTAGTGTTGGGTGGGGTAACTGGGTTATGGGGATAGGGTGGAGGTGAGCGGTTGGGAAGGGTGCACTTTCCAAGAGACGGTGCAGACTCGATGGGCTGAATGGCCTCCTTCTGCACTGTAAATTCTATAGGGAAAAAAAGAAAAAAAAATTCTATAAGAATTTTCAGATGGCGAACACTCAGTGCTTACTGAGTGTCGACGGGGAATGCATCCCCGCCAACTCTGGCAGGCCCACTGTCATTTTACACTCATTTGAGCATTGACTGGCAGCAGGTTGGACTTCCACCCACACTTGGGAAGAAGTCCTGACTTAGAGCTGTCAGCCTTATCAAATTGGCCCTCAGCGCTCCAGCCCCTCTAGGCACAGCTCTGCAGTGACAGGAAGAGGTACTGCAGTGCCTTGCCTGAGCTACGTCCTGGGCCAGCACTTCAGGTAAGTACCAGGGGCCCCAGGGATGGGAGGACAGGGCAGGGCAGGGGATGCTCTGAGGGGTTGGGAGTGACGGTAATCTCGGTGTCGGGGAAAAATGATTCAGGGCCGTGGGTTGTGTCGGGAAGCATAAAAGTCTGCCCATAAGGATTGGTCAAATTGGTAGGTCTTAACGAAGCATCTAAAGAGGAGGAAATAGAGGTTGCAAGAAGGAGAGATTTTGGAATCTTAGAGCTTATGTACTTGGCATAGCTGCCAATGGTGAAGCGACTAAGGTCTGGGATGCTCGGTAGGCTGGAATTAGAGGAGTGAGTACCACAATCTCAAAGGGTTACATCTCAGAGGTTGTAGTGCTGGAGGTGATTGGAGTTAGGGAAGGCCAAGGCCATGGAAGGGATTTGAAAATCAGGCTGATAACTTTAAAATAATTCATCAATATCAGATTCTCCATCGGCAGAAAAAAACAACTAAAGCCCGACTTTCAAATTATACTAGATTTTCATGCAAAATAAAGGCTCCAGCACACACATGAAGAAAATGAAAGGCATGCCTCCTCCCTGGTTAATGCTGGATTTTGGCAGGGCTTGCAGAACAGTATTGTTGCTGACTATGAGAAAGACTGAACTTCCTGAAAAACTCCCTTTTCCACCACTTTCACCATTAATTTTAATTTCTTTGCCCACACCTGGTCAGACAGGATTTCTGTACTTCTTTGTGAAAGACACAGGCTGCAACTATCAACATTTAGACACAAGCCCATAACGTGCATTATCTCCACTTGGTGGTGACCATACTGAATTGCAAATACTTAGGTCGGGATCGACTGTCGCGTTGTGCCCGAAATGCAGCGTGGCGTCACATGACCAGTAGATGTCGGGAGATCCCCCTTCTGCCACTTCTGGGATCTACCTGGCTCGCCAAGCCTCACGAGATCTAATGCGATCTTGCGAGATGTTGCAATGTGAACCCTGCCCATTGTGGGCGGGATCACTTTCTGGCAAATCTGCATATTAGAGTGAGACAGCTAGTCTCACTCTAATATGGGTTGCCAAGAGCTACCCAGAGTGTGGGATCCAGGTCCCTCGCCTTGGAGACCTCGGGCGAGCGCCGTTCACTGCTGGTCTCCACAAACTGGGATTTCACTATTTTTCTGGGGAAAATTAGAAAAGAGGCCTTGGATATTGCCTCATCATCGAAAGTGATGGGTTGCATTCTTTTAATTCTTTCTCTAATTCGGAATCTCTGTATAACATTGCTGGAACACATAACGTACATAACATAAGGAAAATGTAGCAAGCTGTTTATACTTGCTACCTGCATGATTTGTGAAAACTTGCAGATTCAACGATTCCAATGATTCCTCTTGAAAATGATTGTATCCAAAGTTTACGAGGCTGAAAAGAGGCAAGGCAGTGAAGTTAAATGGAGGAGACAGTCATAGAACACAGTCATCCATCTACAACCCACCTCACAAGAACATCGTGAACATCTTTCTTTTGTGCAACAGCATTAGACGCACAATTCCTCCCATGTGACCAGTAATGTATTAAAGTTTGTACAGGTGGAGAACCAATGCTTGCGCATCCCATAACCCAACACATTTCCAAACAAAATTGCTATGATTTTGTTGTAAGAATGCCCACCTGGGGCGATAGTATGCCAAGTTTGTGCCAGAACATAGGAACACAGAAGCATAGAATCCTTACAGTGCGGAAGGAGGCCATTCAGCCCATCAAGTCTGCACCGACCCTCTGAAAGAGCACCCTACATAAGCCCACTCCCCTGCCTTATCCCCATAACCCCACCTAACCTACACATATTTGGACATAGAGGACAATTTAGCATGGCCAATCCACCTAACCTGCACATCTTTGGACTGTAGGAGGAAACCAGAGCACCCGGAAGAAATCCACGCAGACATGGGGAGGAAGTTCAAACTCCACACAGTTACCCAAGGCCAGAATTGAACCCGGGTCTCTGGCGCTGTGAGGCAGCCAAGCTAACCACTGTGCCGCCGTGCTGAACAACGGATACAGATTTTGTTTCATTAACAATTATTCCACTGAGGAAAAACAAAATATAACAAACAAAACCTACCAAGCATGTTGCTGAAAGAATTTGAAAAAAAGTGGCAAAAATACCAATCAAGGCAGGATCTTTCTTATTCTTTAAACCCTGTTTAACCTCCACATACAAAAGATACATCACTCCACCAGGAAAATTGTCCATTGGCCAAGTCTAAGCCAGATTTTTGCAGAGAAACATCAGACAGAGCCCGGGTGCAGAGGTCCCAACCCCATTTTTGACAGGTCCAAATTTGGTGCTGGGAGAAGGGAACTTGGCATGAATCACACAGCAGGGAAACCTGAACTCAACAGGGCCATTTGAACTTAGTGCTGAGTTCAAACAGGCCTCATTTTGACTGTTGCAAGCGCCTTAACCTGCAGTGTGAGAGTTACAAATTGATGGAAAAGAGTGGATCAGGTCTGTTTAAATGTCACGATCTAAAGTTTTTAAATCCTTAAAACATTTTTTTTTTAAATCAGGCTGCAGCTGTCATTGGGACTTTAAAAAAAAAAACCTGGACTGCTTTGATTGACAGACCATTTGATGTAGGTTTAAAAAAAGTAGCATCTGTTCATCCAGTTTCAATAGAGCTCTTTGTTAACATTTCCCTAAGGGCTATAATTTTGTCATTATGAATGCTTGGCCAAGTCTTAAAATCTACAATTGTCTCAGCAAGGGGGTTTACCGTTAACAGTTTAATTGACAATTTACAGGGGCCGTTAAAGGATTAGCTGTCTTTGATGTGGGTTCTGAATAGATGTTTGTTTGGTTTTCTAAAAAATTAACCACTTGAGATTTAATAACTTTGAGTACATTTTTTGAGAGGAGGGCTGCGGACATTGGAGCCTGGTTAGCAGGTTTCGATGGGCCTACGAGGCGAGCAAGGGGGAGGGGGGGAGGCATCGATGCTGGGAGATGTTTTTTCGAGAGGAAATGTAGGGGGGGATTTTGGGAGGGGGGGGGGAAGGGGTTTGGTGTTAATAATGGATAGGGGCGGGTAAGGCTCATGGGGCAGGGCCCGGTGGTATGATGATGTTGGATAAGAAGGGTGGGGGGGGTGAGAGACCCCCAGTTAGGATAGTCACGTGGAAGGTGAAAGGGTTAGGAGGTCCGGTGAAGAGGTCAAAGGTGTTTGCGCATCTTAAAAGTTTGAAAGTCGATGTAGCAATGCTGCAGGAGACTCGCTTGAGGGTGAAGGACCAGGTGAGACTAAAAGGGCTGGGGGAGTCAGGTGTTTCACTCTGGATTTGATGGAAGGGCTCGAGGGGTAGAGGTAATAGTCATCAAAAGAGTATGTTTCCAGATGGAGAATGTGGTTGCAGATCAGGGGGGTAGATATGTGATTGTGACAGGGGTGCTGGAGGGGAGGTTAGTGGCGCTGGTAAGTGTATACAGTCCCAATTGGGACGATGTGGGATTCGCAAAGAAGGTGTTTGGGGCCATCCCCGACTTGAACACACACAAACTGATAGTGGGGGGGGGGGACTGGAACTTGGTGCAGGAGCCAAGGTTGGACAGGTCACGGCTGCGCTCGCTAGTCCCATGGGGGGGGGGGGCAAAGGCTGGGCTAATGGTGGAAACGGGAGGGATGGACCCTTGAAGGTTTCTGCACCCGAGGGAACGGGAGTACTTGTTTTTCTCAGCGGTCCATAAGGTATACTCGCGGATCAACTTTTTCGTGGTGGGTTAGGCTTTGCTGGCTGGGGTTAAGAGGTCGGAATACTCGGCAATTGCAGTATCAGATCGTGTCCAGCATTGGGTGGATATGGTACTGGAGAAGGGGGTAGTGCAGAGGCCGGGGTGGAAATTAGATGTGGGACTTTTGGGGGACCAAGGGTTCTGTGACAAAATTGAAAAGGTAATTGAGGAATATGTAGGTTTCAACTGTATGGGTGAGGTGTCGAAGGCAGTTGTCTAGGAGGCTCTAAAGGCGGTGGTGAGGGGTGAGATAACCTTGTTTAAGGCCAGGGTGGACAAAGAACATAGAACATAACAGCGCAGTACAGGCCCTTCGGCCCTCGATGTTGCGCCGACCTGTGAAACCACTCTAAAGCCCATCTACACTATTCCCTTATCGTCCATGTCTATCCAATGACCATTTGAATGCCCTTAGTGTTGGCGAGTTCACTACTGTTGCAGGCAGGGCATTCCACGCCCTTACTACTCTCTGAGTAAAGAACGTACCTCTGACATCTGTCCTATATCTATCTCCCCTCAATTTAAAGCTATGTCCCCTCGTGCTAGACATCACCATCTGAGGAAAACGGCTCTCACTGTCCACCCTATCCAATCCTCTGATCATCTTATATGCCTCAATTAAATCACCTCTTAACCTTCTTCTCTCTAACGAAAAGAGCCTCAAGTCCCTCAGCCTTTCCTCATAAGATCTTCCCTCCATACCAGGCAACATTCTGGTAAATCTCCTCTGCACCCTTTCCAATGCTTCCACATCCTTCCTATAATGCGGCGACCAGAATTGCACGCAATACTCCAAATGCGGCCGCACCAGAGATTTGTACAGCTGCAACATGACCTCATGGCTCCGAAACTCAATCCCTCTACCAATAAAAGCTAACACACCGTACGCCTTCTTAACAACCCTCTCAACCTGGGTGGCAACTTTCAGGGATCTATGTACATGGACACTGAGATCTCTCTGCTCATCCACACTGCCAAGAATCTTACCATTAGCCCAGTACTCGGTCTTCCTGTTATTTCTTCCAAAATGAATCACCTCACACTTTTCTGCATTAAACGCCATTTGCCACCTCTCAGCCCAGCGCTGCAGCTTATCTATGTCCCTCTGTAACTTGTAACATCCTTCCGCACTGCCAACAACTCCACCGACTTTAGTGTCATCTGCAAATTTACTCACCCATCCTTCTACGCCCTCCTCCAGGTCATTTATAAAAATGACAAACAGCAGTGGCCCCAAAACAGATCCTTGTTGTACATCGCCGTCCTCCAGGTCATTTATAAAAATGACAAACAGCAGTGGCCCCAAAACAGATCCTTGTTGTACATCACTAGTAACTGGACTCCAGTCTGAACATTTCCCATCAACCACCACCCTTTGTCTTCTTCCAGCTAGCCAATTTCTGATCCAAACTGCTAAATCACCCTGAATCCCATGCCTCCGTATTTTCTGCAGTAGCCTACCATGGGGAACCCTATCAAACGCTTTACTGAAATCCATATGCACCACATCAACTGCTTTACCCTCATCAACTTGTTTGGTCACCTTCTCAAAGAACTCAATAAAGTTTGTGAGGCACGACCTACCCTTCACAAAACCGTGTTGACTATCTCTAATCAAATTATTCCTTTCCAGATGATTATACACCCTATCTCTTATAAACCTTTCCAGGATTTTGCCCACAACAGAAGTAAGGCTCACTGGTCTATAGTTACCGGGGTTGTCTCTACTCCCCTTCTTGAACAAGGGGACAACATTTGCTATCCACCAGTCTTCTGGCACTATTCCTGTAGACAAAGATGACTTAAAGATCAAAGCCAAAGGCTCAGCAATCTCCTCCCTAGCTTCCCAGAGAATCCTAGGATGAGTCCCATCCGGCCCAGGGGACTTATCTATTTTCACACTTTCCAGAATTGCTAACACCTCCTCCTTATGAATCTCAAGCCCTTCTAGTCTAGTAGCCTGAATCTCAGTATTCTCCTCGACAACATTGTCTTTTTCCTGTGTGAATACTGACGAAAAATATTCATTTTGCACCTCTCCTATCTCCTCGGACTCCAAGCACAACTTCACACTACTGTCCTTGACTGGCCCTACTCTTATCCTAGTCATTCTTTTATTCCTGACATATCTATAGAAAGCTTTAGGGTTATCCTTGATCCTACCTGCCAAAGACTTCTCATGTCCCCTCCTGGCTCTTCTTAGCTCTCTCTTTAGGTCCTTCCTAGCTAACTTGTAACTCTCGAGCGCCCTAACTGAACCTTCATGTCTCATCTTTACATAAGCCTCCTTCTTCCTCTTGACAAGTGTTTCGACTGCTTTAGTAAACCACGGTTCCCTTGCTCGACCACTTCCTCCCTGCCTGCGGGTATATACTTATCAAGGACACGCAGTAGCTGTTCCTTGAACAAGCTCCACATTTCCATTGTGCGCATCCCCTGCAGTTTTCCTCTCCATCCGATGCATCCCAAGTCTTGCCTCATTGCATCATAATTGTCTTTCCCCCAGATATAAATCTTGCCCTGCGGTGTATACCTATCCCTTTCCATCACTAAAGTAAACTTAATCGAATTGTGGTCACTATCACCAAAGTGCTCACCTACCTCCAAATCTAACACCTGTCCTGGTTCATTACCCAGTACCAAATCCAATATGGCCTCGCCTCTCGTTGGCCTATCAACACACTGCGTCAGGAAGCCCTCCTGCACACATTGGACAAAACAGACCCATCTAAAGTACTCGAACTATAGCGTTTCCAGTCAATATTTGGAAAGTTAAAGTCCCCCATAACAACTACTCTGTTGCTTTCGCTCCTGTCCAGAATCATCTTTGCAATCCTTTCCTCTACATCTCTGGAACTTTTCGGAGGCCTATAGAAAACCCCTAACAGGGTGACCTCTCCTTTCCTGTTTCTAACCTCAGCCCATACTACCTTAGTAGACGTGTCCTCATCAAACGTCCTTTCTGCCACCGTAATACTGTCCTTGACTAACAATGCCACCCCTCCCCCTCTTTTACCACCTTCCCTGAGCTTACTGAAATATCTAAACCCCGGCACCTGCAACAACCGTTCCTGTCCCTGCTCTATCCATGTCTCCGAAATGGCCACAACATCGAAGTCCCAGGTACCAACCCATGCCGCAAGTTGACCCACCTTATTCCGGATGCTCCTGGCATTGAAGAAGACACACTTTAAACCGCCCTCCTGCCTGCCGGTACACTCCTGCAACTTTGAAACCTTACTCATGACCTCACTATTCTCAACCACCTGTATACTGGAGCTACAATTCAGGTTCCCAAGCCCCTGCTGAACTAGTTTAAACCCTCCCGAAGAGCATTAGCAAATTTCCCCCCCAGGATATTGGTACCCCTCTGGTCCAGGTGTAGACCATCCCGTTTGTAGAGATCGCACCGACCCCAGAATGAGCCCCAATTATCCAGAAATCTGAAACCCTCCCTCCTGCACCATCCCTGTAGCCACGTGTTCAACTCCTCTCTCTCCCTATTCCTCGTCTCGCTAGCACGTGGCACGGGTAACAACCCAGAGATAATAACTCTGTTTGTCCTAGATCTAAGTTTCCACCCTAGCTCCCTGAATTCCTGCCTTACATCCCTATCCCTTTTCCTACCTATGTCGTTGGTATCTATGTGGACCACGATTTGGGGCTGCTCCCCCTCCCCCTTAAGGATCCCGAAAACACGATCCGAGACATCACGCACCCTGGCACCAACCGCGAGTCTCTCTCGTTCCCACAGAATCTCCTATCTATCCCCCTAACTATGGAGTCTCCAATGACTAATGCTCTCCTCCTCTCCCCCCTTCTCTTATGAGCAACAGGGACAGACTCTGTGCCAGAGACCTGTACCCCATGGCTTACACCTGGTAAGTCCCCGCCCCCCCACCCCCCCAACAGTAGCCAAAGCGGTATACTTGTTACTAAGGGGAACGACCACAGGGGGTCCCTGTACTGACTGCTTCCTCCCAGCCCCTCTCACCGTCACCCATCTATATTTATTCTTCGGAGTAACTACATCCCTGAAGCTTCTATCTATGACCACCTCTGCCTCCCGAATTATCCGAAGTTCATCCAGCTTCAGCTCCAGTTCCCTAACGCGGTTTCTGAGGAGCTAGAGATGGGTGCACTTCCCACAGATGAAAGAGGAGAGGTTGGAGCGGCAAAGGGTAATAGATGAGATTTTGGAGGTAGATAGGAGTTATGCAGAATATGGGGACCCAGCGAAGTTGGAAAAGAGAAAGGAATTACAGGCAAGCTTTGACCGACTATCTACAAGGAAGGCGGTGCACCAACTGAGCAAGGGGCGCAGTTTACGGGCATGGAGATAAGTAACAGGTCAGGTCAGCTCTGGAGGGAGGCAGTGGTAAGGGAAATTGTTCAGGTGAGGGATAGGGCAGGGAAGTTGGTGGTAGCTCCGAATCTGATTAACAAGGACTTTGAGGAATTTTATGAGAGGTTGTACAGGTCAGAGCCACCTGGGAGAGACCGGGAGATGCAGGAATTTCTAGATGGGTTGGAGTACCCGAGGTTAGGGGAGGGGGATAGGGCTACATTAGAAGGAGCGATAGTGGAGCAGGAGCTAAAAGATGCGATTGGGAGGATGCAGTCGGGGAAGGTGGCAGGGCCGGATGGGTTTCCGGTGGAATATTATAAAAATTTCAAGGATAAGCTGGCACCCCTAATGGTGGGGATGTTTGAAGAGGCGATAGGGAAGCGGGTGTTGCCACAAACTTTGGGGCAGGCATCGATTTCCCCCTGTTGCTAAAAAAAGAAAAGGACCCAACGGAGTGTGGGCCGTAAAGGCCCATATCACTTCTGAATGTGGACGCAAAAGTGTTGGCGAAGGTACTGGTGGGTAGGCTGGAGGAGTGCCTCCCAAAGGTGATAGGTGAAGTTCAGACGGGGTTCGTGAGAGGGAGGCAGCTCTTTTCAAACGTTAGAAGGATATTGAACGTGGTTATGGCACCAGCGGAGGGGAGGAAACAGAGGTGGTTGTGGCATTGGAAGCTGAGAAGGCGTTTGACCGGGTAGAATGGGGGTACTTGGTGGCAGTTCTGGAGCGGTTTGGGATTGGACCAAGATTTGTGAACTGGGTAAAGGTACTATATAAGGAGCCGAGGGAGTATGTCCGCACAAACAACATCAGCTCTAAATACTTTTCTCTCCACTGTGGGATTAGGCAGGGAGGTCCTATGTCCCCCTTGCTGTTTGCACTCACGATTGAGCCGTTGACTATCGCATTAAGAGGTTCGGGGATACGGAAAGGAATAGTGTGGGGGGGGGGGGGAAAGAGAGCATAGGGTGTCCTTATATGCCGATGACTTGCTGTTATACGTGTCGAACTCTTGTGTCGATAGGGGGAATATTGGAGCTGCTTCGAGTGTTTGGGTCTTTCTCGGGGTACAAACTAAACTTAGACAAGAGTGAGTATTTTGTGGTGTCTCGGCCAGGGGTGAGGGGGGCTGCCATTCCGTAGGCAGGGACTCACTTTAGATACCTGGGGTGCAGGTTGCCCGGGCGTGTGGGTGGGCGGGTGGGGGTACATCATTTCTAGTTTGGTGGGGAGGGTGAAAGCTGATCTGGCACAGTGGGATGGTCTCCCTCTGTCACTGGCGGGTCGGGTACATGCGGTTAAAATGAACATGTTGCCGCGATTTCTGTTTATTTTCCAACACCTGCCGATTTTCCTGCCAAAGGCATTTTTCAGAGAGATTGAAGGAATGATTACTTCGATCATATGGGGAGGGAAGGTGGCCAGAGTTAGAAAGGTGCTGCTACAGAGGGGAAGGCAGGCAGGGGGTTTGGGTCTTCCGAACCTGATGTATTATTACTGGGCGGCGAATGTGGAGAAGGTGCGGAGCTGGGTCAGAGGGGTTGATTCCCAGTGGGTCAGAATGGAGAAGAGTTTGTGCAGGGGGCCGGGATTGAAAGCACTAGCAACAGCGCCGCTCCCGATAGCCCCGGGGAAATACTCAGGGAGTCCGGTAATAATAGCTTCATTGAGAATTTGGAGGCAGTTTCGCCAACACTTCGGGTTGGGGGCATGGTCAAGGGAAATGCCGATTCGGGGGAACCCCAGATTTGAGCCAGGGAAGTGGGATGGAAATTTTTGGAAATGGGAGGAGAAGGGGATTAGGACACCAAAACATTTGTTTCTTGGGGGTCGGTTTGCAGGATTGAAGGAGCTGGAAACAAAGTATGGGCTGGAGCAGGGGGAAATGTTTAGAAACATGCAGATTCGAGATTTTGCCAGAAAGGAGATACAGAGCTTCCCGGTGGAGCCGGCCTCCACATTGCTGGAGGAGGTGCTGACGACAGGGGGACTGGAGAAGGGGGTAGTGTCGGCGGTTTACGGAACTATTTTGGAAGAGGAGAAGGCATCACTAGAAGTGATCAAAGCAAAGTGGGAGGAAGAATTGGGAGAGGATATGGAGGGGGGGGTTCTGGTGTGAGGTGCTCTGGAGAGGGAATGTCTCCACCTCGTGCGCGAGCTTGGGGCTGATACTGCTGAAATTGGTATACAGAGCACACCTCACGAGAGCGAGGGTGAGCCGATTCTTTGAAGGAGTAGAACGTTGCGGGGGAGCCTTCGCCTCGTTGATCGCCCAAAGGCGGATCCTGATAGGTTGGAGAGCAACCTCTCCACCGTGTGCCCTGGTGTGGAGGGGGGACCGTTTGGAATTCTTGACTCTTGAGAAGGTTAAGTTTGAACTGAGGGGAAGGATGGAGGGGTTGTACAATTCATGGGCATTATTCATTATGCACTTTCAAGAACTGGATAACATTGAACATTAGTTTGGGGGGGGGGGGGGGGACTGAGTATGTTAATGGTGACTATGAGTGATCCCTAATTCCTTTTTGTCATTTGTTTATGTGAACATGCGGGCTAATGTTTGGGGTTTGGTGGGAGGATGGGATCGTTGTTATTGATATGGGGATTGACATATTTGTTACTGATTATTGTTTATTATTGGTGGGTGTAAACCTGGGAGAAAATGTGAAGAAGAAGAATAAAAATATTTTTTTTAAAAAAACTTTTGAGTACATTTCACGAATGGGAGTTTTTAATCTCTATCAAGTGTGTATACGGGGGAGAGCTATAATAGCTTACTAGAAGTTAAATCTCCACATGGGTCATGAAGTCTGCCCTCTACCCAAAGTGGATCCTGGATGAGTTTCTATAAATGTGGCATGGGGGCATGCGTGCGTCGGGGTAATGAGGGGGCCTGAGTTGGAATAGAGTTGGCATGGTGGCTATGGGTGCCAAATTGACATTGCATTTGCATGTGAATTGAGGGTGGTTGGGGATATGAGTTGGCATTGAGTTGGTATGGGGCTATGAGTGGCCATGGGGTATGGGTGGGATGAGCCGGCTGTTTGAGGGGGTGTAGGATGTCTGGGAGCAATGTGGGAAGGGTCCTGCGAATCATGTGCATATGTTCTAGTCCTGTCCGAAGCTGGAAAGATTTTGGAGGGCGGTTTTCAGCACCATTTTGGGGGGTTTGCACATAGATGTGGAGCCCGGTCCACTGGAAGCCATATCTGCGGTGCCGGACCAACTGGAGTTGCAGGCAGGTGCGGGGGCAGATGCCTTAGCCTTCGCCTCGCTGATTGCTCGTAGGCGGGTCTTGCTGAGGTGGAGGTCGGGTTCGCCACCCTGTGCCTCGGGGGGGGGGGGGGGGGGGGGGGCGCGGGGGGGGGGGGGGGGGGGGGGAGGAGAAAAGAGAAAGAGAGAGAGAGACTATCTTCAGGTGCCTCATCATTGACCTTCCTCCACCATAAGGTTGGAAGTGGGTATGTTCACGACAACTGCACAATGTTCAATTCCATTTGCAATTCCTCACATAAAGAAGCAGTCCACGCCCACACAACAAGACCTGAGCAACTTTCAGGCTTGTGTTAATAAGTGACGCGAAGAATTCCATGCCATATAAATGCCAAGCAATGACCGGCTCCCCATGACATTTAATGGCATTGCCATCGTCAATGCAATAGTATCAATATCCTGGGAGTCATGAGAGAAAATAAATTTAATTAGACTGGCCATACCGTGGTCACAAAAGCAGGTGAGAGGCTGGGTATTGTACGGTGAATGACTCTCCTCCAGATTCCCCAAAGTCTTTCCACCACCTATAAGACATGGGTACTATCTACAAGATGCACTTCAGCAACTTGCTACAGCGTCTTCGGCAGTACCTCATAAATGCATAACCACTACTGCTTATAAGGTCAAAGGGGACAGTGGCAAAGGAGCATCACCACCTGCAAGTTTCCCTCCAAATCAAACACCATCCTGATTTGAAACTATAATTACGTTCCTCCATTGTCGTAGTGTCAACATCCTGGAACTCCCTAAATAACAGCACACTGGCTTGGATTGCAGTGGTTCAGGAAAAGACCTCATCGCCACTTCCTGACGAGCATACAGAGATGAGCCAATAATATTGGCTGTGCGAGCAATGCAAAATTCTGAGAATGAGTACATCTTAAAAAGGAATTTAAAATATAGGGCAATACATTTACAACTTGACAAACAATACATAAAAGTTCAGAAGAGCACTGCCATAACTGTGCAATAACAAGGGCAGCACGGTGGCGCAGTGGTAGCACTGCAGTCTCACGGCGCTAAGGTCCCAGGTTCGATCCCGGCTCTGGGTCACTGTCCGTTTGGAGTTTGCACATTCTCCCCGTGTTTGCATGGGTTTCGCCCCCACAACCCAAAGATGTGCAGGCTAGGTGGATTGGTCACACTAAATTGCCCCTTAATTGGAAAAAATGAATTGGATACTCAAAATTTATTGAAAAAAGAAAAAAAAAGAAAAAGAACATGCTTTGCGGGAACTTTTTGAAAGGCACCACACCATGGTGAGCTGTCAATGGATGACCCACAATAGCTGACAACCAGAAACTGAAGCAACTTGACTCTCAGGGAACTTGGTGTATTCCTGGTCTAGCGTTCGATGCGGACGTAGGTCCAAATAGAATACTAAACATCTCAACAGGTTGGGGTTGTGGCGCCGATGGGACAAAGTGCTTTCAAATGGCATTAATAAGCCTTCAAAATGAGACTTTCCAAGAGTGCAAGTAGAAGAAACTTGACCATTGGGGTCAGGAATCCAACATGCCTCAAGGACTAGAAGGTTCGCGATCAGGGTCTTCCTCGATTAAGAAGACACTGAAGATAATTTTCATTGAATGATTCCATTTGACTGATACAGCAGTAGTGGGCTTAAAAGCAAAACAACACAAACCCACTTAAGAGTTGTGTGTGTCTTTGTCAGGAGTAGCTGATGTGTCTCTGTTCAAATATATTCAGAAGTCTCTAATGTGAAGGGAAGTGAAGGAAATGCATTAAGGAATCTCCCTTTCCACTGTACATAGAGGTTAAACAAGTGAGCACTAATTACCATTTTGATAAAAGGGAACATAAGTAACCATTTCCTTTTTAAAACATTTTCTGGAACTTTACAGGGTATGGAGTACCTCTAAAATTGCTGGTGATTTTTTGATTTAAAATATAATTACAGATCGATTGTTAAGTAAAGCAAAAGTAATCACAGCCTACCGTAATTTTGTAACAGTTAAAGAGAGTCCAAGAGGAAATGAAAGCTACCAGAGAAGAAAGAAATGCATCATTATAACCAATTTCAGAAAGTCCATTTAACACTAACTGGATGAGAACTGCAAAGCAAAAAAGAGAAGAACTTGCATCATTAAAAACTTAGTGACGTTCATTTACTCACAGTGAAAGCAACGTAAATAAATCTTCCAAAAAAGAAACACAAGAACATTGCATTATGCAGTTTTAGTGGAAAACAACTCCTACAGAAGCAAAGAGCAACCCTCAAGATTAGCGCAACTTCCTTAAAAATCCGATTTTAAGAATAATAACTAACTCTTGCCTCTGCTTTGCTCCCTACCACCCTCAAGGTTTCTGAAATATTTCTGGTTAAACAGAAAAGTGGTCTTCAGAAGTTAATGACCCCTCCCGGGACCTAAATTAACATCAGCACAGATACAGGTATGGGATTATTTGTGGAGCAAAGATATAGTGTGATTTCCACATTCACAACATCAGCTGCTGCTCATACTAAGTCATTTGAATTTCTTCTTTCACTCACAGTACAACTAATTAAGGAACTCCCACTTCTTCCTGCACAACGAATATCACCTTCTAATCTTTTGCCATGGCTCAGTCACAAGATGAATACAGATAAGGGTCATCATACAAATGTAACAGATTGCTCTTCACAATGTTATCGGACAACCTACACAAATTTAAAATTGTACCTATTCCAAGTATTGTGAAGAAGTCATGACTGACACCAGTCTTAAATTGTCCTTTCAATAGTTCTACATAACTGCTTGCTTGATCTAGTTACATGCAGGTACCTTTTTGAAGTTCTGGATAGGTTCGGTCTAGGGCTAAAGTTTATTTCATGGGTATGGTTATTGTATAGGGCCCTCTTGGCTAGTGTTTGTACCAGCGCCTTGAGCTCGGGATGCTTTCAATTGAATAGGGGGATAAGACAGGGTGTCCGGTGTCGTCCCCCCTCTTACTTGCATTAGCGATTGAACCCTTAACTATTGCTTTGAGGGCTCTGAGTAAGTGGAAGGGGATAAAGTATGGAAGGGTGGAACATAGGGTGTCCCTATATGCTGATGATTTGCTGCTTTATGTTCCAGACCTGGTCCCCGCTATGGGTGAAATAATGGAGCTACTGAAGAGCTTTGGTTCTTTTTCGGGATGCAAGTTGAATCTGGAAAAGAGCGAGTACTTTGTGAGAAGGGGAGCTAACTTGCGGACGCTGCCTTTTACCTGGCCAGCTCTAGCTTCAAGTATTTGGGTGTCCAAGTGGTCCTGCTCCATAAATTGAATTATGCAAGTCTGGTGAGTATGGTTCAATCCGATTTGCAAAAGTGGGATCACCTTCCCCTGTCCTTGGCGGGCAGAGTCCAATCCAGTAAAATGAATATTCTCCCAAGATTTTTGTTTCTTTTCCAATGTCTTCCTGTTTTTCTCCCTTAATCTTTTTTTGTGAGGGTTAATAAGTTGTTTGCATCCTTTATAAGGATGGGCAAGACCCTAAAGATCCACAGAGCAGTTCTTCAAAGGAACAGACAGCCGGGGGGCTGAGCATTGCTTTTTTATTATTGGGCGGCCAATGCAGAGAAGGTATTGGGATGGTCCAGTGATCTGGGCTCCATATGAGGACGGATAGAGGCAAGTCGTGTAGGAGATCTAGTCTTGGTGTACTGGTGTCGGCCTCGCTTCCGTTCTCTAGGGCAAGGTTCGACAGAATCCACCCATAAATGCCAGACATGCTACCTTCCTCCGACCCTGCTAGCGAAAGCACGGTAGCATTGTGGATAGCACAATTGCTTCATAGCTCCAGGGTCCCAGGTTCGATTCCGGCTTGGGTCACTGTCTGTGCGGAGTCTGCACATCCTCCCCGTGTGTGCGTGGATTTTCTCCGGGTGCTCCGGTTTCCTCCCACAGTCCAAAGATGTGCAGGTTAGGTGGATTGGCCATGATAAATTGCCCTTAGTGTCCAAAATTGCCCTTAGTGGTGGGTGGGGTTACTGGGTTATGGGGATAGGGTGGAGTTGTTGACCTTGGGTAGGGTACTCTTTCCAAGAGCCGGTACAGACTCGATGGGCCAAATGGCCTCCTTCTGCACTGTAAATTCTACGATTCTATTATCTATGAAAGGATCCTCTCCACCAGAGATGTCGGCGGTGCCACGGGAACTGTACAGAATTACTTATCTGGAGGCACCTGAACGAGTCAAACCCGATGGTAGTGTCCAAGGATATGGAGACAATTCAGGCAGCACTTTAAAGTTTGGATCTGTATCGAGGATGGCCCATATTTGCACCAATCATCTTCTATTTGAGCCATCAAGGCTGGACGCCACATTTGGGGTGTGGTGAGGAAAGGGGCTTGGGAGATTCGGGGGGTTGTTTGTAGAGGGATGGTTGACCAGCTTTGAGGAATTGTCGGCGAAGTTTAGGCTTTTGGGGCCAAACTCGTTCAGGTGCCTCCAGATAAGTAATTCTGGACACGGGACCTTCCCAACATTTCCCGTGGCACCGCCGACATCTCTGGTGGAGAGGATCCTTTCGCTAGCAGGGTCGGAGGAAGGTCGCATGTCTGGCATTTATGGGCAGATTCTGTCGAAGGGTTCGTATCCAGTGGATGAAGTGAAGGTGAAGGGGGAGAGGGAGTTGGAACCTATTGTGGAAGATAAGGTGTGGTGCGAGGTCCTTTGTAGGGTGAACTTCACGTCCTCATGTGCGCGGCTTGGCCTGACCCAGCTTAAGGTGATACATCGGGTGCACCTGATCAAAGCTAAGATGAGTAGCTTTTTTCCGGAGGTAGCGGACAAGTGCGAGCAGTGCTCCCGGGGCCAGCCAACCGCACACACACACACATGTTCTGGTCTTATCCCAAACTGGTAAGCTTTTGGATCTCCTTCTTTAGCACCATGTCAGCGATTCGGAATATTGATCTGGAACCTTGTCCTCTAGTGGCCATTTTTGGGGTGTCAGACCCGCCTGGGCTGCAAACGGGGGTGAAGGCGAATGTCCTCACCTTCGCCTCGTTGATTGCTCAGAGGTGGGGTCTGCTGCGGTGGAGGTCTTCTAATCCGCCCAGCGCCTCGGTATGGTTGGGTGACCTAATGGAATTAGTGTACCTGGAGAAAGTCAAGTACGCCATTAGGGGAGGTTGAGGGGTTCTACCGGATATGGCAGCCATTCATTTCCTAGGAATTAGTCACCGTCAGTTGCTTGGGGGGGGGGGGGGGGGGGGAGAGACTATAGAATTTATTGTAAATGGAAAATCTTTAATAAAAATATATATTTAGAAAATTGATAGCAAATATAAAATATCAACTAACTTACCAACATTTCATAATTTCTGTCAGGGTAAAACTGGATGCACATCAGAACTGCATTGTTTTCCTACTTAAAATAAACGTCGTCATCATCATTATAATAATAGTAATCTTTATTGTCAGAAGTAGGCTTACATTAAAGAGGTCTCTCGTGAAAATAAAACTTGCTACTGGAGTCGTTGATCTTTCCCATAAATAATGAAACATTTGCTATGCACAGCAAAAGAACATTTTCCATTCACCTCAGTTCATTAATATCAATAGAAAATGCAATGGATTTCACTGCACGTTTTATCCAATTGAGTAGGTGTGGTGAAGCTATTCAACTACAAAATTAGCCACTGCTCCACGAGTCCCTTTCTGTCAAAAGGTGTTATTTAAACTGCTCAAGTAAAACTTTTTTTGTTAACTGTACCGGTACAATATTACCTCACTCACTTTTGGTTATAGGATCAAATAGAAGCAGGAACTACAAATTCACACAATTGGGGTGGTCACATTCTGTTACTGGCAGAGAATTCTCATGACTCATCTAGATTACGGAGTCCAAGAGCAGTTTTCTTTGTGCCGTACAAGTCATTAGCAATGTAAGTGCTATAATTAACTTCAATGTGCCCAGGCTAGGAAGTAAAATTGTAATAGCTGATTTCCCTCTCTATTGTTATCCAGTGACCTATGCTGGAAATTGTACATAGATTGAATAACCTGCTAATTCTCAATGACTGTGCACATGCGCATATAGATACACAAGCAGGATACAGAAAGGCTGCTGATGCCAATAGAGCTGTACACCAACACATTAAATGGAAGGGAAGGGGTGAATATATTTTTCTTCCCTTGGGATCTTTGCACCATCTTGGTTCAGTGATAACATTCACCCCAAGAGTTAAAGGGTCGTGGGTTCAACCCACACGCCAGAGACTGGAGCACATAAGTTAGGCTGACACTCATAATACAGCCCTAAAGAAATGCTGTAGTGTTGGAGTTCTGTATTTCAAGTGACACATTAACTAAGGATTTAATTCGTAACTGGATGTAAAAGGAGCTCCTGCCAGTTTTCAAAGAAAAGCAGTTTAGATACATAGATATATAGGAACAGGAGGAGGCCTCTTGGCCCTTCGAGCCTGCTCCGCCATTTATCACAATCATAGCTGATCATCCAACTCAATAGCCTAATCCTGCTTTCGCCCCATAGCCTTTGATATCATTTGCCCCAAGTGCTATACCTAGCACCTCTTGAATATATTCAATGTTTTAGCATCAACTATCTCCTGTGGTAATGAATTCCACAGGCTCACCACACTTTGGGTGAAGAAATGTCTCCTCATCTCTGTCCGAAATGGTTTACCCTGAATCCTCAGACTGTGATTCCTGGTTCTGGATACACCCACCATTGGGAACATCTTCCCTGCATCTACCCCGTCTAGTCCTGTTAGAATTTTATATATCTCCTTAAGATCCTCCCTCATTCTTCTGAACTCCAGTGAGAACAATCCTAACCTAGTCAACCTCTCCTCGTATGACTGTCCCGCCATCCCTGGAATCAGTCTGGTAAACCTTTGTTGTACTCCTTTGGGAGCAAGAACATTCTTCTTCAGAAAAGGAGATCAAAAATGCACACAATATTCTAGGTGTGGTCTCACCAAGGCCCTGTATAATTGCAACAACACATCCCTGCTCCTGTACTCAAAACCTCTCTCAATGAAGGCCTACATACCATTAGCCTTCTTTACCGCCTGCTGCACCTGCATGCTTACCTAGTGACTGGTGCACAAGGACACCCAGGTCCCGCTGTACACACCCCTCTCCCAATTTACAACCGTTCAGGTAGTAATCTGCATTCCTGTTTTTGCTTCCAAAGTGAATAACCTCACACTTATCCAAATTATACTGCATCTGCCATTGATTTGCCCACTCGCCCAACCTGTCCAGATCATTCTGTAGGATCTCTGGATCCTGGTCACAGTTCAACCTCCCACCCAACTTGGTATCATCAGCAAACTTTGAGATATTATATTTTGTTCCCTCATCCAAATCATTCATATATATTGTGAATAATTGGGGTCCCAGCACCGATTCCTGTGGCACCCCACTAGTTACTACCTGCCAATTTGAAAAGGACCCATTAATTCCTACTTTTTGTTTCCTCTCTGCCAACCAGTTTTCTATTCACCTCAATACACTTTCCCTAATCCCATGCATTTTAATCTTGCACAATAATCTTTTATGTGGGACTTTGTCAAACGTCTTCTGAAAGTCCAAAGATACCACATCGACTGGCTCCCCCTTGTCAACTGTACTAGTTACATCTTCAAAGAATTCCAACAAATTTGTCAAGCATGATTTCCCCTTCATAAATCCATGCTGACTCTGACTGATCCTGCTACTGCTTTCTAAATGTTTAGCATTAATTATCCCCAAATAACACTGTCAAAAATAGATTATCCATTCATTTAGCTCACTGCTGCTTATGAGACCTTGCTCAAATTTCTACAACTAATTATATTTTGTTTAATTCCAAAAACAAAACAAGGACACTTACGTCAAATCATGCTTTACCTTTTTAATAACATAGAACAGTCTTTGTCCCTCTGTATCCCACTGTGCCCACAAAAAGTCTTCAGCCACAATATCTTTGTGAAGCCGATCAGGATTCTGAACCATCTAAAATAAATTTAACACAAATGCATATAGCCAGAAAACAGACTGCAATAGCCAGAAAATAGATATAATTATATCAAAATGACAAAAGATTTAACTTTACCAAAATTATTCCCACATTTGAGGAGTGTTATTCCCTGCGGAAGATTTCTTTAGCTCAGAAATTATCCTTGGCGAGCGCAAGAGGGGGAAAGTTCCCAGGATTACAACAACCTCACAACTGTCCAGCAAATTAAAACCATTATAGCTGTAAGCTGCACCTTATGTTCATAGTCATAAACATGAATGAAGATATGAAGTTGCACAGTACCAAAAGTACTTTCAGTTGCAGTGATCAGCTTAGCCCCTGATTAAAACTTCAGAATAGTTTCTGAACCAAAACTAATCTCGAGGGGTGCAGTTCACACGGTGGGTCACTCCTAGCCTTTTCACACAATGACATTGTGTTCAGACAGGTGACATCTGTAGAAAACTGTACATTTCCTGATCAGCATTTTCAAGAAGCTAATTACCAAAATCCACATCCAATGTGACTGGCTGTGCCCAACTTTCTTCCAACATCTTGCAGCTCCACTGCACAATATCCATGCACCTCATTCTACTGCTCCAAAATATCTAACTTACTTACCACTCTATAACCCTCTTCGACAACCACTCTTATGCAAATATGTTCAATGCCTAGACAAGAAAAAGTTTAAATTAATTGTAAGATATTTAGACATTAATGGACATGCATAATTCCTTTTAAAGCAACATCAATGGTGCTTGGATGGGATTGCAGAGTTAAACATGAAACAGCTGGAGAGTAACAAAATAAAACAATATTCAGGAACATAAATGGGAGACACTGTAGTTACAGTGAAGTTACACAAAAGGCTCATTGCTTTCCCTTGATGTTATGGTAAGTCGAGGGATGGAAGGCTTTTTATACAATTACAGGGTGTTACAAAATCTTGCTGTGCGAGTGTTCAACCTGAAACACGATCAGCCTGGTGTATTTGTTTGGATATTAGGGAGAAACGTTTGTGCCAACAGTGAGAACTCAAATCTCTTTTTCATTAAACAACAATGAAAGTATTTATTAAAGTAGAATAAATACAATGGAAAAACTACAAAGAACTATTTTATAATTCGGACCATTAACAGTGAGCACTTAATCCCCAAAGAATGGAGATTCTAAAGCATCCGTTTCCCTCGCAATCATAAACTCTACTGAGAGCCCTCCATTTCCCAAACAACCACCATAAATCTATTGGTCAAATCTAGCCAGTGACTGCCATACCGTACTGTCTAAGTGACCAGGACTTGCGAATGGTCTTTGGTTCAGCGAAAAAACAAACTTTTGCACAAACTGACTTTTTGCCATCAGCACTTCATCTCTAGCTGACCTGTTTCCTGAGATTGGCTGTTGCTCCTTCAATACCTCATGTATCTAGCCTGCTTGCTGGTGGTTCACAGCACTCTGCCTACTAAATGTATCAATTGCAAAGTACATCCGGTGCCCTATTCTCTTAGTTGCTGCCCACGCTGGTTTACAAAATGCATGGCCGTTTGAAAAAAATTCATTTTAATAGCATCACACCATTTTGTGACAAGGGGCACTATGCTACATAGCGCTTAGTGTGTTGCTCTATTGGCAAGGTCGAGCAGCACATAAGCCATAAAATAAGCATATAATGAAGTGAATTAAATACCACCCCAGTTGGTGATGGAAGTTTGTAGATTGGCAACTGCTCGTAAATGCCAGGTCTCGGTCTAGCTGCACAGTCTGCCCTTATTTATCTATCTTTTTAAATATTAAGTTTCCTATATCTTCAGTTGCGAGTTGTGATTTATTACTGTTTTTTTAATGCAATGTGTGGGACAATCAGGTGTAGACTTTGAACAAAACATTGTAAAAGTGCGTGAAATTTTCTCGAAGTACAACTTTTGTATGTAAATAAAGGAGGCAATTTGACCCAAATTGCTTACCAGTAGATAAGTGCTTTTTATAACATTGTTTACAGACCAGAAGAAGCAGAGAGTGAATAGCATTCTCTGGACCCTCAAGCAAATCTTCTGCCATGATTGACCAAGCCACAAGCACTAATCCCCCAAATCTCTCCGGTACTCACCCCCCAACAACCCAGTCCCCTCTCCCTCCAAAAGCCAATCCGTTTCCATCCCCCCACGAATCCCACACTGTCTCCCAGATACTCTCATGCCCCTACCTCCTATTGCCATTTCAACCACCACCTACCTCGCCACCCTGCAGAGATGGCTCCCTGTCACTGCCTCCTTTCCAATGACCCTCTCAGCAACCTGTAGCGATCTCACCTGGCTGTTCGAGACTATGGTTTTCTAACACTGATATTCCCGCCCAGCAGTCAGCCAGCCTGTCGATCTGGCTAGCTGTTGGGCAAAAAAATGGAGTAACAAAAATGATAACAAATTCAGAAGGATCTCCATATTCCCACAGATTATCTCGCAAACAGATTCCCCAACTCCCTCGTCATAAATATTGGGGTTTGTGTGTGGAGAAAAACCTGCATTCCATTGGGCAGCACGGTAGCATAGTGGTTAGCACAATTGCTTCACAGCTCCAGGGTCCCAGATTCGATTCCCAGCTTGGGTCACTGTCTGTGCAGAGTCTGCACGTGCTCCCCGTGTGCATGGGTTTCCTCCGGGGGCTCCGGTTTCTTCCCACAGTCCAAAGATGTGCAGGTTAGGTGGATTGGCCATGTAAATTGTCCTTAGTGTCCAAAATTGCCCTTAGTGGTGGGTGGGGTTACTTGGTTATGGGGATAGGGTGGAGGTGTGGGCTTGGGTAGGGTGCTCTTTCAAAAGAGCCGGTGCAGACTCGATTGGCTGAATGGCCTCCTTAAGCACTGTAAATTCTATGATTCTATGCTCATACCACATGGTGACACTACCATACCTTGGTAGGTTAGCCTTTGCTTTTTCCTTCTAAAAATAATCAACATGGTCTCACAACTTACATCTATCCTCTGAAACTACCAGCAGGTGATTTTCAGGAAATACCCTCTTATCTGCAGCAGGGTGGACAAACTGCAAAAATAAATGTTGTTTAAAACAGACATTCTGAAACTTACAAGAAATATTTCTTTCAAAAAAATCAACACATTTGGTTGAACAAGTTAGTTGCAGGAGCAAACATTGGCACAGCAGTACAAATGCAAAGCTATCCAAATGGTACATTAAACAGGGATTTTAATAACAAATAGAGAATTATTTAACTCTTCATTTCAACCTAAGCAGCGAGTGTTCCAGAGTTATTTGGGAAGGTTTTGCATACCTTTTTTGAGAAACAAATTCTTTCAAACATTATTGTGCTCCTGCTAAAGCAAATGCTTTAATACATTTGAAACCACTAAGTGCTTCACATAATAATTATGACACAATTTGTAGTATGTATGTAAAGTTATAGAAAAACCACGGACTGGATTCTCTGATTTTGAGGCGATGTCCCCATGCCGGCGTGGGAACAGTGGCGTTTTACATCAGGAAAAAATGGCGTAAAACGACCACCGATTCCCCGTTTTGCTGGGGGCTAGCATGCCGGCAGCATAAAGCACCCGGCTCTAACTGCCGATACAGCCCGGAGAATTGCCGGGTCCGTGGGCGCGCGCATGCGCACGGCCTGCATCAGACCCGGCCGGCGAAAAAGTGTCCCCCCCCTTTGGCCGGCTCGCGAGCCCTAGACCACCCCCCCCCCCACAGTTCCCCCAGCCCCTAATAAAGTCCCCCCCCCTGCCGCAGACTGTGGCGGCGCTGGACCCAGTGCGCAGCCGCCACGCCGAGTTCCCGACGGATGAGACCACACTCGTCTGACGCTATCAGGGACGCGGCCGGTCGGGGGCAGGGCATTGGGACGCGGGCCTCAGGCAATGTCCTGAAAGTGGCGCCGCCCCCGATTTGGGTGGGAACTGTAATTCTCCGGCCGATCGCCGAATGCGATTTTGGCGTCGGCAACCGGAGAATCCAGCCCCATAATTCCTCATCTATTCGTCATTAGCTGAGAATTTTCCGAAGGGCCGAGGGAGTAAAAATCCATCCCTCCATATCTTTACACATGGAAGTTAAAAGTTTAAAGATCTTCACAAATCATTCTTTGGTGAAGGTATTAGGCTATGAAACATAATAGTAATAATCTTTATTATTGTCACATGGAGGCTTACATTAACACTGCAATGAAGTTACTGTGAAAATCCCCTAGTCGCCACACTCCGGCGCCTATTCGGGTACACAGAGGGTGAATTCAGAATGTCCAATTCACTGAACAACCACGTCTTTCGGGACTTCTGTGAGGAAACCCACGCAGACAGGGGGAGAACGTGCAGACTCCCCACAGACAGCGATCCAAGTAGTAAGTGAACCCGGGACCCTGGCGCTGTGAAGCAACAGTGCTAACCACTGTGCTGCCTTGCGCACCAAGTCCTTTGTCTCTGTAGTGGAGCAGCCTTGTGACACTCACAAGGTTAACTGGGGGTCGCTTCAGGAGCCTCAGAAATTGGAACGCCACTCTCGCTACACTGAGGCGTTCCGGCGAGCAGAGCTCCTCAGTGTACAATAAGGGGCTCTGTGCGGCCTCGATCGAGCATTCCCCACTGAGGCCCTTATCAAACGAAAGTCGCATTGTAATAGCCTCGTGTTAATCGGTGCTGTGAGCGCTGCTACATTGTCGCCCCCCACCCCCCCCCCCCCCCCTCCCCCCCCCGGAGGACCGCACCAGCCGGCCAGGTCCCGCCGTGTGGGACCATGTCCATTCCACACTGGCAGGACTGGCCAGAAACCGACGGCCACTCAGCCCATCAGGGCCCGGAGAATTGCTGGGGGGGGGGGGGGGGGGGCCCCCGCTGCCAACGGCTCTCGACCGGCATGCCGGAGAATGCGGCAGCCGGCATCTGAGCAGGATTCGACGGGGGGGGTCAGAGAATCCCGCTCTATATGTGTTTGTTGATCACTACCTTCTGTTATGTACTACTTAACATTCAATTTTTAAGGGAGTTATTTTCTGACCCTCTTCCTACATGAAAAACTTCCAGACAGCCACGGATAATCTTGCTCATAGGCTTGTGCCAATGCTGCTCAGTAACTAAACCCACAGGACCACTGACTCCCTGTGCCTCTCCCAACAGTTTGGGTTCTGCTTTTCACTTTTGACCAAACTAATGGACTGAAAAAAGTTCCTGACATTTGTAGTTGCAAATCTATGTCCCATGACTGACACTCAAAACAAACCGAAAGGAACAGTTCTTACAACATCACCAGACCTGCAGAAAGTCTAGCATACTGAACTTTTGGCTTTAACAAAAAATTAAATGAATGGAACAATCAGTGATAAATACCTGAACTCTGACATCAGAGTCAACAGCTTTTAAGACTTTTGTATTATTTACTGGATGAATTTCAATCAGCAACGTCAAGCACCTGGATACTGCAATAACAGTTGAAGCAAACAGTGCAAATTAGCATTTTCTCAATACATGCCCTGCTGTTTAAAATATTGATAAGCAGAAATATTCAAATAGATTCAAATCCTTCAAACTTGGGCCCGGTTTTCCTTTAAAAATGGCAGATGCTGGCGGAAAGAAAGAGGTTGCATGGTCAGTTTAATAGGCTGACGACAGGGAAGGCAGTGGGGCAGTTAAGAAGAGCGAGGGGTGGCAATATGAATATGGGGAGAAGGCGAGCCATATGCTGGCCCGCCAGCTGAGGAGGCACGCTGCATCCAGGGAAATTTTAAAAGTAAGAACGGAGAGGGAAGAGGCAGTATCAGAGCCGGGGGAGATAAATGAGGCGTTCTGGGGATACTACGAGAGGTTATATAGAGCTGTGCCAGGTGGAAAAGAAGGGGACATGGGATGGTTCCTAGACGGCTTGGAATTCCCAAAGTTGGAGGAAGAGAGGAGAAACCACTGGGCCCGAGGGAGGTGATTGACAGTCGGGGAAAGCACATGGCTTTCCGGCGGAGTTTTACAAGGCGTTTGTAACAGAATTGGCACCGCACATGTTGGGGATGTTTAATGAAGCATTGGAGATGGAGAAAGAGACATTAACGAAGGTGTCAATTATGTTAAGCCTGAAAAAAAGGAAGAATCCGTTGGGAGTATGGGTCATATAGGCTGCTGAATATTGACGTGAAGGTGCTGGCTAAGTTGATGGCGGGGAGGATGGAGGGATGTTTGTGTGCCGGGGTGGTAGCAGAGGTCCAAATGGGTTTTGTAAAAGGCAGACAGCTCTCCAGTAATATCAGGAGGCTATTGACTGTGGTAATGACACCGTCAGAGGGGGGGTGGGGGGGGGGGGGGGGGTTCGGGCTGCACAGAGGTACGAGACAGGGATGTCCACTGTCACCGTTGCTACTTGCGCCAGCGATTGAACCCTTGGCAAAGACCCTTAGGGGGTCAACGGAGTGGTGGGGAAGTAGAGAACATCGGAATCGCTATACGCAGATGACCTATTGTTATTTGTGTCGGACTCACTGGAGAGTTAAACTGGAGGGCAAATACGCCACTGGGGGTGGCAGCCTGGCTGGGGCACCTGTATGACTTTCTACGATTGGAAAAGATCAAATTTGAGTTGAGTGGGTCGGAGGAGGGATTTGAGGCACAGTGGGGGTTGTTCATGACAATGTTTGAGGGATTGTTCGTCACGAGGAAGGGGGTAAAACGGGGAAAACTGTACACACTGTAGGTTACTGAATGTGTTGCTGTCTATGTTACTGTTCTTGTTTATACACGTTTGTAATAAAATACATTTGACAAAAAAGAATCATAGAATCCCTACAGTGCAGAAGGAGACCATTCAGCCCACCGGGTCCATACCAACCCAACCCATGTCCACTCGCCTGTCCACACCATCTTATCCACGTAACCCATAACCTAACCTGCACATTGCTGGACACTGAGGGGCAATTTATCATGGCCAAACCACCTAACCCATACATCTTTGGACTGTGGGAAGAAACCGGAGCACCCGGAGGAAACCCACACAGACACGGGGAGAATGTACAAACTCCACACAGTGCTAACCACTGTGCCACCGTGCCGCCCATATGAAATAAAGTTGTTTTCAGTTTGGAGTGTATTTGAGCTAGAACTCTGTTAGATTATTAGAAGATTTTTTTTCCATCTTCATTTAAGATAGATCCTGAGGCCTGCCCATGGTGAATATTGACTGAATGATTATGGCGGATAGAGGGGAGTGGAGGGGCTCAGGAGGATACGAGGGGCCCTGGAGGATATGAGGACATGTGAAAGGAATGATGGAATATGAAAAGGCATGGGGTAATAACGGATCATGGAGGATGGGGGGGGGGGTTAAGGGGTGAGGGCTAGAGAGCACCTTTAATACAACTGGACCAAAGTACCTGAGAACTGAAGTGAGCCTTGCAAGCAGCCTACCTCGGCACTCCTTTGCCTTTATAATCTCCAGAGTTTGTGGACTCCAAATGTCCCCTGCCTCCCCACAGCAAAAGTATGGTGGGCAAGGGCCATTTTAAAGGGGAATTGTCTGCTGGGCCAGGAAGTTTTCCAACTCAGCCTTCCCGCTCCTCCACAAAATTCCACCATTGATCTACCATTATTCTCCAGAAGTTTACAGTTCAAAAGTTCAGTTGATATTTCATTTCAAAGTTTTAACATTGTTCAATTTAATAACTGCCCATAACAAAGTTTAAAACAATACCTGGTCTGAATGTATCCATTGGTAAACCTCTTCGAGTAAACTGCAGAATACTTACAGCTAGTAAAAAGAGTATCAAGAATTGTATTAGAGTAGGCAAATTTACTTAAGGTGAAGATATTATTCAAGCAATGCTAGCTTTAATCCTAAAGTGTTCTACTATAATTCTAACACCTGCAGCAACTTACAAGTATAACAGGAACACAGCATAAAACAGTCTCATTCTCAGAGTATAATTTTGTCTCACTCACCCAACAATGTTCTTTCCATGTTGACAGAGCAACTAATCAAAGGCACTTCTCTGTCAAAGACATACAGTAGCTGGGAATATAAATAAACAGCAACATAAAAGGGGAAAAAATAATCACAGCAAAACTTCCACATTCTGCTCAAAATAGGATGTTGTAAGCATAAATTGTGTTTACCTTGTTTTGTTTGTTGTGAGGATCATATATACCAATACATGTGGTTCCCTTCATACCCTTTAATACAAGAAAATGTTTTGCTACTGTCACATGATCAAGCAGTATTTTTCGACAGGCACCATATGATGCTGTGTTTCTTTCAAACTTTTATCTTGGTTATAATTCTGTTGTATTGAGGTAAGAATAAGCAAAGATAATTCAAAATGAAACCCTCAAACCTAAAAATTCCTGCCCAATTTATCATATTGTGGCAATGCTGCTTTAAACTAACAGGAGGGAATGGGGTGGGGGGGGGGGGGGGGGGGGTGGTCAGGTGAAGGGAGATTTATAAATCAAAAGAGAAAGGTCGAGGCATTGGAACAGTATAGCAATGGGGGCAAAGGCAAGCAGAATGGGACAGGAAGGGACAGAGTTTTTTTTTAAATATATTTTATTGAAAATTTTTTCGATCAAACTTTTTTTCCCTTTACAGATCAAACATAACGGTAAAGAAAGTTTAACAATAAACAAATGGTTAATCAACATGGTAATCTAATCGTTTAACATAAACTAAAACTTCCACCACCCCCCTCCCCCCTGGGTTGCTGCTGCTGGTCATCTGTCTTCCCTCTAACGTTCCCCTAGGTAGTCGAGGAATGGCTGCCACCGCCTGGTGAACCCTTGAGCCGATCCTCTCAGGGCAAACTTTATCTGCTCCAGTTTTATGAACCCCGCCATATCGTTTACCCAGGCCTCCAGTCCGGGGGGTTTCGCCTCTTTCCACATGAGTAGAATCCTACGCCGGGCTACTAGGGACGCAAAGGCCACAACGTCGGCCTCTTTCGCCTCCTGCACTCCCGGCTCATCCGCAACTCCAAATAGAGCTAGCCCCCAGCCTGGTTTGACCCGGGCCTTCACCACCTTGGAAATCACTCCCGTCACTCCCTTCCAATACCCCTCCAGTGCCAGGCACGACCAAAACATATGTGCGTGGTTTGCCGGGCTTCCGCCGCACCTCCCACACTTGTCCTCCACCCCAAAGGACCTGCTCAGTCTTTCTCCCGTTATGTGTGCTCTATGTAGCACCTTGAATTGAATCAGGCTAAGCCTGGCGCACGAGGAAGAGGAATTTACCCTGCTTAGGGCATCAGCCCACATACCCTCCTCTATCTCCTCCCCTAGCTCTTCTTCCCACTTTCCTTTTAATTCGCCCACCAACTCCTCCCCATCCTCCCTCATCTCTCGGTATATCTCTGACATCTTGCCCTCTCCGACCCACACCCCCGAAAGCACTCTGTCCTGAATCCCCTGTGCCGGGAGCAGCGGAAATTCCCTCACCTGTTGTCTTGTGAACGACCTCACCTGCATATATCTAAGGAAGTTTCCCCGGGGCAACTTATACTTTTCCTCCAATGCTCCCAAGCTCGCAAAAGTCCCATCTATAAATAAATCTCCCACTCTCCTAATTCCCAACTGGTGCCAGCTCTGAAATCCTCCATCCATTCTTCCTGGGGCAAACCTATGGTTGTTCCTGATTGGGGACCCCACCAGGGCTCCCCGCACACCTCTCTGTCGCCTCCATTGTCCCCAGATGTTCAATGTTGCCGCCACCACCGGGTTCGTGGTAAACTTTTTTGGTGAGAGCGGTAGCGGCGCCGTCACCAGCGCCTCTAAGCTCGTCCCTTTACAGGACTTTCTCTCCAGTCTTTTCCACGCCGCTCCCTCTCCCTCCATCATCCATTTACGAATCATCGCCACATTGGCGGCCCAATAGTAGTCGCCCAAATTCGGTAGCGCCAATCCTCCTCTGTCCCTGCTACGTTGTAGGAACCCCCTCCTTACCCTCGGGACTTTCCCTGCCCACACGAAGCTCGTGATGCTCCTGTCTATTTTTTTTTTTAAAAGGTCTTAGTGATTAATACAGGGAGACATTGAAATACAAATAAGAAACTCGGGAGGACCATCATTTTAATTGCCTGCACTCTGCCCGCCAACGACAGAGGCTGCATGTCCCACCTCTTGAAGTCCTCCTCCATTTGTTCTACCAATCGTGTCAGATTAAGTCTGTGTAAGGTTCCCCAGCTCCTAGCGATCTGAATCCCCAGGTATCGGAAGTTTCTTTCCACTTTCCTTAGAGGCAGGCCTTCTATCTCTCTACTCTGGTCCCCTGGGTGTATCACGAATAGTTCACTCTTCCCCATGTTAAGCCTATATCCCGAGAAATCTCCGAACTCCCTCAACATCTGCATAACCTCTATCACCCCCCCCCCCCCCCCCCCCCCCCGCTGGGTCCGACACATACAACAGTAGGTCATCCGCGTATAGCGAGACTCGGTGTTCTTCTCCCCCTCTCATCACCCCTCTCCATTTCCTGGAGTCTCTCAACGCCATGGCCAGAGGTTCAATTGCCAACGCGAACAACAGTGGAGATAGCGGGCATCCCTGTCTTGTTCCCCTATATAATCGGAAGTACTCCGATCTTTGCCGATCCGTGACTACACTTGCCGTTGGGGCCCCATAAAGAAGTTTGACCCAGCTAATAAACCCGTTCCCGAACCCAAACCTCCTTAACACCTCCCATAAATACTCCACCCTATCAAATGCCTTCTCTGCATCCATTGCCGCCACTATCTCTGCCTCCCCCTCCACTGGGGGCATCATTATCACCCCTAATAGTCGTCGCACGTTGACATTCAGTTGTCTCCCCTTTACGAACCCTGTCTGGTCTTCGTGCACCACCCCCGGGACACAGTCCTCTATCCTCGATGCAGTACCTTTGCCAGCAATTTGGCGTCCACATTCAATAATGAAATAGGTCTATAGGACCCGCACTGCAACGGATCTTTATCCCTCTTCAAAATTAACGATATCGTCGCCTCCGACATTGTCGGGGTAAAGTCCCTCCTTCCCTGGCCTCATTGAACGTCCTCACCAACAACGGGGCCAACAAGTCCACGTATTTTCTATAAAATTCCACCGGGAACCCGTCTGGTCCGGAGCCTTCCCTGCCTGCATGTTCCCAGCCCCTTAATAACCTCGTCCACCCCAATGAGTGCCCCTAGGCCTTCCACCTCCTGCTCCTCCACCCTCGGGAACCTCAATTGATCCAGGAACTGCCGCATCCCCTCCTCTCCCTCTGGGGGTTGGGACCTATACAGTCCCTCATAAAAGGTCTTGAACACCTCGTTTATCTTCCCTGCTCTTCGCACCGTGGCTCCCTTTTCGTCTCTAATTCCCCCTATCTCCCTCGCCGCTGTCCTCTTTCGCAACTGATGAGCCAGCAGGCGACTAGCCTTTTCCCCATATTCATACCTCCGCCACTGTGCCTTCCTCCACAGCACCCTCGCCTTTCTGGTGGTCAGGAGGTCAAACTCCGTCTGGAGTCGTCTCCTCTCCCTGTACAGTCCCTCCTCCGGGGTCTCTGCAAATTCCCTGTCCACCCTTAAAATCTCCCCCAGTAATCTTTCCCTTTCCTTGGCCTCTGTTTCCCTTTGTGGGCCCCAATGGAGATCAGCTCTCCTCTGAGGGACAGAGAGTTTAACAAACATTGTACATTAATGAATAAAGTCATTGCAGGAAATAGAAGAAAACCAAATAAATTTAAAGTTATTTATCTGAATGCATGAGGCATCTGCGGTAAGATAGATGAACTGGTGGCACAAATGGAGGAAGATGATTTTGATCTAATCACCATTACTGAAACAAGGTTACAAGGTGACCAAGGTTGGGAAATAAATATTCCAGCGTACACAATCTTTCAGAAAGGCAGAGGACAGGGTCTTCCAGTCCTGCTGAAGGCGACTGCCCACAGTAGATTCCCCAGAGCCGAGACAGGCAAGCCACTCAAAAATGGTGTAGGCATTGGCGGGACTGGAAGTTACTGCTGGCAGCCAATGGCAAGTCACCTCCGCCGTCGGAAAACACGTCAGAGCAAGGACCAGAAAATCCCACCCTGAGGAAATGGAAAAGGAGGGGTAATCCCGATAGTAAAGGATGACATAAGGCCAACAGTGAGAAAGGATCTAGTCTCAGAAAATAGTAGAATCAGTATGGATAGAACCTAGCAAATGCAAGACTCAAAAAACACTGGTGGAAGTAGTTTAAAGACTTTTGACAAGAGCCTTAAATAAGATTCATTAAAGTCTGAATCAAAGGAAATATAATAATTGTGGGGGACTTTAATTTTCCTTTGGAACTGGGACAATCAAATTGGCAAAAGTGGTCTCGAAGATTATTTTGTGGAATGTTTTTGTGACAGTTTCTTGGAGCAATATGTTTTGGAACTGATTACAGATAAAACTATCTTAGATTTAGTATTGTGTAATGAAGCGGAGTTCATTATAATGTCATCGTAAATGATGAAAAATAGTGATCATAATACCATAGAATCCCAAATTAAATTTGAAACTGACATCCTTCAATCACAAACAAGAATCTTAAACTTAAACAAAGGCAATCACATAGCTTAACCAGTTGTTCCCTCATAACCTAAGTTGGGTAAATCGAGTAAGAGGTATGGCTGTAAATGAACAGAGGGAAACATTTAAAGAAACAATTCAAAATATCAAACAAAAATATGTTCCATTGAAAAATAAAAACTCAATGAAAAAGACCTATCCGTTACTCACTCGGGTAGTTGGAGATAGTATTAGATTAAAGGAAGTTGCTTATAATATTGCAAACGAAACAGTAACAAGTCTCAGGATTAGGAAGATTATAGAATCAAAGGAGCAACCAAAAGGTTGATTAAAAGGATGAACATAGAATAGGACAGTAAACTAGACAGTAATATAAAAGCTTACAATAGAAATTTCTATTCTATGAGTAATATAAAAGCTCTTACAATTTGTTTTTATAAGTGTATAAAAAGGCAGAGAGATGCTCAAGTAAACCTTGGTCTGTTTAAGCACAGGCAGGAGAACTTATCATGGGAACGAGGATATGGCAGAGGTACTGAACAAATATTTTGTGTCTGTCTTCGCAATAGAAGCCACAAGTGTCATTTGAAAAATAGATGGTAAACTGGGGCCGAAAAAGAGTGAAGCAGTCAGGGAAATAAATATCAACAGAGAGAAAGTACTGGAGAAACCCAAGGGACTAAAAATGCGACAAATCCCCAGGGCCTGGTGGCCTAGACCTTACAGTTCTAAAGTATATAACTGCAGAGATAATGGATGCACTCGTTGGTAATTTCAAAATCAATAACTTTAGTTTGACTATCATTTTGTACTCTGAATCAATATATTATTTAGCATTAGAAACTTAATATGATCAGAAGCCATTTCAAGTTCTAAACCAGTTACTATATTATTGGAAACCAGCCAGATCAGTTAAATAGAGAGCCTTAACTGTGAGACAATTATGGAATAAGCAATTAATCAATAGATGTATTAATTGGGCACGATATATAACCTGCAACATAAAAGTTTATAATTTTATAATAACAAACACTTAACGTTTGATGTTAAGAATACTATTGTTAAAGTCATGAGAATTGTAAAATGCTACCTTCCCTGACAGGCTGCAAAGATATCATGGAGCTGGTTAACCTTGATTGAAGCCGTCAATAGAGCTTTATTCAAGATGTTACAATTATAAATGGCAGTTATGTTAACCAAAATCACAAGCTTTCGAGCTCTGCTCCTTCATCAGGTAAAGTGGAGGCAGGTTCATTAAATTGAGGGGAAGGGGGACTGTTCTAAGATGAGAGGCTAAGCAAATTGGATCTATTTTCTCTGGAGTCCACAAGAATGAGACAATCTCATTTAAACGTACATCTGAAAGGGCTCAATGGGGTAGCTGCTCAGAGGTTCTTTCCACTGGTTGGGAAGTCTAAAATGCAGGACACATCCTCAGGATAAGGGTTCAATCATTTCAGACTGAGATCGGGAGAAATTACTTCACTCAAAGGGTTGTGAATCTTTGGGGCTCTCTGTCCCAGAGAGTTGTGGATCATTGTTCCATCATTGAATACATTTAAGGCTGGAATAGACAGACTTTTGGTGTCTCAGGGAATTGTGGGATATGGGGTATGGGCAGGAAAGTGGAGTTGAAGTCCAAATCAGCCATGATCATATTGAATGGAAATGGAACAGGCTCTTTTAGGCCATACGGTCTAATCCTCCTCTTACTTTTGCGTTGTGGTCTTCTGTATTGTATACTATGCAACAAAAAAACTCTGATCTATTGAACTATTGCTCAAGCAAATTTGTAGACTTTAGCTATTATCTTACAAAAATCTTGCATATGACACACATTTCCTGCTATGACAATTTTTAATAGTGATTGACCTCACAATTTGCAGTATTAGAGAGGTATCTAAAAGATAACACCGACAATTTTATGTTAAGCCATTCGTCATAATATAGTTGCAAACTCTGGCCACCAGAGGAGCCTCCCAACAAACTCTAGCAGTTATTTTGTTTTCCCCCAAGGCAATTTTCAGGTGCCTTCTTGTTTATCGGGCATTTAAAATCTATTTTTTCATCCAATAAATTAGGCACTCAAGATTCTTTTACCCTTTTGTAAGTAGCCACCTATGGTCAGCCACCCATTTTTTAAATGTCCTTTCACCCATTAATCTGATCTTTAAAATGTATCTTTGAGGTTTATCACATGCTTTCCTTTGCCTGTTTTCAGATGTTCCTCCCTTTCCAGGCACTACGCAATCTCAGACTTGGGCATACCCAAATCTCAGCTTTCCTTGCCTGACATCATGGGAGAGATTCTCCGACCCCCCCGCCGGGTGGGAGAATCGCCGGGGGCGGGCGTGAATCCCGCCCCCGCCAGTTGCCGAATTCTCCGGCACCGGATATTCGGCGGGGGTGGGAATCGCGCCGGTTGGCGGGCCTCCCCGCGCAATTCTCCGGCCCGGATGGGCCGAAGTCCTGCCGCTAAAATGCCTGTCCCGCCGGCGTAAATTAAACCACCTACCTTACCGGCGGGACAAGGCGGCGCGGGCGGGCTCCGGGGTCGTGGGGGGGGGGGGGGGGCGCGGGGCGATCTGGCCCCAGGGGGTGCCTCCACGGTGGCCTGGCCCGCGATCGGGGCCCACCGATCCGCCGGCGGGCCTGTGCCGTGGGGGCACTCTTTTCCTTCCGCCTTCGCCACGGTCTCCACCATGGCGGAGGCGGAAGAGACTCTCTCCACTGCGCATGCGCGGGAATGCCGTCAGCGGCCACTCCAGTGCAATGCGCCGCCCGGAGATGTCATTTCCGCGCCAGCTGGCGGGGCACCAAAGGCCTTTTCCGCCAGCTGGCGGGGCGGAAATTCGGCCGGCACCGACCTAGCCCCTTAAGGTTGGGGCTCGGCCCCCAAAGATGCGGAGCATTCCGCACCTTTGGGGCAGCGCGATGCCCGTCTCATTTGCGCCGTTTTGGGCGCCAGTCGGCGGACATCGCGCCGTTTCCGGAGAATTTCGCCCCATGTCTTGGAATCATGACCGAAGCCCTCAGGCTACATGCATCCCACAAGCCCATGACCCTGACCCTAAAGGCCCTATCTACCCAGCACTTGCAGCCTTCCTTCTCCCTGGGAGCTCTCCTCTCATCAGCTATTCTTCATAACAGCCATTGTTGGAATTTTAACTAAAGGAATGCTTGGAAACAAATACACCAATGTGGTATTAACTGCTTTATGATACCCAGCAAACTGAAAAGAGCCTTTTAGTTTTTTTGGACCAATACTTACAAACAGCAATACATGATGGCTCATTGATCAGCAATACATAATGGCTCATCGCATAATTTCCTGATAAAACTGATGGGGAGTTAATTTGCAGTCAGTGGAACACAAAGCAGTGGCAGTATGTACATGCTAGTCTATGGATTTACTGACTCACTGTTGACCAGTTCTTCATTTCAACAGTCAGCACACCACTACTGCATAAATTCTTTGATGCCCACTGCTCTCAACTTTGTAATCTGCTCTGGAAACTTATTGATTCAATAGTACGCACTGTTTCATTAATTACTAATTCACTGGTGCCTATTCAGATGTTCATCGGTAACCTTTCATTGTTGTCAGTCAACCACAATACATGTGGCTTGTATGGGTTCAAGTTTTGTTAGAATGGTGCGGTGTCAAAAAGAGAATGTTATTATAATTTAATTTATTCAGATGATTTAAATAAGTTATTGTAACAGCAGTTACTGTTGTCCACTGATTTTGTGTATACTGTAAAATTATCTTATGGCTTTACTTTGAAGAAGAGGAAGTTTTTATCCCCAGTGTCCTGAGCAATATTTGTCTCTCAATGAACATCACAAAAACAGATTATGTGGTCATTATGGGAGCTTCCTGTGCACACACTGGCTGCCACTTTTCTGATTACACAACAGGAACTGCATTTTAAAAGTACTAAATTGTAAAGCACTTTGAGATGTCCAGTGGTCATGAAAAATGCTATATAAATGTAAGTCTTTCTTTCTTTGTAATTGCATGTGTTTATTTAGAAAATGAAAACATACTAATTGTTGGCACCTGTTTGGCAGGGCACGAGTAGAAATAAGTAGCGAAGACAAATGATAGCAAATCAGCAGCACATTTTACATCTTGTTAAATTTTCTTTTCCATTGAAGTGGGCTGTTGAATCATTGAGTGTAAAATCGGGGACAATTACTTCCGCAATCTCTAATTTGCCTTAAAACATGTCAGTTTCAACGTGGACCCGAAATGACCTTAATATCTAAATATTGCAAACTTGTTCCAGACTCCAGATTAATCGGGAGCCGTGCCATAAGAGATCAATCAGGAATTTAAAAATAGGAGCAAACCTTTACCCCCCCTTATCTAAACAGTTAAAGCAGTGCTGGAGGTATTTAGCTCTAATTGTTTTTATCCTTGTCAAATCAGTGTTGCAGTCATACAGGACAAAGTGCCAGGACCTTGGTTAGGAAGTGCAAGAAGTAGAATCATTATGAGTGGAAATAATACTGATGGAAGTACTTAATAGGCCCACCAACAGTAGTTATATTGTTGAAGAGTGTATGAATCAATATATACAGAGGAGCTATAATAAAGGCAATGCAATAATCATGGGTGTTTGGAGGACAGGTTAATGGAATGCATTTGGGGCAATTTCTTGAATCAATATATCATAAAACCAACCAGGGAAGAAGCTGTTCTAGATTTTGTCTTGTGCAAGGAAACAAGGTTAATATGTACTGTAAGGAATCATCCAGAAAAGAGTTATAATTTCACATTGAGTTTGATTGAGATGTACAAGATTTTGAAACTAGAGTATTTTACTTAAATAATGCTAATTACATGAGTCTGAGGGATGGGTTTGACTGAAAAAGAGATTTAAAAGGTTATGATGGTAAATGCCCAATGGTGAAAATGGAACGAAACGCTCCATTTTCCTTAATGAATCTCCACTAAGAAATAAAAATTCCATGGGTAAAGAGGTTAAGAGTATTAGATTAAAATAAAGAGAATTATCATATAAATAAAAGTAGTAAGCCTGAGCATTGAGACAGTTTTAGAATGAGAACAAACTAGTCAGAAATATAAAAACTGACTGCAAGAGCTTCTACAAGCATGTAAAAAATAAAGAGAAAGCAAAAGTAAACGGGTTCCTTTAGAGGCAGAAACAAGAGAAATGATAATAAGGAAATGGAAGGAAAATTAAATATTTTGTCCCCGTTTTCATCAGAAGGCAAAAAACATCCCAAAAACAATGGAAAACCAAGGGTCCAATAAGATTGAAGAATTTAATTAATAAAGAAAAAAGTCCTGAAGAAAAATGGGACAGAAAACCAATAAATCATCTGGTCTTGCCAGCCAACACCTAGGGTTCTAAAAGAGGTGGATGCAGAGACAGTGAATGCAGTGGTTGTGATATTCCAAAATTCTCTAAATTCTGCAATTATCCCAGTGAAATGAAATGAAAATCGCTTATTGTCACAAGTAGGCTTCAAATTAAGTTACTGTGAAAAACCCCTAGTCTGTTCGGGGAGGCCGGTACGGGAATTGAACCATGCTGCTGGCCTGCCTTGGTCTGCTTTCAAAGCCAGCGATTTAAATCGGCGCCATTGGCGCTGGCGCGGCGCCGGTCACGGGCCGCTCTATGCGGCTGGGCCACCGATTCTCCGGCCCGGATGGGCCGAGCGGCCGCTCTAAATAGGCAGAGTCCCGCCGGCGCCATCCACACCTGAAACTAGAGTATTTTACTTAAATAATGCTAATTACATGAGTCTGAGGGATGGGTTTGATCGCCGGGCCGGCCTCTCGCTCCCCGGGCCTATTTTCTTACGCGCCGGCCCCTGAACTCCCGCGCCATGTTGCGTCGGGGCCGGCACGTTGAGGGAGCCCACCGTGCATGCGCGAGTTGGCGCGGCGCACAGTACGCGCCAGGATGGGAGGCTGGAGCAGCATGAACTTAGATTATGGATTAGATTATGACGAGAGGTTGAGTAGACTGGGACTGTACTCATTGGAGTTTAGAAGGATGCGGGGGGATCTTATTGAAACATATAAAATTATGAAGGGAATAGATAGGATAGCTGCGGGCAGGTTGTTTCCACTGGTCGGGGAAAGCAGAACTAGGGGGGAATAGCCTCAAAATAAGGGGAAGTAGATTTAGGACCGAGGTTAGGAGGAACTTCTTCACCCTAAGGGTTGTGAATCTCTGGAATTCCTTGCCCAGTGAAGCAGTTGAGGCTCCTTCTTCAAACGTTTTTAAGAAAAAGATAGATACCTTTCTAAAGAATAAAGGGATTCGGGGATATGGTGTACAGGTCGGAGAGTGGAGCTGAGTCCACAAAGATCAGCCATGATCTCATTAAATGGCGGAGCAGGCTCGAGAGGCCAGATGGCCTACTCCTGTTCCTAGTTCTTATGTTCTTATGAACGGCTCCAGCGTCGTGCTGGCCCCCTGTCGGGGCCAGAATCGGTACTCCCAGCAGCCCGTTCACGCCGTCGTGTTTCCGACGGCGCATATACACTGCCGCCGAATGGGAGAATCCCGCCCAGGATCAGATAAAGCCAAAATGTTTTTTTGAAAGGGAGATCACATTTGACATTAGGGTTTTTGAGGATGTAACAAGCAGAATAAAGGGGAAAAGTGGATGGAGTATATTTAGATTTTCAAAAAACATTTGCTAAGGTGTCACACAATAGGCTGTTGCCCAAGATAAGGGCTCAAGAGGTTGAGGCTAATACAGTATAGATAAAGGATCCGTCTAAACAGTCAGGAGGAATGAATGGGGTAATTTTTTGCTTGACTGGCTGTTAAGTGTTAGGTGTCACAAGGTTCAGCTATTTACAACCTATACTAATGAATGAAGTGAAGGGACGAGTGTAATATATTCAATAATGTTGTGATACAAAACTAAGTGAAAGGATGCAAAGAACCTGCAAAACGAATGGGAGCGCTTCAACAGGACAAAAACAGAGTTCCGTTTTGGACAAGTTTAGCGGGATGTCTCTCAGCGACTTCAGCACTGAGAAACATTGCACTATTTAACGGGACTTTGCTGGGTTTTTTGGCATCGGCAAGGTACATCCCCCTGAGGCCACGCTTACCTCATTTCCTGCACTGACGAGCTCAACCCTCCAGTGCAAGTAGACAACTCATGGATGGAGGTGCCACTTTTAAAGTCACCCCGATCTTTCAGCCATCCTATTGCGGCCTCCGAATCCCCCCCCACTACCACCACACCCAACTCCCACCTCTTAAGGTCAAGGCACCTCCAGGCCCGACCCCTACCACGAGCAACCTGGCACCCTGGCACCTTAGCACTGCCAGCCAGACACCTGGCAGTGCCACCCAAGCAACCTGGCAATGCCAGGGTGGCACTGCCAGGGTGGCAGAGTGGTAGTGCCAAGGTGCCAGAGTGGTAGTGCCAAGCTGCCAGCAGGCATTCCAGGGTACTACCCTGCTCAGAGCTCAACCACCCATGGGCCTGTTATGGCCTGGGAGATCTCCCCAGATGACATTATGCCTGGTCTACATTTGTGGAAACCAGTGCTAAATGATGCCCTGGTGAGGTCTGCCAGGCAAGGCCATTAATTCCTGGGCGCTGGGTGAATATGGCACAAACATATTTAAATGAGTCATAAATATGTTAATCTGGATCTCGCCCAGTGAGGCCAAGATCCAGATCACGACATCTCGCAAGATCACATTAAATCTCAATTGCCGTTTTGAGCATCGTGAATTTCACAAGAGGTGAGATTCAACGGCCTCACCATCTCACCAAGTCGGGCTCAACAAAGCCGCTAAATCATGCCCATTGATAGTTTACAGTAAGAGTGCAAAAAAGTGGCCAGATGAAGTATGCGAAAAAAAGTGAGTCTATTTGTTTTGACGGGAAAAACCTGAATTTTCTTTATTACATGTTGGTTTTGTATGTACAAATCAGAAGGATTTGTATGCTCACGTTCAAAAAAAACTTATATCAGGAAGGCAAACAGTATGTTGGCCTTTATTGCAATAGGGTTGGAGTGCATGTGCAAAGACGTCTTGCTGCAATTGTACAGAGCTTCAGTGGGGCAAAACTTGCAAATTCTATGTATAGTTTTGGACTCCGTACGCAAGGAATGATGTAAATGACGAGGAGATCTAAAGACGGTTGACTAGATTGATTCCTCGGATGAGCTTGGCCTATGAGGAGTGACTGAGTAGAATGGGCCTATATCTATGGAATTTAAACGAATGAGAGGTGATCTCATTGAAAATTATAAGCTTCTGAAAGAGCTTGACAAGGTACTTGTCCAGGAAGGCCAGTTTAGAACCAGGGGTCATAATCCCAGGATAAGGGGACAGCCGTTTCAGACAGAGGTGAGAAATGTTTTCACTCAAAAACTTGTCAATCTTTGAAATTCTCTACCTAGAGGACTGTAGATTCTCAATCATTGAGGAATACTCAGGGCTGAAATCGATTGATGCTTCGATGTTAAGGAAATCAAGGAAAATGGGAATCAGAAGAGGAATTGAAGTTGAGAATTAACCATGATCTTATTACATGGCAGAGCAGACTCGAGTGATCATATGGCCTATTCCTGTCACTACCTCGTGTTATTATGAAATATAGACATATTGAGAAGCACAGAATTGAGAGAATTTATGCATAATTTAAAATGGCTGATATTAAATTGAATTGCGAACACAGGAAATAATTCTACCTTCCAGGTGTACAGGACACTGCCATTCTTTTCAACATTGACAATCTGCAACTCTTTCCTTGAAGGGCTGGTCGATTCGTCTAAAATTGAATTCAGTAAAAAAAAATACATTTAACAAGTTGGCTTACACGATAAACTTTGCCAGAGAGCATTTAACTGTCGCGGTTTTCAGGAGTCTGTTACTTTTCGCAGTTACACAGGAACCAATTTGAATCCACTTGCAAGTACCAACCGAAGGATGCACGTTGCAAATTGAAAAGTCAATGTTAGGCTAATTAACTTTCACATTTCGAAATGTTAAACCCGACTGTACCGTGCTACAAACGGGCACCAGTCAGTTTACCTGGGTAGCAAACAGAATTAGTTTTTTTTTGGTAATCTGCACATTTAAGCCACCATTTTTATGAAACAGGCTTACTGTATCTCACCATGATCGTTCAGAGGTGTCAGTCTGCAGTTCACAAGCCAAGGAGCAACGTCAAGCTCCACATCGAATAAAGGTTTTAGTTCCAACATTGTCAACAAGCTTCCTTCAACCCTGTTTAAAACAAAGCGCAAGTGCGGTCCCAGTACCTCAACTCAATCAGAAAGCCCTCTGGAAGTTTGGGCAGGGGGGGAAGGGTCTAGTTTGGGTGACAAAGCTACCAGCAAAACAGCCAGAGCCCAGCGAGCCGGTGTTTGCAAAGTCACTTCATCGCAGCGCTCGACACAAACAGCACTGACGCCCTCAAACACAGCGGGAATTCCTCTGCGCGCCCTCTCCACGCCGTGCGCGGCTCCACCCGCTCACACATCCCCCCTCCCCGCGCGCTCCCTAACGCCGGCACCGGGACCCCAGCATCTGTCACTTGGGGCGAGCCGAAGGGAAACAAAGCGCAGCAACTCCTGGCTTGTGATTAGCTGGCACGGTGCCATTCACTGTGAGCGCGGCCATTAACCCCGGTCCAGTCAGCTTCTCAAATTTCCGGACGAGAGTTCCTGTAGCCTCGTTTCAATCCCCAGCTTGGTTGTACCGCACTCATTTCCCAAGCAAACCTCGCTTGCCTTACTCGAATCACAGAATTTCCAGTGCAGAAGGAGGGCATTCGGCCCATCGAGTCTGCACCGGCCCTTGGAAAGAGCACCCTACGTCTCCATCCTATCCCCGTAACCCCACCTAACCTTTTTGGACACTAAGGGGCAATTTTGCATGCACATCTTTGGAAACCGGAGCACCCGGAGGAAACCTAGGCAGAGATGGGGAGAACGTGCAGACTCCACACAGACACTGACCCAAGGCCAGAATTGAACCTGGGTCCCTGGTGCTGTGAGACAGCAGTGCTAATCACTGCCTCCATGCGCCATGATATTATCTTCCCCTAAATGTGATGGATGTGTTACTAATGGGGTTCTGCAAAGATCTGTGCTAGATTCACAGCAGCCCACAATGTATATATATATGATTTGGATGTGGGGATCAAATGTAATATTTCCAAATTTGCTAAGAACACCAAACTGGGTGGGAATGAAAGTGGTAAGGAGGATGCAAGGAGGTTTTAAGAGGACTTGGACAGGATAAGTGAATGGGCCAGGTCATGTCAGATGGAATATAATGTGAATAAGTGTGAAGTTATTCACTACGGTAGAAAAAACAAGAAGGCAGAGTATTTATTATATGATGAGAAGTTGGGAAGTAGACGTGTCGAACGGACCCTGGGTGTCCTTGTTCATTAGTCACAAAAGCAATTAGGAAGGCAAATAGAATGTTGGAATTCATCGCAAAGGGATTTTAGTACAGGATTAAGGATGCCTTGCTGCAATTATATATACAGCCTTGGTGAGACTTCCCCTGGTGTATTATGTATAGTTTTGGTCCCCTTATCTAAGGAAGGATATACTTGCCTCAGGAGGAGAGCACTGGATGTTCACCAGATTAATCCTTGGGATAGTGAATTATTTTATGAGGAAAGATTGAGGAGAGTGGGTCTGTGTTCTCTAGAGTTTCGAAGAATGGGAGGTGACCTAATTCAAAGTTACAGGGCATGACAGGGTGGATGTAGATAATTTCTTTCCCCTGGCTGGTGAGTCTAAAACCAGGGGACATAATCTCAGGATAAGGGACAGGCCATTTAAGATTGAGAAATGAGGAGGAATTTTTTCACTCAGGGAGTGGTAAATTTTTGGAATTTTTTATTCCTGAGGACTGTGGAAGTTCGACCAGTGATCATGTTCAAGACAGAAATCAAAAGATTTCTGGAGACCAACAACATCAAGAGGGGTGGCACAGTGATTAGCACTGCTGCCTCACGGCACCAGGGCCCCAATTCAATTCCGGCCTCGGGTGACTGTCTGAGTGGAGTTTGCACGTTCTCCCCAGTGTCTGCGTGGGTTTCCTCCGGGTGCTCTGGTTTCCTCCCACAGTAAAAAGATGTATGGGTTAGGTGGATTGGCCATGCTAAATTACCCCATCGTGTCCAAAAGGTTAGCTGGGGTTAAGGGGATAAGGTGGAGGCGTGGGCTTAAGTAGGGTGCTCTTTCCAAGGACCGGTGCAGACTCAATGGGCCAAATGGCCTCCTTCTGCACTGTAAATTCTATGATTCTGAGAGATATGGAGATAGTACGGGAAAGTGGCATTGAGGTCGGTGATCAGCCATGATGAAATTGAATGGCGGAGAAGGCTTGAAGACCAAATGGTCTACCCCTGTTCTTATGTTCCGAGCAGTTTGTGAAAATGCTTTGAAGTGGCTTGTGGTCAGACTCCACTGTTACTTTTGCATCTCCCAAATGTGATGAATGCAGGACTTTAGATATATGAGAATGTATAAACATGGACAATTTAAGGGTTAAATGCCTGGGTTGTAGTACGTTTGACTGCAGTAGCCATGTTTTTTTAAATAATCTTGTATTGCAAGACCGGAAAGCTTTCAGAGGTGAAATTGACTATTGTAAAAACCTGGACATACGCAATATTGTTTGACTCGGGGGAGTCCCTGGAGGTTTAATGCATATTCAGCCTGGGGAGTTAATTTGTTTTCAGCATGGGGAGATGATGTAATTGCTAGTTGGAGCTAAGGCATTCAGACATTTTGACAAAGCTTTTGAGTGTAGTTTTGATCTGGCTAACACTGAGTCCACAAGTAAGGTCTTTTGCTCTCACAGTAAGATAGTTAAAAAATGATTGATAGTAATATTAGTGTCATAAGTAGGCTTCCATTAATACTGCAATGAAATCACTGTGAATATCCCCTCGTCACCACACTCCGGCACCTGTTCAGGTACACTGAGGGAGAATTCAAATGCCCAATTCACCTAACGAGCATGTCTTTTGGGACTTGTGGGAGGATACCGGAGCAGCTGGAGGAAACCCACGCAGACACTGGGAGTACATGCAGACTCCGCACAGACAATGGCCCAAGTCGGGAAATGAACCTGGGTCCCTGGTGCTGTGAAGCAACAGTGCTAACCACTGTGCTACCGTGCTGCCCCACAGAATAACAATAAATAAGGCAAGCAACAGGGCCCTAGTAGCACAGTGGTTAGCACAGTTGCTTCACAGCTCTAGGGTCCCAGGTTCGATTCCCGGCTTGGGTCACTGTGCGGAGTCTGCACGTACTCCCCGTGTCTGCGTGGGTTTCCTCCAGGTGCTCCGGTTTCTTCCCACAGTCCAAAGATGTGCAAGTGTTAGGTGGATTGGCCATGCTAAATTATCCCTTAGTATCCAAAGATGTGTAGGTTAGTTGGGGTTACATAGATCGGGTGGGAGAGTGGGCTTGGTAGGGTAGTCTTTCAGAGGATTGTGCAGACACATTGGGCCGAATGGCCTCCTTTTGCACTGTAGGGATTCCATGGATTCTCTGACCACTGGGCTAGTAATCCAGAGGTCCAGGCTATTGCTCTGGGGACATAGGCAAAATTTAAATTCAATTAATTAATCTGGAACATGAAACTAGTCTCAGTAATGGTGACCATGACAACTATTGTCAATTATTGTTAAAAACCCATCTGGTCCACTAATGTCCTTTATGGAAAGAAATCTGCTGTTCTTGCCTGGTCTGGCCGACATGTGATTCCAGACCCACAGCTGTGGTTAACGCTTGATTGTCCTCCGAAATTGCAATTAGGGATGGGTAACAAATGCTGACCTTGCCAACGACACCCACATCCCATCAAAGAATAGAGAAAGAAAATCCTACCTCTCTTCAGTCCGAAGGCGAGTCATATTGGGCATGAAACATTAACTGTGTTTCTCTCTCCACAGATGCTGGCAGACTGGCTGAGTTGTCCCAGAATTTTATGTTTTTATTCAAGATCCTGAGACGATGACAGTGTGGATGCTGAAAAGGTGTTCCCACTTCAGGGAGAGACCAGAACTGCGGGGACACAGTTTAAAAATAAGGGGGATACGCGGGCACGATGATCGGGGCGATGATAGCGCGGAGGCCCCTTCGAGGTCGCTGGAACTGGACGGGGCGCATCGGGTGTTGGCGAGGAAGCCCAAGGCAAATGAGCCGCCAAGGGCGATGGTGGTGAGATTTCACCGGTTTACGGACAGAGAGAGGGTCCTGAAATGGGCCAAGAAGGAGCGGAGCAGCAAGTGGGACAATGCTGAGATCAGAATATACCCGGACTGGAGCACGGAGGTCGCTAAGCGGAGAGCGGGTTTCAACCGGGCCAAAGCGGTGCTGCATCGGAAAGGAGTGAAATTTGGAATGCTGCAGCCAGCGCGATTGTGGGTCACATACAAGGACCAACACTACTACTTTGAAACGCCTGAAGAGGCGTGGACCTTTATACAAACTGAAAAGTTGGACTCTAACTGAGGGTTTGTGAGGGTGGGGGGTGTTTGAGGGTTGAAGTATGATGGTTGTTGTATATAGGGGGTCAATCACGCGCAGGAAATGTTATATGGGCTGGGGGAGAGAGACAGTAGCTGCGCCAGAGGGGGTGGGGCAGGCTTTGGAAAGCGCCGTTTTTTTTTTCCCGCACGCGGGAAGAAAGGCGGGAAGGGGAACGGAGGAACGTATATTGATTGGGAGACTCCCACACGGGGGGGTCAAAGGGATGGCGGGGGAAGCCGGGGTCAGCAGGTGTCAGCTAACTTACGGGAGTGATATGGGGGGAGCAAAAAGGCTAGACAGGGGTCAAGGGGGGGTGGAAAAAGGGTTGCTGCTGCACTGGCCGAAAGGGAATGGGACACAGAAGAGGTGGTCGGGACGGAGGGCCCCCGGCTGGGGGACTGGAAGGCGAGGGAGACGCGGACACGGGACTGGCCCAGAGAAGAAGATGGCTAGTCGGCCGGGGGGGGGGGGGGGGGGGGGGGGGGGGGTGAGGGGGGGGGGGGTGAGAGCCCCTCTAATCCGGCTGTTAACGTGGAACGTGAGGGGCCTGAATGGGCGGGTGAAGAGGGCCTGAGTGTTCGCGCACTTGAAGGGACTGAAGGCAGACATGGCTATGCTCCAAGAGACACACCTGAAGGTGGCGGACCAGGTCAGGTTAAGAAGGGGATGGGTAGGACAGGTATTTCACTCGGGACTGGACGCGAAAAATAGAGGGGTGGCAATTTTGGTGGGAAAGCATGTGTCATTTGAGGCCAAGACTATCGTAGTGGATAATGGAGGGAGATATGTGATGGTGACTGGTAGGTTGCAAGGGACGTGGGTGGTGTTGGTAAATGTATACGCCCCGAACTGGGATGATGCTGGATTCATGAAGCGCATGTTGGGGCGCATTCCGGACCTGGAGGAGGGAGACCTGATAATGGGACGGGACTTCAATACAGTGCTGGACGCAGCACTGGACCGCCCCAGATCAAGGACGGGAAAGAGGCCAGCGGCGGCCAAGGTGCTCAGGGGGTTTATGGATCAGATGGGGGGAGTGGACCCATGGAGGTTTGCAAGACCGCAGGCCAGGGAATTTTCTTTCTTCTCCCACGTGCACAAAGCTTACTCCCGGATAGATTTCTTTGTTCTGGGCAGGGCGCTCATCCCGAGGGTGGAGGGGACGGAGTATTCGGCCATAGCCGTTTCGGACCACGCCCCGCACTGGGTGGAAATTGGGCTGGGAGAAGAGAGGGACCAACGCCCGCTGTGGCGGCTGGATGTGGGACTGCTGGCAGATGAGGTGGTGTGTGGGAAGGTGAGGGGGTGTATCGAAAGGTACTTGGAGGCCAACGACAATGGGGAGGTGCGAGTGGGGGTGGTATGGGAGGCGTTGAAGGCGGTGATCAGGGGAGAGCTAATCTCCATTAGGGCTCATAGGGAGATGACAGAGGGCATGGAAAGGGAGAGGTTAGTGGGGGAGATGTTGAGAGTGGACAGGAGATACGCAGAGGCCCCGGAGAAAAGATTACTGGGGGAAAGACGACGGCTCCAGACGGAGTTTGACCTGTTGACCACGGGGAAGGCGGAGGCACAGTGGAGGAAGGCGCAGGGGGCGACCTACGAGTACGGGGAAAAGGCTAGTCGGATGCTGGCACACCAGCTCCGTAAGAGGACGGCAGTGAGGGAAATAGGTGGAATCAAAGATGGAAGGGGAACCACGGTTCGGAGTGTAACGAAAATAAACAAGGTATTCAAGGCCTTCTATGAAGAGCTGTACAGATTCCAGCCCCCAGGGGGGGAAGAGGGGATGAGACGATTCCTAGACCAACTGAGATTCCCGAGGGTGGAGGAGCAAGAGGTGGCTGGTTTGGGGGCACCAATCGGGTTGGAGGAGCTGAGCAAGGGTTTGGGGAGTATGCAGGCGGGGAAGGCCCCGGGGCCGGACAGGTTCCCGGTGGAGTTCTACAGAAAGTACGTAGACCTGTTGGCCCCGCTACTAATGAGGACCTTTAACGAGGCAAGAGAGGAGGGGACCCTGCCCCCAACAATGTCGGAGGCGACAATTTCCTTGATTCTAAAGTGAGACAAGGACCCACTGCATTGTGGATCGTACAGGCCGATTTCGCTCCTCAATGTGGACGCTAAGTTATTGGCAAATGTGCTGGCCACGAGGATTGAGGACTGTGTCCCGGGGGTGATTCATGAGGACCAGACGGGATTCGTAAAGGGCAGGCAATTAAACACTAATGTGCGGCGGCTCTTAAACGTGATAATGATGCCATCGGAGGAGGGAGAGCCGGAGATGGTGGCAGCCAGGGACGCTGAAAAGGCCTTTGACCGAGTAGAGTGGGAGTACCTTTGGGAGGTGCTGCTGTAGGTTTGGGTTCGGGGGAGGGTTTATCAGCTGGGTTAAGCTCCTTTACAGAGCCCCGGTGGCGAGTGTAGTGACGAACCGGCGGAGGTCGGAGTACTTTCGGCTGTACCGAGGAACGAGGCAGGGGTGCCCCCTGTCCCCCCTGTTGTTTGCATTGGCGATCGAACCCTTGGCCATATCATTGAGGGAGTCTAATAAGTGGAGGGGGGTGGTCCGAGGGGGAGAAGAGCATCGGGTGTCGCTATACGCGGATGACCTGTTGCTGTACGTGGCGGACCCAATGGAGGGGATGGTGGAGGTCATGCAGACTCTGAGGGAGTTTGGGGAGTTCTCGGGCTATAAGCTCAATGTAGGGAAGAGTGAGCTTTTTGTATTACAGGCAGGGGACCAAGAAAGGGGGATAGGGGACCTACCGCTGAGGAGGGCAGTGGGGAGTTTCCGGTATCTGGGGATCCAGATAGCCAGGAGTTGGGGGGCCCTACATAAACTGAATCTGACGAGGTTGGTGGACCAAATGGAGGAGGACTTCAAAAGATGGGACATGTTACCGCTCTCGCTGGCGGGTAGAGTGCAGTTGGTCAAAATGGTGGTCCTTCCGAGGTTTTTGTTTGTGTTTCAGTGCCTTCCCATCGTGATCACCAAGGGCTTTTTCAAGAGAGTAGGTAGGAGTATTATGGGGTTTGTGTGGGCGAATAAGACCCCGAGAGTAAGGAGAGGGTTCCTGGAACGCAGTAGGGACTGAGGAGGGTTGGCGCTGCCAAACCTAGGGAGCTACTACTGGGCAGCAAATGTGGCGATGATCCGCAAGTGGGTTATGGAGGGAGAGGGGGCGGCATGGAAGAGGATGGAGATGGCGTCCTGTAAAGGAACGAGCTTGGGGGTGTTGGTGACGGCACCGCTGCCGTTCTCGCCATCAAAGTATACCACAAGCCCAGTGGTGGCGGCAACGTTAAGGATCTGGGGCCAGTGGAGACGGCACAGGGGTGCAGTGGGAGCCTCGGTGTGGTCCCCGATCAGGGGTAACCACCGGTTTGTCCCAGGGAAGATGGAGGGGGGTTTCCAGGGCTGGCATCGGGCGGGGATTAGAAGAATAGGGGACCTGTTCATTGACGGGACATTTGCGAGCCTAGGGGCACTGGAGGAGAAGTTTGAGTTACCCCCGGGAAATGCATTTAGATATATGCAGGTGAGGGCTTTTGTGAGGTGACAGGTCAGGGAATTCCCGTTGCTCCCGGCACAAGAAATTCAAGACAGGGTGATCTCGGGTGTATGGGTCGGGGAGGGCAAGGTTTCGGCAATACACCAAGAGATGAAAGAAGAGGGGGAAGCGCTAGCAGACGAGTTGAAGGGTAAATGGGAGGAGGAGCTGGGGGAGGAGATCGAGGAAGGTTTGTGGGCTGATGCCCTGGGTAGGGTTAATTCCTCCTCCTCATGTGCCAGGCTCAGCCTGATACAATTTAAGGTGGTTCACAGAGCGCACTTGACGGGGGCGAGGTTGAGTAGGTTCTTTGGGGTAGAGGACAGATGTGGAAGGTGTTCAGGGAGTCCGGCGAATCATGTCCATATGTTTTGGTCATGCCCGGCACTGGAGGGGTTCTGGAGAGGAGTGGCGGGAGCAATATCTCAGGTGGTGAAAGTCCAGGTCAAGCCAATCTGGGGCTAGCAATATTTGGAGTAGTGGACGAGCTGGGAGTGCAGGAGGCGAAAGAGGCCAGCATTCTGGCCTTTGCGTCCCTAGTAGCCCGGCGAAGGATCTTGCTAATGTGGAAGGAGGCGAAGCCCCCTAGCCTGGAGGCCTGGATTATCAACATGGCTGGGTTCATAAAGCTGGAGAGGATTAAGTTTGCCTTGAGAAGGTCTGCGCAGGGGTTCTACAGGCGGTGGCAACCGTTCCTAGACTATCTCGCGGAACGTTAGAGGAAGATCGGTCAGCAGCAGCAGCAACCCGGGTGGGGGGTGGGGGGTGGGGGGGGGGGGGGTGGAGAGGGAGGAATGGGGGATTGCTTGGGAGGAGGGATGAGCAGGAGATAACATGAAGGACGGGGGAAACTGGCACATGCGGGAGAGAGCCAGTGTATAAAGCTATGTAAATATACTATTTTGCCATGTATATATCTTGCTCAGGGCGTTTTTGTGTTATTTTGTTACGGGGTGGGGGTTATTGTTTGTAAGGAGAAAAAATTGTGTTGCTAAAAAGCTTTAATAAATATATATATTTTTTTTAAATAAGGGATCTCCCATTTAAATTGGAGATGAAGAGAAATTTATTCTCTCAGAAGGCAATGGGTTTTGGAACTCACTTCCCCAGAGAGCGATGGAGGCAGGATCATTGAATGTCTTTAAAGCTGGTGTAGATAGAATTCTTGACTAATGAGTGAGTGAAAGGTTTCTGGATTCAGGTGGGAATGTTGAGGCCACAATCAGATCAGCCATAATTTTATTGAATGGCAGAGCAGGCTCGAGGGGCTGAATGGCCTAATCCTGCTCCTAATGTTTACATATGTAAAACCTGCCATCCTGAGAATGATCTGTTTATCCCTACTTTCTGTCTTCTGTGTGATAACTAATTCTCAATCCATACTAACATGTGTACTTTAACTTTAGTTGCTAACCTCCTGTGTGGGATCTTATCTGCTCCAAAACATCTGAAAAGAATGTTACTTAATTTACAGAGATATCATCTGGACATGACATACAAGCAAGGGAAATCAATATCTATTGCTGGCATGCAGTTGAGAGCAGCATTCCCAAAGATGCTACAACAGAATGTGAAATCTTCCAGACTCAAAGTAAGGCAGCAGCTCATTGTGCTTTGGAAGTCATCAACCCAGCAGAGAATCTGACAGACAAGCACCTTGCATAAAGCAAGCAAGCAAACTACCCAACAATATGCATCTCTTCGAGTGCTGCAAGCATAAGTGATAAAAGGATGGCCAGAGAGCATCAAGGACACACCTGTGGTCATAAGACCATTTTGGGGGTACTGAGATGAAGTGACAGTCTAAGATGGTATCTTGTACAGAGGGAATAGAGTCATCATGCCTAAGGAGATGAGAGGAGGGAAGCTGAAACATATCCATGCAAACCATTAAGGAATTGAATCGGGTTTGAGGAAGGCAAGATAAATGCTCGACTGGCCAAATATAAGCAATGGAATTAAAGGCCACATCAGCCAGTGCGGTGCTTGTAACAAGTACCAAGCTAAACAAGCTAAAAAGCTGTAGATGATGCAGAACATCCATGGATGAAGCTGGGGAGAGACTGCTTCGTTATAGCAGGATCTGATTATCCTGTCACTGCAGACTACATTCTGACTACAGTGAGGTAGGCCAGGTCTCAACTGGCGAAACACACCAACTGAAGGCATGGAAAACTGCCCAGTCCAAAGATTAAAGACACATTTTACCCCAACTTCCAAAAGCAAAAAAGCTACTGAAGTTAGAGGTAGTGATAGATGTGAAAAAAAATTGAGGTGAAATGACAGAGCCAAGTTTCATTTTTTAAAAATATATATTTATTAAGAATTTTTTAACAAAATGTTTCACCCTTACAAACAAACTTCCCCCCCACCCCCGTAACAAAAAGAAAGAAAGCTCACATAGCAAGACATGAACATGGTAAATCGATATGATACAGAGCTTTGTACATTGGATTCCTCCCGTACATGTCAGTTTTCCGGCTCATTCATGTATTTTCTTGCTCGAATGCCCCCCAAATAAACCCTGTGAAAATCTGTGAAGAAGGTGTCGTAGTTTCTCCGCTCCGGGTATTCTGTCGGTTGTGTCCCATGTTTGTCTTCTGAGGAGGTCGGTACGGTTTTTCGCTGTGGCGCGTTGGAACTACGACATCTTCTTCACCGCCTTCAACACGTCATTGATGAAGATGAACATCTTGCCAAGGTCATCCCCACACCCCCACTACTTGCCTTCAAACAACCGCGCAACCTCAAACAAACCATTGTTTGCAGCAAACTACCCAGCCTTCAGAACAGTGACCACGACACCACACAACCCTGTCATGGCAATCTCTGCAAGACGTGCCAGATCATCGACATGGGTACCACTATTACACGTGAGAACACCACCCACCAGGTACGCGGTACATACTCGTGCGACTCGGCCAACGTTGTCTACCTCATACGCTGCAAGAAAGGATGTCCCGAAGCGTGGAACATTGGCGAGACCATGCAGACGCTGCGACAACGAATGAACAGACATCGCGCGACAATCACCAGGCAGGAATGTTCCCTTCCAGTCAAGGGCATTCAGCCCCTGATCTCCGGGTAAGCGTTCTCCAAGGCGGCCTTCAGGATGCGTGACAACGCAGAATCGCCGAGCAGAAGTTTATAGCCAAGTTCCGCACACATGAGTGCGGCCTCAACCGGGACCTGGGATTCATGTCGCATTACATTCATCCCCCACCATCTGGCCTGCGAAATCCTACTAACTGTCCTGGCTTGACTCAATTCACACCTTTTTAACCTGGGGTTACCCCATCTCTGGATCTGTAAAGATTTAATCACCTGCTAATGCTCGCATTCCAAGCATTGTCTGGCATCTTTGAATTTGACTATATATATGTTTCTGGAACATACCTCTTCATTCACCTGAGGAAGGAGCAGTGCTCCGAAAGCTAGTGACATCGAAACAAACCTGTTGGACTTTAACCTGGTGTTGTAAGACTTTGTACTGTGCTCACCCCAGTCCAACGCCGGCATCTCCACATCAATCTAAATGTAGTAACTCAGTCTAACTGAACCAGCCTTGCTCTAAGCCATGTGCTGGGATGTGATGCAGAGGATACCCCCTGTCTCACTCTGTAGATGTTGGTCTGTGGAAAGAGATGGGGTGTGAGTGCCTCATCCCTTTTATAGTGAGATACCCCCCCCCCCCACTCCCGAGTGTCCTGACTGCTCATTGGTCATGTCCTATTCTATGTGTTCATGAGCTGCATGTTTGCACATCATGACACTAACCATTGTGCCAACATGCCGCCCATTAGTTTTTTAGCTTGTAACAATAGGGACATATAGACAAACAGCAGAAATTGCAAAGGGGACAAGTTTTTTTAATATATATATATGCTTACTGTCCAATAAAGCCGTTTGATTTCCTCAAAGTTCGACAAAATGGATATGACCTGTGTACCTTCTAGAGGTGGAGCTGAAGGGAAATTTTGCCCCAAGCCTTCTGTTCAACCTGAAGCCATTCCATGTTTCAGGTTGATGGCCTTCCATCAGAACTGGGAAAAGTTAGAAATGTAAAATATTTTAAGTAGGTCAAATGGGGAGGGGGGGGGGGGGGTAACAAGATCAAAGGGAAGCTACGTGATAGGGTAGAAGAAGGGAGACATTAAATGACAAAAAAGTGGTGGGCAGAGCCAAAAATATATGTCCAAAGGAGGCGTGAAAAGGAGAATAACAAACAATTGCAATCCAAAAACAAGCATGTTTTTTTTTTAATACAGGCTGTCTTCATTATTAATTGCTTACTGGTGTCTATTTGCTCGTCTGACTGCAGACTGCAATAGTCTCTGCATTGTGGTCTGCAATGGTAAATCGCAACAAAAACTTATGTTCCCTAGTTTGCCCTAGTTGTTCACACTGTGTGACAATGAATCTTCCTTCAGTGATATTTTAAGTCTTACTGTATATCCAATCTTCAGTCTATCATATTCCGAGGACTGCAACACCACAAATCCAATTGCATATATTTTACTCTAATTCATATTTTTTATGATTTACATAAAAAGCACATATTCAATGCAACAATCCCTACTCGTTGCATATTTTTGGAAGTAACATCAAATGATGAAATTGAACTCTAAAGGTGCGATCTACTGGCCACGTTACACCCGAAGCACGGTAGGGAGCAACGCAGGCAGTAGATGTCGGGAGAACCTCTTCAGGGATCTACCTGGCTCACCACATCTTGCGAGATCTAACATGATCTCGTGAGATGTCGTGATGTGAATCCCTCCCATTTTGGGCGGATCACTATTTGGCAAATCTGCATATTAGAGTGAGGCAGCTAGTCTCGCCCTAATATTCACTCCCACAATCTACTCAAGGCGATGGGCTCTAACCCCCTCACCTTCGAGATCTCGGGCGAGTGCCATTCACTACTGATCTTCACAAACGGGGACCAGCTGGAACGGCACTCGTGGAAGTCTCCCAGGTGATTGGAGGCCCCCAGATGTTTGCTTTCTTAGCAGGGTGGCACCCAGGCACCTTGGCAGTGCCACCTGGGTGCAAGTTGGCATTTTCCCCATGCTGCAGATCAGGCCCAGGGTTACCCTGCGTGGGTTTGGGGGGCTGTGGGAGGCCTGAAGACCCCTTTACAGCAACATTCAGTGAGGAATTCCGTCAAGCAAGTGGAACTCCTCCGTGCAGGAAACAGGGCTAGGTGCGGCCTCGTCAGGGCATTTCTGCGCTGAGGCCCCATATTTACCCAAATGGGAGTTCAATAACGTGGTGTTTACAGGAGGAACCAATATGGTGGTGAGCATCTGCTCAATTTGTGCTGGAAGTATGTATCCTGCATATTGAATTGTGCTCCTTCTTAGGTGTCCAGGATTCTCCATTGAATTTAAACAAAAATGTCTCATCTTTTGTTTACATGTCTTGTGGAATACTTTAAAATTATAATTAATAATGCATGACTTGGAACAATTTAACAGAGATTAGTTTAATAGCAGTTTTGAAAAGAACAGGGCAATACCTAAGAACAAGGAACAATTTACAATGTCAGCTAAGATAGGGGGGCAAGAAAGGAAGCTGGGTGATCTGGAGTTTGTTGGGAATTGAGTCAAAGGGGCAGAAGTTGGCTCTCGTGGGTGATAGGATTAGAGGGATATGCGGGGGACAGGGAGTTTGAAAAATATGTAAGTTCAAGGAGGAACCTGAAGGAGGGTTGGCTTGGTGGGCAAGTGAAGGGAATAAGAGATCAGCAGAGGTAACTGAATGAATGATCCACTTCTTGAGAGATTTGTCCTTAGTCAAGATGGTGGGCAGAATCTTATCAGAATTTGGCAAAGTGTCAGGCTCAGACAGAAAACTGACATGTAACCCCCCTGTTGCACAGACCAGGGAATGGATTCTCCGCTACCAGGATTCTCCATTGTGCCGGCAACGCACCCGCGCCTGCCAGTTTCCCCTCGGCATGGAGTGGCCACAATGGGAAATCCCATTGGCAGGTGGCAGAAATAGAGAATCCCGCTGCCGGTGAGGGTGTGCAACCCAGGAAAACGCGGCTAGTGGACTGAAAAATCCCCCAGTTTTCTACGGACGTTTGAGAATCTTTGCCAAAGAAAAACGAGCTGCCGTTCTGGCAGGGCGGGGCTTCATAGAGCCGGGAACCAGCTCAAAAGAGATAGGGGCCCCATCTTTAAAGGGTGCCTCGATCAGCGCTGCAACCTAATGGCCCACAGACCCCATCACTGAGGTACCAGGGGCTCCTCCTGCTCCCACCCACAATCCGCGCCAGCAAACTACCCCCCTCCCCTCCGACATTCAGCACTGGCAACCCCTCCTCCCGGTGTCTGGTCCTCCCACACACACTTCAACACACCCTCTCCCATGCTTCTCCCACAAGGGTCTGCCATGAGGTGTGACTATTGAGTGAGGTGGGATCACTTGGTGGTTGGTGGGGGGGGGGGGGGGGCAATCTCGTGACTTTGCCGGCGATGGGCGGGGAAAATCAGGAAACGTTTTTCTGATTCCATGGACAGCGAGTGGGAGCTCAAAATTGAAGCCGCTGTATTGGTAGTATTTCAAAATTAATTTTATCATTCATTGGGCTCTGCATTACATTTTATAACGAGTACGTTTCTGACAAAACATAATTTAGTTAATTGCTCTTTAAATCAGAAAATGTAATTTTCTTACTAAATTTCATGAATGAACTTATTCATTGAATTTTATAATGAATGTGCTGCCTGCAATTTAATAATTACCTAAATTACTATTTACATTTACTAAGCCATTTAATAATTAAATTGCTCAGTACATTTGAGAAATCTACAAATGAGTGCCTCACCGCAATCAGTAATTAAATTCTGTCACAATTTATTAATTTGTAACTATAGGTCTGCCATTATACTCTTTTCAAAAATAGGTTAACTAATTTTAAAAATTAGATTTTAACGCTCAAGTAAAATGATAAATGTAGGTGAATTTGTTCTGGGGCATTTCATCCAACATAATTATAAACCTGCCGGTTTATCCATGACAAATCAACTAACGTATTACACAAGTATGTTTATCAGTCCAACAAAGGAAATTAAATAGAATTTAATTTCTAATGAATTTTAATCAGTTATAGCAAGATCGGAGTTAGAACCACGGAATGAGTTTATTTCCATTTATACTAAATTTTATCCACTTTTCTAAGTATGTCATAAACCAGGTCCCAGTAATAAACATATAGTCAAGATAATGATAATTGTTTCAGTCTTTCTGGTGCTTCCTCCAATGAAACTGACAAATGGGCAAATAAACTGTAACAAATGGATCTCTTTTCGGAGCTTTATCAGATTGTAATTTTGTGAACTCATTCAGGTCACCATGTGGCAACAACACATTCTATTCACAAGGAACATTCTGATAGCTCTGAAATTTCTGTTGTGATGGATTCTAACTTAAACACACGCCTGTGATATTAAAACCTGTTCAGGCCAGATATTTCAGGAAGTAATTGTGGTACTGTTGCGTACTGACTCTGTTGGATAGCTCACACTGTTCATGTTGTTGCAGATTCTTTCACTCTGAACTGCACACAATTGGTGTGACTCAGCCTCTGACATGTCATCTGACTATATTATAAATAAACAGATTTACCAAAGCTGCCTAGGGGCAAAGCTGTGAGTTTTTTTTATCACTATGCAGTGGCTGCAAATTAGCAGGCAACATTTTGGTCTTAATTTCCCCCACTCTTTTCAAAAATAGGTTAACTAATTTTAAAAATTAGATTTTAACGCTCAAATAAAATTATAAATGTAGGTGAATTTGTTCTGGGGCATTTCATCCAACATAATTTCATTCGATGGTACGACAGAATCAAGGATGGATTTGTAATGAAACACACCGTGCCCTGGCACAGGCTCCCAAAGACGGCGGGGGGGGGGGGGGGGGGGGGCGACGGCCCAATAGAGCCGCTGGTAAACTAACCTCCCCTATAAATTGAGTATTTTGTAAAAGGGAGATCACACAGCAAGGTTGAGGGCACCTCGCTCACATGCTGGCAATGCGTTTTGTGTATGCGGACAGGAATTATTTTTGTCATGGCATGTTGAACTAACAAAAAAACAGAAACTGGTTGAGCCACAGTTTGAATGAATACTCAGCCCACCCAACACCTCCAGAGGGTGCAGGTCTCAAGTAGCTGTCAGGTGAGGGAGACAAGAACAGTTATGGAGAGAGTTGAATACAGTATTTAAAAATAACCTGGAAAGTTCTGACACGGAAGGGAATAAAACTACGCAGCCAGTGAAAGTTTTGACACGGGAGGGAATAAAACCACGCAGCCAGTAAAAATTAGTAAAACCCTATTCGTTTTCTGGTTGCGAAGGTTTTTTTTAAATTCAAGGTGTTTTGCAGATTTCTTTTCTCAATGTTGGATTTCAATGTTGCTGTAAGGATTTTCATGTAATGGTGAATATTTTACCTACACGTGCAGTTTATTAAATCAGAAAATATGAAAATACTCAGGCCAGGCAGCATCTGTGATGAAAGAAACAGTTAACAGGTGGTATTTAATGGAAGCAACAGGGGTCTTGTCCGTTGTCTGGAGAGCCAACGAGAGGCCGGCGTTGTCTCTTTTAAGGAGGCCCGAGTTCCATGTTTGCTCACCTTGCATCACAATATTTACGGTCTTGCTTTCAGACAAGAGATACGCTTATATTTCGACAAGGCTATTATTCAAACAGTCTTGTTTTTACAAGTGAAGAAGCACTGATCAATTTGTGTATTTTCTTACTTGTGGCCTTCGGATCCAGGAGGGGGTTGAGGGGAATGGGGAGTGGGGCCTTGAAAATGAAGTTGAGCACAAGGCCCTACCTACTGATTAGGCCAGTGTTTTCCAAACTGGGTTCTATATGAATCCTGAGGTTCGGGGGAGATATCCAGGAGTTCTGCGGTAGGTCTGGCCGTTGTAAATTTGGAAAAAGCTGTCCTTTCAACTTGTCCAATTGGAGGGGGTTTTCACACAGCATTGGCTACTGCAGACAATGTACTGAGAAGCCGGCCTCTGATTGGACAGACTGGGAATAGTGGCAAAGTCAGTATTCAAAGTTCCAAGTAATATAGTAATTGCTTATTGCCACAAGTAGGCTTCAATGAAGTTACTGTGAAAAGCCTCTAGTCACTACATTCCGGCCGTCGCCTGTTCGGGGAGGCCGGTACGGGAATTGAACCCGCGCTGCTGGCCTTGTTCTGCATTACAAGCCAACTGTTTAGCCTACTGTGCTAAACCAGCCCCTGTGCAAGCGAGGGCGAGAGCAACGGCAATTGGACAGCAGAGCGGGTGGCGGAGCGAGGAAGGCAGCAACTGCAGAGGGCAGATGGGGAAGCAGCTAAAAAGGGCAGGAGGGCAACGGAGAGAGAGGTGTGAGTGTGTGCAAGCGAGAGAGAGAGGTGTGAGTGTGTGTGTGAGGGAGAGAGGTGTGAGTGTATGTGAAAGAAAGCAAGTTGAGAATGTGCGTGTGTGAGAGAGAGGTGTCAATGTGTATGTTTATGGGAGAGAGTGAGGTGAGTGTGCTTGAGGAAGAGTGAATTGAGAATGTGAGTGTGTGTGAGAGAGGTGAGAGTGTGAACATCTATGTGTATGCGAGAGAGAGTTGTGAATGTGTAAGCATGAGAGAGGGGGAGAGGTAAAATGTGTGTGTGAGAAAGGTATAGTGAGATTGTGTGTATGTGAAAATCCAGCTCTCCAGCAGCACTCCTTATATTAAATACATTTATGAGCAAAAAAGCAGCATCACTCCTCCTATTAAAAATACCAGAAAGGTAAGAATTTTGTTGAATAAGAGAACCTTTTAATTAGAATTAATATAAGAAATAGAAAACATTTTATAAATTTATTTTTGTCTGTTGGTCTGTTGGTTAAATCAATAATTTATTTGTGGTTTAACTCTTCTACATAAAATATTTCTTACGTGTTCCATCAGTACTCTTGGGAGGTCAAAAGGCTTCCATGGCTTGAAAAGTTTGGAAACCCTGGATTATGCTATAGAGGGCTTGTTCAAATAAGATAAAGGGGCTAGCCTTTTTTGGGCTATCTGATTGGTGTGTTAGCCTTTGCGCTTGCTCTAAAAATAAACGAGTGGCAATATGTCATAGGTCACCCATGTGTTGTGAGATCATGTGCATGTACCTTTAAGGAAACCTATCTTAAAGTGCTGTCAATCATTAGAAATAATAATTAGAGACAAAATAAATAGTCACATGGATAAATGCAGGCTAATTAAAGTCAGCATGGATTTCTTAAACAAAATTGTGTTTAAGTAACTTGCTGGAATTTTTTGAAGAGGAAACAGAGAGGGCTGATGAGGGCAATGCTCCTGATGTGGTGCACTCGGACTTCCAAAAAGCATTTGATTCAGTGCTACACAACAGACTTGTGAGCAAAGATATAGCTCATTGAATAAAAAGGGAAAGTAGCAACATGGATACAAAATTGACTGAATGACAGGAAACAGTAATTAGTGGTCAATGGATGTTTTCAGGCTGGAGGAAACTTTGTAGTGGACTTCCTCTGGGGAAAACATTCAGTCCCTTTCTTGTCCTGATGTATATTGATGTGTTCCAAAAATGCACTAAGCTATGTTTTCTATGCATCAATATTTCTGAACAAGCCTTATATGTGCACCCAGAAATTGTCCACTTTTTATCGCTGTAAGCAAGGCATGTGGCATCAGAGGAAATTGGAACTACCAATTCAGAAAGCAAAGACCAAAACAAGTGAGTCGACATCATAGAAGCCACATCAAGAGGCGAGAAAGGTGCAGAATTCCAAACAGCCAAAAGTGCATACCAAACAGCATGAAGACAAGATTAGCAAAATGGCTGGCCAAGATAAACAGTCAAATGGTGAGGATGGCAGAGCATCAATGCACAAAGTGAGCCAACATTTAGCAGGATGAACGTCAAAAAATGTATAGGCGCAATGGCACTAACAGAGCCTTTTCAACTGTCCACAGATGTGAGGTCAGCATAACCTATATGCAAAACTGGATACCGGTTCAGGTGCAAACATCCTCCACTTCATACACTGAAATGTATGTACTCACAGAAGTGGCAAGCAAAGATCCAACCAGCCACTGCCAAACCCACCATGTACAATGGCTCGGAGATTCCACTCTTCCATTACACTCAAATGTTGCTACACAAGCTCACCATGGTCACCACAGAAACTGTATATTGTGGACACCATGGGCGTCATTCTCCGACCCCCCGCCGGGTTGGAGAATCGCCAGGGGCTGCCGTGAATCCCGCCCCCGCCGGTTGCCGGAGTCTCCGGCACCGGATATTCGGTGGGGGCGGGAATCGGGCCGCGCCGGTTGGCGGGCCCCCCCCGCTGGATTCTCCGGCCCGAATGGGCCGAAGTCCCGCCGATAAATTGCCTGTCCCGCCGGCGTGGATTAAACCCCCTTTTCAACGGCGGGACAAGGCGGCGTGGGCAGGCTCCGGGGTCCTGGGGGGGTGCGCGGTGCGATCTGGCCCCGGGGGTGCCCCCACGGTGGCCTGGCCTGCGATTGGGGCCCACCGATCTGCGGGCGGGCCTGTGCCGTGGGGGCACTCTTTCCCTTCTGCCTCCGCCACGGTCTCCACCATGGCGGAGGCGGAAGAGACTCCCTCCACTGCGCATGCGTGGGAAACTGTCAGCGGCCGCTGACGCTCCCGCGCATGCACCGCCCCGAGATGTCATTTCCGCGCCAGCTGGCGGGGCAACAAAGGCCCTTTCCGCCAGCTGGCGGGGTGGAAATTCCTCCGGCGTTGGCCTAGCCCCTCAATGTTGGGGCTCGGCCCGCAAAGATGCGGAGCATTCCGGACCTTTGGGGCGGCGCGATGCCCGTCTGATTGGCGTTGTTTTGGGCGCCAGTCGGCGGACATCGCGCTGTTTTGGGGAGAATTTCGCCCCATAGGTCCAAAGATCACAGACTTTCCAGCATGCCTGGACCTGTCCTTGATCACCATCCATTGTATTGTCAAGACAATTATAAGGACCACAGACCACCAGGAGCATCATGGAAACCCTGTGCTTACACTGGGATAAGGTCAACACAATTTGAACCAAATGTTTATCACCATTCCAAACTTGCAAACTTCATACTACAGAACCAAATTCTGTAATTGATATTTGGCAGACAGGAGCAGACAACACTTCACAGTATCACTCACCGACACTCCCAGGAGTATGTGAAGCATTAATCAGGAGAAGATGAAAGATGCCAAAGACCGGCATGCGGGTGAATTGCCCAACCTGAATATCGTACTGAAAATTCATATACAGCATCCAACTGATGTGAAATGAAATGAAAATGAAAATCGCTTATTGTCACAAATAGGCTTCCAATGAAGTTACTGTGAAAAGCCCCTAGTCGCCACATTCCGGCGCCTGTTCGGGGAGGCTGTTACGGGAATTGAACCGTGCTGCTGGCCTACCTTGGTCTGCTTTCAAAGCCAGCGATTTAGCCCTGTGCTAAACAGCCCCTAAAATGAAGTTACTGTGAAAAGCCCCTAGTCGCCACATTCCGGCGCCTGTTCGGGGAGGCTGGTACGGGAATTGAACCGTGCTGCTGGCCTGCCTTGGTCTGCTTTCAAAGCCAGCGATTTAGCCCTGTGCTAAACAATGCAAGCTGTCACCAAAACGATGTCACCCGAAATGCAGAAGAAATTGTCCGCATATGCCCAGAACCAAGATTATGTCAACTACAAACACCGAACGGCAGGTCACTGCAACAAAACAAATGTCAAATCAGGTCAGTATCCCAACCAGATGTACCGAGTTACTCACTGCAACTAGACCACAGTCCAAGACACAGCACAAACAAGATATCCCTAATGATCATTCTGAAAACCATATAGCAGCCCCCACCAATGATCACCATTACTAAAGCTGGATCAATAGGCAAACTACCAATATATTTCAGGGACTTGTAAATTAAAGTATATTCAGAAGCCATGTTACTTTTTCATGTAAATATTTGGTCATTTAAAGGTAAACTTTGAGTTGGAAAAAGAGGGGCATGTTGTGCTCAAATGTGCACTTTCAAGGAAACTTGCCCTAAACTTCTGTCAATCAACACTACCTTGAGAAAGGATGTGGTGCATTTGTCCAATGACTTGCAGGCAGTCTATAAGCAACAGCGAGTCAGATATGTGCCTCACAATCTCCCAATAAACATTATTTCTACATGATTTCTACAAATAAAGAACCCACGTTATTGTTCCACCAATCCTTGTGTACTATTGGTATGTTGAAGAAGATTGTAATAATGTGAACAAAGGACTGACTTCAGTGAAATGTTTGAGAGAGATCAAGAAGACTTGAAAAAGAGCACCAAGGCAAAACACAAACAAAACTGTGAGTAGCAGCAAGCGGCAATATATAAGAGAAAATATTAAGAAGGAAGTTGCAAGGAAGGTGATACATATAAAAATAGCAATCAAGTGCAAATCACATTACCCTTGCCATGGCACTAAAAAGTCTGAAATGTGAGGTTCCCATGAGTTAATTCCGCTCTCTTACTTAACTTTGCTATTTTGTATTTAAAGGCTAAACTCATACATAGTAGGAAAGTAAGAAGTGGACCTCAGAAGAGAAGTCTTAAACTGAAAATTAAGTGACATCTATGGCATTAATCCGAATGATGTCACTCCAAGGCCTTGAACATGATGAAATTGGGCGTGTGCACAGTCCAACTGGTGCCAACTCCATCGATCATATGTTCTATCATTGACATCATCAACATGTTCATAGATATTGATTGTGCTCAAGTACTTACGTTAAAGACAGATTTTGTGGTCAACTGTGCTGATCGCAGAACAGAATGAGCATGTTTTATGGCCAATTTCTCCTCCTTACAATTCTCCAACCATCTGTCTTTTATGGGATACGGTACCAACACACATTTTATGCCAGAGCCTCATTAAGGCCCAGAGTGCATTCAAAAATATTTAAATTATTCCCTGGCACAATTTAGCTTAGCACTAAGGTTGCAATTTTTATCTTCAAAACCCAATTTGAATGGCTGCAAGGGAAGTTTCATATATCATGGACCACGTGAAGGAAAATAGACTTTGTTTTGCTTTGCAGTATTTACTCAACTTTTTAACATTGGAATTGTTGAATAAAAGATCGCTGCAAATTTTCATTAATATAGACTTGCAAATATTTTTGAATGACAAAATTCATAGAATGATAGAATTCCTACAGTGCAGAAGGAGGCCATTCGGTCCATCATGTCTGCACTGACCCTCTGAAAGAGCACCCTACCTAGCCACCCGTCCCGGGTCTATCCCCGTAACCCCACCTAACCTATACATATTTGGACATTAAGGGCAATTTAGCATGGCCATCCACCCAACCTGCACATCTTTGGACTGTGGGAGGAAACCGGAGCAACCGGAGGAAACCCACGCAGACACAAGGAGGAAGTACAAACTCCATACAGAGGGCGCCATTTAACCACTGAATTGTGCCCGCTGCAGATCTGGGTGCACCATATAATAGCTGGAAAGACCAAGATTTCTATCTAACCACTCCTGATGGCCAGTTCCAGATCACAGCAAAATATGGTGAGCACATTAGCGAGATTGAAGTCGAATGTAATGGCCTCCTGGGAATTAACTGACTTCCCAGCGAGGATTCACGCAGGCGTCGTTTAATACTCCTTTTTAAAAAGGTTAATGGCTGCTGAGGGGAACTGAGGACGCGAGTAGCCATTTCCATTTTCGGGCATGCAGCTCAAGGACACTGGAGCTGCTGCCCCAGTGCTCGGGGGGGGGGGGTTATCCCTCGGGGGGTTGACTTGATCGAGGGGCTGAAGCGTTCAAGGCTGAGAGTTGCCCCTGGGGTCCGGGGACTGGTGGGGGTGGGGGGGGGGGGGGGGTGAGGGGCTTTTTGTCTGTGAGCCTTTCAAGCCATCTTTAAATATTGAGGAGACCCATCACAGGAGAAACTACAGCTGCTGCCTTTCTGTCCTACCAAAACTTCCAAGACAGAACGCTACTCTTGGTTATATGTTGAAGGTCACTTTAACTCCCTTTGAATGTGAGCAGTCTCAAGCTTCACAACTGAAGGCTAATGCTAATAAGGAAATGCAGGTGCCTGGAGGCTGTTGTTGCTGTTTCCTTCCTTTTCTGTAGTCGTAAAGAAGGACACTGGGCTTCCTAAGATACTTGGGTCCTGGAACATCGGGCTCAGGTGCATGTATGAGTCCAGAAGGCAATCCAGTTTGAAGCAAGAAGACGCTGTGGGACCTGCTGCGCAACATTGATCCAAATAGGCCACCTGATGACAACGTTGAAGAAATGCTTTTGAAGATTGTTGATGCATTTGTTGGTGGCGTGGTGAGTGCTGTATGTAACTGGCACATCACCACGGGTTAAACACGTTGGAAATCAAGGATGTTCAACTGTACCTTGAGCGCCAGTGGATGCCAGGATTTGATTCTGGTGAGATTGAGACATGTGAGACATGAGGCCTGCACAGCTATGACTCCTGGATGGAGAATGGCACTGATACATGGAACAAGTCACACATTGACAGGCAGATCATTTCTATGACAAAGTTCTGGACATGATAACACTTTCTTAGGCTTGTCCTCCATTTCTGTTAAGGAACCTGTGAGGGATGATACCATGTGTGTGTTTTGTTTAGTGAAAATGAGCTGATAAAGCATTGTATTTGTACCAATATGAAATGGTGACATCATAGAATATCATAGAATTTACAGTGCAGAAGGAGGCCATTCGCCCCATCGAGTCTGCACCGGCTCTTGGAAAGAGCACCCTACCCAAGGTCAACACCTCCACCCTATCCCCATAACCCAGTAACCCCACCCAACACTAAGGGCAATTTTGGAAACTAAGGGCAATTTATCATGCCCAATCCATCTAACCTGCACATCTTTGGACTGTGGGTGGAAACCGGAGCACCCGGAGGAAACCCACGCACACACGGTGAGGACGTGCAGACTCTGCACAGACAGTGACCCAAGCCGGAATCAAACCTGGGACCCTGGAGCTGTGAAGCAATTGTCCTATCCACAATGCTACCGTGCTGCCCGCATTTCCTTGTTGTTTAATAGTGTGATATGTGGAATGTTACATCGTTGATTTTCAAATCTTTTTTTCTATTGACCGTTTATTAAACAAAATAGTCTCTAGTGCTTTCTCGTGGGTACACGTGCCATGTCTCAGACGATGATTATTGCATTGCATTTCAATCAAACCTTGAAGCCTGAACAGTTTGCCTGACCTCCAGAAGCGTCAGCACCATAGAGACAGCAGCCAACAATCAAACTCTCAAAAGCTGGACTTCAGCACTGGGGATAGCTTCATGGCCATAGGGTAAGTGAGTGGATCAGGGGAGGGCACCTGAGTACGGTCTCCCTAATGTTCCCGGCAGAGGTCTAGGGTCTGGTGTCTCGGGCACCTGCTGTTGCCAGGGTGAGTGTCCAGAGCAAGGTTCTCGAGCACAACTGGCTTGATGGATGGCACTCTGAGAAAAGACGGGACACGTAAGGGTGGGAGAGGCTTGGGAGATTTGAGGGTTCCGGGGTGGAGACCCTAACTGATTGTTGGTCTCTCTCCTTCTCGAATTCCTTCCAGATACCAAAATGGATGATGGTGTCGTTCCCACAGAGGACGCCCTCGCGGTGCTGGTGACAGCTCAAGCATACAGCTGCTGGAGAGGGCAGCAGTGCAATGCAGGCTGAAGGCGGCACGCCATGTGCAGGGGGTCGCCGCACACCCTGAAGACCCAGCTTCCCATCAGGCCGCGGAGGAACACCAGAGGAAGACAACAGCGATGTTGCAAGGTGTACAGGTGTTATGAGTCTTTTGAGGAAATGACGGACAACATGTGCCGCAGGAAACTGCACCTCAACAAAGTGACAGTGCGGCAGTGAACAACTTGGAGGAGAAGGACACCCAATCCTGATAGCCGTGAAGGTCGCTGCAGCCCTGAACCTCTATGTAACCAGTTCATTCCAGGGCTCGAGCGGGGACTTTTACAGCATTTCACAAGCTACAGCCCACAAGTACATCCGTGAGGTCACGGATGCCCTGTATGCCAGGGCAGCAGACTGTATTAACTTTGAACTGGACCAAGCCCACCAAGATACCCGGGCAGGATTTTCTGGCATCATCGGGATGCCCCAGGTCCAGGGGGTAATTGATGGCACCCATGTCGCCTTGCGCGCACCAGGGCATCAGGGAGTGCCCTTCATTGATAGGACTGTTCAATTTGTGTGTTACCACCCAACCCCTGCTTTTTGTTATGGGTCAGGATTTAGAGAATCTCAAAGTGTATCATGGAGTTCACCTGACCCACAACTTTTAATAGATTGTGGTATGGGGAGCACACGGCTCACTCTACAGGTGTGGTACAGCAGAAAATGGACCAGTGGTTTTTAAAACAAAACAATGTTTATTCTATGAACTCAAGTTAATCTTTTTAAAACAAACAGTGAATATCTTAGCAACCATTAATTCAAATACACCCCCAAAGAATACAACACTAAGTAATCTGTATGCTGTCCTTTTAACATCCAAAAACTTAACAAACCTCTAAACATCAGGGTTTACATTCAATACTGAAATCATTTATAATTCTGAAATCACCAAATGATTAAGATAGTCTTTGGATGGCAGACTTCAGATGCAGCTCCCTGAAACACACAGACACACCCAAGCTCTTCTCAAACTGAAACTAAAAAAGCAGAAGTAGAGCTCAGCTCCACCCACACTCTGATATCACTCCTGTAACATGAGCAGCTCCATTTCTTAAAGGTACATTTCTTAAATACCCATTTCTTAAAGGGTGCTCTCACATGACATTTTTGTGCCCTGTAACCTTTGATGCCTTTGGCGGAGGCCCTCTGGAAGGCCTGGAAGCAGAGGGCCCTGGCGGACTTACCGGTGTCACTGGCATGCCGTGCCACCCTGTTCTGTCCGTTGCCCTTGAGATGTGCCGGTGTCAGGAGAGGGGGATTCAGAACAACTGGAGACCGCCATCGTCTCCTGGGTTGCAGGCCCCGGGTTGTCCCCCAGCACTTCCTCCTCCCTGATGGTGCTCGTAAGGCCCAGGGCATCACAAGACAGAGCGAGATCTGAAGTGAACTCCAGAGGCCTCTGTGTCATCTGGTTCTGCCAGCCCTGGGGGCTCCCCATTGTCTACAAGACTCTACACCATGGTGTCAACGCCCTCAGTGATGGTCCTCAGTGACTGGACTACGCTCTGCAGTGCCCTGGCAATGTCCACCTGCATCTGGGACACATCCCTCAGTGACTGCGACATGCTCTGAAATGCCTCGGCAATGTCCACCTGTATCTGGAGCGCATCCCTCATCAACTGGGACATGATGTCGAGACCATCAGACATGGTCATCACCGACTGAGCCATGTCTTGGACACCACTGCTCAAGACACTAACCTCGTGCTCCAGGCTTTCCACTGCAGTCGCCACCCGAGCAGTGTTGGCTTTGGAGCCATGCATCATCAGCATCATCTCCTACGCCCATTGCCTTTGGGACTCCTCCAATCAGCCAGGCACTCACTGGAATGCTGCTGACATCTCCTCCTGAATCTCATGGCCGTATCCTAGCATCTGTATCATCTCTGGGATAACCTTGTCCAGAGGTCCGACATCTGACTGGAACTCAGCTGTGTCCTGGGATCAAGCAGACCTCCGACTGCTGTCTCCCTTGGATCTTCCTGCCTCCATCTGTTGTGCATCAGCAACTGTGTGGTGCTCACCAGATTGTGCCCCAGAAGCCTGTCCACTAATGCCGCCCATCATGGTGTGTTTCTCAGCGTTGGTGGAAGGCAGGAGTGATAGCTGTGATGCCTCAACGGAGGTCTCCTTGCAGCTCACCTCTGCAGTGTTCTCTTGGGTGGCGGAGGGGGAAGAACTCCGGATGGCCCGGCCCCATCAAATGGAGATCCTGCGAGAGAATGGACATGTGATCAGTGAGAAGGAAGGATCATTTTGTCTGACATGGACCACTCACTTGAGACAGATCATCTGGGTGAATGGGCAGTGGAACCTCACCTCTGCGGCACAGGCCTACCTCGCTGTCGGTGACAGCTCTCTTCTCGGTCAACCCCGCGATCTCAGGGCCTGTTCCTCATCGGGGCTGAAGACTCGGATCTCTGGTACTCGGCTCCACCTTGGCTCTTTCCCACATATTATGGGCACTTGTCTCCTGTGGGGAAAAAGAGAGAGCCTTGTGAGCATTCTCTTGATGGATCAGGCAGGTCGACGGCAGGTGGCATGTGAGGGCACCGCAACTGGACATGAAGGGGTTGTGCGTGTGGACGCCAGGGGGTGCTGAGGAGCAAGCACGAAGATCGGAAGTGGGGAGCGTGCTTTAGTCTTCTTCCTACGTTGTACGCGGTTCTCCTGGTCATGCTGCCCGCATTGACAGCCAATGTCACTACCCCCCAGGCAGTGTTGCAGGTCCTCTGACCCCCTTGGGGAACAGGGGGCGGGATTCTCTCAGCCCGGGACCAGGCTGGAGAATCCCCGCGACCGGCGCGAATCACGCCACGCCGCCCCGAGGCCAGCACGCGATTCTCTGCAGAGAATTGTCGCCATTGATGCTGGCGTGGTTGGCGCGGCGCCGGTCGCGGGCCGCTCTATGCGACCAGCCCGTCGATTCTCGGGCCGGGCTGGGCCAAGCGCCGTCGTGGAAACGGCAAGTTCTACCGGCGCCATCCACACCTGCTCTCAGCCAGCGGGAACTCGGTGTTGTAGCGGCCTGCGTGTGTGTGTGTGGGGGGGGGGGGGAGTCAGACGCCAGGGGGAGTCAGGCGCCGGGGGGGGGGGGGCCTCCGATGTGGCCTGGCCCGCGATCGGGACCCACCGATCGGCGGGCCGGCCTCTCTGTCTCCCGGCCTCCTTTCTTCCGCACCGGCGCCTGTACTCCTGCGCCATGTTGGGTCGGGGCCGGCGCGGACAAGGGAGACACGCGCATGCGCGGAAATCGCACCGGTGGGACTGCGCATGCGCGTGTTCGCGCCGGACCCACTGCGCATGCGCGCATCCCGGCGCCCATTCCACGGCCGGATCAGCAGCTGGAGCGGCGTGAACCACTCCAGTGCCCTGCTGGCCCCCTGACCCTGGAGCCGTGTTGATGCCGTTGAGAAACGCAACGGCGTTTCTGACGGCGTTAACATTTAGCCTCAGGATCAGAGAATCCTGCCAAGGATGTCCCGTCTCACGTCCACAGTGTCAAGAAGCCTGGCCAGGTTGGCATCCCGAAAGCGAGGAGCAGGTCTGTGCACTGCCATGCTTGTGAGTTGACTGGAGTGAGTGGTGAGGGAGTCTTTAAAAGCAACTCCTCGTTAGCGGCAAGGCGCTGAGGCATGAGTCTGGCAAATCAGGTGGCAAGGAAGCTAGCAATGATGAGAAGCTCCCAGGGGCTCATTTCCGGCACTAAGTGCCATTAAATATGGGCGCGATTTCACCAATGCGGCCATCAAGCAACACTCCGTCTATTGCGGCCCAAATTACACTTTGAAATGTTTCCGTTAAAATGTGCCTGGTCACCCAAGGCCACAATTGGACCTGGGTCCCTGGTGCTATGGGGCAGCAGTGCTAACCACTGTGCCACTGTGCAGTAGATTTGCTTTTAAACAACATTAAAAAATGGTCCTTTTATTATCTATGAGGAATGGGCCACAAGTTACGAATTTACAGAGCTTCAACTTAACAGGAACATGTGAAAAAAAAAGGATGAAAAACACATGGAAGGGACTTCTTTCAGTATCAGCTTTCTCAAGAGCCACAAAATGACTTGGTCCAACTAAAAGCTGCAGAGGCCTGTGGCACATCTATTTCAAACTTTCTCCTGGAGCAGCAGAGGGACAATTGCTGAACTCGGCCGCCTGCTGCAACAGTACCCACAATTAACCTTAAACATAAGCATAGCACTGCCAGTTACAGTCAAGGATGTTAAGTAATGGGTTAAGAGACATTGCAATTAGTTGTCTCATTTATGTTAAGTATCCATTAATTGACACTGACACTAAATGGGCTTCAGGTGGCCTCTGTCAGGTGGTGTGTTAAGAGTTTTGTGCAGAGGCTGTGGAAGTGAAATAAATGGTGTTTGGTGAAAAGGAACAAGAACTTTAGACTCTTCATTTCACAGCAACTAAAACGTCTAACAATGGTAGCAGAGGATGGTTGCTGTGCAAATGTGAAGGTTTGAAAGAAACAACTTTTCCTGATCAAACCAAGGAGTGAGTAAGAAGGGGAAAAAAAGATACATGGCTGAACCCAGGATAAAGATGGCTGGATATGACTATCCTCCCTTATTTTCTGAAAGGGAATCGTACGACCAATGGAGAAGTGCAGTAGTTATGTGGACTAAAGTAACTGCTTTGGGAAAGAGAAAACAAGGTATGGCATTGGCTCTTTCTCTACCATATGGCAGTAAAATCCGAAACAAAGTGCTTTCTGCGCTGGAATTTGAAGAGTTAGACTCAGAAGAAGGTCTGGAGACTTTATTACATTATATGGATAAGATTTATAAGAAAGATGACTTGTTAAATGCGTATGAAGCATGGTCAGATTTTGATAAGTTGCGGAAAATGGAGGATATCTCCATAGAAGACTATATAATGGAATTTGGCAGACTATATAAAAGGCTGCAGAAACACAATCTGGAATTTCCACAGTCTGTGTTGGCCTTTAAATTACTTGACTGTGCTAGAGTGAGCAACATGGATAGGCTCCTGGTTTTGACAGGAGTTCAGTTTACTGATAAGGATACCTTATTCGAACAGATGACAAAAGCTTTATAAAAGTTTCTGGGGAAACATTCGATTCCGATGGCTCTGATGACCCAAATAGGTCAGCCTGCAATAAGGCAAAATATGGAAGATACACTAGTAACAGGATGGCGAAATCGTATGGCTACGAACAGGGCTCAAGACTATAGACGGAGACCGAGACATGGAAATTATGAAGACAGAAACCCAGTTAGAACCTACAATAGGAAGATGAACCCCAGAAATGCACGGGGCATGATAAATCAATGTTTTCGATGTGACTCTCAATACCATTATGCTTTCAACTGTCCAACTTGTTATGATAGTGTTTGAAGCGACACATGACACGGAAGAGTCAGAAGAGGAAAAAGATAGTGACCAGAAAGAAGGCATTGTCCTATTGACAAGCAGTTTTACGCCGGTAATGAGGTTGTTGGTTGCAGAATCCTTCAACTGTGCTGTATTGGACAGTGGCTGCACATCTACTGTGTGTGGAATTGACTGGTTAAAATGTTACCTGGACTCTTTCAATGCTGAAAATCGTAACAAGGTTAAGGAATTTGAAAGTTCCACAAGTTTCAGGTTTGGGGATGATAATACTCTGAAGTCGCTGAAAAGAGTGGTGACCCCTTGCAATATTGCCGGAGTGAATCATTTCATTAGCACGGATGTTGTATCAAGTGAGATACCTTTGCTTCTGCGCAGACCATCGATGAAGAAAGCACACATGAAACTGGATATGGAACAGGATAAGGCAACAGTTTTTGGAAAGACGGTGGACTTATAATTTACACAGTCAGGACACTATTGTATTCCATTACTAACAAATAATTTTTCAAGTAGAGTGGTTAAGGATGTGTTAATGGCAGTTGAAAATGGGACTTTAGCTGTTAAAAAGCTTGCGGTATTAAAACTGCATAGGCAATTTGCACATCCGTCTCCTTGGAGGTTGAAAATGTTATTAAAGGATGCAGGGGTAAGGGATGACGACTATACTAAACTGATAGAATAGGTTACTGACCGCTGTGAAGTTTGTAGGAAGTACAGAAGGACACCAGCACGACCGATAGTAACCCTACCTTTGGCCAGGGATTTTAACGACATTGTGGCCATGGACCTTAAGATCTGGGATAAAGCAAATAATATATTTATTTTGCATTTTGTAGATTTAGCAACCAGATTTAGTCAATCAACGATTGTACGAAGTAAAGAAAAGAGAGTAATTCTGGATCAAATCGTGCAAAAATGGATAGGGACAGGAATGGGTCCACCGGCAAAATTCCTTACGGACAATGGGGGAGAATTTGCTAATGATGAGTTTAGGGATATGTGTGAAAACATGAATATCAGAGTTATGAATACGGCTGCAGAAAGCCCATTTAGTAATGGTGTCTGTGAAAGAAATCATGCTGTCATCGATGACATGCTTCGGAAAATTTTGGCAGATCGACCAAATTGCAGGCTAAATTCAGCTTTAGCATGGGCAGTACATGCAAAGAATTCATTGCAGCTGATTGGGGCTATAGTCCTTATCAATTAGTGTTTGGTAGAAATCATAAAATCCCGTCCATTTTGGATGACCAGCCTCCAGCTTGGGAGGGGACTACAATTAGCTCTGGTTTTGCTGAACATTTAAATGCATTACATAGCAGTAGAAAAGCTTTTTTGGAAGCAGAAGTCTCTGAAAGAATTCGCAGAGCTTTAAGACATAACGTACGGCCATCAGATGCCGTTTTTCAGCAAGGAGACATGGTATACTATAAGAGAGACAATTCTAATGAATGAAAGGCCCAGGGAAGATCATAGGCATAGATGGCAAAACAATTATTTTGCAACATGGTAATCAAACTGTTAGGGTCCATTCATCAAGGATAATGGGTACAGATTACAAATTTTCAAATTTAGACTGAGCAGACAGACATGACGAGGAACCAGAGTCATCTGGTACGCATGTGTAACAGAACTATGAGGACCAATTAACTGATATAGACAGGGTTTCTGTGGAGGAACACAACACTTCTGGTGAATTAAAACAGGCCATTTTTCTGAAAGGGCAACTGCCAAAAGTTGGTACAAAAGTGACATACTTGCCTGAAGGGTCTAGTCAATGGAAGGATGCAACTGTTATTAGTAGAGCAGGGAAGGCCACTGGAAAGTATAAACATTGGTTGAATGTACAGCATTCAAGGGAAGGAGTCAAGACAATGGATTGGGAAACAAAGTTCAAAAATGGAGGGCACAGAAACGCAGTGCCAGTTCAGATAGTACATCGGATAATGAATAGGTCCGTAGGAAAAGGTCGAGAACTATTGAAAGGACATCCCACAGCAGAAGGGAAAGATCAAGCAGTAGCAGTACAGAACGAGATACCAGGCGGGAGAGGGGACGTAGTTTGTCAAGATCTCGGAACATGAGTAAGACTACGAATACTAACAGGAGTAGAAGCCCACATGCACGCGAGATTTTGGTGGCTTCAAATAAATTAGATGAAAAAGCTATTAAAGAAGCTAAACAGCAAGAATTCCATAGTTGGAGTGAATTTGGGGTATACACGGAAGTACCGGATAGGGGGCAAAGAGCTCTATCCCACAGATGGATTTGAACCGAAAAGGTTCTTCCGGATGGAACTTATAAGGCAAAGGCCAGGCTCGTGGTAAGGGGATTTGAAGAATACTTAGAAGATCAGGATTTAAGGGTAGATTCACCTACAGCAGGAAAGGTTATTTTAAAGATCTTCTTGGCTCTATTAGCCACAAAGGCATGGGAATGCAAATCTATAGATATAAAAGCTGCCTTTTTGCAGGGGCATCAGCTTCAGAGAGACATTTTTCTCCGAACTCCTAAAGAAGCACCTAACACAGAAGGGGTACTCTGGAAGTTGAACAAATGTGTATATGGATTAAATGATGCATCTAGAGTCTGGTATTTTTTTGGTAAAGCCAGTTTTGTTAAAGTTAGGCTGTTGCCAGTTGAAAGCAGACCCTGCAATGTTTTACTGGCACTATAAAGGAAACCTTTCTGGCATTTTTATGATGCAGGTCGATGATTTTTTGTGGGGAGGGACTAGTGATTTTGAAGCTATTGTAATCTCTGGTTTGAGGAAAGAATTCAGGGTTGGAAGTCAGGCTTCCGGTGTATTTAAATATATTGGACTGGACATTGGACAGACTAAGTTAGGGGCAACTTTACGTCAGCAATCTTATTTGGAAAGCATCGCCCCAATAGCAATTAGTCATGGCCGAGTTTCACAAAAAGACGGAATGGTTTCAAAGATAGAAAAAGAGCAACTGCAAAGTTTAATTGGGCAACTGAACTGGTTAGGTAGACAGACTAGACCGGGCGTGAGTTTTGATGTCTTAGAGTTGAGTACAAAAATGAATGATCCCAAAGTGGAAGACATAATAAGAGCAAATAAAGCGTTGGCCAAACTAAAAATGCAGGAGTGTGTTTTGAAGTTCCTGGTTTTAGGTGACCTTAAGCACTTGAAACTCATAGTTTATAGTGATGCGTCCTATGCAAATTTATGTGATGGGGTTTCAAGCGCAGGAGGTTTTACAATTTTCCTTTTGGGGAACAATGGTAAATGTTGCCCACTTGTGTGGGAAACAAAGAAAATAAGGAGAGTGGTAAAAGCACTTTGGCTGCTGAGACGTTAAGCCTTGTAGAGGCGGTGGATAAAGCTTTTTATATAAGTATGATATTGACAGAAATTTTGGGATTAGGGGATTTGGATAATATACCTATTGACGGTCACATTGACAATAAATCCCTGTGGGAAAATATGCACTCTACAAAAGGTGTCAATGAAAAGAGGTTACGGATAGACATCGCAAGTTTGAAGCAAATGTTGGACAGAGGGGAAATAACAAAAATTAAATGGGTCGACAGGAGCTATCAACTGTCAGACTGTTTTACGAAAAGAGAGGCGAGTTCACTGAAACTTTTGGATATTGTTAATGAAGGGCGCTTGTTTCTGTGACTTTTTTTTTTTCTTTTTCGTCCAAACAAACAAAAGGGGGGGGGGGGGGGGACATCATGTGCGTGTTTTTGAGTTTCTTGAAATTTTGTTTTCACCAATTTTTTTTATCTCCAAGGAAGGGGAGACTGTTAAGTAATGGGTTAAGAGACTTTGCAATTAGTTGTCTCATTTATGTTAAGTATCCATTAATTGACACTGATATGTAAAGGGGCTTCAGGTGGCCTCTGTCAGGTGGTGTGTTGTTAAGAGTTTTGTGCAGAGGCTGTGGAAGTGAAATAAATGGTGTTTGGTGAAAAGGAACAAGAACTTTAGACTCTTCATTTCACAGCAACTAAAACGTCTAACAAAGGACACCAATTTATGCAATCAGTTTTGCCTCCAACTCAAACTGGTCTCACTTTGATGTTAGCTAATGTGCTGCCTGCACAGTGATTAATGCGTCATTCAACATAGCCAGCACTCCCAATTTCTTTCTCATTAAAAAATGACGTGACCGTGAACACAACTGCTCCATTTCGTCTTTGAGCCTTTGGTCAACTCCTTTGGATTGGTATCCAGGTTCAAACTCTACCTTGGCAGCAGGCAAACTTTTATTCAATTAATTAATGAAGCTAGTCTCAGTAGCCGTGGCCATGACATCTATCATCTATTGTGAAAAACCCATCTGGTTCACCAAGGAAGAAAATATGCCATCCTTACCTGGTGTGGCTTTCATGTGATTCCAGACACACAACAATGTGGTTGACTTTTAGCTGCCCACTGAAATGGTCCAGCAAGCAACTCAGCTCAAGGTCAATTAGGGATGGTGACAAACGCTGGCCTTGTCTACAATGCCCACATCAAAGAATCTTTTTAAATTCTGACTTTAATTGTGTTTGTGAGGATGCTAGAAGTTCTGTTAGCTTCGCATTTGTAATGATCCTGAATGCTTACAGTTTCACCATCATTACAATCACAAAACTAACTGCACAGAGCTCATCTTGAAAACAAAAATGCAGGCTTCAATTCCAAACATTTCCAGGAGGTGGCACTGCTCTATTATTTTTCTCCATTGAGCCACCAACCATGTTCTCACACATGGGAAATGAGGAAAATTATTTTAATCTGATACTGGCTAGGCTAATACCAGCCTTTTGTTACTGAACCATGCTGCCAGATATGTGTACTGATTAAGTGAAAGTTGCTCCAAAGTACAATTATAGGGTGAGAGTATTGCAGGAGAAAAATAAAAGCAAAAAAAGATAAAGCAAATTATTGAGCAGTGTTACAATTCCAGTTGGTGTTATAACAGGGTGGAAAGATCACAGAATGGAACTCTGGCTATAAAACAGTGGACGGGATTCTCCTCCCTGCCAGCCACGTTTTCTGGCACGACGCATCCCCGCCGGCAGTGGGATCGTCCGTTCCGGCAGCCAACCAATGGGGTTTCCCATTGCGGTCATCCCCCGTCGTCAGGGAACCCGCGGGGGTGGGTGCTCTGCCGGCCAAGTGGAGGATCCCTCCGACGGAGAATCCTGCAACGTAATTTTTACTCTTTTAATATAAAATCTGGAAGTACAATGCCACAGGACGACTAATTAGTTTTACCAACAAGGGGGGAAAAATTATTAAATATGAAAATTTGGATTTTTATACAATACTCCTTTATTCCCCCCTTATGTTAACAATTACACATAAGTTTTAGGATCAACACTGATTACAAAGAACATCTTAAGCTACAATGGTCTCATTAACACACAAAGTCCCTTTTAAGCAGACCAGATGACCAAGGCAAATACACTCTGAACGCCAAGTGAATGTTTGTCGATATCTCCTCAGAATCCCCCCAGATGACTGTCACGTGAGAGTTTCCAAACTCCACTCATAAAAACATGCTTGAAAATCTTCTGTCATAATTATAATGCTTTCCCTTGGCGTTTTGCATTCTGAAATCAAGACCAGGTTTTCCAAACGACACTTTCAGACAAAGTTTCCACTTCACGTTTAACAGTGAATCCAATCCAGGATTTCACACCAACCCCTTTAGGATTTCTTTGTCTTGACTGCTGTGAGAACTCCTCACAATTGTTTTAACTCTCGATTCCCAGACTGTATTAAAATTACATCAACAGTTATATCTTCTTCTGAAGTCTGCTGTCCCATATTAAATCTAGTTATTGTAATTGTCTCTTTAGCTCAGAACACTTTGTTTACTCTTCCTTGAATTCTTCTGAACGTTACCTTACTATCTGATCTCTTAACTCCAGTTGTCTTAAACACTCTTTCTGTCCCAATTCCTTGGTTATCTGGACTTTAACTTGTACTTTAGGAAGCCTGCCTCTTTGCAGCTCCCGTCCTGTCCAGTCTTTCTTCGGGGAGATGTTCACTCCCCGAGATCCTGTCTTCAAATGCTCTCAAATTATCTCACCTAAAACTTAAAGCTCTTTTTATCCTTACAATGGCCTCCAGTTACTAGGCAATAGCCACATGCTTATGCCTTTTGTTTATTTTTCACACTGTAGTCCTCTCAAAGCACAACAGAAACACAGTTGAAACTTACAAACACCTTTGTCCAGCATGAATGTAACTATAGGTTTCACCCTTACAGGCACAGAAACATTAAATTAATCACGCATAAACTGTACCTTATTTCTCATGGTTACAATACAAATATAAATCCCTTAGGGGTCCTAACAGCAGAAAGGAAGATGAATATAAAGCAGTTTTACCAAACTGTTGGTTTGGGCACTTCTCATCTCCAGACGTAGGATGACTAGGGGACTTCCAGTGGCGCGATGCGAGGGGAAGTCACGCATGAGGTAGCACTCGCTGGAAAACTTACCTTTTTTCATTTTTTCCTGCTTCACGTGTCCTTTACTTCTCAGAAACTCTTGAAATTTAGCGATGTAGAGTTTACCCTTCTCTGAGATGCTCAATGGAAGCAGAGCCATAAAAGAACTGATCCGAAATCCGTCGACGGATTCTGAAGCCTCTTAGGGATCAACTGGAGACGATCGGAGGTGGTTTCTTCCTCTCCGACCACTCCAATAATGGCCAAGGCTCTCACTAACATTCTGGTGATCGAACTTGATAAACACCGACAAAATTTGTTGGTGGATCTTAAAAGATCAATTGAAGAGGCCTTGGTCCCTATTCGTTTGGTTATGGAAACCACCAGCAAGAACATTGCAGCTCATGGAACAACAATCAAGAGCATGGAGAAGACATTATCGGATCATAGTGATCAGATCACCTCTCTAGAGTCCGAGCTTGCTTGGTGGTTGAAGTCAGCAAAGTATTACCTTGATCTTCTCAAGCCTGAGAGACCCGGCCATGTCACTGACCCATACCCCCGATTTTGGGGTTCCGTGTCCGTCCACGCCAATAAGATCCGTCTCTGGGCTACCAGGGAGGCAAAGGCCAAAACATCAGCCCCTCTCGCCCCTTGGATTCCCGGGTCTTCCGACACACCAAAAATCGCCACCTCTGGACTCGGAACCACCTGTGCCTTCACTACCGTGGATATGACATCGGCAAATCCTTGCCAAAATCCCCTAAGCTTCGGACATGCCCAAAACATGTGGACATGATTTACGGGCTCACCCGCACACCAACCACATCTATACTCCACCCCTTCAAAGAACCTGCTCATACGGGTTACAGTCATATGCGCCCTGTGGATCACCTTGAATTGTATCAGGCTCAGTCTGGCACACGACGAGGGCGCGTTAACTCTACTGAGGTCATCCTCCCACAATCCTGCCTCTAATTCCTTGCCCAATTCTTCCTCCCATTTTCGCTTCACCTCCCCTCACTGCAGGTAGCGGAACCCATTCCCACCTGGCAGCTTAAACTCCTCCTCCAAATCCCTCAAGTACGGAAAGCTGCCGTCAACAAACAGGTCCCCAAACTGCTCGATCCCAGCTCGCTGCCACCTACAAAATCCCTCATCTAGCCCCCCGGTGCAAACTAGTGGTTTCCACAAATAGATGTCCATACCGATGCTCCCTCCATTCCCATGTGCTTCCGCCACTGTTCCCACACCCTCAGGTCAGCCACTACTACCGGGCTTGTGGAGTACCGAGCCGGCGAGAATGGCAGAGGTGCCATTACCAGTGCCCCTAAACTTGCGCCCCTACATGAGGCCGCCTCTACCCGCTCCCATACTGACCCCTCCCCCACTCCCCACTTCCTGACCATTGCTATGTTCGCCGCCCAGTAGTAGTTCCTGAAATCTGGTCGGGCCAGCACCCCCTCCCCTCGACCCCACTCCAGCAGCACCTTCTTTACCCGCGGGGGTTTCACCCGCCCATACAAACCCAGAGATCACCGTGTTCACCCTCTCAAAGAAAGCCTTAGGGATAAAAATAGGCAGGCACTGAAATACGAACAAACACCTCGGGAGAACCACCATCTTCACCGTCTGCACCCTCCCCGCCAGTGACAACGGGAGCCTATCCCACCTTCTGAAGTCCCCCTTCATCTGCTCCACTATTCAAGCCAAATTCAGCTTGTGTAGCTGCTCCCCCCCACCCTCCCCCGCCACCTTGATACCAAATACCGAAAGCTCCCTCCCACCACCTTGAATGGCATTTCCCCCCCACAATCACCTCTCTTGCCCCCTCGCCTGAATCGCAAAGACCTTGATTTTGCCCATATTCAATTTGTAGGGCTAGTGTTTAGTTTTGTTTTGTTAAATGTAGGATTTAGGATAGTTTATTGTTTGCCACTGTTCTATTTGCTTGTGTGTGTGGTTATACTCAACTGTGTCTTCAGGGGATGTCCCGGAGGACTGGAGAATAGCCAATGTTGTTCCTCTGTTTAAGAAGGGTGGCAGGGATAATCCCGGGAACTACAGGCCGGTGAGCCTTACTTCAGTGGTAGGGAAATTACTGGAGAGAATTCTTCGAGACAGGATCTACTCCCATTTGGAAGCAAATGGACGTATTAGTGAGAGGCAGCACGGTTTTGTGAAGGGGAGGTCGTGTCTCACTAACTTGATAGAGTTTTTAGAGGAGGTCACTAAGATGATTGATGCGGGTAGGGCAGTAGATGTTGTCTATATGGACTTCAGTAAGGCCTTTGACAAGGTCCCTCATGGTAGACTAGTACAAAAGGTGAAATCACACGGGATCAGGGGTGAACTGGCAAGGTGGATACAGAACTGGCTAGGCCATAGAAGGCAGAGGGTAGCAATGGAGGGATGCTTTTCTAATTGGAGGGCTGTGACCAGTGGTGTTCCACAGGGATCAGTGCTGGGACCTTTGCTCTTTGTAGTATATATAAATGATTTGGAGGAAAATGTAACTGGTCTGATTAGTAAGTTTGCAGACGACACAAAGGTTGGTGGAATTGCGGATAGCGATGAGGACTGTCTGAGGATACAGCAGGATTTAGATTGTCTGGAGACTTGGGCGGAGAGATGGCAGATGGAGTTTAACCTGGACAAATGTGAGGTAATGCATTTTGGAAGGGCTAATGCAGGTAGGGAATATACAGTGAATGGTAGAACCCTCAAGAGTATTGAAAGTCAAAGAGATCTAGGAGTACAGGTCCACAGATCACTGAAAGGGGCTACACAGGTGGAGAAGGTAGTCAAGAAGGCATACGGCATGCTTGCCTTCATTGGCCGGGGCATTGAGTATAAGAATTGGCAAGTCATGTTGCAGCTGTATAGAACCTTAGTTAGGCCACACTTGGAGTATAGTGTTCAATTCTGGTCGCCACACTACCAGAAGGATGTGGAGGCTTTAGAGAGGGTGCAGAAGAGATTTACCAGAATGTTGCCTGGTATGGAGGGCATAAGCTATGAGGAGCGATTGAATAAACTCGGTTTGTTCTCACTGGAACGAAGGAGGTTGAGGGGCGACCTGATAGAGGTATACAAAATTATGAGGGGCATAGACAGAGTGGATAGTCAGAGGCTTTTCCCCAGGGTAGAGGGGTCAATTACTAGGGGGCATAGGTTTAAGGTGAGAGGGGCAAAGTTTAGAGTAGATGTACGAGGCAAGTTTTTTACGCAGAGGGTAGTGGGTGCCTGGAACTCACTACCGGAGGAGGTAGTGGAGGCAGGGACGATAGGGACATTTAAGGGGCATCTTGACAAATATATGAATAGGATGGGAATAGAAGGATACGGACCCAGGAAGTGTAGAAGATTGTAGTTTAGTCGGGCAGTATGGTCGGCACGGGCTTGGAGGGCCGAAGGGCCTGTTCCTGTGCTGTACATTTCTTTGTTCTTTGTTCTTGTTCTTTGTGATGGCATTTTTGGGGTGAGGAGGGATCGTGGGGTGGGATTTAGTGTTGATTTGCTGATTGTGGCTGCTGGTTTCCTTTTGTTGAATCATCTGACTTGGCTCGGTGGCCATCTTGGGTGGATCCTTTTGCTTTATCTTCTCAGTGTCTCTGGTTTATTATCACTCCCTGGAAATGGCTGACTCCGGGTGGGTGACCTCCGATCCATCTGGTTACCTGAAATGTTTTTGGTATTTTTCAAATATTTTTATTAATGTATATGAAAATGTTTGTAATAATAACATTAACAATGACATCAACATGGTATAATAGACATTCCCCCCCATCCCAATCTTCACACACCCCAACCATAAAACAACAATCACCCCCCCCCCCCCCCACCCCCCCACCCCCCTGGAATAATGCATCTGCTGACATTTTAATTTTCCCCGGTAAAATCGACAAACGGCTGCCACCTCCGGGTGAACCCAACCATTGACCCTCTTAAGGCAAACTTTATCTTCTCGAGACTGAGAAACCCAGCCATGTCACTAACCCAGGTCTCTACACTCGGGGGCTTCGAGTCCCTCCACATTAACAAGATCCGTCTCCGGGCTACTAGGGAGGCAAAGGCCAGGACGACGGCCTCTTTCGCCCCTCGAATTCCCGGCTCTTCCGACACTCCAAAGATCACTACTCAGCACCACCCGTGTTTTTAGTACCGTGGACATTGTCTGAGCAAAACCCCGCCAAAACCCTCTAAGCTTCGGGCATGCCCAAAACATGTGGACATGATTTGCTGGGCTTCCCGTGCACCTCGCAAACATATCCTCTACCCCGAAAAACTTGCTCATCTTAGCCATTGTCATGTGTGCCCGGTGGACTACCGTAAATTGTATCAGGCTATGCCTGGCACATGATGAGGATGTATTAACCCTGCTTAGGGCATCCGCCCACAGATCTGCCTCTATCTCTCCTCCTAGCTTGTCCTCCCACTTGCCCTTAAGCTCCTCCACCGGAGTTTCCTCCGCCTCCGAGAGCTCCTGATAAATATCCGATACCTTCCCCTCTCCCACCCAGATACTGGAGACTACTCTATCCTGTATCCCCTGTGGCGGCAGCAGCAGAAAGGCTGGAACCTGCTTTCTCAGGAAGTCTTGCACCTGCAAATACCTAAACCTGTTCCCTGCTGGCAATTCAAATTTATCCTCCAAGTCTTTCAAGCTGGGGAAGCTCCCATCTATAAATAGATCCCCATCCTTCTAATTCCTGCCCTTTTTCATCTCCGGAACCCACCATCCAGCCTACCCGGTACAAACCGATCATTATTATAAATCGGGGTCCAAACCGATGCTCCCTCCACTCTCTTATATCTCTCTCCACTGCCCCCAGATTTTCAGAGCTTCCGCCACCACCGGATGTATGGAGTATCGGGCTGGCAAGATCGGAAGAGGTGCTGATATCAGTGCTCCCAGACTGGTGTCTTTACATGACGCCGCCTCCATCCGCTCCCACACCGACCCCTCCCCAACTATGCACTTCCTAATCATGGCTATATTAGCGGCCCAGTAGTAATTGCGGAAGTGCGGGAGCGCCAACCCACCCTCCACCCAACTGCACTCCAGCAACACTTTCTTCACTCGCGGGGTTTTACCCGCCCACACAAAGCCCAAAATAATCTTATTCACTCGCTTGAAAAGGCCTTGGGGGTGAAGATGGGAAGCACTGAAAGACAAACAGAAATCTGGGGAGGAACGTCATTTTCACGGTCTGTACCCTCCCTGCCAGTGATAGCGGGAGCATGTCCCATCTCTTAAAGTTCCCTTCCATTTGTTCCACCAGCCGGGATAGGTTTAACTTGTGCAGTGCCTGCCATTCCCGGGCTACTTGGATTCCCAGATACTGAAAGCTCTTCCCTACCATTCTAAGTGGCAGCTCTCCCAGTCTCTTCTCCTGTCCTCTTGCCTGGATCGCAAATATCTCACTTTTCCCCATGTTCAATTTATATCCCCAAAAGTTGCCAAATTCCCCCAGGATTCGCATTACTTCCCCATCCCCTCCAACAGGTCTGAAATATACAAGAGCAGGTCATCTGCGTAAAGCGAGACCCGGTGCTCCCTTCTCTCTTGCTTCGTTAAATGTCCTCACCAGCAGTGGGCTCAATAGCTCTGAAAACATCTTGTAGAATTCCACCGGGTAGCCGTCAGGCCCCGGGGCCTTGCCCGATTGCATGCCCTCCAGCCCCTTGATTATTTCCTCAATCTCAATTGGGGCTCCCAGTCCCTCCACCAGGTCCTCCTCCACCCTCGGAAACCTCAACTGATCCAAAAACTGCCTCATCCCCTCCACCCCAGCCGGGGGTTCCGACTCATATAATTTACTATAGAAGTCTTTAAACACCTCGTTCACCCCGGTGGGTCCAGGACAGTATTCCCACCTCTACTCTTTACTTTACCTATCTCACTGGCCGCCTCCCTTTTCCTGAGCTGATGCGCCAACATTCTGCTTGCCTTTTCCCCGTACTCATAATTCGCCCCTCTTGCCTTCCTCAACTGTTCCACCACTTTCCCTGTGGTTAACAGCCCAAACTCCGCCTGTAACCTCCGCTGCTCCCTCAGTAGCCCCGCGTCCGGGGCCTCCGAGTATCTCCTGTCCACCTGGAGTATCTCCTCCACTAACCTGTCCCTCTCAGCCCGTTCCGCCTTTTCTCTGTGGGCCCGTATCGAGATAATTTCCCTCTGACTACTGCCTTCAAAGCTTCCCAAACCATCGCTGCAGAGACCTTCTCCCATATCATTTGTTTCCAGGTAGTTCTGAATGGACTTGTTATCCCGCCCACAGACCGCCTTGTCCACTAGCAACCCCACATCCAGTCTCCACAGTGGGCATTGCCCTCTCTCCACACTAACCCGTAGATCCACCCAGTGCGGGGCATGATCCGACACTGCGATTGCCGAGTACTCCATATCCACCATCCCCGGTATTAGTGCTCTGTTCAGAACAAAAAAGTCGATGCGAGAGTATACCTCGTGGAAATGTGAGAAAAAGGAAAACTCCTTCGCCCTTGGCCGTGCAAACCTCCATGGGTCTACTCCCCCCATCTGTTCCATAAACCCCTTCAATTCCTTTGCCGCAGCCAGCCCCCTCCCGGTCCTGGATTTTGACCGGTCCAATTACGGATCAATGACTGTGTTAAAGTCTCCTCCCATGATCAGGTTATGTGACTCTAAGTCTGGGATCTTACCTAACACACGCCTCATAAATTCCACATCGTCCCAATTCGGAGCATAAATGTTCATGAGTGCCACCCGCACCCCCTCCAACTTCTCACTCACCATTATGTACCTACCCCCCTTGTCTGACACGATTCTCCATGCCTCAAATGCCACTCGATTATTGATCAAGATCGCTACCCCCTGGTCTTTGAGTCCAGCCCTGAATGGAATACTTGGCTAACCCACCCCTTTCTCAATCTCGTCTGGTCTGTTTTAGGTGTGCCTCTTGCAGCATTGCCACGTCCGCCTTCAGCCCCCTCAAATGCGCAAACACGCGAGCATTCTTGACCGGCCCAGTCAGCCCTCTGATATTCCATGTAATCAGCCATCACCCTTTTTCGGCCAGCCTCTAGCTCGCGCCCTCCGCCTCCTTGAGCCCCCCGCAGGCATTCGCTGTTCCCGACCTCCCACTTGTCCCCTAGTTCCTCACCTGTCAGCAAAGCAGCTCCCCTCCCCCCTAGCAACAGCACCAGAAACCCAACCCCCCAAGTCAAGCTCCAGCTTAACACCTGTTCGCCACCCACTGCGCTTCCGAGAGTGCTGACCCATGACTTGATAGCGCCCAACTCTGGCACCAAGCAGTATGTCTCCCCATTGATCTCTCCCCTCTCCCCCCACTCGGACAAACATATTAAAAGCAGCACATTCCACAGTAAACAAACATCAGGGGAAAAAAACAGTGAAAAAAACAGCCACTTTAAAAAATAAAACACCCCAAAACAGAACCAACCCCAACGACCATCCTCCCTCTAACCAGCTCCCTGCAAGACAAAGTTACCTTTGGCCACCAAACAGCCCCTTATTACACATAGCACTACTTATACTTATACAGCCCAGCACAACAAATCACCACCACAGTACTCTCCAAGGCTTCAGTGTATTTTAATTCGCCTCCAGCCTCTTTTCTTTAATAAAAGTCCATACTTCGTCTGGTGTTTTGAAGTAGAAGTCCCGTTCCTCATATGTGACCCACAGACGGGCTGGGTACAGCATCCCAAACTTTACCCCCTTCATAAAGAGGGCCGTTTTTGCCCGATTAAACCCAGCTCGCCTCTTGGCCAAAGCCGTGCCCAGGTCCTGATAAATGTGCAGCTCACAATCTTCCCACTTGCTGCTCCATTCCTTCTTGACCCACCGCAGAACATGTTCCTTGTCCAGGAATTGGTGAAAGCGTACCACCATTGCCCTCGGCGGCTCGTTCGCTCGGGGCTTCTTCATAAGGGCTCGGTGCGTCCTGTCTACTTCCAGGGGCCGAGGGAACGCCTCAGCCCCCATCAACCTCTCCAACATGTCCGTCACACAAGCCCTCACTGCCTTCAGGGAGGCCGACAATTCTAAGATTCTACCTCCTGGACCGGTTCTCCAGATCCTTCAGCTTCTCCTGCATTCTTCTCTGGCGGTCGTTCATCATCTCCACCTTGGTCTCCAGCACGGTTATGTACTCCTCGTGCTCGGACACCTTTTTCTCCACCTCCTGGATCGCTCTTCCGTGGGTCTTTTGATTCAGCACAACTTGATCAATCAAAGCCTCAATCGGGTCCAGCATGTCCTTCTCCAGCTTGGCGAAGCAACCTTCGAAAAACTTCACCAGCTGCTCCGTCGACCACTGTGCCGTCTCCCCGCGGCCCTTGCTCTCCACCATGCTTTCCCGCGTTGCCAGCTCTGCTCGCGTCTTCTTTATAGGACTTTGTCTTCTCACAGGGCCACTTCTGGTCCAATTCTCCATACACTGGAGGGGGATTTCTCCTCACAGTCTCACTCTTCACCGATTTAGCCCATAAAATCCAGAAAGAAACGGGGGGAAAAGGTCCAAAAGTCCGTCACAGGCGGGAGCTATCAAGTGTGTGACCTACTCCTCCATGGCCGCCACCGGAAGTCAGTTGCCTGAAATGTTATGGGTCTGAATGGCCCAGTATTCACTCATCTTAGAGACAAAACTCTGATATTGTTTTTCTGCAGGAAATCCATTGGCATAGCAAGGTTCAGACCAGGCGGATTTCCGATGTGGCGATGTGTGAGCGGTGGCACGGAAAGTGGCTCTCCCTTGGGAACTTCAATTTAGGCCTTTTAACCCATGAATTGGATACAAAAATAACAAAAATAAAAACACACCCTCACCACAAACTAAGAACCATCCGAGGAAATGCTCTTAAACTAACCACACAGCCAGAAAAATGGCAAGAGTAAAAGTCAGGAGAGGAAAATCCAGATCTCAGAGACACGCGGAGGGTGCGGAGCAGAGCATGGCAGACCAAGTTGGATTGCCAACTCAAACGCCAGCCCACTCACCGACGGAGCATTGGATGAAGCTTCTATCAATAGAGCTCCAAAAACACAGGGACTCCATTAAGGAGTGTTAAGTAATGGGATAAGAGACATTGCAATTAGTTGTCTCATTTATGTTAAGTATCCATTAATTGACACTGATATGTAAAGGGGCTTCAGGTGGCCTCTGTCAGGGGATGTAGTTAGAGTTTTGTGCAAAGTCTGTTGGAATGAAATAAATGTGTGTTGGTGAAAAAGGAACAGAACTTTAGACTCTTCATAGCCCAGCAACTAAAACGTCTAACAAGGAGGACCTCATGTCAGCCATAGAAATCACTTTGGCCCCCTACAAAGAAGTGCTGGAAAGAATGGAGAGGAGACTGGAGACCCAGGAGGTGACTGTGTGTGACCTGGAACAAGCAACCACCGACCAGAGGGATCGGATCGCCTTGCTCGAGGCAGAAGTGGCAAGGTTGGTAACAACCCAGAGAGCGCTCAAGGGAAAGGTGGAAGGTCAGGAAAACAGGTCCCGTCGCCAGAACCTAAGAGTTGTCTGGCTACCTGAGGGCACAGAGGCAACAGCTCGATGGAGTACGCCGTGCAGATGCTCGGAAAGCTGGATGGAGGGGTAGGCTTCGCCAAACACCCAGAGAAAGACCGGTCCCACAGCTCCCTCCAGCAAAGGCCCAAAGCTGGAGAACCACTGCCTGTGATCATAGCAAAACTCCATAAATTCCAGGATAAAGAGTATGTGCTGAACTGGGCGAGGAGTATGGGATCGTGTAGATGGGAGGGACATTCAATCTGCATCTAGCAAGACATTGGGGTCGACCTGGCCAAGCGGCGGGCTGAGTGTAATGGTGCCAAGGCAGCTTTATTCAAAAGCAAGGTGCGGCTTGGAATGTTGTACCTGGCAAGACTCTGGGCAACCTACGGCAACAAAGATTATTATTTTAATACCCCAGAGGACACAAATGAGTTCATCCAGAAAAAAGGGCTGGGAAGACAGCAATAGTGGGCATCGAAGAAATATCAATCATAATTCTTTGTTTTCTGGACTAAACACTTGCAGGTGAGAAGGGAAGGGGAAGGAGAGCAATACGGGCTGAGGGCAGAGAGAGCTGCTCCCAGTGCGGAGTCACCACACTGGAGAGTATACTAGTACACGGATAGCAGGGGGAGGGAGCGCCTGGCAGAAGGGGGGGGGGGGGGGGCAAACCAACAAACCTGGGGGAATGGCGGGGATGAAGGATAAAGGGGAGGTAATAAGAGGGGGAGACATCAGGGGAATGGGGAGAGAGAAGAGGGAATGGCAAGGATAGGGGGGCTCAAGGAGGGTTGGGGATTAGGTGTGGGAGGGGAGGGGATAGGATAGAATGCTGGTTACAAAAGGTCGCACATGGGGACGGCTAGTACAAAGAAGAAAATGGTGGCCATCTTGGTTGGCCTCCAAACAAAGGGAAATGCCGGCCAGCAGGGCCACGTCCATGTGGTGAGTATGGCTGACCTCCATCAGAATAGTCACCTGGAACGTGTGGGGACTCAACAGCCTGTGAAAAGATCCAGAGTCTTCGCCCATCTAAAAAGCCTAAGGACCAACATAGTCTTCCTCCAGGAGACATACCTGAGTGAGAGGGACCGACTGAGGGTAAGAAAGGACTGGATAGGACAGACCTACCAAGGGTGCTTCAATACGAGGGCGAGGGGGGTGGCCACACTATTTAGTAAACGAACGACCTTCACAGCGACAATACAGTGACAGACCCGGAGGGACAGTGTGTAATAGTCAGCAGTGTCCTGGAAAGGGTCCGTGGTTCTTGTGAATATATATGCCCCTAACTGGGATAACGCAAACTTCAACAAAAAAAACCATGGCAGAAATCCGACCAGCTCATCATGGGGTTGGAGACTTCAAGTGTGTACAAAACCCAAGGACAGACAAATCCAACCCCAAATCAGGGAAACAATCAGCGATGGCAAAGGTACTGAATGCCTTTATGGAGCAGATTGGAGGCGGGGGGGAGGAGGAGGCTGGCGTAGAACCTTGGAGGTTCAACCACCCAAGCGAGAAGGAGTTCTCCTTCTTTTCCCAAGTTCACAAAGTATATTCCCTTCCTACTTCTTTGTTGTGGGTAAACCGGTGCTTCCATGGGTAGTAGGGGAGGAATACTCCACAATAGTACTCTCTGACCACGCTCCGCACTGCATGGATGTGAGGTTGAAGAGGGGCCAAGCCCAGCGTCCCCCATGCCGGCTGGACACAGCCCTCCTCGCCGACAAGACATTCTGCGAAAGAATGTCACCAGCCACCAACGGGTACGTATCCTGCAACCAAAACGGGGCGGTCTCACCTTCCACATTCTGGGAGGCACTGAGGGCAGTGATAAGGGGGGAAATAATTGCATAGAGGGCATTCAGGGACAGGAAGGAGAGGGCGGCTAGCAAGCAGCTGGCCAACACCATATTAGAGGTGGATTGGCGATACTCCACGGCCCCAACCTTGGAACTACTGGCGGAGAGGAAAAAACTACAGTTGGAATTTGACCTGCTCTCCACCGGGACATGGGGGACCTTTTATGAATACGGAGCGAAGGCTAGCCGCCTGAGGGCTCACCAGCTGAGAAAGCAGGCAGCCACGAAGGATATAGCGCAGGTGAAGGATAGGAATGGTAAGCTAGTCACAGCACCAGATAAGATCAATGAGGCCTTTGCAAACTTTTGCCAGGAACTGTACCCCTCCGAGCCGCTGGAGGGGCCTTGAAGATGAGGCAGTTTCTCGATGAGCTGGACATACCAGCTGTGGGGGAGGAAAAGAGGCAGGGACTGGAAGCAGCCCTAGAACTGGGGGAAATCATGGAGAGCAACAACTCCATGCAGTCAGGGAAGGCACTGGGTCCAGACAGATTCCCGTTGGACTTCTACAAATAATTTGCGGCAGCATTAGCCCGCACCTGTGAAAAATGTTCAATGACTCGCTATCGAGAGGGGACTCCGCTACCCACGCTGGCACAGGCCTCGATATCACCAATCCCTAAAAAAGACATAGACCCGATGGATTGCAGGTCATACAGACCCATCTCACTCCTGAACACAGGCGAAGGTCCTGGCCAAAGATCTGGCGAAGGCCATGACAGTTGCATGGTAGAGGTAGTCGTGGAGGATCAGGTGGGCTTTGTCAAAGGCAGACATCTAACGGCGAACATCAGGTGCCTGCTGAACGTGATTAAGACCCCACCCAGGGAGGAGCCACCAGAAGTGATCACCCCCCTCGACTCAGAGAAGGCCTTTAACAGACTCGAATGGAAGTACCTCATGGAGGTACTGGAATGATTTGGGTCTGGGACAGGGTTCACCTCATGGGTGAAACTTCTGTACAGCACTCCCATGACGAGCGTACGGACAAACACCACCGGCTCTGAATACTTCCGGAACGGAGCTGCTTGCGGGCGCCTCTTCACCGATGTGGTGCTGTTGCTGGAGCCGGAGGAGGGTGGGGGAGGGGAGCGTGGCTGGCGGCTTTGCCTTGTATTTAACTGTTGGGTTTCTTGTGGTTGCTCTGTCTTTGGTTTTGTAAAGGGAGATCCCTCTCTCTTCTGCCATGTCCTGTATCGGGGTGTCCTTTTTCGATGGTCTGCGCTACTCGTTTGGGCTCTCACACTGTGTCCTGTATCGGGGTGTCCTTTTCCCGTGGTCTGTGCTGCTCGTTGGGCACCTTTCCACCGATGTCGGGCTGCCCTTGGGGACAGGGGGTGGTTGTATGTGTGTGCTGGTGGTTTTTATATCTTTTAACTGCTTTTGGCATGTTACTGGTTTTTTGACGATGCTGTTTCTGCATGTTGCTGTATTGTTCAGTTGTCAATAAACTAAAATATATTGTCTTTAGTCCCCAGCCAATAATAATCTGGCAGGTTATAACACAGGGTAAAAGTCAAAGGCAGCTAAACAGTATACCAGCAATCAGCTTCCTGTCCATACCAACATACAGTACAGTAGAGGAAAATAAATGCCCAACCCCCATCCCACAAATAATTCCAACAGTACAATATACAAACCCTAACTTCGCCCAGAAAAAACACCCACCTAGAAAGCCCCATAAGAACCCCATGCCCTCCCCCAGAGTGCAAAAAACCCACAATAAATACAGATACAGGTGAACCTAACAGTGAACAAACATTTAACTTCTCACTCCTTAAGCACTTTGTTCGCCCCCCCAGTCCATGTTTCTTGACAAACTCATTCGCATCCTCCAATGCATCGAAGTAATAATCTCTCTCCTTGAAAGTCACCCGAAGATGAGTTGGATACACCACACCACATCTCACATTACTCTTGTACAGCGCGGCCTTGGCCTTATTGAACATCGCATACCTTCTTGCCAGCTCTGCCCCAACGTCCTTAATATATTCTGATGGCGTGGCCCTCCCATCTGCAGTCTTAATGGTCTTTTGCCCCCCTCAGGACCCGTTCCTTGTCGAAGTGTCTATGAAACCTGATGTTGATTGCCCGTGGTGCCTCCCCAGATCTAAGTCTTCATCCTAAGCAACCGATCGGCCCAGTCCAATTTAGGAGGGGATGACAAATCCCTTTCCCCCACCAACTTTACAAACAGCTTAAACATATAGTCCCTCGAGCTTGAGCACTCCAGACCCTCCAGTACTCAACAACTGATAAATTTTGCCATCTGGAGCGGTTCTCCAAATCATCCACCTTGGCCTTCAACACTTTACACTCTTCAGCCAGCAACATCATTTCTGCCGCCAGGGAGACAATCCGGTCACTATGGTCTGACAGCGCCACCTCCATCTTCTGTATCACCGCCCCAAGCTCCTCTCTCCCGCCGGTACATCTTCTCCAAGGCCACCCGAATAGGGACCAAAGTCCCCTCCATTGCCTTCTCCAGGTCCTCAATCACTGCCTGCCGCTCCTTCTTAAATTCGTCCTTTAAGAAGCTTGCCAATTTCTCTGTCAACCACGGAGAGGGCAACACCGCAGCAGAAGCCATGATCCCCCCCCCCACAGTCAGGCTCGAGGAACGTCTGAGTCTGACAATAATCGCTTGCCCAACTTCTCTCTTGCCGGACATTACTTTTATAAAGGGACCCTATCCCATCAAACAAAACAAATTTCCCCCAAATAATTGCCCATAAACTGGACAAAAGGGACCAAAATCCAAGTTCCCTGGCAGGAGCCATCGTGCTTACCACATAGCCGTGACCGAAAGTCATTTATTTCCTTTTCAAGGACCTAGGCACTGTCAGCTGTTCGGAGGTTTAAGTATTGCATTTAAGTAAATTATGTTTTTTTTGATTGCTTGCAATTTGTGTACTCTTGCGTTCTTGTTGCTTGTTTGTTATGATGAAAAATCTTAATAAATGTACTTCAAAAAAAGTTAGAATGACTAAGACAAAACATAAGAGTTTTAAAAGGCTTGAAGCCTGTTAGCCAATTGACTGAACACTCCTTTCCATTCGGATAGAACTCAAAATCAAGTGTGTTTGTAATTTCCTGTAGAAGCTGAAACACCTTTTTCTAATATATTGCACCTGTGTTGGACAACAAGTAGTAATAAAGCATAAATGGTAGAGGTGATCACAGTGAAGAAATACAGCACTGCCTACTTTATTGGGTTTTCTCAGCAGCATAAAGTTCCATTTTGAAATGTGCGTAATATTTTCCAACATCTTTGCCCGAGCTAACAGGCAAGGAATTGTGCCCTTAAGAAGGTTAACTGAAATATCGACCTAAAAAACTCTGCATTAGTATTCAAAGAAGCGAATATGTGAAGAAACTGGAAGTAATGGAGTTGAATTTAAAAGGAGAAAATATAAATATAAATATTAAAATCTGAGATTTTTAGTCAACATAACTTCTGAGAGACCAATCATGACTTCAACGTTCTCAGCCTGGTAAAGAGCAGAGTCAGAAGGAAATAACCTAAATTCATATATTACTTTTCACATCCTCAGGGCACACCAAGCACTTCACCACCAATTAGCCACTGTTGTTATTGTCATAACCTGCACCTACATGGATGGGAGCGATTGTATTCCCCGTTTCCCTTGCGGTATATGGGTTTCCCCACTAAGTGGGTTGCAGAAGCTCAATTAACATTGGATATAAGGTCGGCCATTTTGGGACCAGCCAGCTCAGACCGGTTGGGTACCGCCGGGAGCAGTGTACCTTAAACTTTGTAAGTAAACCTTTGTTGCTTTTGTTACAACTCGGTGTTATGCAATCAAAAATGGCAAATAATTTGTACACAACAAAGGACCACAAGCATCAAGTGAAATAAATGACCAGATTATACTAGTTGACCAAGACCAAATTCACTGTTATTGAGCAGTGAGATATTTCAGAGGATTGGGAATGTTTAGAATTCTCTACCTCAGGGGGTTGTAGGTACATGATCCATCATTGAGTATATTCACACCTGGTATATATGAGGCGGGATTCTCCGGTCCACCAGTCGCGTTTCCTGCGCAGCGCTCCCTAGCCGGCAGCGGGATCCTCTATTCCGCCAGCCGGCCAAAGGAATTTCCCATTGTGGCCACCCCACGCCGTCGGGAACCCTGTGCACGTGAGTGCGCTGCCGGTGGAGTGGAGGATCCCGCCGGTGGAGAATTCTTTCAGGGAATCAGAGATGTGAGAGCAGGCATAAAAATGGAGTTAAGGAGGAATATCAGCTACGGTTGTATTGAATGGCAGAGCAGGCTTGAGGAGCTGTGTAGTTTACTCTTGTGCTCTGTTTTCTTATGTTCTTACATTTGATACTCAAACAGGTGGAGAAACAGGCAACAGGTTGCCATCTTATTCACAAGATGTCTTCTGGGCTGTTTGTTTTCTAAAATAGCAATGATTCTTTGAATTAAATATTGATTTTGAATAGAATAGTTCAACAGATCTACATCAAAAATAACAAGAAATAAACATTTTCATCACTGCACTCACTTCCTTCACAGACTGCTGAAGACGATGTTTATGACACGTAAGTTGTACAATAATGAGAACAGGCCTGTGCTAGTTTTTCCGGATTTCTTTGCACAATCTACTTCATCATGGCCAATTAAGGAATGCAAAAGTTTGAAGCTAAATAATTGTTGCTGATTGCCTGTTCAGAACAGGCTTCCGTTGAGAAAACCTATAATATGTAAGAACTTACAGAGTTGCTTTATTCAAAGAGTCCACAAACATAGGGGGTGTTATTTGGATGCTTGATGGCCTTTAGGCCATTCCAAGGCAGCTGGTTACACATCCTTTAAATGTTTGGCCTGGAGCCAGTATTTCGACACACAACTTCTGCTAAAGCACAGAAAAGAAGAATCCCAACTTCAGTACAACGAAACCCAGGGCTGTTGAAAAAATCATTTTAATTTTGCATGTAACGAATTAGATATTTGTGTCAAATGTGCTTTCAAATTGTGTCATCCATGTAATAAATGTGGTGTGTTATAGTTGTGTTTGCTTCAGACAAATTTATTCCCCTATCACTAATGTTAAAACTTGTTGATTCACATTCCTCTGTGGAGATTGTGTTCTGCTCAACAGTATCAATTCATGGTTGCAAATGTAAGAGAATCCCACGTCATTAGGATAATCAGATTTTACAACACAGAGGAGGCCATTCTGCCTGTCATGTCTGTGCTGGCTGTTTATCATTTTAGTCCCTCACTATAGCTTGGTTCCCATAACTCCCATATGGGCAGCACGGTAGCATTGTGGATAGGACAATTGCTTCACAGCTCCAGGGTCCCAGGTTCGATTCCGGCTTGGGTCACTGTCTGTGCGGAGGCTGCACATCCTCCCTGTGTGTGCATGGGTTTCCTCCGGGTGCTCCGGTTTCCTCCCACAGTCCAAAGATGTGCAGGTTAGGTGGATTGGCTATGATAGATTGCCCTTAGTGTCCACAATTGCCCATAGTGTTGGGTGGGGTTACTGGGTTATGGGGATCGGGTGGAGGTGTTGACCTTGGGTAAGGTGCTCTTTCCAAGAGCCGGTGCAGACTCGATGGGCCGAGTGACCTCCTTCTGCACTGTAAATTCTAAAATAACTCTGCAAATTAGTTATTTTTGAATATTCAAAGACACGTCCAGTTGTCTTTTCAAAGATCCTATGAAATCTAATTCAAGTATTCTTTCAGGTAATGTGTTCTAGATCATAACAATCCACTATGTTGAATAATTTCTTCAATTTTCCCCCCTAATTCTTTTTGTCAATGATTTTAAATCTATGGGGTGGAATTCTCCGTTGGCTGACACCGAAATTGGGAAAGGCAATTGGGCGGAGAATAGATTCCGATTCGAGCACCAATTTGATGCCAAATCGCGATTCTCCGTCACCTCGACAGTGGTGCCAATGTGTACCGGAACCCATGTACATTAGACACCGTTTGCATATCATTAGCGGGCCCAACCCGGTATTCTCCAGAGCTCCGTGATTCTCTGATGGACCGAGTTGCCGACGGCACGGCTCACTTGTGCTTTTAAAACTCGTGAAACCGGCGTGGTGGCTGCTGAGGGAGAGAGAGGAGGTAGGATATGGAGAGGAGTGACTGCCGGCTGCCGGGCCGGACACTGGCCGGGCTGGCTGGGTTGGGGAGACTCTGCCAGCATCAGGGGAGGGGACGGGGGGAACAGACCGGGTGGGCGAGGTGACCCCCCCACCCCCGCCATGGGACTGGGACAGTGTCAGACATGGGCATCGTGGGTGTCCCCACCCCACCCCCCGGCACGCCACCCCCCAGCCGCCACAACATCGTACAGCTGAGAGGCCGGGGGGTGAAATCAGGGCCACCCACAGGATCCGCCTATTCCCCCCCCCCCCCCGGCAACATCCGCCCATCACCCCCCCCCCAACCCAGCCCACCTCTCACACCCATCAGACAGAGCAAGTTGTAACAGTGGCAACAGGTGTTTAATGTCAACAGATATATACAGGTTTGTGCCCTAGCCCCTAATCCAAACTGTGCTCTGCACCCGTGCCAACTTAACTAGTGTCTAGCGTCCTGGCCTTACGGGCCCTAATGCTACGTCTTGGTGGATCCCCAGACGGTACAACAGGCGGCTTGCTGTGATTCTCGCCCTGCAACCTGGGTCCCCGTTGGCGGACGTCTTCTGGGGCAACTGGACCTGAATGGGCCCGGCTGTTCCTCGGGTGTCCCGGGTGGCATGGTGCCGCCCCGTTCTGCCTGCTGCCCACCAGATGCGCTAGGGACAGGAGGTGGGGGGGGGAATCCGAGTTGCTGTGGTGTTCCAGCACCGCCCCTGTGGGAGTCATCAGCACGGGCTCCATCATCTCCTGCTCCCTCGAGGTGCCCAATGGCCCCCGGGCTACTCCATGGGATGGGGATGCGTGGGGAACTGTGCCACATCACGCTGCGACTTTGCCACCACTTGGCTTGTGTCATATCAGCCAGTGACTGTGCCATCTCCCCCTGGGACTGGGCCATCTCCCTCTGTGACTACGCCATGTTGGCCAGCCCCTGGGCAATGTCTCCGATGTTCCTAGACATGGCCTGCTGTGACTGGGCCATGTGCAGGAGCGCCGCTGTGATTTATAGGTGGCTCTGGGACATGGTCGCCTGTGAGGCGGCAACCCTGTCCTGGGCCTCGGCCAGCACCGGCACAGAATGCCCCAGGCCTTGGACATGCTGATCCATAGCCGAAACAGTTGTTCCCAACGCCTCCACCGCAGACACCACCAGTGCGGTGTTTGCCAGGGTGGCGCGCATTGTCGGCACCACCTCCTGCTCATGCATACAATTGGACACCTCCAGCTGCACCTGCAGGTGCTGGATGCTCGCGGACAACCCCTCATCTAGTCCCTGGCTCTGTGACTGCATCTCCATTACGAATGGGACTGTTTGTTCCAGAAGCTCGAGACCCATCTGGACGTCAGCTAGTGCCTGGGATCGGCCTGCCCTCCGACCGTCCACCCCCACGGCAGTTCCTACCTCCACCTGCTGTACAGGGTCAACTGTGTGGTGCGCAGCAGAAAGTGTCCCAGGAGCCTCTTCACTAAGGTGTCCACCTGAGGTGAGTGTCTCTGGGATGGTGGAGGGTGTTGGAGACAACTGTGACGGGAAATCCGTGTCATCCTTCGACCTGAGCTCCAGGGTGTCCTGAGTCTCGGGTGGAGGGCTGGTGTCTGAGCTGCTCTCCTTGTCAGTGCTCAGCTCACGGGAAGGGGGCGCCCAGCTGTGGCACTGGCTGGGGCCGGGGGTTGCCAGATGGGCCTGCCCCATCACCAGCAGGTCCTGTAAGACATAAGACAAGACACACAATTAGACGGCGAGCCTGGGGAAATTGGGGGTGGGCTTGTGGGTGGGGGTGGGGGTTGGTGTGAGGGTGGTGTGGGGGCAAGGATGGTGGGGGGGGGGGTTGGGGAAGTTGGCACACATGTCACGGGGAACTGCAACTAAGCACCTCGACGACCTCCCGTTCCTCTGGGCCACCGACCACATCCAGAGCTCTTTGCTTGGCCACAGTGAGGGGCCGCAAGTCCGGCGGTCCCCCTCCTGTCGTCTACCGCTCCTGGCAGTTTTGTGCGGCCTTCTGCTGGGGTGGGGGGGGACAGAATATGGTAGTCCGACGCATGCAGCCCAAGGGATGGGTAGCTGGCCTCAGTGGCCAAGGCACCCGGCCATGGCAGCCGGTATGGGTGCCGACATGTGGGGCAGAGTTGGTGTTTGGCCGTCCTCCTAGTTGGGGGAGAGGGTGGGGTGGGGAGGGTCAGGTTACGGGTGTGTGGGACGCAGGTTACTGTTCCTGCCAGGGGCACAGTGCTGCCTACTCACCCTGGTCACCCTGAGGTGGTTGTGCACCTTTTTCCGCCACTGCTGGTCCATCCAGGTGGTGTTGCCCATGGCGCTAACGGCCTCTGCCACCTGCACCCAGGATCAGCGAATGGTGGCAGCTGGCAGCCTCCTCCCTGGGCCAGGGACAAGGTCATCCGCCACTCCTCCACCGCGTCCAAGTGGATCTCCAGCTCGGCATCAGTAAACCTCAGGGCTGCTCTCCTTCCTGCCACCTTGTTGGCTGGGATGGTGTGTGTGGGGAGTAAAGTAAATGTGGCTGCAGCTCGTCAGCCTTTGTGTGTGAATCGCGAAACCGGCGAATCTGGCACCGTTTCTCATTAAAATTTTCATATAAATTTAGAGTACCCAATTCATTTTTTCCAATTAAGGGACAATTTACCACGGCCAATCCACCTACCCTGCACATCTTTGGGTTGTGGGGGCGAAACCCATGAAAACACGGGGAGAATGTGCAAACTCCACACGGACAGTGACCCAGAGCCGGGATCGAACCTGGGACCTCGGCGCCGTGAGGCAGCAGGGCTAACCCACTGCGCCACCGTGCTGCCCCTTGTTTCTCATTAAAATTGATTGTTTTCCATGTGGCGCCGCTGCTAGCCCCTCAGCAGTAGCGGAATCGGTCCAGGTGGCGGCGCAAGTTTTTCTACCGTGAAAGTCCACAAATTCTGCATTGGCGTCAGCGCTGCCCATGATCTCTGGTTACTGACATACGAACCAATGGAAATGGTTTCTCTACAGTACTTGCTCTAACACTGCACTTCATTATTTGAATCCTCCTACTAGCCTTCTGTCCTCTTAAGGAGAACAATCCCAGTTTTGTAATCTCTCCATGTAACTGAAGTTCCTAATCCCTAGTAGCATCGCGGTAAACCACCTCTGTGCCCACTCAAAGATTTTGATATCCTCCTTAAAATCTGGTGTCAGGGTTGTAAGCAATGCTCCAAATGATGCTTCAAAATTGATTTGTAAAGATTTAGCATATCTTTCTTGTTTTATTTTATTCAATGCCCTTTAACTGCTGCATCAACATGCTCTGTCACCTTCAAGTATTTATGATTATGCACCCCCAGAACCCCCTGCTGTTACACCCTCCTCAAAATACTACCTTTAGATTACGCTGCCTCTACAATGGGTGGGCATGGTGGCACAGTGGTTAGCACTGCTGCCTCACAGCTCCAGGGACCCGGGTTCAATTCCGGCCTCAGGTGACTTTCTGTGTGGAGTTTGCACTTTCTCCCTGGGTCTACGTGGGTTTCCTCCGGGTGCTCTGGTTTCCTCTCACAGTCCAAAGATGTACAGGTTAGGTGGACTGGCCATGCTAAATTGCCCCTTAGTGTCCAAAAGGTTAGTGTCCAAAGGAGTGCTGGATTAAGGGGATAGAGTGGAGGCTTGGGCTTAAGTAGGGTGCTCTTTCCAAGGGCCAGTGCAGTCTCGATGGGCCGAATGGCCTCCTTATGCACTGTAGGGATTCTATGTCATGTTATTTCTCCCAAAGTACATCACTTCACATACGTAGGCATTACATTGCACCTTCCGTGTGTCTTCCCATTTCACCAGTGTGACTATGTCCTCCTGAAGTCTATTACTACCCTGTTCACTATTTGTTGCCAAGTTTTGTATCATTCACAAACTTTGGAATACACTCCCCTATATTGCCCCGTATTGAAGTTAAGTCCATTATGTGTGACAAGGAATTCCATGGTGTTAATATCAACCCCTGGAGTCCCCATCATACTTTTCTCCATTCACCACTACATTCAGCCTCTTATCTATTGGTCAATTTTTTAACCACGTTACCATCATCCCTTTAAAATCACGTGCTTTTATTTTCTGAATAAGTCTTCATGTTGTACTTCATCAAATATCTTTTGAATGTCGACATATTCATCTCCTGTAGTATCTTCATCGCCCCTCTCTGTTATGTCTTCTAAGGTATGGTTAATGACTATGGCAGGAACCTTTCATGGAGGGGATATCACCCACCCTCCCCCCACAATGGAAAGGTCAGCCTTTGTAGAGCCAAGAGGCCGCAGCCTAATTTTACTGCTGTCAGCTGTTACGCGGCTCAGGTTGTGCCTTCTGCCCCCGTCTGGGAGGATGCCCCACCACTGAGAACTGCTGGCCAATCAGATGGTCAGCAGCTTGCCAGTCCCAGCAGTGTCACTGGAAACAGTGACCACTGCTGGGACTGCAGCCAGTCCCACATAAGGAACAGCACAGAAAGCAGATAGCAGGACAGTTTTGCCAGAGCGAGTCAGGTCGGCTCCATCGAGGGGCTGCAATCAGGAGGCCAGGGTGGGGACAAGCAGGGCAGTGATCACCACTGGGGGGGCAGTAGAGGCTATCCCCTCAAATTTTCAGTAAAGTCACCAGGGTTACCTGGCAGCTTCGCCAAATGGCATGGACACACTCACCACTGATAAAACACCAACAATGGCGAGAGGACGCCCTTATGTGGCTATTAATTGGCCACGTAAAGGCTTCAAGTGGTCAGGCAGACCACCAGACAACACTCCTCACCTCGTTATAATTCCAGCAGAGGTGGGTAGGCGCTGGCCAAGGCATCTCTGCCATGCCACCTAATTTTACGCTACCTCTACTCCAGTCCCTGGCAGGTACAAAGCTCCGCCCTGTGTCACTAAGACTACTGAAGCAGGGACACTAACCTAAATTCATAACTGACAATAATGTGATCTTTGTTTCAATGCTCCAAACCCTCCAACACTAACTTGGTTATTTTTAAAAGGGTCTGACTCCCAATGTAGCACCTTGAGGAACTCTCTCAGCGATTAAGAGGATTATGGTACGTATGAATGTTAGTGAAATGGAGAATAGATGAATGGGTAAGTGAGTGAGGTGGGTGAGGTAGGTAAATGGGTAAAGTCAGAGGGTAGACCAGTTGAGTTAGTCAAGGGGGTGGTCAGGTGGGTAGACAGGTCGGGGAAAGAGTTAGGTGATCAGGAGGGTACATGGGTCAGGTCGGGAAGTAGTTGAGTGGCTGGGAAAGTGGTTGGGTCGGAGGTAGTTGGGGGTCGTCTGTATAGTCTGATAGTCAGGGGTTCGGGGCGGGGGATGATTGTGGAGGTCAGTTGTGTTGTTATCCAGATGTTTTAATCTGTTCAACATTTCCTGGGTAATTATCCAGGTAGGTACTGCTGAATTGTCAAATGTTTCCAACTCCAGCTCAAAGTCGGAGACCTTCTCAGAGTGTCCCAGAGGAATTTCCCTTCAGGAGTTGAGACATCCCAGGCAAATTCCACATAGAACAGCACATCAGAAATTCCACAGGGTTCTGTTGTGCACCCTCAGTCGTATGCCCAGTACTTTATTTGCAAGAAACGTCTTGGTGGCAATGGGGCAGTAGTAGTCGGAAATTGCAGTGGACAACACTGCCCTATTCTAGCCACTGTCATTGAAACATAGAAAATAGGAGCAGGAGGAGGCCATTCAGCCCTTCGAGCCTGCTCCGCCATTCATTATGATCATGGCTGATCATCCAATTTAATAGCCTAATCCTTCTTTCTCCCCATATCCTTTGATCCTCTCCACTCCAAGAGCCAAAACTAACTGTTTCTTGAAAACGTACAATGATTTGGCTTCAATTACTTTCTGTGGTAATGAATTCCACAGGCTCACCACTCACTGGGTGAAGAGATTTCTCCTCATCTCTGTCCAAAAAATTCAACCCTATATCCCCTGACTGTGACTGCTGCTCTAGACACCCCCACCATCGGAAACATCCTTCCTGCATCTACCCTGTCTAGTCCCATTAGAATTTTATAGGTTTCTGTGAGACGCCCCTCATTCTTCTGCACCCCAGCGAATACAATCCTAACCAACTCAATGTCTCCTCATACGTCCTTCCTGCCATCCTAGGAATCAGTCTCGTAAACATTTGCTGCGCTCCCTCTCGAGCAAGAACATCCTTTCATAGATAAGGAGACCAAAACTGCACACAATATTCCAGGCGTGACCTCACCAAGGCCCTGTATAATTGCAGCAAGACATCCCTGCTCATGTACACGAATCCTATCACTATGAAGGCCAACAGACCATTTGCCTTCTTTACCGCTTGCTGCACCTGCATGTCTAACTTAAATGAGCAAATCACACTCTGTTCAGTGGAACACCCTGGTGGTCATCTGAGCCAGCAGTTCTTTTTGTTTAAGTATTTCAATGCAGCAAATTTTCAACAATTGTACAATACAAAAGAACCCCACAAAAAAAAACAGCTCCCCCAAATCCCCCTCCCTCAATGGCAACTAACTCCTGAAAATGCATGATGAACAAACCCCAACAATTGTAGAATCCCTCCTTTGCCCCGTCAAACTTCACCTTCTCCAGGATCTGAAACTCCAGCAGGTCCCCTGCCACGCCAAGGCACAGGGTGGAGAAGCTGACTTCCACCCCAACAAGACCCGCCAAGAGCAATCAGCAAGTCGAAGACTAAACCATCTGCCCCCGCACCCACCTGCAGTTCCGACCGGCCCAACACCCCGAATGTAGCTTTGAGGGGACCAGACTCCATGGCCACATGTAAAAACCCCAAAATGGTGCTGAACATCGTCCTACAAAACCTTTCCAGCTTCAGGACTTAAACATATGTACATGATTCGCAGGGCCTCAACCTCACCCCTTGCAGACATCATCCACCCTCTCGAACAGCCAGCTTATACGTGATTTTGTAAGGTGCACCCTGTAGAGCCAACAGTGTTTAAAAGAACCACAGAGGCCAGTCTAGAAACCCTCTCCAAAAATGCCATGACGTTGACTTTTTGAGAGGCTAAGAGGAACATAAATGCTTCTTCTGGCTCCACGACTATCTTCAAATTAGTTGTCAGTTCCTTTGTGCCTGTATCTTGCACAATAGACTTGATACAAGATCAACATATTTCAGATGCTGACAATCTGAAACAAAATCAAGTCAATCAGTTTTGGAGAGAGAACCAGATGGACTCAAGTTCCAGGCATAGATTCATTGCCTGGTGGAAAGTATTACATATGAACAACATTTTAAAAGGAACAGAACAATGTAGCGTAACGTGGCTGTAAAATCACTCCCACTAATAGAAATAGAACCACAAAATCACAAAACTGGAACGATGCAGAAGGAGGCCATTCAGCCCATCGTGTCTGCACCAGCTCTCCAAATGAGCACTATGGCTGAGCATTATGAGGAGCTCCGCTTGTCAGTGCAGGAAGAGTTTGGGACCCCGGACTCCTCCCCCCCTCCCCCAACAGTTCAGTTATCACCTGCCAATGTAGTTTCCTTGCACAATCAGATTTCTTTATTCAATTACTTCAATTATGTCACACCACTCATAAAACTCTTCCTCAAATAAACAGAAGAAAATAAGTGAAAGTGAATCATTATTCTTTGCAACATCTGGACATTTCAGAGGGGCTTGGCGTGAGTAATTGCTTTTAACGTAAAAGGTCTCAAATTGTGGCAGGAGACTACACGTTCCTCTGTGTAACGTTAGGAAGTACTAAACATTCCGTCTTTAGAGAATTTAGAGGTTCTTCACAGAGCGCATATGACAGGGGTGAGGCTGAGCCGGTTCTTTGGGGTGAAAGATAGGTGTGGGAGGTGCTCGGGAAGTCCAGCAAATCATACCCACATGATCTGGGCGTGCCCGGCGCTGAGGAGCGGTTGAATAAACTTGGTTTGTTCTCACTGGAACGACGGAGGTTGAGGGGCGACCTGATAGAGGTCTACAAAATTATGAGGGGCATAGACAGAGTGGATAGTCAGAGGCTTTTCCCCAGGGTAGAGGGGTCAATTACTAGGGGGCATAGGTTTAAGGTGCGAGGGGCAAGGTTTAAAGTCGATGTACGAGGCAAGTTTTTTACACAGAAGGTAGTGGGTGCCTGGAACTCGCTACCGGAGGAGGTGGTGGAAGCAGGGACGAAAGTGACATTTCAGGGGCATCTTGACAAATACATGAATAGGATGGGAATCGAGGGATATGGACCCAGGAAGTGTAGATGATTGTAGTTTAGTCGGGCAGCATGGTCGGCACGGGCTTGGAGGGCCGAAGGGCCTGTTCCTGTGCTGTACTTTTCTTTGTTCTTTGTTCTTTGGATGGGTTCTGGAGGGGTATTGCGAGGATGATGTCTAAGGTGGTGAACACCCGGGTTAAGCCGAGCTGGGGGTTAGCACTATTTGGGGTATCGGATGAGCCAGTAGTGCAGGAAGCGAAAGAGGCCGGTATTCTGGCCTTTGCGTCCCTGGTAGCCCGGCTGAGGATTCTGCTACAGTGGAAGGATGCGAGGCCCCCGAGCGTGGAGGCCTGGATCAGCGACATGGCAGGGTTCATTAAATTGGAGAGGGTAAAATTTGCCTTGAGAGGGTCTGTGCAAGGGTTCTTCAGGCGGTGGCAACCGTTCCTAGACTTTCTAGCGGGGCGTTAGGAGGTGGTCAGCAGCTGCAGCAACCCAGAGTGGGGGAGAAGGGGGGGGTGTACTTTGTGTTTTCTACTGTGTTTATTATTGCTTAATGGGGGGTTTGTATATTGGGGGAATTCGTGATGTAGTTGTAAGATGTTTATTTATGTGTTCTTTGTTTTTCTTTTTTCTTTTTTCTTTGTTGAAAATATGTAAAAATTTGAATAAAAATATTTCTAAACATTTTTTAAAATAGAATTTAGAATACATTGCTAGGAGATAGATCCTTTGATAGATTCCTCAACTTAAAGTACTAAAACAAAAAAAATTATCATCATAAAAGATCTTTTGAAATGTCCCAATTTGGGTAGGACATACTTTCCCATATATTCCATGGTGCATTGTATTGATCTTTTCAAAGGGTTGCCCTTGCATGTGATCAACATATGATCGTATCTTGGAATTTTTTTCAAAGCAAGGCTGTCTAAGGAGAAGTTAATGCAGATCAAGCCATGTGATGCTGTTCAGGGAAAGCATAGCGAATCTGTTTTTCCTTGTTCTTACTAACGCAAAATGACTGGCATAGAAAATCAGTAGGTAAAAAAAGGGGATGGGGTCACCCCAATGTTTGTAAACATTTGTGGAGACAAAGGTAGGGGCTTGTATAAATATGAGTAACTGACCATTGCCAGTATGGAGTGCATCTGGGGCATCCCACAGCGGAAAGTTCAAGACACCAACTGAAACTTGCTGGATTGAGGGAAGATCCAATAAAGGTTATGTCAACGGTAGTGTTACATTTTTAAATCACCGCAAAGGAGGTGTCACATACTTTTGTTTTCTTAAAAACATGATGCAAAGTTTATTCTGGAGATGTTGCTTCATACCAGTCTAAGACGGAAGAAGAACCAAAGCCCATGCAAATACTCTGCTAATGTCATTTCCATTTTCACTCGGTTGCTATCAAGTTTTGGGAATACCCAGAAACGTTGTGGATCACCCAATACCGACAAGACACTAGCTTCAGCTCTTCACCTTGTTCTGGTACATCGTCTCCTCAGGGGGTCTTGAACTTTGTCGACCATCTTGTAGACTCAACTTGTAGGCTTAGATGTTTTCTTACACATCATAGATTGTAAGATAGATGTAAGATAGATTATGAGAGTAAACTTGCTCAGAATATAAAAACAGATAGTAAAAGTTTCTACAAATACATAAAACAAAAAAGAGTGGCTAAGGTAAATATTGGTCCTTTAGAGGATGAGAAGGGAGATTTAATAATGGGAGATGAGGAAATGGCTGAGGAACTGAACAGGTTTTTTGGGTCGGTCTTCACAGTGGAAGACACAAATAACATGCCAGTGACTGATGGAAATGAGGCTATGACAGGTGAGGACCTTGAGAGGATTGATATCACCAAGGAGGTAGTGATGGGCAAACTAATGGGGCTAAAGGTAGACAAGTCTCCTGGCCCTGATGGAATGCATCCCAGAGTGCTAAAAGAGATGGCTAGGGAAATTGCAAATGCACTAGTGATAATTTACCAAAATTCACTAGACTCTGGGGTGGTCCCGGCGGATTGGAAATTAGCAAACGTGACACCACTGTTTAAAAAAGGAGGTAGGCAGAAAGTGGGTAATTATAGGCCAGTGAGCTTAACTTCGGTAGTAGGGAAGATGCTGGAATCTATCATCAAGGAAGAAATAGCGAGGCATCTGGATGGAAATTGTCCCATTGGACAGACGCAGCATGGGTTCATAAAGGGCAGGTCGTGCCTAACTAATTTAGTGGAATTTTTTTAGGACATTAACAGTGCGGTAGATAACGGGGAGCCAATGGATGTGGTATATCTGGATTTCCAGAAAGCCTTTGACAAGGTGCCACTCAAAAGGTTGTTGCATAAGATAAAGATGCATGGCATTAAGGGGAAAGTAGGAGCATGGATAGAGGATTGGTTAATTAATAGAAAGCAAAGAGTGGGGATTAATGGGTGTTTATCTGGTTGGCAATCAGTAGCTAGTGGTGTCCCTCAGGGATCAGTGTTGGGCCCACAACTGTTCACAATTTACATAGATGATTTGGAGTTGGGGACCAAGGGCAATGTGTCCAAGTTTGCAGACGACACTAAGATAAGTGGTAAAGCAAAAAGTGCAGAGGATACTGGAAGTCTGCAGAGGGATTTGGACAGGCTAAGTGAATGGGCTAGGGTCTGGCAGATGGAATACAATGTTGACAAATGTGAGGTTATCCATTTTGGTAAGAATAACGGCAAAAGGGATTATTATTTAAATGATAAAATATTAAAACATGCTGCTGTGCAGAGAGACCTGGGTGTGCTAGTGCATGAGTCGCAGAAAGTTGGTTTTCAGGTGCAACAGGTGATTAAGAAGGCAAATGGAATGTTGTCCTTCATTGCTAGAGGGATGGAGTTTTAGACTAGGGAGGTTATGCTGCAATTGTATAAGGTGTTAGTGAGGCCACACCTGGAGTATTGTATTCAGTTTTGGTCTCCTTACTTGAGAAAGGACGTACTGGCACTGGAGGGTGTGCAGAGGAGATTCACTAGGTTAATCCCAGAGCTGAAGGGGTTGGATTATGAGGAGAGGTTGAGTAGACTGGGACTGTACTCGTTGGAATTTAGAAGGATGAGGGGGGATCTTATAGAAACATATAAGATTATGAAGGGAATAGATAGGATAGATGCGGGCAGGTTGTTTCCACTGGCGGGTGAAAGCAGAACTAGGGGGCATAGCCTCAAAATAAGGGGAAGTAGATTTAGGACTGAGTTTAGGAGGAACTTCTTCACCCAAAGGGTTGTGAATCTATGGAATTCCTTGCCCAGTGAAGCAGTAGAGGCTCCTTCATTAAATGTTTTTAAGATAAAGATAGATAGTTTTTTGAAGAATAAAGGGATTAAGGGTTATGGTGTTCGGGCCGGAAAGTGGAGCTGAGTCCACAAAAGATCAGCCATGATCTCGTTGAATGGTGGAGCAGGCTCGAGGGGCCAGATGGCCTACTCCTGCTCCTAGTTCTTATGTTCTTATGTTCTATAGGTGTTGGTGACCTTTGCCCACCATTTTGGGTACTGGCTCCCAAGCTCTAAACTTTCTTCAGTCTTCTTCCCTTCTGATTTTTTAATGTATAAATTTAGCAAGAGGTCTCTAATGCATAATGCTAATTTTTCTTTTTTGCCTGGACTATCATTTGTTTTATTCGAGTAGTAGTTTGTACAGAATCGGAAAGATGTTTGAATCCCCATTCCCACAGCCCGTTTCACTTCGTCAGGTGCGCAGTCTCTGCAGCTTAGAGTCCACCCAATTCTAACAGTAAGAACGTTTTTAAAAACCTTTGTTCTGACTTACTCACAGCTGTGCTTTGCTTTTTTTCCCCCAAACCTTTCTGCATGGAGACTTTTCCTTCGATTGAAGTCTGAATCCGGTCTCTAGAATCTTCTCACTTGCTCTCATCACCCATTTACACTTTTCGCGATGACAGGGCGGCAGGGTGGCACAGTAGGGTGGCACGGTGGCACAGTGGTTAGCCTCACAGCTCCAGGGACCCAGGTTCAATTCGGGCCTCGGGCGACTGTGTGGAGAGTGCACTTTCTCCCCGTATCTGCATGGATTTCCTCGAGGTGCTCCGGTTTCCTCCCACAGTTCAAAGTTGTGCAGGTTAGGCGGATTGGCCATGCTAAATTGCCCCTTAGTGTCCAAAAGGTTAATGGGTTATGGGGATAGGGTGGGGGACGTAGGTTTAAGTGGGGTGTTCTTTCCAAGAGCTGGTGCAAACTTGATGGGCCGAATCGCCTCCTTCTGCGCTGAAGGGATTGTCTGACAGTTTTAATGCCTTAACCCTTGTCGCCAGTTTTCTCTTTTGTTTTATTTTTAAATCATCGCAAAGAGAAAATATACAGGCAAGAGTGAATATTTCCCGGTTAACCCCTCCTGGAAGGCGAGCACAATTGGAGACTTTACCTTTTCACCAATACGAGCTATCGTTATCTGGGCCCGGGTTGCCCACAATTGGGCCTCACTGCATAAGTTGAATTACTCAAGCCTGATTAATAGTGTTTAACCGGACTTGCAGAGCTGGAACAACCTTCCTCTAACCTTTGCGGGTAGGATTCAAACAATTAAAATGAACGTACTCCCGAGGTTTTTCTTTTTCTTTCACTGTTTTCCCATTTTTCTGCCCAAATCCTGTTAAATCAAGGTTAACAAATTGATATCTGCTTTTAAGAATCCCAGAATCTGAAGCCTTCTACTCCAAGGAGATAAGGCAGACGAGGGCTTAGCCCACCCCAATTTATTGTTTTATTACTGGCCGCTACCATCCAAAAAATGTTGTTGTTGATCAGTGACCCCGATTCTATTTGGGGATAAATAGAGTCCCGTTCCTGCACTACCACTACTCTCACTGCACCATTGTGCTTTTCTCCAGCTAGATTTTCCTCAAACCTATTGGTGGTCTCCTTTCTTAAAATTTGGAAATAGTTTTGACAGCACTTTAAGCTCCTTTCCCTGTTTTCACTTGCCCCTATTTGTAACAATCATCTTTTTCTGCCTCTTGGTTTGGACCCAACATTTAAATCTTGGAAAGTGAAGGTATTTGAACATTTTGGGAACCTGTTCATGGAGGGTAGGTTTGCCAGTTTGAGGGAGTTAGCTGACAAATTTCAACTGCCCAACTTCACCTTTTTCATTATTTTCAAGTTTGCAACTTCTTGCTTATGGCTTTTCCTTCCTTTCCTTTGGCGCCACCTTCTTCCTTGGTGAAGAGGATTCTTTCCTTGCCGTGGCATGGCAAGGGATCTAGGAGGAGTGGGTTTTCCCCAAATGTTGAGGATAGGTGCAATTGCTGTTTCATAGAATTAGAATTTACAGGGCAGAAGGAGGCCATTCGGCTCATCGAGTCTGCACCGGCTCTTGGAAAGAGCACCCTACCCAAGCCCACACTTCCACCTTATCCTCATAACCCAGTAATCCCACCCAACACTAAGGGCAATTTTGGACACTAAGGGCAATTTAGCATGGCCAATCCACCTAATCTGCACATCTTTGGATTATGGGAGGAAACCGGAGCACCCGGAGGAAACCCACGCACACACGGGGAGAACGTGCAGACTCCGCATAGACAGTAACCCAAGCCGGGAATCGAACCTGGGACCCTGGAGCTGTGAAGCAATTGTGCTAACCACTATGCTGTGGTGCTGCCCCTGTTCTCTTGGCCCAGCTAGCCACACGCATATGTTCTGGTCCTGCCCCAAATTTGTAGGGTTCTGGGCTCCCTTCTTTTGCACCATGTCGGTGATACTCCATTTGGATTTAGACCCTTATCTGCTGGTAGCCATATTCGGAGTATTGGATTTGCAGGTGGGCGGCACAGTAGCACAGTGGGCAGCACTGTTGCTTCATAGCTCCAGGGTCCCAGGTTCGATTCCCGGCTTGGGTCACTGTCTGTGTGGAGTCTACTTGTTCCTCCTGTGTTTGCGTGGGTGTCCTCCATGTGCTCCGGTTTCCTCCCACAAGTCCCGAAAGACGCGCTGTTAGGTGAATTGGATATTCTGAATACTCCCTCTGAGTACCCGAACACGCGCTGGAATGTGGCTTTTCATGGTAACTTCATTGCAGTGTTAATGTAAGCCTACTTGTGACAATAAAGATTATTATTATTATAATACAGGTGATTCAGTCTGGGGTGGAAGCGCAGGTTGTCGCCGTTGCCTCACTGATAGCCCAGAGCCGAATATTGCACTGCCCATTGCCTCAGCTTGGTTGGGTGACTTAATATCATTGCTACACTTGGAGAAAATCAAATCTACAATAAGAGGGTTAGTGGAGACGTTTGACCTCAGATGGCACCCATTTATTCCCCTTTTTAAGGATCGAGTCACCGTCATCTGTTAAGCAGTTACTTTAGTTCCAGTATTTAAGTTAATTATGTGTTGGCTTTGTTTTTCTTTTTGTTTGTTACTTTCATATTTGTTTCTAAATTTATTTTTGCATTCTTGTGTTCTCGCTTGTGTTGATTAGTATGTAAACTTTAATAAACATACTTTTTAAAAAAACATGGCAATGTGGTGCACCCCAACACGTATAGCGAGTTCGAGTCAGGGCTACGTAACCAATGGAAAACCTTGTAGAAGCAAGTCAGACATAGCAGAGCCAATAAATTTGAGATAGGGGTCCCCATATTTTTTGGAATGCATCCGATTTAGAATGGAATATACAAGTTAGGAACTCCCTTGGATACATTCCATGATAATTTTATGCCAATTCTGAATTGAAGGATAATTATTAGTAATCCAGGGGCAGCACGGGGTGCATTGGTTAGCACTGCTTCCTCACGCCGCTGAGGTCCCAGGTTCGATCCCGGCTCTGGGTCACTGTCCGTGTGGAGTTTGCATATTCTCCCCATGTTTGCGTGGGTTTCACCCCAACAACCCAAAGATGTGCAAGGTAGGTGGCTTGGCCACACTAAATTGCCCCTTAATTGGAAAAAATGAGTTGGGTACTCTGAAATTATGTTCAACAAATTATCACTAATCTATGAGCAAAGGATGATCTTCCAAGCTGCAAAAGTTAGGATGTTATACAGCCTTTTTTTATTTGCGTAATTGACTCTCCTATCTATGAGTCTCCGAATTAGGAATAAAGGATCAAATTCGAAGGCTGAACTGAATATTTTTATTCATTTGGTGGGAAGAACAGGGACAGACAATATAAAATAATGGGTACAGTTCTTAAGGAGGAGCTGGGGGTAAATGTGCATGGATCATTGAAGGTGGCAGGACATGTGGAAAGCAGTAAATAAAACACATAGTATTCTGGGCTTTATTAGTTAGGTACAAAAGCAAGAAAGTTATGTTGAAGTCATACATGACACTAGTTAGACTTCAAATGGAGTACTTTGTACAGTTCTGGGCACCACACTATAGGAAGGATGTAAACACATTGGAGAGAGCGCAGAAGAGGCTTAGAAGAATGGTTCCAGGCAGAGGCAGATTTACATTTTGTGAGGCCCTGCGCTCAAATTCATTAAAAAAATTAGTGCAGCCTGGCATTTTATTTCGACCCATGCATCATTGAATCATTAATCTTTAATGCAGCTAGAATTTCATTATACAACATTTGAATTATGTAATTTAAATTTATTAAAACCATGAATTACAGATCTTTACTTACAAGGTATGGAACAAAGCTGGGTAAATAGAGCTAAGATATAGATCAACCATAATGCAGAACAAGGTCAAGGGGCTAAATGACCTATTATTGAACCGGTGTTCCTATCAAGATATTAATGAATGAGGCTGAGTACACATGTGCAAGCATTCATGCATCAAGCTCATTCCCAGTCAATTCAAACTAGTCCTGATCTCGAAGAACTGCTAGCTAGCTACATTAAAGGATCACATAGTACCTCTCCGATAACTAGCATTCGAGGTTGTGGTATTATCAGGTATTGCAGTACCCGAGAGGCTGTAGACATTTGGGTAAACCTAGGAGTTTACCATTGGCTGTTTGGTATGTAGCTCCGCCCTGACAGGTGGGGTATAAGAACCAGTGCCGTCCCAGCAGCCCTCATTCTGTACCGATGCTGCTGGGGAACAGATCTAGTCTATTAAAGCCTTCAGTTATGTTACTACCTCGTCTTTAATCGTAATTGATCGTGCATCAATTTAATAGACTACTCTTAAGCTGAAAGGATGGAACAAGCCGGAGTGTCTACAACTCAGCCCCCACGCGGAGAACTCGGCGGCGATCTTTAAGCACTGGCTGGCGTGTTTTAACGGCTACCTCGAGACGGCCGGAGGCACCCCCTCAGGAGAACAGAAACTGCATCTCCTGCACTCAGGGGTAAGCCCTGGGATCTAACACCCTCATCGAGGAGGCGGAGGACTTTGATGCTGCGATCGAACTGTTAAAAGGACATTATATCCGCTCTGTAAATCAGGTCTACGCATGTCACCTGCTTGCAACTAGACGGCAAAGCCCCGGGGAATCGTTTGAGGAGTTCTACCATGCGCTACTGGTGCTGGGCAGAAACTGTGGCTGCTTGCAAGTTTTGGGGAGCGAGCACACGGAACTCCTAATCCGGGATGCCTTCGTAGCAGTTATGAGCTCCTCAGAGATCTGCCAAAGACTCTTAGAAAAAGACACCCTGGGACTGAGAGAGGCATGGGCCCTGGAAGGGTCCATGGATGTTGCCTCCAGAAACGCGAAATCCTACGCGCCCGACCGGGCGGCAGCCCCCTGGACTGCGTGGCATCCCGCAGCGGCAGCCCCACAGACCTTCACCGTGTCCCCCCAGCCTGCGCTGAAAGACGGCCCGCGAACTCCGTCGGGCCCCGCTGTTTCTTCTGCGGGCAGGCGAAGCATCCCCGCCAGCGCTGCCCGGCCCACACCTCTACCTGCAAAGGGTGCGGCAAGAAGGGCCATTTTGAAAATGAAATAAAAATCGCTTATTGTCACAAGTAGGCTTCGAATGAAGTTACTGTGAAAAGCCCCTAGTCGCCACATTCCGGCGCCTGTTCGGGGAGGCTGATGCGGGAAGCGGTCTGCCAGGCACGGGCCGTGGCCGCGGTCTCCAGCGACTCCGGACCGCCGCAGCAACCTTCTCTTCGGGCCCCAGGCGGCCAGCACTCACCGCCACCCCCCCTATCCTAGGGCCACGTGCGACCCACGGGTGCGGCCACCTTGCCCCTCGGACACCACGCTGGACGGATGGGCGCCGCCATTTTGTTCACCCCCGCCGCCATTTTGTCTATCCCCATCTTGGATGGGGCAGGACCACAGCACGGCCAACTACACGCTGCCCGATCAAAACCCGCAACTACTTCATCTGGCCTCGGTGACTCTGGACCAAAATCGACCTCGGACACTCGCAACAGCAACGACGACGGCCTTCATCAACGGCCACGAGATGTCCTGCCTGATCGACTCTGGGAGCACAGAAAACTTTATACACCCCGACATGGTAAGGCGCTGTTCTTTGGTTAACCCACCCTGTAAACCAAAGAATCTCCCTGGCCTCCGGGTCACACTCGATGGAGATAAAGGGGTTCTGCCTAGCAAACCTCACTGTCCAAGGCAGGAAATTCAACAAGTTCTGCCTTTATGTCCTGCCGCACCTCTGCACGGCTACACTCCTGGGGTTGGACTTCCAATGTAACTTGCAAAGCCTGACCTTCAAATTCTGCGGCCCTATACCCCCCCTTACTGTCTGCGGCCTTGCGACCCTTAAGGTCGACCCGCCTTCCCTGTTTGCGAACCTCACCCCGGATTGCAAACTCGTCGCCACCAGGAGCAGACGGTACAGTGCCCAGGACCGGACCTTCATCAGGTCAGAGGTCCAAAGGCTACTGAGGGAAGGGGTCATTGAAGCTAGCAACAGTCCCTGGAGAGCTCAAGTAGTGGTGGTAAAGACCGGGGAGAAACATAGGATGGTCATTGACTACAGTCAGATTCACGCAGCTGGATGCGTACCCTCTCCCCCGCATATCCGACCTGGTAAACAGGATCGCGCAATATAAGGTCTTCTCCACCGTGGATCTCAAGTCCGCCTACCATCAGCTACCCCTCCGCACTGGTGACCGCAAATACACTGCCTTCGAAGCAGATGGGCGGCTCTATCATTTTTTAAGGGTTCCCTTTGGTGTCACTAACGGGATCTCGGTCTTCCAACGCAAGATGGACCGAATGGTTGACCGGTACGGCTTACGCGCAACGTTCCCGTATCTTGATAACGTCACCATCTGCGGCCACGACCAGCAGGACCATGACACCAACCTCCGAAAATTCCTCCAGACCGCAAAGATCCTTAACCTAAAGTACAATAAGGATAAATGCGTATTTAGCACCGACCATCTAGACATTCTAGGCTACGTAGTGCAAAATGAAGTTATAGGCCCCGAACGCATGCGCCCCCTTATGGAATTCCCCCTCCCTCACTGCCCCAAGGCCCTGAAGCACTGCCTCGGGTTTTTCAGTTATTACGCCCAGTGGGTCCCTAACTACGCAGACAAAGCCCGACCCTTAATCCAGTCCACAACCATCCCCCTGTCGACGGAGGTCCGCCAGGCCTTCAGCCGCATCAAAGCAGGCATTGCAAAGGCCACGATGCGCGCCATCGACAAGTCCCTCCCCTTCCAGGTCGAGAGCGATGCGTCCGACGTAGCTCTGGCCGCCACCCTCAACCAAGCGGGCAGACCCGTGGCCTTCTTCTCCCGTACCCTCCATGCTTCCGAAATTCGCCATTCCTCGGTCGAAAAAGAGGCATAAGCCATAGTAGAAGCCGTGCGACATTGGAGGCATTACCTGGCCGGCAGGAGATTCACTCTCCTCACTGACCAACTGTCGGTGGCGTTCATGTTCGATAATGCACAGCGGGGCAAGATAAAAAACGTCAAGATCTTGTGGTGGAGGATAGAATTCTCCACCTACAACTATGAGATCTTGTAGCGTCCCTGGAAGCTAAACGAGCCTCCTGATGCCCTGTCCCGTGGCATATGTGCCACCGCACAAGTGGACCGCCTCCGAGCCCTCCACGAGGATCACTGCCACCCGGGGGTCACTCCTTTTTTCCACTTCATTAAGACCCGCAACCTGCCCTACTCTATCGAGGAGGTCAGGACAGCCACCAGGGACTACCAAATCTGTGCGGAGTGCAAACCGCACTTCTACCGGCCAGAGAGGGCGCACCTGATGAAGGCTTCCCGTCCCTTTGAGCGCCTCAGCATGGACTTCAAAGGCCCCCATCCCCTCCACCGACCGCAACACGTACTTCTTGAACGTGATTGACGAGTACTCCCGGTTCCCATTCGCCATCCCCTGCCCAGACATGACCGCAACCACCGTCATCAAGGCCCTCGAGGGTATCTTTACACTGTTCGGTTTCCCCGCATACATACACAGCGATAGGGGGTCCTCCTTTATGAGCGACGAACTGCGCCAATTCCTACTCAACAGGGGCATTGCCTCAAGCAGGACGACCAGTTACAACCCCCGGGGAAATGGGCAGGTAGAGAGGGAGAACGGAACGGTCTGGAAGACCGTTCTACTGGCCCTACGGTACAGGAATCTCCCAGTCTCCCGCTGGCAAGAAGTCCTCCCGGAGGCCCTCCATGCCATCCGGTCACTGCTCTGTACAACTACCAACCAGACATTTCATGAACGTCTCCTTGTCTTCCCCAGGAAGTCCTCCTCCGGGACCTCGCTCCCAACCTGGCTAGCAACACCCGGACCCATCCTGCTCCAGTGGCACGTGCGGGTGCACATGTCGGACCCATTGGTCGAGAGGGTCCACCTGCTGCACGCTAACCCCCAGTACTCCTATGTGGCGTTCCCTGACGGTCGGCAAGATACAGTTTCCCTTCAGGACCTGCCGCCCGCTGAAACCCCACGCGCACCCGAACCATTACCCCCCCCCACCCCCCCCTCCACAGCACCTCACAGGAGGGTCAGTCCTCCCGCTGCTCCTGCCTAGGCCCTCCCACCCACCGACGTCCCCTACAGGCGCCCCCCTCTCGTGTCAACCGTTTGCCCCACCAGCGCCGTCTAGGGGTGACGAAGCTGCCATGGAGGCCGAAGCCACGCTCCCGGAGTCGCAGACGCCCGGACCCCCACCAGAATCACCACTGAGGCTCAGACGATCCAGGAGGACCACCAGGCCACCCGACCGACTGATTGCTTCACTGTCGCTGTAACTGTAAATGAACACTGACTGTATATATCTTCCACGCTTGTAAATATTCTCGACAACCCTGTAAGGAGGTAGCACGGTACCTCCATATCTGATCATACCATGTTAGATGCAATTGTAACCACTGGCCACCACCCCCGCCGGACTTTTTTTAACAGGGGGTGAATGTGGTATTATCAGGTATTGCAGTACCCGAAAGGCTGTAGACCATTGGGTAAACCTAGGAGTTTACCATTGGCTATTTGGTATGTGGCTCCGCCCTGACAGGCGGGGTATAAGAACCGATGCCGTCCCAGCAGCCATCATTCTGTACCGATGCTGCTGGGGAACAGTTCTAGTCTATTAAAGCCTTCAGTTATGTTACTACCTCGTCTTTAATAGTAATTGATCGTGCATCAGAGGTTAAATATTAACAGGTCCAGCCATCTGATCAATCTTCAGTGCCTCAAACCAAGCTAAGGCCATTTATGCACTTACTTTCAAGGAGTCAATATCGAAAGCATTTCCCGCCTACCGCGGTATCATCTTCAATGGTAAAAATAAAAACAAAACATATATACTTACATTTCAGTCTACTCCTCCATCCTAAACATTATGCCAAATCTTTCAAAGTACCTACAAAAACACAAAAAAGGAATGAAACCGGATGGACCTCCCGGCAAATCCAGCCTTGCCGACCCTGCAAAGTCCCCCTTACTTTGATCTCCATTTTTGGAACCTTCCTTTACAGCAGTTACAGCAAGTTGTCTGCAGCAATCATTTTCTCAACCAAATTAAATGTTGTGATACAATGACTATTGATATGAATTAAGGCGTTGTTAGGACATGGAATGTTCTGGTCAGAAACAGTGACAGGAATAGACTCCATCATCTGTTTCATATCCGATTTTTAAAGAAATGGACAAGCATGGGAAATAGGACAATGTGGATATTTCTTTCTGAGAGCTGTGCAGTGACAATGATGGGGCAAATAATATCCTTCTATGGTGTAAAAATCTATGGTTCCCACCATGGAAATCGGATATCGTCTCAGGAGTACAGCTACTGATTAAATCTATTACTTCCTAAAATGTTGAGTAAGGAAGAAATTATTGCCTACACCCTCAACAATCTTTCTCCTGCCAAATTATCTATTGAATAAGGTAACACACCCTAATTTCTGACCAATTATCATCCTTTCACAATGTACAAACCTAATTATACGTATTGTGGTTATGCTTCAAATAGGATAAATGAAGTGACTGGCAACATTTCTGGGGTCTAAAGAAAAACTTCTATATTCATCAAGAATTTGGCTTCACATGACCAAAGTCTTGATCCTTGTAAAATATTTATTAGGTCGGGATGTCTAAAGAAATCACAGCCCTGGTGCTGAGATTCTGTAAGAGAGACCAGGGCCTTGATTCACTCCTTCTTGCGATAACACAAAGGACATCAGTTGAAAAGCAGAATGCATATTTCTTTCTGAGGGAATGCAGGCTTAAAATGGCTGATGTGACTTTGCCTCAGTGCTAGAGTGGGGGATTCACCTGCAGAATGCGCTCCTTTCTCCCTGTGAGCTCCTGGTGCACTCCTGTACACAATGCCAGCTGTCACTTGAACACCTACAGTAGATAACTGCATCAGAACCTGGTGGAGGTTGCTGTCAAGATCAGTTCACTGTTGAAGAAGGCTGGATATAAACTTATCTCCCACATATACATACTCTCATGCCCACACAGTCAGCATTGTCCTACTGGGGGATGGGGAGGTGAACGTGGGAGATGGGGGAAAGGGGTGTGAAGGAGGGAGGATGGGTGAGGGAGGGGGATGGGGGTGAGGAGGAGGGAAGGAGTGTGAGGAGAAGGAATGGGGTAGAGGGAGTTAAATGTCAGTGATCCTGGTCCCCATCAAATAGAGATGGGATTTACACATGCCTATTCCAATTCCATCTACGTGACAGCTACTCAGGTTCACACTTTCTCAGATTCAAACTCCCGAACGCTGATCCCCAACCACCACTGTGCATGGCAGAAATACCACTCCCATCAGGGACCATGAATTGGCTCTCCCCTGATTGCATACTGTCACACCTCACTGCACAAGCGCATAGCGCCACAAGCCGTATGGGTAATATAGTTCTGACCAGTGATTGTGTCAGGAAACAACTGACCCTCCTTTGTGATTGGCTCAGCAGAGTGGTTTTCATTAAATTCGGGAAGGGATTTCAAAGTAGCTCTGTCCCTGATTGGCTGTCAGAGACACATACATCATTTTAGGGGCCCCTGTTTGGAGGCCCTGTGCCTGGGCATAGTTTGTTTCATTGTAAATTTGCACCTGGTTCCGGGGATGAGAAACATCAGGAATAAGAATAGAGTGAAATGGTTGGGACTGTTCTCCTTGGGGAGAAGAAAGCTAAGAGGAGATTTGATAGAGATGTTCTGGACAAAGTAGATAGGGAGAAACTGCTCCCCCTTGTAAAAGAGCCAAGAACAAGTGGGCATAGATTTAAAGTAATGTGCAAAAGAGGCAAATGTGATGTGAGAAAAAACTTTTTCACACAATGAGTGGTTCGAGTCTAGAATGCCCTGCCTGGATGTGTGGTGAGGACAGTTTCAATCGAGGCATTCAAGAGGCACATTAGATGATTATTTGAATAGAAACATGTGCAGGGGTATGGGAAAAGGCAATAAGTCATGATGCCCGTTTGAAAAGCCAATGCAGAAACGATTGGCCAAATGGCCTCATTCTGCGCTGTAAGAATTCTGTGATTTTGTGATCCCTGTGATACTGCTCACTGAAGATATACGTTTCTAAGGAAGCAGGTGGAGAATGTCCACAGACACTGAAGTAAATGCTTTTTGATTGTTATCTGGAAAATAGGAGCGCAGTTGGTGAAGGATTATGCTGGAGCCAAGCATTACACCATCTTGCATTTATTTATACAGTTAAATATTACAAGCATAAACCTCCTAACTCAACCACCCTGGAGTTTCAGCAAGTGATTCTTTGTATGTGCTCAAGCAAAACCCCAACTGCTGATATGCAATTAACACTAATATAACAGTGTAATTTTAGATTTTCACAATGCATATTACACTCTCCACTGGGCCAGGGGGAGCAGGATTGCTTTACACTTCACCAACCCCCAAACAAACCGGTAAACCACACCAGCAACCATATGCTCCATGCAGTGCAGTGCCTCCTGATGTCCATGACCCTCCATGGGTCTTCACTGCAATCTTGTCCGCTCCTCCCTCATCTCTTCAGCCCCTTGTAATCTTTCCTCTTCTCCCCTTCCTGATCTCTCCTAGCGCCCCCATCCATATCATCCCACCCTATCCCCAATCATTCCTTCCCTCCCCTACACTCCTTATGCTCTGGTGCCAAAGGTCTACCCATTTGGCTGTCAGCCAGACTTTCAAACTAGCTGACTATGGCCAAGAAACTAAATTCAAAAATGGCAACCCTGTCCTGCCATTAATTTCCACAGAAACTGAGGGAAATGTGTGCTTCCTCCCACCTCAGTTCCTTCTTCAGATCCTTCTCCACTCGTTGTAAATGTTAGGGTCATAGACTCTGTTTTTCCCTCCACAAACTCTGCCTGAGTTTGCTATATATTTGCCAACATCTTCTGTTTTTATTTCAGATGAGGAAGTTGCAATGTGGGGAAGTACAAGGTTTTATTTTAGTTCTTGCAACAAGGTTGTTTCAATTCCAGTAATCAGCTAAAACGATTGAGTTGTCCTGTGGTATATCAGACCAATTGTTTAGTCAGAATCAAGCTTTATTGATCCACCTGTGATCAAAATTCTTTGTACTTCTTATTGCTTCAAATTTAAAATGCATTTGTTTTCTCCTCAGAAGTATTTTATTATTACAGCAAAGTTTCAGGTGGAACTAGGTGATTTCTTATGCAACAAGTGTTTAAGCTTTGCAAGTAAATATGCTCAGAGATGATCTGCCCACGACTTTGGTGCATGTTAGAATCCGACCTCAATTTTCTGGATCAGGATTCATCGCTCATCTCTGGTGTAATCATGGCAGGATTGTGGGGGTGAGGATGGCATGGGGCTTCCAGGGGAGAGGGCCAACGTAGAGTGCTTTTTCAGAGGTTCGGTGCAAACTTGATGGGCCGAATGGCCTCCTTCTGCATTATAGGAATTCTATGATTCCCAATGCGAAGAGGATGCCCAACATTGCCTTGCACAAATTTGCAGCAACATAATGTGCAGAAGTGTCCCAAAGATTATAACATCAGTATCTTGGTAGGCCTTCACAGAGACCAATGGCTATGCAAGAAGGATAAGGAAAACTGAAATGGAGGGAGAGGATGTTGCTACAAGGTTCTCTACCTCCATGAGGGACCTTAGGACCATTACATCTTGTTCTGGGATCTGTCACCATCTTTCATTCGGTAGATGCGCGAAGTAATGATAACAAAGGCAGGTGAGAGGAAATTCCTTTTGGAACCTGTGTAGTGTCCTCCTGTCATTATTTATATGTCACAGGTTGGAGAGGAAGTGAATGGCAGTCCGAAATCGAAGTGGTGTTAGGAAAAACATGTGAAGCAGTAATGGGATTCACAATTCTCATTATCATTCAGTCTCTGCTGCAGTCGTGCCTAATTTCAGGGAAGATTGTGCAGCAGAATCCCAACCAGAATACTTATCAAGCTATACGGAAAATTACGATGAAAACTTACAGTATGGCAACCATGGAAATGACTAAGCAGATGAAGTCAGTGTCCAGTCTGAACTGCAATTGAGTTAATCACATGAAGTAATCCCTGCCGTTTTGAGTTAAAAACAAATTACAGAGTTAAGATGTAAAAAATGTCAATTATTCCGTGTCAAGGGGCAGCACGGTAGCCTTGTGGATAGCACAATTGCTTCACAGTTCCAGGGTCCCAGGTTCGATTCTGGCTTGGGTCACTGTCTGTGCGGAGTCTGCACATCCCGTGTGTGCGTGGGTTTCCTCCGGGTGCTCCGGTTTCCTCCCACAGTCCAAAGATGTGCAGGTTAGGTGGATTGGCCATGATAAATTGCCCTTAGTGTCCAAAATTGCCCTTAGTGTTGGGTGGGGTTACTGGGTTGTGGGGATGGGGTGGCGGTGTTGACCTTGGGTAGGGTGCTCTTTCCAAGAGCCGGTGCAGACTCGATGGGCTGAATGGCCTCCTTCTGCACTGTAAATTCTATGATAATCTATGATTCCAGATGTTAAAAATCTGATAAAAAACAAAATGCTGTAAATACTCAGCAGATTAGCCAGCAAATATTCGATACATAAATATAAATATGGAATAAATATTAATATAAATATTAACTAAGTAGGGAGAAAAGCCATATTACATGCCAGTGCAATTTTTTAAAAATATGATTATGGTGGAAAGGGCACGTTGTATTTTCAACAGAGGCTTAACATAGTGAGCAAGATCGCATGCACACGCCCATATGCACCCCTCCGTCATCTCGGCATCCCTATCTCCACGCGGTTCACAGGCTTTGAGTGCGGCACCAGAGGAAGATTGTGAGGAATACTCTCCACTGTGTCTGGTCTCTGTGGCTGTAGAAGTGAGCTCCAGGGGCGGGGAACCTTTGGGACCGAACGTGGTCTACATGCTTGCGCTGGAGACGACGCTGGGCTTGCACTTGGTAAGAGATGGGGCCCGTTCTGCGAAAGATAACGCCAGGATCCCACTGGGCACCATCAGCAAAATTTTGAACGAACACTGGGTCACCAGGCATAAACTGCCAAATCGGCCGATGCCGGAAAGGCCATGTCCTTGCTGTTCTTGAGTGCGGCGTACTTTTGCGCCAGTGTCCAGGAAAACCATGCTCAGGCGGGTGCAAAGTCTCCGGCCCGTTAGAAGTTCCGCGGGAGCTACCCTAGTCACCGCATGTGGAGTGGTCCCTTATGCAAACAAAAAACGAGCCAGTCTCGTGACCATAGACCCGGAAGACCGCTCCTTTAAACCCCGTTTGAATGTCTGCACTGCACGCTCCGCCAACCCATTGGAAGCCAGGTGGTATGGAGCAGTGCGGATATGGCGTATGCCGTTAACCTCGCAAACTCCTCACTTGTAAACAGCTCACTTGTGAACGGAGTGCCGTTGTCCATGACCAGCACCTCGGGGAGGCCATGCATACTGAAAGAAAAACGCATCTTCTCGATTGTTGCGCAGGATGTTGTGCCGACCATCTTATCCACCTCTAACCATGTAGACTGGGCATAAATTAATAGAAGGAACATGGATCCTTGAAAAGACCTGGCGAAATCCGCATGCAAGCGCGCCCAAGGCCGCTCTGGCCATTCCCAGTGATGTAGGGGCACGGCTGGCGGAAGCTTCTGATGCTCCTGACAAATGGAGCAGTTTTGGGCCACCTTCTCAATGTCGGTGTCGAAGCCTGGCCACCAGACATAACCCCGGGCCAACATTTTCATTTTGGTCACATCCGGATGCCCATTGTGCAAGTCACTTACTATCAGCTCTTGTCCTTTTTCCGAGACAATCACACGCGTCCCCCACAAGAGGATACCGTCTTCTACGCTAAATTCTGACAGCTTGGAGGAAAATGCCCGCAACTCGCCTGGGAGTTGTCTATGTTACCCACCATACAGGACTATGTGCCGAACCTTTGACAGGACTGGCTCCATCTGGGTCCACTCACGGCTGGGTCCACTCACAGGCAAGGAGTCCATAAAATTTAGGGTTGCAACCACCTCACCGGTCGCGGGGTCGACATGGGGCCGGTCGATAAAGGCAATCGGCTCAGTGCGTTGGCATTCGCTATCTGGGTCCCTGGTTTATGCTCCAGAGAATACTCGTATGCAGCGAGCAACAAAGCCCAGCACTGGATCCTTGCGGAAGCAATGGACAGTATTGGCTTATCCTCTTGGAAAAGTCCCAGCAGAAGCTTATGATCAGTCACGATAGTGAAGTGGTGGCCATACACATACTGGTGGAAAAGTTTCACCGCAAAGACAACCGCCAGGCCCTCCTTCTCGATCTGCGTGTACTTCTTTTCTGCTGCAGTCAATGTGCGGGAGGCAAAAGCTATTGGCCGCTCGCCCCCGTTCTCAATCTTGTGGGACAGGACGGCCCCAATACCATACGGGGATGCATCACACGTGATGAGCAAAGGCTTTCTAGGATCATAGTGGGTTAGTAACCCAGAAGACGACAATTGCTGTTTTACCCGCCGGAAAGTGGTTTCTTGCGGCTGACCCCAAACCCAGGTGTGATTCTTCTTTAGCAGAAGGTGCAACGAGGCGAGTGTAGTTGCCAGATTGGGGAGGAATTTCCCGTAATAGTTTACGAGGCCGAGAAAAGAACGAAGATGCGAAGTGACAGTCGGGGTGGGGGCCTGTTGAATTGCGCGCACCTTCTCTGCAACGAGGTGCAAACCTTCACGGTCCACCCAATAACCCAGGTAGACTACTTCCTTCGCCTGAAAGACGCACTTTGTACGACGTAAATGGACTCCAGCCTCTGAAAAATGTCGAAGGACAGCCTCCAAATTTTCCCAATGTTCCTGCTCCAACGTCCCTGTAATCAAAACATCGTCTAAGTAGACAGCGACATGCGGTAAACCTCTCAAGATCCCTCCATGACGCATTGAAAGATAGCAGAGGGTACCCCAAAGGGCAACCGTGTATATTCATACAGTCTCAGGTGTGTATTAATAGTTACATATGGCCGGGAGGCAGGGTCCAGCTCCAACTGTAGGTAGGCGTGACTCATATCTAATTTCGTGAATGAGAGTCCGCCTACAAGCTTCGCGTAGAGATCTTCTATGCGGGGCATTGGATATGAGCCGGGAATCCGTATTCACTATAAGTTTATAGTCGCCGCAGAAGTGAACTGTGGCATCTGGCTTCCTTACAGGTACAATTGGTGCTGCCCAGTCAGTGAAACGGACAGGCCTGATAATACCCAAGGACTCCAAACGAGTGAGCTCCCCTTCTACCTTCTCGAGCAAGGCGTAAGGCACTGGGCGCACCCGGAAATAGCGCAGCGTGGCTCCTGGTTTCACTTGGATACGGGCTATGGCCCCTTTTATTTTCCCTAAAACCGGGCTGGAATACATCTGGGTACCGTCCTAGTGCCTCCGTCAACCCTCCAGAACCTGTTTGGAGGATGTGCTGTCACTGCAGCTGCAAATGGCGCAACCAGTCCCGACCCAACAGGCTGGGCCCGTAGCTGCGCACCATGATAAGTGGGAAACGCCCCTACTGGCGTCCATCGTAGTTCCTGCAATGTCCAATGGTTCCCCTGTGCAGGTGGCCAACCTGCCCTGTGTATCAGTTAATGTAAGGGTCTGTATACCCTGCTTGATGTGGTCGAATGTCCTCTGGGCGATCACGGAGACCGCTGCGCCAGTGTCCAACTCCATCTCAAGCGGGTGACCATTGACCCATACTGTCACCTTAATGGGGGCCACACGGGGATCTGCCACACAATGCAGCTGCAGGCAGTCGTCCTCCACCTCCACATCCTCGGGAGTAGTCGCCGCAGGTTTATCCAAATGGAAGGTACAGCCCCTAGGCTGGCCCTAGTTTCTGTCGGAACGACGGCACCTCTGGTGCCCCCAGGACCTGCGTCCGCGGCAGGGTTGGTGTCCACAAGTCCGACACTGACATTGCTCCTCATCCATTGGTTCTGGAGAAGGCTCCCTTCGGGGAAGAACGTCTGGCAGCCACTGGCGTCGATCCGGACGCCGCCCCGCCCAAGGTACCGCAGGGGTGCGGGGAGACGCTTTTGGACGGAAGGGGCTGCACCCCAAGGCAGGCACCTCCATTCCCTGTAGCTCCTGCACTCCTCGTTCTGCACTCTCCCGGGACAATACTATTTGAATGACCTGTTGAAAAGTTAATGTTGGCTCTTGCTGTTCACTCCTCTCTAGCTGGTTCCATACTGGCCAGCTCTATTTATGCAGGGACTCTGCTAATGATTTCTCTGCCCCCTTCATTGGGGAAGCTCATACTCCCTAAGGATTATGGATTGCCATTCACCCCAGCCAGTGTTAAGCAGGCAGGTTATAACAGAACAAAAGAAGGAACCTTGAACATATGTTAGGCTGATTGGTTGACTGAAGATTGGTACAAGGTATTGGGAAAACCTTAACAATGTGGGCTAGGGAAGGAAAAACATAAAATAGAACAAGCATTGGTTCAGTACCTTGAAAGTCGAAAGAAATTGGACTCACACAGCTCTACATTCAAACATTTAATAATATCTGACATTTAAACTTGGCTTTCCCATAAAACAAGCTTCTCCAATTTTAGATTAGTTATCAGTGTGTGAGAGATAGAAAACTGATGGGGCTTTCCTTTCTTGTGCTCCTGAAGTCCAGCTACTGAGAGCTAAGAAAGGTAGCATGATGACACCTATGGAGTATCAGTTGAGACGGGTGGTATGTGATGCACTACAGATATCACCAGCGCACTTAGGGATCGAACTTTGCACCTTCACATCTAAGTGGTTTAGCTATTCATGAATAATCCCACTGGGCCCTCAGGAAAGCACTGCACAGATATTTTGACGACCCTGATTTGTTGGGGCAGAATTTTTTGTTCAATTCAATTATTCTCCTTTTTTAAAATGACTTATTGGACCAGAATTCTTCTCCTTGGCTGGTGGTATTATGGTAACTTTTCATTTAAATATTATGCTCAACACTGAATGCTGTAGGCAATATACTAATGCAGGTCAAATAGCTCATTAACAGTTACTGAGGTGGTAAGTTAACATTGCTTCATCTAACTTCCATCAGATGGCTTCTGCTATTGCAATTACTAAGCTGAAATGGGGATTTATCATTCTTACAGACTGGAGGGGGATATGTACGGTTTGGATACATTAACCACAGCTTCCTAGCCCCAGATAGTATGCTTTTCCCCTCTCCTGCTCCCAGTGGCTTCTGCTGAGGTGGTGGATTTGAAAGAGGTGATAGAATGTTCGAAATTAACCAATAAAACCAAAATTGCTTCAAATCACTCGTACTATATCCGTAGCAATCTCGGGATGTGTTAGTTTCAGAATATCATTTTATCACACCCATCTTTTTTTGTGTAGCTGGCAAGACTGGAATTTATTATCCAATCCTTGTTCCTTAAAGAAGGTGGTGGATCTTCTCCCTGAACTGCTGTTGTCTATGTGCTCATTGTCGTTAGGTAGGGAGTTTTGAAATTTCATCACAAATTGGTCTTCTCAATTCCTATTTTTGCCAAAGCATTGGCAGTGGTGGGGACCAAGCTCTTCCCCTTTTGCATAGTATCTTTGTTTAGTTCCTCTCTGTAATAACTTTAAATCTGTAACTTTCTATTTTAACATATAAATGAGGTGAGACCATTGTTGTTATCACAAATTACCCTTCAAATTTCTGGAAAAAGTAAGTACAATGAGCTGTAGATTTGTACAAATTGCAATACTGGTTTCCCCCGATCTTTACTTCCTTATCAAAAACCATACCCCATTTTATTCATTCAGTCACTGGTTTTAAAAAGTTTGCATTGCTGAATAAATGAAATTTGATACATAAATGAATATTTCTCTTTTATTATGAACCTCAAATAGTCTGAGGCCAACATTGTTCTGGTTTATAAAAATGACTGAAAAGTGTATTTTCAACCATTATTTAAAAACACCAAAGAAATTTTGAAGCACAAGGCATTCTTAAAATTCAAAAAAGAGAGAACACTTTTGTTATTGCCAACAAAAGAAACATCATCACAATGCCCCTAAACACTGATGTTTCATGCCTTCAAACAGTTTTCATACCATCTGATTTGAAAATAATTTTGAAAAGGCTGAACAGTCAGAATGGCCCAGCAAAAACAGCATGAGGTCACGTTTAATGACAGACCTCTGCAAGTGCTAGTAAATGACATGGTGTAATAAGAGTGCATCTTAAGGAGAGAAGACCCACTCTTCCATGTCACTAGTGACCCCAGGATACGAAAAGGCACAAAATCTAGCAATATGCCGCAGACACAGTCCACATTCCACGCTTCATTCATTTTACATGAGGTTGTCAAGAAATGGCTCAACTGAACACAGCATAAAGGTCAGATAAAAAATTTACTCTAAAGTAGGACAGAGGAAATATGTATGCAAATAAAGAAAAGTTGTAGTAGCAATCGGAAAAGACATATGGAAATATGTCCCAACTAAATTGTGAAGAGTTGGGGTCACTTTTTAATGGAGGCTGTTAGATCAGCAAAACTGGATTGAAGACTCAATTATATTTTGCATATAATGTTAGAAGGTGGTAGAACAGTAATTATTTACACTCCAGTCTGCTTTGGGTGTCATGGCAACCATGGATATAATAAGAAGTCTTACAACACCAGGTTAAAGTCCAACAGGGTTGTTTCGAATCACTAGCTTTCGGAGCGCAGCTCCTTCATCAAGAGCTGTGCTCCGAAAGCTAGTGATTCGAAACAAACCTGTTGGACTTTAACCTGATGTTGTAAGACTTCTTACTGTGCTCACCCCAGTCCAATGCCGGCATCTCCATATCATAGATATAATGGGAGCATGAATGCATGCACCCCTGTTGTAAAGAATTTGGAGTCAAAACTCCAAGCTACAATTATTGTCTTTAACTCATTTGGAGAATGATTGCAGATGTAGGAGACTATTTTGAGCCTTCTCTCTCCTTTCATGAGAAACTTGGCATGGGCTCAACATCCGGAGAGAATCAAAAAACGTGATCCTCTCTGATTGGCTTTTGGAATTCCTCCATCCTCTCGTCAGTGGAGAAGTGCAAATTGCACCATGAGCCCAGGAACTTCATTTTAATACATGAGCATGTCATTAGCGAGCACTCTCTCCAGACCTTCAACCCTCACGGAATATTCACCAGCGCCGGCGTGACATCACACCAGCATAATTTACAACAGCTCTACATAAACGTGAACCTGGACGCTTCACCTCCAAAGGGAATATCAGAGGTGACCGCTCAGGCAGTAGAGATTCTCCAGGCTCTTCACTGCTCAGGGTGCACTGAAGAGGATATGGAGGACAAAAATAAGTTCAACTCGGGGCCGGGGCTGGGGTCAGTCACTCACTCTCGGAGGGGGGATTCGCTAGCAGGTCTTACCTTCCATTCACCTCGGGGCGCTACTTGCTTTAAGAGAGTCTGAAGGCTGGCACGCAGGTATCACTTCCTGTGTCCTCCTTGCTGGGCTTGTGGCCAAATCACTACTAAGGGAATGCCCGTCCTTACAGAGAGCTTGAAAATGGTGGCAGGAGGTGAATACTGAGGGTCTGCACTGGGGATGACTGTGAAGTAACTGGGTAGGGTCTCATGGGAAGTCAGGCATCAAGGACAGAGTGGGTACCTAATGAATGGCTTGCGTCCCTGCCTCATGAGTAATAAAGACCCTTTCACTTGGGGAAGCACAGCTGGACTGTGCGTAGAACCACACACTCAGGCAGAACTCTGAGTGCCCAGAGGTTTAGCTCTATTGAAACCAGTTGCATTTGTCTGGGAAGTTTGTCTCTCAAGAATAAGGGTACCCTCCAGATGTGTGTTTGTCATGCTCATTACAGGCTTTACTCTAATCAGCTGTGCCTCATCTGTCACAAGAGGCATTCAATTCGCTGGAATCCAATTTCACCCAATTTCACCCTTCATTGGAAACTAAATGGTGTCAACGAGATATGCAAAGCTAAAGAGAACTGCCGCTGATTTGAGTCCCAAGCATTGAACCCCAATGCTCAATCAAGAGTTTATATGACACAGGAGTCACTGATATGACACCAAAAGCAAGACTCCATGGTGAAGTCTATCATCACTTACCCCGTTAGAAGATTGGGCAGCATGGTGGTGCAGTGGTTAGCACTCTGCCTCAAGGCGGCAAGGACCCGGGTTTGGTCCTGGCCCCGGGTCACTGTCCGTGTGGAGTTTGCACATTCTCCCTGTGTCTGCGTGGGTCTCACCCCCACAACTCAAAGATATGCGGGTTAGGTGGATTGGCCATATCTTTTTATTAAAACAGGAAAAAATATATACGAGGCCAAACGGTACAAACACCAATTTTGTGTTGGAGAAAGAGGGTACCCTCCCCTCAGTGCCAATGTACGGGGAGGGGGGTGGAAACTCTGACTATTAAAACAGTTCACAACACGTTTCTACAAAAAACAAATGATACAAGCACTAAACAAGCGCTGGAGAGACCAGATATCATAGCCATGCTAAATTGCCCCTTAATTGGAAAAAAACAATTGGGTACTCTAAATTTATTTAAAAAAAGAAATACTTAGAAGTGTGCTTCTACTTTAGTTGTGCCGACATCACAGGCTATTATCCGTATTCCGCCAACATTTATATGGGTTGCATTAGCATCCATGCTGTGCATGCACGAGAATCACGGATCTGAAATATGGGAAATAGGTCATCATGAAAGCAAACAACCTGGAACATGAGATACCTGCATACCCTCTGAGGGCTGTTCCCCACACATACTTCCACCCCCCCAAGGTGAAACCCACAAGGCCCAACCCCTCAACCCCCACCAAGACCCAACCACCCCCCCAAGGTCTGACCTGACCTCGGACCCAGCCCCCGACCCCTGACTCCGAACCCCCTGACCACCCCGACCTCCAACACCTCAACCTCCAATACCCTGACCTCCAATCCCCAATATTTGAACACCCAACCTTTGATCCGCCGCCCGACCTACGATCCACGCTCAACCTCTGATTCCAGCTACCCCCCCAAATCCAAGCCATTTACCTTAGACTTCTTCCTGGCTTGTCAATTTCACTGGATCTTTAATTTAACCGATTTACAGCAGCTAGTGCTATAAAAAAGGGGGTGTCCTCCCTCACTTTGACAGAGCTGGACTTTGACCTTTGATGCTGGGCCAACCTAAAGATGAGTCTTGAAGATTTCAAGTGAAGGGCTGTGACTTTTTCCTTTGGCAGCTTGTTCCATTGTGGGATTGTCCTTGGGAAGAAAGATTGTCGATACTCATTTGAAATGAACGGTCTTTGGTCGACTACCTTGTCTCTTGTCATTGCCACAAGGCACCAGACACTTGCTTCGGTCAATTCCCATCAGTCCATTCCAAATTTATAGAACATGGTCAGCCTATATTGTTCCCTTCTTTGCTGTAGTGATTCCCATTCCAAATCTTTGATCAAGGATGTGACACTAGTGTATTTTACATATTGATTCATGCAGAATCATGCTGCACATCTTTGGATCACTTTAATCTTATCTATATCTCTCGCCATATAAGGATCCCAGACACAAATTGTATACTCCAGATTGGACAAACAGATGTTTGGTAAGCTGTAACTCTGATATTTTTGTTGCAATACCAAAGATTACTTCTTAGAAATCCAAGAAGCCATTTTGCTTTGGATGTTATCTGCTGAATGTAGAATCCTCATTGAAGATTCTTTTTAATATGGCTGCATCTCTGTCTACCTGCTAGAGGATTTATGGCATGATGGGATAGGATAGATAAAAACATACTGTGACCATTCCAGTTCCAATGTCAAAATACAAACAGATATTGTGCTACTCCATCAACCAAAGGAACAGAGAAGTTCACAACCAGCATAATAATAAGAATCTTTATTATTGTCACAAGTCAGCTTACATTAATACTGCAATGAAGTTACTGTGAAAATCCTCTAGCGCCACGTTCTGCCTCCCATTCGGTTACACAGAGGGAGAATTCAGAATGCCCAATTTTCCTAACATGCACGTCTTTCAGGACTTGTGGGAGCAAACCGGAGCACCCAGAGGAAACCCACGCAGACATGGGGAGAACGTGCAGACTCCGCACAGACAGTGACCCAAGCGGGAATCGAACCTGCGACCCTGGCACTGTGAAGCAACAGTGCTAACCACTATGCTACCGTGCCGATAAAATTCATACACTTTCAACATCGTTGCTTTCTCAAGCTTCCATCTTCTCTTAATCTACTACAAAACTTTTGACATGAGCTGTTTCAGTCTTAGCCTTGCCAGGAAACTTTTGTTTATTCACTGCTCTCACTGTTATAATACCACCCACAAGCCCGTGACTGCACTATCTCACTAATACCTAGTTTTAATGTACCTCGAAGACTAAAGAATCCTGAGCAAGTTCCTTATTAAAGACTTTCAATCAGTCAGTAAAAATGAGTGCTTTTTAAAAACGTGGTTACAATCTGTCCTCCACCTTTTGAGGATGGGAATGCTCAAAGCAGCTTTGATAATCAGTCCTCAGATGCAGCCTCCTGACATTCCACTACACTTTGCAGATTATGGGGCAATATGTTAGAAATATTTCAAATTATGTCGTAAGGGGAAAGGGTAGGTAGAGCAGACTGTTTCCAGTAGTTCAGCAGCCACAGCTATATGAGTCAATATAAGAGATTACCAGGGACCAGGAGAAACCTCTCTACACAAAGTTCTAAGGCTATTGAATTCACTTCCACGAATAGGCATAATTCAAAATTAGATTTCATTGAATCCCAACAGTGCAGAAGGAGGCCATTTGGCCCATTGAGTCTGCACCGACCCTCTGAAAGAGCACCCTACCCAGGCCCATGCACCCGCCCTATCCCCGTAACTCCACCGCCTCTTTTGGACACAAAGGGCCAATTCAACATGGTCAATCCACCTAACCTGCACATCTCTGGACTGTGGGAGGAAATTGCAGCACCCGGAGGAAACCCACGCACACACGGGGAGAAAGTGCAAAACTCCATACGGACAGTCACCCAAGGTTGGAGTCAAACCTGTGTCCCTGGTGCTGTGAGGCAGCAGCGCTAACCATTGTGCCATCTTTTTGATAGGTGAATGATGGAAAAGTGGATGAAGGGATGTGGGAACAAAGAGGGTATTTGTGCTTAGGAATATTATCTTGCATGGTGGGTAAACATTGATATAGACTGGTTGCGCTGAATTTCCATGTTGTAACTTAGATGTCCATGTACATACACTCTTCATCCGTGCACATATTTTCAATAAGACTCATGAACGTTAAAGCTAAAGTGTACATAAATCCAGCTAATTACTGCCAAACTGTATCTGCAATTCATGTTCTTTCACTCCACTACAACTGTAACATGTTTTTATATCTAACTTCATGTCCTGGCATGAAACTATGTGAATCAAACATAAATACTACCTCCACCCTGTGAAGGAAAACCATAGAATGATTCTTATTAGAGGCTTCTGTCTGATGCTGAGCAATGGCAAGTTCATCTCATTTTGGTTTGATGAACAAGTTAGTGCTGCACTCAGGTTAAATTCCATACATGTTAACAGTCAAACTGGAATGCGGACAAATAACTAAGCTGAACATTCAAGGCCATGGAATATAATGTACATAACTTTTTTTAAATGCATTTCTATTCCATCTTGGTTCTAGAGTTTGCAAAAAGGCCAGCCAGCTTTGTCCCGTAATGATACATTACCCTTATAATTTGTTGTTTGGAAGCCCAAATTATTAAAGTGACATGACGAGGAAAATACACGCCCTTAAGCCACAGCATTCCAATCATTTAATTCTGGAATACTAAGAAGATAAACAAGAATGATTTCTGTAGATGCTAAAAAATATTGCCTCTTGTTACACATTTATTTGAAATCTAATCAATGGTAAAGCAAATTTTGTATAAAATTTAAATATTAGGGATCATTTTATATTAAAGTATTATGCTAGATTTATGAAAGCATTTGTTCTCTAATAATACACTTCAGCCCTATTAGCTGTAAGAACTAAGGATACTTTAGTACTTCTTCAGGACGGAGTGAAGAGCAGAAAGTTCGGAAGGAAAGAGGTTGGAATGGGTGAGGGTGGCAGAAAAATTAAGACGGCCAATGTCCCGTTGACAGTTCTCAATGAAAAGATCCAGGCAGGTAATTGTCCCGGCGGGGGGGTCCACTTGGAGGCAGAATGTTGGAGGCACATGAAAGGATCAGTGAAAGGATACTTTAGGACCTAAGGGAAAACTGTTTGCATGAATGCATCATTGATTGACAGTTTCCCTATCATACTATTAATTGCATTGGTTTTACACTATGATTGCACTCTCTGATTTTGTTTATACTCAGTCCCAGACTGCACTAATAATCATGAATGGCATTTTTGGGTTGTATTTCTGGGCAATGGTGATCCTCCCATTCAGATTTTGATAGTAAGGGATTTGACAAAGGGAGTGTTATTGAATGTCATGGGGAGGTGGTTAAATTCTCTCTTGTTGCAGATAGTTGTTGTCTGGCACTTGTGTGGTACAAATGTTACTCGTCCACCTCTGGTTATTATTTGGATTTTGCTGCCTGCAGATTGGATTGCTTCATTATTTGCGGTATTGTGAATGTAGCTAAATACAGAACACGATTCTCCGGCCACGCTGCGCCAGAAAAGCAGCCGCCGTAGTGCAGTATGGCCGGTGAAAGTCTGGAGACCCCGCACCCAGCTCGCAACGCCTCGTGAGATTCAACGCAATCTCGCGTGATTTTGCAAGGGGAATCCCGCCCACAATGGGCGGGATCACTTTTGAGCAAATCTGCATATTAGAGAGAGGCAGTAAGCCTTACTCGAATGTTCAGATTCCCAAGGTACATGAGGTTTTGAGATTCATCCCTTTGCCTTGGGGACCTTGTGCAAGTGCTGTTTGACACTAGCCCCCACAAATGGGGACCAGATGGAACGGCACTTATGGGGTCTCCAAGGGAATTGAAGGCCCTCAGCTGCATGCCCTTTGGGCAGGGTGGCGCCCTGGCACTGCTGGTGCCACCTGGGTACCCTGGCAGTTCCAGTTTGGTACCCTGGTACTGACACCCTGGCAGTGTCACCTGGGTGCCAGCCTGGTACTGCCTGAGTGGCACTGTCAACTGGCATATTTTGTGTGATTTGGCTGGGGCTGCCCAGTGTGGGTGTTGGGTGGTGCTGGGGGACCCCCCCTGCCATGTTATGTTTGGGTCGGGAGGGAGATTGTGGATTATTTTGGGGGCCTTGGAGGTCAGGACATTATTTAAAAATAGTGCCCTGACCTCTCGCTACAATGGGGAGTTCTGGCGAGCAGAGCAGCCCATTGTAAAAACTGGGGCTATGTGCGGCCTTGGCGCTGCTTTCCCCATTCAGGCCCCTTACTCAAATTTAGTCACGTTGAATAGCCATGTGCCTCTCGGCACTGAGAGTGCCAGGAAACACGCGGCTAAATGCGCTCAGTCAGGGACTTTGTCCCCTTTTGGGAAGATTGCACCCTAAATGTAATTTTTGGCAAGTTTGGTGCGGTGATTCCTGCCAGGCGTATAAGTGACATCCAGACCAGTATTCACTCACACTTCAGGTGGGATTCCCCGGCCACGCCTACCTGGTGACCAGAGAATCCCGCCCAAGGTCAATGGACTTTCTCATTTTCCGTGTCGCGCCCGTGGCGATCTTGCGGCGGACAGGATGGAAGAATCCAGCCCTTAGTCTTTTCTTTTGAGCTTGGGGAGTTTCTCACTGGAAAATCCCATACTTAGAATTCCTTTCTGCTGTGGGGAACTAAAGTCACTGGTAGGACAGGCTCCTCAGATATCGGGGTGCCATTTTTAAAGGGCGCACAGATCTCAAAGTGGGGTCGAGGGTCCCCCACACCCTTCACCCATGGACATCCTGAACCCCCCCTCCCCCCCACAGACATGAGCAATGCTCCAAACCTCGATCCTGGAGGGCAGCCTCCCCCCCATCACTAAAGGTCCGTGTGACCCTACACCAGTGTTTTTCAAACTTTTTTTCTGGGGACCCATTTTTACCAACAGGCCAACCTTCGGGACCCACGCCGGCCAACCTTTGCGACCCACGCTGGCCGACCTTTGTGACTCACGCAGGCAGACCTTTGCGACTCGCACGGGCCGACATTCGCGACCCAACATTAATCCCCAACCAACATGATTGAAAGAGATGAGTTGGTCATTGTTTGTGGGAGCCTGTGTGCACATATTGACTGCTGCGTTTCCTACCTTACAGCAGTGACTACACTTCAAAAGTACTTACTCGGTTCTAAAGCACTTTGGGAAAATCCTGAGGTCATGAAAGATGCTACCTAAATGCAAGGTGCTCCATAAATGCAAATTGAAACAAATCCGAGGAGCCGGAGCTGCACCTCATCAACGACGGACTGCTCCCCGACCTTCCCGACACCTGCCTGCGACCCACCAATGGGTCGCGACCCCGACTTTGAAAGTGCCTGCCCTACACCCCCACACCACCCAGACATGAGGGTGACCTGGCCCCACACCCATCCAGTTTTGGAGGCATTAAGTGAGCATATGGGGTCATTAAGGGCCCCCCACCTTTTCGGCCTCCCTTTCAGTTCCCCGACGATCAGACCCCGTTTCACCTCCCCCACCCTTTCATGGACATGGCCCCTTCAGGCCCTACCCCTTGGCAATGCCAACCTGACAAACTGGCAGTGTCAACCTGGCAACCCTACAGTGACAGGTTGGCACTGTCAGGGTGTTGGGGCACTGCCAGGGCACTGCCATGCACTATCCCCGACCACCTGGGGGCTCCAATGGCCTCTGAGCCCCCGGCGTGGCTATCACATTTGGTCTCTATTTTTGGAGACCAGTGCTAATTTGTGCCAGCTGCAGGCCTGGCCGATGCAATCTGTGACTACTGGGTCAGGAGAATGTGGCCTCAAACAGGCTGCACATATTTAAATCAGCCTAATAGGCTCAATTGAATACGATTACCTGGATCATGCCCAGTGAGGGTGTGATCCAGATACCGCCGGGTGTAGCAGGCGCCTGCGCGAAACCCGTTTTGCCCTTTCCCACTATGCACCCGGTGCAATGGAATCGGCGCCGGGTGCAACGAAGTGGGAAAATAGCACCCACAATCTCTTCTTCCTGGGTTTTCCTAAACCCACCAAGCCTCTCCGACAGCACCTTCCAAACCCACGACCACTATTGTCTGCACATAGGCAGGTCCAAGGCGATTATTAGCTGAACCACAGCAAAGTGCTATATTTTTTATATTGTGTGTAGGGGGCAGGGGCAGACCGCCTCAAGTGGAATGGGAATTGAACCCTGTTCTGTTCACATTAATCTGATCCACTGCTAGCAAGCTAGCCAACTGAGATCCCAGTCCCCTTAAAAATATTTGGAGGCAAGTGGTAAGCATTTTAGCTTAACCGATAGTGGACAGCTCCACTATCCGATCAATACCACAGATAGTTGTTAATTATCAACAATGTCTGGGAATAAAGAATCAGCCAGAGAAGAATGAATCAGTTTGAATTTCCCAGCAGCTGCTGTGTCATCTTACAGTCAATCCAAACCTGAGGAATGCCACTAGTTCGTTATTAAACAATAGATAAGTATAGGTTTGAAAGATATAGGTCCAGAGAACAGCGAATGTATTCAAGGCTGAGTTAGATAGGTTATTGATCTACAAAGGAGTCAAGGGTTACGGGAGACAGGCAGGAGGGCGGACATAAGCCTACAATCAGATCAGCCATAATCTTATTGATTGGTGGGGCAGGCCCGAGGAACCAAATGGCTCACTCTCGCTCCTTTCTCTTTTGTTCTTATGTACTGCATCCCCCCCAACACACAATGAAAGCAGGTAGCAGGAATAAATTCCATTTGCAACTGATAAGTTTTTTTCAAAATAATCTTTATTGCCACAAGTAGGCTTACATTAACACTGCAACATAGTTATGTATTCCAATAGAAGCTCCGGGGAAACTATATGAATCCAAGGAGGAAGCATGGGATTATGTGGGTGGAAACCATGTTCTTTTTTAATCAGGTAAAGTTCTCACTCTATGGTTCAAATACATTTCCTCTCTCTTGCCCTTCTCCTTTTCTCCTGCTTGCAGGGAGCATGGGTTGCCTTCCTTCGGGCAGAAGATACAGAAGTCTGAGAACACGCATGAACAGACTCAAAAACAGCTTCTTCCCCGCTGTTACCAGACTCCTAAATGACCCTCTTGTAGCCATCTGGGCTGGCCACTTACAACAAGAGACATGGATGTTCGCAAAGCCTAAAGGGAAATGTGGACAATGTAAGATTCAGGCAGGCTCAGAGCCTGAATGTATATTTGTGAACAAAGAATCCAGACAGCGTCGAAACCCCCAACCGATTAGCATTTTGATGGCCCATCTCCGTAAAACAAAGGACTGATACTCGAGTAACCGATACAATCCCAGACATTTCGGCGCCACTCCCTTTACTCAGGAAGCATCAAGAACAGGGTCAATGACCGCTTAGGACATACCCAGCCATCAAGGCACCCGCCCCTTTATTGGTTCAGATCGAATACAGTGATCAAGAACTGTTCAATTAATGGGGTCCAAACCTAAGGACCGCCCAAAAGAGCACAAAACTCCCCAAGGATAAAGAGAGACACTGCCATGTGTTCGATCTCTTTTGGATCTGGCGCTCTGGCAATGTTCATCTCCAAGTGCAGCACCGCCAGTAGCAAGTCCAAGTTCAACGCCCGCTACCAGACGGATGAGCCCAGCTGAGCAGCAGTTACTTCTCCAGACCCAGTAGATCCAGATTCGAAGAAAGGCCACTGTTCCTCTGACCTAAGCCGGGTGCCTGAAGTTAAGTACATGTTGTCATAGTTGTTAGGTGTAGTTTAACTAGTAGTGTTTATGTTGCATGTTAATCTTGTGTGTAAATAAAGTACCATTGATATTGAACTAGCTAACTGGTGTTTGGCTCTTTGATCGATACCCGGTTGAATCTTGTGGTGGTATCATTTGATACCTGGCGACTCTGAAACCAATATAATATTGATATCTAAAGAAAAAATGGCAACCTTATTGATTGCCATATTTATAGCAGGTAAACAAAGGCAACACTCTTATGGACTGACGTCATTACTACACACACCCTGTAGTTACAGGGGCTGTTTAGCACAGGGCTAAATTGCTGGCTTTGAAAGCAGACCAAGGCAGGCCAGCAGCACGGTTCAATTCCTGTAACAGCCTCCCCGAACAGGCGCCGGAATGTGGTGACTAGGGGCTTTTCACAGTAACTTCATTGGAAGCCTACTTGTGACAATAAGTGATTTTTTTTCATAGAATTTACAATGCAGAAGTGATTTTCATTTCACATTGTATACCTTGTGTTGCCCTATTATGTATTTTCTTTTATTCCCTTTTCTTCCCATGTACTAAATGATCTGTTGAGCTGCTCGCAGAAAAATACTTTTCACTGTACCTCGGTACACGTGACAAGAAACAAATCCAATCCTTCCACTCCTTCTCCAGATCAACATGAGCCACTCCAGCAGCTCTTGGTTGGCTTGGTGTGTTTGTTCACGATCACCATCTGAATTCTTTGGTAAATAACCCATAAATTGAGGGGGGGGGGGGTGGGGGCACCAACTCAAAACACTGCCCAGCCATTCCCTGCTGAAAAACAGCTCATTTCTGGAACCGTGGGCCGATGAGTGGCAACCAGACTGTCCAATCGGCGGGCTGCGTTGGGCCGTGACGAAGGGGCGGCGCAGGGCCAATGGGAGGCGGGGGTGAGGGGCGGGGCCAGCTGGCCGTGTGAGTGGGGGCGGGGAAGTGGGAGAAAGAGGGCGAGAGAGAGAGAAAAAAAGGAAAGTCGCGCCGGAGGGCGAGCGGAGCCCAGAATTACTGATCGCAGCAACCGGGAGGAGGCTCCGCAAGGGAGAGAAAATAAATAATATATTCTTCAAAAGCAATAATAATTAAAAGGGGGAAAAAGGATGCGAAAGCGCTGAGAGTTTGACCCGGTCTGTGGTTTTAATTTTCCAATGTGCCGAGAAGATGGAGCAAAGCGAAATCCTGAGGAAATTCATTGACCGGGTGCTGGCGATGAAAGTCCGCGACCAGAATGGGGAGGACAACTTTGCCAGCGACTTCATGGTCAGTTGCAATTGTGGCTTTTTGTTTTCGTCAATGGCTTCGGCCGTTCTTCTTCTCGTTTTGAATGAACTTTCCCCAGCTCGCGGAGCAGGGGTTATTACTATTACTCCGGCCGAGCGGGTCTGCCCCTGAGCAGCCTCCATCCCTCCCTTCATCTCGCCCCAGCACCGAGCTGCCGTTCGTGTGGTGGCGCCAGGGCAGCACCGCCAGCTCCAGGCTGCGCGGCCTAAGCCGCTCCCCCCCCCCCCCCCCCGGAGCCCCTCATGGCTCCTCGTTCCACTTTCTGGGAAAATAATCGGAAAGCTGCATCCCCCCCCCCCCCCTGTTCTGACCTGGGCGTCAGATCGGAGACGCGGATTATTATTTTTTTTTGTTAAATTATGGTGTGTTTTTTTTTAAGACAGTTGTGAAGTCCTGGTTGTCACAGGGTCCGGCTTGGGTATAAACTCCAGGTTTGTCGAACGAAAAGGAAATATAATGAATTTATCAGCTGTGAGTCAGAAATGTGGAGAGTTTGCGGATGTTGCGCAAGGCACAGGGGCGTTGTGTTGGCTCAAAGAAAGTATGCAATGAGTGGATTCGTGTTGTTCACTTAGGTATTTTCTAATTTTTTTGCTTCAGTGTAATACCAGGAACGCTTCCGTCCCCGATTTATCCAACAGCGGCAGGATACCGATAAGGGAAAGCAGTCCAAACATGTGTAGGTTGGGTGGACTGACCATGCTAAATTGTCCCTTAGTGACCAAAGGTGGGCAGGTTAGGTGAATTGACCATGCTAAATTGTTCCTTGGTGTCCAAAAATGTGCAGGTTAAGTGGAGTTACGGGGGATGGGACAGGGGAGTGGGCGTGGGGTGCTCTTTTGGAGGGTCGCTACAGACTCGATAGTCTGAATGGCCTCCTTCTGCATTACGAATTCTATGGTTCTATGGAATTAGTGTTTTAGTTCACTTCACTCCCAGGAATTGCATCTGGGGGAACGGTTCTGATTGAGCTATTCTTGCTGTATGAAATGAAGATTGGGCTGGATTGTGATAATTATTTTGGTTAAAGAGCCCTCTGGTATTCCACGCCTAGATTGATGAATTATTGCCACATGGGTGTAAATATTGGAGTGTGGCTGATGTCTGTGAACCTTGTCTGCAATGATTCACGGCATTTGGAAAGAAAACATTGGGAACAAGATTTTAAGTTAATTGAAAATTGCCATCAATGAATAAAAGAAGATGGTCGCAAGACATTCATAGGAGAAATCTGATAGAGCCACAATGGGTAAGAGATAATTAGGACAGATAACTAAAAGTTTAATCAAAAGGTAGACTTAAAGGAATGTAGATTGCACAGTCCTGAACCACCTCCCTAACAAAACTGTGGGTGTAGCTGCACCACATAGGTTGCAGGGCATTTAGGAATGGGCAATAAATGCTCGCGTAACCAGTGATGTCCACATTCATGAATGAATTAAACCAAAATAGGATCAATGACGTACTTGATTCCAGAATTGAAGGAGCAAAACATTAGGAGTACTGTTGGAGGTTAGATGGAGGGATGAGACCATGGATAATTTTGAAAACTACGATGAAAATTTTAAAATTGAGGTGTTGTTGGGCCAGGAGCCAATGTAGGTGAACACACACAAATGATATGCGAATGGGACTCTGTGCAACTTGAACAAAGTTTTGGATGGGCTCAAATTTAGGATGGAAGATGGGAAGCAAGCCATGTGAGTATTGGAATAGTCAAGTCGTGAGGGAACAAAGCCATAATGGTTTCAGCACTGAGTGAGTTGAGATAGATTGGAAGCTGGTACAGTTGGCGATGGTGTGAATATGTAGTGGAAAGCTCACCTTTGTATCAAATACAATAAAAGCTGAGAACTGACTGGTTCATCCTCAAGACAGTTGCTTAGGAGAAAATTGAAGTCAGTGAATATGGGAACAAAGTTTATGTCGGGGTCCGAACACACTAGATTTCTCTATATGTAGTTGGAGGAAATTTCTGCTTGTCTGGTAGTGGGTGTTAGACAAAAAAACTCTACAGAGGTGGTGGTTGTGTGGAGCTGGGTGTTGACAGTATACATGCAAAACCAGATTTTATAGAAACAGAATATGACAGTGCAAGAGGAAGCTATTTGGCCCATTGAGTTTGCACAAACTCTTTTGAAGAGTTAGTACGACTTTCACTGTTCCTATATCTCTGCAATTTTTTTCCAGTATTGGTTTCCGTTTTTGAAGTGATTAGTGAATCTGTTTCTGTCACCTTGTTGCATTGTACAAACCTCAGCCACTTGTTGCATAAAAATGTTATTCCTCGTGTAGTCTCTATTTCTTAGTCACCTTAAATTTGTGTCCTCTTGTTAAATTGACACTTAAACTGTTGGAAGCAACTTCTCTATAGCGTACTCTATCTAAACCCTTCAAGATTTTAAACATTTATACCAAATCTCTCCTTACCCCTTAACAACACCAGCTTCTCTAATCTGTTCCGCTAACTGTAGTTCCTGATCCTGAATACCACTTTTTTCCCCTATTTTTAAAATTAAGAGTATCCAATTATTTTTTTTGCAATTGAGGGGCAATTTAGTGTGGCCAATCCACTTATCCTGCACATCTTTAAGTTGTGGGGCAGAGACCCTCACAAACATGTGGAGAATGTGCAAACTCCACATGGACAGTGACCTGGGGCTGGGATCGATCCCGGGTCCTCGGTGCCATGAGGCAGCCATGCTAACCACTGTGCCACCGTGCTGCCCGATCATCATGAATAATTCTAATAAATCTTATTTGTACCCTCTCCAAGGCCATCATTCCCTTCCAAAAATATGCTGTCCAGAATTGGGACTCAATACTCCAGCTGCTGCTGAGATAATGGTTTCATTATAGGTTTTGCATAACTTCCTGGTATTTGTACTCATTGTCTCTATTTATAAAGACCAAGATCCTGCTTTGTTAACCTGTTCTGCCATTTTCAAAGATTTGTACATAAACACATCGAGATCCCACTGTTCTCGCACCCCTTCTAAAATTGTACCATTTTGTTTGTATTGTCTCTCCTTGTTCTTCTTACCCAAATTGTGCTCATACTTACCTTAAATTTCATCCCCCCCACCTATTCCCTATCTATGTCTCTCATGAGGTCTGTTGCTATCTCCATCGCTATTCAACACACTTTGAAGTTTCATATCTGCAAATTTTTTAATTGTGCCATGTAACCCCAAAGTCATTGATGTACATCAAGAAATAGCAATGGTCCTAACTTTGGACCTTGGGGAACACACTGTCTCTAGTCTACAAGACTGTCATCCACAATTGTTTCGACATAGAGTTTTACAGCACAGAAAGAGGCCCTTTAGTCGATCGTGCCTGCGCGGTCATCGAGCACCTATTTATTCTAGTCCCATTTTCCAGCATTTGGTCCGTAGCCTTGTATGTTAGCAGTTTCAAGTGTTCATCTAAATGCTTCTTAAACGTTGTGAGGGTTCCTGCCTCTACCACCCTTTCAGGTAGTGAGTTCCAGATTCCCATCACCCTCTGCGAAAAGGTTTTCCTCATCCCCCTCAAGATCTCCTGCCCCTTTCCAAATCTATGCTCCCTGGTTGTTGACCCCTCTATTGAAAAGAAAACTTCCTATCTACCCCCTATCTACTCTATCTGTCATAATTCTGCGCACTTCAATCAAGTCCCCCCCCCCCTTGGCCTTCTCTGTTCTGAGGAAAACAACCCCAGCCCAATCAGCCTATCTTCAAAGCTGAAATGTTCCAGCTCATTCAACATTTGGCAAATCTCCTCTGGATCCTTTCTAGTGCAATCACATCCTTTCTATAGTGTGGCAACCAGAGCTGCACACAGTACTCTAGTTTTTGCCGAACCAGTGTTTTGTCATAGGTCCATCATAACCTCCCTGCTCTTCTATGCCTTGGCTAATAAAAGACAAGTATCCCATATGCCTTCTTAACCATCTTTTTAAAAAATATATATATTTTTTTATTCTCCTTTTTCACATTTTCTCCCAAATTTAAACCCAATAATAATCAGTAACGAATGTAATGTCAATCCCCATATCAATAACAACAATCCCATCCTCCCACCAAACCCCCAAACATTTGCCCCCATGTTAACATAAACAAATGACAAAGAGGAATCAGGAATCACCCATAGTCACCATTAGCACATAAAGTTTCTCCCCCCCCCCCCCTCTCCCCAACCCTCCCAGCCCTAACCCCCATAATGTTCGATGTGATCCAATTCTCGAAAGTGCATAATGAATAACGCCCATGAATTGTAGAATCCCTCCACCCTTCCCCTCAGTTCAAATTTTATCTTTTTAAGCGTCAAGAATTCCAGCAGGTCCCCCCGCCACGCCAGGGCACAGGGTGGAGAGGTTGATCTCCACTGTAACAGGATCCGCCTTTGGGCGATCAATGAGACGAAGACTACAACATCTACAACATCCGGAGCATCTCACACCAGAACCCCTCCTCCATACCCTCTCCCAACTCTTCCTCCCACTTTGCCTTGATCCCTTCTAGCGTCGCCTCCTCCTTCTCCACAATAGCCCCGTAAACCGCCGATACTACCCCCTTCTCCAGTCCCCCTGTCGTCAGCGCCTCCTCCAGCAATGTGGAAGCTGGCTCTACTGGGAAGCTCTGTATCTCCTTTTTGGCAAAGTCCTGAACCTGCATGTATCTAAATATTTTCCCATGTTCTAGCCCATACTTCACTCCCAGCTCCTTCAATCTCTCAAAATGACCCCCAAGAAACAAATCCTTTAGTGTCCTAATTCCTTTCTCCTCCCATCTCCGAAAATTTCCATCCCACTTCCCTGGCTCAAGTCTATGGTTCCCCTGAATCGGCATTTCCCTTGCCCTGCCCCCAACCCGAAGTGCTGTAGAAACTGCCTCCAAATTCTCAACGAAGCTATTACTACCGCTTCTTAACCATCTTATCTACCTGTCCTGCTGCCTTCCGGGATCTTAGAACATGTGCACCACAAGGTCCCTCTGTCTTCCTAGCATCTTACCATTTACTGTTTGTTCCCTTGCATTGTTAGTCCTCCCAAAAAGCATAACCTGACACTTTTGAGGGTTAAATTTAATTTGCCACTGTTCCGCCCATCTGATCAGTCCGTCTGTATCATCCTGGTTTTGTTTCGAAGGCACAACTGTCCCTTTAATTCCATAAGCTTTAGTTTTGTTGTTCTCGTTTTAGTCTGTACTTGTCCAAGTGATTGTTAATTTTCGGTCAGATTATTGTAGATTTTGTGATCACTTTGCTGAAGGCTAACATGTGGATGAGAAATATGATGGAGCTATTGATAGATCCTTGTTGGATTTCAGAAATAATGATGCAGGCATGGGAAGAGAAACCATTGCTGGTGATGTATTGACCTTGATTGGATAGATATATTGAACTGAAGTGAGGGTAAATCTGACTAGTTAGGCGATGGAGAGGTGTTGGAGTAGGATGCTGTCAAAAGCTGATGGCAGGTTGCTCAGGGTGAAGCGTAGGATGTCATTTGTAATTTTAGATCCATTTTCAGTACTGTGGTGGGGCAGAGATGTGATTGGAGGGATTCGAGAATGAAGTTCCAGGGAAGATGGGTGCAGATTTGGGAAGGCAATGGCATATTTAAAGACTTTGGAAAGGGCAGGTAGTTTGTGAGGACGGAGAGGTGAGATGATGGCAGAGTTGAAACGGCCACACCTAGAACCATAGAATTAGAACCATAGAATTTACAGTGCAGAAGGAGGCCATTCGGCTCATCGAGTCTGGACTGGTCCTTGGAAAGAACACTCTATTTAAGCCCACGCCACCACCCTATTATGGGGAAGAGGAGAAACCAGGGTTAATTTAACATTCCAGAATGATCCTGGAATAGTGAACAATTTTGAGAGTTCAGAGCAAGAACTGACTTATGCTTTGTGGTCCATCCAGATCTAACAATGAATGGCTGAACTGGTTGTGTACCATAAGTGTTCAAGTCTGTGTCTCGGACTTAAGACAGGGTGCGGAAAAGACAAGCGAAAAATGAACTGATTGTATTAATAAGTTCAATTTAACAAATGGTGATGGCTAGTCGGCCGGGGGGGGGGGGGGGGGGGGGGGGGGTGGGGGGCTTGGAAGCCGCCCCGTCCAGGCTGATCACATGGGGACTGAATGGGCCGGTCAAGAGGGCTCGCGTGTTCGTGCATTTGAGGGAACTGAAGGCGGACGTGGCAAAGCTACAAGAGACACATCTAAAGGTTACAGACGAGATTGAGGAAGGGGTGGGTTAGCCAAGTGTTCCACTCAGAATAGGACTCAAAGACCAGTGGGGTAGCGATCTTGATCAGCAAATGAGTGGCATTCGAGACAGGGAGAATCGTGTCAGACAAGGGGGGTAGGTACATAATGGTGAGGGGGTGCGAGTGGTACTCCAGGACAGGGAGGAGGCCGGCTGCAGCAAAGGAATTGAAGGGTTTTATGGAACAGATGGGGGGGGGGGGTAGACACATGGAGGTTTGCACGGCCGAGGACGAAGGAGTTTTCCTTTTTTTCACATGTCCACAAGGTATACTCTCGCATCGACTTTTTTGTTCTGAGCAGGGCGCTAATACTGATGGTGGTGGATACTGAGTATTCGGCAATTGCAGTGTCGGATCATGCCCCGCACTGGGTGGATCTACGGGTTAGTGTGGAGAGAGGGCAACGCCTGCTGTGGAGTTGCTAGCGGACGAGGCGGTCTGTGGGCGTGTGGCGGGTTAACAAGTCCATCCAGAACTACCTGGAAACAAATGATACGGGGGAGGTCTCTGCAGCAACGGTCTGGGAAGCTTTGAAGGCAGTAGTCAGAGGGGAATTAATCTCGATACGGGCCCACAGAAAAAAGGTCGAACGGGCTGAGGGGGATAGATTAGTGGAGGAGATACTCCAGGTGGACAGGAGATACTCAGAGGCCCCGGACGCGGGGCTACTGAGGGAGCGGCGGAGGCTACAGGTGGAGTTTGGGCTATTGACCACAGGGAAAGCAGTGGAACAGTTGAGGAAGGCAAGGGGGGCGATCTATGAGTACGGGGAAAAGGCAAGCAGAATGTTGGCGCACCAGCTCAGGAAAAGAGATGCGGCCAGGGAGATAGGTAACGTAAAGAGTAGAGACGGTAATACTGTCCTGGACCCAGCAGGGGTGAATGAGGTGTTTAAGGACTTTTATAATAAATTATATGAGTCGGAACCCAGACTGGGGTGGTGGGGATGAGGCAATTTCTGGATCAGTTGAGGTTCCCGAGGGTGGAGCAGGACCTGGTGGAGGGGATGGGAGCCCCAATTGAGAGTGAGGAAATAATCAAGGGGCTGGAGGGCATGCAATCGGGCAAGGCCCCGGGGCCTGACGGCTACCCGGTGGAATTCTACAAGATGTTTTCAGGGATATTGAGCCCACTGTGGTGAGGACATTTAATGAAGCAAGAGAGAAGGGAGTTCTCCCCCCAAGAACGTCGCAGGTCTCAATTTCATTGATCTTGAAACGGGAGAAGGATCCTGAGCAATGTGGGTCATACAGGCCGATTTCTCTACTGATTATGGATGCCAAACCGCTGGCTAAGATACTGGCCACAAGGATAGAGGACTGTGTCTCAGGGGTGATGGAAGATCAGATGGGATTTGTTAAGGGCAGGCAACTCGAGGCCAATGTTCGAAGGCTTCGAAATGTTATTATGATGCCCTCAGAAGGGGAGGTGGTGGTAGCGATGGATGCGGAGAAGGCTTTTGATCGGGTGGAGTGGAATTACCTGTGGGAAGCGCTGGGAAGGTTTGGGTTTGGTGGGGGCTTGATTGACTGGGTGCGGTTGCTCTATCAGGCACCAGTAGCGAGTGTGCGTATGAACCGGCTGAGGTCGGGGTATTTTGAACTACACCGAGGGATGAGGCAAGGGTGCTCCCTCTCCCCGTTCCTGTTTGCTCTGGCCATAGAGCCGTTGGCCATGGCGTTACAAGCCTCTAGGAACTGGAAAGGGCTGGTTCAGGAGGGTGGGGGGAGCACCGTGTCTCGCTCTACGCAGGTGACCTGCTCTTGTACATTTCGTACCCGTTGGAGGGGATGGGGGAAGTAATGCTAATCTTGGGGGAATTTGGCAATTTTTCAGGGTATAAATTGAACATGGGGAAAAGCGAGATGTTTGCGATCCAGGCAAGAGGGCAGGAGAAGAGACTGGGAGAGCTGCTGTTTTGAATGGTCGGAAGAGCTTTCCATATCTGGGAATCCAGGTTGCCTGGAAATGGGAGGTACTACACAAGTTAAACCTATCCCAGTTGGTAGAGCAAATGGAAGGGGACTTTAAGAGATGGGACATGCTCTCGCTATCACTGCCGGGGAGGGTACAGACCATGAAAATGACGTTCCTCCCCAGATTTCTGTTTGTCTTTCAGTGCTTCCCTATCTTCATTCCTAAGGCCTTTTTCAAGCGGGTGAATAAGATTATTTTGGGCTTTGTGTGGGCGAGTAAAATCCCGCGAGTGAAGAAAGTGTTGCTGGAGTGCAGTCGGGGGAAGGGTGGGTTGGCGCTGCCGAACTTCTGCAATTACTACTGGGCGGGTAAAATAGCCATGATCAGGAAGTGGGTAGTGGGGGAGGGGTCGGCATTGGAGCGGATGGAGCGGCGTCGTGTAAAGACATCAGTCTGGGAGCATTAGTAACGACACCTCTGCCGTTCTCGCCGTCCCGATACTCCACAGGTCCGGTGATAGTGGAGGCTCTGAGGATCTGGCGCAGTGGAGGAGATATAAGAGAGTGGAGGGAGCATCCATTTGGACCCCGATTTATGACAACCACAGGTTTGGACCGGGTAGGCTAGATGGCGGGTTCCGGAGTTGGCAGAGGGCAGGAATTAGAAGGATGGGGGATCTATTTAGAGCTGGGATCTATGAAAGCTTTGGAGGATAAATTTTAATTGCCCGCAGGGAATGGTGTTGCTAACTTTGCCTTAGTTCAATTGCTCTGTTTTATTACCTTTGCTCTTGAGTCGCCAGGTATCTTTATGATACCGCCACGGGGTTCAAGTCCGAGTAATGATCAATAATCCAATACACCGATTAGTAGATTTAAATCAAAGCACATTTATAATACACAGTAATCGCTACTATTAGTATGCAGATGGCTGTTGTTTTGTTATGCTGATGGTTGCTGGTATCGATATTGCCTGGCCTTTCCAGAGGTAAATACACAGCCTACCTGCAGCTGCTGGTTTTTGTCTTGTTGGCTGACTTTCCCATCAGCCTTTGCCGTTCGCCATTTTGAATCGGGAGTTGGCCATTTTAAGTGGCTACAATGGTTTGGGGTATTTGCAGGTGCGCGACTTCCTGAGAAAACAGGTGCCGCTTTTCCGCTGCTGCTGCCACGGGGGATACAGGATAGAGTAGTTTCCAGTTTCTGGGTGTGAGAGGGGAAGGTATCGGATATTTACCAGGAGCTTTCGGAGGCGGAGGAATCTCCGGTGAAGGAGCTTAAGAGCAAGTGCGAGGATGAGCTAGGAAGAGAGATAGAGGCGGGTCTATGGGCGGATGCCTTAAGCAGGGTTAATACTTTAGCTCACTGGGTAAATCGCTGGCTTTTAAAGCAGACCAAGGCAGGCCAGCAGCACGGTTCAATTCCCGTAACAGCCTCCCCGAACAGGAGCTGGAATGTGGCAACTGGGGGCTTTTCACAGTAACTTCATTGAAGCCTACTCGTGACAATAAGCGATTTTCATTTCATTTTTCATTTCATGTGCCAGGCATAGCCTGATACAATTTAAGGTAGTCTACCGGGCACACATGACAGTGGCCAGGGTGAGCAAGTTTTTCAGGGTAGAGGACTGGTGTGCGAGTGCGCGGGAAGCCCAGCAAATCATGTCCACCTGTTTTGGGCAAGCCTGAAGCTTAGAGGGTTTTGGCAGGGTTTTGCTAAAAACACGGGTGGTGCCGAGTCCGGAGGTAGTGATCTTCGGAGTGTCGGAAGATCCGGGAATTCAGGGGGCGAAAGAGGCCGATGTCCTGGCCTTTGTCTCCCTGGTAGCCCGGAGACGGATCTTATTAATGTGGAGGGACTCTAAGCCCCCGAGTGTAGAGACCTGGGTTAGTGACATGGCTGGGTTTCTCAGTCTTGAGAAAGTAAAGTTTCCCTTAAGAGGGTCAAAGTTAGGGTTCTCCCGGAGGTGGCAGCCGTTCATCGACTTTCTCGGGGAAAATAAAAAATGTCAGCAGATGCATTATTCCAGGGGGGTGGGGCGGGGATTGTTGTTGTATGGTTGAGGTGTGTGAAGATTGGGCCGGGGGGGGGGGGGGGGAGAATGTTTATGTTACCATGTTGATGTCATTGTTTTTGTTACTGTTATAAAAATTTTCAAATGCCTTAATAAAATATTATTTAAAAAAAAAGTTAAATTTAACAAAATAATTCAACTGCTGAAAAATTTGTGCTTAATTTTTTTTGTTTAATGAACAGTTAAACCTTATTTTGCCCTATCTTTTAACAACTTCATTTATACTTTATTTCTTGATAAATGTACTGAGATTTGTTGCTAACTAATGGTTGACTAATCAAACAAATTGACTATTTTTTGTGTGGTGGTTATGGAAAGAAAGCATATATCCCAAGGGATTCTCGGCTCCATTTCCAATTGGATAACAAAGGTTAGATTCACTTCGTGTTGATGCAGAAGTAAATGTCTCCCAGCTATGCCTTGCATTATCTTACAAACCTTTCGTTTATATTTCTTAATGAGATAGTAACTTTTACTAATTGCTTTTGTGCATCACATATGACGCAACACGTCATTAAAATTCAGTGAAGCAGTCTATTGGATGTGCTGTAATTTTAAAATGCCTTGCTGGCAGAAATTGTTATTTTAACAATTTCAGTTCAAAAAGTAGATGAAGAAAATTTTGTAAACTTGTTGGTTTTGAGTCATAAGTTTATCTATTGTGTTGTATATTTGGAGTTTAATATAAAAATAGTATGCAGAATATCTGTTACTGTTTGTGGCCTTGATGCAGGATGTTGCAAAGTCCTTTTTTTAAAGTTGAGATATATCATGCAATATGGAATTAAGCTGAATATTAATGTTTTGAACCATGCAACTTAGAAGGAGGTGCTTAACAGTTTGAATGTGCCCAAATGAATGTATTTCACCTAATTTAGTTTTCCTATTAGTTACATCTCAGGATTTCTTCTTGTACATCTATATCCATACATCCATTAATCCAGTACTTCCACCACTAATTCCTTTCTCTGCAGCCTCTGTAACACCTCTACCCCACCTCACAGTCTTTGTGTGAATCTAAGTCTCAACTTTTTTTTTTAGTTGTTGGCATTATTTATTGGGTGACAATCTATCTCCTATACTGGATCCTTACAGTGAGATGAACTAGTGTTTGAACATGGGAGCAGATGGTAGCCCTTTTAGAATTTTCTCATTCTGTTTTGCCACAGGAGCGGGATAGAGCATGACACAATCATACTGGCACATCAGAGATGAGAGAACTGCTTTAGATGTACAGATGTTGAAAAAAAATTAGCTTAGTGACATTTCTGTTGCGGAATTGTTTGTCGAGTAGAAGTATCTGTACCTTTCCCACGCTACTTGTGGAGTAGCTACAATAGGAATGTACAATTTTAGTTTAGTTTATCTGGCAGTTTGTCAGTGTTCTGGTTCAGCCTGAGACAGTGGCCAGGGATGCAATAGGTGACCAGGGAACAGTTTGGCTGGGACCAAAGATGATGGCTTTGGTTTTCCCATTGTTTAACTGGTAAACGTAGAAGCAGAGGAGAAGTTGAAAGATATATGGTGGTGAATCTCCAAGTTTGATGTTGCAATCATATTCCCATAGCAGTCCTTTACATACATTCAGCACGCTCTGTATGAAGTAGTTTAGTTCAAACACTTCTACCCAGTCTTCATGCTTGAAGCTGAGCATCTGTGAAGAGAGATTGACTTGGGAAGATCTGGGCTGGCTTGAATGAGAATATTACTTCAACTGTTTTGAAGTTTGGTGATCAGTACAAGTGAGAATACATGAAGACTGTATTGTTGATTTTAAGTATACTTTGTAGTTGAAACAAAGTAGGGATCTTGATGCAGAAATTAGGATGTTTCTTTGAAGAAAGTTGAAAACAATATTTGCCAAACACTCATGTCTGTGCTAGAGGGAAACTACAGTATGCATATCTCCAAACTGATGCAGACTGTAACCTAAAAATGTTTAAGTTTTAACTGGGAGAAAAATTAAATGGTAAATATAATTTCCAGGAATAAAATTGGTTGTATTTGTGCTCTGGTCTCATCAGCTGTCCTTGCCTTCAATGCAGCAGTATGCTATTGCAGAAGGGGAGGCATGGTTTTCTCAGTTGTCTAAATGGCTAGTGGTCTAAATGGCTAGTGTGTAGTGCATTTAACGTCAACAGCCCAGATTAGATTCCTGTTGGCTGAGTTGGATTTGGGGCTTACCTCCTTGCCCTGCTCGTGAGAGTGGAAGGCAAAACATGACTCAAGAAAATGGCTCAGAATGAAGCATGAGCAAGGAGCTGCTTTCGGACAGAGCACACATGATTGAATTAATTGCATGAATAGCTTTGTTTCTCAGCAGATATGGTAATTTCTAGAAACCTCCATCTAGCATGTTTTAGAATTTTCTTTCAATGAGTATCTCACATTTGCTGAAAGCAAATTAGATTGAAATTGAAACACAATTTAAGAAAATTTTGGGGGAAAAAAATCATGTAACTATTTTGAGTAGGAACTTAAATACATACAGCTAAGTTACTTTTGTCAGGCATAAGTTTGGTATAGTATTTACAGATCTGTCAATGTATGCATTAGGTGGCCGGTTATCGATCTTCTATAAATCATTTACTATCTCTTGCATTGCTTTTTTCAAGAACTGGAATGAAAATTAAAGCATGTTTATACTTTATATTTATGGATAACTAGCGCTTGCACTTGTACACAAAGATAAATGAGGTGCAAAGATACTAAGACTCTAAGATTGGGGCAGTTATAGTTCAGAAGCTGCAAAGTGCTCATAAAGAATTTTGGAATTTGTGGCAAACCTCTCCAATATGCTTGGAATGTATGAATCTAATAGGACAATTGCATAAGGCAGAAATGTAAAAGTTGCCCTTGTTATTACAAGGGGAGAGCAATTCAGTTGACCTAAAATATCACTGCAAGTGGACAGTTTGTGAAGATCATCTGAACATTACACTTATTGTGTCAGTGAACTTATTTAATGCGGGGGTTATTAATATTTTAAGGATTTTCGCTGTTTTACTTTCTTACAGACGGGGTCATTGTGCATTTACTATGCTATACGTATCGCATGTTGCTGTGGATCTGGAGTTTCATGTAGGCCAGACCAGATAAAGGTGGTAGGTTTCCTTCCCCAAAGGGCACGAGTAAACCAGAGGGCATTAGTAAACAACAATCAATGATGGTTTCATGGTCACCGTTACTCAGACTAGTCTTATATTCCAAATTTATTAATTGAATTTAAATTTCACCAGTGTCTCTAGGTTATTAGTCCAGTGACATTACCACTGTGCCACTGATTTGTTGTTGATTCTACTGACTCCATAATCTTGTGTCTTGGCAGTGTGTTCCAGAAGCAATGACTCTCTGCAAGATGAAAAACTTGCTACCTTCTAAAGTAACTTCTCTTTTCCTTTGAATTTAATATTATAACCCAACTTACTTGGTAACTTTTATATGTCTTCTAAGTGTGTTTCTCCAATGTAAATAATTTTGGACCTTTGCCTCATAAAAGTAGAGTTCCAAAGATTGATGGTATCCCAGTCATCCTCCCATGGACCTTTCCTATAGCCTTAGTATTTTTCACTCTTTGCAAGCACTAGATCTGGTGTCACACTTGAAGTGTGAATGTACCAAAGCCTTGTCACATGGTCGTTGAACCTATTGATAAAATAGTCTTCAGCCTATTTATTTTCCATAACTATGACTACATACTGTTGTGCATCTTTAATGAGTGAATGAGAGAAACCAGTTAGGTACTGATTTATTACTTTCAGTAGGTGATCTGTATGACATAGTTTTATAATACTTAGGTGCATATGTTCAATGCAATAATAGGCCCACCTTCTCTAAATCAGCCTGCGATCTATCAATTTATTTTGAATTACTAATTCCCATCCACATTTTTCTTTTCAAATCAAGATTAATCTTAATCACCATTATTGTGTATGAATGCAGTATAAAACTAAATGGGAAAACTTATAAGGGGATGGTGTTTAACTGCAGCATGACACTGGGTCTTGTAGATGTTTGAACTTTTCTTCTCTTCTAACCCTCCCTGCCCATCTACCGTATAAATGTCTGTCAGCAAAATGTCTGTCAGCATCATAGGAAGTTAACTATGTACTATTTTGGGGTACATGCTTTGTGAATAGTTGAATCCATTTCTTATACCAGCAGCTTTAAAAAGCCGAACTGTGTGAGGCACAGTGCCATTATGTAATTCATTAAAAAAGTGCACTTAGATTTGAGGCAATTTTCTTTCCTAGGTAAAAGTTTACTATTTACTATTTAGGTAAAAGTTCCTGAGGTCTCTAAATTTCATGCACAGTAGCTGATGTCTTTATAACTTATTTGCACAGCCTGATACTGTTGAAAAGCAATGATAGCTCTTCTATTTCATCACTGCCGCAATGTGATGTTGTTTTGAGATACTATTGTTTCTGTGGACGAACCGCCGCTGTTGCTGTTTGAGTATTACTGTAATAAAGTGACTAAAATACAGGGATACTTTGTAACTTATTGGATCAGAGTTTAGTATTTTGATCAATTACAGGAAATTGTCGCTTTACGCCGACGACCTGCTTCTGTATATTTCTGACCCGTTACGGGGGATGGGGGAGATTATGCGGATCTTAGGGGGATTCGGTCGGTTTCGGGGTATAAAGTGAGATGTTCGCGATCCAGTCGAGGGGGCAGGAGAGGAAACAGGGAGAGCTGCTGTTTAGAGTGGTGGGAAGGAGTTTTTGCTCCATGGGACTCCAGGTGGCATGGGAATGGGAGACATTGCACAAGCTAAACTTGTCCAGGCTTGTTTTGGGGGGGGGGGGGGGGGGGGTGAGAGAGAGCGAGCGTGTAGAGGCGGCATCATGCAAGGACACAAGTCTGAGGGCACTGATAACGGCACCTCTGCCGTTCTCGCCAGCCCGGTACTCTACAAGCCTGGTGGTGGTGGCGGCACTGAGAGTCTGGGGGCAGTGGTGGAATATAGGAGGGCGGAGGGACCATCGGTCTGAGCCCTGATTTACAATAACCATTGGTTTGTACCGGGAAGGCTGGATGGAGGGACGGAGAGCAGGGATCAAGCGAATGGGAGATTCATTTATAGATGGGAGCTTCCCCTGTTTGAAGGATTTGGAGGAAAAATTTGAACTGCCAGCAGAGAATGGGTTTAGGTATCTGCAGGTACGGGATTTTTTGAGAAGGCAGGTTCCGACCTTTCCGCTCCTGCCACCACGGGGGATACAAGACAGGGTAGTTTCCAGAACGGGGGTGGGAGAGGGGAAGGTATCGGATATCTACAAAGAGCTTATGGAGTCGGAGGAAACTCAGATAGAGGAGCTAACGGGCATTTTCTTTCCTAGTTCTGTACTATTTAGGTAAAAGTTCCTGAGGTCTCTAAATTTCATGCACAGTAGCTAATGTCTTTATAACTTATTTGCACAAGATGAGCTAGGGGGAGAGATAGAGGAGGGTTTGTGGGCGGATGCCTTAGGCAGAGTTAACACATCCTCATCAGGTGCCAGGCTCAGCCTGATACAATTTAAGGTAGTCCACTGGGGCACACACGACGGTGGCCCGGATGAGCAAGGTTTTTGGGATAGAGGACAGGTGTGTGAGGTGCGCGTGAGGGCCAGCAAATCATGTCCACGTGTTTTGGCATGCCCGAAGCTTAGAGGATTTTGGCAAGGTTTCGCTGATGTCATGTCCACAGTACTTAAAACAAGGGTGGTGCCGAGTCCAGAGGTGGCGATCTTTGGAGTGTCGGAAAAGCCGGAAGTCCAGGGGATGAGAGAGGCTGACGTTTTGGCCTTTGCCTCCCTGGTAGCCCGGAGACGGATACTGTTTTTAAAAAAATATATATATATTTATTAAAGTTTTTTAACAACACAATTGACCGACCTTCCTCTAACGCTTCGCGAGGTAGTCTAGGAACGGTTGCCACTGCCTGTAGAACCCCTGCGCAGACCCTCTCAAGGCAAACTTAATCCTCTCCAGCTTTATGAACCCAGCCATGTCGTTTATCCAGGCCTCCAGGCTAGGGGGCTTCGCCTCCTTCCACAATAGCAAGATCCTTCGCCGGGCTACTAGGGACGCAAAGGCCAGAATTCCGGCCTCTTTCGCCTCCTGCACTCACGGCTCATCCACTACTCCGAATATTGCTAGCCCCCAGCTTGGCTTGACCCGGACTTTCACCACCTGAGATATTGTTCCTGCCACTCCTCTCCAGAACCCCTCCAGTGCCGTGCATGACCAAAACATATGGACATGGTTCGCCGGACTCCCTGAACACCTTCCACATCTGTCCTCTACCCCAAAGAACCTACTCAACCTCGCCCCCGTCAAGTGCGCTCTGTGAACCACCTTAAATTGTATCAGGCTGAGCCTGGCACATGAGGAGGAGGAATTAACCCTGAGACGGATACTGTTAATGTGGAGGGACTCGAAGCCCCCAAAATCAGAGACCTGGGTTAGCAACATGGCTGGGTTGCTCAGTCTTGAGAAAATAAAGGTCGCCCTAAGAGGGTCAATGTGAGGGTTCATCTGGAGGTGGCAGCTGTTTGTCGACTTTTTCAGGGAAAATTAAATGTCAGCGGAGGCAGAAATCTAGTGGGGCTGGGGTTTAGGTTATTTTTTCTTTGTTGGGGTTGTGAGGAATGTGTCAGGGATGGAAATGTTTTATATACTATGTTTATGTTATTATTATAAAAACTATAAATACCCTAATAAAATGTTTTTAAAAATTACAGGAAATTGTCACTTAACATCTCACACAATGTTGTCTTGCGTTAATGTCGCTCTCCAATCAGAACCCTGCATTCACTTTGCGTTGCTGTAATTTCATGTTAACATTGCGCTGTGCCTTGTGTATGTTCTCCTGTAACTTCCATGGTGAGCCTGCTAGTGCTGTGTCTTGGGTAAATTGGGAAACAGGCAATTATGGGGAGGTTTATGAGGGTCCGACAGACTTTTCGTATAACGCATTTTGCCAGGAACCAATTAACGGTGTGAAGCGAGGACTTCCTGTATCGTGTTGCATCTTGGTTCATGTTATTTGAAGTAATGAAGTCCCTGAAACTTGCTTGGTCTGAATTCATTAAGTGTATAAAAGCTTGTGTGTGTAATTGGTTTTCAAAGATTCTTAATATAATTCTGCCTCACAGCACCTGTTCTAGAAATATGTTACCATCCCTTCACTGTCGCTGGGTTAAGTTCCCAGAACTCCGATCCTACTAGCACTGTGGGTGTACCGACACCATATGGTGTGCGATGGTTCAATTAGACAGCTCACCACCACCTTCTTGAGGACAATTAGGGGCGAGCAATAGTGTTGACCTTGTCGGTGATGCCCACATCTCATGAATGCACTTTTTAAAAATAAAGGAATAGACTGCATTAGGATATTTTGCCATTCATTTATTCAGAATGTATTCATCACTGCAGAACTAGTTACAAAAAAAAAATCCTTTCAAATCCGTTTTATTAATACCCACTTAAAAAAAAGATTGATATATTTGGGCAGCACGGTAGCATAGTGGTTAGCACAATTGCTTCACAGCTCCAGGGTCCCAGGTTCGATTCCCGGCTTGGGTCACTGTCTGTACGGAGTCTGCACGTTCTCCCTGTGTGTGCATGGGCTTCCTCCGGGTGCTCCGGTTTCCTCCCACAGTCCAAAGATGTGCAGGTTAGGTGGATTGGCCATGCTAAATTGCCCTTCGTGTTGGGTGGGGTTGCTGGGTTATGGGGATAGGGTGTGGGTGTAGGCTTGGTTAGGGTGCTCTTTCCAAGAGCCGGTGCAGACTCGATGGGCTGAATGGTCTCCTTCTGCACTGTAAATTCTATGTCTATTTAAGTACCTGGATCATGTGGCCTTGGATCATGTGGTTAGCGGCAAAGGAACAGCAGGTGCCATTCACCTCACCAACGGGTGTCCACAAATGTTTGTAGGCTTTAAAATGGAGCCTTGCTGTAATCCAGTGTCTGATCCAGTGTAGAGCCCTCTAGAGGACCTGTGGCATGTGGGAATAGGAAAAGCAATACCAAGGCTCTTTAATCAGCCTGATTGAAGAATGCTCTCAAAGACCTACAGTGTAAACAAAGTAGTCTAAATTACGAACAATTGAATTCAGAGCAGGCATAGATCATTTGGACCCTCAACGCCAATCAATAAGATTATAGTTGACCTGAATGTGGCTGTAGCTCCACATTCCACTTACTCTATTAACTTTGACTGACTTGTTAGTTAAGAGTTTATCTGCCTCTGCCTTAAAAATATTTATTGCCTCCACTGTTCTGTGGGGAAAAGAGTTCCAAAGCTTCATGAACCTCCGAGAAAAGCTAACTTCTGATGGATTGTGACTATGCTTCTAAAATTATTTTTTCAATGTCGGAGAGGTTGTTTGGCAGGAATGATCAAATATCGTGAAACTGTTGAATTCACCTACTCTAAATTTTTATTGTGTCTTTAGTGGGGCGATAGTTCCTGCCGGTGTATGCCGTTTCAATGTTGAGTCTTTTGGTAAGGTACTGCGTAACCTGTCAGGAATACCTTGTTTCTCCACACCAGCGACTGAATTTCTGTGTTTAAATACGCCTCAGCAGACATAATTTACTCCATAATAACAATGAGCAAAATTGTCCGTACTTGCGCAAACTTCGACAGCTGGTTTGTGAACTCATCACCCCACTTTTGTAGTTGGCTGATACTGTCTGTTTGCTCATAACAGTGAGACTGTTGAATGGATATATGTATTTTTCTTGACTACCATAATAAAGCTTAGTCATGGCACGAATCAACTCCAGCCTCCCGGATTGCCTTGATCCACTACAGTTCGCCTACCGCTGCAACAGGTCCACAGCAGACACCATCTCCATGGCCCTGCACTCTACCCTGGAACACCTAGATAACAAAGACACATATGTCAGACTCCTATTTATCGACTACAGCTCGACCTTCAACACCATCATTCCTACAAAACTCATCTCCAAACTCCTTGGCCTCGGCTCCTCCCTCTGTGACTGGATCCTGAGCTTTCTAACCCACAGGCCACAATCAGTAAGGATAGGCAACAACACCTTCTCCACGATCATCCTCAACACCGGTGCCCCACAAGGCTGTGTCCTCGGCCCCCTACTATGCTCCTTGTATACCTATGACTGTGGCCAAATTCCCCTCCAACTCGATTTTAAAATTTGCTGATGACACCACAGTAGTGGGTCGGATTTCAAACAATGACGAAACAGAGTACAGGAATGAGATAGAGAATCTGGTGAACTGGTGCGACAACAATAATATCTCCCATCAATGTCAACAAAATGAAGGAGATTGTCATCGACTTAAGGAAGCGTAATGGAGAACATGCCCCTGTCTACATCAATGGGAACGAAGTAGAAAGGGTCGAGAGCTTCAAGTTTTTAGGTGTCCAGATCACCACCAACCTGTCCTGGTTCTCCCCCCCCCCCCCCCCCCCCCCCCCCCCCCAATGCCGACACTGTAGTTAAGAAAGCCCACCAACGACTCTACTTTCTCAGAAGACTAAGGGAATTTGGCATGTCACCTACGACTCTCTCCAACTTCTACAGATGCACCATAGAAAGCATTCTTTCTGGTTGTATCACAGCCTGGTATGGATCCTGCTCTGCCAAAGACCACAGGAAATTACAAACGGTCGTGAATGTAGCCCAATCCATCACGCAAACCAGCCTCCCACCCATTGCACCCACGCAAGTCAGCTGACTCCTGTTGACCCCGGCCGCTCCCACCTCTCCTTCGACTCCTCCCATTGTGGGATTTCCCCTCCCCCTCCATTACCCACCAGCAGGCTCTCCGCCTCCCCCTTCCATCCCAAGCACGGGAAAAATCCCGTGCTGCCCCGCCCCCCTCCAGCCTTCAGCGCGGGAAAAAGCCCACGCTTTCCACCTGCCTGGCCCAGCCTCTGGTGCAGCTCCTTTTACAGGCCCAGTCCCCTCACCCCCAACTCGGGCCTCCCCCTCCCCCACGCCCCTACCCCCGTTTACTTGCCCCCCCCCCCCAAGAGTCCACCCGACAGACCCAACCAAAACAGTGCCCAACCCACCCTAACCACCCACACTGAACCAAAAAGAAACTAGAACAAAGAACCCCCCCCCCCATAAAATGTAACACAACAACAACAATCCCCGACCCTCAGTTTGTGTCCAGCTTCTTGGCCTGAACAAAGGCCCACGCCTCCTCCAGGGACTCAAAATAATGGTGCCGGTCCTTGTAGGTGACCCACAGTCAAGATCTTGTCCTCGTTATCTGAGATCTTTTATTGGACTTCGCGGATCGCCACCCTCTGGGCCGTCTGGGTCTCCAGCAGCTTATCAATAGAAGCCTTCATCGGCTCCAGCAGGTCCGCTTTGTGCTCCCTGAAGCAGCGCTGGATAACCTCCTGCTGATTCTGCGCCCATTGCATCCACGCTGCCTGGTCCCCGCCCGCCGCCATCTTGCTCTTCTTCACTTGCACTTTCTTTGGGTTCACCACCACTTTTTTTAGTCGCCCCGCTCCTGGTCCAAGCCATACACTCTATCGGGGGAATGTTGCAGACTTCTTCCCACACCGGGAAATGTCAAACAAATGCCTTTGGGGGCTCTAAAAAGAGCCCAAAAGTCCGTTCCAAGCGGGAGCTGCCGAACGTGCGACTTAGCTCTGCATAGCCGCAACCGGAAGTCATCAGATATTCAAATCTTTTATGTTACCTGAATATGGTTTCTCTGCCATCGGTTACCGCATATTGATTGGATTGTAATCTTGCTTGTTTATCAAGCAGCGTTGGAATTAAAAAAAAAAAAAACCTGTTTATTGAATAAAATTCTTCAATAGGATTTTTGTGCACCATTTAATTTAAGGACTGTCAAATCGATTGTGTTATTATTCTGTTGCATTTGTGACATAGCTGAAAACTATTGTTTCCTTTGTAACTGGTACCAATTCAGTGTTTATATCTGTAGAAAGTGGTGTTGTGAGCAAAACTATTAAAAAAAAAAATTTAGATTACCCAATTCATTTTTTCCAATTAAGGGGCAATTTAGCGTGGTCAATCCACCTAGCCTGCACATCTTTGGGTTGTGGGGGCGAGACCCACGCAAACACGTGGAGAATGTGCAAACTCCACACGGACAGTGACCCAGAGATCGAACCTGGGACCTCTGCGCCGTGAGGCAGCAGTGCTACTCACTGCGCCACCGTGCTGCCCCTTGTGAGCAAAACTGACCAGATGTTTTGGGAACTACTGGATGTCTCATGCATTCATTTAGATGATTTTGGATTATTGTTTGTATGTTTGTTTAAATTGTTGGCCTGTTCTTGTTCGGAAATGACTACATATGTTCTGTAAAAATCTACTTGAATCAGCGAATCAATCAAGCTGGGAGCATAGTAAATCTTGCTGCTTTAGAAGAAACAAGAGCTCTCTACTCATCAGTTTTTACACCCAGACATTGCATGCTATAGAAAAAGTATATTTAGCCATGTAAACAGCTTTTTTCAATGGTCTGAATTTTTATTCAAGTGGATAGATGCTAGATTATAATTTGGTCTTATTTCAGCTTCGTTGGTAGTGCTTTAAAAACTGTGTTGCGTATTAGAATTATCATAGAATTAGAATTATCATAGAATTTACAGTGCAGAAGGAGGCTATTCGGCCCATCGAGTCTGCACTGGCTCTTGGAAAGAGCACCCTACCCAGGGTCCACACCTCCACCCTATCCCTATAACCCAGTAACCCCACCCAACACTAAGGGCAATTTAGCATGGCCAGTCCATCTAACCTGCACATCTTTGGACTGTGGGAGGAAACCGGAGCACCCGGAGGAAACCACGCACACACTGGGAAAATGTGCAGACTCCGCACATTAGCTATGGATTACAGGGAGTATAGAATATACAAACATCTTTTGCTTATTCTTGATATTGCCTCTTGAAGGATTTTAATTCCATTTAAAAAAAATAAAAAAATTGACTTGATTTCAAGTCACGTGGATATCTGTGTGCAATTGTAACTTGTGACAAAGTCCAGTGATTTATTTTTGTTATGAAAATTTGGTTTATTCATGTGGCACTAACAAATCTGCGCAATTTTGTTATTTATCACTTAAGCCAATGGTTTCCAATGCAGATGGTCAAAATTGGAAGTTGTTGGTAATGTCTTACAACACTTTGGCATCATGCAGAAATTGATTACTGTATTTCCTTAAAATTCAAAGCATGTTTATTTACAAAAGTAGTAATCATTTAATTTTGAAATCTTAATTTCTTCAGCTTCACTGGTTTAGCACAGTAGGCTAAACAGCTGGCTTGTAATGCAGAACAAGGCCAGCAGCGCGGGATCAATTCCTGTACCGGCCTCCCCGAACAGGCGCCGGATTGTGGCGACTAGGGACTTTTCACAGTAACTTCATTAAACCCTATTTGTGACAAGCAATTATCATTATTATTTTACATCAAATCACTGTCCACCCATCTGGTGCCGTGGGGTGCATTTGCATATTATCTTATGTAGTAACTTGTTTATATGGTAGCAAAGTAGTTAACGTTACTGGACTACTAGTCCAGAGATTTGGACCAGTTTCCTTTAAAATTTAATTGTGTGTGGTCCTTTTTTTTTTCTGTGCCTGGTTCCCTTAAACTGATGAAAGATTGGTGACCTGAAACATTAACACTCATTTCCCTCAGGTGCTTCCCGATCTGCTTAGTATTTACAGAATGTTGTTTTTACCCTCCATTACCAGATAATGCGGTGCTGCGAGGAAACAACAAAATTGTTTCCAATCGCAATCTGTAACCGTATGCCTGACATATATCTACCACTACTATCAAGCCAGGTGATCAATTCCAGTTCCGGTTCAATGAGGAATATACCAGAGCTTGTCAGAACAACAGTAGGCATATTTTAAAAATGAGTTGCTACAGCAAATGCCTGCAGAACACTGGAAGCAGCGTGCTACAGCAGAACTAAAAGATCTCACCAACAATGGATCAATTTTTAAACTTTGTAGTCTTGGCACATGCAGCCATGAATGGCACTGGACAATTAAATAGTTAAAGTGAGGAGGTCTCTATGATGGCAGTCACCTCCTGACCCCCTAAGGCCTGTCCACCATTTACAAGACACAAGTCAGGAGTGTAATGAAATACTCTCCACTTGCCTGGATGAGTGTAGCTCCAACAACAATCAAGAAGTTTGACAACATCCAGGACAAAGCAGCTCGCTTGATTGCTCCCCCTTCCACAAACATTCAAACCCTCCACCACCGATGAACAGTGGCAATCGTGTGTACCATCTACAAGATGCACTGCAGTAACTCACCAAGGTTCCTTTGACAGCATCTTCCAAACCCACGACCACTACCATCTAGAAGAACAAGAGCAGCAGATACCTGGGAATCCCACCACCTGGAGGTTCCCCTCCATGTCACTCACCATCCTGACTTGAAAATATATTGTCGTTCCTTCACTGTCACTGGGGCAACATCCTGGAATTCCCTCCCTAACAGCATAATGGGTGTACCTATACCTCAAGGACTGCAGCGGTTCAAGAAGGCAACTCACCACTACCTTCTGAAGGGCAACTAGGGATGGGCAATAAATGCTGGCCTAACCAGTGATGCCCGCATCCCGTAAATGAATTTTTAAAAAAGTCAAGGACGTGACTGCAGGAGGCAAGACTGATGCACCTGCAACCATCTTCAGTCAGAAGTGTCAAGTGGATGATCCACCTCTGTCGCCTACTGAGACCTCCACCATCACAGAGGATGCCAGTCCTCACTAATTCAGCTTACTCCATTTGATATCACGAAATGCCCGAGCCCAATGGATAAAGCTAAGACTATGGGCAACATTTTAGCTTCAGTGCTGAAGATCTGTGCTTCAAACCATGTTGTGCTTCAACCAAGTTGTAGTGCAGCTACAATACAGGCATCTACGGGACAGTGGAAAATTGCCCAGGCATGTCCTGCCCACAAAAAGGACAAATCCAATGTAGCGAATATCACCATGTCAGCCGATTGTCATCAGCAAAGAGATGGAAGGGGTTTTGTCAGTGCTGCAAGTGGTACTTAGCAGTAACCTGAGCAATGCTCAAATTAGGCTCTATCGAGATGACAGCCTTAGTCAAAACGGGGACAAAAGAGTTAAATTACAGATTTGAGTTGCGTACTGCTCTTGATATCAAGGCAATATTTGATTTGAGTGTGGTATCCAGGAGTCCAAGTAAAATTGAAGTGAACTGGGACTGGGGGAGACTCCACTGTTTGGAGTTAAATCTAGCACAAAGAAAGAGAGTTGACGTTGTTGGAGGTCAATCATCTTCGCCTCAGGACATTCCTGCAGGAGTGCCTCGGGTAATGTCCTTGGCCCAATTATCTACAGTGCTACATTAATCACCCTCTATCATAAGATCAGATGTGATGTTCGTTAATGATTGCACAGTGTTCACTTCGCTTACATTTACAGCTTTTCAGAAAGTGACATATCCTCATATGCAACAAGAGCATTCAGACTTAATCCAGTGGGCTCAGCCTATTCATAATAATAATCTTTATTAGTGTCACAAGCAGGCTTACATTAAGGTTCTTGTCAAAGTCGCCACATGCCAGCGCCTGTTTGGGTACGCTGAGGGAGATTTCTGAAAGTCCAATTCACCTAACCATGTATTTCGAGGTTTGTGGAGGAAACCGGAGCACCCGGAGGAAACCCACGCAGACACGGGGAGAATGTGCACAGACAGTGGCCCAAACTGGAAATCGAACCCGGGTCCCTGCTAACCACTGTGCTACTGTTCTGCCCACAACACTTGTTTCTAACTTTTGGTTGGCTCAATTGGCTCTGTTTTATAACCTTTGCTCTAGAGTCGCCAGGTATTTTTATGATACCGCCACGAGGTTCAAGTTCAAGTAATGATCAATAACTCAATACACCAATTAGTAAAATTCAAATCAAAGCACATTTATTATACACAGTAAATCGCTACTCATGCATAAACTCTACTTTCTAAGCTATTTCTGTCACTAACAGGCCAATACTTAGCTTCGGACTGGTCCACCAGGTCAGGGGAACAAATGGCCTTTCGTTCGGGTTCTGAGTCTGCGGGATTCAAAAGCTGGTATGGACTGGTTGCTAGGAGCGCCTATCTCGTAGCGAGCATTGACTTGAAACTTACGTTCTTGGAGGCCGCCGGACAGGTCACTGTCAAGGGTTGGTTCGCGTTGCTGAGTGACCCTGTCAAGAAGGACGATTTAAACTTGGGGGCTTTACTTTATAGTCCCCAGGGGCTTCCCGCCCTTCGGGGCGGACCCCGTACCTCGTTTCAAGTGATTGGACTTTGTTCCAATACCGGAGCTGTTCCCTGATCGTTGGGCGGTCTTTAAGTGTCCGTTAACCTCTTTTGTGTAGGCTCCTGCTGGCGCCGAGTTGTCTGGCTTGGCCTTGTTTACCTCAAAATATTTTGATTGTTCCCGGGGATCGCTCATTACTATGTAGATGGCTGCTTGTATCGATGCTGTCTGGGCTTTTGCAGAGTCTAATACACAGTAAACTTGCACTTGCTAGTTTTTGCCTGTGCTGGCTGAATTTCCCTTCAGCCTTTGCTGTTCTCCATTTTAAGTCAGGAAGTGGCCAACTCAGGTGGCTACACACTTTGGAGTAAAATGAATTAGCTGAGGACTTGCATTTGCTGAGGCATCTCTGACGGTGGGGAACTCCGAGGTGGACCATCCACTCGGCATTTTTGGCTGAAATGATTGCAGATGCTTCAATCTTGCTTTCTGCAATTCGTATCACCCAAGTGCCATTCTCAGCAAGAGAGTCTAAACACTTCCTCTTGACATTCAATGGCATTCGCAATCACTGAATCGCCAAACTATGAACCAGAAGTGTAACTAGACTACTGTATAAATACTCTAGTTATAAGTGTAGGTCAGAGGTTGGGTATTCCACAACGAGTGAATCCTCTGACTCTTGAAGTGGAATAGTTTCCACTTGCTTGTATAAATGCAGTCCCAACAACACTTTAAGCTTGACACCATCCAGAACAAAGCAGTACACTTGAATGGCACCCATCCACCACTTTAAACATTCACTCCCTCTGTCACCAATGGAACATGGCAGCAATACTGTTAGGTAATTTGGACATTCTGAATTCTCCCTCTGTGTACCCGAACAGGCGCCGGAGTGTGGCGACTAGGGGATTTTCACAGTAACTTCATTGCAGTATTAATGTAAGCCTACTTGTGACAACAAATAAAGATTACTAACTGCATGATGTACTGTAGCAACCTGCCAAGCTTCAACCACTTGCATATCTGCTACCGTTTCCACCTAAAAGGATAAGGGCAGTTGGGGCATGGGATCACCACCACCTGCAGTCCCCCCTCCAGGTCTCACACATTGACATGGAAAATGTAGTCATTCCTCCTGCTGGATCAAAATCTTGGGACCACCTATTCAACTGCACTGTTGGAGTAGTTTCACTACTTGGACTGCAGCAGTCTAAGGTGGAGGCTCACTACCAACTCCTCATGGGCAATAAATGCTGGCCTTTCCAGTGACTCCCAATCCCATGAGTGAATGAAAATAATGCAGGTGTGTAATGTGTGTCAGTGGCAAACCAATTCAATCTGCCCATAAATCTCACCAAGCACCTGGTGATTTCAGATTAAAAACTGAAACTACAGTATAAATTTAACGTTCCAGATTTTGTGATCAGTGGTAAAGAAAAAGTACTTGCTGTTCACCTCTGACAACTGCCCACAAAGTGGATTTTACAGCATGGATTTGCTTCTTTCAGCGAGGTGTCCTCTGTGTTGGTTCTCTAGAGTCTTTGAAAGATGCAAGAAACAGTGAGGCCCTTCAACCAATGAGATTGAAATAACCTCAAAGACACAGAGTCTAAAACATGAAGTATAAATTAGGTTTTTGCTCTTCTCAGAAGACTTTGGTGGAGTGGGTATCTCTGACTGTAACTTCCAGATTTGCATGTTTAACTGTTCATGTGCGGATGCCAGAAATTGCTGTCCAGTTTACCTCATTATAATGATGAATGCTGTTAGCCTCGCTGTTGTTCTTAACACATTCTGGCTCATTAGTCCGTGATTTATTTCCAGGGCAAATTTTAGCATTGCTATGTAGGGAAGAAAATTTAACAGAATCAATGATTCCCAATTTGTGTCTCTTCTATCCAAACAAATGCAGATATTATGCAACCGTTTGGCTTTTGAGATGCCAGAGTGAATCTGCTTGTAAACTTAAACAAATCTTGGATAATAATCACCCTGGGTTTGATCAATGGAGTATGAATGCATCATAAACATAGTAAAAATGGAATAACATTTGCTTAATTGTCAGAGTATGTACTATATAATGTATTGTGAGACAATGTGGCCTATAACTACAATCCGGACTGTTTTGATCATTTACAGTCTTTAGAAGCAGGTTTACTTTGGTCAAACTTTATTCATTTGTTCCACTTTTGCCCTTGGAACTTCAGTTAGCTTAGTCCAGCCCTTGGTTTAAAGAAGATTCATAGGGTTATGAGAAGTACCATTTATTGATCTCCAGTCAGTTATGATAACAGGGCGAAAAGTACAGATGGCAAAAATGACTCTAATGCATGAACTGTATTCTAAGTGGAGATGGTTGGCAGTTTCAAATTCCTAGGTGTGCACATCACCAGAAATCTGTCCTGGTCCATCCATGTTGACGCTACCACCAAGAAAGCACAACAGCACCTGTACTACTCAGGAAACTAAGGAAATTCGGCATGTCCACATTAACCCGTACCAACTTTTACAGATGCACCATAGAAAGCATCCTATCTGGCTGCATCACAGCCTGGTATGGCAACTGCTCGGCCCAAGACCGCAAGAAACTTCAGAGAGTCGTGAACACAGCCCAGTCCATCACACAAATCTGCCTCCCATCTATTGACTCCATCTACACCTCCCCCTGCCTGGGGAAAGCAGGCAGCATAATCAAAGATCCCTCCCATCGGGCAGGAGATACAAAAGTCTGAGAGCACGCACAAAAAGATTCAAAAACAGCTTCTTCCCCGCTGTTACCAGACTCCTAAACGACCCTCTTATGGACTGACCTGATTAATACTACACTCTTGTATGCTTCACCCGATGTTGGTGTCTATGTATTTACATTGTATACCGTGTGTTACCCTATTATGACTTTTCTTTTGGACATAGAATTTACAGTGCAGAAGGAGGCCATTCAGTCCATCGAGTCTGCACCGGCTCTTGGAAAGAGCACCCTACCGAAGCCCACACCTCCACCCTACCCCCATTACCCAGTAACCTCACCCAACACTAAGGGCAATTGTGGACACTAAGGGCAATTTAGCATGACCAATCCACCTAACCTGCATGTCTTTGGACTGTGGGAGGAAACTGGAGCACCCGGAGGAAACCCACGCACACACTGGGAGAACGTGCAGACTCCACACAGACAGTGAACCAAGCCGGGAATCGAACCTGGGACCCTGGAGCTGTGAAGCAATTGTGCTAACCACCATGCTACCGTGCTGCCCTAAATGACCTGTTTGAGCTGCTCGCAGAAAAATACGTTTCACTGTACCTTGGTACATGTGACAAGAAACCAATCCAAACAAAGTAACTTTTTATTGTAATAGTTTTATTTTAATTTGAATATTATGATATATTGGTTGTTTAACACATGATTTCTACCTTCTCAGCCTGAGGAGAATGGGATTAACAGATTCTCTGATGAGGATCAATATATATACATTCACAAGTCAGCAGGCCAGTTTCAGATGATGAACTCTGAAATATTTTGAAGACCTACGTATAATTGAAGACTCTTTCAACTTTTTATGCACTTTTGCAGGTGCAGTTCCATCCTGTGCATCATGCTAATTTCTATGATTTAGTGAGTATTAGGAAGCCTGGCAACATGACATTCTGTTAAAAGAAGAGAAAACTACTCATGCCTGCAGCAAAAAATGCTTGAAATCAGTTTAAGGTTCTACACCCATACCAGAAACAAACCCTGCAAATTTAATCGCTTTATAACAGATAATTGTTGGAGGGACTATAACGAGGAGTGTGTGCCCTGTAGATATATTTTGGTTATGATCCTGCATCCATCATTCTGGATAACCAGGAAACAAGAGAATTGAAGGAACCTCCTGAATTCAACAGGCATTTTGTACAGGACTATACATTTCAACTTTAAAGTGCTGTCCTCCAGAGAACAAAATTGGCTGAACACATGGGTTAATCATGTAGGGATGATTAGTCCGCCTGAAGCTAGAGAAATGTTAATCATTCTAGCATTTTTTGGGGAGTTTGATGCAGCCACATAGATGATCAAAGGCAATGACCCCTCTGACTTGATCTTGAGTGTGCAGGACCTCTAGTCTTGTCTCCAGGCCCATCTAAACCTCAGAAACCAAAATCGATCAACTGGTCTCTGGCTGATGTGAATTACTCCCAGTGTCGGCACAGCCATACTAGTGAGACACATCAGGGTTTAATTTAGGTGCCATGCAAACTCCATTCAATCAAAATGTACGATAGTCTCAAAATGTTTGGGAACAAATGCGAGGTGATGCATTTTGGTCGATTCAATTCAGGTGGGAGCTATAAAATAAATGGCAGAACCATCAGGAGAATAGAGGCACAAAGATCTCGGTGTGCGGGTCCACAGATCTTGAAAAGTGGCAGCACAGGTGGAAATGGTGGTAAAGAAAGTATTTTGCATGTTTGCCTTCATAGGACGGGGTATCGAGTATAAAAGCTCAAATATTATGTTACAGTTATGTAGAACATTGGTTAGGCCACATTTGGAATGCTGTGTCCAATTCTGGTCACCGCACTACCAGAAGGATGTGGAGGCTTTGGAGAGAGTACCAGGATGTTGCCTGGTATGGAGGGTATTAGCTATGAGGAGAGATTGAATAAACTGGGATTGTTCTCCCTCGAGAGACGGAGGCTGAGGGACGACCTGATAGAAGGTTATAAAATTATTAGGGGTATGGATAAGGTGAACAGTTGGAGGCTTTTTCCCAGGGCGGAAATTACAATTACAAGGGGGCACAAGTTTAAGGTGGGGTGGGGGGGGCGCGGAGAGGGGGAAAGAGGTTCAGTGGAGATGTGCGGGGCAAGTTTTTTACACTGGGTGGTGGTGGCGTGGAATGCACTGCCAAGTGAGGTGGTTGAGGCAGATACATTGGCAACCTTTAAGACTTATCTGGATAGGCACATGAACAGACTGGGTATAGAAGGATACAAGCGGTTGGTCTAGAATGGACACGTGATTGGTGCAGGGTTGAAGGGCTTGTTGCAATGCTGTATTCTTTGAGTATAAGGTACCCAAGTAAAGAAAATTGGTGTATAGAATTATTCCCTTTTGGCACAGATCAAGCAACAGATATCTAATCTGGTCAAATGTGTATGCTGTGGTGAAAGGCTCGGTGCTGAGTGAGTGCAGCCGTTGGTCACTTGTGTCCATTGAGATATTGCTCTGCTAAGGCATTTGATAAAGTCCCAGACAAGAGACTGTTGACTAAGGTGGGAGCCCACGAAGCTGAGGGCAAATTATTGATGTGGTTAGAAAATTGGTAGTGGCTGGCATCAGAGCGGAGATAATGGGTAATTCTTCTAATTGGCAGTAGGTGACTAGTGGTGTACCACAGGGATATCTGTTGGGGCCTCAATTATTCACACTATTCATGAATGACCTGGACGATAGCATAGAAAGTCATATGTTCAAATTTGCAGATTTGTAAACCGCCTAGATGATAGCATAAAATTACAAGGAGATATTGACAGACTATGTGAATGGGCAAAATTGTGTTAGATAGAATTTAATCTAAGTGTTATGGACCAGGGTTTAGAGAACCCCAAAGTGTATCATGGAGTTCACCTGACCCACAACTTTTAATAGTTTGTGGTATGGGGAGCACACGACCCACTCTACAGGTGTGGTACAGCAGAAATAGAAAATTATTTTTTTTAAAGCAAAACAATGTTTATTCTATGAACTCAAGTTAATCTTTTAAAAACATACAGTGAACATCTTAGCAACCATTAATTCAAATACAACCCCCAAAGAATACAACACTAAGTAATCCTTAATAACTTCCCAAACAACATCCAGAAGATAGAAGAAACACCTTTTTAAAAAAAATATATATATTTTATTGAAATTTTTTCCCTGAGCAACATTTTTCCCGCTTACAAAACAAGCGAAACGATAACAGTAACAAAACAAATTTTTAAACTTTTTAACAATAATAATAATAGTAGTAATAATATACAAGTAACAAAACCTCGTACTCTATTGACCTATACTCAACTGCCTCTCTCTCTCCCCCCCCCCCCCCCCCCCCGGTTGCTGCTGCTGGTCATCCGTCTTCCCTCTCACGTTCCCCTAGGTAGTCGAGAAATGGCTGCCACCGCCTGGTGAACCCTTGAGCCGATCCTCTCAGGGCAAACTTTATCTGCTCCAGTTTAATAAACCCCGCCATATCGTTTACCCAGGCCTCCAGTCCGGGGGGTTTCGCCTCCTTCCACATGAGTAGGATCCTGCGCCGGGCTACGAGGGACGCAAAGGCCACGACATCGGCCTCTTTCGCCTCCTGCACTCCCGGCTCTTCCGCAACTCCAAATAGAGCTAACCCCCAGCCTGGTTTGACCCGGGCCTTCACCACCTGCGAAATCACTCCCGTCACTCCCTTCCAATACCCTTCCAGTGCCGGGCACACCCAAAACATATGTGCGTGGTTTGCCGGGCTCCCGCCACACCTCCCACATTTGTCCTCCACTCCAAAGAACCTGCTCAATCTTGCCCCCGTTATGTGTGCTCTATGTAGCACCTTAAATTGAATCAGGCTAAGCCTGGCGCATGAGGAAGAGGAATTTACCCTGCTTAGGGCATCAGCCCACATACCCTCCTCTATCTCCTCCCCTAATTCTTCTTCCCACTTTCTTTTTAGTTCGCCCACCGACTCCTCCCCCTCTTCCCTCATCTCTCTATAAATCTCTGACACCTTGCCCTCTCCGACCCACACCCCTGAAAGCACCCTGTCCTGTATCCCCTGTGTCGGGAGCCGTGGAAATTCCCTCACCTGTTGTCTAGTAAACGCCCTCACCTGCATATATCTCAAGAAATTCCCCCGGGGTAACTTATACTTTTCCTCCAGTGCTCCCAAGGTCGCAGAAGTCCCATCTATGAATAAATCTCCCACCTTCCTAATTCCCAACTGGTACCAGCTCTGAAATCCTCCATCCATTCTTCCTGGGGCGAACCTATGCTTGTTCCTGATTGGGCACCCCACCAGGGCTCCCCGCACCCCTCTCTGTCGCCTCCACTGTCCCCATATGTTCAGTGTTGCCGCCACCACCGGGTTCGTGGTGTACTTTTTCGGTGAGAACGGTAGCGGCGCCGTCACCAGCGCCTCTAGACTCGTCCCTTTACAGGACCTTCTCTCCAGCCTTTTCCACGCTGCTCCCTCACCCTCCATCATCCATCTACGTATCATTGCCACATTGGCGGCCCAATAATAATCTCCCAAATTCGGTAGTGCCAGTCCTCCTCTGTCCCTACTGCGCTGCAGGAACCCCCTCCTTACTCTCGGAACTTTCCCTGCCCACACAAAGCTCGTGATGCTCCTTTCTATTTTATTAAAAAAGGTCCTGGTGATTAAAATAGGGAGACATTGAAATACAAATAAGAACCTCGGGAGGACCATCATCTTAATTGCCTGCACCCTGCCCGCCAGCGATAAAGGCTGCATGTCCCACCTCTTAAAGTCCTCCTCCATTTGTTCTACCAGCCGTGTCAGATTAAGTCTGTGCAAGGTTCCCCAGCTCCTAGCGATCTGAATCCCCAAGTATCGGAAGTTTCTTTCCACTTTCCTTAGCGGTAAGCCTTCTATCTCTCTACTCTGGTCATCTGGATGTATCACATATAATTCACTCTTCCCCATGTTTAACCTATACCCCGAAAATTCCCCGAACCTCCTCAAGATTCGCATAACCTCTATCATCCCCCCCCGCTGGGTCCGACACGTATAGCAATAGGTCATCCGCGTATAACGAGACTCGGTGTTCTTCTCCCCCTCTAGTCACCCCTCTCCATTTCCTGGAGTCTCTCAGCGCCATGGCCAGAGGTTCAATTGCCAGCACAAACAACAATGGAGACAGCGGGCATCCCTGTCTTGTTCCCCTATATAATCGGAAATACTCCGATCTATGTCGACCTGTAACTACGCTTGCCGTTGGTGCCCCATAAAGTAGTCTAACCCAGCGAATAAATCCGTTCCCAAACCTCCTTAACACTTCCAATAAATACTCCCACTCCACCCTATCAAATGCCTTCTCTGCGTCCATTGCCGCCACTATCTCTGCCTCCCCCTCCACTGAGGGCATCATTATCACCCCTAATAGCCGTCGCACGTTAGCATTCAATTGTCTCCCTTTTACGAACCCTGTCTGGTCTTCGTGCACCACCCCTGGGACACAGTCCTCTATCCTCGATGCCAGCACCTTTGCTAGCAGTTTGGCGTCCACGTTCAATAGTGAAATAGGTCTATAGGACCCACACTGCATCGGATCTTTGTCCCTCTTCAAAATTAGCGATATCGTCGCCTCCGACATTGTCGGGGGTAGTGTCCCCCCTTCCCTGGCCTCATTGAACGTCCTTGCCAACAACGGGGCCAACAAGTCCACATATTTTCTGTAGAATTCCACCGGGAACCCGTCTGGCCCCGGGGCCTTCCCTGATTGCATGCTTCCCAGTCCCTTAATAACCTCGTCCACCTCAATCGGCGCCCCCAGGCCTGCCACCGCCTGCTCCTCCACTTTCGGGAACCTCAACTGGTCCAGGAACTGCCGCATCCCCTCCTCTCCCTCTGGGGGCTGAGACCTATACAGTTCTTCATAAAAGGTCTTAAACACCTCATTTATCTTTCCTGCCCTTCGCACGGTGTCTCCCCTTTCATCCCTAATTCCTCCTATCTCCCTCGCTGCTGCCCTCTTTCGCAGTTGGTGCGCCAACAGGCGACTAGCCTTTTCCCCATATTCATACCTCCTCCCCTGTGCCTTCCTCCACAGTACCTCCGCCTTTCTGGTGGTCAGAAGGTCAAACTCGGTCTGGTGTCGTCTCCTCTCCCTGTACAGCTCCTCCTCCGGGGTCTCTGCAAATTCCCTGTCCACCCTTAAAATCTCCCCCAGTAATCTATCCCTTTCCTTGGCTTCTGTTTTCCTTTTGTGGGCCCCAATAGAAATCAGCTCTCCTCTGACCACCGCTTTTAGTGCTTCCCAGACCACTCCCACAGGGACCTCGCCGTCGTCATTGACCTCCAGGTATCTCTCGATACACCCCCTCACTCTTGCACACACTCCCTCATCCGCCATCAGTCCCACATCTAATCGCCAGAGTGTTCTCTGCTCCCTGTCCTCTCCTACTTCCAGGTCCACCCAATGTGGGGCATGATCCGAAGCCGCTATGGCTGAGTATTCAGCTTCTTCCACCCTAGAGATCAACGACCTTCCTAGACCAAAAAATCTATCCGGGAGTACACTTTATGGACGTGGGAGAAGAAGGAATACTCCCTAGCCCTGGGTCTAAGAAATCGCCATGGATCCACTCCCCCCATTTGGTCCATAAACCCCTTAAGTACCTTGGCCGCTGCCGGCCTTCTTCCAGTCCTTGAGCTGGATCTATCTAGCCCCGGGTCCAGCACCGTATTGAAGTCCCCTCCTAAAATCAAATTTCCTGCCTCCAGGTCCGGAATACGCCCCAGCATCCTTCTCATGAACCCCGCATCGTCCCAATTTGGGGCATACACATTAACCAACACGACCTCCATTCCCTCCAGCCTACCACTCACCATTACATATCTACCTCCACTATCTGCTACGATGTTCTTTGCTTCAAATGCTACCCGTTTCCCCACCAAAATGGCCACCCCTCTGTTCTTTGCATCCAGTACTGAGTGGAACACCTGTCCCACCCATCCTTTCCTTAGCCTAACTTGGTCCGCCACCTTTAGGTGCGTCTCTTGGAGCATAACCACGTCTGCCCTTAGTCCTTTCAAATGCGCGAGCGCTCGGGCCCTTTTTATCGGCCCATTCAGGCCTCTCACGTTCCACGTGATCAGCCTCACTGGGGGGCTACCTGCCCCCCTCCCGTGTCGACTAGCCATTACCTTCTCTAGGCCAGTCCCATATCCCGCCTCCGCGCTCCCGCTCGCTCCCCCAGCGTCGCATTCCGCCCCCGACCACCTTCTCTTTAGCCATTTCCTTTTGCATTTCCGCAGCAGCAACCCAGTTGTCCCCCCCCGCTAGATCCCTATCTAGCTTGATTGCTCCCCCCATATCACTTCCGTAAGTCAGCTGACTTCAACTGACCCCGGCTACTCCTGCTCGCTCCTCGGCCCCCCCGGTGTGAGGGAACTCCCATCCGCCTTGCGCCTGTTTTCCCGCCTTATTCTTTCTGGCGCGGGAACATCCTTTTACCTGTCCCGCCTCTTATGGCGCAGCTCCCTTTCCCCTCCCCCTCTCCTTCCCCATTCTCTGACTATGTCCCGCCTCTCCCCCCTCACCGGCGCCCACATTTCCCCAGTGTCCCCCCCCCTTCCCTGTTTACTTCTCGCTTAACTTTCACCATCCCATTAACAAAAACAATAATAACAACAATAACAGTTCCCTGCAGCATCAGTCCCTCAGTTCCGGTCCAGTTTCTCTTCATTGATGAAGGACCATGCTTCCTCCGCCGTCTCGAAATAATATTGTCTCTCCTGATGCGTGACCCATAGTCTTGCCGGCTGCAGCATCCCAAACTTCACCTTCCTTTTGTGCAAAACCTCTTTGGCTCGGTTGAAGCTCGCCCTCCTTCTCGCCACCTCCGCACTCCAATCCTGGTAGATCCTTACCACCGCATTCTCCCATCTGCTACTCCGCACCTTTTTGGCCCATCTCAGGACCTCTTCTCTGACCTTAAGGCGGTAGAATCGCACGATTATCGCCCTCGGTGGTTCTCCCGCTTTTGGTCTTCTCGCCGGGATCCGATTTGCCCACTCCACCTCCATGGGGCCCGCAGGGGCCTCAGCACCCATCAGTGAGCTCAGCATCTTACTTGCGTACGTTCCACAGTCCACTCCTTCCACACCCTCCGGGAGACCTAGTATCCTAAGGTTCTTCCTTCGCGCTCCATTTTCAAGGGCCTCAATCCTGTCAGCACACTTTTTATGAAGTGCCTCGTGCGTCTGAGTCTTGACCGCCAGGCCCAGGACCTCGTCCTCAATACCTGACACCTTCTGCTCCACCACGCGAAGTTCCGTCTCCTGGGTCTTTAAAGTCTCCTTAAGCCCCTCAATTGCCTGTAACAACGGGGTCATTACCTCTTTCTTCAGCAGGTCCACGCACCGTCTCACCACCTCGTCCTGCTCAGGCCCCCATGTCACCTGTGGTTTCTCCGCCGCCATTTTGTTTCACTCCCTCTCTCTCTCTCTCTCTGATCTTCTGGCTGCAGATTCTTTGGGCTGCAGCCGCCGCCGCCGGTTTTTCCCTCCGTCTTTCGGGGGGGGGCTCCCTTCCCTCGCGCCTCGCACCGGGTTTTACGGCTGTCCAAGTCCCCGTTGGGGCTCTTAAAAGAGCCCGAAGTTCCGTCGGAGCTGGAGCCGCCGAAACGTGTGGCTAGCTCATCCCTGCCGCAACCGGAAGTCCCAGAAGAAACACCTTTTAACAGAAGCACATCAGGTTTACATTCACTACTGAAAACATTTATAATTCTGAATTCACAAAATGATCAAGACATCATCTTTTTATGGCAGAGAGATCAACAGTACACCTGCTCTGTCTGGCTTCAGCTCCAACACTGAAAATGAAACTAAGACATACCCTGCAGCAACAGCCTAAAATGAAAGTACAAAGCTGACACATCCCAGCTCCACCCACTCTGACATCACTGCAGTAGTAAATACCCATTTCTTAAAGGTGCTCACTACAGATATTTATATAGACACCCATTTCTTAAAAGGTGCTCTCACATGACATAAGCAAGTGTGGGGTTATCCATATTGGACCGAAAAAGGGTAGAGCAGAGTACTTTATAAATGGTAAGAGGTTAGGTAAAGTGGATGTCCAAAGAGACTTGGGGGTTCAGGTGCACAGGTCCTTAAAATGTCATAAACATTTGGCGCAGTGGTTAGCACCGCTGCCTCATGGCACAGACGCCCCAGGTTCGATCCTGGCTCCGGGTCACTGTCCGTGTGGAGTTCGCATATTCTCCCTTTGTTTGCATGGGTATTGCCCACGCAACCCAAAGATGTGCAGGGTACGTGGATTGGCCACGCTAAATTGGGAAAAAAATGAATTGGGTACTCTAAATTTTTTTATCATAAAGGCTAATGAAATGCTAGCCTATCCTCTAGATATAAAGACACTGGTAAGACCCCACTTGGGAGTACTATGAGCAGTTCTGGGCACCACACCGTAGGAAGGATATTTGCCCTTGGTGGGAATGCAACATAGATTTACAAAATTGATACCTGGATTACAGGGTTTGAGTTACGAGGAGAGATTACTCAAATTAGTCGTGTTTTTGCTAGAATTTAGACGGTTAAGGGGTGATCTGATCAAAGTTTTCAAGATATTAACAAGGAAAGATAGTTTATCTTTATCTACCCTATTTCCACTGGTTGGAGATTCTAAAACTCGGTGGCATGGTCTAATAATTAGGGCTGGGCCTTTCAGGAGAGATATTAGGAAGAACCTCTTCACTCAAAGGGTGGTAGAGGTTTGGAACTCCCACAAAAAGCAGTCTAAGCTAGATCTGTTGTTAATTTTAAATCTGAGATATATAGTTTTTTGTTAAGCAAAGATATTGAGGGATATGGGCCAAAGGCAGGTATACGGAGTTAGGTCATAGATCAGCCATGATCTCATTGAATGGTGGGGCAGGCCCGAAGGGCAGAATGGCGTTCTCCTGTTCCTATGTTCCATGTTTTAATGGGGGGCAGCAGTGTGCCTTTATAGATAGTTTCCATTGGTGGGTTGCCTGTATGATGTAAACTTGGGTTTTAAGCAAAAAAAAACTGTTTAGCTGGTCTTGCAACAAATTAAGGTATGAGGAAAGCAAATGTTTAAAATTGTAATATGTCTCAGTTCGTGCAAGTAAAGTTGTATGCGATCCTTGTTTTTTAAAACATAATGGCTAAGTGGATTATATATTTTTAGATGCTTCTTGATTGATGTAAAAGTTGAATTGGAATGAAGTACAAATATGTATCGAGAACATAATGGAATGAACGGAAAATGAGGCCTGTGGGATACAGCAACATCAAAAGCTGAACTGATCCAAAAGAAATTAGGTCATTCAGCCAGTTTCCATACAGACGTTTTGAGCGTGCCTTGCTAGCGTAACGACATTACACCTAAATCTCTTTGATCTATCCCTCAGCCCTATCAGAACAAATCACAGCCCACCAAAAGGGCAGTACATCTTAATCTTAAATGTATCCTCCAATTGAGCTTGTTTGGGAATGTCTCAACCTTGCAAATCAGATTTAGTGGTAGAGTACAGTTTTGTTGATGACGTACAGTTGCCCAGTTTAGAGTTGCCAGATCTGTTCAAGATCTATCCCATTTAGCACAGTGGTAGTGCCACACCAGTTGGAGGGTATTTTCCACGTAAAGACGGATCTCTGTCTCTACAAGGACTCCCAGGACAGCTCCCTCCTGACTATGCTGCTGTGCCACTGCCTCTGCTGGGACAGGACATACCCAGGGCTGGCGACGGTGGTGCCTGGGATATCATCTGTGGAGGTATGTCTATGTCAGGCTGTTTTGAGACAGCTCTCCCAATTTTGGCACAAGCCCCCAGATGTTAGTAAGGAGGACTTTGAAGGCTCAACAAGACTGAGTTTGTCATTTCCAGTTCCTAGGTTGTTGCTGAGCAGTCTGTGCAGTTTCATTCCCTTCATTCCTAACATATTTTAACATCTGTCCTGAGGCACTTGACTGAGATAGAACAGGAGACCAAAACCTGGTCAAAGCTAAACTTGAGAGGTAGATTTTAAGGTACTTCTTAAGAGATTTAGGGAGGGAATTTCAGGGTTTGGGAACAAGGCAACTGATCGCATAGCTACTAATGGTGGAGTAATGAAAATTAGGATGTCCAAGAGACCAGAATTGGAAGAGCACAGAAATCTTGGAGAGTTATAGGGCTGGAGGAGGTTACCGAGATTGGAAGGATGTGACATCATGGACAGATTTGAAAGCTGGATTCGCATCCTTGACCTCTGTTATATTAATTTTGGAAGCTAGTTGTTTTGTAAACTGTGTAAATTGATCAACTTCACTTGACTGGAAGATTTTTTTCTTTAAGTCTTGTTATGCAAAATAATGAAAACATGTGCATAGACCGCAAGTATAGTAATTATTTTTGATGTGAGCCCAAGGAAGATTATTTTTATAAATTGACAATTCTAATTAAAGTAACTTTTTTGTCCTTTAGCAACAATGTATAAAAAGAAGTCCCGGTCTATTCAGCCTGTGTCATACAATTATATGTCTCGCAATATATACATTCCACCCCACCCAAAATCATGTAATCTCCTAGAAGAGATGAAAAAAATGATTTTAAAACTCAGGCCAATTTGGGACGAAAATTCCTCTCCATCCCCCTCCGAGCAATCCAAACTTCGAGATCACATCGAATCTGACAATTCCATGCAAACGGCAATGTCCCCTCTCGGCTAGAAATAGATCTGGTTGTCGCTTGAGCCGGTCCGGGTCCACTATTCTCTGGGAAAGAAAAACTGGAATCTTGACAAAGTATTCATAATCCTTTTAAGTGTATTTTAAACAAAATATTATTGGAGGTGGAAAGAAAAAGGGAAGGATTATAGTGGAATATCTGCTCAGCTTTGAATTTACAACACTTGCTCTGATTTTGAGTTTAGGTGCCAAGCCAAAATTAAACATTTGGTTGTTGCCAGCTAACTGGGGAAATGTAATTCTGAATGAAAAATTGCCAGGGACTGTTTGGCGGTTAAAAACTTCTGAGTGCAATTTAAAACAAAAAAAGAACAAAGTAGGCGGACCAGTAATAGCAGATAAAGATGAGTACCTGGGAGAAAAAAATGTCAACATAATATGTGTGAAGTTGAGGGGTCTTTGTGGACTTGGGCAGTTTGTGTGAAGCAACAAATTGAGTACAATGTTTAACGGAGGATGGTCTGCAAAAATAATGGCAGTGTACTTAAATACTTACTGGTTTTGGTCACTGAAACACAAGACGCTCAAATCAGAAGAAGCTAATGCAAGTAGGTGTTTCGGAAAGCCTGGACAAACTTGAGATATTCAGCTATGAAAGAAGACAACAGTGAGGAGCTCAGAGGGAATGTAGGCAGTAAACAAAAGTTAAATGCAGAATGTTACTTTTAGTGAAACTTGTAGAACAAATCGACACAAGTTGAAACTGTGTAGCATGGTAGCACAGTGGTTAGCACTGTTGCTTCACAGCCCCAGGGTTCCAGGTTCAATTCCTGGCTTGGGTAACTGTCTGTGTGGAGTCTGCACTTACTCCCCATGTCTGCGTGGGTTTCCTCCGGGTGCTTCAGTTTCCTCCCACAAGTCCCGAAAGGCGTGTTATGCTGTTGGGTACTTTGGACATTCTGAATTCTCCCTATGTATCCAAACAGGTGCCGGAATGTGGCGACTAGGAGTTTTTCACAGTAACTGCATTGCAGTGGTAATGTAAACCTACTTGTGACAATGATTATTATTATGAACTGGTGATGGAGAAATTTAGGATTTTAAGGAAGTTCTTAAGTGCTGAACACTTGCAGTCAGTTTCTGGAAAAGATTATTGAGGTGAAAAAAACCTTCGGAGTTATTTAAGCAACAGCTATATTCTATAATGGGGACAATTTGGGATGAGCAAAGTTTAGCTGAACGGATTCTCACATTTTCGAATACAATACTACTTAGAAAATAAAAATGACCCCTTTCATAAAGTGGTAACTGCCAGTATTAAAGTCATGGTTTTGCACATTTCTGCCCTGATTACAGCCAGATAAATTAATTTCAGCCCCTGGTGCACAACAGGTTTAATCCACTCTGATGTACCTTTCTTATCTAGATTGATCCAGTATTTTGAATTCCTCTAGCAGCAGCATATATATACTTTATGGGGTAGCTTGATTTGCTGATCTTCATTTCATTTCATTTCACTCAGGATTGTAACATTGGCTGAGTTTTGGCTTCCTGAGCAAGTAAACGCCAACCCACATTCCTGATGCATCCTAATACATGTGTCATAAGGTTTGGGTTGTCCTAGTGTCATGAATATATGGTAATTAAGCATCAAGTAAACCATTGTTAAACATAATCTCATTGAATTGGCTCCAGAAAATCTTTTGTTGTGCAATTTATGGTGTGCTAGTTTTTCACGCTTGTATTAAGCTAAAATTGTAACTATTAAAAATAAAGTTGATATTTTTCAAACTTTTGGTATTGGCTGTTTGTGTCCTGCTCCATGTACTTAGTTGTGACTTCAGTTGTAAAGTTCAGTGATTCATGGTTGGTTGTGTTGGAAAATTATCTATTTTCTCTAATTCTATAATTAGCTCTTGAAAAATATGTTTGTGCTGGTAATGTAAGTTGTACATTGCAATTTAAGGTATTGGATGCTATAACAAGTCATGACATGGGAACTACATCATTAAAATGTAATTATGAATCATGAGCTGTTTGAGTATTAAATTAGCTAAACATATAGTGTGCTTTGTAAAATAAATGGAAAAATATTGGAAAACCAATGGGATGGTGTTAACTTAAGGTACTTGATTTTCTAAACCGTGCTTTTGTTTTAAATGGCTGGTGCGACTGAAAATTTTAAAGAAAAATATTTATCAAATCAGCAAACTATTGTGATCAATTGATTTTCAATTATCTTTAAAGTTAAAATATTTGATTTCCTTTCCAGCAATAGTTTCCAGTAGCTTCAAAATAAATAGATGTTGCTTGGAGAGTGTGCACTGAAACTTAATTCCTTCCTGTGACTGCCTCTGAGGTGCTTTCTGTAGTGTTAATAATAATAATCTTTATTGTCACAAGTAGGCTTACGTTAACACTGCAATGAAGTTACTGTGAAAATCCCCTAGTCGCCACACCTCTGGCACCTGTTCGGGTACACAGAGGGAGAATTCCGAATATCCAATTCACCTGACAAGCACGTCTTTTTGGACTTGTGTGAGGAAACCGGAGGACACCCACGCAGACAATGTAATGTGTACCTAAAACACTCGCAAACTTCAACAAGCTTGAACAAATTCTGCATACTAGCTGCTTCATGAAGGTCATCCCCTAATCACTAGCAAGTATTTATGCCATCAGACAAAGCCTGATCATAATTATTGTACATTGACACAACTTGCAGTGTTACGATTAGTAACTCAGACTAAAGCAGGAGTTTTCAAACTCGGTGGGTTATAGGTAGGTTTTGGGAGAGTCGCGGCGTTCCCGATCATGGGAGGAACACTCCCTGCTCGTGACCTGTTGGTTAGCGATCGACTTTTGAGATTGCCGACCATCCCGAAAGACGTGCTTGTTAGGTGAATTGGACATTTTGAATTCTCCCTCAGTGTACCCAAACAGATGCCAGAGTATGGCGACTCGGGGATTTTCACAGTAACTTCATTGCAGTGTTAATGTAAGCCTACTGTGACACTAATAAAGATTATTATAGATTAGGGTATGCAGTTCTGATCACCACACTATAGGAAGAATGTGATTGCATTAGAAAGGGTGTGGAGAAGATTCACCAGGTTGTTGACTGGGTTGGAGCATTTCAGCTATGAAGAGTGGCTGGTTAGGCTGTGATTGTTTTCCTTCAAGCAGAGAAGGCTGAGGGGGACCTGACTTGAGTTGTGCAAAATTAGGACTGACATATGTAGGGCAGATGGGAAGAAACCCTTTGTAGAGGGTTAATAAACAGGGAACTTAGATTTAAGATAAGAGGCAGGGGATTTGAGGAAAACCTTTTTCACCCAGAGGATGGCGGGAATCTGGAACTCATCCCTGAAAAGGTGGTAGAGGTGGGAACCCTCAACATTTAAGAAGCATTTAGGTGAACACTTGAAACACCATAGCATACCAGGCTACTGACCAAATGCTGAAAAATGGGATTAGAGTAAATAGGTGCTTTTGATGGCTGGTGCGCAGACCATGTGATGTAAAACTCTGACTCTATTACTATGATGGCACCTTTGAAAATTGTGCTTCTGCCATGTCTGCATTTTTTCTTAACTTGAGGCCCCCCCAAAAGTTGACAGGGCACTCAGCTGGGTTTGTCCCATTTCTTTCACCTCTGCCCTCACCCCTTCCCTCCCCTCCCAGAACCATTCCTCCATTACCCCTTTCCTCCACCCCCGTACTTCCATCACCTTCCCATGGCACCTTCCCTTGCAAACGCAGAAGGTGCAGCACAAGCCTCTTTACCCTCTCCCTCCATCCCAAACACTCCTTCTCGGTGAAGCAACATTTCACATCACCATCAATTTGGTTTACTGTATTTGATGCTCCCATTTTGGTCTCTTGTACATTATGGAGACTAAACACCGACTGTGTGACCGCTTTCACCGTCACTCGGTCTGCAAGCATGATCCCAACCATCCTGTTGCTTGCCATTCCAACTCCGCATCTTGCTCTCATGCCCACATGTCTGTCCTTGGCCAGCGCAAACTGGAGGAGCAGCACATCCTCTTCCGGTTAGCCCTCAGGACTCAACATTGAATTCAACAAGTTTAAACAGTGAGCTTTTTCCTCCATTTTGACCCTCTTTTAAAAATCTGAAACATTTTTTGTCACAATGCAAGAAAAACCTCCCCCACAGGGCCATCTGTCACTTGTTCTTAAATTCTGTTCTCCTATTAACATATTTTGCTAACTTACCTTCATGCCACTTCCAGCACCTCTGACCCTCCACACTGTGGTCAATGTTTTTCTGCCTCGTGCCATACACATCTTTGTCGCAATCTCTTTTTGAGCTCCTACCTATCACTGACGTTCTACTCTATTTTAGCTGCTTCACCCCCTATTATGCAGTATATAATCCACCACATTTCTCTTTCTTTAGCTCTGAAGAAGAGTTTTATGGACTCAACATGTTAACTCTGTTTCTCGGAGGGTGGCACGGTGGCGCAGTGGTTAGCACTATTGCCTACGCTGCTGAGGATCCGGGTTCGATCCTGGCCCCGGGTCACTGTCCGTGTGGAGTTTGCACATTCTACCCGTGCCTGCGTGGGTCTCACCCCCACCCAAAGATGTGCAGGTTAGGTGGATTGGATATGCTTAATTGCCCCTTAATTTGGAAAAAGATAATTGGGTGCTCTGTATTTTTAAAAAAAATTATTTCTCTGTCCACACATGCTGATTTGTTGTGTTTTCCATGATTTTCAGTTCTTATTTCAGATTTCTAGCATCCATAGTATTCTGCTTTTATTTTATATGTCAGTTTGAGGTCAATTGGCTTAAAATTTGCATCATAAATCTCCCTGTTAAGGTATCTACTTTTGGGGGAGCAACTTCAGGGAATATGTTTGACTGAGCTCATTTATTTTTCCTTCTGCCACCATCATAATCCTATTATGCTTATTGTAATTATCTGAAGCTTTCTGGGACATTTTATGCCATCCCCTCCGCCTCCCAAATCCCCTCAATCAGCCAATATTCATGTATAGTGAGTATCCACTGCCATTCACAGAGGATAGATTGAGGCAAGCGAGGTCTTTGCGCAAATGAGCCATGTTGAGACTGTTCAGCAAATAAGTGGCATATTTGGTGTGGTACTCCATTTATAGGTGAATGTGTATATTTATAGGCACTGGAGATCACTATGCTTCTATATTTTGAAACAATATGACCAGAAAAATAAGCTTTAGTTCCCCAACAAGATTGAGACTGTGCATTCTGAACACCTGAGTCAGTGTCTCAGCATCTGACAACTTGAAGTAAGAGTAACTTGTTATTGTGAGAGGAAGTGTATTTTTGGAGGTGTGAAAAGGAGGAATAGCCTCTATGCTGTAGTCCAATGACTGGCAAATTTGTTGTATTTTTCACCTTTCAGTTGTTGAACCTGACTTTTCTTTCTCTCTTCCTGACCACTCGTTGAGAAGAATAGTGACTTCAGTGTGTGTGTTTCTCCTCCCCCCCCCCCCCCCCCTAGTTTATTGTTGTTGAGTGCATTATAGAGACTTGTTATTTTTCCAGAAATAATTATTTGCTCTAATAACCAATAGTAATAACTAGATGTTGGGAGAAAACCTTGGCCGTCTGTCCAATGTAGATTAATATTTTGATTGGGACCAGGCAAGACCGAGGGTTCTATTTACTACATCTTGTCAAGAGCATCATGATGAGGTTTAGCCTTCCATTTTTCCCTGGAAAGTAAACTTGTATATTTTCTATTGTAGTATGCTTTGTTTATTGTAAACAATTGTAACTCTTTAAAGGCTGGCAATGGGATTTTTACCGATCAGCCATACTTTCTGACTTGCACCGTTATACATCAAAGATTGAACTCGTGGTTTGTTTGCAGTTACACCAGTGTCTGTGAACCAATTACAGTTTCCAATGGCAATAGTGGTGGAGCAAGCCTGGGTTCTGACATAACTGACTCCAAGTGAAACAGTGGGGCTGTCGAGTAGGATTGTACTGGATGGCATGTAAACTCATTGTAGTGTTTAATATATTTTGGAAATCCGGACATGCAGCACCTCCACCCCTGACGTTTTTTTGTGCACTTGACCTTATTTTAAATGGTTACATAGCAGGGATTTCATCTTCCCATTTTAAAAAATTGATTACATTTCTAGCTTTTGGAAGGCACTTCACATACATGTGCAGAAATCTTTTCCCGAACAGAGCAACGCAAATAGGTACCAACTATTATCAACAGTGGAAGTGAGGGGGTGGCACATGGCGCAGTGGTTAGCACTGGGACTACGGCGCTGAGGACCCGGGTTCTAATCCCAGCCCTGGGTCACTGTCCGTGTGGAGTTTGCACATTCTCTTCATGTCTGCGTGGGTTTCACCCCCACAACCCAAAGATGTGTAGGTTGGGTGGATTGGCCACGTTAAATTGCCCCTTAACTGGAAAAAAAAATGATTGGGTACTCTAAATTTAAAAAAAAGCAGTGGAAGTGCATCTTTTATAAAGGTAAAGTCGCCATAGCCCCAGGTGACCATAGGCTGCTTTTCCCCTTGTGAGCGGGTGAGCTGACTGTTGGTCGTTTTACCTGAGGATCACCACATCTCGGGCGAGGCAAAAGGTTGAGAAGGTGGGCTTTCATGAATAATCTCAGCCGGTACAGGAATTGAACCCGCGCTGCTGACGTTACCCTGCATCACTAATCAGCTGTCTAGCTGACTGAACTAAACCGGCCCCATGGTTGCATCTTTTATAATGCAACTAGGATCAACAGAATTTGGATGGATTGTTTTAAAAACGCTGATCTTCACCACTTCCAATATAGAAGGTAGAAACTGGAGGAAGAACATAGATATGGCTATAAAAGGTTTTTGAAAAAAAGAAAGCTCGGAATGCATTTAGTTGAATGAAATACTTACGCAATCTTTCATTTCTTTTTCTTTATGTGGGCGAGAGAGTACTAGAAAAAGCTAAAATTAAACTTTTTGGAGTTTTTTGTGGAATATGGGTTTGCATTGGAGAAATCCTTTTGTGCTGAAACCTGAAGTTAGTACAATGAGCAAACCTGGCTGGAAATTATTACAACCTAAGCTCTTGTAGTGTTCTCTTTATGAAGAAAAGGGGAATTGAAATGACTACAGTGTTAGGTGCAATTACATTGAAACTAAATATGCTCTAAATAAATTTGATATCGTAGTTGACAACTATTGATTTAGTTTTGAAGCTCTTTACCAGCAAATATAGTTGGAAAGCTCATTGATAATGGAAAGGTCCTTGAGGAGCACATATGGCTATCACGCCGCTGCCTTGGGTTTGAACCAAGTTGCTAGGAGTAAGACAGCACAAAATTGCCTTCATATTCAAGCAAAAAAGTTTTGCAGTGAACTGTGGGACTGTCAAATCCTATTAGAAATGGGTTGGGATAAGTACCAACAGAATTACAAACTTTTGTGAAAGGTTTTTCTTGAAGTTTTAAAAATGTGTTTATTTTGTGCGTACAGTAAGAATTTGCTAATGTCCATAGATAATTTTCCAGTTATCCTAGCCCCTGTTATCAAAAAGAATATTGTATCCTAACTTGGTCAAGCTACCATGACCTTGCATGCCATTACATTCCTTTGTTCCATGACATGCCACTCTATATCATTTCCCTTATCTGCAGCAATGCTGGACTTGCCTGTTTGTTGGAAGAAAAATGGTTTAAAAACTGCTCTTGTTGTTCCTTTTGTTATGATCCTATTGGGGATTTTTAACTTATAAAGAGGAATCCGAAACCCTAACAATCAACCTTTAGAAATATACCACAGGATTTTGCTTTTAAAACAAATAACTTTTAATGGTAAAGAATTAAACAAAGCAAACACTATTAACTTAATTTAATTAACTTTATAATTACTTGTGCGATGGACTCAGTTCTACTTATTCTCTTCCTCCTGCCCTTGCCATATAACGAAAGCTAGCCTTGGAAAGGCAAAAGGGTAGCATCCCCACTTGGGCTCTCCTCCCTGGGGAGATGTCTGGGAAACATTCACACTTGTCCAAGTTCAACTTGTAACCAGAGAAGGAGCTAAAAATTCTAAGCAGCTTCATTATCTCGTCCAAAGCGGATCCTGTGTTCATAATATAGAGGAGTAGGTCATCCGCGTAGAGGGACACCTGATGCTCCACCCCTTCCCGATTTGTCCCATTCCATCTAATCGAGGACCTAAGCGGTATAGCAAAGCAAACGGGAACAGAGACAGTGGACACCCTGTCTTGTGCCCCTATTCAACGGGAAGTAACCAGAGTGAAACACTAGAGTGGGGGCCCTATACAGTAGTCGAATCCAGGAAATAACCTTGTGGCTAGATCCCAAGAATCTCAAACTAATATTCCCACTCCACTCTATCAAATGCCTTTTCGGCGTCCAGGGAAACAATCCCCTCCGGTTTGTGCAAAGTACTCCGTGGGCTTTGGGCCTTCCAACCCCTCTGGCAGCCCCATAATTCGAATGTTTTGCCTCCTGGACTGATACTCTAGATCATTTATCTTGGCTGTTGCCGATTTATTCGCTTTGGCCACCAAAGATATCTCTGCTTCCAGTGAGACAATCTGATCACTGTGTCTTGAAAGAGCCACTTCTATATCTTTTATCGTGGCTCTGTGGGCTATCACGGTTTCATTTATCTTCTCCATGGCGACTCAGATGGGGGCCAGCGCTTCCTCCATTGATTTCCAGAGGTCATCCAACACAACCTGTCAGTGTTTATCAAATTCTTTCACTGAGGTACTCTAAACCATCTCTGCCATTAGTGGTATGACCGGGACCCCAGATGCTGCCTCCTCCATTTTATCTGCCAACGACCTCTTGAGAGGCCTCCGATTCCATTGATGAATGTCTGCCTTCTTTCCCCTGACTTTTCTGGGCATTTCAATTATATAGGATCCTGATCCCATTAATTATGTGGGTTTTCAAAAAAAAAAAAACCCTGAAGCTGAGAGAAAAGGGCAAGAAGTGTAGAACTCTAGTGGAAGCCACCTCATGCAGTCTTCCCCCTACATTAGGCCACCGGAAGTCCCCATTTGCTTCCAAAATTTACATCCTTTATAATCATAGACACTTCAGCAAATCTCATGGTGATTGAGGGGAAAATGTGTAATTTCTGCCTCATAATTTCTAAAATGTGGAAATAAAGCACATCACACAATTTGTTACTGGCAGGTAGGCCCTAAATAAAATTCAGCAGGGCAATTTTAAACTCTTAACATTGAGATTTAACATCTAATTTTATAATCTATGTAGACTACTTTGTGTTATTAGCTGAATATTTTTCTCATTGGTATAGCAATAAGGAGCGGCTCATTGCATGTATTCCAGGAAAACTGAAGAAATCAGTTAGGTTTTTAAATCTACATATATGCAATAACACCTGTGGATGTAAGTGGAAATAACTGAGGAGGAGGAAGAGTGAATTTCAGAAGAGTTGATGGTTTCTGAGTGGCTAAATAATCCCTGTATAAGCTCACTTTGTAAACTCCTGATTTCAGTATATATTAAACTTTGGTAGATGCTTTTTCTTTTAATAAATTTGTATTTCATTGTTTGTCACATGCATAGCTGGAGATTTTGATTTGCAAATTAGGTACAACTAAAGGGAGAAAGAGAGTTGGGGCTTGTGTCAGAAACATTGAATGAAAAAACAAAGGATTTGCAAGGATATCTGTGACCAGCAGATGTCTTAAAAATTTTCATGCCAATAAAGTACTTTTGGTCATTGTAGTAGTGTAGCAATTGTGGCAGTCAGTTTTGTGCACAGTGAACTCTCTCAAATGGTAACACGAGAGCTCCCACAAATGGTAACATGATGATCTGTTTTTGTGATGTTCATTGAAGGGTAAATATTGGTCAGGACATTGGGGATAGCTGTTCTTTGCAAAAGTGCCGTGGAATCTTTTATGTCAACTCAAGCAGGCAAGGTGGGTCCATATTTTCACCTGTTAAGAAAACAAAGGTAGTTTTCGGGGATTTATATTTATATTGGTAAACTTTAGAAATAAGGTGTGGTTTTAATTGAATGTTTCTGTGTCTGGAAGGATAAAACCTATAGATAGCTTCATGCTCAACAGGTGTTTGTATGTGTGGGGATTGGTTCAGTTCCAACCTTTGTGCTTAGAGAGGGTTACCGCGTGAAGAGTAAATAGAGGCTGGCAGAAGTAGCAGTGGTTGCTTAGTGACTGGGGGCCTTTTAAGGTAGAAAGGCATGTGAGTTTAGTTTGTAGCAGAATTTGTTTGCAATTGAAGATGGTACACCGGGGAATGAACATCTCTCAACTCTGCCGGGAGAAGAAAGATTGCACAGGACATGAAAGCTGCAAAAAGGCAGACTTCCCAAAGACCCAGATAACCAGCGAATTGGGACAGAGTATATTCTTGGGAAGACTAGTTAAGAGAACCGAGAACCCCAGAGGAGAATTTCAAAGAAAGCAGACAAAGTGTTCTGAGTTAAAGGGACAGTTGCAGCAACCAGAATAAAAGTGGGAAAGCAGACTTCAGGAATAAATGAAAAATTTGATGCCATCTTAATAGAGTCTGGGAATTGATGGTTAAAGTAATTGTGAACAATTTGTACAAACAGTCAAGACAAAGAAATCCTGAAGGGGAAGTTGTAGATCCTGGATACTGAATTTGTTGCTAAAAGTGGAGCAGAAGCTTTGTTTAAAAGAGCCATTTGGAAATGCAAACCACTGATGGAAAGCAGTGTTGCGATTTTAAAACGTGTTTTCTGCGAGTGCAGTTTGGAAACAGTGGGGCAATCACCTGGGGGGGGTGGGGGGGGTGGGGGGAGTTCTGAGGAGAAATCTACAGACACTAAATTAGGTTCAGAGCGGAGTGTGTTTTAACAGAGTCAATCTGTGTGTTTCAAAGGGACTTTGTGTCACTGATACCATGGGATTTCACACTTACTCATGTCAAGAACTGCTTTAAAAGATTAATTGAGACTGTCACTGGCTCTCTCCATCTGCATTTCTATAAAGCTACCCCTTCAGGTAGAGCAAAGTCCACCTGGGCACGTCTACAGATGTTCTTCTAAGTAATGAATGGGATATTACAGAAACCAATCACTTAGGCACTAAAACAACAGCCACGATCTGTCCAGATATGAGCTAATCAATTTCCTCCTGAAATTGCAGTGGGGAGAGTGTTCACGTGAACAAAATATCCATTGTGATGCTTGATTTGACTGCTGGTGATAGGCTTTTATATAAAAAGGAGAATGTAACAAAGCAGTCAGTTGAAGCCAATGAAAAAAAGTCAGATCAAAAGCATTAGATCAGTAAGTTGAAAAATAGTTTGTTTTCTGGAAATACCCCTCTTTTTACTGGGAGAATGCACTAATCTCAACTTGATTACTACTTCATTGCACTGATTCGTGGGAGATTTTACATGTGATTCTGTTGATAAATTTGTGCAGAAAAGTGCAATGTCAGCGTGGCAAAATCTACAAGTATATTGGTTTTTTTGCTCATCCTGTGGTGATCAATCAAAATTCTGAGAGCAGGAGGAAATTGCACTTTCTCCAAATATTAAAGAGTCAATAGTAAATTGATGACGTTCTCATCAAGTGCAATGAAAAGACTCACCAAGAAACGTCCAAAACTTTGACTGCAGATTTCTAATTTTCAGTTTTCTCTCCTGTCTTGGAGAAGGAACCTCAGTTTGTACTCGAGATGTGCAGCAAGGTTTTTGTTAATTTCCCTGTTTAGATATTTAAAAAGAAACTATTTGGCTCCCGTTAAGTAGTTTGTCATATTGGATTGTAGATGTTATTGCTTTCTTATTATTACTCTGAGCAGAATGTGTTGCAAGTCAAGTGGTAATGCCCTCTCCTCCCTTCCTTTCCCCAAAGGCATATCTTATTATTTAAACATGCTTCTATTTCAGTTTTTTTGTTAACCATAGTGCTACTTCAAGCTGATTAGTTGTCCCTCTTCTGGATTCAGGTATGCCTAGACTGGCATTCATTGACTGCTTTTGATTAAATCTGTGACTTTAGTCACCTTTGTGTGTTTTTGGTTCTGTGTAATATTGTGGTTGCACAAAATTATTCTTCCAGGTTCTGTTTGCTTTGTTTCTTGGCCTTCGTGTTGATAAAAGTTTAAACGTGTTGTAAATGTATAATTTTATAGCTTAGTCACAAAGAGAGCATGATTTCTAAAACTGCTTAACTGGATCTCTTATTTGGGTAACTGTTTTATTTTTGTGCAGAAATATGTATTTCATTTTGTGTTATTTAGAGAAATTGGAGTTTTAATTGGTAACTTTTTAAGAAATGTTTGTAGATGGATCACTGCATTTTGTATTTTAACCTGTAATTTCTTAAAATAGCATGAATATATCTTGGCCAAAGGTTTTTACTATTTCATTCGCCGAGTATTCACTACACTAGCACAGTCCATGTGTAAGGTTTTCCCTTGTACCACTTATTGCTATGTTCATATTGATGCACATGGCATCCCTTCAGTTATTGCTTACATTTTCTGGCACTATTCATGCATGCATTTACAACATCAAGCCATGGACATGAGTTTCCAGAAATAAGTATGAGTCAATCCAATCCGGATTTCGACTTGGTTTAGTCTGGTGCACTGGACCATTCACTTTGTGCTAACTGGTGCTACATAGTTTCTGAAGACCAGATGACTGTTGTCATCTCTTTGGCTGAGTGGCTAGTTTTCATTGCTGCGTGATCAAAACTAGATGCTGTACTTGCAACTTTTACATTGTGATTGAACAGTAGAATGCCATTTGTGCCTGTATAAGTTTAAAAAAAATATATATATATTTTTATGCAAGCCTTTTCCATTTTATACATAACACCAAAACAACACATCTCCCCTCCTCACCCCCTTTAGCAACTAACGGTGGCCAGCTCTTTGAAATACAGAATAACCGTCTGTCATCCTCGGTGGAACTCATCAATTGCCCCCCTGAGTGGACTTGACTTTCTCATGGTATAGGAACTCCACCAAATCTCCTGGCCACACTGAAGCAGTGGGTGGTGAAGCTGACCTCCAACCCATCAGCACTCCCCTCCGAGCAATCAATGAGTCGAAGGCCAGGACATTAGTCCCTGCACCCATCTGCAGCTGCAGCAAGGCTGACACCTCCGATAAAACCATTAAGGGACATGGTTCCAGTTCAATTTTCAGAATCGCCGACGTGGTGCTAAAGAAGGAGACCCAAAACCCCATGAGCTTAGAACACGACCAGAACATATGCACATGGTTGGCCTGACTCCTCCGATGCATGTATAATTTAGCCTCCAGATTGATAGGTGCCTGAAAATCCTGCCCCGAGCTACAATTCTGACCAGGGTTGAAATGTAGGTGCATGCTCTCAATATGTTTATGATCCAGCGCAGTGGTTGACCAAAAGAGTTGAGGAAGAATTGGGTGTGTTTCCTGTGGTTCCACTTACCATATACACTCATGTATAGGTCAATATCATGTAAAAGCTGACCCCATAATTTTTGGCCTTAAAGTAAATTTAATTTTTCACATACCTCAAGGTCAATCCTGGTTTTTCAAGAATTAAAACTGAAATTTCAGAAGCAAAATATAATTGTCGATGCTAATGATTCAATTTCATTGCCAATATGTAAATATTGATGAAACTGCATCTTGGTAAGCAAATGCTTAAAATATTCCTGTGTTTGTTTAATTTTTATTTATTCAAATTATGAAAGTGATCAGATTATGAAGGATAATCAATATGAACACTTCATGGGCACAAGTCAAATAAGCATGTTAACCCACAATATTACCCATGTAAAACTCAACTCCCTGACTTTTGGTCTAAAAGATTGGACTCAAATATCTGACCTATGCGCAAATATAGTAAGCCTGGGATAGCCTCTGACGAGCTAGCAGTTTAAAAAAAAAAAAAAAGTAGTTTCTTGTGGATTTTACCTACTAGAGGTATAGTGCTCTCTATAATTAATTATGTACTCAGCAATACATTTTTCAGCTGATTGGGACAATGGATCAAATCTATCGTGAACAGTTTCCATCCCCAAGTGCTGCAAAATCTAGGGCTGAATGATTACTATTGTGGTGGCTTTGGAACTGTGAATGAAGGGCAGAAACTAAACCAAGCACTTCATTGTTGCTGCCCTTGACATTGCAGTTCGATTTGCATTTTGAGATGTATTGCTTTTTCAATAAGTTATTTTACTCCGACGGTTTAATATATTGAGTGCTTCTGATACTGCTGTGCCTGAAACCGCCATTAGCAATAAGTTTGTGCTTCCCACAAAAGTTGGCTGCTATATTTAATTATGAATATAGATGTATGAAGAATGCAAGAATGAGGAAGAGCATTAAGTTATCAATTAAGGTTTCTCCTCATTTGTTTGGGTAAAGTGCAACCTCTACAAACAGGCCAACATCCCTTCTCATCCTGAAGTTCTTTTTAACCTGGTGCACCTTGAAATATATTTAACTTTTTCAACACAATTTCTCTGTGTTAGACCTAGCCAAGAGCTTGAACTGTGGTTCATAACAAGACCCTAAATGCTAATAAAATTTCAGAAGACTTTTTGTTTGCAGGTAGATTGTAAGAGGCACTGCCCCTATTTTAGGATGTCCGTCGACTTGAGTTAAGAACAAACTTGCATTTATTGAACTTTAACACTTCCTTGTTTTTGTTTTAAAAAAAATTAAAATGTAAACATTTATAAAATATATTAAAGACTAGGAGTTCCTAAGTGTGGTGAATGCATTGATATACATCCTCGTAGAGGAAATGTAAGAACTTGTTTAGCAAAGTGTGTAAGGGGCAAGAAGTCATAGTATGCAAGAACAGTGATCTTTAAAAGATTCAAGCAGTTCCATAGGCTTTTCTTGGTTTGGTAAATGCATATACTGTACTGTCATCTATGTCTGGTGTTTAACACTCCGCCTGTTCTGAGATGTCCATTTGTCTCATTTCCACCTGTTCTGAGATGTCCATTTGTCTCATTTTTTATTCCCTACTCACTATTGCACCTCACCCTTAATTTCCTAAAATGGAAGCAGGGAAGCTGTATTACAAAACCAGACTCATTTCTTTCAGACACTACCACTTCAGTAATCACTGAATTCTCTTGCACAGTTCTAGCACCGTTTATATTTTAATCAAGATGTTAAGCATTGGAAATGAGTCACAAAAGATGGTGATGATGTGTTGCCAAAACGTGTCCAGAATAGCTGCAGTACTTGCAACAATGTGCCTAAAATAAAAGTGACATTTTCGGTTGTGCTAACCAACTAAACTATCACATATTCTAGAAATATCATGTTTTATTGTTGAGAATTTTACTTTGGCTTTTCTGTCAAAATTTATTAGGCTGAGTAAATGTTGAGCCATGAACACATATTTTGTGTATTTGAACAGCGACTCCGAAGACTGTCAACTAAATATAGAACTGAAAAAATCTACCCAACAAACATTGGAGAAAAGGAAGAAAATGTTAAAAAGAACAGATACAAAGATATCTTGCCATGTAAGTTTTAAAATTTGTATTTAAAATTCAACCTAACTAATGTACTTGTATGTTTTGAATGCTCAGGAGATCTTGAGGCCCATTGATTTTAGTAAGAACTGCTTGTATTTTTCTAGTGCTTTTAATGTAATAAAATGTCCAAGGTTCTTCATAGGAACATTACAAAGCCAGTTTGACACACTTCAGCCAAACAGGTGGAGTGTCTCAAAGGATGAAAGAGGATAGAGAGGTGGTGAGGCTTAGGTAGGGAATTCCAGAGCTGTAGGGCTTTGACAGCTGAAAGCATGGCTACCAATGATGAAACAATTACAGTAGAGAATTCTCAAGATGCCAGAATTGGAAAAGTACAGATATTTTGAAAGATTGTTTGGCTGGGAGAGATTGGAGGTATGTCAAGGTTGAGGGATTTGAAAACGAGGATAGGAATTTTAAAATTGAGGCATTTCTTAACTAGGAACCAACATTGGTCAGCGAGCACAGGTTATTGATGAAAAATTTACAGTATTGACTAAAGTGCAATGAAATTTCTGTTCATTGATTTAAAATATCACATAGTATCTGCCTGTCGTGGTACTTTCTAAATAATATTTTGACAGTCCTTCATGTTATAATTCAGGCATTGTTTTTCTTTCATTCTAAGTTAGTGCCGCATCAACTCTGACATCTCAAATTGTTTGCTAGCTATTTTCTCATCAGTAGACCAGATTGTATTTCGTCATGTTTCAATAGTATGCAGTGTTTGAATGGTATGCTACGTACAGTTTGAGCATCCCTTATCCAAAATTCTGAAAACTGAAACATTCCAAAATGCGCACATCTTTTCGAGTGCCGACGTGACATCACGAGTGGGAAATCCCGCAAGACTCTGGGAAGGTTCCGGGCGATGCTTGGGTCTCAGTGCGTCTCACATGCACAGTTCCCAATGCGCCACACATGCAATTCCCAACGTGCCGCAGATGCACATTATATTCCGAAATCTGAAACACACTCAGCCCCAAGCATTTCGGATAAGAGATGCTCAACCTGTATAACTACTTTTATGTTTGTAAAACTTTTTATTTTTTCTGCCTTCTTTGCTGCAGTTGACCATAGCAGGGTGAAGCTTGCATTAAAAATTTCAGAACAAGATTCTGATTATATCAACGCAAATTTTATTAAGGTAATGTATGCCTTCTCACAGCATTTTATTTAGTGGAAAACATTTCACTATTGCATGACAGAATGATACTGTTTCAATGAAAGCATGTCATGCAGTTGTTACCATGTGTGGAACATGTTTAAAATGTTTTTATTTCCTGTGGTTATTGCTAAAAGCAAACAGTCATTCCCACAAAACTTTGTTTTGCCATGATAAAAATTGATGATGAAATTAATTGGTAACTTGGTTAGGATTTTGTGCTTCCGTGAGGCAAGAAACAATAGTACTGTGAAATGGAATTAATATTTTGTTCCCCAAATATTGGTATCAAGTGCTCAAGTTGGGTAGAGCATGATTATCAACTTTGCCCACAAAATTGCCTTCATCTTGAGATTAAAAGGGTGTTCCTCATTACATTTAGCCTTTTTTAATTCTCCATACTGTTCCAATTGACTCTTAAAAATTATTGCAGGACAGTTTTGCACTTTAGGTCCATGCCTTTTGGGAATCAATTTCATCTGCAATTCTCGTTAAAGATTGAAAAAATAGGATGGAAAATTGATATTAATGTGGAAACGGAATTACCCCAATTTCCCTTGTTCAGTTGTGAAAACTGTGGGTTGTGTTTGTAATTAAAACAGACAGGCTGGAAATGCACAGCAGGTTGGGCAGCATCTGTGGAGAAAGAAACCGAGTTAATGTTCAGAACACAGCAATGAAAGGCCATCAATCTAAAACGTTAACTCTGGTTTTTTTCCCACAGATGTTGCCCGAATATTTCCAGTGTTTTCTGTTCTAATTTCAGACCTCCAGCATCAGTAATATTGCTGCATGTTTGTATTGTGCATATGTCCTGGATTTAAAAACTTAGAGCTGCGATGGCTCCCATTGTTTCTTTCCATTTTGTTTATCCCTCCCCTCGATGCATGCTGATTTTCTTTTTTTGTTTTCCATACATAATGTTGACTTTACAAAATGCAAAGGCACTAATATCCTTCCAGAAATATTAAATAATCAAGGGGTAAATGGGGGGGGGGGGGGCGGGGGAGAGAATAAATACAGTAACTATTACTAGACAAAAAGTACTAGGGAAACTAATGGGGCTAAAGGCCAATAAATCCCCTGGACCTGATGTGTGGCATCCTGGGATGTTAATGGAAGTAGGTACAGAAATAATGGATGCACTGGTATTAATCTTCTAAGAGCCCTTAAATTCTGGAAAGTCCCAGAGGATTGGAAAACTACCAATGCAACGCCCTTATTCAAAAAGGGGAGTGAGACAAAAAACAGGTAACTACAGGACAGTTAGCTTAATATCTGTCATTGGAAAAATGTTAGAATCCATTATAAAGGATGTAATAGCAAATCAGTTAGAAATATATAATATAATCAAGCAGAGTCAGCATTGCTTCATGAAGGGGGAAATCGTGCTTGACAAATTTATTAGAGTTCTTTGAGGTGGTAACAAGCAGGATAGATAAAGGGGGACCAGTAAATTTAATACACTTGGATTCCCAAAAAGTGTTCCATAAGGTGCTGCTCAATAAGAAAAGAGCCCATGGTGTTGGGGGTATATACATTAGCATGGAATGAGGATTGGCTAACTAATAAAAGATAGAGTTGGGGTAAGAGAAGCATTCCATATGTCTTATGGCTAGATGGGATGGATGCAGCTATGACCTGTTTGGACCAATCAGGTGAACTACATAGCCCTTGGGCAGCATGGCAGCGCAGTGGTTAGCACTGTTGCTTCACAGCGCCAGGGACCTGTGTCTGAATCCTGACTTGGGTCACTGTCTGTGCGGAGTCTGCACGTTCTCCCTGTGTCTGCGTGGGTTTCCTCCGACAAATCCCGAAAGACTTTTTAGGTGAATTGAACATTCCTACTTCTCCCTCTTGTGTACCCGAACAGGCAATGTAGTGTGGAAACTAGGGGATTTTCCCAGTAACTTCATTGCAGTGTTAATGTAAGCCTACTTGTGACACTAATAAACATTATTATTATTATTAGATCCTGCAATTTACTTTGTTCAGTTCTACTATGATTATTGAAGTGGCAAATTTCCATCTTCATGGATTTCACCAGCTGGTTTCAAATTTACTCTCTGCCACCTACTGGTTTTCACTTTTTAAGCAAGTTGAACTTGGCCTAAAAGTCCAGAGGGAGAAGAGAAAGTTGCTACTTGAAAGTTAGCACTGAAGTAGCAAAATAAAACAAACCAGACCAATGCTAATAGAGGTGAATGAATATGATGCTGCCAGTATGTTCGCCATCTTTGGAGAACTATGGAAACCTATATAAAACTCTGCCCCACATGTGATAGTTGACCATCATTACTCCCCTGGAACCAATCAAAGTCACTGACATAATATTAGGCCTCTGTTATGTTGATCTGCAATAATACCATAGTGCTATCAATATATAAATGATTATTTTCCTGGAGGGGCGGGAGAGCAGAAGATGATGAGATGGGATGCAATAAAGTTAAAAGAGGTTTGGGATTAGCTTCCAAACCAATTTTTGATATTCTGTTAAAATACTTTGAATAATTCAAAATGTATTTGAAGTATTCAGATCTGATAAATAGAATATTATTTTGATTTTCATTTGGGCTTATGTATACTTCGTAACCCCGTGTAATAGTAATGACCTTGTTCATTGGTTTACATGTTATGCATGCGTATACTTGGAATATTTATCTTAATAGTTTATAAAGTGTTTTGTATCGCTTTTTAAAATAAATTTGGTGAAATGTACATTCTTGTAATTTTCCAGGGAGTGTATGGGCCAAAATCCTACATTGCTACCCAGGGCCCACTTGCAAATTCTGTATTGGACTTCTGGAGAATGATCTGGGAATACAAAGTTGTAGTAAGTATTTATTTTTTTGACTGGCAGAACTCTGAATTTAATTTAATTGGTAATTTTAAAAATGAATTGAAAAGGTGCATCTACTCAGTCTGAATAAAATTGACCTGAAAATCAAAAATACACCATGTCATTTTTGCTTTTATTATATACAATTCATTACTTTTGTGCTCAATATTATGTGGCTTTAAGCAAGAAAGAAGCTATTACCCAATTTGTCTTGTGTTGAACAGTTGCTGTTTTAGTACTTGTGATAAATTCAATTTGACATAAAAGGGCAGACACCAGTTAGGAATGAAATTCTTGATGAATGCTCTTAATTTGCTGAAAATTTTTAATATTTGAATAGGTAGTGTTCTTTTGAATGGAATAAATGCACCTTCATTGTTAAATCACATATGTTGGCAGAATAGAGTGCTTTATCTTTTGGGAATTAATTAACAACGGATAGTAAATATCGTTAAACCCATAATATTATCCAAAGTGTCCATTCTATTGGAGTTGAGGAGAATTGGAATGAGCTGAAGACCGCCACCATCTCGAGCCATGACGAAACCATCGGCTACAAGACCAGGAAACACCAAGACTAGTTGGAAGAAAACAACCACAACGTCAAGGCCTCATTGACGAGAAGAGGAAAGCTCTCTGCGCCTAGCAACATGACAGAGCCTGCAAAGCAAAGAGTAGAGCTCATCAGTCAGCCAAGGCTGAGATACAAAGAAGGACTAGGGAAATCGAGAACCAATGGTGGGCTGAGAAAACTAAGGAACTGCAACTCCTCGCTGATGAGCATGACACCTGGGGCTTCTTCAGTGCTATCAAGGCAATATATAGACCCAACAGCCTAGGCCTCAAACTGGAGAGGAATAACGTGTGAACCCTCTTGAGACAGAGAAAATTGGCCTTCGATGGAGGGAACACTTCAAAGAACTCCTAAACCATGAAATAACCACAGATGAGGACGTGTTTGAGGAAATACTGCCCATCAAAGATGATCTTGGACTTCCACCTCAACTGCCCATCAAAGATGATCTTGGACTTCCACCAAGTGTGGATGAAGTCGAAGCAGCCATTAAACACATGAAGAATAGAAAAGGAGTGGACAGGATCCCAGCGGAGACTTTCATACTTAGAAGAGAAGAGATCTCCTGATATCTCCAACAGCTATTGCTGAAAGTCTGGGACAGAGAAGAAATTCCTGCTGACCTCGGGGATGCTGTCATCACCACCATCTTCAAGAAACGAGACAGAGCAAACTGTGCAAACTACCAAGAAATCGCCCTGCTCTTCGTCGCAGGACGATCATTGTTCAAATCCTTGCTAGCTGCCTCCTCCCAGTCTGTGAAGCAAACTTTCCGGAAAGCCAGCGTGGGTTCTGATCAAACTGTGGATCAGCGGACATGATTTTTACTGCTCGACAAGTTTGAGAAATGACGGGAGCAATATCTACCACTCTACATGGCCTTCATCGATCTGACCAAGGCTTTTGACTCCAGTCAATTGGGAAGTGCTATGGAAGACCCTGTCAAAGGTCAGTTGTCCAGAGAAATTCGTCAACAATCAACATCCTCCGACTCTTCCACAACAAGATGTCGGCGACAGTCCTCACTGACTAAAACAGGAGGTCAATACTGGAACCAAGTAACGGTGTGTCTTCCGCCGCACTGTTTTCTCCATTGTCGTCAGCACCATCCTTCTTCACAAGAGCAAGCTTCCCAGTGGAGTGGACATCATCTACAGGGTGGGTGAAAAATCTTTCAACCTCAACTGGTTGAAATCCAAGAGGAACATGACATTGGCATCGCTCGTGGAACTTCGTGTGCAAATGACATCGCCGTTTCCTTTTTTTTAAATAAATATTTTATTGAAAATTTTTGGTCAACCAACACAGTACATTGTGCATCCTTTACACAATATTATAACAACACAAATAACAATGACCTATTTTATAAACAAAAAATGAATAAATAATAAATAACAAAAATGAAAACTAACCCTAATTGGCAACTGCCTTGTCACAAGTAACACTCTCCAAAAATATAATTTAACAGTCCAATATATAATTATCTGTCGCAACGACCTATACATATTATACAGTATATATTAACAACCCTGAGAGTCCTTCTGGTCCCCCCCCCGATCCTAGGCTGCTGCTGCTGCTGCCTTTTTTCCATTCCATCTATCTTTCTGCGAGGTATTCGACGAACGGTTGCCACCGCCTGGTGAACCCTTGAGCCGACCCCCTTAGAACGAACTTAATCCGCTCTAGCTTTATAAACCCTGCCATGTCATTTATCCAGGTCTCCACCCCTGGGGGCTTGGCTTCTTTCCACATTAACAATATCCTGCGCCGGGCTACTAGGGACGCAAAGGCCAAAACATCGGCCTCTCTCGCCTCCTGCACTCCCGGCTCTTGTGCAGTCATCGCCATTTCCATCCTCTCAGAAGAAAATCTCCAACCATGCTCAATACCTTCTCGGAAGACCCCTCCCCCACCACCACCACCGCCACCACCGCCACCACCACAAATCAAGATCAACGGAGAAGCTTACCAAACGTGGAACATTTTCCCATACTTGGAGCCCCCTCCCATCTAAGGCTGACATTGATGCAGAGATCCAACATCCGCGAGCGACTCCTTTAGATGCCAAAGGACGGGAGTCTTTGATGACTGCAAAATTCATGCTGACACCTAGATCCTCGTGTGCAAGGTGGTTGTCCTCCCAACTATTTGATATGGCCCAGAAACCTGGTCCACCTACAGACACCACCTTAAGGCTGTGAGAGGTACCAGCAACACTCTTATCCACATCGGCTGGAAGGATAGGCATACTAATATCAGTGTCCTTGAAGGGTCCATGGCCACCAGCAACGAGGCCATGATCATCTGAAACCAACTCCGCAGGGCTGACCATGTGCTCAGGATGTCAGAGTCCCATCTGCAAAACATCTTTGCCTAGCTAAAGGAAGGCTTCCGGACAAGATGAGAAAGGAAGTGCTTCCAACACACCCTGAAGGCTTACCTCAAGAAATGTAACATAGACACCAATGCCTGGGAGACCCTTGCTCATAAGAGACCTACCTGGGGGAACCTCTTGATTGAAGGGATGCAATTCTTCGAGGTCACCTGACGGCAAGAGCAGTCCGAGAAAGGATCCTGAGACGATTACCAGCGATCTCGAGTCCAAGGACCGGTCCCACCTCCCGGAAACATCTGCCAAGCATGCGGTCGAAGATGTAGCTCTGTCCGACCCATCAGCCATGCAAGAACCCGTGACCAAAGACACTGAGTTTCTTAGGTGGACAATCATACTCATTAGCGAGTGATCGCCAAGAAAAAGAATACCCATATTGTTTAGCTTCTGGCAAGTTTACCTAAATGTGTATGTTTGAAGTTCTGTTGTTTAGAGTCAAATAAGTGGTACAAAATACAAACATAGCAATGTCGTACTGTATGACAGTTGGACCATTGCATTGTGCTAGCTCTTCAACTAAAGCTATTTGCTCAGTCCCATCCCTTTTCTCTTTTACAGTAAAGAACTATCTTTAGGAGATCTTAACACATACTTTCGCCAGTGTACTTGCGTCTGTCGTATAGCTATAAACAAATTATAACTGGCAACACTGCTGCTTCACGCTGCCGAGGTCCCAGGTTCGCTCCCTGCTCTGGGTCACTGCCCGTGTGGCATTTGCACATTCTCCCCGTGTTCGCGCGGGCTTTGCCCCCATAACCCAAAGATGTGCAGGATAGATGGATTGGCCACACTTAAAATAAAATAAAATATATATTTTTTTAAATTGCGTACTCTAAATTAAAAAAAACATGATGAAATTATAAACCTATTGCACTTGTTGAGCTGGTCAACTGACGGTAATCTTTTTCAATTTTCAGATAATTGTCATGGCTTGCCGTGAGTTTGAAATGGGGAGGGTAAGTTTTTCTTTATTTTATTCTTAATGTGCTTACAGTTTTAAAGGTTTTCTTTGAAAAGTGAACATGAATATTAACTTTGCAGCACTTTTGTGTCTTCTGTGAAAATTGTCTGCATATCTTATGAGCAAATTTTAAGAGCTCTCAAAATCTATAATACAGTTTTGCCTGCTTGTAAGCAGGTTATTTGCATAAAGAGTTTTGTTGTGACCATGAAGAATGATAAAAAACGTAATAAACTTCATTCTCAAGCTGTCGGGGTACAATTCTGCACCTTGTCTCTCACGTTTGAGTCCGGGGAAGTCGATACTTTGTTGGAAGCTATTCTCTCATTGCAAAAGTACAATAAGTGCAATAAAGCATTTTTGCCTCTGGTTAAAACTCTTGAGCTGGCTGCGTAACTGTTTATTTTCACTCACTTTAAATACCTGCTACTTTTGATTGACGCGAGATCAAGAAGTAGCTACAGTTAATGCTGCAATAACCAATGTGTGAAATAGGTTGCACTGCAAGTTAGGTCTTTGAGAGGAAAACTTTTTGTTTTGTGTATGTAATGCTATGAATAAAGGTACACTCCATTGTAACATTCATATTTCTTTATAGAAAAAATGTGAACGTTACTGGCCGTCACTTGGGGAAGCTGTTCTTCGCCTTGGGGAATTTCAGATTACTTGTGTGAGTACTTTGGCTATATGTGACGGATGTGTTTTGAGTCATTTGGAATGATAGTATTTCATTTGGTAACTGGCTATAAATCTTTTGCCTCTTGACAAAATTACTTACATTGCTTAAATTTTTATTTTGGGCTACTTATCAGGTTCAAGCTGTTATAACGATAGTTTAAATTAAAGGGAAAATAATGCAACCAAGTATTGATCTGGAATTGACTTTCCTGCATTTCCCTGTTTGACGTCCCAGTGCCCCAAACAAAACGAAATAATATAATGATTGAATTATATTTTGGTGGGATGTGGTTTGATGGACAAAGGAAGTCTTCTGTCATCCTACCCAAATCGTCAACCTTCATGTTTGAACCTGTACAAAGAACAAAGAAAAATACAGCACAGGAACACAGGCCCTTTGGCCCTCCAAGCCTGCGCCGACCATGCTGCCCGTCTAAACTAAAATCTTCTACACTTCCGGGATCCGTATCCCCCTCTTCCCATCCTATTCATGTATTTGTCAAGATGCCCCTTAAACGTTACTATCGTCCCTGCTGCCACCACCTCCTCCGGCAGCGAGTTCCAGGCACCCACGACCCTCTGTGTAAACAAAAAAAACAAACTTACCTCTAAACCTCTCCATCTCCTCTAAACCTTGCCCCTCGCACCTTAAACCTATGTCCCCTAGTAATTGACCCCTTTACCCTGGGAAAAAGTCTCTGACTATCCATTTTGTCTATGCCCCTCCTAATTTTGTAGACCTCTATCAGGTCACCACTCAACCTCCTTTGTTCCAGTGAGAACAAACCAAGTTTATTCAACCTCTCCTTATAGCTAATGCCCTCCATACCAGGCAACATCCTGGTAAATCTCTTCTGCACCCTCTCTGCAAATTTATTAATCAGACCAGTTACATCTTCTGCCAAATCATTTATATATACTACGAACAGCAAAGATCCTAGCACTGAACCTTGCAGAACACCCTCCAATCAGAAAAGCACCCTTCCATTGCTACTCTCTGCCTTCTATGACCTAGCAGTTCTGTATTCATCTTGCCAGCTCACCTCTGATCCCGTGTGACTTCACCTTTTGTACCGGTCTGCCACGAGGGACCTTGTCAAAGGCCTTACTGAAGTCCACGTAGACAACATCCACTGCCCTACCTGCATCAATCGTCTTTGTGACCTCCTCGAAAAGCTCTATCAAGTTCGTGAGACACAACCTCCCCTTCACAAAACCGTACTGCCTCTCACTAATACGTCCACTTGCTTCCAAATGGGAGTAGATCCTGTCTCGAAGAATTCTCTCCAATAATTTCCCTACCACTGACGTAAGGCTCACAGGCCTGTAGTTCCCTGGATTATCCTTGCTACTCTTCTTAAACAAAGGAACAACATTGTCTATTCTCCAGTCCTCCGGAGCATCACCTGAAGACAGTGAGGATCCAAAGATTTCTGTCAAGACCTCAGCAATTTCCTCTCTCGCCTCCTTCAGAATTCTGGTGTAGATCCCATCAGGCCCTGGGGACTTATCCACTGTAATATTTTTCAAGACACCCAACACTTCGTCTTTTTGGATCTCAATGTGACCCAGGCTATCGACACATCCTTCTCCAGACTCCACATCCACCAATTCCTTCTCTTGGTGAATACTGATGCAAAGTATTCATTTAGTACCTTGCCCATTTCCTCTGACTCCACACATAGATTCTCTCCCCTGTCCTTCAGTGGGCCAACCCTTTCCCTGGCTACCCTCTTGCATTTTATGTATGTGTAAAAAGCCGTGGGATTTTCCTTAACCCTATTTGCCAATGACTTTTCATGACTCCTTTTAGCCCTCCTGACTCCTTGCTTAAGTTCCTTACTACTTGCCTTCTATTCCACACAGGCTTCGTCTGTTCCCAGCCTTCTAGCCCTGACAAATGCCTCCAAATGACATAATTATGTCAGTCAGATGGCTGAATGATCATTGGAGCTGATCCTAGCGCTGGTCTCACCTGACATCCCTATTTTCCAGCAATAGATTGAATGACATCTGGCTGGAAACAGAGCACATTTCCTTACTTTTGATTCTCTTTGAGCTCCTCCCCTCAAAAGACTGTGAAAAGGTACAATGTTTTGAATGAAATATTAAGGTCTGTCAGCCATCCTGATTACGAGTTAATTTTTGTGGTTTTGTATAAGAATATAATTGCCCCCCCCCCCCAAAAGGATGCTGCTGCTGCTGACAATTACTGCTCCCCATGAAAGTCAAGGACAGGTTGCCACCGCCGGGAGAACTCCACCAAGGACCCTCTCAAGGCGAACTCTATTCGCTCCAGGCTGAGGAACCCCACCATATCGCTAACCCAGGTCTCCACACTCGGGGGTTTCGAGTCCCTCCACATTAACAAGACCCGTCTCTGGGCTACCGGGGAGGCGAAGGTCAGTACCTCGGCCTCTTTCGCTTCCTGCACTCCCGGATCCTCTGACACCCCAAATACCGCTACTGTTGGACCCGCCTTCATCCGAGTGTCCAAAACCCTAGACATCACCCTCGCAAACCCCTGCCAGAATTCTTTAAGCGCCGGGCATGCCCAAAACATATGGGCATGGTTCGCCGGACTCCCTGCACATCTCGGGCACCTGTCCTCCACCCCAAAAAACTTACTCATTCTTGCCACCGTTATATGTGCCCGATGCACCACCTTAAACTGAATTAAGCTGAGCCTGGCACATGATGAGGAGGAGTTCACCCTGCCCAGGGTGTCGACCCACAGGCCCTCATCCAGCTCCTCGCCCAGCTCCTCCTCCCACTTGCCCTTCAACTCCTCCACTGAGGCTTCCTCTACCTCCTGCAGCTCCTGATATATGTCTGACAATTTCCCCTCCCCTACCTAGATGCCAGACACCACCCTGTCCTGGATCCTACACTGGGGCAGCAGCAGAAATGTCCCCACCTGTTTTCTAAGAAAGTCCCGAACCTGGAGGTACCTGAACCCATTCCCCGGGGGCAGGCCGAACCTCTCCTCCAGCGCCTGCATGCTGGGGAAAGTCCCGTCTATAAACAGGTCCCCCATCCTCCTGATACCTGCCCTATACCAGCCTTGGAACCCCCCATCCATCCTACACGGAGCAAATCTATGGTTATTCCGTATCGAGGTCCACAACGAGGCCCCCTCCTCCTGCCTGTGTCTCCTCCACTGCCCCCAAATCCTCAGTGCTGCGTCACCACCGGACTTGTGGAGTATCGCGGCGGTGAGAACAGCAGCAGAGCCATGACTAGTGCCCCTAGGCTGGTGTCTTAGCATGACGCTGCCTCCAGCCGCCCCCTCCTTCAGCATCCACTTCCTAATCATGGCCACATTGCCCCCCTGGCTACGCTCCAAGAATGCCCTTTTAACTCGTGGGGTTTAATTCGCCTGCACAAATCCCGTAACAATCCTATTCACCTGCTTAAAAAAGGACTTGTGGATGAAAATGGGGAGGCACTGAAAGACGAAGAGGAACCTGGGAGGACCGTCACCTTCACAGTCTGCACCCGTCCCGCCAGGGAAAGCGGGAGCATATCCCACCTTTTAAACTCTCCCTCCATCTGCTCCACGAGCCGGGTTAAGTTGAGCCTATGCAGGGCATCACAGTTCCTGGCCACTTGTATCCCCAAGTACCGGAAGCTGCTCTCCACTACCTTGAGCGGGAGCTCCCTCAGCCTCTCCTCCTGGCCACTAGCATGGACCACGAACAGCTCACTCTTCCCCACGTTCAATTTATACCCCGAGAAACTCCCAAAGTCCCTCAGGATCCGTATGACCTCCCCATCCCCTCTAGCGGGTTTGAAATGTACAACAACAGGTCATCCGTGTAGAGGGAGACCTGATGTCCCGTCCCCCCCTGCGCACCAGCCCCCTCCAATCCCTTGAAGTCCTGAGCGCAATGGCCAACGTCTCAATTGCCAGGGCAAACAGCAACGGGGGCAGCTTGCCACTCACCATTATGTACCTGCCCCCGTTGTCCGCCACGATACTCCCCGCCTCAAATGCCACTCGTTTACAAACCAAGTGAAACACCTGTCCCACCCATCCTTTCCTTAGCCTCGTCTAGGCGCGAGCTTTAAGTGCGTCTCTTGCAACATGCCTTCAATCCCTTTAAATGCGAGAACATGCGGGACCTCTTGACCGGCCCATTCAGGCCCCTCACGTTCCGCGTGATCAGCCTGGTCGGGGGGGGGGGGGGGGGTTCGCGCCCCTCTTCCCCCCCCCCCCCCCCCCCCCCCCCCCCCCCCCCATCCTGCCGACTAGCCATCTCCCTTTTTTGGCCAGCCACGTGCCCCCGCCTCCCGTTTCCAGCCCTCCCCTCAGTGGCCCCCCAACCCGACTCTCCACCCATTCCCCTCACCTGACTCCCCTTCAGTCAGCACAGCACCCCCAACGCCCCACCCCCCGGTAGAGGGGCAAGTGTCAACCGGGACCTTCCCGTGCGCCGGACAACCCGTCCTGGGCATTTCCCGCCCCCTAAAACCAAACCCCATGAAAACAAAACAAACAACAAAACCACCAAACAAACTGGAGCAGACAAGCAAATAATCTTATGCTTTACCCGCCATCTTACCCCCCCCGGTCCACCCCCACCTGCACATTTCACCCCCATACAACTGTACCTTAGTTCAGGTCCAGCTTCTCTTGCCTGATGAACGACCATGCCTCATCCTGTGTATCAAAGTAATGGTGCCTGTCCTGGTATGTTACCCAGAGTCTCGCCGGATGAAGGAGCCCAAACTTCACCCCTTTGCTGTGGAGGACCGCCTTAGCCCGGTTGAACCCCGCACGCCTCCTCGCCAACTCAGATCCCAAGTCCTGGTAGATGCGGATCTCGCTGTTCTCCCACTTACTGCTCCGCTCTTTCTTCACCCACCGCAGGACTCGCTCCCGGTCTGTCAAACGATGAAACCGTATCACCATCGCCCTCGGTGGCTCGTTCACCCTCGGCTTTCTGGTGAGGACCCTGTGCAGCTCCAAAGGCCGTGGGAAGGCCCCCGCGCCCATCAGCGTCCCCAACATCATGGTCACGTACGTGTTCGCGTCCGCCTCCTTCGGGGAGGCCCAGGATCCGCAGATGGCTCCGAGACCTGTACTCAAGGTCATTTAGCCTCTCTTGCCGTCTCTTATGTTGCGCCTGCATCTTCACCGCCAGGCCCAGGATCTCGTCCTCATTCTCCGCCACCTTCCTCCTCACCTCCTTGATCTCCTTCTCCTGCGCCACCACAATCTTCTCCATGGAGGCCAACATCTCCGTTTTAAGCTCCATAAAGCAGTTTTTAAGGAATTCTTGTTCTTTGGCCCACTGGGGCCACATCTCCCGATCTTCTCTGGCAGCCATTTTGTCTTCCCGGACCTTCTCTGCCTTTTTCCCTGCGTTTGCACGTCTGCTGGCCCCACTGCGAGTTCTCTCCATGCAGCACCAGGGGGAACCTCTCCAGCACCCATTCCCACACTGGTCTCAGCCTCCAAGCACCGCCGCCGTCCCGTTCAGCGGCCCGAAATACCGATCTCGGCGCGAGCTGCCGTGAACATGACCTAGCTGGTCATGGATGCCACCGGAAGACTCTGACCTAGGCCTTTACATATTTGCAGTCTGTTATCAGTGGAGTTGAAACTTAACTGTCTTTTTGATCTACCAAATCACTCAGCCACAGCAAAACACTACAATGTGGAAAATTGCCTCGGAATGCTCCATCCACAATAGCTATAATAAGTCCAACCCAGCCAATGAGCAATCATCAGAAAGGTGGTAAAAACCGAGAATAATAATATTAGCAAGTGATACTTACCAGTAATCTGACCAATGCTCAGTTTGGGCCCTGCCAGAACTACTCTGCTTCAGAGCTCATTTCAGCCTTGGTCCAAATATGAACAGAAGAGCCTAATTCCCGAGATGGAAATAAAGTGATTGTTCTTGACATTAAGATAGTATTTCACAAATTGACTAATGCAAGGAGCCCTTGTAAAATTCAAGTCATTGGCGAGTCTGTGGAAGGAGGTATATCTAGCAAAACAGATAGTGGTGGCTGGAGGCTAATCACCTGAGCTTCAGGATATCTAAGAGTTCATCAAAGTAGCATCTTGGGCCATACGATCTTCAGCTGCTTCATCAGTGACCGTCTCGTCGCCATCAATTTGTAAGTGGAATTGTTTACTGTGATTCCATAGTGCTCAGTTCTATTTGCAATTCTTCAGATAATAAAGCAGTCCATGACTGTATACAGCAAAATCTGAACAACATGCACAGGGTTATTTAAAAAAAATTATTTTCATGCAACATAAGTGATACTGGCTAAGCCAGCACTTCTGTTGCCATCCCTAATTGCCATTGAGAAGTGATGGTGAGCTGCCTTCGTGAACCGCTACAGCCTCTGGTTAGTACACCTACAGTGCTGTTAGGGAGATCCATGATTTTAACCCAGCAATAGTGAAGAAATGATATATTTCCAAATCAGAATGGTGTATTGCTTGAAGGGAAACTTTCAGATGGTGGTTCCTATGCTTGTGATGCCCTTGTCCGTCTAGGTGGTAGAGGTTGTGTGTTTGAAAGGTGCTGTTGCAGAAACATCAGAATGATGTGACATGTAATTTAGCAGCACACAGTGTCAAGCTGTGACCAAGTCCAATATTAGAAAAACAAAGGTAATATTAAGGGATTTATATTTGTATTGATAAATATTATGAATACATGGGTCTGATTTAATGATTCTGTGCCTGGAAGAGTAAAACCAGTAGTTAGTTTCATGCTGGACACGTGTGGGGTCAAACTGTGTTTCTATTGTGCTTGGAGAGGGCTACGGCATGAAGAGTAAATAAATAGGCCAGCAAAGGTATGCGGTGTTGCTACGCAACTGGGGCCTTGTAAGGCAGAGAAGCTTTTACAAAATAAATTTAGAGTACCCAATTCATTTTTTCCAATTTAAGGGGCAAGTTAGGGTGGCCAATCCACCTACCCTGCACATCTTTGGGTTTTCTTTCTCCCAGGATCACACAAGTCTGAGGAATTAAAGTGCGTTCACTTGGGGACAAAGCTTGGGAAGTACTGACATTGAATATACAGCTTGAAAAAAAACAAAACCATCTGGTCCAATTGGTCTATGCTATGGTTCATGCTCCACCTCGGCCTACCCCACCCTCTCACCCTGCCAACAGACCCTTCCATTTCTTTCTCCTCCATTATGCACTTACCTCGCTTCCTCTTGCATGCACCTATGCTATTCACTTTAAATACTCCCATGTGGCAACAAATTCCACTGTCTAGGTGAAGAATTCTTCGGAATTCCTTGCTGAATTAATTGATGACTGTTGTATGACTCCTAGTTTTGAATCTTCTCAAATGTGGAAAGGTTGCTAACAAAGTTAACAATATATTGTATCTTTTTTTTGATGTACCCTTGGTTTTGTAAATCAAGTGTTTTGTGGTTAAGAAATATTTGCTGTCTGGAATTTGCCTAAACTTTAAGTTTTGGCAAACCTAACCTGGTTTATTCTGAAGTCGCACTGCTTGATGGTCTTTTCTTCTTTGAAGAACAGGAAAGAGGTCATTAATTTAATTTAGTAAGACATGGATTTCTCTCTAGGTAGTGTGTGTATAAAGTAATAGTTCAAAAAGTGAAAAATATTCACTATAGATATAAGCTCGAGTGCTCTCCATGAGAAAAATAGTAAGTCTAGAGGGATGAGGTTTGAAAGTGGAGAAGACAACATTGACTGTTAGAGGCAGGTTCATATTTGTGTACATGAGTTAACAAGGCCAAGTTAAGTGGTCAAGGAGGTAGGAATGGGGCAGTCTTAACCTATTTTGGACATGAGGCCCACTATTCATTCGCATTAGATATTGGAAGAGAGTGCAGGAATGATATGTTTGAAGCAAGGTCACAGGAAACTTGGAGGAATATGGAGTGGGCCTACATCTGTAGGATGATCCTTGTACACCCTTTGGCTGTCGAAAAGAAGTGACAGCCGAACTTGAGGTAGTTGGGGTAGTATGGCCAGCAGTTGACGTGCATTGAGGGTTGTTGCCCATGGAGTTGAAGCTGCGGATAGTGGTGAGAACTGAAAAAATGCTAGGTTCTGAGAGGGGTTCGACAATGATGGCAGGCATTCTGTAGAAGGAGTTTGGAGTTCAGGCTGAAAGTCCTTTTCAAATATGGAATTTTTAAATAGCAGACACTTGGATAATAACTTTATTGACGGACCAGCAGGATTGTATTGCATTTCCTTGATATCTATGTATTATGGAAATTCTGGTCATAACAGTATTTTAATAATTGTTTTAAATAAACTGTAATCTTTTTATGGTACATGGTGCTTGAAATTTCTGTATTACAGGATAATTAATATTTTAATGCCTTTCTAATTTTAGCCATGATTACTTTGAGGTATACGAGCTTCTGAATGTTTACAATAGTTTGCATTTACAATTCACATAGATATGTTTGTACCCAAAGCAACATTGTGACTCAACATTTTTGTTTATTCCCTTCATTGCTTGTTATTTTACCAGCTACTTCCAGAATCCCATGAAGCATTCCAGAGTCACTGCTTACTGATTTTTATTTTTATTTTGTTCTTCCAGGAGGCAGAACAAGCAAGAAATGACTATTTTATAAGGACTCTATTAGTGGAATTCCAGAATGTGAGTGTTGCTCCAATGTAAACTATAGATCTAGTTTAACTTTTCTGATATAAATTAATCTTTACTACGTTTACATTTGGCCAGTGCTAAGTAATACATTTGCATATCATCCAATATTGTGATTTCATACTACAGGGTTCTTGTTTGAACTATGACTGAAGCACTCAAAGTGTTCAAATAGATGAGTCATTGGAGAATTGAAGTAGCATTTTACTGTAAACCATATGACAATTTAGTTGAAAGAATGCTGTTGCATACTTTGCATTTCCTGAATTTATAATTATAACAGATTACACTCGGTGACTTATAGATTTCATAGAATTTACAGTGCAGAAGGAGGCCATTCGGCCCATCAAGTCTGCACCGGCTCCTGGAAAGAGCACCCTACCCAAGCTCACACTTCCACCCTATCCCCATAACCCAGTAACCCTACCCAACACTAAGGGCAATTTTGGACACTTAAGGACAATTTAGCATGGTCAATCCACCTAACCTGCACATCTTTGGACTATGGGAGGAAACCGGAGCACCCGGAGGAAACCCACGCACACACTGGGGGAACGTGCAGACTCCGCACAGACAGTGACCCAAGCCGGAATTGAACCTGCGACCCTGGAGCTGTGAAGCAATTGTGCTATCCACAATGCTACCGTGCTGCCGTTTGCTTGTTTTTAGAAGTTGTGCTTTATATAAAGAATACTGGCAATGGGGACTGTAGTAATAATCATAGAACCATAAAAACCCTCCAGTGCAGAAGAAGGCCATTCGGCCCATTGATTGTACACCAACCCTCTGAAAGACCCTACCTAGTCCCATTCCCCCAACTTATCCCTGTAACGCCATAACCCCACCTAACCATTGGACACTAAGAAGAATTTAGCATGGTCAATCCACTTAACCTGCACATCTTTGGACTGTGGGAGGAAACCGAGGCACCCGGAGGAAACACATGCAGACACTGGGAGAATGTGCAAACTCGATGCAGTCACCCGAGGTTGGATTTGAATCTGAGTAACTGGTATTGTGATGCAGCAGTGCTAACCACTGCTGCCCCAAACAAATTTACAGACTAGATGGAGTAAAGGTGTTTCTGGTTAGCTTTCTAATGTTCCTTTCAGTCTCAGTCAGTAAAGGAGCCATTCTACACCAGTTATATCCATTGACTATCCACCCAGTCAGTGAGATTGCTAATTTATATTACATTGTAGACAGATTTACACTCTATCTGTGTTGAAGGTGAATTGGTTTGAAGGATGAAATGCATTCATTCAATGTGTCTGGTTGCTTTTGAGAAAATTCAAAAAGGTGAAAGCATTCATTTTAACTCTGTGTGCCGCCCCTCCCATGACATTACTTCTTATTAAGCACCTAAAGTCTACAAAATGTAATTTGTTAGACTTTGCCAACCTACCATCATACACTTTAGGTGGAATAATGGGAAAGCAAATTATCACTTGATAAAAAATATCTTTCGCACTTTTTTGCTGGGAAGTTTATCATTCACACTTGTTTTAATGATTTCTCCATTTTCAGTTTGCCTGTTCTTTGGTTCCTGCCTTTTCCTTCACATACCGACATCCAGGTCATTCAATAAACAGTTTGATACTATTGATTTGGCCCAGCTATTATTTTTTAAAATAAATTTAGAGTACCCAATTTTTTTTCCAATTAAGGGGCAATTTAGCGTGGCCAATCCACTGCCAGTCTTTGGGTTGTGGGGGCGAAACCCACGCAAACAAGGAGAATGCGCAAACTCCGCACAGACAGTGACCCAGAGCAGGGATCAAACCTGGGACCTCAGTGCCGTGAGGCAGCAGCGCTACCCACTGCGACACCGTGCTGCCCCTGGCCCAGCTATTATTAGATGCATTGTTTGACCCATTTATTGCTGCCAAATACCCGGTGCATTTAATGGCACTCCCTATTGTTAATGTGTAAGTCGTCCAGCAACTTGTATCAAAGAAGAGATGCATCATAATCACTACAAGTGGCTGAACAATTTACACCACTTTGCTGTTTTCCTCACCATAATGGCAACATGCTCTGAAACACCCTGTGAATTTCATTAAATTCCTGTATTTGCATGTTATTTATTTTTAAAACTTTTTTCATTCTCGCAATCCAGCTTTATTTCCTGTTTGTGTTTGGATTTTCAGTGCCTATTTGGCCCCCTTTCATTATATTCTTCTCCATCGTTCACGGTAGCACAGTAGTTAGCACTGGTGCTTCACAGCACCAGGGACCTGGGTTTGATTCCCGGGTTGGGTCACTGTCTGTGCGGAGTCTGCACGTTCTCCCCGTGTCTGTGTGGGTTTCCTCCAGGTGCTCTGGTTTCCTTCCATAAGTCACGAAAGGCGTGCTGTTGGGCAAATTGGACATTCTGAATTCTCCCTCGAACAGGCGCCAGAGTGTGGTGACACAGGGCTTTTCACAGTAACTTCATTGCAGTGTTAATGTAAGCCTATTTGTGACATTAATAAAGATTTTAAAAATTAAAATCATTCTTTATTTTCCATTCCTAAATCTCATTGGTCAAGACGATGAAATTTGCAACACATTGTTCACCAAGGTCCCAGGTGCCCTGTTGTTTTTACTGTACCATTAATCAACTCGTGCTTCCCAACTTCAACTTCTACAGGGTAAAAACCGTTTTGAGCTGATAGGCAAGGGAAAATGTCTTGAGTAATGAGACACACTGCATGATGTGCTGATGCAGTAATATTTGGCCCCTTATCTTCCGTGCACAGGTTTTCAGCTATGAGGGTAACAACAGAACAATGTGAACTTAATGAATGACAAAAGCGTGTGATTGAGTGAAGTTCATCCTTTGGTTATTCTTCAGCGTGCCAGTTGTAATTTTGACTTCGCTTTTGTTGAGTAGCAGAGAATTAAACATTTGTGTATCTCTTTCATGCCTAGGAATCTCGTAGAATCTATCAGTTCCATTACATAAACTGGCCTGATCATGATGTTCCATTTTCATTTGATTCTATTTTGGATATGATCAGTTTGATGCGAGAATACCAAGAACATGAGGATGTTCCCATTTGTATCCACTGCAGGTACGAAAGAAAATATTTCTGCTTTTCGCCCCAAATTGAACAGGAATAAAAGGTTGATAAAGGCGGCACTATTTTCTTTAACTGCCATTGGAGCTACTTTTAATGTTATAACGTATATCAGTAAATACAGGGTATGGAGAATTTAATGTTTCTGTTTATTGTCTTCTACAATTATATAATTAATGTGCTACAATATAAATACAAACAGAACTAGATTTATGTTTGCTAATAGATACCTACAATCTGGGTATGATTAAGTTATGCATAGTGTGCAACACCTTTTCTATTCTGTTCTAGTTGTCAAATTATTTTAAATATAGTTTTTTGGCAAGGGTTTAGAAAAGGTTTATTGGCATATTTTTAGGGGAAAAAATGTTTCTGGAGGTCTACAAATTCAGTGGATGATAAATGGGGCAACTAGATTTACAAATTAAATGTTTGTACCGGTGATACCATTATATTTTTTGAAAGCATTTTGATTTTGTATGCATTTTAAAGAAAATTAATCTCCATGTGCCCCAATCTCATGGTTCTAACATAATTTTTTTCTTTAGCGAAGACGTATAGATAGTTGTTTGGTATTTCAGAGCTTAAATATGCAGAAAAAAAGACATTGTTGGAGTTAACTGCCAAGCATTGTTTGAAAATTTAAACCAGGCTGCTTGACTCTGGTCATTGCCCTAAGGAATTACTTCTTTGTTGCTGAAACACGCACAAAGTGGAGAGCCAATTATACAGCAGGCCATTCATTATGATCATGGCTGATCAACCAACTCAATAGCCTGGACCCCCCCGGCACCCCAAGTCCTTTGATTCCCTTCACCTCAAATGCTATATCTTTTTTTTTTTAAATCATCTTTTATTTTCCGAACAGAATGGACAAATGCTATATCTAACGCTTCTTAAAAACATAAATGTTTTTGTCTCAACTGCTTTCTGAGGTAGCGAATTTTGCAGGCCGGCAGCTCTCTGGGTTAAGAAATTTCTCCTCATCTCCATCCTAAATGATCATCTCAAACTGTGAACCTGGTTTTAGACATCCCCACATCGGGAGCACCTTTTTTGTCTTGAGTTCTATTGCTCCAAGACTAGCACTATAAACTTAGTGTAACTTTTTGAATTCCTCATTTTCTTTGCTGCTTGACTTAAGGATACATGTCCAATCAGCATCCATGGATCAAAATTGTATCATCAGGAACGACTCTTATACCTGTCAAGTCCTGTTGAGTTTTATAGGTTTCATCTTCCTGCGGCGACATAAACAAGAGTAGTCGTACATGAGGGGCGGGATTCTCCCTCAACTGGCCGGATGGCCCGACACCGGCGCAAACCATTCTGGCGTCGGGCCGACTGGAAGGTGCGGAATCCTCTGCACTTCCGGGGGCTAGCCGGCAGCGGAGGGGTTGGCGTGGCGCCGAAGGGCTGGCGCGAGTGCAGGACCGCTGCCGTGTTTCCTGCGCATGCCCAGGGGGCTCTTTGTGTCGGCCACGGTGGAGCCCTACAGAGGCCGGCGCAGAAGGAAAGAGTTTCCCCACGGCACAGGCCCGCCCGCAGATCGGTGGGCCCCGATCGTGGGCCGGGCCACCCCTGGGGCCGGATTCTCTCTTCCCCCCCCCCCCCCCCCCCCCAGGACTTAGCTAGCCGGCCTACAAGCCAGGGCCCGCCGTGGTGGACCATGTCCATATCACGCCGGCGGGACTGGCCAGGAAACGACGGCCGCTCGGCCCATCTGGACCCGGAGGATTACGGGGGGGGGGTGCTGCCAACGGCCCCCGACCGGGTGGTGGAAACCCCGCCCCTGCCCGCAAACCAGCGCCGGAGAATACGGCAGCCGGCGGGGAAGTAGATTTAGGACGGAGTGAAGGAGGAACTTCTTCACCCAAAGGGTTGTGAATCTCTGGAATTCCTTGCCCAGTGAAGCAGTTGAGGCTCCTTCTTTAAACGTTTTTAAGAAAAAGATAGATACCTTTCTAAAGAATAAAGGGATTCGGGGATATGGTGTACAGGTCGGAGAGTGGAGCTGAGTCCACAAAGATCAGCCATGATCTCATTGAATGGTGGAGCAGGCTCGAGAGGCCAGATGGCCTACTCCTGTTCCTAGTTCTTATGTTCTTATGAACGGCTCCAGCGTCGTGCTGGCCCCCTGTCGGGGCCAGAATCGGTACTCCCAGCAGCCCGTTCACGCCGTCGTGTTTCCGACGGCGCATACACTGCCGCCGAATGGGAAAATCCCGCCCAGGATCAGATAAAGCCAAAATGTTTTTTTGAAAGGGAAATCACATTTGACATTAGGGTTTTTGAGGATGTAACAAGCAGAATAAAGGGGAAAAGTGGATGGAGTATATTTAGATTTTCAAAAAACATTTGCTAAGGTGTCACAAGAAGGGGCCAGATGGCCTACTTCTGTTCCTAGTTTTTATGTTCTTATGTTATCTTTTTTTAAAAATATATATTTATTAAAGTTTTTTAACAAAACAATTTTTTCCCCTTACAAACAATAAACCCCCCCCCCCGTAACAAATTAACACAATCGCCCTGAGCAAGATATATACATGGCAAAATAGTATATTTACATAGCTTTATACACTGGCTCTCGTCCATTCGTGCCAGTTTCCCCCACCCTCCATGTTATCCTCCACTCTCCCGTCCCCTCAAGCCATCTCTTGTGTCGTGCCCCCCCCCCCCCCCCCCCCCCAAAAGGGTTGCTGCTGCTGCTGACTGACCTTCCTCTAACGCTCCGCGAGGTAGTCTAGGAACGGTTGCCACCGCCTGTAGAACCCCTGCGCAGACCCCCTTAAGGCAAACTTAATCCTCTCCAACTTTATGAACCCAGCCATGTCGTTTGTCCAGGCCTCCACGCTAGGGGGCTTTGCATCCTTCCACATTAGCAAGATCTTTCGCTGGGCTACCAGGGACGCAAAGGCCAGAATGCTGGCCTCTTTCGCCTCCTGCACTCCCGGGTCGTCCACTACTCCAAATATTGCTAGCCCCCAGCTTGGCTTGACCCGGACTTTCACCACCTGAGATATTGCTCCCGCCACTCCTCTCCAGAACCCCTCCAGTGCCGGACATGTCCAGAACATGTGGACATGGTTCACCGGGCTCCCTGAACATCTTCCGCATCTGTCCTCTACCCCAAAGAACCTACTCAACCTCGCCCCCGTCAGGTGCGCTCTGGGAACCACCTTAAATTGTATCAGGCTGAGCCTGGCACATGAGGAGGAGGAATTAACCCTACCCAGGGCGTCAGCCCACAAACCTTCCTCGATCTCCTCCCCCAGCTCCTCCTCCCATTTACCCTTCAACTCTTCTGCTAGCGCTTCCGCCCTCTTCTTTCATCTCTTGGTGTATTGCCGAAACCTTGCCCTCCCCGACCCATACACCCGAGATCACCCTGTCTTGAATTTCTTGTGTCGGGAGCAGCAGGAATTCCCTGACCTGTCACCTCATAAAAGCCCTCACCTGCATATATCTGAATGCATTTCCCGGGGGTAACTCAAACTTCTCCTCCAGTGCCCCTAGGCTCGCAAATGTCCCGTCAATGAACAGGTCCCCCATTCTTCTAATCCCCGCCCGATGCCAGCCCTGGAAACCCCCCTCCATCTTCCCCGGGACAAACCGGTGGTTACCCCTGATCGGGGACCACACCGAGGCTCCCACTGCACCCCTATGCCGTCTCCACTGGCCCCAGATCCTTAACGTTGCCGCCACCACCGGGCTCGTGGTGTACTTTGATGGCGAGAGCGGCAGCGGTGCCGTCACCAGCGCCCCCAAGCTTGTTCCTTTGCAGGACGCCATCTCCATCCTCTTCCATGCCGCCCCCTCTCCCTCCATAACCCACTTACGGATCATCGCCACGTTTGCTGCCCAGTAGTAGCTCCCTAGATTTGGCAGCGCCAGCCCTCCTCAGTCCCTACTGCGCTCCAGGAACCCCCTCCTTACCCTCGGGGTCTTGTTCGCCCACACAAACCCCATAATACTCCTACCTACTCTCTTGAAAAAGCCCTTGGTAATCACGATGGGGAGGCACTGGAACACAAACAAAAACCTCGGAAGGACCACCATTTTGACCGACTGCACTCTACCCGCCAGCGAGAGCGGCAACATGTCCCATCTTTTGAAGTCCACCTCCATTTGGTCCACCAACCTCATCAGATTCAATTTGTGCAGGGCCCCCCAGCTCCTGGCTATCTGGATCCCTAGATACCGAAAACTCCCCTCCGCCCTCCTCAGCGATAGGTCCCCTATCCCTCTTTCTTGGTCCCCTATCCCTCTTTCTTGGTCCCCTGCCTGTAGTACAAAAAGCTCACTCTTCCCTACATTGAGCTTATAGCCCGAGAACTCCCCAAACTCCCTCAAAGTCTGCATGACCTCCACCATCCCCTCCATTGGGTCCGCCACGTACAGCAGCAGGTCGTCCGCGTATAGCGACACCCGATGCTCTTCTCCCCCGCGGACCACCCCCCTCCATTTATTAGACTCCCTCAGTGATATGGCCAAGGGTTCGATCGCCAATGCAAACAACAGGGGGGACAGAGGGCACCGCTGCCTCATTCCTTGGTACAACCGAAAGTACTCCGACCTCCGCCGGTTCGTCACCACACTTGCCACCGGGGCACTGTAAAGGAGCTTAACCCAGCTAATAAACCCTCCCCCGAACCCAAACCTACGCAACACCTCCCAGAGGTACTCCCACTCTACTCTGTCAAAAGCCTTTTCCGCGTCCATGGCTGCCACTCTCTCCGCCTCTCCCTCCTCCGATGGCATCATTATCACGTTTAAGAGCCGCCGCACATTCGTATTTAATTGCCTGCCCTTTACAAACCCCGTCTGGTCCTCGTGTATCGCCCCCGGGACACAGTCCTCAATCCTCGTGGCCAGCACTTTTGCCAATAGCTTAGCGTCCACATTAAGGAGCGAAATCGGCCTGTACGATCCACATTGCAGTGGGTCCTTGTCTCGCTTCAGAATCAAGGAAATTGTCGCCTCCGACATTGTCGGGGGCAGGGTCCCCTCCTCTCTTGCCTCGTTAAAGGTCCTCCCTAGTAGCGGGGCCAACAGGTCCGCATACTTTCTATAGAACTCCACCGGGAACCCGTCCGGCCCCGGGGCCTTCCCCACCTGCATGCTCCCCAAACCCTGACTCAGCTCCTCCAACCCGATTGGTGCCCCCAAACCAGCCACCTCTTGCTCCTCCACCCTCGGGAACCGCAGTTGGTCCAGGAATCTTCTCATCCCCTCTTTCCCCCCCCCCCCCTTGGGGGCTGGGATCTGTACAACTCTTCATAGAAGGCCTTGAATACCTTGTTTATTTTCATTGCACTCTGGGCCATGGCTCCCCCACCATCTTTGACTCCCCCTATTTCCCTTGCTGCCGCCCTCTTACGGAGCTGGTGTGCCAGCATCCGACTAGCCTTTTCCCCGTACTCGTAGGTCGCCCCCTGCGCCTTCCTCCACTGTGCCTCCACCTTCCCCGTGGTCAACAGGTCAAACTCTGTCTGGAGCCGTTGCCTTTCCCCAAGTAATCTTTCCTCCGGGGCCTCTGCGTATCTCCTGTCCACTCGCAAAATCTCCCCCACTAACCTCTCCCTTTCCCTGCCCTCTGTCTTCTCCCTATGAGCCTTGATGGAGATTAGCTCTCCCCTGATCACCGCCTTCAACGCCTCCCATACCACCCCCACTCACACCTCCCCGTTGTCGTTGGCCTCCAGGTACCTTTCAATACACCCCCTTACCTTCTACCTCATCTGCCAGCAGTCCCACATCCAACCGCCACAGCGGGCGTTGGTCCCTTTCCTCTCCCAGCCCACTTCCACCCAGTGCGGGGCATGGTCCGAAACGGCTATGGCCGAATACTCCGTCCCCTCCACCCTCGGGATGAGCGCCCTGCCCAGCACAAAAAAGTCTATCCGGGAGTATGCCTTGTGCACGTGGGAGAAGAAAGAAAATTCCCTGGCCTGCGGTCTTACAAACCTCCATGGGTCCACTCCCCCCATCTGGTCCATAAACCCCCTGAGCACCTTGGCCGCCGCTGGCCTCTTTCCCGATCTTGATCTGGAGCGGTCTAGCGCTGGGTCCAGCACTGTGTTAAAGTCCCCTCCCATTATCAGTCCTCCTACCTCCAGGTCCGGGATGCGCCCCAACATGCGCTTCATAAATCCAGCATCATCCCAGTTCGGGGCGTATACATTTACCAACACCACCCACGGCCCTTGCAACCTACCACTCACCATCACGTATCTCCCTCCATTGTCCGCTACGATAGTCTTGGCCTCAAATGACACATGTTTTCCCACCAGAATTGCCACCCCTCTATTCGCGTCCAGTCCCGAGTAAAATACCTGTCCTACCCATCCCCTTCTTAACCTAACCTGGTCCGCCACCTTCAGGTGTGTCTCTTGGAGCATTGCCACGTCTACCTTCAGTCCCTTCAAGTGCGCGAACACTCGAGCACTCTTCACCGGTCCATTCAGGCCCCTCACGTTCCACGTTATCAGCCGGATTGGAGGGGCTCTCAAAGGTCCACGCCTCTTCAGGCGTTTCGAAGTAGTGGTGTTGGCCGTTATATGTGACCCACAGTCGCGCTGGCTGCAACATTCCAAATTTCACTCCTTTCCGATGCAGCACCGCTTTGGCCCGGTTGAAACCCGCTCTCCACTTAGCGACCTCCGTGCTCCAGTCCGGGTATCTTCTGATCTCAGCATTGTCCCACTTACTGCTCCGCTCCTTCTTGGCCCATTTCAGGACCCTCTCTCTGTCTGTGAACCGGTGAAATCTCACCACCATCGCCCTTGGCGGCTCGTTTGCCTTGGGTTTCCTCGCCAGCACCCGGTGCGCCCCTTCCAGCTCCAACAACCCCGGGGGGGCCTCCGCGTCCATCAGCGCCCCGATCATTGTGCCTGCATATGCCGCGGCGTCGGCCCCCTCCACTCCTTCTGGGAGACCCAGGATTCTCAGATTGTTTCTCCTCGACCTGTTCTCCAGGTCTTCGAGTCTTCCCGCCCATGTTTTGTGTCGCGCCTCGTGTCGCTCCACTTTCACCGCCAGGCCCAAGAGCTCATCCTCATCCTCACTCACTTTTTCCTGGATCTCCTGGATCTTCACCTCGTGGGCTTTCTGGGTTGCCCCAAGTCCTTCAATTATTGCCAGCATAGGCGCCACCATCTCCTTGCGCAGCTCCTCGAAGCAGCGCTTGATGAATTCTTGCATCTCCTCTTTGTCCCCGGCCGCCGCCATTTTGTTTGTTTTCCCCCCTCTTCTCCCGCTGCTCCAGTGCCGTTTTTCTGGCCGTTTCGCTGCGGGTCCAGTCCATACAGGTTAGTGGGGGACCTCTCTCCTCTCTTCCCCACGGGTTGGCTATGTAAAAAGTTCCGTTGGGGCTCTTCTATCGAGCCCGAAAGTCCGTCTTCGCAGGAGCTGCCGAATCGTGCGGCTTAGCTCTGCATAGTCGCAACCGGAAGTCTGTTCTTATGTTATCAACAAGTTGCTGGCTTCTATTCTCGATATCGACTCTGGGAGGAGTCTTTAACTGTGTCCTGGACCCTTGGCGATAGATCGAGGCCCAAGCCTTTGCGTCCTTCTGGAGTGGCAAAGGCACTTTAGCCTTTATGGAGCTGATGGGGGAGGGAAGACCCTTGAAGATTTTTTACATTCAAATGAGAAGGATTTTTCTTTTTTCTCTCTGGTACTTCTCTCGGATACTTCTTTGATCGACTTTTTGCGGTGGGTCGATCTCTGCTTCCAGGAGTGGTGGGGACAGGATATTTGGCAACAGTGATTTTGGAATGTGCTCCACGTTTTGTGGATTTGATGGTGGGGTCGGGCCCCGCTCAGTGCCCCCTGTGGAGGTTGGAGACTGTTGTTGGGAGATAAGGGATTCTGTGAGGGTTTCCTCCGCCATTGGTGAGTACATTGATTTTAATAGGAGTGAGGAGATTTCATCTTCCACGTTCTGGGAGCCATGACGTGGCGATGCCGGCGTTGGACTGGGGTGGGCACAGTAAGAAGTCTTACAACGCCAGGTTAAAGCCCAACAGGTTTGTTTCAGATCACTAGTTTTCAGAGCGCAACTCCTTTCTCATGTTCTTTTTAAAAAAAATAATAAAAAATTTAGAGTACCCAATTATTTTTTCCAATTGAGGGGCAATTTAGCATGGCCAGTCCACCTATCCTGCACATGTTTGGGTTGTGGGGTGAAACCCACGCAGACACGGGGAGAACATGCAAGCTCCACACGGACAGTGACCCAGGGCTAGGATTTGAACCCAGGTCCTCAGCGCCGTAGGCAGCAATGCTAGCCACTGTGCCACCGTGCTGCCCTTCTCATGTCGTTCTTAGCCCCAGTCTGCGGAAACCAGCATTTACTTCCAGTGGCCTTGGACTCATTGTTTGGGACATAGGGGGTGAAGGGGTTGGAGCAGTTTGGGGACATAAAAGCAAAATTTGGGGAAGTACGCTGATTTTGAATTGTTGGGTAAATTCCAGCTTCCGATAACTAATCTGTTTAGGTATTAGAGGTGGCATGCTGGCACTGTGCACTGCCTCACAGCACCAGGGACCTGGGTTCAATTCCTTCTCGTGGTGACTGTGTGTGGAGTTTGTATGTTCTCTCTGTGTCTGCATGGGTTTCCTCCCATAGTCCAAAGATGTACAGGTTAGATGGATTGGCCATGATAAATGACCCCTTAGTGTCCAGAAGGTTCGGTGGGGTTACTGGGTTATGGGAATAGGGTGGGGGCGTGCTACTAGATGGGGTGCTCTTTCAGAGGGTTGGTGCAGACTCGATGGATCGAATGGCCTCCTGCAGTGTATTTTATGATTCTATGATTATTGGGTGCGTGACCTTTTGCGTAGTGGTTCCTTCCTTCCCTTTCTTGGCACCCTCACTCATTGGATAGGGTTCTTTCGGTGGTTAAGCTGGGGGAGGGGAAGATATCAGATATTTATAGTTGGCTTGTGTCGATGGAGCAAGCACCATTGGATGAGGTTAAAGGGAAGTGCGAGAGGGAGCTGGGTCAGGTGTGGGTGTATGTGGTGTGTGTGGGTGGAGTGAGGCTCTGCAAAGGGTCAGTGCCACCTCATGTGCTGGGCTCAACTTTATTCAGTTAAAGGTGGTGCACCGGACACATCTGACCAGAGCATGGAAGAGTGTTTTTTTTCCCGGAAGTAGAGGAGAGGTGCGAATGCTGTTCATGGAATCTGACGAATCATGTGCATATGTTCTGGTCTTGTCCTAAACCTGTGAGCTTTTGGGTCTCTTTCTTCAGCACCATTTCCGGGATTCTTGGAATTGAATTGGAGCCTTGCCTTTTGGTTGCTCTCTTTGGGGTCTCGGTCTCTCCAGAGCTGTAGAGAGGGGCGAAGGCGAGTTCTGTTGGGTGGATGACTGGTTTTGTCTAGTGCTTCATTGTGGTTAAATGACCGTATGGAGGGTTTGCGCTTAAAAATGGTCAAGTATATCATGAGGGATTCGGCAGAAGATTTGGCAGCCTTACATTTCCTATTTCAGGGAGCTGATCGGCATCAGATGTTGTGGGGGTGTGTGGTTTCCTGGATTTGTTATAGGTTTTATCTTGGTTGTTTTTCTTTGCGGGCGTGAGATGGGGGTGGGGGGGGTTGCGCTGTGCAATATGGTTTTATGGTGTTATATTGAAACATTTTTCTTATTACAATATTTAAAAATAATTTTATACCTTTTTGTGGGATCCCCCCCCCCCCCCCCCCAAAAACATTCTCATCTGAACTCCAGCGAATATAATCCTAACCAACTCAATCTCTCCTCATACATCAGTCCTGCCACCCCAGGAATCGGTCTGGTGAACCTTCTCTGCACTCAATCTAGAGCAAGAACATCCTTCCTCTGAAAAGGAGACCAAAACTGCACACAATATTCCAGGTGTGGCCTCACCAGGGCCCTGTAGAATTGAAGCAAGAATAATAATCTCTGCTTCTGTACTCGAATCCTCTCGTTATGAAGGCCAAAATACAATTTGCCTCCTTTACTGCCTGCTGCACCTGCATGCTTAACCTTCAGTGGCCGGTGTACGATGACACCCAGGTCTCGTTGCACATTCTGCACTCATAATTTATGGCCATTCAGATAATCTGCCTCGTTTTTGCTACCAAAGTGGATAACCTCATTTATCCAAATTAAACTGCATCTACAATTCATTTGCCCATTCACTCAACTTGTCCAAATCACACTGAAGGATCTCTTCTGCATCCTCACAGCTCACCTTCCCATCTGGCTTTGTGTCATCTGCAAATTTGGTGGTAGTTCATTTTGTTCACTCATCTAAATCATTAATATATATTGTGAATAGCTGGTGTCCCAGCACCGATCCCTGCGGCACATCACTAGTCACTGCTGTCATTTGGAAAACACCCATTTATTCCTACTCTTTGTTTCCTGTCTGCCATCTCTATATATTACCCCTAATCCCATGCACTTTAATTGTGCAAGATAATCTCCTATGTGGGACTTCGTCAGAAGCCTTCTGAAAGTCCAAATAAAACACATCTGCTGGCTCTCCCTCATTAACTGTATTAGTTACATCCTAGAAGAATTCCAGTACATTTGTCAAGCATGATTTCCCTTTCATAAACTCTTGCTGACTCTGTCCACTCCTGCCATTGTTTTCTAAGTGCTCTGCTATTAAATCTTTGATAATGCTTTTCTAGAATTTTCCTCACTAATGACACCAGGCTTATTGGTCTATAATTCCGTGTTTTCTCTCCTCCTCCCTTAAGCTACCCCCCAATCTGTAGGAACTGTTCCAGAGTCTATAGAATCTTGGACGATGACCACCAATGCATCCACTATTTCTGCCGCTACTTCCTTCAGTACTCTGGGATGTGGGTTATTAGGGTCTGGGGATTTGTCAGCCTTCAGTCCCATCAATCTCCCCAATTCCATTTCTCTACTAATACTGATCTCCTTCAGTTTCTCCCTCTCACTAAACCCTGTGTTCCCCAACATTTCTTGTATGTTATTTGTGTCCTCCTTTGTGAAGACAGAACCAAAGTATGCATTTAGTTGGTCAGTCATTTCTTTGTTCCCCATTATAAATTCCCCTGGTGGGAGGCAGGGAGGGATTGGAGGATGGTTATGTGGGGAAGAACAATCATTCCATGAGTTCTTGGAAGAAGAATGGGGCCCGTTCTTTGTTTAATTTTCAGTGGAGCTGAGCTGGCCATATGGGAAATTGGAAATCTTTCCAAGTGCTCCTGTATATTATGTATGTAGTACTTAAACATTGCGAGGAAACAAGCATATTGTAGTAATTAAACAGATACTTTTTGGAGGTTATGTTTGTGATTCAAATGGGAAGGCATGCTTGCTTATGTCATTATGTTAATGTAAATAGTTTAACGTTTGTTTGAATTCGATAATAAGAGACTTAAAGGGGGAGGGATGTAATAGAGACCCCTTTTAAAGGGGCAAGGTTTGTGGGCCGGGTGGTCATGTGACATGATTGCCCAATTGGGCTGGAGAGCAGGCATCCTGGAGCTGAGCGCAGGTTTTCCCAGCCCTTCTGGGACTGGCGTCGAAGTAATTGGTAGCATATTTATTATACTCTATACATAGTTTATTCCTTATGAATAGGTTGTTTATAGGTAGCATGGTGGCGCAGTGGGTTAGCCCTGCTGCCTCACGGCGCCGAGGTCCCAGGTTCGATCCCGGCTCTGGGTCACTCCGTGTGGCGTTTGCACATTCTCCCCCGTGTTTGAGGGTTTTGCCCCCACAACTGTGCAGGCTAGGTGGATTGGCCGCGCTAAATTGCCCCTTAATTGGAAAATATGAATTGGGTAATCTAAATTTATATTTAAAAAAAAATAGTTTGTTTAGTTACTAAACTTGGTGGTCGCCCATCCTCGAATTATTACAGCTGCTTAAGGGTTCAGGAAGGAAAATGCATTGATTTCAGTCAGAAAGGATGTTCTTTGATGCCTTTGCTTTCCACACTAACTGTTCTTATGGCTTCTTTGAGGAAAATTGCTTTCTCATGCTAAATTGAAGGATGTTTGTGGAGTGTATTTAGGCTAACTGGAAACTCAGTTGACTGTTGTGACTTGCATCATGTTGGCAGACAAACGTTTATGGTGTAATAATTTGCCACTGAATTTGAACCCGGGATCAATGAGATACAAGGTCTTTTGAGTTTAACCCACTGTGCCATCCACTTTTTGTTGTAAAAGTGCCATTTTCTTAGCAAAGAACTCAAACTGAAATGTCATTACATGAAGTCAGATTTCCTGTTGTTTTGGTAATGGAGATGATGGTGGTGGTGACTGTAATTTAAGGAAGACTACTGAAATGAGTCATTTCCTGAAATTATATGCTTACAGTGCTGGATGTGGAAGAACTGGAGCCATATGTGCAATTGATTATACCTGGAATTTGCTAAAAGCTGGGGTGAGTCATCTATTTTTCTTTTTTTTCCTCCAAGGAAAACCTGCATTGTCTAAACATATGAGCAGAGAAATGGGCTATATTTGTAAATACTACGTTCTTAAAATCACAGCCAACTGGTAAACTGAGTTTAGCATCTTCCACTACATGGTATTACACTTGTTAACTAACCATCGGATTGAATACTTTTGGATTAATATTTGAATGAACTTTTTTCCGTGTATCCAACAGCACTTGAGCTCTAAAATTGAGTAGCCAAATCTGCAGGAATAAATAAAATGTGTGAATTGTATTATGGCTACATTTATGTCAGCAGTTTTTTTTAGAAAGAAAAACTAGGAGGTTTGAAATTTTCTGAGTTATCTATATTAAAAGAGATTAATGCCCTTAGTTGGGACAAAAGATAGCTATTTAGGAGAATTGCTAAGTTGGATAAGTAGATTCATGATTCAGATGTAAATATAGGGAAATTGTTTTATCCTTGGAAATATATGAAACATGGTTACAGTTGTCTTGAGAGAAGGCTTGAATGATGAGACAAGCTTCTATCTCCTTTTTGTACGGATTGTCAAGGTGAAGACTGGTTCATATAAATGTTATGTAGTTAATTGACTTTGCTTTTGTTTTGATTAAAAATACTTTTGTAGGCACATATGGCTTCTGTTTGGTCCATGTTTCTACATGCTTTCAGTTTATAGCATTCATAGAATATTTCCAACTGGAATAATACAAATCGTAACTTTATTTTATACCATTTTTGCATAAAAATTAAGATGCGTTTTTATTAAAATTGGGGAATTGTGTGGCATGTTCAATGCAGAATGCTGAACAATATGGTTAGTGGCGCTGTGGAAGATTTTTCTTGACCAATGGCAGGATTTTGGATAAGGAAGCTTATAATCAAAAATACTATGCCAGGTTGGCAGGTTTTTTTTTAGCAAAATGCATCTTTGTCGAGCATTGCCAAGAATTGGATAGCTAATTGCTTTAAAATGTGGCATATTGGTGGTCTTTTGCCAACACCATTTGCTTCTGGGATTGTATTTTGCACCTCCACTAAATTCTAATATTGCAGCTTCAATTATTACTTGCAAATTTAAAATTGTAATAACATTACAGTTTAATTGATATCTGCTTATGACCATGTGTGTAACATATATGTTAACCATTTTGTTATAATGAAATGAAGCATTGACTGAACAATACATTACCGGAGTACATATTGTATTAGAGAGGAAATTATATGTGAATAGTTACAGATATGATCACATACCCCTCTGTCACCAAAACTGTTTTCCACTTGAAGCATTACTCCTCTTTGTCCTTACTTCAGCTCATCTGCTCCTGAAATCCTCATCCATGCCTTTTGTTGCCTCTGGGCTTAACAATTCCTGTGCTCTCCTGGCTAGTCTACTGCTTTCCATCCTAACCTGCACAAGTCCCCTTCACCCATCACGCCCTGCCCCGCCCTGCCAAAGAAACTGCATAAATCCCAACTCTTTAACTACATTTTTGGTCACTTGTCCAAATATCTCTTTGTGGCTTTTTCAAATTTGGTTTGATTTTTGTTCCTGTGAAGCACCTTGGTATGTTTTACCACATTCAAGATGCTATACAAGTGCAAATAAATGTTGAACTGTACTATTGAACTTTCATATTTTCTTGTTTCTATATCTATTGCATTAACTATCTGAGATCAGATTGTGCATGTAGGGGCAAGAGAGAATTGAAATTATAATGGGGAATAAGAAAATGACAGAAACTTTAAGCAAATGCTCTGTACCTATCTTCACAAAAGAAAGCACACAAAGGAAATAATGGGGAATCAAGTGTTTACCAAGCAACATGAGCTCAAAAAATTCAATATAAAAATAGCAGGATCAAATGGTGACAAATCCCTTGGACCTCGCGACTTACATCCTAGGGTTTCAAAAGGGGTAGCTACACAGATCTTCCAGACTTTCTTAGATTATGAAACAGTTTCTCTGGATTGAAAGGCAACAAACAACTGTACTATTTTAAAAAGGAGGAACCAAAAAATGTGATCTTTTAGCCAATTAGCCTAACATTAGTAGACAAAATGCTGGAACCTGTTATGAGGGTACTGTTACAGGGCACTTCAATCATATTAAACAGAGTAAACATGGATTTATGAAAACAATTGTGTTAGATAAATACATGCGTAATTTGAGGGTGTAACTAATAAGATGGATATGGAGGAAGAAATGGATGTAGTATATTTTCAAAGCATGTGATAAGTGCCACACATGAGGTTATTACACAATTACAATTCGGGGGTTTGGGCTAATCTATTAGCATGCATTAAGGGTTGGCTACCAATCCACCTAACCTGCACATCTTTGGAGTGTGGAAGGAAACCGGAGCACCTGGGGAAAACCCACGCTGGCGCTATGAGACACCACTGTGCTGCCCCATAGCGCCAGCGTGGGTTTTCCCCAGGTGCTCCGGTTTCCTTCCACACTCCAAAGATGTGCAGGTTAGGTGGATTGGCCATGCTAAATTGCCCTGTAAGGTGGGGTTGCAGGAATAGAATGGAGATTGGGCCTCGGTAGGATGGTCTTTTGAAGGGTTGGGGCAGACTCAATGGGCCGAATGGACTCCATCTGCACTGTAGGAATTCTAACAGAAAAACAGTCCGACTGAACAGAACATATTTGAGGTGACAGACTGGAACTTGCAGAGCACTGCAAGGGTCAGGACCTGGGTCTCTGCTACTTGTAAAAAATATATTTCTATTTGAGGCTTTTCTTAAAAATATGAATATATAAAATTTCAGAAGAACATCATATTAACCCAACAAACAACCCCAATGCTCCTGCCTCCCTGAAGTACTCCATTCCCGCCTGCCACCACCCCTGAAACCTCGCATCCAATCTCACCAGCTCAAACCTATGGTTATCACAAATAGGTGCCCACAACGACACATCCTCTAGCCCCAAGTGCTACCTACACTGACGCCACACCTGCAAAGCCGACACTACCACTGAGCTAATGGAATAACTTGCCAGCGAGAACAGCTGGGGCGCCAACAACAAAGCCCTCAAGCTCGTTGCCCTACACGTTGCTGCCTCTGCCCGTCTCCAAACCAACCCCTCCCCCATGGTCCATTTCCTTGCTATCGCAATGTTTGCAGCACAATTTATCAAATTTGGCCAGCCAGCACCCCCCCCCCCCCCCAAAAAGGAAAAACCACCATGCCCGTTGCACCTTCCCCGCCCACGCAAACCCCAAGATGAACCCATTGACTTTCCTGAAAATCAACTTGGGGACAAAGATAGGGCTTCTGAAACACAAACCAAAACCTGGGCAGCACTGTCATTTTTACTGTCTGCACCCGCCCCGCCAGCAAAGGACAAAAACATTCACCTCTTAAAATCCGCCTTCATCCCCTTTACCAATCGGGCCAATTTCAGCCTCTGCAGCTGGGCCCAGCTCTGATCCACCTGGATATCAAGGTATCTAATGCTCGTCCCCCACCACCTTGAAAGGCAACTTCCCTAACCTCACTTCCTTCCCCCTAGCATTGATCGGGAACACCTCACTCATTCCCATGCTAAATTTAAACCCTGAAAACTGGCCAAATTCTCCTAAAATCCCCATAATCCCCCATTGCAGCCCTACAGGTCTGTAATATATAATAGCAGATCAACTGTGTACAGCGAAACCCAATGCTCGACACCCCCTCCCACTAAATTCCTCAACTCCCTAAGCGCCATTGCCTATGGCTCTGTCGCCAAGGCGAACAGCGAGAGTGAGCCCCCCTGTCTTGTCCCACAGTGTAACCCAAAGTAACCCGAACTCACTTGGTTTGTCTGCACACTTGCCACCGGGGCCTAATCCACAGACCCCTGTCCGAACCCAAAGCACCCCAGCACGTCGAACAAATACGCCCACTCCACCCGATCAGAAGCCTTCTCCGCTTCCATCGCCACCACGACCTCAACCTCCTGCCCCTAAGAGGGCATCATAATCATGTTACGTAACCTTCGGACATTCGCTAACAACTGCCTTCCTTTCACAAAACCCGTCTAATCCTCCCCAATTAACCTGCGATGCAAGCACCTTCGGCATAACTTGGCATTCAACAAAGATATCGGCCAGTATGACTACACTGCTCCGGGTCCTTATCCTTTTTAAGAATCGGGGGATAGAAGCCTGTGATAAAGTAGGGGGGAAATTCCCCCCTCCACCTCCCTTCATTATATGCCCTCACCAGCAGTAGCCCCAGCTCTGCCCCAAACCTTTTATAAAACTCGAATGGGAACCTGTCCAGGCCTGGGGCCTTCCCTGCCTGCATTGCCCCCATGCCATCCATCACCTCCCGCAGCCCAATCAGGATTTCCAGGCCCTGCACCCACCCCTCCTCCACCTTGGAAAATTCCAACCCATCCAGGAACCGCCCCATCCTCTCTCTCCTCTGTCCTCCAACCCCCCAAACGTAGGCTCTGATTCATAAACCCTCCTATCAAAGCCTTCAAACACTCCTTTCACCCCCTCTGGATCCATCACCACTGTACTCCCTTCAAACCTCACTCTACGAATCTCCTTTGCCTCTACCTGCTTCCTCAACTGATGGGCCAGCATCCTACGCACCTTCTCCCAACTGCCCCACCGCCTTTCCCGTGACACTAACCCAAACTCCGCCTGGAGCCCTTGTCTCTCCTTCAACAACCCCTCCTCCAGTGCCACCGAGTACCTCATATCCATCCTCAAGATCTCATCGGCCAGCCTTGCCCTCCCCTCCTACTCCACCCTCTCCCTAAGCGCCCAAATTGAAATAAACTCCTCTATGACTCAGCTTTAAGTGCCTCCGACATCGTGGCGGGTATGACCTCCCCCGTATCATTCACCTCCACGTAGCTCCGAATGGCTCACCCTCTCCGCCAACATCTAACCTTCACTGTGGCTGTTGGGCCTCCCCTTGAACCACCTGCAAATCCACCCAATGCGGCGCATGGTCAGAGAGAGATAAGAGACCTGGCTTGAAAGGGGGACCCGTCTTGAAAGGCAAAATGGTCTCTACTGTTTATGTTTTATTAGCGCAATTAATTTTAATTCCATTTTATGGATTATAATTCACACTTTGCCAAAATGTTTTTTTTTTTTTTTTGCTAGAAAATTCCTCAAGAATTCAGTGTGTTTAGCTTGATTCAAGAAATGAGAACACAAAGGCACTCTGCAGTTCAAACAAAGGTATGTTTGCATGTGATGCTTATTTTTATTCATTTTCCTCTGTGGTATCGGGATGCTTTTCTGTATTAAAGGTGCTGGGTAAATGCAATAAATGTCATTGTAAGTATGAGCTTTCCTTGGTGCCAAATTCGCCGAACAATTTCATTAATGTCATTGATTATCAGTTGCCCAATCTCCAAAGATCTTGCTCAGCATGTAAAAATGTGATTGTTTACATTATAACATTAAGTAGAATGTTTCACTAATCATTTTGAATGCATTCTAGTAACCAATTGTGTGACAACCGTGCAAATATCCAATTAGTCAAACCAAACTAAAACTCTAGAACAATTAGATCTTTGTTCAGTGACTTTACCTGCTCGAGGTACAAGAATTCCATCAAATCACCCAGCCACGATTCAACACTGTGGCATTGCCTGCCTCCAGCTCATCAGTATCCATCGGCAGGCCAACAGCAATGCGAATGCCAAAGCATCCACCTCTGTCCTCAACTCTGGTTGGTCTGACACCCTAAACACAGCGACTAACAGACCGGGCTCTAGGTCAATATTCAGGAATGCCGATATGGTGCGCTAAAGAACCCCCAAAAATCCACCAGCTTGGGACAGGACCAGAACATGTGTGTATGGTGCGCAGGCCCTCTCGAGCACCGCTCACACACTTACCTTCGACCCCTTCAAAAAATAATCTCATCCTGCTCCTGGTAAGGTGCGCCCTAAACACCACCTTTCGCTGTATCAAGCTCAGTCTCGTGCAGGATGACATAGCGTTCACCCTACAAAGGGACTCACTCCACACCACCTCAAAAATGTGTCCTAGCTCCTCCTCCCATTTGGCCTTCACCTCATCCACTGAAACCTGCTCTTGCCCCATGATCCGCCCATCTATCCCAAACGTGCTCCTCCTCCCACCCCGACATGAGAGTATCTTTTCCAGCAAAGTAGACGGCGGTGCCTCCGGGAAAGTTGGAACTGGCCGCCGAACAAAGTCCCGCACCTGAAAATATCTGAACCTATCCGGCCCTCCAAGCTCCGCTTTCTCCTTCAACTCCTCCCAACTTGCAAACTGTCCCTCCAAAAACAAATCTCTCACCCTCTCCAACCCCATGTCTTTCAACCCCCTGAATGTAGCATCCAATTTCACCTGCTCAAATAAGTGGTTCCTACCGATTGGGGCCCACCGTAACACTGCCCTCAATTAAAATGATGACTGAGTTGCTGGTATATTTTCAACGTGGAGACTACCACTGGATTCCCAGAATATTTTGCTGGTGAAAACGTCAGAGATGCCATCACCATGGCCTCCAAACTCGTCCCTCTCCTGATCCCAAAACCATCCCACCCCCTTCTCCGCATTGCCTGCTCAGTAATAATACAACAAATTTGGCAGCGCCCACCCCCCCACCTGCCTTTCCCTCTGTAGGACCCGTCGCCGAGTCCGACATGTTCTCCCCGCCCGTTACGAGCTGCTCTATCTCCAGAAAAGCCCATCAGGTCCCAGCGCCCTCCTGGCCTGCATCTTACCCAGAGCTCTGCGGACCTCCTCCAACCCCATCACCACCTCCAATGTCTCCTGCAACTCATCCCTCACTGAGGAAATTCAAAGCCCTCTGAGAACTCAACCATATAATGTTCATCCTCTGGTGGCACCTCTAAAGCCCCTCATAGAATGAACAAAATGCCTAATTTGAAACCAACCATCCTCCAGATTCCCACGCCTGCACAATCTGCTTGGCAGCTCTTGCCGCATTAACTGATGAACGAACAGTTAGCTAGTCTTCTCCCAATACTCATATTTTCTCTTAAGCGCTGCAGCTGTCGCACCACCGAGTCTGTGGACAGTAAGTCAAACTGCATTTGCAGCAGCTTCTTGCACGCCAAGAGTTCTGGCATTGGGTCACCCCATACTCCCTATCCACATCCAGAATTTCATCCACTACCTTCTGACACTCCTGCCTGTTCTCCCTATCTCTCTCTATATAATATATATATATCTATATAATATATAGATATATATGATTTGTACCAGATGATCTCTCCTCCTCGTTCCATGCAACGTTGTTCTTTATGGCCCCCAAAATATTGGCACAAAACCAGAGATCAGATAACAGACCGACATCTAGCCTCCAATCTGCACGCTGTGCTCGACCCCCCCCCCCCCCCCCCTTTCCAACTTTAAGTCCACCAGTTGTGTTGGGTAGTGTGAAATCACTACCACCGACATCACCCAGGCAGAGCAAGGTCCTACCCATAATGAAAAAATCAATACACGAATACACCTAATGTACCAGTGGAAAAAAATGAAAACTCCTCCCACTCCCAAGTGCATAACTGCTACGGACCCGCTCCTGCTGTATCTTCCATAAATGCCATTTACACCTTGGCCATCCCCCAAAGGGATAGTGATCTGGGTCTGTAGCGGTCTAATTTTGGATCTAAAAAGCAATTGAAATCCCCCAAACCAGCTGATGTGTGTCCAGTTCTGGAATGGCAGCCAACAATTGTCTCATAAACTTGACATTGTTCCAATTTGAGTGTACGTTCACCAACAACACAGCCCTCCCTTCCAACCTACACATGACTATCACATACCGTGCCCCGGAACTGCCACCACCGCAACAGCCTCAAAATGGACCCCCTTGCCAGTCGGAAGCCCCCCCCCACATATGCCCTGCCGTCAAATCCTGAGTGAAAAAACCTAGCTCACTCAGGCTTTCCGCAACCTGATCTGGTCCTGCACCCAATGGTGTGCTTCCTGTAGGAACAAACCCATTGGCATTGGCATACTTAACAATCCACTTTTACAACCACCCCCTTCCCCCAGCAGAGCAAATGTGAAACAGTAGTAAAACAGCAACATATCTACATCATATAAACACCTCCCTTCATACAGAGTCCAATATAGTCCAACATAGCGGTCCAACTTTTTCTCTCAGATGAAGGCCTCCACTTGCTCCGGTGTGTCAAAAAAATGATTATTTTAATCCACTAACCCGTAAACGTGCCAGATACACCATTCCAAACCTCACACCCTTATTATAAAACACCGCGTTCACCCGATTGAAGGTTGCACCCCTCTTCGCCAATTCCGTCCCAATATCTTGATCTATTCGGACTGTATCTCCTCCCACTCGATATTCTGAATCACTTTCACCCACTACATGACCCCCTCCTTCCCCAGATAATTGTGGAAGTGGATTATCGCCATCCTCAATGGCTCAATCGGTCTTGGCTTTTGCCTGAGGGCCCGATGTGCTCTACATTTCCAGAGGGGTGAACACTTCACCCCCTCCCACCAGCCTAGAAAACATTTGTGATAAATACTGGATTGTCTTCAGGCCTTCCGCTCCCTCTGGCAACCCCACCAACATGAGGTTTAATCGCTGTGACCTATTCTCAAGGTCCACCGCTTTAAATCTCAGGCCTTTATTGCTTTCCGCCACCGTCAGCAACTCTGTCTTCACCGAGGCAAACCGATCCTCGTGCCTCGACAAGGTCTCTTCCACCCCTTTTAGTGCCTTGCCTTGTGCCTTCACCATGTTTGAAGTTTGCACCAACTGTTCACGAATTGAGCCCAAAGACTCTTCAATAGTGCCTTTAAAAGATTCCTTAATTTCCTGACCCTGCCACTTGAACTGCCTGTCCATTTGTTTGTCAAACTTTTCAAGCTCCTGCGCCATTACCACTGCCAACGTGCCTAATGTAATGGCCATGGCGGCCATCTTCCCTCTATCAGCTTCTTTCGACGGGCTTCCCTCCTGAGCCTATTTAATATTGAGCTGCTTTGTCGACTATTTCGACATACCCCTGTCTGGAGAGGGTTCACCTACTCAACTCACTGGGTTTGAGCCCCAGAAACCCTTGAAGAAATGGGTAAAAGGGATCAAATACAAAAACCTCGTCGGGAGCCACTTTTTATGTTTCTTGTCTTTACGTGACGTCATCAGAAGTCATTCCAGGATATTTTACAGAAACATAGCAGGTAAACCACTCTGCTACCATTTTTTTTATATAGAATTATTTTAGCGCAAATATCAAGCTGTTTCTCTCTTGTTTCTCAGGAGCAATATGAGCTTGTTCATCGTGCAATAGCTCAGATATTTGAAAAAGAACTACAAAAGAATCAATGCACTGAAACTCTTTCTGACACAGTAAGTGATAGTTTTTAGATGTTTTATTTTTCACTGTGATAAGTATTTCTTTTTCATTCCTTGCAGTAGATGCATTTTACTTACTTTGATGTGAAGAAAATTGTCACAGTTAACTGATTTAGTACCACTAAGATTGTTGATTTTAATGCACATCGGCTTATTTATTAATCAAGTTACTAAACTTTTATGGCAGTAACTTGTTAATGTTAAATATTTCACAAGTTGAAGAAAAGCATTGAGGTTTCACATTTTTTATATAAAACTAGCAAAATGGGTAGATTCCGAAAATTAAAAAAAACATTGCATGCAGATAACTGGCTGCTTTTTTCCGGAAAATCTGTTTCCTCTTGTGCAGTGAAATGTGGTCACTCACAGTACCTGTGACTTTGACATAATACTCTTTTTTTTTTTTTAAAGTAAAGAATCAAGAGTAATTGAACATCTGGGAAAAGTCATTCAGTGACAGGAAATTCAGCCCTTTTTAATAATACTCAACAGATGTTGTTCCTGTTTTTTTTAATAGCAAAATTATTTAGCATGTTCACAATTTGTTAATATTTTTACAGTTGCATACTGCTGACTTATTTATAGCATTGCTAGCCTATTGCTTTTGCATTGGGGCAAAGCGGTTCAGAAACGTATCTGTTCTTGAACTCTGTGGTGTAGCTCAGGACTTGTTGAACAATGTCTGTAGTTATGCATTGCAATAAGTGAAATGGATTGGGGATAGGGAAAAGGGTTCAACATATTATAATTGGCATAATGCTTTAATGTTCTAATTGATCCAAATAGCAATATTCTAATGTAAAAACATGGTTATAGCATAATTTGCTAAAATGATTTTGTACAGTATAATCCTTGGTGCAAACTACATATTTAAGTAGTCACTATTTTATTTTAACAATGTATAAAATGTATTTTTAGGATGTCTCAATACGCAACTATGTAACTAAAGTATGGATTTTGCAATAGTTATTCAAAATTTAAATGATATAAATATAAAATGAAGTTGACTTTTAAAGTGTGAATGATTAATATATTTTAATTTGGTAAGTTTTTAAAATTGTTTTTGGGTGTGTTCTGATTACATAATTGTGGGAAATGGTGTCGCAGAAATTGCTGAGCCCAACCAACCATGTGGGAAAACTAAATTGATATCAGTGGTCATTAATCTAGGGTGCCTTGTTCATTTCTAACACCGTAACTGTAAACTCCAGATACTTGCCTATTCAGCTCCAACTATCCAGTTTCCAGGATTTAATTGCCCTGTTTGGGTACACAAAGGGAGAATTCAGAATGTCCAAATTACCTAATAGCACGCCTTTCGGGACTTTTGGGAGGAAACCGGAGCACCCGGAGGAAACCCACGCAGACACGTGGAGAACGTGCAGATTCCGCACAGACAGTGACCCAAGCCAGGAATCGAACCTGGGACCCTGGCGCTGTGAAGCCATAGTGCTAACCACTATGCGACCATGCTGCCCAGTAACTTCATTGCAGTGTTAATGTAAGCCTACTTGTGACAATAAAGAATATATATAAAAAAAGAAAGAGCCACAGAATGTAGCTACTACAACTTGGAGCCTGATTTTTCTTGCTAAACATGCCATTTCCTGTATTTGGTTTTCTTTTTTTTCACATACATATTGTTAACCAAGCTATTTGTCAACAAATACCATATACTCACGGATAAGCAACTGATATAAAAGAAACTCCAACCCTGCTCCTCTCCACTTGCTAGATAGGTTGATGACCTTTTCTTTGCAGATTTCAGTGATAGTAATTGCTGAAATTCAAGTTTCCCTGGATTTGGGAGCAGCTCTTATAGCCGTTATTCTTCTCTTATGTTTGGAAATATTGATTTAATGCTCTACAAGATTGGGCACACTTGATCTGGATAAATATAGACCAATATTTATAGATGGGTAAGTACTTTATACAGAAAATATTAATCTGCCTGCCTCCTGACCCTGCTAACTTTATTTCTTATTTTCATTTACCTTTGCTTTAAGACAAAAGGAAGTATGTAAGAAAGAAGATTGGACCTATTTTTTGTTGTGCCTTCTTATTGAGCTGTATTTGTGATTAATCTGGGACTTGCTCTCTACTGTTGTTGTTTAGTGGGTTCCACTTGTACTTTCCAACTGCCCCTTCAATTCCAGGCTCTTGAGTTTAGTAAGTGGAGTGTTTATATTCAACCCTGTTAGCTGCTTTTGTCTTTTATTACAGGATGACGTTAGTTCTGAAAATACAACCAATTCTTCTCTTCCTGACAAACCTGATTCACCACCACCAAAGCCACCACGAGTACGAAGGTAACTTACTTTCAGTTTGGATAATGTAACCGTTTCAAGCCAGATACAACTTTAACACTGGTGAATGATACGGTTGGAAGACCTGCAGAAATGTACCAATAAATAAGTTGCAGAATTCCTGTAGTTAAGTTCCGTGGGATGTTAACTTGCATTCATGGCACTGCATTTGGACCTGATTTTAGCTGATGTCCTATGGAGTGATATTCTTCGAGGCACAAGATGTGATGTATGAAGCTTTACTAGCATTCTGTATGGACCTTTTTGAATTGAGTGCAGTGTCAGCGTTCCATTTTGTCATAAATGTGGAATTGTGACTTGAGCACATGCAATTCTGCTACATGCAAGTATTTCAATTTTAAAAATACCAAGTTGCACTTAATTTGTGCGTTTTAATTTGATGACATCCCAAAGTACTGAAACGAAGATGAAAATAAAAGGAATTGAGAAATGGAGAGAGAGGAACTCGCATGAAAATGTCACCAGAGTCAGAAAAACAGAGGACATGTACAGGAAAGTAAGACTTGTAGAGGTGGAAAAGAGCAAGATCATGAAGGAATTTGCTTAACAGGACAAGAGTTTCTAAAATGGATGCTTAATTAGATAGGACGCTGGTACAGATTTGTGAAGTTCGTAATAGGTGATTGGGAATTAGTACAGAATATATAAGTGGCAAAGTTTTGGAAGAGTTGCAGTTTATGAAGGGTAAAGCTGCAAGAAAGTGCATTGTATTAACCAAATCTGGAGGTGTTAAAGAAGTGGGTAGTCATTTTATTGATGTTTGGGGTGCAGGCAGAGGTAAAACTGAGTAGTTTTAATGATAGCAAAGCTGCAGGGTCTGAACCTTTTCATAGAACTGATGTTTCATCACCATCAAAGTAATCTTGAGGTTGCCTCCAGAGAGTGGGAGGAAGGAATTGATACAATGGTTCATAGTTTCAGGTGGGAACTGAGAAGAATGGTGTCAGGCTTGTTGATGTTAATATCAACAAAAAGATGCAGCATGCATAGACATAGAAGCAGGAGTAGGCCATTCGGCCCCTCGAGCCTGCCCCGCCATTCATTATGATGTGGAGTTGCCAGCGTTGGACTGGGGTGGCACAGTAAGAAGTCTTACAACATCAGGTTGAAGTCCAACAGGTTTGTTTGGAATCACTAGCTTTCGGAGTGCAGTTCCTTCATCGGGTGCGCTCCAAAAGCTAGTAATTCCAAACAAACCTGTTGAACTTGAGCCTGGTGTTATAAGACTTCTTACTGTGCTATTCATTATGATCATAACTGATCATTAAATTCAATTCCCTGATTCCACCTTTCCCCCCCAAATCCCTTATTCTTGTTAGTCCCAAGATCTATATCTAATTCCTTCTTGAAATCTCACAACATTTTGGCCTCAACTACTTTGTGGTAGTGAATTCTGCAGATTCACCGCTCTTTGGATGAAGAAATTTCTCCTTACCTCAGTCCTAAAAGGTTTACCCTTTATTCTCAAACTATGACCACTAGTTCTGGACTCCCCCACCATTGGGAACATTCTGAACCTACCCTGTCTAATCCTGTTAGTACTTTATAAGTTTCAATGACATTCTCTCTAACTCTTCTAAACTACAATGAATATAATCCTAACCGACTGGTCTCTTCTCATATGACAGTCCTGACATCCCAGGAATCGGTCTGGTATACCTTCGCTGCACTCCCACTATAGCAAGAACATCCTTCCTCCGATGAGGACGCCAGAATTGCACACAGTATTCCAGGTGTGGCCGTACCAATGCCCGTACAATTGCAGTAAAACATCCCTATTCCTATACTCAAATCCCCTTGCTATGAAGGCTAACATATTGTTTACCGCCTTTACTGTCTGCTGTACCTGAGCGTTTACTTTCAACGACTGATGCACGAGGACACCCAAGGTCTTGCTGATAATCCACCTTCCTATTTTTGCTACCGAAGTGGATAATCTCACATTTATCTACATTATACTACATCTACCATGCATGCACACTCACTCAGCCTGTCCAAATTCTGTTGAAGCATATCTGCATCCTCCTCACAGCTCACCCTCCCACCCAACTTTGTATCATCTGCAAATTTGGAGATAAACATTTAGTTCCTTCGTCCAAATCATTAATATATAATGTGAACAGCTGGGGATTTAGTACTGATCCCTGTGGTACTGCACCAGTCACGGCCTACCATTCAGAAAAAGATCCATTTATTCCAACTCTCTGCTTCCTGTCTGCTAACCAGCATTCTGTCCATCTCAAGACACTACCTGCAATTCCATGTGCTTTCAATTTTATTTATAAAAAAATTATTCTCCTTTTTCACATTTTCGCCCAAATGTATATCCACCAACAATAAACAATAATCAATAACAAATGCGATGTCAATCCCCATATCAGTAACTACAGTCCCATCCTCCCACCAACCCTCAAACAGCAACCCGCATGTTAACATAGACAAATAACAAAAAGGAATCCGGAATGACCCACAGTCACCATTAACACATACAATCTCTCGCTCTCTCTCTCTCACACTCACTCTCTCTCTCTCTCTCTCTCTCTCTCTCTCTCTCTCTCTCTCTCTCTCTCTCTCTCTCTCTCTCTCTCTTTCCCCCCCCCTCTCTCTCTCTTTCCCCCCCCCCCCCGCCCCCCCAATGTTCGATGTAATCCAATTCTCGAAAGTGCATAATGAATAACACCCATGAATTGTAGAACCCATCCTTGCCCTTAGTTCAAATTTGACCTTCTCAAGAGTCAAGAATTCCAGCAGGTCCCCCTGCCATGCCAGGGTGGAGAGGTAACAGGATCCGCCTTCGGACGATCAACGAGATAAAGGCTACAACATCTGCCTCCGCACCCGTTTCCAACCCCAGCTGGTCTGCCACCCCGAATATGGCCTCCCGAGGGCTCTGGTCCAGTTTTACGTACACCACTTTGGGGGTAACCCTAAAACCCTCCTTCCAGTAATCCTCGGGCTTTGGACAGGATCAAAGCCCCCCCCCGCGCAACATTCACACACATCTTCTACCCCTCAAAGAGCCGGCTCATCCTCGCCCTTGTGAGGTGTGCTCTATGTACCACCTTCAGCTGTATCAGCCCCAACCTTATGCACGAGGTGGAGGCACTCACCCTCCAGAGCACCTCACACCAGAACACCACCTCCATACCCTCTCCCAACTCTTCCTCCCACTTTGCCTTGATCCCATCCAGCGGTGTCTTCTCCTCTTCCAAAATAGCCTCGAAAACTGCCGACACTACCCCCTTCTCTAGCCCCCCCTGTCGTCAGCACCTCCTCCAGCAATGTGGAGGCCGGCTCCACTGGGAAGCTCTGTATCTCCTTTCTGGCAAAGTCTCGAACCTGCATGTATCTAAATATTTCCCCCTGCTCCAGCCCATACTTCGCTCGCAGCTCCTTCAATACTGCAAACCGACCCCCAAGAAACAAATCTTTGTTTCCTAATTCCTTTCTCCTCCCATCTCCAAAATTTCCATCCCACTTCCCTGGCTCAAATCTATAGTTCCCCCGAATCAGCATTTCCCTTGACCCTGCCCCCAACTGAAGTGCTGGTGAAACTGCCTTCAAATTCTCAACGAAGCTATTACTTCTGGGCTCCCTGAGTTTTTCCCTGGGGCCGTCGGAAGCGGCGCTATTGCTAGCGCCTTCAATCCTGGTCCCCCTATACAAATTCTCCTCCATTCTGACCCACTGAGAGTCAACCCCTCTGACCCAGCTCCGTAGCGTCTCCACATTCACCGCCCAGTAATAATACATCAGGTTCGGAAGACCCAAACCCCCTGCCTGCCTTCCTCTCTGTAGGAGCACCTTTCTAATTCTGCATGCGCTTTAACTTTACGTAGTAATCTGCTATGTGAGACCTTGTCTAGAGCTTCTGAATGTTGAAATCAACCACATCCACTGGTTACCCCCCCCCTGTCAACTCTCTACTAGTTACGTTCTCAGGAATTCCAGTAGATTTGTCGAGCATGTAATTTTGTAATTCCATGTTGACTTGGTATTTTTATATCATTGCTTTCCAAATGCAGTGCTATAGAATCCATGATAATGGACTCCAGCAACTTCCCCACTACCGATGTGGGGCTCACTGGTCTATGGTTCCCTGTTTTCTCTCTACCTCGTCTTTGAATAGCGGGCCTACATTAGCTACCCTCCAATCTGTAGGAACCTTTCCAGAGTCTAAAGAATTTTGGAAAATGATGCCAATGAATCTGCTATTTCTAGGACCGCTTCCTTGCGTACTCTGGGATGAAGATTATCAGGCCTTGAAGATCTATCCGCCTTCAATCATATTAATTTTCCCAAAACCGTTTCTTTACTAATACTAATTTCCTTCAGCTCCTCGCTAAAACCTGTGTTTCTCAGAACTTACGGTCCATTATTCATGTCTTCCTTTGTGAAGACAGAAGCAAAGTACGAATTTAGTTCCTCAGCCATTTATTTGTTCCCCTCCAGAAAATCCTCCACTATTGTACTGTAGCTAATTTGACTCACTCAATCTATATGCAGGTTAATGTCACCCACAACCACAGATGTTCCTTTATCAGCAATCTGATTCAACTCTGATTTCCTGTATAATGTTATTTCCAACATTACCACTACAGTTTGGTGGTCTGTATAATGATAATCTTTAGTGTCACAAGTAGGCTTACATTAACACTGCAATGAAGTTACTGTGAAAAATCCCTAGCCGCCACACTCCGGCGCCTGTTCGGTTTCACAGAAGGAGAATTCAGGATAACCGAATTACCTAACAGCACAACTTTCGGGTTTTGTGGGAGGAAACCGCCGGTGAGCACCTGGAGGAAACCCACACAGACACAGGGAGAATGTGCAGACTCTGCACAGACAATGACCCAAGCCGGGAATCAAACCTGGGACCCTGACGTTGTGAAGCGATAGTGCTAACCACTATGCTACCATGCTGTATACCATCCCCACCAATGTTTTTCGCCCATTGGTGTTTCTCAACTCGACCCATACAGATTCCAAATTGTCTGTGCTAATATCTTTTCTCAGTATTGTATAAATATCTCTTTAATCAACAAAGCCTTTTCCTTTCTCTCTGTTCTTCCTAAACACAGAATAGTCCTCAATGTTTAATTCCCATCCGTGGTCATCTTGGAGCCACATATCCGTAATCCCAGCTACATCACACACGTGTACATCTATATGCGCAGCTAATTCATCCATTTTATTTTGAATACTTTGAGCGTTCAGGTACAAATCTTTAAGGCTAGAGGTTCCTTGTCCCTTTTCTACTTTTTTTTTTAACTGTGTCTTTATCTGATTCTGGCCCTTGATTTCTCTGCCTATCACTTTTCCTATTCTCCTTGCAGTCTTTTTCTCCTGTTCTTGATTTTCCCCTGCTCTGAATCCTTACGTAGGTTACCATCCCCCTGCCATATTAGTTTGTGGGTAAGGACAAGGTGCCAGAGGTAATGTTTTGAGGCATATACGTGATGTGACTTTGTGAAAAGGAGATTTTGACTCCATGCTTTTCCATTCTGACAAGCAAATAACTAGAAGTAAAACAACTAACCCATTGGGGAGTCATAGTTCCGGTACTTGGTTTCATAGCTATAATTAAAACTTTCGTGGATATTATTTTCAGAGATCAGGGGCGGAATTCTCCGGTATCGGCGCAATGTCCGCTGGCTGGCACCCAAAACGGCGCAAAACAGTCGGGCATCGCGCCGCCCCAAAGGTGCGGAATGCTCCGCATCTTTGGGGGCCGAGCCCCAACCTGAAGGGGCTAGGCCAGTGCCAGACTAATTTCCGCCCCGCCAGCTGGCGGAAAAGGTCTTTGTTGCCCCGCCAGCTGGCGCGGAAATGACATCTCCGGGCGGCGCATGCGCGAGAGCGTTAGCGGCCGCTGATGGCATTCCCGCCCATGCGCAGTGGAGGGAGTCTCTTCCGCCTCCGCCATGGTGGAGACCGTGGCGAAGGCGGAAGGGAAAGAGTGCCCCCACGGCACAGGCCCGCCCGCGGATCGGTGGGCCCCGATCGCGGGCCAGGCCACCGTGGGGGCACCCCCCGGGGCCACATCGCCCGCCCCCCCCCAAGGACCCCGGAGCCCGCCCGCGCCGCCTTGTCCCGCCGGTAAGGTAGGTGGTTTAATCTACGCCGGCGCGACAGGCATTTTAGCGGCGGGACTTCGGCCCATCCGGGCCGGAGAATCGCGGGGGCGCCAACCGGCGTGATTCCCGCCCCCGCCGAATATCCGGTGCCGGAGAATTCGGCAACCGGCGGGGGCGGGATTCACACCAGCCCCCGGCGATTCTCCAACCCGGCGGGGGGTCGGAGAATCTCGCCCCAGATCATTTTTGCACCAATTCTATTTATTTTGGTTTTGGAAGGAAGCTGTTGTAATGCTTCTATTTTCCCATTTATGCATTTTGTTTCTTTACTTGTTCCATGATCATCCTTTTTGTCATTTCATCTCTCCTGCCTTTGACCCCCATCACAGACCTTAACTTTTTTTCTATATTCCCCCTTCCTTTCCCTGCTTCTGTACTTGTTTTAGACCTGTCGCATCTCAAACCTTTTCCAGTTCAGAATTTAAAATATTATCGACCTATGATAATTCTATTTCTCCAGCATCTTCTATTTTTATTTCAATTTTACACTGTCTTGAACATGTTTTTTTGAAAATAAAATCCTCTTTCATTTAAAAAAAAATACTTGTTCAAGACAGTGTAAAATTGAAATAAAAATCGAAGTTGCTGGAAATACTCGTACTCTGTAAGGAGGTTGCACTTTCTCCCCATGTTTGCATGCCTTTCCTCCGGGTGCTGTTTCCTCCCACAGTCCAAAGATGTGCAGGTTAGGTGGATTGCCCATGCTAAATTACCCTTTAGTGTCCAAGGGTTAGGTGGGGTTATAGGGATAGGCAGGGGAGCAGACGTAAGTAGAGTGTTCTTTCGGAGAGTCAGTGCAGACTCGATGGGCTGAACTGCCTCCTTCTGCACTGTAGGGATTTTATAACCAAATTGAGCTGCAGCCCACACATTGGAGAGCCCTATGTTCCTTCTCTTATATTTGATTATGCTTCATCCTGTTTCACAATAGCTAAAACCTGAAAGATATAATGATGTATTTATTTGCCTTTTGATCGGTAGGAATATTGAGTGGGCGGTGGTGGCATAGTGGTATTGTTCTAGACTAGTAATCCAGAGACCCAGGGTAATGCTCTGGTGTCCCAGGTTCGAATCCCACTATGTCAGATGGTGAAATTTGAATTCAATAAAAATCTGGAATTAAAAGTCTAATGATGACCATGAAACCATTGTCGTAAAAACCATTTTGGTTCACTAGTGTCCTTCAGGGGAACAAATCTGGCTTCCCTGAAGGACACTTGCCCGGTCTGGCCTACATGTGACTCCAGACCCACACAGTGATGCGGTTGACTCTCAGTTTCCCACAACTGAAATGGTCGAGCAAGAAACTCAGTTCAAGGGCAATTAGGGATGGGCAACAAATGCTAGCCCAGCCAGCGATGCCCACATCCCAAGAACGAATTTCAGATAAAGGTTTCCAATCTGTTTCAGTATTCGTAAATGTAATATTTTTTTGTTACTATCTCACGGGCCTTTAAACTTGGCATACTGACAGACCTTTTAAAAGTTTAGGTGTACTGATGGGGGTCACTTTATTGTGAGAAAACTTTAACTTTTTACATTCTGGCTGACTGTTTAAAGGTTTTAAAGGCTGCAGATGGGTATAGCAGCCAAATGAGCTTCATCGACCAGGGCATTGAGTACAAGAGTTGGCAGGTCATGATACAGTTGTATAAAACTTTAGTTAGGCCACATTTGGAAAATTGTGTGCAGTTCTGGCTGCCACACTACCAGAAGGATGTGGATGCTTTAGAGAAAGTGCAAAGAAGGTTTGCCAGGATGTTGCCTGGTCTGGAGGATGTTGGCTGTGAGGAGAGGTTAAATAAATGTGGATTGTTTTCGTTGCAAAGACGAAGGCTGAGCCAAGACCTGATTGAGGTCTACAAAATCTTGAGGGGTATAGACCGGGTGAATAGGCGAAGCTTTTTCTCAGGGTGGAAGACTCAATTACAAGGGGGCACAGGTTCAAGGTGAGAGGGGGATAGTTTAGGGGAGATGTGTGGGGAAAGTTTTTCATGCAGATGGTGATGGGTGCTTGGAACGCATTGCCTGTTCGTGACCACACTCGCCACCGGGGCCCTATACTGCAGCTGTACCCATCCAATAAACCCTTCTCCAAAACCAAATCTCCTCAGCACTTCCTACAGATAGTCCCACTCCACTCTGTCGAATGCTTTCTCGGCGTCCATCGCCACCACTATCTCCGCCTCCCCCTCTGGTGGGGGCATCATCATCACCCCTAGCAGCCTCCGTATGCTCGTGTTCAGCTGTCTCCCCTTAACGAACCCAGTTTGATCCTCGTGGACCACCCCCGGGACACAGTCCTCTATCCTCGTCGCCATCACCTTGGCCAGGAGCTTAGCATCTACGTTTAAAAGGGAAATGGGCCTGTAGGACCCACACTGCAGCGGATCTTTTTCCTTCTTCAAAAGGAGCGATAGCGTCGCCTCCGACATAGTCGGGCGCAACTTCCCCCTTTCCCTGGCCTCATTAAAGGTTCTCGTCAAAAGCGGGGCCAGTAGGTCCATATATTTCCTATAAAATTCCACCGGGAATCCGTCCGGTCCCAGGGCCTTCCCCGCCTGCATGCTCCCAATCCCTTTTACCACCTCCATCTCAATCTGTGCTCCCAGTCCCACTCTCTCCTGCTCCTCCACCTTCGGGAATTCCAGCTGATCCAGGAAACACATCATTCCCTCCTTCCCTTCCGAGGGCTGAGCCTTATATAACCTCTCATAGAATGCCTTGAACACCCCATTCACTCTCTCCGCTCCCCGTTCCATCTCTCCCTCCTCATCTCTCACCCCACCTATCTCCCTCGCTGCTCCCCTCTTCCTCAATTGGTGGGCCAATAGCCGACTCGCCTTCTCTCCATACTCATACTGTACACCCTGTGCCCTCCTCCACTGTGCCTCTGCCTTACCTGTGGTCAGCAGGTCAAATTCCACATGTAACCTTTGTCTTTCCCTGTACAGTCCCTCCTCCGGTGCCTCTGCATATTGCCTGTCCACCCTCAGAAGTTCTTTCAACAATCGCTCCCTTTCTTTACCCTCTTGCTTCCCTTTATATGCCCTTATGGATATCAGTTCCCCTCTGACCACCGCCTTCAACGCCTCCCAGACCACTCCCACCTGAACCTCTCCGTTGTCATTAAGCTCCAAGTACCTTTCGATACACCCCCTCACCCTTAGACATACCACCTCATCCGCCAATAAGCCCATATCCATTCTCCAGAGTGGGTGCTGTTCTTTTTCCTCTCCTACCTCCAGGTCTACCCAATGTGGAGCGTGGTCCGAAATGGCTATGGCCGTATACTCCGTCCCTGTCACCTTCGGAATCAGTCCCCTTCCCAAGACAAAAAAGTCTATCCGTGAGTATACTTTGTGAACATGGGAGAAAAATGAGAACTCCTTACTCCTAGGCCTACTAAATCTCCAGGGATCTACTCCTCCCATCTGCTCCATGAAGTCCTTGAGCACCCTGGCCGCTGCCGGCCTCCTCCCGGTCCTGGACCTCGACCGGTCCAGCCCCGGATCAAGCACCGTATTGAAGTCTCCCCCATTACCAACTTTCCCGCCTCCAGGTCCGGGATACGTCCCAACATACGCCTCATAAAATTTGCATCATCCCAGTTCGGGGCGTATACGTTCACCAGAACCACCGCCTCCCCTTGCAATCTGCCACTCACCATCACATATCTACCCCCACTAGCCGCCACTATGGTCTTTGCCTCAAACAGTACCCGTTTCCCCATTAAGATAGCCACCCCCCTATTCTTCGCATCTAAACCCGAATGGAACACCTGCCCCACCCATCCTTTACGTAGTCTGACCTGGTCTTTCAGTTTCCGGTGCGTCCCCTGCAACATAACCACATCTGCCCTTAATTTCTTTAGGTGTGCGAGTACCCGTGCCCTTTTAATCGGCTCGTTCAGCCCTCTCACGTTCCACGTGATCAGCCGGGTTGGGGGGCTCTTTACCCCCCCCCCTTGTCGACTAGCCATCCCCTTTTTTAACCCAGCTCCTCACCCGGTTCCCACGTACCCGAATATACCACTGACGGTGCCCTCCCGCCTCAACCACCCCATCCCATAACAGCTCCCCCTTCTCCTTAGCAGCAGCAACCCAGTTAACCCCCCCCCCCCCCCTCTCCGCTAGATCCCCCTCTAGCGTAGTTGCACCCCCCATGTTGCTCCCAGAAGTCAGCGAACTCTGGCTGACCTCGGCTTCCCCCCTTGTCCTCGGCCCCCACTGTGCGAGGCCCCCTCCTTCCTGCGTCCCCGTTCCCGCCACAATTACCATAGCGCGGGAACAAAGCCCGCGTTTCCCACTCGGCCCCGCCCCTAATGGTGCATTTCCCTTCTCCTTCCCCTTTCCGTCCCACCGGCGCCCACAGTTCCTTATACCCCCCCCCCCCCAACATGGGGAAGAGAGAAAAGTTACAGGATCACAGAATTTAAAAAATCCCTTCCTCGCCCCACATAATCACCCCACCACTTTGTCCCAGAAGCTCTTTCTCTCGCCAGACTATTCCAGCTTCTCGTCCACAATGAATGTCCACGCCTCTTCTGCCGTCTCAAAGTAGTGGTGCTTCCCTTGGTGTGTGACCCACAGTCTCGCCGGTTGCAACATTCCAGATTGAACCTTTTTGTGAAGCACCGCCTTAGCCCGATTGAAACTTGCCCTCCTTCTCGCCACCTCCGCACTCCAATCCTGGTATATGCGGATCACCGCGTTCTCCCACCTACAGCTCCGAGTTTTCTTCGCCCATCTGAGGACCGTCTCTCTGTCATTGTAGCGGAGAAACCTCATCACTATAGCTCGAGGTATTTCTCCGGCCTTTGGTCTTCGCGCCAGAACTCGATAGGCTCCCTCCACCTCCAAAGGGCCCGTCGGGGCCTCCGATCCCATTAGCGAGTGAAGCATCGTGCTCACATATGTCCCGACGTCCGCCCCTTCTGCGCCTTCGGGAAGACCCAGGATTCTTAAATTCTTCCTCCTCGAGTTATTCTCCAGTGCTTCCAACCTCTCCACACACCTTTTGTGCTGTGCCTCGTGCGTTTCTGCCTTCACCACCAGGCCCTGTATTTCATCCTCGTTTTCAGCAGTCTTTGCCTTCACGACCCGAAGCTCCAGCTCTTGGGTCCTCTGCTCCTCCTTTAGCCCTTCAATCGCCTGTAATATCGGGGCCAACACTTCCTTCTTCAACTCCTTCTTCAGCTCTTCCACACAGCGCCGCAGGAACTCTTGTTGCTCCAGGCCCCATAACAAACGGCCACCTTCTGACGCCATCTTGCTTTGAGCTTCCCTTCCTTGCCGCTGCTCCAGAGGATCCTCCGTAATCCGGCCGCTATCCTCTCCCTTTTCCATGCGTGTCCGGGGGGGGATTCCCTTCTGGTTTACCGCACAGTGTTTTTGGCCGTTTAAATTGCCGTTGGGGCTCCTATTAAGAGCCCAAAAGTCCGTTCCAACGGGAGATGCCGAAACGTGCGACTCAGCTGGTCATTGCCGCACCTGGAAGTCCGTTTAAGAAGTATCGTGATAGTCATATGAACAGTTGGTGAATGGAGGGATACAGATCATTTGGCAATGTGTATTAGATCTAAATAAGGAATCCGGATCGGCGCAGGCTTGGTGGGCCAAAGGGCCTGTTCCTGTGTTGTAATGTTCTTTGTTCGTTGCATTTGTGCAAAAAATCCGATGTGGCACGGTCGTCCTATACAATTAATTTCAAGAATGCATAAATTCACAATTCAGATGTATCCTGGCCCTGGGTCATTGTCCATGTGGAGTTTGCACATTCTCCCTGTGTCTGCGTGGGTTTCAAAAGATGTGCAGGATAGGTGGACTGGCCACGCTAAATTGCCCCTGAATTGGAAAAAATAATTGGGTAATCTAAATAAAAAAAATTCACAATTCTGCTAACAGTGATCCATATATTGAAGTCTATTGGGCATACAAACTTAATGGGCACTTAGTACTAGACATTCATACAAAACCTGCATCACATTTGATGAAACAATAAATGAATAAAAGACTGTGATGAAATTGAACAGAATTCACATCAGCACCAATGCAAACCTAACAATTTAAAACTACACCTGCCTTGTACTGCCTTGAAAAATCTGTTCGAAAGCATCTCCCCGTTACGGTTTAAAACTGCTTGCTGTTTAATACTTATATTTAGGTAAGAGAATTCTTATTTCACTAACTTTTATATAATTTTTAAAAGGTCTAAGATTCCATGTTTTTGATTTTATATATTTTAAAAAGTTCAGCTGGTACTCCCTTCCAAGTGTTGCACTTAGGTTTTATAAGACCACTGAATTAACTTCTTCTGAGAGGGAGTGCAAAACATAAAGAACTAACTTCTGTTTAAATAGCACTCTATCATGTCTTCAGCAAATCTCAATGTGTCACAATCAATAAATTATGTTGGTCATTCAGTAACTGTACAATCAATAAAACAACTGATGCTGATATCCTGTTACAACTACCTGTTACAGAGCTACTGACTTCAACATTGTTGATCTAGCCTCACTATTAAAGGCACTTAATATGTTGAATTTCATTTTAATCTATTTTCTCCTACTTTTGAAGACACTACCTTTTGCTGGGAATGTTCCCACAGTTCTTTTGGTACCTCACCAGGCTGCAAGCCATTTAGATAAGCAATTTTATTCAAGCAGTTGATCGGGAGGGAGAGGTAAATGAGGATCATAGACGAGTCAGATCCTGTCTCAACCTGCTATCCACCCATTAGTATTTTTTACTTGAGATTGCAGTATCATGATCAAGTTACAGTCCTGGCTCATTTCTACTTGTTACCTATTGCTATGAATTAGGTACAGGAAGACTGGGAATTGAGCCTGACACATTTCTCCTCTACAACTCCACCATGTTGTCTTGGGCAACTGGGCTATCAAGAGGGTTAACCCTTTGATGAAATTACTCTGCTGCAGTTGCAGGGAATGGTGTCATTCTGTCTGTCTTCTATCCCCCAAAATATCTTTGGAAGAGTTCAGTCTTCAATTTTTTGGGGTATGGAGGAAAGACAAAGCAACACCCTAACTTTTGGCCAAGAAATACTACGTCTTTCTAATCCCCATCTGCTCACAGCCTCTACTGCGCGCGCACACTCTCTTGATTTGTCCACTCATTGTTTTCCTGCCTGGACGGTGTGTCGAGGGGGAGCAAGTTAGCAAAAGGAACTGCAAACAGGAGAGTTGGGCAGTGAAGCCGTGGGTGAGAGTCAGGCAGGGGTTTGGGAGACAGCCTTGGGGAGCAAACCTGTTGTGAAACTTTTTCAACCCCTTAAAAATATTACTCTTATAAATTGACTTTCTACTTTTTGTCTATAAATGTGGTGTCTCAAACTTGAATTCTACATGAGTATATACAGTAGCACTTTGATCACTCTTAAGGTGACTCTTCTCTAATATTTCCTTATGTGGCTTGGGGTCAAATTATGTTTGATAAAACTCCTGTGCAGTACAATGGGATGTTTTACCAAGTTAAAGCCATTATCTAAATACAAACTGTTATTACCACTGCCACTCTCTGTACTTTCATTGCACAAACCATTATCTCTGCTTTTGACCCCTCCAGACCTGACTACTCTAATCTTGCTGGTCTCCCTTCATTCAATTTCCATTAACTCCGATTTGTTCAAAATTCCACTCCAGACACTCAATTTGGTTTTTTTTTTGACTTTTTAATGTATTTATTCAAAGTTTTTCAATAATTTTACAAAACACTCCAAAAAGGAAAATAATACAAAGAAAGAAGGGCAACATGCCAACAAAACAACATAACCCTCTAAACGATAAACAGTTTAATAAACTAAGACACTCAATTTGTTTGAGTAGCTTGGGCATTCCCCTCACCACTGTCGCTTTCTTGGTTATAAATATGGAAAATTGAGGACTTTTAAAAAAAATAATTTCATCATTGCATTGCTCAAACAGGCTAAACTTGAATTTTGATTAAGAACAAAAGGTGCACCATAGATTGAACAGCCTCTAAAAATAAAGGGTGAACATTACAGGTGTAGTTCTTTTGTTACACTTTCATGGATCTGATGGAACATTTTATCTGATAGGTGCTGAACAGCTTACTGTGAACATCACATATGTTTGAAATTGAAACACAAAATGCTGGATAAACTAAGCATATCCGGCAGCATTTGTGGAGAGAGACAGAGTTAATGTTTTGCGCCCATATGACTCTTAAGGAGTCATGCAGACTTGAAACGTTACCGCCACAGATGCTGAGTATTTCCAGCATTTTCTGTTTTTATGCCAGATTTTCAGCATCCGCAATCTTTTGCTTTTCTTTTTTTTGTTTGAATTTCAGATTGAGGTTTCGGATTTATTTTTCCCCCTATTTTTGTAGATCAGGCAGCCCTGTTTTGGTTAGCAGTCCTGTTTTGGTTAGCAGTCCTGTTTTGGTTAGCAGTCCTGTTTTGGTTAGCAGTCCTGTTTTGGTTAGCAGTCCTGTTTTGGTTAGTAGTCCTGTTTTGGTTAGCTGTCCTGTTTTGGTTAGCAGTCCTGTTCCTGTTTTGGTTAGCAGTCCTATTTTGGTTAGCAGTCCTGTTTTGGTTAGCAGTCCTGTTTTGGTTAGCAGTCCTGTTTTGGTTAGCAGTCCTGTTCCTGTTTTGGTTAGCAGTCCTGTTCCTGTTTTGGTTAGCAGTCCTGTTCCTGTTTTGGTTAGCAGTCAAGTTTTGGTTTGCAGTCATAATTTGATGCTTGCCATTAAGCAGATGTATGTTTACTTAGTTTTTTGGTTACCAAAGTTGTGTTGCCTTGAGCCAGAGATCTATAAGTTAGAGAGCGGATGTTGGTTTGACTATTGAACTAGGAGGGCAGCACCTGTTAATGTTGTTTTTGTTTTAGTAAGTAAACTACAACAAATAGACCAACTTAACTTCTCCACTTTTTTTGTAAAAAAAAATGGACTTGATAAAATTGGTTTACTGTGGTCCTATAGTTCATTTTTCCCTCATGAAATAATTTACACAAAAAAGATAAACCGTCTCCCTACTACTGTTAAAATGTCCTTTACTTTGTTTGTCCTTAATTTATTCCTTGAATACCTAAGTTGTCATAAGCCATGGAATGTAGTTTTGGAACCTCTTTCAGCATATTTATTTTTTATTCAAAGATATTTTAAGTAGCTCTTTTTTTTTTTACAAGATAAGGCAGTAGGATTAATGAACAATTTCAACTTGGTCATTGTGGTTTTGATAAGCCCTTAAAAGCATTAAGCCAGGAGAAGAGGCGGTGACTTTCATTTTCTTTTTATTAATTGCCTGAATAAATTAAAATTACTTCTTCATTTTGACCATGTTTCATTTATCTCTGTTTCATGAAAGGTAAGTAAATGTTTGACTGAAAAAGAGTGTTGAGAATAGTCTGGAGGGTAGTCCATAATCTATCAGTCATTTCTATGCTGTGCATCATGTAGTTTAATTGAAAAGGAAATGCAGATAATTTGATATACCAGTTTTTATTTTTTTAAAAAATATTTTTATTAAGGTTTTTTAACAACACAATTTTTTCCCCTTACAAACAATAACCCCCCCCCGGTAACAAAATAACGCAAATTCTCCCTGAGCAAGATATATATACACAAGGCAAGATGGTATATTTACATAGCTTTATACACTGGCTCTTGGCCGCGCGTACCGTTCCCCCCACCCTCCATGCTATCTCCCGCTCGTCCATCCCCTCAGACAGTCTCTCGTCCGTTCCCCCCCCCCCCCCCCCCCCAGGGTTGCTGCTGCTGCTGATCGACCTTCTTCTAACGCTCCGCGAGATAATCTAGGAACGGTTGCCACCGCCTGTAAAACCCCTGTGCAGACCCTCTCAAAGCAAACTTAATTCTCTCCAATTTTATGAACCCCGCCATGTCATTAATCCAGGCCTCCAGGCTAGGGGGCTTCGCCTCCTTCCACAATAGCAAGACCCTTCGCCGGGCTATTAGGGACGCAAAGGCCAGAATTCCGGCCCCTTTCGCCTCCTGCACTCCCGGCTCATCCACTACTCCAAATATTGCTAGCCCCCAGCTTGGCTTGACCTGGACTTTCACCACCTGGGATATTACTCCCGCCACTCCTCTCCAGAACCCCTCCAATGCCGGGCATGACCAAAACATATGGACATGGTTCGCCGGGCTCCCTGAACATCTTTCACATCTATCCTCTACCCCAAAGAACCTACTCAGCCTCGCCCTCGTCAAATGCGCTCTGTGAACCACCTTAAATTGTATCAGACTGAGCCTGGCACACGAGGAAGAGGTATTAACCCTATCCAGGGCGTCGGCCCATAGCCCTTCCTCAATCTCCTCCCCCAGCTCCTCCTCCCATTTACCTTTCAGTTCTTCTACTAGCGCTTCCCCCTCTTCTTTCATCTCTTGGTATATTTCCGATACCTTGCCCTCCCCGACCCATACCCCCGAGATCACCCTATCTTGAACTTCTTGTGCCGGGAGCAACGGAAATTCCCTCACCTGTCGCCTCACAAAAGCCCTCACCTGCATATATCTAAATGCATTTCCCGGGGGTAACTCAAATTTCTCCTCCAGTGCCCCTGGACTCGCAAATGTCCCGTCAATGAACAGGTCCCCCATTTTTCTTATCCCCGCCCGATGCCAGCCTTGGAACCCCCGTCCATCTTCCCCGGGACAAACCGGTGGTTACCCCTGATCGGGGACCACACCGATGCTCCCATTGCACCCCTGTGTCTTCTCCACTGGCCCCAGATCGTTAATGTTGCCGCCACCACCGGGCTTGTGGTGTATTTTGTCGGCAGGAGCGGCAGCGGTGCCGTTACCAACGCCCCCAGGCTCGTTCCTTTGCAGGACGCCATCTCCATCCTCTTCCATGCCGCCCCCTCTCCCTCCATAACCCACTTACGGATTATCGCCACATTTGCTGCCCAGTAGTAACTCTCTAGGTTTGGCAAAGCCAACCCTCCTCGGTCCCTGCTGCGTTCCAAGAACCCTCTCCTAACCCTCGGGGTCTTATTTGCCCACACATACCCCATAATACTCCTACCTACTCTCTTGAAAAAGCCCTCGGTGATCACGATGGGGAGGCACTGAAACACGAACAAAAACCTCGGAAGGACCACCATTTTGACCAACTGCACCCTACCCGCCAACGAGAGCGGGAGCATGTCCCATCTTTTAAAATCCTCCTCCATTTGCTCCACCACCCTCGTCAAATTCAATTTATGTAGGGCCCCCCAACTTCTGGCTATCTGGATCCCCAGATACCGAAAACTCCTCTCCGCCCTCCTCAGCGGCAGGCCCCCTATCCCTCTTTCTTGGTCCCCTGCCTGTAATACAAAAAGCTCACTCTTCTCTACATTAAGCTTGTAGCCCGAAAACTCTCCAAACTCCTTCAGAGTCTGCATGACCTCCACCATCCCCTCCATTGGGTCCGCCACGTATAGCAGCAGGTCATCCGCATATAGCGATACCCGATGCTCCTCTCCCCCGCGGACTATCCCCCTCCATTTCTGAGACTCCCTAAGTGATATGGCCAAGGGTTCGATCGCCAATGCAAACAACAGGGGGGACAGGGGGCACCCCTGTCTCGTCCCTCGGTACAGCCGAAAGTACTCTGACCTCCGCCGGTTTGTCACTACGCTCGCCACCGGGGCGCTGTAAAGGAGCTTAACCCATCTAATAAACCCTCCCCCGAACCCAAACCTGCACAATACCTCCCAGAGGTACTCCCACTCTACTCGGTCAAAGGCTTTTTCCGCGTCCATAGCTGCCACTATCTCCGCCTCTCCCTCCTCCGATGTCATCGTTATCACGTTTAAGAGCCGCCGCACATTGGTATTTAACTGCCTGCCCTTTACGAATCCCGTTTGGTCCTCGTGAATCACCCCCGGGAAACAGTCCTCAATCCTAGTGACCAGTACCTTCGCCAATAGCTTAGCATCCACATTGAGGAGCGAAATCGGCCTGTACGACCCACATTGCAGTGGATCCTTGTCTCGCTTTAGGATCAGGGAGATTGTCGCCTATGACATTGTCTGGAGCAGGGTTCCCTCCTCTCTTGCCTCGTTGAAGGTCCTCACTAGTAGCGGGGCCAGCAGGTCCACATATTTTCTGTACAATTCCACCGGGAACCCGTCTGGCCCCGGGGCCTTCCCCGCCTGCATGCTCCCCAAACCCTTACTCAACTCCTCCTCCAGCCCAATTGGTGCCCCCAAAACCAACCGCCTCCTGCTCCTCCACCCTCGGGAACCCCAGCTGGTCCAGGAATCGCCTCATCCCCCCCTTTCCCCCCCCCCGGGGGTTGGGATCTATACAGCTCTTCATAAAAGTCCTTAAATACCTTATTTATTTTTGTTGCACTTCGTACCGTGGCTCCCCTTCCATCTTTGATTCCCCCTATTTCCCTCGCTGCCGCCCTCTTACGGAGCTGGTGCGCCAGCATCCGACTAGCCTTTTCCCCGTACTCGTAAGTCGCCCCTTGCGCCTTCCTCCACTGTGCCTCCGCCTTGCCCGTGGTCAGCAGGTCAAACTCCGTCTGGAGCCGTCGCCTTTCCCCAAGTAATCTTTCCTCCGGGGCCTCTGCGTATCTCCTGTCCACCCCCATGATCTCCCCCACTAACCCCTCCCTTTCCATTCCCTCTATCTTCTCCCTATGAGCCCTGATGGAGATCAGCTCTCCCCTGATCACCGCCTTCAACGCCTCCCATACCACCCCCACTCGCACCTCCCCGTTGTCGTTGGCCTCCAAGTACCTTTCAATGCACCCCCTCACCTTCCCACACACCACCTCATCGGCCAGCAGTCCCACATCCAGCCGCCACAGCGGGCGTTGGTCCCTCTCCTCTCCCAGCTCCAGTTCCACCCAGTGCGGGGCATGGTCCGAAACGGCTATGGCCGAATACTCCGCCCCCCCCCCACTCTCGGGATGAGCTCCCTGCCCAGAACAAAGAAATCTATCCGGGAGTAAGCCTTATGCACGTGGGAGAAAAAAAGAAAATTCCCTGGCCTGCGGTCTTGCAAACCTCCATGGGTCCACTCCCCCCATCTGATCCATAAACCCCCTAAGTACCTTGGCCGCCGCCGGCCTCCTTCCCGTCCTTGATCTGGAGCGGTCCAGTGCTGGGTCCAGCACCGTATTGAAGTCCCCTCCCATTATTAGTCCTCCTATCTCCAGGTCCGGAATGCGCCCCAACATGCGCTTCATGAATCCAGCATCATCCCAGTTCGGGGCGTATACATTTACCAACACCACCCACGTCCCTTGCAACCTACCGCTCACCATCACATATCTCCCTCCATTATCCGCTACGATAGTCTTGGCCTCAAATGACACATGCTTTCCCACCAGAATTGCCACCCCTCTATTTTTTGCATCCAATCCAGAGTGAAATACCTGTCCTACCCATCCCTTTCTTAACCTGACCTGGTCCACCACCTTCAGGTGTGTCTCTTGGAGCATTGCCCCCCGCCGACTATCCATCTCCTTTTCTGGGCCAGTCCCTTGTCCGCGTCTCCCTCACTCTCCAGTCCCCCAGCTGGGGGACCCCCGTCCCAGCCACCTCTTCTGTGTCCCGTTCTCTTTCGGCCAGTGCAGCAGCAACCCTTCCCCCCCACCTCCCTCCTGTTTCCCCCCCCCTTCCCCACCTCCCTCCTTTCCACCCCCCCCCCTCCCGCTAGATCCCCGATACCAGTTTTTAAATGGTTAGTGCCAGCATATAGTAGGATATCTGATTGCTCCTGAGGCCTTCCCTGAAGCAGAGCAGAAAGAAACCAGTCGAGATGCTAATTGGTTTTTTTTGCTCAGAAGCTACACTAGGTGCTATCAATCCAAGTGCACAAAACACTTGACATGTACCAATGTGCAATTTGTACACATCGTAATCTATTCAAGGCAAGTGTAGTTATCTCTGGTGAGTCTTCCTGTGGTCTTTAACATAGGTTTTGTATCTGGAATTCATTAGGTGAATAATTTCCTTGGTCTGGCAAATTGGCTTCTCATGAAGCTAATCAGAGTGCAAAGTGTAAATGTCAGAAATTTGATACTCTATTTAGTTGCAATTTTAGCTACACAACAATGTCATGGCAAGGCACGAACTCCATACATGCAAATGTCCCTATAAACACCAAATAGGACAATAATTATTAATGAAGAATGTATTCCTTAAGTGCTGGGAAACCTCCTCCCTATTGCTCAATATATTTTTTAGTGGAACGCAAATTACTTCTCATTCATGAACTGATTCAGTATTTATTTCTGTTCATACTTATCTTGATTTCTATTAATTTTGTTAATATTTCTTCAATGTATCTGTTCATCTCTTTTCAGCTTTGATTTGAGCATTTTGCCAAAAGCTCTAACCTATCTTTTCTCTCTAGATGTTGACCGATATCCTGTGTATTTTCTGATTTTGTTCAGAGCATTTATGGTTTTCATTTGAATTTGCTAATTCGGGGAAGGTGGTGGCATAGTGGTATTGTCACTGGACGTGTAATCCAGCGACCCAGGGTAATGGAAGATGGTGCAATTTGAATTCAATAAAAATCTGGAATTAAAAGTCTAATTATGAGCTTTGAAACCATTGTTGATTGTCATTAAAAACCCATTCACTAAAGTTCTTTAGGGAAGGAAATCTATCATCTTACCTCGTCTGCTACATGTGAATCCAGATCCAAAGCAATATGATTGATTCTTAAATGCTCTCAGGGATGGGTAGAAAAATGCTGGCCCAGCTAGTGACGCCCACATCCCATGAACTGATTTATTTTTATAAAATTCACTGAGAACAAGAATGACAAATGGTTGCTTAATGGAAACCCTATATAAAAATCAGACTATGAACTGTTGTATTGATTGCTCAGGGCACATGGCATTACACATTAGGTCATGCTTTGGAATATAGGAAGAAATAGTGGTTGCCTGAGTAAGATGACTTTTGTGTGAGGCATGAGAAATGCATCTGGTAAGACCTCAGAAATTTTTTTAATTTGTGACCTAGCAAGGTAATGCTGCTTTAATTGTGTCCAGATTCTGTTAGAAGATTGCAATTTTGAAGGATTAAACTTGTACTGTACATATCTTTTTGTTTAACTAAGCAAGTCTCCATTACAGCACTATTTCCTTTAAATTAAACCATGATTCACACTTTTCTCAACCTTTTAGCAGAAGGGGTGGAGGATGGTTGATGTTCATTTTAGCTTTTCCTGTCTGTCTCAAGTTAACCTACACCCACATTAACTATGACCTCCTTTTTCATTCTTCCTTTCTCCTTCCTTTCTGGATTTATCATCCAGATTGCTTTTCTCTTGATGTCCCCATTACAAACCCCATGCACTCTTTACTTTTTTCTTTTCTCTTTGTTTCTCTCTTTCTGCTTTTTCTCCTCTTTTATCCCCTCTTTGTCCAATACAAACAAAGTTAACTCGTCTCTGGTTTCCAGATACATTTAGGTTTATAAATATCCTGATAACACTTTCTGTACTGCAGCTCTTAAGTCCAGCTGCATATGGATGGAAATGTTAGAAAGCAGAGCATCGGTTACTGCTTTGGTATTGAAAGATGTAGCATCTAGTCCAGGTGTCCATTAGGGATGATTTTCTGTTGGCAATTTTAATGCAAACTTTGATAAATTTAAATTACATTTCTGCTTGAAGTATTGTTTGGGTAGAATTCAGCATGGGTTTAAACACCACAAAAGATTTTCCATTGATTTGAAATAAAATACAAATTGTTGAGCAAGAAGATCCAAATAATTTTAGCCAGACGTGCATGTCCATGATAATTGTGATGTGCATGCAGAGAGTGTTAAGGGGAACTTCCACAAAGGCTAAACTGGATGCTATGGGGTAATACAAGAGGATCAGTGTTGTGATCTTTATTGTTGGTGAGGTGGTCATCTTCCTGTTGGAGGAGAAACAAGCCAAATAGAATCTAGGAAATAGTTTAGTGGGTTTCTGTTTCATCAGAAATTTCCTGTGCCAGGTGGGAAGTGCAATTTACGAATCTGTCTGAAACTGGATTACTTGCATAAATTGCTGGGCAAAGGACAGAGTGGCTTTGTCCCCTTGTCACCTGAATCCACTTCCAATATCAGAACCTATTTTGCTTCTCAAAACAAATTGTAACTGGAGATAAAGATTAATATCATTTAAATCATTTGATTGTGTTAAATCCATCTGCACTTTGTGGCTTTCGCTTGTAAAACCTATGTACATTTCGGGCGGCACGGTGGCACAGTGGTTAGTACTGCTGCCTCACAGGTCCTGGGACTCAGGTTCAATTCCGGCCTCGGGTGACTGTGGAGTTTGCACTTTCTCCCTGTGTCTGCGTTGGGTTTCCTCCGGGTACTCCGGAGATGTGCAGGTTGGGTGGATTGGCCATGCTAAATTGCCCTTTATAGGGCAACTGGGTTATGGTGATAGGGTGGAGGAGTGGGCTTAAGTAGGGTGCTCTTTCTCCGGGCCAGTGCAGACTTGATGGGCTGAATGGCTTCCTTCTGCACTGTATGATTCGATGATTCTCTTCCTATTGCTGAAAAATGCCTCTTCAGTTAAGGTCTTTGATATGAGATCATCAAAATTAGTAATATGTTAAGCATTGTAAACCAATTATTCCTGAACAGTTATGCCTTTTAAAAAAAATTCATTTATGGGATGTGGGCGTTGCTGGTTAGGCCAGCATTTATTGCCCATCTCTAGTTGCCCTTCAGAAGATGCTGGTGAGTTGCCTTCTTCAACCGCTGCAGTCCTTGAGGTGTAGGTACACCCACTGTGCTGCCTGGTCCCATCCAGACTGACATCCGCCACTTCAACATTGGGTCACTCATTGCCCCTACTCGATAGAAAAGTATCCATTATGCATCTGTTCTTTAACTCACTGGCTAACTTCCCTCACGTTGCTGGCACTTGCTTTCCTGCATTCAAAAAGCTCTACAAATCGTATTCTACCCTATACCCTCTTCAGCCTAGACAGAAGTTCATTCAGATGCTGCAGGAGTGCTGGTTTCAAGGAGTTGATGAGTTCAGGCAGTATAACATTAGTACTTGGAGCTTTGCCCAGTTAGAATTAGAGATCAATACTGTTCTCGATGTCAGACAAAAAGTTTTATTTCTGTCACCATCTTTACATTCAACTTTATGCTTTTTACTGATGAACTTTGAAGATGTTATCTATTTTGTTTGAGTAAATGGTTTTTGCGTTGTCTATTACTTCCTTTTTCTTTGCTTAGAAATAATGAGAATTGAACACAAACTTTCCACCTTCTGTGGCATATGTGGTGATTCAGTGCAGTGAGCGGCTTTCTCATTGTGATAACCTTGTCACAACATCCTGGAAGTAAACTTCTATTTTAACTTTTTGAGTACAGTTGTAAAAATAGTGCATCGGGTTTTACGACTTTATAAATCTTACCCACTATATAATAAAATTACAACCAGGTCCTTGAACAGTTACAAAGTGCAACAGCAAATCAGAATGAGTTCTTTGAGAATAATGAACGTAAAGTACTGTCATATAAAGAAATTTGATATTTGTCAGAACGTGATTTTTCTTTTGCGAAATTGCATTTGAATCTAAACCAGCTGAACAAGAACTCAATTGCTGTTTGTGAACTAATTTATTTCTTAATTTCTTTAAGTCGTGAAGGGAAAAGCAGTATTCAGGAACTTTAATTGCATGGTTTGACATTGAATACAATATCTTAATTTGCAGTGTTTTGTACTCTCAAAGCAGTGGTGCTATGATATTCTTGTCTGCGGCATCTTGTAGATTGGTTTAAATCGTAGTCCAAATATTTGTCTGGCACCCGATGTAAAATAACAAAATATCATCTTTGAAACACATATTACCATAAAATGCCAGTGGTACTGTGTCCTCAATTCTGTTTACAGTTTCTCGTACTTAGTTCTTGTCCCTATTTTGTGTGTCTAGATTCTTTGCCTTCACAAGTAGATTTAATTATTTCCAATTTTGAGTGGTGATGCTAGCTAACCCTTTTCCATTTTTTCTCTTGTCTTTTCCCCCTGCACCCCACCCACTCGCCAACCACCCAATCAAAAAAACTTCAACAGTTGCCTGGTAGAAGGAGACGCTAAAGAAGAAATCTTGCAGCCTCCAGAGCCCCAACCAGTACCACCTATCCTCACTCCTTCTCCTCCATCTGCATACCCAGCTGTTACTACTGTGTGGCAAGATAATGACCGATATCATCCCAAGCCAGTGGTGCACTCGTTTACACCACCTTCCACAGATCTCAATGAAAATTACAATAAGCCTGTGGATACTTACAAAAAGATCGAAAATTGTGCTGCACACACTGAACCTATTGAGAAAAAAATAGAAAGAAAACTGAGTATTGAAATAAAGAAGATACCACTCCAAGAAGGACCCAAAAGCTTTGAAGTGTCCCCACTTGGAGGAAACGGTTCTTTTAACAGAGTGCCGTCAAGTAAACTGAAGTCCACTTCAGCAATTGAGATTGAGCAAACAAATAAGTCCATGGAATTGAGCTGTGGACAGGTTTCTGTAAATTCAGAGGTGGATATTCAGCACACTGATGCTGCTCAGGAACAGAGGAATTCTGATGTTGTCTTGAGACCAGTACAATTGCCACTTAAAGAAAGAGCTCATGCCTTGTGGAACAAGGCAAGCCATGAATGTACACCAACTACACTTAGCAAGTCTTCCACTGGTGATAAATTGTACAATACTCAATGCCACTCTTCTAAAGCACCTGCTGTACCAGCAGAGCCATCAGCAAAAGAAATACTTTGCGTTCAGCATTTGGCTGTGGACACCAGTGACCACTGTGTAAATGTGGCACCCCTCAGTTTTACGAATCCTCTCCATTCTGACTCAGAGCTGGAGGAGATGGATGTTGGAAAAGCCGTACCTAAAAATGTTACCAGTATTTTAACAAGTTCCATTGTTACTGCTTCAATACAAAATGAAACCCCATCAGCAAGAAAAATATCACCCATGTCTATTGCCCGGGAACACCCATCCAACAAGTTAAATTTAGGAGTCCAGAAATGTAAGTGTTTACTTCACACTAAGAAATCCAATACTGTTTTGGAGTGGAAGTCATTGATCACTTAATTTTTATGGAGTCTAACATTTTTAAAAACGATATGAAACTTCACTTTGCATTTTGGTTTTAGTTGTATTTTGGACTTTATAGCAGTTGTGTTATATAATGGATGGATATTTAAAAGTTACGCCTATCTTTAAAAAAATGTCTGTTCGCAAGTTCTTCTATGTCCCAAATCCAGGTTCTGCTACAGATCACTGAAAATGCTGGATAAACTCCGCAGTTCTGGCAGCATCTGTGGATCTGTTGAACCCCATTTTAAAAAATTTAAAAAATTTTTTTTAAAAATAAACTTAGTGTACCCAATTAATTTTTTCCAATTAAGGGGCAATATAGCGTGGCCAATCCACCTAGCCTGCACATCTTTGGGTTGTGGGGGCAAAACCCACGCAAACACGGGGAGAATGTGCAAACTCCACACGGACAGTGACCCAGAGCCGTGATCGAACCTGGGACCTTGGTGCTGTGAGGCTGCAGGGCTAACCCACTGCGCCACCGTGCTGCCCTTGAACTCCATTTCTACTCCTCTTCAGTTCTGAAGAAAGGTCACACGGACTCAAAACGTTAATTCTATTTCTGTCTGCGCAGATGCTGCTAGACTATCCAGCATTTTCCGTTTTTATTCCAGATTTCCAGCATCTGCAGTATTTTGCTTTTATAATTCTGTTGTTAAAAAAAATATTTTTATTGAAGTATTTGTAAAATTTTATAACAAAAACAAAAACCAGCAAACATTGAACATTAACATGGTGAAAAAATAGACATTTCCCCAATCGGCTCGATCGACACACACCACATGAAATAACACTTTAACCCCCCCCCCCTTCCCCCTCGGAATGCTGCTACTGCCGACATTTTTAATTTCTCCAAGAAAGTCGACGAATGACTGCCACTTCTGGGAGAACCCTAGCATTGATCCTCTTAAGGCAAACTTTATTTTCTCGAGGCTGAGAAACCCAGCCATGTCATTGACCCAGGTCTCTACACTCGGGGGTTTTGAGTCCCTCCACATTAAAAGGATCCGTCTCCGGGCTACCAGGGAAGCAAAGGCCAGAACATAGAACATAAATAGAACAGTACAGCACAGAACAGGCCCTTCGGCCCTCGATGTTGTGCCGAGCATTGTCCGAAACCAAGATCAAGCTATCCCACTCCCTGTCATTCTGGTGTGCTCCATTTGCCTATCCAATAACCGCTTGAAAGTTGCTAAAGTGTCCGACTCCACTATCACAGCAGGCAGTCCATTCCACACCCTAACCACTCTCTGAGTAAAGAACCTACCTCGGACATCCCTCCTATATCTCCCACCCTGAAGTTTATAGTTATGCCTCCTTGTAACAGCTACATCCACCCGAGGAAATAGTCTTTGAACGTCCACTCTATCTATCCCCCTCATCATCTTATAAACCTCTATTAAGTCGCCTCTCATCCTCCTCCGCTCCAAAGAGAAAAGCGCTAGCTCCCCCAACCTTTCCTCATAAGACCTATCCTGCAAACCAGGCAGCATCCTGGTAAACCTCCTTTGCACTCTTTCCAATGCTTCCACATCCTTCCTACAGTGAGGTGACCACAACTGCACACAATACTCCAAATGTGGTCTCACCAGGGTCATGTACAGTTGCAGCATAACCCCGCGGCTCTTAAACTCAAGCCCCCTGTTAATAAACGCTAACACACCATAGGCCTTCTTCACGGCTCTATCCACTTGAGTGGCAACCTTCAGAGATCTGTGGACATGAACCCCAAGATCTCTCTGTTCCACCACATTCCTCAGAACCCTGCCGTTGACCCTGTAATCCGCATTCAAATGTTTTCTACCAAAACAAATCACCTCGCACTTATCAAGGTTAAACTCCATCTGCCATTTTTCGACCCAGCTCTGCATCCTATCAATGTCTCTTTGCAGCCTACAACAGCCCTCCACCTCATCCACTACTCCACCAATCTTGGTGTCATCAGCAAATTTACTGACCCACCCTTCAGCCCCCTCATCCAAGTCATTGATAAAAATCACAAATAGCAGAGGACCCAGCACTGATCCCTGTGGTACACCGCTGGTAACTGGTCTCTAGTCTGAAAATTTTCCATCCACCACCACCCTCTGTCTTCTATGGGATAGCCGACCATGGAGAACCTTATCAAACGCCTTACTAAAATCCATATATACGAACGTCGGCCTCTTTCACTCCCAGAACCCCCGGATCTTCTGACACTCCAAAGATCGCCACCTCTGGACTCTGCACCACCCGCGTACCTCGCACCTTGAACATAGCCTTGGCAAACCCCTGCCAGAACTCTCCAAGCTTCGGGCATGTCCAAAACAATGGCTAGAGCAAATAATAGCGGGGAGAGGGGGCACCCCTGCCTCGTCCCCCGGTGCAATTTAAAATACCCCGACCTCAGCCGGTTCGTGCACACCCTTGCCACAGGCGCCTGGTACAGCAATCGCACCCACCGAATAAAGTCCTCACCAAACCCAAACCTACCCAGCGCCTCCCACAGGTACTCCCACTCCACCCGATCAAAGGTTTTCTCTGCATTCATTGCTGCCACAACCTCTGCTTCCCCTCCTTCCGAGGGCATCACAACAATATTTAAAAGCCTCCGCACATTGGCATTAAGTTGCCTGCCCTTAACAAATCCAGTCTGGTCTTCCCCTATCACCCCTAGGACACAATCCTCTATCCTTGTGGCCAAGATCTTAGCCAATAGTTTGGCATCCACATTTAGAAGCGAGATAGGCCTGTAAGACCCACATTGTTCAGCGTCCTTCTCCTGTTTAAGAATGAGTGAGTTCGAGCCCTGCGACAATGTAGGGAGGAGGATTCCCTTCTCTCTAGCCTCATTAAAGGTCCTCATCACCAGTGGGTTCAATGTCTCTGAAAGTTTCTTTAAAAATTCCACCGGAAAGCCATCCGGCCCCGGAGCTTTTCCCGACTGCATGCCCTTACCCCTTAATAATTTCTTCTATCTCGATCGGGGCCCCCAGCCCCTCCACCAGGCCCTCCAGCACCCTCAGGAACCTCAACTGGTCCAGAAATTGCCTCATCCCTTCCGCTCCCGCCGGGGGTTCCGACTCATATAATTTGCTGTAGAATTCCGTAAAAACCTCATGGGGCCCAAGACCAAATTACCCTCCTTATTCTTTACCCCACCAATCTCCCAGGCCGCCTCTCTCTTCCTAAGCTGGTGTGCCAGCATTCTGCTCGCTTTCTCCCCATACTCATAAACTGCCCCCGTAGCCTTTCTCAGCTGTTCTATTGCTTTCCCTGTGGTCAGCAATTCAAACTCCCGTCTGTAGCTTACGCCGCTCCCTCAGGAGCCCCGCTTCTGGGGCCTCCGCATAACTCCTATCCACCCGAAGTATCTCCTCCACTAATCTCTCCCTCTCCGCCCTTTCCTTCTTTTCTATATGAGACCGGATCGCTATTAGTTCCCCTCTAACAACTGCCTTCAGGGCTTTCCAGACTGTTGCTGCCGATACCTCTCCCGTGTCGTTTGTTTCCAGGTAGTCCGGGATATTCTTATTTACCCGCCTGCAAACCACCTCGGCCGCTAACAACCCCACATCTTGTCTCCACAGCGGACGCTGCCCTCTTTCCTCCCTAAGCCGCAAATCCACCCCGTGAGGGGCATGGTCCGAGACTGTAATCGCCGAGTATTCCATTCCTGCCACTTTCAGGATCAATGCCCTGCCCATAACAAAAAAGTCAATACGGGAATAAACTTTGTGGATGTGGGAGAAAAAAGAAAACTCCTTTACCCTCGGCCGTGTGAACCTCCAGGGGCCAATGCCCCCCATCTGCTCCATAAAGCCCTTCAATTCCTTTGCTGCCGCCGTAATGATCAAGTTGTGTGACTCTAGGTCCGGGATTTTGCCTAACGCGCGCATCATAAAGTCCACGTCGTCCCAGTTCGGGGCATAGACGCTTATATACCTACCCCCTTTATATACCTATCCCCTTTATCAGCCACAATTCTCTCGGCCTCAAATGCCACTCGCTTACTAATCAAAATTGCTACCCCCTTGGTCTTCGAGTCCAGTCCTGAGTGGAACACCTGACTAACCCAACCCTTCCTTAATATCATCTGGTCTGTGACCTTTAGATGTGTCTCCTGGAGCATTGCCACGTCTGCCTTTAGTCCCTTTAAATGTGTGAACACGCGTGCTCTCTTAACTGGCCCATTCAGACCTCTCGCGTTCCACGTAATCAGCCTGGGCGGGGGGCTGCTACCCCCCCCCCCTCCCCCCACCACCATAGCACCCCCCCCCCCCTCCCCCCACCACCATAGCACCCCCCCCCCCCCCCCCCCCACCCCACCATAGCACCAGAAACCTAATCTCCCAAGTCAGACACCAACTGAACACTAGCTCACACCCCACTGCGCTTCCGAGAGTCAGCTCCCCCATGCTGACCCCGATAACCCCCGCCCCTGGAGCCGACCAGACCATCACCTTATTGTTCGGACCCCTCTCCCCACATAGAAAAAACCTATTTACAGGATCACATTCCCCAGTAAGTAAACAACAGCTCTCAAGAAGACATTAACATCACCATAAAACAGAACAGAAACACTCACTTAAAACAAAACCCATTCTCCCCGAAGGATAATGCTAACTTCAGGGCCCCCCCCAGTATCAACTCCCTGCGAAACAAAGCGCCCTCCCCCCATCCCTCCAGCCCATTCTCTCGCCCAAGACTAAATACAATCTTGTTTAAAACAGAACACAATTACAAACCACTGCCACATCCCATCTCTGGAGCTTAAGTGTTTTTTTACTCGAGTCCAAGTTCTCTTTAATAAATGTCCAAACATCATCTGGCGACTCGAAATAGTAGTGCCGATCTTCATGCGTTAGCCACCGCCTCGCTGGGTATAGCACCCCAAACTTCACTCCCTTCTTAAAGAGGGTCGCCGTTGCCCAGTTGAACCCAGCACGTCTCTTGGCCAGCTCCGCTCCCAGATCCTGATAGATGCGCACCTCACTGTTCTCCCACTTGCTGCTTCGTTCCTTCTTGGCCCACTGCAAGACGCGCACCTTATCTGAAAAATGGTGAAAACGAACCACCATGGCCCTCGGCGGGTCATTCGCCTTGGGCTTCCTTGCAAGGGCTCTGTGCGCTCCGTCCAGCTCTAGGGGTCGAGGGAAAGTCCCCGCTCCCATCAGCGACTCCAGCATACCCTACACATATGCTCCCGCATCTGGTCCCTCAATGCCTTCAGGAAGGCCAACGATTCTTACATTCTGCCTCCTGGTCCTGCTCTCCAGCTCCTCCTGGATCTTCCTGTGGCGGTCATCTAGCACCTCCACCTTGTGCTCCAGTACAGTTATCTTGTCCTCTTGGTTGGATGGTTTTAACTCTATCTCCTTAATCGCTTTCCCCTGGGCCGCCTGAGTCGCGACCATTTGGTCGATCGATGCTTTCATCGGGTCAAGTGTATCCTCTTTTAGCTCGGCAAAGCAACTCTTGAAGAACTCCATCTGCTGCTCCTTCGGCCAATGAGCCACCGCTCCCTGGTCCTTGCCGTCTGCCATGTTTCGCCGCACTGCCAGCTCCACTCTCTTCCCTCTATCGGGACTAACTCATTTCACACAGCCACTTCTGGTCCAGCTATCCATACATCCGGGGGGGAATCCTCCTTACTATTGCTCACTCCACCGCTTTATTTCATAAAGTCCACAAAAAACCGGGAAAAAAGGACCAAAGGTCTGTTTCAGGCGGGAGCTATTGAATGTGCGACCTCCTCCTCCATGGCCGCCACCGGAAGTCCTTTTATTATTTTGTTATAGATCAATGGTTTTAGAGCATAATTTGCATATGCTATCTCTACATGTGTATATATATATATTTATGAAAATTATAGGGTTTTAATTCTAAGATATTGCTAAGAGATTATTTTACAATAATGGTTATGCTAATCTAGATTAAAATATATGCCGAGAAATAGTTAATGTACAAGTTTAACAAAGTACAATATTTGCATAAAAATTGACAGTTTTGAAAGATTAATTACTTGTCAAAGAAAAAAAAATCTTGCCTTGTTCCTTGAGCAGCTTCTACCATTTTGCACCCATAACAATTGACAACCAAGTTAAATTCCTACAAAAAAAAAGTTGTAAATGGTGCTGGGTGAAAATTGGTTTTAATCCAGATCTGATCATTTTAATTCAACTGTTTCACTACTCGTGAAGTCCAGAGTATAGCTATTTTCAGCTTTTAATGTAGCCTGCTTTTTTAAAGCAGGTCAGAAATAAAGACATTTCTTTTAAAAGTGTGATATCTGGAGTAAAGAAAATCTCTACAAAATTTTAGAAACATTTTGGCAAAAACAAAAAAAAATTTCTGTATACATTTTCTCTCTGTATAAATTGTTTGTACAATTCATTGTTCAGAGGCATTGTTACAGGAGTTATCTCTCAGCCAGTGGGCCCTAGTATAAGGCACTTGATTGGTAGTGTTTAATTATTTTTTCACTTTGTGATTTGGTATTAAAATGCAAAGGGAAATGGTATATATCTTAGTTGGTTTAAGTATTGAACTTTATTTAGAGTTCAGAGAAGAGTGATCGATGTTATTCTGAGATGTAGAATTCTAACGTTTTTATATTTTTGCTATTCTTGTTGCGTGTGTTAAGCTGTGGTTTTGTTACTTCGGTGAGAAAAATGCAGTATGTATTGAAAAGGCTACCCACAAGAAGTGTTGTGCATTTTGTTTCCTTTGCAACTTCTCTGTAGGTATTTCGGTACCTCTCTTTTTAGGAGGTTCTCTATATTGTCATTCTGTTTTCTATAAGGTGGAAGGATATTTCCACCATCTATATAACTCTCATGAAGCGGGCGCTAGAATACTCATCCGGTATCTAAACTGGTTCAGCCATCGCAGCATTTGGAGCTTGACGCCATCCAGGACTAAGCTGTCTGTTTGATCAGTGCCCCTGCTACTCCCTTCACGACTGGTGCATTGTGTCTTCAGTACATGCTACCTTTAGCAGCTTTGTGACCTTTACTGTGAAGAAGGATAAAAGCAGCAGCATCATGGGAACATTGTCAGCTACGAGTTCACCTGCAAGTCACCTAGCGTACCGATTTGGACATTTGATGCCATTCCTTTATTGCTGAGTCAAAATCTTAATGACCTAACACTATGGTGGGAATACCATTGCTACAGTGACTGCAGTGGATTAAGTAGCAACCCACCACCGCCTCAATGTAGCTCGGGGATGTGTGCTATTTTAAAAAAATAACATCCTACGGGCTATCCAGCGACTTCCGGCAGAATAAGTGGAAATAAAAATTAGAAACTCGCTTCCCTCTATTTTTCTCCTCCCCTCTTAATTACCCTTCTGCTCCTCCCAATATTTGTAGCTTAATAGAATAGGCACCTTCAGAAGCCATTAATGCTGTGCTGATTTTAACCTGTTTAAAGTTCCGTTTCAATATCTAATGGATGGGATTAAAGATCCTAATGATCATCATAGGTGTTAAAAAAACACTAGGGAGGGGACACAAATGACATGTACCTACCTGACCATGGCTAAAGATTGTGATTACAATATTAGCTGCACACTACAATAACCTCTTTATATGGTAGCTTTAATGTCATAAAGTGCTCCAAGATGCTTTACAAGAGCAATATAAAACAAACTATGACACAAAGCCACATAAAGTAGATACTCGGTCAGATAACCAAAAGCTTCATCAAAGTGGTAGTGGGAGTGTCTTAAAGCAGAGAACCAAGGTAGAAAGACGGTGTAGACTGGAAATTCCAGAGCTTAGAGCCTAGGCCACCAATGGGCAAACGCTGAAAAGCAGATGTTCTAGAAGCCAAAATTCGAAAAGTGTAGAGAATCTCCAAGGTTGTGAAACTGGAAGCTACAGCAGGCAGGGAGGTTCAAGGCCATGGATGGATTTTAAACAAAGGTGAGAATTTAAAAATTGAGGCGCTGCTTAGCCTGAAATAGTGTAGGCGAGAGATGGTAGGTGAATGGGTGCGAGTTGGGACACAGGCAGCACAGTTTTAGATGACCTCCCTTTTGAGGGAGAATGGAGACCAGCCAAGAGAGTGTTGAATAATTTATTATAATAATCGCTTATTGTCACAAGTAGGCTTCAATGAAGTTACTGTGAAAAGCCCCTAGTCGCCACATTCGCCTGTTCGGGGAGGCTGGTACGGGAATTGAAACCGCGCTGCTGGCATTTTTCTGCATTACAAGCCAGCTGTTTAGCCCACTGTGCTAAACCAGCCTCTAATTTAGAGGTAATGGAGAGTTTCGACAGAAGATGAGCTGTGCCGGGAAAAGCTGGGTGATGTTACAAGGTGGAACTAAGCAGTCTTAATGGTAGCATGAATATGAGATCAGATGTGATGCCAAGATTCCAAACAAACTGGTTTAATCTCAGACTTGCCAGGGTAAAGGACAGAGTTGGTAGCTAGGGTACAGACTCTGGAGCAGGGACAAAAAACAATGGCTTCAGTTTTTCCAATATTTAATTGAAAGTTTCTACTCCTCCTGTACTGGATATCAGAAAATCAGTCTGATAATTTAGCAATTGGAGAGGAGTTGAGTGAGGTGGTGCTGTCAGCAAACTGACCCTGTGCTTTCAGATAATGTCACCGAGGGGAAGCATGTAGATGAGAAATAGGCGGGGATGAAGCCTCGAAGACTGCAAAGGATAGCAGAAGTCTTTTGGGAATCAGAGAATTTCTCCTAGATGAGCAATTATTAAATGATACGTAAGTAATACTTAAAGGTTTAGTGTCTTGCGATGCAGATTGTGAATAATTGAGAATGGAGGAGTTAGAAGCTTTGAGAAAGTCTCCTAAAATAAGATATCAGATTCAATGGATGTGCAGTACAAAATTGGACTTGACATTTATGCAATTCCACTGCAATATTTGGGGAAAATTTGCATAGGATTAAATGTTACTTTGTCTGTTTGCTCAAGGTGTCCCAGATTGAATGAAATGGATGTTTGTAACAAAGTATTAAAATATTTGAAGTGTTTTATAAAAAAAAATAAAACATTTTAGAGTACCCAATTCATTTTTCCAATTAAGGGGCAATTTAGCATGGCCAATCCACCTACCCTGCACATCTTTGGGCTGTGGGGGCGAAACACGCAGACACGGGGAGAATGTGCAAACTCCACACGGACAGTGACCCAGAGCCGGGATCGAACCTGGGACCTCGGCGCCATGAGTCAACAGGGCTAATCCACTGTGCCACCGTGCTGTCCTATTTTTGAAGTGTTAATGACCAAACTCTGGTGATAGGTTCCAATCATGAAGGAGTTGGATGCTACTGGAGTGAAGTACATTTATACTCTGCAGCATTTAACTACGTTTAAACCAATCTCTTCTGTTCATTAAATACTGCTCAGTTTAGAAGCTTTATCTATCTTTCACCATAGTGTTGGAGAAAATTGAGTATAAAAATCCCTAGTGAGCAGCATTGGCTTGATTCTACGGTCAAGATAACAGTTAGGCAAATGGCTTTCTATTATCTATGCCTAAACAGTGCATTTTAAAACTGGGTATTCAAAACTGGCGTCTTAACTTAACCATTCCACTGTTAGCTTTGTTCAAACCACATATCACTGCCTGCCGCACCACTGTTCATTAAATGGCCGGGTGGCACGGCATGATGGCACTGTGGTTGCTGCCTCGCAATGCCAGGGACCCAAGTTCAATTCCAGCTTGGGTGACTGTCTGTGTGGAGTTTGCACATTCTCCCCGTGTCTCCCTAGGTTTCCTCCGGGTGCTCCGGTTTCTTCCCGCAGTCCAAAGATGTGAAGGTTAGGTGGATTGGCCATGATAAAATTGTCCCTTGGTGTCCAAAGGTTTAGAAAAGGTTAAGGGTTGTTGAGCTAGGGCGGTGGAGTGGACTTGGGTGGAGAGCTCTTTCAGAAGGTCGGTGCAGACTCGATGGGCCGAATGGCCTCCTTCTGCACTGTAAGGATTCTATGAAATGTGATGTATTTGCCCGGTAGATCTTTTAAATAATTATGGTTGAGATTTTATATTTGTGAAATAAAATAGCGCAACAACATTGTTGTGTTTCCCCCCACTCCATCTTTGTGTGCCCCTCCCTGTTAAAACCCTCTAGAGGGACAGAGCTCGTGTAGCATCTGCTTCCCCTCCTACATCTGAGTATGAGCTACTCAGGTGACTAGGAGGCGGAGCCTCCTAATTGGAGGGGCGCCCCACAGAATATAAACCCCACCCTGGAAACAGTTCACGGAAGGAGACCCTGCGGGGAGTGGAGAGGAGTGATTATTGTGACTAGTGTGGAATAAAGTGAGTTGTACCCTGTCAGCCTTGCCTCTCATGGAGTTTCTGCCTCCGTCTACAACACTGGCGAAAAAGATGGGATGGACCCAGACCGACCCCGAGTTGTCGAGGGTCCGACATATGGTCCAATATGGGGCCTGACATAAGGCGATACCAGAAGAGCTGAGGGCCTACATCGCCAAGGTACCCGAGATGAGTGTCAAAGACTGCATCCTTCTGTTGTGGAAGCGGGTGGTTGTACCCAAAAGGGAGCACGCGCCCCTGTTGAAAGATCTCCAAAATGGGCACCCTGGGTGGCCAAGATGAAAATGTTGGTGCGCAGATACGTTTGGTGGCCCGGACTGGATGGCAAAATTGATCAGGTGGCCCGAAATTGCACCCCATGCCAGGAACACCAGAAGGCCCCACCGGCAGTCCCGATGCACCCCTGGGAGTGGCCTGGGAAGCCTTGATCCCATGTACACAACAACTTTTGCCGGCCCATTTCAAGGGGCCACATTCCTTATCAGTGGGTGCCCAGTCGAGTGGCTGGAAGTACACCGGGTCCCCACGGCGACCACACGAGCAACAACGGACAGACTGAGGGCCATGTTTTAGCACGCATGGACTGCCCGAGGTCCCGGTGTCCGACAATGGGACAGCGTTCTCAAGCCAGGAGTTCGCTTCGTTCATAGTCACGAATAGCATCAGGCACGTGCGGATGGTCCCGTACCATCCAGCCTCCAATGGGCTAGCCAAATGAGCGGTGCAAACGTTCAAAAGAGCCATGAGAAAGGTGACCTTGGGGTCGTGGGAAAGGCGCTTGGCACGGTTTCTTTTCACTAATCGTACGACGCCTCACTCCACAACCGGCATTGCACCGGCAGAGTTGCTCATGGGGCAACCTCGTCCTCCCCGACGTTGGGCCACAGGTCCATCAGCGGCAGGACCGCTCAGACGGGCTCTCACCGCCGCCCACAGGCATGCACCTTCACGACAGCTGACACGGTTTATGTGAGGAACTTGTGGACCAGAGCCGCATGGATCCCTTGATTAGTCCTCCGCACAACGGGGCCAGCCTCCTACACAATCCAGGTACAGGGCGCAGAGACACACTGCCACCGTGACCACTTAAGACGACGCAACCTAGAACCACTGGCATATAGCCGGGAGGCCCAATGCAGGACCCGGACTCTGTCACCCGTACGACAGAAGGAGCCCCGAAACCAGAGGGGAACCAGGGCCCCACCCGCCCGTTCTGCCTCCTCTTGACCATTGAGATGCCGGGTGGGCCTGGGGTGCCCGTGGACCCAGTCAATGATCGAGTAGACAGCGAGACAGATTCCGATATGGACATTGGACCACCCGCGGACGATACGGCAGCACCAAATGTACCAGCAGCCTTGCGTTCATCATGGAAACGCCGGTCGCCAGCATGCTACACACCTCCTGGGCCGGCTGTACCCCCCTGGAACTCCACACACAACCCGGGCGGCAATGGGATCCTCCACCTGAGGACATGGACATCCTGGACTTTGGAGAGGTGGGGGGTGGGGAGACAGGGACAGTGCTCGTATAGCATCCACTTCCCCTCCTACAAATATTTTAAGCTTATTGACAACTCAAGAATGCAAAAGAATCAGCAACATGCTAAAAACAGTCACGAAAATCAGTGATATGCTAAAGGCATTTACAAGACACCAATAAAAAAACACCAGCTCTCAAGCAAGCAAACACCCCCAGCCCCCCTAACGGTGACCCCACATCGACGGAAAGGCACGCAAACAAAGAGCACAGACCACCAGAAAAGGACATACACGGTGTGAGAGAAACACCCCCCTCTCCAGAGGATGCACAGTTCAGCCCCAAACAGTTTCTTTACAAAACAAAAAGTCAAAATATAGAGCAACCACAAGAAACTCAACAAACAGTTAAGTACAAGGCAAAGCTGCCAGCCCATGCTCCATTTCGTGTCCATTCTCTTACACTTTCAGCCCAGTAGCAGGCCAACCAAAATCCGCCCTATGCTCAACTCACAGCCCATAAGCAGAGTGGCAGCCAGTAACAAGTAAGAGACACAGGCGTGGCAACTGAAGGGCAGGCAAGCTCGATCCTCTCTCTCCCCTGCAAGCAACTACCCCTCCATCCAACCGGTCATAGCACCGTTAACCCTTGTCGTAGGCCAGGCTTCAACATCTGAAAAAGGCAGCCAGCGTACAGAATAACACCCCAGGTCCAGAAACAGGGTTATAGCCAGAAGCAGCAGAAACTCAAAGTAGGATTCCCCTCTTCACCTCAGAGTATGAGCTACTCGGGTGACGATGGGGAGAGCTTCCTCTTAAATGGAGATCCCCACAGAATATAAATCCCGACCTGGAATCAGTTCGGAGAAGGTGACCCTGCGGGAAGTGGAGAAGAGTGATTATTGTGACTAGTGTGGAATGAAGTGAGCTGTACCCTGTCAGCCTGGCATTTCGTGGAGTCTTTGCCGCCGTCCACAACAGCACCCCCACCCCAATCCATCTTTGTGTGTGTGTCCACTTCATCTTTGTATGTGTGTCCACTCCATCTTTGTGTGTGTGTCCACTCCATCTTTGTGTGTGTGTCCACTCCATCTTTGTGTGTGTGTGTGTCCACTCCATCTTCTCGTGTGTCCCACTCCATATTGTGTCTGTCCCACTCCATATTGTGTCTGTCCCACTCCATGTCGTGCGTGTCCCACTCCATGTCGTGCGTGTCCCACTCCATGTCGTGCGTGTCCCACTCCGTCGTGTGCGTGTCCCACTCCGTCGTGTGCGTGTCCCACTCCGTCGTGTGCGTGTGTATGTGTGTCCCCACTCCAGTGTGTGTGTCCACTCCAGTGTGTGTGTCCACTCCAGTGTGTGTGTCCACTCCAGTGTGTGTGTCCGTCCACTCCAGTGTGTGTCCGTCCACTCCAGTGTGTGTCCGTCCACTCCATCGTGTGTGTGTCCCCCCACTCCATCGTGTGTGTGTGTGTGTCCCACTCCATCGTGTGTGTCCGTGTGTGTCCCACTCCATCGTGTGTGTCCGTGTGTGTCCCACTCCGTCGTGTGTGTCCGTGTGTGTCCCACTCCGTCGTGCGCGTGTCCCACTCCGTCGTGCGCGTGTCCCACTCCATCTTGCGCGTGTGTGTGTGTGTATGTGTGTGTCCACTCCAGTGTGTGTGTCCACTCCAGTGTGTGTGTCCACTCCAGTGTGTGTGTCCACTCCAGTGTGTGTCCACTCCAGTGTGTGTGTCCACTCCATCGTGTGTGTGTGTCCACCCACTCCATCGTGTGTGTGTGTGTGTCCCACTCCAGTCTGTGTGTGTGTGTCCCACTCCAGTCTGTGTGTGTGTGTCCCACTCCAGTCTGTGTGTGTGTGTCTCCACTCCAGTCTGTGTGTGTGTGTCTCCACTCCAGTCTGTGTGTGTGTGTCTCCACTCCAGTCTGTGTGTGTGTGTCTCCACTCCAGTCTGTGTGTGTGTGTCTCCACTCCAGTCTGTGTGTGTGTGTCTCCACTCCAGTCTGTGTGTGTGTCTCCACTCCAGTCTGGGTGTGTGTGTGTGTGTGTGTGTGTGTGTCTCCACTCCAGTCTGTGTGTGTGTGTGTGTCTCCACTCGTGTGTGTGTGTGTGTATGTGTGTGTCTCCACTCCTGTGTGTGTGTCTCCACTCCTGTGTGTGTGTCTCCACTCCTGTGTGTGTGTCTCCACTCCTGCGTGTGTGTCTCCACTCCTGCGTGTGTGTCTCCACTCCTGCGTGTGTGTCTCCACTCGTCTGTGTGTGTGTGTCTCCACTCGTCTGTGTGTGTGTGTCTCCACTCGTCCGTGTGTGTGTGTCTCCACTCGTCTGTGTGTGTGTGTCTCCACTCGTCTGTGTGTGTGTGTGTCTCCAGTCTGTGTGTGTTTCTCCACTCCAGTCTGTGTGTGTTTCTCCACTCCAGTCTGTGTGTGTGTCCACTCGTCTGTGTGTGTGTGTCTCCACTCGTCTGTGTGTGTGTGTCTCCACTCCAGTCTGTGTGTGTTTCTCCACTCCAGTCTGTGTGTGTGTCTCCACTCGTCTGTGTGTGTGTGTGTCTCCACTCGTCTGTGTGTGTGTGTGTCTCCACTCGTCTGTGTGTGTGTGTGTCTCCACTCGTCTGTATGTGTGTCTCCACTCGTCTGTATGTGTGTCTCCACTCGTCTGTGTGTGTGTGTCTCCACTCGTCTGTGTGTTTGTGTCTCCACTCGTCTGTGTGTGTGTGTCTCCACTCCAGTCTGTGTGTGTGTCTCCACTCCAGTCTGTGTGTGTGTGTCTCCACTCCATCGTGTGTGTGTGTCTCTCCACTCCATCGTGTGTGTCTCTCCACTCCATCGTGTGTGTCTCTCCACTCCATCGTGTGTGTCTCTCCACTCCATCGTGTGTGTCTCCACTCCATCGTGTGTGTCTCTCCACTCCATCGTGTGTGTCTCTCCACTCCATCGTGTGTGTCTCTCCACTCCATCGTGTGTGTCTCTCCACTCCATCGTGTGTGTCTCTCCACTCCATCGTGTGTGTCTCTCCACTCCATCGTGTGTGTCTCTCCACTCCATCGTGTGTGTCTCTCCACTCCATCGTGTGTGTCTCTCCACTCCATCGTGTGTGTCTCTCCACTCCATCGTGTGTGTCTCTCCACTCCATCGTGTGTGTCTCTCCACTCCATCGTGTGTGTGTCTCCACTCCATCGTGTGTGTGTCTCCACTCCAGTCTGTGTGTGTCCCCACTCTATATCGTCCTGTATGTGTCCGTCCCCGCTCTATATCGTCCTGTGTGTGTGTGTGTCCGTCCCCTCTCCGCCGTCGTGTGTGTCTCCACTCCAGTCTGTGTGTTTCTCCACTCCAGTCTGTGTGTGTCTCCACTCGTCTGTGTGTGTGTCTCCACTCGTCTGTGTGTGTGTCTCCACTCGTCTGTGTGTGTCTCCACTCGTCTGTGTGTGTGTCTCCACTCGTCTGTGTGTGTGTCTCCACTCGTCTGTGTGTGTGTCTCCACTCGTCTGTGTGTGTGTCTCCACTCGTCTGTGTGTGTGTCTCCACTCGTCTGTGTGTGTCTCCACTCGTGTCTGTGTGTGTGTGTCTCCACTCGTGTGTGTGTGTGTGTGTGTGTGTGTCTCCACTCGTCTGTGTGTGTGTGTGTGTCTCCACTCGTCTGTGTGTGTGTGTGTATCTCCACTCGTCTGTGTGTGTGTGTGTCTCCACTCCAGTCTCTGTGTGTGTCTGTGTGTGTGTCTCCACTCCAGTCTGTGTGTGTGTCTCCACTCCAGTCTGTGTGTGTCTGTGTGTGTGTCTCCACTCCAGTGTGTGTGTCTCCACTCCATCTCGTGTGTGTCTCTCCACTCCATCTCGTGTGTGTCTCTCCACTCCATCTCGTGTGTGTCTCTCCACTCCATCTCGTGTGTGTCTCTCCACTCCATCTCGTGTGTGTCTCTCCACTCCATCTCGTGTGTGTCTCTCCACTCCATCTCGTGTGTGTGTCTCCACTCCAGTGTGTGTGTGTCTCCACTCCAGTGTGTGTGTGTCTCCACTCCAGTGTGTGTGTGTCTCCACTCCAGTGTGTGTGTGTCTCCACTCCAGTGTGTGTGTGTCTCCACTCCAGTGTGTGTGTGTCTCCACTCCAGTGTGTGTGTGTCTCCACTCCAGTGTGTGTGTGTCTCCACTCCAGTGTGTGTGTGTCTCCACTCCAGTGTGTGTGTCTCCACTCCAGTGTGTGTGTCTCCACTCCAGTGTGTGTGTCTCCACTCCAGTGTGTGTGTCTCCACTCCAGTGTGTGTGTCTCCACTCCAGTGTGTGTGTCTCCACTCCAGTGTGTGTGTCTCCACTCCAGTGTGTGTCTCTCCACTCCATCTCGTGTGTGTCTCTCCACTCCATCTCGTGTGTGTCTCTCCACTCCATCTCGTGTGTGTCTCTCCACTCCATCTCGTGTGTGTCTCTCCACTCCATCTCGTGTGTGTCTCTCCACTCCAGTGTGTGTGTGTCTCCACTCCAGTGTGTGTGTGTCTCCACTCCAGTGTGTGTGTGTCTCCACTCCAGTGTGTGTGTCTCCACTCCAGTGTGTGTGTCTCCACTCCAGTGTGTGTGTCTCCACTCCAGTGTGTGTGTGTCTCCACTCCAGTGTGTGTGTGTCTCCACTCCAGTGTGTGTGTGTCTCCACTCCAGTGTGTGTGTGTCTCCACTCCAGTGTGTGTGTGTCTCCACTCCAGTGTGTGTGTGTCTCCACTCCAGTGTGTGTGTGTCTCCACTCCAGTGTGTGTGTGTCTCCACTCCAGTGTGTGTGTGTGTCTCCACTCCATCGTGTGTGTGTGTCTCCACTCCAGTCTGTGTGTGTCTCCACTCCAGTCTGCGTGTGTCTCCACTCCAGCCTGTGTGTGTGTGTGTGTGCGTGTCTCCACTCCAGTCTGTGTGTGTGTGTGTGTGTCTCTCCACTCCAGTCTGTGTGTCTCTCCACTCCAGTCTGTGTGTCTCCACTCCAGTCTGTGTGTGTCCCCACTCTATATCGTCCTGTATGTGTCCGTCCCCGCTCTATATCGTCCTGTGTGTGTGTGTCCGTCCCCTCTCCGCCGTCGTGTGTGTCTCCACTCCAGTCTGTGTGTGTGTGTGTGTCTCCACTCCAGTCTGTGTGTGTCTCCACTCCAGTCTGTGTGTGTCTCCACTCGTGTGTGTGTCTCCACTCGTGTGTGTGTCTCCACTCGTGTGTGTGTCTCCACTCGTGTGTGTGTGTGTGTGTGTGTGTGTGTGTGTCTCCACTCCTGTGTGTGTGTGTGTCTCCACTCCTGTGTGTGTGTGTGTCTCCACTCCTGTGTGTGTGTGTGTCTCCACTCCTGTGTGTGTGTGTGTCTCCACTCCTGTGTGTGTGTGTGTCTCCACTCCTGTGTGTGTGTGTGTCTCCACTCCTGTGTGTGTGTGTGTCTCCACTCCTGTGTGTGTGTGTCTCCACTCCAGTCTGTGTGTGTGTCCCCACTCCAGTCTGTGTGTGTGTCTCCACTCCAGTCTGTGTGTGTGTGTCTCCACTCCAGTCTGTGTGTGTGTGTGTCTCCACTCCAGTCTGTGTGTGTGTGTGTCTCTCCACTCCAGTCTGTGTGTGTCTCCACTCCAGTCTGTGTGTGTCCCCGCTCGATATCGTCCTGTGTGTGTCCGTCCCCGCTCCGTCATCCTGTGTATGTCCGTCCCCACTCCGTCGTCCTGTGTGTGTGTGTGTCTGTCCCCACTCCGCCATCCTGTGTGTGTCCGTCCCCACTCCGCCGTCCTGTGTGTGTATGTGTGTGTGTGTGTGTGTCTGTCCCCACTCCGCCGTCCTGTGTGCGTGTGTCTCCAGTCCAGTCTGTGTGTGTGTCTCCAGTCCAGTCTGTGTGTCTGTCTCCACTCGTGTGTGTGTGTGTGTGTGTGTCTCCACTCGTCTGTGTGTGTGTGTCTCCACTCCTCTGTGTGTGTGTGTGTGTGTGTGTGTGTGTCTCCCCTCCTCTGTGTGTGTGTGTGTGTGTGTGTGTGTGTGTCTCCACTCCTGTGTGTGTGTGTGTGTGTGTGTGTGTGTCTCCACTCCAGTCTGTGTGTGTGTGTCTCCACTCCAGTCTGTGTGTGTGTGTCTCCACTCCAGTCTGTGTGTGTGTGTCTCCACTCCAGTCTGTGTGTGTGTGTCTCCACTCCAGTCTGTGTGTGTGTATCTCCACTCCAGTCTGTGTGTGTGTGTCTCCACTCCAGTCTGTGTGTGTGTGTCTCCACTCCAGTCTGTGTGTGTGTGTCTCCACTCCAGTCTGTGTGTGTGTGTCTCCACTCCAGTCTGTGTGTGTGTCTCCACTCCAGTCTGTGTGTGTGTCTCCACTCCAGTCTGTGTGTGTGTGTCTCCACTCCAGTCTGTGTGTGTGTGTCTCCACTCCAGTCTGTGTGTGTGTGTCTCCACTCGTCTGTGTGTGTGTCTCCACTCGTCTGTGTGTGTGTCTCCACTCGTCTGTGTGTGTGTCTCCACTCGTCTGTGTGTGCGCGTCTCCACTCGTCTGTGTGTGCGCGTCTCCACTCCAGTCTGTGTGTGTGTGTGTGTCTCCACTCCATCGTGTGTGTGTGTGTCTCCACTCCATCGTGTGTGTGTGTGTCTCCACTCCAGTCTGTGTGTGTGTGTGTCTCCACTCCAGTCTGTGTGTGTGTGTGTGTCTCCACTCCAGTCTGTGTGTGTGTGTGTCTCCACTCCAGTCTGTGTGTGTGTGTGTCTCCACTCGTCTGTGTGTGTCTCCACTCGTCTGTGTGTGTGTGTGTGTCTCCACTCGTTTGTGTGTGTGTGTCTCCACTCCAGTCTCTGTGTGTGTCTGTGTGTGTGTCTCCACTCCATCTCGTGTGTGTCTCCACTCCATCTCGTGTGTGTCTCCACTCCATCTCGTGTGTGTCTCCACTCCATCTCGTGTGTGTCTCCACTCCATCTCGTGTGTGTGTGTCTCCACTCCATCGTGTGTGTGTGTGTCTCCACTCCAGTCTGTGTGTGTGTCCACTCCAGTGCGTGTGTGTGTCTCCACTCCAGTGTGTGTGTGTCTCCACTCCAGTGTGTGTGTGTCTCCACTCCAGTCTGTGTGTGTGCGTGTCTCCACTCCAGTCTCTGTGTGTGTGTGTGTGTGTGTGTGTGTCTCCACTCCAGTCGCTGTGTGTCCCCACTCTATATCGTCCTGTATGTGTCCGTCCCCGCTCTATATCGTCCTGTGTGTGTGTGTCCGTCCCCTCTCCGCCGTCGTGTGTGTCTCCACTCCAGTCTGTGTGTGTGTGTGTCTCCACTCCAGTCTGTGTGTGTCTCCACTCGTGTGTGTGTGTGTGTCTCCACCCCTGTGTGTGTGTGTCTCCACTCCTGTGTGTGTGTGTCTCCACTCCTGTGTGTGTGTGTCTCCACTCCTGTGTGTGTGTGTCTCTCCACTCCAGTCTGTGTGTGTGTGTGTGTGTCTCTCCACTCCAGTCTGTGTGTGTGTGTGTGTCTCTCCACTCCAGTCTGTGTGTGTGTGTGTGTCTCTCCACTCCAGGCTGTGTGTGTGTGTGTGTCTCTCCACTCCAGGCTGTGTGTGTGTGTGTGTCTCTCCACTCCAGTCTGTGTGTGTGTGTGTGTGTGTGTGTCTCTCCACTCCAGGCTGTGTGTGTGTGTGTGTGTGTGTCTCCACTCCAGTCTGTGTGTGTGTCTCCACTCCAGTCTGTGTGTGTGTGTGTGTGTGTGTGTGTCTCTCCACTCCAGTCTGTGTGTGTCTCCACTCCAGTCTGTGTGTGTCCTGTATGTGTCCGTCCCCGCTCCGTCATCCTGTGTATGTCCGTCCCCACTCCGTCGTCCTGTGTGTGTGTGTGTGTGTGTGTCTGTCCCCACTCCGCCATCCTGTGTGTGTCCGTCCCCACTCCGCCATCCTGTGTGTGTGTGTGTCTGTCCCCACTCCGCCGTCCTGTGTGTGTGTGTGTGTGTGTGTGTCTGTCCCCACTCCGCCATCCTGTGTGTGTGTGTGTCCGTCCCCTCTCCGCCGTCCTGTGTGTGTGTGTCTCCACTCCAGTCTGTGTGTGTGTGTGTCTCCACTCCAGTCTGTGTGTGTGTGTCTCCACTCCAGTCTGTGTGTGTGTGTCTCCACACGTCTGTGTGTGTGTGTCTCCACACGTCTGTGTGTGTGTGTCTCCACTCGTCTGTGTGTGTGTCTCCACTCGTCTGTGTGTGTGTGTCTCCACTCCAGTCTGTGTGTGTTTCTCCACTCCAGTCTGTGTGTGTGTCTCCACTCGCCTGTGTGTGTGTGTCTCCACTCGTCTGTGTGTGTGTGTGTCTCCACTCGTCTGTGTGTGTGTGTGTCTCCACTCGTCTGTATGTGTGTCTCCACTCGTCTGTGTGTGTGTCTCCACTCCAGTCTGTGTGTGTGTCTCCACTCCAGTCTGTGTGTGTGTCTCCACTCGTCTGTGTGTGTGTGTCTCCACTCGTCTGTGTGTGTGTGTCTCCACTCGTCTGTGTGTGTGTGTCTCCACTCCAGTCTGTGTGTGTGTCTCCACTCCATCGTGTGTGTCTCCACTCCATCGTGTGTGTCTCTCCACTCCATCGTGTGTGTCTCTCCACTCCATCGTGTGTGTCTCTCCACTCCATCGTGTGTGTCTCTCCACTCCATCGTGTGTGTGTGTGTGTGTGTCTCCACTCCAGTCTCTGTGTGTGTGTCTGTGTGTGTGTGTCTCCACTCCAGTCTGTGTGTGTGTGTCTCCACTCCAGTCTGTGTGTGTGTGTCTCCACTCGTCTGTGTGTGTGTGTGTGTGTCTCCACTCCATCGTGTGTGTGTCTCCACTCCATCGTGTGTGTGTCTCCACTCCATCGTGTGTGTGTCTCCACTCCATCGTGTGTGTGTCTCCACTCCATCGTGTGTGTGTCTCCACTCCATCGTGTGTGTGTCTCCACTCCATCGTGTGTGTGTCTCCACTCCATCGTGTGTGTGTCTCCACTCCATCGTGTGTGTGTCTCCACTCCATCGTGTGTGTGTCTCCACTCCATCGTGTGTGTCTCTCCACTCCAGTGTGTGTGTGTCTCCACTCCAGTCTGTGTGTGTGTGTGTGTGTGTGTGTGTGTGTGTGTGTGTCTCCACTCCATCGTGTGTGTGTCTCCACTCCAGTCTGTGTGTGTCCCCACTCTATATCGTCCTGTATGTGTCCGTCCCCGCTCTATATCGTCCTGTGTGTGTGTGTGTCCGTCCCCTCTCCGCCGTCGTGTGTGTCTCCACTCCAGTCTGTGTGTGTCTCCACTCCAGTCTGTGTGTGTCTCCACTCCAGTCTGTGTGTGTGTCTCCACTCGTCTGTGTGTGTCTCCACTCGTCTGTGTGTGTCTCCACTCGTCTGTGTGTGTCTCCACTCGTCTGTGTGTGTCTCCACTCGTCTGTGTGTGTCTCCACTCGTCTGTGTGTGTCTCCACTCGTCTGTGTGTGTCTCCACTCGTCTGTGTGTGTGTGTCTCCACTCGTGTGTGTGTGTGTGTGTGTCTCCACTCGTCTGTGTGTGTGTGTGTATCTCCACTCGTCTGTGTGTGTGTGTGTATCTCCACTCGTCTCTGTGTGTGTGTGTATCTCCACTCGTCTGTGTGTGTGTGTGTATCTCCACTCGTCTGTGTGTGTGTGTGTCTCCACTCCAGTCTCTGTGTGTGTCTGTGTGTGTGTCTCCACTCCAGTCTGTGTGTGTCTGTGTGTGTGTCTCCACTCCAGTCTGTGTGTGTGTCTGTGTGTGTGTCTCCACTCCAGTCTGTGTGTGTCTCCACTCCAGTGTGTGTGTCTCCACTCCATCTCGTGTGAGTCTCTCCACTCCATCTCGTGTGAGTCTCTCCACTCCATCTCGTGTGTGTCTCTCCACTCCATCTCGTGTGTGTCTCTCCACTCCAGTGTGTGTGTCTCTCCACTCCATCTCGTGTGTGTCTCTCCACTCCAGTGTGTGTGTGTCTCCACTCCAGTGTGTGTGTGTCTCCACTCCAGTGTGTGTGTGTCTCCACTCCAGTGTGTGTGTCTCCACTCCAGTGTGTGTGTCTCCACTCCAGTGTGTGTGTCTCCACTCCATCTCGTGTGAGTCTCTCCACTCCATCTCGTGTGTGTCTCTCCACTCCATCTCGTGTGTGTCTCTCCACTCCATCTCGTGTGTGTCTCTCCACTCCATCTCGTGTGTGTCTCTCCACTCCATCTCGTGTGTGTCTCTCCACTCCATCTCGTGTGTGTCTCTCCACTCCATCTCGTGTGTGTCTCTCCACTCCATCTCGTGTGTGTGTCTCCACTCCAGTGTGTGTGTGTCTCCACTCCAGTGTGTGTGTGTCTCCACTCCAGTGTGTGTGTGTCTCCACTCCAGTGTGTGTGTGTCTCCACTCCAGTGTGTGTGTGTCTCCACTCCAGTGTGTGTGTGTCTCCACTCCAGTGTGTGTGTGTCTCCACTCCAGTGTGTGTGTGTCTCCACTCCAGTGTGTGTGTGTCTCCACTCCAGTGTGTGTGTGTCTCCACTCCAGTGTGTGTGTGTCTCCACTCCAGTGTGTGTGTGTCTCCACTCCAGTGTGTGTGTGTCTCCACTCCAGTGTGTGTGTGTCTCCACTCCAGTGTGTGTGTGTCTCCACTCCAGTGTGTGTGTGTCTCCACTCCAGTGTGTGTGTGTCTCCACTCCAGTGTGTGTGTGTCTCCACTCCAGTGTGTGTGTGTCTCCACTCCAGTGTGTGTCTCTCCACTCCAGTGTGTGTCTCTCCACTCCAGTGTGTGTGTCTCCACTCCAGTGTGTGTGTCTCCACTCCATCTCGTGTGTGTCTCTCCACTCCAGTGTGTGTGTGTCTCCACTCCAGTGTGTGTGTGTCTCCACTCCAGTGTGTGTGTGTCTCCACTCCAGTGTGTGTGTGTCTCCACTCCATCGTGTGTGTGTGTCTCCACTCCATCGTGTGTGTGTGTCTCCACTCCATCGTGTGTGTGTGTCTCCACTCCATCGTGTGTGTGTGTCCACTCCAGTCTCTGTGTGTGTGTGTCCACTCCAGTCTCTGTGTGTGTGTGTCCACTCCAGTCTCTGTGTGTGTGTGTCTCCACTCCTGTGTGTGTGTGTGTGTCTCCACTCCAGTCTGTGTGTGTCTCCACTCCAGTCTGTGTGTGTGTGTGTGCGTGTCTCCACTCCAGTCTGTGTGTGTGTGTGTGTGTCTCCACTCCAGTCAGTGTGTGTCCCCACTCTATATCGTCCTGTATGTGTCCGTCCCCGCTCTATATCGTCCTGTGTGTGTGTGTCCGTCCCCTCTCCGCCGTCGTGTGTGTCTCCACTCCAGTCTGTGTGTGTGTGTGTCTCCACTCCAGTCTGTGTGTGTCTCCACTCGTGTGTGTGTGTCTCCACTCGTGTGTGTGTGTCTCCACTCGTGTGTGTGTGTGTGTGTGTCTCCACTCCTGTGTGTGTGTGTCTCCACTCCTGTGTGTGTGTGTGTCTCCACTCCTGTGTGTGTGTGTCTCCACTCCAGTCTGTGTGTGTGTGTCTCCACTCCAGTCTGTGTGTGTGTGTCTCCACTCCAGTCTGTGTGTGTGTGTCTCCACTCCAGTCTGTGTGTGTGTGTCTCCACTCCAGTCTGTGTGTGTGTGTGTCTCCACTCCAGTCTGTGTGTGTGTGTGTCTCCACTCCAGTCTGTGTGTGTGTGTCTCTCCACTCCAGTCTGTGTGTGTCTCCACTCCAGTCTGTGTGTGTCCCCGCTCGATATCGTCCTGTGTGTGTCCGTCCCCGCTCCGTCATCCTGTGTATGTCCGTCCCCACTCCGTCGTCCTGTGTGTGTGTGTGTCTGTCCCCACTCCGCCATCCTGTGTGTGTCCGTCCCCACTCGGCCGTCCTGTGTGTGTATGTGTGTGTGTGTGTGTGCCTGTCCCCACTCCGCCGTCCTGTGTGTGTGTGTCTCCAGTCCAGTCTGTGTGTCTGTCTCCACTCGTGTGTGTGTGTGTGTGTGTGTGTGTCTCCACTCGTCTGTGTGTGTGTGTCTCCACTCCTCTGTGTGTGTGTGTGTGTGTGTGTCTCCCCTCTGTGTGTGTGTGTGTGTGTGTGTGTGTGTGTCTCCACTCCTGTGTGTGTGTGTGTGTGTGTGTGTGTCTCCACTCCAGTCTGTGTGTGTGTGTCTCCACTCCAGTCTGTGTGTGTGTGTCTCCACTCCAGTCTGTGTGTGTGTGTCTCCACTCCAGTCTGTGTGTGTGTGTCTCCACTCCAGTCTGTGTGTGTGTGTCTCCACTCCAGTCTGTGTGTGTGTCTCCACTCCAGTCTGTGTGTGTGTGTCTCCACTCCAGTCTGTGTGTGTGTGTCTCCACTCCAGTCTGTGTGTGTGTGTCTCCACTCGTCTGTGTATGTGTCTCCACTCGTCTGTGTGTGTGTCTCCACTCGTCTGTGTGTGTGTCTCCACTCGTCTGTGTGTGTGTCTCCACTCGTCTGTGTGTGTGTCTCCACTCGTCTGTGTGTGTGTCTCCACTCGTCTGTGTGTGTGTCTCCACTCTTCTGTGTGTGTGTGTCTCCACTCCAGTCTGTGCGTGTGTCTCCACTCCAGTCTGTGCGTGTGTCTCCACTCCAGTCTGTGCGTGTGTCTCCACTCCAGTCTGTGCGTGTGTCTCCACTCCAGTCTGTGCGTGTGTCTCCACTCCAGTCTGTGCGTGTGTCTCCACTCCAGTCTGTGCGTGTGTCTCCACTCCAGTCTGTGCGTGTGTCTCCACTCCAGTCTGTGCGTGTTTCTCCACTCCAGTCTGTGCGTGTGCCTCCACTCCAGTCTGTGCGTGTGTCTCCACTCCAGTCTGTGTGTGTGTGCGCGTCTCCACTCCAGTCAGTCTGTGTGTGTGTGTGTGTGTCTCCACTCCATCGTGTGTGTGTGTCTCCACTCCATCGTGTGTGTGTGTCTCCACTCCATCGTGTGTGTGTGTCTCCACTCCAGTCTGTGTGTGTGTCTCCACTCCAGTCTGTGTGTGTGTGTGTCTCCACTCCAGTCTGTGTGTGTGTGTGTGTCTCCACTCCAGTCTGTGTGTGTGTGTGTCTCCACTCCAGTCTGTGTGTGTGTGTGTCTCCACTCCAGTCTGTGTGTGTGTGTGTCTCCACTCGTCTGTGTGTGTGTCTCCACTCGTCTGTGTGTGTCTCCACTCGTCTGTGTGTGTGTGTGTGTCTCCACTCCATCTCGTGTGTGTCTCCACTCCATCTCGTGTGTGTCTCCACTCCATCTCGTGTGTGTCTCCACTCCATCTCGTGTGTGTCTCCACTCCATCTCGTGTGTGTCTCCACTCCATCTCGTGTGTGTCTCCACTCCATCTCGTGTGTGTGTCTCCACTCCAGTGTGTGTGTGTCTCCACTCCAGTGTGTGTGTGTGTCTCCACTCCATCGTGTGTGTGTGTCTCCACTCCATCGTGTGTGTGTGTCTCCACTCCATCGTGTGTGTGTGTCTCCACTCCAGTCTGTGTGTGTCTCCACTCCAGTCTGTGTGTGTGTGTGTCTCCACTCCAGTCTCTGTGTGTCCCGTGTCCCCACTCTATATCGTCCTGTATGTGTCCGTCCCCGCTCTATATCGTCCTGTGTGTGTGTCCGTCCCCTCTCCGCCGTCGTGTGTGTCTCCACTCCAGTCTGTGTGTGTGTGTGTCTCCACTCGTGTGTGTGTGTGTCTCCACTCGTGTGTGTGTGTGTCTCCACGTGTGTGTGTGTCTCCACGTGTGTGTGTGTCTCCACGTGTGTGTGTGTCTCCACGTGTGTGTGTGTCTCCACGTGTGTGTGTGTCTCCACGTGTGTGTGTGTCTCCACGTGTGTGTGTGTCTCCACTCCTGTGTGTGTGTGTCTCCACTCCTGTGTGTGTGTGTCTCCACTCCTGTGTGTGTGTGTGTCTCCACTCGTCTGTGTGTGTGTGTCTCCACTCGTCTGTGTGTGTGTCTCCACTCTTCTGTGTGTGTGTGTCTCCACTCCAGTCTGTGCGTGTGTCTCCACTCCAGTCTGTGCGTGTGTCTCCACTCCAGTCTGTGCGTGTGTCTCCACTCCAGTCTGTGCGTGTGTCTCCACTCCAGTCTGTGCGTGTGTCTCCACTCCAGTCTGTGCGTGTGTCTCCACTCCAGTCTGTGCGTGTGCCTCCACTCCAGTCTGTGCGTGTGTCTCCACTCCAGTCTGTGTGTGAGTGCGCGTCTCCACTCCAGTCAGTCTGTGTGTGTGTGTGTGTGTGTGTGTGTGTGTGTGTGTCTCCACTCCATCGTGTGTGTGTGTCTCCACTCCAGTCTGTGTGTGTGTGTCTCCACTCCAGTCTGTGTGTGTGTGTCTCCACTCCAGTCTGTGTGTGTGTGTGTCTCCACTCCAGTCTGTGTGTGTGTGTGTCTCCACTCCAGTCTGTGTGTGTGTGTGTCTCCACTCCAGTCTGTGTGTGTGTGTGTCTCCACTCCAGTCTGTGTGTGTGTGTGTCTCCACTCCAGTCTGTGTGTGTGTGTGTCTCCACTCCAGTCTGTGTGTGTGTGTCTCCACTCCAGTCTGTGTGTGTGTCTCCACTCGTCTGTGTGTGTGTCTCCACTCGTCTGTGTGTGTCTCCACTCCAGTCTGTGTGTGTGTGTGTCTCCACTCCAGTCTGTGTGTGTGTCTCCACTCCAGTCTGTGTGTGTGTCTCCACTCGTCTGTGTGTGTGTGTCTCCACTCCAGTCTCTGTGTGTGTGTCTCCACTCCATCTCGTGTGTGTCTCCACTCCATCTCGTGTGTGTCTCCACTCCAGTGTGTGTGTGTCTCCACTCCAGTGTGTGTGTGTCTCCACTCCAGTCTGTGTGTGTCTCCACTCCAGTCTGTGTGTCTCCACTCCAGTCTGTGTGTGTGTGTGTGTCTCCACTCCAGTCTCTGTGTGTCCCCACTCTATATCGTCCTGTATGTGTCCGTCCCCGCTCTATATCGTCCTGTGTGTGTGTGTCCGTCCCCTCTCCGCCGTCGTGTGTGTCTCCACTCCAGTCTGTGTGTGTGTGTGTCTCCACTCGTGTGTGTGTGTGTCTCCACTCGTGTGTGTGTGTGTGTCTCCACGTGTGTGTGTGTGTCTCCACGTGTGTGTGTGTCTCCACTCCTGTGTGTGTGTGTCTCCACTCCTGTGTGTGTGTGTCTCCACTCCTGTGTGTGTGTGTGTCTCCACTCCTGTGTGTGTGTGTCTCCACTCCTGTGTGTGTGTGTCTCCACTCCAGTCTGTGCGTGTGTCTCCACTCCAGTCTGTGCGTGTGTCTCCACTCCAGTCTGTGCGTGTGCCTCCACTCCAGTCTGTGCGTGTGTCTCCACTCCAGTCTGTGTGTGTGTGCGCGTCTCCACTCCAGTCAGTCTGTGTGTGTGTGTGTGTGTGTGTGTGTGTGTGTGTGTGTCTCCACTCCATCTCGTGTGTGTCTCCACTCCATCTCGTGTGTGTCTCCACTCCATCTCGTGTGTGTCTCCACTCCATCTCGTGTGTGTCTCCACTCCATCTCGTGTGTGTCTCCACTCCATCTCGTGTGTGTGTCTCCACTCCAGTGTGTGTGTGTCTCCACTCCAGTGTGTGTGTGTGTCTCCACTCCAGTGTGTGTGTGTGTCTCCACTCCATCGTGTGTGTGTGTCTCCACTCCATCGTGTGTGTGTGTCTCCACTCCAGTCTCTGTGTGTCCCGTGTCCCCACTCTATATCGTCCTGTATGTGTCCGTCCCCGCTCTATATCGTCCTGTGTGTGTGTCCGTCCCCTCTCCGCCGTCGTGTGTGTCTCCACTCCAGTCTGTGTGTGTGTGTGTCTCCACTCGTCTGTGTGTGTGTCTCCACTCTTCTGTGTGTGTGTGTCTCCACTCCAGTCTGTGCGTGTGTCTCCACTCCAGTCTGTGCGTGTGTCTCCACTCCAGTCTGTGCGTGTGTCTCCACTCCAGTCTGTGCGTGTGTCTCCACTCCAGTCTGTGCGTGTGTCTCCACTCCAGTCTGTGTGTGTGTGTCTCCACTCCAGTCTGTGTGTGTGTGTGTCTCCACTCCAGTCTGTGTGTGTGTGTGTCTCCACTCCAGTCTGTGTGTGTGTGTCTCCACTCCAGTCTGTGTGTGTGTGTGTCTCCACTCCAGTCTGTGTGTGTGTGTGTCTCCACTCCAGTCTGTGTGTGTGTGTGTCTCCACTCCAGTCTGTGTGTGTGTCTCCACTCCAGTCTGTGTGTGTGTCTCCTCTCCAGTCTGTGTGTGTGTCTCCACTCGTCTGTGTGTGTGTCTCCACTCGTCTGTGTGTGTCTCCACTCGTCTGTGTGTGTGTGTGTGTCTCCACTCGTCTGTGTGTGTGTGTCTCCACTCCATCTCGTGTGTGTGTCTCCACTCCATCTCGTGTGTGTCTCCACTCCATCTCGTGTGTGTCTCCACTCCATCTCGTGTGTGTCTCCACTCCAGTGTGTGTGTGTCTCCACTCCAGTGTGTGTGTGTCTCCACTCCAGTGTGTGTGTGTGTCTCCACTCCATCGTGTGTGTGTGTCTCCACTCCATCGTGTGTGTGTGTCTCCACTCCATCGTGTGTGTGTGTCTCCACTCCAGTCTGTGTGTGTCTCCACTCCAGTCTGTGTGTGTGTGTGTCTCCACTCGTGTGTGTGTGTGTCTCCACTCGTGTGTGTGTGTGTCTCCACTCGTGTGTGTGTGTGTGTGTCTCCACGTGTGTGTGTGTCTCCACGTGTGTGTGTGTCTCCACTCCTGTGTGTGTGTGTCTCCACTCCTGTGTGTGTGTGTGTCTCCACTCCTGAGTGTGTGTGTGTCTCCACTCCTGTGTGTGTGTGTCTCCACTCCTGTGTGTGTGTGTCTCCACTCCAGTCTGTGCGTGTGTCTCCACTCCAGTCTGTGCGTGTGTCTCCACTCCAGTCTGTGCGTGTGCCTCCACTCCAGTCTGTGCGTGTGTCTCCACTCCAGTCTGTGTGTGTGTGCGCGTCTCCACTCCAGTCAGTCTGTGTGTGTGTGTGTGTGTGTGTGTGTGTGTGTCTCCACTCCATCGTGTGTGTGTGTCTCCACTCCAGTCTGTGTGTGTGTGTGTCTCCACTCCAGTCTGTGTGTGTGTGTGTCTCCACTCCAGTCTGTGTGTGTGTGTGTCTCCACTCCAGTGTGTGTGTGTGTGTCTCCACTCCAGTCTGTGTGTGTGTGTGTCTCCACTCCAGTCTGTGTGTGTGTGTGTCTCCACTCGTCTGTGTGTGTGTGTCTCCACTCCAGTCTGTGTGTGTGTGTGTCTCCACTCCATCTCGTGTGTGTCTCCACTCCATCTCGTGTGTGTCTCCACTCCAGTGTGTGTGTGTCTCCACTCCAGTGTGTGTGTGTCTCCACTCCAGTGTGTGTGTGTGTCTCCACTCCATCGTGTGTGTGTGTCTCCACTCCAGTCTGTGTGTGTCTCCACTCCAGTCTGTGTGTGTCTCCACTCCAGTCTGTGTGTGTGTGTGTCTCCACTCCAGTCTCTGTGTGTCCCCACTCTATATCGTCCTGTATGTGTCCGTCCCCGCTCTATATCGTCCTGTGTGTGTGTGTCCGTCCCCTCTCCGCCGTCGTGTGTGTCTCCACTCCAGTCTGTGTGTGTGTGTGTCTCCACTCGTGTGTGTGTGTGTGTGTCTCCACTCGTGTGTGTGTGTGTGTCTCCACGTGTGTGTGTGTCTCCACGTGTGTGTGTGTCTCCACTCCTGTGTGTGTGTGTCTCCACTCCTGTGTGTGTGTGTCTCCACTCCTGTGTGTGTGTGTCTCTCCACTCCAGTCTGTGTGTGTGTGTCTCTCCACTCCAGTCTGTGTGTGTGTGTCTCTCCACTCCAGTCTGTGTGTGTGTGTGTCTCTCCACTCCAGGCTGTGTGTGTGTGTGTGTCTCTCCACTCCAGGCTGTGTGTGTGTGTGTGTCTCTCCACTCCACTCTGTGTGTGTGTGTGTGTGTGTGTGTGTGTGTGTGTCTCTCCACTCCAGGCTGTGTGTGTGTCTCCACTCCAGTCTGTGTGTGTGTCTCCACTCCAGTCTGTGTGTGTGTGTGTGTGTGTGTGTGTGTGTCTCTCCACTCCAGTCTGTGTGTCCCCCCGCTGTATATCGTCCTGTATGTGTCCGTCCCCGCTCTATATCGTCCTGTGTGTGTCCGTCCCCGCTCCGTCATCCTGTGCATGTCCGTCCCCACTCCGTCGTCCTGTGTGTGTGTGTGTGTGTGTCTGTCCCCACTCCGCCATCCTGTGTGTGTGTGTGTCCGTCCCCACTCTGCCGTCCTGTGTGTGTGTGTGTGTCTGTCCCCACTCCGCCATCCTGTGTGTGTGTGTGTCCGTCCCCTCTCCGCCGTCCTGTGTGTGTGTGTGTCTCCACTCCAGTCTGTGTGTGTGTCTCCACTCCAGTCTGTGTGTGTGTGTCTCCACTCCAGTCTGTGTGTGTGTGTCTCAACTCCAGTCTGTGTGTGTGTGTCTCAACTCCAGTCTGTGTGTGTGTGTCTCCACTCCAGTCTGTGTGTGTGTGTCTCCACTCCAGTCTGTGTGTGTGTGTCTCCACTCCAGTCTGTGTGTGTGTGTGTGTGTCTCCACTCCAGTCTGTGTGTGTGTGTGTGTCTCCACTCCAGTCTGTGTGTGTGTGTGTGTCTCCACTCCAGTCTGTGTGTGTGTGTGTGTCTCCACTCCAGTCTGTGTGTGTGTGTGTGTCTCCACTCGTCTGTGTGTGTGTCTCCACTCGTCTGTGTGTGTGTCTCCACTCGTCTGTGTGTGTGTCTCCACTCGTCTGTGTGTGTGTCTCCACTCGTCTGTGTGTGTGTCTCCACTCTTCTGTGTGTGTGTGTCTCCACTCTTCTGTGTGTGTGTGTCTCCACTCCAGTCTGTGCGTGTGTCTCCACTCCAGTCTGTGCGTGTGTCTCCACTCCAGTCTGTGCGTGTGTCTCCACTCCAGTCTGTGCGTGTGTCTCCACTCCAGTCTGTGCGTGTGTCTCCACTCCAGTCTGTGCGTGTGTCTCCACTCCAGTCTGTGCGTGTGCCTCCACTCCAGTCTGTGCGTGTGCCTCCACTCCAGTCTGTGCGTGTGCCTCCACTCCAGTCTGTGCGTGTGTCTCCACTCCAGTCTGTGTGTGTGTGCGCGTCTCCACTCCAGTCAGTCTGTGTGTGTGTGTGTGTGTGTGTGTGTGTGTGTGTGTGTGTGTGTGTGTGTCTCCACTCCATCGTGTGTGTGTGTCTCCACTCCAGTCTGTGTGTGTGTGTGTCTCCACTCCAGTCTGTGTGTGTGTGTGTCTCCACTCCAGTCTGTGTGTGTGTGTGTCTCCACTCGTCTGTGTGTCTCCACTCGTCTGTGTGTCTCCACTCGTCTGTGTGTGTCTCCACTCGTCTGTGTGTGTGTGTGTGTCTCCACTCGTCTGTGTGTGTGTGTCTCCACTCCATCTCGTGTGTGTCTCCACTCCATCTCGTGTGTGTGTCTCCACTCCATCTCGTGTGTGTGTCTCCACTCCATCTCGTGTGTGTGTCTCCACTCCAGTGTGTGTGTGTCTCCACTCCAGTGTGTGTGTGTGTCTCCACTCCATCGTGTGTGTGTGTCTCCACTCCAGTCTGTGTGTGTGTGTGTCTCCACTCCAGTCTGTGTGTGTGTCTCCACTCGTGTGTGTGTGTGTGTGTCTCCACGTGTGTGTGTGTCTCCACGTGTGTGTGTGTCTCCACGTGTGTGTGTGTCTCCACTCCTGTGTGTGTGTGTGTCTCCACTCCTGTGTGTGTGTGTGTCTCCACTCCTGTGTGTGTGTGTGTCTCCACTCCTGTGTGTGTGTGTGTCTCCACTCCTGTGTGTGTGTGTGTCTCCACTCCTGTGTGTGTGTGTGTCTCCACTCCTGTGTGTGTGTGTCTCCACTCCAGTCTGTGTGTGTGTGTGTCTCTCCACTCCAGGCTGTGTGTGTGTGTGTGTCTCTCCACTCCACTCTGTGTGTGTGTGTGTGTGTGTGTGTGTGTGTGTGTGTGTGTGTCTCTCCACTCCAGGCTGTGTGTGTGTGTGTGTCTCCACTCCAGTCTGTGTGTGTGTCTCCACTCCAGTCTGTGTGTGTGTGTGTGTGTGTGTGTGTGTGTGTGTGTGTGTGTGTCTCTCCACTCCAGTCTGTGTGTGTCCCCGCTGTATATCGTCCTGTATGTGTCCGTCCCCGCTCTATATCGTCCTGTGTGTGTCCGTCCCCGCTCCGTCATCCTGTGTATGTCCGTCCCCACTCCGTCGTCCTGTGTGTGTGTGTCTGTCCCCACTCCGCCATCCTGTGTGTGTGTGTGTGTCCGTCCCCACTCCGCCATCCTGTGTGTGTGTGTGTCTGTCCCCACTCCGCCGTCCTGTGTGTGTGTGTGTGTCTGTCCCCACTCCGCCATCCTGTGCGTGTGTGTGTCCGTCCCCTCTCCGCCGTCCTGTGTGTGTGTGTCTCCACTCCAGTCTGTGTGTGTGTGTCTCCACTCCAGTCTGTGTGTGTGTGTCTCCACTCGTCTGTGTGTGTGTGTGTCTCCACTCCATCGTGTGTGTGTCTCCACTCCATCGTGTGTGTGTCTCCACTCCATCGTGTGTGTGTCTCCACTCCATCGTGTGTGTGTCTCCACTCCATCGTGTGTGTCTCCACTCGTCTGTGTGTGTCTCCACTCGTCTGTGTGTGTGTGTGTGTCTCCACTCGTCTGTGTGTGTGTGTGTCTCCACTCCATCTCGTGTGTGTCTCCACTCCATCTCGTGTGTGTCTCCACTCCATCTCGTGTGTGTCTCCACTCCATCTCGTGTGTGTGTCTCCACTCCAGTGTGTGTGTGTCTCCACTCCAGTCTGTGTGTGTGTGTGTCTCCACTCCAGTCTCTGTGTGTCCCCACTCTATATCGTCCTGTATGTGTCCGTCCCCGCTCTATATCGTCCTGTGTGTGTGTGTCCGTCCCCTCTCCGCCGTCGTGTGTGTCTCCACTCCAGTCTGTGTGTGTGTGTCTCCACTCGTGTGTGTGTGTGTGTCTCCACTCGTGTGTGTGTGTGTGTGTCTCCACTCGTGTGTGTGTGTGTGTCTCCACTCGTGTGTGTGTGTGTGTGTCTCCACTCGTGTGTGTGTGTGTGTGTGTGTCTCCACGTGTGTGTGTGTCTCCACTCCTGTGTGTGTGTGTCTCCACTCCTGTGTGTGTGTGTGTCTCCACTCCTGTGTGTGTGTGTGTCTCCACTCCTGTGTGTGTGTGTCTCCACTCCTGTGTGTGTGTGTCTCCACTCCTGTGTGTGTGTGTGTCTCCACTCCAGTCTGTGTGTGTGTGTGTGTGTCTCTCCACTCCACTCTGTGTGTGTGTGTGTGTGTGTCTCTCCACTCCAGGCTGTGTGTGTGTGTGTGTCTCTCCACTCCAGGCTGTGTGTGTGTGTGTGTCTCTCCACTCCACTCTGTGTGTGTGTGTGTGTCTCTCCACTCCAGGCTGTGTGTGTGTGTGTGTCTCCACTCCAGTCTGTGTGTGTGTCTCCACTCCAGTCTGTGTGTGTGTGTGTGTGTGTGTGTGTGTGTGTGTGTCTCTCCACTCCAGTCTGTGTGTCCCCCCGCTGTATATCGTCCTGTATGTGTCCGTCCCCGCTCTATATCGTCCTGTGTGTGTCCGTCCCCGCTCCGTCATCCTGTGTATGTCCGTCCCCACTCCGTCGTCCTGTGTGTGTGTGTGTGTGTGTGTCTGTCCCCACTCCGCCATCCTGTGTGTGTGTGTGTGTGTCCGTCCCCACTCCGCCATCCTGTGTGTGTGTGTGTCTGTCCCCACTCCGCCGTCCTGTGTGTGTGTGTGTGTCTGTCCCCACTCCGCCATCCTGTGTGTGTGTGTGTCCGTCCCCTCTCCGCCGTCCTGTGTGTGTGTGTCTCCACTCCAGTCTGTGTGTGTGTGTCTCCACTCCAGTCTGTGTGTGTGTGTCTCCACTCGTCTGTGTGTGTGTGTGTGTGTCTCCACTCCATCGTGTGTGTGTCTCCACTCCATCGTGTGTGTGTCTCCACTCCATCGTGTGTGTGTCTCCACTCCATCGTGTGTGTGTCTCCACTCCATCGTGTGTGTGTCTCCACTCCATCGTGTGTGTGTCTCCACTCCATCGTGTGTGTGTCTCCACTCCATCGTGTGTGTGTCTCCACTCCATAGTGTGTGTGTCTCCACTCCATCGTGTGTGTGTCTCCACTCCAGTCTGTGTGTGTGTGTGTGTGTGTGTGTGTCTCCACTCCATCGTGTGTGTGTCTCCACTCCATCGTGTGTGTGTCTCCACTCCATCGTGTGTGTGTCTCCACTCCATCGTGTGTGTGTCTCCACTCCATCGTGTGTGTGTCTCCACTCCATCGTGTGTGTGTCTCCACTCCAGTCTGTGTGTGTGTCTCCACTCGTCTGTGTGTGTCTCCACTCGTCTGTGTGTGTCTCCACTCGTCTGTGTGTGTCTCCACTCGTCTGTGTGTGTCTCCACTCGTCTGTGTGTGTCTCCACTCGTCTGTGTGTGTCTCCACTCGTCTGTGTGTGTCTCCACTCGTGTGTGTGTGTGTGTGTGTGTATCTCCACTCGTCTGTGTGTGTGTGTGTGTATCTCCACTCGTCTGTGTGTGTGTGTGTCTCCACTCCAGTCTCTGTGTGTGTCTGTGTGTGTGTCTCCACTCCAGTCTGTGTGTGTGTCTGTGTGTGTGTCTCCACTCCAGTCTGTGTGTCTCCACTCCAGTCTGTGTGTCTCCACTCCAGTCTGTGTGTGTGTGTGTGTCTCCACTCCATCTCGTGTGTGTCTCTCCACTCCATCTCGTGTGTGTCTCTCCACTCCATCTCGTGTGTGTCTCTCCACTCCATCTCGTGTGTGTCTCTCCACTCCATCTCGTGTGTGTCTCTCCACTCCATCTCGTGTGTGTCTCTCCACTCCATCTCGTGTGTGTCTCTCCACTCCATCTCGTGTGTGTCTCTCCACTCCATCTCGTGTGTGTCTCTCCACTCCATCTCGTGTGTGTCTCTCCACTCCATCTCGTGTGTGTCTCTCCACTCCAGTGTGTGTGTGTCTCCACTCCAGTGTGTGTGTGTCTCCACTCCAGTGTGTGTGTGTCTCCACTCCAGTGTGTGTGTGTCTCCACTCCAGTGTGTGTGTGTCTCCACTCCAGTGTGTGTGTGTCTCCACTCCAGTGTGTGTGTGTCTCCACTCCAGTGTGTGTGTGTCTCCACTCCAGTGTGTGTGTGTCTCCACTCCAGTGTGTGTGTGTCTCCACTCCAGTGTGTGTGTGTCTCCACTCCAGTGTGTGTGTGTCTCCACTCCAGTGTGTGTGTGTCTCCACTCCAGTGTGTGTGTGTCTCCACTCCAGTGTGTGTGTGTCTCCACTCCAGTGTGTGTGTGTCTCCACTCCAGTGTGTGTGTGTCTCCACTCCATCGTGTGTGTGTGTCTCCACTCCATCGTGTGTGTGTGTCTCCACTCCAGTCTGTGTGTGTGTCCACTCCAGTGCATGTGTGTGTGTCCACTCCAGTCTCTGTGTGTGTGTGTCTCCACTCCTGTGTGTGTGTGTGTCTCCACTCCAGTCTGTGTGTGTGTGTGTGTGTGTCTCCACTCCAGTCTGTGTGTGTGTCCACTCCAGTGCGTGTGTGTGTGTCCACTCCAGTCTCTGTGTGTGTGTGTCTCCACTCCTGTGTGTGTGTGTGTCTCCACTCCAGTCTGTGTGTGTGTGTGTGCGTGTCTCCACTCCAGTCTGTGTGTGTGTGTGTGTGTGTCTCCACTCCAGTCTGTGTGTGTCCCCACTCTATATCGTCCTGTATGTGTCCGTCCCCGCTCTATATCGTCCTGTGTGTGTGTGTCCGTCCCCTCTCCGCCGTCGTGTGTGTCTCCACTCCAGTCTGTGTGTGTGTGTCTCTCCACTCCAGTCTGTGTGTGTCTCCACTCGTGTGTGTGTCTCCACTCGTGTGTGTGTGTGTGTGTCTCCACTCCTGTGTGTGTGTGTGTCTCCACTCCTGTGTGTGTGTGTGTCTCCACTCCTGTGTGTGTGTGTGTCTCCACTCCTGTGTGTGTGTGTGTCTCCACTCCTGTGTGTGTGTGTCTCCACTCCTGTGTGTGTGTGTCTCCACTCCAGTCTGTGTGTGTCCCCACTCCAGTCTGTGTGTGTGTGTCTCTCCACTCCAGTCTGTGTGTGTCTCCACTCCAGTCTGTGTGTGTCCCCGCTCGATATCGTCCTGTGTGTGTCCGTCCCCGCTCCGTCATCCTGTGTATGTCCGTCCCCACTCCGTCGTCCTGTGTGTGTGTGTGTCTGTCCCCACTCCGCCATCCTGTGTGTGTCCGTCCCCACTCCGCCGTCCTGTGTGTGTATGTGTGTGTGTGTGTGTCTGTCCCCACTCCGCCGTCCTGTGTGCGTGTGTCTCCACTCCTCTGTGTGTGTGTGTGTGTGTGTGTGTCTCCCCTCCTCTGTGTGTGTGTGTGTGTGTGTGTGTGTGTGTCTCCACTCCTGTGTGTGTGTGTGTCTCCACTCCAGTCTGTGTGTGTGTCTCCACTCCAGTCTGTGTGTGTGTGTCTCCACTCCAGTCTGTGTGTGTGTGTCTCCACTCCAGTCTGTGTGTGTGTCTCCACTCCAGTCTGTGTGTGTGTGTCTCCACTCCAGTCTGTGTGTGTGTGTCTCCACTCCAGTCTGTGTGTGTGTGTCTCCACTCCAGTCTGTGTGTGTGTGTCTCCACTCCAGTCTCTGTGTGTGTGTCTCCACTCGTCTGTGTGTGTGTCTCCACTCGTCTGTGTGTGTGTCTCCACTCCAGTCTGTGCGTGTGTCTCCACTCCAGTCTGTGTGTGTGTGCGCGTCTCCACTCCAGTCAGTCTGTGTGTGTGTGTGTGTGTGTGTGTGTGTCTCCACTCCATCGTGTGTGTGTGTCTCCACTCCAGTCTGTGTGTGTGTGTCTCCACTCCAGTCTGTGTGTGTGTGTCTCCACTCCAGTCTGTGTGTGTGTGTGTCTCCACTCCAGTCTGTGTGTGTGTGTCTCCACTCCAGTCTGTGTGTGTGTGTCTCCACTCCAGTCTGTGTGTGTGTCTCCACTCGTCTGTGTGTGTCTCCACTCGTCTGTGTGTGTGTGTGTGTGTCTCCACTCGTCTGTGTGTGTGTGTCTCCACTCCAGTCTCTGTGTGTGTCTCCACTCCAGTCTCTGTGTGTGTCTGTGTGTGTGTCTCCACTCCACTCTGTGTGTGTGTGTGTGTCTCTCTCCACTCCAGGCTGTGTGTGTGTCTCCACTCCAGTCTGTGTGTGTGTGTGTGTGTGTGTGTCTCTCCACTCCAGTCTGTGTGTGTCCCCGCTGTATATCATCCTGTATGTGTCCGTCCCCGCTCTATATCGTCCTGTGTGTGTCCGTCCCCGCTCCGTCATCCTGTGTATGTCCGTCCCCACTCCGTCGTCCTGTGTGTGTGTGTGTGTGTGTGTCTGTCCCCACTCCGCCATCCTGTGTGTGTGTGTGTGTCCGTCCCCACTCCGCCATCCTGTGTGTGTGTGTGTCTGTCCCCACTCCGCCGTCCTGTGTGTGTGTGTGTCTGTCCCCACTCCGCCATCCTGTGTGTGTGTGTGTCCGTCCCCTCTCCGCCGTCCTGTGTGTGTGTGTCTCCACTCCAGTCTGTGTGTGTGTGTCTCCACTCCAGTCTGTGTGTGTGTGTCTCCACTCCAGTCTGTGTGTGTGTGTCTCCACTCCAGTCTGTGTGTGTGTGTCTCCACTCGTCTGTGTGTGTGTGTCTCCACTCGTCTGTGTGTGTGTGTCTCCACTCGTCTGTGTGTGTGTGTCTCCACTCGTCTGTGTGTGTGTGTCTCCACTCGTCTGTGTGTGTGTGTCTCCACTCGTCTGTGTGTGTGTGGCTCCACTCGTCTGTGTGTGTGTCTCCACTCGTCTGTGTGTGTGTCTCCACTCCTCTGTGTGTGTGTGTGTGTGTGTGTGTGTGTGTGTGTGTCTCCACTCCAGTCTGTGTGTGTGTGTGTGTCTCCACTCCAGTCTGTCTGTGTGTGCGTGTCTCCACTCCAGTCTGTCTGTGTGTGTGTGTCTCCACTCCAGTCTGTCTGTGTGTGTGTGTCTCCACTCCAGTCTGTCTGTGTGTGTGTGTCTCCACTCCAGTCTGTCTGTGTGTGTGTGTCTCCACTCCAGTCTGTCTGTGTGTGTGTGTCTCCACTCCAGTCTGTCTGTGTGTGTGTGTCTCCACTCCAGTCTGTCTGTGTGTGTGTGTCTCCACTCCAGTCTGTGTGTGTGTGTGTCTCCACTCCAGTCTGTGTGTGTGTGTGTGTGTCTCCACTCCAGTCTGTGTGTGTGTGTGTGTGTCTCCACTCCAGTCTGTCTGTGTGTGTGTGTCTCCACTCCAGTCTGTGTGTGTGTGTCTCCACTCCAGTCTGTGTGTGTGTGTCTCCACTCCAGTCTGTGTGTGTGTGTCTCCACTCCAGTCTGTGTGTGTGTGTGTGTCTCCACTCCAGTCTGTGTGTGTGTGTGTGTGTCTCCACTCCAGTCTGTGTGTGTGTGTGTGTGTCTCCACTCCAGTCTGTGTGTGTGTGTGTGTGTCTCCACTCCAGTCTGTGTGTGTGTGTGTGTGTCTCCACTCCAGTCTGTGTGTGTGTGTGTCTCCACTCCAGTCTGTGTGTGTGTGTGTGTCTCCACTCCAGTCTGTGTGTGTGTGTGTGTGTGTCTCCACTCCAGTCTGTGTGTGTGTGTGTGTGTCTCCACTCCAGTCTGTGTGTGTGTGTCTCCACTCCAGTCTGTGTGTGTGTGTGTGTCTCCACTCCAGTCTGTGTGTGTGTGTGTGTGTGTGTCTCCACTCCAGTCTGTGTGTGTGTGTGTGTCTCCACTCCAGTCTGTGTGTGTGTGTGTGTGTCTCCACTCCAGTCTGTGTGTGTGTGTGTGTGTGTCTCCACTCCAGTCTGTGTGTGTGTGTGTGTGTCTCCACTCCAGTCTGTGTGTGTGTGTGTGTGTGTCTCCACTCCAGTCTGTGTGTGTGTGTGTGTGTGTGTCTCCACTCCAGTCTGTGTGTGTGTGTGTGTGTGTGTCTCCACTCCAGTCTGTGTGTGTGTGTGTGTGTCTCCACTCCAGTCTGTGTGTGTGTGTGTGTGTCTCCACTCCAGTCTGTGTGTGTGTGTGTGTCTCCACTCCAGTCTGTGTGTGTGTCTCCACGTCTGTGTGTGTGTGTGTGTGTCTCCACTCCAGTCTGTGTGTGTGTGTCTCCACTCCAGTCTGTGTGTGTGTGTCTCCACTCCAGTCTGTGTGTGTGTGTCTCCACTCCAGTCTGTGTGTGTGTGTGTGTGTCTCCACTCCAGTCTGTGTGTGTGTGTGTGTGTCTCCACTCCAGTCTGTGTGTGTGTGTGTGTGTCTCCACTCCAGTCTGTGTGTGTGTGTGTGTGTCTCCACTCCAGTCTGTGTGTGTGTGTGTGTGTGTCTCCACTCCAGTCTGTGTGTGTGTGTGTGTGTGTCTCCACTCCAGTCTGTGTGTGTGTGTGTGTGTGTCTCCACTCCAGTCTGTGTGTGTGTGTGTGTGTCTCCACTCCAGTCTGTGTGTGTGTGTGTGTGTCTCCACTCCAGTCTGTGTGTGTGTGTGTGTGTCTCCACTCCAGTCTGTGTGTGTGTGTGTGTGTGTGTCTCCACTCCAGTCTGTGTGTGTGTGTGTGTCTCCACTCCAGTCTGTGTGTGTGTGTCTCCACTCCAGTCTGTGTGTGTGTGTCTCCACTCCAGTCTGTGTGTGTGTGTGTGTGTGTCTCCACTCCAGTCTGTGTGTGTGTGTGTGTGTCTCCACTCCAGTCTGTGTGTGTGTGTGTGTGTGTCTCCACTCCAGTCTGTGTGTGTGTGTGTGTGTCTCCACTCCAGTCTGTGTGTGTGTGTGTGTGTGTGTCTCCACTCCAGTCTGTGTGTGTGTGTGTGTGTCTCCACTCCAGTCTGTGTGTGTGTGTGTGTCTCCACTCCAGTCTGTGTGTGTGTGTGTGTGTCTCCACTCCAGTCTGTGTGTGTGTGTGTGTGTCTCCACTCCAGTCTGTGTGTGTGTGTGTGTGTGTCTCCACTCCAGTCTGTGTGTGTGTGTGTGTGTCTCCACTCCAGTCTGTGTGTGTGTGTGTGTGTCTCCACTCCAGTCTGTGTGTGTGTGTGTGTGTCTCCACTCCAGTCTGTGTGTGTGTGTGTGTGTCTCCACTCCAGTCTGTGTGTGTGTGTGTGTGTCTCCACTCCAGTCTGTGTGTGTGTGTGTGTGTCTCCACTCCAGTCTGTGTGTGTGTGTGTGTCTCCACTCCAGTCTGTGTGTGTGTGTGTGTCTCCACTCCAGTCTGTGTGTGTGTGTGTGTCTCCACTCCAGTCTGTGTGTGTGTGTGTGTCTCCACTCCAGTCTGTGTGTGTCTCCACTCCAGTCTGTGTGTGTCTCCACTCCAGTCTGTGTGTGTGTGTGTGTGTGTGTCTCCACTCCATCGTGTGTGTGTGTCTCCACTCCATCGTGTGTGTGTGTCTCCACTCCATCGTGTGTGTGTGTCTCCACTCCATCGTGTGTGTGTGTCTCCACTCCATCGTGTGTGTGTCTCCACTCCATCGTGTGTGTGTGTCTCCACTCCATCGTGTGTGTGTGTCTCCACTCCATCGTGTGTGTGTGTCTCCACTCCATCGTGTGTGTGTGTCTCCACTCCATCGTGTGTGTGTGTCTCCACTCCGTGTGTGTGTGTGTCTCCACTCCATCGTGTGTGTGTGTCTCCACTCCATCGTGTGTGTGTGTGTGTCTCCACTCCATCGTGTGTGTGTGTGTGTCTCCACTCCATCGTGTGTGTGTGTGTGTCTCCACTCCATCGTGTGTGTGTGTGTGTCTCCACTCCATCGTGTGTGTGTGTGTCTCCACTCCATCGTGTGTGTGTGTGTGTCTCCACTCCATCGTGTGTGTGTGTGTCTCCACTCCATCGTGTGTGTGTGTGTCTCCACTCCATCGTGTGTGTGTGTGTGTCTCCACTCCATCGTGTGTGTGTGTGTGTGTGTGTGTGTGTGTGTGTGTCTCCACTCCATCGTGTGTGTGTGTGTGTCTCCACTCCATCGTGTGTGTGTGTGTGTCTCCACTCCATCGTGTGTGTGTGTGTCTCCACTCCATCGTGTGTGTGTGTCTCCACTCCATCGTGTGTGTGTGTCTCCACTCCATCGTGTGTGTGTCTCCACTCCATCGTGTGTGTGTCTCCACTCCATCGTGTGTGTGTGTCTCCACTCCATCGTGTGTGTGTGTCTCCACTCCATCGTGTGTGCGTGTCTCCACTCCATCGTGTGTGTGTGTCTCCACTCCATCGTGTGTGCGTGTCTCCACTCCATCGTGTGTGTGTGTCTCCACTCCATCGTGTGTGCGTGTCTCCACTCCATCGTGTGTGCGTGTCTCCACTCCAGTCTGTGTGTGTGTGTGTGTGTGTCTCCACTCCATCGTGTGTGTGTGTCTCCACTCCATCGTGTGTGTGTGTCTCCACTCCATCGTGTGTGTGTGTCTCCACTCCATCGTGTGTGTGTCTCCACTCCATCGTGTGTGTGTCTCCACTCCATCGTGTGTGTGTGTCTCCACTCCATCGTGTGTGTGTGTCTCCACTCCATCGTGTGTGTGTGTCTCCACTCCATCGTGTGTGCGTGTCTCCACTCCATCGTGTGTGCGTGTCTCCACTCCATCGTGTGTGCGTGTCTCCACTCCATCGTGTGTGCGTGTCTCCACTCCATCGTGTGTGCGTGTCTCCACTCCATCGTGTGTGCGTGTCTCCACTCCATCGTGTGTGCGTGTCTCCACTCCATCGTGTGTGTGTGTCTCCACTCCATCGTGTGTGTGTGTCTCCACTCCATCGTGTGTGTGTGTGTGTCTCCACTCCATCGTGTGTGTGTGTCTCCACTCCATCGTGTGTGTGTGTGTGTCTCCACTCCATCGTGTGTGTGTGTGTCTCCACTCCATCGTGTGTGTGTGTGTGTGTCTCCACTCCATCGTGTGTGTGTCTCCACTCCATCGTGTGTGTGTCTCCACTCCATCGTGTGTGTGTCTCCACTCCATCGTGTGTGTGTCTCCACTCCATCGTGTGTGTGTCTCCACTCCAGTCTCTGTGTGTGTGTGTGTGTGTCCACTCCAGTCTGTGTGTGTCCCCGCTCTATATCGTCCTGTATGTGTCCGTCCCCGCTCTATATCGTCCTGTATGTGTCCGTCCCCGCTCTATATCGTCCTGTATGTGTCCGTCCCCGCTCTATATCGTCCTGTATGTGTCCGTCCCCGCTCTATATCGTCCTGTATGTGTCCGTCCCCGCTCTATATCGTCCTGTATGTGTCCGTCCCCGCTCTATATCGTCCTGTATGTGTCCGTCCCCGCTCTATATCGTCCTGTATGTGTCCGTCCCCGCTCTATATCGTCCTGTATGTGTCCGTCCCCGCTCTATATCGTCCTGTATGTGTCCGTCCCCGCTCTATATCGTCCTGTATGTGTCCGTCCCCGCTCTATATCGTCCTGTATGTGTCCGTCCCCGCTCTATATCGTCCTGTGTGTCCCCGTCCCCACTCCGTCATCCTGTGTGTGTCCGTCCCCACTCCGCTGTCCTTTGTGTGTGTGTGTGTCCGTCCCCGCTCCGTCGTCCTGTGTGTGTCCGTCCCCACTCCGCCGTCCTGTGTGTGTGTGTCCGTCCCCACTCTGCCGTCCTGTGTGTGTCCGTCCCCACTCTGCCGTCCTGTGTGTGTCCGCCCCCACTCCGCCGTCCTGTGTGTGTGTGTCCGTCCCCACTCCGCCGTCCTGTGTGTGTCCGTCCCCACTCCGCCGTCCTGTGTGTGTGTGTCCGTCCCCACTCCGCCGTCCTGTGTGTGTCCGTCCCCACTCTGCCGTCCTGTGTGTGTCCGTCCCCACTCCGCCGTCCTGTGTGTGTGTGTCCGTCCCCACTCTGCCGTCCTGTGTGTGTCCGTCCCCACTCCGCCGTCCTGTGTGTGTCCGTCCCCACTCCGCCGTCCTGTGTGTGTCCGTCCTCACTCCGCCGTCCTGTGTGTGTCCGTCCCCACTCCGCCGTCCTGTGTGTGTCCGTCCCCACTCTGCCGTCCTGTGTCCGTCCGTCCCCACTCTGCTGTCCTGTGTGTGTCCGTCCCCACTCCCATCTTTTTTTCAATTCATCCACTCCACTCCAATTTACACATTCTTCTCAGTTCTTGTCTTTTTTTCCCCCATCTCAAACCATCAATCTAGTTATCTAATTGTTGATTTGCTCACTCACGTCCCAGGTGCCCTCTTGCCCTTGCTGTGACATTATCAACTTTCCGTTTCTGCAAACTAGCGTGTAAAGATGGGGGAAAGTCTAACTAACGTTAACATTGTTATATACCCAGCTACAACAAAATCTTACCTGATATCGTCAATCCGATCTGCCAGTTGAAATGGTCTCTGAGATACTGAACATGATCAGAGCATTATTCCCATAGAATAATCATGCATCAAGTGATTATTGACGAAGATGTTTAAAATTAGATACAATTAACAGAAATTACCACAGCATCCTATTCCAAATGAGCTTAATGCATGGGAACAATTCCTATTGTGCTAAAGAACCTAGATTGGGGGCGGATGTTTGAGGGCAAATCAACATCTGACATGTGGGAGGCTTTCAAGTGTCAGTTGAAAGGAATTCAGGACCTACATGTTCCTGTGAGGAAGAAGGATAAATACGGCAATTTTCGGGAACCTTGGATAACGAGAGATATTGTAGTCCTCGTCAAAAAGAAAAAGGAGGCATTTGTCAGGGCTAAAAGGCTGGGAACAGACAAAGCCTGTGTGGAATATAAGGAAAGTAGGAAGGGACTTAAGCAAGGAGTCAGGAGGGCTAGAAGGGGTCATGAAAAGTCATTGGCAAATAGGGTTAAGGAAAATCCCAAGGCTTTTTACACGTACATAAAAAGCAAGAGGGTAGCCAGGGAAAGGGTTGGCCCACTGAAGGATAGGCAAGGGAATCTATTTGTGGAGCCAGAGGAAATGGGCGAGGTACTAAATGAATACTTTGCATCAGTATTCACCAAGAGAAGGAATTGATAGATGCTGAGTCTGGAGAAGGGTGTGCAGATAGCCTGGGTCACATTGAGATCCAAAAAGACGAAGTGTTGGGCGTCTTAAAAAATATTAAGGTAGATAAGTCCCCAGGGCCTGATGGGATCGACCCCAGAATACTGAAGGAGGCTGGAGAGGAAATTTCTGAGGCCTTGACAGAAATCTTTGGATCCTCACTGTCTGCAGGTGATGTCCCGGAGGACTGGAGAATAGCCAATGTTGTTCCTCTGTTTAAGAAGGGTAGCAAGGATAATTCAGGGAACTACAGGCCGGTGAGCCTTACTTCAGTGGTAGGGAAATTACTGGAGAGAATTCTTCGAGACAGGATCTACTCCCATTTGGAAACAAATGGACATATTAGTGAGAGGCAGCATGGTTTTGTGAAGGGGAGGTCGTGACTCACTAACTTGATAGAGTTTTTCGAGGAGGTCACGAAGATGATTGATGCAGGTAGGGCAGTGGATGTTGTCTATATGGACTTCAGTAAGGCCTTTGACAAGGTCCCTCATGATCGACTAGTACAAAAGGTGAAGTCACACGGGATCAGGGGTGAGCTGGTAAGGTGGATACAGAACTGGTTAGGTCATAGAAGGCAGAGAGTAGCAATGGAAGGATGCTTTTCTAATTGGAGGGCTGTGACCAGTGGTGTTCCGCAGGGATCAGTGCTGGGACCTTTGCTGTTTGTAGTATATATAAATGATTTGGAGGAAAATGTAACTGGTCTGATTAGTAAGTTTGTAGACGACACAAAGGTTAGTGGAATTGCGGATAGCGATGAGGACTGTCAGAGGATACAGCAGGATTTAGATTGTTTGGAGACTTGGGTGGAGAGATGGCAGATGGAGTTTAATCCGGACAAATGTGAGGCAATGCATTTTGGAAGGTCTAATGCAGGTAGGGAATATATAGTGAATGGTAGAACCCTCCAGAGTATTGAAAGTCAGCGAGATCTAGGAGTACAGGTCCACAGGTCACTGAAAGGGGCAACACAGGTGGAGAAGGTAGTCAAGAAGGCATAAGGCATGCTTGCCTTCATTGGCCGGGGCATTGAGTATAAGAATTGGCAAGTCATGTTGCAGCTGTATAGAACCTTAGGCCACACTTGGAGTATAGTGTTCAATTCTGGTCGCCACACTATCAGAAGGATGTGGAGGCTTTAGAGAGGGTGCAGAAGAGATTTACCAGAATGTTACCTGGTATGGAGGGTGGTAGCTATGAGGAGCGGTTGAATAAACTCGGTTTGTTCTCACTGGAACGAAGGAGGTTGAGGGGCGACCTGATAGAGGTCTACAAAATTATGAGGGGCATAGACAGAGTGGATAGTCAGAGGCTTTACCCCAGGGTAGAGGGGTCAATTACTAGGGGGCATAGGTTTAAGGTGTGAGGGGCAAGGTTTAGAGTAGATGTACGAGGCAAGGTTTTTACGCAGAGGGTAGTGGGTGCCTGGAACTCGCTACCGGAGGAAGTGGTGGAAGCAGGGACGATAGTGACATTTAAGGGGCATCTTGACAAATACATGAATAGGATGGGAATAGAGGGATACGGACCCAGGAAGTGTAGAAGATTGTAGTTTAGTCGGGCAGCATGGTCGGCACGGGCTTGGAGGGCCGAAGGGCCTGTTCCTGTGCTGTACGTTTCTTTGTTCTTTGTTTTGACAACTGGGATCAGTTATCGTGGCAAAAATGTATGAAATTTAAGCTGTGTTTTTTTTTCTATCCAAAGTTTGATGGTATGAAGGGGTTTGTCACTTGATGACACTAATGACAATCTGGTGATACTCAATCACCCTTTCAGAAATGGGAGCATATCTATTTTTTTTGTGTTTTTTTGCATGATGCCAGATTCTCAAAATCTGATGAGTCTTGCTACTAGCAAGTTTAATTTTTGTTATTTTTTCAAAAAACACTTGCTCTGCAAATATAGTCCCACATTAGTTTCCTATTAAACCTGTTAATTTGGTGTTATCTAGTATTCTAGCCACATGAGACTAAATTGAGAATCTGATCTGATCTACAATTTTGATGAGGTAAAATAAGTATTAAGACACTTGACCTCAATATCAATAATAATAATATAATAATTGCTTATTGTCACAAGTAGGTTTCAATGAAGTTACTGTGAAAAGCCCCTAGTCGCCACATTCCGGTGCCTGTTCGGGGATGCTGGTACGGGAATTGAACGTGCCTTGTTCTGCATTACAAGCCAGCTATTTAGCCCAGTGTGCTAAACCACCCCCAATAGTTGCAGGACTATGGACATGTACTATGAGCCTGTGCTTGTTGGTAAAACAGTAGGACAAAAAGCATTGCATGTTGTGTTTTGATTATTGTGCTTTACGTCCATGGTTATTGATTATTGCTGAAATTCTATGTAACGTGGTTGGAAAACCAGTAACATTGTATGGTGATTGGAGTTGTCATTGTGATGAGCTTGATCAGTTGTAACAACCACTTAGGCCAAGTGAAGAAAGTGAGCCCAACCGATGTTCGTAACAGCAGGGTACACACATGGTGAAGGGTGGACAGCATCCAGCCATGCTCTAGATAGCGTGTAGGGCCAAATCAGACAGAACTCATGCAAGTCAACATTCTGGGGAATCACACTGACTGAAAAAAAGTACTGATTGCATCCAATTGCTGGACAAAAAGTTAGAAGCTGCACCAGGATGTGCTGTGTCTGATAACTTCATACCCGAATTCCAAACTTTGGTGAGGGAGGAACACTGCAAAGTTTTGCACCAAGTGGGTTTGAGTAAATGTACACATGATGGCTAAAACCATTGCTACGGCAACCTCATTTGCAGCTGTTCAGTAATTTCAATTGGGTTCATATTTTTTGGACATTGTTAAATATCCTTCTGATATCATTTTGTACCTCCGTTTAGTATGTCTAGTTACAAAATTGGCTTATTCGTCCCATCAGTTGTGTAACATTGTATGATTGCTATATTCCCCTCCACATTGTGTAGAGGGTGCCATCTCTGCTACTCCACTACTGGGCCGATATCTGGGGTTTGAGTATCTGTGTGTGTCTCTCTCCAGCTGGCACTGAAACTTCAGAGGCCAGGGGATGCCGCACTGGGACACCTCCACGGGAGAGAGCACTGGATCAAGCCTGCCGTTTATCCCTAACCGGAAGCCTGAGGCTTATATCTCACAGATATCCAGACCCCCACCAATGCCCAGGTGATTCTCTCTCTTGCCGGTGGTGCAACACCCACCCGGTTCCTACTTCGCTGGAGTAGCTTTCCCAAGAGAGAGAATAGGACACTGCTGTTTATTACCTAACCAGCAGCCTGTCCTGAGTGAATCGCTCAAGATGACCCTAGATTCTTGAACCCGGAATTAAGGTGAGGAATATTTTAACAATGACTTGGTCAGAGATCGCTGGTGAGAGATTGAAGAATTTAAACGACTCCAATTATCAGCAAATCAAGGTTTATTGCAAAACCCAGGTCAAAATCATCAAACAGAAGAAATTATAATAAAATCTTAAACTCTAACACAAACTAAGTCTATTCAGAAAGTACTATAACGGACACAACGAAAATCTTATTGTTACACAGTTTTAGCAATGACACAGAACACAAATCAAGTCCCCTTCCCCAAAGCCTCAACCACTATCAAAGTCAAGGGAGCTTCGCAAGCTGCTGCAGGGTACTTACGGTCACAGGCTGCAGAGGTCAAGTCAAAGGTGGAGAGGTCGAGCCAAGAGACCCTCAATCGAAACACAGCCCCTTTTATATCCGTTTTACCTGGCTTTTTCCTGTGTTCGGCCAGCCCCTTTTGCATTGAATCCATAAGGTTTAAAGTTCCCGCTGGTCCTGCCCCCGTTGAGCCTGTCAGACCTGTCAAGATAGGAGTACCTCCCCTAGGTCCGCCTCCAGTCTGCTTTTTGAGATAACGAGGTTGAGCTCCCTTGTGAAGAAGTTCAAAGTCTTCCATCTGCTCTGGAGATCGCTGCTATGTTGATGGGGTGTTGATTGGATACTGCTCTGGTGGAGGCAAAGTCATTTACATCTGCATGGGGCTATGACCATCCCATTGTCCTGCTTGCAGGCAGGCCCCTTACAGCATTACCATGCCCCTTTGTCTCTGTGTTTAATCTTATCTAGTTGTCTGGCTCCTTCTTCCTTGTAGCTCCTGGGGTGGGGTTTGTAAATACCTATGCCCCTACTCAGCTCAGCGGACCAAGCCTGCTGGGAAATCTGGTTACGTTCTTTTGGCTGACAAATGTCCAGTTTACAGTCTCTGGGTTTTATTCTTGGGCAGTCCAAAAAGGGCCGAATTGCCCGAAAACCTTACAGATGCCCCTTCGATACGTCCCTACCTGCTTGGACCGTATCGACACAGGTGAAGGGCAATCATTTCCTTTTGTGTGGACCGTAGGCCCCCCCTCAACAACATGCGAAACTACAAGTCCCAAGACAGTTCCCTTAATCTAGGCTATCCCTGATTTCATTGAAAGGGAAAGACAAGACCATACTTAATTCAAACACACAGTAACATACACACATTTCACCGGAACCCCAAACGTAAGGGTCCCTGTACATATATCACAATCAAGTAACTGAAACCCGCGAATCCATACAACTATTTACATTTGAATCTCTTTATTTCACTAAGGATCCTCTTTTCTTGGCTGCACTTCGCTTCTTCCCGTTGAAGGCTCTTCATTTGTCCTCCGTCGTCGATACCTGCAGCTGAGAGGTTTAGTCCAACTGAGGCGACAGCATAATGTACCCCCTTGTACAACATTTTCTTTGTGGGGACAAACACTAAACCATTCTCAGGCCCCCCTGGTGGTGATCGGACAGTTGTGAGGGTCGATCGGTTGGGCTGTGGGCAGGGGTCGCTTTACCTGAACCAGCAGTTCGGTAGCTTTTACAGTCATCCCTTCCCTGGGCGTTACACATCCCTCCCCACTGCGGTCAATTCATCCCGTTCCCTGGGTTCTGCCACCTCCTAACAAAAGTGATCGATGCCCCTTGTGGACATGCCTTGGTAGATCCCCATAAACACAAATAAATGCCCTGGTCAGAAGCCCACCACTTATCCCAGCAAACGGTGATCCTGCCCGGTGACCCCGTGATGGTCCGGTAGGTGTTGTCCAGGCGTTCCCAGTCCGAGGACCGGTCCCTCATGTCCAGGCTCAGCTTCCTGAGCCACCACCATCTCCCTAAAGGAACGTCCCCCTCACAGGTTAAACACACCCGCCTGCCCTCAGTCACCCTAACCCGGTCAGTCGCCACCTGTACCTCCTCGCAGAGTACAGAGGCCTCTCCATAGGTGAAGCTCTGGTGGCTGGAGTACCTGGTCGAGTTCGACCCCAGCCACCCAGGCCACCTCCCCAGGTGTGAGTAGCGGGTCTGCTCTGTGGCCACCTGGCCTCCCTGTCCGGTAGTGACAAGAGGGGCTCTGCCGCCAGAGCACCCGTAGACGAAGGACTCTTCTGTCTCGCCTCTGCGGAGTTCTCCCGGTCCCACCATCGCCAGGATCAGCAAACTCCACATCGTCGGGTGCCCCATCTGTAAAAAAACAAAACACATCCTTGCCTCTACAGAACTACCTACCTTAAGGTGCATGGGTTCTATCCAGCGGCAGCAGCAGCTCCCGCTTTGAAGTTGTGAAATCAACATGAAATTGCCGCAGCCTGTCTGTGATTCTGTGTCCACAGCCCGGCTCCCCAGGGTCCTAGTGCCTGCTGCTATCCGGCGGCAGCAGCAGCTCCCGCTTTGAAGTTGTCGCAGCCTGTCTGTGATTCTGTGTCCACAGCCCGGCTGCACCAGGGTCCTAGTGCCTGCTGCTTCATCATTTTACCATTGCACTAGGCGCTTCTGTGATCCCACGATCCTAAATAATTCACACACCACTACACACTAATTAGAACTAGCAGGGGGAAAAATGATATATACAATGCCACCCGTCTCCGGGTGGCCAAATTAAAACTGTGCCCCGCTAAACTGGGGCAGTTCACCTGTTTGGTCCACCGGCTCGGGCCAGACCGTCCCCTCCCGGGGGTTCGGGCTGCCCCTTGCCTCTCCTTCCCCAACAGGGTTCGGGGATCCCTCAGCGCTCCCTCCTACTCGGGCCCCCTTACTGCGGGACCGGGCTCTAGGGAGGTGTGATGGGGACCATCTTAGAGGGGGCTTGGAGACCCGATTGCTCCTTCATCCCCTGACTGGTTCCCAAGCCCAAGGTGATACTTCCACTTCCTCCGCCTCCTTAGCCTCTATACTAAGGCAGGCCACCTGACCCACAGGTAAGGGCTTGGGAATCGTTACTGTCCCTGGGCTGGGTGCTTGCAGCACTGTCGGTTTCTTTGGGACTGCCCCTTCGGGACAGCACCTTGTCACCGGTTGTGTGACCGTGGAGTCAGGGACCTCCCCCACCGTCGTTAATTCTGCGGGGGGTTTCTCCACTACCACCCCCAGTCTTCCCCCCACCTTGCTCTTTCTTGCCCTTATGGGGTGGAACAATTTAAATTGACTGATGTGGCGTTCGCATGGGTCCCACCTTAAGGGATTTAAACTGCAAATAGCCGCTGAGGAAGCCTCCAGAATGGGACCCTGCACCTGGACCGGACCAGGGTCTGGGGCTAGAACTACCCCTGCGCTCCCTTTTTCCTGAGGCTGCTCCCTGGGTAGTCATACGGGTTCTTGTGGTGTGGGTGCGGGCAGGCCCTGGCCCGTTGCCATTGCCACCTGTCCTGAGCCTTGCAAAAGGGCTAAAATTTTACTTATCTCGATGGTTCCTGGGGCAGCTGCTCCTACCGCCGGGGTCTGACTCTCTACTGCGGGAGCCCTCTCCTGCTTGCTAGGGTTTTTACATTCCCTCTTGAAATGCCCGGCCTTCCCACACCCGTAGCATACCGGTTTCTCGTCGGAGGTCCGGGTGCCCTCATGCTTCCACTCTCTCTTAGGGGCTGCTGGCGCGATTTCATGCACCCTACCCTTAAGGGGCTTGTCCTCACCCCTCTCCCCATTACGATATGCGAGGGTAAGTTTCCTAAGGACCTCTTCCTCATTAAGGTCCGGACTCTGCGGGTCGAACCAGTGTTCGGCTTTTGCCCTAACGTTAGGGAGACAGTTGGCAACTAGGGTCTTCAGCCAGTGGGCGGTTCTTTCCCCTAAATTCCGTCTATCCGCTTGAACCCCGCATGCCTCCATATAGACAATCCACAGCCTGTCTGCGAACATGGTGGGAGATTCCCCTGGTTGCTGCTTGGTTTCCCCCACTCTCATGAAAGGGCTCCCCAGATTCAAGCCCATCGCCTCCAGAACAGCAGTCTGTGCGGCCGCCCATGTGTCAGGTCTTCCCCCATTCCCAGAGGTCACTGTCCTGCATAGCTGTGCATCTAGGGTCATCAGGAGCATCCTTATCTGCTCCCCCTCGTCGCAGTCATTAATGCTGGCTGCCTGCTCCACCTCCATAAAATGAAGCGACGGATCCCCCTTTGGAGTTAGCCTGGGTACGTGGGCCACCATCCCCCTGAGCGCGGATGCCTCATGAGGAATGATAATGTCGCCCTCAACCGGTCCCCTATTCGCCAGCCCCGCCGGGGGACCATACCTTCTTTGTCTATACCTGGGGTCCCTGCTCCTCCTCCCCACTGTCCAGCTCTCCTGCCCCGTTGGGTAGCCCCCCTGTCCCCGGGCTAACTACCCATATAGGAGACGCCGCTATCTGGGGATACACCACTGACCCCCCTTGGACCTGCCCCTGACCGGGCGGTCCAAACCCTACCTGCTGACCCGGCCCCATCACCGGCCTCCCAGGCAGCGCTCTGTCCCCATCCCATGGGGACCCACATACGAAACCAGGCGGACACGCCGCCAGCTGGGGGTACCCTGCCGACCCCCCTTGGACTTGCCCCTGAACGTGCAGTCCGATCCCCCCCTGCCGACCCGGACACAATCCCGGTGCCTCAGGAGGCGGTCTATTCCCCTTGGCCTTTGGGGAATCATCCGCTGCGAGGAGCACCTTGCCCCTAGGGAACCCCCCTGGACCTACCAGGTGTATCTGTCCCCTGAACTTGGACAAGGTCTCCTCCAACTCCGTTATTCGTGCCTGGCACGGCCCATGGGCCCAGTCCCCTACTTCCTCGCGAGCCACTCGGTACGCTGCCTGGATGTCCCGGAACTTCCCCTCCAGCTTCCTACACTGCTCTGTACTCCGAGCATAGAGTTCCTGGAGCCTCCGTTCCTTTTCTTTACCCTCCACTATCTGGCAGTGGAGATAGTCCTTCTCACACCGGTTAGACTCGCTTTCCTGTTTCATTTCTGCCAATTCCTCCCGCAGTCGTTCCGCTGCGCTAGCCTCCTGCTCTAACTCTTCGATCCTTTGCTCTGTGTTGACTACCTGCTGAGACAGGCAAACCAGCCAAACTGCCTTCTCCAAGTGCTTTTTGTGCGCCTTACTTTCTGTCCATGCAGCCGCTGCCATTACCGGTTGCTCCGCATTGATTAGTTCTGAGACCCAAGGTTTGGTGAGGTTGACCTTTTGCCACAAATACGAGGAGATTCTATCCTCCATTTTACTTCGTTCCCTCACCCCCTCTGCCAAGTCACATACTCCAAACCACCGGGCTCCTGGCTGGCTCGCCATTGTAGAGGGTGCCATCTCTGCTACTCCACTACTGGGCCGATATCTGGGGTTTGAGTATCTGTGTGTGTCTCTCTCCAGCTGGCACTGAAACTTCAGAGGCCAGGGGATGCCGCACTGGGACACCTCCACGGGAGAGAGCACTGGATCAAGCCTGCCGTTTATCCCTAACCGGAAGCCTGAGGCTTATATCACACAGATATCCAGACCCCCACCAATGCCCAGGTGATTCTCTCTCTTGCCGGTGGTGCAACACCCACCCGGTTCCTACTTCGCTGGAGTAGCTTTCCCAAGAGAGAGAATAGGACACTGCTGTTTATTACCTAACCAGCAGCCTGTCCTGAGTGAATCGCTCAAGATGACCCTAGATTCTTGAACCCGGAATTAAGGTGAGGAATATTTTAACAATGATTTGGTCAGAGATCGCTGGTGAGAGATTGAAGAATTTAAACGACTCCAATTATCAGCAAATCAAGGTTTATTGCAAAACCCAGGTCAAAATCATCAAACAGAAGAAATTATAATAAAATCTTAAACTCTAACACAAACTAAGTCTATTCAGAAAGTACTATAACGGACACAACGAAAATCTTATTGTTACACAGTTTTAGCAATGACACAGAACACAAATCAAGTCCCCTTCCCCAAAGCCTCAACCACTATCAAAGTCAAGGGAGCTTCGCAAGCTACTGCAGGGTACTTACAGTCACAGGCTGCAGAGGTCAAGTCAAAGGTGGAGAGGTCGAGCCAAGAGACCCTCAATCGAAACACAGCCCCTTTTATATCCGTTTTACCTGGCTTTTTCCTGTGTTCGGCCAGCCCCTTTTGCATTGAATCCATAAGGTTTAAAGTTCCCGCTGGTCCTGCCCCCGTTGAGCCTGTCAGACCTGTCAAGATAGGAGTACCTCCCCTAGGTCCGCCTCCAGTCTGCTTTTTGAGATAACGAGGTTGAGCTCCCTTGTGAAGAAGTTCAAAGTCTTCCATCTGCTCTGGAGATCGCTGCTATGTTGATGGGGTGTTGATTGGATACTGCTCTGGTGGAGGCAAAGTCATTTACATCTGCATGGGGCTATGACCATCCCATTGTCCTGCTTGCAGGCAGGCCCCTTACAGCATTACCATGCCCCTTTGTCTCTGTGTTTAATCTTATCTAGTTGTCTGGCTCCTTCTTCCTTGTAGCTCCTGGGGGGGGGTTTGTAAATACCTATGCCCCTACTCAGCTCAGCGGACCAAGCCTGCTGGGAAATCTGGTTACTTTCTTTTGGCTGACAAATGTCCAGTTTACAGTCTCTGGGTTTTGTTCTTGGGCAGTCCAAAAAGGGCCGAATTGCCCGAAAACCTTACAATTGGTAAAATGAATACTTCAAAAAAGTGGTGTGGACTGTGCAGACCTTTGTGCAAGAGTAGCAGCTTTTATTTATTTATTTTTTAAATGAATTTAGAGTACCCAATTATCTTGTTTCACAATTAAAGGGCAATTTAGTGTGTCCAATCCACCTAATCTGCACATATTTGGGTTGTGGGGGTGAATCGGAGAATGTGCAAACTCCACACAGTCAGAAACCTGGGTCCGGGACCGAACCCGGGTCCTCGGCGCCATAAGCAGCAGTGCTACCCACTGCGCCACTGTGCCACCCGAGGAGCAGCTTTTATGACAGTAAATACAAAAATAGGTTTTACTTAGCCTATCAAATTTCCTGACGTCTTCATGATAGCATATCAGGCCCAATGTGCTTTAAATACAGGGGAAACCAGAATGGGAGTAATTTAGTAAATTTTGGCATTTTATTTTGCAAGGTTCTGGAAGCAAAGAAGACAGCCCACCTCCTTTACCAGAAAGAACTCCTGAATCTTTTGTTGTGGCCAATGAATCTGGTAAGATCTGTTTTGTTTTAATTGTAATAAAGTTGCTGAAATAATTTGTTCAAGCCATGTGAAAACTGGAGAATTCATGGGCCCACTCAGGCACATAATTATCTGGACTAAGTACTGCAAATGGAGAGAAGAGTAGAACGGTCTCATTTCTACCTGATAAATTGGGGTGAATTATTTAGACCGTCCCAAGACCCCAATCAATCAACAGTAATTTCAAGTTTGAATTTTCATCGTATCATAGAATCATAGAATTTACAGTGCAGAAGGAGGCCATTCAGCCCATCGAGGCTGCACCAGCCCTTGGAATGAGCACCCCACCTAAGTCCACACCTCCACCCTATCCCAGTAACCCCACCCAACCTTTTTGGGAAACTATGGGCAATTTATGTTTTATCTGGGACATATATAAAATCAAGTCCAACTGTCCAATATAATCAAAATTGCTATCTCGGGATTGATATGTAACTGCTACTTGACATTGTAGAATAATGAAGAATTTTAGGCAGCACGGTGGCGCAGTGGTTAGCATTGCTGCCTCACGGCGCCGAGGTCCCAGGTTCGATCCCGGCTCTGGGTCACTGTCCGTGTGTAGTTTGCACATTCTCCCCGTATTTGCTTGGGTTTCGCCCCCACAACCCAAAGATGCGCAGGGTAGGTGGATTGGCCACGCTAAATTGCCCCTTAATTGGAAAAAAATGAATTGGGTATTTTAAATTTATAAAAGAAAAAAAAACAATGAAGAATTTTAATAATGACATTTTATTGATTTGGAGTTAGATATCTGCCACTAGGTGGTACTGCGTTAGCAACAAGGTATGAATGTCACTACAATCCCAGGGGACCATAGGCTGCTTTCCCCTTTTGAGAGAGAGCTGACTGGTGGTGATTTAATCTGAGGGTCACCACATCTTGGGTGAGGGTCAAGGTTGAGAAGACCTTTTGTTCTTTTTTAAATTTGGGTGCCCAATTCATATTTTTCCAATTAAGGGACAATTTAGTGTGGCCAATCCACCTACTTTGCACATCTTTGGGTCGTGGGGGCGAAATCCATGCAAATATGGGGAGAATGAGGCGGGACCTTCATGAATAACCTCAACGGTGCGGGAATTGAACCCGCGCTGTTGGCGTTGCTCTGCATTACAAATTAGCCATCCGGCTAACTGACCTCCCAACAACAAGGTAGACAGTGCAGGATATCATCCAGTGGCAGGATATGATGCTCTATATTTAAGTAAATTTCAATGACACCTAGTGACGATAATTTGAAATTGAGTAGGGCAATAATATTTACTCCCATAACAATTAATTACCAGCCATAAATCAGAAGTTGAAACATCCTGGGCAATTTCTGTGGATTGCCTGCATTTGGACTTCTGAAGAGTCCCGTAACACATCCTCCAGGATATGTTGGGTCTCTTAACGTCTGAAGACCAGATGATCAGGACCATTCTGCCTGTTTTTAATGAATTATAATTTTTCAAGTGTGACCTGCCTTTTAAAAACCAATACTGCCTGATTAATTTATTTAATTAATGGTGTGACCTTGGCTCAGTGATTGGTGTCACTTCTTCTAAGTGCGAATCTTATGGGTCCAATCACATAAACAAGGCTGACAATTCAATGCACTATTGAGGAAGTGCTCTCTTGGATATGCCATTTTCAGATGAAATGATAAACTGAAGCCTCATCTGCCTGTCCTGGTTAGCTCCGTTTTTAGATAATGGAACTATTAATCCCAGGGTCTTGGTTTCAAGCCCAATGTTTGATGATAAACAACAGCGCACTGACTGAGACAGATACAGTACAAAAAAAGCTTCTCCATTTTTAGCACAAATATTTTTCCTATCCCAGTCAAATTTCTGCATAATTTGTTTTCATGATTTTTAAAAAAAAAAAAAAATTCAGAGTACCCAATTATTTTTTCCAATTAAGGGGCAATTTAGCGTGGCCAATCCACCTAACCTGCACATCTTGGGGTTGTGGGGGTGAACCCATGCAGACACTGGGAGAATGTGCAAACTGCACACGGACAGTGACCCAGGGGCGGGATTCAAACCTGGGTCCTAAGTGCCGTAGGCAGCAATGCTAACCACTGTGCCACCGTGCTGCCCATGGAAAATGATTTTAACCCTTGTTGATACATTCTCTAATTTACCTCACAAGGTTCCATGTTGGTGATGTGATTACCACACATCAATGATTCGTAGTTGAGTACAGTTTCTGCTAGTGGCCAATATTTGTAGTACATCTTACTGTAGCACCCACAGTTTGTAAGTAAACTGAATCAACCTATTAAGATATTAAAATGAAAGTCTTAGAGTGAATGATTTATAGAGTCATAGAGGTTTACAGCTGATTAATTTTACTTTTAACATTAATCAAATCTTTTCGTTTTGTTAGACTCCCTTGTTCGGCCTGTCCATGTTGGGAAATCTGCCGAATGGAGTGGTTTTCCACAAGCAACGACTGTTGAGCAAATAAAGATGGTGAGGAGTAAGGTAATGCACGTCAGTGTAATGGCATATTTAAATAATTTAATTATGTAGATGTGATTAAAAATGTTGAATTGTTGTACTTGAATATTTTTCCTTTTTTTAAAACAGAGCCTGAAAAATCCCCGAAGTTCAAGAATGAGTAAGCAACCACTAATCATTTTTCAAAATTACTTTAATTATGTTTTTCCTTCTATATTTCATCTCAAATCTATTTTGTTTTTAATCATTTACGGGATGTGGGTGTTGCTGGCTAGGCCAGCATTTATTCCCTGTCCCTATTTGCCCTTGAGAAGGTGATGGTGAGCTGCCTTCTTGAACCACTGCAGTCCATGTGATGTAGATACACCAACAGTGCTGTTAGGGAGGGAGTTCCAGGATTTTGAACCAGCGACAGTGAAGGAACGGCGATATATTTCCAAGGCAAGGAGATGAGTGACTTGGAGAGGAACTTCCATATGGTTTAGTTCCCAGGTATCTGCTGCATTTGTCCTTCTAGATGGTAGTGGTTCTGGATTTCGAAGGTGCTGCCTAAGGAGCCAAAGTGAGTTCATGCAGTCTCTTGTAGATGGTGCACATGCTGCCATTGTTTGGTGGTGGAGGGAGTGAATATTTATGGACGAGGTGCCATTCAAGCTGCTGCTTTGCCATCGATGATGTTGAGCTTCTTGAGTGTTGTTGGAGCTGCACTCATCCAGGCGAGTGGGGAGTATTCCATCACATTCTTGTCTTGTGCCTTGTAGATGGTGGACAGGCTTTGGGGAGTCAAGTAGTGAGTTATTGCCGGAGGATTCACAGCCTCTGATCTGCTCTTGCTGCCACAGTATTTAAATGGAAAATCCAGTTTAGATTCTGGTCAATGAAATGAAAAAAAATGAAATGAAAATTGCTTCAAATTAAGTTACTGTGAAAAGCCCCTAGTCGCCACATTCCGGTGCCTGTTCAGGGAGGCCGATATGGGAATTGAACCCGCGCTGCTTGCCTTGGTCCTTACAAGCCAGCTATTTAGCCCACTGTGCTAAACCAGCCAATGGATGTTGATGTTGATAGTGGGGAATTCAGCAATGGTAATGTCATCGAATGTCATAGGGTGACGGTTAGATGCTCCGTTGTTGGATATGGTCATTGGATGACAATTATTTGGCACATATGACAGTCACCACTTGTCATCCCAAGTCTGGATATTGTCCAAGTCTTGTTGCATTTGGACATAGACTGCTTCAATATCTGAGGAGTCACAAATGGTGCTGATCATAGTGGAAAGGTTCATTGGTGAAGCAGCTGAAGATGGTTGATGTCCTGGAACTGAGATAATAATAATCGCTTTTGTCACAAGTAGGCTTCAATGAAGTTACTGTGAAAAGTCCTGAGCCGCCACATTCCGGCGCCTGTTCGGGGAGGCCGGTACGGGAATTGAACCGTGCTGCTGGCCTTGTTCTGGATTACAAGCCAGCTGTTTAGCCCACTGTGATAAACCAGCCCCTAAAGTTGGCCTCCATGATTGGCCTCCAACCACCGTCCCATGTGCCAGGTATGACGCTAACCAGCAGAGGGTTTCCTCCCTGATTCCCATTGACTCCAGTTTTGCTAGGGCTCCTTGATGCTCCACGTGGTCAAATGCTGCTTTGATGTCACCTCACCTCTTGAATTACGGTATTCTGCCCACATTTGAACCAAGGCTGTAATGAGGTCAGGAGCTGAATGGTCCTGGCGGATACCAAACTGAGTGTCAGTGAGCAGGTTATTATTATTTTTTAAAGTATTTTTATTAAGGCATTTATAATTTGAACAACAAGATATCTAAAGAGCAAGATGAACAACACACACCCAACAACAAAACCCAGCCAACACGGCTTTACCTAAACAACTCCCCAATCCCAATTCCCCACCGTCCCCAACCCCCCATGCCGCCTCTTTTTACCAACCCCCACTTCTGACAGCTTAATTTTTCTCAAAGAAGTTGATGAACGGCTGCCAGCTCTGAGCAAACCCTAGCATCGGTCCCCTCAGGGCGAACAATCTTCTCAAGTCAGAGGAACACACTAACCCACACCCTTGACTTCAGGGTCTCCGAGTCCCTCCATGCTAATAAAATCCGTCGCCGGGCTACCAGAGAGGCAAAGGCCAAAACATCGGTCTCTCTCGTCCCCTGGGCTCCTGGATCTTCCGACACACCAAAGATCGCCACCTCTGGACTCGGAACCACCCTTACCTTCAGTACCTCCAGCATGAAGTGTGGTCAGGTTATGAATAAGCAAGTTCAGCTTGATTGCACTGTTGATGACCCTTTCCATCACTTCACTAATGGTCAAGAATAGATTGATGGGGAGAAAGGTGCCTGGGTTTGATTTGTCCTGCTTTTTGGGAAATTTTCCACATTGCTGGGTAGATGCCAGTGCTGTAGCTGCACTGGAACAGCTTGGTTAGAGCGCATAGCAAATTCTGGAGCACAAGTCTTCAGTACCCTTTCAGCAATGTTATCAGGCCCATGGCCTTTGCAGTATCCAGTGCCTTCAAGTCATTTCTTGATATCAAGTGGGGTGAATCGAATTGGCTGAAGACATATTTGTGGCGCCGCCTCCTCCAGTGAGGCAGGGGACAGAAAGAAGTTTCCATACCCATGTTTGACCTGATGCCATGTCACTTGATGTGGTCCAGAGTCAATGTTGAGGACTTCCAGGACAACTCCCTCCCGACCGTGTACCATTATGCCGCCCGCCACATCTTCCAGTTCTGTCCTGCTGGTGGGACGGGACATACTTGGCGATGGTGGGTGTTTGCGACATTATCTGCAAGATAGAATTCTGTGATTATGACTTGTCAGGCTGTTGCTTGGCTAGTCTTCCCAATTTTGGCACAAACAAGCCCCCAGACATTTGTATGGAGCACATTACAGGATCAACAGTGCTGGGTTTACTGTTGTTATTTCCAGTGCCTAGGTTGTTGCTGAGCAGTCTGTCCAGTTTCATGTTGACTTTGCAGGTTTTTTGATACATCTGAATGGCTTGCTGGACCATTTCAGAGGTCATTTAAGAGTCAACCTTGTAAATCTACCTATTGAATGGAAAGTTAAATAATTGTCACTGATATTTTTTTCATACTAATTACATCAACTTTTTCTTTCCATTTTGCATTTCAAAGCTTGTTCGGAATTTCTCGTTCTGTGTGCTCTCAGAAACGTAGGAATTGCTGGATGAGAAAAGACTGTTTTTTCTAGTTTTCCTGCAACAATCCTGGTAGTCACATGATATAATGATAGGAAGATGCTGAGTAAAGAGCCAGAGAGAGAAATCATGGGCCCTGGTGCGTTTCCTGTTTGCAGGCCCCTTATTCCACACCCACCATAACCTTCTCCCCTGTCATGATATTCAAACACACACATCATGATAGACACACCAACAGACAAATCAGCACACACAACACGACAACCAATCATAGACAAGGACAGAGACAGTATAAGAGAAGAAACACGACACCTGGTGGCCAGTAGATCTGGAGACCAGAACAAGGACAGGACCTGATTAACATCACACACAGGGAGTCACCACGTGCAGAGTATCAAGACAGAACTGTAAATAACAAGTTGAAATAAAACAGCGTTGTACCAAATACAACCGTGTTGGTTCATCTGTACATCAGAACACCCAACACTACATCCCTCTCATCCTTCGGGTACCCAGAATTAGGAAACATAGTCACAGTGGAGTCGAACACAGTGGTGTTTTATATAGGTTTAGCAAAACTTATTGGCATTTGTACTCTGCCTCTATTTAAAACCCATTGAAAACTAAAGTTTGTGATAAATGTTACAACCACGGCTTTGTCAGACAATTACACACAACTTGCTTGTTCATATTATGCAACCAGCTCTGCTTCTTTAAACCTGATGTGGAGATGCTGGCGGTGGACTGGGGTGAGCACAATAAGAAGTCTTACAACACCAGGTTAAAGTCCAACAGGTTTGTTTCAAACATTAGCTTTCGGAGCACTGCTCCCCGGTTCACCTGAGGAAGGAGCAGTGCTCTGAAAGCTAGTGTTTGAAACAAACCTGTTGGACTTTACCTGGCATTGTAAGACTTCTTACTGTCTTTAAACCTGGCCCTAAGCAACAACTGGACAGCAGCATCCAAAGACTTGAACCTGACAAACATCGTAAACAATCATCCTGTGTATAAATGAGAATATCTAGAATTAACCGTGGCATACCCCTATTGGCGCATAACTCCTGGTTTACAAGTTGAAAAATGGCAAAGCTTCCCAGTAAATTAGCACCAACCAATTCACCTGCAATAATGTGCAATTTCTATCCGCTCAAGTGGGCTTTGTTAACAGAACAAATAGAACTTGCGTTTGGTGATAAATGGTTCCACATTTTAAGTTGAAACCAATCACACTAAATGTACAGCACGGAGCATTTAATAGGAGAGAAAAGTACTGCCGTGCTGGGAATCTGAAGTATAAACAAAATGTTGGAAATTTTCTGCAGGGCAGGAATCATCTGTGGAGAAAGAGAAATGGGGTGGGGGGGGGGGGGGGGAATTTTCTGACCCCACACGCTGGTGGGATCTTTGGTCTCACCGAAGGCGATCCCTTGTGGCAGGACAGAACCATGCAAAACACTGTACCCATTGGCGAGACCGGAACATCCCACCTGCGTCCAATGACTAGTCGCTTCTGCTACCAGAAAACGCCGTGGGGGTGGTCAAGCATCCTGTGCCCAGAATCAATAATTGAGGTCCATGATCTGCACTAATTCGATGAAGGGTCCCTGACTTCTATTTGTCTCTGGTGTCACCAGACATGTTGAGCAATCCCAACACTTCCTGTTTCTATTGGAGTAAAAACCTTTTTGCCAGCCCTCCAAAAAGCAGTTGTGAGTTCCTTCTTCACCAAGAAAAACAGCAGCTGCTGCCTGAGATTTGGCTTGGCACAACATTAACCATAATTTTTTTCAAGCTCCGGTATGAATACAACTTGCTGAGCCAATAAAATCAATGTGAAAGCAAAAAATTGATACGTTAAAAAATTAGTGATTAATAAAAAGTTGAGAGTTGAAGGGAGAGATACAGACTAAGTCCCTAGGTCCTGGTCACCAGGAAAAGGAATGGAATCAGGGCTTAGCTAAGGACCTTTGTTTAGCTGACACTGACATTGTGTTTGCGTCTGGTGGAGCACAGTCTGAGCTAGCCTTGGTTGAATTTGTACAAAAGTGGAGTTTGGAAGGATGTCGCCTTTCAGCCTGGGGTTTCCTCCTCCTCTTTCTCCCCCCCCCCCCGCCGATATGTTGGGGGTGGGGTAGAAGAGTATATGCCCCACATCGAGCAGCATCTCTCCCTCACTCAGGGTTCTCACTCTCACATGAATGTGTGCGCTTACACTTGCTCGCATGTATACTCAATGACAACAAGGCCTGAAGATGAGTCTGAGGTAGACAAAGAGGGACTGGAGAATCTGGAATGTCCCCCTACTCTGTTAATGAAATCTGTTTTTCATAACAACAGCAGTCATTGGCCCATTAGCCTGTCAATTGAGATGGGTCCATGCTAGATTGGCTTCTTTGGTCACTGACCATCCAAATTGACAGGCTGCTTGGTCAGTGGGCCCCCCTAGAGACATGGGCCCTGGTGATGAGCACCGTCTGTACCCCATCTCCCCAGCCATGGCTGAGTAATCACAGCGATCATTTTCTATCAATTAGTCTTGTGCATGGCATTACAATAATTGAATCCCCCTGACTAACAGCATAATGCAGCTCTTCATTGACTAGCCACATGAGGAATACTGTGACTTACAAGAGCAGTACAGAGGCTGGGGACTCTTTCACCTCCTGGCTCCCCAAAGCCTTTCCACCATCTACAAGGCACAGGTCAGGACTGTGGTGGCATACTCTCCATTTATCTGGATGAGTGCAATTCCAACAACACTGAAGCTTGATGCCATTCAGGACAAAGTAACCTGCTTGATTGGCACCATTTCGCCAACATCCAAATTCACTCTTTCCTCCAGTAGTGCAACATGGCTACAGTACATATCATCTACAAGATACACTCAGCAACTCTTAAAGGCTTCTTTAATAGCATCTTCCACACCTATGACTTTCACCAACAAGAAGGACAAGGGCAGTAGGTGGGTGGGGACAACACTACGTATAATATCCCCTCCAAGTCACACAGTATCTTGACTTGGAAATATATCATTGCTGGATCAAAGGTCTGGCTACATAACAGCACTTGTGGGAGTACTTTCACTGAACAGACAGTGGTGGTTCAAAGAGTCAGCTCACCATCACCTCTCAGATTATTAAGGATGGGCAAAAAATGCTTGCCTTGTCAGTGACGTTCACATCTTGTGAACGAGTAAACAAAAACACAGACCCAGCCATGAGGTGAGGAAACCTAGTGGAGGAGAGTGATGGAAGTCTCAAGTCCAACTGTTCCTCCCAGGCATGTTGCACTTCTGTCTTGAAATCTGCATTCTGTGTTTTTAATTGAAGAAAATATAACCAGTCTTGTGATGCATTAACATATATTTTCTGGCCCACTCTGTATTACTAGCATTTGATGATTTTATCAATTGGGCCCTGCTGTAGGGTATCTCAAAAATACTGCACATTGCAGCCATGTGTCCAAAGTATGTACTCGATGCTGTCACTAATATTCACTTTTTTTTGTTGACTAGTTTAGATTAGGAATTGTAAGAGATAAAGTATATCCACTTTAACATTTAAGGTCAACTTTCCACTCGTGGACAGTTTTTTCTCCTGCACATAAGTACCTTGGACTGCTTCAATAATAGCAGCTTATTTAATGGGCTTAATTTGAAGGTGCCTCATGATTTGCTGACTTGTGTTCATCTCACTTTTGACTTTGTGAAGTGCCAATATTTTAAAATATGGTTCACTGAAACATGTGTGTAGTTTAAGTTTCTCATCTAGAACAGCAAAACTGGGAGAATCACCTTGTCCAAGAATTTTAGATGCATGTTGAGTAACCACGTGCATACATTTATTTTTCCTTCTTGAGGAAGGGGGGTCCCGGCGCTGAAGAGTGGCGTGAACCACTCCGCCGTCGGGCCGCCCCAAAGGTGCGGAATCCTCCGCACCTTCAGGGGCTAGGCCCGCCCCAGAGTGGTTTGCGCCCCGCCGGCCGGCGGGGAAGGGGCTTGGCGCCACGCCAACCGGCGCCGAAGGGCCTCCGCCAGCCGGCGCGTGTTGGTGCATGCGCAGGAGCGCCAGCGTGTGCTGGCATCATCCCGGCGCATGCGCGGGAGGGTTCGTCTCCGCATCGGCCATCGCGGAGGACCACGGTGGTCGCGGGCCAGGCCACCGTGGGGGCACCTCCTGGGGCCAGATCCCCCCGCGCCCCCCCTAGGCCGCCTGCGCTGCCAGGTCCTGCCGGTAAGGACCTACTCCAATTTACACCGGCGGCACTCGCAAAAAACGGGCGGGACTTCGGCCAATTGCGGGCCGGAGAATTCGGGTGGCCCCGGGGCCCATTGAGTCGCGGCGGTCCCCGCCATTCTCCGAGGCGGGCGGCGCGATTCATGCTGGGGCTATTTTTGGGGGGCCGGAGAATTCGGAGGATGGCGGGGGGTGGGATTCATGCCGACCCCCGGCGATTCTCCAACCCAGCGGGGAGTCGGAGAATCCCGCCCAAGGTTTTCTGCAGTATAGTCAAGGAGATTAGTGAAATGGCTAATTACCATGTGAATAAGCTTTACAAGTCATCTGCAGAAGTGCATATAAAACTAAATTAATTTGCTGTGTTTGCCTGGTGCAATTTGAACACCCGCTTGCAAATCAAGAAAATATTAAAGCGGTCCTACTGAAAACTGTTTAAGCCAGTGGCTACTGTGACAACCTCTTGCTTATAATATTTTTTTGCATCATAGCCTATCACAGTTCAATTTAACAAATTAGTTCAAGCTGAGCTCCTTACTCATGCAGATATGAATTAATTTGGATAATGAGTAAGGGGTAAGCATTGTCCTTGTAATGTAACTTTATCTCTCTCTGCCAACATGTAGAACAAATGCTAAATAGAATCTGCTGGAAGCTAAGAAATAAAAAAAAAAGCAGAATCAAATGGACTTGAACCAAAAATATAATAAACCAAGGAGGTTGAACTAAAGAAGGTTTGGAAAAAAATATTGAGACAATGAGAAAGATAAGATTGATACAAAAATAAAGAAAATAACTAATGACGGTCAATCTCCTTTAGATATAAATTTGACCTGTTGAATGCAGTGCTGCTGATTCCCAGGTCCATTGCCAAACAGTCAGGACTCAGTGACAGCTTCTGCCAGTAAGATCTGTACTACATGGTCTTAAGAGAAGGTATCAGAAAGTAATTATGATTTCTAGATTTTAAAATCAATAATTTGATAGCTACAAATATGTTCTGCAGTTTTGTCACCTTCAACATAATGCTGGAAAACTGGAAATTACTATCATTTTGGTGTAGTTCTATTCAGAAGTATTGTATAGATTGGTGTGAACCTCAAGGGCTGGACATTGGCTTAATTGTACACGATTATACTGTTCCTTGAAGACTTTATGAATAACAACCCAGTTTTGAAATTGAGATTTGATTTTTATATTTTATTTCTTAAATTGAATTTATGCATACATTTCATTTCAGATACGCCTGAAATACTGGCTAGTGGGACGCCATTGGGTGAAAAAGGATTAGTAACTACTGCTACAAGGGGTGAGGTAGGCCAAACCTCAGAAGCAAACACAAAGCGAAGAGAACGTGGTTCAGATTTAGGTGGGTACGTGTAATTTTATAAGGCTACAGTAAAATTTACTGTCCTTCAACTTTGGTCGAGTAATCATTTAAATTGTAAGTTAATAAATTATACTTGCAATGTTGAGACCTTACTTTTCTGTTGTTAGCTGTTAATTGAAGCATGCCCCTGCCTGCAACCACCACAACCTCTCCCAAACAATCTGTACACAGAAAAAGGGTACTTTTTGTTTACAGTATTTTTCGCTAGGTATTTCTGATTCACTCACCATCCTGTTAGGGCAGTCAGGTAAGTTGCTTCTGGAACAGCTTTTATATAGAAGAACTTGTACAAGTTGGGTTGCAGTAACTGGGCCTCTATTGTTTGTTCCCTGCACTTGGAGAGAAAAAATGTGTGGCCTTTTTTCTATGGCTCTTCAGCGAAGGTGAGGGACCTGCTCTGAGAAATCGCAGGCCCAAACCCGCAATTAACCACCCCCAGTTTAGCATATTGTTGCTTATTACTGCTCTGCCATCATAATAATACGTTTAATTTAGAAATTGTTGTGGAATTAATTAAAGTTTCTTGTTACTTCACTGCTTTGTTGAATTCTAAATTTAAGGTTTTTGATTCAAATATTTACATGGTAGACTTGAAACTATTCCTGTCAAAACATTTATTAGTATTTTAAAATCAAAAATATTCTATTTTTGAGCCGAATTTAATATTTTTAACTCCTAACCCTTTGAGAAGGAATGTCATTTGATCTGTAAATAACTGAGGACTGATTGACACAGAGTTTCAATGTTGTGTCTTCATTTTTTGAAAGTGCCAGACTAATGGATCTCAGGCTGTAAAGGGTGAAGTGAATTTACACAGTCTTGATCCAGTTTCAAGTGAGACTCATCTACCAAATGAAACAACTCAGATTGTTTGATATTTTTAAATTGCAAAATGATTAATTTGAATAATGAAGGGAAAATCATATCTATGTGAAAGAGATGGTATTGGAACAGCATATAACCTGTTATAAATTTGACTAGTGTACATGATGCTGTCACTATTAAAGGAAGTATAAGATGTTCCGTTACAGGACTGACATCATTGATTACTAAAGTCTGCTTTCTTTTCCCTTCCCTCACCCACTGCAGCCATATTCTTGTTTATTTCTTAAACATGCACATACAATTACGATTTGCTGTGATCCACAATGGTGGAAGTAGAATCACAAGGAAAGTAACAAATCCCTTGTTCTATCTTAAACTGTGTTTTCATATAAGGCTTTATTCTGGGTTATTTACTTCGAATGCATTAAAGACGTAAATTGATGTAAGAAATGTAATGCACTTTTTAAAACTTGTCTAATTCTATCAGTACCAGGTGAAGAGAGTAAAGTCAGAGGTTGAAAAGGAAATTTGTATGTGATACACCTGGTCTATAGTCAATGGTATAATATTTTTCCTATTTTCTCGATCTTCATATATGAATAAGGCTGAATGCAGCATGAAAATATCTGTCAGAGCAACACATGAATGCCGAGTGAGTAAAAGGATACAAATAGCCTTTGGTAGCTGTCTCTCAGCAGTAAGATAAACCCTCTGCATCTTGGACAATGTAGTGACTGTGGTGCAAGTGGAAGGAACTCTTGATCTTCCCCAGTAGTTTGTCTTACCAGTGAATAACATGACAGTGCATTTTATTAATATTGGGTAGAAAGAAAAACTGATTGGCTTCAGAAATACTGTTGTATTTTTATCCAATTTGAAGATTAAAGTCTGCGCATATGAACATACCTAATTGATCCAGTGCTGCTGAATTCAGAAAAGTTCACAGATTTGACAAACAAACTTGATTCTTGCATTTAACATGTTGCAGTTGTGCTACTTAGCAACAAAGGGGTTGAGACTTTCCTGGCTGCCAAGTATATTCTAACCTACTTTGAGTCTATCAATGTTTCAGGGCTCTGAAACTTGTATTATATCTGCCCTTCATCTGTTCACTAGATGTTGTATGGAGGAGGCTGTTGACTGAAAATCAAAGCTCAGTTGAAGAAGGCCAAGAATCCCCCCCCCCCCCTGCGAGAGTAGATAGTTGAAAGAAACTCTCAAGATTATGTTCACCCAAATTGTGTGAATGTTCTTGCTGTAAACTTAAACCCCTTGTTTTGGGGTATTGGAAGTTGCTGAGTCTTGATGTCTAACTGCCCTAACTCGTGCTAAAAATTCTTGGTATTCTGTCTTTAAAGGAAAAGTATCCTTAAATGTTCTTTAACCTTTCAGTGGATTATAGCAAATCCTAATTTGTATGTGGAGTTTTGGCTCAAAAGACACTATGTAATGTAACATGTGTTCATGTACATTCATGACACTAACTTTTCACGCCGAATTATAATGGTTTGATCAAATTTTCTCATTGTGTTCTCATTAAACATGGGGGTTCCTTGCAAAAACTGTCATACTAAAAGCTGACCACCATAATTAGTTTGTATTGTCATTAAGATACTATTAAAACAGAAATGTGGATGCTGACTATCCACATGCAAAGTAATTTTTACTTATTTCTTTTTGTTCTTCAGCTGTCAGCTTTCTCCTAAATGTTGCTAATTACATGTTAATAGAAGGACAGCATATTCATGCTTGGCAAGAGTAAAGCCCCTTCATGGACTATGATTATAGAATCCTTAATGAGCATCGTTAAACTCTGCCTCCATTGAAACAAAATTGTAGACCTGTAGTGGAAGACTGATAACATACCATACTACGGAAGCACATTGGGCATTATTTATTTGTGCTCACAGCTTTTTGGGCCTTATTTTCATTGAGACTTGTAATGACTGAGCTTCCAAGTAAGAGTGTTATGGTTGACCCACAGCATACACTAATGGAATATTGGTAAGTTTGTACAACTTTTGGATCTGAAACCAAAACTGATTTTCAGAGGTCTGCATGATATATAGAATATCTGCAGTTTCTAACTACAAAAGAACTATAACAAATTGTATATCACATAAATGGTAGGGCTGTGGAATGAAGTTAACGGTTTAACTTCAATACACCATATATAGAACACGCTGACCTCTTCTTGCCATACAAACTCTTATACTAACTAATGTAATTGGGACACATATTGGGTGTCTTCAAATACAGACATACTTGGAACACTCCATATTTCCTGATCACCTGTTTTGTTAACATCTTGGTACTTTTATGTTTTTTTTTAAGCAACCACGACTTTGATTTTTGTTTCATTTTGAAAGTGGATATCCCTGAAAACCATGCATGCGTGCATGCTTGTATCCTATTAACACCTGTCACCTCAAATTAAAATTGCTTTGTTAGACTTAAACAAAACTTCATAAGTAACCTCCTCTTATCAGACAGTGGTTTCCTTTCGAAAATGAGCATGCTGAGAACTGTCCTTGTATCCTGTCTCCAAAAATCAGGTAAGGACCTTCATTGTCCTTAGATATAAAAATGTCTGGAGGTGAGTGGAGGGTGGTGCAGGGCAGAGGAAAGCCATCCCATAATCTTGCCAGAGCAGTTAGCATTGAACTATTTTGTAAATGTTGAATCGAAAATAGGCTGGTTGGGCAGTGTTGTGAATAAGAAAAGCCCTAAAGTAAGGTGCAATGTTATCTGGATTTTCAGTACAGAACTCTATCATAAGCATTTGTACCACAGGGTAAATTTGTATTGTGGTCTTAAACATTCATAAACAGGTGCTGCTGTCCCGTTTTCATCAACAGGACAAAAGCATGTTATCTGTAATCTTTTATTGCTTTGGCACCCTTCAAGCTGGCCCCTGAATCTGAACAGGAGGAAACCATTTGGATTAGCCTTTTAAGATGATTCGGGGTGGTTTTATCATAGTAATTTGGGTCTGGAAGCTATTCTGGTCTTCTGAAAACAGTTTTTGCCCAGGCAAAGGAAGACACTGCACATGTACCTTGATTCAAAGCCTTTTCCATTTTACTATATTGAGCATGGATGATTTTTTAAAAGGCTGTTGAATCTTTTTTCTTTAAATCAAACCATGCCCTTTTTATTTTTTTAAAACGGCGATTGCAAAACAAAACCATTCCAATAATTGCCTTTCAAAATTGCTTCAACTATGTACTTTTTATGTTTAACAGCTTGGAAGAACGTATTAATTCCTCGTGTGTTAGAGAACTGATTTAATAATTGATCTAGTTGACCCAAGATAATTTAATTCAGTGCCCTTGTACTATTGGGTTCAGTAACTCCAAATCGTTCTTGCCCATTTCATATTTTTAGCACTTGATGTTAAAATGAGATCAAGCTTTGTGAAATGCCTGGACAATTCCAGTATTTGTTTATAAAAGGAGTGCTGCTGCTATAATCAAAATCTAATTGAAACCCTTGTCCTGAGCCTGCCCCAACAATTTAATTCTGAATTACACCCAAAAAGTCCTGTATTTTCAGTTTTTTGTTGCTATAAATTCTGATTGTCATAGATTGTATAAGGTGCCAACAGTTTAGAAACTCCATTGTCTGAAATAAATGTTGACCTATTAAATTTCATGGCAGATGCACGAATTTCTCACTTGCTTGTCATACCTTAAATTTGTAGATCCCAAGTCTGTTAACCTTTATTTTAACAACGTCTGATGTTTCAATCTGCCCTTAGATTTGCTGTTGCATTTGCGTCAGCCTGGTGATTTTCCTTCTCTCTTTCTTTGCCACTTTATTGCATTTCCACACTAACTCTGTTTCTTTTTACTTTGTTTTCATAATATGTTTAACATGATCTTGATGGTTGTATTGCAGCGAGAAGATAATGCAGAATCAGGTTAAATTAGAAAAATAAGTTGTGGAAATCAGTATTTTTCACACATACCCTCGTGTATACTAAAAATAGTGTATTAAATGAGTAGATGAAAAGTTAGCCCAGCTTTTCCCTAAAATTTGTAGACAACCCCATTTAAAATAAAAATAGGAATGAAGAGGAAAAATTTAAAAGGAATTGAAAAGTTAAAAGGAATTTATGACCAGATATTTAACACAAAACAATGTTATGAAATAAAGAAAAATACAATCATAATGGAAAATAAATCAATGCAGTTTGAGTTGTCAAATATGTTTGCTTGAATTTACGTATTTATCGCCTGTAATTAAAAAAAAATCACTGAGCAAACGTTTACTTAGATTTTCAACAAACGTCAGCTATATCTTGTATTACATCTGTCTTATTTTTTTCTATCAACGAACTTCTTGAAAATAATTGTTATTTTTACCAGTTGTCAAATTTTTTACGTTTTTAGGAAAACTTGAACCTACGCCAATTTTATATTTTCACTTCCTTCGTCCCACCCATTCTGTCTTGCATAATAGTCTCTTGCGAGACGTATCTTTTGTCTTCTATATTCTTTGTGTTGTCAGGCTGTTCAACTGTGGAGAGCTTTGCATCCAAATCTTGTGATGTTCATGCACTGCCAATAAGTGTTGCAGAATATCAATCCCCTTAGGTCATCTCTCTCCCCTCTATAGCTTTGAACTGCAGAGGTGAATTGTTACTATCACTTGAAATCAGTTTATTTGATTTTGGGTAGCAATCAAATGGGCAGCTTTGCTAGTTTGTTTGACTCGGTATTGGAGCAATTTTTTGTTTTGGAAAATCTATTTCAGCTAAATTCATTTTATCATAGAGGTTTATATAATGTATAAAGTTTGCACAATATAAACATTCAGCCATTTGAACAATAATCAGTCAAGTCACTAGGGAAATGCATGGAAGTGGATTGTATAGAGTCGGCTATATGGGGTTACATTGACAGATCAAGTCAGAAGGTCAGTAGGGAAAGTGGATCTGCAAAAGGGCAAATCTTGATTTATCTAATTTTGGATTAAAGGATTTAATAAAATTTAGTCTAGAAATGCAACCAAGAATAGTTTCCTTAATTCACAGCTCTTGCAGCTATTTTCCCCTTCGAAGTGATCCCACTTGTTTATAACCAGAATGCACGTTCCCTTTTACAGGCGTGTAGACCCTGTCCTCTTTCCACTCTTTCTCCCCCCCCCCCCCCCCCCCCCCCGTATTATCAATAAGAGCGGGTAGGTCTGTCCCATTATAAGGAAATCATCCCAGCACCAATTTCAAATGGTCCCTGCATCTACGTGAATAGTTGTGTGGAGCACCCTGCTTGCCTGAAAATGGATATGATTGAATTTCTAGGCCCCTATGTTCATATTTTTGAAACTGCACTGCTCATGTATCAGGTAATGAATTTGTAATAGGGCTTAATCTTAAAAACAAATCAATTGGATAGTATGTTCCATTGTATCTTCTGCTCAATTAAAATTGTTATTTTCTTGTAGAATGTAATTGACAGATATTGGGCTGGATTCTCCACTTCTCAACCGTGTGTTCCTCGCCGGCATGCCGTTCGCTGGCGGCAGGATTTTATATTCCCGCCGCTTGTCAATGAGATTTCCCATTGTAAACACCCCACGCCACCGTGAAACCCGCTGGTGGGGATGCGCTCCCGGCAGGAAAAGTGAATCGCATTTACCAGAGAATTCCGACCATTGTATTTTGCTCTGCATTGTTTTTCATTTAACAAGTTGCAATTAACAGTTCGCTTTTCTCTAATTTGCAGGATTCAATAATCGTTATACAAAACCAAGAGGGCCAAGAGATCCTCCTCCTGAGTGGACATAATGAAGCAAATGTTCAAATGGACCGTAATACAGGAGTGTCTCCCTTCAAGTGCCACGAAAAGACTGAAAAGTAGAAAAATTATTCACACTCACTAAAACAATCTTTCTTACTAACAAAAAGCAAGAGCAATTTAGATGTCTTCTCAGTTACAAAATGGTACACATTTTACATCTATTGTAACTTGCTAAAAAAACTTCCAAGGGTGTGGATTCCGGTGCTAAATATCTCTTTGCTGGGACCATTTTTACCTGCCTTATTTCACACTTAAAAGTATTAAGACTTTTAAAAAAAACAGTCAAGTATTACAGGCCTTAATTTTTTCGGGGAATTTGTTACACTGCTTGTAGGATTGTATAGTAATATAGTAAGTATAAATAGGGAGTCTGTGGACAATTATTCTTTGCTAACTTCCAGAAACTATTATGTGCATTACTCTTTTTATATATGTACAGGGCAGGTGGGTAAATAATTGACAATGTTGCAGGTATTAAATATTCTTAACAGAAGATGTAAGAAATCTGTGCATGATCTAAACCTCCTTGTGTACCATTTTTTGTAAATTATTTGCCCTGAAATTATAGAAAAATATTCTTTCGGGCGTTCTTAACTACTGGAAATGAGCAGGAAATTGCAGTTTAACAGGGGTTGAGATTGTAATAATACATTTGTAAATTGTAAGCAAAAGGATATTTTTATATTATATGCTGTTAATAACCAATTCCACTTTGACCTGTTCATTTGGCCTTGAATTTAGTAAGTGCCTTCGAACAGTATGCAATTCTGTTAACATCATGTGAGCATTTTGCTTGTGCTTTTATGCATCTGGGGAAAAAAAGGACTATCAGTCTCACAAACCTGTATTTTACAATATATTGACCTGTCAGTAAAGATCTTAAAACAAATTAGCTTGTGTTCTTCATTTTTTGGATTAAAATGGACAATTGCTTTGTCGTATTTGAGTAATATAAATTAAGATAGAATTTGAAAAATTCTATATTTTTCAGTATTTGTCACTTAATGTGAAATAGCTTACTAACTAATAAGCCCATGAAAGAATCACATTTGTCCAATTTACTTTCTGTCAAGTAGGTGAATACAAAGGTTCAAAAAAATGGGCAATTTCTAATGCAACTTGAGATGCTTAAATTGTCCTATTATTTGCTTATTTGCCAAATAGTCTTTGACAAAAGTCACATTTTGTGTGGGATTTGATTAATCTGAGCAAGAAGAATTAATTCAGATCACTTAATCCTGATGCCTTGATAAGACATTAAGTACTAATATTTTTCATGAACTGCATATTTTAAGAAAATTATGATGTAGACTGTGGCAAAATCAAAACCAGTACAAGTGTATGTTTTTTTATCTCTAAAATTGATTCTTAAATATTGGCTACAGCTTTTTAAATGAGCTGTTCTTATAAATTTATCATCAGTTGTTTATGACTGATTTTAATAGATGTCCTAATAATGAGATACTCGGGGTTTTTGGAGTTGACGTTTTGGGTCTTCTAAATGCTAACCAAGCTTTCTAAGTGGGTCTCATTTGGTCAAATGGAATAAATTTGAGCAAATGTTATTAAATTTTACAAGCCCAAAACTAAAATATTAATTCATAGGAGTTAATTTATAGCAGACGAAGACCTATTACTGTTCATTCAATGGGACAATGTAAAACACTTGCTACTGTAGATCCTTCCTAATGCAAGATAACTGAAGCTGTAATCTTGAGGTTTAGGTATAACATGCTGTAGAAAAGCCGTTGTTAAATTTAATTCTGTATTTCATTTCAATGTAACTATACAGCTGATTGCAAATATGGAATACATTTTCTTTTAAAATATTCATTAGGATTAATTAAACTTTAGTTTAAAGAACGGAAAATAAATTTATATGAACAGCTAATTTAAAAAAGCTGTAACCAATATTTAAGGATCAATTTAAGAGTTTAAAAAAATACTTGTACTCGTTGTGATTTTGCCAGTCTACACGACAATGGAACTATTTAAATTTCAGGAGTTCTCATTGTGTACACCTGTTTAAGTGCTTTATAATGTAGTGAAGAATTGGTAGACAGAATATTGTGATTCCAGCTAGTGTTACTATTGGACAAGTCAGATTCTAGGGTGGAACAAGGCCTGATAGATCCCAACTCTTATTTTCGGTTTAGAAATGGAGAAAGCAGCTGCTGAACAGAGTGGCCGAGTCCACTGATGAACCTTTAATTTTAAAAAAAATCTTAAACAAGATGAATTCCTTCATGTACCATTATACCTTTACAGATAAAAGTAAATTCCTGCGGATGTTGGAATCTGAAACAAAAACTGAAAATACTGGACATCTCAGCAGGTCTGACAACATCTGTGGAGAGAGAAGGGAGCTAATATTTGAGTCCGGGTGACTCTGTCAAAACCTTTACAGGTTTGACCTTTGTAGATATATACAGATTCGTAAGGATGATACAAATTTTATCTTGTACTCTAATGTTCACAGCAAGTACACCGTCCAGTAAACCAACAGGTGACCTATGGGTCAGACACACTGAAACCAAACGACAGATACCACCACAGATGCTATGCGTCTCTCATCAACTGCCCCAGATGCATGTCACACTGTGAGCCAACTGGATGTCACACTGTGAGCCAACTGGTCTCATTGGAACTCTGGTCTTTCACAAGGGTTTCCAATCTCAATGTTCAAAGTGCTCATTTTGGAATCTCCTCCCAAACAACCCTTTCTCTTGGACGTCGTCTGCAAGGGTCCACATGCAGGTGGATTGCCTGTGCATTCAAGCTTCGCTTTGCACACACACAAGGATATTCAACTGCACCAGCAGAATACCACTGCTTCATAGGCTCATAGTAAGGAGTTACAGACCTTCAGCTGTCTCTTTGAATCTCTGGCTTCTCAGGCCAATTTTACAAGTCTGCTTAACTTAGAACTTTCCTCTACTCTCACCCAACTTCATTGCACAAGATCTGTACATGATCCCTGTCCTTATTCCTTGACTTAGCTGTCGCCTTGGAGCTTTTTCCTGTCCCTCCGTTTTTGGAATCGCCTTTAATTTAGGATGTGCTATCTGTTCATTTTCCTGCCCTGCCTGTTCTGGCACTTGCTTTCAACTAAAACTACTTTTCTGTTTTTCCTTGTCTCTGTGGGTTCCCCTCTTGTTAGGCAACAGCACAATTTTTTCTATCTTGTTTTTGTTTTAACTTCCTTTTAAGAGTTGTAAAACCTAATTCAAAAGGCAGGTATACAAACAGCTCCAGATCTGCTGTCTCCACTCCACTCGAATGAAATTAGACCCAGGTTTCACCTTTTTAACCCATAAATAAAGAATATAAGTTAAACTTGAACTTCAAGATGAGCCTTGTTCCTAACACCTGCAAATACAATTTACTTCTGGGGTCTGTAACACATGAGCAAGGGGGAAATAATAGTTATTGAGGCATAAGCACAGTTTACAGGAAGGATCTGCAAAGGGCTTATGGCATATTCATTTTTATCTGATTTATAATAATAGCCCACTAACAATTCATGAGCAATTCAAAAGGAAAATTCAGTTCACTGCACTGTGTATCTTGATAGTGTTTTGTCAATTAAATGTGGGGAAAATTCAAACAATATTGTATGATTGAGTCAATATGGATATCACTGACTCTTCCTCTTTAAATTCGAATGCTCAGCTTTTCAAAATGGGGAAGTCCATAACTTCTGGGATTTTAAAAAGGTTGTTTAAATTGATGACTCATCTTGTAACTTAGTTGAAAGAAGAAATGAAAAAAGCAACCCATTTGAAATGTATGTGCTGATGAAAGTAGTTTCAGAAAGTAAGTTTATAACGGAATGAATGAAAAGTGGAGTGTGAGTGGACATGTGGTTGGAGGAGATTAGGGTAGGGAGAAGGGAGGTCATGAAGAGATGAAAGGTCTTTGAGATGATCCCCATGTCAAAATGATTCCTTGTCAAACAAGATGATAATTAGGGTAACTGAAAACTGAATCAAAGAAACAAAATATAAAATGCTGAAAATGCAGAGTAGATTTGGCAGCATCCACAGAAAGATAGTTAATGTTATATGGGTCAACAACCTGAAACTTTAACTCTGTTACATTCTTTACACATGTTAAATCTGCTCGGTAATTCTCGCATTTTCTGGTTTTGTTTTAATTGTCATTATCTGCAGTACTTTGCTCTTGTGCTTGGTCAAAGATATGAGTTTTAAGGAAAGTAGAGAGCTAGGTAGTTCAGGGGGGAATTCCAGAGCAATTTACCTTGTTAGCCGTGGTCACAGTCAACAACAATAGTAGTAATCTTCATTATTGTCACAAATAGGCTTACATTAACACTTCAATGAAGGTTCTGTGAAAATCCCCAAGTCGTTACATTCTGGCACCTGTTTGGGTACATGGAGGGAGAATTCAGAATGTCCAATTCACCTAACAAGCACGTCTTTCAAGACTCATGTGAGGAAACCGGAGCACCTGGAGGAAGCCCACGCAGACATGGGGAGAATGTGCAGAATCTGCAGTGACCCAAGCGGGAATCAAACCTGGGATCCTGGCGCTGTGAAGCAACAGTGCTAACCACTGTGCTACCATGCCACCCAACCGTAATAGTTGGGTGAGGGAGGGAGGGGTGTACATAAGAGTTAGATCATAGGAGCAATAATTTGAGGGACGGAATTTGGTGATGGAAGAGGTTAGAGGTAGAGAGAGGGGAGACTATGATGGGATTTAAATACAAGAATGACCATTTTAAACTTTTAGAAGACCAGGAGATGGGCAATAGGTGAGTAGGTTACATGCATGGTCTAGCAATACAGGCAGTGGTGGAGAGGTAGAAATATGTGTCTGGAAGCTGACCCCATGTCTGCAGATAATATTGCCAAAGGCGCATGTTGATGAGAAGTGAAAGGGGTCTAGGGAGGAGTGGATTCTTAAATTCAATTTTTTGTCTAGTTTTCTTTAAAACTATACTTTTTAGGGGCATGGTTTTTTACATTGCTTAAAATGAACATTGACCCTATACATTTCAAATCATCGAAACTTTACCGCACAAAAGAGGTCACGCCTACGCCAGCTGAAAAATGAGTCACCTAGCATAGTCCCTCTTTCCGCCGTTTGGTCCATAGCCCTGCAGGTTACGAGCATACGAATTAGGAACAGAAGTAGGCCATTCTGCCCCATGAACCTGCTCCACCATTCAATAAGATCTCCACTGTTACCAGACTCCTCAATGACCCTCTTATGGACTGAATTGATGAACACTACACTTCTGTATGCTTCACCCAACGCCAGTGTCTAGGTATTTACATTGTACATTGTGTACCCTGTGTTGTCCTATTTCTTTTCTTTATTTAAATGATCTGTTTGAGCTGCATGCAGAAAAATACTTTTCACCGTACCTTGGTACACGTGACAATAAGCAAACAAATCGAAGATCATGGTTGATTTGAATTTAACCTCCACTCCATACCCCTGCCTTTGCTGATAACCTTTCACCCCCTTGTTTATGAAGAATCTTAATCTGCCTTACAAATATTCAAAGTCTCTACTTCTACCATCTTTTGAGGAAGAGAGTTCCAAAGATTCATGACCCTCATCTGTCTTAAATGGGCAAGCCCTTATTTTTAAACAATTACTAAATTTTTTAACTGAATTCTAAATTCTGTCACAATAGGAATCATCCTCTCCACATCCACTCTGTCAAGGTCCCTCAGGATCTTTTGTTCCAATCAAACTATGGATCTTCAGGTGCATATCCAGACATATTTTAAATGAGATGGGAGGCCCTTTATTACCTTTTGGCAGATCCCTACTACCCATGGGTTGTCATGGGTGACTTCAACTTCCCTAATATTGACTGGAACCTCCTTAGTGCAAATGGTTTGGATGAAGCAAATTTTGTCAGGTGTGTCCAGGAAGGATTCCTGACTCGATATGTAGATACGCCGACTAGAGGGGAGACCATATTGGATTTGGTGCTTGGCAAGAACCAGGCCAGGTGTCAGATGTCTCGGTAGGAGTGCATTTTGGTGACAGTGACCACAACTCCTTGACCTTTACCATAGTCATGGGGAGGAATAAGAACAGACAGTATGGCAAGTTATTTAATTGGGGGAAGGGAAAATAATATTGCTATTAGACGGGACCGGAGGAGCATAAATTGGGAATAGATGTTCTCCGGGAAATGCACAACAGTAATGTGGGGTTGTTTAAGGAGCGCTTGCTGCGAGTGCCAGATAGTTTTGTCCCACTGAGACAAGGAAGGTGAAGGAGCCTTGGATGACAAGAGAAGTGGAGCTTCTAGTCAAGAGGAAGAAGGAAGCTTACGTAAGGTTGAGGAAGCAAGGATTTGGCACGGCTCTAGAGGGTTACAAGGTAGCCAGCAAGGAACTTAAAAATGGACTTGGAGAGCTAGAAGGGGGCACGAAAAAGCCCTGGCGGGAAGGATTAGGGGAAATCCCAAGGTGTTCTACACTTGTGTGAGAAATAAAAAAGGGTGATCAGAGTGGGAGTAGGGCCAATCAGTGCCTAGAGTCTCAGGACGTAGGGGAGGCCCTAAATGAATATTTTGCTTCAGTATTCACTAGAGAGAGGACCTTGTTGCTTGTGAGAACAGCGTGAACCAGGCTGATATTAAGGAGGAAGATGTGCTGGAAATTTTGAAAAGCATCAGGATAGATAAGTCCCCTGGGCCAGATGGAATATACCCAAGTTTACTACGGGAAGCGAGGAAGGAGATTGCTGCGCCGTTGGCAATGATCTTTGCATCCTCATTCTCCACTGGAGTAGTACCGGCTGATTGGAGGGAGGCGAATGTTGTTCCCCTGTTCAAGAAAGGGAATAGGGAAATCCCTGGGAATCACAGACCAGTTAATCTTGCGTCTGTGGTGAGCAAAATACTGGAAAGGATTCATGATTAATTAGAGAAACATAGTTTGATTAAAGATAGTTAGCATGAGGGCAGCACGGTGGCGCAGTAGTAGCACTGCAGTCTCAAGGCACCGAGGTCCCAGGTTTGATCCCGGCTCTGGGTCACTGTCTGTGTGGAGTTTTCACATTCTCCCTGTGTTTGCGTGGGTTTCACCCCCACAACCCAAAGATGTGCAAGTTAGGTGGATTGAACACGCTAAATTGCCCTTTAATTGGACAAAATGAATTGGGTACTCTAAATTTATCTTAAAAAAAGATAGTTAGCATGGCTGTGAGGGGCAGGTCATGCCTCACAAGCCTCATTGAATTCTTTGAGGATGTGACAAGACATATTAATGAAGGTCGGGCAGTGGATGTGGTGCATATGGATTTCAGTAAAGCATTTGATAAGGTTCCTCAAAGTAGGCTCATTCAGAAAATCGGGGGGCATGGGATACAGGGAAATCTGGCTGTCTGGATACAGAATTGGCTGGCTGAAAGAAGACAGCGAGTGGTAGTGGATGGAAAGTATTCCGCCTGGAGGTCTGTGACCAGTGGTGTCCCGCAGGGATCTGTCCTGGGACCTCTGCTCTTTGTAGTTTTTATAAATGTCTTGGATGAGGAAGTGGAAGGGTGGGTTAGTAAATTTGCCGATGACACAAAGGTTGGTGGAGTTGTAGATAGTGTCCAGGGCTGTTGCACGTTACAACAGGACATTGACGGGATGCAGAGCAGGGCTGAGAAGTGGCAGCTGGAGTTCAACCTAGATAAATGTGAAGTGATTCATTTTGGAAAGTTGAATTTGAATGCTGAATACAGGGTTAAAGGCAGGACTTTTCCCCAGGGCAGAAATGGCTGTCACGAGGGGACATAATTTTAAGGTGATTGGAGGAAGATATAGGGGAGATGTCAGAGGTAGGTTCTTTACACAGTGGTGGGTGCGTGGAATGAATTGCCAGCGGAGGTGGTGGAGTCAAGAGGGACATTTAAGTTCTCTGTCCATTGGTTTTATCTGAGGTTGAACTAGACCGTTTTGACCCTAAGATGAGATTCCAATCATCTATCTGCACCATCACGAAGATCACCTGTTCCCACTTCTAACATTGCCTGTCTCCACTCCCTCCTGTCTTTGTTACCTCTAGATTTGACTATTCTACCTCGTGGTTGGCCTCCCACGTTCCATCCTCTGTAAACCTGAGATCATTCAAATTCTGCTGCCGTAGTCCTGTTCACCTATAACCCCTGTGCTCGCTGACTTACATTGGCCCCTGGTTAACTGACATGCCCATTTATAAATTCTCAATCAATCAGTAAACCGTATACTCAAGAACAACATTAACCCCATACCCCCCCCTCCTCCCCCAATGCTCAATGGCAACCATTTCTCGAAAGTACATAAACAGTCCCCATGAATTGTAAACCCTTCCTTCATCCCCCTCAGCTCAAACTTTACCTTTTGAGTCAAAAATTCCAATAGATTCCCCCGCCAAGCCAAGGCACAGGGTGGTGAAGCTGACCCCCACCCCAACAGGACCTGCTGCCGGGCAATCAGTGAGGCGAAGGCCAAAACATCTGCCCCGCACCAGCCTGCAGCCCTGGCCGGACCGACACCCCGAGAATGGCTTCTAGGGGCCCTGGTTCTAAGTTCACAGGTACCACATAGAACAGACAGTGCAGAAGGCCATTCGGCCCATTGAGTCTGCACTGACCCACTTAAGCCCTCACTTCCACTCTATCCCTGTAACCCAATAACCACTCCTAACCTTTTTGGACACTAAGGGAAATTTAGCATAGCCAATCCACCTAACCTGCATGTCTTTGGACTGGGAGGAAACCCGCGCAGACACAGGAGAACGTGCAGACTCCTCACAGACAGTGACCCAGCGGGGAATTGAACCTGGGACCCTGGTGCTGTGAAGCCACAGTGCTAGTCACTTGTGCTACCCATCCCCCCGAGATGACAGTGAAAACCTCCCTCCAATACTTCTCCAGCTTCGGACAGGATCCAAACATATGTATGTGGTTTGCAGGACTCCTCCCACATCGTTCACATACGTTTTCCACTCCCATCAAAGAGTCCGCTCATCCTCGCCCTCGTGAGGTGCGCCCTATACACTTTAGCTGTATCAGCCCCAACCTCTCACACAAGGTTGAAGAGTTCACCCTCCAGAGCACCTCACACCACAAACCATCTTCCATCACGTCCCCCTATTCTTCCTCCCACTTGGCTTTGATCCCCTCCATGGACTCCCTGCCTCCCCCACAATCCTCCCATAGATCGTCGACATCAACCCCTTCCCCTTGCCATCAATACCTCTTCCAACAATGAGGGGACTGGCACTATCTGGAAGCTCTGAACCTCCTTCCTAGCAAAGTCCTGGAGGCACCTAAACCCTTGCCCCAGTCCATATTTCTCCCCCAACTCTTCCAACCTTGCAAAATGTCCCCTGGGAATACCCTGAACCCCCCCCAAAATCTCCTGTCCAGCTTACTTGGCTCAAACCTATGGTTCCCCTAATCAGCAACTCCCCTGACCTCGCCCCCAGCATAAAGTGCTGCCTCTACTGCCTCCAAACCTTCAGCGTTGCCACCACCACCGGACTCCCAGGTATTTATCCGGGGCCATCGGGAGCGGCGCCTTTGTCAATGTTCCTCAACCTCGACCCCCTGCAGAGACCCTCCTCCATTCGCACCCACTGGGACCCCCCCGCCCCCCAACCCCAACCAACACCTTTTCGGCATTCGTCACCCAATAGTAATATAATAAATTAGGCACAACTTCTTTAAAAAAGCCTTCGGCAGGCACTGAAATAAAAACAAAAATCGCTGCAGCGCATTCATTTTAATGGCCTGCACCCTACCTGCCAGTGACCGAGGGAGGCTGTCCCACCTTGCCAAATCCGCTTTCACCCTCCCCACCATCCAAACCTCTTTCTATCTCACTTTCTTCCTCTAAGGCACTTCTTAAAACTACCTCTTCAACCAAGCTTTATCATTTTACTTCATATCTGCTGTTGTGGCTCAATATCATACATTGGATTTATTATTCTGAAGAACATTGTTTTATTACTTCAAGCCCATTCATAAATACAAATTGTTGTTGTTCATAACTTTGAATCACTGATTTCTTCAAAAATGCGGCCGCACAAATACCCTGCTTTTCAAATTATTACCATGGACTCATATATCCACTTGAACAAGCAGAAAAATGGCCAAAGGGCAATAACTTGTTGCTTTTAAATAAAGGCTGCTAATATTTCCATGTTCCAACCTTTGCAAAGACTATCTGGGTAACAAAAATACCAGCTTTACAATGTGGATTATTTAAAAACCAGGATTTTTAGGCAATTAAAAGTAAGTTATTTGGAACAGAGTACTAGAATAAAACGAAATTGAAAATATTCTAGGTGCCAGTTGGAAAAATCTGATGGTTGCTGGGATAATTTATTGCCACGTTGCCATAATGCAAATATATCTATACATTTCAGTTATTTAAGTGTAAAAATTGTTTAAGCAGTTGTTCCTCTTCCTCCATTTCTAAAATGTTTGTTCATGGGGTGTGGGTGTTGCAGGCCCATCCATAATTGCCCTTGGGGCAGTTGCGTCAACCATAATGCTGTGGGTCTGGAGTCACATGGCCAGACCAGGTAAAGATGAAACAGATTTCCTTCCCTAACGGACATTAGTGAACCAGACTTTTTTTACGACGATCGATAATGGTTTTCATGGAAATCATATTTCCAGATTTTTATTGAATTCAAATTTTACCATCTGCCATGGCGGGATTCGAACCTGGGTCCCCAGAGCATTACCCTGGGTCTCTGGATTACTAGTCCAGTGACAATACCACTATGCCACTGCATCCCCTAATTAAAAAGTAAAATATTTTCTACATTTCAACATGGAAAGAAAATAGAACACAAAGAATTAGACATGAACCAAGTGATTGGTTTATTTTAAATATTAATGGCGGAGCTGGAAGGTGACATCTCATATTGACAGGTCACATGCAGATCAGAGGAAACGAGTGAAAATATCTAAAATCTGTCACTGTTAACCCTGGAATGAAATTGCTAACTGAGCTCAACTCTAAATACTGAATACGTCTAATCACTGAAGTCTTCATAATTCTTCCTTGAAAGAATTTGGCACAGAAAATCAGAGTCAAGGTGTGCATGCAATTTGGAGTCTCTTTTTCAGTGAAGACTGGGGACAATTCAAAAAGCCTACATTGCAAAAAATCAAAGAAGATGAGAGTCAACTAATTCTAAAGATTTCTACCTCTTTAATATTAATCATAGAATTTACAGTGCAGGAGGCCATTCGGCCCTTGGAAAGAGCACCCCCTTAAGCCCACACCTCTACCCTATCCCAGTGACCGCAGCAAACCTTTTTGGACACCAAGGGCAATTTAGCATGTCCAATCCACCTAACCTGCACATCTTTGGACTATGGGAGGAAACCCATGCAGACACAGGGAGAAAGTGCAAACTCCACACAGTGACCCAAGCCAGGAATCGAACCTGGGACCCTGGAGCTGTGAAGCAACTGTGCTACCACTGTGGATATCCTTGCAATAGATGACCCAGAGGTTTGTGTAGCTAGTTCTGCAAGGTCATTTCCAGATGGTTGTGATGGATCAGCTTGTAATTGTGGGACAAAGGCTACTGGCATATGCCTTGACAACCCAACAATGGTTCTACTTCGCCAAACAACATCAGAGGGAGGGGGAAATTTGTATTGGGAAATATAACTATTTCATTATTCTAGATGTCGTGACGAGGTGCCACAACATTTGGGACAAAGTCTCCTAACCAAGTGAAAAGATAAAGGAAACAATGGTGAAACGTTTTTAGACTTCAGCATGATATAAATAGAAAGTTAAACGGGAAAGAGTGTGGATGATGGCAAGACTAATGTGGAAGGAGCATATACTGTAGATACTGAAGTCTGTAGTTGTATACAACAAAACAGCGTTCAGTGTGAGGCTGAAAAATGGCAAGTAGAATTTGCATTGCAAAAAAAATGCCAGACGATGACTATCTCCCATTGTTCCCTGCCCTCAACATCCAGGTTACCATACATCAGAAACCTCACCAGATCAGTATTGTAAATACTGTGATTGCAAGAGCAGGTCTGAGGCTCAAAATTATGTTGCGGTAGCCCACCTTCTGGCACCCTCAAGGCACAAGTCAGTAATGTGATGGAATATCCTCCACTTGCCAAGATGACCACAATGCCAACACAAACTGGACACCATCCAGGATAAAGTTGCTCCATTAATTGACACCCCAAACACCCACTCCCTCCACCATTGACACAGAACGGCAAGTGTTTACCGCCTACAAGATGCACTGTAGCAACACACCAATCCTCGTTCAGCAGCATCTACCAAACGTGCAACCTCTACCACCTGAAAGGGCAACAGATAGACCACCTGCAAGTTTTCCTCCAAGCTATACATCATCCTGACTTGGAATTATATCATTGTCCCTTCACTGTCACTAGGTCAGAAACCTGGTCACCCCCTTTCTTATCAAGACTCTATCTAGCTGGGCAGCACGGTGGCCTAGTGGTTAGCACAGCTGCCTCAGTGCTGAGGTCCCAGGTTCGATCCTGGCTCTGGGTCACTGTCCGTGTGGAGTTTGCACATTCTCCCTGTGTCTGCATGGGTCTGGCCCCCACAGCCCAAAAATATGCCACGCTAAATTGCCCCTTAATTGGAAAAAATATTTGGGTAATCTAAATTTTAAAAAAGACTATCTAGCTTGGGTTGCAAAATTAAACTTTACATTGCTCCACTTTAGTATGAAGTTGAAAAAATGGTTCCCAATATTTTGAAATATAAGACCTGATTAAGGAGCATTGGCAAAAACTGGGGGAAGCTTTATTGCGTGGATCATCCTATCCAGCCTGAGAAACAAAATGCAGATGAAAATTTACCAGCAGACCCAAGAAAAATCCGTTCAATTGCTTTCAAACATTTTGTGCGATTGGAGACAAAGAGTATTGTAAACAGGGGAATCCAGGTTCAGTGCCCAGTCTCCAATACATTTACGTAAGATTCTAACTGGCAACCAGAATTTTAAATTAATTTCTATTCACGCAAGATCTTTTACAACCTCAGGATGTCCCAAAACGTGTCACACACAACCAGTGAAGTACTTGTAGCCACTGCTGTGATGTCGGAAACCCGGCAGCCAATTTGCGCACAGTAAAGAGCAATACGATGACGTCCGGGTAATCTTTTTTTAGTGATGCTGGTTGAAGAACAAACACTGGCCAGGCCACCGGGAAAAACTCTTCTTCAAAATTTCAGACGGCGGCTTGGCCCAGTTTCAAAGTCGGTACCCCGGGGCGGTCCTTCAGTTAGGCTCTGTCTGGATTGCGTGTTCAAGCCGCTGGAGTGGCTCCTGAATCCGCAGGGGGCGGGGGCGTTTCCTCCCAGCCGCCTGGCTATCTTAAATAACGGACACGCCCGTAGCTCACTCGGAACATCTCAGCTAAGTAGGAATTTAGAAGAAAAATAGGGGAATTCAGTCATCTGCAAATGACGGGGCTTTTTGAAGCGATCATCTGGAGAGTGGCCGACTCTTTATCTCCAGTCCCCATCTCCAGGGTTGGTGAGGTGCGGCCTGGGCCCGGCTCGTGACCGAGGCGCCTGCGTGCAACAGCGCGAGGGCATCCAGACGTCACACCGGAACCAGCTCTCCCCATTGACCACCTTGCTAGTCCTAAAAGCAAGTACAGACATATTATAAACCAAGTCATTTGAGCGCCGCAGTCTTTCGATTTATATGCTTATTACAATAGATATAATTTATATAAAGAGATTGTAATGCCGCGATTTTAAATATTATTCTCCGTAGCGTAAAAACGTTTTCAGTTTCTCTTCATCTTTCAGGATTTTCCCGACCTCGCGCTTCCGAGTGGCTGACTTCCCGTCGCCCCGCCCCTGCCCCGAGGTTACTGCTTCCGCTTACAAGGTTAACGGAAGCCATCCGATATGTGATTGACATGTGAAGTGGCCAACCGGCGAGCGCGTTAGCCGCTCCGCTGAGGTTGGCTCCGATGCCCCAACAAGCGTTGGCCCAGAGAGATTTCTCTTTGGCCTAAGGTTCAAAATGGCGCAGTTGAGTTATGTACGCGTCGTGGTGGAGAAAAGCGATAGCGACGAGCGGACTGACCTACCGTCAGCTCCCAGCGCGGAGATCCTCAAAGTGAATCCGGCTTTGCATTCTTCCTCGGAGCACAGTAAAACAGCGGCCAAGAAAAGGAAGATGCAGCCATTGCCCGATGCTTACGGTAAACCCAAAGTGGAAGTGCGTGGCGCCCCGCCACCTCCAACTAGTTTGTTACCCGTGGGGAAGGGTAATGATGGGAAAGACGGGGACAGAGACCGGGAGAAGAGCAGCGGTAACAGCATCAAACGCTGCCCAGAACTCGGCGTTAGCTCTAAATACACGGTGGTTGCCCCTGCTCCTCCTCGTCCACTTCCCCATGTTTACTCCTCTCTCTACCTTCACTCAAAATCCAATAAACCTTCCAAGGAAAAGTACAACAGCAGCAAAGAGAAGGAGAAGAAACACAGGGCCAAGAAAGAAAACGGCGACGTCAAGTTAATCCAGAAAGGTACGATCCTGCATGTTTTGAAGTTGAATTACTTTTGACTACCCCCGTCTCGTGTTTTTGTTTTTAGTTTGTATTGTTGACAGCAAGTGCGAATGTTGCACCTGAATGGAGCTACTGTGTTATGTACTGTTCCCTGATGAATTTTTGGCGCCAGCCATGCAGTCGAGTTCGACAAATCGGCATCAACTTCATTGAGGAATTGTCGGAATCTAACTTAGCAGACGTAATACTTATTATTGGAGATTTTGCTATTAAGATTGTATAATGAGTTTTATATTTTAAGCAGAATGTGAACTAACAAGTTCGTACATTTTTCAGATCTTTTTATTAAAGTTAATTGGTTATAAAGTTGCTTCACACCCTATCCCTGTAGTTACCTTCGCCCAACTTCGAAATGTGAACTCATGTCACATTTGTTAGCAACGATTAAAATTGAGGTTAAATGCTTAATTTCTGGTGTTTTAAAAAAATTCACGACATGTAAACACTACTTCCAGTAAACCATGTAAAGGAGAAGTAATGTTTATGTTGAGTACCCTAAATAAATGCTTTGTCTTGTTGCCTTTAATAAAAATAAGGTAAGTTTATTTAGAAATGCCACACTGGATGCCTGGTGTTGTTTAATGTGGCACCATCTTAAAGGGCTGAAAATTACACTTTTTTTGCCTGAAGCATAGTGAATCAGCTGTCTCTGATGCTTTTTTAGTTGTTCAACAGCTGTTTGTTGGCATAATTTTAGTGCGTGATACAGGCAAGCTACAGATTTGTTATGATGTCATTACGATTAAACTTAGGGCATGTATCTGTTGGAAAAAACAATGATTTACATTAAAGGCGCCAGGTTTTGGACCTCATAATCTGGAAAAAAACGTATTTTCTATTTTGTTTCCTTTGTGTAAAGCTTACAGCTTTGAGAACGATTCAGAAAAATAATGAATCTTCAAATGAATTGTATTGTTCCTAATACTATGTCCTATCCACTGCACTATATTATTTTTAAGCAGTGGCTGCCTCAAAAAGTGGTGATTATTAGATGAGCAATTGACAGTTCTATTTGGTACAGCAGAGTAATGTATGGCTGGTTTTCATTCTAACTAATTGCAGTGTACACATCTTTAAAGTGAACTTTTTCTTTGTTGCAAAGTTTTTGGACTCTGAAGAAGCCTTTATAAAGGCTCAATTGATGCTTTTTAAAGGTATTTGTTAAAGGACCACAATGACACAAAGCCTATAGATGTAGTAAACGCCACGCCAAGGAGGATGGCAAAGGACTTGAAAAGGATGTAGGTTTGTGAACTGGCAGGTGAGAAGGTTCACTAGAACGATGCCAGGGAAGAAGCAAGTACCAGTTATGGGGAGAGACGAGAGAAGCTGGGATTGTTTTCATTAGGGGAGAGAAATTTAATAGAGTGTAAAATCGAGGGGGTTGATCAGAGTAAATAGTACAAAGCTGGCAGAAAGACCAGTAGCCAGAAGAGACAGTTTTAAGCTGATTGACAAACAAATCAGAGAAACATTTTTTATGGAGTTATGATCTGGAATGCATTGCCAGGAAATTCAATAGTAACTTAATTAATAAGGGGATTAGGGGTTATGGGGAGAAGGCAGGAAAATGGGGATGAGAAAATATCAGCCATGATTGAATGGCGGAGCAGACTCGATGGGCCGAGTGGCCTAATTCTGCTCCTATGTCTTATGGTCTAAAAGAAAAAGAGAAGTGGGGAATGTAGGTCTAATTGATAAGCTCTTTCAAAGAGCCAGCACATGAAGGATCGGCCAAATGGTCTCCTTCCATGCTGGAGAGTTTCACGGTGTATTTATCCATCAAGACTTGTTTGTCCTGTTTGGATTTAGTTACCGAGGATACACTTGTCTGAACAGGCTAGGGCTCTTTTCACTGGAAAAGACAAGGCTGTTGGTGATCTTATTATCGGTCTTTTAAACTGATCGGATAGATGCAGAGAAAATCTTTCCACTGGTGGTGGTGGGGGGGGTCAAAACTATAAGATAATCAATCATCTATCCAAAAAGTAATAAGAAGATAGAATTCACTACCAGAAGGAATAGTTGAGGCAAACATCCAAAGGGGAAAAGAATAGATTTATGTGCAGACAAGGTTAAATGGAGACCGGTTGGAGGAGACTTGTGTGAAGTATAAAGGCTGGCATAGACAAGTTGGGATGATTGACCTGTTTCTGCGCTGTAAATTAATTGAACTCGGTGATGTAAATCTACTCATGTCAGGTGGTGTGAATTTTCAATGGACTAGCTGAATGGAACCTATGCTGGTGGGTTTGTTAAACTATTGGGGAAAAAAATCTGCTCTGTTTTCCAAATGGTATGGCAGGATTTGAGTCACAGTTGGCTAAATTGTAAGGGCATGATTTTTGACATGTGTTGCTAGAGGCCTGGTAGGAGCCAGGTATTTTTTTTTAGAACTAATGAGCCTCACAGAAGACTGGCAAAATAGAAATGTATCTTCTCCTCACAGGTTGTGTGGAATATATGCACATAAAAATAGTAAATGTGTTGATTTAAAAGTTGTATCACCTAGTCAGTGCCTGAGGACTATAAAGATAACCTTGGTCATCTGTACATTTTGGGACATTGTGGTTTGTGTATTACTGGGTGGTGTCATTTTGAAATGTTATAACAACCATAGAATCCCTACAATGCAGAAGCAAGCCATTTGGCTCATTGTGTCTGCATCAACCCCAGCCGAAAGAGCACCTTACCTAGGCCCACTCCACTGTCCTATCCCTGTAACCACAACCTCACATAACCTGCACATCTTTGAACTGTGGGAGGAAACCAGAGCACTCGGAGGAAATCCAACCAGTTGGGGATCAATGGTAACATTGAGATTATTTTGCATTTTCACTTGTCTATTTGGAGGCTGGGAAGAAATGTCCAGCAGAATATTGAAATGGTAGTATTCATGATGGGGGGTGCATGTGCCTTGTGGAAGGGGGGGGTGGGGCTTGATCACTAAAACGTTAAGTAAAGTCATATATTTGTCCACAAATACAATGGCTTTCTCAAAAAAAGAAATTTTTATAGTGTACCCAATTTTTTTTCCTCCCAATTAAGGAGCACTTTAGCGAGGCCAATCCACATAACCTGCACATCTTTGGGTTGTAGGGGTGAAACCCACGCAGACACTGGGAGAACGTGCAAACTCCACACAGGCAGTGAGCTGGGACTGGGATCGAACTTGGGTCCTCAGTGTCGTCAGCAGCAGTGCTAACCACTGCGCCACCATGCCGCCCGGCTTTCTCAAACACAACCAGCTGTGAGATGTCTGCTTTGGCCAGGGAAGGCAAGGATGAGTACCTAAAACGATAGAGAATAATCTTAAGATTAGGAAAAGTAAAACAAAACAAGTGTCAAGACGTGGTAAAAAGGATTGTCGTAGCTAGAAAATAAATCATTCCTTATGATTCCTTATAAACATTGATCATGTTTTACATTTCTAGAAAATATTTAGGAATACCTTTTTGTTTTTCACTGACAAGAGTGATGAAGTTAGAGTTTAATTCAGAGGATCAGTTGCATAAACCTGGCTCGTATTCTTTGAATTTAGGAGTTTGAGGAGTGATCTTATTGAGTTGATTAAGGGATTTGATAGGGTAGATAAAGAGAAACTATTTCCTCTAGGGAAATCCAGATCAAGGAAGCATAATCTCAAAGTTAGAGTGAAGCCATTTGGCAGTCAAATCATCAGATCAATCATGGCGCACTTTCACACACTGGGTAATAGAAATCTCGAACTCTGTTCCCCAAAAGGCCTGGATTTTTTGTCAGTTGAAACTTGAAAAAGCATCTCAAAGACATGTAAATGTGATTGAGATTCAGATTAACCATGATGTTGCAGAATGGCTCGTGGGTTGAATGTCCTACTTGTTTTCCTCTTGTGATATATTTGGAAATAAACTTTTTATTGTGCAGTTTCTGTTATTACGATCCCTGTTTATGTTCCAACTGGATGGGAAGAACCTTGGTTCAAAAGACTGTAACTTTACTTTAAAAAAAAAATGAAAATGTGGAGGAACAGTCATAGCACCACTTTTTTTTTTTTCTTGCTGTTAAAACTAATGAAAAAATTGGATTATAATATAATATTCCTTTGCACCCCCTCTCTCTTCTCCCCCCACCCCACACACACACAATTACATACAGGTTTTAGAATTGACACAGATTACAAGGTACATATTAATCTACAATGGTTTCATTTCCTCCTAAAAGCCCCAAAAGATGCGCTGTTAGGTAATTTGGACATTCTGAATTCTCCTGCTGTGTATCCGAAGAGGCGACTGGGGGCTTTTCACAGTAACTTCATTGCAGTGTAATGTAAGCCTACTTGTGACAATAAAGATTATTATTAGTATATTAACACACAGTCCCTTTTAAACACAACAGATGACTATGGTCAAATACATGTGCTCTACTCTGAACCCAAGTTACATCTCACTTCCAAATATATACTTTAAAATCTCGGTTTGCAATCTGAAGCCCAGTCCAGGTTTTACATATGTCTCTTTTTAATTCCTCTGAACAATACCTTGGTTTCTGCTCACTTATTTCCAGTCGTCTTAAACACTCTTTCTGTCCCATGGTTATCTGGATTGTAACTTGTACTTTAGGAAGCTTGCCTCTTTGCAGCTCCCGCCCTGTCCAGCCTTCCTTCTGGCAGATGTTCACTCCCTGAGATCCTGTCTCCAACTGCCCACAAATTCAACTAAAACTTAAAAGCTTCTCTACCGTACAAAATTCCAGTTGCTTAGCAACACTGTATACCTCTGCTGGTCTATTTATTTACTTTTCATGCCGTAACCCTCTAAACATGATAGTAACACAGACAAACACCTTTGTCCAGCATGAATCTAACTATAGGTTTTACCTTTCCAGGCACAGAAACATTAAATTAAACCCACTTACAACTATACTTTATTTCTAATTTTTACCAATACAAATATAAATCTCTTAAAACTACCTTTTGTTTTCCTAGGGCTGCTTGCCATTTTGTAATATTGGACCTGTGGGTATGCTATTTCTGTACTAATTTGATAGTTTTGTAGCTTTGTTCAGGAATTAATAAATTAGCAAACACTCATGGTATTTGAAGTTCAGTGGCCATGTTCTGTTTGCTAGTTGTTTGTTGAATTTCAGATTGTCTAATTTTGTCTATGCTAGAAGTTACACAAAGCCTGATTGGCCCTGTAATAATACTATCTTCAAACATCATTGCCACCTCTCTTTCATATGTGCTACTGTGGGGCAAACAGATGTTCTGAAATAAAACCATAAAAATAGTAGCAGCATATGTAGAAAGAGGACAGTCGGGTTAATTTTCCAGCTCAAATAATATAATGGCTTGTATTTATATAGCACCTTTTGAGATCTCAGGATTTCCCAAGTTGCTTTATAGCCCATTATGTACTCATTTTAAAAGTGCAGTCACTGGTAATGTAGGAAATAACTTTTGTCAGAACAGAGTTCTGTTTCTGGCATGTTCTTGACAAGTGACCACCTTTTGTACTATCTAGTTTTTAACAGGAAACTTAAATGCATCAGCTTATATTCCTAATGTGTTGTTTTTTGGATTCGGTGGTCACCAGAAGTTTGAGACCTGTAAAAGCTAATGTTGAAACCTATAGATTTGTTTTATTAAGTTCTGATTGGAGGATATGATTGGTTAACAACTACTGCAGTATACTCATGCATGTACATTATACCATATCAAAGGATAATATATACCTTTTATAAATAAATGTTGCCCTGAGGTGACGTGATTACCATGGTGACAGATGTCAGAGATAGCACAAATTAAAAGCTTATCTTCCTCTTGGTATCCTATGTCAGTGCTAAGTATTTCATGGTGAAATATTGGACAAGGAAATTAAGTTACTTCCACTACTCCCTGATTTGCTAAAACCACACACTACTCCAGTTAAACATTTCCACTTTGCATATTGGCTGTCCTTGTAGTCTTGTTAAGAGGCTATCGGAGAACAGTCCACTTGTTCTATCTTGCCAACTCGGAAAAAGATCCATTTATCCCTATTCTCTGCTTCTGTTAGCAAACAAGTCCTCTACCTATGCTAATATGTTATCCCGCACCGCACCAATATTTTGCACAGTAACCTTTGATGTTGCACTTTGACAGTGCCTTCTGGAAATCTGTACGGAATATCCAGCGATTTTCCCCATACCTCCATGGTTTGTTATTTTTTCAAAGAACTCCAATTGATTATTCAAGCATGATTTCTGTTTCATAAAACCATGTGCCATAGAACCATAAATTCCTACAATTCAGAAGGAGACCATTCAGCCCATCGGATCTGCAGCGACCCTCTGAAAGAGTACCCAGACCCACCCACCCTATCCTTATAACCACATCCCTGAATACTATGGGGCAATTTAGATTGGCCAATCCGTCTAAACTGCACATCTTTGGATTGCAGGAGGAAACTCATGCAGATGCGGATAGAACATGCAAACTCCACATAGACAGTTGCCCAAGGCCAGAATTGAACCCGAGTCCCTGGTGCTGTGAGGTAGGAGGGCTAACAATTGTGCCACCATACCGCCCTGCTATAACTTCTTATAATATATTCCACCGATTTCCCCAGGACAGATGTTAAGCAAACTAACCCATTGCTTCCTGCTCTTTGTTTCCTTCCTCCTTGAGGTGGCCCCTTTCCAGAATCTAAAGAATTTTGAAAAATTAAAATCAATGCATGTACTAATCAGCAGCCACTTTTAAGACCCTAGGATGAAGTCTGCCAGGACCTGCAACTTATCAGCTTTTAGTTCTCAATTTTCTCAGTACACTTACCCCGCTGATTGTAATTATTTTAAGACCGACCCTCCCTTTCACTTCCAGATTCAAAATTATTTCTGGGGTGTTATTTATATCCTCAATATTGAAGACCTATGCAAGAGGTCTGTTCAATTCGTCTGTCATTTCCTTATTTTCCAATATTAATTCCCCATTCTCACTCTCTAGAGGGCCAGTGCCCACTTTACTTTTTTAAATTACCTGTAGAAATTCTTATATTTAAAAAATATTTCTAGCTAGTTTTGGGCAGCACGGTGGCGCAGTGGTTAGTGCTGCTGCCTCACGGCGCTGAGGCCCAGGTTCGATCCCGGCTCTGGGTCACTGTCCGTGTGGAGTTTGCACATTCTCCCCGTGTTTGCGTGGGTTACACCCCCACAACCCAAAGATGTGCAGGCTAGGTGGATTGGCCACGGTAATTTACCCTTTAATTGGAAATTGGATTGGGTACTCTAAATTTAGAAATATATATATATATGTTTCTAGCCAGTTTTCTCTTGCACACTAATCTCTCCCTCCATTGATCTTTTAGTTATTCTTTGCTGTTCTTTATATTCTGAATGATCTTGTGACCTGCCAAATCTTCACGGAATTATGCGATTTTTCTTGCAGTTTGATACTACCTTTAACTTTATTTTGCCACGGATGGTGCATCCTTCCCTTCGAGTCTTTCTTTCTCACTGGAATGTATCTTTTTAAGTATTCTGAAATATCTCCTTAAATGTATGCCGCTGTATCTCTACTGACCTATCCCTTAACCTAATTTCCCAGTTCACTTTAGCCAGTTCTGTCTTCATGCTTTCATAATTACCCTTATTTAAGATATAGTTCCAGGTCAGGAGGTTTAGAGGGGAACATGCAGGTGGCGGTGGTGGCATTGTCATGTGTCTACTGTCCTTGTCCTTCAATGGTATAAGTCATGGGTTTGGAAGGTGCTTGAAAGAGCCTTGGTGAGTTCCTGCAGTATATCCTACTGCCACTGAGGAAGGAGCAGTGCTCCGAAAGCTAGTTATTTGAAACAAACCTGTTGGACTTTAACCTGGTGTTGTAAGACTGGTTATAGAATTATATAGAATCATAGAAGTTACAGTGCAGAACGAGACCATTCGGCCTACCCAAGCCCACACTCCACCGTATCCCAGTAACCCCACGCAATCTTTTTTTGGGACACAAAGGGTAATTTAGAATGGCCAATCCGTCTAACCTTCACATCTTTGGGCTGTGGGAGGAAACCGGAGCACCCAGAGGAATCCCACACAGACACTGGGAGAACGTGCAGGCTCTGCACAGACAGTGACCCAAGCCGGGAATCCAAACCTGAGACCCTGGAGCTGTGAAGCAACTGTGCTAACCAGGGTTCCATTGCCTACACAAAGGCTGCTTCGCTGATGAGAATTCTTGCTGGCTTGGCTGTTTCAGTATGAATTCTGTATTTTCCTATCTCTCTCAGCTGTTAGACGTTTTAGTTGCTGTGATATGAAGAGTCTAAAGTTCTGTTCCTTTCTCACAAACACACATTTATTTCCTTCCAACCGCCTTTGCACAAATCTCTCACTATACATCACCAAACAGAGGCCACCTGAAGCTCCTTTACATATCAGTGTCAATTAATGGATACTTAACATAAATGAGACAACTAATTGGAATGTCTCTTAACCCATTACTTAACAGTCTCCCCTTCATTGGAGAAAAAAAAATTAGATGAAAGCAAATTTTCAAGAAATTCAAAAACACACACATGATTCTCCCCCCCCTTTTTGTTTTTTGTTTGGACGAGAAAGAAAAAAAAACAGTCACAGAAACAAACGCCCTTCATTAACAATATCCAAAAGTTTCTGTGAACTCGCCCCTCTTTTCCTAAAACAGTCTGACAGTTGATAGCTCCTGACGACCCATTTAATTTTTCTTATTTCCCCTCTGTCCGATATCTGCTTCAAATTTGCAATGTCTATCCGTAACCTCTTTTCATTGCCACTTTTTGTAGAGTGCACATTTTCCCACAGGGATTTATTGTCAATGTGACAGTCAATAGATATATTGCCCAAATCCATTAATCCCAAAATTTCTGTCAATATCATATTTATATAAAAGGCCATATCCACCGCCTCTACAAGGCTTAACGTCTCAGCAGCCAAAGTGCTTTTTACCACTCTCCTTACTTTCTTTGTTTCCTTCACAAGCGGGCAACATTTACCATTGTTCCCCCAAGAGGAAAATTATAAAACCTGCGCTTGAAACTCCCATCACATAAATTTGCGTAGGGTGCATTGCTGAGTTTCAAGTGCCTACGGTCACCTAAAACCGGGAACTTCAAAACACACACCTACATTTTTAGTTTGGCCAGCGCTTTATTTGCTCTTATTATGTCTTCCACTTTGGGATCATTCATTTTTGTACTTGACTCTAAGACATCAAAACTCATGTCCGGTCTAGTCTGTCTACCTAACCAGTTCAGTTGCCCAATTAAACTTCGCAGTTGCTCTTTTTCTATCTTTGAAACCATTGTGTCTTTATGTGAAACTCGGCCACGACTAATTGCTATTGGGCTGTGCTTTCCAAAAACGATTGCTGACGTAAAGTTGCCCCTAACTTAGTCTGTCCAATTTTCAGTCCAATATATTTAAATGCATCGGAAGCCTGACTTTTTCATAGAATTTACAGTGCAGAAGGAGGCCATTCGGCCCATCGAGTCTGCACCGGCTCTTGGAAAGAGCACCCTACCCAAGGTCAACACCGCCACCCTATCCCCATAACCCAGTAACCCCACCCAACACTAAGGGCAATTTTGGACACTAAGGGCAATTTATCATGGCCAATCCACCTAACCCGCACATCTTTGGACTGTGGGAGGAAACCGGAGCACCCGGAGGAAACCCACGCACACACTGGGAGGATGTGCAGACTCCGCACAGACAGTGACCCAAGCCGGAATCGAACCTGGGACCCTGGAGCTGTGAAGCAATTGTGCTATCCACCAGGCTACCGTGCTGCAACGTGACTTCCAACCCTGAATTCTTTCCTCAAATCAGAGATTACAATAGCTTCAAAATCACTAGTCCCACCCCACAAAAAATCATCGGCATGTATCATAAAAATGCCAGAAAGATTTTCTTTATAGTGCCAGTAAAACATTGCAGGATCTGCTTTCAACTGGCAACAGCCTAACTTTAACAAAACTGACCTGACCGAAAAATACCAGACTCTAGATGCATCATTTAATCCATATACATATTTGTTCAACTTCCAGAGTACCCCTTCTGTGTTAGCTGCTTCTTTTAGGAGGACGGAGAAAAATGTTTCTCTGGAGCTGATGCCCCTGCAAAAAGGCAGCTTTTATATCTATAGATTTGCATTCCCATGCCTTTGTGGTTAATAGAGCCAAGAAGATCTTTAAAATAACCTTTCCAGCTGTAGGTGAATCTACCCTTAAATTCTGATCTTCTAAATTTTCTTCAAATCCCCTTGCCACAAGCCTGGACTTTGCCTTACAAGTTCCATCCGGAAGAACCTATTCCGTGCAAATCCATCTGTGGGATAGAGCTCTTTGTCCCCTATCCGGTACTTCCGTGTATACCCCAAATTCACTCCAACTATGGAATTCTTGCTGTTTAGGTTCTTTAATAACTTTTTCATCTAATTTATTTGAAGCCACCAAAATCTCACGTGCATGTGGGCTTCTACTCCTATTAGTATTCGTAGTCTTACTCGTGTTCCGAGATCTTGATAAATTACGTCCCCTCTCCCGCCTGGTATCTCGTTCTGTACTGCTACTGCTTGATCTTTCCCTTCTGCTGTGGGATGTCCTTTCAATAGTTCTCGACCTTTTCCTGCGGAGCTGTTCATTATCCGATGTACTATCTGAACTGGCACTGTGTTTCTGTGCCCTCCATTTTTGAACTTCGTTTTCCCAATCCGTTGTCTTTACTCCTTCCCCTGAATGCTGTACATTCAACCAATGTTTATACTTTCCAGTGGCCCTCCCTGCTCTACTAATAACAGTTGCATCCTTCCATTGACTAGACCCCATCAGGCAAGTATGTCACTTTTGTACCAACTTTTGGCAGTTGCCCTTTCGGGTAAATGGCCTGTTCTAATTCATCAGAAGTGTTGTGTTCCTCCACAGAAACCCTGTCTATATCAGTTAATTGGTCCTCATAGTTCTGTAACACATGCGTACCAGGTGACTCTGGTTCCTCGTCATGTCTGTTTACTCGGTCTAAATTTGTAATCTGTACCCATTATCCTTGAGGAATGTACCCTAACAGTTTGATTACCATGTTGCAAAATAATTGTTTTCCCATCTATGCCTATGATCTTCCCTGGGCCTTTCCATTCATTAGAATTGTCTCTCTTATAGTATACCATGTCTCCTTGCTGAAAAACGGCATCTGATGGCCGTACGTTATGTCTTTAAGCTCTGTGAATTCTTTCAGAGACTTCTGCTTCCAAAAAAGCTTTTCTACTGCTATGTAATGCATTTAAATGTTCAGCAAAACCAGAGCTAATTGTAGTCCCCTCCCAAGCTGGAGGCTGGTCATCCAAAATGGATGGAATTTTAGGATTTCTACCAAACACTAATTGATAAGGACTATAGCCCCCAACCATCTGCAATGAATTCTTTGCCATGTACTGCCCATGCTAAAGCTGAATTTAGCCTGCAATTTGGTCGATCTGCCAAAATTTTCCGAAGCATGTCATCGATGACAGCATGATTTCTTTCACAGGCACCATTACTAAATGGGCTTTCTGCAGCCGTATTCATAACTCTGATATTCATATTTTCACACATATCCCTAAACTCATCATTAGCAAATTCTCCCCCATTGTCCGTAAGGAATTTTGTCGGTGGACCCATTCCTGTCCCTATCCATTTTTCCACGATTTGATCCAGAATTACTCTCTTTTCTTTACTTCGTACAATCGTTGATTGACTAAATCTGGTTGCTAAATCTACAAAATGCAAAATAAATATATTATTTGCTTTATCCCAGATCTTAAGGTCCATGGCCACAATGTCGTTAAAATCCCTGGCCAAAGGTAGAGTTACTATCGGTCGTGCTGGTGTTCTTCTGTACTTCCTACAAACTTCACAGCGGTCACTAACCTGTTCTATCAGTTTAGTATAGTTGTCATCCCTTACCCCTGCATCCTTTAATAAATTTTTCAGCCTCCGAGGAGACTGATGTGCAAATTGCCTATGCAGTTTTAATACCACAAGCTTTTTATCAGCTAAAGTCCCTTTTTCAACTGCCATTAACACATCCTTAACCACTCTACTTGAAATATTATTTGTCAGTAATGGAATACAATAGTGTCCCGACTGTGTAAATTGTAAGTCCACCGTCTTTCCGAAAACTGTTGCCTTATCCTGTTCCATATCCAGTTTCATGTGTGCTTTCTTCATCGACGGTCTGCTCAGAAGCAAAGGTATCTCACTTGATACAACATCCGTGCTAATGAAATGATTCACTCCGGCAATATTGCAAGGGATCACCACTTTTTTCAGCGACTTCAGAGTATTATCATCCCCAAACCTGAAACTGGTGGAACTTTCAAATTCCTTAACCTTGTTACGATTTTCAGCATTCAAAGAGTCCAGGTAACATTTTAACCAGTCAATTCCACACATAGTAGATGTGCAGCCACTGTCCAATACAGCACAGTTGAAGGATTCTGCAACCAACACCCTCATTACCGGCGTAAAAGGGGCTAGTTTAGCACAGGGCTAAAGAGCTGGCTTTAAAAGGCCAGCAACACCATTCACTTCCCGTACCAACCTCCCCGAACATGTGCCGGAATGTGGCGACTAGGGGCTTTTCACAGTAACTTCATTTGAAGCCTACTTGTGCCAATAAGCGATTTTCATTTCATTAAAACTGCTTGTCAATAGGACAATGCCTTCTTTCTGGTCACTATCTTTTTCCTCTTCTGACTCTTCCGTGTCATGTGTCACTTCAAACACTCTATCATAACGAGTTGGACAGTTGAAAGCATAATGGTATTGAGAGTCACATCGAAAACATCGATTTATCATGCCCCGTGCATTTCTTGGGTTCATCTTCCTATTGTAGGTTCTAACTGGGTTTCTGTCTTCATAATTTCCTTGTCTCGGTCTCCGTCTATAGTCTTGAGCCCTGTTCGTAGGCATACGATTTCGCCATCCTGTTACTAGTGCATCTTCCATATTCTGCCTTATTGCAGGCTGACCTATTTTGGTCATCAGAGCCATCGGAATCGAATGTTTCCCCAGAAACGTTTGTAAAGCTTTTGTCATCTGTCCGAATAAGATATCCTTATCAGTAAACTGAACTCCTGTCAAAACCAGGAGCCTATCCATGTTGCTCACTCTAGCACAGTCAAGTAATTTAAAGGCCAACACAGACTGTGGAAATTCCAGGTTGTGTTTCTGCAGTCTTTTATATAGTCTGCCAAATTCCATTATATAGTCTTCCATGGAGATATCCTCCATTTTCCAGAACTTATCAAAATCTGACCATGCTTCATACGCACTTAAGTCATCTTTCTTATAAATCTTATCCATATAATGTAATATAGTCTCCAGACCTTCTGAGTCTAACTCTTCCAATTCCAGCTCAGAAAGCACTTTGTTTCGGATTTTACTGCCATATGGTAAAGAAAGAGCCAATGCTATACCTTGTTTTCTCTTTCCCAAAGCAGTTACCTTAGTCCACATAACTACTGCACTTCTCCATTGGTCGTATGATTCCCTTTTAGAAAATAAGGGAGGATAGTCATATACAGCCATCATTATCCTCGGTTCAGCCATATATCCCTCTTCTTTTTTTTTTTTCTTTTCTCCCTCACTCCTTGGTTTGATCTGGAAAAGTTGAATCTTTCAACCCTTCACATTTACACAGCAACCATCCTCTGCTACCAATTGTTAGACGTTTTAGTTGCTGTGATATGAAGAGTCTAAAGTTCTGTTCCTTTCTCACAAACACACACTTATTTCCTTCCAACAACCTTTGCAGAAATCTCTCACTATACATCACCAGATAGAGGCCACCTGAAGCCCCTTTACATATCAGTGTCAATTAATGGATGCTTAACATAAATGAGACAACTAATTGGAATGTCTCTTAACCTATTACTTAACATCAGCAATGTGGTCAAGTATCCCATTATGCCTTGCGAATCTTTCACAAGTGACTATATGTATATTTCAGTATTATTCTGCCTTAAAAATGCATTTCTGTCTAATAGGTGCCGCAATTTAGGAACTACATTTTCTATGATATTTTCTACGATTGCTGTATAGTTCCATTCTGTAATTAACCCTGTTTTCGCTAAACTACACTATATTATTCTTTTCTTTTATGCTTTCCCGGCTGTCGGTTTTCCCCCAATAGATAGCAGCTTTTCCTATCTTCCCCCCTCCCTTCAGGTTCCATGAGTGAATAAAGATATGAAAGAACAAGAGAAGTTTAAGAAAGAGGCATACATTAAGTACATAGGTGGCAGTAGAAAATGATATGAGCAATGAGATTAATGCATTTAAAATATATAAAAAATTAAATGAATTCGAAGAATATAAAGCCCATGGTCAAGATGATTTGCATCCTCCTATTTTAAAAGAATCTCGGGAAGAGATGGCAGAAGTGTTACTACTCCTGTTTAATAATTTGTTAAAGAAAGGCCAGAGGACTGACATAGCTAATATAATTCCTATACTTAAGGGAGACAGAACACGGTCAGGGAGTTGTTGACCAGTCAGCTTCATATCAACAATTGGCAAAGTAATGGAATCCTTACAAAAGGAGAGACTTTTTAAAACATCTAGAAATTAGAAATATAATAATGAGTAGGTAGTATGGATTTCAAACCTTTATTGATTGTTTTGAGGTAACAAAGTGAGTCAACAATGATAATACAGTACTTGTAATTTATTTGGATTTTCAAAATGCCTTGGATAAGGTACCTCCTAATAGACTCATGAATAAGGTTAGTGAATGTGGCGTCAGGGGACAAATGCCAGAACTGACTGCTAGCTGGTTTAAAGATAGACAGCAGAGTGGGAATGAAGGTAGCTATTCAGAGTGATGGTAGGTGGGAGTGGTATTCCACAAGGGCTAGTGCTGGAACTACTTTTGTTCGCAATTTAAATTTGAACTTTTGAATCAAAGACAATATTTTGGGGCGGCATGGTGGCTCGGTGGTTAGCACTGCTGCCTAAGGCGCTGAGGGCCCGGATTCGATCCCGGCCCTGGGTCACTGTCTGTGTGGAGTTTGCACATTTTTCTTGTGTCTGCGTGGATTTCACCCCCACAACTGAAAGATGTGCAGATTAGGTGGATGGAACAGGGGCAGCACGATGGCGCAGTGGGTTAACCCTGCTGACTCCCAGGTTCGATCCCGTCTCTGGGTTACAGTCCGTGTGGAGTTTGCACATTCTCCCCGTGTCTGCGTGGGTTTCACCCCACAGCCCAAAGATATGCAGGTTAGATGGATTGGCCACACTAAATTGCCCCTTAATTGGGAAAAATGAATTGGGTACTCTAAATTTATTTTTAAAAACCAACATTGATGAACATGAGTAGTACCTCTTGGTAGGAAAAATGGGGAGGTCTCTTCTTACTTGGGAAGTGCAAGTCTAAGTTGGGTAATGAAACAAAAGCATCTCAGAGTACAAATACATCAATTACTATAAGTTGCCTTACAGGTTCATAAAAAAGCAAACCAAGCACTAAGCTTTTTTTCTAGAAGAATAGAATCGAAAAATAGGTACGTTATGCTAAGTCTCTGTCAAACAATTAGAGTACTGCATGCAGTTCTGGTCACCAATTTATAGAAGTTATCGGGACACTGCAAAGAGTTGAGAGAAGATTTACAAGGATGATGCCAGAAATACAAGGGTATACATATCAGGAAACAATTGATGGGTTGGGTTCCTTTTCACATAGAAAAAGGCTGAGGGGCGACCAAAGAAAGCTCTTAATAATTATGAAACGTTTTATTAGAGGAGTGGTTGCAGAGAGAATGTTTCTTCTGCTGAAGAAGGAGCATGACAAGCGGTCATCAATATCAGAAATTCAATAGGAATTCAGAAGAAAGTCCTTAGCCAAAGAGTGGTGAGACTATGGAACTCACTACCACATGGCGTGGTTTAAGTGAGTAGTACTGAGGCTTTTAATGTGAAGCTAGACACAAACATGGAGAAGAGAATAGAGAAATGCAATGGGAGATTTAGAGGAGATAAGATGCGGAGCATAAACTCTGAGAGACTGGTTGGACTGAATGTCCTGTTTCTGTGCTGCATTTCCTATATAATCCTATGTAAATACAAGTTATTTCCTTGCTGCCATTTACTGCCGTGTATTTCTAATTTCTCCTCTTAGACCGTTCCTTTAAAATCTGAAGAAAAATATTTTTCAGCCTTTCCACATAACCTCTTTCTCTAATGCTAGGAATCAGTCTTAACTCCCCACTGCACTAATTCTAAGATTTGAGTCTTTTGCCCCCCTCTAACTAAAGCAGCAGGCGAGCTCTGTACTGCATATGCATGACTTCATTTGAATTATAATTTTTGACTATTTGGGTTTGCTCTTGCTTTAACGTTATCGATCGCTGCTCCACAGTGAGTTTGTTGAGCAGTAAAACTACAAAGATCTCTTTCTACTTTAAGCTAAAATTGTATCCTTTTTCAGAGAACTTTGTTAAAGACCTTTTGGATGTCCAGGTATATTACATTGCATATCATTTTTCTCCTGAAGCTTTGGTGCAGTCTTTAGATTCTGCACTACATTGATTTACTAATATCTATTTGATTGAATGTCAAGCTCTGCATTCTTTGGTGTGATAAGGAGGAACACCTAAGGCAGGTGTGCATGGAACGTTTTACATTATTCATGCTGTTTCCTGTCTGGAGGATAATTTCCTGGTTTTCAAAGGAATTGGGTAGAATCCATAGGCTCAAATGGCTGCCTAACCTCTCATTGTATTTTATTCAGTACTAACATTTGTAGATTTTGAACTTAATATTATGTTTAAGCAGTGGTGGCACATTTTCCGTATATAGAATTAGTAGATTCCCTGCTATGGTGATTGAACCATTGAGTTCAGCTCTAAGTAGAAGTTTTAATTGTTTTGAAGAATATCACCTCAGGCCATTCCTATAGTTCTTCTTGCAGCTGGATCAACAGCAATTTTGGCAGTATTCTGTATGCAGGTTCATGCGTTCTAACTGAGGTATGAAGAAGAAAGAAATGCAGAATAGGGAAGAAGTAGGAAAACCGTCCAAAAGAACAAGGAAAACAATTAACAAGACATAGCAAATAGTTTGAGAAAAGCTACATATGTAAACCTGATTGAAATTGAAGAGCCTACAGGAAATAGGTAATTTGGTTCTACTGTTCTGTTAAAACTTGAAATTTCACAACGGTTGAAAAAAATGTCACAAATTTGTTGAAGCTATAGATATTTTCTGTTTCATCTGCTTGCAGGTAACAGTGAAAAACGGAAACTTAGTACAGAAGAATTCCAGTTTAAAAAAATAAAGAAGAAAAAGAAAAAGAAACACAAGGAAAGTGAAAAACGGAAACAGCCCAAAATGTGCAGCAAATCTATTCAAACAATTTGTTCAGGGCTAATGTCAGAAATCAAAGAACAGCAAGTGACTTCAATAGAAGATGGGAATAGGCTAGCCATTCTGTACCAAGAAGATGGAATGCCCGAAAGTGTGCCAGTAGAAAGCAGTGAACATCCCCCTAACTTGTGCAAAGATTCCACTATTAAAAATAAAGGTTCAAGACTAGATCTGTTGGAATTCAGGAGATTTATCCACATAGAAGACCAGCCTAATGGAGGAGCTTCAGTGGTGCATGCCTACATGGATGAACTCTCTTCCCTATCTTTTGCGGAGATGGAGAGATTTTCAGAGGAGTTTGTGAACCTAACATTTAGTGAGAATAATAACTCTGCAGCCTATTATGTTATGGGTATTGTTCATGGAGCTGCTGCGTATTTACCAGACTTCCTTGAGTATTTTGCCTATAGCTTTCCAAGCGCACCAGTGAAGATGGAGATCTTGGGAAAAAAGGATATAGAGACAACTACCATGTCAAACTTCAATGCTCAGGTAGGGTGTCTCTATGTGTTGTGTGTGTCTCAAATGGCACCAGAGGAAGTGGTGCCAGTATTAATGCTTTCAGTTAATTAATCATTAACTGGTTAATTTGGTTTCTTGATTTTTTTGCCTCCCTCTGTGCTAAACCATTTGAATGGTGGCGGGATGGCAGATGGGGTTGGGGGGTTGGAGGCAGGAAGTGGCCTCACATATTTCTGACCTGTTGAATTATAGCTTGGGAAGTCTGTGATTAAGGAATTTTATTGATGGCTACTGCTGTAAACTTGCTGATGGTAAGGGATTTCAAATAAAAACAAAACATTTTTATTTCAGTACTTCGTTAAATGTTATAAACTACCCATTTGCATTTCCTGCGCAATAATATATTATGCAGTTGATCAAAGGGAAATTAAGCCTAATATGGATAAGTGCAGGCTGGTGTTTATTCAGATTGAAAATAGGTGGCATGTGTACCCCAGGATGGAATAGAACTTCCCAGGTGGGAACTGGAAGAAACCTAGGAATGCACACCAAGTCTAAACAGATTAGAGTTGACGATAAAGCAAATAGGATGTGAATCACATTAACAAATTGATTAAATTAAAATCCTCAGAAGTTAGGCCAAGCCTGGAGCAGGCGTAGAGTTCTAGTTACGGTAATATAAGGGTGCGTGGAGATCCTAGAGATAATGCAGAAGAGAGAACCGTTGGGCATTGAGGAACAACATGTTCTTTAATTTGCAAATAGACATTCACAGTTTAACTTGAGGTATAAAAATTAAACATAAAACTATGAGATTGACCAGCCAGGTGGACTGCAGTAACCTATTTTGATCCTGCCGTTTTATGTTTAAATTATGTGTTTAGGTAACAGACTAAGCCGGCACTGCTTCAGGTTTGTGAAGAGCACATTTAGGGATGATCAGGTTGCCAGCAAGAAAAGGCAGGACACTGGAATGACTCAAAAAGTGACCTGATGCTGTATTGGGAAGATAATGGGTTGGTAATCTTGAAAAATAAGACCAAATGAACTCTAGGAATTTCTTTATCTAAACCTTAATTGGAAGCTAATATAGCAGTTTATGCAAAATATTTATTGTGAAATGTCTTGAAGGATTTGAGAGAGTATAGGGAGAAATTTTTGGGGGGGTCACTTGCATTCTGAAGGACATGCCCACTGGACTGGGCTTGCAGCAGATGATGATGAGAAAATCAATAAGAGGGGAAAACCCTTCTTGACTGTCCTCTCAAATCTACCTGTTGACAGTATTGGTAGGAGTGACTGCCACTCAGTCCTTCATAGATTATCATAGAATTTACAGTGCAGAAGGAGGCCATTCGGCCCATCGAGTCTGCACCGGCTCTTGGAAAGAGCACCCTACCCAAGGTCAACACCTCCACCCTATCCCCATAACCCAGTAACCCCACCCAACTTTAAGGGTAATTTTGGACACTAAGGGCAATTTATCACGGTCAATCCACCTAACTTGCACATCTTTGGACTGTGGGAGGAAACCGGAGCACCCGGAGGAAACCCACGCACACACGGGGAGGATGTGCAGACTCCGCACAGACAGTGATCCAAGCCGGAATCGAACCTGGGACCCTGGAGCTGTGAAGCAATTGTGCTATCCACAAGGCTACCGTGCTGCCCTTGTGAAGACAATGTCCCATCTTCACACTGACCACACACTCCATGTTGTGTGGCATTGCCACATGTCACATGGCATCGATTGAGAACAGATCGAGCTGCTCATTAGGTAGGTTCTGTGAGCCATCAGCAGCAGAATTGTATCAAATCATAATCTCCAACCACAAAGCCAGCACAGGTGCACGCATACTGGAGTGCGCGCCCTCCACATCCACGCACATGTGCACTCCGAGGCACCACCCCACACCCGCATGCGCGCGACGGGTCACACGTGCCCACTGGGCTGCTCGCTCTCTTTCCCCCCCCCGCCGCCGCCGCCGCCCACAACACACGCAATCACACTGGGCCTGCTCTGCACGCTGCGTGCTCTGCATGCAGGCACACTGGAGCCACCCCTGTGCACACTGCCCCCACCCATCCTCCGTGCACACTGGGAGCCCCACCCTCCACACATGCCCACTCTGTGGACGCGCCCCACCTTCCGCATGCCTGCCCGCACACCACAACACCTCCTCTTCTCCGCACGCTTCCTGCCCCAAAAATACCCTCATTAGGAATGTCTGTGCTGCTCCAGGCCTACCGCAACTAGGGCAGGCGATTCAGGGGCCAACTTGAGACCTGGGATCCTTACAATTCCAAGCCCCTTCTTCCGACTATGGTTCCAAGGTCTAGGACATGGAAGCTAATAAAACATGTTTACCTCTTCTGTGGCTGTACCCTACATGGTTGAGAACAGTTCAGTGCGACTATGTACAAACATACTGATTCGGAGCAGGAGATGGCCACTCACCCCTTTGAGCCAGCTCAACCATTTCATAAGGCCATGGCTGGCTGATATAACCTCAACCCCACATTCCTGAATACCTGTGAGAACTTTTCACTCCAGGGCAGCATGACGGTGCAGTAATTAGCACTGCTGCCTCACGGCGCCAAGGTCCCAGGTTCGATCCTGGCCCGGGCCACTGTCCTTGTGGAGTTTGCACATTCTCCCTGTGTTTGTGTGGGTTTCGCCCCCACAATCCAAAGATGGGCAGGCTAGGTGGATTGGCCACGCTAAATTGCCCCTTAATTGGAAAAAATTAATTGGGTACTCTAAATTTAATGGCCACAAACTCCGTAGTCACTGTTGCACTGCCTAGCGGTCTGTTGTACTTCGAGCAACTCGTAGTACATTCAGAGCCTCCTTGCTGAGATCTCTCGTAATTAATGAGAACAGACTGGTTAGATTCAATGATCAGCTTCGTCATGGTGATGTTAACCTCAAATCAGTCAACATTTTTCTGCTCAACCTTGTGAGGATTTACCAGGACAGGGGGTTGAGCTGGTGAGGAAGCGTGCAGCCTTTAATAAGGCTAAAGCTGTTCTGTTTAAGAAAGAAGTTTGTTTCGGTGTTGTGTACCCAGCAAGGATGTGGGTCACATATGAGTCAAAGGCAGCACGGTAGCATTGAAGATAGCACAATTGCTTCACAGCTCCAGGGTCCCAGGTTCGATTACGGCTTGGGTCACTGTCTGTGCGGAGTCTGCACATCCTCCCCGTGTGTGCGTGGGTTTCCTCCGGGTGCTCCGGTTTCCTCCCACAGTCCAAAGATGTGCAGGTTAGGTGGATTGGCCATGATAAATTGCCCTTAATGTTGGGTGAGGTTACTGGGTTATGGGGATGGGGGGAGGTGTTGACCTTTGGTAGGGTGTTCTTTCCAAGAGCCGGTGCAGACTCGATGGGCCGAATGGCCTCCTTCTGCACTGTAAATTCTATGATAATCTATGACTACTACTTTGAGGCACCGGAGGAAGCAGACACCTTTATTAAAAAGCATGGACTTGGGGCAGCACCGTGGTGCAGTGGTTAGCACTGCTGCCTCATGGCATCGAGGTCCCAGGTTCGATCTCGGTCCTGGGTCACTGTTTATGTGGAGTTTGCACATTCTCCCTGTGTTTGCGTGCGTTTCGCCCCCACACCCCAAAAGCCACACTAAATTGACCCTTAATTGGAAAAGAATAATCTTTTTTAGAAAATTATTTTAATGTGGGTTGGAAGGGTGTTGGGATATACTGTATATAGTTCATATTTGTTTTTCTGTTTGTGGGGTTGATGGGGAATGTTTATGATGAGGACTGTAATGTGAGGAATATTTTATCCCTGAAATGGGCATTGTCTGTTTGTTGGGGGGGGGGAGAAGGCTAGTGAACTAAGTGAGATGGGGGTGGTGCTGCAGACGTTGAACCGGTTTGGCAGGCTTGGCGTCTGGTTTGGAGCTTTGGAGGAGTAAGTTTGGATCTTGGGTTTCGTTTCAGTTTGTGTATTTGGGTGGGAGTGGGGGGGGGGGGGGGGGGGATTAGTTTGCTGATGGTAACGGTCGGACCTCTGTTTTACTCTGCAGGGGTGGGGGGATTTGGCAGTCACCTTGGGAGGGTCTTTGGCCTCTACATTTTGAATTTTTACTTACTCCCTGACGGTGGAAATGGCTGATTGCAGTTGGGGGGGGGGGGGGGGGGGGGAGAGGAGGAGCGAGAGAGACCCCCAATTCGGTTGGTCACCTGGAACGTAAGGGGGTTGGGTGGCCCAGTTAAGTGGTCAAGAATTTTTGCACACCTAAGGAATCTAAATGCAGATGTGGCGTTTTTGCAGGAGACTCACTTGTGGATAAGAGAACAGAAAGATTGCGGAGGGGGTGGGTGGGACATAATAATAATGATCGCTTATTGTCACAAGTAAGCTTCAATGAATTTACTGTGAAAAGCCCCTCGCCGCCACATTCCGGCGCCTGTTCGGGGAGGCTGGTAGGGGAATTAAACCCGTGCTGCTGGTCTTGTTCTGCATTACAAGCCAGCTCTCTTAGCCCACTGTGCTAAACCAGCCCCTTGTGCTTCTCTCAGGCTTTGATGGAAGGGCCCCGAGACAAGGCTATTTTCGTTAAGGTCACCAGGATCGTGGCGGAGCCTAATGGCAGATACATGCTGGTCAGTGGGTCTCTGACAGTATTTTGATGGTACTGGTAAATTTGGCATTTATTAAGAATCTGTTGGCTTTCACTCGCAATCTAGATACGCACCAGGAGTGGCGAAGGCACATCTGGCCTTTATAGAATCCCTACAGTGTAGATGGAGGCCATTCGGCCCATCGAGTCTGCACCGGCCTTTGTTCCGATGGATCACCCTACATGGGCCTAATCCCCTGCTCCTTACCCCATTTGGGCAGCACGGTAGCACAAGTGAATAGCACTGTGGCTTCACAGCGCCAGGGTCCCAGGTTCGATTCCCTGTTGGGTCATTGTCTGCGGAGTCTGCACGTTCTCCCTGTGTCTGCGTGGGTTTCCTCTGGGTGCTCCGGTTTCCTCCCACAGTCCTATGGCGTGCAGGTTAGGTAGATTGGCCATGATAAATTGCCCTTCGTGACCAAAAAAGGTTAGCCATGATGTGGAGATGCCGGCGTTGGACTGGGGTGAGCACAGTACGAAGTCTTACAACACCAGGTTAAAGTCCCAACAGGTTTGTTTCGATGTCACTAGCTTTCGGAGCGCTGCTCCTTCCTCACCTGAGGGAGGAGCAGCGCTCCGAAAGCTAGTGACATCGAAACAAACCTGTTCAAAAAAGGTTAGTGATGGGTTATTGGATTACAGGGATAGGGTGGAAGTGAGAGCTTAAGTGGATCGGTGCAGACTCAATGGGCCAAATGGTCTCCTTCTGCACTGCATGTTCTATGTATAACCCCTCCTAACATTTTGGCCAATATTAGCATGGCCAGTTCACCTAACCTGCACATCTTTGGAATGTGGAAGGAAACAAGAGCACCTGGAGAAAACCCATGCAGACACGGAGAAAGTGAAACTCCACAGTCACACGAGATTGGAATCGAACCCGGATCCCTGGCGCTGAGGCTGCAGTGCTGACCACTGTGTCTCCGATAGAGAGCAGATATGGGGGGAGGTATGAACATTTCTGCACCCAAGCGATAAGCAGTTTTCATTCTTTTCCCATGCGCACAAGGTCTATTCCAGGATTGACTTTCTACTGGGTAGGTCCTTGCTCCCTTGTGTTAATAGGGGGGAATATTCGGCAATAGTACTGTTATCATACTCCACACTTTGTGGACCTTATGCTGGAGATGGATGCCATTCAACGCCTGCCGTGGAGGTTAGATGAGGCATTACTAGCGGAAAAGCGGTTTTGTGAGCGCGTGTCTGCGACCAAAGAGGAATATATTAAGTTTAATAGGAACGATTAGGTCTCCCCCTCCACACTTTGGGAGGCACTTAAGACGGTGTAAGAGGGGAGGTAATCTATACGGCACATTTAGATATGACTGAGGGCGGAACAGCAGTGACTGATGGGTGCGATTTTGGAGATGGATTGCCACTATTCTGAGGACTCTACTCCAGAGTTGCTAGCAACTTGGAAGCAACTGCAAATGCAGTTTGATCCGTCCATAGGGAAAGCAATTGGCCAGCTGCGGCGCTCGAAGTACGGGGAGAAGGCAGGTCTTCTTTTGGCTCACCAGCTGAGGTGGCATGTAGCTTCCCAAGAGATTGTACAGATTAGGGGCTTGGCGACAGCTTGGTGACCCTCCCAAGGGAAGAAGTTGCGGCATTTTTTACAGGGATGTCTATAGATCAAAGCCTCTGGGGACTGGATCAGACATGTCAGAATTCATAGATGGGTTGTCCTTCCCAATGATGGGGAGAGAGAGGAAGGAGGAGTTGGAGGCTCCGTTAACCCCTGAGGATGTGCTGAAGAGTATTGGGCTGATGCAAACATGTAAGGCGCCTGGCAGATTTTATTAGAGGTTTGCGAGCCAGTTGGTGCCATTGATAGTGGATATGTTCAATGATTCTTTGGTCGGGGATTCATTGCCCAATACTTTCGCAGGCCTCTTATCTCCCTCATCTTGAAAACGTATAACTGTGGTCCGTCCGATTCCATATGGGGGGAGTTTGTGTAGGGGCTCGGGTTTATGGGCTTTGGTGCCCCCATTCTCCCCGGCGAGATATTCCACGAACATGGTGGTGACTTCTACTTTAAGGATATGGAAGCAGTTTAGGCAGCATTACAAGCTGAGCACCATGTCATTGGTCCCTATCTGCGAGGGCCGTTTGTTCATGCCATTGGATTTGGATGCAACTTTTACGCCATGGGAAGGAAAGGGCCTTTAGTATTTTGGGGATCTCTTGATGGAGGGACGATTTACCATTTTGGAGGAGCTATCAGCAAAATTTCAACTGTCAGGACCATAATTGGTCCGCTACTTCCAATTATGTAATTTTGTCCGGCAGCCAAGTCCCACATTTCCCTTAGTGCCACAAATCTTCCCTGCTTTGAAGATTCCTTTTGCTGGTGGAATCTGGGTTGGGAGCATTAGGTGAATTGAACATTCTGAATTCTCTGTGTGTACCCGAACAGGCGCCCGAGTATGGCGACTAGGGGATTTTCACAGTAATTCCATTGCAGTGTTAATGTAAGCCTCCTTGTGACACTAATAAAGATTATTATTATTTCAACTATTTACCGGCAGATCATGTAAATAGAAGCTGTCTCGCTGGGCCAGGTGAGAACAAAGTGGGAGGGGGAGCTGGGACCTATTTTGGATGAGGATGTGTGGTGTGAGGCCCTTTTTAAGGTGTACTTCTGTGCGCAACTCGGCCTGATTCAGCTCCAGGTGGTTTGCTATGCCATTTCTGAGGGCATTTTAGAGTGAATCACATTGCTGTGGGTCTGGAGTTGCATGTAGGCCAGACCAGGTACGGGTGGCATATTTCCTTATTGAAAGGAATTGGTGAACCAATCGACAATGGTTTCATGGTCATCTTTAGGCTTTTAATTACAGATCTCCACAAGGAGGCACAGCTGAGGATGTGGGTGGAAAAGCTGTGTACTGACGGGGAGACTTCCACATTTGGCTCTCTTTTTCGCATTGTTGTTAGCCAGTGATATAGACAATTAAAAATAAACCACATGAATGCCAAAAACTTGCCAACTTTTCGTCCACACACACACCAGATTGATTTGTTTTACACAATAGTGTAGTTTGTCTTTTTGTTGATACCTTATTTTGAGGCTATATATTTGAGTTTAAGGAAAGGACACTGAAATTGTTGATTAAAATTAATTCTATTTCTTTTTCTTGGTATTATTTTCTTGATTGACAAATATAATCAGTGAATCCCCCCCCCCCAACCCCCATTTCAAACCCCAGCTTTCACTCTCATTCTTTTATAACATGCCCCCCAAAAGGAGCATCAATGTAGAGTTATCCACCAGGATCAAATTTCATCCTCAACAGATCACAACTGATTTGTGATCAACGAAGTATCAAGTATTGGACTGCATTGAAATACACAAGTTAATTTCAGAAAACTAAAATTCAAAAATGGGCAGTCAACAGCAGGTGCGAATAAACTGAAGGAACTGAAATATATTTTGTAAATTCTTTTGACACTTGCTGCATTTTTTTTTAAAAGGCAGATTACACTACCTAAATACCGTCTTCAAAGCTTATACCAAGCATATTGGCATCAGCACAACATAAATGGATGGTAAAATCAATGTGATTAATTACATGAAATTCAATCGTCAGTGCCTCATTTTTGAGACCAACACTAGAGCAAAAAAACGTTTAAAGCTAGCAAATTTAAAATATTTTTATTCACCTTCATGCATTCGTAGCAAGATCAAGTAGTTCCAGGCTATGTGCTCCCGTCTACATGAATGAGCCAGATTTTTGTAGCATGTCTGTTTCTGATGATTCTTTGATCCCTGTGACTAAACAATCCCAATTTAACCCCAAATAGTTTGAATTCCCAAAGCATAAAAAAATGAACGTTTCACAGATATAGAGGGATGCATTTAAATGGTGTCGGGTGATAAATACCTAAGAAGTGTATGGAATTTGTTTAAACTGCTTAAAATTTACAGTGAGCTTAATACATGTTAAGCAAATGGCCAGTGTTACATTTCCAATTAAAGGCAGCCACTTGTCTAAGCGGTGTGGTGTAGTTCTTATATTAGAAATCCATCGAAGAATGTCCTCCTTTAAGCCTGTTCATATTAGAAGACACATCTTCGAGTCTGCAGATTCCAAGGCATATTGTTGCCAGTTAAATAAATTGTAGACCAGGTGGTCACATGGATGTTGTTGATGGCGTGGGTACAAAACATGTCAGGAATGTGGGAGTTTCCCTGGAATGAGGGCAGAGATACAGTATGTAAGAGCTGCTTAGTTACTATTAATAAACATCTACAGTTGTTGGTCCCTGCTCACCAGTTATTCAGACCCAACACTTCTACATGGTGTCTGGAGTTGGCAGAAGGCACAGGAACCTCACCGTATCGACCCACCCGTGTTTGATGAAAACAGTAAGCAGTCTTACAACACCAGGTTGAAGTCCAACAGATTTGTTTCAAACACTAGCTTTCGGAGCACTGCTCCTTCCTCGGGTGAATGAAGGAGCAGTGCTCCGAAAGCTAGTGTTTGAAACAACCTGTTGGACTTTAACCTGGTGTTGTAAGACTTCTTACTGTGCTCACGTCAGGCCAACGCCGGCATCTCCACATCATGATGAAAACAGTGTAGACAACTGGACGCAATTCAAATAAGAGTGGCATATCTATTGTGGTGCCGACCTATTGGACAAATCAAAGAAGATACAGGCGTGTACACTCCTAAATTTAGCAGATCCCAAAGTAGTTGAGAAATAAGTCTTTTTTTTTTCAAACAGGAAGAGAAGGAGGATGCCAAAATATTGCTGAAAAAGTTTGAGCACATAATGCATCATAAAAAACATCATACTGGATAGACATGTGTTCAGTATAACCAACCAAAAGTTTGATTAGTCTATTCAGTCATATGCTGCGACTTTGAATGCATGTTTGGCACATTCATCAACGAGTTGGTGAGAGGTCACATTGTGTGGGGTCCATAGTGGTGATGTCTGTAAGCAGCAGCTTTTCGAGAAAAGTTTCACCGTGGAATCTTCCATCAGCATCTTTATGCTGAATGAGCAGTCAGAAAGAAGCAGCAAAAGTGAGAAACAGGTTTTCATGGTACAGGGCACGCCCTTCTTCAACTGCGGCAGCCATCACTCGGAACAGAACCACATGTCTGGCATTTGGTAAATGCTGTAACAAGTAAGTCAGATGGAACCATTTCGCGAAAAGCTGCAGATCCAAGCCACAACAGCCCTCCCATGACAACAGCCACACCACAGCCAGTCAGTTCCTCAGGTTCTGGAGCACGAACAAGGTAAATTAATTGGTAGTGTAATCAGAGTCAACTACTTGCGGAGTCTCAAAACAGCAGCGCGCAGACACCATTACAAAGAAGGTTAAAATTTTCACACATTAAACAGTGCCTGCAGCAAGGCAAGACGAAAAGTAAAGATGGACACGGGAACAAAGGGTATGCCTTACCCAGGCAGTTGTTGCGGAAAATCGGCTCATTTGCGGCACCAAATCCCTGCACACGTGGACCTCATGGTGTAGATAGTTTTCAGTTTATTGTTATTGACCAAAATATGAAACTGCTTTTGGGTCTTTGGAGCAACATCACACTGGGGTTAATCCACCTTGTCCCAGCCATACACATACTTCAGCACCAGGCTCCATTAATGATGGAATATAAAGACCTATTCAACAGCAACACCATTGAGAAGCTACTTGTATACCGAGTATTCAGCAATAGCCATTTCGGACCACGCCCCGCATTGGGTGGACTTGGAGATGGGGGAGGAGAGGGACCAGCGCCCGCTGTGGCGCTTGGAGGTGGGGCTGTTTGTGGACGAGGAGGTGAGCGAGCGGGTCCGAGGAAGTATAGAGAGGTACTTGGAGACCAACGACAACGGGGAGGTCCGAGTGGGGATGGTATGGGAGGCACTGAAGGCGGTGGTGAGGGGAGAGCTGATCTCCATTAGGGCCCACAAGGAGCGGGGGGAGAGGGAGAGGCTGGTGGGGGTGGTGGTGAGGGTAGACAGGAGGTATGCGGAAGGATTGTTGAGAAAGAGGCGTAGCCTCCAGGCCGAATTCGATCTGGTGACCACCAGGAAGGCGGAGGTGCAGTGGAGGAAGGCCCAGGGGGCGGTCTACGAGTATGTGGAAAAGGCAAGCCGAATGCTGGCGCATCAGCTTCGGAAGCGGGACGCAGCTAGGGAGATCGGGGGAGTTAAGGATAGGGGGGGGGGGCGCGAGTGGGGTTGGCATCAATGGGGTCTTCAGGGACTTCTGCGAGGAATTGTTCCGATCCGAGCCCCCCCCCCCCCCCCCCCCCCCCCCCCCCCCCCCCCGGAGGAGGGAGGGATGGGCCGTTTCCTGGACCAATTGAGGTTTCCAAAGGTGGACGAGGGACTGGGGGCCCCGATTGGGCTGGAGGAGCTGTCCAAAGGGATAGGAAGCATGCAGGCGGGGAAGGCACGGGGGCCGGATGGTTTCCCGGTCGATTTCTATAAAAAATATATGGACCTGTTGGGCCCGCTGTTAGTTATGACCTTTAATGAGGCAAGGGAGAGGGGGGGCTTTACCCCCGACGATGTCCCGGGCACTGATCTCCTTGATCCTGAAGCGGGACAAGGGTCCCCTGCAATGTGGGTCTTACAGACCGATTTTCTTGCTAAATGTAGATGCCAAGGTGCTGGCGAAGGTCTTAGCCACGAGGATTGAGGATTGTGTGCCGCAGATCATCCATGAAGACCAGACGGGGTTTGTGAAGGGGAGACAGTTGAACGCGAATGTGCGGAGGCTTTTGAACGTTATCATGATGCCGGCGAGGGAGGGGGAGGCGGAGATAGTGGTGGCAATGGACGCTGAGAAAGTCTTCGATAGGGTAGAGTGGGGGTACCTGTGGGAGGTGCTGAAGAGGTTCGGGTTTGGGGAGGGGTTTGTCAGGTGGGTTAGGCTGTTGTATGAAGTCCCGATGGCGAGTGTGGCCACAAATAGGAGGAGGTCCGAGTACTTTCGGTTGCACCGAGGGACGAGACAGGGGTGTCCCCTGTCCCCCCCTGCTCTTCGCACTGGCGATTGAACCCCTGGCTATGGCACTGTGAGGAACTAGAGGGGGTTGGTGCGGGGTGGGCAGGAGCATAGGGTGTCACTTTATGCTGCCGACCTGCTGCTGTATGTGGCGGACCCGGTGGGAGGAATGCCAGAGGTAATGAGGATCCTTAGGTAATTCGGGGACTTTTCGGGGTACAAGCTCAATATGGGGAAGAGCGAGCTGTTCGTAGTTCAGCTAGGAGACCAGGAGAGGGGGATTGGCGAGCTCCCACTAAAAAGGGCGGAGAGGAGCTTCAGATATTTGGGGGTCCAGGTGGCCAGGAGCTGGGGGGGGCCCTGCATAGGCTTAACTTTACAAGGCTGGTGGAACAAATGGAAGAGGAGTTCAAGAGGTGGGACGCGTTGCCGCTGTCCTTAGCGGGTAGTGTGCAGTCAATCAAAATGATGGTGCTCCCAAGGTTTTTGTTCCTGTTCTAGTGCCTCCCCGTGTTTATTCCGAAGGCTTTTTTCAGGCGGGTTAACAGGAGTATAATGGGGTTTGTGTGGGCGCGAGGGACTCCGAGGGTGAGAAAGCTGTTCCTGGAGCGGAGTAAAGATGGGGGGGCTGGCGCTGCTCAACCTCTGTGGCTACTACTGGGCCGCCAATGCGCCGATGGTGCGCAAGTGGGTGATGGAGGGGGAGGGGGCTGCATGGAAGTGGCTGGAGACGGCGTCCTGTGTGGGTACGAATCTGGGGGCGCTGGCAACGGCGCCGCTGCCGCTCCCTCCAAGGAGGTATACCACGAGCCCGGTGGTGGTGGAGGCCCTCAATATTTGGGGACCGTGGAGGCGGCATAGGGGGAGAAGTTGGGGCCCCGGCGTGGACCCCATTATGGGGGAACCACCGGTTCGCCCCAGGAAGAACAGGTGGAGGGTTTTTGGCGTGGCACAGGGTAGGGATACGAAAGTTGGGGGCCTGTTTGTGGACGGGACGTTCGTGAGCTGGAGGAGAAGTACGGGCTCCCCCGGGGAACACCTTTAGGTACTTACAGGTAAGGGCGTTTGCCAGGCGGCAGGTGGTGGAATTCCCGCAGCTACTGCCACACACCGTACAGGACAGGGTGCTCTCGGGGGGGGGGGGGGGGGGGGGGATCTCGGAAACTTACCAGGTTATGCAGGAGGAGGAGGAGGCCTCGGTGGTGGAGTTGAAAGGTAAGTGGGAGGAGGAGTTGGGAGAGGAGATCGAAGAGGGAACGTGGGCAGATGCCCTAGGGAGGGTGAATTCTTCCTCTTCGTGCGCGAGGCTCAGCCTCACACAGTTTTAAGGTGCTGCACAGGGCACACATGACCGGGACAAGGATGAGCCAGTTCTTTGGGGGTGAGGACAGGTGTGTTAGGTGCTCAGGGAGCCCAGCAAATCACACCCATATGTTCTGGGCATGCCCAGCGCTGGAGGAATTTTGGAAGGGCGTAGCGAGGACTGTGTCGAGGGTGGTAGGATCCAGGGTCAGACTGGGCTGGGGGCTCGCAATATTTGGGGTGGCAGAGGAGCCGGGAGTGCAGGAGACGAAAGAGGCCGGAATTCTGGCCGTTGCATCCCTGGTAGCCCGGCGAAGGATTCTCCTTCAGTGGAAAGATGCGAGGCCCCCAAGCATGGAATCCTGGATCAGCGATATGGCAGGGTTCATTAAATTGGAGAGGGTGAAATTCGCCTTGAGAGGGTCGGTACAAGGGTTCTTTAGGCGATGGCAACCGTTCTTAGACTTTCTGGCAGAACGATAGACATTGGTCAATGGCAGCAGCAGCGAGGGGGGGCGGGGGGGGCGGAGAAGAGATTCACTTTATTTTTGTTTATGTTATTTACACTGGAGGGTTTGAGGGGGTGGATGCACCTGTTGTGTTAAGTCGGGGTGTTAATGTTAATTTATTATTTATGTACGGGGGGGAGGGTTTTGGGGGGTTGCTTTTTTAGATTGTGTTTTGTACGTAACCCTGTTGGGTTCTTTTTTCTTTCTCATTTTGTTATTGATATTTTAGGAAAACCTTTAATAAAAATTATTTTTTTTTTTTAAAAGAGAAGCTACTTGTAATGCATCATTTGAGAGTAGATGACTTGATTCTATCCGCAGTCTGCTTTGAGAAGGGTCCCAGCAATAAGTAATTGATAAGCTGGACTGCACGATAAGACTGGATGTCATTACCCCAAAGACAAAGCCACAGAATGGATTTTTGCTATGGTGGCTAGAGTAAAAAATAAAGACGGCGTGGTCAGGATCTGTATTGACCTAGTCCGCCTGAATAATGCACTGCTCAGACCTCATCACCTTATGAAGATGCTGGAACAGGCCTTCATTTTGGATGCGAAGTGCAGGTCCTGGCAAATCCTGCTGGATGAAGAATCATCAAATCTCACCGCATTCATGTCTCCATTGGGCAGATATCGTTTCTTCTGTATGCCCTATGAAATCTCCACTGGCAATGAGTTTTTCCAACTTTGCTTGGAGCAGCTCTTTGCAGTACAGCCCTGCAAAATGATCGTTGGTGACATTCTGGTCTGGGGTTGTACTGTGTAAGAACATGATGTATGTCTTTGACTAGTTCTCAACAGAATCAGAACCACACAGTTAAAGCTCAATCCTGCTAAATGCAGATTCAGGGTCAACCAAGTTCCTTATGTGAGGCACTTGCTCACAGCCAATGGTGTGAAGCCATGTCCAGACAAAACAACGGCTGTACGACAGATGGCTATTCCCGAGGACCACACGCTCTGCAGCGCTTTCTTGATATGACAAATTATCTTTCCCAGTTCATTCCTTCCTACAAAGAGGTCACTGGACCTCTTCGTCCATTCCTCCACCAAGATGTTGGATAGTTGGCAGGAGCACCATAGTGTTGCGTTTAACTAGCTCGAGCAGACACTTTCAGATCCTCTCGTGCTACAATATTCGACATTCGAGTCCTCGTACTATCGGAAGATGCCTCCCAACACGGACTGATCATCAGCCACGCATCACTATTCTTAAAAGGCCTCTTCACACTGCACCTGCACAACTACAGCGCATTAAGCTCAAGCTTCGGTGTGACAACCTCAATGTCGTCGACAATGTAGTAAGGAATTGTACCTTGCTGATAGTCTTTACAGAGCCTTTCTACCTACCACTAACCAGGCAGATTGGGAAGAAGGCATTGACACCATGATAGTACTGGTCCTCTCTTGTTGATTCAAGGAACTTTAAGGATGCCTTACAGGTGGATCTCATATGCAGACAACTCCATGAAGTCATTATGAAAGGCTGGCCCGAGTCATAGATTATCATAGAATTTACAGTGCAGAAGGAGGCCATTCGGCCCATCTAGTCTGCACCAGCTCCTGGAAAGAGCTCCCTACCCAAGGTCAACACCTCCACCCTATCCCCATAACCCAGTAACCCCACCCAACACTAAGGGTAATTTTGAACACTAAGGGCAATTTATCATGGCCAATCCACCTAACCTGCACATCTTTGGACTGTGGGAGGAAACCGGAGCACCCGGAGGAAACCCACGCACACACGGGGAGGATGTGCAGACTCCGCACAGACAGTGACCCAAGCCGGAATCGAACCTGGGACCCTGGAGCTGTGAAGCAATTGTGCTATCCACAATGCTACCGTGCTGCCCTTAAAGTGTTAGCCGTGCGAGTCCTCAAAGACGCTTCTCCATGAGATTCGCACACTGCTCTAAAACCTGGTTAAACGGTCATAATCTTGACCATACATGGCCACGATAAATTGACAGTGGTACACAGTCATGTGGTTTCCTACGATAGTACTCCGTATGTACGAAACCAGAGTCGCCTCCCTCAAATATCTGAACCACCACTGCACCCATGCACTTAGCTTGCAATCCAGGCCCTGGATGCCCCTCCAGAGGCCAACTCGGCAAGCCATGCAGCCTTGGGGTATACTACAAGGTCACCTGATGCCATTCACTTTTTAAAAAAAATTTAGAGCACCCAATTATTTTTTTCCAATTAACGGGCAATTTAGCATGGCCTGCACATCTTTGGGTTGTGGGGGTGAGACACTCGCAGACATGGGGAGAACGTGCAAACTCCACATGGACAGTGACCCAGGGCCAGGATTGAACCCGGGTCCTCGGTGCCATGAGGCAGCAGTGCTAACCACTGTGCCACCGTACCGCCTCCTGATGCCATTCACGCTCAAGACACCAACCCATAGCATCTTGGGCACAACTAACCGGTACAATCAGGGCGCTTGAGCCAACCAAATCCATGGTTCATGGACAACGTGGTACCTACACCTGAAGAATAATAATAATAATATCGCTTATTGTCACAAGTAGGCTTCAATGAAGTTATTGTGAAAAGCCCCTAGTCGCCACATTCTGGCGCCTATTCGGGGAGGCCGGTACGGGAATTGAACCCGCGCTGCTGGCATTGCTCTGCATTACAAGCCAGCTATTTAGCCCACTGTGCTAAACCAGCCCCTGCAGTGGTTCAAGAAAGCAACCAATCACCACCTTCTGAAAGGCAACTAGGGATGGGCAATAAATGCTGGCCTAACCAGCGATGCCCAAATCCCATAAATGAATTTTAAAATGTGATGAACTGGCCTACAAATAGATTTTGTTTTAAGTGGAGTCTTGGGGTGGGGGGGGGGGCGGAGGGGGGGGGGTGGAGGAGAGAGAGAGAGAGACATGATGGGCAATGTGCCAGCTGCAGTAGCCCAATCAGTATTGTGCACATTCTAATAGTTATGTATTGTTAGCCCTGTTTAATTTTGTATATGCAAATAGTTTTTACTTTGTGACGGTTCTCCTACATTGTTACCCCTCAGTGCTACCGGTTGTCCCAACTTAAATGGAGAAGATGTATGGGTACAAAAGGGGTCACCTGTTGGGGAGCTCAGGCGTTCTCCTGGAGCATGGACAGCGACACAGCATGTAAGAGCTGCTCTTACTGGTAATAAACATCTATTGGTAGTTCCTGGTAGCCAGTTATTGGAACCCAACACGTCTATAGAAAGTAATCAAAACCGTGAACAATGGTTCATGCCCCCAGTATCTAGAAATTGATTGACAGCCCACCCTTTTACACAACTTGACATAATTTGCTACTTATAAGCTCTGCTCCCTCCTGCATTCTGGGATCAATAGAAAATTATTGCAATCTAGCGGGGAGGGGAGGAGGGAGGGAGAAGGGGGGGGGGGACAACTGGGTTGCTGCTGCGGAAATCCAAAAGGAAATGGCTAAAGAGTGGGTGGGCGGGGATGGTGTGCGACGCTGGGGGAGCGAGCGGGAGCGCGGAGGCGGGATATGGGACTGGCCTAGAGAAGGTAATGGCTAGTCGACACGGGAGGGGGGCAGGTAGCCCCCTAGTGAGGCTGATCACGTGGAACGTGAGAGGCCTGAACGGACCGATAAAAAGGGCCCGAGTGCTCGCGCATTTGAAAGGACTAAGGGCAGACGTGGTTATGCTCCAAGAGACGCACCTAAAGGTGGCGGACCAAGTTAGGCTAAGGAAAGGATGGGTGGGACAGGTGTTCCACTCAGGACTGGACGCAAAGAATAGAGGGGTGGCCATTTTGGTGGGGAAACAGGTCGCATTTGAAGCAAAGAACATTGTAGCAGATAGCGGAGGTAGATATGTAATGGTGAGTGGCAGGCTGGAGGGAATGGAGGTCGTGTTGGTTAACGTGTATGCCCCAAACTGGGACGATGCGGGATTTATGAGACGGATGCTGGGGCGTATACCGGACCTGGAGGTAGGAAACTTGATTTTAGGAGGGGACTTTAATACGGTGCTGGACCCGGGGCTAGATAGATCCAGCTCAAGGACCGGAAGAAGGCCGGCAGCGGCCAAGGTACTTAAGGGGTTTATGGACCAAATGGGGGGAGTGGATCCATGGCGATTTCTTAGACCTAGGGCTAGGGAGTATTCCTTCTTCTCCCATGTCCATAAAGTGTACTCCCGGATAGATTTTTTTGTTTTGGGAAGGTCGTTGATCTCTAGGGTGGAAGAAGCCGAGTACTCAGCCATAGCGGTTTCGGATCATGCCCCACATTGGGTGGACCTGGAATTAGGAGAGGAAAGGGAGCAGAGAACACTCTGGCGATTAGATGTGGGACTGATGGCGGATGAGGGAGTGTGTGCAAGAGTGCGGGGGTGTATTGAGAGATACCTGGAGGTCAATGACGACGGCGAGGTCCCTGTGGGAGTGGTATGGGAAGCACTAAAAGCGGTGGTCAGAGGAGAGCTGATCTCCATTGGGGCCCACAAAAGGAAAACAGAGGCCAAGGAAAGGGAAAGATTACTGGGGGAGATTTTATGGGTGGATAGGGAATTTGCAGAGACCCCGGAGGAGGAATTGTACAGGGAGAGGAGACGACTCCAGACGGAATTTGACCTTCTGACCACCAGAAAGGCGGAGGTACTGTGGAGGAAGGCACAGGGGAGGAGGTATGAATATGGGGAAAAGGCGAGTCGCCTGTTGGCTCATCAATTGCGAAAGAGGGCAGCAGCGAGGGAAATAGGAGGAATTAGAGACGAAAGGGGAGACACGGTGCGAAGGGCAGGAAAGATAAATGAGGTGTTCAAGACCTTCTATGAGGAACTGTATAGGTCTCAACCCCCAGAGGGAGAGGAGGGGATGCGGCAGTTCCTGGACCAATTGAGGTTCCCGAAAGTGGAGGAGCGGGGGGTGGTAGGCCTGGGGGCACCGATTGGGGTGGACGAGGTTATTAAGGGACTGGGAAGCATGCAAGCAGGGAAGGCCCCAGGACCAGACGGGTTCCCGGTGGAGTATTACAGAAAATATGTGGACTTGTTGGCCCCGTTGATGGTGAGGACGTTCAATGAGGCCAGGAAAGGGGGGACTCTACCCCCGACGATGTCGGAGGCGACGATATCGTTAATTTTGAAGAGGGATAAAGATCCGTTGCAGTGCGGGTCCTATAGACCCATTTCATTGTTGAACGTGGACGCCAAATTGTTGGCAAAGGTACTGGCATCGAGGATAGAGGACTGTGTCCCGGGGGTGGTGCACGAAGATCAGACAGGGTTCGTAAAAGGGAGACAACTGAATGTTAACGTGCGACGACTATTAGGGGTGATAATGATGCCCCCAGTGGAGGGGGAGGCAGAGATAGTGGCGGCAATGGACGCAGAGAAGGCATTTGATAGGGTGGAGTGGGAGTATTTATGGGAAGTGTTAAGGAGGTTTGGGTTTGGGAACGGGTTTATTAGCTGGGTTAGACTTCTTTATGGGGCTCCAACGGCAAGCGTAGTTACAGGTCGACATAGATCGGAGTATTTCCGACTATATAGGGGAACAAGACAGGGATGCCCGCTGTCTCCATTGTTGTTCGCGTTGGCAATTGAACCTCTGGCCATGGCGTTGAGAGACTCCAGGAAATGGAGAGGGGTGATTAGAGGGGGAGAAGAACACCGAGTCTCGTTATATGCGGATGACCTATTGTTATACGTGTCGGACCCAGCGGGGGGAATGATAGAGGTTATGCGAATTTTGAGGGGGTTCGGGTATTTCTCGGGGTATAGGCTAAACATGGGGAAGAGTGAATTATTTGTGATACATCCAGGGGACCAGAGTAGAGAGATAGAAGGCTTGCCTCTAAGGAAAGTGGAAAGAAACTTCCGATACCTGGGGATTCAGATCGCTAGGAGCTGGGGAACCTTGCACAGACTTAATCTGACACGGTTGGTAGAACAAATGGAGGAGGACTTCAAGAGGTGGGACATGCAGCCTCTATCGCTGGCGGGCAGGGTGCAAGCAATTAAGATGATGGTCCTCCCGAGGTTCTTATTTGTATTTCAATGTCTCCCTATACTAATCACTAAGACCTTTTTTAATAAAATAGACAGGAGCATCACGAGCTTCGTGTGGGCAGGGAAAGTTCCGAGAGTAAGGAGGGGGTTCCTTCAGCGTAGTAGGGACAGAGGAGGATTGGCACTACCGAACTTGGGCGATTACTATTGGGCCGCCAATGTGGCAATGATACGTAAATGGATGATGGAGGGTGAGGGAGCGGCGTGGGAAAGACTGGAGAGAAAGTCCTGTAAAGGGACGAGTTTAGAGGCGCTGGTGACGGCGCCGCTACCGATCTCACCTAAAAAGTTTACCACGAACCCGGTGGTGGCGGCAACATTGAATATCTGGGGACAGTGGAGGCGACAGAGAGGGGTGCGGGGAGCCCTGGTGGGGTCCCCAATCAGGAACAACCATAGGTTCGCCCCAGGAAGAATGGATGGAGGATTTCAGAGCTGGTTCCAGTTGGGAATTAGGAGGGTGGGAGATTTATTTATAGATGGGACTTTTGCGAGCTTGGGAGCATTGGAGGAAAAGTATAAGTTGCCCCGGGGAAATTTCTTGAGATATATGCAGGTGAGGGCATTTACTAGACAACAGGTGAGGGAATTTCCATTGCTCCCGACACAGGGGATACAGGACAGGGTGCTTTCAGGGGTGTGGGTCGGAGAGGGCAAGGTGTCAGAGATTTACCGAGAGATGAGGGAAGAGGGGGAGGAGTCGGTGGGCGAACTAAAAGGAAAGTGGGAAGAAGAACTAGGGGAGGAGATAGAGGAGGGTATGTGGGCTGATGCCCTAAGCAGGGTAAATTCCTCTTCCTCATGCGCCAGGCTTAGCCTGATTCAATTTAAGGTGCTACATAGAGCACACATAACGGGAGCAAGATTGAGCAGGTTCTTTGGAGTGGAGGACAAATGTGGGAGGTGTGGCGGGAGCCCGGCAAACCACGCACATATGTTTTGGGCATGCCCGGCACTGGAAGGGTATTGGAAGGGAGTGACGGGAGTGATTTCGCGGGTGGTGAAGGCCCGGGTCAAACCAGGCTGGGGGTTAGCTCTATTTGGAGTTGCGGAAGAGCCGGGAGTGCAGGAGGCGAAAGAGGCCGACGTTGTGGCCTTTGCGTCCCTAGTAGCCCGGCGCAGGATCCTACTCATGTGGAAGGAGGCGAAACCCCCCGGACTGGAGGCCTGGGTAAATGATATGGCGGGGTTCATTAAACTGGAGCAGATAAAGTTTGCCCTGAGAGGATCGGCTCAAGGGTTCACCAGGCGGTGGCAGCCATTTCTCGACTACCTAGGGGAACGTTAGAGGGAAGACAGATGACCAGCAGCAGCAACCCAGGGGGAGGGGGGGGGGGGGGAGGGGGAGTTTAGTTTAGGTCAAAGATAAAGGGGTTTTGTTACTTGTGTATTGTTTAAAATTTCTGTATTGTTATTGTTGCGTTTGCTTTGTAAGAGGGGAAAAATTGTTGTTTGGGGAAAAAAATTTCAATAAAACATTTATAAAAAAAAAAAAAAAAGAAAATTATTGCAGGTAAAAAGCTTCTTTTTTAAAAAAAAAAGTATTGGAAATAATGAGTGTTCTTTTTAAAAGTCAAAACATGAACACTTTCTTTTCTGAACAAATGTTTAATTATAACAGCTGACATCCTGAAAATGTAGTTGGGAAGCACAATAAGAACCAAATGCAGAGGCTGGGAATGGAAAAACTGATGATTCAGTAATGCATTCTAAATGATTATTGCAACCACCATTTAACTTATTTTTTTCAGTTCTCACTGTGAACAATGTGCACGGTATCAAGTTCTGGAAAGACTGTAACATTGAAGTTTGAATGGGAGCCTTGGTTCAAACATATTTAAGTCATTGTAGTAAATACTAGAGAGATCATTCATAAAGAAGCCAAGCTGTGAATCAGTCTTGAGTTTACATATTTATTAATATTTCAAAAACTCCCCCTACACAGATGAACTGAAAAGATAAATGGGTGTTTCCTCCATATCCCTTGCAGCGATTGATCAATATGTCTATATAAAAGCAAATTATTGCAGATGCTGGAATCTGAAACCAAAGAGAAAATGCCGGAAAATCTCAGCAGGTCTGGCAGCATCTGTAGGGACAGAAAAGAGTTAATGTTTCGAGTCCAGATGACCCTTTGTCAAAGCCTTTATCAGTATATCTACTTGTTGTGACGAAGAAAAGCAATACTTCATTTTCTAGCATTCGATCAAGTAAAACATTCTGTTCTTGTGGAGGTCTTCATTCCATGTTTTTGCAGTGTTAGCAATGTCGCAAACTAATTACAAAGTACTACTAATGCATATGTAAACAGAACATTTAGATAGTCACTGAAGCATGATGTAGATTCAAATGTGCATTATCTCGCTGAATAGTCCTCGTGCAAGTAACTTTTTTTCAAATTAATTCTTGAAATGTGAGCATGCTGGGCATTTATTTTCCATCCCTAATTACCCTAGAACTGAGTGGCTTGCTAGGCCATTTCAGAGGGCAGTTAAGAGTCAACCACATTGCCATAGTTCTGGAGTCGCGTGTAGACCAGACCAGGTAAGAATTTTTTTTTAAAGAAATTTTTATAAAGTATTTTTATTCTCCTTTTCACATTTTCTCCCGCATTTACACCCATCAACAAGACCAGGTAAGATTGGTAAATTTCCTTCCCAAAAGGATATTAGTGAACCAGATGGGTTTTTACAACAATGGTTAGTCTTTAAGGTTTTTTTTATTGAATTCAAATCACCGTCTACGTGGTGGGATTCAAACCCAGGCCCCCGGAACATTCCCCTGGGGCTCTGGATTACTGGTCCTGTGACAATATCACAATGGCACTGCCTCTCCCGGAGTAGTAATTGGGAAAGTCTGAAAGGCATTGAGAATTTAGCACTCTTAAGAGCACACTCAGTGAGACATTGTGAAAGCTTATCCTTAACACGTTGCTGCAAAGTGCCTCAGGACAATACCCAGATTCAAGTACCTCGAGCTGCTTCATCTGTATACTTCCTTCAATCTTAGAAAGATGGGGATGGTCACTGTGCAGTGCTTTGTTTCGTTCGCAGCTCTTGAGATAATGTAGCAGTCTATATCCACATACAGCAATACATGGGAATATTCAAACTTTGGGTAATAATAGCAAATACTCTCCTACAAGAGAGAATCTAACCACCCCTTCATTTGTAATTGCATTACCATTACTGAATTCCCCGCCAATTCTGTAGGTCTCGATTGACCAGAAGCTCAACTGGACCAGCCACAAAAGTACTGTGATTGCAACAGCAGATCTGAGGTGAATGAATTGCCTCCTAAATCCTGAAAGCTTGTCGAAGGCACAAGTCAGGAGTGTAACAGAATACTCTCCACTTTCCTGGATGAGTGTAGCTCCAAGAACACTCGAGTAGCTTGACAGGATGCAGGACAAAGTGGTTTGCTTGATTGGTACCTCACCCTGAAAATTCACTTCCCCACCACTGGTGCACTGTGACTGAAGTTTAAAAAAAATAAATTTAGAGTGCCCAATTCATTTTTTCCAATTAAGGGGCAATTTAGCATGGCCAACCCATCTACCCTGCACATCTTTGAATTGTGGGGGCGAAATCCACGCAAACATGGGGAGAATGTGCAAACTCCACACGGACAGTGACCCAGAGCCGGGATCGAACCTGGGACCTCGGTGCCATGAGGCAGCAGTGCTAACACTGTGACTGTAGTGTGTACTGTCTACAGGATGCACTGTAGCAACTCATCAAGGATCTTTGTCAAAGCTCTTTATCAACATATCCCAAACCTGTGACCTCTGTTGCTTAAAAGAACAAGGACAAACAGTCGCATAGCAGCATCATTTGAGTCACATACATTCCTGACTCAAGAATATATCGCCATTCCTTCATCATTGCTGGATGAACATCCCATATATAATGGCATTGTACCTACATAGCAAGGACTGCAGCAGTTCAAGATGGTGGCTTACTGTCACCTCAAAGGCAATTGGGGATGGGTAATAAATGCTGGTCTTGCCTGTTTCAACCAAATCCCACAAATGTTTTTTTTTACCTTTTAGAGAAAAACATTTATGCATCTTTGCTGCTGCATTAAACTTTTTTAAGATTCTCTTTTCAATCTTTAATTTTGAGAGATTTTGAGTTTTCTTTACATGGGCGTAATCCACAGGATTTTCAGGGTAAGCAGTTTGTAACCACATCTTCAATGAGTTAGGTGTCCTCTTTGTTTGGAGGAAGAAAAGTAGTATGTTTTTCTGGACATATTGATCCTACCCTACTTGTTAGCTGGTGAAACCTGTAAAAAGGCCATTCATTCATGACTGAGGTCCGTACTAAGCTTCAATTGGTAATGTGAAAAACACATTGGATTTGTTTATTGTCTCGTGTGCTGAGGTACAGTGAAAAGTACTTTTCTGCGAGCAGCTCAAACAGATTATTTAGTACATGAAAATAAAATAAAATAAAAAGAAAATATATAATAGGGCAACACAAGGTACACAATGTAAATAGATAGACACCGGCATCGGGTGAAGCATACAGGAAGTGTAGTACTAATCACGTCAGTCCATAAGAGGGTCGTTTTGGAGTCTGCTAACAGTGGAGAAGAAGCTGTTTTTGAATCTGTTTGTGCATGTTCTCCAGCTTTAGTGCCTCCTGCCCGATGGAAGAAGTTGGAAGAGTGAGTAAGCCGGGTGGAAGGGGTCTTTGATTATGCTACTCGCTTTCCTAAGGCAGCGGAAGGTGTGAATAGAGTCAATGGATGGGAGGCAGTTTTGTGTGGTGGACTGGGCTGTGTTCATGACTCTCTGTAGTTTTTTGGGGTCTTAGGCTGAGCAGTTGCCATACCAGGCTGTGATGCAGCCAGATAGGATGCTTTCTATGGTGCATCTGTAAAAATTGGTAAGTGTCGACATGCCGAATTTCCTTTGGTTTCCTGAGGAAGTATAGGCACTGTGTGGTGGGATGACATGGGCAGGCTATGTTGCCTATTGATTGACTGGATGCAATAAAATGAGTATGTACTTTTTTGGATCTAATCACTTGAATTATACAGCAAATCTGACTGGAGCAAGCAGATTGAGACATGAAATAAATGTTCATAAAGGTAAACATTGTTAGGCCTGAGGAAAGTGGATATCTGCAGTATGGAGAAAAAAAAAATCCTGTTGCTTAGCAGGAAGCCTGAGGGAATTATGATATCCTAATAATCTAAAGCTCACGTCAACGACAAGTTTACTTCCTCAATGACTGGCCTCCTAACCTTGATGAAACCACTTGTTTTCCATACTTGCTGGTTTAACATCTGAATATTGTCTCCCAATTTCATTCGATTAGTTCATTACAAAAAATAACTAAAGATTATTTATTTATTGTAAGTCCTGCCTCTAAAATGTATTTTTAAATATGAATAGAATAACAAAGACCAAAGAAAAGTACAGCACAGGAACAGGCCCTTCGGCTCTCCTATCCTGCACAGACAATGCTGCCTTTCTAACCTAAAACCTTTTACACTTCTGGACCGTATACCCATCCTATTCATGTCTTTGTCAAGACACCCTATATTTTACCTACTTCCACTGTCTCCTCCGGCAGGGAGTTCCAGGCACCCACTACCCTTTATATATAAAAAAAAACATCCCTCGCACATCTCCTCTAAACTTTGCACCTCGTACCTAAACCTGTGTCCCCTAGTGATTAACTCTTCCACCCTGAGAAAAAGCTTCTGACTATCCACTCTGTCCATGCCCCCCATCATTTTGTAGACTTCTATCCGGTCATCGCTCAAGCTCTGTCATTCCAGTGAGAACAAACCGAGTTTATCCAAACTCTCCGCATAGAAGATTCCCTTCATACCAGGCAACATCTTGGTAAACCTCTTCTGTACCCTCTCCAAACCCTCCACATCCTTCTGGTAGTGTGGCGACCGGAATTGAACCCTATATTCCAAGTGTGGCCTAACTAAGGTTCTATTCAGCTGCAGCATAACTTGCCAACTTTTATACTTAATGCCCTGTCTGATGAAGGCAAGCATGCCTTATACTTCCACTTTCTCCACCTGCATTGCCACTTTCAGTGACCTATGCACCTGTACATCCAGATCCCTCTGCCTGTCAATACTCTTAAGGGTTCTGTCATTTACTGTATATTTCCCATCTGACCTTCCAAAATGCACTACCTCACATATTTGTCCGGATTAAACTCCATCTGCCATCTCTCCACCCAAGTCTCTAACCACTCTATAACCAGCTGTATCCTCTGACAGGCCTCATCGCTATCCACAATTCCAACAACCGTTGTGTCGTCCGCAAAATTACTAATCAGACCAGTTACATTTCCCTTCAAATCATTTTTATATATATATATACCGCAAATCCCTGTGGAACACGATTAGTCACAGCCTTCCATTCAGAAAAGCACCTTCCTTGTCTTCTATGACCGAGCCAGTTCTGTATCCATCTTGCGAGCTCACTTCTGATCCCATGTGACTTCACCTTCTGTACCGGTCTACCATGAGGGACCTTGTCAAATGCCCTACTGAAGTGCGGATAGATAACATCCACTGCCTTACCTTTATTAATTATATTAGATAATTTCCTGGATTATCCTTGCTACCCTTCTTAAACAAAGAAACAACATTAGCTATTCTCCAGTCCTCTGGACCTCACCTGTAGCCAGTGAGGATACAGAGATTTCTGTCGAGGTCCCAGCAATTTACTCCCTTGTCTCCCTCAGTATTTTGGGATAGATCCCATCAGGCCTGGGGGACCTATGTACCTTAATGCTTTTTAAGACGCCTAACACCTCTTCCTTTTTGATATCGATATAACCCACTACATACCCTTCCCTACCAAGTCCTCCTCTTTGCTGAATATTGATGGAAAGTACTCATTTAGTACCTCACCCATGTCTCTGGCTCCACAAATAGATTCACTCCCCTGTGCTTGAGTGGGCCAACCCTTTCCCTGACTACCCCCTTGCTCTTTGTATATGTATAAAATGTCTTCGGATTTTCCTTAATCCAATTTGCCAATGACTTTTTGTGACCCCTTTTATCCCTCCTGACTGCTTGTTTAAGTTCCCTCCTACTTTCTTTGTAATCCTCACGGGCCTCGTCTGTTCCCAGCCTTAAATATAGTGTTCAGTTCTGGTCGCCACACTAACAAAAGGATGTGGAGGCTTTTAAAAAAAAATGTTTTTATTCTCCTTTTTCACATTTTCTCCCAAATTTACACCCAACAATAAACAATAATCAGTAATGAATGTAATGTCAATTCCCATATCAATAACAACGATCCCATTCTCCCACCAAACCTCAAACATTAGCCCGCATGTTAACACAAACAAATGACAAAAAAGGATCAGGAATCATAGCCATCATGAACACATACAGTCCCTCTCCCCCCAACCCTCCCAGCACCCCCACCCATGTTCGATGTGATCCAATTCTCAAAAATTGCATAATGAATAATGCCCATGAATTATAGAACCCCTCCATCCTTCCCCGCCACGATCAACGAGGCGGAGGCTACAACATCTACCTCCGCGCCCTTTTCCAACCCTGGCTGGTCCGACATCCCGAATATGCCCTCCCGAGGGCCCGGGTCCAGTTTCACGTGCACCACTTTAGAGATTACCCTCAAAACCTCCTTCCAGTAGTCCTCCAACTTTGGAGAGGACCAAAACATATGAACGTGGTTTGCCCCCCCCCCCCCCCGGCACCTTCTACACCCTCAAAGAGCCGGCTCATCCTCACCCTTGTAAGATGTGCTCTGTACACCACCTTCAGCTGTATCAGCCTCCACCTGCGCTGTCGCTAGCACCTTCAATCCCGACTCCCTACCCAAACTCTCCTCCATTCTGACCTATTGGGAGTCAATCCCGCTGACCCAGCTCCATACCTTCTCCACATTCTCCACCCAGTAATAATACATTGGGTTCGGAAGACCCAAACGCCCTGCCTGCCTTCCTCTCTGTAGTAGCACTTTTCTAATTCTGGCCACCTTCCCTCCCCATATGATCGAGGTAATCATCCCTTCAATCTCTCCAAAAAAAGGCCTTTGGCCGGAAAACGGCAGGCATTGAAAGATAAACTGGAATTACGGCAGCACATTCATTTTAACCACCTGTATCCGAATCGCCAGTGACAGAGGGAGACCATCCCACCTTGCCAGATCAGCTTTCACCCTCTCCACCAAACTAGAAATGTTGTACCTGCACCCCCATGTATCTAAACTGAGTCCCTGCCCTACGGAATGGCAGGCCCCCACCCCTGGCCGAGACACCACAAAATATTCACTCTTGTCTTCTCTTCCCGCGACCCCACCCCCGCACCATCCCGTTCCATACCTCCGAACTTCTTAACGGCCAATGGCTCAATTCCGACTGCAAACGGCATGAGGGACATAAGACATGCCTGCCTAGTCCCACGGTGGAGAGGAACGTATTCTGAGCTGATGTTATTTGTGCAGACACTGGCCCTCGGCTCCTTTTTAAAAAAAATAAATTTAGTGTACCCAATTCATTTTTTCCATTTAAGGGGCAATTTAGCATGTTCAATCCATCTACCTTGCACATCTTTGGGTTGTGGGGGCGAAACTCACGCAAACACGGGGAGAATGTGCAAACTCCACACGGCCAGTGACCCAGAGCCAGGATCGAACCTGGGACCTCGGCGCCGTGAGACTGCAGTGCTACCACTGCGCCGCAGTGCTACCACTGCGCCACCGTGCTGCCCTTGGCCCTCGGCTCCTTATATAATAGCTTTACCCAGTCCACAAATCTGGGTCCAATTCCAAACCGCTCTAGAACTGCCATCAAGTACCCCCATTCCTCCCGGTCAACCGCTTTCTCGGCGTCCAATGCCACAACCACCTCTGTTGGATGTGGAGGCTTTGTAGAAAGTAAAGAAAAGATTTACCATGATGTTGCCTGGTATGGAGGGCATTAACTATGAGGAGAGGTTGGAGAAACTTGGTTTGTTCTCACTGGAACGATGGAGGTTGGGGGGCGACCTGATAGAAGTCAACAAGATTATATGGGGCCTGGACATTGTGGATCGTCAGAAACTTTCCCAGGGTGGAATAGTCAATTACTGGGGGCATAGGTTTACGGTGCAAGGACAAGGCTTAAAGGAGATGTACAAGGCAAGTTTTTTTACACACATGGTGGTGGGAGCCTGGAACTCGCTGCCGGGAAGCAGGTGGAAGCAGGTACGATGGTGACTTTGAAGGGGCATCTTGGCAAATATATGAATAGGATGGGAATAGATGGATTTAGTCCCTGGAAGTGTAGGGGGTTTTAGTTCAGACGGGCAACATGGTCGGTGCAGGCGTGGAGGGCCGAAGGCCCTGTACCTGTGCTGTAAATGTATTTTTCTGTCCTTACAAATGCTTCCTTTTTCCTTTTGACTAGGCTCACAATATCTCTCGTTATCCAAGTTTCCTGAAACTTACCACACTTGTCCTTCACAGAAACATGCAGGTCCTGAATTCCTATCAACTGACATTTGAAAATCTTCCACATGCCAGATGTTGATTTACCCTCAAAGATCCACCCCCAATCTAATTCTTCAGTTCCTACCTATTTTTGGTGTAATTAGCCTTGCCCCTTCACCCGAGGGTTACTCATATCTTTATCCAACAGTACCATTAAATATACTGCATTATGGTCACTGTTCCGAAATGCTCCCCTACAACTTCATCGACCACCTGACTGGGCTCATTCCCCAATACCAGGTCTTGTACAGCCCTTTCCCTAGATGGACTATTTACATACTGTTTCAAGAAGCCCTCCTGATGCTCCTTACAAACTCTGCCCCATCCATGCCCCCAGCACTAAGTGAGTCCCAGTCAATATGGGGTAAGTAATGGCAGCACGGTGGCGCAGTGGTTAGCATTGCTGCATCACGGCGTCAAGGTCCCAGGTTCGATCCCGACTCTGGGTCACTGTCCGTGTGGAGTTTGCACATTCTCCCCGTGTTTGTGTGGGTTTCGCCCCCACAACCCAAAGCTGTCCAGACTGGATTGGCTACGCTAAACTGCCCCTTAATTGGAAAAAAAAATGAATTGGGTACTCTAAATTTAAAAAGAAATGTAGGGGAAGTTAAAATCACCCACCACCTTTCCAAAATCTGCCTACATATCTGCTCCTCTATCTCATGCAGGCTGTTGGGAGACCTGTTGTAAACCTCCAACATTGTACCTTTCCTATTCCTGAACTCTACTCATAATGCCTTGCTGCATGGGCCCTCTGAGGTGTCCTCCCACAGTACAGCTATGATATTCTTAACCAGTAGTGCAGCTCCCCCACCCCTTTTACATCCTCTTCTATCCCACCTGAAACATCTAATTCCGGGAACGTTCATCTGCCAGTCTTGTCCCTCCCTCAACCAAGTCTCTAATGGCAACATCATATTTCCAAGTACTAATCCAAGCTCTTGTGTTCATCTGCCTTACCTGCTATACTTCTCGCACTGTAACAAATGTACTTACTTCAGACCACCAGTCCTACTGTGTTCAGTAACATCTCCCTACCTGCTCTTCCTCTGAGTGTTACTGGCCCAATTCTCTTATTCCCCCTCAGTTATTTCACTTGCTCTTAAATTATGTAAAGCTAAATCAACAAAAGGGAAAATTGGGATGAAAATCTGGTAATTTTTTTTATATTTAAAGTTGTATTAATATATTTTTGTTTATATCGGTTACAGCAGTACTGCATACGAAATTTAAGTGCCTTTAGTGTAGGTCGGTTCATCTGTCATTTAACTGAATAACCCTTTTTTAAAGAGAGAGCTCAGCATCATAATTAGATCTCTCCTTAAGGAAGGTGCTTGAATTTATAAACAGCTGCAAATCAGCAGAAATAACACTTGCCTGTTGGCTTCATTCATTACATCTTGGATCACTTTGGCACAGGGGTATAGCTGAGCAATGACCCTAAAGACAAAAGTTTAAACACAACAGCTTAAGCTGCTATCATCACTTGTTTACAACCTCAAATTGCATTAACCAATGACCGCTAATATTAACTAATGTGGGTTGTTGTTTGGGGGTTAATGGGATTGTTGTTGATAAGGTGATTGACATTGTATTTGTTACCGTTGATTGTTTGTTGGTGGGTGTAAATTTTGAAGAAAATGTGAAAAAGGAGCTTTGCGGACTGTGCCAGTTAAAAGCAATTCTACTTCATATCTCCCAATAATGGGAAATCAATAAAAGCCGTGTCGATGATAATAAAAAATCAATCCCTCCCTGTTTTGTGAGAATCTGGTTAAAATCAGTCCCTCCCTGTACTGTCTGAGAATCTGGTTAAAATCGGCCCCTCCTGTTCTGTCTCAGGGTGGAATTTTCCCATCCAGTTCATGGCAGAAGTGGAGAATCCAGTGGGAACCAAAAATTCGGAATCCAAACAGTGCGGAAACAGTTTGCAATTCTGCTGATGGTGGGGTCCGGAATCCCGCTGACTAGTAGCGTAAACTCTATCTGCACTTATTACCATCTCATGAACGCTCATTAAATCTGTTGCTCACCAGAATCACATGGTGCCTTTCAATCTTGCATCACACCAGCGGGAAATCATGCTGATCTGAATCGCATCCTTCCTATCAGGGGTAGGTTTAGCTCAGTGGGCTAGACAAATGGTTTGTGATGCAGAACAATGCCAGCAGCGCGGGTTCAATTCCCATACTGGCTGAGTTTATTCATGAAGGCCTTCTCAACCATGCCCCTTGCCTGAGGTGTAGTGATCCTCAGGTTAAACCACCACCAGTTAGCTCTTCCCCCTCAAAGGGGAAAGCAGCCTATGGTCACCTGGGATTATGGCGACTTTACCTTATAATGTGGCGACCAGAATTGCACGCAGTACTCCAGCTGTGGCCTCATCAAAGTTCTGTACAACTTCAATATGACCTCCTTACTCTTTTAATCTAAGCCTCGATGCATAAAGGCAAGTGTCCCATATTCCTCTTTCATCACCCTATTAACCTACCTTTCTGCCTTCAGAGATCTATGGACAAACACACCCCTTTGTTCCTCGGAACTTCCCCGTGTCAGGCCATTCATTTAATACTTCCTTGTCACATTACTCCTTCCAAAATGTGTCAGGCCATTCATTTGATACTTCCTTGTCACATTATTCCTTCCAAAATGCATCACCTCACATTTTCAGGGTTAAATTCCACCTGCTACTTTTCTGCTCATCTATTTCTTCCTGTAACCCCAAGACACTCAACCTCACTGTTAACCACCCGGCCAATCTTTGTGTCATCCGCAAACTTATTGATCCTACCCCCCACATAGTCATCTATGGTGTTTATATAAATGACAAATAATAAGGGACCCAGCACAGATCCCTGTGGTACCGAGGCAAGTTTTTTTACGCAGAGGGTAGTGGGTGCCTGGAACTCGCTGCCGGAGGAGGTGGTGGAAGCAGGGACGATAGTGACATTTAAGGGGCATCTTGACAAATACATGAATAGGATGGGAATAGAGGGATACGGACCCAGGAAGTGTAGAAGATTGTAGTTTAGTCAGGCAGCATGGTTGGCACGGGCTTGGAGGGCCGAAGGGCCTGTTCCTGTGCTGTACTTTTCTTTGTTCTTTGTTCCTGGACACTGCCTTCCAGCCATTAAAGCAGCCATCTGTCATCATCCTATGTCTCCTACAGCTAAGCCAATTTTGAATCCATCGCTATCACTAAAGTCACCCTGTATCCCATGTGCCTTCTTTAGAAGTCTCCCATGTGGGACCTTGTCAAAGGCTTTGCTGGAATTCACATAAACTACATCAACTGCACTACCCTCATCTACACACCTGGTCACATGCTCAAAAAAATCAATCAGATTTGTTAGTCATGACCTCCCTCTGCCAAATCCATGCTGACTTCCTGATCAAACCTTGCCTCTCCAAGTGGAGATAGATTCTCTCCTTCAGAATTTTCTCTACCACTGACATGAGACTCGCTGGTCTATAGTTCCCTGGCTTATCTCTACAACCTTTCTTAAATAGTGGGACCACATTAGCTGTTCTCCTGTCTGGCACCTCTCCTGAGGCCAGAGAGGAATAAAAAATTTGGGTCAGAACCCCTGCAATATCCTCCCTTGCCTCCCACAGCATCCTTGGGCACAATTCATCCGGACCTGGAGATTTGTCCACTTTTAAGCCTGCCAACACCTCCAATACCTCGTCACTCCCAAGGGTGGCATGTGGTGCAGTGGTTAGCACTGGGACTGCGGTGCTGAGGACCCGGGTTCAAATCCCGACCCTGGGTCACTGTCCGTGTGGAGTTTGCACATTCTCTGCATGGGTTCACCCTCACAACCCAAAGATGTGCTGGTTAGGTGGATTGGTCATGCTAAATTGCCCCTTGGAAAAGAAAAAAACGATTGGCTACTCTAAAGTCATATATATTTTTTTAAATGCCTCGCCACTCCCTATGTCAATTTGCTCAACAACCTCACAGTCTCTCTCCCTGAGTTCTGTATTTACCTCCTCATTTTCATGGGTGAAGACAGATGCAAAGTATTCGTTCAACACCCTACCAATGTCCTCTGACTCCACCCACAGATTTCCCATACGGTCCCTAATGGGCCGTACTCTTTTCACTGGTTAATCTCTTCCCGTTGATATATTTGTCGAATATCTTGGGATTTACCCTACTTTTACCAGCCAGAGCTTTCTCATATCCTCCCTCATTTCCCAATTGCTTTCTTAAAACTCCATCCTGCACTTTCTGTGCTCCACTAATTTCTCCGCTGATTTGCTCCCTTTGTATTCGCTAAAAGCCTCCCTTTTTCTTCTCATTGTAATCTGAATATCTCTGGTCATTCATGGTTCTCTGGGCTTGTTACTCCTTCATATTACCCTAGAGGGAATATGCTGGTACTCTCTCTCTCTCTCTCTCTCTCTCTCTCTCTCTCTCTCTCTCTCTCTCTCTCTCTCTCTATCTCTGTGTACTCTCTCCTCCGTTTCTCTGCCCCGCCCCCCCCCCCCCAATTGCTCTTCTGTAGATTTCCCACAGATAACACTATCCAGTCTACCTTGGCCAGATCCTGCCTTATGTTATTAAAATCCACTCTCTCCAAACAAAACCTTTTTTTGCAACTTATTTCTTTGTCCATAACAGACTTGAATTGTACCATGTTGTGGTTGTTATAACTAAAATGCTCCCCCACCAACATATCAACCCCTGACCGGCTTCATTCCTCAGAATTTTCAACAAAATCTCCCAGTTCAGGGTAAGGGCAGGAAACTGCATCAATACAGTCATCAGTGCACAGAGAACAGAGGCGAGGGAGGGATCTGGGTAGGTGTAGAATAAAGAATGTTTCACATATTCTATAAAAATTTGTCAGACATAGCTGGGACTCCTACGGGTTCCCATCACAGCACCTTTTATTTGAAGGAAATGAGTGGACTTAAAAGAGATGTTCAATACGTGAACCAGCTCAACCAGGTGGGGAGGGTGGTGGTGAATGGAGACAAGTTGCATCACTATTCTAGGGAGAAGCAGGGAGCTCTCGTACTCTAATGTCGGAGACTGGAGGTATAGAAGGATTAGATATCCATGTGAAAAGGAGACCATGGAATCATAGAATCCCTACAGTGCTGAAGGAGGTAATTCGGCCCATTGAGTATGCACCAACACGCTGAAAGAGCACCCTATCCCCGTAACCCCACCTCGGGGAAATTTAGCATTGCCAATTCACCTAACCTGCACATCTTTGGAGTGGGAGGAAACTGGAGCACCCGAGGGAAACCAAGCAGACACCGGAGGAATGTGCAAACTCCACACACCCGAGATCAGAATTGAACCTGGGTCCCTGGCACTGTGAGGCAGCAGTGGTAACTGCTGTGCCACCGTGCTGCCCCCTAGCTGGGATCAGGAAACTGGAAGCTGTTCAAGTGATTGAGGACATGACAAATGTCATGGTCTATGTGAGAAGAGATTGGACAAGGGGGGGAATGTAGTCCAGGTAGGACAAAACCATCAGGGGGATGAACAGGCTGAAACGATGGATCTACAAGGGCACACCAATGGATCTGGAAAAGGAGGCAGAAGCAGGTTGTTCAGGGTTGTGGGTCATGATCCGGGGAAGGTAGAAGATAGTGTCAAAAAGTTAGCCTCTGCCCTCTGTTAGAGGCCAGTACACCAAATGGCAACAGCACCACCTTTATAAACCGGTTTGATGACAGTTGGGGTTGGGCCTGAGAGTACGGAGTGCTGAAAATTCAGTTAGTGAAAACAGAACCTGCATTTGTCAAAAAGATCTAAAGGGAGTAAGAGGCCTGAGGGAGGGGTCAGGTGGAGGAAGAACTCTGCAGATGGGAAATGGATATACTGTACAAAAGGCACTTTTTTAAAAAATTGCTAAGTTCTAATTAATTGCTGTATGATTTGTGAATTCATAGAATTTCATAGAATCCTTACAGTGCAGAAGGAGGCTCATCGAGTCTGCATTGACCCTCTGAAAGAGCACCCCACTCCCTGTAACCTCACCTAACTGTTGGGCACTAAATGTAGCATGAATGGCCAGTCCACCTAACCTGCACATCTTTGGACTGGGAGAAAACCAGAGCACCCGGAGGAAACGCACGCAGACACAGGGGGTGGGATTCTCCAATCCCGCGCAGAGTGTCCACGCCATCGTAAAATGCGATGGTGTGAACGGGCTGATCCCAGGACTAATTCTGGCCCCTACAGGGGGCCAGCATGGCGCTGGAGCGGTTCGTGCCGCTCCAGCTGCGATCCCGGCGCGAACTGTGCGCCGCGGGAACGGCGTATGCGCAGTGGTGCCGGTGCCAACGCGTACACGCACAGTGACCTTCAACACGCCGACCCCGGTGCAACATGGCGAAGGCTACAGGGGCCGGCCACATCGGAGACCCCCCACCCCCCAGGCTGCCACCTGACTCTTCAACGCCAAGGTCCCGTCGGCCCAGAGCAGGTTAGAATGGCGCCAGCGGGACTCTGTTCTTTTCTTACGGTCGTTCAGCCCATCCGGGCCGGAGAATCGGCCGGCCGCATAGAGCGGCCTGTGACCGGCTCCGCGCCAACCACGCCGGCGCCAATGGCACCGATTTCTCCGCTCTGCAGAGAATCGCGTGCCACCTTCGGGACGGCGTGGCCCGTTTGCGGGGATTCTCTGGCCCGGCCCAGGGCTGGGAGAATCCTGCCCAGGGAGTGTGGAGTTTGTAACCAAGGCGGAATCGTACCCTGGTCCCTGACGCTGTGGGGCAACAATGCTGTGCCACCGTGTCGCCCACTGTATTTCTTACGGTTCTACTGTTTTAAAAAAAATATTGGGTACCCAATTATTCTTTTCCAATTAAGGAGCAAATTAGCGTGGCCAATCCACATACCCTGCACATCTTTGGGTTGTGGGGTGAGACCCACGCAGACACTTGAGAGGATGTGCAAATTCCATATAGACAGTGACCCCGGGCCGGGATTGAACCTTGCTCCTCGAAGCCTTGAAACAGCAGTGCCAACCACTGTGCCACCGTGCTGCACCCTTTTGGATCTATTGTAAGGCAGTGAGAAGACCAGGTGAACAATGTATACACTGACCTTATGTATTAGATGATTCTACTGATGAATATTCATTACAGAAGGTTATAAATGTACTGAAATGTAAATAAGAGTCGTATGCAAAATTGTCAATATTTCAAAACCTCAACCCAGATGTTCTGGAAGTGTTTGCCTCATTAGCAATGTGAGGCGATTTGTTACTGGGCTCCCTTACTTGATCTCTGGTGAGATCACAAGAACTCATAAATTCCTAGAGTCTTGGTTTATCAAGACTGTTGATTATTTTTTTTAAGTCCTTGATTTGCTGCCAAGGTAGAATCATAGAATCATAGAAGTTTACAGCATGGAAACAGGCCCTTCAGCCCAACCAGTCCATGCCACCCAGTTTTTACCATTAAGCTAGTCCCAGTTGCCTGCACTTGGCCCATAACCCTCTATACCCATCTTACCCATGTAACTATCTAAATGCTTTTTAAAAGACACAATTGTACCCGCCTCTACTACTACCTCTGGCAGCCCATTCCAGACACTCACTACCCTCTGAGTGAAGAAATTGCCCCTCTGGGCCCTTCTGAAGGTAGCAATGAGATTAATAATGCTGTCTATTATTTATGTGAAAGTACGTCAGTAACGTCTCCCAAGGGAAGTTGAGGCTAAATGTACAAATCCATAAAGCCATTAGCTTTGTAAAAATGGCATCTTTCAGTCTGCTCACCATTGAAATGTACGCTCATTCCTTTGATTATTTTCTCTCAATCCAATCTTTTTCTGTACCTGATTTGATATTAAATTCTCCCTTTCTAAGAGGCAATTCTTTCTCCTTTCTTATGCTCTTAATTTCATAATCCTTCATTCTGGTGAAGGAGATAAACAGTTGATTGCCCTGTTTATTCTGGTCCCAAGTGCCCAGCTTCCCCCACGCACTGTTTTCAGCTCACACTTTAAGCAACTTGCCATGCATTTATTTAAAGAACCAAATGTACAAAGCTAAGTCTAACTAATGGCAGACGTCCTTGAATGCCCTGACATAGCACTTGGTGGCCCAATATTTCTGGTTAGTGCTGATTAGATATTGTGATTTAGACACACTGTTGGTAATTAAGGTCTAATTTGCATCTGGTCATAATAGCAAATGGAAATAGGTCTCCCCACAGACGTTTGAGAATTTATAAATAAACTTCTGTTCCATATTATCGAACTATATTCAATATTTTGTGTGTTACCAGATAATATGGCAGTTGTACATTTGCTTAACTTTTTTTTTCTAATCTGGCAATAGGTGAGACGAACATATTCACATGGTACATACAGGGCTGGCCCAATGCGACAGATCAGCTTGGTAGGAGCTGTTGATGAAGAAGTTGGAGACTATTTTCCAGAGTTCCTTGACCGATTGGAAGAATCTCCTTTTTTAAAAGCAAGTATTTTTAGCCAATGGAACTTACAAATATTGTTGATCATTTAATATTGTTTATGCTGAGGAACTGATATACACTGGAACCTCACAAATCAAAAATGCTTGGGATCAAGGCATTTATGGATTTTGGAATTTTCTGGATTTTGGAATGCGTGCACACAAACGAGGAGCAGGAGTAGCCGTGATGAAACGTTATAAAGCAGTAATAAAAATTCTGTGTTGCCCTGGTTCAAATAAACCAAACTGAGCCTTGGCTGTGCTCCAAAGCACTGCTGCAAACAGATGAGTTTTAAAAATGGCAGGGGGGTTCGTGACTGTCGAGCGGGAAAATACAGGAAGATGAATTATCAACAGTCCAATGTGGTAGCTTTTGTCATCCATCTTGCATCCAAATGGACCTTACACAGCAAGTTACCAAACAGTAGGTTACAACCCCTGATGGACTTGCAGGGATCTTTTTGGAGTTGCAGGCATTTTTTAAAAAAAAACAACAGTCCTGTTGTTTGAGAATCTGATTATTTAAACAAATTGCTTTATTTGCCTAACTTTAGTTTTAAACTGATTTTGAATGTCAGCCTTGTTGATGTCCAGCACCATTTTGCAGTGCCACAAGTGGCTAGACCTGTAGTTGCATATGTGCTGAAAAACAATTTTATACAACTGGTGGTGGCCAGATTTCGGATCGTGAGATTGGAGGCTGTTTGGAAGGGCATTGGGAAATTAGTTGACCAAGAAGAAGGCCAAGAAAAACAACTGCACCTTCTTAGCTCACTGACTTAAACTACAGCAAATTCGGCATAGACTGCCATGTCAGAGTGGCTCCTGCGCCACACCAGACTTTGTTTAATAGAGTTGCCCACCATGGCGCAAACCATCATTTTATGAAAAAGAAAATGTGTGTATATCACATACACGTGCACAGGTGGGTGGGGTCAATATTCAATTTTGGGCCGAGTAAATGGCTACCCGGGTAGGGTCAAATATAAGTTTTATATCAGCAACCAGATAACATGAACATAAAACTTAATGTAGTTTAGCCAATGCTTTTTTGGGGGGATAGATAGTTGATTGCTTAGTTGAAAAGCAGGTACAATCACCTAATGGGTTGGGGACAGGAACAGGTTGGGGTTGCAAAATATCCACGATGTAACAACTGAAAATGGGAAATAATACCTTTTGCAATTTGAATTAGTCAATATGGGGGTGTTCGATGTCTGCCATTGTTTTCTAACTAATTACTAATCGTTATCTAAAAGTCAAAATAATGTGCACTCAGTATTTTCCCAAGTACTTAAAATTGTCTATTTAACAAATCTGTAACATATAGATTCATTTGCAAAGTTGGAATAATGAGAGCTTGAGTCATGCATGTGTAATGAAGTTATTGGCGCATTCAGTGCTGAAATGCCTGAATTTAGAATAATGCAAGTATGGTTGAAAGTGCACAAAAGTTCTAAACAATTTAAAATGTTTTGATTTCCATGAAAATCATGTTATTACTTGAAGAAAACCTGGATTCTTTTACTTTGAGTTTACAACTGTAAGTCACCACCTAAAAATGAATTTATACCTGTAAATCACTACCTTAAAAAAACAACAATCCTTGGTTCCCCTACTTAAGAATAGCACAAATGCACTCCCCTTGCAATGCGAAAAGATCTTACATTTTTTTCTGGTCTTATCAACATTTCATGTATTAGTTTTGGTGCTTGAATGCTGGATTCATCCTTTTAAAAAAAGATGAATTTCCATGTAATACTGAATTATAATTATATATTGAAGGACATCTGAAGGAATTTGGTTGATCTTGTCGGTTTGCTGAATTAGATAAATTTTGAAGAGCATGCGTACAAACAACTAGCTAAAAATAGATTTAAATCTAACTTTTTTCTGCCAATAGCGTACATTACCGTGGGGATCACTTTCTAGTCTCAAACTCAAGTGCCGTAAGGAAAGTGATGATGGCCCTATTATGTGGGTTCGTCCAGGAGAGCAGGTGATCCCAATAGCAGACATGCCAAAATCACCTTTTAAACGAAGACGGTAAGTTCAATGTCTTGTCTATTGTGTTTGCCAAACTTTCTTTATTGGCTCCCAGCAATTAAACTTCCACTACTCATCTGCACTTCAGTTGCTAGGCACAGGAACAAGCTGTATACTCCTTGTATGCCTACAAAATTATCAAATGTCCAATTTTCCTCCAGCTTGGATTAACAGAAAACCTAATCCATACTATAGATCTAATGGGGCAAATGTCCAAACTGCTTTACAGTAGAACACATTCTGATGATGCATTTATGACCAGAGAAAAATGCTGCTTTGTTCCATTGAATTTTATTATTTTAATGAGTTAACTTTGGCATTTAGACAACCCAATTGTATTTTGAGAGATCTGAATATTTTTGACTGCTTACCTGCCAGGCATTGCTCTAAATGTTTATCACAAAGACATTTTTAATATCCTATATATTTTCTTCACCAATTCAAATTTGTCCCCGGTTGTAATAGCTTTGCAGTAATTTTATATATTTACCTTATCTACTCTATTTCTTATAATTTGTTATCTCATTCCTTTGAAGATTGTGTAGCATCTCTAATCCTCCCACGCTGTTCATTTTCTTTGCACTTGAGATTGAACTTGTCACTTTTTTATTAAGATGTTGTCCAAAACTGAACATGGAAAATGCACTGTTGATTTTCTGTACTGAACACTTCTTGTCATTGATCTTTAAAATTGTACAGCTGGAATTGGTCAATACAAAATGCAAAGCAACATAAAAGTTACTGCTTTATCTAAAAAAAAAGAAGTTTAATCTGTAAATGCTGTTCGAAAGGCGTAGAGAAATGGTCAACAAGCTACATCGCAAAAATTCGAAGCGTTAGAGATTGGTAGCGCAAAACATAATGATTCTGACCACTGTATGAGAAATATATGAATCTAGTAGAAATATCCCTTTAGCCCCAAGAACATAACCCACAGCTACTTTCTGTGGTAGTGAATTCCACAGATTAAGGGCAGCACAGTGGCGCAGTGGTTCGCACTGCTGCTTCAAGGTGCCGAGGTCCCAGGCTTGATCTCAGCTCTGGGTCACTGTCTGTGTGGAGTTTGCACATTCTGCCCCTGTTTGCGTGGGTTTCGCCCCCACAACCCAAAGATGTGCAGGGTAGTGGATGGCCATGCTAAATTTCCCCTTAATTGCAAAAAATGAATTGGGTACTCTAAATTTATTTTTAAAAAGAAAAAAAAAGTGAATTCCACCGATTCACCACTCTGGGTGAAGACATTTCTTGTCACCTCCGTCCTAAAAGGTTTACCCCTTATCCTCAAAATATGACCCCTAGTTCTGACCTCCCCCAGCATCGGGACATTCTTTCTGAATCTACAGCCCTCAACGCTATGCCCTGGAGACATGCTGCACTGCCCAGATTTTGCCTGGCCTGAATCAGAAGGTCGGGCGATATAGGATTGGCTGCATTTTCAGGTAAGAGCTTTCAAGCAGAGTCGCAATCTGACCCAATTGCCACTCGCTCAGCAATTATGGCCCAATAATGCATTGGCACCGTGGGGTGAATTTTCCTTTTTGTAGCTATGTTCTGGCGCTGACTGTCCTTCAAACCTATCATGTTGGCCCTGGCTCTGAATAAGATTCCAGCACCGAGAGAGCCTGTCAGTGCTGCTGAAGGATGTCGAATAGCACTGCTGCACCCAGAGAAACTGTAAAGGGACAGAAGAACCCCAAATGTTAGCTGCTTTAAAGTCTATTTAAAAATAAATGGTGTAGGGAAAGAGGGTTCTAGTCAGCCTTTTCCCTCCATTTCTGGAGATTAGGGTCCTCACCGTTGCTAACATGGACTTATTACAAGGCAATCCTGGGAGTGTTGGTAATGATGGCTGACAGAAGACAGATGGAACAAAAACCATAATGGTATGGAAAGGGAGGAGAGATATGTAGTTTGCATAGAAAACAAAGTAGACTCTACCAACACATTTTTGGGAAAGAAAAGAGAAGGAACATTCAGCCTCTTTTCTCCGTACCACAACAACTTTTATAATGTCTTTTATGTAATGACACAGCCCAACATGCTTCACAGGAGCATGATAAAACAAAGTATGACACAGCCACTGAGTCAATAGGGCCTGATATTACAGAATAGGACATATTGTAAGTCTGTATTGTTAGTGTTACGGATAAGGAGGAAAGACGGCCCGAGTTCCTCAGTTCCCTTTCCCTCTGTCCGTAATCCATGATGTTCATTTTTTCAGGTAAATGTGTGTGTTTATAACCACCATCCTAACCCTCACCAGTTAGTATGTGATCAAGTTTAAATATACCAGGAGCAGACTTTGGTAGGCTTAATCAAAAATAACACTTTGTTCACACTCATGCACACAAGATCTTAACACTACACGAGTGGGTGTGTAGATAGTTTGGGTCATGTTGAGATCAAAAAAGAGGAGATATTGGGGGTCTTGAAAAATATTACGGTTGATGAGTCCCCAGGGCCTGATGGGATTTACCCCAGAATATTGTGAGAGGCAAGGCAGGAAATGACTGGCTACAGGTGAGGTCCCAGAGGATTGGAGAATAGCTAATGTTCCTTTGTTTAAGAAGGGTAGCAAGGATAATCCAGGTAATTACAGGCCGGTGAGCCTTGCGTCAATGGTGGGGAAATTATTAGAGAGGATTCTTCGAGACAGGAGTTACTCCCACTTGGAAATAAGTGGACATATTAGCGAGAGGCAGCATGGTTTTATGAAGGGGAGGTCGTGTCTCACTAACTTGATCAAGGTTTTGGGTGGAAGTACGAAGATGATTAATGAGGGTAGGGCAGTGGATGTTGTCTACATAGACTTCAGTAAGGCCTTTGACAAGGTCCCTCATGACAGACTGGTACAGAAGATGAAGTTGCATGGGATCAGAGGTGAGTTGGCAAGATGGATACAGAACTGGCTCAGTCATAGAAGACAGAGGGTAGCAGTGGAAAGGTGCGTTTCTGAATGGAGGGCTGTGACTAGTGGCGTTACGCAGGGATCAGTGCTGGGACCTTTGATTGTAATATATATATAAATGATTTGGAGGAAAATGTAACTAGTTTGATGAGTACGTTTACGGACAACACAAAGGTTGGTGGAATTGTGGATGGCGATGAGGACTGATCAGTTGGAGACTTGGGCAGAGAGATGACAGATGGGGTTTATTCCGGACAAATGTGAGGTAATGCATTTTGGAAGGTCTAATACAGATGGGAAATATACAGTAAATTGCAGAACCCTTGAGAGTATTTATAGGCAGAGGAATCTGGGTGTACAGGTGCACAGGTCACTGAAAGTGGCAACGCAGGTGGAGAAGGTAGTCAAGAAGGCATGCTTGCCTTCATCGGCCGTGCATTGAGTTTAAAAATTAGCACGTCATTGCAGCTTTTCGAACCTTAGCTAGACCGCACTTGAAATATAGTGTTCAATTCTGGTAGCCACACTACCAGCAGGATGTGGAGGCTTTGGAGAGGGTACAGAAAAGATTTACCAGGATGTTGCCTGGTATGGAGGGCATTAGCGATGGGGAGAGGTTGGAGAAACTTGGTTTGTTCTCACTGGAACGACGAAGGTTTGAGGGGCGACCTGATAGAAGTCTACAAGCTTATAAGGAGCATGGATAGAGTGGATAGTCAGAAGCTTTTCCCAGGGTGGAATAGTGAATTACTAGGGGGCGTAGGTTTAAGGTGCGAGGGGCAAGATTTAAAGAAGTATGAGGCAAGTTTTGTTTTTTTTTACACAGAGGGTGGGGTGGGAGCCTGGAACCCACTGCTGGGAGAATTAGTGGACGCAGATACGCTAATGACTTTTAAGGGGCGTATTGACAAATACATGAATAGGATGGGAATAGGGGGATATGGTCCCGGGAAGGGTAGGGGTTTTTAGTTCAGGTGGGCAGCATGGTCGGTGAAGGCTTGGAGAGCTGAAGAGCCTGTTCCTGTGCTGTAATTTTCTTTTGTTCTTTGAGTCACACACTGCATACTCAAGAAAGATACAATTACAAAAGACGGTGCACTTGTACAAGTAGAAATCAAAAGATTGTTAACTGTTCCTGTGTCTTTGCAAGTCGACTGAAGTAGGAAGCTTTGTCCATTCTTGAAGTACAGGTCAGGTACTTTCTGATGGCTGTGGGTCAGATATCAGGATTACTTCAAAGGGGAGCGGGAGATGGCGCAGTGGTAATATTAATCTTTATTGGTGTGACAAGTAAGCTTACATTAACACTGCAATGAAGTTTCTGGGAAAATCTCCTAGTCGCCACGCTACGGCGCCTATTCGGGTACACTGAGGGAGAATTCAGAATGTCCAATTCACTTAACAAGCACGTCTTTCGGGACTTTGTGGGAAGAAACCAGAGCACCTGGAGGAAGCCCACACAGACACGGCAAGAACATGCAGGCTCAGCACAAACAGTGACCCAAGCCCGGAATCAGCCCACGTCCCTGGTGCTGTGAAGCAACAGTGCTAACCACTGTGCTACCGTGCCACCCAGTTAGCACTGCTGCCTCACGGCACCAAGGACCTTGGTTCGACCCAGCCCTGGATCGCTGTCCGTGTGGAGTTTGTATATTCTCCCCATATCTACACAACCCAAAGATGTGCAGGGTAGATGCATTGCCCACTCTTTTGAGGTCCACCAACAAGGGTGGATTGGCTGTGCTAAATTGCCCCTTAATTGAGTACTCTAAATTAAAAAAAAAAATAAAAAGTTGAGTACTCTAAATTTAACAAAAAAGGATTACTTCAAAGAGAAGAATGTTCAGGCCCAGACCTTAGGCACTCATGGCTATTGTATCAGGAGATCCAATTTCTTTACAAGTGAACTCGGAGCTTTGGAATCTGGGAATTTTTTTATCCAAGATTTACAGGCCTCATAATACCAGAACAGCAAAGATGCACAGATTTTCTCTGCATCTTTTGTCTTGTTGGTGTTATTCTGCAGACTAGATCCAGGTCACTTCTGAATTTTGGGATAAAAGGTTTTCAGCATCAGACAATCCGTTTCAGCCACGTAGTCAATAGCCATTGTACAATACAAGGTAGATAGATGTGTTCTTTCACACTGACCTCATCAGCTTTCCTTTGTTACGTTCAAACCTGTAGACAGTCTAGAAATCCATTGACTGTGCATTGGAGTAATCGTTAAACAACGGTAGGCATAAATTCCACAAAGGAGTGTTTTCTAGGTATTTCCATTCAAAGGGGAGAGCCCCATCTAGTATGATTCAACTCAAAGCTTTGATAGTTACAAGGGTCACCTGATCCCTTGGCAACCATCATAACAGTTCATCAGTGTCCATTTTTAATTAAATACAGTACATGTTTAAAGTTATGAATACGGCATGTCTTTTACCAGGCATCTCACTAGAAAACCCAGATCTAAAGAAATTGAATCATGGCAGCATGGTGGCAAAGTGGTTAGCACTGCTGCCTCACAGCGCCAGGGACCTGGGTTCAATTCCAATTTTGGGTGACTATCTGTATGGAGTTTGCACTTTCTCCCCGTGTCTGCATGGGTTTCCTCTGGGTGCTCCAGTTTCCTCCCACAGTCCAAAATGTGCCGGTTGGTGGATTGGCGATGCTAAATTACCCCTTGGTGTCCAAAGATGTTCAGGTTAGGTGGGGTTGCGGGGATAGGGTAGGCCGAGGGTGAGTGCAACTCGGTGGCTTCTTGGAGAGGCAAAATGTTGGGGGGTGCTGACTCCCAGAAATGTCAGCATATCTCTTTGAAGCAATGGAATGCTCTTGGGTTGTAATACAAGTGGTGCAAGATGTCAGGATTTTGGTTGAATTGTGGGCTCTGTCGATTCTGTGCTGGAAATTATCTAGCAGGTCCACAATGAAGTGTTTCACAACAACATTGCCAGCTGGGAGAGTTAGAAATAATTAATGGGTGTGAAGTATTTGGACCTCATCAGATGCCGATGCAATGTAGCACCCATCTATCTTGCCATTTGAAAAATATGTATTAGTGTCTTAACAGGCTCTGTACATGTTACTAGTAAATTATATGTTTGTAGGAATCTCTAATGACTATAAAATGGATAATTCTGACTCTTGATTCAGTAACCATTTTCTTTAATAATTTGTAGCTTGAGGTACAGAGTGATAATTGTTCAGTGTTTTTTTTATTTTATTTCATGTGATGTGTGCATTGTTGGCTAGGCCAAGGTTTATTGCTCATCCCTAATTATCCTTGAGACAGTTGTGGTGAGCCGCTGTTTTGAGCCACTTGAAGTCCATATGGTGTAGGTACACCCACAATGCTGTTGACATCATAAACACCGTTTGTACCGCTTATACAATTACTAAATGATTTTGTTCCCAGACAGTTCCTAGTCTCCCTATAGGGCTTAGGTGAATACATTGCATCATTCCCAACTCAGAAGGCTGACAGATCTTTATAATTTAAAAAATCCAGACTTCTGAAATATAGCGTGCAAACTTTTAAAGATAATTACCGTACAGGTACAAAAGATGTTGTTCCTGAATAATTAAATATAAATTGGTGACGCTGGTTTCTGAATATTATTTGCAATATCTGGTTCATAATGACTAAATATTATATTCAGCCAGTGCAAGTTTCTGACAGTGCAACTTTTTAAGTTAATGGACACCTCTGAACAGTTATAATGGAATTAATACATCTCAATTAAAGTGTCAAAAAGTAATTTAAATGGGGGTATAATTTTGTTCACTTTCTCAGGATATTGATCATCAACTTTGGTTTCATTGCTTTGGATGTGGTGTTTCAATCGCATTTGGCTTCAAAATCTTTCTTCCTCGTCATTCTTTCACCTTCAAATGATGGTATGAGGCCCTGTGGTTCTCAATTACCAAGAGAACATAGTATTTTCTGAGTAGATCCCCTGAATATTTCTGCTTCATTGTTGCAACATGATTCAGTGATGGTGAACCCTAAAATGCTATATAAACTGCTGAAATTTGGATTAGAGATGTGCTGTTGATTTACACTGCCATAACTGAACTGCAAAAATGTTGATAAGGATAGAAATGATGTTAATGCTATATATGTTGGGTAGACTGTTGGGCTGTATCTTGGTGACACATCCTAAAGGTACATCAGCCTGCTGGAGTCACTGTACAAAACAAAACTGTAAAGGATTGGAAAGAGTGTTTCTGAACCAGAAGGAAATAATTGAAACTTAAAACCAGCAACAATCCAATAACTGGATTCACCATTAATATTCTGTTAATAACTGAAATCAACACTGATTTGGAAGTGGTTCACTTTGAAAATATATTGCTGTCATTGCCAAACTGATGATATTAGGTTCTTGTGCATTGAATAAGTACATTGTCTTCCAAGCTGCATGAAAGTTTCAAAAACTTGTAGATATAGAATCCCTACAGTGCAGAAGGAGGCCATTCGGCCTATTGAGTCTGCACGACCCTCTGAAAGAGCACCCTACCCAGGCCCACTTCCCCACCCTAGCCCCGTAACCCTACCTTGGGCAATTTAGTGTGGCCAATTCACCTACCCTGCGCGTCTTTGGATTGTGGGGCCGAAACCCACGCAAACACTGGGAGAATGCGCAAACTCCACACAGACAGTGATCCAGAGCCGGGATCGAACCTGGGACCTCAGTGCCATGAGGCAGCAGCACTAACCACTGTGATGCCCTCTAACCTGCACCTCTTTGGACTGTGGGAGGAAACCGGAGGATACCCACCCAGACATGGGAAGAACGTACAAACCCCACACAGGCAGTCACCCGAGGTCGGAATCGAACCCGGGTCTCTGGCGCTGTGAGGCAGCAGTGCTAACCATTGTGCCCCCGTGGCGCCCTATGTATTTGTGTCACACTGCTTCTACACGTTGTCACTGTGTAGGGGTTGGAAATTGGATGACAGGTACAAATGATTTTGTTTTCTCCATGCGTTATATTCTTATTTTGTAACCACCTAATCACCAGTGTAAGGAAAATTTCCATTATAATAACACACATGGTTGAAGTTAACTTGGCTTGACTATGGTCTTGGCTAGGATCAATGTTGTTTCTACTTTGTTTTAGATTTTTCTTGCTCGTTGATGTTAGCATGTGTGGAATGTGTTTACAGATTTATTATTGATTTATTCATGAATTGATTACTGCTAAACTTGACTTGTGAGAGAAAATATCCATGAAGTGTTTTAACATTTTTACACTTTTTAATGTTGTCTGCATCATTTCCAGTATCAGTAAGAATACAAAAATAAAACCCTTTATGCAGTATTGATACTGAAACCTGTCATCGCACATTTAAATTGTTTTACTTGCGTTCCTTCAAGGTGGAAGAAATAAGTAGTGTCATTGTCTCCTGTTCCATAACTGCAATATACTGCCGAGGCTGTATTATAAGTGTCATTATCATGTTGCTGAGACTGATGCAATACAATAGATCTCTGGTTATTAATTAATTCCATACTTGTATACAGGCTCTCGGTTCAGCAAGACCTATATATACCACTAGCCCGTTTTTAATATTATTGAACTCTCCTAATGGCTAATCGTTGTTTGTCTGTAAACGGTAATTTTAATAACCGATTATTTACAGAAAAATCTTTTGATTGTTAAAAAAGTAATAGTTTTAGTTATACCGTAGATGTTGAAACGGGCATGGAGTCTCTTTGGAATCTCACTTTTGTTCGGAGCTGTACTCGGAACATTGTAACGTGTTAAATAATTTTATTGAATAATTAAAATAATAATAGTGATACAACAGTTATCATTTATAATATAAAAATAAATAAGTATTGAAAATAGTTTTTTTTTGAACAAAAGGTAGAAAGACAACTCTGCTTGCATACTATACGTATTATATTACAAATGTTAACCCCAAATTGGTCTGTTCAAGACAGCTCCTCAAAATGGGTATCCCCAAATTAGTTTATTCCACAACAGGAACCTAATGTGGTAAAATTCCCCTTGGTCCATTTATCACCCAAGTCGCAAAATAACCGTACCAGATTGGCACTACGGTCAGTCACTCCGTTCCTGGCCATTACTTCCATAGTGTCCAGTGGTTAACTATTCCATTCCGACTGCAGCATTCTTGGAAGACAGTGTCTCTTTAAGCCAGATTTCTGGCTCTATTCAAGCCTTTGAGTCTGGTAAGTATATGTCCTTATCAGTTCTCATTGGCACTGCAAGGCTCTGCAATCCATGTTGTTTATGCAAATTTTGATCATGTCCTCCCAGCTGCCATCAATCAGGTGGTATGTCCATCAGTCAAACTCTATCTCCTGATAACCACATCCTAGTTGGCCAATCTACGTAAAGCCATTCATTGTCCTGGCTTGTAGTCCAATGGTCATCAAATGCAGTAAAAAAAAAGGATCTCTGAATAAAAGAAACCACTTTCATTTCAATAGTCTAGCTTAAAAGGGCCTGCAATGTTTGATATTTGTTTCAACGGGAAACACCTCTTGTCCACTGTTGGGCATGGATTAATATATCACATAATTTTAGCTTCAAGTAATTGGAATTGTTAATATGCCCAAAATGTTCCTATATAAATTGCACTTAAGGCTGAGAATCCATTATTTTGTTTACATTCGCCAAAGGATTTAAACTTTTTTAAAAGCAGTACTACTTTAAATTGACTATTTGCAACTACAGTTGATTTGTATTAATGCAAACATCTATTGGAAAGAGGAGAGGAGTGGTAAATGGGGTTCAAATCGATGTGTGGTTAATGCATAGGTATAGATAACAAATTTGTATAGCTGTGTAGGAGTGAGGGGGGTTGGGGGGAAGAAATATAATGCATACAGTTCGAATGACCAACTTTTGCTTTGTACTGTGCTTTGGATTTAACACTAATTTATTTATATATTTATTCTCTTGTCGCATTAATAAATGTCTTATTAAAGTTTTCCCAAAGAGTGTTTTTACATAACAAAAATAGAAATACAGATAATAAAAAATAACAATCAACATATCCCAAAGCTTACAGTGAAACTACTTACACAACAGAAAAGTTTTCCCCTTTTTTAAAAACAGAACAAGGTGGGTTTTGTCTCCATGCCCAACTCACATTATATCAACAGTACCCCCACCTGAACAACATCCCCCCCCCCCCCCCCCCAGGATGCTGCTGCTGCTGACACTTACTGCTCCCCTAGAAAGTCAAGGAAAGGTTGCCACCGCCGGGAGAACCCCATCAAGGACCCTTTCAAGGCAAACTTTATTCGCTCCAGGCTGAGGAACCCCGCCATATCGCTAACCCAGGTCTCCACACCCGGGGGTTTTGAGTCCCTCCACATTAGCAAGATCCGTCTCTGGGCTACCAGGGAGGCGAAGGTCAGTACCTTGGCCTCTTTCGCTTCCTGCACTCCCGGATCCTCCGACACCCCAAATATCGCTACTGTTGGACTCTCCTTCACCCGAGTGTCCAAAATCCTAGACATCCCCCTCGCAAACCCCTGCCAGAATTCTTTAAGCGCCGGGCATCCCCAAAACATATGGGCATGGTTCGTCAGACTGCCTGCACATCTCGGGCACCTGTCCTCCACCCAAAAAAACTTACTCATTCTGGCCGCCGTTATATGTGCCGATGCACCACCTTAAACTGAATTAAACTGAGCCTGGCACATGATGAGGATGAGTTCACCCTGCTCAGGGCGCGGCCCACAGGCCCTCATCCAGCTCCTCACCCAGCTCCTCCTCCCACTTGCCCTTCAACTCCTCCACTGAGGCTTCCTCCGCCTCCTGCAGCTCCAGTTATATGTCCGACACCTTCCCCTCCCCTACCCAGATGCCAGAACCACCCTGTCCTGGATCCTACGCAGGGGCAGCAGCGGAAATGTCCCCACCTGTTTTCTAAGAAAGTCCCCAACCTGGCGGTACCTGAACGTTTTCCCCGGGGGTAGGCTGAACCTCTCCTCCAGCGCCTGCATGCGAGGGAAAGTCCCGTCTATAAACAGGTCTCCCATCCTCCTTATACCTGTCCTATACCAGCCTTGGTATCCCCCATCCAACCTACCCGGAGCAAATCTGTGGTTATTCCGTATTGGGGTCCACACCGAGGCCCCTCGTCTCCCCTGTGTCTCCTCCACTGCCCCCAGATCCTCGCGGGGTTTTATTCGCCCACACAAATCTCGTAACAATCCTATTCACCTGCTTAAAAAAGGACTTGGGGATGAAAATGGGGAGGCACTGAAGCACGAAGAGGAACCTGGGGAGAACTGTCATCTTCACAGTCTGCACCCGTCCTGCCAAGGAAAGCGGGAGCATATCCCACCTTTTAAACTCTCCCTCCATCTGCTCCACTAGCTGGGTTAAGTTGAGCCTGTGCAGGGCATCCCAGTTCCTGGCCACTTGTATCCCCAAGTACCGAAAGCTCCTCTCCACTATCCTGAGCGGGAGCTCCCTCAGCCTCTCCTCCTGGCCCCTACCGTGGACCACGAACAGCTCACTCTTCCCCACGTTCAATTTATACCCTGAGAACCTCCCGAAGTCCCCCAGGATCCGCATGACCGCCCCCATCCCCTTTAACGGGTCTGAAATATACAACAGCAGGTCATCCGCATAGAGGGAGACCCGGTGCTCCTCCCCTCCGCGCACCAGTCCCCTCCAATCCCCCGAAGTCCTGAGCGCAATGGCCAACGGCTCGATTGCCAGGGCAAACAGCAAAGGGGACAGGGGACATCCCTGTCTCATCCCCCGATCCAGCCTGAAATATTCTGACCTTAGCCGGTTTGTGGACATACTCGGTACAGGGGCCTGATCCAGCAGCTTGACACACCCTAAAAATCCCTCCCCAAATCTAAACCTGCCTAGCGCCTCCCACAGAGACTCCCACTCCACCCTGTCAAAGGCCTTCTCCACATCCATCGCAGGCATGATAATATTCAGGAGCCTCCTCATTCGCGTTCAGCTGCCTGCCCTCAACAAAACCCGTCTGGTCCTCCAAAAATCACGCCTGGGACACAGTCCTCTATTCTGGTGGCCAGAATGTTTGCCAACAGCTTGACATCCACGTTCAGGAGCGATATCGGCCTGTAGCACCCACACTGAAGCGGATCCTTCTTCAGGATAAGCGAGATCAATGCCTGCGACATTGTCCGGGGCCTTGTCCGTCTGCATGCCTGCCAGCCCACTGACTATCTCCTCCAACCCAGTCGGGGCCCCCAGTCTCTGCACCTGCTCTGCCTCCACCATTGGGAACCTCAATCGGTCCATGAACTGTCTCATATCCCCCCCCCCCCCCCCCCCCCCCCTGCCGCCGGGGTTCCAACTTTTATAACCTTCCGTAGAACTCCCTGAAGACTTCATTGACCCTCCCTGGGCTCAGCACCATGTTGCCTTCCCTATCCCGCACTCCCCCAATCTCTCTGGCTGCCTCCCTCCTGCGCAGCTGGTGCGCCAGCATCCTACTCGCCTTCTCTCCCATACTCATAAACTGCCCCCTTCGCTTTCCTCAGCTGCGCCTCCACCTTCCCCGTGTCAGCAGGTCAAACTCCGCCTGTAATTTCCGGCGCTCGTTCAACAGCCCCCCCCGGGGCCTCCGTGTACCTCCTATCTACCCTGAGTATCTCTCCCACCAGTCTCTCCCTCTCCGCCCTCTCCTCTCTATGGGACCTAATTGAGATTAACTCTCCCCTAATGACCGCCTTCAGAGACTCCCAAACCACTGCCACCGTCACCTCTCCTGTGTCATTCGCTCCCACATAATTCTCAATACTCCTCCTTATCCGCCCGCACACCTCTTCTTCCGCCAGCAGCCCCACATCCAGTCGCCAGAGAGGGCGCTGACCCCGTTCCGCCCCCAGTCATAGGTCCACCCAGTGCGAGGCATGGTCCGAGGCTGCAATGGCCGAGCATTCTACCCCCTCCACCCTTGGGATTAACGCCCTACTCAACACAAAGAAGTCTATTCGCGAATAGACTCTATGGACATGGGAGAAAAAGGAAAACAACTTTGTCCTTGGCCGGGTAAACCTCCCGGGGTCCACTCCCCGCATCTGGCACATGAACTCCCACAAGGCCCTGGCCGCCGCCGGCCTCTTTCCCTTTCTGGACTTGGAACGATCCAAGCTCGGATGCAAGACCGTATTAAAGTCCCCTCCCATAATCAGGTGACTTATCTCCAAGTCCAGGATCCTACCCAACACGCGCCTCATAGAGTCCGCATTGTCCCAGTTCGGGGCATATACATTCACTAACACCACCCGGCCCCCTGCAGCTTGCCACTTACCATTATATACCTGCCCCCCTTATCCGCCACGATGCTCCCCGCCTCAAATGCCACTCGTTTAATTACCAAAATAGCCACTCCTCTGATCTTTGAGTCTAACCCCGAGTGAAACACTGTCCTACCCATCCTTTCCTTAGCCTCGTCTGGTCCGCGGGCTTTAAGTGCGTCTCTTGCAACGTGGCTACGTCCGCCTTCAACCCCTTTAAATGCGAGAACATGCGGGACCGCTTGACTGGCCCATTCAGGCCCCTCACGTTCCACGTGATCAGCCTGGTCCGTCCAACCGCGTGCTCCCGCCTCCTTCCTCCCCCCCCCCCCCCGGCGGCCCCCTCGCCCGACTCTCCATCCATACCCCTCACCAGGCTCCCCTTCCGTCAGCAAAGCAGCACTCCACCCCCCCCCCCCCCCCCCCTCCCCTGCCAAGCATCCGCTTAGCTCTGGTTTCCCCCCCATTGTGCTTCCGTGAGTCAGCTCACCCATGCTGACCCCGGCCGCTCCCGCCTCTATATACCAACCCTTAACTTGTTGCCTCCTTCGGGCTGCCCTACCCCCCCCTCCCCCGCAGGGTAGAGGGGCAAGCGCCATCTGGGACCTCCCTGTGCGCCGGACAGCCACTCCAGGGTGTTTCCCACCCCCTAGCACCGCACACCTGGAAAACAAAACACCTGGAAAACAAGCAAAACAAACAACAGAACCCCCAACCAAACTAGGGCAGACGTGCCCATAAACGTATGCCTTACCCGCCGTTCTCCCCTCGATCCCTCGCCACCCGCACATTTCACCCCCATACAGCAGTCCCTTAGTTCAGGTTCAGCTCCTCCTGCCTGATGAACGTCCACGCCTCGTCTGGGGTATCAAAATAGTGGTGCCTGTCCTGGTATGTTACCCACAGTCTTGCCGGGTGCAGGAGCCCAAATGTCACCCCTTTACCGTGGAGGACCGCCTTCGCCCAGTTAAAACCTGCACACATCCTCCCCAGCTCAGCTCCCAAGTCTTGGTAAATTCGGATCTCGCCATTCTCCCACTTACTGCTCCGCTCTTTCTTCGCTCACCACAGGACTCGCTCCCGGTCTGCCAAGCGCTGAAACCGTGTCACCATTGCCCTCGGTGGCTTGTTTACCCTCTGCTTTCTGGTGAGAACCCTGTGTACCCCATCCAGCTCTAAGGGCCGCGGGAAGGCCCCCGCGCCCATCAGCGTCCCCAACATTGTGGCCACGTACGTGCTCGTGTCCGCACCCTCCGCTCCTTCAGGAAGGCCCAGGATCCGCAGATTGTGGCCCCAAGACCTGCATCCAAGGTCATCCAGCCTCTCGTGCCATCTCTTATGGAGCGCCTCATGCGCTTCCACTTTCACCGCCAGGCCCAGGACCTCATCCTCGTTCTCCGCCACCTTCCTCCTCACCTCCTTGATCTCCTCCTTTGCCTTCTGGGTCACCACAATTCTCTCCATGGCGGCCAGCATCTCCGTTTTCAGCTCCATGAAGCAGTTTTTCAGGAGCTCCGGCTGTTCTCTGGCCCACTGAGCCCACACCTCCCGATCCTCTCCGGCCGCCATTTTGTCCTCCTGGACCTTCTCTACCTCCTTCTGTTTCCACGCCGGTTCCTCCTGATAACTGCGCCGCCGCTCCTTTTAGCGGCCCAAAACACCGATCCCGGCAGGAGCTGCCGTTCGCGTGACCTAGCAGGTCATGGCCGCTACCGGACTCTTACCGCATTAATAAATGAAGATGCAACCTTGCTAACAGATTGTACATGCTTCTCTTTCCTCCCCTGCTTCCCACCCTTTAATGTTCGAATATAAAATTAACCGATCTTTTAACAGGATAGACATAAAAGATAGAAAATTAGTATTTACTCTCATCCATTTCTTTTAGAACTACCAATGAAATAAAAAATTTACAGTATCTACCTCGTGCAAGTGAGCCACGTGAAATGCTGTTTGAGGATAGGACTCGAGCCCATGCTGATCATATTGGGCAGGGATTTGAGCGTCAGACTACAGCAGCTGTTGGAGTGTTGAAAGCTGTACAGTGTGGGGATTGGTATGTGAGCTCGACATTTCTGACTGGTTGTTTTGTTTGCTGTTAATTATTAAATGTTAAAGAAAAATGTAGTGTCTTTAGTCACTGTTTTAACCAAAAGTGCAGAACTACTGTGCACCTAACGTTACTCCAAATATTTTTTAAATTTGGCATGCAAATGTTAGAACTTTAAAGATGGGAAAACTAGTGATGAAGATACTTGTGATCTGAAAATGTAATTTAAAAAAATATTTTAATTCTAATTTTCCAATGTTATTAACCTTTACAGAACAAATGAACACAACTCCCAACACCGCGCTCCCCCACTGCCGAACTACCCCCTCACCCTTTGATGGCAACCAGATCCCCAAATTGTAAGATGAACAAGCCCCATCTCTTGTGGAACCCCTCATCTGTCCCTCTCAGAGCAAATTTCACCTTCTCCAAATACAGGAACTCCATTAGACCCCCCAGCTACACCGAGGCACAGGGCGGATCCACCCCGACAGGACCCAGCCTGTGAACGATTAACAAGGCGAAGGCCAAGACATCTGCCCCGCACCCGTGCGCAACTCCGGCATGTTTGACACCTCAGATATGGCCTCCAGGGGACCCAGCTCTAAATCCGCATGTAGAACCTCAGACATGATGCTGAAATTGACCCCCAAATCTTTCCGACTTTGGGCACGACAAGAACATATGGACATGATTGGCTGGACCTGTCCAACACTACTTGCAGCTATCCTCCACCTCTTCAAACAACCAGCTCCTCCTCGCCTTTGTTAAGTCCGCCCTGTCCACCATTTTCAATTGAATCAACCCCTGCCTCGCACACAAGGTTGAGCCATTGACCCTTTGCAGCATTTTGCACCATAATCCCTCCTCCAACACTATCCTCCCACTTGGCTTTAATCCCTTCCACGGACACCTTATCCACCTCCATGATCCTACCTTAAGCCGGCAAAACGACTCCAACCCCCGCACCGACAGCACCTCGTCCAGCAACGAAGTGGACTGTGCCACCGGCAAGTTCGGGAAGACCTTTTTTGTGAAGCTCCACACCTGCATATACCTGAAGCCGCCCTCCTGCAGGAGCCCAAACTTCACCCCAACTCCTCTAAGCTTGCAAACCATCTCTCCAAAAATAGATCCTTCGTCTCATCACCACTCTCCCCTCCCATCCCCGGAAACTCTCATCCGTCCTCCCTTGCTGAAACCCTCTTATAGGCGTCACCCTGGAGCCTGCCCTCAACTTAAAATGCTGTCGGAATTGCCTCCAATTACTTTAAGAGTAACTACTTTTGTGAGACTACAGTCGTATGGTTTATTTTTGCTGTTCTCAGGTGGAAAAAGTGCAACAAAGTGGTCTTTAAAAGTAGTCTTCCAATTATATTTAGATACAACAATTAGTGATTTGGGTAGCTTTTTTGTGATGGAAGAATCAATGGCAAAGAAAGGGGTTGCTTCAGTGGGTAAATATACTTGAGGATAATACTGAGACATAAAAAACAGGAAACCCCTGATCTAAATTGAGTGGCAGGATGTTTCAGTTGGCCTCCGTATCCCTGGGTTAACTGAAGAAATGTGTTGGAGAAATATAATATGCACTTGACAGTCTTTTGCTTTATGCTTAAAATTGGATTTTGCACTCTAATCCACACAGAAAAGTTGAGAGATGTTCCTGTGTAACCATGTCCAGGGGCAGGAAGAGTTTGATGAAACAGCATGCCTAAGTAGCAGGTACAATAACGGTGCTGTGGTTATGAAAGAAGAAGTGAATTGACATGTATTCAAACTGCATGAGCATTGGCAGGAGATTAGGCTGATATCACCTAGTATATGAAGCAATTCTCAATGTGTAACTTGCTGGCTTTATATTTAAAAAGGGGGGCTTATAGCTGATTCTTGTCAAATTACATTTCTGATATTCAGTGTATAGCAGTAGCCAAAGATGATAAGTGGAATAACAGTATCTGCTCTTGACATCTGATGCGATGAAGCATTCCTAAACGTTGAAACTTATAACAATTAAAGAAAAACACATTAAAGTGGGTATGATTCAAATAATTTGTGAGTTTAAAAAGAGCACTGAGGAAGAAACATTAAGCTGAGTTACTTGTTATAACTATAGATATGGATTTTTTTTATTGTAGCCCACTGAGCCCTGTCTTGTTCAGATCTTAGGAGCATCATCTGTAGAATGCAGCCAGGCGGTAAATTAATTACACATCATAATTAAAGAAAGACCACACACCATGGAGTTTTTCGTGATTATTTTTAGAACACCACGAATAAGAAAGTACGGAGGCTGAATATGTGGTTACTCCTAGCCCTTAGGAGAGTTAATTAGACAGAGTAACAACATTACATATCATGCATGGTCAGTTGAACAGAAAAAGTTGAAACAGTAGAACCTCATTTCATTTTCCAGTTCTTGTGTTTAATGCAGAGAATATTTTCCTCGCCTCCCTTTTTAAGCCTATTTTTCCAGTGCCCCTTGTACCATCTCCCAGCCAAGAGGTTAGGTAAGCAATTCTGGTCCTGAGAAAATTATAAATCTGCCTGGTTATGTTGCACCAGAATGGTCCAGCGTGACCATGGACATGAGTAAAAACAAGACACTTGGGAATGAGAAGGGATGGCAGGCAGGACTTTTTCATTAAATTGGCAGTTGACTAGTGGAATGAGTGACCATGAAATGACTTTGAAGTAGAGTATAGATGGGTGCAAGCAACAGTTGGATGTATTTTTGGAGAGAACTTGAAGGATATGTTGAGATGGTGGGATTAATCTCTAGATGTGTTGCGCCCAATAACCATTTAATTTGAAAAATGTCTGTGTGTACTCTGAACTTCCATTCTTTCCAGTGTGAATTTCACTTACAACAGCAACAGCTGATGTCAGGCACTCACCATTTGAAGAAGCACAGGCATGAACTGACATTCAGCCACTTTTTAATACCTAATGAAATTAACAATTGCCTACATACAGATTGTTTTCTCAATTAATTCCAGTTAATTTTCCCTTTTTCTTAGGTCTGATCAACCCCGTATAACCAAAGATGTGATTTGTTTTCATTCAGAAGACTTCCTAGAGGTGGTGCAAAGGTTGCAGTTGGATCTGCATGAACCCCCATTATCTCAGGTAATCGTAGTTAATTTTATTTTCCAGTTCTTTAAAAAAACAATTGTAAACCTCCTCTTTATGGTATTATTTATGTTTTTATTAGCTTTGGCTTTTACCCTTGTGGCTGTAAAGTGCAAATCCAATCTGGATGGAAGCTCTTAAGTTTGATCCCTTGTTTGTATCAAGCTTGCTGGGGTAGTGATGCAGTATTCAGTACTTCTGGCATGGGAAGCACAAAATCTGTCCTTATTCCATCCCTAATTAATAGTCAATGATCCTGTTGAAAAAATCATGTATATGGATGCTGGATGAGGATGAGCAGTACACCCAATATAAGACTTGTGTAACAAAAGAGACAGAGGTTTGGGTAAGAAAATGATTTTAAATGAATATTTCTCAGGAATGTAAATTACTCCTGAAGAAAATGTCATGGATTATGTAACCCAATGTCAACAATGCAGTCTTTTCAGCCAAATGTGTGACATTATGTAGGCCACAGAATGCTCCAGGCCAATTATAGATTCCTGTCCACAGAAAACATTTTGTCAGAACAAGGTGTGCACGCCATCTGGTGGAGATATTGAGAACTGAAACTGAACCCAAATGAGCAACCATTTAATTAATTGTAACTAGTAGTTTGGGGAACAATGATCATTGATTGCTATGCATCTGTGCACTAGAAACTACTGTTTTAGATGCAAATGTTGTCTACACTTTTCATTGCTGAACTCTGTTTTCCATCTTATTTTTAGTGTGTTCAGTGGGTGGATGATGCAAAACTCAACCAGATACGGAGAGAAGGCATTCGCTATGCGAGAATTCAGCTGTATGACAATGACGTATATTTCATTCCCCGGAATGTTGTACACCAGTTCAAGACTGTCTCTGCAGTATGCAGCTTAGCATGGCATGTGAGGTTGAAACAATATCATCCAGATGCAGGAGAACCATCTGCTCAAGAATGTGCTTCTGAAGGCTCAGAATTGCCACCAGACACCAAGTGCCCAGTTATCAAATTGGAGACTGAGGACAAAAAGCAGGGGGAAGGTGTATCCGAAGATGCAAGACATCAAGAAGTCAAAATCGAACTTAATATCACAGAACTCCCACAAATGAAAGTGGAGCATAAAAGCACTGAATCACAGTTTGTAACTGAGTCAAAAGACCTAGTGTGTTCAAATACCCAAACTGACTGTGGAGATGAACAACAGCTACCCTCAGTAAACCCAGATTTGCATGAGTAGCAACAGAATTTTTCTCACTGATATCTGTGTATATTCTTTGGAGCTTTTATTTTTTTTAAATGTATCTTAACAATGGTGTGACGTACAATATATGTTCTTATGTAAGTTCTATGGGGCAAGCTTGTGACTGTTCTTAAGACTGTTACATGGTAGGACAGAAAAGTACATGTAGCTTTGTAACATTCCTCAGTGCCTGTCCATAACTGTGAAACATAACAGCACTTAAGGGACAGGTGCACTGTCACACTGCAGGTTAAATGGGAAAAAAGTTTTAAAAATTACTTTTTTATTTTTAGATAAAAAAGTAGTAGGGATAGAAGCAGAGTTGACCTCGGCATATACTTTTTGTAAGCTGAGCCAAAATTGTTTCCAAATTCAAGCTTATCCATAGAGCTTATGTCAACCTAGTTGCAAATTTGAATACTGGTATTTGTGTCAACACAGTAGTGTAAATACATTTTTTATTATAATTATGTAGTGCGATTTCAAACTAAAATCTGAACCACTTAATAAAGGTTCAGTGTACTTTAATGTTTTTTATGTACGTAAGTACCAAAAGTAGTAGCCTTTGGCTATTTTACACCTACATTATTTTATTTCACCTGATGTAGACGTGACAACATTTGTGTAACCGTGCAGACAAATCAGAATTTTCTTATTTCTCTCCCAGGGGGAGGGGAGAAGGGAATTGAGTGCAAATTTATCATATTCTAGATTTTAAAATAAAGGTATTCATTATGTGGTGTTGTCTAAGACACTGAAGTACTAGTACCCCATGCAAGCTAATTTATAAGGTTCGCCATCTCTTTACTAAGTTTCTGCAAACACTCAAGTCTTCATAAAATAAATTCTAGTTCTAACATCTTGGACAATGCTGAGCTTTTAGGCTGTTCTATCTCTTTTCATTATCAGTTAGACAGGAAGGAGTTAGAAATTTCAGCCTCTAATCAAATTCACAGTGTAATTAGTTTTTAAGCGCTCAATTGCTTTTGGATCAGATATTTTTCCTTATTGCAGTAAGGTTGACCAAATTAATGTTCTATGGTGTCAGCTGTGAGTTTGTGTATTCAGTTCAGATGTAAGACTCTTTCGTTTTCAATCATTTGCCAGTCTGTGCTATTGTGATGCAGGCTGCACATCTTGGTGTACCTTATATATGTAATTCCCTGGAATTTGCAGTCAACAGCAGTGATGGTGCTTGCCACTGACCTCAAAACACTGGTATCAAAGATTTACCAGGCTCAAGAACATGAATTTCCTTTATTCCAACTTGAATTGAGCACCATCAGTCGATCAGACTGAAGAATTATTTCAGCCTGCAAAGCAGGAGATTAAAAAGCAAGGATTATAATCCACATTTTAATCAAATGTACAGAAAGCAAAATAAAGATTGGAACTTGCACATGGGATTAAGCTGGAAGCTGAAATATAAACTTTTAAAAAATGTTTCTACAAATCATGCAATTTTCAAATGTTCTCCTGAGGGAATGAAATTCCAGACTTAGCAGTCAATTACACCTGATTAAACAAGGTTTAACATTTTCAATGATCCCAAAGTGAGAACAGTGCGTAAAGTTAATGTTCATTCATGCCAATTTACTGTGAATTGCTTGTGTTAATTGCATCTGAGAAGATAATGGAGAAGCAGGGTATCACGGACAACTTGTTTTTTCTGTGTTTAACTGCATGTGTGGATACCATATTGATAGTGAGTAATGACTGCTCCACCATCAAGAGGACCACAGATTCCAGACCATTGGCTTTTTGTAATTCATTAATATTGATTACCGTTTTCTACAGTTGCACTAGATGTGTAATGTGAGAAAGCCACTGTGATCTCAGGATGAATATGACATACTTTAGATTAGATTATTAATTCAGCTTTATTTAGTATTTGTTTATGGAGCTAGAGTTTCATGTAATTTGGGCTGGATTTAAATCTGTTCCATTTGTTCAAAAGCCCACCCATCCTGCAAACAATCAAAAGCACAGCAAACCAAATAACCAGTCTTCCACCTATGGTGTCATGGTATTTCCATGTCCAAATTTCTCTTGTTTGCAATATTCTGTCAATATGCATTCTAAGATGTATCACGCTTTGTGGGAAGAATTGACAATCCAATGAATTGCAGTTAAAATCTTTGTCCCTAGGCCATACAAACCAGGGGATTCAAAATGTGATTACTGCTCTGTTAAGTCGGTTCATCTCAGTTGAGCCAGCACTAAGGACTGGTATTGTATTGATAACTAGTTTTCTGGATTTATATTCTAATGCAGATATGGGTATGGATGATGAATGCACTGGATTGGACACTGATCTAATGTTTTACACATGCTGATAGTTTGTTGGTACTTGCGACCAAGGTTTATAGATAGACTGTTGGGCCAGATTACAGAGACTCTTGGGAATCTCAACAGGATGAGGAAAAAGGTTCTACAAGTTTCAAACAAAATGTGTTTATTTTTTTCCACACTATACATTTATACTCTTTCTAGAAAGCTCTGCCCAATAGTTTGTGCTTTTTTACTTTGTCATACTTTAAGCTTGTATACCTGTTCTCCATTTATTATCCTGTCCTTGAGCCATGACTCCTGTAGGACTACAGTTGCACAAGTGCCCTCAGTCTGAACAAATTGGGATTTCTTGATGTGTGACTGTAAACTGTGAGTACTTGATTGTGGGGACATCATAACTAAATTTGGTTATCCTTCCCTCGACTTAGTGCACTTTCTACAGGAACTATTGGCTAAGTCTATTCTGGGATCTGACTTTTTCCTCTCCCGGAGCCAACCATATTATCTTTCTGCCATCATACTGCGATTAGTTAACCAGAGACTGATGCTGAGCACTGCAAAAAGTCAATACTGTGGGCTTAAAGGTTGTAAGCAGATTCGCAAAAGACTTCACTAGCAGTTTCATTCCAGCTAATTAATATTTTTAGTTATGAAATAATTACAAACAGCAAATTAATGCTGCAAGTACTTAAGTCATTTTGTAACCTTCAGAAGATATTTCTTGCAAAAATTACAAGAGCAGGGAGGTTAAGATGGAGCTATACAAAATTTTGGTTAGGCCACAGCTGAAGTACTGTGTGCAGTTCTGGTCGCCTCACTATAGGAAGGATGATGTGGAGATGCTGGCGTTGGACTGGGGTGAGCACAGTACGAAGTCTTACAACACCAGTTTAAAGTCCAACAGGTTTGTTTCGATGTCACTAGCTTTCGGTGTGCTGCTCCTTCCTCAGGTGAATGAAGAGGTATGTTCCAGAAACATATATAGCCAGATTAAAGAGGTGTGAATTGTGTCAAGCCAGGACAGTTGGTAGGATTTCACAGGCCAGATGGTGGGGGATGAATGTAATGCGACGTAAATCCCAGGTCCCGGTTGAGGCCGCACTCATGTGTGCGGAACTTGGCTATACGTTTCTGCTCGGCAGAATAAGAGTGTCAGTTCTAAAAACTGAGCTTAAATGAAGATGATGCTGAACCAAAATAGTAAGCCAAAAAAGCTTTTTTGGTTGCATCTTGAATAACTTAGTCTTCCCCATGAGATAGGTTAGCTATAAACGACAATTTATTTGTTGCCCCAATCTGTAAATTTGCATATAGTAAGTAGTATTTCAAATAAGTAATGACCAAGTCCTTGGGAAGTAAGCTTTGGGTTGCCTTAAATATTCTTCCAAGTACAATAGTACTGGTCACTCTTGGAGTGGCTTCAGTATCATGGCCGGGATCCTCCGATATTGAGGCAGTGTCCGTGTCATCGCATTTCACGACGGCGCGAAATGGCCGCGGGCATCATCGATTCAGGCCCCGAAAAAGCCAGCAGCAGGGCCGTGAGAAACGCGGTGGGCCAGAGTAGCGGCGTCATCCTACGACGCCCGGCTAACGCCGCGCCGCGTAATTTAAAGTGCGGCATCTGCACAGGACCCGAAGGATAGAGATGGCTGAGCCCTGCCGTGCCGCTCGCAGGTTCCGGGACCGTGATCTAGAGACTCTATTAGACGCAGTAGAAGGATGCAGGGCCATCCTGTGGGCACTGGCACCTGTCCATTGTGAAGCATAGCTGGCGTGAAGTGGGCACTGCGGTTACGCTATGGGGCACACAGCCCCGCTTGAGACCAGTGCCGGAAGAAGCTCCACGACCTCACGAGGGCTGCCAGGGTAAGTACCCCGAGAGTTCCCCTGGACTCCTCCCCCACCACATTTCGCGGGAAACACCCCTGCCCACGCAGGAGATGGGGGGGACCACATTGCACCCGACCCACATGGGCAACACCCCGCTTGAGAGCTGCCATGGCACGGTTCCCAGTGTCCCCCACCCAGTCATAATGTTGCCAACATCTGCGTGTCTTGATGCTGACTGACATTTTCTTCTCTTCCTCCCCCCCCCCCCCCCCTTGCAGGACAAGACAACTCACAACCACCGTGAGTGTACAAGAACTGGAGGGGGATCATCTGAGCTGCACCCCCTAACCGTTCATGAGCAGAGGGGGAGCTGCTACCCGAGAGGTAGCGCCATGCCAGATCGGAGGCGCAGGACCAAGTGAGATTCCCCTGCCTGGCTACACTCCCGCAGCCCGTCACCTCCCCCACCCCCACACTCCTCATACTGCACCCCCTACTAGTGCCCCCAAACCCTCCCCTCTCAACCCACCCCCTGACACCCGACTCCGCGTGTCTAACGATACATGCCTTGCGTTCTCCAGGGCCAGAAGCCGATAGTCCAGGGACGTCTCGGACAAGCCTCCGCCGTCCAGCTCCAAGCTCATCCGCCCACAGGGATGCACGGTAGAGAGGGGAAGGAAGACGGCCAGGAGGGCCATCTTCTGAGGCTGGGACACTGGAGGGGGACGCACAGAGGACAGACAGAGGTGACACTGATGAACACAGGATGGACAGTCAGGACACTGATGGCTGTGACACAGACGAGGAGAGGGCTGCGTGCCAGGACAGTGACGGAGAGAGGACGTGGACTCTGGACAGTGACGCACTGAGGACGGCCAGACAGACCGGACATGGCACCTAACATGGGCCGCGGACTACGTGCATCGGTCCAAGGATAGACCCTGGGGTCAGATGAGGACCTAGAGTTTGCGTCACTGCTGTCATCCACAAAATCCACCATCGCAGATACACTCACCTCGGTTGGCCATTTTAGTGATGAGGCTTCTGGGTCACTGGCTGGTGCACACCATATAGCCGACCGGTTCAGCAGGTGGAGGTAGGAGCAGCCGAGGGGCTGGAAGGTCGGAGGGCCGGCCAGGCCCAGCACCCAGCTGCTGCCCTGATGGTTCCCGGGTTCCTGGACTTACCAGACCCACCCTCAGACCCAATGCCTTTGGAAACCCAGGGAGTGGACAACGGGATGACGGCCGTCTTCCAGCATCTGCAGACGCAGTTGGAGGAGTCCATCCGTGTCCAGGAGCAGGGAGTGGTGCCGGTCATGGCTGCCACCCAGGCCGACACCGCACTTGTGGCGTCCGCGGTGGAGGCAATGGGGCCGACGGATTCGGCCATGGATCAGGTTCTGCAAGGCGTGGGGCTTCATGTGCAGGCGTCATCTGTGGCCCAGGAGAGGCTGCCTCAGAGCCAACTGGACATTGCCGCCGCGCTCCGGGGTCTGGCCCAGTCTCAGGCCACCGCTGAGAGCATTGACTGCCTTGCGCACATGCTGGGTGGCGGCGTACAATCACAACGGGAGGTTGCACTCCCTGTCGCTGTGAACGTTCAGACCCTAGTCGATGCTGCAACCGGCCTCCAGGAGTGGCAGCGCCAGGTGTCGGTGGTGCACCACCGTCCCATAGTGAGACCCGGGGGCCACCGGGCTCCCTGAGGGAGGAGGAGGTTCTGGGGCCGGTCCCGCTAACTCCAGCAAGGGAGGTCCCGGAACACTCTGACTCCCCCTGTACCGTCTCTAGTGGGCAGGACAGGGTGGCACCACGCCACCCAGCATGCCCGCCAAGCAGCCTGGCTCATCGAAGCCGGGCCGCCCCAGGAAACGCGCGCCGACGGGGAGCCACATCGCAAGACGGGAGTCTCAGCAGTCCGCCTCCACTCCTGCTGTGCCGTCTGGGGAAATACCAAGGCGTAGTGGTAGGGCCCATAAGACAAAGAAATTAGACATGTAGCAAGTTGGCATAGGTGCAGGACACAGCTTAGTTCTAGGGGCTAGGGCACTTGTTGGTGAGTGTCATGAATAAAGTCACTGTTACACAAAACCTAGATGACTCTGTGCTATGTCCAGTGCCTGAGGGGTCGTGAGGGGGACCGAGTGGCGCTGGGGTCGAAGTTCGCTACAATGGCGATGCCGGGTGTGTGTTCCCCCCCTCCCCAAACCCCGTCATCCTCGGCACACTGACGCCAGCTACCCCATGTGGGCATTTGATGGACGGTCCATGACGGGGACCACCGAGGTGGAGGGTTTAGCTATGGCCATGAGTCAGACATTGTCTAATGATCCGGAGCTCACAGCTCACCGCAGAGCGGGTTGTCATCACTCAACATGGCACTGATCACACCCGCTTACACAAGCAACTGTGTGATACCATCCCGTTGTGCCGCAGGTGTAAGTTGCTGTGAAAGTGGTGGTGTGGGTGTTAGGGTTGTCGGGAGTTGTGTTTGTGCGGAACGGTGGTGCAAGTGCCTTGCTTAACGATGCCCTCCCCCTTCGTGAAACGTACTGCGATCAACACCTCGCGTGCTCGCTCTCCCAAGCCGGTGGCGTTGTGCAGCCTCCCGGCCATATGCAGTTCCCAGGTCGTGTCTGTGCCCCCCTCCCCATCCTCCTTCTCATATGCAGATGTGGCGCCATCATCGGGCTCCCCCTGTGCCTCCTCCTCCAGGATATCACCCCTCTGCTGGGCAATGTTGTGCAGCACGCAGCAGACAACAAATATGCGGCCGGCCCTCTCAGAGTGGTACTGCAGGGCACCTCCAGAGCGGTCCCGGCACCTGAATCACATCTTCAAGAGGCCGAAGCACCTCTCCACAACTCCCCTGGTTGCTGCATGGGCCTCATTGTAGCGGGTCTCCACGTTGGTCTGTGGCCTCCGTATAGGCGTCATCAGCCACGACCGCAACGGGTAACCCCTGTCACCCAGCAACCAGCCCCTCAGCCGGGGGGGGGCCTTGAACATTGCGGGGATGTACAATACCGCCAGTATAAAGGCATCATGCACACTGCCGGGGTACTGGGTGCACATGTGCATGATCGTCATGCGATGGTCGCAGACCACCTGAATGTTCATAGAGTACGTCCCCTTTCTGTTCCTGAAAACTTCCCTGTTCTTCGAGGGTGGGCGCATGGCGACGTGCACCCTATCAATCGCACCCTGGACCATCGGTATCCCGGCCACGGTGGTGAATCCTGCTGCTCGGGCATCCTGGGGTGCGCAGTCCTCCGGTAACTGTATGTACCTGTCGGCGATGGCATATTGGGCGTAGGTCACGGCTCGGATGCACTGGTGCACCGATGCCTGTGAGATCCCGGATAGGTCCCCACTCAGCGCCTGGAACGAACCCGTTGCGAAGAAATTGAGGGCTACCGTCACCTTGACCGGGATAGCATGTCTTCCCCCCCTCCCGTTCCACGTGGTGCCAGGTGCGCCATGAGGTGGCATAGAGGTGCCACAGAGTCCCTACTCAATCAGAGTCTCCTGCATGCCCTGCCTGGCAGGTCCTCGAACGACATGCGGTCATGGTATACTCGAGGCTTCATGGGGCGCCCTGGCACCACCACCTGCTCCTCCTCCCCCTGCGCCCCATGAAGATCAGAATCCTCATCCTGTGCATCCCCGACGATGTGGTGGTCATTGTCCCCCTCCACCTCCTGCACATGTCAGGCGTGCGGGCCTGCAGCCTCAGCGGCTGGCACGAGGCCTTCTGCAGCCACTCCCTCTGCTGCCGCTGCCGCAGCTGCTCTGAGCCGCCTGCATCGATGCTGCCGGATAGCCACCTGCAGGGCAGCGGCTCCCGCCACGGCGGCAAACATAGCTGGCTGGTGCACAAACATGACGATCTGCAAGGGGGGGTGGGGAGGAGAAACAACATGGTTAACGATGGTGCTTGAACACCTCGACAGCCGGGTGCCATGGGGTGCATGTGTGCCCCGGTTGCCTGGTCTTGCTGCAGACACGCAGGCACCCTGACCCCTGCTCACAGTCTCCGTCCACCGGCCAGTTCACCCCATCCCTCCTCATTGGTGCGCCAGTGGCCTTTGCCCATCAGCATGACCTCCACTTGCGAGCGTGTCTTCGCCACCGTCCTGCCATGGCAGGCTGGCTGGCATGCCGCTCCCGCGGATAACCCTCCCCAACCCCCACCACGGGCATGACTGCATCCTACCACCCCCAAGCATGGCGGCACCCTTCCCCAAAAACCCTCCCCCCGCCAGCACCGGCCGTGGACGCCAAAACTCAGGGAACGCTGGCCGCTCACCACCTTACACATAGTCAGCCAGCACGACTGGCTGACGAATTTATTTAGCAGGGGTGAACGGTGACGGCGTGACCCGTGACTTCGGCCCATCCGGGCCGATGAATAGCGGGGGGCCCGGAGAATCGCCGTACTTAGTGCCTCGGGAGATTCTCCGGCAGGCACGGCGCCGACCTCGATGGCGCCGTTCTCGCCGATTGGGAGAATGGCGGAACGCCGACGGACCGCCGTCGCGCGAAAAATCGGCGTGAACAACGATTCTCCCAGCTGGCGCGGCATGGGAGAATCCCGCCCCATGAGTTCAGGACAGGATCAGTACTGCCCTATATTGTGTATATATATATATATTGTGTATATATAATATACACAATAGTATAACTTGTGTCAATAAGGTTACTCTAACTGAACTGGATATTGTATTTTGTGCACTTCTCCAATCGTTCTCAATGCAGACTAAAACATAACCAGGCAAGTCCAGATGCAAATTAAGTTACTTTATTTCACAAGACACCAACTGAACATAGAGTAATATAGTCAAAGCAAATGTAATTTAGTCCAATCAATATCACTTGTCTTGAATAATAAATGTTATGACTTTGGTTTTGTGGGCTGGCCAAACTGTTTATAGCATTACCATTATAACTGCAGCTCTGACCTACACCGTGAATTTTTTTTAAAAATAAACTTACTGCCCATTGTTATTGTGTTCCCAACGAGTTATGAGATGTGGCATTGACTTCTCGGTCAGTTTTTGCCAAATCGACCTGTTATTAAAACCAGCTACCTCTTTCCCCTTCCTCAATTCACCACGTTTTATAGAGGGGGTATTTTCAAACAACGGATTCCATCCGAGGAATAGCTAAGATATTTCTACGTGAGGAAACCAAACTATTGATTATAAATGTAAAATAAAGATTTGCATTTATATAGTGCTTTTCACCACCGGATGTCTCAAACTGCTTTGAATCTAGTGAAATACTTTAAGGTGTCACTGTTGTAATGTGAGAAACGTGGCAGTTAATTTGCACTCGGCAAATTCCCACAAATATGATAATGATGAGCTAGTCGGTATTATTATGAGGTTGATTGAAGAATATTAGCCAGGACACTGAGGCGAACTCCCCTGCTTTTCAAAACAGTGGGATATTTTAGATCCACCCTAGCAGGCAGGTGAATGGGGCCACAGTTTAACATCTCATAGGGAAAATAGCATCTGAAATGTGTCCTCAAAATGTAATTTTGCTATCGTTTAATACATCGAATGACGAGAAAGATGTTTGTGGCATTTGGCATCAATGCAGATTTGCATATGTTGCAAATCTTTAATTTGCCAAAGCATGTTTTGAATAAGTTTCAAGCCAGTGTTAAAATCTTATAATTAAAGTACTTTATAGTTGGGGAAAGATAATGTTAAGCGCAGGTAACTTCCTTTTGTGATATACTGCTGTTATTAACAAGGCTGGTGTGAAGCAATTGGCTTTTATCAAAACATCTGAAATGAAAGGAAATGAAAATCGCTTATTATCACAAATAGGCTTCAAATGAAGTTACTGTGAAAAGCTCCTAGTCGCCACATTCCGGCGCCTGTTCGGGGAGGCTGGTACGGGAATTGAACCGTGCATACTGTATTTGCTTTTGAACTACCTGGTGTAACTACTTCGTGACTTGATTGGTGATTTGCATTCATTTACAAGGATTTTAAAATAACCTTCACGTTTACATCATTATATGACGATAACCTCACAAAATGCACGACGGACGTAGTCGTAAGAAATGATATTTACAATCCAGGTGAGTTCTTAGATTTGAAAAAAACATGGATACGCCACTTAACGCGCCTTTCAGTTTTCTTCGATGAGTCCCGCGTTAAATAACCTGGTGCTGATTTGGATGGCTACAAAATACGACAACTTGTCCACGATATCAGTCTTGTCGCATAGAATAGATATTATACGCCAGATCAACCACTGCTCCAACGAGTAAGAGCCAAAGAGGAATAAACACGAATATGAGTTTCATTTGTGCGAAATGATCCAGTCTGGCGCATAGCGCCAGCAGAAAACCTAGTTTAAGCAGCATGGCGCAGAGATACCAGACCTCCTTCTTGAGGCTTCTTGAATTGCCGTTCCTGTCATAGCCTGATCTGCATCGCCCTATAATTTTTACGATTAACATCATTAAAAGGATGGTATCAAAAGTCCAGAGCGGGATGAAGATAAGGATCCAGTTCCAAGGCGCTTTATTGTCCAATTTCAGCACCAGTACGATTAAGAAGAGCAAGGTGAAGAGCCAGGTCATTAAAACCCTCTGCGCTAGTGACATTCTCATCTAAAACAAATGGAGGATATGCTGCTCGCCTCTCGAAAGTCTGCTCAGAATGTGTCAAGAAACAATATTTCCAGAAAGGTAATGCTGGTTAACAAAATCAGTTTCATTTCGTCTCTTACATAAACAGCCCCTTGCGTCAGTGCTATTCGCTCTGTCCGTTAACATCTGCATGCCGTTTCCTCCATTTTAGTCTTGATGGTGGTAGAATACTTTGGTATATATGAGAATCGGGTTAAAAAGCCCTCCAGCGTCGCTGCCCCGTCCCCACGGCTGCAGCTCACATGCACATTAATCCACCTCGCCTGCCTCCCTGTTACAGCCGAGGGCCTTTAGCTTTGCTTCCACTTTCCCCCTCGCTCCAGTAAAGCCAAGCAGTACGTTTCCTTTGCCCCGGCCATAGCGCGAGGCGATTGGAGCTCGACATTATTTTCTTCAATGTATCCCGTTTGCAATTGTACGGCCGGACTGCCAATCAGCATGTGTCACACTTCCGGGAATCAAAGGCGCCTCTGAAACACTAACTTTTTCCGCTACAACATTTATACTGCTTTAAACGGATGGTTTACTTCCTGCAATTGCATAGCATTGTCAGCAATCAATTTCCATAATTTTACTTACAGTATGGAGGCGTGAAAGGGGAACAAATAATTGTTGTAAAAATGAATTTATTTATGGAAGATAACCGTGGAAGAGATTTTACAGAAAATAAGCTCCCCTATTCAGGGTTGTCTGGCTGGTGAAATCCAAATGGTAATATATGACAATGGCACTGCTGTAAAATCAGATGATTAGGCGATATATCTCTTCCGGCGGAAGTGCCTGGCAACTGCTGCTGTAATGGAACAAGGGCAGTGATAAAAAGTGAAATATGCAAATCGTCCTATGAAGCCCTTCTTGGGGTCAAACACAATCCCCTTCCACAATCTAACATACAAAAAAGAGTCAAAGAAAGACCATTTTGTCTGTTCCATTCAGTCATGTTGCCACTAATCAACATAACCCTGAATACTAAATCTTTATTAGTGTAACAAGTAGGCTTACATGAACACTGCAATGAAGTTACTGTGAAAGGCCCCTCGTCGCCACACTCCGGCCCTGTTTAGGTACACTATTGGGAAAATTCAGAATGTCCAATTCACCGAACAACACATCTTTCGGGACTTGGAGGAAACCCACGCAGACACAGGAGACTCCGCACAGACAGTGATCCAAGCTGGGAATCGAAGAATACTTCCCATCAGTAGCCAAGTAATTTATTGGCGAGGCAAGACAAACAGATAGTTTTAAAATATCTTTGACCAATTAAGAAATGTCTTTGAGACCCCCCACCCCACCCCATTCTCCGATTTCTGAAGAACATTCCAGGAGATATTAATTACTTTATGAGCATTTCCCTTGTGCAGCTGTTTAAATTTGTGAAGAAGGTTAAAGAATGTTATTTTCTAGAATCCGCAAGAAAGGGTAACTTTTAACCAGAACCTGAATCTCATTATCTCTCAAAAATATTTGGTGACATATCAATATCTGTAGGAAGTCTTACAACACCAGGTTAAAGTCCAACAGGTTTGTTTCGATGTCGCTAGCTTTCGTGACCTGCACTAAGACTTCGTACTATGCGCACCCCAGTCCAACGCCGGCATCTCCACATCAATATCTGTAGGGTTCAGGTATAGACAAATGTGATAATTTCTATCACCTCATTTCAATTCACTCCAAATCCATTCAATTACATACAGTTAAAATCAGGCCCGTTATATACAAGATAATTGATCCTGGTGGTAGTAGGGAGCAGAGAAAGATTTGGAGGAATCCTACACAACAACAGGGAGCCTTCTGGCGAGAATGAAGGTATTTAGGAAGGTGATCTTCAAGGAAGGAAACAGCAGACTTCAAAGTGGAAGTGCCAAATGTGAAGAGAGAAACAGAGTTAACTTTCAAGCCTTCTATCATATTAATTCAATTAACTCGATGTTAATTCTGCAGATGCTGCCTGACCTGCTGAGTATTTACAGCACGTTGGTTTTATTTCAGACATGCAGTATCCACAGTATTTTGCCTTTATTACATACTGTATACTATGGACAGAAAAGATACACTTACTCGGAGGACTGAAATTCCTGTGCTTAAAGAACGATACAATTCATTACCTGAAACGTTGTTTCAATGTAAAAGGTGGTAGGTAAATGATTCTTTCTATTTTACAACAAAATATATTCAAGACTCCTGGCACTTAATGGATAGCAATCAATGCCTCACTATTATAAATTAGTTTAATCTCATTTTTTTCTTATGAATTTGTCATATTTCCATTAAAGTATTTTAAAAGAACTTAGTTCTAATTTAAATACGATCTGGGATTACTTAAATAGTAGCTCACATTTATACCTTACCACTGCTGTGAATCTCTGTTTTGCCATCTCCCTTTGTGTTCCATTTGGTATCTGAACCCCACCATTGTTTTCAGAAATTTTGTTCCCTGTCATGTACTTCCACAACTCCTCAGATAATGAAACAGTCCATTCCCACATGCAGCAAGGCCTGGACAACATTCAGGCTTGGACTAATAAGTGGCAAGTAACACTGTGCCACGCAAGTGCAGGCAATGACCATCTCCAACAAGAAATAATTTAATTATCTTCCCTTGACATTCAACAGCATTTCCATTAACATCCTGGGGTCGCCAATGATCAGAAACCTAATTGGACTAGCCACATAAATACTGTGGCTACAAGAGCAAATCAGAGGCTGAGAATTCTGCAGAAAGGAACTCCGTTCCTGACTCCGCAAAGCCATTCCATCATCTACAAGGCACAAGTTAGGAATGTGATGGAATACTCTCCACTTGCCTGGATAAGTACAACTCCAGCTTTCAAGAAACTCAACAACTATACAGGATAAAGCTGCCGATTTGGTTAAACGTCCATTCTTACCACAAGCTCACGATCAAAAAATTGCTTATTCAGATTCTGCAGCTCAAAATTGGCTATTATTTTCTCTTAGCTCTAAGTTAAATTGAGGGGGAGAAATGACAAAGTAATGCATCCGTTCAGGAAGGAAGATAAGAGGTTCATCAGGGAAGGATCATCCTTTTTGGGCTGAGGAGCATTTATCATTGAAGGATAATGTCAAAGGAAGTTGAATAGAGGTGGCTGAAAGTTTTTTTTAAGCATATCTTCACACCCACATTTTTAGTGAGGGAAGAATTCCTAATCTGATTATCAGCCCATTGAACCATGTTATGAACACTCCTACAATGGCCAATATGTCCTGGCATTGGACTTGAACACTCAGCTTCTGGACAGAAGTAGGGGTGCTACCACTGTGCCACAAGACCACAAGCTGAAAGAGTCAGTGCTATATTATTTGTACACCAGTTCATGAAAAGATTTTCTGATTTGCAATAGTTCACAAAGTATGCATACTCAGACTGCTTTATTTCAAAATCTCACCCTACAATACATCTTGATGATACTTCATTGAAAGCTTGGTGGAGCATCACAACACTAGCTTGTATTTTTGAAGCACTTTTATCAGAGAAATTATAAAACAATTTTTGTGGCTACTTTTCCTAGCCCCTTCCCTATACCCTTCCTCAGGGTTGTAACAGGTATAAAGGAAGGGTAGTATCTCTCACAGGTGGGCTCATCACTCTGCAGTGGTGCATCATTTATTGGTTCTCACCTTCACCCAGCTCTCACGTGTAATTCCAAGATAGATGGACCAAACCAGGCAAACTCCGTGATTTGGGGATTTTGCTATTCTGGCATGCAATGGCCTCCTCCCATATTGCCCTCCTTGTCTTCGTCAGCACCCCCCACTTCACCTCGCATCCCACTCCCAGTTGAACTTTGGTCCATTGAGTGAAGGGTCCATGGGTCCCCCACCATAGTGCTGTCCAAAAAGACCATCTTGGCATGGAGCTGGAGGGGCAAACTGGTCTGCCCCAGCTGAGTGACATTCAGCACAATAGGAATGGTGCAGCGGTATGGCAGGTAGACTATTTATGATACACTCACTTGAAATCTCAAGTGAACTGAAGTGCGCCTTGTGCAAGCCACTCCTTTTCAAGTGGGTTTGAGACCGACTTTGCGGAGTCAAGATTGGCAGGCCTGACTAGATTCTGGCGAGCAGCTGTTTTAAAGAGCATTCATGGGATGCAAATGGCATTCACACCACCATGGTGCGGGAGAACCAACCGACCATTGGGAGGATTTCAAACTGTTTTTCCGCCAGTGGGTTTCCAACTTTTTGGCTCCCGCTGGCTTTTCTGCTTGTGGGCACCACCAAACCCACCAAGGGCCGGATGGGAAGAATTCCACCCAATGTATCTTGGGTGCACCCCTGTTCTTTGCATTGGTATCTAATTGACTATATCATCACCAAGCAGAGAGTCAAGTATCATAGAATTCCTACAGTGCAGAAGGGGGTTATTTTAGGAGGGTGCACTCCAAGTAGGATGTGCGTGTAACAAAAGCCATGTGCAGTACTGACTACTGGGCTTACCACTGTCTTATAATTTCAAAACTAAACATTAAGATATTACTCCCTGGCTGCTGTTAGGATGGGAAGGTCCAGCAGTATCGCAAATGTCTCAATGCTCAAATGGGCAGTCATGAAGGAATCCTACTCAGAGAAACTGAGGAGTTGCTTGTGCATAGTGCAAGTGGACACACTACATTGAAGATGACTAGGTGGCCTTCAGGGATATAGTGCATTCCACTGCTTGAGGGGCCCTTGGCCCTACCGCTCGTAATCATCAAGATTGGTTCAATGAAAACAATGAGGTAATACCAAAACTACTGGAGGAGAAACAAAACGTAACCTCTTACAGGATTTAGCTCAATGACAAAGTCATCACTATCAAAGCAGATGCCCCCCAAAATATTTGCAGGATGGCTGAATCAGAAAGCAGGTGAACTTCATCATATGCAGACCATAACAACTGGAAGAGATGCTATACTGCGCTGAAATCTGTCTTATAGACCCGAGTCTGTTGGTTCATTATCAATCCTCCGTGCCGAGGAGCAACATTGCTCACAGATAAAGACCAAATTCTACAAAGATGGGCAGAGCACATCCTCAATCGACCTTCATCCATCAATGAAGAAGCAATCAACAGTCTGCCTCAAGTTGCCATCTTGATAGGGCAGCACGGTGGCGCAGTGGATAGCACTGCTGCCTCACGCCGCCGAGGTCCCAGGTTCGATCCCGGCCCTGGGTCATTGTCCATATGGAGTTTGCACATTCTCTCCAAGTTTGCGTGGGTTTCACCCCCACAACCCAAAGATGTGCAGGGTAGGTGGATTGGCCACGTTAAATTGCCCCTTAACTGGAAAAAATGAATTGGGTACTCTAAATTTTTTTTTAAAGTTGCCATTTTGATGATCCTCCCATACTATTAGAAATGACAAATGTTATCAAACTCGTACCTTAACAGCAAAATTCCAGGAACTGATGGGATCTGAGCTGAATATACAAGGCTAGAGATTAATGCAGGATCAAGAAGCTCACTGAACTCTTTCAGTCTATGTGAGAGTGGGAATCTAGCCCACAAGAATACAAAGATGCCTCCATTGTCCACCTGTACAAGCAGAAAGGAACTTGCTAAACTTACAACAAAATCATAGAGGAATCTCATTCCTCTCCAGCATCAGCAAAATCTTTGCCAGAATCCTTTCAAACCGCTTCGTGCAAAATCTCAACCAAGAATTTCTACGAGATGACCAGTGTGCATTCAGAGAAGATTGAGGAACCATTTAATATGGTGTTTGCAGTTGAGCAACTCCAGGTGTAATGCCAAGAACAGAACATGGACCTCTTACGCCATATTTCTTGACCTGACCTAGGTCTTTGACACAATCAACAAGGAGGGCCTTTGGGAAAGAAATTTGAATGTCTGACATTCATAATAATGGTTTGATAGTTCCATGACAGCAGACTCATGAGTGCCCTGGATGATGGTGAGTCTTCTGAACCAATACTGAAATTAAATAGGGCTGTGTGCTAGTGACAACCCCCTTCGGTATGTTTTTCTCCACCATGCTATCTGCTGGTGATCCTGCATCAAAATCAGATATCCCATGTCTGGGAAGCTACTCAATTTGAGATAACTCTAGGCAAAGACCAGTCTCTAAGGATGTACTTTGCAATTTCCTGTTTGCCAATGATTTTGTGTTAGCTACCAGTTCAGAGCTGGACATGCAATGTAGCATGGACTTGTTCTGCAGTGCATGTGAGAATTTTAGTCTTATGATCAGCACAAAGAAAAACTGAAGTCAGCTATCAGTCTGTTCCAGGAAAGGCATATCTTGAGCCCAAGGTTTCAGTCCATGACGAGATGCTGTCTGCTGTGGGTAAGTTCACTTATCTCAGCAGATTGAGCTATCTTTATTGACACAACAATTACAAAAATTGCCAAAGCAAGTGTAGCCTTGACAGACTTTGAACATCAGTCTGGGAATGAAGAGGAGTAAGACTGCGTACCAAACATATCTATAGAACAATAATCATGCCCACTCTGCTTTATGCATGTAAGAGTTGGCCTGTGTACAAGCACCATGCCAAGAAGCTCAACCATTGGAGCTGCTTTCAAAAGTTTCTGAATGTGAGCTGGTAGGATAAAATGCCACACACTGAGATGCTCACCTGAGCTGGCATGCCAAGCATCCACATCATATTTGAGGCAATTACAGCTGCGTTTGGCAGCCGTGTAGTCAAAATGCCTGACACTCTTTTACCAAAGTCAATCTTTTATGGAGAGTTTGAGTCTGGCTGCACACTCATGGGAATGGGTCAAAGGAAGCGCAACAGGGATATTCTTTTTTTTAAATTTAGAGTACCCAATTATTTTTTTTCCCAATTCAGGGGCAATTGAGTGTGGCCAATCCACCTAACCTGCACATCTTTGGGTTGTAGGGGTGAAACCAACACAGACAATGTGCAAACGCCACACGGACAGTGGCCTAGGGCCGGGATTCGAACCCAGGTCCTCAGCGCCGCAGTCCCTCTGCTAACCACTGCGTCACATGCTGCCCCTCAACAGGGACATTCTGAAGACTTAATTTAGTAGTTTTGATATCACCCTCGAGTCCCCAGGAAGAGGCTCACCCAGGATTGCTATGCCTAGGTGCAACTTAATAAAAAATGGAGCACATCAGAGGCCGATCGAAAATGCAAGGAAAGGAATCCTGTGCCGGCAATTTATCCAAAACCCATTCATCTGTGGTATCCTGTCCTATTTGCAGGAAAACCTTCTGGACACAGATCGCCCTTTAGCAGTCACCTACGAACCCAGCAAAACTCTGCCAAGCACCCCAGATTATGAACATGATCATAATTGCCTCAAAGCGTGAACAAGAAATGAAACAAACTATGGCACCAAGCCACATTAGGGCAGACGACCAAAAGCTTGTTTAAAGAGGTAAGTTTTATGGATGTCCGGAGAAAAGTGGTTTAATGGCAGAGAGGTTTAGGTAGGGAATTCTGGAGCTTAGTGCCTAAGGCAGCTGAAGGCAGCGATTAAAACCAGACATTCTCAAGGGGCCTGAATTAGAGGAGGGCAGAGATCTCAGAGAGGGAGAAGATTACAGGGAGAGGCCAGGAGGAATTTAAAAAGAAGGTTAAAAATGTTAAAATTGAGAGGGGAGATGATGGCATAATGGTAATGGTACTGGGCTAGTAATCCAAGGGCTAAAGTTCTGGGGAGATGGGTTTAAATCCCACATTGGCAATTGGTGGAATTTTAATTCAATCAATTAAATATATGAATAAATCTGGAATTGAAAACTATTATCTGAGTGGTTTGAACTGGAGGATAGCAAATGTTGTCCCCTTGTTCAAGAAGGGGAGTAGAGACAACCCGGGTAACTATAGACCAGTGAGCCTTACTTCTGTTGTGGGCAAAATATTGGAAAGGTTTATAAGAGATAGGATGTATAATCATCTGGAAAGGAATAATTTGATTAGAGATAGTCAACACGGTTTTGTGAAGGGTAGGTCGTGCCTCACAAACCTTATTGAGTTCTTTGAGAAGGTGACCAAACAGGTGGCTGAGGGTAAAGCAGTTGATGTGGTGTATATGGATTTCAGTAAAGCGTTTGATAAGGTTCCCCGCAGTATGCTACTGCAGAAAATACGGAGGCATGGGATTCAGGGTGATTTAGCAGTTTGGATCAGAAATTGCCTAGCTGGAAGAAGACAAAATTTGCAGATGACACTAAAGTCGGTGGAGTTGTGGACAGTGCGGAAGGATGTTACAAGTTACAGAGGGACATAGATAAGCTACAGAGCGGGGCTGAGAGGTGGAAAATGGAGTTTAATGCAGAAAAGTGTGAGGTGATTCATTTTGGAAGGAATAACAGGAAGACAGAGTACTGGGCTAATGGTAAGATTCTTGGCAGTGTGGATGAGCAAAGAGATATCGGTGTCCATGTGCATAGATCCCTGAAAGTTGCCACCCAGGTTGAGAGGTTTGTTAAGAAGGCGTACGGAGTGTTAGCTTTTATTGGTAGAGGGATTGAGTTTCGGAGCCATGAGGTCATGTTGCAGCTGTACAAAACTCTGGTGCGGCAGCATTTGGAGTATTGCGTGCAATTCTGGTCGCCGCATTATAGGAAGGATGTGGAAGCATTGGAAAGGGTGCAGAGGAGATTTACCAGAATGTTGCCTGGTATGGAGGGAAGATCTTATGAGGAAAGGCTGAGGGACTTGAGGCTGTTTTCGTTAGAGAGAAGAAGGTTAAGAGGTGACTTAATTGAGGCATACAAGATGATCAGAGGATTGGATAGGGTGGACAGTGAGAGTCTTTTTCCTCGGATTGTGATGTCTAGCACGAGGTGACATAGCTTTAAATTGAGGGGAGATACATATAAGACAGATGTCAGAGGTAGGTTCTTTACTCAGAGAGTAGTAAGGGCGTGGAATGCCCTGCCTGCAACAGTAGTGGACTCGCCAACACCAAGGGCATTCAAATGGTTATTGGATAGACATGGACGATAAGGGAATAGTGTAGATGGGCTTTAGAGTGGTTTCACAGGTCGGCGCAACATCGCGGGCCGAAGGGCCTGTGCTGCGCTGTAATGTTCTATGTTCTATGTCTGGTTCACAAAAGGAAATCTGCCATCCTGGCCACATGTGACTCCAGACCCACATCGATGTGGTTCACTCCTAACTGCCCTCTGAAATTGCCTAATAAGCCAGTCAGCGTGCCTGCACTAGGTGGGCTGCAGTGCTTCAAGAAGGTGGCTTCCCATCGCCTTCTCGAGGGCAACTAGAGATGGGCCTTGCCAGCATTATGGACATCCCATGAAAGAACAAACAATTGTTTAACCAGGAGCCAGTGTAATCAATGGGCATGGGGTGATGGGTAAATGACATTTGGTGCAAGTTAAGACATGGGGAGAAAAGTTTTGAATGTTTTCAAGTTTACGGAGGGTAGAAGGTGGAAGCTGACAAAGGATGCATTGGAATCATTAAGGGTGGAGGTAACCGGCATAGGTGAGGGTTACAACAGCAGAAGAACTGAGAATGTGTTTTATGTTTTATTGAAATAGATGGTCTTAGTGACAGCATAACGTAGTGACAACATTTAATTGGAGGAAATTTCTGCTCATCCAGTACTGTACATTGGATAAGGAGTCTGACCACAATCAAACAGTGGAGGGGTCCAGAGAGGTGACGATGGGGTAAGCTGTGTGTCATCAATGTACATGTGGAAATTGATGTGTTTTTGGATGATATTGAAGAGGGGCAGCATGTAGGTGAGAAATGGGAGGGAACCAATATAGATCTTTGGGGGACATGTGAGGTAAGGTGTAGGAAGAGAAGCTATTGAGATCAATTTTTATGGCAATGCTTAAATGGATAAGAATGGAACCAGGCCAACCCAACTGGATGACAGTGGGGAGGCATTGAAGGAGGATGGTGTGTATTGTAGGCTGCAGACAGACCAAGAAGGACAAGGAGGGATAGTTTGGCTTTGTCACAATCACAGAGGATGTCATTTGTGACTTTGAAAAGAGCCATTTCAATACGTGTCAGGGGAAGAACCTGATCGGAGGGATTCAGACATGGAGCTTCAGGAAAGATGGGCACAACGTTGGGAGGTTACAACATATCAGGGATTTGGAGAGGAAAGGGAGGTGAGAGTGAGGACATAAGTTTTCAAGGACAGAGAGTGAAGGGTTGTTTGGATGAGGAAGGTGTTGATGGTAGATCTCTATGGAGGGTTGGCATTGGCTTAATGAGCAGAATGTTTTCCTTTGTGCTCTAAATAAGACCACAAGACTTAGGAACAGAAATAGCCCATTCAGCCCATCTAGTCTGCTCCACCATTCAATGATCCGATATGATAAACGTCAAGTCCACTTTCCCACCTTACTCCCATAACCATTGATTCCCTTACTGATTGAAAATCTGCCTATCTTAGCCTTTAACATACTTCATGACCTAGCCTATAGAACCATCTGTGGTAAAGAATTCCACAGATTCACTCCCTTTGAGAATAAATTATTCCTCATCTCTATCTTTAAATGGGAAACCTCTTACTCTTTGATTTTACCTCTGGTCCTAGGCTCTCCAACAAGGGTAAACAGCCTCTCAGCATCTACCCTGTCAAGCCCCCTGAGAATCCTAAATTTCGCCTCTCATTCTTCTAAACTCCAATGAGTACTGGCCCAACCTACTCAACTACTCCTCATAAGAAAATCCCTCCATACCCAAGATCAAGCTAATGAACCGTCAGCACGGATTTGTGAGGGGTAGGTCTTGCCTTACAAGTCTTATTGAATTCTTTGAGGAGGTGACCAAGCATGTGGATGAAGGTAAAGCAGTGGATGTAGTGTACATGGATTTTAGTAAGGCATTTGATAAGGTTCCCCATGGTAGGCTTATGCAGAAAGTAAGGAGGCATGGGATAGTGGGAAATTTGGCCAGTTGGATAACGAACTGGCTAACCGATAGAAGTCAGAGAGTGGTGGTGGATGGCAAATATTCAGCCTGGATCCCAGTTACCAGTGGCGTACCGCAGGGATCAGTTCTGGATCCTCTGCTGTTTGTGATTTTCATTAATGACTTGGATGAGGGAGTTGAAGGGTGGGTCAGTAAATTTGCAGACGATACGAAGATTGGTGGAGTTGTGGATAGTGAGGAGGGCTGTTGTCGGCTGCAAAGAGACATAGATAGGATGCAGAGCTGGGCTGAGAAGTGGCAGATGGAGTTTAACCCTGAAAAGTGTGAGGTTGTCCATTTTGGAAGAACAAATATGAATGCGGAATACAGGGTTAACGGTAGGGTTCTTGGCAATGTGGAGGAGCAGAGAGATCTTGGGGTCTATGTTCATACATCTTTGAAAGTTGCCACTCAAGTGGATAGAGCTGTGAAGAAGGCCTATGGTGTGCTAGCGTTCATTAACAGAGGGATTGAATTTAAGAGCCGTGAGGTGATGATGCAGCTGTACAAAACTTTGGTAAGGCCACATTTGGAGTACTGTGTACAGTTCTGGTCGCCTCATTTTAGGAAGGATGTGGAAGCTTTGGAAAAGGTGCAAAGGAGATTTACCAGGATGTTGCCTGGAATGGAGAGTAGGTCTTACGAGGAAAGGTTGAGGGTGCTAGGCCTTTTCTCATTAGAACGGAGAAGGATGAGGGGCGACTTGATAGAGGTTTATAAGATGATCAGGGGAATAGATAGAGTAGACAGTCAGAGACTTTTTCCCCGGGTGGAACAAACCATTACAAGGGGACATAAATTTAAGGTGAATGGTGGAAGATATAGGGGGGATGTCAGAGGTAGGTTCTTTACCCAGAGAGTAGTGGGGGCATGGAATGCACTGCCTGTGGAAGTAGTTGAGTCGGAAACATCAGGGACCTTCAAGCAGCTATTGGATAGGTACATGGATTACGGTAAAATGATATAGTGTAGATTTATTTGTTCTTAAGGGCAGCACGGTAGCATTGTGGATAGCACAATTGCTTCACAGCTCCAGAGTCCCAGGTTCGATTCCGGCTTGGGTCACTGTCTGTGCGGAGTCTGCACATCCTCCACGTGTCTGCGTGGGTTTCCTCCGGGTGCTCCGGTTTCCTCCCACGGTCCAAAGATGTGCAGGTTAGGTGGATTGGCCATGATAAATTGCCCTTAGTGTCCAAAATTGCCCTTGGTGTTGGTTGGAGGTGTTGACTTTGGGTAGGGTGCTCTTTCCAAGAGCCGGTGCAGACTCAATGGGCCAAATGGCCTCCTTCTGCACTGTAAATTCAATGATAATCTATGATTAATCTAGGACAAAGGTTCGGCACAACATCGTGGGCCGAAGGGCCTGTTCTGTGCTGTATTTTTCTATGTTCTATGTTTTCTATGTTCTATGTTCTCTTGACTGCCTCCAATGCTGATATATCTTTCCTTTGATAAAGGGTCCAAACTGCTCATAGCATTCCAGATGCAGTCTAACTAGTTCTTTGTATGGTTTTAGCAAGACTTTCCTGTTTTATATTCCATTCCCATTAAAATAAAGGCCAACATTCCATTTGCCTTCCCTATTACCCGCCGAACTTACATGCTAGCCTTTTGTAATTTATGCACGAGAACCCCCAATCTCTCTGTGCTGCAGCTTTCTGCAGTCTTTCTCCATTTAAAGAATATTCAGCTCCTTTATTTATAAATGACTCTGAAAGAGGGACAGAACCTGAGATGGTAGAACTGTCAACCTGGGAACCATGAAGGGAAATTAGATCAGTAGTTTAGTGGGAATAGAGCTGAGATAACAGAAGGTGTGTCTCATGATGTACTCTGAGAGGGCATGGAGGGAAATAAGAGAGAAACTAGAGAAGGAACCACGTTCGAGGCAAAGACATAGGCAGAGTGCAGAGCACACCAGGCAAATGTTGATGTATTTTCCAATGCACAGGCAAACCATGTTTTAACAGATACTCTACATTGATACTGATGTGTTGGGTGTTCTGGATCACATACAGGTCACCAACACTTGAAGTAGTGCTACTCGAATGAGCGGGAACTCTGATGCCCCCTGTCTTTATAGTGCGTGTGCTCTCACTGGTGATTGGCTGCGGTGTTGTGTATGTTGATTGGTCCCACTGTGTCCATCAGTGTGTGTCTGCACCATGATATACTGGTGTATATTATGACATCCCCCCTATTATATAAAAAATGTGCCTGCATGACAATAAATAGTGTGTGGTGAATGTTCCTGACTACGTGTGTGCGAAATATTTACAGGACTGTGTACATAAAACTAAGCTATTTACATGGGAAGCTGCCTGGTGCAGAAAAAACAGTGTGTCACACAAATAACGAGATGAACACTATATACAAACCACTTGAACGATTAAACGGAAGAACAGAACAGACCAGAGAGTCCATTAGTGCACAAAGTTCACAAATTAAGTCTCTGAGATGGGCGACGAATTCTGGTTGACCGCCTCAAGGGTGGGTCAGGAGCCACCGGCTGAGGAACGGGCTGGACTGCGTCAGAGTGAGGAGGATGCAGAGTAACCGGAATCTCCGCATAGTCAGGTAACGGACAACAGGAGGGCGTGGCATTGGCGGAGGATCACGTAGCGAGTGCGGAACGAGATGAAGGGCACGTCGATTACGGCGCAGAATGGAACCATCCAGTAGACGAACCAGGAACTAGCGGGGAGCCACCTGCCGAAGGACCACAGCAGTTGCAGACCAGCCACCATCCGGAAGATGGATGCGGACGTTATCATCTGGAGCCAGAGCAGGGAGATCAGCTGCACGGGAGTCATGAGCTGCCTTGTGCTGTGCACGAGACAGTTGCATTCGTTGAAGGACCGGAACGTGGTCGAGGTCTGGGACGTGAATGGATGGCACCGTCGTCCTCAGGGTGCGACCCATGAGCAGCTAGGCTGGCGACAGGCCAGTGGACAGTGGGGCTGAGCAATAGGCCAGCAGGGCGAGGTGGAAGACGGACCCCGCATCGGCAGCCTTGCAGAGGAGCCGTTTGACTATGTGGACGCCCTTCTCCGCTTTGCCATTGGATTGGGGGTACAGGGGACTGGACGTCACATGCACAAAGTTGTACCTCCTGGCAAAGTTGGACCATTCCTGGCTTGCAAAGCAGGGGCCATTGTCCGACATCACAGTGAGTGGGATGCCGTGACGATCAAATGTGTCCTTACAGGCACGGATGACTGCAGACGATGTGATGTCGTGCAAACGTACCACCTCCTGATAGTTTGAAAAATAGTCCACAATCAGAACATGGTCCCTGCCCAGCGCATGGAACAGGTCGATGCCGATCTTGGACCAAGGGGACGTGACCAACTCATGGGGCTGTAGGGTCTCACGTGGTTGGGCCGGCTGGAACCGCTGACAGGTGGGGCCGTTGAGCACTGTGTTGGCGATGTCGTCATTGATGCCGGGCCAGTACACAGCCTCTCGGGCCCGTCGGAGGCACTTCTCCACGCCAAGAATGCCCTCGTGTAGCCGTTCTAAGACGAGCTGGCGCATGCTGTGTGGGATAACAATGCGGTCCAGCTTCAGGAGGACACCATCGACTACCGCCAGGTCATCTCTGATGTTGTAGAACTGCGGGCATTGGCCCTTGAGCCACCCGTCTGTTAGGTGGCGCATGACATGCTGTAGCAGGGGGTCAGCCGCAGTCTCACGGCTAATTTGGACGAGGCGTTCATCCGTGGCCGGTAGATTGGAGGCCACGAAAGCCACATGGGCGTCAACCTGGCAGACGAATCCCGCTGGGTCACACGGGGTGTTGACTGTCCTGGACAGAGCGTCGGCTACGATCAGGTCTTTTCCCGGGGTGTATACAAGCTGGAAGTCGTATCGCCGGAGTTTGAGCAGAATGCGCTGGAGGCGAGGTGTCATGTCGTTCAAGTCTTTTTGTATTATATTGACCAGCGGGCGATGGTTGGTCTCAACGGTGAATTGGGGAAGGCCGTACATATAATCATGAAACTTGACGACACCGGTCAAAAGGCCCAGGCACTCCTTTTCTATCTGCACGTAGCGCTGTTCCGTGGGGGTCATGGCACGTGACGCATATGCAACGGGGGCCCATGATGAGGCCTCATCGCGTTGCAGGAGCACTGTCCCAATGCCAGATTGGCTGACATCAGTCAAAATTTTTGTCTCTTTCGCCGGCTTAAAAAAGACCAATACCAGGGCCGTGGTAAGTTTGGTTTTAAGTTCTCTCCATTCGCGCTCGTGGGCAGGAAGCCATTGGAAGTCTGTCGTCTTCCTGACCAGGTTCCTGAGAGCTGTGGTATGAGAGGCGAGGTTAGGGATGAACTGCCCTAGGAAGTTGACCATGCCCAGAAATCGGAGGACCGCCTTCTTGTCCTCTGGCTTTTTCATGGTTGTGATGGCAGCCACCTTGTCCGCATCCGGCCGCACACCCAACTGGGAGGTGTGGTCCCCGAGGAACTTGAGTTCCGTCTGGCCGAAGGAGCATTTGGCCCTGTTGAGGCGTAGGCCCTGCTCCTGTATGCGTTTGAACACGCGCTGGAGGCGACTGATATGCTCCTGCGGGGTGGTGGACCAAATGATTATGTCGTCGACATAAACGCGAACACCTTCAATGCCTTCCATCATTTGTTCCATGATCCTGTGGAACACTTCTGACGCCGATATGACCCCAAATGGCATCGTGTTGTAACAATATCTGCCAAAAGGGGTGTTAAAGGTACACAGATTCCTGCTGGATCTGTCTAGTTGAATTTGCCAGAATTCTTTTGAGGCGTCAAGTTTCGTGAAGAGCTTGGCGCGAGCCATCTCGCATGTGATCTCTTCGCGCTTGGGGATTGGGTAATGCTCCCTCATTATGTTGCGAATCAGATCCTTTGGATCAATGCAGATTCTGAGCTCGCCGGAAGGCTTTTTTACGCACACCATGGAACTGACCCAGTTGGTTGATTCCGTAACTCTGGAGATCACTCCTTGGTCTTGGAGGTCCTGCAGCTGCTGCTTGAGGCAGTCCTTGAGGGGTGCTGGGACTCTGTGAGGTGCTTGCACCACAGGCGTGGCGTTCTGTTTGAGTAGGATCTTGTAAGTATATGGGTGCGTGCCCATGCCTTCGAAGACGTCGCGGTGCTGGTCGATGATGGCGTGAGTTGCGCCCTGAAGTCAGCATCCTGGAAGGCAGATGTGTCATCAGGAGAGAGAGAGTGAACTCTTTGAACGAGGTTTAGCAGCTTGCGCGCCTGTGCGCCAAGCAGAGAGTCCTTCGAGGAGCCCACGATCTCGAAAGGAAGGATGGCTTTTTGTGACTTGTGCGTCACTTTGAGTTGGCATGAGCCGGTAGCAGGAATGATGTTGCCATTGTAGTCCAATAGCTGGCAGGCCAATGGAAGAATGATTGGTTTGACACAAAGGCTTTGGAAAGCAGACCACGCCATGAGATTGGCAGAGGCACCGGTGTTCAGGCGGAATCGTATTTCATAATGCGTGTGCTCTCACTGGTGATTGGCTGCGGTGTTGTATATGTTGATTGGTCCCACTGTGTGTCCATCAGTGTGTGTCTGCATCATGATATACTGGTGTATATTATGACAGATACCATGACAATTTGTTTATTTTGTTGTCCATTAAATGTGGCAAGCAGCAAATACAAAATGTGTAACCAACGCAAAGTACCTGCATGCTGCATGATCAGAGGTTTATGTAATGTGGTTGTTCTGTTGGCCACTTAGGTGACACACGCCTCTCATTTGCTTCACGTCAATATATGTCTGCACATTCTCCCCGTGTGTGCGTGGGTTTCCTCCGGGTGCTCCGGTTTCCTCCCACAGTCCAAAGATGTGCAGGTTAGGTGGATTGGCCATGATAAATTGCCCTTAGTGTCCAAAATTGCCAGTAGTGTTGGGTGGGGTTACTGGGTTATGGGGATAGGGTAAAGGTGTGGACCTTGGATAGGGTGCTCTTTCCAAGAGCCGGTGCAGACTCGATGGGCCGAATGGTCTCCTTCTGCACTGTAAATTCTATGAAATCTATTACTTTTTGATAAATTGCAAGTGAAGACAAACATAACAGGCAAGCAGCTCAGAGGGACCATTTAGGACCTCGGGTTAATTATACCAGAGACTCTCAAAGAATTTACTTGCATTTAGGAAGTCTGAGATCCAATTTACATGCAGCAAGGTCACACAAACAGAAATAAGATAATGATAATCTGTTTCATTGATGTTGGTTTAACATCCCCCGGGAAATGCCTTTAGATATATGCAGGTGAGGGCTTTTGTGAGGCGACAGGTGAGGGAATTCCCGTTGCTCCCGGCACAAGAAGTTCAAGATAGGGTGATCTCGGGTGTATGGGTCGGGGAGGGCAAGGTGTCGGAAATACACCAGGAGTCGAAAGAAGAGGGGGAAGCGCTGGTAGAAGAGTTGAAGGGTAAATGGGAGGAGGAGCTGGGGGAGGAGATCGAGGAAGGTCTGTGGGCTGATGCTCTAGGTAGGGCTAATTCCTCCTCCTCGTGTGCCAGGCTCAGCCTGATACAATTTAAGGTGGTCCACAGAGCGCACTTGACGGGGGCGAGGTTGAGTAGGTTCTTTGGGGTAGAGGACAGATGTGGACGGTGCTCAGGGAGCCCGGCGAACCATGTCCATATGTTTTGGTCATGCCCGGCACTGGAGGGGTTCTGGAGAGGAGTGGCGGGAGCAATATCTCAGGTGGTGAAATTCCGGGTCAAGCCAAGCTGGGGGCTAGCAATATTTGGAGTAGTGGACGAACCGGGAGTGCAGGAGGTGAAAGAGGCCGGCATTCTGGCCTTTGCGTCCTTAGTAGCCTGGCGAAGGATCTTGCTAATGTGGAAGGAGGCGAAGCCCCCCCAGCATGGAGGCCTGGATAAATGATATGGCTGGGTTCATAAATTTGGAGAATTAAGATCGCCTTGAGAGGGTCTGCGCAGGGGTTCTACAGGCGGTGGCAACCGTTCCTAGACTATCTCGCGGAGCGTTAGAGGAAGGTCGGTCAGCAGCAGCAGCAACCTTGGGGGGGGGTGGGCGGGGTGGAGGGGACGTCCTGGGAGGGCGGGGGGGGACGGACGACTGCCTGGGAAGGGGGGGGGGGGGGGAACACGTCCTTGGGGGGGACTGCCTGGGAAGGTGGATGAGCAAGAGATAACATGAAGGGTTGGGGAGACTGGCACGTACGGGTGAGGGCCAGTGTACAAAGCTGTGTAAATATATAATTTTGCCATGTATATATCTTGCTCTGCGCGATTTCTTGGTTTTTTTTGTTACGGGGGGGGTTATTGTTTGTAAGGGAGAAAAATTGTGTTAAAAAACTTTAATAAATATATTTTTTTTAAAAAGATGTTGGTTTAACATTTTATCTGAAAGATGGCACTTCTGTCAATGCAGCACTCAGTACTGCCCTGGAGTATCAGACAGGATTACATAGCCTGGAGTGAGTTTCAACTCACCCACAACCTTCTGACGTGAGGTCAGAACATTACCATTGCCAGATGGCTCACACTATATGGAAGTAATTATGGGGGGAGATGTGGAAGGGAGTGGGGGGGGGGTGCTCAATCATTCATATTATTATGGGCGGCACAGTAGCACAGTGGTTAGCACTGCTGCTTCACAGTGCCAGGGTCCTAGGTTCAATTCGTGCTTGTGTCACTGTCTGTGTGAAGTCTGCACGTTCTCCCCGTGTCTGCATGGGTTTCTTCCGGGTACTCCAGTTTCCTCCCACAAGTCTAGAAGGACGTGCTTGTTAGCTGAATTGGACATTCTGAATTCTCCCTCAGTGTACCCGAATAGGCGCCGGAGTGTGGTGACTAGGGGATTTTCACAGTAACTTCATCGCAGTGTTAATGTAAGTCTACTTGTGACAATAATAAAGATATTATGATCCCAGACCAGATCCCAACAGTGGCTAGGATACTGGACCGAACCGCAATATTTTAGTTTATTTGTAAGACTGTGTGGAAAGAATGATTCACTCCACGAGTGTTTGCAGTGTTTGCATGAAGAAATAGGACTTGGTTATTTTTAAAACAAAACTTTATTTTGAGTACAATACTAAACCTTTTTTTTTATTTTTAAAAATATAATTATTCAAATTTTTCAACAGATTTTCAACAAACCCCCCCCCCCAACAAAAAGAAAGAAACAAAAACACAGCAATCAAAAATTATACATTGGATTTCCCCCATATACAATAACCCCCCATATGACATTTAAAAGCACCAATAGGGAAGCCCCCTCCCCACCCACCCAAGCGCCCCCCCCAAAAGACCCCCCCCTGGGCTGCTGCTGCTGCTGGCCTCCTCCTAACGCTCCGCGAGATAGTCCAGGAACGGTTGCCACCTCCTGAGGAACCCCTGCACAGACCCTCGCAAGGCAAACTTTATCCTCTCCAGCTTGATGAACCCTGCCATGTCATTGATCCAAGCTTCCACACTAGGGGGCTTCGCATCTTCCCATAGTAGCAAAATCCTCCGCCGGGCTACCAGGTACGCAAAGGCCAGAATACCAGCCTCTTTCGCCTCCTGCACTCCCGGCTCGTCCGTTACCCCAAATAATGCCAACCCCCAGCTCAGCTTTCACCACCTTGGACATAGTCCTCGCAAAACCCCTCCAAAACCCATCCAGTGCCGGGCACGACCACAACATATGGACGTGATTTGCCGGGCTTCCCGAGCACCTCTCACACCTGCCCTCCACCCCAAAGAACCTACTCAACCTCGCCCCTGTCATATGCGCTCTGTGAGTAACTTTGAACTGTATTAGGCTGAGCCTGGCGCAAGAGGAGGAAGAATTAACCCTACTCAGGGCATTAGCCCACAGACCCTCATCTATCTACTCCCCAAGCTCCTCCTCCCACTTGCCCTTCAACTCCTCCACCGAGGCCTCCTCCTCTTCCTTCAGCTCCTGGTAAATCGCCGAAACTTTGCCTTCTCCAACCCATACACCCGAAATCACCCTGTCCTGAATCCCCTGTGCCGGGAGCAGCGGGAATTCCCTCATCTGCCGCCTCACAAACGCCCTCACTTGCATGTACCTGAAAGTGTTTCCCGGGGGTAGCCCAAACTTCTCCTCCAGCGTCCCTAGGCTCGCAAACGTCCCCTCGATGAACAGGTCCCCCATTCATCTAATCCCTGCCCGATGCCAGCTCCGAAACCCCCCGTCCATCCTTCCCGGGACGAACCGATGATTCTCCCGAATCGGGGACCAAACCGAGGCTCCCACCTCGCCCCTGTGTCACCTCCACTGCCCCCAGATCTTCAACGTCACCGCCACCACCAGACTCGTGGTGTACCTTGTCGGTGAGAGCGGCAGCGGTGCCGTCGCCAGCGCCCTCAGGCTCGTGCCCACACAGGACGCCATCTCTAACCTCTTCCACGCCACCCCCTCTCCCTCCATTACCCACTTACGGATCATCGCCACATTGGCTGCCCAATAATAGCCGCACAAATTCGGCAGTGCCAGCCCCCCCATGTCCCTGCTACGCTCCAGAAACACTCTCTTCACCCTCGGGGTCTTATTCACCCACATAAAACCCATGATGCTCCTACTTACCCGTTTGAAAAGGCCTTGGGGATCATAATGGGAAGGCACTGGAACACAAAGAGAAACCTCGGGAGGACCGTCATTTTGACCGACTGCACCCCACCCGCCAGTGAGAGTGGCAGCATATCCCATCTTTTAAAATCCTCCTCCATCTGCTCCACCAACCATGTCAAATTGAGGATCAAAGAAATCAGCGCCCTAGACATTGTCGGGGGCAAGGTCCCCCCCTCCCTCGCCTTATTGAAAGTCCTCACTAGCAACGGGCCCAGCAAGTCCACGTATTTCCTGTAGAATTCAACCGGGAACCCATCCAGCTCCGGGGCCTTCCCCGCCTGCATTCTCCCCAATCCTTTAACCAGCTCCTCCAGCCCCATCGGCGCCCCCAAACCAGCCACCTCCTCCTCCTCCACCCTCGGGAACCTCAGCTGATCTAAGAATCGTCGCATCCCCTCCTCCCCGCTGGGGGCTCAGACCTGTACAAATCCCCATAGAAGTCCCTAAATACCTTGTTTATTCTCACCGCACTCCGCACCGTATTCCCCCCTCTATCCTTAACTCCACCAATCTCCCTCGCTGCCTCCCTCTTACGAAGCTGGTGTGCCAGCATCCGACTCGCCTTTTCCCCATACTCATACGTCACCCCCTGCACTTTCCTCCACTGTGCCCCTGCTTTCCCTGTGGTCAACAGGTCGAACTCCGTCTGGAGGTTCCCTGAGTAGCCCCCCCACGGGGGCCTCTGCATACCTCCTGTCCACCCTTAAAATCTCCCCCACCAACCTCGCCCTCTCCCTCCCCTCTCTCTTCTCCCTGTGGGCCCTAATGGAGATTAGCTCTCCCCTGACCACCGCCTTCAGCGCCTCCCAGACTACCCCCACCTGCACCTCCCCGTTGTCATTGGCCTCCAAATATCTTTCAATGCACCCCCGCACCCGCCCGCACACCCCCTCATCCGCCAACAGTCCCACATCAAGGCACCACAGCGGGCGCTGGTCCCTTTCCTCCCCCAACTCCAGCTCCACCCAATGCGGGGCGTGGTCCGAGATGGCTATGGCCGAATATTCCGTTCCCTCCACTTTTGGGATTAGCCCTACTCAAAATGAAAAAATCTATCCGGGAGTAGGCTCTATGGACATGGGAAAAGAAGGAAAATTGCCTGACAAACCTCCATGGGTCCACTCCCCCCATCTGGTCCATAAACCCCCTGAGCACCTTGGCCGCAGCCGGCTTCTTACCTGTCCTGGACCTAGAGCGGTCCAGTGCTGGGTCCAGCACTGTGTTGAAGTCCACCCCCCCCCCCCCCCCCCACAGCATGCGTTTCATAAATCCGGCATCATCCCAATTCGGGGCATATACGTTCACCAGTTCCACCCGCACCACCTGCAACCTACCACTCACCATCACATATCGACCTCCATTATCCACTACAATATTCATTGTCTAACAACACCCGCTTCCCCACCAGTATTGCAACCCCTCTGTTCTTCGCATCCAGCCCTGAATGGAAGACCTGCCCTACCCATCCCTTTCTCAGCCTAACCTGATCTCCACCTTCAAATGTGTCTCCTGGAGCATAACCACGTCTGCCTTCAGTCCCTTTAAGTGCGCGAACACCCGGGCCCCCTTGACCGGCCCGTTCAGACCCCTCACATTCCAAGTTATCAGCCGAATTGGGGGCTACTCGCCCCCCCTGCCGACTAGCCATCTCCTTTTCTAGGCCAGCCACGTGCCCGCGCCTCCCGCACCCTCCAGTCCCCCAGGCGGCGGACCCCCGCCCTGACCACCTCTCCTACTTCCAGCTCCCCTTTGGGCAATGCAGCAGCAACCCTGTTCCCCCCCCTCCCCCCGCTAGATCCTCATCTCGCCATTTTGCTCCCCCCAAACACTCCCGTAAGTCAGCCGACTCCTGCTGACCCCGGCCTCTCCCGCCATTCCATCGACCCCCCAGTGTGAGAATCCCCCCTCCCCTTGGCAGTCAGTGTGCGCTCCTCTCCAACATCCACCCCCCCCGGTCATTCCCTAACGCAGGAAAAAGCCCGTGTTTTCCTGAGCCGACCCCGCCCCCTCTGGTGCAGCTCCTTTTTGCGGCCTTACCCCAACTCCCCATCCCCGGGCCTCCACTCCCCCTCTTCCTCCGTGGGGCCCTGCCCCTCCAACACCGACGTCCACACTCTCCCACAACCCCCACATCAAATCCATTCACCCATCCCCACCCAGCACTCAAACCAAAAGAACATTCCCCAAACATGATAAACACAGTGAACACAGCAAACATCCCCCACGACAAACCCTCAATTTGAGTCCAACTTTTCAGTCTGTATAAAGTTCCATGCCTCATCGGGCGTTTCAAAATAGTGGTGCCGATCTTGGAACGTGATCCACAATCGCGCAGGCTGCAGCATACCGAACTTCACCCCCTTCCGATGGAGCACCGCCTTAGCCCGATTGAAACCAGCTCTTCTCTTAGCCACCTCCGCACTCCAGTCCTGGTAAATTCGTATTCTCCGTGTTCTCCCACCTGCTGCTCCGCTCTTTTTTGGCCCATCTCAGGACACAGTCTCTGTCCATAAAGTGGTGGAACCTCACCACTACAGCCCTTGGCGGCTCGTTGGCTTTGGGTCTCCTTGCCAGGACCCGATGAGCCCCATCCAGCTCCAGGGGCCTCGGGAAAGCTCCCGCACCCATCAGCGAATTGAGCATTGTGCTCATATATGCCCCGGCATCGGGCCCCTCCACTCCTTCAGGGAGACCCAGAATCCGAAGATTCTTCCTCCTCGACCTATTCTCCAGGTGCTCGAATTTTTCCGTCCACCTCTTGTGCAGCGCCTCCACCTTCACCACCAGGCCCAAGATCTCATCCTTGTTCTCTGAGGCTTTTTGCCGCACCTCCCGGATCGCCGCCCCTTGGGCCTTCTGGGTCTCTACAAACTTCTCAATCGCCGCCTTCATTGGCGCCAGCATTTCTGTCTTCAGCTCCTCAAAGCAGCGTTTAAGAAACTCCTGCTGCTCCTGCGACTACTGCGCCCATGCTGCTTGGTCTCCACCCGTCGCCATCTTGCTTTTCCTCCCTCGCACTTTTCGCTGCCTCAAGATCACTTTTTTCACCGCTCCACTCCTGGTCCAATCCATATAAGGTCGGGGGGACCTTGCTGTCACCTTCCCACACTGGAAGCCGTCGAACAATTTCCGTTGGGGCCCCTCTGGAGAGCCCAAAAGTCCGTTCCCGGCATAGCCGCAACCGGAAGTAATACTAAACCTTTTAACTTCACACCCAAAAAGAACAGCTTACAATTACCCCTTAAACACTACTACTCAATTTCCCATTAAACAACAAGAAAATAAACATACAGCTCTCAATCTATATAATACCCCCCCCCCCCCCCCCGCCCCGATTCAGGATGATGCACCGTTGAGTTAAATTGCTTTATTCCTAAACCATCCATAACTTCCTTGAGTAACTTCAACATAAAATTGTATCCCTGATCTGATTGAATTTCTTTTGGTAGTACCTATCTAGTAACAAATTTGGTTAACTCTTCGAAAATCTTCTTAGATGGGCAGCACGGCAGCATAGTGGTTAGCACTGTGGCTTCACAGCAGTTAGCACTGGCTTCACAGCACCAGGGTCCCAGGTTCAATTCCCTTCTGGGTCACTGTCTATGCGGAGTCTGCACGTTCTCCCCGTGGTACTGTAGCAGAATAAGAATCTGGCCAGGTGCATTTCGAGGGATCCTGAGGTCTGCTTTTGCAAACCTCTCTTAAAAGTTTGCACCGTCCATTTGGCCAGCTGATTTGAGGACGGGTGGTACGGTGCTGTGCAATGTGTCGCACCCCATTTGTCTTTATAAAACTGCCAGACTCTCTGCTAGTAAATGATGTGCCTTTGTCAGTAACCGCACCTCCAGGAAACTATGCATACTAAACGTAAGTCTCAGATTCTCAATTGTCGCCTTCAGAGTAATGGCCGACATGCTTTGGGCCTTTAACCACTTTGGGTGTGCATCCATGATAATCAGAAACATGGAGCCTTGAAAGTGACCAACAAAATCTGCATGAAGCCCCACTGAAGACTGTCCGGGCCACTCCGTGAGTGAAGCAGCAGTGGGTGGGAGCTTCTGCAGTTCCTCGCAAACACTGCATTGCTGGGCCAGTCGCTCTACCTCTGCATCCAGGCCCGGCCAATAGAAAACAGACACAGCTGTGGGTGAGTATTTTCATTTTAACATGTCCGGGTGCCTGTTATGCAGGTCTCTTAGTATGAAGTCCTGGCCCTTTTGAGGAACCACGATGTGAGTCGCCCACAGGAGGATGTCTTCTTCAACGCTGAACTGTTTTCGTAGAAATGGCTTTTAACTCACTGGGCAGTTTCCGATGCTGACCCCTGGATAGTACTATATGGTGGACTTTGGACAATAAAGGATCTGTTTGTGTTCATTCGTGTATTTGGACTGCCATGACAGACAACGTACCCATGAAGTTCAATGTGGCTACCACTTCATCGGTTATGGGGGGAGCCGGTGGGTGGCCTTGTAGGCAGCGGAGGTCTACTCAATGCATCCATGTTCATAATCTGTGTCCCCCATTGGTGCTTGAACGTGTACTTGTACACCGCCAATAAGAGGGCCCACCTCTGGATTCTGGCTGACGCTATAGTTGGGATGGCTTTGTCCTTTTAAAAAATATATATATTTTATTAAATTTTTCAAACAAAATTTCCCATTTTTACAAATCAACATAAAAATAATACAATAACTAGTAAATAACATTATTTAAATAATATAGTGAACTAACAAAATAACAAAAAATACTAAATAGTCCCCGGGTTGCTGCTGCTGTCACTCTATCTTCCCTTAATGCTCCGCGAGATAGTCAAGGAACGGTTGCCACCGCCTGGAGAACCGCTGAGCCGATCCTCTCAAAGCAAATTTTATTTGTTCCAGCTTTATGAACCCTGCCATGTCGTTTATCCAGGCCACTACGCCGGGGGGGTTTCGCTTCCTTCCACATGAGTAAAATCCTACGCCGGGCTACTAGGGACGCAAAGGCCAGAATATCGGCCTCTTTTGCCTCCTGCACTCCTGGCTCTTCTGCTACCCCAAATATCGCTAACCCCCAGCCTGGCTTGACCCGGACCTTCACCACCTTTGAAATCACCCTTGCCACGCCCCCCCCCCCAGTACTCATCCAATGCCGGACACGACCAGAACATGTGTGTGTGGTTCGCCGGGCTTCCCGAGCACCTCCCACACCTGTCCTCCATTCCGAAGAACCTGCTCAGTCTTGCTCCCGTCATATGTGCTCTGTGTAGAACCTTAAATTGAATCAGGCTAAGCCTGGCACACGAAGATGAGGAATTTACTCTGCTTAGGGCATCAGCCCATAGCCCCTCCTCAATCTCCTCCCCCAGCTCTTCTTCCCATTTTCCCTTCAGCTCCTCTATCATCGCCTCCCCCTCGTCTCTCATCTCCTGATATATTTCGGACACTTTGCCCTCCCCGACCCATACCTCGGAAATCACTCTATCTTGGATCCCCTGTGTCGGGAGCAGCGGAAATTCCCTCACCTGTTGCCTCGTAAACGCCCTCACTTGCATATATCTGAAGATATTCCCCGGGGGCAGCTCATATTTTTCCTCCAGCGCTCCCAGACTTGCAAACGTCCCGTCTATAAACAGGTCCCTCAGTTTCCTAATTCCTACTCGTTGCCAACACTGGAACCCCCCGTCAATCCTTCCTGGGACAAACCTGTGGTTATTCCTAATCGGGGACCACACCGAGGCACCCGTCACCCCCCTGTGTCGCCTCCACTGCCCCCAGATCCTCAAGGTTGCCACCACCACTGGGTTTGTGGTATACCTTTTCGGGGAGAACGGCAGCGGCGCCGTCACCAGCGCCTTTAGGCTCGTTCCTTTACAGGACGCCATCTCCAACCTCTTCCACGCCGCCCCCTCTCCCTCCCTCATCCAGTTACAAACCATCGCCACATTGGCGGCCCAGTAGTAGTCGTTCAGGCTCGGCAGCGCCAGTCTCCCTCTATCCCTACTGCGCTGCAGGAACCCCCTTCTTTACCCTCGGGGTCTTCCCTGCCCACACAAAGCTCATAATGCTCCTGTCTATTTTTTTGAAAAAGGCCTTTGTGATCAGAATGGGGAGACACTGAAACACGAAAAGAAACCTCGGGAGGACCATCATTTTTACCGCCTGCACTTTGCCTGCTAATGAGAGTGGCAACATATCCCACCTCTTGAAGTCCTCCTCCATCTGCTCCACCAGTCGCGTCAGATTAAGTCTGTGTAGAGCTCCCCAGTTCCTGGCTACCTGGATCCCCAGATATCGGAAGCTCCTTTCCACTCTCCTTAACGGCAGAGCGTCTATTCCTCTTCCCTGGTCCCCGGGGTGTATTACAAAAAGCTCGCTCTTCCCCATATTTAGCCTGTATCCCGAGAAATCTCCAAACTCCCTCAGTATCTGCATAACCTCTGGCATCCCCTCTACAGGGTCCGCAACGTATAGCAGTAAGTCATCAGCGTAGAGCGACACTCGATGCTCCTCTCCCCCTCTAACCACCCCCTCCACTTCTTAGAGTCCCTCAACGCTATGGCCAGTGGTTCAATTGCCAACGCGAACAGTAACGGGAACAGGGGACACCCCTGTCTTGTTCCCCTGTGTAGCCGAAAATACCCCGATCTTTGCCGGTTTGTGACTACACTTGCCACTTGGGCCCCATATAGGAGTCTGACCCATCTAACAAACCCCTCCCCGAACCCAAACCTCCTCAGCACCTCCCACAAATAGTCCCACTCCACCCTATCGAATGCCTTCTCCGCATCCATCGCCGCCACTATCTCTGCCTCCCCCTCCGGTGGGGGCGTCATCATCACCCCCAGCAGCCGTCGAACGTTAACATTCAGTTGTCTCCCCTTTACAAACCCAGTCTGGTCTTCATGCACCACCCCCGGGACGCAATCCTCTATCCTTGTCACCAGCACTTTTGCCAGCAGTTTGGCGCCTACGTTTAGGAGTGAGATAGGCCTGTATGACCCGCATTGCAGCGGATCTTTATCCCACTTCAGAATTAATGATATCGTCACCTCCGACATTGTCGGGGGTAGTACCCCCCCCTTCCCTGGCCTCGTTAAAGGTTCTCGCCATCAGCGGGGCCAACAGGTCCACATATTTCCTGTAGAATTCCACCGGAAACCCGTCTGGTCCCGGGGCCTTCCCTGCCTGCATCTTCCCCAGTCCCTTAGTCACCTCGTCCACCTCGATTGGCGCCCCCAGACCTGCCACCTCCTGCTCCTCCACCCTCGGGAGCCTTAGTTGGTCCAGAAAATGTAGCATTCCCTCTTTTCCCTCCGGGGGTTGGGACTTATATAGCCTCTCATAAAAGGTCTTGAACACCTCATTTACCTTCCCTGCTCTCTGCTCCATAGTTCCCGTTTCGTCCCTAACTCCCCCAATCTCTCTCGCCGCTATTCTCTTACGAAGTTGGTGGGCCAGCAGCCGGCTTGCCTTTTCCCCATACTCATATCGCATCCCCTGTGCCTTCCTCCACTGTGCCTCTGCCTTTCCTGTGGTCAGCAGGTCAAACTCCGTCTGAAGTCTTCGTCTCTCCTTATATAGTCCTTCGTCTGGGGCCTCCGCATATCTTTTATCCACCCGCAAAATCTCCCCCACTAATCTCTCTCTTTCTTTGCCCTCTTGTTTCTCCTTGTGGGCTCTAATGGAGATCAGCTCTCCTCTAACCACCGCCTTCAGCGCTTCCCATACTACCCCCACCTGAACCTCACCATCGTCATTGACCTCCAGGTATCTCTCAATACACCCCCGCACCCTTCAACAGACCCCCTCATCCGCCAGTAGTCCCACATCCAGTCGCCAGAGTGGGCGCTGCTCCCTCTCCTCTCCTAGTTCCAGATCCACCCAATGCGGGACGTGGTCTGAAACGGCTATGGCCAAATACTCCGTTCCTGCCACCTTCGAGATCAGTGCCCTACTCATAACAAAGAAGTCTATTCGGGAATATACCTTGTGGACGTGGGAGAAAAAGGAAAACTCTTTAGCCAACGGCCTGGCAAACCTCCACGGATCCACTCCCCCCATTTGTTCCATAAATCCCCTAAGCACCTTGGCCGCTGCCGGCCTTCTCCCGGTCCTGGATCTAGACCGGTCTAGCCCTGGATCCAGCACATTACCAAGCTTCCCACCTCCAGGTCCGGGATACGTGCCAGCATCCGCTTCATGAATCCCGCGTCATCCCAGTTCGGGGCATATATATTCACCTGCACGACCGCCTCTCCCTGCAATCTACCACTCACCATCACATATCTGCCCCCGTTATCCACCACTATATTCTTAGCCTCGAACGATACCCGTTTCCCCACCAGTATCGCCACCCCCCTGTTTTTCGCGTCCAACCCTGAGTGGAATACCTGTCCCACCCATCCTTTTCTTAACCTAACCTGATCCGCCACCTTCAGGTGCGTCTCCTGGCGCATGACTACGTCCGCCTTCAGTCTCTTTAAGTGCGCGAACACCCGGGCCCTCTTAATCAGCCCATTTAGGCCTCTCACATTCCACGTGATCAGCCGGATTGGGGGGCCGCTCCCCCCCCCCACCCCCAGGACTAGCCATCCCCTTTTCTGGGCCATCCCCCCATCCAGGTCCCGCGCACCCATCTGTCCCCCAGGCGGCGCCTTCCTGTCCCGACCACCTCTTCTCTTGCCAGCTCCCCATTGCACTCAGCAGCAGCAACCCAGTTAGTCCCCCCCCCCTCCATTAGCGTATGGAGCATCGTGCTCACATAAGCCCCAACATCAGCTCCCTCTGCTCCTTCGGGGAGACCTAGAATCCGTAGGTTCTTCCTCCTCGAGCTGTTCTCCAGGGCTTCCAGCCTTTCTATGCACCTCTTATGTAGCGCCTCATGCGTCTCCGTTTTTACCACCAGGCCCTGTATCTCATCCTCATTCTCGGCTGCCTTTGCCTTCACTCCACGGAGCTGTATCGCCTGGACCTTTTGTGTTTCCTTCAGTCCCTCAATTGCCAATAACATCGGCGCCAGTACCTCTTTCTTTAGTTCCTCCACACATCGTCGGAGGAATTCCTGCTGGTCCGGGCCCCATGTCGTCTGGGCTCCATCCGCCGCAATTTTGCTTCTCCCTTCTCTTCTCTGCCGCAGCTCCAAAGGATCCTTCGCAATCTGGCCACTACCACTGGTCCTTTCCATACACACACGGGGGGGGGGGGGATCTTCCTTCGTCACCCCACACTGGGCTTGGTCTAAAACGAAATTCCGTTGGGGCTCCAGAAAAGAGCCCAAAAGTCCGTTAGAACGGGAGCTGCCGAAATGTGCGGCTTAGCAGTGCATCGCCGCAACCGGAAGTCGGCTTTGTCCTCCTTGATGAGTCCCGGGAGTGGTCTCTGGTCTGACAAGTGTGTGAAGTGACGACCATACTGTGGTACTGAAAACAGGCTGAGAAGATACACATAGGCCAGGAGCAGAAACTGCCTCATGATTCCCTGGGTGGAATCGATACTGGCCATCTGCAAGAGCACTCAATGAATAAACTTGTTATCGCTATATGGACTTTGTGATTACCCACTCCAAAGAACAAGACCAGCTATGAATATGTATCAAACTTCCAGACACAGGTGATCAACTTTGCAGCAGGACGAAGAACAGACAAAAGAAGCCATAATGAGCTGATGGCTGGTCAGACGAGGGTGTTTTAGAGGACAATGGGTCTTGATTGAATCACCCTGGATAAACAGGAGTATCCTGTCTCTCTCATTAACAAGTTGGGTCTGAATGGAACAATGACCAGTTGTGGGTGTATACCTATGAGTCAATGCTAGCTCACCAGTATAAAGGAAGGAACATCGAATAGATCCTCGGCGATAAGCTGGGAGGCCCCCAGGCACAACTATCGAAGAAGAAAGGACCCAGGTTTCGAACCCAGAGAAGAGATCCGCATTGAGTGACCGTAGCCTGCCAGCCTCCTTCACTAAGTGTGGGTAAAACCCAAAGCTCAGCTGTGAGCCTGAGTCAGATTTTGTTGAGTAAGAGAATTGTGAATAAAATTAGGTCAAACCATGAACCTGTTTTGTCCTTTGTTCATCTCACAAATGAGGGCACCTGGGTAAAACTTTTGAGTAAGTAAACTGGTGGAAAGTGTCTTGAGGTTTTACAGGTGCAACAATACACATACTGGTGGAACCTCTTGACTGCAAAGACTATGGCCAGACCTTCTTTCTCGATTTGTGTATAGTTGTGCTCTGCCATAGCCAGTGTTCTGAAGGCTGCTCACTACCATCATCCATTCGATGTGATAACACGCCGTATGGTGAGGCGTCACACATGACTACCAGTGGTTAGGTGGGATCGTAGTTCGCCAGCAAGCTGGATCAAGTCAGCTGCTGTTTTACTCACGAAATCGCCTCTTCCTGTGGTGCTCACCACACCCATTCCTGGCTTTGTTTTTTTTGCAGGATGTGCAGGGGGGCTAGAATGGTTGGGAGGCCTGGGATGAATTTGCTACAGTAGTTCACAGGTCCGAGAAATGAGTGCAGCTCATTGTGCTTTCAGGTATGGGGCATGTTGAATGGTGCATATGTTTTCTTTCTACAGGGTGTAGACCCTCCTGGTCTACACGGTACCCCAGGTAGATAACCTCTCTGGCGTGAAAAATGCACTTCTCTCTTTTCAGCCAGATGCCTGACTCCATAAAGCGGCGGAGCAGCTCATTCATGGTTTCAAATGTTCACGCTCAGTTGTGCCCACGGCCAGTACGTCATCCAAATAAATCATCACAAATGATATACGTATACTTCCTGGTAAACCCCTACCTGTTCCTGCTTGGTCGGTGCCTTGTTGGCTAACCTTATATACACTGGGTAATGGAGATACCCCATCCCACAGAATGTTTTCCATACACATTGGAAAATGGCACAAGCCAACGACACTCCGAAAGGCAGTCTAGTTTTAGATCCTAATGGGGACCACTTTGGGTGCCGCGATGCAGTGAAGCTGCATGCATCCCTCATTGGGTTGTTCCAAGAGAAAAGTGCAAGATCTGGGTTGGTGCCTACCTCGGGTGGGTGGCAGGTTTGATAGTTGCCCTGTGACTTCCGCTCCCTGCGCGTCTCTGGCCACACATCCCACATTGTCTGGGGCCAACCTCTATGGATTCAGGGGAGGGTCCTGTCTGGCTGACTCAGTCGAAGACCATCGGGCCTGACCTTGGCGGTGTTCTGTCCAGGGAAAGGTTCTGAGGGTTCCCATTTTGGGGGGGGGGTGTCATACGCTGGGTGGGGGTATGTCCCACACTATTTACTTCTACCCCTTGAAGCTCCGGCACTCCCTTCTCTACATTTTCTCTTGAAAGTGAAATTTCTCTGGCCTAGCAATAGCTCGGCGAGTAACAGTAATATCCTGCACAGGACCTACGGGGTGGGAATGCTCATCTTCTCTGTGCTCCTTGCAGAGTACGAGCTCCCCCGCGAACGGTGATATCTCTGTTACCCAGTGTATGTAAGGTTAGCCAGCAAGGCACCGTCCAAGCAGAAACCCAGTCGGGTCTACTGGGAAGTATATATATATCATTTGTAAATAAAACTTTGTTCTTATTTTATTTGGTGTGGACTCCCCATGTCCTTGTTAACTGGTGACGAGGAGTAAACTGGTTTGCTGTCGACGTTGCAACCTACTCAGCTGAGCCACCTTCCTGATTTAATGGACCCAGCTTTGGATTTCTTTGATTCGCCACGCCTCTGTTTGGGCGGTTAGATGCATTTGACGCCGGTGTTGAAGACTGGAACCAATACGCTGAACAAATATGTTATTTCTTCCGGGCCAACAATATCACGGAGAACGAGTGCCAGATAGTCATACTGTCGATGGCCTGTGGACCGCATACGTTCGGGGTAATCTGGAGTCTCACGTACCAGACGCCGCCGGACATGTGAACATTTGGGCAGCTCATGACCCTTGTGGCGCAATACTTTAATCCAACCCTGTCGATCATCGTTCATAGATATCGATATGGAACTGTTTTGTCTGATATGCAATGCGATCGCTTGGTCTGCGGTATCAATAATATGGAGACTCAGAAAAAGCTTTTTGGTGAAGTCTCCCTGGGCTCAGGCGTTTCCTCTGGATGATCCAGAAGAGGTCGAGGATGGGGCTGAGAGGCTGACATGCAGCTGAACTGTTATGCAGCACCCCGTGAAGCCCTTATTCGAGTTCCAAAATATGTGAATGGTCATATGCTCCAAATGGAACTGGATATGGGAGCGGCCATTTCTGTATTGGTGCAGAGCACTTTTTAAAAAATTTAGAGTGCCCAATTCATTTTTTTCCAATTAAGGGGCAATTTAGTGTGGCCAATCCACCTAGCCTGCACATCTTTAGGTTGTGGGGGTGAAACCCACGCAAACACAGGGAGAATGTGAAAACTCCACACGGACAGTGACCCAGAGCTGGGATCAAACCTGGGACCTCGGCGTCGTGAGGCAGCAGTGCTAACCACTGGGCCACCGTGCTGCCCCGCACCTTTGATCTTATCAAACAAAGAGAGCATACTTTGTCTTTGGCTGACATGGTGGCTCATTTAGTCACTTATACAGGGGAACAACAGGGCAGCATGGTGGCGCAGTGGATTAGCCTTGCAGCCTCACGGTGTCGAGGTCCCAGGTTCGATCCCAGCTCTGGGTCATTGTCCGTGTGGAGTTTGCACATTCTCCTTGTGTTTGCGTGGGTTTCGCCCCCACAACCCAAAGATGTGCAGAATAGGTGGATTGGCCACGCCAAATTGCGCCTTAATTAGAGCAAATGAATTGGGTACTATAAATTTATTTTTAAAAGTACAGGGGAACAACTAAATATCGTGGGGTTTTGCACATTCTCCCGTGCCTGCGTGGGCCTCATTCCCAGAACCCAAAGATGTGCAGGGTAGATGGACTGGCCACGCTAAATTCCCCTTTAATTTGAAAAAAATAGAATTGGCCACTTAAAATTTAAAATAAAATATTCTGGGGCCCACCCTCACTCTGGTGGTTTATGGGCGTCAGTCTGTGCGCCTTGCCCACATTGTTGCGCAGTGAAATGGCCATAGCCTGTTGGGCCGTGATTGGCCACACAAGCTGCAGTTGAATTGGCAACATATCTTTCAAGTGAGGTCTGGTGGTTTGTGGATTTTTTTAAAATTTAGAGCAGCCAATTCTTTTTTTCCAACTAAGGGGCAATTTTTAGCATGGCCAATCTACCTACTCTGCGCATCTTTGGGTTTGTGGGGGTGAGACCCACGCAGACACGGGAGAATGTGCAAACTCCACACAGACAGTGACCCAGAGCCAGGATCGAACCTGGGTCCTCAGCACCGTGAGGCAGCAGTGTTAACCACTGCGTCATTGTGCTGCCTGTTGTGTACGGTTGTGGGCAAATTCCCGGAGGTTTTGTACCCTGATTTGGGTACCATTAAAAGGGCCATGGCTAAAGTCCAGGTGGACCCAGAAGCCTAGCCCCGATATTTTCGTGCCCTTTGCTATAGTGGAGAAAGTTGAGACCAAACTTCAGTATTTGGAACATTTGGGCATTATTCGTCCTGTACGCTTTGCTGATTGGGCGGTGCTGGTGGTCCCCGAAATGAAGCCGGATTAGACATATAAATGGCTACAAATTAACATTGAACAAAGGCTCGAGGTTTGACCCTTTGCCTTGCATCAAGGATTTGTGTGCAACATTGGCCGGTGGCTGTACATTCACGAAATTGGACATGAGCAACGCTTATCTTCAGCTGGAGCTTGATGAATCCACACGGAAATACATCACAATTAATATGCACAAGGGACTCTATACATACACCCAGCTTCCATTCGGAGTGTCCTCGGCATGCGCAGTCTTCCAGCGTGTCATGGAGAACATCCTGAGTGGATTGTCACGTGTTGCAATTTACATTTTAAAAATAAATTTTGAGTACCCAATTCTTTTTTTCCAATTAAGGGTGCCATTTAACGTGGCCAATTCACCTACCCTGCACATCTTTTGGATTGTGGGGGTGAAACCCACACGGGCATGGGGAAAATGTGACACACGGACAGTGACCTGGGGCCGGGATCGAACCTGGGTCCACAGTGCCGTGAGGCAGTGCTAACCACTGTGCCGCCTTGCTGCCCTGCTTTGCAGTTTACTTAGACGATGTGATAGTCACAGGAGCCACAGAACAAGAACATTTGCAGAACCTCGAGGCGAGGTTGTAATGGTTTTCTGAATATGGGGTCCGCATGTGTTGTGTGAAGTGCATGTTTTACGCGAAACAAGTAATATATTTGGGATATAAAGTTGACCGAGGTAGCCTCCACCCGGTCGCCGAGAAGGTACGGGAATACAAGGCACCAGAGAACTTCACTCTTTTCTTGCATTAGTAGATTATTATGGGCACTATATTCCGAATTTGGCAACCATCCGCGCCCCCCCCCCTCCACCAGCTTTTGAAAAAGTGGCAGCATTGGGCTTGGAGCAAGCTTTCAACAAGATGAAGTGGCGATTGTCTTCTGCAGGGGTATTGACACATTTTAACTTCTCAAAACCATTGAATATCATGTGCGATGCTTCACCGTATGGCATTGAGGTAGGTTTGTCTCATCGCATGGATGATGGCTGTGACCATCTGATCGCTTTTGCCTCCCGGACGATAGCTGTGGCTGAAAGAAAATATGCCCAGATCGAAAAAGAAGTATTTAGTGTTAAGCAATTTCATCAATTTGTCTATGACCACTATTTCTTTATCGACACCAATCACATGCCAGTGCTAGACCTCTTCCGTGAAGACAAGGCAGTCCCGCCAATAGCATCTGAAAGGATTCAGTGCTGGGCTCTGTAATTGGCTGCTAACGAATACTCTTTTTGGTTTTTTTGTCTTTTAAAAAATAAATTTAGAGTACCCAATTAATTTTTCCCAATTAAGGGGCAATTTAGCGTGGCCAATCCACCTAACCTGCACATCTTTGGGTTGTGGGGGCGAAATCCACGCAGACATGGGGAGAATGTGCAAACTCCACACGGACAGTGACCCAGAGCCGGGATTGAACCTGCGACCTCGGCACCGTGAGGCAGCAGGGCTAACCCACTGCGCCACCGTGCTGCCCTTCGAATACTCTTTTTTTAATAAATGTTTTTAATTGGGTTTTTGAACAAAGTATATTTACTGTTATGTACATAAAATAGAATATATATATATACACATAGAAGAGAAGGGAACACGCACAAAAAACAAAACAAACAACAACAAAAAAAAAGTTAGAATAAAATAACTGGTAGGGTATTATGTGCTAGCTCAACAACAGCAATTCTGTACAATTGGCAATATTGTTCTTAGCACATAAATAGGCATCTGTTTGGGGGGGGGGGGGACTGGGGGGGTACATATACATTTAGGCGCCAGGGAAACAATTACAGAACAATTACAGAGGCAATAATAGATCTGGTGTTGGTGTTGTCGCTTGCCTCTCCCGGATGGTTTTCGCTGCCGTTGGTGTCTCGCGATCACCCCTGCTTCAGCCGTTCGTCCTGTCTTTTGCCCAGATTTTCCTTGTTCTCTGCGCCTGTAGATGCCAAGTTTGTTATCGTTTCCCGTGCCCTCCTTCCGGCTGTCATTCCCTTACCTCCCCCCCACCTCACTGTTCCCTCTATTGTTCCCTGCCTCCTCCCTCTTCCCCCCCCCCCCCCCGCCCCTCCACTTCTCCTGCGGTTCGCCTTTCTTTTCTCTTAGGTTTAGCTGCTATACCCCCCCCCTCCCTCCCCCGCCTCGGCTACTTTCCCCTGATTCTTGGCGACCTGGCTGCTAATGAATACCCTTTTGACCACTGTCCAGTGACCCAGATTGCACATGCTAACGTGTTGAGCCATCTTCCTCTGCAGTTTGAATCCATGAACCCTCCTACAGCAAACATAATGATTGCTGTCCCGAATTTCACGGAGTCTTTGCCTTCCACTGCCTTGTGTGTTCGTGACTGGACACAAACCGGCCCTGTACTTCCAAGGTGCGTCATCTGGTGTTATACGGTGGGCAGCATCGGCAGCTACCAGGGGTGTTGAAGGCTTTCTCCTCAAAATTGTTTGAGTTAACCATGGAGGACGGCATACCCCTGTGGGGCACCAGGGTTGTGGTCCCGGCGAAGGGACAGGCTGCCGCACTGAAGGACCTTCACAATGGACATCTTGGAGTGTCCAAGGTGAAGATGCTGGCGAAAAGCCAGGACACAGATATTGAGACATTGGCCCAGCAGTGCTCCATTTGTGAAGAGCACCAGAAGCTCCCCGCGGCAGCGCGCCTACACCTCTGGGAGTGGCCGGGGCGCTCTTGGGCCCCATGCACATCGATTTCTTGGGTTTGATGTTTCTCCTCTTGGTGGATGCCTACTAAAGTGGCTGGAGGTTCGCAAGATAGTGGCGATCACCTCCCAAGCGACCATTGAGCGATTGCGCATTTCTTTTTCCACCCACCGGAGGTGCTCGTGACCGATGACAGGGCCTCTTTCACGAGTGAAGAATTTGCCACCATTCCTCTCGACACCGATTATTTCTTCATTTTCCTCACATCTTTTCTGCCTTCTTATGTTGGTGGTCCATACTGAGTTATAGATTCATGGGTGGCACCCACCATTTCACCCAGCACTTTCCACAGGAGGCCATTCTGTGTGAGTTTACATGTAAGCACTAACTTATCCCAACACCTGTGTCTATGTTACTTCCTTTATTAAGTTGGGTAGAATGGTTATTTATTTGGTTTATTATTGTAAGTGAAATGGAATTTCGATGATGTGAACATTTATTTATTTTGCATTTCCTCAAGTTGGTTGGATGGTTAGTTGGTTGGATGTATTAGTTTTACTGTAGGCTATTTTAGTCAGTTTTATGCATAGAATGTACAGCATTATTCAAAGAAAAGCGGGAGAATCCTCCTGGTATCCTGGACAATAATTATCTTTCTCAAAATCTGAAGGGGATAATCCATTCACCTAGTTAATTGTCATTTGTGGGATCTTACCATGCACATATTCACTGTTCCACTTCCGATATGGCTGTGTTTATTTGTGCTACAACACTAGGGGGAGCACTTCCTGCAGATGCAGTGTCAGCGGCAGATATTGTGACTATTTAAAGTGAGAGATGCTTCCAAATGCTGCTTTGCTTTCTGTTGCTGTTATGCATATTTTGCAAGCTGGTGTCTTATAAGTCTCTCCTTTACAATCAAACCAGTCAATGAAAAAAAAGTTATTTGGATAACAACCATTTTAACAGTTAGGTTCTTGTTATAGGAAAATCCAATTACTGTAACTATATGCTCTTAACTGTGGAGTTTCACCATTGGCAAAAGGCCGTAGGAAAGTATTTTGCATAAATGTATTTAAGAAAAAAATCACCGTCCAATGTGGGATTCGAAAATACAGGAGAAAGAGTCCCATATCTACCAGTTGAGCTAGGATATTCTGTAGGAATATCCTGCACAAAGCTGTATCAATTTGTTCAATAGGTCTAAAGAAAAAAATGTGTTTAGCGGTTTAACGTTGCAGTGTTAAACTGGTCTTCTTTTAGTGTTAAATTGGCCTGGGAGCAAAACAGCATGCACCACCATTTTGATGAAATAATCTGCACTTGCATCAGTGACCACAGTGTGGGCTGAGGGTGTGTGTATAACTGTTCCTGATATCTTTCTAGTCGGTGGCAGGAGTTGCAGCACTCCTACCTTCCAACAAAAAAGTGCAGTATTTCATTGTCTCCAAAGCATTTTGGCATGTTGATTGTTCACAAAGTTTGGACATGTACTCGCTGGAGTTTTGAAGGATGAAAGGGGATCTGATTGAGGAATATAAAATACTAAAAGGGATTACTAAAAGGGAAATACTAAAAGGGGAGGGGCAGCATAGTAGCACAGTGGTTAGCACGATGGCTTCACAGCGTCAGGGTCCCAGGTTCGATTCCCGCTTGGGTCACTGTCTGTGCAGAGTCTGCACGTTCACCCTGTGGCTGTGTGGGTTTCCTCCCGGTGCTCCGGTTTCCTCCCACAGTCCAAAGATGTGCAGGTTAGGTGGATTGGCCATGCTAAATTGCCCTTAGGTTAGGTGGGGTTGCAGGGTTACGGGGATAGGGTGGAGGTGTGGGCTTGAGTAGGGTGCTCTTTCCAAGTGCCAGTGCTGACTCGATGTGTCGAATGGCCTCCTTCTGCACTGTAAATTCTATGATTCTATTATTGATAAAGTAAACAGAGACCAAATGTTCCCCCTTGTGGGGCAATCTAGAACAAGAGGTCACAGACTTAGGTTGAGAGGCAGTAGATTTAAAACTGAAATGAGGAGGAGTTACTACTTGCCGAGGGTGGCGAATTTGTGGAACTCGCTGCCCCATAGTGTGGTGGAATCTGAGTCATTAAATGGTTTCAAGAAGGAGACAGATATATTTCTGATTTTTAAAAATGGGTTATAGGGGTATGGGAAACAGGTAGGAAGGTGGACTTGAGACCAGGAAGAGTTCAGCCATGATCTGATTGAATGGTGGAGCAGGCTCGAAGGCCTGGATTGCCTACATCTGCTCCTAATTCCAATGATCCTATGAAAGGCACTATATAAATGCAAGTTCTTTCTTTCCAAATGTAGTTAAGGTGGCACTCCTCTCTCTATTCCCCCACATTCTCTCCCCCCCCCCCCCCCCCCACACATCCCGTTAAGACTGGTACTCTTCTTTCCTCCACTTCCAACCTCATGCTGGTATTCTCTTTCCCTATTCCCTTTTAATAAATGCTGCCGCTCATTTTCTTCCCTTATCCCTAACTGCTGTTTGCATCATTTTTCCGCTCAAAACACTAGCACTCCTCCATTGTCATCCATTTGCCTTAATTTCCATCAACGTCTTCCTTTTCTCCCATTTCCTGTCTTTTTGTCTTGTCATGCGTCATGCATTTTCACTCACCATATATCATCCCCTCTTCAAATATTCTCTTTCCTCTCCATTCATACCTCAGCCTTGTATTTTTTTTCTCCTCCCCGATTTTCACTCGGGTTTGGTGGCTAATGCGCATGAATTGCTGGCACTTAGTTGAAGTCTTTGGGTAGCTTGGCGCTGACAATCAATACGGTGCTTGTTTACTCAGAGCATTTAGATAGGACAATGTTGCTTCTTAATAAAGGAGTTAAGGACTTAATTTATAGAGTGCTCTTCACAACCACCATCTCTCAAAATACTTTACAGCCAATGAAGTCCCTTGTAATGCAAAAATATTCATGAACTATAATCTACCCCAAACAGCAATGTGATAATACCCAGACAATTGGTATTTGTGGTGTTTATTATTAGCTCTTTGATATTGTGCCATGGGAGCTTTTACATGTACATGAATGGACAGACAGGGTTTAACATCTCATCTTGCTGGTCAGCATTTCCTCAGTACCTCACTGGAGTGTCAGCTTGGAGTTTTGTGTTCAAATCCTGGAATGGGTCTTGAACCCAGAACCTTTTGAGTTAGAGGTGACAGAGCTAATGGGTGTCTAGTTACTTGGTATAAAAGTAAAGTAAAGTCGCCGTAGTCCCAAATATCCATTGGCTGCTTTCACCATTGAGGGGGAGAGCCGGTACGGGAATTGAAGGCTGTTGGCCTTGACTCTGCATCACAAACCAGCTGTCCAGCCTACTGAGCTTAACCGGCCCCCAGTATATGGTATATGGGACTGCAATGAAGTTAATGTGAAAATCCCCTAGTCGCCACACTCCAGCGCCTGTTCGGGTGCACAGAGGGAGAATTCCGAATGTCCAATTCACCTAACAAGCATGTGTCCGGGACTTGTGGGAGGAAACCGGAGGGCCCCGAGGAAATCCACACAGACATGGGGAGAACGTGCAGACTCCGCACAGACAGTCATCCAAGCCGGGAATTGAACCCGGGTCCCTGACGCTGTGAAGCAACAGTGCTAACCAGTTGGTGGAACTGGTGGTTTTCTTTATTAATTTTGCGGGATGTGGGTGTTGCTGGCTAGGCCTAATTGCCCTTGAGAAGATGGTGGTGGGCTGACGTCTTGAACCGCTGCAGTCCCCGTGGTGTAGATAGACCCACAGTGCTGTTTGGGAGGGAGTTCCAGGGCTTTGACCCAGCCACAGTGAAGGAAGGACGATATATTTCCAAGTTAGGATGGCAGTCAGTGACTTGGAGGGGCAACTCCAGGTGATGGTGGTGGTGTTCCTGTGCATTTAGCTTGTGGGAATGAAAATCGCTTATTGTCACAAGGAGGCTTCAAATGAAGTTACTGTGAAAAGCCCCTAGTCGCCATATTCCGGCGCCTGTTCAGGGAGGAAGAGATTGCAAAAGAGATTTACCAGAATGTTGCCTGGTATGGAGGGCATAAGCTATGAGGAGCGATTGAATAAACTCGGTTTGTTCTCACTGGAACGAAGGCGGTTGAGGGGCGACCTGATAGAGGTCTACAAAATTATGAGGGGCATAGACAGAGTGGATAGTCAGAGGCTTTTCCCCAGGGTAGAGGGGTCAATTACTAGGGGGCATAGGTTTAAGGTGCGAGGGGCAAGGTTTAGAGTAGATGTACGAGGCAAGTTTTTTACGCAGAGGGTAGTGGGTGCCTGGAACTCGCTACCGGAGGAGGTGGTGGAAGCAGGGACGATAGTGACATTTAAGGGGCATCTTGACAAATACATGAATAGGATGGGAATAGAGGGATACGGACCCAGGAAGTGTAGAAGATTGTAGTTTAGTCGGGCAGCATGGTCGGCACGGGCTTGGAGGGCCTGTTCCTGTGCTGTACATTTCTTTGAGGCTGGTAGGGGAATTGAACCGTACTGCTGGCCTGCCTTGGTCTGCTTTCAAGGCCAGCGATTTAGCCCTGTGCTAAACCAGCCCCAGTGCACTGGAAGGTGGTGCGTACTTGTGGGTGGCTGCGTATCTGTGTATTGCGGCGTAGCTTGTTGTGTATTACGGTAGGTGGGCTGTGACGCGAGGTATTACGGTAGGTTTGGCGCTTGTTTGGAGGACGGACGGTAAAGGCTGTTACTCGAGCGAGCTCGGCTGCAGCCGCTCGGCAACAAACAGACACGATTCAAAATTTAAAAAAACAGGAGCAAGAAAAGCCGAGGAATTGACAGTAAATCATCCTTTCCGAGAGGGAGCGGGCTGAGGAGCAGCAGCGCAGAGATGGGAATGAGCGCGGAAATGTAATTACGCTGGTAAGTGATAACTTGCGAGCGACGGAAAGGAATAATTTAAATAAAAACGGATTGGTTTGGACAACTATTGTCGCTGAGGAGATCGTGATATGGAATAGAAACGGGTGAAGGCGCTAGGATCCGAGGGAAGGATAAACCCATTTAGATGTCAGGCAGCCTAATTTAAATATTTCTTCTCACTGGAAGAGCTGCGCTGATTGCCAATGTGAATCTCACACTTTGATCTTGTTAGGGCCTATCGATTAAGTCTTCGGTGCAGAGGGCTTTTTGGTGTGTGTATTGGAGCTAGTTTATTGATTTTCTTTTCACCCCGGATGCTGATTGTGCGAGATTCCACTGAGGGATTTAACAGTGAACATTTTCGGTTTTATTCTGGGAAGGTCATTGTGCATTTACCTCTCTTTGGTACTTCAGTTGTGTGCAGACAAATACAAAGAATTGGATACGTGGTTAGCACTTTCAGACCAAGGCCAGGAAGGAGAAGCCAACATTTTGGGTGTCAGGTTTTGGTTAGAGGTCCTGATATGAAATAGTCAAAATTTTTCGAACCAGATACTGAAGGGAATTTTTATTATTTTGCTCTCCTTGCCATGACTTTCTATTTCTGCAAATGGTTCAAAAATAGACCCCCTATCTGATCTCTCCCTGATGAGATGATGCTTAGGATCACATTAGAATTTTGGTCGAGTATCGCAGTGCTTGCCAAGACTTTGGTTTTCACATAGGTGACCTTGGATTATCAGCATCCACAAGCATTCAATAAACCTTTTGGGACTGTGTGGCAAGCCGTATGCAACCAGCTTTGCATTCACTCTTTGCGTTTTTCTCTTTAGTTTATTTGTCATTTTACAGGTCCAAAATATACATTGTATTATTGCCCCTTAAGGGAGATCTTTCTAATGGATAGCAGGATTGGATATGAGCCAATCTGCAAATGCAGGTCTAGTTAAATGTGAGCCAATCAAATGTGGACCACAGGTGATTCACATGACCTATTTTCATGTACAGTGAGCATAATCTTTTCTCATGGTTTGGGAACATCACTGCAAATGAGCTTGTGAGTAATAATAGTAAATAAAACTACAGTTGCAAAAACAGAAGAAAATTATGGTTGATTTATGCTCTTATCCAAGAGTTCCGGGCACATTATTTATGGATAGATTCTAAACTATTCATCCCAAAATATCCTGTTCTCTGTTCCACTCCATTTGCCTGCCTACTTCTTAAAAATTAACATGTACTTTTACAGATCCAAATTGTGGGGGGATGTGAGAAGACTCAAGTCAGATAAGGGAATGGTATTTATATCTTTGATGGACTTGAGCTTATAAAGAGTTAAGAGTTGTAGAAAGAAAGCAAAAACTTTAGCCACAAAGGAAGATTTAATTTTGGAGTCCGAAAGGTAGCAAGACCAAACATTTTGATCAATGATGAAACCACAATGAAAAGATTGCCTATTAGAGTTGCCAGAAGCAATTGGGATTTTAAAGATTCAGAAAAAAACAAAGCTTTCTTCGCTCCATTGCAGATTATGAGATCAAGATGTACGTAATTCAGAAGAATTGAGGTTATGAATGTGTCTGAAGGAAGTTTATTAATTTAGAATGGAATCGCATCAAACAAGTGGCTGGGGATCGGATAATCAATGGAGGATGTCATTTATGCAAAAATAGATCAGAGGAGAGAGCCATGCAAAACCCCTTATTAGAAAAAGCTGTGTTGGATAAATTATAGCATTGGTAGAGCTCTCTAAGAGGAAGTTAGATGCCCATGAAATTATATGATGCTAATTTGTTAATCGTGCCAGATTCTTGAGAGATTTCTAGGATATAGCCAAATTACTTTGAGAATTATTAAAGAGGACAGTTCCAGAGACTCTGTAAATAAGCAACAAGAGCACAATTGGAAAGGCTATTGTGAAAAGAAAACATACTGGCAAGAATATATTGAACCAAAACTTTGAAGACTAAGGATTGTTTGAGAGTTAGTAGGAACTTTAGAACATACTGATGTAAACACAATATGGTAAAATAGTTGCTGGAAAGGTAGGATTTATCAATTTCTTCAGAATTAGCTGAACATAAAAATGTTTCCAAGAAGAGTCAAAGGTGCACTGTGCACAAAAGTGAAGGAACCGCATAAATAAAGTCAAGGGTACTCACCTTGTGGTTGATGGGAGCTTTGTGATCAAAGGCAGAGATCTTAGTGGAGCCATTTAAAAATCAAATGGACCAGGCAGGAATAACACTTAATGTCACTGATTATACTCCAGCGTCAACTAGTTGTGCTTTATAGAGCATATTTTTAATATTAAAAAAAAGCCTAATGTGCTTCACAGGGATTTAACACAATAAACGTTGTACAAAAGAAGGCGGCATTGGGGATGCGGGGGGGACGGGGGACCGAAAGCTTGGTGAGGCGTGTTGGAAGGTGGAGAGGCAGAAGTGTTGAAGGAACAAATTTGCAGGGCAGCAAATTTGCAGGTGGCGCAGTGGTTAGCAATGCTGCGTCACGGTGCCGAGGTCCCAGGTTCGATCCCGGCTCTGGGTCACTGTCCGTGTGGAGTTTGCACATTCTCCCCGTGTTTGCGTGGGTTTCGCCCCCACAACCCAAAGATGTGCAGGGTAGGTGGATTGGCCACACTAAATTGCCCCTTAATTGGAAAAAATGAATTGGGTACTCTTTTTAAAAAAAACATTTTTTTTAAAGAAAAGAAGGAACAAATTCGAATGTCCGAATCCTAGGTGGCTGAAGGCACAGCTTTCAATGGAGGATCCAAGTAGGTGTGGAGGGAGTACAGACTGGAGGCCAGAACTGGAGCAACAGTTCTTGGAAAAGTTGGAGTAAGTTACAGAACTAATGAGTATGAGATCATGAGGAAAGTTAAACATGAGGAATGAGGTTAACAATTTTAAATTGGGGGCTGGCAGCTGGTGTGGATCAACAAGGTTTGGGTTGAAGGGTGAATGGAAACTGCTGAAGAATGGGAAGAATTATGGATGAACTGAGCTAACTTTTGCTTTTTTCCACTTGTCTGAATCACTTGTAATTCAGCCAAAAATTAGGTTGTGCTACACTCTGGTGAATATCCAATCTTGCCTCACTGCAGTTTGAATTGCACAGTAACATCAAGAATAACAACAAAATTATTTTCGGGGAAATAAAAATTAAATTGGAGGATCACCCAACAAACCCAACTAATGTATGAACAATGGAGCAGGAAGTAATTACCATATTCACAGAATCACAGGAAGATTACAGCACACAAGGAGGCCATTCGATCCGTTGTGGCTGCGCTGACTCTCCGAAGGAACAATTTTACCGCATTTCACTGCTCGGCCTTCTCCCCTTAACTTAACTTTCTTCCTTTTTAGATAATCATTCAATTCCTTCTTAAATGCCTCGACTGAACCCGCCTCCACTACACTCTCAGGCAGCATATTTAACCACCCAATGCATAAAACGTTTTTTTCCCCTCATCTCGCCATTGTTTCTTTTACAAATTACCTTAAAACTGTCTCTTGTTCTTGTTCCTTCCACAAATGGGAGCCATTTTTCCTATCTACTCTGTCCCGACACCTCATGATTTTGTATGCTTCTATCAAATCCCTCTCAACTTTCTCTAAGGGAAACAGTCCCAATCTCTGTAATCTTCAATATCTGCAATCTGAAGTTTCCTATCCCTGGAACCATTTTTGTGAATCTTTACTGCATCCTATCTAATGCCTTCACATCTTTGCAAAGATGTGACCCCTGGAATTGGGCACAATATTCCAGTTAAGGCTTAACCAGTTTTCTACAGAAGTTTAACATAACCTCCTTGCTTTTGTACTCTTTGCTGCTGTTAATAAAGCTAAGAATACTGTATGCTTTCTTAACTGTTCTGTCAACCTATCCTGCCACCTTCAGTAACTTAGGCACAAATTCACCAGGTCCCTCTGCTTTCGTACCCCTTTAGAATTGTACTCTTTAATTTATATTGTCATTTTGCATTCTTCCTACCAAATGGAATTACTTCATACTTTTCTGCATTAAATTTCATATGCCACTTGTCTGCCCATTCTACTAACCTCTATGTTCTTTTGTAGTCCTACACTATCCTCCTCCCTGTCCACAATGCTTCTAAGTTTCATATCACCTGCGAACAATACTAGAACAGAAACTATATATTTGGGCAGGCCTGTTCTCCGGACATCCTGTGCCTATTTCTTGTGGACTAAAATGGTAAATTCAGGAAGGATCAGTATCATGATGTAATTATTTGCCTCCAAATTGCCCTTTGGAAAATCTGACAACTTGCATCTTGGTTGAGGTTGGGCATCTGGTTTCTTTTTATTACCCTGCTGTTTGTGATCCACTTCCACCACTGGCAGCCTTGTAGGCCTATAAATATCAAACAAACTGGGGATTTCTCACGTGTGGTTATTTGCAGTGCATTCTGTAAGAGGTGCCTGAGACCATGAACAGAAGAGCTCAGCAGTGGGGAGCTGTTACAGCAGTGATGGGCAACCTAGACTAGTGAGTGGGTGGCATGAGTGGCCCTCCACTGGTTAGCACTGCTGCTTCACAACACCGAGGACCCGGGTTCGATCCTGGCCCTGGATCACTGCCCGTGTGGAGTGTGCACATTCCCTCCGTGTCTTCCTGGGTCTCACCCCCACAATCCAAAAGATGTGCAGGGTAGGTAGATTGGCCACGCTAAATTAATAATAATAATCGCTTATTGTCACACCTAGGCTTCAATGAAGTTACTGTGAAAAGCCCCTAGTCGCCACATTCCGTCGCTTGTTCGGGGAGGCTGGTACGGGAATTGTCCCTTAATTGGAAAAAAAAGAATTGGGTCCTTCAAATTTATAAAAAATAAAAAAAATCTAACACTTGACCTTGCTTTATGTATGTATCACTCCGATCATACCAGTAGGAAAAAAGCCCATGGGGATGGAAATCAGCGGAATGTGGCGAACCGACACATGGGCAAAGGGCACCAAAATCTTTTGTGGGCTACATGCATTCAGAACCCAGGTGGGCCGCATGTGGCTCCAAGCTGCAAGTTGCCCACCACTGAGTTACAGTGTAAGAGTTTGAATTAAGGAGGAGGAAAAAGTTCATGAATTTAGCTGATTTATCAGGCCGATTGACAGGCTGTTCAAGGCCACTGGTGGAAAATGATAAGAACATGATAAGTACTGTGGAACCATTGCTAATGTGATGATTTGAAGCAAACAGAAGGGAATTTATGAGTTGGATAAATTTGTTTTTGTTTGACAAATGTCAAAAGGTTCCAGACAGCTATCAAGATAATGAGAGAAAAGTGACACATCAGATTAATCTAAGGGATGATTTATAGACACAGGAGCTAAAATTAATTGGAATCAATATAAACATTTTGTTCTGGATGTTTGACTGAAATGCGCAAGAAGGAAGATAGAAAAACCTGAAAGAAATGAAACCTGAGTTTTGGTAAGGGAAACAAGAGAAGGACAGCATGTGTGCGGAGATCGAAGTTGATGTATGGTTCTTAACAGTAATCCGTGGGGACCATGCATCCTCTGGGCAATGGCAGCATGGTGGGTGCCCTTGCATTTGTAAATTAACTAGTAGAGCACTTGTGACAAAGTGACCCCAATTAATTAGTTAGCTGCATCATAGTTCCAGTAGGAGCAACCTTCTCTTAATTCTTTTGACTGTATGAAGCAGAGGGAAGGTGTATTTTATTCCAAGCTTATTCAAACGGTTACAAAACACAAGTAAGCTGGGGAACATGCTCCCCATCTCACAACGTCACAGTCTGTACAGGTTTTTTCCCCCTCTTAGCCCCCTGAGTTCGTCTTCTACAGTTCTTTGTAATATTCCCTAAAAGCCTCATTTATCTTCCGGGCTCCGACACCACCTCCCACATCCCTGTCCGTACCCTCAAAATTTCTCTGGATGCAGCCTGCCGCTGTAACTGATGTGCCAACATACGACTTGCCTTCTCTCCATATTCATACTGCACCCGCCTCGCCTTGTGCAGCTGCCCCACAGCCCTCCCCGTCGTCAACCTATCGAATTGTCCCTGTAGCTTTTTCCTTCTTGCCAATCCATCCGCAGTGGGTGCCCTCGAATACTCCATGTCCACCTTGACTGTCTCGTCCAATAACCATTCGTACTCCTCTCTCCTTTTCCTATCCTCATGCGCCTTGAACAAGATAATCTCCCCCCGAACCTCCGCCTTCAATGCCTCCCAGAATTTGGCCGCCGACACCTCCCCCTTTTGGTTCAACTCCGCATAGCCCTTAATCACCGACCGTACCTTATCACAAAACCTTCTGTCTGCTAACAACCCCGAATCTAACTTCCATCCCAGTCTCTGCTCCCGCCCCAATCTATTCTGAACCTCCAGCCAAAGGGGCGCATCTCTGGGCCCAGATGGGCTACATCCTAGAGTTCTAAAGGAGATAGCTGAAGAAATAGTGGAGGCGTTAGTTATGATCTTTCAAAAGTCACTGGAGTTTGGGAAAGTACCAGAGGATTGGAAAATCGCTGTTGTAACCCCCCTGTTCAAGAAGGGAACAAGGAAAAAGATGGAAAATTATAGGCCAATTAGCCTAACCTCGGTTGTTGGCAAGATTCTAGAATCCATTGTTAAGGATGAGATTTCTAAATTCTTGGAAGTGCAGGGTCGAATTAGGACAAGTCAGCATGGATTTAGTAAGGGGAGGTCGTGCCTGACAAACCGGTTAGAGTTCTTTGAAGAGATAACATAGGTTAGACCAAGGAGAGCCAATGGATGTTATCTATCTTGACTTCCAAAAGGCCTTTGATAAGGTGCCTCACGGGAGACTGCTGAGTAAAATAAGGGCCCATGGTATCGAGGCAAGGTACTAACATGGATTGACGATTGGCTGTCAGGCAGAAGGCAGAGAGTTGGGATAAAAGGCTATTTTTCGGAATGGCAACGGGTGACGAGTGGTGTCCCGCAGGGTTCAGTGTTGGGGCCACAGCTGTTCTCTTTATATATTAACGATCTAGATGACGGGACTGAGGGCATTCTGGCTAAGTTTGCCGATGATACAAAGATAGGTGGAGGGGCAGGTAGTATGGAGGAGGTGGGGAGTCTGCAGAAAGATTTAGACAGTTTAGGAGAGTGGTCCAAGAAATGGCTGATGAAATTCAACGTGGGCAAGTGCGAGGTCTTGCACTTTGGAAAAAAGAATAGAGGCGTGGACTATTTTCTAAACGGTGACAAAATTCATAATGCTGAAGTGCCAAGGGACTTGGGAGTCTTGGTCCAGGATTCTCTAAAGGTAAACTTGCAGGTTGAGTCCGTAATTAAGAAAGCAAATGCAATGTTGTCATTCATCTCAAGAGGCTTGGAATATAAAAGCAGGGATGTACTTCTGAAGCTTTATAAAGCATTAGTTAGGCCCCATTTAGAATACTGTGAGCAGTTTTGGGCCCCGCACCTCAGGAAGGACATACTGGCACTGGAGCGGGTCCAGCGGAGATTCACACGGATGATCCCAGGAATGGTAGGCCTAACATACGATGAACGTCTGAGGATCCTGGGATTATATTCATTGGAGTTCAGGAGGTTGAGGGGAGATCTAATAGAAACTTACAAGATAATGAATGGCTTAGATAGGGTGGATGTAGGGAAGTTGTTTCCATTAGCAGGGGAGACTAGGACCCGGGGGCACAGCCTTAGAATAAAAGGGAGTCACTTTAGAACAGAGATGAGGAGAAATTTCTTCAGCCAGAGAGTGGTGGGTCTGTGGAATTCATTGCCACAGAGGGCGGTGGAGGCCGGGACGTTGAGTGTCTTTGAGACAGAAGTTGATAAATTCTTGATTTCTCGAGGAATTAAGGGCTATGGAGAGAGAGCGGGTAAATGGAGTTGAAATCAGCCATGATTGAATGGTGGAGTGGACTCGATGGGCTGAATGGCCTTACTTCCGCTCCTAAGTCTTATGGTCCAAAATTACTATCCCTGCGTATTCTGCCCACTCCACCCCCACCAGCACCTAATGGCTCACCACAAAAAAGTCAATTCTAGGGTACATGCGAGAAGGAGTACTCCCTCCCCCTTGGTTTCTTAATGCGCCACGGGTCCACCATGCCCACCCTTTCCATGAACCCTCCCAGCTCCTTTGCCACCTGCAGCTTTCCCATTTAACTGGGGCACGACCTGTCTACCCTCGGCTCCAGTACATAGTTGAATTCTCCTCCTGTAAGAAGAAAGGTAACTGGCTCATGTACCCATCATCGTTTTGTATCTGTTAGGATTATTTTGGTTGTGATATTTCATGAGTGATGTAACATAAGATATCAATAATTTCATACAGGCTGTGGGTGATAATTTTAAAGATGAGAGCCAGACATTTAAAGAAGAGTTTGATTGATTTTGACACAATTGAACAATGCCATTCAGTTGGACTTTCATTTTGAATTAATTCTGTCCTCGCTGTAGTTTTTCACCAAGTGAAGTAATTGAGTTTTTAGCTATTTATTTTAAAGCGTTGATGCAGAGGTATACTTTCATACGGTTTGTCAGTCTGCTGGTATCTTGCCTAAATGTCCCTTTTTTACATGTGAGCCGTGACAACATGTCAGCCGGTTACATGAGCAAAGAAAGTATTGTGCTTAAGCCTGGTTCTGCCATCACCAGATGTCAGCACTTTCCAGCAGAATTTAATAGTGATCACAAGAGGAAATCTAGTCTTTTTTTGTTCTTCTTTGTCTCCTTAACTCAAGAGTGTGATGACATTTGTATTTCCCGTATGCTCTTTCAGCTGAGATCTCCTCACTCAGCTCACTAGAAATTAAACCTGGAGTCTTCCAGGTTTGGATGGCTTTATGCACATTAGACAATATGTTTACCCAGCAGAGTTATGACTGTGAGCTAATTTCTCCTTCCCTGAAAGTGTCCAGCAGTTCAATGCAATTGTTTAGGTTGTAGGAATGAGGTTGGGACACAGGTGGGAAATGCTCTGCGGGTTAAATCAAGCAATGTTGGCTTTGAGCTGGTTGCAGAAGAGGACTTTGAGATTGTATCTGCAGATTCAGTCTGAATGAACAGCATTGAAGCAAGATTAATTCTATATTTGGCAGGAATCCAGATGGATGACGTGTATGGAAGCAGATCTTTTGAAATGTGTTGTTAAGGAGAATTGTATATGTAAGGTATTAATGCGCATGACCTGAGGTAAAAAGGTGCCAAGACCAAAAGGTGGCCTTAGATGTGGGTGGTAACTTGTGTAAGGTATGGTTGAGTGAGAAAAAGTGGGCCTCATAGGTGATTGGGTTCAATGAAGTTAGATGTAGGTTTACATTACTGAACATGAAGAGTTTTCTGGGGACAGAGACTAGGTAAGGACAGCAATTAAGCCATTTCAGCAAGTATACCATTGAAGAACATGGGAGAAGAGTAAATGATAAAGGAGTTGTGGGACCAGTGATAGCAATTTGATGTTTGATCATGGCAAAATGGGGGCCAATCTATCTGCACTTCACATCTTTTGGGTTGTGGGGGTGAGACGCATGCAGGCACTGGGAGAATGGGCAATATCCATGTGGAAAGTGACCCGGGGCCAGGATCGAACCCAGGTCCAGGGCGCCATGAGGCAGCAGGGCTAACCACTGCACCACCATGCCGCCTGGGTCTCTTCCCATTTAGATAAGCTGCCTTCCATTTTTCCGACCAAAATGGATGATCTCATACTTATCCACGAAGAAGAGAGCGAGATAAGCAACACTGGCCTATTACGATGCCAGCTGCTTCTATTCATTACAAACTGCATGCTTCGGTGCTAGCAGACCCTCCAGCTCTGAGCCTTGTTCAGGGGTTAGTAAGTGCCTTGGGCAAATACTCCTCCCATGTTCAGGGGCAGCATACAACATCAGGTTCCTCAGCTGGTGTGTTTGCTGAATGCTAAATACGCAGAGGCTGGTCCTGTGGATTGGGGTAGCACTCCCCTTGCCAAAGTGTATTAGGTTGTCTAAATCTCTTCTGACACTGGATCCAATTCTGTGCATTACACTTTTTTCTGGCCTCAAAGAGATCTTCTGATCTCAAAGAGAATGGAGAAGGACTTCCGGGTGCGGCGATGACCAGCTGAGTCGCACGTTTCGGCAGCTCCCGGTGAAACGGACTTTTGGGCTCTTGATAGGAGCCCCAACGGCAATTTTGACGGCTAAAAATACTGTGTGGTAAACCAGAAGGGAATCCCCCCTGGATACGGATGGAAAAAGGAGGAGAAAGTGGCCGGATTGCAGTGGATCCTTTAGAACAGCAGCAAGGAAGGCAAGCAAAAACCAAGATGGCGTCGGAAGGTGGCAGTTTAACATGGGGCCCTGAACAATAAGAGTTCTTGAAATGCTGTGTGGAAGAGATCAAAAAGGAAATGAAGAAAGAGCTGTTGGCCCCGATACTACAGGCGATCGAAGGGCTAAAGGAGGAACAAAAGACCCAGGAGCGGGAGCTTCGGGTCGTGAAGGCAAAGGCAGCCGAGAATGAGGACGATATACAGGGCCTGGTGGTGAAGACGGAGACGCAGGAGGCACATCAGAAACGATGTGTGGAAAGGTTGGAGGCACTGGAAAACAACGCAAGGAGGAACAACCTGAGGATTCTTGGTCTTCCTGAAGGTGTGGAGGGAGCGGACGTCGGGGCATATGTGAGCACGATGCTGCACTCGTTAATGGGAGCGGAGGCCCCGGCGGGTCCGTTGGAGGTGGAGGGAGCATACCGAGTGATGGCGCGAGGACCGAGAGCAGGAGAAATTCCCAGAGCCATAGTGGTGAGATTCCTCCGTTTTAAGGATAGAGAAATGGTCCTTAGATGGGCGAAGAAAACTCGGAGCAGTAAATGGGAGAACGCGGTGATCCGCGTTTATCAAGACTGGAGTGCGGAGGTGGCGAGAAGGAGGGCGAGCTTTAATCGGGCCAAGGCGGTGCTTCATAAAAAGAAGATAAAATTTGGAATGCTGCAACCGGCAAGACTGTGGGTCACATATCGAGGGAGGCACCACTACTTTGAGACGGCGGATGAAGCGTGGACTTTTATTGTGGAAGAAAAACTGGAATGAGTGGGTTATTAAAAAGAACGTTTGAACAAAGTGGTGGGGCGAATGTGGGGGGTAAAGAGGGGGGTTAAAAAGGGGGGAAAGAGGAGTTTTATGTACTAATCCTGCGATGTGGTAACTTTTCTCTCTCCCACAGGTGGTGATGGGGGAGGAGGGGAGGTGGAGGAGATGGGGCGTTGGCCATTGGGGGCGGGGCCAAGGGAGAAGCGCAGGCTTGGTTCCCGCGCTATGATAATCATGGCGGGAATAGAGAAGCAGGAAGGAGGGGGCGTCGCACGGTGCGAGCCGAGGTCACGGGGGGAAGCCGAGGTCGGCCAGAGTTTGCTGACTTCTGGGAGCAACATGGGGGGAGTAATTACGCTAGCGGGGGGGGGGGGGTGGGAATTACTGGGTTGCTGCTGCTGGGGAGAGGGGGGAGCTGGTATGGGGGAGGATGGGCGGGGGGGCACCGTCTGGGGGAGATACAGCTGCGTGGGAACCGGGTGAGGAGCTGGAAAAAGGTGATGGCTAATCGACAAGGGGGGGGGGGGGTAGGAAGCCCCCCAACTCAGCTGATCACGGCTGAACGGGCCGATAAAGAGGGCACGGGTACTCGCACGCCTTAAGAAACTTAAGGCAGATGTGGTTATGTTACAGGAAACGCACCTGAAACTGATAGACCAGGTTAGGCTACGCAAAGGATGGGTGGGGCAGGTGTTCCATTTGGAGCTAGATGCGAAAAACAGGGGGGTGGCTATATTAGTGGGGAAGCGGGTAATGTTTGAGGCAAAGACTATAGTGGCGGATAACGGGGGCAGATACGTGATGGTGAGTGGCAAACTACAGGGGGAGACGGTGGTTTTGGTAAACGTATATGCCCCGAACTGGGATGATGCCAATTTTATGAGGCGGATGCTAGGACGCATTCCGGACCTAGAGATGGGAAAGCTGATAATGGGGGGAGATTTTAATACGGTGTTGGAACCAGGGCTGGATAGGTCGAAGTCCAGGACTGGAAGGAGGCCGGCAGCAGCCAAGGTACTTAAAGATTTTATGGAGCAGATGGGAGGTGTAGACCCGTGGAGATTTAGCAGACCTAGGAGTAAGGAGTTCTCGTTTTTCTCCTATGTCCATAAAGTCTACTCGCGAATAGACTTTTTTGTGCTGGGTAGGGCATTGATCCCGAAGGTGAGGGGAACGGAGTATACGGCTATAGCCATTTCGGATCACGCTCCACACTGGGTGGACTTGGAGATAGGGGAGGAAACAGGAGGGCGCCCACCCTGGAGAATGGACATGGGACTAATGGCAGATGAGGGTGTGTGTCTAAGGGTGAGTGGGTGCATTGAAAAGTACTTGGAACTCAATGATAATGGGGAGGTCCAGGTGGGAGTGGTCTGGGAGGCGTTGAAGGCGGTGGTTAGAGGGGAGCTGATATCAATAAGGGCACATAAAGGGAAGCAGGAGAGTAAGGAACGGGAGCGGTTGCTGCAAGAACTTTTGAGGGTGGACAGACAATATGCGGAAGCACCGGAGGAGGGACTGTACAGGGAAAGGCAAAGGCTACATGTAGAATTTGACTTGCTGACTACGTGCTGCAGAGGCACAATGGAGGAAGGCACAGGGTGTACAGTACGAATATGGGGAGAAGGCGAGCAGGTTGCTGGCACACCAATTGAGGAAAAGGGGAGCAGCGAGGGAAATAGGGGGAGTGAGGGATGAGGAAGGAGAGATGGAGCGGGGAGCGGAGAGAGTGAATGGAGTGTTCAAGACATTTTATAAAAAATTATATGAAGCTCAACCCCCGGATGGGAGGGAGAGAATGATGGGCTTCTTGGATCGGCTGGAATTTCCCAAGGTGGAAGAGCAGGAAAGGGTGGGACTGGGAGCACAGATCGAGGTAGAAGAAGTGGTGAAAGGAATTCGGAGCATGCAGGCGGGAAAGGCCCCGGGACCGGATGATTCCCAGTCGAATTCTATAGAAAATATGTGGACTTGCTCGCCCCGGTACTGACGAGGACCTTTAATGAGGCAAAGGAAAGGGGACAACTGCCCCCGACTATGTCTGATGCAACGATATCACTTCTCTTAAAGAAGGAAAAGGACCCGCTACAATGCGGGTCCTATAGACCTATTTCCCTCCTAAATGTAGATGCCAAGGTCCTGGCCAAGGTAATGGCAATGAGAATAGAGGAATGTGTCCCGGGGGTGGTCCACGAGGACCAAACTGGGTTTGTGAAGGGGAGACAGCTGAACACGAATATACGGAGGTTGTTAGGGATAATGATGATGGCCCCACCAGAGGGAGAAACGGAGATAGTAGTGGCGATGGATGCCGAGAAAGCATTTGATAGAGTGGAGTGGGATTATTTGTGGGAGGTGTTGAGGAGATTTGGTTTTGGAGAGGGGTATGTTAGATGGGTGCAGCTGTTGTATAGGGCCCCAGTGGCGAGCGTGGTCACGAATGGACGGGGACCTGCATATTTTTGGCTCCATAGAGGGACAAGGCAGGGATGCCCTCTGTCCCCATTATTGTTTGCACTGGCGATTGAGCCCCTGGCGATAGCGTTGAGGGGTTCCAAGAAGTGGAGGGGAGTACTTAGGGGAGGAGAAGAACACCGGGTATCTTTGTATGTGGACGATTTGCTACTATACGTGGCAGACCCGGCGGAGGGGATGCCAGAAATAATGCGGATACTTGGGGAGTTTGGGGATTTTTCAGGGTATAAATTGAACATGGGGAAAAGTGAGTTGTTTGTGGTGCATCCAGGGGAGCAGAGTAGAGAAATAGAGGACCTACCGTTGAGGAAGGTAACAAGGGACTTTCGTTACCTGGGGATCCAGATAGCTAAGAATTGGGGCACATTGCATAGGTTGGTGGAACAGATGGAGGAGGATTTCAAGAGATGGGATATGGTATCCCTGTCACTGGCAGGGAGGGTGCAGGCGGTTAAGATGGTGGTCCTCCCGAGATTCCTCTTTGTGTTTCAGTGCCTCCCGGTGGTGATCACGAAGGCTTTTTTAAAAAGGATTGAAAAGAGCATCATGGGTTTTGTGTGGGCCGGGAAGACCCCGAGAGTGAGGAAGGGATTCTTACAGCGTAGCAGGGATAGGGGGGGGCTGGCACTACCGAGCCTAAGTGAGTATTATTGGGCCGCTAATATTTCAATGGTGTGTAAGTGGATGGGAGAGGAGGAGGGAGCGGCGTGGAAGAGATTAGAGAGGGCGTCCTGTAGGGGGACTAGCCCCATTGCCGTTCTCACCGAGGAACTACACCACAAGCCCGGTGGTGGTGGCTACACTGAAGATTTGGGGACAGTGGAGACGGCATAGGGGAAAGACTGGAGCCTTGGGGGGGTCCCCGATAAGAAACAATCATAGGTTTGCCCCGGGGGGAATGGATGGGGGATATGGAATGTGGCAAAGAGCAGGAATAACGCAACTGAAAGAGCTGTTTGTGGATGGGAAGTTCGCGAGTCTGGGAGCGCTGACCGAGAAATATGGGTTGCCCCAAGGGAATGCATTCAGGTATATGCAACTGAGGGCTTTTGCGAGGCAACAGGTGAGGGAATTCCCGCAGCTCCCGACACAAGAGGTGCAGGACAGAGTGATCTCAAAGACATGGGTGGGGGATGGTAAGGTGTCAGATATATGTAGGGAAATGAGGGACGAAGGGGAGACTATGGTAGATGAACTAAAAGGGAAATGGGAAGAAGAGCTGGGGGAGGAGATCGAGGAGGGGCTGTGGGCAGATGCCCTAAGCAGGGTAAACTCGTCGTCCTCGTGTGCCAGGCTAAGCCTGATTCAGTTTAAGGTATTACACAGGGCGCATATGACTGGAGCACGGCTCAGTAAATTTTTTGGGGTGGAGGATAGGTGTGCGAGGTGCTCGAGAAGCCCAGCGAATCATACCCATATGTTTTGGTCATGCCCGGCACTACAGGGGTTTTGGATGGGGGTGACAAAGGTGCTTTCAAAAGTAGTAGGAGTCCGGGTCGAACCAAGCTGGGGGTTGGCTATATTTGGGGTTGCACAAGAGCCGGGAGTGCAGGAGGCGAGAGAGGCCGATGTTTTGGCCTTTGCGTCCCTAGTAGCCCGGCGCAGGATATTGCTAATGTGGAAAGAAGCCAAGCCCCCGGGGGTGGAGACCTGGATAAATGACATGGCGGGGTTTATAAAGCTAGAGCGGATTAAGTTCGTCCTAAGGGGGTCGGCTCAAGGGTTCACCAGGCGGTGGCAACCGTTCGTCGAATACCTCGCAGAAAGATAGACGGAATGGAAAAAAGAAGGCAGCAGCCCAGGATCGGGAGGGGGGGGGCGGGGGAGGAGGAACCAGAAGGACTCTCAGGGTTGTTAATATATACTGTATAGTATGTATAGGTCGTTGCTACAGATAATTATATATTGGACTGTTAAATTATATTTTTGGAGAGTGTTACTTGTGACAAGGCCGTTGCCAATTAGGGCTAGTTTTCATTTTTGTTATTTATTATTTATTCATTTTTTTGTTTATAAAATAGGTCAATGTTATTTGTGTTGTTATAATATTGTGTAAAGGATGCACAATGTACTGTGTTGGTTGACCAAAAATTTTCAATAAAATATTTAATTAAAAAAAAAGAGAATGGAGAACGTCCAGGTCCATATCACTGAATCGAGGGGCTGCCGTGCCCTGAATTCTGAGCCTCTGTCTTTTAATTGGGATTAAGGGGAGGCGGTAGTGTAGTAGTATTGTCACTAGGCTAGTAATCCAGAGACCCAGGGCAAGATCTGGGGACTCGAGTTGAAATCCCACCATGGCAGATGGTGAAATTTGAATTCAATAAAAATCTGGAATTAAAAGTCTAATAGTGCCCATAAAACCATTGTCAATTATTGTAAAAACCCATCTGGTTCACTCATGTCCTTTAGCGAAGGAAACCTCCCACCCTTGCCTGGTCTGGCCTATATGTGACTCCTTACCTGGTCTGGCCTATATTTGACTCAAAGAAAAAAGAACAGTACAGCTTATGAACAGGCCCTTCGGCTCTCCAAGCCTGTACCGGTCATGATACCGACCTTTGCCAAAACCCTCAGCACTTCCTTGTGCTGTGGTGCTGTATCACTCTCTACCCATCCTATCCATGTGCTTGTCAAGATGTCTTTTGAACGCCGTTAATGTATCTGCTTCCACAACCTCCCCTGGCAACGCGTTCCAGGCACTCACCACCCTCTACGTAAAGAACCTGCCTCACACATCTCCTCTAAAATTTGCCCCAGGGACCTTAAACCTATGCCCCCTGGTGAGTAGCAAAACGACAGCCACAGTAATGGTTGCTGTAGTCTCTTTAAACTGGGTCTGCACTTGAGTGCTGCTCTAATTGGTTGCCAAACCTATCTCCATGCCAGTTCAGGGGTCGCTTCTTTAAAATTGTGGTCAATGATTGCTTCCCTGTGGGGGGCAGATTTGAGAGCTGAGAATGGTTTTGGCTTCTTCAGTTGCCCTGAAGAAACATCCTGCCCTAGATAATGCAGTTCTATAATTAACATTGGACATATGAACATTCTCCTGAATACCAAATGTATGGACTGCTTAACATACACTTCTAACATTTTGAGTCCACTGACTCTTTGTCAAAGCTAAGAGACATAGAAAGTGGGAACTGTTTCTACTGTAGAGTGAGAATGAAATATGAGTCATAGCCACAGAAACCCAGGGAAATGGGGTGTTAATAGCCACAGAAACCAAGGAAAAAGAGTGCTAATGGCAGTCCCCAGAGAGAACAAAAGATGAGAAAGGCCAAACAGCAGAGAAACTAACATCAGATGGTAAACTGTGACAGATGTAGATGTGTGAGGAGGGGAAGGGGGAAGCAAAGGGGAGAAAGGGTAAGGCAAGATTGGGGGAGGGGGGGGCGTTAAATATATATTAAGAAAGACAAGAAAGAAAGAAATGGTAAAAGACATTTAAAATGAAATGGGATGAAAACAAATGGGTCGAGGTGGGTAGAGCTAATCATCTGAAGTTGTTGAATTCGATGTTGCGACCTGAAGGTTGTAGCATGCCTAACCGGAAGATGAGATGTTGTTCCTCCAGTTTGCATTGAGCTTCACTGGAACATTGCAGCAGGCCGAGGACAGACATGTGGGTATGGGAGCAGGTTCTTTTGTTAAAATGGCAAGCAACGGGAAGTTCAGGTTCCTGAATGCGCAGAGACCGAAGGTGCTCAGCAAAGCGATCACCCAGTCTGCGTTTGGTCTCTCCGATATAGAGGAGACCACATTGGGAGCAGCGAATGCAAATGACAAGATTGAAAGAGGTGCAAGTGAATCGCTGCTTAACCTGGAATGAGTGTTTTGGGCCTGGGATGTTAAGCATGGAAGAGGTAAAGGGACAGGTGTGACACCTTCTGCGATTGCATGGGAAGGTGCCATGGGTGATGGGAGAGGTACTGGGTATGGTGGAGGAGTGGACTAGATTATCTCGGAGGGATGGGTCTCTGCGGAATGCTGACAGAGGGAGTGAAGGGAAGATGTGTTTGGTGGTGGCATCACGCTGGAGTTGGCGAAAATGGCGGAGGATTATGCTTTGCATACAGAGGCTGGTGGGATGAAATGTGAGAATGAGGGGGCCTCTATCTTTGTTCTGGGAGGGAGGGGAGGGGGCGAGGGTAGTGGTGCGGGTGATGGACCGCACACTGTTGAGGGCCCTGTCAACAACTGTAGGTGGGAAATCACGGTTGAGGAAGAAGGAACACATTTTCGAAGCACCATTATGGAAAGTGGCATCATCGGAACAAATGCGAAGGAGTTGAGAGAAAGGGATGGAGTCCTTACATGGTGTAGGGTGCAAAGAGCTGTAGTCCAGATAGCTGTGGGAGTCGGTGGGCTTGTAGTGGATATTAGTAGATAGTCTATTGCTGGAAATGGAGACAGAAAGATCAAGGAAGGGAAGTGTCTGAGATGGACCAGGTGAAAGTGGAGGGGTGGAAACTGGAAGCAAAGTTGATGAATTTTTTCCAGGTCCGGAAGAGAGCATGAAGCAGCACCAAAATAGTCATCAGTGTATCGGTAAAGGAGTTGTGGGAGGGGACCGGGGTAGGCCTGGAACAAGGAATGTTCCATATACCCCATAAAAAGGCAAGCGTCCGCAAGGACCCATGCGGGTATCCATTGCTACACCTTTGATTTGGACATAATGGGATGAGTTAAAGGAGAAGTTGTTGAGAGATAGAATGAGTTCAGCCAGATGGAGGAGAGTGGTGGTGGATGGGAATTGTCCAGGCCTCTTTTCGAAAAAGAAGCAAAGAGCTCTCAGGCCATCCTGGTGTGGGATGGTGGTGTAGAGAGATTGCACATCCATGGTGAATAGAATGCGGTTAGGGCCCGCAAACTGGAAGCTGTCAATATGACGCAGTGCATCAGAGGAATTCTGGATGTAGGTGGGGAGTGAATGGACCAGAGGAGTGAGGATGGAGTCCAGATAAGAGGAAATAGGTTCGGTGGGGCAGGAACATGCTGACACAATGGGCCTGCCAGGACAGTCCTTTTTTGTGGATTTTGGGAAGTAGGTAAAAGCAGGCTGTCTGGGGTTGGGAGACTGAGGTTGGAAGCCGTAGGGGGAAGGCATCCAGAGGAAATGAGGTCGTTAACAGTGCTGGAGACAATGGCTTGGTGTTCAGTGGTCTGGTCATGGTCCAAGGGAAGGTAGGAGGAAGTATCTGAGAGTTGGCGTTCAGCCTCTGCGAGGTAGAGGTCAGTACGCCAGACGACAATAGCACCCCCTTTGTCGGCAGGTTTGATGACAAAGTCGGGGTTAAACCTGACGGAGTGAAGAGCAGAACGTTTGGAAGGAGAGAGGTTGGAATGGGTGAGGAGTGCAGAAAAATTAAGACGGCCAATGTCCCGTCGACAGTTCTCAGTGAAAAGATCAAGGGCAGGTAATTGTCCCGTTTTGGGGGGGTGGGGGGGGGGGGGGGGGTCGGGTCCACTTGGAGGCAGAATGTTGGAAGCACATGAAAGGATCAGTGGACTGGGGGGAGGATTCTTGCCCAAAGAAGTGGGCACGGAGACGAAGGCGATGAAAGACGAGTTCAACATCATGTCGAGCCCGGAATTCATTGAGGTGGGGACGTAAGGGTACAAAGCTGAGTCCTTTGCTGAGAACAGCATGCTCAGCCTCAGAGAGGGGAAGGTTGGAGGGTATGGTGAACACGCAGCTGGGGCTGGGAGAAATGGGGTATGAAGGATTGGGACTGCTGGAGGGCCGAGGGTGGGCAGTGGTGTTGATACTGGGAGAAATTCCCGGGGGTGATAGGTGTGAGGTGATTTATTTTGGTAGGACAAATTTGAATGCGGATTACAGGGTTAACGGCAGCGTTCTGAAGAATGTGGAGGAGCAGAGTGATTTCGGAGTTCATGTCCATAGATCTCTGAAAGTTGTCACCCAAGTGGATAGAGCCGTGAAGAAAGCCTATAATGTGTTAGCATTTATTAACCGGTGGATTGAGTTTAAGAGCCATGAGGTTATGCGGCAACTGTACAAGACCTTGGTTAGACCACATTTGGAGTATTATGTGCAGTTCTGGTCACCTCATTATAGGAAGGATATGGAAGCATTGGAAAGAGTGCAAAGGAGATTTACCAGGATGCTGCCTGGATTGGAGGGTAGGTCTTTTGAGGAAAGGTTGAGGGAGCTAGGGCTTTTTTCATTGGAGCGAAGGAGGATGAGAGGTGACTTTGAGGTGCATAAGATGATGAGAGGGATAGATAGAGTGGACGTTCAGCGACTTTTTCCTCGGGTGGATGTAGCTGTTACAAGGGGGCATAACTATAAGGTTCATGGTGGAAGATATAAGAGGGATGTCAGAGGTAGGTTCTTTACTCATAGAGTGGTTGGGGCGTGGAACACACTCCCAGCTATGGTAGTGGAGTCGGACACTTTAGGAACTTTCAAGCGGTTATTGGTTAAGCATATGGAGTGCACTAGAATGATTGGAAGTAGGTTGATTTGATCTTAGTTTCAGACTAGTTCGGCACAACATCGTGGGCCGAAGGGTCTGTACTGTGCTGTACAGTTCTATATTCTATAGGGGAAGACCAGACGGGGTTTGTAAAGGGCAGGCAACTCACGGCCAATGTTCAAAGGCTCCTAAATGTTACTACAATGCCCTCAGAAGGAGGGGAGATGGAGGTGGTGGTCGTGATCGATGCGGAGAAGGCCTTTGATTGGGTGGAGTGGGATACTGGGAGAAATTGGGTATGAGGGATTGGGACTGGTGGAGGGCCTAGGATGGCGAAAAGCGAGATGGGTAATAGGCCTAGGGAATGTGTGAATGGTTATATCAATAGGGGAGGAAAACTTGGAAAATCTGGCTGGCTCATGAGTATGATGGAAGAAAAAGACTGGTGACTCGGCAGGTGCTGCTAATGATGAGTAGCGATGGGTGTAAAAATATGAACATTGTGGTTATGGAGACCGCAGCTGAAAGTTCTTTCAGCAAAGGACTGGAAAGAAATCACCTGGTGATTGATGAGATGACTTAGAAGATTTTAACTTGCAGTTTGATTGTTCGACTAACAACTGCCTTGGCATAGGCGGTCCATGCAAATAATTTTCTTCAGCTGGTTAGGGGCTATAATCCTCATGAGTTGGTTATGGAGGAGGCAGATATTTGTAATGTTGCATTCTGTAAATAAATCTATATTTAAGTAAAAGAGTAGTGTCTGATTTCTGACTTCCTTATCTGGTTTCAGAATGAATTAACAGTGTTGACCACTCAGTTGGCAATGACTTAGTATGACCACCCATAGTATCTACAATGTCCTCCACTTCTGGAAGTGCTGGTGCATCCATCCTAAATTACAGCACCTCTACTCTGAGAGAAAACAGGAGTTGGGCCAGTCTCTGCGTACTGTGCTGGTCAGCCCTTCAACCAATATAAGGAGTGCTTTCATTGGGTCTGCTCAAGAGCTTCTTACTGGCTTGGAGGCCGCTTGCAATTGTATTGGCAGCATGGTCCCAATGCCACCTCTGGCCTAATCATATTTACTCTTTTGCCACTGTCACATGTGATATGGGATTGATTACTGTGTGTAAATCTCTTTATCCGTGTGTGCATATGAATATAATATATTAAAACAAGTTTTCCAAAATAAAAACTTTGAGTGAAAGTTCTAGTCAGTGCATCATAGAATTAATTCTATTTTTAATTAATATGGAAGGAGCTGCATTGTAAAGTTTAGATTTTTAAACCGTCTAGGAGGCTTGCTTATGTGAATGTACTGGATATTGGTCACTGTCTTGCAGCATTTTGGATAGGTTTATGATTATAGTTGTGACTTGAGCTGTCACCAGCTCAATTGAGACCACAATTTCCTGAATGCCCCACCAATATAGCTACAGCACACTCTGCAGTAGTTGATTTATTGCATCACTCTGCAGATGATTGGAAGGAGGCAGTTGATGTTTAGCCTAATTTTTGGTGTCGTATCTGGACTTTTGTTTTAGAGATTGTTTCTGAGGCTGTAGCACTGAACCTGGTCTTTAGTCTTGACATTGGCATTTTGCTCAGTGCATTTTTTTGTAGCTTATTTAATGTGATGAATATTTTAGGTGTGGCATTTTAACTTCGTGAATGTGGTGTGTTTAAGTAGCTGTGTCTTTCTGAAACCCAAATTTCTTCTCCCTTATTGATGCTTCTATAGAAGCACTTTTCAGAGGTATTCCAATGTGTGCCATAAGAGTTGAAAGAAGATAGTATAAGGACATGACGTTTTAATGTTTGGAACAACTAATTAGATAGTTTGGGACCCTTTGAATATTAGACAGAAGCAGCCCCATAATCAACATATTCCATCAGCTATTTAAATTGGCTATTGGCTTTCTGATTAATATAGGGAATGCCACTATCCATTCTTAAGATAAAAGCACATTACTGCAGATGCTGGAATTTGAAACGGTGACAGAAAATGGTGGAAAATCTCAGCGGGTCTGACAGCATCGGTGAAGAGAAAACAGCTAAAGTTTCCAGTCTGGGTGACTACATCAGAGAGCTTCCCATTCGTCCTTCATGTTCTCAAAGTTGTCAGGCAGGCTTCATTACTGCACTGTCAGCAAAGATTGAAAAATGAAATTTGAACCCTCAACCTTTGATGAGGTGAGAATGCTACCACTGTGCCAAGGCTGATAGTAATGCAGATTTGTGTAAGTACCTGAGGCACACTTGTACTTAAATGCAATATCAAGGTGAGTTATTAAAGGGCATTGTTAACATTTTGATCTAAGTACTGCCTGCATGCTGCGTTATATGATTCTGTTTTGTTTTCTTCCGTTTCTTTTTGTAATTAAAAACGGAAATTACTAATGCGCCTGTTTAACCACAAAACAACCAGTTACATTTTATTGGATAAAAGCAAAATACTGCAGAGGCTGGAGATCTGAAATGAAAACAGAGTGCTGAAAAGAACTCAGTAGGTCTGAAAGCGTTAAATGTTTCAAGTCCAGTATGACTTCTAAAGAGAGATAGACATCTGATGGGTTTTATGCTGTTGAAAAAATGGGAAGGGGCAGGTGGAATAAAAGGGTAAACCAGGGATAGGTTAGAGGGCACTTACGTCACAGAACAAAAGAAACAACAAATAGGTCCAGAGTAGGTGTTAATAATACCATAAAAGTCCACGGAGTCAGTCTGATAGCAAAACAAGTTACAGACTTTCACCTGGCAAAAGAAAAATCAAAATGGAGGACCAAGTGCATGGTCTGAAGTTGTTGAACTTAATGTTCATTCCAGAAGGCTGTAAAGTGCCTAATCGGAAGATGAGGTGCTGTTGCTCTAGCTTGCGTTGAACTTCACTGGAAAATTGTAGCAGACCAAGATCAGAAATGTGAGCTTGAGAGCAAAATGATGAATTGAAATGACAAGTAACCAGAAGATCAGCACCTCCTCTTCTGATTTTGACACTTTACAGTCTTCTGGACTCAGCATTGAGCTTAACAACTTCAGACCATGAATGAAGGGCCTGTTCTGTGCTGTATTATTCTATGTTCTATGTTCTTGTTCTCCATTTTGAAATTTGTTTTGCCATTTGCCAGTCTGTCTCTTGTTTTTGTTTCCAGACTGAGCTAACCTTTATTTTTAACACCTATTTTTGACCAGTGTTTTGTTTCTTCATTACAACCATTAACATTCTGGTTTTTGTTCCATGACATCTTTGGTATTTAATCTTCCCTGCCCAATAACCAATCGGATCAGGTGGAACAAAAGGATCACTCCTTTTGTTCCACCTGACCATAGCATAAACTCATCACACTTCTATCTCTCTTTAGTTCTGAAGATGAGTCATATTGGTCTCAACATTAACTCTGTTTTGCTCTCCACAGATGCTGCACGACCTGTTGAGGTTTTCCAGTACTTTGTTTTCATTACATTTTATTGACATTGCCCTCCCTCTTCCGATCTCTTTGCAGTCCGCAATGTCTATCTTATGTTGTGGGGTGGTGATAAAGTCATTAATCGTGGCATAGATTACAAAAGCGAGGAAGTCATGTTGGAGTTATGTAGAACATTGGTGAGGCCACAGCTGTAGTACTGGTCGCCACATTATAGGAAGGATGTGATTGCACTGGAGCGGGTGCTGAGGTGTTTCACCAGGATGTTGCCTGGGATGGAACATTCTAGTTATGAAGGGAGGTTGGATAGGCTTGGGCTGTTTTCGCCGAGCAGAGAAGACTGAGAGATGACCTGATTGAGGTGAACAAGATTATGAGGGGCATGGACAGGGTGGATAGGGAACAACAGTTCCCCTTAATTGAAGTGTCAATTATGAGGGGGCACAAGTTCACGGTGAGGTGCGGGAGGTTCAGGGCGGATTTAAGGAAAAACATTTTTACTCCGAGGGTGGTGATGGTTTGGAACGCACTGCCTGGGAGGGCAGTAGAGGCGGGTTGCCTCACATCCTTTAAAAAGTACCTGGAGGAGCACTTGGCACATCTTAACATTCGAGATCATGGGCCAAATGCTGGCAAATGGGATTAGGATTGGCAGATCCAGGTGCCTTTGCATGTGGTGGTGCAGACTTGATGGGCCGAAGGGCCTTTTCTGCCTGTATTTTTCTGTGATTCTGTGAATGAGCGTACATGGAGCACTTTCAATGTAGATGGGCCATTTGTTTATCAAATAAACATATACATCAATTTAAATGCTTTTCCATATTTTAGTCAAATTTCATGAATGTTCTGTACCAGGTGTTTTTTGTTTCCAAAATAAAATATCCTTTGATTCATTAACTTTTAAACATGTTTTTAATTACAGCAATTTTCTAATAACATTTTGAAATGTTGTAAAGTAAAACCCATAATTAAAAATAGCATGGAAGATACAACTGAAAATCTGGTTGTTCTTACTTCACAATCCTGTTTTTGTCTTTGTTTGTTTTCCAAGGGTTCACTTGCCTAATTTGAGTATCACTCCCCAAAAGGATATTGGTTACATCTGTGTTGTGAAGCATTCCCTCAAGATAATCACAATATAAGCATATATATAGTGTGGAATTTTCATTGTTTCAGTCAGTCTAATCCTGACCCAAATGGTCTGATGAAAGGATGGAGACCTGGAATGTTAGCTCTATTTCTCTCTCCATAGATGCTGCCAGACCTGCTGAGTGTTTTCAGTGTTTTCTGATTTTATTTCAGCTTTCCAGCATTTGCACTATTTTGCTTCTGCCAAAGTAAAAAGTGTTGATCGGGACCTAGAAATTGGTGTGCGAGATGTTAATGCTGTACTTCTGCTTTCTAAAACACCACTATGGGTCATTTCTTCCCACAAACCATAGATCTAGGTTTATAAAAGAAATCCAATTCCTACAGGTGTGGTTTTTAGTGTTACCTCAAGTGCATATTTGTGGATTGTTTTACTGAAAAGGGGTTGGAATATCACCTGTGTAGCAATTTGCTTTCTTGAAATGAGTTTTCTTTCTTGTGGTTATTGCTGATTTCATCATGTCATTTATAAACCAGCATTGTAACACTGCCTGCCTCCGATCACCTCATCTGCTGAAACCCTCATTACCATGTTACCTTTAGACTTGACTATTCCGATGTACAGTATACCAGCCTTTCATTTTGTACCCTTTATAAACTTGAAGCTACTCATTTTGTGTCTCGCACCAGCTCTCATTCATCTGTTCTTGGTCTAATTTAGTTCTTGGTTAAACAACACCTCTATTTTAAAATGCTTCTCATTGTTTTCAAATCTCCCCATGGCCTTGACCCGCCCTACCTCTGTAATCTCCTGAGATATATTATGCGCCTCCAGTTCTGGCTTCTTGATCATCCCTCATTTTAATTGTTCCACCATTGGCAGCTGTGCCTTCAGCTGCAAAAGCCCTAAACTCTGGCATTCTCTCCCTCAATCTCTCTTCTTTTTAAGACACTTCTTAAAACCTATCATCATTGATGGCTTGATGTCAAATTTTGTTTGATAATGCTCCAGTGAAATGCTTTGGGGCATTTTACTGTGTTAAGGTTGCTATATGGGTGGTACGGTAGCACAGTGGTTAGCACTTTTGCTTCACAGCGCCAGAGTCCTAGGTTCGAATCCCGGCTTGGGTCACTGTCTGTGCAGAGTCTGCACGTTCTCCCCGTGTCTGCGCGGGTTTCCTCCGGGTGCTCCGGTTTCCTTGCACAAGTCCCGAAAGACGTGCTGTTAGGTGAATTGGACGTTCTGAATTCTCCTCAATTTACCCGAACAGGCGCCGGAGTGTGGCGACTAGGGGATTTTCCCAGTAACATCATTGCAGTGTTAATGTAAGCCTACTTGTGCCAATAATAATAATGAAGATTATTATATAAATGCAAGTTGTTATTACCGATGAAAGAATCACAGCGGCATTCAGGTACTTGCAAGTCCAGAATTTTGCGAGGTTTATTCGGGTTTTCTGGTTGTGCCACCTACGTCTTCGGTGGAGAGGGTGATGAAATTGAGTTCTTTCTGCCCTCAGTCTGGTCTCAGTCAAAGGCTGAGTCGGATTTAGACGGAACCAGTCCTTCCACCCTCCGAATCCCCAGCTTCCCCTTTATTTTATTTCAACCCGCTTGCAAGCCTCACTCACCCTGACAAATACCAGAGACCACAGCCTCCGACTTCTCCAGAGTGGGTGAACAAAGAGAGACAAAGCATGTGTTCTCGTATACATTCATGTAGCATCAAGTTTCACATACACCGGACCAAATAAGGTAATGGTAACGAATGCAAGATTCTCATAGGTTTTTCTCACACATTCCTTGACCTGGCCATATAACCTGATCTTCACAATTACTGATCCTGATAGGCCCACTATACATTCCTCAGCCCTGAGGCCCCTTTCTCCCAGCATCCTTTGCAGCATCCTTTGCACAAAGAACCGGTCGTAATGGTTACCCATCCCCCTACCGGCCATGCTTTGCCCAGCCCCTTTGTCCATTCCCTGCAACCCGAATTAATGTCTATAAATGCACTATCCTAATCTTCTGCTTTCCTATATTAGGGTATACCTCTACACTATCCTAACTGGTCATCCCAGTCTAATGCCCTTTTCTTTAGTTCAATTCCTCAATGGTACTGTCGCTGGCCAGGTGGAAGGAGGGTAAAACTTCAGGAGGAGGGTAAAAGCTCAGGTATATATGGGAGGTTACTGGCGGAGATGGGGCATTGCTGGAGGGGATTTTTTAAAATAAAATTTTATTCAAGGCTTTTCACATATATACATGAAACTATCAGAAGACCAAAACATCAATGTAAACAGAGCCCACAAATCCCTACTTCCCCCGATACCAGCACCCCGCTATCCTGATTTCACCCCTTTATCTCCCCCCCCCCCCCCAGTCCCCCTACTGACCCCTCAAACCACCTTGAAGAAATCAATAAACAGTGTCCACCTCCCGGTGAACCACTCCTCCGATCCCTGCAAAGTGAACGTGACCGTCCTCCAACCGCAGGAATTTTGCCAGGTCACTCACCTATACCCCCCACCTTCGGCAGCTCCCAATCCCGCCAACACAATCCGTCTCTAGGCTATCAGGGAGGCAAAAGCCATTACATCGGCCCTTCTCCCCACCCGGAATATTGGCATCTCCGGCTCAATGCCACCCTCACACCCATTCTCTGACATTACATCAAGAACCCCTGCCAGAACACCCTCAGTTTTGGACACGCCCAAAACATGTGGATGCGAATAGCAGGTCCCCCGCCCACACTTATTCTCCACCCCTGCAAAGAACTGGCTCATCCTCGCAACCGTCATGTGGGCCCTATGCACCACCTTGAACTCGATGAGGCTTAACCTTGCACACAACGAGGATGTATTCACCCTCCGCAAGGCCTCTTTCCACACCCTGGCCCACACCTCCTAATTGCTCCTCCCATTTGCATTTAATCTCCTTCCACCGGAATGCCCTCCCACTCCATCAATTCACTACGCTGGAGGGGATTTCGGCAAAATGGGAGGTGGAACTAGGGGGTGAAGTGGAGGAGGGGTGTATTGTGAGGCCTTATGGAGGGCGAATGCCACAATTTCATGTTTAAGGTGCGGGCATATACAGCTGAAGGTGGTGCATTGGGCACACTTAATGATGTCAAGGATGAGTCGGGTGTTTGAGGGGTAGAAGATAAGTGGGGGAGGCCCAGTGAATCACGTTCTGGACATGTCCTAAGCCAGCAGATGTTTGGGGTTAGCAAACGTTTGGGGCTCTTTCTTCAGCACTATGTTGGCAATCTGAGACGGGGAGCTGGAGCCATGACCCCTAGGGGCCACATTTGGGGTGTCCGAGCTGCCGGAGTTTCAGGCGGGAGTGAGGCAGATGTTTTAGCCTTCGTCACGCTGATTGCTCGTAGGTCGGTTCTGCTGGAGTGGAGGTCAGCTTCTTCACCCAGTGCCTCGTGTGGCTGGGGGACCTCCTGGATTTTTTGTATTTGTAGAAAGTTAAATACACGCTGAGGGAGTCGATTGGGAGGTTCTATATAAGATGGCAACTGTTTATGTATTTTAAAGAGTTGGTCGCTGTTAGTTGTTGGGGTGGAGTGGGGGGATAGTGGGTTTGGAAGGCTGGTCTTGTTTTTGTGTTATGATTTTGTATTTGTATGTAAATTAAAAATGTTTAAGTAAAATATTTCCAAAAAATAATGAAGAATAACAGCTTGTTGTAAAGTACAACCAGCCACACGGGAGTTCTTGCAAAAAAGTTCTTGACCCCTAAGGGGGCCAACAAGTGCAACCAAGACCTATCCATCCTCTGGTCCTGCATTATATTCCAATCCGCCCCCATTACCAGCTACTGAGTATCCAGGAGAATGCCTGCTAACATCCATCTCACAAACCTAACGTCGTCCCAGTTTCCGGCATACACAAAGACCAACGCCACCAACCTCCCCTCCAACTCAGCCGTCACTATAGTGTACCTGCTCCCTTGATCCACCACCATCGTCTCCATTTGGAACCTTACCACCAGGCCCATCGAAACCTGCCCATACAGGTTCCAACAGCCACCTCGTCTCGTTCACTAGCCAACATGAAGTTTCCTAGCACAAAGTCCCCTTTCAGAGCCCCTCTCCCACATCAAAAACAAAACCACACCAACCCCAATGCCCCCCTCACCCCTCCAATCCCCATCACATCCAAAACAAAGTTATCCATAACAGCAACACAGGAAAAAGAACTCAACTCAAAAGACCAATTCAGTCCAAACCCAGGCATACTGCCTTCACACACGCCTCCACCGCCCTCTCAAAATAATACTCTCTGCAGTTGTACATGGCCCTCAGTTTTGCCAGACAGACCACACCAAACCGCACGTTGCATTTATGTAACGCCATCGTAGCCTGTCTGAAGGCCGCTTGCCTCCACCCCTTCGGGCACACCCATGATCCTCAGGTTATGCCTTCGCGACCTGTTCTTCCACCTTGGCTTTAAGCCCTCTGTTGATCTCTCCTACCCTCCGCAGCTCCTCCTCCACCAACGTGAAATGGTTACCATGCTGTGACAAGGTCTCCTCCAAGGCGGCACAGTGGTTAGCACTGCTGCTTTACAGCTCCAGGGACCCTTGGGTGACTGTCTGTGGAGTATGCACTTTCTTCCCGTGTCTGCCTGGGTTTCCTCCGAGTGCTCCAGTTTTGTCCCACAGTTCAAACATGTGCAGGTTAGGTGGATTGGCCATGCTAAATTGCCCCTTAGTGTCCAAAAGGTTAGGTGGGGTTACTGGGTTATGGGGATAGGGTGGAGGCATGGGTTTAAATAGGTGTTCTTTCTAAGGGTTGGTGCAGACTCGAGCTGAATGGCCTCCTTCTGCATTGTAAATTCTATGACCTGTTTCATTTTCTCCCCCTGCTCTCGACTAAGTTCTCACCAACTCCTCATTCATCGGGGTAAGAGTCTCTCCCACCCACGCCTTAAGCGAGGCCATCATCACCATCTGATGCTTTTCAAAATACTTTGAGAACAGTCTTTCGAACTCTCCAGCCATCACCTCCGTAAACTTTCTCGCTGTGATGGGTGTGGCCCCACGCGACGGGCTCTCCTGCCATCTTTCCTTCTATTGCACCCCTCACAACAGTTGACGGTGCACTTTCGCTCGCTGCTGCCTTCCCCAAATTCCTCTTCCTGTTTTTGAGATTCTATAAATGCCCTAAACCTTCCCACAGCTCCTCACGAACAAATCTTCATCAAAAACTGAACTAAAAAGGTCATCGAAGACCGTTTTGGCAGGAGACACCAAACATGTGACCTCCACCTATGTGCTGCAACCGGAAGTCCAGATATAGTTTTTTTTAAAACTGTCTTTAAAACTGCTTGCTAGCCCTTAGCCTAAAAGACAGTTCAATCTAAGCCAAAGAATACACCATTGTTTTCCTACATACAGCAGCGGGGCAGCAAAATGTATTTTGTAGACTGGAATGGGTAGATGTGGTTAGGATTTCAATTTGGTAGATTTTAGCAGTTATTATTTGCTTTTGGCTCTTTGCTGGTTGAGTGTGTATTTAGATACATTAATGGACTTAAGTGTGATTGATATAGATATGAAGTTACCTGCAATTTTGTTAATGTTTGTGATAATGCACATTTAATTATCTTGTTACCAATAGTTTCTTTAGTCCCAACATTCAAACAACAGTGGAATTAACTAATGTATGTAGGGGCTAAGTTTTTTAGGTGGATTTTATAGAGACTTCCTTCTGCAAGGAAACTTTTGTAGTGTTTTATTTGGCTGGAGCTTCAAAATGTTTTAAAGATTTGCTTTGTTTTGACGAGAGAGAGTGACCGAGAAATACTGATTTCTGTTGACAAAGCTCTGTATATTCTATCAGATTCCCCCTCATTCTTCTAAATTCCAATGAGTATAGTCCCAGTCTACTCGGTCTCTTCTCATAAGCCAATCCTCTCAACTTGGAATCAACCTAGTGAATCTCCTCTGCACCTCCTCCAGTGCCAGTACGTCCTTTCTCAAGTAAGGAGACCAACACTGTACACAGTACTCCAGGTGTGGCCTCACCAGCACCTTATACAGCTACAACATAACCTCCCTGTTTTTAAACTCCATCCCTCTAGCAATGAAGGACAAAATTCCATTTGCCTAGGGGAACGTTAGAGGGAAGACAGATGACCAGCAGCAGCAACCCAGGGGGGAGGGGGGGGGGTTAGTTTAGTTTAGGTCAAAGATAAAGGGGTTTTGTTACTTGTGTATTGTTAAAAATTTCTGTATTGTTATTGTTGCGTTTGCTTTGTAAGAGGGGAAAAATTGTTGTTTGGGAAAAAAATTTCAATAAAACATATTTTAAAAAAAAAAAAAAAAATTCCATTTGCCTTCTCAATTACCTGTTGAACCTGCAAAACATCTTTTTGTGATTAATGCAGAAGGACACCCAGGTCCTGCTCCACAGCAGCATGCTTCAATTATTTACCATTTAAATAACAGTCCATTTTGTTGTTATTCCTACCAAAATGGACGACCTCACATTTACCAACATTTTATTCCCATCTGCCAGACCCTTGCCCACTCACTTAAACTATCTATATCCCTCTGCAGACTTTGTGTCCTCTGCATATTTTGCTCTACCAATCATCTTAATGTCATCTACGAACTTTGACACATTACACTTGGTCCCCAACTCCAAATCATCTATGTAAATTGTAAACAATTGCGGTCCCAACACTGAAATTTCTATTAGCGTATTTGAATCCTTCAAGTTCTTTCACCTCCCTAGCTCTGTAATCTCCTGGCTTTCTGCAGTTTCTCTCCCCCAATTTTCCTTTATCTCTGACTCTGGCCTGTTTGCCCCTTTTTAAAAATCTCCTCTTGTCCCACCATTTGTGGGAGGTGTGTCTACAGCTCCCTGGGCTTTCACCATCCCCCAAACCTTTCAAGGTAGTCCTCAAAATGCATCTCCTTGACCAAAATATGATTAATTATCCTAATGTCTCCTCCTTGGGCTTGGTTCTCTTAATGTCCCCTCCTTGAGTTTGATGACAATTTCTGATTTGGATTATGATATTTCTTGTGTTATGGACACCAAAATAATTAAGTTGTATTTGTGGGTATTAGGAATAAGTTTTAGCTTGAAGTTTGATTTATATTCTTTATTTATGGTTAAAAAGGTGAAACCTCAGCCAGTTTTATTTTCGATTGGAGACAGCAGGTCTGGAGCTGTTTGCATAACCTGCATTTTTAATTGGGTTTTATGACCCTCGAAGTAGTTTAGGGAAGTTTTCAAAAAAGCAAAGAGCAAAAGACTGTGCTGTTGTCTAGCAACAGGGTTCGCGAGAGAGGGACCCACAGACACAACTGCAGTTTTTTTTTGTTCAGTTGGTGATTGTGTTCTAGAGTGAAGGGAGCAGTTTAAATCTCTAACTGGTGATACTAACATTGCTGAGGAAAATATGTCTAAGAATCTTAGATGTGTTGCTCTAATGTTAAAGTAACAGTGAATTCAAATTGGCTCTGAATCTCAAGGGAGATACCAAGGTGTCAGCAGTTTACTGCATGAGAGAACTACAGGGAGCAGGTCCTAAAGGAAAAAGAGAAATGTCCCAAGAAGACCTTTACGTTAAGTCAAAAGAAAATAACAGGAATCTGGAAGAGGTTCTGTAAAGTGAAATAAAATGTGAGGAGCAGAGGAAGGCTCCACGTTTAAAGAGAAGAAGCTGCTGGAAGTAGACTTGGAACAAAGTGTGTTTGCAAGAAGCCAAAGATCATTGGAGACAACCAAAAGTTGGAGACTCCTTACTGAGGGCTTGTGAAGTAGTGTTGTTCTGTTGGTATGGCTGAATACCTGAAGGAATGTGTGCAAGGTGAAGCTTCAATGCTCATGGCAATCTAGGAAGAGGAACAGCAGAAGAAGAGACTGAAACTCTAACTGTGGATCCTTGTTGATGATGTCAAGTGAAAACGCAGTTTCAAGGTGAGTTCTTTGAGAAAGGAGATTTAAAAACCCAAGTTAAAAGACAGAGCTTTTGTGAGACCAGCTGACTCAAAATGTGACCAGCATCTGAGGGGGGTTGATGAGATCCATAGCATCTATTTGGGGTGGTATCTGTCACTTGGCTTTAGAGTGCAGTGTGTCTGATCATATTTCACTTATTGGTTTATATGGACCGTGTACTTGCTGTAAATATTAGATTACAAGATAGATTTTGTAACTTTGTTTTTCTTACAAATCTGTATATAAGGTAAAATAGGTGAAGGAATACTGTATATAATTATATTTTCTTGCTCAATATTTTCTTGTTAAAATTATTCAATGGAGTGACTGTTGGTCGCCCTCCACATTTCTAAACAAAGAATAAAAGTTAATATCTATCAGTTCTCACCCTAGGACCTGACTTATCCAGTAGCACAGCTGGGGTTATAACATATGACAGGTTATTTTCCTGTGTTCAAAGCTTGATATAAGTGCTAGTTGCTGTATGTAAATTTGGTTTATTCTTTATGATAATTGTTACCACATTTTTGAAATGCTTTACTTTTAAGGTGTACTACAATCCTTGTGTTAAAGTAAAAACTGGAACATTGAATTGAGTTTAACAAGTTTCTCGATTGTCTTTACCTCAAAATATTGCTGAGGGGTACATTGCTACGCGGGTTGAAATATAGCCAGGACAAAAAAAATCTATGGAATAGGAACTAAATATAAAACACTAAAAAGGCCAAATGGAATTTGTTGGAAATGGGATAGTGATATGGGGGTTGGGCAGTGGGAGTGTGGGGTGAGGGTGAAAATGCAAGCCCATAAAGAAACATTCATTTTGTATTCCATTGTATGCTTTCTTTTACTTGGACTATATGCTTTACCATATCCATATGTGCTTTACCAAAGCATACAATGTAGCGAGGAATAGTGGGAAGTCCAAGGATTGTGAAACCTTTAAAAGCAAGCAGAGGACAACTAAAAAAGCAATAAGTGGGGAGAAGATGGAATATGAGTGTAAGCTAGCTAGTAATATAAAAGAAGATTGCAAGAGGTTTTTTTTCAATATATAAAAGGTAAGAATGAACATTGGGCCACTGGAAAATGAAGCTGGAGAAGTAGTAATGGAGAACTAAGAAATGGCAGAGGAATTAAATAGGTTCTTTGCATCAGTCTTCATAGTGGAAGACACCAGTGACATACCAAAACGTCAAGAGAGTCAGGGGTAGAGGTGTGTGTCGTGGCCATCACTAAGGAGAAGATACTGGGAAAGCTGAACGTGGTAAAATCACCCGCATTGGATTGGCTATACCCCAGGGTTCTGAAGGAGATAGCTGAGGAGATTGTGGAGGCATTGGCGGTGATCTTTCAGGAATCACTGGAGTCAGGGAGGGTCCCAGAGGACTGGAAAATGGCTAATATAACACCGCTGTTTAAGAAGGGAGGGAGACAGAAAATGGGAAATTATAGGCCAGTTAGCCTGACTTTGGTCATTGGTAAGAGTCCATTATTAAGGATGAGATTGCAGAGTACTTGGAAGCGCATGGCAAAATAGGGCTGAGTCAGCAGGGTCTCGTCAAGGGGAGGTCATGCCTGACAAATCTGTTAGAATTCTTTGAGGAGGTAACAGGAAAGTTAGAGGGGAACCAGTGGAGGCAATCTATTTGGATTTCCAGAAGGCCTTTGATGAGGTGGCATTCAGGAGACTGCCAAAGCAGAGCCCATGATGTTAGGGCTAGCACTGGCATGGACAGAGGATTGACTGGCTGACAGAAGCCAGAGAGTGGGAATAAAGGGGTCTTTTTCAGGATGGCAGCTGGTGACTAGTGATGTTCTGCAGGGGTCAGTGTTGGGACCACAACTATTCAAGATATACATTAATGATGTGGAAGAAGGAACTTGGGGCATTGTTGCTAAGTTTGCAGATGATACAAAGGTATTTTAAAGGACAGGTAGTGTTAAGGAAGCAGGGAGGCTGCAGGAGGACTTGGATGGGCTGGAAGAGTGGACAAAGAAGTGGCAGATTGAATACAATGTGGGAAAGTGTGAGGTTATACACTTTGGTAGGAAGAATAGAGGCATAGACTATTTTCTAAATAGGCAAAGGCTTTGGAAATCTGAAGAACGAAGGTAGCATCATAGTTAGCACCGTTGTGTCACAGCTCCAGGGACCCGGGTTCGCTTCCCGGCTTGGGTCACTGCGGAGTCTGCATGTTCTCCCTGTGTCTACGTGGGTTTCCTCCGGGTGCTCAGGTTTCCTCCCACAAGTCCCGAAAGACGTGCTTGTTGGGTGAATTGGACATTCTGAATTCTCCCTCGGTACCTGAACAGGCACCGTTGTGTGGTGACTAGGGGATTGTCGCAGTAACTTAATTGCAGTGTACATGTAAGCCTACTTGTGACACTAATAAAGATTATTATTATCTGGGGGTCCTAGTTCAAGTACGCAGGTTCAGTTGGCAGTTAGGAAGGCAAATGCAATGTTAGCATTCATTTCCATAGGGCTAGAATACAAAGCAGGGATGTACTGCTGAAGCTGTATAAGGCTCAGGTCAGATCCCATTTGGAATATTGTGGACAGTTTTGGGCTCCGTATCTAAGGAAGGATTTGCTGGCCTTGGATGGGGTCCAGAGGAGGTTCACAAAAATGATCCTGGGAATGAAGGGCTTGTCATATGAGGAGCGGTTGAGGACTCTGGGTCTGTACTCGATGGAGTTTAGAAGGATTAGGGCGGATCTTATTGAAACTTACAGAATACTGAGAGGCCTCGATAGACTGGACGTGGAGAGGATGCTTCTACAAGTAGGAGAGACCCGAACCCAAGGGCACAGCCTCAGACTGAAGGGACGATCCTTTAAAACTAAAATGAGGAGGAATTTCTTCAGTCAGAGTGTAATGAATCTGTGGAACACATTGCCGCAGAAGGCTGCGGAGGTCAAGTCACTGTCTTTAAGACCGAGATACTCGCAAAAGTCCTGGCTAAGTGGCTGGAGAACTGCATAACAGAGATGATCACAGAAGACCAGACAGGCTTTGTTAAGGGTAGACAACTAACTGATAATGTCCCCATCCGGGGAGAGAACGTCGGAGGTGATCGGCTCCCTAGATGCAGAAGAGGCCTTCGAAAGAGTCAAGTGGAAGTATCTCATTGAGGTACTGGAGCGGTTTGGGCTAGCGATAGGGTTCACCTCATGGGTGAAACTCCTGTAGAACGCCTGCAAGGTGAGTGTAAGGACCAACGGCACCAGCTCTGAATACTTCCAGCTACACAGAGGCTCAAGGCAGGGATGCCCACTGTCCCCGTTCTTGTTCACCCTGGCGATCGAGCCGCTGGTGATCGCCCTGAAAGTGGGGGGAGCTGGAAGGGAATCTGAAGAGGAGGCAGCGAGCACAGAGTCTTGCTCCATGCGGATGACCTGTTCCTCTACATCTTAGGCCCACAAAGCACCATGAAAGAAATCATGAAGCTGCTGGGAGAGTTTGTGGAGCCTTCTCGGCTACAAACATAACCTGGGCAAAAGCGAGGTATTCCCGGTGATCTTGAGAAGAGCAGAGCTGGAGGGTCTACCATTTAAACCAGCCCAAAGCAAATTCTGCTACCTGGGGATCCAGATTGCCTACGACTGGACACGGATCCACAATTGGTGATCGCCCTGCACGGTAGCATTGTGGATAGCACAATTGCTTCACAGCTCCAGGGTCCCAGGTTCGATTCCGGCTTGGGTCACTGTCTGTGCGGAGTCTGTACATTCTCCCCGTGTGTGCGTGGGTTTCCTCCCGGGTGCTCCGGTTTCCTCCCACAGTCCAAAGATGTGCAGGTTAGGTGGATTGGCCATGCTAAATTGCCCTTAGTGTCCAAAATTGCCCTTAGTGTTGGGTGGGATTACTGGGTTATGGGACAGAGTGGAGGTGTTGACCTTGGGTAGGGTGCTCTTTCCAAGAGCCGGTGCAGACTCGATGGGCCGAATGGCCTCCTTCTGCACTTTAAATTCTATGACAATTGGAACCTGACCAGTCTGGCGAAAGAAGTACAAAAAAAGAACCTACTGAAATGGGATGCACTCCTGCTTTCCCTGGCGGGGAGGGTACAGACGATCAAGATGAACATATTGCCCAGGTTCCTCCTCTGTTAAGATTCATACCGATCTACATCCTCAAGGTCTTTTTCCATTCAATAGACAAGATGATTATGGTATGCGCGTGTGCCCGTTCCCCTCCCCACAATAGTACTGCAACGACAATGAGACTTGGGGGGGGGGGGGGGGGCAGGCAGGCCCTCCTGGCATTGCAGTACCACCTGGCATTGCAGTACCACCACTGGGCAGCCATGGCGCTCTGTGGAGAGGCTGAATAGACTCTTGACTGTTTTCATTAGAACAACAGAGGTTGAGGGGTGACCTGATAGAGGTCTACAAGGTTATGAGGGGCATGGATAGAGTGGACGGGCAGGCACTCTTTCCCAGGGTGGAGGGGTCAGTCACCAGGAGGCATAGGTCCATGGTCCGTGGGGCAAAGTTTAGAGGAGATGTGCGAGGCAGATTTTTTACACAGTGTGGTGAGTGCCTGGAACACGTTGCCAGGATAGGTTGTGGAAGCATTACAGTAACGGTGTCCAAAAGGCGCTCCAATCCCAAAACAATCAACAAGCCCAGTGGTGGCAGCTACTCTGAGAACTTGGAACCAGATGAGGCAGCGTTTTGGTCTGACCAAAATGTCCATCATGGCCCCCATCTGCGGTAAAGATAGGTTTGCACCAGTCATGCTCAACGTCAACTTTGAAGAGGTAGACAACTAAGAGGGGGGCGGGGGGGGAGGCACACCTGCGGTTAGGGACTTTTACACAGAAGACAGACTAGCGACCCTAGAGGAACTGACGGAGAGACTAGAACTACCGAAAGGGAATGAACTCTGACACCTGCAGATCAAAAACCTTCCCAAGGAGACGACAGCACACCCACAAACCCCGAGAAGCACAATGCTAGAGGAATTACTGGATGCGGACAGTCTGAGGAAGGGAAATTGTGGGGACCTTAACAAACGACTCTTAGAAAGGATGCGCCCCCTCATGAGACATGGGAAAAATGGGAGGAAGAGCTAGGGATAGAAATAGGGTGGGACTCTGGAGCGAAGCAGGGCCAACTTTGCCTCCTCATAAGCAAGGCTAAGCTTCATGCGGCTGAAAATGGTGCACAGAGCACACCTGACAAGAATGAGCAGGTTCTTCCCAGAGGTGGAGGTCAAATGTGAATGGTGCGAGGGAAACGGCGCCAATCAGACGGGCATCGCGCCGCCCCAAAGGTGCGGAATGCTCCGCATCTTTGGAGGCCGAGCCCCAACATTGAGGGGCTAGGCCGGCGCCGGACGAATTTCCGCCCCGCCAGCTGGCGGAAATGGCCTTTGTTGCCCCGCCAGCTGGCGCGGAAATGACATCCCCGGGCGGCGCATGCGCGGGAGCGTGAGCGACTGCTGACAGTTTCCCACGCATGCGCAGTGGAGGGAGTCTCTTCCGCCTCCACCATGGTGGAGACTGTGGCAGAGGCGGAAGGGAAAGAGTGCCCCCACGGCACAGGCCCACCCGCGGATCGGTGGGCCCCGATCGCAGGCCAGGCCACCGTGGGGGCACCCCCCGGGGCCAGATCGCCCCGGGACCCCGGAGCCCGCCCACGCCGCCTTGTCCCGCCGTTCAAAAGGTGGTTTAATCCACGCCGGCGGGACAGGCAATTTATCGGCGGGACTTCGGCCCTTCCGGGCCGGAGAATCGAGCGGGGGGGCCCGCCAACCGGCGCGGCGCAATTCCCGCCCCCGCCGAATCTCCGGTGCCGGAGACTTCGGCAACCGGCGGGGGCGGGATTCACGCCAGTCCCCGGCGATTCTCCGACCCGGCGGGGGGTCGGAGAATGACGCCCCTGAATTTTAGTATCCAATATTCTGGTGTGGCTTCAGCATCTTATCTTGTTAGCAGGATGAGCCATTTAAACGAAGATCGTCTTTTTGAGCATTGTTTTGGTTAACTTTTAAAATGTATTAGTATTTTTGTTCTTCAGTGGATTAGAGTACATGGGTTAGGACGTTTGTGATTATGTAGCTCACTCAAATAATGAAACCAGGAAATGTAACCTCTCAACAAAAAGGTAAACCAGCGTCAAATGCCAATGGTTATAGTCATTGCACATCGATTGCCCATATGAAATTTCCATATTTATTTGTGATTATGCCAGATGAGAAATCAAGTAAAAGTAGTAATAAGGTAAATACTCCATCAGGTACAATAGTAAATCTATCTGGTTTTTGGAGTGCATTCATTCATACTCCAGAACTTTAGTGCTGGAGTACATGCTAAACATGGAGCATAAATTGGCCGCCAAGGATTCAAGCAAAACCAAGAGAAAATACTTTCTCTGGGTTTCAGTCCCTGGTGGGTTGAGGCCTGATGCTGTATTTGAGTTGCATTTAAACTATAACTGCAGTATCAGTGCAAAGTCAAAAATGCATATAAAACGAAATGCAGTACAGGATGATTGAGAATGACATTGGTTACCTCTTCTTAAATTGCAGTAAAGTACCGTCCCTCAGTAGCCTTGCTAAGATTAGGAGTAATTCACATCTAAGTGCATCACTCTTTTCCTGGGTTTCTTAATTTAAGCTTTATTCAGCATGCTTAACTGGTTGACAGATGAGAAGGGAGGTCCTCTTCCTGGAGGTTGGCAGGGGGGGGGGGGGGGGGGGCACCTTGTCATGCAGCAGGATATCCCTCTGCTTCTTGTTCCCCCGCTTTCCTCTAACCACCACTCCTCCTCTGATAAGCCACCCTCTTGACCTCATTGTCTTCAAGTCCACAGCACGCTGGAGGATCGTGTAATAGACCACCACATTGGAGTGCACCATCTGTCTAATCGGGTCTAAAATTACATTTTTGGAAGCTCGATGGCCTGCATATTGGCCCTAGTGAACAATGTATTGGTTGTATCTCTTCTGTGCCTCTGACTGGGGCTCTTGTCATCCAGGATCCACCCCTCACACTTTGAGGTGCAAGTAAAGATCTGAGGCAGCCTGGACTGGTGGTGGATGAAGATGTTGTGACAGCTGCCCGGAAAATGCATGTGCACATGATGAAAGCTCTTGTTGCGATTGCAGACCAATTGGACTAGAGGGAGTGGAAACCCTTCTTGTTGATGGATCTCATTGGCTGTTTTCTGGGTACATTGATGACTATATGGGTGCAGTCATGATTTCCCTCACCTGGGGGAATCCAGTGATGGAGGTGAAATCCAATTTGTTCAGCCCTTGAGACTGTGTCTGTCATCACTGAATATGCTGTCCTGCTCTGGCAAAGTGGGCTTCATTGACCAAGATGCAGTGGTCTGTATCAGTTTGCAAAATACTGCTAAGATACACAGCTAATCCTTGAAAGGAGCCAGAAGTAAAGAAGTTCAAGAACACCGTGACTTTGGATGGCTACTGGTGGGACATGGAGAAGAGGGCTGCACGGTCTTCAGCGGTGTGGGCACAAATGTCAGTGACCAACTGCCTGGAGAGTTGTAGTCTCCTACAGTGCTTCAGCAGTACATTCTGTGTTGAGGGTCTGGCCTCCATTGCCTTCCTGCCCTTCATCCCTCTTCCATACTCTACTGATACTCAGAGTTCCACTTCTATGGTGGGCTTGGCATTCTTCACCTCGGGCTCAAAATCTCATAGAATTCATAGAATTTACAGTGCAGAAGGAGGCCATTCGGCCCATCGAGTCTGCACCGGCTCTTTGAAAGAGCACCCGACCCAAGACCACACCTCCACCCTATCCCCATAACCCAATAACACCACCCAACACTAAGGGCAATTTTGGACACTAAGGGCAATTTAGCATGGCCAATCCACCTAACCTGCACATCTTTGGACTGTGGGAGGAAACCGGAGCACCCGGAGGAAACCCACGCACACACGGGGAGAACGTGCAGACTCCGCACAGACAGTGACCCAAGCCGGGAATCGAACTTGGGACCCTGGAGCTGTGAAGCAATTGTGCTAACCACCATGCTACCGTGCTGCCCAAATCTGACGGATGTTCCCTCAATGCCAGCTGCAGCTTCCATTTTAGGCAGATGGGTGTCCTATTGTGATTAGCAACCTTGCACCCTGCTCTTCCGGCTTCACGATGCAGAGGGTTGATGACCCCTTTAATATCCAAATGCGGAGTGCCCACTCTCCCTGCCACCTACGCAGTGCTAAGAGCACTTAGTTGCAAATGCCAAACACTCCTTTGCCCTGCTGACCCTCTGTAGGGCTGGGATGATGCTTTGGGGAACCTTGACTGCTCCCCATGCCTGTTTAGAAACTGTCATCAAAACAAACCTGTTGGACTTTAACCTGATGTTGTAAGACTTTGTACTGTGCTCACCCCAGTCCAACGCCGGCATCTCCACATCATGGCTACCATCAACACCGCAAACTGCCGGCTCAAAGTGGAGAGGATCGCCAGGAAGATCGCGCATATAGACACTGACATTAAGTTTCTACAAAGATGCAAGAAAGCAGACAAGATCCCGAAAGGGCTACAGATCACAAACCCACTCAAGTCGACCTACAACACAGACTTTGCTGAGAGACTCTGCCGTCGCACCTCTCTCACACTCCTCAACCACCTCGTCCGCCAGCTCTACAGCAGACGACGCAACCTGGAAACCAAGATAGAGGCCATATTCTCAACTTGCGCTCAGGATGCAGCAGATCTGTTGCGGAACACCGCCAAACAGATGAGACAACAATACTATGCCACCTATATGCATACCAAGAACAGAAAGCTTGAGAAACTTGGCATCACCACCGGCAGCAACCAAGCCACCCCCGGTGTCACAGTAGAAAACAATACAGGGAAATCTATTGTCAACTTGTCAGACTACACCCTTCAACCAGACGAAATCGAAGTCCTCAGCAGAGGGCTCAATTTCTGCACCACCACCAAAATGGACCCCATCAGTCTCGCGGCAGACACGGAGGAATTCATCAGGCGAATGAGGCTCTGGGAATTCTTCCACAGACCCCAAGAGGCCAACAGCGAACCCAAGCAGACTACCAATGAACCGGAACAGCAGACCGAGAGATCTGCGGTGCGGCAACCGAAGAGGAAAGAGTCGAATTGGACCCCTCCGGAAGGCCGCTGCCTTAGACTCGACATGTATGCTCAAGCCGTCAGGAGTCGCGTCAATGCCAGATTCATCAGTCGCATTCACAAGACAGCCCCGAACGTCACCCAAGCACAACGCAATGCCATCCGCGCTCTCAAGACCAACCGCAGCATCGTCATCAAACCAGCAGACAAAGGGGGGGCCACTGTCATACTGAACAGAACGGACTACTGCAAAGAAGTATACCGACAACTGAACAACCAAGAACACTACAGACAGTTACCCGCAGATCCGACCAAGGAACACATCCGCCAACTTAACAGACTGATCAAGACCTTGGACCCAGATCGTCAGAGCACCCTACGTGCTCTCATCCCATGTACTCCCCGCATTGGAGATCTCTACTGCCTCCCGAAAATACATAAGGCCAACACACCAGGCCGCCCTATCGTTTCAGGCAATGGGACCCTGTGTGAGAACCTCTCTGGCTACATCGAGGGCATCTTGAAACCCATCGTACAAGGTACACCCAGCTTCTGTCGCGACACGACGGACTTCCTACAGAAACTCAGCACCCATGGACCAGTTGAACCAGGAACATTCCTCGTCACAATGGACGTCTCGGCACTCTACACCAGCATCCCCCATGACGACGGCATTGCTGCAACAGCCTCAGTACTCAACACCGACAGCTGCCAATCTCCAGACGCAATTCTGCAACTCATCCGCTTCATTCTGGATCACAACGTCTTCACCTTCGACAACAAGTTCTTCATCCAGACGCACGGAACAGCCATGGGGACCAAATTCGCACCCCAATACGCCAACATCTTTATGCACAAGTTTGAACAGGACCTACTCACCGCACAGGACCTTCAACCGACGTTATACACCAGATACATCGATGACATTTTTTTCCTTTGGACCCACGGCGAAGAATCACTGAAACGACTACACGATGACATTAATAAGTTCCATCCAACCATCAGACTCACCATGGACTACTCTCCAAAATCAGTTGCATTCTTGGTCACACTCGTCTCCATCAAGGACGGTCACCTCAGCACTTCGCTTTACCGCAAACCCACGGATAACCTCATGATGCTCCACTTCTCCAGCTTCCACCCTAAACACATTAAAGAAGCCATCCCCTATGGACAAGCGCTCCGTATACACAGGATCTGCTCAGACGAGGAGGAGCGTAACAGACATCTACAGACGTTGAAAGATGCCCTCGTACGAACAGGATATGGCACTCGACTCATCGATCGACAGTTCCAACGCGCCACAGCGAAAAACCGGACCGACCTCCTCAGAAGACAAACATGGGACACAACCGACAGAATACCCTTCGTCGTCCAGTATTTCCCCGGAGCGGAGAAACTACGTCATCTTCTTCACAGCCTTCAACACGTCATTGATGACGATGAACATCTTGCCAAGGTCATCCCCACACCCCCACTAACAAAGAACAAAGAACAAAGAAATGTACAGCACAGGAACAGGCCCTTCGGCCCTCCAAGCCTGTGCCGACCATACTGCCCGACTAAACTACAATCTTCTACACTTCCTGGGTCCGTATCCTTCTATCCCCATCCTATTCATATATTTGTCAAGATGCCCCTTAAATGTCCCTATCGTCCCTGCTTCCACTACCTCCTCCGGTAGTGAGTTCCAGGCACCCACTACCCTCTGCGTAAAAAACTTGCCTCGTACATCTACTCTAAACCTTGCCCCTCTCACCTTAAACCTATGGCCCCTAGTAATTGACCCCTCTACCCTGGGGAAAAGCCTCTGACTATCCACTCTGTCTATGCCCCTCATAATTTTGTATACCTCTATCAGGTCGCCCCTCAACCTCCTTCGTTCCAGTGAGAACAAACCGAGTTTATTCAATCGCTCCTCATAGCTTATGCCCTCCATACCAGGCAACATTCTGGTAAATCTCTTCTGCACCCTCTCTAAAGCCTCCACATCCTTCTGGTAGTGTGGCGACCAGAATTGAACACTATACTCCAAATGTGGCCTAACTAAGGTTCTATACAGCTGCAACATGACTTGCCAATTCTTATACTCAATGCCCCGGCCAATGAAGGCAAGCATGCCGTATGCCTTCTTGACTACCTTCTCCACCTGTGTTGCCCCTTTCAATGACCTGTGGACCTGTACTCCTAGATCTCTTTGACTTTCAATACTCTTGAGGGTTCTACCATTCACTGTATATTCCCTACCTGCATTAGCCCTTCCAAAATGCATTACCTCACATTTGTCCGGATTAAACTCCATCTGCCATCTCTCCGCCCAAGTCTCCAGACAATCTAAATCCTGCTGTATCCTCAGACAGTCCTCATCGCTATCCGCAATTCCACCAACCTTTGTGTCGTCTGCAAACTTACTAATCAGACCAGTTACATTTTCCTCCAAATCATTTATATATACTACAAAGAGCAAAGGTCCCAGCACTGATCCCTGTGGAACACCACTGGTCACAGCCCTCCAATTAGAAAAGCATCCCTCCATTGCTACCCTCTGCCTTCTATGGCCTAGCCAGTTCTGTATCCACCTTGCCAGTTCACCCCTGATCCCGTGTGACTTCACCTTTTGTACTAGTCTACCATGAGGGACCTTGTCAAAGGCCTTACTGAAGTCCATATAGACAACATCTACTGCCCTACCTGCATCAATCATCTTAGTGACCTCCTCTAAAAACTCTATCAAGTTAGTGAGACACGACCTCCCCTTCACAAAACCGTGCTGCCTCTCACTAATACGTCCATTTGCTTCCAAATGGGAGTAGATCCTGTCTCGAAGAATTCTCTCCAGTAATTTCCCTACCACTGAAGTAAGGCTCACCGGCCTGTAGTTCCCGGGATTATCCTTGCTACCCTTCTTAAACAGAGGAACAACATTGGCTATTCTCCAGTCCTCCGGGACATCCCCTGAAGTCTTGCCTTCAAACAACCGCGCAACCTCAAACGAACCATTGTTTGCAGCAAACTACCCAGTCTTCAGAACAGTGACCACGACACCACACAACCCTGCCATGGCAATCTCTGCAAGACGTGCCAGATCATTGACATGGATACCACTAATACACGTGAGAACACCACCCACCAGGTACGCGGTACATACTCGTGCGACTCGGCCAACGTTGTCTACCTCATACGCTGCAGGAAAGGATGTCCCGAAGCGTGGTACATTGGCGAGACCATGCAGACGCTGCGACAACGAATGAACGGACATCGCGCAACAATCACCAGGCAGGAATTTTCCCTTCCAGTCGGGGAACACTTCAGCAGTCAAGGGCATTCAGCCTCTGATCTCCGGGTAAGCGTTCTCCAAGGCGGCCTTCAGGACCCGCGACAACGCAGAATCGCCGAGCAGAAACTTATAGCCAAGTTCCGCACACATGAGTGCGGCCTCAACCGGGACCTGGGATTCATGTCACATTACATTCAACCCCCACCATCTGGCCTGTGAAATCCTACCAACTGTCCTGGCTTGATACAATTCACACCTCTTTAACCTGGGATTACCCCATCTCTGGATCTGTAAAGATTTAATCACCTGCTAATGCTCGCATTCCTAGCATTGTTTGGCATCTTTGAATTTGTCTATATATGTGTTTCTGGATCAGACCTCTTCATTCACTTGAGGAAGGAGCAGCGCTCCGAAAGCTAGTGACATCGAAACAAACCTGTTGGACTTTAACCTGGTGTTGTAAGACTTCGTACTGTGTTTAGAAACTGATAGCTTCTGAAACCAGTGCAATCCTATAAATATTACAATTTCATCTTTCAACATGCTCATAAGAGCATTTTGGCTAGCTTAATTGACCTCAATTAAGAGGAGAGTAGGAATCCTGTCCTGCCCTCCCCTGACCTTAATGATCTAGTAATTATTGCCGCAACACGGGTTGGTAATTGACCTGCTGCCTAGCACCAATATTTTTCAGCCTTCCACTCTTGCCTCCGTTCCCATCTTCGGAGAGCCCTGAAAATTCAGTCCCGCATTTCAAAATCAATTTCCAAAACATTGGCAGTTTAAAACGTTCTATCACGTAAACAATGTAGTGTACGCGTGTTTGTTTTTGTGTAGAAAGGTGAAAGCAATTTGCCTTGTGTGCTAATTCTAGATCTACTGTCAGGTTATTGGCTGCACAGCAAATAACAGACTAAAAGAATCCGTATCAGCGGATAACGTTTGAGTAAACTGTAACTTTCCACGTGGCTCACTGAATAATAATAATAATATTGATGCATTGCTTTTATTTGAAAGCAAGTTGGGCATTGAGCATAATACTACTTTTTTTTAAAAACAAACCCAGTTGTTTGTACAAGTGGGAAACATAGAATCGTAGAACTTTACAGCATGAAAGGACATCATTCAGCCCATCATGCCCACACTGTCTGGCAAGTGGCCAACTAGTCTAATCCCACTTTCAAGCTCTTGGTCTATAGTCTAGTAGATTATGGTATTTAAAGTGGATATTCAGATACTTTAAAAATGTTATTATGCTATCTACCTAAACTAACCTTTTCAACGAATGACTTCCAGATCCCTTTAACCCTCTGGATGCTTTGTAACATTGCCCGACTCCACCCCTGCCTAGGGTTTTCTGCTCCTGAAACCCTCATTCACGCCTTTTCTACCTTTTGTCCATTCCGACTCTCCTGAAGGTCCTCCCATCTTTCACCCTCTATAAACTTGAGGCAATAAAACTTCTGCCTGTATTCTAATTTGCTTCAAGCCCCGTTCACCTATCAACCCTGTGTTTGTTGACCTACATTGGCTCCTGGTTCAGCAACATCCCTTTTTAAGGAAAAAGTTCATCTTTGCTTTCAAAATCCTCTACCGCATCACTCTCCCCACCATTGTAACCTCCTCTAGTCTTACAATTTTCCAAAATATCTTCTCTCATCCAATTCTGCCTTTTGTGCATTCCTAATTTTATTGCTCCATTTTATTGCAGCCATGTCTTCAGCTGCCAATGACCTAAGTTTTGGAATTTCCTTTTCAACCCTCTGTCTTTCTTTTCCCTCTCTGTAGCAGCTCTTTAAAACCTATCTTTGACCAGCTTCTGATCATCTGCTGTAATATCTCTTCATGTGCCTCAGTATCAATGTTTGCTAACGCTTCTGTGGAACGTTTTATTACATTGGGTGCTCTGGTTTCCTCCCAAAGTCCAAAGATGTGGAGGTTAGATGGATTGGCCATGCTAAATTGACCTTAGTGTCCAAAAAGGTTAGGTGGGGTTATGGGGATAGGGTGGAGGTGTGGGCTTGGGTAGGGTGCTCTTTCCAAGGGCTGGTGCAAACTCGATGGGCCGAATGGCCCCCTTCTGCACTGTGGATTCTATGATTAAAGATGCTATTACTTATACTGGGGGCGCGATTCTCCGCTCCCGCGCTGAAGTGCCCATGCCGTCGAGGTTCACGACGGCGCGAAACGGCCCCTATCCCGACCGATTCAGGGCCCGATAATGGGCTAGGAGCGGGGCCGCGTCATTTACACGCGCCAGGCCTTGTTGCCACGTAAAGGCCGGCGCCGCATAACTGGCGTCACCCGCGCATGCGGGGGTTGGCCGGCGTCACCCGCGCATGCATGGTTGCCGTCCTCTCCGAGTCCGCCCCGCAAGAAGATGTCAGACGGATCTTGCGGGGCTGCAGAAGAAAGAAAGTCCTCCTTCAGAGAGGACGGCCCGACGATCGGTGGGCACCGATCGCGGGCCAGACCCCATTTGAGGCCCCCCCCCCCCCCCCCCCCCCCCCCCGGGTGCAGGATCCCCCACCCCCCCCGCAGGCCGCCCCCCCCCCCCAGTGTTCCCGCGTGTTCCCGCCGGCCGCGACCAGGTGTGGACAGCGCCGGGGGGAACCCGCCGTTTTGGCCTGGCTGCTCGGCCCATCCGGGCCTGAGAATACCAGGGGTGCTGGAGAATCGCCATTTTGGGTGTCTCGGGCGATTCTCCGGCCTGTGCAGCGCAGAACTTGACGGGGCCGTTCTCGCCGCTTGGGAGAATCGCGGGAGGGCGTCGGACCGGCGTCGGGGGAAATTTTGGCGACCCCGGCGATTCTCCCAAACGGCGCGGGAGCAGAGAATCCCGCCCATGGTACTTTTTAAACTTTTACCAGCATAAAATTAACAACCAGGCATGACAGAAATACTATGATGTGATCTTTCTGTACATGTAGGAGGATGTGCTATATAAACTTATTATGTATTATAGCAATGAACTTAATTTATTTTGTCAGTTAGTATATTTAATTGATAAATTTGTAGAACCGATGGCTGGAAAGAGGACTATTGGGTAGCCACCATTTACTAATTTAATGTTAATTTCAGTTGTGGAAAGTACTTTAGTTTTGAAATCCACAAAACCTATATGGAGTTTGGAAAAGGATACAGAAGGTCCATTGGGTCTTGGATGTACAGACCAACCCCTGCAAATGTAGCTTTCTGTAGTTTGTTTTTTTAATTTGTTGACTTGGCAAGTTACTGTGTGCTTACAAATTTTGCGTATGTAGCTTTTTTATGTATTTGAACATTAGTTTGTCATTATAGGGATTTCCCTGATGGAAAGTTTGAAAAACACTAATCTGGTGTGGGGTGGGGGGGGGGGGGGGGGGGGGGGAACAGGCCCTGAAACAATAAGGGAAATTGCATACATCATCTTGCTCTTAGTCAGCCAAAATGCTTTCTGTACTAGGTTGAAAATGTGCCAAATAATATGCGGACTGAGTCAATTGAAAGAGACAACAGATGAGAGGAATGTCTACAGTGTGTAAAAATATGTAGACAGTACAGTTCTAGTATAACAACTTTCAGTTGTTATAGCAACAAGTCACTGCAAAACAGCTTACTAAATTAGTAATGAGATTGGGTGTAACGTAAGCATAGCGCCGGCACACTTGTACCAGTACTTAAGCAACTTGCATCCGGTGCTGATCTTTCTTTCTCTCTTTCAGCCTAAAATGCCCAATGTATGATTGAGAGGGATAAATGGCGTCTAAAGTGACGGATGCTATAGTGTGGTATCAAAAAAAGGTAAGTAAAGTTTTAAAAATTTTGTCTTGACGTTTTGGCATTATTTACACATACTCCTGAGAGGAGCTGACACAAATGTTTGGTTCTGTTCCACATTTCTAATGTGTTTGTTGTACAATACTCTGACCTACAGTGACGGAAAGCCAGGAGATTATGGAATATGAGTAGGCCATTCAGCTCCTCGAGCCGATTCCATCATTAAATTAGATCATGGCTGATCTATATCTCAATTCTTTTTACCTGGCTTATATGAGAGAAAAATTGGCATTTTAGACATGTGATGTTCACATATATGTGTAGCAGTTTGGCATGCAGATTGATCTTTTAGCTGCTTGTTCGTATTTTTCATTTTTGTCTCCTGTTCATAACCAGCAACACTTTTGATTGATCCAGCAAGCAACATTTTGTCTGATTCAAAACAATCAATCTATGAACTCCAGTGTTAGCTAATTTGTGCTACTGTTCTGACAATCTTTAGAGACAGCAGCAGCAGTATGGCCTGAAACAAGATTATGATCGGAGATAAAAACAGAAAATGTTGGAAAAATGTAGCAGGTCTACACGACCAGAAGTAGACCACTCGGCCCCTCCAGCCTGCTCCACCATCCAATAAAATCATGGCGGATTTATTAGTGCATTGAGTCCACACACTCATCTACTCAAAACCTTTGATTCTCTTGCCTAAAGAGAATCTATCTACCTTGCCTTAAAAATGTTCATTGACTGGTGATGTACTACATCTCCAATCCCATTTCTGGACTCAATTTCCTAATATCTCCCTCACATAACACAAAGATTTCATGGACAGAAGACAAAGAGAATGTTAATGGCTGTGTTAAAGACTAAGGAAGGTATGAATAGTGGCATAAAGGTCAAATAGCAGAACAAGGATCAGCAACCTGTGAAAGCAAAACATAACAATGAGTTAGAGCATGTTCCTGTGAGGAAAGGCGGTTTGGAGGAAAAATGTTTTGAAAACAAGATCAAAATGGAGGACAGAGTTCATGGTCTGACATTGTTGGAACTCAATGTTAAGTTCAGAAGGCTGTAAAATGCCTACTCAGAAGATGAAGTACTGTTCCTCCAGTTTGTGTTGGACTTCATTGGAACATTGCAGCAGGCAAAGGACTGAAATGTAGGCATGAGAACAAGATGGCGAATTGAAATGGCAAGTCACAGGAAGGTCGGGGTCATGCTTGCGGACTAAGTAAAGTGTTCTACAAAGCGACACACCCCTTTCCACCCCTTCCAGTCCTCCTGACCCCATCCCTTCTTCTAATCCCAGCTCTTGTCGTGTATCCACTTTACCCTCTGACTCTTCCCGCTCTAAGATCCTGAACATTCCGTGCTCAGCAGGATTCAGTTTCTTCCCCCAACGCTCTTACTTCACTGAATCTCTGGTTTGGCATGATGTTGACCTTTTCTTTGTTTTGTAGCAGAAGGGACGTCTGTAATTTGTTCTTATCTTTGCTTTCACAGCACGGACCCTTGTTCTGCTATCAACACTTTTTGCTAGCTGACCTTTAGGCCACTGTTAGCACCTTCCTTTGTCTTTAACACTATCATTAACACTTCATTTCTCTTGTGTCCATGACATCTTTGTCCAAGCTCACCTGAGCTCCCACCTATCCCAGACCTTCTATTTTGCTCCACCTGCTTCACCCCCTCTCTGTAATAGTATAAAACCCATTGAATTTCTATCTCTCTTCAGCTCTGGAGAAGAGTCAGATGGATTCAAAACATTAACTCTGTTTCTCTCTCCACCGATGCTTCCAGACCTGCTGAGTTTTTCCAGTATTTTATGTTTTGTTTCAGATTTCCAGAATCCACAGTATATTGCCTTATTATTATCAGAGATGTCTCTTTCAACTTTTCAATGCCATTTCTTTAAACTAGACGCGAAGTCTATATGCAAGAACTATGGATTGCAAGCATGTTTCCAAAGAGAATCCAAAATGAATTATATTTCCAGGGCCTGCTCCACACACTTATTACAGTCTATATCAATATATCAATGTAGTCCTTTGGGATATTGTTATGTTAAAGGTTTTATATAAATGCAAGTTTTAGTTGTTGGAATTAAACTGAGGAGAGTGCATGTCAGGCACTGGGGTCTACTTCGAGCATGTTTACTCAGTAATGTTGGTCACAATTACATTGATTAAGTTAGACCCCGAGTGGGCAGAATGGTGGCGCAATTGGTTAGCACTGCGGCCTCACAGTGCAGAGGTCCCAGGTTCGATCCCGGCTCTGGGTCATTGTCCATGTGGAGTTTGCACATTTTCCTGGTGTTTGCGTGGGTTTTGCCCCCACAACCCAAAAATGTGCAAGCTAGGTGGATTGGCCAAGCTAAATTGCCCCTTAATTGGAAAAAATGAATTGGGTACTCTAAATTTAAAAAAAAAGAAGTTAGTCCCTGAGTGCAGATATTCTGACAGCTATTTTCCAGTCCTGGCGGAGTAATTTTTTTCATTCCAGTATACCCTTGCTACACCCAAATATTAGTCAACCATCTGCAAATATGAATCATTAAATTTTCCATTACTGTAACTAAGCAATTTAAATATGTATGGAGGCAACCTATTTTCTAAGTGATTGTTGTAGACATACACCTTGAACCAAGGTCTAAGGGCAGCATGCTAGTGCAGTGTTAGCGCTGCTGCCTCACGGCGCCGAGGATCCAGGTTCGATCCCGGCTCTGGGTCAATGTCCGAGTGGAGTTTGCACATTCTCCCCATGTCTGCGTGGGTTTCGCCCCCACAATCCAAAAATGTGCAGGGTAGGTGGATTGGCCACGCTAAATTGCCCCTTCATTGTGAAAAATGAATTGGGTACTCTAAATTTATTTTTTTTAAGAACCAAGTGTAGATCCAATCAGACAGTTCTGTAATATTTATTTCACATCTACTGGATTAGTTACTGAAATAAAGTTTTTATGTGTAGAATTGTTGTGTAAATAATGCATAGCTCCTGATTACAGTTTTTTTATCCAAGTGATGTTTAAAAACGGGATGCGGGCATCGCTGGATAGGCCAGCATTTATTGTCCATCCCTAGTTGCCCTTCAGAAGGTGGTGTCAGCTGCCTTCTTGAACCGCTGCAGTCCCTGAGATAGGGAGGCAGTGGCATAGTGGTACTGTTCTGGACTAGTAAACCAGAGACCTAGAGTGCTGCTCTTGGGGATCCAGGTTCAAATCTCGACACTGCAGATAATTAAATTTGAATTCAATAAAAGCCTGGAATTAAAGTCTAATGACCATGAAACCATTGTCGATTGTTGCAAAAATCCATCTGATTCACTAATGTCCTTTACGGAATGAAATCTGCTGTCCTTACCTAGAATGGCCTACATGTGACTCCAGACCGACAGCAATGGGGTTGACTCTTAACTGTCCCCTCAAGGGCAAGTTGGGATGAGCAATAAATGCTGGCACAGCCTGCGACGGCCACGTCCCTAAAACAAATAAAAAATAAAGGTACACCATTGTGTTGGAGGGAGGGAGGGAGTTCCAGGATTTTGCCCCAGTGACAGTGAAGGAACAGTGATACATTTCCAAGTCAGGGTGGTGAATGACTTGGAGGGAAATCCCCAGGTGATGGGGTTCCCAGATATCTGCTTCTCTTGTCCTTCTAGATGGTCGTGGTTGTGGGTTTGGAAAGTGCTGTTGAAGGAATCTTGGCGAGTTCCTGCAGTGACTGAGATGATTGACCTCCAACCACAACCACCTTCTTTTCTGCCAGGTATGACTCCAACCAGCAGAGAGTTTTCACCCTGATTCTCATTGACTCTAGTTTAGCTAGGGCTCCTTGATGCCATACTGTCAAATGCTACGTTGGTGTCAAGGGCAGTCACTCTCACCTCTGACATTCAGCTCTTTTGTCCATGTTGGAACCAAGGCTGTAACGGGGCCAGGAGCTGAGTGACCCTGGCAGACCCAAAATGAGAGTCCGTGAGCAGGTTATTGCTGAGTAAGTGCCGTTTGATAGCACTGTTGATGACTCAGTCCATCATTTTGATGCTGATGGGGAATATATTGATAGGGCGGCAATCGGGTGAGTTGGATTTGTCCTGTTTCTTATGCACAGGACACACCTAGGCAATTGTCCATATTGCCAGATAGATGTCAGTGTTGCAGCTGTACTGGAACAGCTTGGCTGGGGATGGGACAAATTCTGGAGCACAAGTCTTCAGTACTACTGCTGGAATATTGTCAGGGCCCAAAGCCTTTGCAATACCCAGCACCTTCACCTGTTTCTTGATATCACGTGGAGTGAATCGTATTGGCTGAAGACTGACATCTGTGATGCTGGAGACCTCCGGAGGAGACTGAGAAGGATCATCCACTCGGCATTTCTGGCTGAAGTGTTTGTGTGGAATTGCTTAGCTCTATTATTTGCTGCTTATGCTGTTTGGCACACATGTAGTCCTGTGTTGTAGCTTCACCAAGTCGACACCTAATTTTTTGGCATGCTCTCCTGCACTCTTCACAGAACTAAGGTTGATCGCCTGGCTTGGTGGTAAGGGTAGAATGGGGGATATGCCAGGCCATGAAGTTGCAGATTGTGCTTGAATACAATTCTGCTTCTGCTGATGGCCCATTGCGCTTCATGGATGCCCAGTATTGAGTTGCTAGATCTGTTCTGAATTCATCCCATTTAGCACGGTGGTTGTGCCGAAGTCATGACTTTATCTCCACAAGGTCTGTGCGGTGGTCACTTCTACCAATATGTCATGGACATGCATCTACAGCAGACAGGTTTGGTGAGGATGAAGCCAAGTATGTTTTTCCCTCTTTTTGGTTCCCTTACCACCTGCTGCAGTCTAGCAACTAAGTCCTTTAGGACATGGCCAACTCGGTCTGTGGTGGTACTACCGAGCCACTCTTGGTAATGGACATTGAAGTACCCCACCCAGAGCATATTCTGCGCTCTAGCCACCCTCCGTGCTTCCTTCAAGTGATGTTCAATATGGAGTAGTGCTGATTCATCAGCTGATTGTGGCCGGTTCGTGTTACGTGATTACATGGCAAATGTCAGCAGGCTATCCAACTGTACAGGTCATCTCATGAGGTTACCTAATGGACAGCACGATAACACAGTGGTTAGCATTGTTGCTTCATAGCTCCAGGGACTCTGGTTCGATTCCCAGCTTGGGCCACATCTGTGCGGAGACTGCACGTTTTCCCCGAGTCTGTGTAGGTTTCCTCCGGGTGCTCCGGTTTCCTCCCACAAGTCCCAAAATACGTGCTTGTTAGGTGAATTGAACGTTCTGAATTTTTCCTCCATGTACCCGAACAGGCGCTGTAATGTGGCGCTAGGGGATTTTCACAGTAACTTCATTGCAGTGTTAATGTAAGCCTACTTGTGACACCAATGAAGATTATTATTATTATTATTGAAACATATGATTCTGAGAGGACTTGATAGGGTAGGTAGTGAGGGGATGTTTTATCTTGGGGGAGTCTAGGGGGACACCGTTTAAATCATTATAGTGAAGTTCAATTCAGACATTGCTAAAACATGTACACTCACTAGAACGGTGACTGGATAACAATCAGATTTGGGAATATTGCCAGATTTTCCTTGGCCGGCAGCCATAAAGGCAGAATCCTCAATTGTTGCTTCAGCTAATTTGGTATTGGCTGGGGAATTGAACCAAAGAGCTTTGGTTTTCTATAACTTAGTTGTAGATCACAGTCGCAAATTAATCCGTAGTTCTGACTTGTGCTTACAGTTTCTGTAGCTTGCTGTTTCTGTAGCTTGCTGTACATGATCTGATATCATGATGACATCTGTGGAAGAACGTTTTATTACCTCCCAGAGATCTAATCATACAATTTACCTTTTCATTTCATGATTATTGTTTGACTAGTGCTTGAGTAAAGTTCTAAAGTGTCATTTTAATAAACAAATAAATAATTTTATTGGTGTAGATGTGCCTTTATGATAGCAATTCTACTTCACTCATTTACAATGTCAGAAAATACCTACACACCATCAGTGTGCAGTCAGAGTGGCACAAATGAATGAGGTATATATGACGTGTTCTATCCTGGAGGTAATTGGGCTTGCAGTAACTTGTCAACTAGTGTATGATTTGAACTCTTTTTGTAAGCTTTGACAGAACACATGGCACGGACAAATCTCTTGTTTTAAAAAAAATTTAGAGTACCCAATTATTCTTTTCCAATTAAGAGGCAATTTAGCGTGGCCAATCCACTTACCCTGCACATCTTTGGGTTGTGGGGGTGAGACCCACACAGGCAGGGGGAGAATGTGCAAACTCCACATGGACAGTGACCCGGGGCCGGGATCGAACCCTGGTCCACAGCACCATAGGCAGCAGTGCTGATCAATGTGCCACCATGCCGCCTTGGACAAGTCTCTTGTTAGCCTGTCAGCCAGATCATTGGTGAATCTGTCCCTGTCCCTACCTCTGGAATGGGATTGATTCTTTTTTAAATGCGTTGGGAAGTGTAGGTGCTTTCCCATTGCAAAATCACTTTAGGAATAAATATAAGATTCTCTTTAGAGCAACATTAAACTGTTATCTCTTGTTTCAGTTTTAAAATATTTTTACGTAGAGATATGTGTCGGAACTCTCGGGTTTGTCAGACATGGTGGCCATGATTCTCTGTTCGGGAGATTATGTTCTCCTGCCGGATTTGAATCGCAGGATCCGGGCAGATGAAATTCAGGTGATGCAAAGGCACGCTGCCCACGTGCAGCCCAAGCGATTCCCAGCCCCACACTGGCATCTGATTTGCTGCGGTTGGGATTTGTGTAAAAAAGCCTCACAAGCTGGAGCAGCCTTTAAGCACTCCATTCACCACAGACTGTCATTCCAACCAAGAAGTTGGCTGTACACCGACCAGCGCCCTGTTACCGTGAGTCGGAGATGGACCAAATGCTGGAACCATTGTGGAGGGGAGAGGCACCCTCTTATTATTATTGCAACATATGATTCTGAGAGGACTTGATAGGGTACGTAGTGAGGGGATGTTTTGTCTTTGGGAGACTCATGCCCGCCCTTCTCAACAATGATTGAAATGAGCTGGCTGAGGCTATTGGTGCTGGCAGCCTCACCAGACGGACCGACACGCAATGTAGAAAGAAGATCCCTCTTCAGGGCTTTTCGGGTGAGTCACCACCTCTGTGCCCCTGGCATCACACTCGTCCCTCACTTCTTACATCAGCCCCCAATCCCCAAGAGGCCACCAACAAGTCATTCCCCGCTATTTCCTGAAGTCCAGGCATACATCTCCAGCAAGCCTGAATTTGAGAGATTTCTTTCCTTCTTGCTCCCTCTCAACAGACATGGTGTCGGGGCCCCTCTTGTAAATACATGCAGCAATTCAGGCCCGCGTGACTCCCGCCTGAGAGGGGTGGAGCATCGGGGTCCAGTCATTAACCGTAATTAAATCCATGCAAATCATGGTTTTGCATGGGCCACTGGGTCAGGGAGTGTACCTCGAAGCCACCGTCAGTGGGGGACCAGAGAATTGCTCTTGGTGCCAATCCAGAATAAAACTGGATAAATCTAACCTGGCCAATTAGGGTCTTGCTGTCTTAATCCAATCAGTAAAGTGATAGAAGAAACCATGAAAACCACCATAAAGTGACACCCATTTATTTAACCTTCTCCCCAATAATCAGCTCATGTTCCCCTAGAAATGCTCAACTCCAGACCTCATCACAGCCTACATCTAGAATGAATAAATGATTGCCAGAGAACAAATAATAGTAGATGCACTCAAAATCCAGGCAGCTCTTGGCTGAGTTGGCACCAATGAGTCCTAGGGAAATTGAGGTCCATATAGGTCAGTGGTTGGGCACATTCCTGATATAAAGGAAGATTTAATGTGCTGGTCAGATGCCCCAATGCAGCTTCATGCTTGTGTGACCCTTAGTCCTAGGTCAGGAGTGAGACTGCTTGCTCCACTTTCAGTTCCATTTAAGGTAGGAGCTCATTTATATTAATGTTGGGGCTGTCAAGTAACCGGCAACAGCCATCTCAAAATAAGAGGGAACTTGCACAATTTTTTTTTTTTCTTCAATGGCACTACCATCATTGAGACCCCCACCATTAGCTTGGGAGTCACCACTGCTGAAGTAGATCAGCCGTTTCAACATAATGGCTACAAGAGCAGTGCAGAGGTTGGAAATCTTATGACAAATAACTCAATTCCTGACCTTTTAAAGCCCTTCCACTATCTACAAAAGCTTGTTGGCAGTGTGACTGAATACTCACCAGTCACCTGGATGGGTTCAGGCATAACACTCAGAAAGCTTAATACATTTAGAATAGAATAGTTCACTTGATTGTTGGAATGATCCATCTGAAGATTGAAAATAACCGTTGACAGTAAGGCAATCTATCCTTCTTCATTCCAGCATGGAATGAAGGTTGACTGAATACCACCGAGAAGGAAGAACTATAGCAAAAAAAGTGCTCCTATTGGGATGAAACGGAAGCCTAAACCGAGGCAGACATACTAAAACTAAGAGATTTACTATCCTTCGAAAATAATTCTGAGCATCCATGCTTATTGAGAGGTCACTTTTTCCAGGTAACGTCTGGGATTTCACATTATAGCAGCTGGTGTCCTTTGCTTACTGGAGCCGCTTGAATAGGGAGCGCTTGAAGTGCATGGTCGTTTAAGCTGGGAACAGCCTTAGATGTGTCCAGTGCTTTCAGCTGGTTCTTTGAAATTACCTGGATTGAACTGACCTGGCTTGATTCTTTCATCTGTAATGGTGTGAACCTTGGGAGAAGATTGAACAGGATAATTACTATTTCCTAATTAAGACTTTGTCCTCAGTAAAACTTGCGAGGAATCCGTATTCACAAAATCTGGATTCTTTTGCACATGTATTACATGTTATGAATGCTTGAAATTTAGTAACAAGCTCATGTCTTTTACATGGTGTTCTTCTGAGATAAAAAATATTCCTTACAAAGCCGTAGGTTCTAATTTTCTCTTTCTTCAATACATGTAAATCTACTGTACTATCTGCTGCATTCAATAAATTGTTGGCCTAAGTTTCCTCTTTTTTTCCACATCTTTTGCAGTTGTATTGCAAGTGTTTGTATTCATTTTCTGCACTCATATTCTGCATCATAAGACATCTGTTTCCAATCTCAAATGATATGAATTCCAATCTTTCCATTTGTATTCCAGTTCCGACAGCATTTCAAGATTTCGGGCCTATTAGAGCTGCTCCTCTCAGGAAATTGTCTAGAACTTTTTCAAATGCTGACTTTTTTCCTCTAACCATTGGAGGCTCTGATCAGATTCAACATGATTCCACAGAGCTCATCTAGGAGCAAGTTAAAATGCTTCACTGTACTGTTGTCACACCTTATGTTTGAACATTCTTTAGCAAACTGAGAACATACATTGCGGTTTCATCAAATGTTCGTTGTTCAAACCAGTTGCTGTCCTGTTTTAACAAAAATTGTTTTCTGCTGACTTAGTTTCTTAAATAATTTATTCCCTCACCATGTTTGTTTTCAGTGTGCCACAAAGCATTATGTACGCACTATAAACCTATTATTATCCAGGGGGGTGGCTGAGTTCAAATTCAAGATCGAATTTATATTGAAGCTGCTCCTGCTGAATCAGAATTCAATATTCTTGCTCCACAACTACATCTATCAGTTACCTCATGATTGCTTTGGTACTGGAGTACAATTGAAGTAATAGGAGTATCATGGTAAAGACCAGTGTGGCTGATGGGGTTAAAATCAGGGGACAAGATCTTTTTCTCTCTTCCCCCCCCCCCCCCCCCCCCAAATAAATTTGTGACTTTCAAGAAGTCGTTCCTTGGCATGAAAGTTTGAGAAAGACAGCTTTTGATAGCTTTTCTTGTCATGTACTTCTTCTACCAAGGACACAAATCTCCTTCTGTTCTGGGGGTTCCAACACTGATTAGCAGAATCCCTGGAGGTTTGATTATGTGAGATCTGCATTTACCTTGCGATGTTGTAGTTAATTATCTTTGTTCATGTTTTTGCATCAGCAGTTATTGTGAAAGTAACTCTTGAGAGCCTGGAGGCAGCTTGTGAACAGGCAGAGATAAAATCAAGGGTCTGCAAAGGACACATCGAAGTGAAGCATTCATAGGGAGGGAACGAGCAGAGAGAAGAGCTTTGGTTTCACTAGTAACATACTGAAATTCCTATTTTAATCCACAGTTTTATGAGAACGTGAAGATCATCTATTACTTTTTATATTACTTTTTTTAAAAAGTATGGTTTTTTGGTTTTTGCATTTAACTTGTAACAACATTGCTGAATAAAGATTTAAAGAAAAAAGAAAAACAAAAGATCCAAAGGCAACACACAGTATAAAATAAAATGAAAACGAGGAAACTTAAGTGATCCGGTGTAAATACATATATACAGATTTGAGGCCTGTTAGCATTAGGCCCTCCGTAATCAGTTCTCCCAGCAGCCCTGTTTCACTATTTACATGTGGTCACATGGTATTGAAACAAAACAGGGGCTTGTTTGAGGTGACCCAGGTGCGCCCTCCTGTTTTGCTGTTGTCTCCCTCCCCCTTCTCTTCATCTTTTGCCTGCTTCGGTGCCCCTTCCCCTTTACTGGTTACTGGTCACTAACAGGTCCTCAAATGGACCTTGGTAAATTGCTCCCAAGCCCTCCTCTGATCCCCTGATGGTGAATATTATCTTTTCTAATTTGAGGTATTCCGCTAAATCAGACAGCCAGTCTGAGGCTTTGGGTAGCGGTGCTAATCTCCAGCGGGTGATCAGGGAGGCAAAGGCTAGGGCGTCGATCCCTCTCCCCGTAAAGAATTCTGGCTGTTCCGATACCCTGAAGACCGACACTTGTGGACACGGCTCCACTCTCACCCCCACAACCTGGGACATGGCCTTAAAAGGCGGTCCAATACCCGACAAACCTGGAGCATGACGAGAACATGTGGGTGTGGTTGGCTGGGCAACGTGGCACCATTCACATTTGTCCTCCACTTCCAGAAAGAATCCGGCCATCCGTGTTGTGCTCAAATGCGCCCTTTTGCGGTGTTAAGCTCAGCCCTGCGCATGAGGAGGTGAATTTCTCCCTATGCAGTGCTTCGATCTAGAGACCTCCCCCTATCTCCATGCCTAGTTTTTCCTCCCACTTTTCCCTCGTCTCGTCCAGTGATGATTGTATCTCCACCATTAGTCACCTGTATATGTCAGCGCAGTTACTGTCCCCTCATTCATCCACAGTTAGAAGTCTGCAGTGTGTCCTGATAGCTGGTGGAACCTTGCTGTCTGTTTGCAGATGAAGTTCGTTAGTTAGTTACATATATCGCAACTCGTTCCCTTTTGAGAGCTGTAGCTTGTCAAAGTTAATGGACTTTGACTGGGCTGCCAAATCTCTTGCGGTGTATCCAGCCACGTCAGGGCTGGAAAATACTGGCCTTAGTACCAGTATTTTACCTGTAATTGATTTGTAGTAATCCTGTAACCTGATATTTAAAAGATTCCATTTCTTTTCCTTTAGACTTTGCTTTGAATTCCAGTTGCGTGTTGTAGGTAATAACTATGATCTGGGAGCCTCAGCAGAGCTGGTCTGTACTTGAACTTTGCATGCCAAGACCAGGTGGAACCAATTTAATTGAACCAGAGAGATTGCACAAAGGTCATTGGACGTTTGGAAGGGTTCTTGTCAGGCGCTCATTGGCTTGAAATCAGCTCAGCTGTAGAAGGATAACTATTAAAGCACAGAAAGAGGCTATTTGATCCCCTATCCCAGTACTGGCGTGGTTTCCTGTAAAATTGTTTCCCTAACTGAGAGCCCAACCCCCAACTGATCTGTTTATATATTTCTCCTCCTCAAACATTTATCTTAATTCTTTAAATGCTGTTTTACTCTTTACCTCAAGAGGCATTTGTGGTGAATGATCTAGCCCTCAATCCAATACCTTCCTATTCTCTTCCCCGGTGTTCTTCTCAGTCTCTGTTCCCTTGTTCTCCATCCACCCTCCTGATATCATTTTACACTGTTTATCCAGAGTGAAGTCCATAAAATTCACTCATCCCTTTACTGACTTCTGTTCCTCTGATGCTGCTGCTCCCGTTGCTAGCTCTGCAGGAAATGGTAGACCAGCACAGTCGCACAGTGGCTAGCAGTATGACTTCACAGTGCCAGGATTCCAGTAATGATTCCTGGTTTGGGTCACTGTCTGTGCAGAGTCTGCAAGTACTCCCCGTGTCTGCGTGTTTCCTCCGGGTGCTCTGGCTTCCTCCCACAAGTTCTGAAAGACGTGCTGTTAGGTAATTTGGACATTCTGTATTCTCCCTCTGTGTGTCCAAACACGTACTGGAATGTGGAGACTAGGGGCTTTTCACAGCAACTTCATTGCAGTGTTAATGTAAGCCTACTTGTGACAATAAAGATTATTATTATTACTGTTGCCACATTCCCTAGTCTCTTCCTTTCCCAAACGAATCCCAGTATGGCGTCATATTGAAAAAATTCTGTTTGGCAAATTTTCTATCTCCTGATCTAATTTTATATCCGGTGATTTTAACCGTTGTTTTACTGCCTAGGGTTGCAAGCTATGATGAGTATCTTGAGTTGGAACGCATTCTAATTTTAAGAAAAAAATACTGTGGATGCAGATCTGCAATAAAAACAAAGTTGTGAAAAAAATCTATCGGTGTCTGTGGAGAGAGAAGCAAGTTAACGTTTAGAGTCCAATATGATTAATTTTTGGGAACACTGGAAATGATTTTTGAGGGGGTGGTCAATTAAATTGTCACCTCTGGAGCCCCATCCAATAAGGACAGTGGTGGGCTTTTGAGCACTGGCAGATCGGCAACCCCTCCGTAGCCGTAGGAGCTGCTAATCTAGATTGGTTAAAGAGAGGATGCTTCAAGGTGATGGTGCTCTCTGAAGAGACGCTAGCTGTCAGGCCAACATTGTGAAGGGAATTTTCTGTGGTCTTCTATTTGTGTTGTAATTTTTATTGGGCAGGCAACTTAGTTCTTACCTGTTTTTCCCATTATGTATGAAACATTCATTGATGAATTTTAACTGATTTACTGTGTTACAGATTGGGGCTTATGATCAACAGATATGGGAGAAATCCGTAGAACAAAAAGAGATCAAGGTAGAGTATTTTTAATTTCTAAATGCAATTTCTATGGAGTTCGAATGGTCAGCATGTGATAACTCAGCTGAGTAAATAGCATGAAGGGGCATCCAAATTTCCATAAACATTTGTGTATCCTGTAATGGTATCATGTAAAGAGAAAAATGTCCTTCTCACAGCTGCTTCCATCTATTTTATAAGGGCAATATTTAATTCCTTTGGAATACAAATTTATTTGTTTATTCTTTACATGCAAGTAACACTGAAAAGCAGCAGTTGTAGCCAACAGTGCCCTTTTTATGCAAGAAGAGTTGAGTCGCCTTTCTATTCCTGTTTAATGATCTGAGCTACAAATTGCTTTAGGTCTCAGACCAAGGTCACCGATATAGATGTCAGCCAATTTTAAATACTGATATGATATATCTCAGATGGACTTTGGACTGGCAAAGCTGTATGCAAAGTTGGCTTCTATTTTGATTTAAAAAGCAGAGTTGTGGTCAGCTTCACAAACTTTAGGTTTTGTACATCACTGCTAGTGATGACAGGTTTATTTCGATATTTCTCATTTTCATAGTCACACGTGCAGGATGAAGAATATTTCCTTACTCCCCAGCCCAAAAATATAAACAACTATATTTTGTTTTCGGAAATATTTCCTGCATTGCATTTTTTAATTGCCCTCATTTAAAAGTATAATTTTGTAGTTTTATTAACTATTCTATTTGTAATTGTTACATGCCTCAAACTTTTAACATCTAGTTAGATTCATGGCCACTCAGCAATCAATTACTTAGTAATTATTTTTATAGAATGGCATGGAATTTATCTTACTGATTTTTCTGCTGATTAAAAGAGTGGACAGTGAGCATCAATGTTGTTGGGAATGTTCAGGGTCCCAGTGCTCCATGTAATAGCCAAGAGGATTAACGAATATAGTCAATCGGAAATTAGATTCAAGTTAAGGTGCTTCCATTAGTGTAGTGCTCAGTTGCTAGGCTCTGTTGGAAAGGGTCCAGAGGAGGTTCACAAAAATGATCCCTGGAATGAAGAACTTGTCGTATGAGGAACGGTTGAGGATTCTGGTCAGTACTCGTTGGAGTTTAGAAGGATGAGGGGGGATCTTATTGAAACTTGCAGGATGCTACGTGACCTGGATTGAGTGGACGTGGAGAGGATGTTTCCACCATTAGGAAAAACTAGAAGCAGAGGACACAATCTCAGACTAAACGGACGCTCCTTTAAAACAGAGATGAGGGGGAATCTTTTCAGACAGAGGGTGGTGAAGCTGTGGAACTCTTTGCCACAGAAGGCTGCGGAGGCCAAATCACTGAGTATCTTTAAAACAGAGATAGATAGGTTTTTGATCAATAAGGGGATCAGGGGTATGGGGAGAAGACAGGAGAATGGGGATGAGAAAATATCAGCCATGATTGAATGGCGGAGCAGACTCGATAGGCCGAGTGGCCTAATTCTGCTCTTGTGTCTTATGGTCTTATATTTTATGACTATTTTGCTGAATACTATCCCTGTATTTTGTTACCTGTGTTTTATTTCTACATCATGCCATTTCTGTCAGTGTATAAGTTACTAAGTAGTCATATTAGTCTTTCATTAAATTTGTCCTCCTTTTTAGTATTATTTATATGGGCGGCACTGTAGCATAGTGGTTAGCGCTGTTGTTTCACAGCAGCAGGGCCCCAGGTTCAATTCCCGGCTTGGGTCATTGGCTGTGTGGACGTTCTCCCCATGTCTGCATGGATTTCCTCCGGGCGCTCCGGTTTCCTCGCACAAGTCCCGAAAGACGTGCTTGTTAGGTGAATTGGACATTCTGAATTCTCCCTCAGTTACCCGAACAGGTGCCGGAGTGTGGTGACTAGGGGATTTTCCCAGTAACTTCATTGCAGTGTTAATGTAAACCTACTTGTGACACTAATAAAGATTATTATATTATTACTTTTTACAGTTTATTACACTGGTAAGTACCCCAGGAAATGATTTTGTGTTTGTACACTTGTACACTGCCATGGTCAGTTGTGCTATGGATTCTGGCCTGGTTTTTTGATTCAAGTTTTGAATATATGCTGTGTGATTCAAAGGGTTCAATGAAGGATTTTCCTCTATGTGCTACCAGTACCAAATTGATAAATACATTTATTAAGTAAATGTCTTTACTATTTTGCTACACAGAGTACATTGATAAGTACTAAAAGCATGGATATGAATTGCACTGCAGCGTATTTTTATGTTTTATGTGTACTGCACCACACATCCAGAACGAATGTGTGTGTTATTAATACGTTATTCTTGAAGGTGCACACTTTTTATTACACTAATGAGATTCTGAGTGCTACAGAATATTGAGAAGCCTTCTGGCATTGGCTACCACCTCTTCACACCCTCGAATTTAAAAACATAGGCACTTTTCAAAGATAGATTTATGAATCCCTGGCTGCAAGTCTCCAAAGCACTTGGTGCACTTCGATTGGCAATCACTGGGTCTCACCCCAAATCTCAATCCCATGTATCTTGCTATCAAAGATTCTTGCACAATGTGCATCATGTTTAATTGACAACATAAACACTTCAGTTCCTTGCTCTATTCAACAGCACATTTCTGAACATTTCCTCGTTAGAAATAAAACAAAATCTCCAGCCTTAGCAATTATTTGCAATGTATTAGTTATAATTGGTATATGAACTTAGTGTCATGAACATGTGCTCATCACAGGCACAATCCTGTAAATGTTTTATAAGTTTACACCTCATGGTTCATTGGTAAAGCTATTGTGATTCCTCTTATCCATAACATTTAATTACTGATAAATATGCAGCATTCTTAACAGCCCTACCAGTCTGGGGTGGTGAACTTTGTGTGAATGGCTGCTTGAATTGATCAGGTTGAATATAACATTGGAAATGGTGGAAATAACCATGGCAATGGCCACCTCTGTGTTCACTGCAATTTTCTGTTATTTTACATGCATTCTTCCTGGAAAGCATAAATTATGCATTTATATATTACGTGCAAGGATTGCCAGCTGTTTCCAAAGATTTTTATTATCTTCCACAAGAAATCATCACGTACCTAAAAGCATTTCAAACTACCAGTTGTGAACATAAAACTTGTTAAATGAAGCTCAGATGCAGCTTTTGCTCGGTCACGAGCCTTGAAGATGTGTCACAAGATAGTTACAGATGAGGAAGTCCATTTCAGCTACTCCAACCAGAATGGTCCTGAAGTTTCTCATTGTAGCAACTAGTTAGTTCTGAAATGATTTAGAGTTTATACTTCTGCTCTAACAAGAACCCATTTCATTTATTATTCATTGTATGAAGAAAACTTAAAGTTGAAACTCCCTTGTCCAACTCCTTCAATTTAATTTAAAATAATTTTCCAGATTTCCCATACTGTTTACAATTTTATTTATGCCTATAACTTCTCAGATGGTCATTTTAAGGATTTTCCAGACTATTCACAATCGAGATGCCAGAGGCACATAAGCATTCTTGTGTTTTCTCTGCACTGCTCTGAGTGCTTACATGTCCCGATTGTACCTTGACAAAAATTGGAAATTTTACTTGTGCTGTAGTCTGATCAGGAAACTGTACAGTTTGATTATGAGCACTTATTTATTGTGCTCTGTTAACATTCTATTAACTTTGTTGATTGAACGGGCAGCACGATGGAGCAGTGGTTAGCATTGCTGCCTCACGGCACCGAGGTCCCAGGTTTGATCCCGGCTCTGGGTTTGGAGTTTGCACATTCTTCCCGTGTTTGCATGGGTTTCGCCCCCACAACCCCAAAAAATGTGCAGGGTAGGTGGATTGGTCACGCTAAATTGCCCCTTAATTGGGAAAAAAAATGAATTGGGTACACTAAACTTTAAACAAAAAACTTTGTTGATTGCCGTTCTGCACTGATTGGGCATTCTTTGTCAAGTTACCAAGACCTGGATCTCTTCTAATGTCATCCATTGCTATTTGAACACTAATCACCAACTGCATGTATTACTTATTTTTAATTCCCTAACCGTGGTATTTTGTATTTGTTTGTTCTAAGTTTCAACCACCATTTTTGCTCCTCTTGCTTGCACACTTTATATTCATTGTGAAATTTCTGTGTTGTCTCTTTCGATTTCACTACTCCTATCATAGGTTAGTATTATCTGCAAATTTGATCTTCTTGTACGATCTTTTTTATTTAATTTTTTGAATCTAATACTTTTCTGAGTCCAAGGCCAACATTTTCCTTTTTGAGGTGAGAAGCAGGGGTTGGGATCAATCCCAACATTGTGATCCTGCCTTCATCCTGGCAGTGTCGATGGGCAGAATTATTTAATCTCTCTGATGATATGGGTGCCTGGAGTTGGGTTTGTGAGGCAGAAACTGAGATGAATTAATACATAAGTGACTAGGCTTTCAAACAGCGAAACAGTTGACTGATCTGATTTGCAAAGAATGAATGAATGGAGAGCGAATTTAAACAATTAACTCTGGATCTCACAATGGGGTAGCCCTTCAATATTGTACCAAGGAGAAGTACACTTTATCCAATTGATAATCTATTCTAATACTTTGGAAGACCTTTCCACATTTACAATGTTTGTAAATTCGCCATTTTTTTACTTGACAGCTTGCCCGTTGTCAGAAGTAACAACTTGGCAGCTGTATTATTTAATAATCAAAACACTGTCATTGCTCACTTATTAAAACCAAAAACAACTCGGGCTAAAGAATTTCATGGTGAACTGTAACAGAGGAAGCACCATTTTTACTTCTAATTTATCCTCTTTTTGTCTCCAATCCATGGTTAGCGCCCATTCTGCAATTTCATTCTGTGATTTCAGAGTAAAAACAAGGTACCTCAAATTGCAGACATTCTCAAACACCCCCTTTTATAATGATGCTGGCAATTACTAAATTGCAGTGTGTTGGGTTTTCAACCTGCCCCTTTTCTTAAACTGCAAAAAATGGCCGGAGATATAAATGGAGGTAGAGATTCTGCTTTTGCATCTTGGCGGTCATTTTCTTTAAGAACCTGAGTCTGTTTAGGATCACAAAATCTTGGCACAAGTCACTGATATAAATTCAAAATAGTTAGTTATAATTGAATGTCCCAGCACTAACACCTGTGACCCCAATTGCTGTATCATTCTACCCCTTCAACCAATTTCTTATCCAAAACCTCAGAATTTACCCTAGACTCCCAAAGCTTTTGAGTTCATATAAGACTTTGTCAACTTCTCGATCTCTTCATTATCTATGTTCTAAGCTTCATCAGAGCCTAAGGGGCGATTTTGAGCCCACGTTAACCACCATTGTGATGGTGACGCGGGTTAAAAATCCGGCGCAAATTGGAAAACCTGATTCTCTCTGGCAAGATCTCGATTTCCGATTTTCAAGCCCCCTCGTCGGTGGAGTAATGCCAAACATGTTGCGGGAGCCTGGGACCTAATTTGAATACATTAGCAATAATTCGCGAGCAGTTTCTCTGAGACTCGCTCCTGGGGGCAGGGTGACTGTGAGGTACTTAGATGGGGTTCCATGAGAGACCAGGCTCTAAGGGCAGAGTGGGGGACTTCGGAATGGGTTGCATCCCTCCCTCATGAGGCAGGAAGATCCTCTCATTGTGGGGGGGGGGGGGGGATGACCCCTTTTGAGCACTAAAGGTGCTCAATGATTGGAAGTATGTGGTGTGCTTCCTGCAAGAAACCCACACCGTTCTGGGAGACGAATGCTGCTGGATTGGCGAGAGGGGTCTACATGAGTCCCCTGGCCTGTCATTCTGGCGGGTGGCTATCTTATTGGCCCTCTATTTTCAGTCAGTAATTTTGGGGGTCAAGGAGCCTGTGCAAGGCCGATTGCTGCACCTGACGGTCCACGAGGGGGGAGTGGTATTGCACTTTGTGAATGTCTATGCCGTCCTTCGCTGGTCAGCAACAGGGGAGGGGAGGGCGGTGGGGAGGACTTTTACTGGCGCCTCCACCCTATCCCCATAACCCAGGTCAATGTGGTTCTGTTGCAGGAGACCCACCTGCGGGTAAGAGACCAGGTTAGGCTTCGGGAGAGTTAGGTTAACCAGATATTTAACCCATACTTCATCATCAGGGCCCACGATTTGGCAATACTTATGAATAAAAGTGTTTGGTTCCAAATTAACCCACTCAGGAGGTGGCTGATGACGCCAGTGCAGAGGCCACAAACAGCTGCGGAGACTTACTGCAATGGTACTTTTGTGCCAACGCTCAAACTGGTTGATAGGTGTTAGGGCTGCTAAAGATGTGGTTCCGCTGTTTGGACCAGTCGGGGTATGTCCTCCAATATAGCCTCCAGAGGTTTTTTTTTTCCTTTATTCTTTCATGGGATGTGGGCACGCAGGCAAGGCCATAATTTGTTGCCCTAACTTCCCTTAGAACTGCACGCAGGCAAGGCCCTTAATTTGTTACCCTAACTTCCCTTAGAACTGAGTGGCTTTGTTTTAAAGAGTCAACCACACTGCTGTGGATCTGGAGTCACATGTAGGCCAGACCAGGTGAGGATGGCAGATTTCCTTCCATAAAGGGCATTAGCAAACCAGATGGGTTTTTACAACAATTGACAATGATTTCATGGTCATCTTTTAATTTCAGATTTTTATTGGATTCACATTTCGCCATCTGCCTTGGTGGGATTCAAACCTGGGTCCTCAGAGCATTACCCTGCATGCCCGGATTACTAGTCCAGTGACAATACCATTACACTACTGCCTCCCCGCAGTGCCTCGCATAATTATGGTCTGCTGCGTTCCCCACAACTTGGCGCTGCAGAGGGGAGACCGGCTAAAGAACCATGAGGAGATGGGGGAGCACCACCTCTCCTCAGATGAGGAGGGCAGCGCAGGGCAACCCACGGAGGAGGAGAAGGAAGGGCCTTGGGTCATGTCCAGGGCCTGCATTGACCAAAGGGCTAGGAACACCCTCAAAGCCCCATGGCTTGGTGACGATCGGGACGAGGGAATGAAGAGCTCTTCCACCATGCGGTGTGTCATCTCATCAGTGCTGTACTATCAGCAGTAGGTTTTTGTGGTGGTAGCCAAGTTCATGGACAGGGCGCTCAAGCTGGACTGTGCAGGAGCATGATGATGACTTGCATTGAAGACAGAATGATGATCCTCTTGTCCTCAGCGAATTGTCTGACTCATGCATGGCAAAGAGCTGAACACGTCCTGCCAATGAACGGGTTTATCTTGGGGTACAGCGATACTGGATGGCCTCATCTGCTGCAGTCCCCTCAGGTCAGGGGGCCCTGCTGTTTTCCTCCAACTAACATCCGAGGTGGGCGGCCTCTCCAAACATTGTCAGCTCACAGCGTCCTCACCACTGGAGAAGAGTGGCAGAAATGATGGCCTGAGTGTTTAGCTAGGGGCAGGTGGCCCATACCAGCAGCAGCGGTGTGTCTTTATTGAGCCATCAGTGTGGGAGTTGGGAGAGACACAGTGCTGCCATTCTCACACTCCACAAGTGCCCGGGGGGGGGGTTGCAGAACATGGCACCATGAAATGACAGGGTGGAGGATCTACTGATGAACAAAGTAATGTTTAATACTAGAGTTATATTATAATGGATCTTTCTCAACTAGTGCCAAGGTTCCCATGCCCACTAGATGCCTACAGTTTCTTACTCTTCCTCACCCTCCCACTACATCTAGGTATATACACAGGATCCACAGCTGAGTTTGAGGCAGCTTGCTGCCTTCCATGCCCTGTGCCTGAGATGACCATAGTGGAGATGACCCCTTGAGGGTCTGGGCCTACATGTGAACAACACTGATGTTGCAGTGCTACTCTCCTCGGTGTGCTGGCCTGGGAATGGGTCGCTCATCAGTGTCAGATGGACTGGGCTTCCCCTTGGTGGATGGCCCTGGATTGTGCTCCTGTCAATCCTCTTCCCTTTGAGTGCCCAAGGGACCCTGTGCTCCTCCATGGGTTAGAGGAGCAGTTGGAGTGAGATTCAATAGACCCACCATCCTCTGGCGCTGACACTCGTGGATTCCTATTAGCACCTACACAGTGCAGTTGAAGCCCTACACCATGGAGCTCAACCTCAGCCATGGATGTCATGAGCTGAGCTACGGAGCGGACACATGTCCTGCACCAAGGTCTCCATGGCGGTTCCCACCCTCTCTTGGCATCATTGCATTGGGATGACTGCATCGTCTCTTCAGACAGAAGGTGATGGAACTTCACCAATTGGCCTTGCAGTCTGAGGAAAAATGTTGTCATTCCCTTCCTGAAACTCGTGACTCTGTCTTTGCAGTTCCAGCTGCTCTGGGGTGACCAGACCCAGGGGAAGGTCATCAGCCAGGGGCTCAGCAGAGTCCTGGGCTCCGGGATCCCTCCAAGTGCTTGTTTCCTGCGATGACTTTGCCCTGCCTGCTGTGAATCTTCAATTGTGAGGTGCTCAGCAGTGAGTGACCCAGAGGCCTGCCTACTAGTTAACCCTACCGAGGTGTGAGTGTTGGTGGAGTGTGTGGGTGACCGATGTGATGCCTCTTTAATGGTGTTGTCCAAGACGTCTCCCTCCGAGCTGCTTCTATGTGTGGTCTCCAAGGGGTGCGAGGACGGTCTGAGCTGGTCAACTGATTGCCCTGCAAGGGAAGGGAGATGGCATTAGTGCATCGTTGAGGGTAAATGATGGGACGATGTTTACTCACATGAGGCTTGACGAATGACTGTGTCCTGAGGCTTCTCACGTTTGTCTGCAGCGCCTACTTCGCTCTTTGCGCAGGCACGGTCTTGCTCTTCACTGGCCAGCTCAAGAGCTCTTTCCGCAAAGGAGTTGAGGCATGACTGCGGGTGGCTGTGCTCGCTCACACCTGTTATGCTCAGGTTTGTCCTGCAAAGGGACTGATGGGGAGGTGGGAGTCCTGCTAGTTCAGATGGTGATGAAAAGGAGCAGTGTAGGTAGGTTAGGGAGACACCATTGCCTTGTGACAAGTGTTGGTAACCCGTGAGGTGGCTGGGTAAGAGATCACCTTAGAGGTGTGAGAGACTGGAGGTGGCAGATCTACCCTAGCTGCGCATAGAAGTTTGTTCATCTTTTTGCGGCACTGCTGCCCCGCCCTTTTCTGCAGGGAGCTGGCACTAACTAGGGCTTCCTCTGCCTCCCAGGCAGGGTTGGTGACTTTGCTGGAAGGATGTCGGTGTGACCATGGATACAGGATAGCCTGCCTCTGCATCGCACATTCCACGAGTCTGGTCAGGGCTTCCTCTGTGAATCGTGCAGCTTCCTGGTAGTCATCCCCGCTAATGGATCTGGAACGGGTGCTGGCGAGGTGTTTATATGGAGCTCTCCACTGATTGCAGAGATTAAGTTGCTCCGGGGAGAGCATAACAGTGGGAGGGCACCATGAGCCTAGCATGATTCACGTGGCTAAAAAAACATTTTCAAAGAGGCTCAATAATCTCATAAATTTCCTGCCGGCGCCAGCCGGATTTGTACCAATTTACACACCGGAACCAACATGGTCAAATTTATGTAAGATTCCACCCTGTATGTGCTGTCATTTCCTCAAAGAAATCAAACAATTTAGGCAGGATCTGTATTAACTGTCATTATTTAAGGACTTGTTTTATTGTTAAAGGTCAAGTTTACATATGATTTCCATTATTTTACATGGGATTGAAGTAAATTAAAGTTGGTGGGTAGAGAAGGGTATTTCTAAAATTAATGAGATTTGTGGAAATCACTCATTTGTATTCATTAAGGTAAACAGTAGCTAAGTATCTTTTTTACACTCTAGCTGAGGATTAATGTCTGTCGGTTGTATGTCCATGAAGCTGCTGTACAAAGGGACATTATCACCTCAGATATTCAACAATAATCTCTTCCCCACCCCCAATACTAGCTGGCTCCACCAAATAATGGCCAAGCAACTTTGCCTCACAATGCCAGGGACCCGTGTTCAAATCCAGCCTCGGATGATTGTCTGTTTGGAGTTTGCACTTTCTCCCCATATCTGCGTGGGTTTCCACAGGGTGCTCCTATTTCCTCCCACAGTCCAAAGATGTGCAGGTTAGGTGAATTGGTCATGATAAATTACCCCTTAGGGTGGGGTTGCAGGAATAGGGCGGGGAATTGGGCCTAAATAGGATGGTCTTTCGAAGGGTCGGTGCAGATGATGGGCTGAATGCCTCCTTCTGCACTGTAGGGATTCTATGATCCAATGAACACTTGCCATGATAAGTGCTTGCAATATGGTACAAAAATGTTGTAAACACAATTAATTCTGTAAGATTGAACACCTGGATGAGAATCAATTTTACATGCATGAAGGGTCCTGCTTTGGACAGATGAAATGTCAACAGTAAGTCTGGTTCTGCATTGAATATGTGATCTTCGTTTTCTATTTCTGATCATGCTTGTTGACGTGGCATTCTTATATGCAGGTTAAAGTGGGAAATATTGTTTGTTTACTGGATTTCTGTTTCTTTCCCATAGGGCATGAAGAACAAACCAAAGAAAACTGGCCATGTAAAGCCAGACCTCATAGATGTCGATCTTGTAAGAGGTAAATGTGCCTTTTTTGTTTAAGGAAAATGTATCCAATGTTGTTGCCCTCATTTGTAGATAACAAGTTGCACCCAAATTTCCTCACAAACTCATTAGAATATGTCCGAATTTAAGATAGGTGGATATGGGCATAAATCATAAAACAATTCGGGGCCTAGATGACATCTACCCAAGGCCACATGTTTTTGCCATTGGTCATCTTGTGACGAAACAGGCTGAGTATTGATCTGCAGATCTTTGGACACATGGGGCAGGACATGAGCTGCGATGGCATCTGGAGTGTAGGGTTTACTTTATTTTTTCGTTGCTACTGTGCCTTATAAAGGTGTTTGGACTTGCTTGATGGACAAATTGTTGCCATTTTGAATGATTAGTAGCAAGCTCCTCCCAGTCATTAATGTCAATGTTGCCATGTTTCAATGAGAACTTCAGAGTGTCTTTGAAGTGTTTTCTTTGTCTTTCCCTGGAGTATTGGCCATTTGAGAGTTGAGAAAATAGGACCGGACCAGAGGCCATCTGGTCACAATGTCCATCCAGTGCATTGTAGTTGATTTTGCAGGAGTTTTGCCTGAATTCTTGTTTAGCTGCTATCAGGAAGGATACTAGAGCTGGTTAATGGCCTTCCCATTGAATCTGGAGTATGTGGTGGAGGTATTACAGATGGAATTTTTCTACTGCTCTTATGTCGTTGATGCACAGCCCAGATCTCACTGCAGTAAAAGGGTGTTGTGACAACAACTGGTCTGTACACTAGGCCTTTAGTTGATTGTGGAACTGTGGATGGCCTTCTATTAAGCATTTGCTGCTGTAGTTTGTAGAAGGTGAGTTGGCACAGCTCATCCTGATTTGGATCTCCTTGTGAATGGTGACCTTTTGAGAGCGGTGAATGCCAAGGTATGGGAAGTGCTCAACATTTGCCAGAGTTTCTCCTTCAACATATATGGGTGGTGGAATATTTAGCAGATCAGGCACGGTTAATTTGAGTTTTGTACTGTCAGCATTCAAGGGTAGGCTGAATTTCTTGTATGCAGACTTGAAGAGATTAAGAGTGGCTTACAAATCACGTGCAGAGTGGGCAATAACACAACAGTCATTGCAAACTGTAGATCATGTACATCTACGATGGTCAGTTTAGTTTTAGCATGGGGCGGCACGGTGGAACAGTGGTTAGCACTGGGACTACGGTGCTGAGGACCCGGGTTCGAATCCCGACCCTGGGTCACTGTCCGTGTGGAGTTTGCACATTCTCCCCGTGTCTGCGTGGGTTTCACCCCCACAACCCAAAGATGTGCAGGTTAGGTGGATTGACCACGCTAAATTGCCCCTTAATAGGAAAAAAAATAAAATTGGGTACTCTAAATTTATTTTAAAAATGTTTTAAAGTTTAGTTTTAGCATGGAGATGACTGCGGTTAAAGAGTTTTCCACACCAGGGGGCAATTGATCTTCTGATCCGATAAATAGCCACTATCAGGGAGATTGCAAATAGTATGAAAGCTATCAGACAACCTAGCTTGATTTGGGGGCATATTTTGAAAGCATCTGTTTCAGATCTACCATTCAAGGCAGCTCAAGGCAAAACTTTGTGAATCTTTGGAATTTTCTACCATCATTAAATTTATTTAAATATATAGTCGACAGACTTTTGGTGTCAAGGGTCTTAAATTCTTGTAAGAAGCTTTACAATTTTTGCCAATTTGGTGGGCAGAGATTCTTTTGGCTGGAGGGATTTGGATGTTTTATTGTTACATGGGCAGCTCACTTGCATCTATAATTCTGTGATCTTTCAAGGCATATAATTGGGCTTGTGCCCAGATTACTGTTGCATCTGGATGTAAATGCAGAGGAAATTCCAGGTCCCTGGTCACATCCAAAAACTGTTTTCTTGAATGCAGAGTAATCACTATTGGTATCTAAGTTCCCTTACCCCAGAAATTGGTCACTTATTGGTGGCATTGCTGCTAGAACTATGGACTAAAGTGGAAAATATATTTGCTGACCATGTGGCAGATTAATTTCTATGTCAAGCTTTTAGCACTGTTGGCATTTCAGCATTAAGTTATCCATAAGCAGACAAGTTAGGAATTTTCAAGGATGAGAAATTTTGGCCATTTAGCAGAATTCAGACTTTTAGATAAATTTTAAAATTGTTTTTTCCCTGTTGCTGGCATCTCCAATGCGGTCGAAGTCAGGGAGAGAGAGAGAGAGACTCAAAAAGTCTGGAAAATCTCTGCCAATAGCGAAGCTGAGAGCAGGCTTGGAGGAGCTGCTGCTCATCCCAATGCTATGCTGCTGGCTGTTTGGTTGAGTCATGGGGTTCGGCAGACAGTCGGAGAAGGAAGGAGCAGCAGAGCTTGAGACTTGGTGGTTTGGCAGGCTGGTTGTGCAGGGAGATGGTGGGAAAATGGGATGCTAAGTGAGTTGTGGGGGAGTGGTGTTGGGGAGAGGGGCTGGCAAGTGATTAATTGGGGGAGGGGAGTTGGGCAAGGAGCCTATGTGTGTGTTTGGTTGTGGGAGGGGGGCTGATTACAGTGTGTGTTGTGGGGGAGGTTGCTGCGAGAAGGGCTTCACTGCGTCTTGTGTCAGCAATGAATATGGAGAGCTTGGCTGAAACCTACGTCAGCAAATAAAATACCCTGTAATATTTTTAAAAGTACATTGATATTTAAAATCATAGGATGGATTCTCCGTTGGCTGACGTCAAAATCGCGAAACACGATTAGGCGGAGAATCGGTTCCGATGCTAAAATCGCGTTGGGCGCCGATTTGATGCCAAATCGCTATTCTTCGTCACCTTGACAGCAGTGGCAATGCGGTGAGGAACGCACATACAGTAAACACCGTTTGCATGTCATTAGCGGGCCTGACCCGGTATTGTCTGGGGCCTCCGCGATTTTCCGCCTCCGATGGCCTGAGGTCCCGACAGCGCGGTTCACTTGTGCTTTTAAAAATCGTGAAACCGGCGTTGTGGCTGATGAAGGGGAGATGAAGGTAGGACATGGAGAGAAGCGACTGTGGGCTGCCGGGTCAGTCACTGGCTGGGGTGTAGGGTGACAGGGGAACAGGCCGTGAGGCCGGGGTGACCCCTCCCCCACTGGACTGCAGCAGTGCCGAGGTGCGGACTGCCATTACCCTGGCCTGCAAGGTAGCCATCTTTTAAAAAACAAATTAGAGTGCCCAACTTCATTTTTTTCCAATTAAGGGGCAATTTAGCGTGATCAATCCACCTAGCTTGCACACCTTTTGGGTTGTGGGGGCGAAACCCACTCAAATACGGGGAGAATGTGCGAACTTCACACCGGCAGTGACCCAGAGCCGGGATCGAACCTGGGACCTCGGCGCCGTGAGGCCGCAGTGCTAACTCACTGTGCCATCGTACTGCCCTGCAAGGCAGCCATCTTGCTGCGCACCCCACTGACCACCCATCTTGGCTCCTGGTTCTGCAGAGTGACTGACACCGGCTGTATGGGTGCCTGCCCCCCCCCCCCCCCCCCCCCCAAAGCCCGGCCACCGCCCATCGGCAGGGCATCAGGCGGCTCACCCAAGGGTAACAACGCCTACTGTAGCCCCTATGGAGGGGGGCCGCAGAGCGTACTGCTGGTAAGGGCAGTGCCAGCCGACGGTACCCCTGGTATCCGGGATGGGTGCCAGGGCCAAAGCCCCCACAGTGCCGGGAACAGGCGGGGCCAGGGGATGTGTGGGGTGGGGGGGCAGCCTTCACTGCCAACCGTGGCCACCATATAGAGCCCGTTCTACCTGGGCACGGGGATACACACCATGCTAACATGTTGACCTTTCACCCCTTGCAGACAATGGATATTGGAATTCGACCAGCAATGGTAGCCTTCCTGCTGGTTGCCACAGCCCTGGGGGATGCCCTGCAGCTGTATGAGCCGGTGCAGTTCGAAGAGGAGGAAGCTGCAGCAGAGGAGCGAGCCCCAGAGGAACAGAAGGCAGCAGGAGAGGATGGAGAGCCTGCTGCCAACAGGTCGAGGAGGAGGAGGTTCCAAGGAGGCGACGAATGAGGCCACCTGTGTACACCTGTCATTCAAGGACTTGCCGGACTGGGCATGCCGTTGAAACTCCGACCGAAAAGAGAGGCCGTGCAACATATCTGCCAGATCATTGCGTACCTGGCACCGGGGGGGGGGGGGGGGGGGAGACCATCACGCCCAGTGGCAGTCAAGGTGATGGTCGCCCTAACTTTTACACCAAGGGGTCCTTCCTGGCACCGAGTGGGAACCTGATCCGAATCGCTAAGACCTCGGTGCAGAGGTGCATCTGTGCTGCCACGATGGCCCTATATGCCCAGTCGGCTCAATACATCCATTTCAATGTGGACCGAGCCCGCCAGGATGCCCGGGCAGTGGGGTTCACCGGCATCAATGGGATGTCCCGGGTCAGGGGGGTGATCGGGATACTCGTTTCTCTATGGGCAGTGCAGATGACAGGCCGCTCTGCACCAACCGAGGGTTCCACTCGATGAACTTGCAGCTGCGCATTGTTCACCTCTGCCCCTGATACTCGTCAGTGTACACGGAGCCTTCATCTTGGCACGCTCGATGATTCCTGACATGTTTGAGATATCCTCCCTGCCGTCGGCTGAGGGGTTGGCTCCTGGGTGACGGGGGTTATCGCTGCGATCGTGGCTGATGATGCCTATCCAAGGCCACAGACTGGCCAGGGGCACAGACATTGGACCCCACCCCCTCTATGATACATGCCTGCCGCACTAACAGTAGGTATGGTCCATGGGACGGAGGATGATGACAACCCGCTCTGCGATGAGCTATGGTGCTCCGCATCATATGACGAAGTCTGACCCCTGTCAGTGGCAGCACTTTCCACCGTCCAGTTGGGTGATCCCTGCATGTGAGCTGGCCATTCTTCCATCACACGGTCCCATCGGATCCCTGACGTGATGGTGGTGGGGACGGTCAGGGTGGGGAGCCCGGGCCACCCCCAATGTATTCCCCCCCCCATCCCCTCTCTGGCCAGCCCAGACCAGCCCACCCCTCATACCCATCTGACAGACCACCGGGGCAAGTCGAAACAGTAAAAATAGGTGTTTGAGAAGCCCCTATAACTAAACTCTGCCTTGCACCTGTGCCAACTTTAAAAAAAATTATATTTATCATAGATTATCATAGAATTTACAGTGCAGAAGGAGGCCATTCGGCCCATCGAGTCTGCACCGGCTCTTGGAAAGAGCACCCTACCCAAGGTCAACACCGCCACCCTATCCCCATAACCCAGTAACCCCACCCAACACTAAGGGCAATTTTGGACACTAAGGGCAATTTATCATGGCCAATCCACCTAACCTGCACATCTTTGGGCTGTGGGAGGAAACCGGAGCACCCGGAGGAAACCCACGCACACACGGGGAGGATGTGCAGACTCCGCACAGACAGTGACCCGAGCTGGAATCGAACCTGGGACCCTGGAGCTGTGAAGCAATTGTGCTATCCACAAGGCTACCGTGCTGCCCCAATTAAGAGTACCCAATTATTTTTTTCCAACTAAGGGGCAATTTAGAGTGGCCAATCCACCTACCCTGCACATCTTTGGGTTGTGGGGGTGAGACCCATGCAGACACGGGGAGAATGTGTAAATTCCACACGGACAGTGATGCGGGGCTGGGATCGACCCTGAGTCCTCAGTGCCGTAAGTCGTCAGTGCTAACCACTGCGCCACCGTGGTGCCCGACCTGTGCCAACTTAACTGGTGTCTAACTTTCTGGCCTTACGGGCCGTAATGCTACATCTGCGTGGGTCCCCAGACAGTACAGCAGGAGTGGAGGCAGCCTGCTGCGATTTCCACTGTGTGACCTGGGCCCCCGTTGACTGGAATCCTCTGGGTTAACCTGGCCTGTATGGGCCCAGGTGGCATGGTGCAGTCCTATTCCGCCCGCTGCTCAACAGATTCACCGGGGGCGGGGGGGTCACCGGCTCATGCCCCAGCGACGCTGAGAGTTTTTGAGAGTTTGGCTCAAGATGGGATTGGAACTTTATGGGGAAACATTTTTTTAGGTAAAGCTTTGTGTGAAGAAATGTCAAGACAGGCTGTCACAGGCTTCTGATAGCAAGTTGAGAAATGTCAAGACAGGCTTTCAAAGGCTTCTGATAACCAGGTTGTTTTAGCACCAGAAAAATTGCAGACGGCCTTGGGAAGGGTTGCGCTAGGCTTGAAAATAATCATAAATTAGCTAAAAGGCACAGATTGAATGCGAGGGAGCTGCCCTCCGAAATGAGCCAGAAACTGTATAAGAACTGCTGTTAGATGTATTGGCTTTGGCTTGCTGGTGTAACTCTCGAGATACAGTGGTTTTAGCCCCGGCCGAGAAATAAACATATGTTAAAGTAACGAGGTGTTCGACTGATCATTTAATCCGGACTGGCTGCAAAAGAATCCTCAACGCCTCCGCCCTCGGAGTGCCCGATGGCCCCGGGCTACTCCCTGGGACAGTGGTGCGGGCAGAACTAACCCCTGAAGTTCCCCCACCACTTGGCGCTGCCAGTCCTGGAGGCCCGCTCTGGTCTCGACCAGGGTCTGCTGCTCACGGCCATGGAGCACAGGGAGTCGGTCATCTCCGTCTGGGACTGCACCACATCACCCTTTGACTGTGCCACCATCTTCTGGGTCTGTGTCACATCAGGTGACTGCGCCATCTCCCTCAGGGACTGGGTCACCTCCCTCTGCGCCACACGGGCCAGCTGCTGGGCAATGCCGCCGATGTTCCCAGCCATGGCCTGCTGTGACTGGGCCATGCTCAGGAGTGCCGCTGTGGTTTCCAGGTGGCACTGGGACATGGTCGCCTGTGAGGTGGCAACCCTGTCCTGGGCCACGACCAGCACCGGCTCAGAATGCCCCAGACCTTGGACATGCGATCCATATCCAAAACCGTCACCCCCAATGCCGCCACCGCAGACGCCATCCGTGCGGTGTTGGTCTTGACAGCACGCATGGTGGTCACCACCATCACCTGTTGCTGCATGCAGTCAGACTCCTCCAACTGCACCTTCAGGTATTGGATGTGTGACGACAACCCCATATGTAGTCCCTGGCTCTGCGACTGCATCTCCAAAATCAATGGGACTGCCCATTCCAGAAGCCCGAAACCCATCTGGCAGCTAGTTCCTGGGGTCGGCCTGCCCTCCAACCGTTCACCCCCTCGGGAGATCCTACCTCCACCTGCTGTACCAGAGTAGCTGTGTGGTGCGCATCAGATAGATCCACAGGAGCCTCTTCACTGGAGCGCCCAACTGAGGTCTCAGGGATGATGTAGGGTGTTGGAGACAGCTGTGACAGAAAGTCTTGGGCGGAGGACTGCTTTCCTTGTTGCTGCTCGGCTCACGAGAGGGGCTCCGGCTGAGGCAGTGGCTGGGGGCGGAGGACAGAAGACGGGCCTGCTCCATCTCCAGTAGTTCATGCAAGACACAAGACAAGACGCATGATTAGAACGTGAGCCGGGTGAGGTTGGGGATGGTGAGGTTGGGGATGGTGTGGAAGTGAGTGTGGTGTGGGGATGAGGGCGAGGGTGGTGTGGGGAGGTGGTGCTGGGGGATGTTGTCAAACCTGTCATGGGGAACCGCAACTAAGCGAGGTCTCATTTTCTCACCCCGAACTCCACCCCAGTGACCTCCCTTTCCTCTGGGCTGCTAACCGTGTCCAGGGCTCTCTGTTCTGCCATGGTGAGGGGCCCCAGGTCCGGCATTCCCCCTCCTGTCTTCTCCCACTCCCAGTGGTTATGGGCGGCCTTCTGGGCGGCGGGTAAGGGGGGCGCAGAAAACGATGCATGCAGCACAGGGGGTGGGTAGCTGGTGGCCTCGGTGGCCAGGGCACCCAACCATGGGTGCCGGCATGTGGTGCAGGGTGCGGATCTGGCCGATCTCCAGTTGGGAGGGGAGATGGGTTAATGCCAGGGAAACATTGCTACTTATTCACCCTGGCCACCTTGAGGAGGTCGTGTAGTTTTAGTCGGCACTGCTGGCTGGTCCAGGTGGTGTTGCCTACGGCGCTCACGGCCTCTGCCACCTGCGTTCAGGCACGGTGAATAGCGGCAGCTGGCAGCCTCCTTCCCGGGCTGGGGTAGGGTCATCGCCTCTCCTTCACGGCATCCAGGAGCTCAGTGTCCGCGAAAGGTGGGGCCGCATGTTTTGCTGCCTTCTTCTGTTGGCTGGGATGGTGTGTGTGAGGAGTGAAGTGTGTATATGCAGCTGCAGCTTGTCCGCCTCCCGCGTGTCAATTGTGAAGCTGGCGAGTCCCGCACCGTTTCTCATTGGAATCAGTTTTGTTCTAAGTGACGCCAATGCTAGCCCTTTAACAGTGGCTGAATCGGTCCAGGTACGGCGGAGGTTTTGCCGTCGTAGAAGTCCACAAATTCTGTGTCGCGTCAACACTTAGTCTCAGAAACGGTGTATCCTGCCCGTAGTTTTTCATATGTTGATACACAAACTTTAATTATATACTGAATGTTACTATCCTACTTTATTGTTGTTTTATTTTGCTGTTGTCAGAGTTCATGCTAATTTTCAAGAGTGTTTTTAATGTATTATTTTATGGGATGTGGGCATTGCTGGCAATATTATCCTAATTACCCTTGAGAAGGTGCTGGTGAGTTAAAATGGGCTGCATTGGAGAATAGTTTAGTCCTTTGCTTCACATCATATGTGCATAATCCAGCAAGGTCATGTTCTGCTGTTAGTATGGACTGCATTACTGTATTACTTGTATTATTAACTGCGCTGAATGCTGAAATATTGAGATCACTTTGGTGATTTGAAGTAAATACATTGGCTCAATGCCTTGATGGTAATAGAAAGTAAAAGCGAAAACTAATATTTCTACCCACTTGAACTCTATTAATTCCACTTATTTGAAGTGGCTTAGAAACATTTGCATTCAAAGCAGGTCATAAAAAGTGTTATAATTACATGATTTCCTGTCAAATAAAATTTCAGACCTTTTTGTTTTTGGTCCCTCTGTAAATGTTCTTTTCATGTTCATTAAATGAATACTTGGCAGCGAAAATTTAAGATCTTAAACCCTTTTATTAACTTTAAAATTCCCTTCATGCATGGAGAAAGCATTAATGAAATCAAAGAGTTAAATCATTCCTTTTGTATTTAAACAATCTGGCCTTCATTATTCCAGTTCTGTTCCATTTACAGATTTAGATTTACATTTATTGCCATGTGTACTGAGGTACAGTGAAAAGTATTGTTCTGCATTTAGTCCTGGCAGATCATTGCATACATGAAAAACATAGGACATACGATAAATACAGAATGTAAATACATAGGCAATGGGTGAAGCATACAGAGTGTAGTGCTACAACAGTAGAGAAGGTGCGTAGAGAGATCAGTTCAGTCCATAAGAAGGCCATTCAGGAGTCTGGTAACAGTGGTGAAGAAGTTGTTTTTGAATCTGTTAGTGCGTGTTCTCAGATTTTTATATCTTCTGCCTGATGGAAGAGGTTGGAAGAGAGAATAACCTGGATGGGAGGGGTCTTTGATTATGCTGCCTGCTTTCCCAAGGCAGCAGGAGATGTAGACATAGTCAGTGGGTGGGAGGCAAGTTCAAGCGATAGACTGGACAGTGTTCTCGACTCTCTGTAGTTTCTTATGGTCTTGGGTCGAGCAGTTGCCATACCAAGCTGTGATGTAGCCAGATAGGATGCTTTCTATGGTGCACCTGTAAAAATTGGTAAAAATCAATTAGGACATGCCAAATTTCCTTAGTTTCCTGAGGAAGCATAGGCGCTGTTGTGCTTTCTTGGTCGTAGCGTCGACGTGGTGGACCAGGACAAATTGTTGGTGATGTGTGCACTTAAGAATTTGAAGCTGTCAACCATCTCCACCTCAGCATCAGTGATGCAGACAGGTAATGTATGACACTTCGCTTCCTAAAATCGATGACCAGTTCTTTAGTTTTGCTGATATTGAGGGAGAGATTGTTATCGTTGCACCATGCCACTAGGTTCTCTATCTCCCTCCTGTACTCTGACTCATCATTGTTGGAGATCCAACCCACTACGGTTGTATCATCAGCAAACTTGTAGAAGGGGTTGGAGCCGAATTTTGCCACATAGTCGTGTGTGTATAGGGAGTTTCGTAGGGGGCTATAGTAGGGGATCAGTACAATGGGTTGAGCTTCATTTACTTTGAATCTGCATCCAATTTTTTACCTAACCTATTTTCAGCTATTATTAATGTTCACCACAAAACATTAATGCCCATTTTGTTGCAGTTCCTTGCAAATAAGGTGAAAAATGTCATTTTGAGATCATATGCCCTATTTTCTACCATTTGTACTTCATTTGGGCTGGAATAAATTGGGTGTCTAAGGAAAACATTCGAGAAATGACATCAGTTTAAAACTTCTAATTCTTTTGAGAAGTTTTTCTTGCTGTTAACTCCCTTGATATTTGCCTTTGTGTCCTTTGCTATGCAGCTCTTAATTTTTCCCCATTTCACACAGGGAACAATGGATTTTCTATGGGAATTCTCCTGCATTCGCATTTTGGAAGAAGCGATGGAGGGATAAGCAATGTCCAATAGCACCAAATGTACAAGCCCCATTCACTAATATCCCAAATATGCAGGCAGACAAGCCCGGGCTTGCATTTGACAGAAGGGCAGTATCTCTAGAGATTTTGTTTTACAAAGGAAGCTTATCACTGAGTTATGTCATGTATTGGAAGTGGACCTACATCACTAATTTAGGAAACTAGGAACATGGGAATTAGGAGCAGAAGTGGGCAATTCAGCCCTTCGAGCCTGCTCCGCAATTCATTCAGATCATGGCTGATCTCTTCCTGGTCTCAAATCCACCTCCCTACGTTTACCCATATTCCTTTAATCCGTTTTTAAAATCTGAGTTATATCTATCTCCTTCTTGAAACCATTTAATGACTCCGATTCCAATCTTTGTGCACAGATGCAGTTGTGTCAAATGCGTTGTTGTTTAGAGAGGCATTCTAATCTCATTCCCCATGGACATTTATCAGTAGCAAGACCAAGCATTTTAATTTTTGTTTGCGCGGATTCTCAAAGGAGTCACGGGTTGCTTTATTTGGTCTATATGCTCCCTTGCTCAATGATGTGGAGATGCCAGCATTGGACTGGGGTGAGCACAGTAAGAAGTCTTACAACACCACCAGGTTAAAGTCCAACAGGTTTGTTTCAAATCACTAGCTTTCGGAGCACTGCTCCTTCCTCAGGTGAATGAAGAGGTAGGTTCCAGAAACACACATATAGACAAAGTCAGAGATGCAAGACAATGCTTCGATTGCGAGCATTTGCAGGTAATTAAGTCTTTACAGATCCAGAGAGAGGGGTAATCCCAGGTTAAAGAGGTGTGAATTGTTTCAAGCCAGGACAGTTGGTAGGATTTTGCAAGCCCAGGCCAGATGGTGGGGGGGTAAATGTAATGCGACATGAATCCAAGGCTGTACTCATGTGTGCGGAACTTGGCTATAAGTTTCTGTTCGGCGATTCTGCGTTGTTGCGCGTCCTGAAGTCTTGGAGAATGCTTACCCGCAGATCAGAGGCTGAATGCCGTTGACTGCTGAAGTGTTCCCCGACTGGAAGGGAACATTCCTGGCGATTGTTGCACGATGTCCGTTCATCCGTTGTCGCAGTGTCTGCATGGTCTTGACAATGTACCACGCTTCGGGCCATCCTTTCCTGCAGCGTATGAAGTAGACAACGTTGGCCGAGTCGCACGAGTATGTACCGTGTACCTGGTGGGTGGTGTTCTCACGTGTAATGGTGTTGCCTTTATTTACCTGCTATAAATATGGCAATCAATAAGGTTGCCCTTCTTTCTTTAGATATCGATATTTATTGCTCATAGTTGCCAGGATACCACCACAAGGTTCAACCGGATATCGATCAAAGAGCCAAACACCAGTTAGTTAGTTCAAGATCAATGGTACTTTATTTACACACAAGATTAACCATGCAACATAAACACTACGAGTTAAACTACACCTACCAACTATGACAACCTGTACTTAACTTCAGGCACCCGGCTTAGGTCAGAGGAACAGTGGCCTTTGTTCGAATCTGGATCTACTGGGTCTGGAGAAGTAACTGCTGCTCAGCTGGGCTCATCCCTCTGGTTGCGGGTGTTGAACTTGAACTTGCTTCTGGTGGTGCTGCACTTGGAGGTGGACATTGCCGGAGCGCCAGGTCCACGAGAGATCGAACACATGGCAGTGTCTCTCTTTATCCTTGGGGAGTTTTGCGCTCTTTTGGGTGGTCCTTCGGTTTGGACCCCACTAATTGGGCAGTTCCCGATCACTGTCTTCAATCTGAGCCAATAAAGGGGTGGGTGCCTTGAAGGCTGGGCATGTCCTAAGCGGTCATTGATGCTGGGCGAGATTCTCCACTCACGCGCCGGTTGGGAGAATCGCCTGGGCCGCCAAAATTTCCCGGGACGCCGGTCCGGCGCCCTCCCGCGATTCTCCCAAGCGGCGGGAACGGGCCCGTCAAGTTCCGCAGGCCGGAGAATCGCCGGAGACACCCAAAATGGCGATTCTCCGGCACCCCCGCTATTCTCCGGCCCGGATGGGCCGAGCGGCCAGGCCAAAACGGCGGGTTCCCCCGGCGCCGCCCACACCTGGTCACTGCCGTCGGGAACAGCGCGGGAACGCTGGGGGGGGGGGGGGCGGGATCCTGCACCGGGGGGGTACCTCAAATGTGGGATGGCCCGCGATCGGTGCCCACCGATCGTCGGGCCGTCCTCTCTGAAGGAGGACCTCCTTCCTTCCACAGCCTCGCAAGATCCGTCCGCCATCTTCTTGCGGGGCGGACTCGGAGAGGACGGCAACCACGCATGCGCGGGTGACGCCAGTTATGCGGCACCGGCCGCGTCATGTATGCGGTGCCGCCTTTACGCGGCGACAAGGCCTGGCGCGTGTAGATGACGCGGCCCCGCTCCTAGCCCATTATCGGGCCCTGAATCGGTCGGGATAGGGGTCGTTTTGCGCCGTCGTGAACCTCACGACGACGTGGGCACTTCGGCGCGGGAGTGGAGAATCCCGCCCCCTGTTGATGCTTCCTGAGTACAGAGAGTGGCGCAGAAATGTCTGGGATTGTATCGGTTAATCTAGTATCAGTCTTTTGTCTTACGGAGATGGGCATCAAAATGCTAATCGGTTGGGGGTTTCAATGCTGTCTGGATTCTTTGCTCACAAATATACATTCAGGCTCTGAGCCTGTCTGAATCTTACATTGTCCACATTTCCCTTTAGGCTTTGCGAACGTCCATGTTTCTTGTTGTAAGTGGCCATCCCAGATGGCTACAATGGTGGTACCCATGTCGATGATCTGGAACGTCTTGCAGAGATTGCCATGGCAGGGTTGTGTGGTGCCGTGGTCGCTGTTCTGAAGGCTGGGTAGTTTGCTGCAAACAATGGTTTGTTTGAGGTTGCGTGGTTGTTTGAAGGCAAGTAGTGGGGGTGTGAGGATGACCTTGGCAAGATGTTTGTCTTCATTGATTACATGTTGAAGGATGCGAAGAAGATGTAGTTTCTCCGCTCTGGAGAAATACTGGACGACGAAGGGTACTCTGTCGGTTGTGTCCCATGTTTGTCTTCTGAGGAGGTTGGTGCGTTTTTTTGCTGTGGCGCGTTGGAACTGTCGATCGATGAGTCGAGCGCCATATCCCGTTCGTACGAGGGCATCGTTCAGCGTCTGTAGATGTCTGTTACGCTCCTCCTCGTCTGAGCAGGTCCTGTGTTTGCGGAGGGCTTGTCCATAGGGGATGGCTTCTTTAGTGTGTTTAAGGTGGAAGCTGGAGAAGTGGAGCATAGTGAGGTTATCCGTGGGCTTGCGGTAAAGTGAAGTGCTGAGGTGACTGTCCTTGATGACGATGAGTGTCACTATTTACCTTGAAAGCAAAATATCACAATCTGCTTCTATCTTATTCATGACCAGCAGCATCCCATTACGCAAGTCAATGCCCACTTTCCTGGGAGCTGTGATCATACCTTCATTTTAAAGCAATCATTTGTGCCAGAAATCTGATCCAGAAAGGCAGGTTTTGAGGTGGCTGCTAGGAGTTCTAGTCTATCCTCTGCAAATGTGGCTCATTTGACACCCATGTGTTGTCCCGGGACACAATGTAAACACTTGCACATTAAGATCCATTCACCAGAGTGATAGTGCAACATCACTGGCACATCGAAGGTATACATCAAATGAATCAATCTGGGTATCACCTGCAGTCTATTTTGACGACAGTTAAGGTTGTGTGCTGCATACTGAACAATATTTTTGTACAAAGAGGCATTGTTGTAGAGGTTCTGCTGTTGGAAAGTACCCACAGTAGCAAGAAGGATCATCAAGAAGAATAGCAAGAGCAACATTCCATTGTTGGATGTAAAAGACTTGTCATTAATTCCTATGTTTTCCAAGATAATACAATTAATTGTCACAAATTAACATGAACAATTTTGATGGATTTACATAAAATGCTTTTCTTTTGCCTACTTGTTTACAAAGACATCCATTTTTCTTTTGAACCCATAGGATCTGCTTTTGCTAAAGCAAAACCTGAAAGTCCATGGACTTCATTAACTAGAAAAGGAATTGTGAGAGTTGTGTTTTTTCCATTCTTCTTCAGATGGTGGATACAAGTGACCTCAAAATGTATCTTTTCATGGCTACTTATTTTATACCTCCTTCAAGGTGAGATCTGTCTTCCAATCTATAACTGTCAATATGTGGGAGCATTTTGCTGAGGTAATGGAGCTTTCAATATTCCCAACACACAAACACAGTTTTATGTTCACACTGGGATTGAAACATATTTATTTCAAATCTACGCAAAGTAAGTACTGAGCTTTAGCCGGTCATTATTTGCTATGTATGAAGTAATTGAATGACATTTTGGAGATTACTGCATGTTATTATGTAAGAAATACAAATGCAGGATGTTCCCGTTGCTCTCCTGCAATAGTATAAATCTAACAAGGGCTGGTTGCAAACCTGCTTAAGATAGGCTAGCCTTCTATTGTTTTACTTGGCCTGTTTTCTCTGCTTCGTGGCAGCACTCGATTCCTTGTATGGCAGCAACAAGCATTGCTTAAATTCTATTGTTACAGACACAGAAGCAACTCCTTCCATTTACTTCTGTCTGTGCTAAAAAATAATAGAAACCTCTCTTGTGCTGTTCTGCCAATGGAGCAACGCTTTCCAGCATAGCATTCCCATTTTGAGAACACTGATATATGAGATTAAGCTGAAAAATGAGAATTTATAGGATGTTACAGCACGGGAGTAATTTTTTCCATTGTGCTTGTATCAGTTCTTTGACAGCACAATCAAGTTTGTTCAATTACTCTGTTATTCTCCTCATGCTTGATTACATTTTATTTTTCATTATTTTGTTTATTGAAACGTATTGCGGATTCTGTCCTCTGATGGGGTATTCTGTGTCCAAACAACCCACAGCAGGAATATTCTCCTTTTTAAAAAAAAATATCTTTTTTCTTGTAAATTTAGAGTACCCAATTATTTGTTTTCTAATTAAGGGGCAATTTAACGTGGCCAATCCACCTACCCTGCACATCTTTGGGTTGTGGGGGTGAGATCCATGCAGGCACAGGGGAATGTGCGAATCCCACACGGACAGTGACCTGGGGCTGCGATTGAACCTTGGTCCTCGGCACCTTGAGGCAGCAGTGCTAACCACCATGCCCCCTAGAAATATTCTCCTAACCTGTTCCTTTTTAGGCAATGATCTTAAATTGATATCCTAGAATGATGCAGCACACGAGATCATTTGGCCCATCGGGCCTGTGTTCTCCAATTACTGACTCTCTGACTAATGGGAACTGTTCTTTCCGATGCATCAGATCAAAACGTCTTATAACTTTGGACATTTCTGTCAGATGTCCTGCTTAACTTTTATCAACAAAGCTATATAACACCTTATCAAATGTCCTTTAAAAATCCATGTATGCAACAGACACTGTTTCATTTATCAATAAACTGCGCATCAGGTTGGCCAAATGGGGTAGAGGTAGATTTCAATCACAAACTAATTGAATAGGCTAAATGGCCTGAATGATCTACTCATTCTCTTGTGTAATGTTGAGGGAGGTGCTGAATTTTATGCAAAAAATGTGAATTCTAAGAAAATCCAGTTTCTTTAACTGCTTGCAATGACACTGAAGCCATTCATACAAAAAGTCAAAACGTATAAGTAAACTAGTTTATTTTGGACACCGAAGCAAAATGGATGCTGGAAATCCAAAATAAAAAGAGGAAATAATGGAAATACTCAGCAGGTCTGGCAGCATCTGTGGCGAGAAACCCAGAGTTAATATTTCAGGTCAATGACCTTTTGTCAGATTAGACACTTCTGTCAGATCCTCTGTTTTAGTGAAATAATCATCTGGTTTTCATCCTTCCGGTAGTTCAGCAAATTTGCTATCCAAGCTGCCATATACCCTTCAATCCTATGAGACTATCAAGAAAGAATCTAATGAAAGGTCATCAATTTGAAACATTAGCTTGGCAAATTTATTCAATATATTTGTTTGAGTAAAATGTATAGTTGTTAGAGACCATCAGAATTAAAACTTTCCAAATAAATAGTCTAATTGACTCTTTTCTGTTTATAGTTACAACATTAGTGTTGTTTTGCACAGCTGAAGTTACACATAGTGTACCATACACTGAGGTCTTTGGGCCTATCTGGTTAATGTTACTGCTTGGGACTGTTCATTGCCAGATTGTATCAACGCATACACCAAAACCTACAACAAATAGTGGAGGCAAAAGAAGAAGGTATCCTCTTTTTCTGGAAATATTTATTGTGTGCTTTCATGACTTTGACTCAATGTACATTTTATGTGCCAATATAATATATAGAATTGGCACTACTTAATCACTTTGTAGAAAAGTGTAGGCGATTAGAATTGTGAGGAATCATAACAAGCTTGTGTGTTACATCACCCAAAGTGAAAAATTAGCCGCATGGCTATTGAGAAATTTTGCTCAAGTTTCAGCTGTCGCATTGTGAGACAAATCAAAATATTACGCAGTAATTGGGTAATATAATCCTTTTTATTAATTTCATTTGCTGATCGTTGCAATGAGTAAGCCAGCCTAATTTTTCCAGGGTAGTTCGACACGAGGCTTGATCCACAGAAAACTGAATTTGGAAGGGTAATAAGTGAAAAGTTAGTGAGAAATTAAACTTCTGGCACCTTTTTGCTGACAAACTCAACAGTTGCAAATTGTAGTGCTGGAGAGACAGACACTATCTCATTGACACTCGAGGCCTGCCTAACACAATATTCAGGTGGCCTGTAAATAACCAAGCATTAAACAGGCATAAGGCTGCTTAAATCTGCAAACCTTTGGTCCTGCAACAGTTGTTGGGCCTTGACTACAAAGTTCAGGTTTAAATTGTACTAGGGAAATAGATTTTGAGACAAGGAGACATAGGATTGCACTTCTGGCTTCACAGGACTAATGTGGGCCACTAAAGTATAGAATCCCTACAGTACAGAAAGAGGCCATTCGACCCATCAAGTCTGCACCGACCCTTTGAAAGACCACCCTACCTAGAACCAACCCCGTGCCCTATAACCTCACCCTAAGGGGCAATTTAGCATGTCCAATCCACCTAACCGCATCTTCGGACTGTGGAGGAAACCGAAGCACCCGTAGGAAACCCACGCAGATACGGGGAGTAAGTGCAAACTTCACTTAGACAGTCACCCGAGGTGGGAATCGAACACCGTGCAGAGGAACTGTTTGGTGGTATCACTCCTAGGAGCATGTGGGCAAAATAGAAAGCTCACATAATATAACTGTGTTTAATAAAAATAGCTATGTAGCATGATAAATGTAGGCAAGTATTTAGTGAGTCGTCATAACTATATTATTTAAATAGAATTGCAGCCAACGCAAAGTTTATACTGAGTAAATTTTTGAACTGAATGGACTGGATTCTCCATTTGAGAGACTTTCTTCTCCCACTGGAACTGAATTGCTTCTGGTATGTGGTGGCGCTGGGAGCAGCACCCAGAAGTGATTTACTCTTTCTTGCCATGCACATTTACGCATAGCAGGGAGCACAAGGGATTCCGTTCCAAATCCCGCCAATGGGCCACCATTTAGTGAGGCCCAATGGCTGGCCCCTTGCCCCTGTATCAGAGACTCCCCGGGAGGAGGGGAGGTCTCTGATATTTGGCGGTGGGGTCTCTGATGGAGGAATGGGGTGGACAGAATTTGCATTGTGGTGAGGTGAGTGGAATTTGAGTACACCTACATTGAATGCTTATCCTTTGGTCCACTGCTTCAGGGCCATGCTGGCAAATACTTGCACCAATACACGCCTGCATGAATCCCCAAAGGGCCAGAGCATCACGCAGGCATAGGGAATCTGATTAATAGGATGCAAATGAGTTTTTTGCCTGACATGAAATTCTCTGCCGTATCGGGTACTCTGCTTCTGGCGGGGGAAGAATCTCTCCCCCATATGTTTTTTAAAATAACTTTACATTTTATTATGTTTTGTTAATGAACTGAACAAATTGCTTCCTATAGTGATTTTCCTTGAAGGTGGCTGAATAAGAGTAGCTAAACAAGTGAGTCGAGGCGACATGGCCTGTTACAACTCTAACTGATGGAATAACTAGCACACTATGGTTTTCTCTCTGTTGTGCTGCCACACAGAAGTGAAAAACAAGTGCCATCTTTTCTGTTGGGAGGGGAAATCAGTATACTTACTTTGTTGTGCCTCCTAGCAACATGTTATCGAACACTCTCAGGAGGCACTAAGACAATAATTTCCATTTTGGTGAAAACAGTACAAATTTGGTTTGCATTGCACTGTATTAAGAGATGCCTGAATACCAATTACTCCTAATACTCCATTTCCTAAATATTTAACTGTTTTGCAAAACACTCAGTTTTGTGCATTTCAAGAAATTCTTTTGATATACGCGATCATTAAAATATGCTGGGCTGGATTCTCCGCAGCCCCCGTGCCAAAATCGCGTTACGGAGCTGCCTCCGAGTCCGCCATGGCGCTCAGCGAGGCCGCCGCCGTGTGCATTTGTGGATTTGTAACAGGAAGTGCAAGGGCCCGTATCCGCAGCTAAAGCTGCGTGAATTATCCCAGGGCCCTGCTAACCCCCTGAAGGTCTATCTTTTTTTGAAGAAACTCGGGACTGCAACGTCAGAGTTTTTACACCGACGTGCTGACATAGCTGCATTTTGGGAGAATCCCATTGATTTTAAAAAGTGTCACATATGGTTTTAAAGCCTGTTAACTGCATTCTGTGTTGCATTGCATCTGTTTGACTCATTGTAACCAGAAAATCAAAAGTATGAAAATAAATTGTGGATTCTGTGAAAATTGAAATGTTGGTTTATAAAATCATTTGCACTAATTTTTGACTGGATCTGCAGGCATAGCAGCAATTGCATGGTAATACTGGTTTCACAAAATAACATTTTAAAATCTTCCTTACAAAGGAAATTGCGGAAAGCAGCTCATCTGGAAGTACATAGGGAAGGAGATGGCTCTAGTACCACAGATAATACTCAGGAGGTATACCACCAGCCTGGAGCAGGCACCAACTACAGTCTTGGTACAATCTTGAGAGAGATCTTACATGCGTTTTATTTTCCAGGGTGCGTATTCATTTCATTAGTCTGTCTCTACATAGATTCCTTTTGTTACACTCATGTTCAGCTAAATGTTTGAGTGTTCTGAAACTCTAACAAAAAATTTTTCCTGTCTTAATTTCCCTTTTCTCCTCTCCTCTTCTGGCTCCAGCTTCTGCTGAGACAGCGATTCAAAGGTGCCGGTAAACTTGCAATATCCTTCTGGTGTGAATGTAGGGCTTTAGTGATTGTAGATATTTTGACTGTGGGCTGTGATCTTCATCTTTGCAGGGTCCATGTAGGGAGTTTCTATATTGGTCTCTGTTCACAACTGGAGTGGGAAGCTTGTTTTTTTTACTCTATCCCTAGCCCAGGATGGCCAAGGCTAAATGCAGTTCTGAAATACTCCCCAGATAGTTAACCGCTGCACAGAGCAGGAATAGATTCGGTACTGTTCTGCTCTGTATAGCATGTGCCTTCAGGTAGTGCACAATGCCTTGGGGAACAACTTGATGAAATATTACCTGAAGCTATATGAATGTCATTGTATTGATATAATAATGCATTGTAAATATGAATCTAACAGCAACATTTTTAAGGGCGGCACGGTGGCACAGTGGTTAGCACTGCTGCCTCACAACGCGGAGGACCCGGTTTCGATCTTGGCCATAGGTCACTGTCTGTGTAGTACTCTAAATTTATTTTTAAAAAGTTACATTTTTAGATTTACAGTTTATATTTACTTTACCAGAATTGTTTCCATATGATGTGTTATTTTTGGTAAATAGAATGTTTGGGTAATGCGAGAACCTGAAATAAACACTAGTAATAACCAGTCAGAATTAGCGCACTCAAATGAAAGTATATTCATGAAAGTAAGGGTGGCACAGTGGCATAGTGGTTAGCACTGCAGCCTCACAGCTCCAGGGACCCGGGTTCAATTCCGGCCATGGGTGACTGTGTGGAGTTTGCGCTTTCTCCCCGGGTCTGCATGGGTTTCCTCCCACTGTCCAAAGATATCAAGGTTAGATGGATTGGATATGCTAAATTGCCTCTTAGTGTCCAAAAGATTAGGTGGGGTTACTGGGTTATGAGGATGTGGTGGAGGCGTGGGCTTAAGTAGAGTGCACTTTCCAAGGGCCAGTGCAGACTCGATGGGCCGAATGGTCTCCTGCACTGTAAATTCTATGATTCAATGATATTTGTCCCAGACTACTTCATATAGAATACCAAGGTTGTTTCGATAAGAGCATTTTACCTCTTGAACAATGTGGGCTAAACAGCTGGCTTGTAATGCAGAACAAGGCCAGCAGTGCGGGTTCAATTCCCGTACTGACCTCCCCGAACAGGTGCCGGAACGTGGCGACTAGGGGCTTTTCATAGCAACTTCATTGAAGCCTACTTGTGACAATAAATTATTATTATTATTACTAAACTGGGGCAGCAGGGTGACACAGTCGTAGCACTGCAGTCTCACAACGCCGAGGTCCCAGGTTCGATCCCGGCTCTGGGTCACTGTCCGTGTGGAGTTTGCACATTCTCCCCATGTTTGCGTGGGTTTCGCCCCCACAATCCAAAGATGTGCAGGGTAGGTGGATTGAACACGCTAAATTGCCCATTACTTGGAAAAAATGAATTGGGTACTCTAAAATTTAAAAAAAAAAATTATTACTAAACTGAACTTAAGTCAACTTTTCTTCTACAACCCCAAAAACTCAAGTCAGATACTTATCAGAAATTGGGAAGTTAATCTCTTGGTCTGAATACTGTTTCAAATATTTGTATACGGTTCAGATTTTGCTTTCTTCCGGTAAGATTGTCTCTTCAACTCTCCTCCAGTTGTCCCATGGTTGCAGACTACCAGTCCAACACAGGTGACGCTAGTATCTTACGTGTAGCCACTTTGAATCAGTACTTTCCTGTTTCTAATGTTCTTTAATTCTGGAGTTTTACATTTAGGAACTTTCTCTCTGCTCACTTGGCGATTCCAGAATTGCTGCTCATTCTTTTTTTAAAGAATCCATCAAGAACTTTAAACCCTGGTGGACAGCATGCGGAACTTCAAATGAATTTCAAACTTGGTCCCCGAGTGCCCTGACCCTGTGCTCCATGGCTGTGAACATTGAGACCCTGGCCGAGACGAGAGCAGGCCTCCAGGACTGGCAGTGCCAGGTGATGACGGAGCCCCTGGAACTCGCTCCGGCCGTGTCCCTATCCCAAAGAGTAGCCTGGGAGCCATTGGGCACCCTGAGGGAGGAGATGAGGGGGCCCATGCCGGTGACTCCCGCCAGGGATGTGCCTGAGCACCGCAGCCCCTCTGAATCCCCCCACCTGTCCCTTGTGCATCCAATGGGCAGCATGCAGAACAGTGTGGCACCACGCCACATGTGACACCTGGAAGACTGCAGGGTCCAACCGGGCTCGATCATTCCAGAGGACAGCTGTCAAAAGGACCTAGGGCGAGTTGCACAGCAGGCTACCTCCACTTCAGATATACTGAACATCCCACTAGAACGAATGTTAGGGCATGTAATGTTATAGAGTTAGACACCATTTAAGTTGGCACGATTAAAGCACATAGGTTAGTGATAGAGGCTACAAACAAAGAACAAAGAACAAAGAAATGTACAGCACAGGAACAGGCCCTTCGGCCCTCCAAGCCCGTGCCGACCATGCTGCCCGACTAAACTACAATCTTCTACACTTCCTGGGTCCGTATCCTTCTATTCCCATCCTATTCATATATTTGTCAAGATGCCCCTTAAATGTCCCTATCGTCCCTGCTTCCACTACCTCCTCCGGTAGCGAGTTCCAGGTACCCACTACCCTCTGCGTAAAAAACTTGCCTCGTACATCTCCTCTAAACCTTGCCCCTCTCACCTTAAACCTATGCCCCCTAGTAATTGACCCCTCTACCCTGGGGAAAAGCCTCTGACTATCCACTCTGTCTATGCCCCTCATAATTTTGTATACCTCTATCAGGTCGCCCCTCAACCTCCTTCGTTCCAGTGAGAACAAACCGAGTTTATTCAACCGCTCCTCATAGCTTATGCCCTCCATACCAGGCAACATTCTGGTAAATCTCTTCTGCACCCTCTCTAAAGCCTCCACATCCTTCTGGTAGTGTGGCGACCAGAATTGAACACTATACTCCAAGTGTGGCCTAACTAAGGTTCTATACAGCTGCAACATGACTTGCCAATTCTTATACTCAATGCCCCGGCCAATGAAGGCCAGCATGCCGTATGCCTTCTTGACTACCTTCTCCACCTGTGTTGCCCCTTTCAATGACCTGTGGACCTGTACTCCTAGATCTCTTTGACTTTCAATACTCTTGAGGGTTCTACCATTCACTGTATACTCCCTACCTGCATTAGACCTTCCAAAATGCATTACCTCACATTTGTCCGGATTAAACTCCATCTGCCATCTCTCCGCCCAAGTCTCCAGACAATCTAAATCCTGCTGTATCCTCAGACAGTCCTCATCGCTATCCGCAATTCCACCAACCTTTGTGTCGTCTGCAAACTTACTAATCAGACCAGTTACATTTTCCTCCAAATCATTTATATATACTACAAAGAGCAAAGGTCCCAGCACTGATCCCTGTGGATCATAATACTTGTATATATCACGATAAACACCTGGTCACCGACGTCCCGATCTGCCTCGGCCCTCAGGCTGAAGGATGTGAGGGATGGGCTGGGCTGGGAACAGAGGATGTGCTGGGTGCCCTCCGCACCACATTCCTGGCCCTGTCGGTGCGTAGCACCGGAAGGCCTCTAATCCTGTCGGTGGGGGTATGGTAGCTGGCGCTCCTCATGCCAGCAGTACGCTCTGCGGTCCATGTCCTGTGCTCTCTGTGGGGGTTCTCCTTGGGTGGGCCATGTGATACCCCGCCAGCAGGGTGGCACCAGGTTGTTTGTGGGGGTGGGGTGGGGGGGGGGGGGGAGGAAAGAGCAGTGAGCTACCGACTGGAGCCATGCTTAGTACCATGCTTGTGGACAAGGTCCATGGGTGGGGCTTAGCCAGGGATGTATGCTTCTGTTGGGATCATAGCGGGGGTGTGCTGTGGATCCTTTGTGTGGTGCACCGGTTGTGCCTATTTGTCTGGGGACAGGATGCATGGGAGCAGCGGTGCAGTGGGAGGGCAGCGCTTGGTGACAGCCAGTGGTCATGTGGGGTGGGCTAGCTGGTGGGATGTCTGACCTGCGAGGGGCAGTGTGCCAGGCTCGGTGCCAATGGCCAGTGATGGACCAGTACTGGATGCTGCCTTGCTGAGGACTCCCTTGGGAGGCCGTTCAATGCTGGGAGCCCGGTAGATCCCGGGTGAGTGGGTTTAGAACAGACTCAGACGCGTGAGGCTTGGTCATGCCCATTGTGGGTGGAATCCGAATCGCGACGCTTTGCAAGATATGGATAGATCTCGTGAGGTGTACTGGCTGCTGGGAAGGCTGCAAAAGGCACAACTGGTTAACTCTTATTACTTTATCTATAAGGTCAAAGAAAACCAAACTATCAATAGACAAATCAACGGAGACAGATAATGGCTATGTTTCTCTGGATGGAAGAGTGAGTAACAAAAACCATGAAGATGGAAAGCTATTTCATACTTCCCACTGTGAAGTAGTGGGACCTGAAGAGTACAATTTGACTAGAGGAACAGGAAGAAATACACATAGTCCTGTAAATCATAAAGTAAGTGCACTAGAATTAAAACTTTTTGGCTTGCTGTTGGTAAGTCTGTGCACGGCACAATGCTGCCACGTTTGGACTACTGTGAATTAAACCTCAATGATGAGAAATGTTTGCTAAGTGCTTGAATCAAAGGATGAAAGCTTAAACTTGGAGCAGAAAGACTAATTTTTCCAGAAAGACAGGTGGAAGAATTTAAGGAAGAAATTGACATTCGGGGAAGCTATGTGGTTTTGAGACCTGTTAGATGGGCACTGCAGTCTATGCCAGACTTGTATTTATCTGTACTATCTAACTAAAATCTCCTTAATTAAAAACAAGTTTAATTCCATGGGTCACACTTTTACCTTGGAACACAGAATCATCCTCAGTATTTTGATTTCTCCTCATAAAGGCAATATTCATCTAGGACGACAAAAGCTATAGTCCAAACATATAGAGTGAAGAAATCAGACTTCTCAATTAAAGTGGGGATTAGGGGTTAGCCTTCGAGGCAAGTAATATTTTGGTGGTGAAAGCAAGCATTCAGATGGGTTGAATGTGGAGGAAGAAATAACTCTCATCGTTTTACTCTTTAGCAATTATCCCATACTTTTGAATGATATAGTGCAGCAGCAATATTTCAATGACTAAGATAATACAGAACCCTGCGGTATATCAGAGGTAACTGTATGGACTTGGAAGGAGAGACCTTTGGAGGCAATGGACTATCAGTCAATAATGCAAGTGGCAGGAGTGCACCATGAGGGAGCCATGCCATGCTAGGAAGTTATTTGAGTGTGACGGTGTGGTAAAATGTATTGAAGATAGAGGTCGAAGAGGAACAATGATAGAAGTTGCAATCACATAGGATGTTTTTTATAACTGACCAATGCAGCTTTCAATACTATGGGTAGGATTGAATCTGATTTGAGAGTTTTGAACAGAGACATAGAATTACATAGAACATACAGTGCAGAAGGAGGCCATTCGGCCCATCGAGTCTGCACCGACCCACATTAATCCCTCACTTCCACCTTATCCCCGCAACCCAATAACCCCTCCCAACCTTTATGGACACTACGGGTAATTTAGCATGGCCAATCCACCTAACCTGCACGTCTTTGGACTGTGGGAGGAAACCGGAGCACCCGGAGGAAACCCACGCGGACACGGGGAGAACGTGCAAACTCCGCACAGACAGTGACCCAGCGGGGAATCGAACCTGGGACCCTGGCGCTGTGAAGCCACAGTGATAATCACTTGTGCTACCGTGCTGCCCTGAGACAGGTGGTAGTTTATTTGAAAAGGAATAATATGACCAAGGACATGGAAAGGGAAGATTGCAAAGAAGGGGACAGTTAGATAGAATTGGAAGCTTTGAGATTTGTGTGGTGGGCAGGGAACCGTATGGTGCTTTTTGAAGCTGAGGATCATTCTTGAGGATATCTAGATTGATGAGGTTGGCCATGGGGTCAAATAGGGGAAGGTGGGTTGATGGGAGTGATGAGCAGATGTTAGGCTTTATAAATTAGAAATTTAATGAAGGTGTGGAAGGAAAACATTGTAAAGGAGGGTAGGGCTCTGTTGAATAGGAAACTATGAAGGGTTGGGAATCAGGAGTGGGAAGAGGAGTTCAACAACAACAAATGGCCACCATTTTACACAAAGCAGTCTGTCAACTCATATATGGGAAGCAGACCAAACATTGGTGTTAAGGTCTGACAGGATGGAGCTTCTGCCTATTCCTCTATATCCACTGAACCCTAGCCCATTTTCCAGGGTCACGTTTCATTATGTAGGCATGGTGGGCTTCCAGTGAGATACTTCTTGCAAAGGGCCATGGAAATGTGTTACTGCAGAGTGTTACATCTGCAGCACCAGAAAAACTGGTGAGGGTTTTTGAAATTACTCCTAAAAAAGCACCTTGAAGATTGGGAAAAAAGGCTTTCCACTGAGAACCTCCGCTGAGACTGGGGCCTTCAGAAAATATAACTTTGGAATTAACTAGAGGTCTCTCTTGGAAATTCTGGGCCTTCATAAATGCCTTCAGGGGCCTATTGCCACCTTCCACATGATTATGGGCTGAGAAAGTGGTGGTAACTAGAAAGGAAAGAAGGAACGTTTTCCAAGGAACCAATGTACAAGGCAGGTAAACATCAGCCAGTGGTGATCGGGGAGGTGGTGGCAGAATCCCAAGGGCAGTGCGATGCCGCTAGGCTCCATCACAATTAGCTGAGGCTAAATGTAGACTAGTATAAAAATGGGCTGTGGATTTGGAGCAGAATGGATTAAGGTTACATTCTAATAGCGTACAGTAAGATCAGCCATTCGTTTGTAAGCTCTATAGGTGACTGTTTCATCAACTGTGATTTAATGGGCTAGAACAGTGGTTCCCAACCTTTTCAGTGACACAGCACGCTTAATGAGGCAAGCAATTCCACAACACATGGCCATTATACAAATTGCCCCATAATGTCCAGGGACGGGGCATAAGTTGCGCGGCCATACATTCTGTGTGCTCTATTTAAATCAGCATTCTGACCGAAATTCAGTTTAATCAAAACCCGTTATGTTCAGTGCAACAATGAATCCAGTTAAAATGCTAATAGGTATTGGACAATCAATGCCAACCAGAAAGCAAGAACAAAACATATGCAGGATGAAAAATTTTGATAGCAGTTCTCAAGTTCTGTACTACTAAACAATTATTAATATTCACATTTAACTAATCTGGTTGATCCACTTGAGACAGAAGAAGGAATGCTCACCCATGATCCTTTTGGAAACCAGGGATCTCTCACTTTCAGCATCAGCATTTCCCTTCAATACCAGCCACCCACACACAACACTAACTTCTATTTAAGAGACTGTTCACATGGGATCCTGGCAACCTTGCTCCTGCCCAAGATCTTGTTCCCGCCTAACAGTTTTGAGCAAGAGATGGCCCTGACGAATGCTAATGAGACCTGGGAGTTAAGATGGAGCAGGGTGGTGAAATGGGGAACTGTTGGATAATTCCTGTTATATTGGAATATATTTGTGTAGCCAGCAATTGCTGATTTTCAATCAATGTTTGTATTGTAGTTTAAAAAAATATCACTACTTGTCTCTTCCTGTATTGCGTGATGCATTCACTTTTTGGTTTCTTTATTTAAAAGACCCCTTCAATCTCAAAATCAATGGAAACACTTTCTTTGTGTAATAAAACGATTGACTTCTCAATCTGAGCTATACTGGATATTAATCAGAATTTATCTATATGTGCATTGCACTGTACAGTTTACCCTCCCCCCCCCCCCCCCCCCAAACATCACACACATACACACCCCTGCACCTGGAATTGCTGTTGTTCGTACTGCATCTGACTATTTGCTGACAGTTACAATGATCTATGATTTACAATTACCCATGGAAATGTACCAATCCTAACATACATACAGTAGGTAAAGTTAACAGAGGCTGTGACCAGAAATCAACACAACACTAAAACTGATATAGGCTCTAACGGAGCTCTAACTCCTTTTAAGTTAAAAGATCTGGAGGGTTTATTGCTATGCTAGCTGAGGGGGCACTTGTGCCCGGCAGCTGGTGGGAGGAAAATGGATTTTGAACACAGCATTTGAGCAGCAGCTACAGCGGGAGCTGGGCGATCGCCGAGACAAACGGTTGGGCCTTGTCAGGTGGCTTGATGCAAGGGCGTGTGCACGGGAGCACTTTTTCTCACACCACGCAAGTGTGCTGCGGCACAACGGTTGGGAACCACTGGACTAGACGATGACCGAGGAGGTGGCCACAGGAAGGTTGACAGAAGCAGCACAGGTCGCAAGCCAGACTTGGAAGGTTGAATGATGATGCAAGGTGATGGTGGCGCTGTTTGGAATAAGCAGGAAGGTAGATAAAAGAAAGGAGATGCGGAGGTGATCAGAAACAGCTTTGTCAGAGATCTGAAGTCCATTTGTAGTTTATAATACAACTGGTGCTGTTAATTTTCATCCTGTGATAGGTGACTCAGTTATGCATAAACATTTTCAGCACCAACCTTGTTTTGTAGTAAATCTTTCACTTAAAAGATGAACCTTTGCACTCCAGCGTACAACAATTGCTTCCCTGCAAATGAGAGAATATTCAAATCTCAGATAAATTCAATGCACAAATGCACAACACATTTCGTGATGCCTTTTATGAAGGAAGTTGAATCCAGGTAAAATATTGCACTTTTATTATTTAGCTTTGCTCATGTTTACATTTTTAAACAGGAAGGACCTAGACCTGTCATAAATGTATCAGATGATGTTTCAAGTGATGAAGATGGCGAGGCTGGATCACAAGCATTCACGCAACGACGCACTGGGGAACGAACGTCAAGTGACAGTGTGTTACGGAATAGAAAATCTCACCAGTATAAAAGACACTACACTCCTGAGGTTATAGACTAGTTTCTTCTTTAGCACCATAATCAACAATGTGTTCCATGCTACATTGTATAGAGTAGAATGGACAACAACATTACCAGACTTAGTTAAATTTGGATTATTAGAATTACTTTTGCAAGTAATTTCACAATGAAAAGACTAATAAAATGAAGGTCAAAATGAATATGAGGCAGGAGAGCATTTAAAATTTTTAAACTGTGTTTCAATTGTAGATTATACCTACTTAAATAGGGATGGTGCACATTTTTGGTTCCAACTAATGAGTTGAGTTATACATTTGAAATATCATTTCATGTCAAAATTATTTTGCAGGAGACTGCTAAATCTGCTACGAGTTGTAGTTCTCGCAGTTCTAGACAAGATTCTGAAAGCACACGCCATGAATCAGAAACTGAAGATGTATTATGGGAGGACCTTTTGCACTGTGCTGAATGCCGTACTTCCTGCACTAGTGAAACTGAGGGAGAAAATTCCCACTTGAATTCCTCGGGAAAGAAGGAATACAGAGATGATCCATTTCACCCGGTTTGTTTGAAAATTTGTTTTATATAATGAGCCATTGTTAAATATTCCTTTAATAATATTAAGCACATTTTTGAATGAATCCTTTTGGTTGACTAAAGGCAATATTTAATTGTTACAGTTACACAATTAATGTTTTGTCAATAGTTTCAGACTGGTGACATCTGTCATGATGCAGTTTCTCATGCTTAGGAAAAGAAAAGGCTGCCTTGCACTTATATATTGAAACCAAAACCTAATAATTTGGAAGTCTTGTAGCATTCCCACCTCTGAGCCAGAAGGTGTGTTGGTAATGTTGAATATCACCTGCAAATCCTTCTAATACATCTATGGCAGACGGTAAGAGCAGGAGGCAATCCTGGTAAGTCGGAACCTGCAGACGGTAATGGTAAACCACTGCTGTGCCTTGCCAGGCACAACCAATACATTGAAGTCCATGGTCACCAAAGCCTTCTTAGGGCATGGTACCTGGAAAGAGAGAGCGAATACCAATCAGAAAATAGCATTTATGATAACTTTAAAAAATAAATTTAGAGTACCCAATTCTTTTTTTCCAATTAAGGGGCAATGTAGTGTGGCCAATTCTTACCCTGCACATCGTTTTGGACTGTGGGGGTGAGACCCATGCAGACATGAAGAGAATGTGCAAACTCCACACGGACAGTGACCCGGGTTCGATCCCTAGTCCTCGACATCGTACGGCAGCAGTGCTATCCACCATTTATGATAACTTTGGTCAATACAGTGTTTATAACATTTTCAAAAATATTTGTAAGTCAACATTAAGCATGATTTTTGAATTAACAAGTTATGCATTTACTCCATTATTAAATTCTGCCATTGCTTTGGTTGTGACCAGACTGACTCCGATTCCTAACTTCTGCTATACCTTTCCTAATCTCGTGATCATTGGATGCAAATCTGGAACTAATTTTCTTTAATTACATGATACTGAGGGAAGTTGTGTACACTTACTGCTGCGCTGGCTTATTTCAGCTAACTCGGCACATATCAAGGATACAAACTGTGACCTGTATGTTATCAGAAATGTAAATCAATTTTGCACTTTGCAGAGAGTCATCCTGCTATTTGGAGTAATGTGTAGGTGCATTCAACGATTTTCATTGAGTCTGTTGAACTAAGTTAAATGTGTAAGATGCAAGTAAACACAATTTGAATGTTTTTAGAACTTGAAGATGATTGAAGACATTGTCTTTGGCCCTCTCATCAACTCCGTATTCCAGCCCCCTCCTCACTCACCGTCTCGGGTTGAAACAGGTTGCTCAGTTGTTCACAATCTAGGTGTTTCATTTCAGCCTTCTCCTTCACAAAGACCATCTACTTCCACCTCCACCATCCTCTGTCTCAGTCTGTCTACTGCTGAAACTCTCACGCAAGACTTCAGTCACCATGGCACTATGCTCTGGAATTTCCTTCCTAAACCTCATTGTCTCTTAGCTGTTTTACATGCCTTTCCTCCTTTAAGACCCATTTTTAAAGTCTGATGTTATGATCAAACATTTGGGTCACTATTCACAATCCAACTCTAGCTCATCATCCATTCTTGGTTGATTAGGAAGCCATGAGATTTTTATTAAGGATGCTATATTAATGCTAGTTGTTGTTATAAAACTTTGTTCATTTTTGCGGGAACACTGTCATGGTTGCAATTATTGCCTATTCTTAATTGCCCTGAGTTGCAGATGGTCGGCCTTATGGTTCAACTGTTGTAACCTTATGGTGAGAAAAGCACTAGCAGCAGTAGCATTTCATTTCTAAAGTAAACTTGGATTGCAATTTTACAAATACAACAAGAGGATGTAGTTACAGTAATATCATGTGCTTTTCTAAGGGATAGTTTTGTAATTATGAATACCTGTATTATTAATTGAGAAAGGAAAAAAGGCTAAGAATCTACACCAGCAGTAAAGGAAGAAATGAGATGGTGTTTGCCAGATAATTGGACGCCGGCATCTCCACATCAAAGATAATTGGAAGGAATGCATAATGAGGATCCTTCAACTGCAAGTTAAAACTTTTAAAAATCTGATGTGTGTTTTACCAACATCTGTTCTTTTTTCAGAGTCATTTACCATGGATTCACAGTTCCAGTATAAGCTTGGAAAGAGTAAGTGCAATCGTCTGGGAATGCAACGAGTGTAAGAAAGCTGATATGTCTGTGATGGAAATCAGTGGAATGATTATGAAAAGAGTGAGTATAGCACTTTAAACAGCGGGGGGGGCGGGGGGGTGGAATTGTTTAACTTAACGCTGTAACTAGATGGCCACTGACGTTGCTCCTGTACATACGTACTGCTCCATGCAAAAATGAAAATCAAAAGTTGTCACTGCTGTGCCCATCCTGCTTGGGCCACTTTGCCCATGCACCAGTGACATCACTACACACAGGCATACTGACATCTGAGGATTGCACATGCGCGAATTTCAAAATTTGGTGTTTTTTGTTTTAGCTGTTGAGAGAGAGGCCTGCTCTCTCCCTCCCTTTGTTTTGCCATTGGTAGGCTCTTCGCAAATATATGACGGAGGAGGCCACCGAATGGTGCCACTAAACGGACACCATATACAACCACCATGAAATCTGGCACACTCCGTGCGGTACCCTCCTCTATCTCCCTATCTCTGATAATTTATCCAGTCCCCACAAGTCTCACTAGCCTGCTCTAAACCTTGCCCTATATTTATGACCTCTACCAACCCGTGCAATCCTCTGTGTTTTGCGTCTTCCTACAATTCTGGCCTCCTTAACATTCTTCATTGCTCCTAAATTGGCACCCGTGCTTTCTGCCACTCAATCACATATGCCTAGAATTAACCTCCTTAACTTTCACTTCCAAGACTCACTTTATCAAGAAGAATGAGGATTTACTGCGAAACAAAATTTGTTTTCGATGATTACAAATTCATGTTTCACAATTCTGCTCCGAGTGCACGTTAAAGGGACGCTGCCACCCAACTGTGATGATATGAGCAGCACCATTAAACACCTCTTCCACCACTTACTTTCCCATGCAAAATGCACATCTGTCCTTTTACCTCATTCTCCCATTTGTTTAGGGCCCTAACCACTCCTTCCAGATGAAACAGTGATTAACTTGAACTCATTCAATTCGGTATACTGTATTTGTTGCTTGTGATGTAGACTCCTTGACACTGGGGAGACCAAACACCGATTTGGGGATCGCTTTGCGCAACACGTCCATTCAGTCTGCAAGCGTGCTCCCAAGGCTACGGTTGCTTGTCATTTGAATTCTTCATCACACTCCCACTCTGACCTCTCTTGTCCTTGGCTCCTTACACTGTTCTAATGAAGATCAAAGAATAGCACCTGATCTTTGAATTAGACACTTTAGAACCTTTTAACTCAGCATTGAATTAACAATTTCAGATCATTGTTCCTATTTTTATCAGACAGCAGCTGTTGGCAACAATTCTGCTGTAGTCATTTAGGGTTTCTTTAGACACATAATTTTTTTTTTTCATCATCCCTTTTGTTATTGTCTTCCACCGTAACAAAGGCCTTAGCTTTTGTTGCCCGCACCCCTTTCTCTGCCTCCCTGATGAAATGTGGGGACAAGGTTGAGTTCAGATGTATCTTTTCATATTGGGAAAAAAATTGATAACTGTTATTTGAAAACTTGATATTGACGAATACGAACCAGGAACAAGAGTAAGCCATTCAGTCCCTCAGGTTTGCTCTGCCATTTAATAAGATCTAATGGTAACCTCAAATCTGCCTCCCACCTACCAAAGATAACCTAACACCTCCTTGCTTATCAAAAATTGAACAACGTCTGCCTTAAAAATAGTCAAAGTCTCTGCTTCCGTCACCTTTACAGGAAGAGTTCCAAAAACCCATGACCCTCTGAGCATAAATTTTGCCTCAGCTCCATTTTAAATGAGCGACCCCATATTTTTAGAAAGTGACGGCTAGTTCTAGATTCTCCTACAAGAGGAAACATCCTCCCCACATCCACCCTATCAATACCTCTCAGGATCTTGTACGGTTCAATCAAGTCACGTCTTACTCTTCAAAACTCCAGCGGGTACAAGCCCAGCCTGTCCAACCTTTTCTCCTACAATAACCCAACCATTCCAGGTATTAATCTGATAAACCTTGTCTGCATTTACATTCTTTCCTTAAATTAGATGTCCAATATTGTACACAATACTTCACATGTGGTCTCAAACCATGCCAATATGTTACTCCCTATAATACGAGCTCTTATTTTCTGCAATAACCTTTGATGTGGCACTTTGTCAAATGTCTTCTGGAAATCTGCGCTTAGTACATCCACTGGTTCCCCATTATCCACAGCACATGTTACTTCTTCAAATTAATTCATTCCTTTCATGAAAACATATTGACTCTGTCTGATTACCTTATATTTGCCCTGCTATATCTTCTTTAATAATGGCGTTGAACATTTTCCCTATGACAGTTGTTAAGCTAACTGGCCTGTAGCTTCCTGCTTTCGGTCTCCCTCCCTTTCAGAACAATTGAGTTACATTTGCTATCTTCCAATCCAATGGAACCTTCCCCGAATCTAGATAGTTTTGGGAAATTAAACCAATGCACCAATTATCTCACTAGCCACTTACTTTAAGACCCTAGGAGGAGGTCCACCAGGACCCAGACTCTTGTCAGTCTGCAGCTCCAATGATTTCCTCAGTACCACTTCTCTGGTGGATTTAACTTTCCTGAGTTCCCTCCCTTTCATTTCCGGTTTATAGCTGCTGGGATTTTTTACTTGTATCCTCTGTGGCAGACATTGTCAAACTCGGGGGTGCGCCCCGCGGGTGAGTCGCGTGCGGTTGTCAGGAGGGTCATGGATCCGTCCGTTGTGGCACTCCCGATCGCGCAAATCCGCGCGCAACAGCCGGCTTTTAACTATGCCGGCTGCAAGCGGCCTTCAAAATTGCCACAAACATATTTTAAAAATTGGGCCGCACTGCGCATGCGTGCCCGATCATCGGTGTGCATGCGCAAAACTATGCGCATGCGCACCGATGATCGGGCATGCATAGCGCAGTGCAGCCGCATTTTTTTTTAATATGGTCGCAGCTTTTTCTTTTTTTACAAGTTCAGGGGGCCAAAGGGACCGTTGGTGCCAAAGGGACCCAAAACCATTTCCTCATTTTTGTCAGCAACAAACGAGGTAAATCACGCAGGTCAGCCGGCGTGGGCCGCGAAGGTTGGCCAGGTTGGGTCCCGGGTTGGCCGGTTGGTAAAAATGGGTCCCCGGGAAAAAAGTTTGAAAAATACTGCTCTACAGGGAAGACCAATGCAAAATACATGTTCAATTCATCTTCTGTCTCCTTGTTTTCCAGACTCATTTTCTGTAGGACCAACATTCACTTTGTTAATTTTTTTCTTTTTAAAGTATTTATTAAACATTTACTATCTTTTTATATTTCTGGCTCACTTTCTCTCATACTCGCAGTTTTCCCTCCTCATTAATCTTTGAGTCGTCCTTTGTTGTTTCTAATATTGACCAAAATTCTCTGCCCTCGTCTGTGGCTGGGACTTTCCAGTGTCGCTGAAAGCGAATGGCGTTTTGTCAGGAACGCCAAATTTTCCGTTCTCGCTTGCAACGGGTCCTGCCATGGACAAGACTGGAGAATCTCGTCCATTCTGTCCAATCTTCTGATCTACCATCTGTCTTTGCACAATTATATTTTTTATCTTTAATTTTGAGAGTGTATTTAACTTTTTTATTTAACCACAGTTGGTAGGTCTGTCTCTTGGACATTTTCTTACTTGTTGGAATGCAATCTAAAATAGCTCCATAAATGTTTACTATTGCATCTCTATTGACATGTCCCTTTATGCAATTTGCCAATAAACTAATAAGTTGTTCCTTCTCCTCATTTTTCCTACTGATGGCTGCAAACATTGAAATGCTTATATTTTAATTCCTAATCCTCTCCCAATAAGCTGTATGTAATTTCTGAGCAATGCAAATATTAACTTTCCAGTTGTTTTATGGGAAGGGGCACTGCACCAAATTGGATTCAAACTAATAATATAATAATAATATTTATTGTCACATTGACACTACAATGAAGTTATTGTGAAAAGCTCCTAGTCACCACATTCTGGCGCCTGTTTGGGTACGTGGAGGGAGAATTCAGAATGTGCAAATTACCTAACAGCACGTCTTTCGGGACTTGTGGGAGGAAACCGGAGCACCCGGAGGAAACCCACGCAGACACAGAGAGATCGTGCAGACTCCGCACACACAGTGACCCAAGCCGGAAATTGAACCTGGGACCCTGGCGCTGTGAAGCAACAGTGTTAACCACTGTGCAACCTTGCCACCCTCTATCTAGCTCCTCTGTATTGTCCAGTACTTAAATGATTTCAAGCTAATTACTGCAGCATTCAGAATGTCTCTTTGTGCATTTATAGATTTGTTTGGCAATTTTGTAACTTCAGTTTTTTGAAAACCTGCAGGTTAACAGCTACAAGCAAGGTATTGGTTACCAGCTGTTTGGGAACTTGGTTTCTGTGATTCTTGGCATCACTCCTGTTTTGTTCAGACTCTTTCAGCAAAAGGATGTGGAGCAGCTAGTGTCACTGTCAGCTACAGAACTCTTTTTCATTGCATTTGGTTCAAATGTAAATCAAACAGTTATTATGGTCGTATTAAGCTTTGTGGTGCGTGTGTGCCTCATGTGGATTTTTTTCTTTATGCTATGTGTAGCCGAGCGAACATATAAACAGGTAAGCTGAGATATTTCATGTTCACATATTATCTAAACTCCTATTACTTGCTTGAACCATCTCATGTTTCTTATTTAGCCACATTTACTTCAGGGTCAATTTTGAGGAATTTAATTTGATCAGATTTTACTGGGGCAAAGGAGAAACTGAATTGGATGCAAAAACATGATTAAGAATATGAAGAATTACAATCCCTTTATAAAAGGGAAAGAATGGAATTTATAGTACATAAAGAGGTCATTTAGCTATTTATACCTGCATGGACTTTCTGAAGAAGCTGACCAGTTTGCCCCATTTGCCATGCCATTTAAAATGTTCTTTCTTAGATATTTATTCACTTGACATGTAAGACCTTTTACAGATTCTGTTTGTGCCCATGTTTTTACTAGGTGTAACATAGCAGGTTGGCCTGGGGTGGAAAATTCCAGGCCTGGAGTCCTGTCTCCCGAGCCAATTTAAAAATTCAATCCCATGACTTCTTATTGGCCAATGGAATTAGTTTTTTAAAACATTTATGAAAGCCCATAAAGCATCTCAATTGGATCATCTCTTAATTTTATCTGCTCTAATAAAGAGATCAGGTTTATTTAGTGTGTCCACATCATTTCAGCCTCTCATCCTCTGTGAATATAGTCATTCACTTCTGTGCTCTTTCCATGGCCTTTAATCCCCCCTCAAGTTGAATGCTCAGAATTGAATACCCTTTTCTGACCAATGATTTGTATAGATTTAGCCTTGCCTCCTTGACCCTATTTATGAAAACTAAGATGCCATTTGCTTTTTTCGTGTATGCTAATTTTCACTTGCTTCATGCTAGTTTACATGTTTCAGCATAGGCTGAGAAGATTCTTGGGAAATTTTGGTGTAATCTGCCTGTTACACTGTTTCAGAAAATTCCAGGCAATTCTGTTTTACTCTTAAGAGTACGTCAATTTCTGTTAGGTACATTAAAATCAAGGTGGAAGTCTCTGGATTGTTGCTATTTCAGAAATAATTGAATCTTTCTTTCCTTTTCCTTTCCTTTCAACATTTGCTTTTGATGAAAAAGTAACTTTTAAGGAATAATTGAGCAAAACAATTTCTATTTTCTAGAGATTGCTATTCGCCAAACTTTTTGGCCATTTAACCTCAGCAAGAAGAGCCAGGAAATCTGAAGTTCCACATTTCCGTCTCAAGAAGGTGCAAAATATTAAAATCTGGCTCTCGTTACGTTCATATCTCAAGGTAGATCAAATTTAATATTGTAATCACAGGGCCAAATACATTTGGGTATTCTGCTAAGCACTCACTATAACGGCAACATGAGTACTGTGGAATGCTTGAAGAAAAGCAAATCTCAGATATGCTAAGTTGAAATCACAATTGGCATTTTAAAAGTTAGAGCTTTGCCTGCTGCTGCTCAGGCCAACTATGTCAGAGGTGCCAGGCCAGTCTCAGAGACTCCTATGCTGAGAGTTCTTACTTTCGTTGCATATAAGTGGCTGAGCTTAAGGGATAGGAGTAGGCCATTTAGCCCCTTAACTTGTTCCGCCATTCAGCGAATCATAGCCGATCTGCAACCTAACTCCGTATATTATATTGGGGGCTGATGTGATGAGTGTAAAGAAGGATCCAGAGATGTGGAAATTTGCTCCACTGGATCAGAGACTAAATAAGAACCTTAAATCTGCAAAGTGAGACACCTGGGGCGAAATTCTCCGTTATTGGCTGAAAGTCCGCCGATCGGCGCAAAAAACAGCGCAAATCCGAATTGCGTCACGTCGGAAAAATGGGTCGATAGTCTCCGGCCCGAAATGGGCTAGCAGCGACGTAACGGGATCTGCGCTTGCGCAGTGGTTCACGCCGTGCAGCGTCATACGCGCCGCACGGCGTGACAGCTCATAAGGCCGCGCTGCTCCCCCCCCACCCGACCGCAACACCCGACCGCAACACCCGACTGGATGGCTGGCCGCCGCTCAGCCCCGAGGTTCGAGTCACGCGATGTGGAGGCGCTCCTGGACGCGGTGGAGCAGAGGAGGGACGCCCTGTATCCCGGGCACGGCCGCAGAGTTGATCCACGCCACAGCCGGCGTCTGTGGAGGGAAGTGGCAGAGGCTGTCACCGCTGTGGCCCTGACACCAGTGCCACAAGAAGGTGAACGACCTCGTCAGAGCAGGCAGGGTGAGCCTCCCCATATCCCCCCTCCCCCATATCCCCCCCCCTCTCCCATATCCCCCCCTCCCCCATATCCCCCCCTCCCCCATATCCCCCCCTCCCCCATATCCCCCCCTCCCCCATATCCCCCCCTCCCCCATATCCCCCCTCCCCATATCCCCCCCTCCCCCATATCCCCCCCTCCCCCATATCCCCCCTCCCCCATATCCCCCCTCCCCCATACCCCCCCTCCCCCATATCCCCAAGTGAATCCAGCCCTAACCTTAACCTCTGCAATGCACGCACAACCGATGGCGTGCATTCATATACCTGCCTAAAAGTGTTGCCTTTTACCCCTGCCACCACAGGAGACAGGAGAAGCGCGCACACAACAATAGGGAGCATGTGAGGACTGGAGGAGGCCCCGCTGATGAGAGGCCACTGACCGAACACCAGGAAAGGGCCCTGGAACTGGCTGGTGGACCTGAGGACCTGGAGGTTGCTGATGCAGAGGTCGGGGGCGTAGTAGCAAGTGAGCCACCGACAGCCCGTCCCCATATCCCCCCTCCCCTATATCCCCCTTCCCCGTATCACCTGATCACTGCCTGATGTCTAACCATGCATGCTTCATTGTGTATCGCAGGACCAAATGTCCAGGCACCCATCCCCGCAGATGCAGACCGCCCGCAGGATGCCCCTCGGAGGCCACGGGAGACGGAGAGACCCGGACCCTCCGGCATGCGACGCCCGCAGGATGCCCCTCGGAGACCACTGGAGACGGAGAGACCCGCACCCTCCAGCATGCGACGCCCGCAGGATGCCCCTCGCACACCACGGGAGACGGAGAGACCTGGAGCAACAGGGAGACGGCACCCCCGTCACGTGCGGGAGCGACCACCCAGCGATGAGGGGGGCAGCCACAGGCCCCCGTCACATCCGAGCCAGGACACCACTACCCGGGACACCACTACCCGGGACAGCAGTACCCGGGACAGCACTACCCAGGAAGACGAAATACCGGACAGTGACTCAGAGTGGATGGGTGGAGACGAACCCCCACCCCAAAGTGCCATGGACTCCGAGTGGGACGAAGAGCACGACACAACGCCACTGCTGTCACCAACACCCTCCACCATCGCAGAAACACTCACCTCGGTTGGGCACTTTAGTGATGAGGCGTCTGGTACACTCACTGGTGCGCACAACACAGCCGTCCCGGTACAGCAGGTGGAGGTAGGAGGAGCAGAGGGGCCGGGCGGTCGGAGGGCAGCCCAGCCCAAGCGAACATCTGCCGCCCAGATGGATCCTGGGTTCCTGGAGTTACCACACCCACACATAGATCCGATGCAACCACCGACCCGGAGACAAGCGAAGAGGGTGACGGGCGGCTTGCGGCGGCTGCGGTCGCAGGTGGAGGAGTCCACCCGCGTCCAGGAGCTGGGAGTGGTGCCGGTCATGCGTGCCACCCAGGCCGACACCGCACGGGTGGCGTCCGCGGTGGAGGCAATGGGTGCGACGGTGTCAGACATGGGGAACGGTTTGCGAGGCCTGGGGCTTTCCATGCAGGCGGCGTCTGTGGCCCAGGAAATGGCTGCCCTCTCACAGGAGGCCATGAGCCAGTGCCAGCGCCAGATGGCAGAGGCGCTCAACGCCATAGCCCAGTCTCAGCAGGCCATGGCCCAGTCTCTGCAGGCCATGGCCCAGTCTCAGCAGGCCATGGCCCAGTCTCTGCAGGCCATCGCTGAGGGCATCGGCGCCAGTGGCCGGCGTCGCACTGTCACAGACAGGGTTTGCCAACCCCCTGGGCTCCATGGCTGCAAACCTGCAGACCCCTGTCGATACCAGCACGGGCCTCCAGGACTGGCAGCCCCAGATGTCGGGGGGGCGTCGGATGGCCAGTCCGTTCGCATCCCCCACCCATGTAGAGGCCTGGGGGCCATCGGGCACCCCGAGGGAGGAGGAGGTGGTGTGGTCCGTCCCGGCTCCCTCTGTAGGGGAGGTCCCGGTACACCGCGACACCTCGGACTCCCCCCCCCCCCCCCCCCCCCTCTCCGTCCCAGGTGCATCGGGTGGGCAACGGGCAGGACAGGCTGGCAGCTCGCCATCCCAGTCGCCCGGGCCGCAGCCTGGCCCATCTAGGCCAGGACGCCCCAGGAAACGGCCGCCAAAGGGATCCAGTGTCAGAGGGCAGGAATCACAGGAGTCCAACTCCAGTTCTGCTGTACCGTCTGGGGAACCACGTAGACGTAGTCAAAGGGCCCGTAAGGCCAAACAATTAGACACTGAGTAAGTTGGCACGGTTGCAGGGCACAGATGAGTTTTAGGGGCTAGGGCACGTGCATGAACTCCTTTGGTTATTAAAGTGAATGTTACACCTACAGAAGCTGCCTTTGTGCTCTGTCCAAAATGTGCGGGGGTGTCATGTACGTTGAGCGCAAGTGTGTGTGTGAGGGGTGGTCTTACTTCAGCCCCAGGTGAGTCTGCCCCCTTCCCCCTGGGCCGCCATCAACATCCCCCGGGCAGAGGACGGGACCGTGTGCTGCAGTGTCACAGCCGCATGCAGGGATGGTCCGGGTGGATGGTGGTACTGTGGCCATGGGTCAGACATAGTCCAACGATGTAGAGCCAGGAGCTCACCGCAGGGCGGGTTGTCATCATCCTCCATGGCCTGCGATAGACACGCGTCCACCCGCAACTGTGTGAGCCCGGCCCGTTGTGCCGCAGGTGGATCGGCAATGGGGGGGGGGGGTGCATGCGGGTGGGGAGGGGGGTGAGGGTGCTGGGTGGATGGATGGGTGGGGGGTGTGGGTGGTCGGCTGTTGCCATGGTGTGCGGTCTGTGGCCATACTACCCGATTCCCACGCCCATCTAGTCAGTGAAGCGGGCGTCTATCAGTCTGTCCTGTGCCCGCTGGGCCAGCCGGTAACGGTGGACAGCCACCCGCCTGTGTCTACCCCGTCTGCCCTGACCATCACCCTCATCTGGGGAGGACTGCGCCTCTTCCTGCTGCTCCTCCACTCCACCCTCCTCTGCCTGCGGCACATCGCCCCTCTGTTGGGCTATGTTGTGCAGGACGCAGCACACCACAATGATGCGGCCGACCCTATCTGACCGATACTGGAGGGCGCCCCCAGAGAGGTCCAGGCACCTGAAACGCATCTTCAGCACGCCAAAGCACCTCTCTATCACTCCCCTTGTCGCTACATGGGCATCATTGTAGCGGTTCCCCGCCTCATTGCGTGGCCTCCGTATAGGCGTCATCAGCCACGATCGCAATGGGTAGCCCCTGTCGCCCAGCAACCAGCCCCTCAGCCGGGGATGGCGTCCCTCGTACATGCCGGGGATGGATGACCGCGACAACACGAATGAGTCGTGTACACTGCCTGGGTGACGGGCGCAGACGTGCAGGATCATCATGCGGTGGTCGCAGACCACCTGTACGTTCATCGAATAGGTCCCCTTCCTATTAGTGAACACGGCCCTGTTATCTGCAGGTGGCCGCACGGCGACGTGCATCCCATCGATCGTGCCCTGGACCATGGGGAACCCGGCCACGGCAGAGAAGCCCACGGCCCGGGCATCTTGGCTGGCCCGGTCCACGGGGAAGCGGATGTAGCGGTGCGCCATGGCATATAGGGCATCTGTCACTGCCCGGATGCACCGGTGCACCGATGTCTGCGATATGCCGGACAGGTCCCCACTCGGTGCCTGGAATGACCCCGTTGCATAAAAGTTCAGGGCCACCGTAACCTTGACGGACACGGGGAGAGGGTGTCCCCCGCCAGTGTCACGCGGTGACAGATGTGCCAGCAGGTGGCAGATGTGTGCCACGGTTTCCCGGCTCATCCGGAGTCTCCTCCTGCATTCCCGGTCCGTGAGGTCCTGGTATGACTGCCTGGGCCGGTACACACGGGGCGCCCTCGGGTGCCTCCGTTGCCGTGGGGCCGTGACGTCCTCCTCCCCCTCCTCGTCCTGTCGGTCGGGTGTCCCTCCAGCCTGGGCGGCTGCCGCCTGCCCCTCTGCAGCAGCCTGCGCCGCCTCTCTGGCACGCTCCTCCTCCTCCTCATCCAAGGCAACATAGAAATGAGCGGCTGCCGCCACGGCGGCCAACATCTCTGGATGATCTGAAAACATGACGGCCTGGTGGGGGGAGGGGAACGACGACATGTCATCATTGCCCATATCCCCTCTTCCCCCCAGCCAGGTGGCATGGACTGCATAGGTCCAACTGTTGGAGGCTGGCACCTGGCCAGGTGGACCCACTCACTTGCCCTCCCATCCCCCTCCCCAGCAGGGACCCCCCAACCTCCACCCCGGCACGGACCCCCCCCATCCCCCCTCCCCAGCACGGACCCATCCCCCCTCCCCGGCACGGACCCATCCCCCCTCCCCGGCACGGACCCCCCCATCCCCCTCCCCGGCACGGAACCCCCCCCCCCCATCCCCCTCCCCGGCACGGACCCCCCCCCCCCAACCTCCACCTCGGCACGGACACCCCCATCCCCCTCCCCGGCACGGACCCCCCCCCCCCAACCTCCACCCCGGCACGGACCCCCCCCCATCCCCCTCCCCGGCACGGACCCCCTCCCGGCACTCCCCCGGAGCCCAGCCTATTCTAACCCCCCCCCCCCCCCCCCCCACCCGCCGCACGCACACACACACAAGCCGAGACACACCTCACGCATTCAGACTGCGGCCACGGCATCGCCTGCCCAGAGCCAACCCCCCAGGCCGTCACTCACCTCCACGCTGGTCGGCGTAAACCTGGAGCACAGGGTCACGCCGATGAAAAGGAGGTTTAATTTACGTCGACGTGAACGGTCATCACGTCGACGGGACTTCGGCCCATCCGGAAGGGAGAATATCGGCAGGCCGAAAATCGGCTGCCTTGCGCAGACCCGTGACATTCTCCGCGGCAGCGGCGACATTAACGCCCCGACGACTTTTCTCCCTTCGGAGACTTCGGCAACCGGCGGGGGCGGGATTCACGGCGGCCAACGCCCATTCTCCGACCCTCTGGGGGGTCGGAGAATGACGCTCCTGTTTTTAAAATAACTTTTTATTGGTGCCTTTATGTAGGTGACCAAGGGCATATTGTAGATTTTCAGGAGAGGGGGCGGGAATGATCAAGGCAGCAAGATACCAGGACAGCATGAAACAAGCAAGTTCCTGAGTTACATCCATGATGCTATGGGCCCCATGCAAATAAGGTGCTTTCTCACAGCCTGCAAATTCTGGTGGATGTATTGGTGGATCAGACATGGCATAACTGCTGGAAATTCTGGAATACTGTGTATCCAGTGTTAGAAGGAAATGCTGTTATGATATTTTGCAGAAACACAAACCAAATTTTTCAATGGGGTAAGTGAAACTTTTCTACAAGCAAATCATTGGCATACCTAGTAATTTATGTAGAAAAATTAATCCAGTGGCCCAGATCTTCCAGTCTCCAGATTGTTGGAGACTGAACATAGCCTTTGCCACCTATCTAAGATGCACATCAAGAACTTGTGGAAAGTCTCAAACAATTATTCTGTGTCACTAGCCCAGGACGTTTGAACCTCGGATGGGCAATTTCCCTGCTCCCCAGGACTTTCCAAAAACAACTGACTAGTTTGGACAGTTCAAACTTACTTACCTGAATAATTATCAGGAAATCATGGAATCATAGAACTTACAGTGCAGAAGGAGGCCTATCAAGTCTGCACCGGCTCTTGGAAAGAGCACCCCACCTAAGCCCACACCTCCACCCCATCCTTGTAACCCGACCTAACCTTTTGGACACTAACGGGAAATTTAGCATGGCCAATCCACCTAACCTGTACATCTTTGTGGGAGGAAACCGGAGCACCAGGAGGAAATCCACAGACACCGGGAGAAAGACATGGGGGCATATTTTCAGCCCTGACCATGTTGAATGGCGGAGTAGACTTGATGGGGCCATATTGTCTACTCTTCTTATTTATTGTGCTCTTATTACAAAATGCAGCATTTAAATGCATTAATGCCTTATCTCAAAAGTCTGTTTGTGTATGTGCCCTACACAAAATCACAGTATAAGTAGTGATACAATAGGGGAGGTAGTGGCATAGCGGTATTACCACTGGACTAATAATCCAGAGACCCAGAGTCTCACTCTGGAGACCCGGGTTCAAATCCCACCATCTGGAATCAAAAGTCTAAAAGGTGACCATGAAACCATTGTCAATTGTCATTAAAAACCCCTCTGGTTCACTAATGTCCTTTAGGGAAGGAAATCTGTCATCCTTACCTGGTCTGGCTGGCGTACATGTAACTACAGATCCACAGCAATGGGCAGCAGGGTAGCATAGTGGTTAGCACAGTTGCTTCACAGCTCCAAGGTCCCAGGTTCGATTCCTGGCTTGGGTCACTGTCTGTGCGGAGTCTGCACGTTCTTCCCGCGTCTGCGTGGGTTTCCTCCGGGTGCTCTGGTTTCCTCCCAGGTTTCCTGGGCAGGTTAGGTGGCTTGGCCATGCCAAATTGCCCTTAGTGTCCAAAAAAAAAGTTGTGTGGGGTTACTGGGTTACAGGGATTGGGTGGAAGTGTGTGCTTGGGTAGGGTGCTCTTTCCAAGGGCCGGTGCAGACTCGATAGGCCGAATGGCCTCCTTCTGCACTGTAAATTCTATTAAAGTGGTTGACTCTTAAGTGCCCTCGGGGATGGACAATAAATGCTGGGGCCCAGTCAGCAATGCCCATGTCCCATGGACGAGTATAAAAAAAAAAGCTTAAAAGCCTTTTAAATAACTTGATCGAGTCACAGTTCAACAATGCATATGTTTTATGCCAAAACATTCAGAAATTTCTCAGTTCAAATTGTGCATAACAGTGCAATGAACCAGCTAGTATTCAGGGACTTTAAGTAACTTTGAAGGAAATAAAGAAGTAACATATCAATGTTGTAATATAGGGGCTGGTTTAGCACAGTGGGCTAAACAGCTGGGTTGTAATGCAGAAAAATGCCAGCAGCGCAGGTTCAATTCCCGTACCGGCCTCCACGAACAGGCACTGGAATGTGGCGACTAGGGGCTTTTCACAGAACTTCATTGAAGCCTACTAGTGACAATAAGCTATTAATACTATCATTGGAGTACAATCTACAGCAGAATAACTTGGGAATATTGGCTTTAAGTGTATTTTTGTGAAGCAAGCTATGAATCCAATAGCACATACTATAAAATTAAAGTATGTTGTAAATACAAAAGTGCTTCCTGCAATCTATATACACATAAGCAGATGTAACTAGAAATGTGTCTGCAATAAACTTGTGTATTGCTAAACTAGAGTAAATTACCCTGTGAACAGAAAATTCACAAAACTGATGGGTTGGTTTTATGCATACATTTAACATTACACTAGCATACACATATTGGCAAATTGCACCGCTGCAGCTTCTTAAAGCTTGTAGGCGTCATGAAGAAAACCAAATTAAACTGAGACCTGTATATATCAACTGTGGCTCAGTTGGTAGCACTCACCTCTGAACCAGCAGATTGTGACTTCAAGTCTCTACTCTAGGACTTGAGCATAAAAAAATCAGAAACTGATACTCCAGTACAGTGCTGAGGGAGTGCTGCACTGTCAGAGGTTCTGTCATTCACTTCATTCATTCTCCGGTAAATGTAAAATATTCCGCACTATTTCAAACAAGAGATGGGGAGTTGTTCCTAGTGCCCAATATTTATCTCTGAATCAACAACACAAACAGATTATCTAGTTATTATTACATTGGTGTTTGTGAGAGCTTGGATACAATTTGGTTACCATGCTGTGTATAAGCGTTTGTGATGTCATGAAAGGTACTACATAAATCTTAAGTTTTTCTCATTATAAAACTATATTGAAGTCTCTCATGGTTTCAGCTTTCAAAATAATGACTTCAAAAAAACATTTGTTCCTGGGATGAGGGTCACTGAGGTATGCCAGCATTTATTTCCCATCTTTAATACTCTAAGATGGTGGTGAGCTGTTGTCTTGAACAGCTGCAGTCCATCAGCTCTAGATACACCCACAATACTGTTAGGGTGGGATTTCCAGGATTTTGATTGAATGACAGTGAAGGAATGGGGGCATCATTCCAAGTCATGAAGGTGTGTGACTTGGAGGGCAACTTTCAGATGGTGGTGTCTACATGCACCTGCTGCCTTTCTAGGTGGTTAAAGTTGCAGTCTTGGGGGGTGGGGGGTGGGGGGGGGGGGGGGGGGTGGGGGGTGCTGTCAAAGGCGGGTTAGTGAGTTTCTGCAGTACATCCTGTATATGGTACTTAGTGTTACCATTCCATCAGTAGAGGAGAGACTGCAGATTAAGGCATGTTTAATGTTTAAAATTTGAATAGTTCTGATGGAAGGGCAGTGAGTATTGTTGTCAGACAAGTTACATGCAACGTAACTGTTGGTTTGATGCAATAGGTTTTATTATTTTGGAACTTTGGGAAAACTATTACTATAAAAGTAACAAATACCTTTTGTAAATTGAGAAAATTTCAATGTTTGTAATGTGTGATTAGAATTTGATGTGTAATTAGAATCCTATTATGTGTAATATTGTGTACTTCTAATTCAGTCAGTATTTTATACAAGTTTTTGAAGCACTGCATCTTTTTCTGGCACTCTTCATAGTTTATCCCTTCATTCTCAACCATAATGTGCCTTTACTGCTCACCTTTTATTTGTAGAATTGCTCTAATTTTACTGTTACCATGTCGCTATATCCATTTTCACTCAGCAGCTTGAATTTCCATGCTAGGCCTTACCTTCCATTTTTAAATGATAAACAAGTCGCAACATCCTTTACTGGGAAGGTGTTGTATCGACAAATAAGGACTATTGATCCATTTTCCAGCTAATAATTTACAAACATTTTTAATCCATCTTCTAGTTTCTGCACATTATTTGTGGATTGTTTATTGTATGTATTTTAAATATCCACGAATATCGGGCGCGATTTAATTAAATGGGAACAAAGTCCCATAGCGAACGCGTTTAACTGCGTGTTTCCCAGTGCTCGCAGCACTGAGAAACACAAGGCTATTAAACATCACTCTGGTTAGATAAGGGACCTTAGCGGGGAATGCACAGCCGAGGCTGCACATAGCCCCGTTTTCTGCACTGAGGAGCTCTGCTCGCCGGAACCGCTCAGTGTAGTGAGAGATCAGGAGCCTCTGACGTGACCCCTGACCCTCAAGAACACCCTGGTGACACTGCAAGGCTGGCACTGTCAGGGTGCCTGCATGGCACTAAAAGTGCCAGGGTACTACCCTGCCCACAGGGCATACATCTGTGAGCCTCTGATCCCTTGGGCGATCCCTACGAGTGCTATTCTGTCTAGTCCCCATTTGTGGAGACTGAAAGGTGCTCACCCGAGGTCCCGAGGCGAAGGGGATAGAGCACAATACCTTGGGTGCCTTGAGAAACTGCAAGTTACAGTGAACCTAGCTGTCTCACTCTAATATGCAGATTTGCCAAAATGTGATCCCGCCCACAATGGGCAGGATTTACATCGCAACATCTCACAAGATTGCGTTAGATCTTGTGAGGCGTTGCGAGCTGGATGGATCCCGGGAGCGGGGTCTCCCGGCTTCTATCGGCCACGTCGCGCTGCATTTTGGGCACAGCGTGGCTGTTCGATCATGCCCATTGCGTTTCTTGCATGTAAAGTGTACAAATCATTTAAGTTATTTTTGTTCATGTATATTTAAAGTACTAATTCATTTTCATTTCTCCTGACAGAGACGAGGCCCACAGCGATCAGTAGATGTAATTGTTTCATCTGCATTCCTGTTGACTCTGTCTGTAGTATTTATTTGCTGTGCACAGGTAAGCTTGTGTTAGGATATTAGATACAATTTCACTAACTAAAACATTTTCATTGTTCAATTACCTTTTGTTCTCTCACCCATTGTTCATAGCTGAAACAGTTTTTAAAATTGAGGTAAAGTAATTACTGGTTGTTGCTATTAAACTCCTGAAGAAGAAGAGAGGATCAGGAAACTTGTGAAAAGGTTAGAATTTCACTTCTCCAGTTATTGACCAGGAAAGCAGCAGAGGATAAACAAAAGAGGAAAGCATATTTCTAGAGGAAGATTGCATACTCTACTCAGCCATTTGAACAGTCAGCTTATTCAATCCCTGTGCTGAATTTCAGTGTCTGGAAGTGGGATGTTCAGTAGGATCGTCCCAATCCCCTGACGTACCTCTGCAATTTTTTTAAATCATCAGCTGCTTACCCAATTCCCTTTTGAAAACCTGTTAAAATCTGCTTCCACCACCCTCTCAGGCAAGGCATTCCAGATTCTAATCATATGTTGCCTTTGGTTCTTTTGATTCTGTGTCCTCTGGCTCTGGACCCCTCTGCCAAAGGAATCCGTTTCTCTTTATTTGCTCCGTCTAGACCTCTCATGATATTGAACTCGTCTATCTAATCGCCTCTCAACCTCTTCTTCTCTAAGGAGAACAACCCCAGATTTTCAAATGTATTCTTGTAGCTGAAGTCTTTCATCCTTGGGACTGTTCTTGTAAATCTTTTCTGCACGCTGTCTAAAGCCTTTACTTCCTTTCTAAAATCTGTGCTAGAATTGGGCGCACTATTCCAGTTGAGGCCGAATTTGCATTTTATAAGGTTGCATCATAGCTACCTTTTCTAAGCCTCGATTTATAAAACCCAGGATCCTGAATGCCTTTCTCAATTTGCCCTACTACCTTCAATAATTTGTGCACATACATCCTTAATTTCTGTTTCTGCTGTTTGTCTTCGTACCCTTATAGAATTATATAATTTAATTTATATTGCTTGCCCTTCATACCAAAATCTATCACATGTACATTTCTCTGCATTAAATTGCCATTTGGCCATCATCCCAATAGAATGTCTGTATCTACTTGAGCACATCACTACCCTCCTTACAATCGTCCCAGTACTTGTACGTTTTGTGTTATCTGCAAATGTTTAAATTGTGCCCTATATATCCAAGTTGTTAATATATATCAAGAAAAACAGTAATCCCAGTACTGATTCCTGGGGAACACCACTGCAAACCTCCCTCCAGTCCATAGAAAAACCTGTTAGCACCACACTGTGTTTTCTGTCATTCAGCCAAAATATTGATAAATGGATAGCACAATTGCTTCACAGCTCCAGGGTCCCAGGTTTGATTCCGGCTTGGGTCACTGTCTGTGTGGAGTCTGCACATCCTCCCCGTATGTGCGTGGGTTTCCTCCGGGTGCTCTGGTTTCCTCCCACAGTCCAAAGATGTGCAGGTTAGGTGGATTGGCCATGATAAATTGCCCTTCGTGTTCAAAATTGCCCTTGGTGTTGGGTGCTGTTACTGGGTTATGGGGATAGGGTGGAGGTGTTGACCTTGGGTAGGGTGCTCTTTCCAAGAGCCGGTGCAGACTTGATGGGCCGAATGGCCTCCTTCTGCACTGTCAATTCTATGATAATCTATGATGGTGTCATGGTCTCTTTTATTCAATGTGCCTGAACTTTGCTGACTTGTTTATTATGTAACATTTCATCACATAGTTTTTGGAAGTCTGTGTGTATGACATTAGCTGCATTACCCTCACCAACCCTCCCTGTTACCTCAACAGAAAACTCCATAAGGTTCTAACATCTCCTTATCAAGATATATGATCATTTCATCCTTAATTAGTGGCCATAGAATTTAGTAAGGAAAATTAGGGACTACTGATGATCTGAATTAGTTTTGTCGCCCTTTTTAGCTGCCTCTGTCCCCAGCACATATTCGAAACTTAATAGAACCGTGAAATATAATTTTTAGAACCTCAGTAATTTCCTCCTCTATCTCCCTCAGGATTCATTGATGTGTCCGATTGAATCCTAGCACTTTATTTTCCTTCAGTGTAATAATTCATTAAAATGTTATTGCTCGTCTTGCTCTAAATAATTTTGAGAGCAATCTCCCTTTTGACATTTTTTGGTAAATGCTAATGCAGTCCATGTAATTCTTTTGAACATCATCAACAAAGTGACAATCCTTTCATGGCTTGTTTTACTTATAGCATCATTCTTACTTTACTGTGTTCAGATCTGGTGATGAGGGGTAGAATGGCTCCCCTCTTTTCCCATACCTTGTTTGACCACAAGTACTTTTTATAAAAAAGATATGCTTGCCAATTCTGTGAATATTTAACTGTTTATGTGCTGTGACTATAAAATACACACAGGCAGGTTTCCCTCTTGACTTCCTTATCGTCTTCTTAACCTACTTCCATTTTTTATAATCTTCTGCTTCCTTTTTCACTTTTATTTATCTAGTTCCTATAGGCTGGTTTCAAACTTTTTATTCATCTTATCCTAAGCCTTCTGGTATTTTACTTTTTTCATGGAATATACTTATTTTGTATGTTGCAATATCTTTTGAAAACATCAAATTGTTGTTCTTAAATACTGTGTGCCAATGTTTCCTTTCACTTAACCTCAATTCAGCTAGATTGCTCCTCATTTAAAACCCGTCCTAATCTAATCTGCTATTCTGGTTTTTGAACTGACTTTTCCCCTTTAGTGGATCTTTAAATCATATTGCAGTAATGCATCCCAAAGTGCTTGCTGACATTTATTCAGAACCAGATCTGCCATCCATACACCATTGTGACCGACTAACAGTGTGATTCAGGTTAATCTTAATGGGGAACATTCCTCAAAGGGGAAAACAAGGAACTATTTATCATCTAATTCTTCACTGCTATTCAGTGTTCAGCTGAGTAAAGGAAAATTGCACAAGGGCATGTGAAGGCTGTTGTACCTTTTACACAAAAGTGGTAAGTTGTAGATGATATATGATGCAATGAAAGCATGTTGTCTGCCATTAAGAAACATGTTTACTAAAATGTATGTTACAAAATGTTACTGTCTGCTATTTGCCTGGAGAGACCAATTGAATTTTGTGTATTGAATAGTCATGTGGAGTTGCTGACGGTGGTGCTCACTGCCAAAGCCATCCCCAGAAATGGATCCTAGCTTTCATGGCACCGTCATGGTACCAAAAATCTGGATCTTCCTTTGCTGAACTGCAGACAGTAATACCCCACCTGAAAAGTTAACTTTGTGAGCTTGTTGCCCTGAAGAAGCAGCGGCTACATAAGTTGCATTGAACAACATTGGTGCAAGCACAAAATGGGGCGGCACAGTGGTTAGCACTGCTGTCTCACAGCTCCAGGGACCCAGGTTCAATTCCAGCCTCGGGTGACTGTGTGGAGTTTGCACATTCTCCTCGAGTCTGTGTGGGTTTCCTCCGGGTGCTCCAGTTTCCTCCCACAGTCTAAAGATGTGCAGGTTAGGTGGATTGACCACACTAAATTGCCCCTTAGTGCCCAAAAAGGTTAGGTGGGGCTATTGGGTTACGGGGATGGGGTGAAGGCATGGGCCTTCAAGGGTAGTCTTTCAAGGGCCGGTGTATACTTGATGTGCCGAATGGCCTCCTTCTGCACTGAAAATTCTATGACTGTTGGATCCCCTCCTGCACCAAGGTGATTCCCAAGAGGATGCTACTAATAAGGGGAGTATGTATAACATAAAGGTGCAGGTTGGCAGGAAAATATTGATAAATGGAAGTGCAATTCCTGTGCATTGGTAAATCAACTGATGAGGAATATCTATCTCATCTTTAATAATGATCATGTAAGACACGAGTGTAAATGTGACTGCTGTTGAACTCTGAGATCAATAGCTAAAGAGTGAGACATGTAGCTGATGAGATTGGAGTTTACTGTAAACTGCAACTCCTGTTCTAGTTACCAACAGGAAATAATATGGAGTGTGCATAGTACATATATTCTCAGAGATTTGCTTCCTCAGCTGTCATTTTTTAATTGGAGAGAATAATATTTGCAAGATTCAATTAAATGCCGAAGCGATCTAATGGATGCCCTGAACAATGCTTAAATCTAACTTTACACTGGACTGGACCTCCTGCTCAGTTATGAAATCCAAGAAAACCATCACTTTTGATTTAATCAGATTTTTTCTTTTTTGTAGCTGCTTCATATACATGAGACATTCCTTGATTTTCACTATAATTGGGAGCTAATGATCTGGTGTATCTCATTAACATTGTATCTCCTGAGATTTGTCATGCTAGGATCTGAGACAAACAACAAGTACAGCAACACGTCTATTTTGCTGACAGAGCAGGTAATAAACTAAATGTTCTTCTGTTGCTTAGAGAATATGAAAATATTGGTTGGTGGGATTCTCCAGTCTAATCCGTTCCGAGCGATAATGGAAGATTTGGCATTTCAGCCAAAGCTCCATTTGCTCTCAACGACACCGGAAAATCCCAACCACAAATGAGGACGGAAGATTTTGGCCAATCTCTTTTGATTGTTCCTGTTTGCTATTTAGCTCCCAGTTTAACATCTGTAGATACCATGTTCTGGATAATCTATTTTCAATGGCATTTTGATGAGGTGGATAATGGCAGATCTCCCAGTTTGGGTGTAAAGAGCCATCAACCTGTGTTGAATCAAAGAATTTGAGATTCGAGATGCATTAAAAAGCTTTTGTGCCGAGACAAAAAAGTGTAAAAGTGCTTGTGGAAAAACAAGAAAGGCCAAAGATGAAGAAATGTCATTCAGCTATTCAAACCTTGTCCCACTGTACGACCCATCATATTTGAGTGTCTTAAATGTTTGCTGCAGTTTTCGATGTTTGGTGCATTTTAATTACATACTTCTAGGCACCTTTTACTTTTTGGATTTGAGTTGAAACAACAACTAAATTTGATTCACTATTAGTAATAATCAGACTAGAATTAGTCAGCCTTGTGATAAAAGTTTTTGGTATATTCCAGCCAAAATTAATTTTAAAGCTTTATATTAAATGTAACCTCAGTTAATACAATAGCATAATTGTGGCTAGTACTATTTCAGGATGCCTAACAAAATAGTTTCCAGTGTGGTGGGAATTGGGATTAATTAAAGACTTTAGATGAAAGGCACTAATCTAAGTTTCATTTGGGGTTGCCAGTTGTAAAAGCACAATAATATCTTGTACTAGTTTTCCCTCAGCAAATCATTTTGAAATATGTACAGCAGTCTTCTGCTTTAATTGTGTACATTGACAAACAACATAGGAAATAAACTTATAGTTAAGATGACTATTTCACTACCTGTGTATGTCTCTACTCTTGTACTAGATTAATTTATACTTGAAGATGGAAAAGAAACCTAACAAAAAAGAAGAACTCAACTTGGTGAACAATGTTTTGAAGCTTGCAACCAAGTTGCTGAAGGTAAATAGTAATAAGATTAAAAGGCATGCTTGTCTCATGACAACATCTGATAGCATGCTAATTTCAATTTTAGATTGTGACTAAACATGGGTAATTTACCACGTGAAATGTAGTATAGATATGAAATATCCTGGAACTCCCTACCTAACAACATTGTGGGAGCACCTTCACCACACAGATTGAAGTGGTTCAAGTAGAAGGTCCACTATCAGCCACTCTGGGCTAAGCAATAAGGCTGTGTTTGTTGTCAACACTGTAAATGCGCTGTTCTTGTGTTCAACTCCGTTATGGCATTGTGAGCAATAGAGTAGGCAACAGTCAGCTTCATTTAGTGTATATGATCAAGAAATTATTTTAATGCACCAACAATGCCCTGCATGCCTTGTTTACTTCAACAATGTTTATTGTCATTTTATTTGTAAAATTCACCATCCGCTTGGACCAAATTCACCGCTTGAAGCCTGAATCCAACTGAAGTTCTGCTCTGGAAACCCGGTTTCTTCACCCAGAGTGAAATGATGCTCCACCTGATCTGCTTCCCATTCCCCGAGAACCCACGTCCTTCACTGCAAAGTCACTTAATTCAAATTATCAACAATTCAAACTGTTGGCTCCAATTTGCATTACTTAATTCACATTACCAAAGCATTCACGTTTTCTATGTGCCCTTGAGATGGCTTCCATGAGTTTTCCTGCTGCTGGTAATGCTAAGGATATGCCTCCACACGTCCCCTCTGGTGAAGAAGGCTCCAAAATCCAATGGCACACTTAAAAAATTTTACAAGACCCTGCTTCCCAAAAATCACTTCCTCATGTTGAAACTCCTACTATGCACTTCATTTCCTCAGAAATTCACAAGGTAGCCAAAATTATGCTAATACACAAAATTGCACCAAGGCACCACCATAGAAAACCTACAGTTTTTGTATGCCCTGGTGTTTGAGTTTTGCTTTCAATTTATTAATTTTGTATATACTAATCAATTTCCTGTGTCATTGCACATTAGGGCCCAGATCAAGTGTAGTCTTCAAGTGAAACTGGGATTAGAAGACATGGGATAATTGGACTTCGGCATGCCAATGTAATTCATGTATTTTAATGCCTGTTTTTATTTTTTTAATAGTATTTTGATCGTACATATGCAGTTTAAATTGAATCATAGAATACCTCTCGTGCAGAAGGAGGCCATTCGGCCCATCCAATCTGCACCCACTTTTCGAATGAGCACTCTACCCATGTCCACTACCCTATCTACCTGTAAACCCCATAACCAAACCTGCACATCCCTGAATGCTAAGGGGCAATTTGTCATGGACAATCCACCTAACCTGCACATCTTTGGACTGTGGGAGGAAACCGGAGCACCCGGAGGAAACCCACGCAGACAGGGGGAGAATGTACAAATGCCACACAGACAGTGACCCAAGGCTGGAATTGAACCCGGGTCCCTGGTACTGAGGCAGCAATGCTAACAACTGTGCCGCCCCCCCTGATCAAATAACTGATCATTAAGTAATTTGGGAAGCAGAGAAGTAGAGCATTAGAGATTAGACATTTGTGTGCAGTACAGGCTGGAATTCGTGGAGATATTGAAGCACCACCAACAACAGGATGGTATATTAACAGCATTACTGATTTATGTCAGCAGTTTTATCATAAATATTAAATTGATGAATTAAAAAGTTGGCAGGAAAATGTGACCAAAAACGAAGGATTTGTAGTCCGGAAGTAAAAAAAAAGACTTATAATTTATACATTGATGCTCACTGTTTAGTGAGGTTTCGTAATGAATTATTCAGTCAATGCTTTAATTATTTTCTAATATTAAAAAGCGTGTTTCAAAAATCCTTTTTTGTAATGCCGAAAAATGTATTTTATCTAGGAGTTGGATACCCCTTTTAGATTATATGGACTGACAATGAATCCGCTGCTATACAACATCACACAGGTTGTGATCCTTTCGGCTGTGTCTGGCGTTATTAGTGACCTGCTGGGTTTTAATCTAAAGGTCAGTTTCCTCAGACCAAGACAGAGGAGCAGCTTATCTTCTCTAATGAATATAATTTCTGTTGGTCATAATTTTTAGTGGTGTAATAAATGAGTGTCCGGTTTAATTCCGTGATTTATTGATAAGAATCATGTAATTGTAACTATGTATTTTGTAACCCACCTATAATTTAAACATTTTAAATTTGATATGGTGTAGTTAGTTGAAATATAATGCGTATAGAATTATAGTGAGTGCAGAATAATATATGCATTTCAACATCCTGAATTTCTGCTGCTGCACCATTGTTCCTTTGTCAGAAAGATGCAGTTTCCTCTGAAGAAGCTACGGCAGGAAAAGTTAAATAAATTAAGGGCCATGACATGAAATATAAGGCTGTTGCCACAGATTAGTGATTGACGGATTCCCAGGATTGGTTTCCTGTCATTCTTCAGGTTAGAAAATTGAGCATTTTGTTGAGAAATTGATCAATGAACTGGAAAGCATTTGTGCGGGCAGGGTGAGACAGAAATCTAATTTCTTCCCATTGCTTTTGCAATGTTATCAAATAAATTTCTGTAATACCGCCAATCATAATTTTTGATGAATCAAACAAGTCATGTTTCTGTCTAAGTAATGAAACACAATTTTGTTTCAGGATGAGACCAGTTGCCTGAGACACAACATAAAAGGTTAATGAGTCGTAATCTAATGGCTGTTGTGGAATGGTCAACAGTGAAAGACAATTCATGCCTGTGCATAGCTTTTAATCCTTTCACAGTTGACATTACAATTATAGGTAGTCTTCAAATTAATGCAGAGGAATTGGGCTTCGCTGGCTAAGCCAGCGTTTATTGTTCATTCCTCATTGCCTTTGAGATTAATCTCATATATAAAGTGTTGAGTTGCTGTTAGCTCTAATATTTCATTTGAGCTAAAGACCACTAACTCTGTTACAATGGCTGCCAGCTTCTATTCAACCACATATGTAAGAAAGTCTCAAGTTCCACTCCACAATGCCCTGAGCCATTGCAGTTAGTGACATTTACCTGTAGTTTGGATCAGTTCAATAACTGGACAACAGCTAGTGAAGTAAGAAATGGCATGAAACTTGGGACTCTTTCATTTGAGCAGAAGCTAATACTGAAATCTAAAGAAGCCCTTTATTCCAAGACTAAATTAAATCCAAATGCATTTCAGCCTCGTTTGAATTGGTATCAGAAGTTGGGTGTTTTACTGTTTACTTTCTACCTGTGAATTTAATATCCTATTTAGATCTCACAATGTCTCCAGTATGAAGCACATACCAAAGATGAATTTCCGTTGTATTAACTCAATGAAATATCTCAATGTGGATGTACAATATTTTAGCTTTGAGGTGGAGTTACTGTTAATTTTATTTTTTACTCTGCGGGATGGAATTTAAACTCAATCCAAGAACTTCATAAAAGCAGAAATTAAATTGTATAAATGGGTGACAGTATATTGCTTAATATTAGTGGTATTGTTACAAATTTAACAATAACACATTATTAGGGAGGAGTTTAACATAGAATTTACAGTGCAGAAGGAGGCCATTCAGCCCATCGAGTCTGCACCGGCTCTTGGAAAGAGCATCCTACCCAAGGTCAACACCTCCACCCTATCCCCATAACCCAGTAACCCCACCCAACACTAAGGGCAATTTATCATGGCCAATCCACCTAACCTGCACATCTTTGGACTGTGGGAGGAAACCGGAGCACCCGGAGGAAACCCACGCACACACTGGGAGGATGTGCAGACTCCGCACAGACAGTGACCCAAGCCGGAATCGAACCTGGGACCCTGGAGCTGTGAAGTAATTGTGCTATCCACAATGCTACCGTGCTGCCCTTTGTTATCATTGAGTTGTTATCATCAAGAGCAGTTTGGGATAATTGGGCCACGTAAGAAGATAGCTATGATACAAAATACATTCAAAAACACTTATTCTTCATTATTTCTGTTAAATCCTAGCTCTGGAAGATAAAATCCTGAGATGCTGGAATGGAATCATATCCGCGTAGGACAATTTCTTAATGTAGGCATCTGCGTCTACAACGGATTACCCCACTTCTGACATATCAAAGTGCTCACCATCAACAACATTTGTGCAATTTATATTTTATTTAATCTGTTTTCGTGTTTCACTTTTTTGCACTTGTTTTTTAGTTATCAATCTATTTTGATTTACAAGTATTATTTTGTGGTCAGATTTTATCAAGGAAATGTTAGTAGGTCAAAAAAAGAACAAGGCCTTTTGATATATTCTATTTACAGCAATAAAGCTTTATGCCTGCCATTGTTGAAGTTGTTTTGCTAGAAACAACTTTAAAACGAGCAAGTAATGTATTTATTCAACCAATGGACTTGGCAACACAGCAACTCTGCATCTGCACTTTCTGATGTGACGTTTTTTAGTATGAAAGTGAAACCAGCTGTGAGATCACTACACACTTTTTGGTTTTTAATTTAGATGCTGTTGCATTTTGATGGATGTAATAAGACTATTATTTACAGTTATTACCTGAAGCTAAACACTTCATTGTATGCCTTTGAAAACATTAAAACTCTGTTTTCAGTGCAGTATAGAAATGAAAAGTTGTGCTAGGTAGACAAAGTAATTACAGGAATTTCATAGTAAAAATTTGTTCTGGTAAACAATTCAATAATGGTTGGTGCCGAGTTTCTTACCAACAGGTGGTATAACTGGCATTGCTTTTGAAGGAATAAATACTGTGACTAAGGTGCAAAGTTCTCTTGAATTCGGTCTGGAATTTATTATTTTCTATATATTTGAATATTTTTCTTTTTTCATTCTACTTTTGTACTAAGTGGTTTAAATAGGAACTGGTTCATAACTTATTGGATATTAGCAATACTTTAACATTTGATGCAAGTCAATGCATTTATTGAATCTGAACACAAGCATCGATACCTCTTCATTCAAAGCTGACTTTTTGTAAAAATACATTTTGTGAAAGAAATTGAGATGTATTGATCCAAAGCACATTTCATGAAATAAACACAAATACCAGAGCATGATTCACAGCTCCACTTCCATTGGTTTTCGAGTGTACTGTTATAAAGACCAGGCACTAGTATTGGCAACAGATACAGTTAACCCTCCTTTGCACTCTATGCCTGTGCACTATATCCATTGGAAATCAGTAGGTGTAATGCTGAGGCAACAGAGATCGTGAACAAAAAAATGTTAATGTAACTGTATTTTTTAAAAAATCTAGAAATTACTAATTTCTAGACAGTACTAGGTGGTATTCATAGTTTCCAACATAATGATTCACACCCATCACTTTGCATGAAATGTGCCTTTATCATCCTTTATGATGTTGTGTTTATCACAGAGATGTGGCTCAAGGGGACAGGGCTGGGATTGAAATATCCAAGGATTTGTGTCCTCATCAAACGATGGGCAGAGGGTCCCGGGTTGCCTTGTTACTAAGAAATTAAATTAAATCAATCTAGGGTCAGAAGGCTTAGAATCTGGGTAGAGTTGAGTAATCACAAAGGGAAAAATACCCTGATGGGAGTTATGTACAGGCCCCCTGGCAGTATCAGGAATGTGGGACAGAAAATAAATCAGGAGATAGAAAAGCAGAATTGGGGACTTCAATATGCAGATGGACTAGGAAAATAGGGTTGGTAGCAAATCCCAAGAAATGTCTATGAGATTTTTTTTTGGAGCAGCTTGTGGTAGAACCCACTAGGGAACAGGCTATTCTAGATTTGCTGATGTGTAATGAGGCAGATTTGATTAGGGAATTTAAGGTGAAGGAACCTTTCTGGGGCAGTGACCACAATATGATAGAATCCATCCTGCAGTTTGAGGGAGAGAAGCTGGAATCAGATGAAACTGTTTTACAATTGAATAAAGATAACTATAAAAAGACAAGAGGGAGGAGCTGGTCAGAATTGATTGGGGGGGGGGGGGTCTAGCAGAGAAGATGGTGCAGCAGCAATGGCAGGAGGCACAACAGAAATTCATCCCGAGGAGGAAACATGCGATGGGGAGGACAAGGCAACCATTTTTTTAATTTTGTTGTAAAAATATTTTTAAGGTTTTTTAACAACACAATTCCCCCCCCCCCCGGTAACAAAATAACACAAATTCTCCCTGAGCAAGATATATACAAGGCAAGATGGTATATTTACATAGCTTTATACACTGGCTCTTGGCCGCGCGTACCGTTTCCCCCCACCCTCCATGCTATCTCCCCCTCGCCCATCCCCTCAGACAGTCTCTCGTTCCCCCCCCCCCCCCCCCCCCCCCCCCCAGGGTTGCTGCTGCTGATCAACCTTCTTCTAACGCTCCGCGAGATAATCTAGGAACGGTTGCCACCGCCTGTAAAACCCCTGTGCAGACCCTCTCAAAGCAAACTTAATTCTCTCCAATTTTATGAACCCCGCCATGTCATTAATCCAGGCCTCCAGGCTAGGGGGCTTCGCCTCCTTCCACAATAGCAAGACCCTTCGCCGGGCTACTAGGGACGCAAAGGCCAGAATTCCGGCCTCTTTCGCCTCCTGCACTCAAGGCTCATCCACTACTCCAAATATTGCTAGCCCCCAGCTTGGCTTGACCCGGACTTTCACCGCCTGGGATATTACTCCCGCCACTCCTCTCCAGAACCCCTCCAATGCCGGGCATGACCAAAACATATGGACATGGTTCGCCGGGCTCCCTGAACATCTTTCACATCTATCCTCTACCCCAAAGAACCTACTCAGCCTCGCCCTCGTCAAATGCGCTCTGTGAACCACCTTAAATTGTATCAGACTGAGCCTGGCACACGAGGAAGAGGTATTAACCCTACCCAGGGCGTCAGCCCATAGCCCTTCCTCAATCTCCTCCCCCAGTTCCTCCTCCCATTTACCTTTCAGTTCTTCCACTAGCGCTTCCCCCTCTTCTTTCATCTCTTGGTATATTTCCGATACCTTGCCCTCCCCGACCCATACCCCCGAGATCACCCTATCTTGAACTTCTTGTGCCGGGAGCAACGGAAATTCCCTCACCTGTCGCCTCACAAAAGCCCTCACCTGCATATATCTAAATGCATTTCCCGGGGGTAACTCAAATTTCTCCTCCAGTGCCCCTAGACTCGCAAATGTCCCGTCAATGAACAGGTCCCCCATTCTTCTTATCCCCGCCCGATGCCAGCCTTGGAACCCCCCATCCATCTTCCCCGGGACAAACCGGTGGTTACCCCTGATGCTCCCATTTTTTCCCCCCCTCGCGCTAGATCCCCGTCTAGCTTTTTTGCTCCCCCCATATCCCTCCCGTAAGTCAGCTGAAACCTGTTGACCCCAGCTTACCCTGCCATCCCTTTAACCCCCCGGTGTGGGACTCTCCCAATCAATGTACATTCCTTTGTCCCCTTCCCTCCCTTTTTATTTATTTTTTTTGCCGCGCACGGGAAAAACCCCGCGCTTCCCAAAGCCTGCCCCGCCCCCCCCCATGGCGCTGCTCCTGTCATGGCCTTGCTCCCCCAGCCCATATATCCTTTCCTGCGCGTGGTTGACCCCCTATGTACAACAAACATCATACTTCACCCCTCAAACACCCCCCTCCCACACAAACCCTCAATTAGAGTCCAATTTTTCAGCTAATATAAAGGTCCACGCCTCTTCGGGCGTTTCGAAGTAGTGGTGTTGGCCATTATGTGTAACCCACAGTCGTGCTGGCTGCAGCATTCCAAATTTCACCCCTTTCCGGTGCAGCACCGCTTTGGCCCGGTTGAAACCCGCTCTCCGCTTAGCGACCTCCGCGCTCCAGTCCGGGTATATTCTGATCTCCGCATTGTCCCACTTGCTGCTCTGTTCCTTCTTGGCCCATTTCAGGACCCTCTCTCTGTCCGTAAACCGGTGAAATCTCACCACCATTGCCCTTGGCGGCTCTTTTGCATTGGGCTTCCTCGCTAGCACTCGGTGCGCCCCATCCAGCTCCAGCAATCTCGGGGGGGCCTCCACACCCATCAGCGTCCCGATCATTGTGCCCACATATGCCGCGGCATCGGCCCCCTCCCATTCCTTCTGGGAGACCCAGGATCCTCAAGTTGTTTCTCCTTGATCTGTTCTCCAGGTCTTCGAGTCTTCCCGCCCACGTCCTGTGCAGCGCCTCGTGCCGCTCCACTCTCTCCGCCAGGCCCACGAGCTCGTCGCCGTTTTCACTCACTTTTTCCTGGATCTCCTGAATCTTCACCTCTTGGGCTTTCTGGGTTGCTCCAAGTTTTTCCACCATTGCCAGTATAGGCGCCACCATCTCCTTACGCAGCTCCTCGAAGCAGCACTTGATGAACTCTTTCATCTCCTCTCTGTCTGTGGGCGCCGCCCTTTTGCTTTTTTCTTCTTTCTTCTCCCGCTGCTCCAGGGCCGCTTTCTTTGCCGTTTCACTGCGGGTCCGGTCCATGCAGGGCTGTAGGGGGCTTCCTCCGTTCTTCCCCACGGGTTGGTTTTTTTTTTCCAGGTCCGTTGGGGCTCCGTTAGCGGGCCCAAAAGTCCGTTTCTGCGGGAGCTGCCAACTCGCGCGGCTTAGCTCCGCATCACCGCGACCCGGAAGTCTAGGACAAGGCAACCATGACTGACAAGGAAAGTCGGGACAGCATAAAAGAAAACGCATACAATGTGGTGAAGAATATTGGGAAGCCAGAGGATTGGGAAGTCTTTAAAAGCAAGCAGCAAACAACTAAAAAAACCAATAAGGGGGGGAGAAGATGAAATATGAGTATAAGCTAACTAGTAATATAAAATGATTGCAAGAGTTTTTTCCGATATATAAAATGTAAGAGAGAGGCAAGAATGGATTTTGGACCTCTGGAAAATGAGGCTGGAGAAGTAGTAATGGGGAACAAAGAAATGGAGGAGGTACTGAATAGGTACTTTGCATCAGTCTTCACAGTGGAAGACTCCAGTGGTACACCAGAACTTCAAAAGAGTGAGGGACAGGGGCGAGTGTAGTGGCCATCACTACTGGTGATGGTACTGGGGAAGCTGAAAGGTCTGAAGGTGGATAAATCACTTGGACCGGATGGTTCCTAGGGTTCTGAAGGAGATAGCTGAAGATATTGTGGAGACATTGGTGGTTTTCTGTCATGAATTACTGGAATCAGAATCTCGAGGGGCTGGAAAATAGCTAATATAACACCCCAATAAAGTAGGGAGGGAAGCAGAAGGCTGGAAATTATAGGCCGGTTAGCCTGACTTCAGTTAGCCTGACTTCGGTTGTGGCTAAGGTTTTGAAGTTCATTATTGAGAAACAGATGGCCGAGTACTTGGAAGTGCATGGTAAAATAGGACTGAGTCAGCACACCTTCGTCAAGGTCCCTGACAAATCTATTAGAATTCTTTGAGCAGGTTAGACAAAGGAGAGCCAGTGAACGTGATCTATTTGGATTTCCAGAAAGCCTTTGACAAGAAGCCGTATAAGAGGCTGCTAAGCAAAATAAGAGCCCATGGCATCAGGGGCAAGGCATTGGCATGGATAGAGGATTGGCAGAGTGTGTGGATAAAGGGGTCTTTTTCAGGATGGCCACCAGTGACTAGTGGTATTCCGCAGGGGTCAGACCACAACTATTCACAATATAGGGCAGCACGGTAGCATTGTGGATAGCACAAATGCTTCACAGCTCCAGGGTCCCAGGTTCGATTCCGGCTTGGGTCACTGTCTGTGCGGAGTCTGCACATCCTCCCCGTGTGTGCGTGGGTTTCCTCCGGGTGCTCCGGTTTCCTCCCACAGTCCAAAGATGTGCGGGTTAGGTGGATTGGCCATGCTAAATTGCCCATAGTGTCCAAAATTGCCCTTAGTGTAGGGTGGGGTTACTGGGTTATGGGGATAGGGTGGAGGTGTGGACCTTGGGTAGGGTGCTCTTTCCAAGAGCCGGTGCAGACTCGATGGGCCGAATGGCCTCCTTCTGCACTGTAAATTCTATGATACTATGATATATTAACGATCTGGAAGGAGGAACTGAGGGGATTGTTGCTAAGTTTTGCAGACGATACAAAGATATGTAGAGGGACTGGTAGTATTGAGGAAGCGGGGTGGCTGCAGAAGGACTTGGACAGGCTAGGAGAGTCGGCAAAGAAGTGGCAGATGGAATACTGTGTGGAAAGGTATGAGGTTATGCACTTTGGTAGGAAGAATAGAGAATAGATATTTTCTAAATGGGGAACAAAGAATAGTACAGCACTGGAACAGGCCTTCCAAGCCTGTGCCAATCATGATGCCTGTCTAAACACATTCTGCACTTCTGGGGTCCGTATCTCTCTATTCCCAACCTATTCATAAAGACGCCTCTTAAATGTCGATGGGAAATAAACTATTTTGCCATTGACGCACCTGTTGAAAGGTCAGGGATCTCCAAAGCAGGCGGACCCTGGAGTGCCCAAAATGAAGGTGTTGGTTCGACGTTATGTCTGGTGGCTGGGCTTGGACACTGATAAAGAGACATTGGCTCAACAGTGCTCCATCTGTCAAGATACCAGAAGCTCCCCGCGGCGGCACCCTTGGGAGTGGCCGGGTGACCCTTGGGCTGATGTGAATGCCGATTTCTCTGGTCCATTCCTGAGTTTGATTTTTTTTCTCGTCCTGGTGGACGCCAACTCCAGGTGGTTGGCGGTCCACAAGATGGTGATGACCACCTCCCAGACGACCGTCGAGAGATTGCGCATTTCTTTATCAAGCCACGGAATCCCGGAGATGCTCGTAACAGATAACAGGGCTTTCACGAGTGAAGAGTTTGCCACTTTCGTGAAGGGCTGTGGGATTCGGCATCAAATGGCTTGGCAGAGAGGGTGGTGCGGACAGATAAGCGGAGCCTAAAGAAGCAGACTTCAGGCTCGATAGACACCAGCCTAGCACGTTTTTTGTCTCGTACAGGACCACTCCACACGCAGTAACTGAGGTGGTCCCCGCTGAGATGCTCATGGGTTGTCAGCTTCGTACCTGATTTAGTTTGCTCTTTCCAGACATAGGCGTGAAGGTGTGCCATAACCAAGAGCTGCAAGGACTTGCCCGGTTCGACGTCGATCTCTCCCAACCCTTTGCACCTTACGATGCAGTGTCTGTATGTAATTTACCAATGGTGCTCACTGGCTCCCTGGGATTGTCATCCGTCAAATGGGACCAGTCTTTTAACAAGTTTGGGTCCGAGGGCAACTGATGCGACGGCATTTGAATCATATTCGCTCGGGGAGGTTGGTGCATTGTGAGATTCCTTGGAAGAATCCTGTCTTGGATCCTACAACTCCATTGCCGAACCAGCCTGCTGGGCCGCATCCAGTCTGTGTCGACACAGACACGTCCAAAGTTGTATCTTGGTGTTCAGACATGGAGACGCATACATCTGAGGTCTCAGGTGCAGATTCAATGGTTCAGCAGCTTCCTATCAATCATCCACCACTGTGTTTCTGCTGCAGCGTGGTTCCCCTTCCAGGTTCACGCTGCCTGATCAGGCGCTTCAGGGGTGCGATGTTTCACTGGAACCGAAGAGGCTCTGCCCTGCTCCTCCTCCTTCACCTCATTGATCTTTGGGGGAGGAGGAATATAATATCCCGCATGGGAGTTCGGGATGGAAATGAGTAGCTGGAGACTTACGGTGGCGGCCATGGGGTGAGTGGCCGCACACAAGGTGGCTCCCGTATGAAAACTGCGAAAACAACCTTTAAACCCCATAAAACAGGCACCAGAATTGTCCACAATCCCCTCCACCCTCCTGCCCCCCCGACCCAACCCCTGCAGACCAAGCTGACGAGGAACCCGAAGAAAGAAAAATGGGAAAGGGCCAGCCACCCAACAAGAAAGCCAACAAAGACAAGGAAAGGGAATCCTTGACCTTGGAGACAGCAGCTCCACGACGTGGCACGGAAACAGGAAGGGTCGACTCCATGAAGTTCTCAGTGCAGACCCAGGAGCTGAAGGACAAGCTCATGAGCTCTATCACCATCAGGCTCCAGCGGCACAGAGAGAAGCAGAAAAGGGACCTCCTAGCAGCCATGGAGACGGCGACGCCCCCATGAGGTGGTTCGCGGCCCAGGAATCGAAGACAAGAGACCTGGAGAAAGCCCCCCCCTCCCCCCCACCAACCAATCGCATAGTTACATGGAACATGAGGGGCCTTAACAGGCTGGTGAAGAGATCCAGTGTCCTCGACCATCTTAAAAGTCTGAGGGCGGATGCAGCCTTCCTACAGGAAACATACCTGAGAGAGAGGGACTGACAGTGGGTAAGGAAGGGCTGGATGGGACAAACATTTCACTCATGTTTTGACAATAGGACCAGGGGGGATGCCCATATTAGTTAGCAAGACAGTCTCATTTACGATGACGGGCACAGTGATGGACACGAGGGCGGCGGCGATTCGTTAGTATAGTTTTGGTAAATATATACACATCGAATTGAGACGATGCAACGATGCCTGAAATCCTGGACATGGACATCCACCGACTGATCATGAGGGGCGACTTGTACAAGACACGACGATAAACCAATTTAAACAGATCCAACCCCAGGACAGGTAACGTACCTGAAGTGAATATCTTTTATGGAGCAGATTACAGGGCGGTGGGGGACAGGGGGCATAGTAGACCCATGGAGGTTCCACCACCCGAGGAAAACATTCTCCTTCTCCCACGTGCATAAGGCCTACTCAAGGATAGACTTTTTTGTGGCAGAGAAGAGGGTGCTTCAAGGAGCAACAAAGGTGGATTACTCTGCCATTGTAATCTCCGACCATGCGCCACACTACATTGACGTGTGGTTGGAGAAGGGACAGGCCCAACGCACCCCCAAGGAGGCTGGATGCAGCCCTCCTCGCTGCTAATGAATTCAACACTAAAATACCCCAAGCCATCAACAATTAGGTATCCTGCAACCAGAATGGGGAGCTCTCACCCTCCACCTTCTGGGAGACAATGAACGTGATCAATGGGAAAATTATAGCTTTTAGGGCCCTTAGGGACAGAAAGGAGTGGAAAACCAAGCAGTAGCTGATCGACTCCGTATTGGAGGTGGATCAATGGTACTCCACAGCCCCAACCATGGAATTGCTCGCAGAAAGGAAAAAGCTTCAGATGGAATTTGACCTGCCCTCCACATGGACGGCAGTCCACCTGCTCCGCCAGGTCTTTCACAAATATGGAGACAAAGCCAGCTAAGAAAACAGGCTACCGCAAGAGAGTGCAGATAAGGGACAGTAACGGTAGGATGGTAGTGGACCCAAATGAGGTCAATAAGGCCTTTACAAATTTTCACTGAGGGCAAATTTTCACCTCTTCGGGGATGGAACAGTTCCTTGACAGGCTGGACATACTGGCAGTGGGGAAGGACAAAAAAACAAGTGCTGGAAGCACCGCTGGGGCTGGGTGAAATCATGGAGTGCATCAACTCCATGCAATCAGGGAAAGCGCCGGGACCAGGTGGGTTCCCGGCAGACTTCTACAAAAGAATTCTCAGCAGCGCTGGCCCCGCACCTGTCCAATGACTCACTGTTGAAGGGGGCTCTGCTACCCTCGCTGGCACAGGCCTCAATTTCACTGACCCCAAGAAAGATAAGGACCCGAAAGAGTGTGGATCATACGGACCTATCTCACTCCAAAACACAGATGCAAAAATCCTAGCGAAAGCTCTGGCGAGGCGACTGGAGAGCTGCCTGATGTGATCGCGGAAGATTAGATCGGGTTTGTTAAAGGAAGACAACTAACAGCAAACATCAGAATCCTGCTGAACGCTGTAATGACCATATCTGGGGAGAGGACACCAGAAGTGATTCTCTCCCTGGACGCTGAGAAAGCCTTTGAACGAGTAGAATGGAGGTACCTCATGGTGGTGCTTGAACAATTTGGGTTCGGAGAGAAATTCATCACGTGGGTACAGCGCTCCTAAGGTGAGCGTACGGACAAACACCACCAGCTCTGAATACTTTCAACTGCATAGGAGAACATAGGGTGCCCACTATCCCCACTCCTGTTCGCACTAGCAATTGAGCCGCTGGCTATCGCCCTTAGATCGGCATTGGTGGGCGGGCATCCGAAGAGGGGGCATAGAGCATAGAGTCTCACTCTATGTGGATGACCGGTTCCTCTACGTGTTGAATCCCCTAGCCAGCATAGGGAAGGTAACCAGGCTCCTCAGAGAGTTCAGTATCTTCTCGGGTTCGAAATTCAACCTGGGAAAGAGTGAAATCTTCCCACTAAGCCCCCGAGAGGGAGGAGCGGTGCTGGAGGAACTATTGTTTAAAGTGACCCAAACCAAGTTCAGGTACCTGGGGATCCATGTGGCCCACAGCTGGAGGAGGCTCCACAAATGGAACCTCTCCAGCCTGATGGGGGAGGTGAAGAGGGACCTGTAAAGATGGGACTTGCTCCTTCTTTTGCTAGCCGGAAGGGTATAGACGATCAAAATGAACGTGCTGCCTAGGTTCCTCTTCGTACTTAGTTCCTGATCTTCATCCCCAAATCCTGCACCACGGTTGACAAATTAATCATTGCCTTTGTCTGCCGGGGGGGGGGCAAAGAGTGTCGAGGATATGGAAATCCATTTTCCGAGGGTGGCATGTGGGGGTGCCTGGCCTTACCAAATCTTCTGTTCTACACTGGGTGATCAACGGGAAGAGGTGAGGTGGTGGCTAAGGAATCCGGAGATGGATTGGGTCCGAGTGAAGGAGGCCTCCTGCATGGGGACCTGTCTCCAAGTGCTGGCCACTGCACTGCTCCCTGCCCTCCCACACACACACTCCAGCAGCCCAGTGGTAGTAGCCACTCTAAAGACATGGGACCAGTTTAGGTGCCATTTTGAACTGAGCGAGAAGTCCATGAGGGCCATATCTGCAATAACCGCAAGTTCGCATCGGCACGGATGGATGCTACCTTTGGGACGTGTGGGGGAGGGAGGGGTGTGTGTGTGGGGGGGGGGGGGGACATGAACGCTGACACTAGAGACCATGTACGTGGGTAACAGACACGTGAGCCTGGGGGAACTCACAGGGAAGCCCAACTCCCGAAAGGGAACAAGCTCAGATATCTATAGCTGCATAACGTTCTCTGCAAGGAGATGGCCGCATCCCCCCAAAGACCAATGCACACACTCCTGGACACAATGGTAGGGCTGGACTGGCTAGGGGACGATAGGTGTGGTGACATATACAGGAGGCTAATTAATAGAAAAGGTTAGGACTGCACTGGATGAGACCAGACGAAGTGGGGAGAGGAACTGGGCATGATAGGGAGAGGACTCTGGATTGAGGCACTGCACAGAGTCAACGCCACCTCCTTCTGAACTGGGCTAAAGCTTGATGCAGCTCAAGGTGGTGGGGTCAGGATCGAGCCATGCCCCTCGGTGGAGGTCTTTGGGGTATCAGTGCACCCAGAGTTCTGGACTGGAAAAGAGACGGACGCCCAGGCCTTCGCCTCACTCCTCTGCTCAGATGGAAGTTGGCAGCAGCCCCCCGGGCCTCAGAATGGTTCTCAGACCGTCCGAATTCTTGAGGCTACAGAATTTCAAATTCAAAATAAGAGGGTCCGAACAAAGGTTCCACACCACGGGGAGCAAATTCACAAGCCTATTCTCAGACCTGTTTACAACCAGCAGCCACGGGGTGGGGAGGAGCTAGCTAGAAGAGGGGGAACTGAAAAGGAGGCATAGGGATAGCAGCCCACAGAGAGAACTCAGGAGGAACAGGGAAGGAAGGGGGAGGAGAGCCATCTACTAGAGGGAGCACAGGCCTCCACTGTATAGGGAGAAACAGGAGTAACAAGCAGAACCAACCCTCTCGAAGGCCTAAAAACCAAGGGAGGAATTGGTGCCTTCCCCCTCCCCCACCAGCAGAATGAAGGCTACAGACAACCGAGGGGGGAAACCCCAAACACACCAGGTACAGAAGGGGGAAACAAGTCCTACTGCTAAGCGGCAGGGGCCCCAGTGGAACCCGTCAAACTATCCTCGTCAAACAAAGGTAAATATTATCCAGCATCAGAGCCGCAGTCTCAACTGTGGTGACAAGGAGGGGCCCCGAGGCTGGCCGTTCAAAACTATGTCATTGTACGATAATCTCTATGTGAAACCCAGCTCTTTGTCTGTTCTTCTTTATCCTGTAACTGTTATTTGAAAAACCAATAAAAATATTTTCAAAAAAATAGGAATGATTATCTTTGATTTATTATTGTCACATGTATTAGTATACAGTGAAAAGTATTGTTTCTTGCATGCTGTAGAAACAATGCATACCGTACATAGGGAAGGAAGGAGAGACTGCAGAATATAATGTTACAGTCATAGCAAGGTGTACTTTATACAAGGTAGATCCATTCAAAAGTCTGATGGCAGCAGGGAAGAAGCTGTTCTTGGTACGTGACCACAAACTTTGGTATCTTTTTCCTGACGGAAGAAGGTGGAAGAGTATGCCCGGGGTGCGTAGGGTCCTTAATTATGCTGGCTGCCTTCCTGAGGCAGCGGGAATTGTAGACAGAGTCAATGGATGGGAGGCTGGTTTGCGTGATGGATTGGGCTCCATTCGCGACCTGTTGTAGCCTCCTGCGGTCTTGGGCAGAGCAGGATCCATACCAGGCTGTGATACAACCAGAAAGAATGCTTTCTATGGTGCATCTGTAGAAGTTGGTGAGAGTCGTAGGTAACATGCCAAATTTACTTAAGTCTTCTGAGAAAGTAGAGTCGTTGGTGGGCTTTCTTAACTATAGTGTCGTCATGGGGGAGACCAGGACAGGTTGTTGGTGATATGGACACCTAAAAACTTGAAGCTCTCGACCCTTTCTACTTCGTACCCATTGATGTAGACAGGGGCATGTTCTCCACTACGCTTCCTGAAGTCGATGACAATCTCCTTTGTTTTGTTGACATTGAGGGAGAGATTATTGTCGTCACACCAGTTCACCAGATTCTCTATCTCATTCCTGTACTCTGTTTCGTCATTGTTTGGAATCCGACCCACTACTGTGGTGTCATCAGCAAATTTGAAAATCGAGTTGAAGAGGAATTTGGCCACAGTCATAGGTGTATCAGGAGTATAGTAGGGGCTGAGAACACAGCCTTGTGGGGCACTGGTGTTGAAGATGATCGTGGAGGAGGTGTTGTTGCCTATCCTTACTGATTGTGGCCTGTGGGTTAGAAAGTTCAGGATCCAGGCGCAAAGGGAGGAGCCAAGGCCAAGACCACAGAGTTTGGAGATGAGTTTCGTAGGAATAATGGTGTTGAAGGCTGAGCTGTAGTCGATAAATAGGAATCTGACATAGGTGTCTTTGTTATCTAGGTGTTCCAGGATAGAATGCAGGGCCATGGAGATGGCTTCTGCTGTGGACCTGTTGCAGCGGTAGGCGAACTGTAGTGGATCAAGGCAATCCGGGAGGCTGGAGTTGATTCGTGCCATGACTAACCTTTCGAAGCACTTCATGATGATGGATGTCAGAGCCACTGGACGATGGTCATTAAGGCACGCTGCTTGGCTTTTCTTTGGTACAGGGATGATAGTCGTCTTCTTGAAGCAAATGGTTCTCGCGGAATCAGAGCTTCCCTGCTGAGTGGCGAGGAACTCCATTCAACTATATATAAAAGGTTGGTCACCGACAAAGAAGAGACCTGGTAGGGATCTACCGGGAGTTGTATAAAACATAATTATAAATAAACCAAAGTTTGTCATTTTCACTGGCGTGTCCTTACTAAACTTAACATGCTGGCAATTAGGAAGGCAAATGCAATGTTAGTATTCATTTCGAGAGAGCTACAATATAAGAGCAGTATTTACTTCTGAGGCTATATAAGGCTCTGGTCAGACCCCATTTGGAATATTGTAAGCAGGTTTGGGCCCTGTACCTAAGGAAGGTTGTGCTGGGATTGGAGGGAGACCAGAGGAGGTTATGAAGAATGATCCCCAGAATGAAAGTCTTGTCATATGAGGAGCAGTTGAGGACTCTGGGTTTGTACTTTATGGATCTTACTGAAGCTTCCACAATACCGAGGTCCAGAAAGAGTGGACGTGGAGAAGATGTTTCCACTAGTAGGAAAAGCTAGAACCAGAGGGCACAGCTTCAGGCTGAAGGGATAATCCTTAATCGCAGCATGCTAGAATTCAGATTGAGCGGGAGAAGACAGAGTACCATACTAGTGAGTTTTAGCATTGGGCAGAGGTAATTATACAGGCCTGAGGAAAGAGTTAGCCCAAGTAGACTGGGCACAAATAATCAAGGGTGGGACAGTTGAGGAACAATTGCAGATGTTCAGGGAGATATTAATTACCTCTCAATTAAAGTATATTCCTGAGGAACAGGAATTGTAAAAGGGAGAAAACTGTTCCATGGCTAAAAAAGGAAGTCAAAGAGGACATAAAAGTGAAAACTAGGGCATATCATTCTTCAAAAGCTAGTGGTAAGATGGAGGATGGAGAGAACTTTAAGGTTTATCAAAAGGCTACTAAAAATAAAATTAAAAGAGCCAAGATGAACTACAAAAGGAAACTAACAGAAAACATAAACAGGAATACCAAAATCTTCTATAAGTATATAAAGGAAGAGAACAGTTAAAGTAAACGTTGGTCCTTCAGAACAAGGTTTTTTAAAGGCAGGTTCGCGACCCGCGAGTGCGTCGGGTGTGGGTGGCGGGAGGGTCGCTGAATGATCAGTCGCGGTGTCCTGATTGCAGGATTTTTCTTTTACTTTGAGAATGGTGGCTGAGTTTGAAGATGTCCGTGCCTCCGGTAGAAATGGCGAGTCAGCAATGGGAGGGTGGTCAGTGGGGTGGAAAGAGAAACTTAAATCTCCGTGACTCGGGGATTACCCCCGGTTTGTGTGGAGACTAGTGTCCGGGAGGTTTGGTGCGGGACGCTCGGGGTGAGTGAGACCCGGTGATTGAGGAGGAGGTGAAGGCGCTCCATCCCCAGGGTCGCGAGGAAAATGTAGCCCTTGTGAGTAATTTGATCTGATTCCCGGTTTTTGTTACTATTGCCCTTCTTGATTGACCTACATGTGCAAAGTTGGATTTTTCGTTTTCGTAAAGATGAAGACGACACAAAGGAACTGACTGAAGTCTGCACCTGATATATGCATTGCCCTCTCCCACCTTTGAACTTGCTTCAAGTGAAATCATTAGGACCAAACAAGCTCCCCATTCACATCAAAGATAAGCAAACGTGGTGTTTGTCGCGGAGGTCGGCCAGCGTGGGTCGCGATAGTTGGTCGGCCAATTGGTAAAAGTGGGTGTAGGAAAAAAAAGTGTGAAAAACGCCACTTTAGAGGACGTTGCTGGTGAGGTAATAATGTGGAACACAGAGATGGCGGAGGCACTGAACCAAAGTTTTGCCTCTGTCTTCACAGTAGAGGATAATAAAACATTTCCAAAAACTGCAGTTAATGCAGAGGAACTTGGTGCAATAACCATCACGAGGGAAAAGGTATTGAATGAACTGATGAGATTAAAGGCAGATACATCTCTGGGACCTGATGGCCTGCACCCTAGAGTATTAAAGGAGGTGGCAGCAGAGATAGTGGAACCTCTTAAGAAACAAACATAGAAAATAGAAGCAGGTGGAGGCCATTTGGCCCTTCGATTAAGTTCAATAATCTGATCCCGCCTTCCATCCATATCGCTTGCCTTTCGCCCCAAGAGCTATATCTAATTTATTCTTGAAATTACACAACGTTTTAGCCTCAACTACTTTCTGTGGTAATGAATTCTACAGTTACATCACTCTCTGGGTGAAGAAATTTCTCACCTCAGTACTAAAGGTTTACCCCTTATTCTCATGACTATGACCCCTAGCTGGTTTAGCACATTGGGCTAAACAGCTGGTTTGTAATGCAGAACAATGCCAGCAGTGTGGGTTCAATTCCCGTACCAACCTCTCTGAACAGGCGCTGGAATGTGGCGACTAGGGGCTTTTCACAGTAACTTCATTGAAGCCTACTTGTGACAATATTATTATTGGTTCTGGACTCCTCTACCATCGGGAACATTCTTTCTGAATCTACTCTGTCAAATCCTGTTCGAATTTTATAAATTTTTATAAGATTCTCTCTCACCCTTCTAAACTCCAATTAATATAATCCTAACCGATTTAGTCTCTCCTCATAAGACTGTCCCGCCATCCCAGGAATCAGCCTGGTAAGTCTTCACTGCACTCAAGAACATCCTTCCTCAGATAAGGACACCAAAACTGCACACAATACTCCAGGCGGCACGGTAGCACAGTGGTCAGCACTGTTGCTTCACAGCGCCAGGGTTCCAGGCTCGAGTCACTGTCTGTGTAGAGTCTGTACGTTCTCCCCGTGTCTGCGTGGGTTTCCTCTCGGTGCTCCGGTTTCCTCCCACAAGTCCCAAAAGATGTGCTGTTAGGTAATTTGAACATTCTGAATTCTCCCTCCGTGCACCCGAACAGGCGCTAGAATGTGGCGACTTGGGGCTTTTCACTGTATCGTCATTGCAGTGTTAATGTAAGCCTACTTGTAACAATAAAGATTATTAAAAAATTATTAATTATTAAAGTGCTGATCGACCTTGTTAGCGGGGGGAGGGGGCTGGCAAACGAGGTGCTGGCAAATCGGCTGGTGAGCCTTCATTTGCGGCGTGAAACCCATGAGGCCTCATTAAGGGGAAGATTCTGGACAGGCCTTCATCTGTATCCTATGAGTGGTATGCAAATCAGTTTCATGCTGGCCTCCAGTGGGATTCCTAATCTGCCATGGCGGGCAGCATTGTAAGATTCCACTGTAATTTCATGCTGGTGTGAAACAGATTTTTGGGCCTCCTGCCGAATTCTCCCACCCACCTGCCATTATCCCACTGGTGGGAGCATTGGAGAATTTCCCCCAAAGACTCTGCACAAGCACTGGCTGATTAGCCTCCTTCTGTGCTGCACATGTCCACGATTCCATATAACTGGATTTACTTATGGTAAGTTTGACATTATCTGAAAGTATTAACTGTGAAAATCTATTTTTCTATTTGCTTACCCTTAACACAGTGCCAAAGTGGAACATCCACCAGTACAAATAGGATCAAAGCAACATCTAAAGTAGACAGAAGCAGTTACTCTTAATATGCTTGACTTAAGCTCCTTTATGCGTTGAAAGTAGGTTACCCACCTTGGGCATAGAAGGCATCAATTTTAAAATTGAAAAAGAAGAATTTTCACCCATAGGCAATAAATAAAATGTTAAGGTGCTTAAGTGGAACAGTAAGCCTATTGGGAGTGCATTTTTGTCCAAAGTACTCCCCATTTTAGAAAAAAAAATCTATACTTACTAAATATTTTTTTAAAGTTAATTTTCTGAGCTGTGCAGAGACCCTCAAGATCTGGAACTGGTCGCTGAGCCAATGGTCCCAGTATATTGGAGGAGAGAAGGAAATGTTGAATAAGTAAGGCATCAATCTACCTTCAGGATCATATCTTCAGAACCACTAGTATATGCATAAGAGGTGGTTTTCAGTACAATATGAACAATCTAACTTTTTGAAATGCAGTTTCAGTTGGTCACTCTTTAACATACAGAAATAATAAATGATGATACATTTATGACAATCAGTGAAGATAATTACCGTCTCAATATTTCCACAGCAAGCAGTTTCAATGCAGAAGAGCTTCAGGACCTTTTTCTCTTATCGTTATCATTAGCTTGCTTTTGAATTATTTTGTTGAAGGACACTTTCTACATATTTATCTTTGTATTTGCACAGATTGTTTGAAAGTTGTTTGAAGAATTGTTTGAAATTGTTTGCTGTTGTCTTTTTATTGTAGCTATATTGTATTTAATAGGTGATTAGCCCCTTTGTAATTCTGTAGCTCTCTAAAGGTGCAAAACGTAGCAAAGTTCTCTGACAATTATGATTTCTTCATTGCTTATGACGTTCTCACAATTTTCTGATTATGCTGACAGCAAATACCTGCATATATTTTATATAAGGGCAGCACGGTAGCATTGTGGATAGCACAATTGCTTCACAGCTCCAGGGTCCCAGGTTCGATACCGGCTTGGGTCACTGTCTGTGCGGAGTCTGCACATTCTCCCCGTGTGTGCGTGGGTTTCCTCCGGGTGCTCCGGTTTCCTCCCAGTCCAAAGATGTGCATGTTAGGTGGATTGGCCATGATAAATTGCCCTTAGTGTCCAAAATTGCCCCTAGTGTTGGGTGGGGTTACTGGGTTATGGGGATAGGGTGGAGGTGTTGACCTTGGGGAGGGTGCTCTTTCCAAGAGCCGGTGCAGACTCGATGGGCCAAATGGCCTCCTTCTGCACTGTAAATTCTATGAAATTCTATGATATCAAGAGGCTCACCTTTTCACTTGTGATAATGAAACTGATCACCTTTGTCAGGGGTGACACGGTAGCACAGTGGTTAGTAGGTAGGGACCCGGGTTCGATTCCCGGCTTGGGCCACTGTCTGTGCGGAGTCCACACATTCTCCCGTGTCTGTGCGGGTTTCCTCCGGGTGCTCCGGTTTCCTCCCACAAGTCCCGAAAGAAGGCTTGTTAGGTGAATTGGACAGTCTGAATTCTCCCTCAGTGTACCTGAACAGATGCTGGAGTGTTGCGACTAGGGGATTTTCACAGCAACTTTATTGCAGTGTAATGTAAGCCTACTTGTGGCGCTAATAAAGATTATTATAAAATTTGTTTTACATAGGAATAGGAGTAGGCCATTTAGCTCTCCGAGTCTCCATTCGTGCTGTTGGATTCAACAATGTTGAGTCTATTTCTTTATGTTGTGCTTGCTTTTATATAGCACTTTTCATGATCACTGGATGTCTCAAGCGTTTTATGACCAATGAAATACTTTTTGAAGTGCAGTCAATTTTAGCATAGTAAATTTCCACATATAACAATACAATAATGGGCAGATTTCTTTTTGTGATGTTGATCGAAGGATAAATATTGCCCAGGATCTTTTACATCCACTTAAGCAGGCAAGATGGGGGGTCTCTGATTAATGTCTCATTTCAAGGAAGACACTTCAAATTGTGCAGCACTCCCTCAGTACTGCACTGGATTGTCAGCTTTGATTTTTGTACTCGTGTCCTAGACTGGGGCTTGAATCTGGAACCTTGTGACTCAGATGCAAGAGCACTACCAACTGAGCCCCAACTGGCATCGGTCAAAAATGCTCTTCTATCTGCAACTCTGAAAATAACTTCCAAATTTCTTCAAGTTATCTTACTTGATTGTTTTGGTTTAATTTATTTTCATTCTCCTTTTAAAAATCATTCTTCTCCCTGGGCACATGTGTCTGGACACTGGGAGGTGAAGCAATGTTACTGTTGACCAATCTGTCAAGTGGTGCAGTGGTCAAGTTATGACTCACCTGCAAAATTTACCTATCCATGAGGGGAGATACCTCCACCTGGCACCTCATACAAGAAGTCTGTGATTGGAACTCAGTCAAGCGGAAGATTTAAGTGGCGTTGCTGCACTACATGGTGCTTTATGTTGTTGTGGTATTGCTTCTCTGGTTCATTGGACTGAGACGACGAGTTCAATGATGAGCAAACGGGTTGGGGTTGATCTTTTTCTATTATTTGTAGCCTTCTTTGATGCATAGCTTCCAATTTATAGACTAAGATCACTAGGCCTAAGACTGAAACTTTTAATTTTACATCTTGAAATCTTATTAAATAAAAACCTTTAAGGTTTTAAAATGTACACTCTACTTTAGTTACTTTAAGTATTTTCTTTTGAGACCACTGTTCAGTATCACAGAATGACAGTATGCAAGAGTTCAGTCTCAAAAGCAGGCAAAGACCTTTTTGACTATCCTCACAAATTTACAGGATACTAGCAGGGATTTTCTGGTAGCAGTTGAAATGAAATTTTCGAAGAACATTTTGCTGTGCACACTCTGGTTCTGTCCTGATAAAACCTTTATGCCATGAAAGGATTTGAGCACCTTTGTAAAACATTCATAAAGTCTCTTTCCAAAGAGATGAGAGAGACTTGTTAGGAGCAGTATTTCTGGTATCTGATGTAAAACATCAACAGCGCTGACTTTTGAATAAAAGGTGTTGACTGAATATAACAAGGCTAGTTTCATAGACATGCTTAAAAGATAACTTGCATAACATAAGAACATGCATAAAATTAACTTTTGATAGCTTTAAATGTAAACCTATAAGGGCAGCATTTTTTTTCCTGAGCTGAGTGTTGAAGCATCCAGGAAAACACTCATTTCAGAGTATGCACTTTATTTGACAGTGTTTCGGATAGAATATCATAAACAAGATTTCTGTAAAAGTTAATTTATCCATAGTGGTGCATTTCATAAAAATAGTTGCTCACTTACAGTCTTTGTGACTAATAATACATGGAATCATATTTATAGAGATACTGTACAAGGTAAATTCACAGCTAACACTACACAGCAATATTTATCCAAAGGGTAAGTGACGTGCCATGTTCACAGATAATTTTGATTACAGACGGCATACAGCAATTACTGCGCAAGAGCTGTGAACTGTGCAAAATATAGTTTGCTTCTGCAATCATAATCCCAGTCTTTCATAAATCTAAAATCAGAGGGTAATACAGGTACGTGCACTACAATACAGAAGCATTGTCCAAAACCTGACAATACTGTACCTTTATTGGCAGAAATCAGATTATGGCTAGGCCAGAAGATAAAGTCGGTGAACCTTGCCCACGCTCACCGTTAAGTAAACTTCAATGTGAAAATCAACTCCATTATTTTATTACTATTAGACTATTTTTGTGCTTGGTTCACTGATATGGATATAAATGTTGGGTTGCTCTGATGCAAGATGCAATTTAAATTAAATATGTTAGCTTCTGTTACTCAGTGACGAGGTCCTAGTATTATTTTAAACAACTTTACCCCTGGGCTAAGCATTTGTTTTGTAAGTTGAATATTTTACAAAAAAATCGGCTTCATGTAGACTTCCATTTTCTTCAGTGCCTCATCCCTCAGTGCAGTTTTACTTAAGGCCAGACTCTAACAACTGATGTTCCCACTAGTACAAAGATTACTGATACAACGTCTATGACTGCAGCATACAGATGAAGCAAATCCTTCATAAATTAAACATTTTTCCCCAACTAAAGCACCAATATTGTTCTTGCTCTCTGTTAAGTTTACCAACATAATTGCACTGGACTGGTCCATGTAATTCACAGGTTTGGCGTATGGATGCTGCTCCGACCCCACAAGCATAGTGGTAAAACTTCAGATTATTGAAGGTTCAAAATACCATTGGTTGCTTCCTTTAAAGTCTTTCATGCCCAAACACATCATTGCCCCATTGAATATTATTCTCATTATATTGTTAATGTAAATGCTTCCAGTTTATAAGGCCGAGTGACTGTTCAAATTAAGTTAGATAAATAACGTGAAAAGAGGAAATGCTGGGAGAATGTCCTGCATCTATCCTACAAAAGGGAGAATAACATATTATTACTTTATCTGCCCATGGTGGCAGCACCAGATTTCAGTGTACTGGGATACCTATCGGAACCAGGGATTTTCCATGGCCCAGGCGAGACAGTTGACTTCCGAGTTAGAGTGTTATTACTTTGAATAGTAAGATTTGAACGTGTATGCTCTTCACTGGAGATCTTTTGGGGATCTCGTTCAAGGTCTTTGTAGACCTGTTCTAAGGCATTTTTGTGGAAGTTACCAACATCACCAGTATCAGTTCGTAAGCCAAAATCTGCTGATTTCACCTTATGTTTATGTGTTTTCAGCAATTTTCTCTCAATGGTATTCTCAACTTTATGATCCACTTTTATTCCAGGAGACCTTCCCCTCCTGGAAGCTGGGGACATGGATCTACCGCGTTTATGCTTTTCATTGCTCATCTCATCAGACTTGTCCTCCCCTGGCTTAGTCTCTGTTAAACCTTTCCTCCCAGATGCTCTGTTCTCAGAGGTGGTCCTGCCACCATATGTCTTTTTACTATTTTCCTTAGAGAGTCTCGTAGGGTTCTTCTTGTAGGTTCGGTGCTGCTTCAACTTATCCACTTTTCCTGGGCTCTCTGATCTGTCTCTTCTTCTCCTCTCGTGGTGATCTGCAGAGTGCTCCCTTCTCACGATATCACGCTCTTTCTTGGTGTCCCATAATGTCTCTGGGGCTAGCTGGTGAATGGAATCACAGGTTGGGGCAGAATGCGATGATGATGATGGTGGTATCAGATCATCAGGGATCGTGGTTATTTCCGACAGGCTTGGGGAGCCTGCAGAGGAAGCATTCCAGGAGTTGTGTTTGTCTGCTGAAACAATAATATAAAAGAGTTAGTCTAGGATATCTGAAGGGTGGTTAGGGCAGGGCAATAAATTCTGACCTTGCCAGCAATGCTCACATCTCGTGAACAGGTAAAATAATTTTTTTTTTTCAATAAATGACTTTGTTATAGAACTAAATCTGGCCAAATGTCAAACTTTTTTTCTGTATAGTGCATTTAATTTACAATTCCTCATGAAAATATATGTTTATTGTCTACTTGCAACCAAAAATTCTTTAGTATTTAGTGCAGCATGACGTGAAGTTGGGATAATCCTTATAGTGTAATAGTAGGAGACATGTAAAAATTCAAAAGTAGGAATGAGAAAAATTGCATGAATTGCCACCATTTTAATGAAATATTTAATGACAGGCAAAATAGGTGAAAATGCACAGCAATTTAAAAGCACTAAATCCCTCTAAATTTCACTTATGGACAATATTCCTAGGATTACTGGTCTTTGTTATAATTTTACACATTCTAAGAATCATAGAATTTACAGTGCAGAAGGAGGCCATTCGGCCCATCGAGTCTGCACCGGCCCTTGGAAAGAGCTCCATACCTAAGCTCACACCTCCACCCTATCCTCGTAATCCAGTAACCCCACCTAACCTTTTTGGACACTAAGGGCAATTTAGCATGGCCAATCCACCATAACCTGTACAATCTTTGGACTGTGGGAGGAAACCGGAGCACCTGGCGGAAACGCACGCAGACACGGGGAGAATGTGCAGACTCCGCACAGACAGTGACCCAAGCCGGGAATCGAACCTGGGACCCCGGAGCTGTGAAGCAACTGTGCTAACCACTGTGCTACCGTGTCGCCCTTAAGACAAAATAAAAATAATAATACAACTGTAAAACTTCAAAAAATGAATCCATTCCTAATCTACAGCACCTAAATTTGCCTAATGTTCTCAAATAGCTTTTGTAAGTAAAGGTACATTCCTTCAGCTAGCTAGCATGTTGATGCTGCGTATTGGGAAGCAATGGTATAGTCATTGTCCTTTATATATTCGCAAATATGATTTACATATATCTTAATTTAACTAATGGTTGCACCTTTGCGGAACTTTATAACGACTGTTTCAGGTCAGAATTTCAAGTCTAATGGTTACATTAAGAACCCAATGACGTTACATGCAAGGGCATTCCAAAACCCAGAAGGGTAACTTGAAACACTGGTTCTTAGTGGTGTATATTTTCAATTTGATATACTGTGATAAAAGAAATGCCAACCAGGGAGGAATAGTCCAGTCGTTTTGTGATCAATTAATAAAGAATATTTATTAACTTAAAAGAAATATATACAACAAGAAGGACTATAATACACTATAACAGTACAATTAATCATACTGATGGCTACATACACACAGTGGATGAGATTCTCCTGTTCCCTAGTCGCGTGTTTCTTGGCGGCGTGTCTGTCACTGGCGGTGAAATTCTATCTTCCTGCTGCGTGTTAATGGGATTTCCCATTGTAATCACCCGCGCCGCCGGGAACCCCGCGGATGTGGATTTGCTGCCAGCGGGAAATGTGAATCATGGTGACTGGAGAATTCTGGCCAGTATCTCAAGTTTATTCCAAAGTACCTACGTTTCCTGAACTCTGAGACGCCCTTTGTTCCCAAACAACATCCAATATTATTGCATAAAGTTGTGAGCTAAATCCAGCAGATATTTACCACGCACAGGTTATTTGTCCACGTTTGGAGAAATCATCTTCAGTTTCAGCAAAGACGTCATCTTCTTGGTTCGAGTTTTGGATTTTAATCAGATGCCCTTTTAGCGATAACTTGTTTTCAGGGGAGACTGTTCTCTGCAGCTGGGTGTGGCTGTGATGTAGCTGCTGCTACTGTGTCCCTTTCTCCAGTTATTGTCCTATGGATATGCCATTCTTCTCCTTTGATGTACCCCACCCTGTGGACCCAGCTTTGAGCATTTAAGTGCCAATTCCCTTATCTCTCCACTTTGAAGTTACCTCTCCTACATATCATTGTTTTCCCCCTTGTTAACAGTTACTTTTCTCACTAGTATGCTAATTCATATATCAAAACTCCCTTCAGACTCCCTTTTCAAATCCCCTTTTTATTTTATTTTATCCCAATTTCATTTTTTAATCTTAATTTTCCCCAATTCTTAACATTAGTGAGAGGAAGATCCAGCCAACAAGGAGTGCAGACCACATGAGTAAGATTTACAAAATGATTTTAGTCCTTAACCTTGCATCAATACCAGACAAATGAGTCTTCTTGGGCCATCCAGTTTATGTGCATGTTTTCAGCCCACACAAATTAATGTTAAACAAACACTATTAACGCAATAAAAATATCTGCAGATTAACACTGCAATATTAACTTTAGGCTGGGCTTTCCGTGTCCAATCGGGATGGGTGTGTTCGATGGCCTAACTGGAATATGCCGCCAGAAGGCCCTTGATGCGTTTCCTGGCAGTGAAAATGCAGGACGCGATCGTGCCTTCCCCCGTCAATGGCGGACCATTTCCCACTGTCAAATGTTGGGAACATTATTATACAAATTTGCACCTAACTATAGAGGCCACACACTGGAATCATTCTCCCACATCAAATTTAAATCCCACTTTGGCATGACCTCAGACTGGCGCAATGTACGATTGGCTTCCAAAGGCGTAAGCCTGGTGAGCTGAACTCCAAGGGGAACTCAGAGGTGAATGAGCACAACATAGCGCAGCATCGCAGATCCCAATGCAAGAAGTGGCTCTTTCATTCAGGGGGTTAGAGTGCGATAGCAGGTATGTCTCCACAGCAACCTTTTGGTGGCTGCCTTATGGTGCCGTCTAAAGGGGAGTCTGAAGTCTGAAGGGGAGAAGTGAGGGGAGGGAATCCCGGGGCATGGGGAACTCTGCAGAGGAGAAGGGAGGTGAGGGAACCAGGGACATGGGGAATTGTGTGTATGTGTATGGGGGGGAGGGAGGGGGTGATGGTCAAGGTGGCACAGACAATGTTGCACGCAAGTACATGGGGGAGGAGGGTTGTAGGAGGGAGGAGGGTTTGAAGACAATGACTAGACAAAGAAAAAAAAATGTCAAAGGTAAACACTTTATTGCAGCTGAGATCTTAGGAACAGGAGTAAGCCATTCAGCTCATCAAGACTGCTCTGCCATTCAATACGATCATGGCTGATTGGGCACTTCAATGTTCTCTTACCTACACTATCCCCATAATCCTTTCTGTTATTGTTAATCAGAAATCTATCAATCTCTGCTTTAAACGTACACAGTGACTGAGCTTCCACAGCCCTCTGGGGTACAGTCCTCTGTTACAGTTGCAAAGATTCACAACCCTCTGAGTAAAACTGAATGCAATGATGGATTCGAAGAAACACTCATGAAGCAACTTAACACCATGGCATGTGTAATGAGACACAGAAGAAAATACAACCAGAGATGTAGAAAATTAATAAATTTAAGCTAGTAACATTTCCTCATGTTTAATTTCCTTCTGAAAGTGTTACTAAATTATTTATATACCACACTTTAGCAAGTGATCAGAACTGAACTGTGGTCTGATATAACTGCAACACTTCTAAGTATTATGAAGTTATCACATTTGTGGTGGTATGTATTAGGGGTAATACGGTACACCAGGAATGCCGAGGAGCTATGGAGGACAGATGCTGGAGCCTCGATTGAAGTTCTTTACGTCTCGCCTCGTGTGTGATCGATGGTGCTACAATTTATTGAGCAGACTTAAAAAGGAATATGGAGCTCCGGGTCACCCCGGAGTGCCTGCGAATCAGCCCCCACGCAGCAAACGCAACATCCGCGTTTAAACACTGGCTGGTGTGCTTTGAGGGATACCTCCGAACAGCCCCCGGCAGACCAACAGAAGACCAGAAGCTGCAGGTCCTGCATTCCAGGGTGAGTCCCGAAATCTACTCACTCATCGAGGGCGCGGAAGAATTCCCAGAGGTGATCAACTTGCTGAAGGAGATCTACATTAAGCCCGTCAACCAGGTCTACGCACGCTACCAGCTCGCGACGAGACGACAAATCCCCGGGGAATCGCAAGACGATTTCTTCAACGCTCTAACGATCCTGGGACGAAACTGCAACTGCCCAGCGGTTATGGCGAACGAACATACGGACCTCCTGATCAGAGACGCTTACGTAGCAGGTTTGGCATCGTCGCAAATTCGCCAGAGACTTTTAGAGAAAGACTCTCTCGGACTCACAGAGGTACGGACCCTCGCAGCCTCCCTCGACGTGGCCTCCCAAAACGCCCGCGCCTATGCCCCCGACCGCGCTGCAGCCCCTTGGGCTCCGTGGACCCCCGCCGCGACCGACCCCCTGGCAACCCCAACCCCTCCGCAAGCGTGTGCAGCCAGAATCCCAGACCACCCGGGGGCCCCCGCTGCTACTTCTGCGGGCAGTCAAAATACCCCCGCCAGCGCTGCCCGGCCACCTGCAAAAGCTGCGGTAAAAAGGGGCACTACGCAGCGGTGCGCCAGTCCCGTGGGGTCGCTGCTATCTTCGGGGAACAAATGGGACTACGGGCTCAACCCCCCCCAGCGACCAACGGGCGCCACCATTTTGGACCCCGGACACCACGAGGGGGGCACGGTCGCTGCCATCTTCCTACCCACAGGCCGCGTGCGATCCATGGGAGCGGCCATTTTGTCCGCCCCGGCCGCGTGCGACTCATTGGAGTGGCAATTTTGTCCACCCCCGACCGCGTGCGATCCATGGACGCCGCCATCTTGGCTGACAGGCAAGGACCCCGGCGTGGACGGCTCCACACTGCCTGAAGACAACGATCTGATACACCAACCACGTTTGGCATCGGTGACCCTCGACCAGTCGTGGCCCCGGACGCTCCAGACGACAACGACAAAGGTGCTGGTGAACGGCCACGAGACGCCGTGTTTGATCGACTCGGGGAGCACGGAGAGTTTTATTCACCCGGACACGGTAAGACGCTGTTCCCTTGTAATTCGGCCAAGCACCCAAAAAATGTTCCTGGCGCCGGGGTCCCACTCCGTTGAAATCAAAGGTTCTGCATCGCAAACCTAACGGTGCAGGGGAGAGAGTTCAAAAATTACCGGCTGTAAGTCCTTCTCCACTTCTGCGCTCCCACCCTCCTGGGGTTGGACTTCCAATGCAACCTCCAGAGCTTAACATTCAATCTTGGCGGCCCTATACCCCCACTGACTATCTGCGGCCTCGCGACACTCAAGGTCGAACCGCCCTCCCTGTTTGCGAACCTCACCCCGGATTGCAAACCCGTCGCCACTAGGAGCAGACGGTACAGCACCCAGGACCGGACGTTTATCAGGTCCGAAGTCCAGCGGCTGCTGAAGGAAGGCATAATCCAGGCCAGCAATAGTCCCTGGAGAGCCCAGGTGGTAGTAGTGAAGACAGGGGAGAAGCAAAGGATGGTCGTAGACTACAGTCAGACCATCAACAGGTACACGCAGCTAGATGCGTACCCTCTTCCCCGCATATCCGACATGGTCAATCGGATTGCACAGTACAAGGTCTTCTCCACCGTGGACCTTAAGTCCGCCTACCACCAGCTCCCCATTCGCCCCGGTGACCGCAAGTACACTGCCTTCGAAGCAGACGGGCGGCTATACCACTTCTTAAGGGTTCCATTTGGCGTCACGAACGGAGTCTCGGTCTTCCAACGAGAGATGGACCGAATGGTCGACCAGCATGGTTTACGGGCCACGTTCCCGTACCTCGACAACGTCACCATCTGCGGCCATGACCAGCAGGACCACGACGCCAACCTCCGCAAATTCCTCCAGATCGCTAACGCCCTCAACCTCACCTACAACGAGGAAAAATGCGTGTTTAGCACCGACCGTCTAGCCATCCTTGGCTACGTAGTGCGTAATGGAGTGATAGGCCCCGGCCCTGAACGCATGCGCCCCCTCATGGAGTTCCCTCTCCCCCACTGTACCAAAGCCCTGAAACGCTCCCTGGGCTTCTTTTCTTATTACGCCCAGTGGGTCCCCTAGTACGCAGACAAGGCCCGCCCACTAATCCAGTCCACTACTTTTCCCCTGTCGACAGAGGCCCACCAGGCCTTCAGCCACATCAAAACGGATATCGCAAAGGCCACGATGCGCGCCATCGACGAGTCCCTCCCCTTCCAAGTCGAGAGCGACGCGTCCGGCGTAGCTCTGGCGGCCACGCTCAACCAAGCAGGCAGACCCGTGGCCTTTTTCTCCCGGACCCTACACGTTTCGGAAATTCGCCACTCCTCAGTAGAAAAGGAGGCCCAAGCCATAGTGGAAGCTGTGCAACATTGGAGGCATTACCTAGCCGGTAGGAGATTCACTCTCCTCACTGACCAACGGTCGGTAGCCTTCATGTTCGATAATGCACAACGGGGCAAGATAAAAAACGACAAGAGCCTGCGGTGGAGGATCGAACTCTCCACCTACAACTACGAGATCTTGTACCGTCCCGGAAAGCTGAACGAGCCGTCCGATGCCCTATCTCGCGGCACTTGTGCCAACGCACAAGTGGACCGTCTCCAAGCCCTCCACGAGGACCTCTGCCACCCGGGGGTCACTCGTTTCTACCACTTCATAAAGGCTCGCAACCTCCCTTACTCCGTCGAGGACATCCGAACAGTCACCAGGAACTGCCAAATCTGCGCAGAATGCAAACCGCATTTTTTCAGGCCAGATAGAGCGCACTTGATAAAGGCTTCCCGTCCCTTTGAACGCCTCAGTTTGGACTTCAAAGGCCCCCTCCCCTCCACCGATCGCAACACGTACTTTCTTAACGTCGTTGACGAATACTCCCGCTTCCCCTTCGCCATCCCCTGCCCCGACATGACCGCGGCCACGGTCATTAAAGCTCTCGGCACCATCTTTACCCTGTTCGGTTTCCCCGCCTACATCCATAGCGACAGGGGGTCCTCCTTCATGAGTGACGAGCTGCGTCAATTCCTGCTCAGTAAGGGCATAGCGTCGAGCAGGACGACCAGCTACAACCCCCGGGGGAACGGGCAGGTAGAGAGGGAGAACGGACGGTCTGGAAGACCGTCCTACTGGCCCTACGGTCTAGGAGTTACCCAACTTCCCGCTGGCAGGAAGTCCTCCCGGATGCCCTTCATTCTATCCGGTCCCTGCTGTGTACCACCACTAACCAAACGCCTCACGAGCGCCTCCTTGTCTTCTCTAGGAGGTCCGCTTCTGGAACGTCACTTCCGACCTGGCTGGAGGCCCCGGGACCCATTCTGCTCCGGAAACATGTGCGGGCGCACAAATCAGACCCACTGGTGGAAAAGGTACATCTACTCCACGCAAACCCGCAGTACGCCTACGTGGCATACCCAGACGGCCGACAGGACACGGTCTCTCTGCGGGACCTGGCGCCCGCCGGAGCTCCCCCCACCCCCCCCCCCCAACACAAATCACCTCCCCCTCACTCCCGCCGATGCACCCCACAGCCACCTCCTTCCTGGGGGGATCGGTCCTCCTCCCAGGCCCGTCCAGGAGTAAGGAAACAGAAGGGGACAGCGCGATGCTCCCAGAGTCGACCGGACCCGAGCCAGCACCACCACCACCACCCGGGCTGAGACGATCGGAAAGGGCGACCAGAGCACCATCTCAACTCATCGAATCGACTTAAGATGTATATTATTCAGTGGCCCAGTAAAGCGACATTGTTGTAAATAGTTAATGCTGCAAATCGGGTAAAATGTGAATAATTTGGTGGCCCAGTAAAAGCGGCATGGTTGTATATAGTTCAATGGTTAAGGCACCGACCCTGTAAACTCCTACCACCATACCACCCACCACCCGCCGGGTTCCTTTTTAACAAGGGGAGAATGTGGTGGTATGTATTAGGGGTAATACGGTACACCAGGAATGCCGAGGAGCTATTGGAGGACAGATGCTGGAGCCTCGATTGAAGTTCTTTACGTCTCGCCTCGTGTGTGATCGATGGTGCTACAACATTATACTTAAATATTTCACAGAAGGTAATATAAACTTGGGGATTAGTTAGTTCAGCGGCTAGCATGTGGTTCAGAATAATGCCAACAGCGCAAGTTTGATTTGTTCTGATTGGGTTAGACCTGGGAGCTCCTCACCCTGCCTGAGAGTGGAAGTGAATGACAAACCACCGCTGACAAAGTCTGCCAGGAAAAACGGCTCAGGATGAAGCATCAGCAGTGAGCAAAGGACCTGCTTTTGGGCACAGCAAACATTCAACCAAATTAAATTATATACAATGGGTTATCGAGAATATCATAGGAGTAACTTTAAAATTTGCTTGGTGGGAACAGGGAGCAGCAATTCACTTAATGCTTCATTTCTAATATGTCCAATATTTGTTTTATAAGTAAGGCATGTCGAAAAAGTGTATTAAAAAAATTCGAAACTGCTAAATTTTCATTCTGCTTAATTGTTGTTTGGCAGTAGATATGTGTGTCTATCAATTCTTGCATTTGCACCTTGGGCCTCAAAATTGCATGAGCTTTATGATTCTCACACTTACACCAAGGTCGGAACTCACTTAGATTTTATTTTTAAAAAAATTTAAACTTTTCCAATTAGACGGCAATTTAGCGTGGCCAATCTCCCTACCCTGCACATCTTTGGGTTGCGGGGGTGAGACCCGCAGACATGGAGAGTGACCTGGGGCTGGAATTGATCCCACGTTCTCGGCGCCGTGAGGCAGCGGCGCTAACCATTGCGCTACCGTGCCGCCCTGGAATTCACTTGGGATCTGCAGTGCTGACTGTGCCAGAGTGTGCAGGGTGCATCTAATCTGCATAGAACTGGCTTCATTTCTAACATGGTACAGTACTTTGTTTCATAAAGAATTTAAAAAGGTAAAGTACTAAAATCATAAAAGCTAAAATTTCATTCTGCTCATTTGCTGCTTGGGCAGTATCTTTCTGTTTTTATCCTTTTGCTTGGAGCTCTTCATTGGTTATTTGCCTTTTTGCTGTTGTGTGATGTACACAGCATTTGAATGTCATTTTGAAGTGCTAATGGGTGTGATGTGCATGGGACTTGCTCTGCCCATTGGAATCTGCTGACCTGTGGCATTGCACATTGTTCCTGACACAAGGGTGAGCTGCTGCCTCCTTTTCTAAAAGTTCTTCTTTCATGGGATGACGAAGTTATCATAGAGTATTAGGTTGATGAATTGGAGCAGCATAGGATATTGGGTTTGCGTCAGAGCCTCACAGATATGAGTTGTTTTACAGGGTGAATTACACCTGACATAAGAAACATGTCTTTTCAACAAAATGTAATTCAATTGGCTGAAAATACTGGTGGAATTTTGAAAAAGGATGAGAATTTAGACTGATACCTATTACTTAAAAATAAATTAAAATTCACAGTAAAAGCACTTCATGATGTTGCAGGCATATATGTTGTTAAATGCTGGAATTCTTAAATATTAACTGTATGCTTGACATGAAATGAAAAACATTTTCATAGAACCACACAGCCACAGGAATCAATTTGGCCCATCGTGGTTGTATTGGCTCTTTGAAAGAGCTAGCCAATTAATTTCACTCCCCTACTCATTCCTCATAGCCTTGTAACTTTATCCGTTTAAATATTTATGCAATTCAATTTTGAAAATTATGATAGGGTTGGATTTTACATGGCACCATGGTCCCTGCTATTCCTCCTAGATATAAAAGTTGGCACCCTGAGAAGAATAGTTGCCCCGTTGTCATTTAATTACCAATTGGCCGTTATTAGTTTGGAGGTAGAATTTCCACGGCTCAGTGACAGGAAGTCCTGCCTCAAAGAGCTGCAAACCAATTGGATAGCCAGCAGCTATGCAGTCTTAGCAGCGCCAAGCAATGGCAGTGGCCACTGCTGGAACTACAGGTAGTCCCCAATGAATATGGCTGCTGGAACCGGATATATCCAGGTAAGTGGAGGCTGGCAGGAGCTGGCCATGTTTGATAGGGCGGGGGAAGGGTAAAGGGGAAGTGTAATCTTGGAGGAGGGGGGGGACTTCCTCCAATGGACACACGGGACCCACAAATGAGGACCACACCACCGACACCAGCCACACAACTAAAACCGCTGGACTACCTGCTTGGAATGGGCACCTTTGTTATGGGTAAAATAGCAGTAAAGGCAGGACGAATCCCTGAAGTGATCAGTAATTGACATCAAGGGTCTCAAGAGGCTCAAGGGCAAGCAGCTGCCCAACACCTCCATTGCCAATTTCATACAGAGCAGATAGGTGGTGGGAAGCCCACATGCTGAATTTTATGAATTCCCTTGCATCAAACCTGCTAGCTGGGAAGTGTAAAATCTAGTCCATAAAATCTGATTGCACCTGCATTTCAGGCAGTGTACTGCAGTTCATTATAAGTAGCTGTACAGGTTTTTTCCCTTTACGTCACCTCTGGTTCTTTTGCCTATTAACTTAAATCTGTGTATTTTGTTAACAACCCGTCATTGGAAACAGTTTCTTCTTATTTAACCCAATCAAAGCCTTTCATGATTTTGAACACATCTAACAGATCTCCCTTCCCTTTAACCTTCTCTGCTCTAAGCAGATCTCCCTTTAACCTTCTCAGCTCTAAGCAGATCTCCCTTTAACCTTCTCTGCTCTAAGAAGAACAATCCCAGCTTTTGTAGTCTCTCTATGGAAATGAAGTCCATCATCCCTGATCTTCTTCAGCAGTCCCTCAGAACTGAGGATGACTTGCTTCCGCTCTGATCCGGTGGATTCTGAGATGACCGATAAGTCCAATGTGCTACCTGCACACTCTGCCACATGTTGGCCAGGTGGTGCTTGAAAGGTTGGGTAGGTGGGTTGTTTCGAGATTTTTGTGCTCCCTCTATGACGTCTTGACTTAATCGTTGTATGCTCCCATCGAAGTTTCTCAATATATTCCGTGCCTTCCCGAATGACCCTTCTCCATTTGGTCAGTCACAAGCCAGGGTCTTCCATGAGTTTGCAGGTATGTTTGTCCTCTTCAGAGATGCTCTGAGGTCATCCCTGAAGTGTTTCCACTGTCTTCCTGGGGGTTTCTTTCCTTAGTCGAGTTCAGAGTACAGCAATTCCTTCAAGGGTTTGGTGTAAGGCCCAATGTCCGGCTCAATGGAGCTGGTGAGTGTTTAATGATGCTGGGCAGGTTGGCTTGGTAGAGGACGCTGCCTCCAGTGCTTTGAGGTACCTGCTTAGGTTGTTGAAGGCATTGAAGGTGACAATTTTGTGGTTTATGTCTGCCTTTGTTGAGAGGGATCTGCCAAAATATGATAAATGGAGCTGGTTTTCTGAGTGTTTAGTGAAAGGCCCATTTTCTTACATGTTTTAGAGAAGGAGTCAACAATGGCCTGAAACTAATTTCTGAGTGAGTGCACGCACAACGTCGACTGCATGCTGAAGCTCTATGATTGAAGTTGGAGTGGTTTCAGATTGAAGACGAGACAGATTGAACAGTTTGCCCTATAGTTTACCTTTATTTGTAATTTGCTGGAGGTGAGGTGCAGCATTGCAGCGAGGAAAATGGAAAAGAGAATTGGTGCAATGACACAGCATTGTTTGACCCCAGTTTTCACTGAGATAGGATTTGTGGTGGTTCTGTTGGTGAGGATCACACATGTCGGCCTCTGGGCGATACGACGGTGTTACCTTGGCACTGATGTTGCCAGGAGCCCTGCCAGGCTGATGGTGCCCAGTTGGCATTTTGCCCCTGCCAGGATTCAGGCCTGGGGGTGCCTTGCTCTTATGAGGTGGATTGTAGGAGAAGCTCGATGACCCCCTTCTCAGTGAGTTGGGGTATTGGGGAGTCCAGAGGTTGCGGTGGACTGCCTAGAGATTTAAAAATCGCGCCCCGATCTCTTCCTGCACCAGTGAGTGGAGCTCATTAGTGCCGGAAATGGGACTAAGTGCGGCCTTGGCGTGGCGTTCCTCGCTGAGGCTCCGAAATGAAGAGGTGTTTAACAGCAGGGTCTTTCTCGGCGTTAAATTGCACCCCATGTCAGTGATGCTTCTCAATGGGAAAAAAACACACCGTCTCCATTACTTCATCACAGAACTCAACTGGGTTAGTCAAATACAATTTTCCTTTCACAAATTTATTCTGGGTTTCATTTACTAATTCATATTTTTCAAAGTGACGATTTTGTTCTAGATTATTGTGTCGTAACTTCCTCTGAGTGGCAGTAAGTAACTTATCTGCTCTAAAATGCTAAAGCGCCTGTCTCACCCAATCATCCTTACACAGGTCGGGAGAGATTCAAGTAGCCCTCGCTCCAATCTCTCTACCAAGTCATTTACTGTGGCATTGCCAGAATTCTCAAATTTAGCAAAGATAAATGCTTTATGGTGTGTACGCAGTAGGATGTCAATTCAAAAAGTATGGCTTTAATTTCAAATTATTATCAAGGAATTTAAGAAAGAAAGTTATAATATTTTATACATCTCAGAACCATGGGGCATTTGGTAATGTATAGTATAGTTAAAAATGCAACAACTTTAAGAGATTACATTTATAAAATACATTGTGCAAATTAGCATTTACTATTTAATTCTACAGTTATAGAACTATAGTCACTGTTTTTTTTTTTGAGGTCAACTAATTGTGTTAGTAAAATGTTTCACAGAGGAAACCACAACTAGCCCAACCAGAAAATACATTAAAATACAATTATGTGAAATGACATGTAATGTCTTAAGAATGGTAATACGCATGCAGATTTACAAACCGTGTCTTTAGGGTGGCCCAATAGGAAGAAATATGGGGACCCATGCTTGTCACTTTTCATGCACATGGAGAGACTGGAAGGTACCATTCCTAAAGGAAGGGGAGGAACAGCCTAGGACCAATCATTAGAATTAACAGAACCAGTGACAGATATTAACATGACTGTTAGCATAAAGATATCTAGTAAGCTGTTTAGCATACTAAGGTAGAAAATTTAAAACAGGAGAGAGTCAAGTTAAAACAAACTTCAAGATAGTAGGACATGCAGGAAGTTAAATTATTAGCGAGATATTTAAACATAGATTATTTAGTACTAGTTGTATTATTTTTAGCCATGTACAGTTGTAATCAGTTGTGCTCCTAATAAATCTCAATTGGCAATCAGCTATCAATTAACCTTTAACATCATAATGACATTTTAAATAATTCCTTCATCTCCTCTTTCTTGTCCCAATGTTTTGAAGCCGGTTGACCCATGCCTTGCCAGAGGAGAGAAAAACTGGTTGATTAGTAAACATTTTTTTGGCTGAAACAGAGAGCAATACATTGTCATTCATGCTCAATGTGCAGACATTAATGGAGTTTGTAATTACATTTTTTTTGTCAAAATTCAACCAGCATACATCATGTGTTAGTGTCTAATTTAAGCCTTATAAGCTAAATTTGCTTTTTCTTGATTGGTAGCTATTCGCCAATATAACACATTGAACTAGTACTTAAAAAGGCTATTAAAATACTGTTTAATGCATTATCAGCTATGTGAAAAGTGAGCTGGCCTAGAATATGAAACCCACCATACTCAGGCACTTGACCTGTCCCCCGTTTAAGAAGGAGTCGCACTCTTCTCCCTCCAGATTTGATCAGCTCTATTGCTCTGGCATGGGTCATTTCTCTTGTGTTTTCTCCATTGATTTCAATGATTTGATCCCCAACCTAGTTGAGAACAAAAGTAAAAATCAGGTGAGGATGCAAAGAAACACTGATCCATAGCTATTAGTAAATTGTTGGTAAGGTTCCTGTCGTTGATATGCAAATTCCTATACTTATTTTATGAGGATTTTTTAAATAGCTGAAGTTAAAATGGATGCAATAATTAGGATGCAGGTTAGGATTGCAAATCCTCCAGGATTCTTCTGGTGTCAACAGTAAATGACGTTGCTTTGAATGCTGACTGCAAAATATAGTCCAATCGGTCTATAAGAAATAGACAAATGCTAATGTTACAAAATTAATTTAATTAAGTTTATTTGAAATTTTATATATGCAGATTGAGAGATATAATTACAATCAGGGTCTGATGAGATATCATCAGCTTGAATCATTAACTCTGTATCTCTCTTCATAAATGCTGCCAAACCTGCTGAGCATTTCCAGCAGATTTCACGCAGTTGAAGTATTTTTCTTAAGCTCAGGTTATTGTTTTTTTGTATCTTCACACTCTTTACTTGGAGGATATTATAAGTACTGGAAATATTTTCTGGTTGATTAACCTTCCAAACCCACAACGTGGTGAAGGACAAAGGCAGCAGATGCATGGGAACACCACCACCTGCAAGTTCCCCTCCCAGCCACCATCCTGACCAAATCGCCGTTCCTTCACAGTCACTGGGCCAAAATCCTGGAACTCCCTTCCTAACAGGACTGTTGATATTCCTACACCACATGAACTGCAGCAGTTCAAGAAGGCAGTTATCTGCTATTAATCAGCAACAAGCATTAAAATAACTATTATCAGGTTTATTGAGGTGGCAATTCTGCAACAAAGAGAAACAACTGACAGTAATAAAGTTAAGATGTTACTCGGATAACTTATTTGATTTTGAAGGTATTGCTGAGGAGCTGTCTCTGGAGTAGAGCATGCTGAACTAGATCTAATTTATATATAGAGTGCGATCTACTGGGCGCTTTGCACTCTCGTTTGAGTGCAACGCGGCCGGTAGATGCGGGAAGAAGCCTTTCGTGGGCTTCCCGGCAGCCTTTGCACCTCTGTGGATCTACCCAAGTTCCGTGAGGCATTGGAATCACACCCAAAAGGTGAGTGACCAATCGTGCACTCGGGAGAAGGTGGCTAAACAAATGAAATGGCCACAGGACATGTGGGTATTACTGATTCAAACAAAGCTGGGAGGTAGTTTGCATCACTACTGGAGGCGGTATCTGGGACGTATGAGGAGGTGAAAAAATCCATCTTAGGTACATATGAACTAGTGCCTGAAGCTTACAGACAAAGGTTTAGAAATTTAAGGAAAAATTTGGTCAAACATACATGGAGTTTCAAAAGCTCAAACAGAGTAATTTTGATAGGTAGATAAGGGCTTTGAAAATAAACCAAACGTATGACGCTCTCAGAGAAATTATACTTTTGGAGGAGTTTAAAAATTCAATTCCTGATGTAGTGAGAACTCATGAGGAAGAGCAGAGGGTTAAAACTGCGAGATTAGCAGCAGAAATGGCAGATGATTATGAATTAGTTCATAAATCAAAGCTTGGTTTCCGACATCAGTTTCAGCCTGTGAGGGATAGAAACTGGGGATATGAGAAATACTTAAGTGGTAAAGGTAAAGGTGATCTGATGGGAGATAATAAGGAGTGTACCTCAGGTTTTTTTTAAAAATCCAGGAGGGTGGAAAAGAAATGAAAAGTTTCAAATGTTTTCACTGTAATAAACTAGGCCATGTTGGTGGTTGAAGAAAAGCACTGGAAAGGCTGATGTGGTGAAACAGGATAAAACAGTGGGGTTTGTTAGAGTGGTAAAGGAAAGCACAAAGGAAGCGAAGGAGGTGCAAAAGATTGTACAGACTGTTCAAGAAGTGATTGATAAGAAGGTGCCAGATCTCTTTAAAGAATTTACTTGCGTGGGTAAAGTTTACTCATGTGTATTAGGAGGAGCAGGTAAAGAAGTCACAATTTTAAGAGATACGGGAGCTAGTCAATCTTTAATGGTAAGAGATGAGGAGTTATGTAGTTTGGGAAGAATGTTGCCAGAAAAGGTGGTAATATGTGGAATTCAGGGTGAGGAGTAGCGTTCCATTATATAAGATAAGGTTGGAAAGTCCAGTGAAGAGTGGTGAAGTGGCAGTAGGAGTAATAGAGAAACTATCTTATCCAGGAATACAGTTTATCTTGGGTAATGATATAGCTGGATCGCAGGTGGGAGTGATGCCTACTGTGGTTGATAAGCCAGTGGAAAATCAGACAACTGAAGTGTTGAAGGACGAATATCCTGGGATTTTTCCGGATTGTGTAGTAACAAGGTCGCAAAGTCACAGGTTAGGACAAGAGGAGAAATCAAAGAGTGAAGATGAAGTTGAAGTGCAATTATCAGAATCGATTTTTGATCAGATGGTTGAAAAAGAACAAGAACAGGTGGAGGATGAGGCGGATATTTTGTGTTCAGGAAAATTGGCGGAGTTACAACAGAAAGATATAAAAATAGAACGATGTATCAGAAAGCATATACGGAAGAGGAATCTGAGTGTATACCAGAGCGTTATTACCATAAAAGTGATGTCTTGATGAGAAAATGGAGACCTTTACATGTGCAGGCAGATGAAAAATGGGCAGACGTTCATCAAGTAGTATTGCCGGTAGGGTATAGAAAGGAGGTGTTGAGAGTTGCACATGAGGTACCAGTGGGAGGTCATTTGGGATAAGGAAAACTCAAGCTAAAATCCAGAAACACTTTTATTGGTCTGGACTACATAAAGACATAGTTAAATTTTGTCAATCATGTCAGACATGTCAGGTGATAGGGAAACCTGAAGCAGTGATAACACCAGCGCCCTTAATACCCATTCCAGCATTTGAGGAACCTTTCACAAGGGTCCTAATTGATTGCGTAGGACCGCTTCCTAAAACAAAAAGTGGGAATCAATATCTTTTGACTATAATGGATGTGTCTACTAGGTTTCCAGAGGCCATTCCAGTACGTAATATTACAGCTAAAAAGATTGTGGAGGAGTTACTTAAATTCTTTACTAGATATGAACTACCCACAGAAATATAATCGGATCAAGGATCAAATTTTACCTCAAAGTTAATCAAAGAAGTTATGGATAGCTTAGGAATAAAACAATTTAAAGCAACTGCGTACCATCCAGAATCGCAGGGAGCGTTAGAAAGGTGGCATCAGACATTAAAGACAATGTTGAGGGCTTATTGTCACGATTATGCAGAGGATTGGGATAAAGAAATTACATTCATACTGTTTGCAATTAGGGATGCGCCTAATGAGTCAACCAAATTTAGTCCTTTTGAACTAATTTTTGGTCATGACATAAGAGGACCACTTAAATTGATTAAAGAAATATTGGTAGGTGAGAAATCGGAAATACATTATTGGATTACATGTCAAATTTTAGGGAACGATTAAATAGAGCAGGTGAATTGGCTAGACATTTAAAGGTTGCACAAAATGTGATGAAACGGGTAGTGGACAAGCAAGTTCGTAGTTTTGCCAGTGGAGATAACGTTTTAGTGTTATTATCAGTGATACGTGAACCTTTAAAAGCAAGGTTTTGTGGACCTTATCAGATTGAAAGGAAATTAAGTGAGGTGAATTATGTGGTAAAAACACCAGATAGAAGGAAAAATCACCGAGTGTGCCATGTGAATATGCTTAAAAGGTACTTTGAACGGGAAGGAGAGAAAAAGGAGGAGGTTTTAGGGATTCTAACTCAAAGTTCATTCACTGTTGCTGGATAAAAATCCTGGAATTCCCTCCCTAACAGCATTGTGGGTGTACCTATACCTCAGCGGTTCATGAAGGCAGCTCGTTACCACTTTCTCAAGGGCAATTCAGAATAGGCAATACATGTTGGCCTAACCAGAGATGCCCACATCCCATAAATGAATAAAAACAAAATTAATATTCAATTTTCAGTTTAAATTTATGCTGAGTTTCCCTATCCCAAATATACTGGCAGAAGGTCAGTGCAGTTGGAACTGCTGAAAATTAGAGAGGAAACTTGGCCAGGCTTGCCACTCCTGATAAAAAAAAACCAACAAATTTTATTAAGAGTCTTCCTCTTTAGATGTGCTAAGGATAGGATTGGAGTGAGGACAGGATATGATATTGTTGTCCCAACAGTTGAATATACTGTCAACATCTGGTAACAAAGGTCACACTGGATGAGGAACCTGAGGGCAACAGTGCCTGTGGAACCATAACCCAGCAATGAATACAATACCTTCGGTCAGGGAAAGGGAGAAACATTGGCATAAAAGAAGAAACTCGTCTCTATTATTTGACTCATTCAGGCTCTTTGCAGGCATGAGCTCACATAGGTCACAATTTGGCAAAAAGTTAACTAAATTAGCAATTCAGAGAGCATAAGAATTGTTGGTGTGGAAAATTGCAAGCTCATTAAGTTTAATTAACTTGAAGCTGGGCATATTGTTATGGGTCAGGGTTTAGAGAATCCCAAAGTGTATCAAGGAGTTCACCTGACCCACAACTTTTAATAGATTGTGGTATGGGGAGCACAAGGCTCACTCTACAGGTATGGTACAGCAGAAATGGACCCGTATTTTTTAAAAACAAAACCATGTTTAATCTATGAACTCAAGTTAACCTTTTTAAAACAAACAGTGAATATCTTAGCAACCATTAATTCAAAGATAACCCCCAAAGAATACAACACTAAGTAATCCTTCAAGCTGTCCTTTTAACATCCAAAAGACTTAACAAACCTTTAAACCGGAGCACATTAGAGTTTACATTCAATACTGAAAACATTTATATTTCTGAATTCACCAAATGATCAAGAGATAGTCCTTCATGGCAGAGAGTTCAACAATACAGCTGCTTTGGCTGACTTCAGCTGCAACACACTGAAAAACGAAAACCAAAAAGACAGATACACCCAAGCGTTTCTCAAAGTGAAACTAAAAAACAGAATCAGAGCTCAGCCCCACCCGCAGTCTGACATCACTGCAGTAACATGAGCAGCTAACCATTTCTTAAAGTGACATTCTCATGACACCTGCCCCCAAGAAAAAAAAATATCAACTTCAAGATGGTTTCATTTTTCACCTTTTAACCATCCTTTAAGAAATGCACACCAAACCCGCCTCCTGAAGTTGATTGAATAACTCCATCATATGTTTTAAATGTTCTTTCCATGTCTGGCTGAAAATTACCAGATCGTCGATGTATACCGCACAATTGGGTAACCCTGAAACAACTTTGTTAGTTAACCATCGAAATGTGGCTGGGGCGTTTTTCATGCCAAATGGCATAACTTTGAATTGGTATATACCATCTGGAGTCACAAAAGCTGAAATCTCCTTCGCCCTTTTAGTAAAAGGTACCTGCCAGTAACCTTTAAGTAAATCCAGTTTAGAAATAACAGCTGATTGTCCCACTTTCTCAATGCAATCCTCCAAATGTGGGATAGGATAAGAGTCCGTTCTTGTAACTGCATTAACCTTTTTATAGTCCACACACATCCGTTGGGTACCGTCTGGTTTGGGTACCATCACTATGGGTGAACTCCATTGGCTGCAACCCACTTCAATTATGCCATTTTTAAGCATACTCTCAATCTCTTTGTTAACCTGTGCCAATTTTAAAGGATTAAGTCTATATGGATGTTGTTTGATTGGAACAGCATTTCCCACATCTACATCATGTATAGCCATTTTAGTACTTCCCAATTTATATCCACAAACTTGCCCATGTGATATCAATAACTCTTTCAGGTCAGTTTGTTTTTCCTCTGGAAGATAACTCAACAATTTATCCCAATTTTTAGGAACATCCTCATATTCCAATTTAATTTGAGGTATGTCGAAATCACAGTCATCTGGATTTGTTTCGTCACTTTGAGTTAGAATCATTAAAACCTCCTCCTTTTTCTCTCCTTCCCTTTAAAAGTACCTTTTAAGCATATTCACATGACACACTCGGTGAGTTTTCCTTCTATCTGGCGTTTTTACCACATAATTCACCTCACTTAATTTCCTTTCAATCTGATAAGGTCCACAAAACCAAGCTTTTAAAGGTTCACCTACCACTGGTAACAATAGTAAAGCTTTATCTCCACTGGCAAAACTGCGAACTTTGGATTTCTTGTCCGTGACCCATTTCATCACATTTTGTGCAACTTTCAAATGTTGTCTAGCCAATTCACCTGCTCCATTTAATTGTTCCCTAAAATTTGACATGTAACCCAATAATGTAATTTCCGATTTCTCACCCACCAATTTTTCCGAAATCAATTTAAGTGGTCCTCTTACCTCATGACCAAAAATTAGTTCAAAAGGACTAAATTTGGTTGACTCATTAGGTCCATCCCTAATTGCAAACAGTACGAATGGAATTCCTTTATCCCTATCCTCTGGATAATCTTGACAATAAGCCCTCAACATTGTCTTTAATGTCTGATGCCACCTTTCTAACGCTCCCTGCGATTCTGGATGGTACACAGTTGATTTAAATTGTTTTATTCCTAAGCTATCCATAACTTCTTTGAATAACCTTGAGGTAAAATTTGATCGTTGATCCGATTGTATTTCTGTGGGTAGTCCATATCTAGTAAAGAATTTAAGTAACTCCTCCACAATCTTTTTAGCTGTAATATTACGTACTGGAATGGCCTCTGGAAACCTAGTAGACACATCCATTATAGTCAAAAGATATTGATTCCCACTTTTTGTTTTAGGAAGCGGTCCTACGCAATCAATTAGGACCCTTGTGAAAGGTTCCTCAAATGCTGGAATGGGTATTAAGGGCAGTGGTTTTATCACTGCTTGAGGTTTCCCTATCACTTGACATGTGTGACATGATTGACAAAATGTAACTACATTTTCTCATCAAGACATCACTTTTGTGGTAATAACACTCTGGTATACACTCAGATCCCTCTTCGTATATGCTTTATGATACATCCATTTTATTTTTATATCTTTCTGTTGTAAGTCCGCCAATTTTCCTGAACTACAAATATCCGCCTCATCCTCCACCGGTTCGTGCTCTTTTTCAATCATCTGATCAAAAATCGTTTCTGATAATTGCACTTCAACGTCATCTTCACTCATTGATTTCAGTTGCTGAACACAGCGGGTCATGGTGGCCTGAAGTACATATGTTTTAATGCAAGAAGTTTACGGGTAAGGCAGATGAACTTAGAGCTTGGATTAGTACTTGGAACTATGATGTTGTTGCCAATAGAGAGATCTGGTTGAGGGAAGGTCAGGATTGGCAGCTTTACGTTCCAGGATTTAGATGTTTCAGGCGGGATAGAGGGGGATGTAAAAGGGGTGGCGGAGCTGCGCTACTGGTTAGGGAGAATATCACAGCTGTACTACGGGAGGACACCTCCGAGGGCAGTGAGGCTATATGGGTAGAGATCAGGAATAAGAAGGGTGCAGTCACAATGTTGGGGGTTTACTACAGGCCTCCCAACAGCCAGCAGGAGATAGAGGAGCAGATAGGTAGACAGATTTTGGAAAAGAGTAAAAACAACAGGGTTGTTGTGATGGGAGACTTCAACTTCCCCAATATTGACTGGGACTCACTTACTGCCAGGGGCTTAGACAGGGCAGAGTTTGTAAGGAGCAGCCAGGAAGGCTTCTTAAAACAATATGTAGACAGTCCAACTAGGGAAGGGGCTGTACTGGACCTGGTATTGTGGAATGAGCCCGGCCAAGTTTCAGTGGGGAGCATTTCGGGAACAGTGACCACAATTCAGTAAGTTTTAAAGTGCTAGTGGACAAGGATAAGAGTGGTCCTAGGGTGAATGTGCTAAATTGGGGGAAGGTTAATTATAACAATATTAGGCGGGAACTGAAGAACCTAGATTGGGGGCGGATGTTTGAGGGTAAATCAACATCTGACATGTGGGAGGCTTTCAAGTGTCAGTTGAAAGGAATTCAGGACCAGCATGTTCCTGTGAAGAAGAAGGATAAATACGGCAATTTTCGGGAACCTTGGATAACGAGAGATATTGGAGGCCTCGTCAAAAAGAAAAAGGAGGCATTTGTCAGGGCTAAAAGGCTGGGAACAGACGGAACCTGTGTGGAATATAAGGAAAGTAGGAAGGAACTTAAGCAAGGAGTCAGGAGGGCTAGAAGGGGTCACAAAAAGTCATTCGCAAATAGTGTTAAGGAAAATCCCAAGGGTTTTTACATATACATAAAAGGCAAGAGGGTTGCCAGGGAAGGGGTTGGCCCACTGAAGGACAGGCAAGGGAATCTATGTGTGGAGCCAGAGGAAATGGGCGAGGTACTAAATGAATACTTTGCATCAGTATTCACCAAAGAGAAGGAATTGGTAGATGTTGAGTCTGGAGAAGGGTGTGTAGATAGCCTGGGTCACATTGAGATCCAAAAAGACGAGGTGTTGGGCGTCTTGAAAAATATTAAGGTAGATAAGTCCCCAGGGCCTGATGGGATCTACCCTCGAATACTGAAGGAGGCTAGAGAGGAAATTGCTGAGGCCTTGACAGAAATCACTGTCTTCAGGTGATGTCCCGGAGAACTGGGGAATAGCCAATGTTGTTCCTCTGTTTAACAAGGGTAGCAAGGATAATCTAGGGAACTACAGGCCGGTGAGCCTTACGTCAGTGGTAGGGAAATTACTGGAGAGAATTCTTCGAGACAGGATCTACTCCCATTTGGAAGCAAATGGACGTATTAGTGAGAGGCAGCATGGTTTTGTGAAGGGGAGGTCGTGTCTCACTAACTTGATAGAGTTTTCCAAGAGGTCACAAAGATGATTGATGCAGGTAGGGCAGTGGATGGTGTCTATATGGACTTCAGTAAGGCCTTTGACAAGGTCCCGCATGGTCGACTAGTACAAAAGGTGAAGTCACACGGGATCAGGGGTGAGCTGGCAAGGTGGATACAGAACTGGCTAGGTCATAGAAGGCAGAGAGTAGCAATGGAAGGATGCTTTTCTAATTGGAGGGCTGTGACTAGTGGTGTTCCGCAGGGATCAGTGCTGGGACCTTTGCTGTTTGTAGTATATATCAATGATTTGGAGGAAAATGTAACTGGTTTGATTAGTTAGTTTGCAGACAACACAAAGGTTGGTGGAATTGTGGATAGCGATGAGGACTGTCAGAGGATACAACAGGATTTAGATTGTTTGGAAACCTGGGCGGAGAGATGGCAGATGGAGTTTAATCCGGACAAATGTGAGGTAATGCATTTTGGAAGGTCTAATGCAGGTAGGGCATATACAGTGAATGGTAGAACCCTCAAGAGTATTGAAAGTCAGAGAGATCTAGGTGTACAGGTCCACAGGTCACTGAAAGGGGCAACACAGGTGGAGAAGGTAGTCAAGAAGGCACACGGCATGCTTGCCTTCATTGGCCGGGGCATTGTGTATAGGAATTGGCATGTCATGTTGCAGCTGTACAGAACCTTAGTTAGGCCACACTTGGAGTATAGTGTTCAATTCTGGTCGCCACTCTACCAGAAGGATGTGGAGGCTTTAGAGAGGGTGCAGAAGAGATTTACCAGAATGTTGCCTGGTATGGAGGGCATTAGCTATGAGGAGCGGTTGAATAAACTTGGTTTGTTCTCACTGGAACGACGGAGGTTGAGGGGCGACCTGATAGAGGTCTACAAAATTATGAGGGGCATAGACAGAGTGGATAGTCAGAGGCTTTTCCCCAGGGTAGAGGGGTCAATTACTAGGGGGCATAGGTTTAAGGTGTGAGGGGCAGGTTTAGAGTAGATGTACGAGGCAAGTTTTTTTACACAGAGGGTAGTAGGTGCTGGAACTCACTACCGGAGGAGGTGGTGGAAGCAGGGACGATAGTGACATTTAAGGGGCATCTTGACAAATACATGAATAGGATGGGAATAGAGGGATAGGGACCCAGGAAGTGTAGAAGATTGTAGTTTAGTCGGGCAGCATGGTCGGCAGGGGCTTGGAGGGCCGAAGGGCCTGTTTCTGTGCTGTACTTTTCTTTGTTCTTTGTTCTTTTGACTTAACCTGTGACTTTGCGACCTTGTTACTACACAATCTGGAAAAATCCCAGGATATTCGTCCTTCAACACTTCAGTTGTCTGATTTTCCACTGGCTTATCAACCACAGTAGGCATCACTCCCACCTGCGATCCAGCTATATCATTACCCAAGATAAACTGTATTCCTGGATAAGATAGTTTCTCTATTACTCCTACTGCCACTTCACCACTCTTCACTGGACTTTCCAACCTTATCTTATATAATGGAACGCTACTCCTCACCCTGAATTCCACATATTACCACCTTTTCTGGCAACATTCTTCCCAAACTACATAACTCCTCATCTCTTACCATTAAAGATTGACTAGCTCCCGTATCTCTTAAAATTGTGACTTCTTTACCTGCTCCTCCTAATACACATGAGTAAACTTTACCCACGCAAGTAAATTCTTTAAAGAGATCTGGCACCTTCTTATCAATCACTTCTTGAACAGTCTGTACAATCTTTTGCACCTCCTTCGCTTCCTTTGTGCTTTCCTTTACCACTCTAACAAACCCCACTGTTTTATCCTGTTTCACCACATCAGCCTTTCCAGTGCTTTTCTTCAACCACCAACATGGCCTAGTTTATTACAGTGAAAACATTTGAAACTTTTCATTTCTTTTCCACCCTCCTGGATTTTAAAAAAAAACCTGAGGTACACTCCTTATTATCTCCCATCAGATCACCTTTACCTTTACCACTTAAGTATTTCTCATATCCCCAGTTTCTATCCCTCACAGGCTGAAACTGATGTCGGAAACCAAGCTTTGATTTATGAACTAATTCATAATCATCTGCCATTTCTGCTGCTAATCTCGCAGTTTTAACCCTCTGCTCTTCCTCATGAGTTCTCACTACATCAGGAATTGAATTTTTAAACTCCTCCAAAAGTATAATTTCTCTGAGAGCGTCATACGTTTGGTTTATTTTCAAAGCCCTTATCTACCTATCAAAATTACTCTGTTTGAGCTTTTGAAACTCCATGTATGTTTGACCAAATTTTTCCTTAAATTTCTAAACCTTTGTCTGTAAGCTTCAGGCACTAGTTCATATGTACCTAAGATGGATTTTTTCACCTCCTCATACGTCCCAGATACCGCCTCCAGTAGTGATGCAAACTACCTCCCAGCTTTGTTTGAATCAGTAATACCCACATGTCCTGTGGCCATTTCATTTGTTTAGCCACCTTCTCCCGAGTGCACGATTGGTCACTCACCTTTTGGGTGTGATTCCAATGCCTCACGGAACTTGGGTAGATCCACAGAGGTGCAAAGGCTGCCGGGAAGCCCACGAAAGGCTTCTTCCCGCATCTACCGGCCGCGTTGCACTCAAACGAGAGTGCAAAGCGCCCAGTAGATCGCACTCTATATATAAATTAGATCTAGTTCAGCATGCTCTACTCCAGAGACAGCTCCTCAGCAATACCTTCAAAATCAAATAAGTTATCCGAGTAACATCTTAACTTTATTACTGTCAGTTGTTTCTCTTTGTTGCAGAATTGCCACCTCAATAAACCTGATAATAGTTATTTTAATGCTTGTTGCTGATTAATAGCAGATAACTGCCTTCTTGAACTGCTGCAGTTCATGTGGTGTAGGAATATCAACAGTCCTGTTAGGAAGGGAGTTCCAGGATTTTGGCCCAGTGACTGTGAAGGAACGGCGATTTGGTCAGGATGGTGGCTGGGAGGGGAACTTGCAGGTGGTGGTGTTCCCATGCATCTGCTGCCTTTGTCCTTCACCACGTTGTGGGTTTGGAAGGTTAATCAACCAGAAAATATTTCCAGTACTTATAATATCCTCCAAGTAAAGAGTGTGAAGATACAAAAAAACAATAACCTGAGCTTAAGAAAAATACTTCAACTGCGTGAAATCTGCTGGAAATGCTCAGCAGGTTTGGCAGCATTTATGAAGAGAGATACAGAGTTAATGATTCAAGCTGATGATATCTCATCAGACCCTGATTGTAATTATATCTCTCAATCTGCATATATAAAATTTCAAATAAACTTAATTAAATTAATTTTGTAACATTAGCATTTGTCTATTTCTTATAGACCGATTGGACTATATTTTGCAGTCAGCATTCAAAGCAACGTCATTTACTGTTGACACCAGAAGAATCCTGGAGGATTTGCAATCCTAACCTGCATCCTAATTCTTTACCTGCTCCTCCTAATACACATGAGTAAACTTTACCCACGCAAGTAAATTCTTTAAAGAGATCTGGCACCTTCTTATCAATCACTCCTTGAACAGTCTGTACAATCTTTTGCACCTCCTTCGCTTCCTTTGGGCTTTCCTTTACCACTCTTAACAAACCCCACTGTTTTATCCTGTTTCACCACATCAGCCTTTCCAGTGCTTTTCTTCAACCACCAACATTTTGACTTCACTAGTTTATTACAGTGAAAACATTTGAAACTTTTCATTTCATTTCCACCCTCCTGGATTTAAAAAAAAATCTGAGGTACACTCTCCTTATTACCTCCCATCAGATCACCGTTACCACTTGAGTATTTCTCATATCCCCAGTTTCTATCCCTCACAGGCTGAAACTGACGTCGGAAACCAAGCTTTGATTTATGAACTAATTCAGAATCATCTGCCATTTCGCCGCTAATCTCGCAGTTTTAACCCTCTGCTCTTCCACATGAGTTCTCACTACATCAGGAATTGAATTTTTAAACTCCTCCAAAAGTATAATTTCTCTGAGAGCTTCATGTCTATTTTCAAAGCCCTTATCCACCTATCAAAATTACTCTGTTTGAGGCTTTCAAACTCCATGTATGTTTGACCAAATTTTTCCTTAAATTTCTAAACCTTTGTCTGTAAGCTTCAGGCACTAGTTCATAGGCACCTAAGATGTATTTTTTCACCTCCTCATACGTCCCAGATACCTCCTCTCGTAGTGATGCAAACACTTCACTAGCTCTACCTACCAGCTTTATTTGAGTCAGTAATACCCACATGTCCTGTGGCCATTTCATTTGTTTAGCTACCTTCTCAAATAAAATGAAAAAGGCTTCCACTTCCTTCTCGTCAAACCTTGGCAATGCTTGGACATATTTAAATAGATCCCCACCAAGCCTTTGACTTTGACGGTCTTTCGCACTATCCTCATCACTATCATCCAACTGTACGTTTCCCTTTACTTCTGCCAATTTTAACTGACTGTCATGTTTCATGGCCATTTTCTGAAGTTCAAACTCTCTCTCGTTATCTTTTTACCTGATCTGTGTCCCCCTTTCTCTTTCTTTTTGTTCTGCTAGGGCGATTATTTCTTTTCTCCTTTCTTCTCTCTCCTTTTCTTTTTCTTCTCCCTCTCTCTTTCTGCTCTCTCTCTTTCATATTCAAGCTGCTTTAATTCTTTCTCATGTTCCATTTGTTTAATTTGCAACAGAATTTTTGCCATTTCCAATGAGTCAAACTGTATCTCAGGCAACTTTAAATGTTTAACTACCGCCATAATTACCTCATCTTTTCCCATTTTGTCAGGTAATGTTAACTGCAATGTTTTTGCCAAATCTAACAGTCTGCTTTTAGTCTCTGTCCGTAAGGTATTGCGTGTGATCGTCTCCACGCCAAAAATGTCTGAGCCTCTGAAAGAGCCATTGTCCACAACACACGCCCCACTTAAACTAAAATACCATACCTGAAAAGCAACCACAATATGCTCACCCCTCACTGTCTTTAAGTTCACTAAGCCAATTCAATATATAGACTTTTATCCCCCTCGAGCCCCCAATTGTTATGGGTCAGGTTTTAGAGAATCCCAAAGTGTATCATGGAGTTCACCTGGCCCACAACTTTTAATAGATTGTGGTATATGGAGCACATGGTGCACTCTGCAGGTATGGTACAACAGAAATGAAAAAGTATTTTTTTTAAACAAAACAATGTTTATTTTATGAACTCAAGTTAACCTTTCTAAAACAAACAGTGAATATCTTAGCAAACAATAATTCAAAGGTAACCCCCAAAGAATACAACACTAAGTAACCTGCCTGCTGGTCCATTTACACCCAAAAGACTTAACAAACCTTTAAACAGGAGCACATCAGAGTTTACATTCAATACTGAAAAGATTAATAATTCTGAATTCACCAAATGATTAAGAGATATTCCTTCATGGCAGAGAGCTCAACAATACAGCTGCTTTGGCTGACTTCAGCTGCAACACACTGAAAAACAAAACCAAAAGGAAAGACACACCCACGCTTTTCTCAAAGTGAAACTAAAAAGCAGAACCAGAGCTCAGCTCCACCCACACTCTGACATCACTGCAGTAACATGAGCAGCTAACCATTTTTTAAAGCCCCATTCTCATGACAGTTATACATATCCAAAACCACTGAGTGGAGTGAAGCAAGATTGCTCAGACCTATGCCTTTTTCACATGTTTTTTGCTGAAAGCTCACTGAAGCTAATTGTTCTTTCCAAAAAATGGAACCAATTCATTGGCTTTTAATCTTTTCAGACACGCCAAAAGGGAAAACCTCTTGGGCAGGATTCTCCATTTCTGAGACTGTGTGTTGACGCCGGCGCAGACTTCCTGGAGTTCTACGACAGCAAAACTGGCGCCAGACCTGGACCAATTCAGCTACTGTTAAGCGGCTAGCACCGGCGCCACGCAGAACACAATCGATTCCAACGGTGCGGGATTCACCGGTTTCACGATTGACACTCGGGAGGCTGATAAGCTGCAGCTGCATATACACACTTCACGCCCCACACACACCATCCCACCCAACAAGATGCTAACAAGGAGTGCGGCCCCACGATTCACCGACACTGGGCTGGAGGCCCTCCTGGACCCATGGAGGAGAGACAGATGACCCTGTACCCCGGCCGGGGAAGCAGGCTGCCAGTTGCTGCAGTTCACCGTGCCTCGGCGCAGGTGGCAGAGACGGTGGGCGCCTTGGGTAACAACCGTTCCGACCGGCCAGCAGTGCCGGAACAAACTGCATGGCCTCCTCAGGGCGGCCAGATTGAGTAGGCAGCACTGTGCCCCTGGCATCAACCCTGACCCACACACCCATAACACTGGTGTCCCCTGCCCCAGCCAGTGCCACAGCCGAAGCCCTCCCCGTGAACCGAGCACTGGCGATGAGATCACCTTGGATGCCAGCCGTCCACCCGAGACGCAGGACACCCTCAATCACGCCCCTGGTAACTATATGGCCGTCATTGTGGCGCGTCTCTGCATCGATCTGTGGCCTCTGGATAGGTGTCATCAGCCATGACCACAGTGGATAATCCCTGGGGGATATGGCAGAGGGTGGTGTGTGGGGCTGCGGGGGTGGGGGCACGCATATGGCCGGTGTAACTCTGCAGAACCTGGGGCCATGATGGGTGGTCAGTGGGGTGCGCAGCAAGATGGCTGTTTTGCAGGGCCGCGCCAATGGTGGTCCATGCCTGGACACAGCCCCAGTCCCGTGGGGGATCACCCCGGCGACATGACCCGTTCTCCCATCATCCCCTTTCCCCCGGGCCTGGCAAGGTTCCCCCTCGTACCCCAGCCAGTGTACGGCCTGGCAGCCCACGATCATGCCTTTCTGTGTCCTACCTCCTCTCTGTCCCTCATCAGCCACGATGCCGGTTTCACGATTTTAAAAAGCACAAGTGAATCACGCGTCGCGAATTCGGCCCATCATAAAATCATAGAATTCACAGTGCAGAAGGAGGCCATTCTGCCCATCGAGTCTGCACCGGCCCCTGAAAGAGCACCCTATCTAAGCCCACGCCCTCCACCCTATCCCCGTAACCCAGCAACCCCACCTAATGTTTGGACACTACGGGGCAATTTAGTGTGACCAATCCACTTAATCCGCACATCTTTTTGGACTGTGGGAGGAAACCAGAGCACTCGGAGGAAACCCACGCACACACGGGGTGAACCTTCAGACTCCAGACAGACAGTGACCCAAGCCGGGAATAGAACCCTGATCCCTGGTGCTGTGAAGCAACAGTGCTAACCATTGTGCTACCGTACCACCCATCGGAGACAGATAATCGCGGAGGCTCTGAAGAACACTGGGTCGTGCCTGCTAATGGCATGGAAACAGCGTTTATTGTACATGTGTTCCGGACCGAATTGACGGCGCAGTCGAGGTGATGGAGAATTGCGATTTGGTGTCAAATCGGCACCTGCCGCGATTTTGGCATCAGAACCTATTCTCCGCCCAATCGCGTTTCGCAATTTTGCCATCAGCCAACGGAGAATCCCGCCTCTTGTGTTTTTCTACCTAATCATATTTTCACTCTTTATGTTCGTTTTTTTGTTCTCTCTCTTTTTCCTGTTTATAAGCTATCTTGTTTTCTTCCTTCATTTCTGTTTTCCCTTACTCACCTTTCAAAGATTTTTTTCTGAACAATCTCCTTCCTCATGGTCACCCTTTTGCTTCTCACTTTTATTTTCTCTTAAAGGCAAAAATTATTCTGAAAAAGCACAGAACAGCGGATCTTAAAAAAAAAAGGAATTTTAAAAAGCTGCCTCTGATTCACCGAGTAGTATATAGATACCTGCAATATATCACCTTAAAGGCAGAGTCCAGTTTCTTAACTGCACTTCAGCCTTGAGACTAGCCAAGAGCAAGACTGAAAATCCAGTAGCCTATGTTTAAAACATCTTGCGTGTAACACATTTCAGAAGTCACACTTCGTTACTGATGCAAAATGATCTTACACATTGAGAAACAAAGGGCGCGATCCACTGACCACGCTGCACCTGAAAAGCAGCGCGCCGTGGCACAATGTTAACTGCTGGGAGACCCCGTTCCTGAGATCTACCCAGATCGCTACGCCTCGCGAGATCTAACGCGGGAAACACGTGGCTGAATGTGCTCGCTAAGGGACTCTGTTTCCATTTGATCAGATTGGACCCAAAGACAGTCATGTAATCTTGGGATTTTCTGATCTGGATCCTGAAATTCAATCCAATCTGGGAACTTCCAATTGTTGACAATGCACAGTATGGCATGAAAGCAATTAAATAAATAAGTACCGAATAAAGACACATCAGATAGAAGGATCTTTGTTCAATTGATCAGAAGCTGCTACAAAATGTAGAGATAATAGTCAACAGGAGGTGGCAGTGAGATGCCAGTGTTTGCATGTTAGGAATATGTCAAAGATTATCTCTGCCTGCAAACAATTGATCACTGAGAAGGATGCTTGACTACAGGAATGGGAAAGGAGGAGAATGTTGTTTTCAGACATAAACAGTGCGTGAGATTCCACGATCTCATTGCGGCCAGCGCAGATCCAGGCGCAATGGGTGAACCACGCGAGCGCCCCAAATTGGACTCCACGCTTGGCCGATCACGGATCAGCCGACTTGCTCCTCCCAGCACGATTTGGATCTCGTCTAATGGCTCACTTAAATGCCCAGAATCTGGATTCACCCAAGAGCTTGCCAGGATGCCATTTAGTACTGGTTCACATAAACGTGTGGCACTCCCCCTGGCACCCGGGCACAATAGGCACTGCCAGACTAGCACCATGGCAGGGTGCTCGAGTGCCAGGTTGGCATTGCCAGAGGTCGGCCAGGAAGGGCCTTGCCCATGGGTGGGGAGGTGAGGAGGGTTCCCAGGAGCCTTGGGAAGGTTGGGGGGTTGGGGAGAGGGGGATCCATAAAGCAGGGGGCGATGGGTGGAGAAGATGGGTGGAGAAGACCAGCGGTGGGATTCTCCGTTCCTGTGACTGTGTTCACGTCGGCGCAGGAATTGTGGACTTCCACGACAGCAAAACAGGTGCCACACCAGGACCAATACAGCGATTGTTAGGGGGCTAGCACCGGAGCCACGTGGAACACAATCGATTCCAATGAGAAACGATGCGGGATTCGCCGGGCTCGCGATTAACACTCAGGAGACTGACAAACAGAGCAGCGGACCCTGGACGTGATTGGCGGGCCCGAGTAAAGGCAAGTCGCCAGGGTGTAGATCGGCTGCGGGCGAGGGAGTGAGACCCTGCTGAGTTGCGGTTCCCCGTGCCACATGTGTCAATACCCCCTACACCACCCCCACTCTTGCCACCCTCACCACCCCACCAACCCCCCCCCCCCCCCCCCCCCCAGTCTAATCGTGCATCTTGTCTTGTGTCTTACAGGTGCTGCTGGTGATGGGGTGGGTCCATCTGGTGTCCCCCTTCCCCAGCAGTGCCATAGCCCGACAGCCCACCCTTGTGCTGAGCAGCGATGACAATACCGACACGGAGTTGACTCATATGCCTGAGACCCAGGAAACCCCAGAGTTCGAGTCCGAGGATGACGTAGATTTCCAGTCACAGCCGTCTCCAACACCATCCAGAGACACTCAATTCGAATGGGCACTTTAGTGAAGAGGCTCCTGGGATACTATCTGGTGCTCACCACACAGGTACTCCGGTACATCGGGTGGAGGTACGAACTCCCAAGGGGTCGGATGGTCGGACTGACCCCGAGGAATAGCTGCCATTCAGATGGGTTTGGGCTTCTTGAATGGACAGTATTATCTATTGTGGAGATGCAGTTGCAGAGCCAGAAACTACACGAGGGGTGCCTCCACCCCCACCTCCTCCACCCCAGGGATCCAATTGGACTATGTGATGGAATGGCCAGCTCACTTGGACTGATCACCAGGTGAACGGTAGGATGTGCCACTGTGGGCGCAGGAGTCAGAGGTTAATACGATGCAGAGCACCAGAGCTCATTGCAGAGCGGATTGTCACCATCCTCCATCCCATGGACCAGACCTGCTCTTACTGGCAACCCATGGCCCACACCCCTGTCGTGCAGCAGGTATATATCACGCAGGGAGTTGCGGGGTGGGGAGGGTGTGTGGGGGTGGTATTCTTGTGCTGTACTTTTCTTTGTTCTTTGTTCTATATCAACTGCACATTCATCAAGGTTTGTGTACAGTGGCCTGTCATCTGCAGGTGCTCGTACGGTGACATGCATCCGGTCAATCACCCCCTGGACCCGTGACATCTCGGTGATGGTGGCAAACACCGCTGCTCGGGCTTCCTAGTGGGCTTGGTCCACAATGAAATGGACGTATTGTGCCGACTGCGCACATAGGGCCTCCGTGACTGCGAGGATACACCTGTGCACTGAGCTCTGTGAAATCCCGGACAGGTCCCCAATCGGCGCCTGGAAGGACCCTGTGGCGGAAAAGTTCTGTGCGACCGTCACCTTGACTGCCACTGGGAGCGGGTGTCCTCCCCCACTCCCCCGCGGTGCCAGGTGTACCATGATCTGACAGACATGTCGCACTGTCCGCATGCTCAGCCAGGCTCTTCAATGGCATGCCCGGTCTGGCGGGTCCTCGAATGACAGGCGCTGTCGGTACTCACGAGGTTTCATGCGGCACCTCCTTTGCACCACCGTCTCCTCCTCCTCTTCGGCCTGTTGGGTGGCCGGCTCTCCATCCTGAGCAGCTGCCTACTGTACCGCTGCTGCATGCTCCGCTGCTACAGCTTCCTCCCATTGACCAGCTCCAGCTTGTTATGCCACAGGGCATCCCCCAGAGCTGCGGCGACTCGGAGGAACCTAGTTGCATTCCAATATCCATCTTCTGCAGGGGTGAAAGGCCGACATATTAGTATGGTTCATACCCCTGTGCCTAACCAAGTCCAAAAGGCTACATAGAGCCCCCGGTTAGCACTGCGGACTCTGGCTCACATGCCCCCCTCCCCTCCTCTCTGCACCCTAGGCATTGTTGGTAGCCGGAATCGCGGGGGCCTCTGGCCCTGGCGCCCTTCCCTGCTGCCAGAGATACTGTCAGCTGGCGCGGCCCTTGCCAGCGGTGCGCAGCTGATGCAATGCCGGCGTGTGGTCAGTGGGTTGCGCAGATAGATGGCTGCCTTGCAGGCCACGACAATGGCGGTTTATGCCTGGACACCACCCAGTCCCATGAGGTGTCACCCCGGCCACATGGCCCGTTCCCCCGTCAACCCCAACCCTGGCACCCCCCTACCCCAGCCAGCCTGGCCAGTGTCAGCCCACGGTCACACCTCTCCATGTCCTACCTCCTCTTTCTCCCTCATCAGCCACAGCACCAGTTTCGCAATTTTTAAAAGCACAAGTCAACCTCGCCGTCAGGAATTCGCTCCAGTGGAGGCGGAGTATTGTGGAGGCTCTGGAGAATATTGGGTGGGGCCCGCTAATGATATGCAAGGGTGTTTACCATATGTTCGTTCTGCAATGCATTGACGCCGCTGTCAAGGCGAAGGAGAATTGCAATTTGGCGTTAAACCGGCGCCCGCCATAATTTCAGCGTCGGAATCGATTCTCTGCCCAACCGCATTTCCCAATTCCGGCGCTGACTGAAGGGGAATCCCGCCCCGGGACTGCCAATCAAAATGGCATCCTGATCTGCAGTCATTCCTGCTGGCGAGATGCACTCGCCTGCAGGAACTCTCTCCAAGTGCGACCACGGCAGGGAGAAACCCCCCCGAGACCAAAAGAAACGGCAAAGTACCATTGAATAGCGGGGTGATTCTTGGCACTGCAGTCGCTGAGAATCACACTGCCAAACGCACCGAAAAAGTCCGCTGTATTGCGCCCAGTTATGTGGAAATAGCAATGTGTGAAGATTCTTTGAACCATATAGTATTGAATCATATATCTACAGATTGTGGGAAGAGAACATTGTAGTTGCTGCACTCTTCCAATAAAATGCTATCAAAGATATTGTAAGCTTTTCTTAGTCATGTTTGATCTCGGACATTTGAATTCAGCTTCCAGGTTAGCTATACCCTGTCTTTAAGAAGTGCTATTTAGAGTGAATCAATAGAATTTTTTTTCTACCAGGCATACCAGGCAGCGTCTTTCATAATTAAGAATCACAACTAGGTCATGTATTCTGGTAGCCTCATTTCTAATAGAGTTTAATGACAACAATTTGACTTTTAGCACAGGTTAAGAAAAATAAAAGAAAACAATTCTGTAAGAAGACTTGCGATGAACAATGTCACGGAAAACCCTTTAGATGTGCAAGGGAGTAACAATTCAATTTAAAGATTTGAGTTTTTCAACATATTGACCCAGATTTTGTGGTCAGATGCTAACAAAAGGCACCAACCATTCATTACACATCATTTGTCCACAGATTTTCAATCAATGTTGCTGCACTAGAACCTGCGGTGATTGGAAATCCAAATCTATGTGCTATCCTTTACAGGCAACTGGGACCTGATTAACAAGGGCAAACAACTATGTATCTCCTTAACCAATCAGATTGAAAAATTCTTAATGAAATTTGCCATTACCAGGAAATGAGAATCTGAATCCGATGCCAAATCATGTACCACAGGGAGAGAAAGTAAGAGGCAACTGAAGTCTGAAATCACGAGACTTCACACCTGTGAAAGTTAATTTTTAGTGCCAGATAGGTTACTTGGCAGTAATTAAAACTAATCACACTGTTTAAAATGTACTAATAATGGAACAGACAAACTTTACCTTTTCTGCCATGGTTGGTGGGTATTGTATATGATTATCTCGAGACCTGGCAAACCTCTAACATTCTCTCCTCCTCCTGCCTCTGCACATAACTTCCCCTCTCTGCTGCCTGTGCATCGTAACTTCCCCTCTCTGCTGCCTGTGCATCATAACTTCCCCTCTCTGCTGCCTGTGCATCATAACTTCCCCTCTCTGCTGCCTGTGCATCATAACTTCCCCTCTCTGCTGCCTGTGCCCCTCTCTGCTGCCTGTGCATCATAACTTCCCCTCTCTGCTGCCTGTGCATCATCTTTAATTCATACAGCAGCCCAAGACGAACTACAACTATTGCTCTTTTTGTTTTTTTTATTTATTTTAAAAAAATTTAGAGTACCCAATTCATTTTTTCCAATTAAGGGCAATTTAGTGTGGCCAATCCACCTACCATGCACATGGGTTGTGGGGGCGAAACCCACGCAAACACAGGGAGAATGTGCAAACTCCACACGGACAGTGACCCAGAAGCGGATTGAACCTGGGACCTTGGCATCGTGAGGCTGCAGGGCTAACCCACTGCGCCCACCATGCTGCCTTTAACTATTGCCCTCATAACTGAAAGCTGGCATTCTCCTGACATGCCCTCCAACTCCTCTGACCTCCTTGTCAGAGACCAGCACCACTCCTTTGTGAACCCAGAAACTTCTATCAACTCCTCCGATAACACTCAAAACAATTTCACTCACTCTGCTGCAACAAAATTAAGTCAAAAGCACCTTACTTGAAAGTTGAACGTATATATCTTCAATAAGCACTGGTGAGGGTGGTGGGTATTGTACCAGGGGTCCCCTGTGCAGCTGAATGCATGAGCTGGGAGCTGGGAGAGATTAAGAGAGGACCACGTCATCCATGCTGACACCAAGATCCTCGTGTACAAGTTGTCCTCCCAACTCTTCCATACTGCTCAAATACTTGGGCTATGTACAAATGCCACCTCAAGGCCCTGGAGATGTACCATCAGTGCTGTCTGAGTCAGATTCTCCGCCATCAGCTGGGAGGACAGACATACTAACATCAGTGTCCTTCAAGGAGCCAAGAGCACCATCATCGAGGCCATGATCATCCAAAACCAACTCCGTTGGACCAGCCATGTACTTAGGATGTCAGAGTCCCGACTGCCACAGAAACTCTTTGCCCAGCTCAAGAAATGCTTTCAAACAAGAGGAAGACAAAGAAAGCGCTCCAAAGGCACCCCCCTCAAGAAATACAACATCAAAACCTGGGAGACCCTTGCTCAGAAGAGACCTACTGGAGGAACCCGCTGATTGAAGGGATACAATTTTTGGGGGAATCAGGCTCATCAGCCATGCCAGAACCCACAGAACCATGACAGTAACATGGAATTTCTTAGGTGTACAATCATACTCGTTAGCAAGTGATCGCCGAAGAAAAGAAGACTACAGAGCTGAATTTCTGACTCATATGTTTACTTTGCATTGAAATATTTCTCAGTGCTTATATCTTGTTTGAACAAGCTACTTTACAACGTTTCTATTGTAAGTTTGCAGTCACTTCACAGATATATCGTTATAATGTGGATATTGATTTAATAATAATAATCTTTTATTGTCACAAGTATGAAGTTACTGTGAAAAGCCCCTAGTCGCCACATTCCGGCGCCTGTTCGGGTAAGCTGGTACGGGAATTGAACCCACGCTGCTGGCCTTGTTCTGCATTACAAACCAGGTGTCTAAACTGAGCTAAACCAGCCCTTTTAGCCCTTTAATTTATAAAGAAGCAACAGTTCATAATACTGCTGACTTCAAGTTAGTCCTCTACCACAAGTACAATACTCACATTTTGAATTACTCACAATACTCACAGAATGAATTTCCATAGTCTCATAAAGGCCCTTGAATGATGATTGACACTTTAGTTAAAGGTAAAACACTGACTAACCATGATGGCTCAGTTGGTAAACGTACCATCGTGTTAGATACTGAACTTTAGCAATCTATTAGCTCTTGGGACTAATTATAGTCTGTGTAAATTATCTGATCTTAATGGAGCTGCATGAAGAGTTCTAATATTTCTCTAGGTATTCACTGGGAAGAGAGTGGCGAAATCAGGTCCAGCTAACATTGTCTGGTTTGACTTCACACAGGCTGTGGCATCGGTGATGATGTGTGCAAAATAGCAGCTATTGGACTGAAAAATAAGAAATGCTGTGCTTTTTATTTACACCTTTCAGTCCATATAACAGATTTCACGCCAATAGTGACACTCAAAAGTTATGCCTCGGAGCAATGGCAGAGGCTTGGTTGATTTTACATCTTCTGAAAGCCTCTTCTGTAAAATTCACACAACAGTGAAAACATAAGCCTAGATGTTTTGATTTCTGCAGCAGAAGTGACTGAAGTAACTGAATCAAAAAAAAATTGTTTGCTTACCTTCATTCTCCCATTTCTGATTGCTGGGCCATCTTCTGCCAAACGGAGCACATATAGATCCATTTTATACTCCCGGCCTCCACGAATACTAAATCCAAATCCTTTGTTACCTTTCTCCAAATCAACCGTAAAGTAATCAAAATCCTATATGTAAGCATAAAAGATGAATAAACTTTATACAAACCCCACTGTTCCCAGGTTTAACTAATCCAACACAAGTTAACAGCATTCAGTCGAAATTAAAAATCAAAACTCAAAAATCAGAAGATTTAATTTCTGACACTTTTCAAAAAGCATCGGTGCGGGGATAACCGGTGCGGGGATAGCCGATGCGGGGATAACCGGTGCGGGGATAACCGGTGAGGGGATAATCGGTGAGGGGATAATCGGTGCAGGGACAATGTTTAGGAAAACAACAGAATAACTCAGTGTGAATGTTGTTAGAATCCTACTGGTGTAAAGGTCCTTCCTGATGGTTCCCTCATTTCCCCTTTCTTTATTTTTGCTGTTATCATTTTGATCCATGGATGCTTAATGGACATATATCTTTAAGTCAGGCAGCAGAGAGAACGAAGAATTCAAAACGTTGCAACATAGTAAATGGTGCTGGTTTTTCGAACAGGAGAACTTGGATTTTTCGGCACCCGAGAGATGGGATGGGACTCGGTTCAAGATTGACTGGTGGCCAATGAATTGGCCAAAAGGCCGTATTCTGCTCGGTAACAGGTGATGATTGGAGCCTGCCTGAGTGGGACGATTTCTAGAGACCTAGGGAAAACAGGTTTTAATTCTGGACACTCAGAGGAAGGACCTGCTCTATTTCTTCTCTCTCTCTCTGTCTCTCCATAAAGGCTGTGAGTTGATGTATTTCTGAAACTGCAGAGACCTGAATGAATCTACAGTGAAACTAGAGAGGTTGCAAACAGAGGCCTGAATCTGAAATCTTACTTTGAAGGAAGGTCTGCTTAAAGACAACCATCTGAAACAAAGACTCTTTTTACCTTCACTTTATTTATTATTATTTTCACCTCTCTCCTCCTTTCTGTGTTTATTATTTTCACCCCTCTCCTGTCTGTCCTGTGTGTGTGTGTGTGTGCATAGAGGGTGGACGGCAAGTTAGTGAGGGATTAGGGATTAGATGATAGTTAACCAGTTTTATGTGCTGCATATTTCATTATAGTTCTTGTTATAAATAAATAGTAATTGTGTTTAGATTTACAAACCTGGTGAGACTGTAATTATTGGGCAACCAAGGGCCAAAGACTTTAGTTATTTTTCTAAGAATTATTGGTTCATTCAATTGTGTTGCAACTCCGGGTCAAGTGGGGCTGGAATTGACCGTGCACTAGCCCAGGGTGTTGTAACACTGTATCCACCACTAATCAGGTATTTAATCAATATATATGGTCAGTAAGTTGCTATTCCTTGCAAGGACATAATAATGCTGAATAAAAAATATATCTTGTTTCCTCAAAAACCGCCTGGATATAAAGAGTACACAATAAATCACCCATGTCATAACTCAGAGAGATTAACTGCATTAAAGCAGAACTGCCAACCACGTATGGTGCTCCGTGGACCTATTTACATCTTTCAGTACATATAGCAGATTCTACGGCGTGAGTGATAATTCATGAAGTGTATGGCAGGTATAATTACAGGTCACTTACACATCATAAATACATAAAAAAATATTCCAGCACATTTTTCCTACTTGACTTTTTGAAATGTGGGTGATGAACGGTCCTTGATTTTTAATATTTTCCACTGGTTAATCATGCGAGTAGTACAGGATAATGAGTGCAGTGGAATTCCGAAATCAAATGTGACAAACTAAATGTTTCATTAATGTTGAAAATTTGCTGGATCATCTTAGCTGCATTCACAAAAGCAACATTTTCCAATCAGATATTAAAGTCATAGATTCATTTTTTAAGTATTTATATATTAAACTTTCAGGCTAATTTTAAATAGATTGCAACTGTTTTCTCCTCAAACCAGTTGAACCAGAAATACAATCTAATGAATTGGGCACAATACTCAGCTGGGATCTAACTCGTGATTTTTAAATGTTTAGCTTAACGTTCGTGATGTTAAGATCTATTCTTTTCCGATAAAAGCCAAGAATTCAGTATACCTTTAAAACAACCTGATCAACTTGCCCTGACACCTTCAAAGCTTTGCGCATATGAATGCACAAATAACCTTGTTGCTGTACTACCTTTTAAAACTATACCACTTAGTTTATAATTTTCATTCCAAAATGAAAATTCACTAAATTGCATTTCACCTGCCATTTCCCCAATCTGCTAATGCCTTCCTGAAGTCTGCTTGTATCTTCCATACTATTTTACATTTTCAAATGTCCACATTTTAAATTATGCCTATCTTCAAATTCAGATCATTAACATATACTTTACATTCAACATTAACATTAACATATTTTGCAAGTTATGCTGTACTGTGGTGTCCAGATTCCTAATATGCTCTGCAATATTGTTAATGTGTTCAATGATGGAAATACATGGTCAACAAGTCAGGATATTTGATGTTTCATACCTGTGGTTGTCTATAATCCGACACTGCATATTGCCTATTGTCAGTAGGTTGTTGCCTGTAATCTATCAGAGGCGGCTGTCTGTAGTCCAGAGATGGTGGCTGTCTGTAATCTGATGCTGGAGGTTGTCTATACTCTGAATATGGTGGTTGCCTGATGTCTGGTTTGACATCCTGTCTTGCTTTCACTTCTGACCTGTAACTAGATAAAAATACTTTAAATAGTATCTCAAGAAACTTTGAAAAGAAAATTTGATTCAATTAGTTACATTAATAATTAAATCTGAAAATAAAAGCAAATAAAAATAATAGCAATGAATTGCAGAGCATAGGCCTGCAAGCAAGTCACCCATTTCATCCCTTGGCTTGGGAATAGTTCAGGGAATTCAGAGATCATGTCGGTTGATACCACAGCAATTTGAAAAATATCTTTTTCTATAAATGTAATTCTAATATTAAAAGGAATTCTATTCCATTCCATGTACACTTCTGTGGCTCATTTTATTTGTAAAAATTAAAAAGGCTTCAGGAGACTAGCCATGGCTCATACCAGAAGAATATCTAACTTTTAGAAAAAACAGCAGGGTCTTGTTAATGTTAACAATAAGGGGCTAATACCCCTTTCCTGAAACTGCACAATGCTTCTTTGCGTTCCTAAAGAAGAATTCTGGCCAACAAAGATGTTATGTCTCAAAGGACAAAGGCATCTATTAGTGACTCCTAATGTCCAATGTGGGATTAATGGCCTGCCCATTACCTGCTCCAAAACACAATGGGTTTCAACCACGGGCTTTGTTAGTCAACTCAAAGCCACACTGTCACATGACTGATACTTGAGCTGTCTGAATTGCTTTAATTAATAAGCGGTTGGATCTTAGTCAGTAACTGTTTGACCTCCGAACAGAATAGTAACTCCAGGCAAACAGCCTGTCGCTGTCTACCAACTCACCATCAAACAAATAGCAGCAAAATGAGCTCTGTCCAGGTATAATTGCCAGGCCCTCACCTACACTGTGAGCTGCTGGAATGTTGGAAATGGTGCCTTCAAGTCCAATTCAACTCTACGTGCTTTCTCCCTTTGTGGGAAGACATCTGGAAAGACGGATCACCCTGAGATAGACAACCAAGTTACCCTCTGAAGTAACACTCCATTACACTTTTGATTCTGGATTCTGGACTTGTATTGTTAAGGTGGTCTGACCCTCCACCCCTTTCTTTCCCTAATCCCTCTTTTATTGTATGAGTATAAAAGAGATGAAAGTTGTGAAATCTCTTTCCTGCGTTTTGATTGCGTGAAATACACCAACCCTTTCATTTTATCTTATCTCAAGATTGCTGTGTGAGTTATTCATAGAGGATTTGAACATTCCAATTTTAAGAGTTGGGGAAAATATGTCACTGCTTATAAAGGGAGGAAATCAAAAATTAACATCAATTTTCTCTTTGCAGAGAGGAGAAATCAGGGCTGTTTAAATTAATCCCCCCCCCTGCAAGTAATTTACAAAAGTATTATGTGCAGCGGGTTAAAAAAAAAGAGCTTTAACTTCACTGAACATTAAAAGTGCAAGTGTATAAGCTCCGTCCTTGTATGAATTCTCCTGCTCTGTTGCTCCAACCAAGATATTGTACCCTTTCTGGTAGATAGCAATCCTCATCATCAAACACTTTGATCAGCCAGTGCAGTCAGTACTCAAGCCACACAGTTGTTTTGAAGGCTGTTATTTCCAAAGCCTGGAGAATGCTTATTGTTTGTTGTTTACCCTGGCATCACAAATGCCTTTAATCTGATGCCTATCTGCTTGTTCAGGTGCGTGTGAACACGACTGGCACGGTTTGAAAAGGAACAGGCAAGTTCTCCCCGTGTCATGGCCAACATTTATTCCTCCACCAGTACCCACTAAAACTGGCCATATATTTAATTTGCTGGGACCTTAATGTGCACTGATCAAATTCTGTGTTTGTCTACTTAAGAACCGTTTAAAAAAATTTTTTTTAAATTGTTTTTTATTCTCCTCCTTTTTCACATTTTCTCCCACATTTACATCCATCAACAATAAACAATAATCAACAAGATATGTCAGTCCCCATAATAACAACGATCCCATCTACCTACCAACCCCCGAACCTCAACCCGCATGTTTACATAAACAAATGACAAAAAGGAATCAGGGATTACCCGTAGTCACCCTTAATCTTACACAGCTCCCCCCGTCCCCCGCCCCACCGCAGGTCTCCAGCTCCTCCCATCCACTGCCTCTTGTAAAACTCCTCCTCCCAACCTCGGTTCCTTCCCCCCAACTTTCCACCCCGGCTAGACCACTCGGACCCTGTTCTGCCAGGCTCCGCTGGCCGCAGCCCCTCCCCCCACCTCACTGCCGTTCACTGGCCGGCTTAAACCGGCCAGCGTGGAGGCCCCCGCCCGGGTCCCTTTCCCACTTGCCCGGCCCTAGGAGAGGATACCTGTCTAATACTCATCGATCGACAGTTCCACAGCAAAAAACCGCACCGACCTCCTCAGAAGACAAACATGGGACACAACCGACAGAATAACCTTCGTCGTCCAGTACTTTCCTGGAGCGGAGAAACAACGTCATCTTCTTCACAGCCTTCAACATGTCATCGATGAAGATGAACATCTTGCCAAAGTCATCCCCACACCCCCACTACTTGCCTTGAAACAACCGCGCAACCTCAAACAAACCATTGTTTGCAGCAAGCTACCCAGCCTTCAGAACAGTGACCACGACACCACACAACCCTGCCATGGCAATCTCTGCAAGACGTGCCAGATCATCGACATGGATACCACCATTACACGTGAGAACACCACCCACCAGGTACGCGGTGCATACTCGTGCGACTCGGCCAACGTTGTCTACCTCATACGCTGCAGGAAAGGATGTCCCGAAGCGTGGTACATTGGCGAGACCATGTAGACGCTGCGACAACGAATGAATGGACATCGCGTGACAATTACCAGGCAGGAATGTTCCCTTTCAGTCGGGGAACACTTCAGCAGTCAAGGGCATTCAGCCTCTGATCTCCGGGTAAGCGTTCTCCAAGGCGACCTTCAGGACGCGCGACAATGCAGAATCGCGAGCAGAAGCTTATAGCCAAGTTCCGCACACGAGTGCGGCCTCAACCGGGACCTGGGATTCATGTCGCATTACATTCATCCCCTACCATCTGGCCTGCGAAATCCTACCAACTGTCCTGGCTTGACACAATTCACACCTCTTTAACCTGGGGTTACCCCATCTCTGGATCTGTAAAGATTTAATCACCTGCTAATGCTCACATTCCAATCATTGTCTGGCATCTTTGAATTTGTCTATATACATGTTTCTGGAACATACCTCTTCATTCACCTGAGGAAGGACCAGCGCTCCGAAAGCTAGTGACATCGAAACAAGCCTGTTGGACTTTAACCTGGTGTTGTAAGACTTCTTACTGTGTCTAATACAGGGAAGAGGATGAATAAACTCCTCAGTTCTGCCAAGTCACTCTTCTCATCACTCTCGATTCACACTCACACACCCATCACACATTCACAGGGATATAATTCAGTGCCAGCTCAAGGGACATTACCACTCGACCTCCAACACATATCTTCATCACGCCCCCACAGGTTGTGTCCTCATCACCTCGTTGGCCCCACTCACCAACCACACATGCCAGACATCTTTATCATCTGCCCTAGTATGTGTCCTACTTACACGCTCTCCATCTGTTTTCATGTAGGACAGCTGGCGCACAATAAGAAGGAGAGATCTCAGATGGGTGGAGGGATGCCAGAGTTGAAGGTCCTTACGGACTTTAAGAGGACATAGTCACCCAGTTGGCCGGGGAGGATGATGACCGCTTGTACAGGTGGTGAGGCTGGTGGTGATAAACCCTAAGGATCCAGCACTAAGACATCCATCAGATAACAATGCTGTGAGTGATGTCTCCTGTTTCTCAAGCACTGCCTTGCACATATGGGAAGCAGTCAAGGGAGTCCACCAACAAGGTCCTCGACTCCAACTCCAAAAGCAGCACAGAGGAGGGGTTCAAGGAGCCCAAAATAGAAGAACTGTCACAGCACTCATTCAAATCCTCCACCAGTGCAGATACACACCTTGCGAGACTGAGTTCTAGAGTAGCCTCGGGGTCACAAGCTGGTAAACACCTCACACTTTCAGATCCACAGCTCGTGGAGGCAGGGACATCCCAGGATGCCGACACTCAAGGGATTTCTGAAGGCCAGGAATCCGCTGAGCCTCAGTCAGATGATGCACCTCTGAACTCGGCCATGACTCAGTTGTTGGAGCCCCAAAGGCAAACTTGGGAAATTCAGGGATGTATGTCTGTGACATTCCGTGAATTGGTGCCAACTCCAGAGGGTGGCAGGGCTTCTCAAGCTCACTCCAGCTCCACTTCTATTCCACAAAATAAGCTAGGGTTCCTTAGGCACCCATAGGCTGGAGGACCTGTTGGTATCTACCTAGGTGACTCTTGGAATGTCGTACTCATCCGAATTCCCTCTTCCTATGACTGCTTCAGCTCCAGCTCCACAGGCTAAATGGGATGGATTCAGAACAGATCTAACAGCTCAAAAGTGTGCATCTTTAGATAGGTTTAGATAGGGTGGATGTAGGGAAGTTGTTTCCATTAGCAGGGGAGACTAGGACCCGGGGGCACAGCCTTAGAATAAAAGGGAGTCACTTTAGAGCAGAGATGAGGAGAAACATCTTCAGCCAGAGAGTGGTGGGTCTGTGGAATTCATTGCCACAGAGGGCGGTGGAGGCCGGTGTCATGATATTCAAACACACACATCATGATAGACACACCAACAGACAAATCAGAACACACAACACCACAACCAATGACAGAAAGATATAAAAGCACAGACACGACCCCCGGTGGTCAGTATTAGCTGCAGAGGAGAACCAGGACACATCTATTGCCAAACACACTCAGGGAGACAGCACGTGCAGAGTATCCAGAACGAACTGTATTATAAGAGTTATAATAAAATAGAGTTGTACCACATACAGCTGTGTTGGCTCATCTGTGCACCAGAGCACCCAACACCACATGGTACAGGAGTGGATCGATACCTGCCGGCATACCTCAGTGTACACAGACAACCAGCAGTGCCCAGGCATGATGTACGAGCTCCCGGTTCCGCAGGCGCTCCAGTGCCACGGCGACCTGCACGAAAACTGGCGGCGATTCCGGCAAAATTTCGAATTGTTCCTGGTGGCAGCTGAACTCAAAGACCTGGATGATAGGGAAAAAATTGAATTTCTCCTCACCGTCGCCGGTGCAAGAGCAAGAGAAATATTCAGAAGGTTCAGGTTCTTCAGGAGGCAGCAAAGGTACGATTACCAGGCAGTCCTGGGCAAATTCTCCAAGTACTGTGAAGAATACGCAATCCAATGGGCACTTAAAGGTAAGAAAAGCTGCAGTACTCACCTCGTGGCTGGGATCCCGGAGCCCGAATTCCCAGAGGCCGAAATCCCGGGCCTGAGAAAAGGCTGGGTCGAGGTCGGCGGCCATCTTGCTAAAGGTATAACGCTAGCACAGTTGCGCGAGAAGTGCGCAGAACCGGAAGTTTCGTTTGCGCATGCGCGAGATGCTGCGCATGCGCAGTCAAGAAAACGGCCATCGGTAAAGGAACAGCGATCTGAGCATGCGCAGTCGCTTCCTACGTGCTACATACCGAGCGTCAGGGTGTCAGAGGCCCCAGACTGCACCAATTTAAAAGGGAAACGTCCCAAATCCAATTTAAAAGGGAAATGTCCCAAATCAAAAAAACAAAAATCTGTTAAAGCTGTAAAACAACCTTCCCTCACCTGGAATGACAGCACAGTGCCGCAAATTGACCCAGGAGATGAATTTGACCTCCGAAGAACCCTCCGACAAGCAGTTACCTACGCACAAGCCGATGATTCCGACCTTGAATACTTCGATGACGATTTTTACAGTGTTTCCGGACCTCGCGAGCCCAATGATAGCTCCGTGGTCCTATATGACTATGACTCGGACGAACCTTTCGTGTTGCACATTGGCGGCCCCCACATTGAATCCGACGCAGATGCGGATTCATTTTTCGGATTTGAGGATCTTCAATCCAGCAGATATGACGTTCCAACTTATCAGTACCGGATGATGCTGCAGCCTGACATTAACAGACAGGGAGCGGTGCAAGCACACGGAGAGTGCCCTGCTGCCACACAGAGCGTGGTCCACGTCCCGCTCAACGTTCCCGACTCTATGAAAGAAGACATGCAAGACTCCAGAGTGCAGTCCTCGCATGAACCAGAAGTGACTCCAGTGTCACAAGCTTCCACAGCAAGCTCGTGGACAGACTCCACAATTGCAGAAATGCAAGACTCCAGAGCACAGTCCTTGCACGAACAAGAAGTGACTCCAGTGTCACAAGCCTCCACAGAGAGCTCGTGGACAGCCTCCACGATAGAAGCAACGCAAGACTCCAGACCGCAGTCCTTGCACGAACAAGAAGTGACTCCAGTGTCACAAGCCTCCACAGAGAGCTCGTGGACAGCCTCCATGATAGAAGCAACGCAAGACTCCAGAGCGCAGTCCTTGCACGAACAAGAAGTGACTCCAGTGTCACAAGCCTCCACAGAGAGCTCGTGGACGGACTCCACGATGGAAGGAACGCAAGACTCCAAAGCGCAGTCCTTGCAGGAACAAGACCATGAGGGTCTAGCAACCTCTCCTGACCAACCAGCGGCAGACGATGCAAGTCTGCCATGCTCACGTGAACAGCAAGAAGGCTATAACAGCCTACCATGCTCCACTACACAGCAGCATGACCATGACGGTCTCTCATGCTACAATGAAGGGCACAGCGCTGAAGACTGCTCAAGCCCAACTGAAGACAAGCCAAAGGAATCGCCTCGTCCAAGCCCGAAGAAAAAAGGTTTATGCGCTGACCTTCAGGATCATTATAGCCGAACAGAGATTAATAATGCTGCACGGCCACAGAAGGATGCTGAGGATTTGCTAACGAAATTAATTGAATGTTTAACTTGCAAGGAGCAGACTGAGAATTGCCAGTGTTTTAGTACGGATCGAAAAAATGGACAAGACATTGATCCTCAGGTAATGGAAATAACACAACCTGAATCATATCTACAGCAGGGACAAATGTCTCCCTTCAACACAACACCGCAAAATCCCAACTTCGGAGACCAGCAGTTAGTCAGTAATGACTCTTCAAACCTTGAGGGGAACATTAATTGCATTGAACCTATACACGCTCCACTGATTATTGAGCAGAACATTGGAGCAAGAATCCTGAGGACACCGACATCGAGTAGCCAGATAACGAATTTAAAACCCACAGCAGTGTCAAGTGAACCAAGTGTGCTTTCCACTAATGGTGAAGATGCAGATAAGGTCGACCCGATTATCCATTGTACCACACTAACCCCAGTGATTAAGCAGTTATGTATGGGGAGTATAAGGTGGGCAATTGAGAACAGTAAAAGAGAGACTGTGACCATGCCAGTCCCAGCAAAATCAGACCCAGAGACCATGAAGGCATGTACATTAGACAAAGATACACATGAGGCACCTGAGAAGAAAAGTGAAACGGAATGTTCTTTGGAAAATAGTACAATGTCAATAGAAACATTGGATCCTATATTCGAGACCATACCTATGGGAGAATTTGGGGGTAATAAACAAGGTTCTGCAATGTCTGGGGGAAGATTTAAAATTCCAAAGAAGAAAAGCCCAAATGAAGGACAACGGCAAGACAATGACAGTCCACCGACATGGTGTGCACCACCAGATGAAAACTCTGACAGTTTACCCAACCCTAGTGAACAGCAAGCTGCTAATGAGGATCCATCCACGGGATGTGAGACGAGTGACGACAGCATCCCACTTCCCATGCAAAAGGTGCAAGGTGACAGACCTCGCCTAGTGCGTACCGAGGCACTCGACGATCACGGTGGGACCACTGACGACTGCGGTGGCAGCGCACCGCTTCCACCCTCGATGGCTCGACCCTCTCCACTGGTTGGTGCATTCCTGCATGTTCCGACTCCAGAAGTGCAGCTTCAGGGAATCTCGGCTGCCTCCAGTGAACCTGTTGGGACTCCGGACGGGGGGCATCGACGGAAGGCAGACCGGACTCCAGATGGGGAGCAGCCAAGCGCCGACTCTGATTCGCGCACGCCAGACCTTGCTCCGGACGGGCGGTGTCGCGGCCTCGGTGATGGCACGCTCAGGGTGACGGCGGATGCCACGGCGACAGGGAATGGATCGCGTGGCAGTCCCACTGGGTCGGCAGTGGCAACCAGCACCGGCGGTCCAAGATGGACACACCAATTCGCGCCATCGCCAGACGTTGATGCGAGCAACAATTCTCTCTCCAAGGCGACATGCTTCGACGTTTCTCTGCGGAGTCGCCCTTCCGGCACAGCAGGTGGCCGGAACCAGCGTACACGGTCTCGGCCAACTTCCACATCTGGCACAGTCATCGCCTTGCATGATATTAGTGATGGTGCTACTTCGATGGCAACGACCCATCGGCTACAAGATGCCGTCCACCACAAACATAAAAAGAAAAAGACTCCACCTTGTTCCTGGCATGCAGGGCGGATGGATTGGTGCGTAGGCGCAATCAGCGAGCTTTGCGCCGCCTTCCACGCTCGCAACTGAACCGTACGCACACGCCGGATCCTCCACTGGTTCCCAAGGATGACTTCGTGGAGATGCCACGGATCATGCCCCTTCCATCGCCACCAGAACCATATCTCCACAGCTGAACCGGCTTGAGGACCAGCCCATTCTTGAGGCGGTCACCCATTAGACTGGACTTATAACGCTGTTCATACGTTCAAAAAGTCAAACACTTCTGTATTATAACCTGTTGTTGTTTATTGTTCCAGATATCGTCTGACCAGATCAATGTTCAAGTTTTTTTTTTTTTCTCTCGCATCCAAGTTTTGTTATGGTACAACCTTGTTAGTGTGACGCACCCGACATCGCCCCATGTAAATAGTTACGTCATATACACACGCTGTACATAACACACACACACACTCTTCGATGCACTCACGACACAATTATATTTATAACCACGTAGGCACATATCTTTGTAAAAGGGGGGATGTCATGATATTCAAACACACACATCATGATAGACACACCAACAGACAAATCAGAACACACAACACCACAACCAATGACAGAAAGATATAAAAGCACAGACACGACCCCCGGTGGTCAGTATTAGCTGCAGAGGAGAACCAGGACACATCTATTGCCAAACACACTCAGGGAGACAGCACGTGCAGAGTATCCAGAACGAACTGTATTATAAGAGTTATAATAAAATAGAGTTGTACCACATACAACTGTGTTGGCTCATCTGTGCACCAGAGCACCCAACACCACAGCCGGGACGTTGAGTGTCATTAAGACAGAAGTTGATAAAGTCTTGATTTCCCGAGGAATTAAGGGCTATGGAGAGAGAGCAGGTAAATGGAGTTGAAATCAGCCATGATTGAATGGTGGAGTGGACTCGATGGGCCGAATGGCCTTACTTCCACTCCTATGTCTTATGGTCTTATGATCTGTGAGGCACTGTGGTCCACCAGCAGAGGCAGATTTGTCTTCCACCACAATCTGCAACCTCATGGCAGGGCGCTATCCTCACTCCAACAACACCATCAAGCCAAGGGACAAACCCTGGTCCAAAAGGTGTGTAGGAGAGCATGCCCGGAATAGCACCAAGCATACCTAAAATTGAGGTACCAATCCTTGTGAGGCTGTAATGCAAGACTGTATCACGATAGTCAGTGGAAGCAGCATGTTATCGGCAGAGTGAAGTGATCTAACAAACAACGGATCAACTCAAAGCTTTGTGGTCCTGACAAATCCAATAGTGAATAGTGGTGGAAAAAACCCCAATTAATGGGGAGAGGAAGTTCCAAGAACACCCCAATCCTCAATGATAGCAGAGCACAGCATGTGAGTGCAAAAGGCAAGGTTTAAGCAACTACCTTCAACTTGAAGGGCCAAGTGGAATTTCCATAATGGTCTCCTTCTGAGGTCTCCAGCATTACATATACCAGTCATCCTCCAGGCTGATCCACTTCATGCAATATCAAGAAACAGTTTAGCGTACTAGATACTGCAAAGAGCCTCCAAAAACATCCAGCTGTGGTGCCGCAGACTTGTGCTCCAGAATTAGTCGCAAAGCTAGCCATGCTATTCCAGTATACATACAATACTGGCATCTACCCGACAAAGTGAACAATAGTCCAGTTATGCCCTGTTCACAAAAAGGATAAATTCAATCCGACCAGTTCTCACTCTTTGATCAGTCTACTATTGATCACGTAACCTGCTCATCGGTGCTCAGTTTGGGTTCCGCCAGGAACACTTGTTTGAAATCTCATTGGAGCTTTTTCTTTTAAAATATTTTTATTCTCCTCCTTTTTCACATTTTATCCCAAATAATAATAATAATAATAATAATCGCTTATTGTCACAAGTAGGCTTCAGTGAAGTTACTGTGAAAAGCCCCTAGTCGCCACATTCTGGCGCCTGTTCCGGGAGGCCGGTACGGGAATTGAACTGCATTACAAGCCAGCTGTTTCGCCCACCAACAAAACAATAAGCAGTAACGAATACAATGTCAATCCCCATATCAACAACAGCAATCCCGAAGGCCCGGGTCCAGTTTCACATGCACCATTCAAGATCACCTAAAATCCTCCTTCCAGTAATCCTCCAGCTTTGGACAGGACCAAAGCATATGATCGTGTTTTGCGGGCCGCGGCCCCCCCCCGCAATGTTCACACACATCTTCTACCCCCTCAAAGAGCCGGTTCCATCCTCTCATTAGAGCTTTTGGTTCAAACATGGTCAAAAAGTTGAATTTCAAAGCTATAGTTAGGGTGACTATCCTTGACATTAAGACAGCATTTGACCAAGTGTGGCAAGAAGGAGTCCCGGTAAAATTGAAACCAACAAAACTTGAGAGAAATACTCTACATTGCTTGGTGTTGTAGCTAGCACAAAAGAAGATGGTTATGGTAGTAGAAAATTGATCACCTCAGCCCTAGGACATAGTTGTAGAGATATTTCTCATCCAGCATCAGCAGTTCAAGGTTCAGTATTCTGCTGCGTTTTCTCGCTATCCTGATCATTTAAGAGGATCTGAACCTCAGACCACTTTTTCTAGTTGGTTGATGCCAAATAAGCTTGATACATGGAACTACATGTGCAATGTTTTTGATTTATTCTCAGGGTGTGGGAAACAAAGACATGGCTGCATATTATTCTGAAACGGTCCAATGGTAGATCTTACCCGTAAACCCCTGCAGTTCTTCTGGTAATGGCATTGATGTGATGGTAGCGAATTGTAGGATTTTTTACCAGCTAATGGTGAATGGCGAGTGGTACATGTCCAAGTCAGGATGGTATGCACCTTAGAGGATAACCTGGAGATGAGAGCATTTTGAATAATTGCTGCTCTGTCCTTTTTGCTGGTGGAAGTTACACGACTCTTGAAGTAAACTTGGTGAATTGCTGTAGTTTATCCTCTGGATAGTGAATACTGCAGTCACAGTGCATTGGTAGTGGAGGGGTTGACACTGAGCCAAGAAATTCATGATCATAGATTTACAGTGCAGAAGGAGGCCATTCTGCCCATCGAGTCTGCACCGGCTCTTGGAAAGAGCACCCTACCCAAGCCCACACCTCCACCCTATCCCCCATAACCCAGCAACCCCACCTAACACTAAGGGCAATTTTGGACACTAAGGGCAATTTAGCATGGCCAATCCACCTAACCTGCACATCTTTGGAATGTGGGAGGAAACCGGGGCACCCGGAGGAAACCCATGCACACACGGGGAGAACGTGCAGACTCCGCACAGACAGTGACCCAAGCCGGGAATCGAACCTGGGACCCTGGAGCTGTGACGCAATTGTGCTAACCACTATGCTACCGTGCTCCCTGGCTAACTCATTATTATTCCCCTGTAGAACCGGCATCCATGCTTCAGGCATCTGATCTAGTGTTGAAGGAAATACTATCCCATTCTTTTTAAGGCTGACTTACTACTGATTGTGCTCTTTATCTAACTAAGGGCATCTCAACAGCAGCCCATTGAAGACAATTCACTTTTTTATTGCTGAGTGAAAATTCCAGTGGGTGGGCAGAGGAAAAGTATGTATGTGATGCAACATCCAAACGTAATCACATATCTATGAATATTTATCCTCTGATTAATTACTTCAGGAAAGTCATATAAAAAGAAAGCAATGGATATTTAAAAGGTGAAAGTTCATTCTGTGCTAAAGGGATTACCCGATTCATGGTAAATTGAAAGTTTCAGACATCTCGTTACTAGTCTTCGATATTTTACTGCACTTCAAATATTTACATATATTTTAATAAAAATCCTTCCTATTGTTGACATTAATATTTCATTTTGACAACATGCAGTTTGAATATAAGCTGAGGTGTCGCCAGGAGAAGGAAAAGAAAATATGTTTGACACTTGGTCACTCATTAAATAGAAATGGAAAAACTCTCCTTACCTTCCATTATGTCCTTGTGATTGAAGAGGAGCTGGTTGTGCTGCAGGGCTGTGTTGTGCTAATGGACTTTGCTGTGCTGTAGGACTCTGTTGTGCCATTGGACTGTGCTGCTGTGCCATAGGACTTTGTTTTTCTGAGCCTGGTGCAGAAGCAGGACTACTCGTGTCTGTGATATGTGCAAAAATCAAAAACGTACTATATCACTGCATGATATTGTTGATTTCTGTTTTCTGCCAACATATTTAATCTCAAACTGTTACTTTGCAAAAAACTAATTGAAGTAACCAATTTGTGAGGTAGCGACTTACCCTCTTGAGGGACAATGCGTAGAGTAACACTAAGGCCTGCATCTTTGATTAGCTTCACAATTTCTGCATGTGGCATGTTAATGATAGATTGCCCGTTCACTGCTAGGATGCGGTCACCAACCTTGAGTTTTCCACAACGATCTGCTGGGCTACCTTCAATAATACGTCCAATTTTATGAGGCACTGCCACTAATTTGGAATTTCCATAAAAGCAGCATTTGACAGAAATGTTGACAGATGGTATAGGGGAGAGTGAGAGAGATGAAGGGCAAATGTTAGTGTGATGCCACTAACTTGTTCAATGCACAGAATATGCAAAAATGCAGATAAGAAATAAGTGAATCCATGTTCAAAGAATACTGCCACTGTTTTTCATAAAACTAGTTACATATAGTTGTGGTTTATTTAGCATTCAGAATTTCTTTTGCCAGAAATATATACTTCACAGAGTAGAAATTGAACCTCGTGCGTGTTTGTATAAAAAAGGTCAAAATCTTGGGTTCACCAAAAACAGATATATGTAAATGAAAGGTTGAATGTCTATTTTATGCTCCCTGACTGAGATTGGTATGCAATCATTGGGGTATGTGATGACTTGACTTGGTTCAAAATTCTTGTGCAGCCGCTCTAGTCTAAGCATTCATCAGGGATACTTGCAAGTAGGTTTCAATGCTTATGATTCTCATTGAATTTAATAACAATAATACTTCTGGCAGAGTACTACAGCAATGCTGAATCAGCAGGTAATATCTAACTTGGCGATGATGTTGGGCTATTAGTCTGATTCAGTTGGAATTACAATCCTTCATTATTTGAGAGAATTTATCTGTACTTGAGAAATCCTGAAAACTATAGAACCATACTATTTCTTGTGACATCATACATGCTGAAAGAGAAATATAGCAACATCTTCAGATTGCCGAAAAAGTCTGCAGAAAGCTGACAACTCAAGAACTGTCCTGCTCTGTGATAACAAGTAGTTAAAAAGGCTTTGTAACTTAAAGCTGCAAATATACCAAAAATTCCTTTACTTGTATTGAAAGAAAAACAATGTAAGTACATGAATGAATGTCTGAAGGGAAAATTTAATGAAAGCACAGAACTGGTGGTAAAAGTCAAATGGGATTGTCCATGGGCAGGTGCTGAAGAAATCTTTGAATTTTTGCATTAAAAAGAACCCATTCTGGTTAATTCTATGCACTTTTACTTCATAAATATGCTGGTAATGTTTAAATTGTTTTTTTACAATATTGTAAATATTTATTTCTAAATTGTACTAAAAACCAAGCTTTATAGACTGTACAAAAATATGAACAAATACAATTAATTCATCTTAAAAGATTTGTAAGAAATAGTCCATAGAAATAATTTTGTTTTTCAGATTAGAGATGGAGGATAACCTTTCATCATGATATTTGATAGTAATGTTTAAATTAACAAAATGATTAACAGACCACCTGACCATCAGCAACAATGTTTCTGCTAAGTTTCATTGGTGCTGGCCTCGTAGCAAGCTGGACGACACCACGCAGGCAAATGTGCAGGAAAGCAAATTACTGTGGATGCTGGAATCTGAAACCAAATGTGCATGCTCTGTGCAAAACTTTAAAGCGAGTGTGCACTGAAAATGCTGGCCCAAACAACAGATACATTTTAAAGGGAACATAGTGGTCATTCTCCCACTTCCAAGCCACCACTCTCCTGTTTGGGGTTAGTTCACTGAGCACTTGAATTCCACCTGTCATTTCTCCCCTTCCAGCTTCATTCATCTTGATACTCCCTGATGTGGAGATGCCGGCGTTGGACTGGGGTGAGCACAGTAAGAAGTCTTACAACACCCAGTTAAAGTCCAAAAGGTTTGTTTCAAATCACTAGCTTTCGGAGCGTAGCTCCTTCCTCAGAGGAAGGAGCTGCGCTCCGAAAGCTAGTGATTTGAAACAAACCTGTTGGACTTTAACCGGGTGTTGTAAGACTTCTTACTGTTGTTACTCCCTGGCATTCTTCCCTCTTCCTAGAGTTGATGCTGACATTCTTCCCCAGCTTTAGTTCATGCTGGTACTCTCACTTCTCGTTCCCTTTCAGTTAATGATGGTACATTTCTTCCTACCCATTCCTGTACTGCTTCCAAGTTTTGCTCCTGCATTCACACCCATTTGCCCTTCCTTGTTACTATTCTTTTCTGTCTGCTTCATTGCCATTTACTTCCTCACTCTCTCTTTCTTACACTGCCATCTATTTTGCACTTCAATTGCCACATATTTCCATCTCTTCTTTGCCATCCATTTCCTCACTACCCAGCTCCTTGAAATCCATTTATCCATGGTCTTCTTTCATTGTCATCCCTCATCCCCTTTCACTAGCACTTGTTCTCATGTTGCAACACTGTTAACCCCTGACTATTCAGTCCTGTTGATAGCTGGGTCCAGGAGCAAAGATGCTGCACTGGGTACTACTGTCCTCTCAGTAACTCTGTTCACTATAATGGCAAACAGTGTGGCCTCTGCAAGCTATCAGCAGCAGCACTAAGTGAGAGAGGGATCTGCTGATGTATTGGCTGGGTCCCCAAATTGCTGACAGTGTCAATAGATGGTTGGCCCACAGATCTCTATAGAAACTGTGTTTACATATTGTAATGATATGTATATATAGACAAGTAAAGGGTTAATGATGACATCTCAGTGGAACACAATCACTAGAAGGCAACACTAGATCCCACTATAAATATGAGAACTCAAAGGATCTTGGGTCTCTTCCAATTAGGAGTGACTAGACAGCAGAGTGTTAGAGAGATAGATCACAGCATAGTTTAGCAGGTGTAGTTTAAATTAGTTAATACTTTTATATAGATTACTTGTTATAGTTCTGTAGAGTGTGCAAACTCAATATTAATCAATCGTTATTCAATAAATCAGTTTTGCTTTAAGTTAAAGATTAGTGGGTTCTCCAGAATCACACCATCAGACCATTCTGGATTAAGAAGCAAAGAGTAATGATGTATTACCAAAGAGTAATATAACACATATTTCAAAAGTTAATGCTGGAATATATAAAGAACATAAGTGGGGCAGGAGTCGACCATATGCCCCTTGAGCCAAGTTCAAAAAGAACTTATGTGCTCTTTACCTAAACTCCACTTTCCCATGCAACTTCCATATCCCTGGATTTCCCAGCTAAAGATCTATTGTTCTCAGCCTTGATTATGCTCAAATGATTGAGCATCCACACCCTGCGATAGAGAATTTCAAAGATTCATTATTCACTGGGTAAAGAGATTTCTCCTCATCTCAGCCCTAAAACCCTTATCCTGAGTCTATACCCACTATTTGTAGACTCTCCAATCATCGGTAAAAGCTAGAGTTGAGTTTGGCATGTGTGCTATTGACTAATCTTTCACTCGAGTACAATGTCAGGCAAGTCCCAACTCAAAGTACGTGCAATAACTCCTTGTTCCACAAAGCGATCAACAGCAGGAGAAATTTTGCTGGAGGAACATGACATTACTTTTGGAAACTAATAACTTGGGAACTGAATGCCATCAAAAAGACTTTCTAGATTGTTACAGACTGATTAATACTGACTGATTAATTTTGAGTCACAAATAGCTGATAAATCACGTTTACTATAAAGATTGTGTATAATGAGGAACTCTAATTCAATCGGACCTCAATTAGAATGAAATAAGAGCAAATGTGGATGTGGATAGATTTAAAGTAGTGACCTAAGAATATTCCCAAACACCCGGTGGAATTCTCCATTTCTGAGACTAAGTGTTGACGCCAGCGGAGGATTTGTGGACTTCCACGACAGCAAAACTGGCCCCCTACCTGGACCGATTCAGTGACTGTTGAGGGGCTAGCACCGGCACCACCTGGAACATAACCGATTCCAATGAGAAACTGTGTGGGATTCGCCGATTTCACTATTGACTTGCAGGAGGCTGACAAGCTGCAGCTGCATATACACACTTCATTCCCCACACACTCCATCCTAGCCAACAAGATGGCAGCGTGGAGAGCTGCGGCAAGATTCACTGATGTCGAGCTAGAGACCCTCCTGGACATGGTGGAGAGGTAGGCCATCCGGTACCCTGGCCCGGGAAGGAGGTTGCCAGACCCCGCTGTTCGCAATGCATGGACGCAGGTAGCAGAGCCGGTCAGCGCCACCAACAATACCGCTCAGACCAGCCTGCAGTGCCGGAAGAAACTGCATGACCTTCTCAGGGCGACCAGGGTGAGGAATCAGCACCGTCCCCCTAGCACTACCCCGTCCCACACACCTGTAACCTGACACCCCCTTCCCCCACCCCCATCCGGAGGGTGGGCGAACCCCCACCCTGCACCTCATGCCGGCACCCATACCGGCAGTCATGACTGGGAGCCTCGAGCTGAGGCCACCACTCGCTAGGCTGCGTTCATTGGACTGTCTAATACTGACGTTTTCTGCTCCCCGCCCACCCCCCTCCCAGGAGAAGGCCGCCCATAACCGCTGATGGTGGGAGAAGGAGGGGGAGCGCCGTACTTGCGGTCCCTGACCCTGCCTGAGCAGAGGGCCCTGAACGTGGTTGGCAGCCCAGAGAAAAGGGAAGCCGACGTGGTGGAGATCGGCCGTGATCGAGGAAGTGAGACCCGGTTGAGTTGCGTTCCCCATGCCAGGTGTGTTAACCCCTCTCAACACCACCCTCACCCCCACACCATACCCTCTGCCCGCTGTCTAATCATGTGTCTTGTCTTGCATCTTGCAGGACCTACTGGTGATGGGGCGGGTCTATCTAGTGTCCCCCAGCCAGTGCCTTGCACCGCGGTGCCCCCCCTGTGTGCTGAGCAGCCTTCGAAAAGAGACCTAAGACACCCTACCCTGGAGCTAAAGTCCGTGGATGACACAGATCTCCCGTCACAGCTGTCTCCACCACCCTCCACCTTCAGTAGAAATGTGAAGTAAATCTACTTTGGCATGAATGTAAAGCTATGCGCTTCGGTAGCAACAATAGGAAAGCAGATTATTATTTGAATGGGTATAAAATGAGAGAGGTGGATATTCAGCGAGACCTTAGTGTCCTCGTGCATAAGTCGCTGAAAGTAAGCGAACGGGTACAGCAGGCAGTAAAGAAGGCAAATAGTATGTTGGGCTTCATAGCAAGAAGTTTTGAGTATACTGCAAATGTTTAGGCATTGGTGAGGCCACACCTGGAGTATTGTGTGCAGTTTTGGTGTCCTTATCTGAGGAAGGATGCTCTTGCTACGGTGGGAGTGCAGCGAAGGTTTACCAGGCTGATTCCTGGGATGGCGGGACTGTCATATGAGTAGAGACTAAATCGGTTAGGATTACATTCATCGGAGTTTAAAAGAGTGAGAGAGGGCAAAGACCATAGTGGCGGATAGTGGGGGCAGATACGTGATGGTGAGTGGCAAATTGCAAGGGGAGGCGGTGGTCTTAATGAACGTATATGCCCCGAACTGGGATGATGCCAACTTTATGAGGCGTATGTTAGGACGTATCCCGGACCTAGAGGTGGGGAAGTTGGTAATGGGTGGAGATTTTAATACGGTGCTGGACCCAGGGCTGGAGAGATCGAGGTCCAGGACTGGAAGGAGGCCGGCTGCAGCTAGGGTGCTTAAGGACTTTATGGAGCAGATGGGAGGAGTAGACCCCTGGAGATTTAGTAGACCTAGGAGTAAGGAGTTTTCATTTTTCTCCTATGTCCACAAAGTTTATTCACGGATAGACTTTTTTGTTTTGGGAAGGGCACTGATCCCGAAGGTGACGGGGACGGAGTACACGGCTATAGCTATTTCGGATCACGCTCCACATTGGGTGGACCTGGAGATAGGGGAGGAAAAAGAACAGCGTCCACCCTGGAGAATGGACATGGGATTATTGGCAGATGAGGGTGTGTGTTTAAGGGTGAGGGGGTGTCTTGAAAGGTACTTGGAACTCAATGATAATGGGGAGGTACAGGTGGGAGTGGTCTGGGAGGCGCTGAAGGCAGTGGTTAGAGGGGAGCTGATATCTATTAGGGCACATAAAGGAAAGCAGGAGGGTAGGGAAAGGGAGCGGTTGTTGAAAGAACTTCTGAGGGTGGACAGACAATATGCGGAGGCACCGGAGGAGGGACTGTACAGGGAAAGGCAAAGGCTACATGTAGATTGACTTGTTGACTACGGGTAATGCAGAGGCACAATGGAGGAAGGCACAGGGTGTACGGTACGAATATGGGAGAAGGCGAGCAGGTTGCTGGCCCACCAACTGAGGAAAAGGGGAGCAGCGAGGGAGATAGGGGGGGTGAGAGATGAGGAGGGAGAGATGGAGCGGGGAGCGGAGAGAGTGAATGGAGTGTTCAAGGCATTTTATGAAAGATTATATGAAGCTCAGCCCCTGGATGGGAAGGAGAGAATGATGTGCTTTCTGGATCAGCTGGAATTTCCTAAGGTGGAGGAGCAGGAGAGGGCGGGACTGGGAGCACAGATTGAGACGGAGGAAGTAGTGAAAGGGATTGGGAGCATGCAGGCGGGGAAGGCCCCGGGACCAGACGGATTCCCAGTTGAATTCTATAGGAAATATATGGACTTGCTGGCCCTGCTACTGATGAGAACCTTTAATGAGGCGAGGGAAAGGGGGCAGCTGCCCCCGACTATGTCAGAGGCAACGATAACGCTCCTCCTAAAGAAGGAAAAAGACCCGCTGCAATGCGGGTCCTATAGGCCTATTTCCCTCCTGAATGTGGACGCTAAGATTCTGGCCAAGGTAATGGCAACGAGGATAGAGGATTGTGTCCCGGGGGTGGTTCATGAGGACCAAACTGGGTTTGTGAAGGGGAGACAGCTGAATACAAATATACGGAGGCTGCTAGGGGTAATGATGATGCCCCCACCAGAGGGGGAAGCGGAGATAGTGGTGGCGATGGATGCCGAGAAAGCATTTGATAGAGTGGAGTGGGATTATATGTGGGAGGTGCTGAGGAGATTTGGCTTTGGAGATGGGTATATCAGATGGGTACAGTTGCTGTATAGGGCCCCGATGGCGAGCGTGGTCACGAATGGATGGGGGTCTGATTATTTTCGGCTCCATAGAGGGACGAGGCAGGGATGTCCTCTGTCCCCGTTATTGTTTGCACTGGCGATTGAGCCCCTGGCCATAGCATTGAGGGGTTCCAGGAAGTGGAGGGGAGTACTCAGGGGAGGAGAAGAACACCGGGTATCTCTGTATGCGGATGATTTGTTGCTATATGTGGCGGACCCGGCGGAGGGGATGCCAGAGATAATGCGGATACTTGGGGAGTTTGGGGATTTTTCAGGGTATAAATTGAACATGGGGAAAAGTGAGTTGTTTGTGGTGCATCCAGGGGAGCAGAGCAGAGAAATAGAGGATTTACCGTTGAGGAAGGTAACAAGGGACTTTCGGTACTTGGGGATCCAGATAGCCAAGAATTGGGGTACATTACATAGGCTTAATTTAACGCGGTTGGTGGAACAGATGGAGGAGGACTTTAAGAGATGGGACATGGTGTCCCTGTCACTGGCAGGTAGGGTGTAGGCGGTTAAAATGGTGGTCCTCCCGAGATTCCTTTTTGTGTTTCAGTGCCTCCCGGTGGTGGGCACGAAGGCTTTTTTCAAAAGAATCGAGAAGCGTATTATGAGTTTTGTGTGGGCCGGGAAGACCCCGAGAGTGAGGAGGGGATTTTTGCAGCGTAGTAGGGACAGGGGGGGTGCTGGCACTACCGAGCCTAAGTGAGTACTACTGGGCCGCCAATATTTCAATGGTGTGTAAGTGGATGGGAGAAGAGGAGGGAGCGGAGTGGAAGAGATTGGAGAGGGCGTCCTGCAGGGGGACTAGCCTACAAGCTATGGTGATGGCACCGTTGCCGTTCTCACCGAAGAAATACACAATTTCTTGGTGGTGGCTACATTGAAAATTTGGGGGCAGTGGAGACGGCATAGGGGAAAGACGGGAGCCTCGGTGCGGTCCCCGATAAGAAATAACCATAGGTTTGTTCCGGGGAGAATGGATGGGGGATTTGGAGCATGGCAAAGAGCAGGGGTAGCACAATTGAGAGATATGTTCGTAGATGGGACGTTTGCGAGTCTGGGAGTGCTGATGGAAAAATATGGGTTGCCCCAAGGGAATGCATTTCGGTATATGCAACTGACGGCTTTTGCAAGGCAACAGGTGAGGGAATTCCCGCAGCTCCTGACGCAGTAGGTGCAGGATAGAGTGATCTCAGAGACGTGGGTGGGGGATGGTAAGGTGTCGGACATATATAGGGAAATGAGGGACGAGGGGGAGATCATGGTAGATGAGCTGAAAGGGAAATGGGAAGAAGAGCTGGGGGAGGAGATTGAGGAGGGGCTGTGGGCTGATGCCCTACGGAGGGTAAACTCATCGTCCTCGTGTGCCAGGCTAAGCCTGATACAATTTAAGGTGTACACAGGGCGCATATGACTGGAGCACGGCTCAGTAAATTTTTTGGGGTAGAGGATAGGTGTGCGAGATGCTCGAGAAGCCCAGCGAACCACATGTTCTGGTCATGCCCGGCACTACAGGGGCTTTGGGTGGGGGTGGCAAAGGTGCTTTCGAAGGTAGTGGGGGTCCAGGTCGAACCAAGCTGGGGGTTGGCTATATTTGGGTTTGCAGAAGAGCCGGGAGTGCAGGAGGCGAGAGAGGCTGATGTTTTGGCCTTTGCGTCCCTAGTAGCCCGGCGCAGGATATTGTTAATGTGGAAGGAAGCCAAACCCCCGGGTGTGGAGACCTGGATAAACGACATGGCAGGGTTTATAAAGTTAGAACGGATTAAGTTCGTACTAAGGGGTTCGGCTCAAGGGTTCACCAGGCGGTGGCAACCGTTCGTCGACTACCTCACAGAAAGATAGAGGGGATGGAAAAGAAGAAGACAACAGCAGCAACCCAAGAAGACAACAGCAGCAACCCGGGGGGGGGGGGGGGGGGGGGGGGGGGGGGAAGGAATCGGACGGACTCTCAGGGATGTTATTGTATATGTATAGGCACTTGTTTTAGGTAATGTATATTGGACTGTTGGATTGTATCTTTGGAGAGTATTTATTTTTGACAAGGCAGTTGCCATTTAGTTTGGTTTTTGTTTCTGTTCATATATTATTTATTTATTTGGTTAAAACTGGCCACTGTTATTTATATTGCTTTATTGTTGTTTAAAAGAAACACTACGTATTGTTATGTTTGGCCAAAAAATCTTGAATAAAATATATTTTAAAAAAAAGAAGAGTGAGAGGGGATGTCATAGACACTTACAAAATTCTAACAGGATTATACAGGGTAGATTCAGAAAGAATGTTCCCGATATTGGGGAGTCCAGAACTAGGGGTCATAGTTTGAGGATGAGGGGTAAACCTTTTAGGACTGAGGTGAGGAGAAATTTCTTCACCCAGAGTGGTGAATCTGTGAAATTCGCTACCACAGAAAGTAGTTGAGGCCAAAACGTTGTGTATTTCAAGAAGGAATTAGCTATAACTCTTGGGGCTAAAGGGATCAAGGGATATGAGGGGGAGGCAGGATCATGGTACTGAACTTGATGATCAGCCATGATCATAATGAATGGCGGAGCAGGCTCGAAGGGCCGAATGCCCTCCACCTGCTTCTACTTTCCATGTTTCTATCCCAGAGATACTGACCTCGTTTGGGCACTTTAGTTAAAAGGCTCCTGGCCACTATCTGGTTTGCACCACATAGCTGCTCTGGCACATCAGGTGGAGATAGGAACACCTGAGGGGGCGGACAGTCGGAGGACGGGCCGACCACAGAGATTAGCTGCCATCCAGATGGGTTTTGGGCTTCTGGAACGGACAGTCCCATCTATAGTGGAGGTGCAGTCGCAAAGTCAGTGACTACATGAGGGGTTGTCGACGAGCATCCAGCACCGCAGGTGCAGTTGGAGGAGTCCAACCGCGTGAAGAGCAGGAGGTGATGCCGACCATGTGTGCCACCCAGGCCAACACCGCATCGGTGACATCTGCGGTGGAGGCATTGGTGGCGAGGGTCGCCATTGAAGCTCAGGCCTCTTGGTTTGGGAAAACGCAACCCATGTAGCGTAGGATCTGAGCCCAAACTAATTTCTCGCCAACTGGGTAGAAATTGGTAAGTGTGTTTAATAAAGGCACGGGGAGTCCAGACTGAATAAAAAAAAGAACTTTGATTTATTTACAATAATGGTATATACACTTCCAGATGGATCCCTATCGGGTCAGTGATTTACTGGCTGACCTTTTATGTGAAATGGAGTTCCTCCGCCCGTCAGCGGGGGAGCTCGTACTCCGCGAGAATCATGGGGAAGATAATCATTCCCATCCTGTAAGTCCTGTGCAGGATATTCCAGTGTGTCTAATTTGGGGTATAAATCGTTTAGCAATAAGAGGGCCTGCAATCCCTAGTTAAAGCAGAAATTAAGGTACTTTTTGATTTTATATTGCTACAGGAGGAGGTGGTTTGGGGTTTTCTTTTTTTAATTTCAAATTTCCAACATTGACAGCATTATTCTTTCATATTATTTGAATCATAGAGTCATAGATGTTTACATGCCGCCCAGTTTCGATCACAAAGCTAGTCCCACTTGCCCGCATTTGGCCCATATCCCTCTGAAACCACCCTGCCCATGTCACTGTTTTTTTAAAGGAAAAAATTGCACTCGCCTCTACCACTGCCTCTGGCAGCTCATTCCAGCTGTTCACCACCCTCTATGTGAAAAAATTTCCCCTCTGGTCTCTTTTGTATCTCTCCCTCCTTAAACCTACGCCCTCTAGTTCTAGACTTCTCTACCATTGGGAAAAGATGTCGACTATCTACCTTATCTATGCTCCTCATTATTTTATAGACCTCTATAAGATCACCCCTAAACCTCCGACGTTCCAGGGAAAAAAAGTCCCAGCCTATCCAACTTCTCCTATAACTCAGACCATCAAGTCCTGCTAGCATCCTCATAAATCTCTTCAAAGATCAAAGAACAAAGAAAAGTACAGCACAAGAACAGGCCCTTCGGCCCTCCAAGCCCGTGCCGACCATTCTGCCCGACTAAACTAAAATCTTCTACATTTCCTGGGTCCGTATCCCTCTATTCCCATCCTTCATGTATTTGTCAAGGTGCCCCTTAAATGTCACTATCATCCCTGCTTCAACACCTCCTCCGGCAGCATGTTCCAGGCACCCACTACCCTCTGTGTAAATAAACTTGCCTCGTACATCTCCTCTAAACCTTGCCCCTCGCACCTTAAACCTATGCCCCCTAGTAATTGACCCCTCTACCCTGAGGAAAAGCCTCTGACTATCCACTCTGTCTATGCCCCTCATAATTTTGTAGACCTCTATCAGGTTGCCCCTCGACCTCCGTCGTTCCAGTGAGAACAAACCGAGTTTATTCAATCGTCCCTCATAGCTAATGCCCTCCATACCAGGCAACATCCTGGTAAATCTCTTCTGCACCTTCTCTAAAGCCTCCACATCCTTCTGGTTGTGTGGCGACCAGAATTGAACACTATACTCCCAAGTGTGGCCTAACTAAGGTTCTATACAGCAGCAACGTGACATGCCAATTCTTATACTCAATGCCCCGGCCAATGAAGGCAAGCATGCCGCATGCCTACTTGACTACCTTCTCCACCTGTGTTGCCCCTTTCAGTGACCTGTGGACCTGTACACCTAGATCTCTCTGACTTTCAATACTCTTGAGGGTTCTACAATTCACTGTATATTCCCTACCTGCATTAGACCTTCCAAAATGCATTACCTCACATTTGTCCGGATTAAACTCCATCTGCCATCTCTCCGCCCAAGTCTCCAAATGATCTAAATCCTGCTGTATCCTTTGACAATTCTCATCGCTATCCGCAATTCCACCAACCTTTGTGTCATCTGCAAACTTATTAATCAGACCAGTTACATTTTCCTCCAAATCATTGATGTATACTACAAACAGCAAAGGTCCCAGCACTGATCCCTGCGGAACACCACTAGTCACAGCCTCCAATTAGAAAAGCACCCTTCCATTATTACTCTCTGCCTTCCATGACCTAGCCAGTTCTGTATCCACCTTGCCAGCTCACCCCTGATCCCATGTGACTTCACCTTTTGTACCAGTCTATCATGAGGGACCTTGTCAAAGGCCTTACTGAAGTCCATATAGACAACATCCATTGCCCTACCTGCATCAATCATCTTTGTGACCTCTTCGAAAAACTCTATCAAGTTAGTGAGACACGACCTCCCCTTCACAAAACCATGCTGCCTCTCACTAATACGTCCATTTGCTTCCAAATGGGAGTGGATCCTGTCTCGAAGAATTCTCTCCAGTAATTTCCCTACCACTGACGTAAGGCTCACCTGCCTGTAGTTCCCTGGATTATCCTTGCTACCCTTCTTAAACAAAGGAACAACATTGGCTATTCTCCAGTCCTCCGGGACATCACCTGAAGACAGTGAGGATCCAAAGATTTCTGTCAAGGCCTCAGCAATTTCCTCTCTAGCCTCCTTCAGTATTCTGGGGTAGATCCCATCAGGCCCTGGGGACTTATCTACCTTAATATTTTTCAATATGTTTGGTTTTACCAATGTCATGTACAAATTCAACAAGACGTTCCAACTCCTGTATTCAATATTCAGACCAATAAAACCGAGCATGCTGAATGCCTTCTTCAGCACCCTGTCCACCTGCGATTCCACCTTGAAGGAGCTACGGACCTGTACCCCTAGATCTCTTTGTTGTAACTCTTCCTAACTCCCTACCATTAACTGCGTAGGTCCTGCCCTGATTTGATCTACCAAAATGCATCACCTCACATTCATCCAAATTAAACTCCGATTGCCATTCATCAGCCCACTGGCCCAATTGGTCAAGATCCTGTTGCAATCTTATATAACTTTCTTCACTATCCACTATGCCATCAATCTTGGTGTCATCTGCAAACTTCCAAAACCATGCATCCTACATTCTCATCCAAACCATTAATATATATAACAAATAACAGTTAAACGGTAACTTCCAGAGGGCTCCTGTTGTCCCTTTCACTTCTCCTCAGCAAGTTATTGGAGGGCCTGTGTTGGAGGTGCACAATTATTTGTTCTCATGAGCAAGCTGTTTGTTCCCATCCACCATTAGCTAGTCCTAAATATGTACATAGGCCTGGAAATGGGCCCAAGATCATTTTTACCCAATACTGTTTCACAGAAGCTACTTAAAAGTTTACTTCCCATTATTCTGAAATGAGTTGCACCTTTTCAGAGTCAACTGTTTCAATTGAGATTGATTTTACTAACAGAGAAGAATTTTTCCTACAAACAGCTCTAGCCCCTTGTGAGCTTTTGCTCAAATAAAAGAAAACAGTCCCATGCAGACCCAATATGACATTCCAATGTTACTTGAATGAGATACTTGTGATTGCCCAGGTAGGTCTGCTCCATTCTTTGAACGATATGCATTGTAGGATTATATTTTAGCTGAAAGGGTTAAATCATGTGCTCAGGATACACAGGAAAATGTCATTCTGCCATACAAATAGACAGTTCTCCACACATACTCTATTCCCGCAACCTGCAAAGATCCACTATTTGTGTCATTGCCCCAGTTTAGCTTTGCCTGGATATAAGTTGAAACCAATTCACACCAAACCCTCCCATCAAAAGAAAATTCTCTTTAAGTTGTGTGGGAATGTATGGGTGGGAGCCTGATATATGAAGCTGCATATCATTTGAAAATTGAATTGACTCCACCTACTGGTAGTCACACTGTAGGTGCAAGTTAGTATACATTCAAGAGTGAAAGGCCAGTATTCTCCATTGCAAGTATACCCCGCTACCACTGCTAGCGAGGACAAAGAAGTTGGCGCTCAGCCAAATATCCCATTCACTGCAGGAGCGGAGAATCCCGCTGCCATGAATTGATGGAGAATTTCACCCAAAGAGTTCTTTGTAGGAGGCATGACACCACCAAGTATAAGAAGTGCATCCAATAGAACTATGCATATGTTGTCAATTGGAACCTGATTAAGGGAGACACAGGAAGTACATAATGACCAATTACTTATTTCATGTATTCTTTGTTCCTCTTGTCTCTCAGACTTTATTTCTAAAAATTTGTTCATGGGATATGTGAATGTTCATGTGCAAGGCCAATATCTTGTGGTAAGGCCAATATCTTGTGGTATTTCCATTCATCTGTTGCCCTTGTCCTTCTAAGTTGTGGAGGTCACAGATTTGAAGGCTGCTGTTCAAGGGGCCTGGGCATGTTTTTGCATTGCATCTTGTAGAGGTTACACACTGCTGCCACTGTGCGGTGGTGGTCGAGGTACAGAATATTTGAAGTGGTGCATTGGGCGCTGATCATGGGTTGTACTCATCCAGGCAAGTGGAGAGTATTCCATCACACTCTTGACTTGTGGCTTGTACATGGTGAACAGGCGTTTGGAAGTCAGGTGAGTTACTCACTGCTCAATTTCCAACTTTTGACATGCTCTTGTAACCACAATATCTATATGTCTCATCTAGTTCAGTTTCTGAATGGAAATCCCCAGGATGTTGATGGTGGGGTTTCAGTGATGGTAATGCCATTGAATGTCAAGGGGAGATTCAATGCCCTGAGGAAAGTCAAGGGTTAAGATTTTCTCTTTTTGGAAATGGTCATTGCCTGGCATTTGTGTGGCATGACTGTCACTTTACACATTAGTCCAACCTGAATATTGTTCAAGTCTAGCTACATGCAGGCATGGACTGCTTCAGTATCTGAGGGGTTCAGAATTGCATTGAACCCTGGGTATTAATTACCTCTGCCCTTGTGATGGAAGGAAGGTTAGAAATGATGCAGCTGAGGATGATTGGGTCACATACACTAACCTAACTCTTAGCGCAAAGTTCTGAGATAACTGGCCACCAACAACCACAACCATCATTTATTATATTAGGTAGCTTCATCCTCCCCTGACCCGATTCCCACTTACGATTTTGTGAGAGCTCCTTGGTGCCACACGTGGTCAACACTTCCTTGATGACAAGGCCAGTCATTCTCACCTCACTTAATTTGGTTCATCACATTACAGGGTGACTATGTCTAAAAACGTACTATCTCTGAATCTCTGAGTCTCGTGGATGCATCGTTGTGCCTCCAGTCGACACTCAAGCTCTGAAACCCAGCTCTCAAGCTGGTCAAACTGGGGGTACTTCCTGCACATGTGGCCATCTAGATTGCAAGGAGTGTCTAAGAATTCCCACATGCTGCAGGATGTGCAAAACACAGGACTGAGCTCCGAGCCATATTTTTAGTTTAAAAGACTCTTCGTATAATTTATGCAAAGTAGAAAATTGTTTTAAGTTATTTTTTAAAAAGCTAGGTCTTTATTTAATGTAGCTTTAAAGGGCAGATGCCCAGTATCTACCAATCAGCTCTTTCCCTTATGCTGATGTCACTTTTCATAAACTGACATTAGGCTTTTGAATTCCAGCACTGCCGAGTTTCTCGAGTCTGGAGTGCTCTGCTCCCCCCCCCCCCCACCGTCCCCCGCCCGCTGCTCCCTCACTGGTCAGCTCCAGAATGTTGCTTCCACACAGCAGCTGAAATACTCACCAAATAACTAGCTTCTGTTGCAGAGCATGACCACTTTCTCAAAATGAAAAAGTTAGAAAGCAAAAATGGGGCACTACTTCCCTCTGTACCAAATTCCCAAAAGTACTCACTTGCACCATGACTCACTCAGGATATGCTCTCTCCCAATTGCGTGTGCAGCTCACTGTGAAAGTCACCCCGTCCCTTCCCTCCTCACCTGAACCTTTATGTTAGTGCCTCTTTCCAGGGCTCAATGGCTCAACTGGGGACCTCTGGGGGATCTCTCACACTTCCATGCACAAGTGTGTCCAGGACCCACAATTACATGTAGTCGGCAAGAGACCAAGCAAGCCAGGGCAGCAGGGCACTAGGCTTCGCAGCTATTTCTGGCTTCCCACAGATGCAGGTTTTAAAAAAAATTAATTTGTGGGATGTGGGCCTTGTTGGCTAGGCCAGCATTTATTGCCCCCCCCCCCCCCAGTTGCCCTTAGAAGGTGGTTGTGAGTTGCCTTCTTGAACCCCTGTCGTCCTTGACGTGTAGGTATACACACAGTCCCGTTTGGGAGTGACTGGCTTTTGACCCAGTGACAGTGAAGGATTGGCAATATATTATCAAGTCAGGATGGTGAGTGTCTTGGAGGGGGATCGCCAGGTGGTGGTGTTCCCAGGTATCTGCTGCCCTTGCCCTTCAAGATGGTTTGTGGGTTTGGAAGGTGCTGGCTCAAGAGCCTTGGCGAGTTCTTGCTGTCCATCTATGTGTAAATGGTACACACGGCTGCCACTGTTCATCAGTGGGGAAGGGAGTGAATGTTTGTTCACGACGTAGCAATCAAGCGGGTTGATTCCTCCTGGATGGTGTCGAGCTTCTTCAGTGTTGTTGGAACTGCAAGTGGAGAGCATTCCATCACATTCCTGATTTGTGCATTGTAAATGGCAGACAGGTTTTGGGGAGTCAGAAGGTGAGTTACTTGCTGCAGGAATCCTAGGCTCTGACCTGCTGTTTTAGCCACTGTATTGATATGGCTAGTCCAGTTAAGTTTCTGATCAATGGTAACCCCTAGGATTTTGATAGTGGGGGAATTAAGCAATGGTAATTCCACTGAATGTTAAGGGGCAATGGTTAGATTCTCTCTTTTTGGAGGTGATCATTGCCTGGCACTTGTGTGGTATGAATTTACTTGCCACTTGTCAACCCAAGCATGGATATTGCCCAGGACTTTCTGTATTTTGACATGGACTGTTTCAGTTTAAAAACTTTCTTTCCCCCCAATTAAGGGAAAATTTAGCGTGGACAATCCACCTACCCTGCACATCTTTGGGTTGTGGGGGTGAGACCCATGGAGACACGGGGGGAATGTGCAAACTCCCACTGACAGTGAACCAGGGCTGCGATCGAACTTGGGTCTTCGGCGTCATGAGGCAGCAGTGCTAACCACTGCGCCACCGTTACGCCTGATGGACTGCTTCAGCACTTGAGGAGTCGCAAATGGTGTTGAACATTGTGCAATCTTCAGCGAACATCCTCACTTCTGACCTTATGATGGAAGGAAGGTTATTTATGAAACATCTGGGAACTCCTGCAGTGATGTCCTGGAATTGAGATGATTGTCCTCCAAACACCCTAACCATCTTCCTTTGCAGCCATCGACTGTACTCATGTGACTCCACAATCTCCCTGGCAGCAGGCACTCCAATAGGAAGGGCTTCTACTTACTAAATATGCAGCTGGAGTGTGGCCACAACAAGCAAATTCAGGTTTCTTGGAAGAGTCTCTGATTCTTAAATCTTACACTGATTGCAGATCCCGGACATCTTCGAGAGACAAGAGAGCATCCAGGTTTGGCTCCTCTGTGACAAGGATTACCTGAAAAGGGTGTGACTGATGACATCCCTCCAGTGGCCACAAAGTGTCTCAAAGAGATGGTACAACAATACTCAGGCTGCTACCCAAATAATGGTGAAGCATATTATAGACTTTTAAAAAATGTGATTCCAATGCCTGGACAGATCTGGTGGGTCAGCGCAGGACAGACTCCAGAGGCTCACGAATCAGCATGACTTTTTGCACGCTTCACAACCTGGTGATGCAAGAGGGGAGGAGCTGCCAGAAGCTGAGCTGGAAGATCTGCAAACCTCCTCCGATGAGGAGGACATTGAAGGGATGAGGGCGATGAGGTGGAGGAAGCCGAGGCTACAGGCATACATGAGGCCCTCATTGCCACCAGATTCCCGGAGGAGAAGAATGAGGAGTAGTGATTGTCCACTTCGACTAGTGCACTCCATCATAGGCCACCATGAACACCAGTGCCGCTATTCTCACCTTTCAACCATCCACTCCACTCTGATTGTGTGTGCTTACACAGGAAGCTCAAATTATCCAGATCCTGATGTGAGAGCTCGGAAGAAATTGTTCTTCCTGAAATGGGGTGCCAACTGGAGTAGATTGTCTCGGAGACAGACACAGCGTTTTCCAGTGTCTCTCATGTATCCCAATTGAAACAGCAGCCTACGGGAGGCAGCAGCTGCTCTACTATCTTCAGTGGACTTGCCACTTCATGCCTCCAATGTCATCAAGTTCCATCATGAGATCTAATAGCAGCAACTGTGCAACACTTTCTTGGTCACATCCTACTGAGAGGCACGACTCGGACCAAGGCTGTCAAGGTTGGAATGAAGGTTTCCAGACAACCATTCAGACATGTCTACATTCTTTGTGTCTCCTTGTTCTCAATTATATTGGCATCTGGTACATGCAGATAGGGATGTTGCCCTGCATTCATCCTCACCTCTCGGTGGATGTAAACCACCTGAGGATGACAAATTTTAAAAGTTGCCTACCATACATTACAATACCTCCTATTGAGCAAAGATAGTCCGTCATCATGGCTGTCCCTGGAAATTTGCAAAAGTCTCAGATATCACAAAGTCTTCAAGATTATCTTCATTTGATAATAAAGAGCACACATCAGACTACTGAAGCCTCGTTCCTATCCAGTGGCTCCCCTCAGCATCAGTTCAATCCACCGTATGCGCCTCCAGAGCCGAAAGGTTCCACAGATCGCAATATCTCACCATTTGCAATCATCATCACAGGCTACACACAGCACTGCATCCCTATGCTATGAACAGAGCTTTGCGGATGCTGGACGGACAACTGAAAGGTAATACATTCTCCAAGATATAGGCATTAGCAGCATGATCATGAGGTGACTGAGAAAGGCATAGCCTAGGCACATTGAGGTGGCAAGGTCCTCACCTATTGGTGAGCCTACCACTTGTGCATTCTGTGATGAATGTAAGAAATTGATACATCATAGAATCACAGAATAGAATTTACAGTGCAGAAGGAGGCCATTCGGCCCTTCAAGTCTGCATCGGGCCTTGGAAAGAGCACCTCACTTAAGCCCGCATCTCTACACCATCCCCTTAACCTAGTAACCCTAGCTTACTCATCTGCTTTCAAGAAAGGTCAAGGACTAGTGTAGAAGGAGAGATGTTGATGCAGATAGAGAAGGGTCATGTATACTGGAACACCATGTATTCTCTAATTCAACAGGGTTTCCAAGCTATGGGAACCCACAGAGATCATGGGCTGGATTTTCCACTGTCGGGATTCTCCATTGCGCCGGCAGTGCACCCACGTCCGGGGATTTCCCGACGGAGTGGGGCTGCCCACAATGAGAAATTCCAATGGCTAGCTGGCGGGACGGAGAATTCCAGTGGGACAGAGAATCCCACCCATTCACACTCCAGTGTACCAATTGCATTTCCGAGTTTCCAAATTGTTAGGATACCAGACCAGACCCCAACCTTTGTTAAGGTACTGGATGAAAACCCCAAACAAGTTTTATATTTGTAAAACTGTGTGAGGAAAGGATACCTCACCCCAGAGTGATGACTCTGACCAATAGGAATCTTTTATGTTAAAACAAACTTTAATTTAAACGCAGAATTAACCACAATAACATCAAAGAAATAGCTTTACAATTATCAGTTAAACGGCTCTTAAATAAAAACAGAAACTTGAGCTGACTATCTGCACCTCCAGTTAAGCAACCCAGTGCAGTCCAAATACAACTTATAAATAAAGTTAACAAAACAGATCAGTAAGTAACTTGTAACCTGTGTCAATACTTTTAGAGAGAAGCCCTTTCAAGAATACATCAAGTACACTTTGGTCTTGTCAGACTCAAATCCTATGGCAAACTGCTGTTCAATTTAAAATCTATAGCAGATTGCAAAACCACAGACAGATCTGGCTCCTCCCATTTATTACATCAACAGTATCCCACTAAATTCCATGACCTGCTTAGCTAGGATTAAATACAACCCCTCACAAATTAAGTACACCAGCCCAATGTTACACAGGAAAGAATTAGCAATGCATGGCTCTGCAAAGCATGTGAACCAGATTCTCCCACGAGGAAAGCTCACATGAAGGATGATGCAGTACTGATATCGGGAATGATGTGTAAGTAGGCGCACATTGTTGTGCGATGGAGGCACAGCATATAAATGTGAGGCACCAGGTAGCAACATTTGCATAGGGACCTTGGTGACACACCTGTTTGACAGTGACACAGCTCATCATAATGAGGAGGTATAGTCAAAAATGTATGCGAAATGTGTTGCAATGTATTTACATTGGTGATCAACATAATCATATGGTTAACACCTGTGGCCCGTAATTCTCCTAATATTTCTTAGATTTCCTAACCGTACTTGGTGCTTCTCCAACATCGTCAATGGAGGTGCAGTCAGCCTGCTGGACTGCTACCTGCTGTTGTCTGTGATGACTTCGGTGGACATCTTCTGGAAGGCCAAAGGTTGGAAGGCCCCGGCATGCTTTGGGTGTCTGGCTGTGAGGCAGGTGCACCCGTGTTGGCCTGTGGAGCTGCAGCTGATGGGGCACAGGGAGAGGGAATTGGCTGGACACTGCCAGAGTCACCTGGGTGGATGTCCCCAGAGTGTACACCTGTTGACCCTCCTCTCTATGGGTGCCTAAGGGTCCCTGGTTGACTCCTTGGGGAGAAGGGGCAACTGAAAGTGAGATTGAGGTGCCCTGCCCCCCTCTCATGTAGTCACTGAAGGATGCTGCCAAGGGCTACAGCAAGGAAGCACTGCTCCTGCAGAAGTGCAGGACCAATGCCCTGGACCAAGGTCTCTACAGTGGTCGCAAACCTGCCAGTGTTGATCTCAGTGTGTTTGCACATCTCCTCCAATCTGAGGAGTGCAGCTGACATCACTTCCTGATATCCCCTTGACTGTTGCTGCAGCTCTCGGAACTGATTTTGGATTGAGTATTGAGGTGTATCAACCGACTTGGACTCGGCAAAATTGTGAGCTTCAGCGGTCCTCTGAGTACTGGTGACTTCTAAAGTCCCTGCCTCAGTCTGCTATGGACCAGATTATGTGCTGTGTTCACCAGATTATGACCACAAGCCTGCTCTAGATCAAGGTTTGCCCGGGTTGTATGTATCTGCGCTGGTGGAGGGTGGGGTGAGTGCTGTGAATGATCTTCAAGGCTGCTTATTTCAATGTCCTCATCTGAGGCGTCCTTGGACCTGAAGCTAAGGGGCGGGCTTGTGGATCTCCTTGGACACTTTCCAGATGTATCTATGAATGGGAATAGAGAAAATTAGTGCATGGCAGTGGATTTAAAAAGATGAAAAAGCACTCACAGTGTCATTGCCTGTGGGATGAGCTGGTGCACGATTCTCACTTGGGTGTGTGCCGCTCATTTCACCACTGCCACAGGCACACTCCATGTTGCCGCCAGCTAGTGCAATGGCACACTCCTCAGAGAAAGTGAGGATCTTGATGTCAGGCACTCCACCTCCAGTCTGGGACCTCTCCTTGTTGTTGTGTGTGAGCTTGTCCTGCATAAAGATAGATGGAGAGAGCATGAGCAGGACGCATGTCAAGGCAGATGCTAAGTATGCCTGGCATGTGTGTGCGGTGAGTGGAGCCATGGAAAGGGCGAGGGCGCAAACTCGGGAGGAGATGAGGCTTTTGGAGCTGCGATGGTGTGTGTAAGACTGAACAGTGATGTCCCTTGAGGTGGCAGTGAGTGCAATGAATGTGAATGTGTGATGGGCTGGTGAGTGTAATGTTCTTTGATTGGGCTGATGTTAAATCTTGATATTGTAGTGTGAACAAAGAACATTAGACTTTGTTTCATAAACAAAGTTATTTATTACTAACACTACACTAGCGAATTACTAAAATGTCTAAGATTAATACAGTTGGAAATAATGGCCTAACACTAAGATACTACAGAGCTACTCTAAATGTGACTGCTACAAACTCCTTACTAACAACTTCTCCTGGAACACATGGTGTGTCCAGGTCACGTGTCTGCGTACTCACACCACCTGGTGGTCGGATGCTGGAACTACAACAGCGAGACATATATTACAGATATTATTATTTACATACAGATGATAATACAGATGACAATCTACTTATCATCACATCCCCTTTCTTTGGAAATGTTTTTTTCTTTTTAGATACATTTGTAGCTTCAAAGTATTTACATTTTTACGAACAGTGTTGATATAACCTTGTATACATTCAAATATTCAGGGTGATGATGTTCATAAACTAAATCTATCAGGTTACCTTCAAACCCTGGTGGACTGTCGCAGTGCTTGAGGTGAAGACGAGGTAATCTGGTTATTTTCCGGTAAGCCACCTTGCTCATTGGTTGCTTCAATGTTCGGCATTTCTACAGCGTGTGCGTAGTCTCAGGCCTGCGAGGAGGAGCAACCCCATCATCTAGTCTTGATTGATTTGCCTTGAGCTTTAGCAACGCTCTGAGATTGCGTCTCAATATTGAGCCTTGATCCGTGAGAACGACAAAGAAATTGGGACCTGCCTGTCTTATGTATGACTTTGGCAGTCATGGACCATCCTTGTGGTGTCTCAACCCTGACGGTATCATCTGACGGTATCACCCAATATCCTGCTGGAGAGGTTGTAGTAGTTTGATTCTGCTTTTGAGCAGCGATTTTCCACATTATGGGCATATTACGGATTTTTTCAGGAATGCTGGGAAGTGTTGTCCGCAGCTTCCTACCCATTAGCAGTTGAGCTGAAGCTAATCCACTACTCAGTGGTGTGGTATGGTATGCCAACAGGGCTAGATACGAGTCAATGTGTGAAGCAATGGCGTTCTTGAGCAGAGTCTTAGCGATGTGGATCTCTTTTTCTGCTTGCCTATTGGATTGAGAGTAGAGCGGACTGGAGGTGACGTGCTTGAAATCATATCTCTTCGCGAAATCCTGCCACTCCCAACTGTCAAAGTAGGGATTGTTGTCACTCATGACAATTTGCGGTATGCCATGACGATTTTTATACTTTATTGATTTTATATATTTTTTATTTATATACGTGCAAAACCTTCTTTTGCACATCAGATCACGCTGGCACTGCTGGAATTCGGTAGTTTCATTACCTCGGGTAGTTGGAGTAGTAATCAATTAGCAGTATGTATTCAGTGCCATTCAGGTAAAAAAGATCAACTTACTTTTAGTCAAGGGTTGCTTGCGTTGAAGATTCTGATATCTTTGGCATGTTTCACAGTGTTCCACTGTTCGTTGAATGTCCTGATTGATCTCTGGTCAATAAGCTGATTCTCTGGCCCACCTCTTGCACTTCTCACTCCCCAAGTGCCCTTCGTGAACCTGCACAAGGATCATGTGATTGTGGAATAACTATTCTGTTTTTCCTGAGCACAAAGCCATTGTAATAGCTCAGTTCATGCCTGACATTCCAGAACTTGGAGCATGAGTCTGCAGGACATCCCTGTCTCATATGCTGGACTACCTTCTGCAAGGTTTCATCTTTCTCTCTCAGCCTTTATCAATTTGGACTTGCTGTCCGATACAGGTAGGGTTTCCATCACCAGATTGAGCTGTTCCTGTAATATTTCTGAGATGTCTGTGCACTCCTTATTGTCGGTTGCTCCGGACAGAGCATCCGCAATCACTATGTATTTGCCCGGCAAATACATTAGCTTGAAGTCGTACCTCTGTCGCTTCATGATTAGACTCTGGATTCGAGGTGACATCTCACTTAGGTTCTTTCGAATAATGGCCACTAGTGGTCTATGATCGGTCTCCACAGTGAACGTTGGCAGGCCGTAAACGTAATTGTGGAATTTTTCAATTCCCACCACTAGTCCAAGACATTCTTTTTCGATTTGGGCATAGCATTTCTTGGTTTCTGTCAATGCCCTGGATGCGTATGCTACCAGTTGCCATGTCTCCTCAGCTTTTTCTTGTAGCAAAACTGCTCCCAGCCCATTCTGGCTAGCATCAGTCGATATCTGTGTGTTCTTTGGTCAAAACATTTTTCAGGTTAGACCACTGTCTCATGACTGTCAGTCCATTCAAAAGGAACATCCTTCCTTATTAAATTCCTGAGGTGTACTGTTTTTGAGGCTAAGTTGGAGATTAATTTTCCCACAAAATTCACTATTCCAAGCATACGTAGTACCGCTTTCTTGTCACGTGGATGAGACATGCTGATAATGGCTTTTAGCTTCTCAGGGTCCGGCTGTACTCCTTCTGCTGATAATTTGTCTCCTAAAAAAGTAATCTCTTTGATCCCGAACTGACACTTGTTTTTGTTGAGCTTGAGCCCGTACTGCTCAATTCTGTGCATGACTTGTTGTAGTCTTTCGTTATGCTCTACCATGTTTGATGCCCAGATGACTATGTCATCGACATAAACGCGAACTCCAGGAAGGTTTTCCACGATCTGTGGAGGCCTCAGTGGAGTATAGAAAGTGCAGGGGGGAAATTTAAGAAAGCAATTAGTAGAAGAAAGAGAGGCATGAAAAACCACTCACGGGTAAGATTAGGGAGAATCCCAAGATATTCTTTAAGCATATTAAAGGGAAGAGGATAACCATGGAAAGAGGAGGGTCTGGAATTCTTTAACTTGAAGCAGGTTTTTAGGAGCCAAGTGAGATGAAAACTCATTTTAATAGATCCATAGAATCTATACTGTGCAGGAGGCCATTCAGCCCATCAAGTCTGCACCGACTCTCCAAAAGAGCACTTTACCTTGGTCCACTCCCCCACACTATCACCGCAACCCCATGCATTGATCATGGCACTAAGGGGGCAATTTAGCATGGTAAATCCACTTAACCTGCACATCTTTGGAGTGTGGGAGGAATCCGGAGGCACCCAGAGGAAATCCATGCAGACAGGGGAGAACGTGCAAACTCCACACAGTCACACAAAGCCAGAATCGAACCTGGGTCCCTGGTGCTGTGAGGCAGCAGTACTAACCACTGTGCCACCATGTAATCTAGTAACAGATGTTTCAGAACTGTTCAAGAAATGACCTAATTATTTACAAGTTGCCTTCTATCATTCCCAGAAATGCATATTTTTCTCCAGTTTTAAAAACTGTATCGTTTTATTTGTAGCAAATAATGATAAACATGATGTGTTTCTAGATGTTAAAGATAACTCTGGCTTATAAAAAATATTGTTAAGTCTAGATTTTAATCAGTTCTGTTAAGTAGCTGCAAGCATAGGTTAATCATTTATTTTCTTAACTTCTGCATTTTCTACTGTAGGTGTAAACTATTGTTGGTATATTTCAGCTAAAATGTTTGGAATGGCTACAGCTGGCAACAACTATTGATTTAGTTTGTCTCTTTTGGTCATTTTCAAGTGAATAACTAACTCCTTGGAACTACCAAACAACATTCATTGCCCTTAATTGTTAGCATAAAAGATCCATAATAACAGTTAAAAAATATAGTTTGAAGGCATTATCGTGCCATATCAGAATGGCAGCCTTGGTTTAAGATTCACGTGAGGCTTAAAGTATTACATAATACGAACAGCAGCCCCCCAAATCTCACAAACTAGTAAAGAAAATCATCAACATGATGTAGTACAATTTCATTAGAAATAGTGAATAGTGCGAATCTTTCCCCAGGTGTGCAAACTGTGCAACAAACTCAAAGCACACGTCCTGATACTAACATTAGTTGGACTACGCAAAAAAAAAAATCTAGAGTGCAGACCATGATTGCAAATCAGCTAGTCATGTATTCATGTATTTCAAGTCTCAGATGCATTGGCTCTACATTGCATCAGTATGCAAAAGAACAACATCTTGTGAAAGCAGGATATTCCAATATCCATAACAGGAAACACTAATAATGACTGTGAGGTCACTAAAGTGCACCTTTTACTAACCGACAATGGTTACAGTGAAACACGTGGACAAGGGCAGCTGAGCTCCTGACCGACAAATAATGAGGAGATGGGAGGTTGAACAAAAATTGAGCAGAGGAAGAGATAAAAATACTGACATTTAAAACATGAAAACCTATTAAATGAAATGGCACTAATCCACGTACTTTACCCACAAGAGAAATCTCATTAACCACTGCATATGAGCAGCAAGAAATTATTCATACAAGAAATCCGACTCAAGGGGCACTTGGAAAAATAGCACGAGATGTTCAAAATCGTTTTGATGTCACAAGCATAGATTCCTTAGTTTAGATTTTCATAGATTTGATTTGACTTCAATCATAGGTGAGACTCAATCTGCAGTCATGAGAATGTTAAGTATGGGAGTTCTCTTTCAGCTTGTTGCTTCAATTGTCCAGGGAACTGTAATCATCTGTCCTGATTGCACGATGCACAACAGAATACTAAATCTTCCGTTCAAGGTTGGAGCCCCTATTTTCGACCCTGAGCAGTCAGAAAATACATACTTACCTTCCTCTGATCTTTTAGGCAATCTTTCAATGACGAATCCTGCAGAAATAATTTGGTGCAGAAAACCTCAGAGGGAACACTGAAGAGATTTCAGAAATCACACCCCTTTTTTACGGCACTAGCTGCCGTTTACTGGTAAGTCGAGTTTAAATGTTCAAAGCTTCTTTGAAAAGCTATGGAGAGAAGGTAAGGGGATAGGGTGGGTAAGACATGTGAGTAAGATGGTAGGGTGGGTAAGTGGGTAAGGGTCGCTAAGGGTGTAAGGTGGGTGAGGAGGTAGGATGGTTAAAGTAAGCGGGTAAGGTGGTCAGATTGGTGCAGAAGGAGTTTGGATGATGGGTTAACAATGAGGTATTAGGCAAGGCTTCAATCTGTCTAACATTTCCTGGATAGGTATGCAGGTACCCAAGGCAAAACCGTCCAAAGTCTCTGGCTCTTACTCAGTGTTGGAGACTTTTTGGAGGGTCCCAGGGAGCAGTGTAATTGCCATTTGAAGTTTGAATTCCCAGGCAATTCCTACAGAGTCACTGCATTAGGACTTCCGAGGATCTCGTAGCATATCTTCGGCCCTTCGAGCCTGCTCCGCGATTCATTATGATCATGGCTGATCATCAAATTCAATACCCTGATCCCGCCTTCCCCCCACATCCCTTAATCCCGTTTGCCGCAAGAGCTATATCTAATTCCTTCTTGAAATTCCAGCCTGAGTTAATGTTTCAGGTCAAATAGGGCAAAAAAGATTCTGATTTCTCAACAATGCAAAATAAAGTTAATCAGTTAACTGATATTTTGTTACAAATGAGTTAGGGTACATTCCAAATGACTTGAGAAATTCATTATTCGTTGAGTTACCTAAGAACCTAAAGCAATGGATTGCAATCATTTTTGAATTTTAACCTTAAGAAGTCCCATTAGTCTCGAAAATCACAACAGAAAGAAATAATAACACATTTGAAACAGAAATTGGTGAAATATTGTCTGGATTTGTCTGCATCAAGAGCAGGAATATTTTCCTAAGAACAATCTTCAATAAATATATTTAGAAATAAAGTCAATTTAAATATGCTTCACAGACTATGAAAAAGTGTTTGATCTTGTTTATCATCAAAAGCCAATACTGTAGATATGATGCTGAAATGTGACATTGACAGTAAAGGCGTGAGATGTATCCAAAGCCTATATTGGGACAAAACAGTGAGGATCAGGCTAATCAGATAGACAATCAGATATGTTTCAAGTAAAGAGAGGAATATGACAAGGCTATGTACTTTCACTAAAATTATTCTATCAGTGCACAGAACAAATATTCAGAGAGTCAGATGTACATCCAAGGATATAAATTGGAACCAAGAACAAAATAAACTGACGATACAGTGGTGTACTTGCAGAATCATAGAGGGCCCTACATAATATTGTAAATCAATTAATACCTAGAAATTTAGAATATAATTTGTCTATTAACACCAAAAAGATAAAATCAATGGTGGAAAGAATACATTAGAAGAAACTAGAGTGAAGATTGATGTGAAGTGAATGGTGTAACACTGGAACAAGTAGATAAGAATGTCTATGTAGGATAAATGATAACAGGAGATGGTAGATGGGATGCTGAAGTCAAAAAAGGATAGCGATAACCTGGATACCTCAGAAACCTGGACTATAAATAAAGATCTGTGGAAGAAAATAGGGGCCTTTGAAGTGTGAATGCTAAGCTGTCTGCTTAAAATTCCATACAAGACCACAAGGCCAATCAAGAGGTTCTTGAAATTGAAAGAGCAAAAAAAAGAAAAGAAAATGTCAATATTTTGATCAGAACTGAGGATCTCCAGAGAACTCATCTTGAGAGCAGAAAAGAAAATATCAGTATTTTGGCCATTTGATCACAGCTGAGAAGCTATAGCAATCTCTTCTGGAGAACAGCAGAAAGGGGGGTCGACCTAAGTGTGGTTTGATGACAGATATCACAGGACGGTTGCAGATGAGCTACAGTCGATGTGAGAGGTTGGTAGAAGACTGACAATCATAGCATACCATGACATCAGGGGCGCGATTCACCGGTTTTGGGTGCGTTTGGCGGGGTATTTCTTGGTGGCTGCAAAGCAAGATTAACACCGCTATTCAATGGCATTCAGTCATTTTTCTGGGCCTTGGGGAGTTTCTCCCCGTTGAGGCCACACTTAAAAAGTTTTCCTGGGGACTTCCGGTGACGGCGGGAGGCGGCCGCACAATGGAGGACTCCCGTTTGGGAACGGCATTTTTGGGGCTTTAAGCCCGGTCCCAGGGTCCACGGAGGCGCCAGAAGCTGGGAGAAGGCATGGAGGAGGCACAGTGAAGGCACAGAAAAAAAAGAAAAATGTCGAGGGTGAGCAAAAAAACGGCCGTTAAAAAAACAGCTTAAGGTCCGTCGGGGAGTGGAAAGGTCACCGTGGGGTCACCAAGGAAAAGGGAGGCTGGAGCACCAGGGGAGGCCGCATTGCTTACGGCTGAAGAAATAACTAAGGTGATGGCGGCGGAATTCGAAAAGCAGTTGGCGCAGATTGCGAAATGCATGGAGACGGTGAGGAAGGAGATGAGGATGGTTTTGAGTGTGCTGGTGGAGGAGGCGGTTTCCCCTGTGAGGACGGAGGTGGCGAGTGCAGTGGCGGAGGTGCGAGCGCAAGGGGAGGCGCTGAAGGAAGTGGAGGAGACGTTATTGCAGCACGGTGATCAACTTGCCTTGATGGGGAAGGAGATGCGGAAGATGATGGGCACTAACAAGGATCTGCGAGGAAAAATGGAAGGCCTGGAAAACAGATCCAGGTGACAGAATTTGAGGATTGTGGGGCTGCCCGAAGGAGTTGACGGACCGAAGCCAACTGAGTATTTTGCTGCGATGCTGGCAAAACTATTGGGGGAGGGGGAGGATCCCTCCCGATATGAACTGGATCGGGCTCATCGGTCGTGGAGGCCTGTACCAAAGGCGAGTGAGCTGTCAAGGGCAGTGACTCTGTGCTTCCGTAGGTACAGTGTGAAGGAGAAGGTCCTGAGCTGGGCCAAGCAGAAGCGGATTGTGCAGTGGGCTGGAGCTGGTATACGTGTATACCAGGACTTTACGGTGGAGCTGGAAAGGAGGCGGGCTGCCTTCAACCGGGTGAAGAGGGCACTGTACATTAGCAAGGTGCGGTGCGGCATTGTATATCCAGCGAAGCTGAGGGTGACTTACAAGCTCAGGGACTTTTATTTTGGAACGGCGGAAGCAGCGGAGGAGTTTGCGAAAGCAGAAGGACTGTGGCAGAACTGACAAATTGAGGAATGGCCATGTGCCGATGTAACCTCATCACTGTATTTTCTTCTTTTTTGTATCACTGCGCGTGGGTGTAGAGGCTAAAGGAGCCAATGTTGTATATATTTGGACAAGGGAAGGGATGGGACTTTCACTCGAAATGAGGGCTCTTTGGGGTGTAGGTGGATATGCGGGGTTGGTGTGCTAAAAGGGGATCTTTGGGCTTTGCGAGGGCCGGGCAAGGGGGAAAGGGACCCGGGCGGGGGCCTCCACGCTGGCCGGTTTAAGCCGGCCAGTGAACGGGAGTGAGGTGAGGGGAGGGGCTGCGGCCATCGGAGTCTGGCAGAACAGGGTCCGAGTGGTCTAGCCGGGGTGGAAAGTTGGGGGGAAGGAACCGAGGTTGGGAGGAGGAGTTTTACAAGAGGCAGTGGACGGGAGGAGCTGGAGACTTGGGGTGGGGGGTGGGGGGGCTGTGTAAGATTAAGGGTGACTATGGGCAATCCCTGATTCCTTTTTGTCATTTGTTTATGTAAACATGCGGGTTGAGGTTTGGGGGGGTCGGTGGGTAGATGGGACCGTTGTTATTATGGGGATTGACATATCTTGCTGACTATTGTTTCTTGTTGATGGATGGAAATGTGGGAGAAAATGTGAAAAAGGAGGCAAATAAAAAAATTATTTATAAAAAAAAAAAAAGTTTTCCTGTACTGAGGAGCTGGGTTCACTAGCAGGACGAGCTTCTCACAGATTGGGTAGCCATTTTGAAAGGCTGCCCCGATTTCTACATTCCCCCCCCTTTCAGGACCCCCCACCCCATATCCCCTCAACCAGTCCCCTCAAACCCCTCTCATCCCCCCTTTCATGGACATGGCCCCCAGGCCTTGACCCTGCAAGGTGCCTGTGGTAATGCCAGGGTGCCAGGCTGGCAGTGTCAACATGCCTGGGTGCCGGGGAAGTGCTAGGGTACTACCCTGACCTGTCCCTGACCATCAGGGGGGCTCTAATAGCCAGCAAGACCTCCGAGGTGCCATTAAGCCTGGTCCACAATTGTGGAAACCAGTGCTAAATGGCGGTAGGTTGAGGCTTCGCAGGCGCAGCTTGACTCCTGGGCGCCAAGTGAATATGGCGTCGGGACATTTAAATTAGCCTAATGGTTTATTTAAATATCTTTATCTAGGTGTGATCCAGATCACACCGGGTGCCATGAGTCGGGTGACTAGGGCAAGATTTTGCACCCATCACAGAGCCTGATTTGGGGCTTGTGCTAATATGCCTATGGGCTATATCATAGTTGGATGGTGTGCGACCCCCAGCAGGTGGTGGTACAGGCACACCATGCTGTCTCCAGACCAGGGTCAGGTGACCTGGGACCCGGATATAAAGAGAGACGCATCGTCCATCTCCAGAAGATGATTAAGAGGGTAATAAGACGCATGTAATTGGTCAGTGATAGGTGTAAGTTCCAGAGGAGTAGCAAGACTCCAGGATAACGTGCTCTGTATCAGATTGCCATCCTACCACACGAGACACAATAAAAGGATCCTGGTTTGGACACATCGAAGTGTTTGGTGAGTTACTTCATAAAGTACAAGGGACCAAACACAACAGGGCTCTCCTGCGATTCACCCTTTGTGCCCAGCTGGGAAACCCACGCTCCAAATCTCCTGGTCAGAGAAGCTACAAGTGGGGCACAGGAAGAGTTAGCTTACTCACCACAGGAGGTAATTGTGCAGTATATTCATCGTAGGATTGTGGTGGTAGGCCTTGGAGGCTGTGTTCTTTCCAAGGAGGGAAACATCAGAGGATGAGTGTTCCTTGACTATTTTGCCTCAATGATGTAGCACTGTCAATTCTGGTTTTATCATTTAAGTACAGAGCACTCTCTTTTGATCAGGATGGTTTACAGATTGGGAGTGGGTTTTCAAGTTTACTGCAGTTCTGTGTTGCTCTTAAATGAGCTATTTGTTTTGGAATACTTTCTGTACTCAGGTATTTTTCGCAATTGCTTCCCAATTAGGAGCAAAAAGGCAAAGAATCTCCCATTTCACCAAATAAAGCTGCAATTTTGTCAGTTCATTGTGTCCTAGGACAAAATAATTAGCTGGTGATGCATATGAAATGGCATGACAATGCAATATTCTTGTGGCAGTCAAGTAAAGGTGGAATGCTGGCTGACAGCAGGGGGCTGGGGTAGCTGTACAATTCTTTTTTAGGAAAATCAGAGGACAAATTAAATATTTGATATTCTTGCTGATTAAAGTTTAACACGCCTCTAACTTCTATAAACTTGAGGGAATTCAAAACACTCCTGCCCTACCCTTATTTGTACCAAGTCCTATTAACCTATCACCTCTGTGCTTGCTGTCTTACATTGGTTCTTGATCAAGTAATTATTTGATTTTAAAAGTTCTCATCCTTGTTTACAAATCTGACAAGGCCTGGACCCTCCATGTTTCGGTCATCTCTGCCAACCCCATAACCTTCCCAGATAGCTGTCATCCTCAATCTCTGGCCTCTTGAGCATCTCCGATTTTAACTGCTCCAACATTTGTGGTCATGTCATCAAATTCCTAACTCTACCTCTTGTCCTTTAAGATGCTCCTCAAAACATACCTCTTTTACCAATCTGGTAAAATCAAAATGGAGGACAGACTCATGGTCTAAAGTTGTTGAACTCAATGTTAAGTCCAGGAAGCTGTGAAGGAAGATGAGGTACTGTTCCTCCAGTTTGAGTTGGGCTTCAGTGGAACATTGTAGCAGACTGAGAACAGAAATATGAACTTGAGAGCAAGATGGTGAATTGAAACGTCAAGCGACAGGAAGACCTAGGTCATGCTTGCGGATTGAGTGAAGGTGTTCTACAAAGTGGTCACCCAGTCTGAGAATCATCTCCTCATTGTCGAGGAGACTGCATTTTGAGTGCTGAATGGAGTAGACCTGGAAGTTTGGGGCCTTGGACAGTGAGGAATAAGGTGGTAAAGAGGTTGGTTACATCTCCTGTGATTGCATGGGACAGTGCCGTGGGAAGGGGATGAGGTGTTAGGGTGATAGAGGAGTGGACCAGGGTGTCATGGAGGGAATGGACCTAACAGAATGCTAACAGGGTAGATGAGCGAAGATGTGGTGATAGCATAATGCTGGAAATGGTGGATGATGATCCTTTGAATACAGAAACGTGTGGTGGAAAGTGAGGACAAGTGGAACCCCATAATGGTTCTGAGAGGGAGGGGAAGGGATGAGGGTAGAAGTGCAGGAAATGGATCAGACAAGGTTTATCTATATAAATACAAATTGTTGTTATTAGTAGGTTATTTTGTCACTATAATTCTGGGACACAAGATTCTCATGGTGAGAAAAGCACTAATTGGCCAAACTCTCAGATCTGCAATCTGATGTTTTTTCTCTTGATGTCTGGGTGCAAAAGAAAGAGACAACTGAGTGAGTGCACGTGCACAAGAAGAGGTTATAATTACAATATTAAGGATGGCAAAAGGAAAGCATCGCACAAGAATTTTCTTTAAAACTCCTTTTACTCACCCATTGATGCACCCGTTTCTGGTCTATTTAATGAACTAATGATCACAAAGCCAAAGCCTTCACTTTCTTTGCGATGTATAACAACGTCATTTGCCTGCATACCATGACTGACCAAGCTCTCTGCAGGTGATGAACCGCTTGGAGGGGCTTGTGCGTTATTAGGACATACAGCAAAATCACTTCTTGGAGAACTGTGTTGTGTAGACACTGACCCTGGACTTCGGCCATTCTCAGAACATGGTCCACCTGTAAAACAAAACATACACTTTACATTCAAGTCTTCAATGATTGGAAAGAGAAGGCCAATTTTAAAAATACAAACTATGTATAGATAGAACAGTATTATTAACTCCATAATGATTCCAGTGGGGATACCACACTTGAAGGGGTACCTATGAGGTACTTTGCCCCAACATTGGATTTGGTCAGTTACAGGCTGGAGGTTTCCACTACTGTCTGTGATGGGCGGGTTCAGTGACGAGAGTGGAAAATATCACGAGAAGGCCAAAGCTGCGTTTCGTAACAACCTGAAAGTATGACACAATTGTCCCCCTCCCCCACCCCCCCCAATCAGCAATGTGCTGCTTTTTCCGACATTCAACGTTGGGAATCTCATTATAATAAATTTGTTTATAATTATCAGGCCCATAGGCCAGGAACATCTCCCCACATCAAAAAATTCATCCACAGTGGTGGGATTTCAGAATGGTCTGAAGTGTGACTGGTCTCCGAAGGCATGCATCTGATGAACAGTACTCCCACAGGAGCTTGGAGGTGAGTGCAGTGCTCAGGGGGAGCCTTGTGCCCAGGTAGTGCCAACTTGATGCCAGGGTAGTGCCGGGGTGCCAGCCTGATATCAGGTGGTGCCACCTTGATGCCAGGGTCATGCCTGGGGAGTGCTAGCTTGATGCCAGGGGAATCCCAGGGGGCGCACCTGGATGAACTAGTTTGCTAGCTGTGCACTGGAGAAGCCTTTAAAAATGGAACCTAGATCGTCGAGTATTTGAGTTGATGTCGGGTTGGGAAAATCAGAGGCTGCCCCGCCTGCAGTAAGCTGTGGTACCTGCGACTAAGTTTTTTTTCAAAGTCCCATACTATATGGAGGAGAAAGTGCCATTTCAGTGAGTGGCTTCAACTCCAATTTTCCCGCCCAACATTGGCCTTTGCTGATATTGGAGAAAATCCCAGCCACAGCGGCTGCTTTGCTCCACATAGCGACACCATTATTCATGGCTAGAATGGAAATGATTGTGTAACTCCCCTGTTAATTGTAACTGGAAATCACATTTCTATGAAGGACAGGGCCTGATTTTACACGCATGGATGAGGATTTTCAGGCCCGGCCTGCTGCCGGTTTCTTCTGGCCCTGCTGAAAGTCAATGGACCTTTGATGGGCCCGCTGCATCCCCATGGCAGGGCTGGACATTTCCAGCCATAGTCTGAACATAACTATCCTCCACTCACTATATTTGATTCTCAACAGCTACAATAGTGAACATTTCTGATGGCAATGGACATGTGGATAAACTACCTCGAGACACTCCTGCAGATTTGGGCATACACCATCTGGTACACACTAAGAGAGTAATCCTCCATATTCCCATCTGAGTAGTCATCTATATTATCAAAAGTTTTGTCTTCAGGTGAAACCCATGTTAGATTCCATTGGCTGGAGAAATAATCAATTTGTAATATGTAGCTATCCTCCACTCACTGCATTTTTCCAGAGAAATCACTGTCCTTTTATTGCAAGATGTTGCTGCAGGCTTGCTAAAGTTTGTCAAGACGCTTTTTGAACGGAGCTTGTAAATACACTTTGCTTTTGTGTTTTCTCTTTGTTTGCCCAACTCCAGCTCATTTGCTGATTATGATGTTCATTGACACGCCAATATTGTGATGGTATTACATCAAAATAAAGTTAGGTAATTTCCTGTGATAGAAACTGTTTTTTGACCCATACATACCAGGAAAGAAATAAACCAATACCACAGTATGTTAGGTATGGATAAAATGTTTTTTTTGTTAAAATTTGTTCCCTTTAAAAATGGGATTGGGGGATCAACATGAATATTATTTGGTCAAATGGCATATATTTAAATAGTTATTTGATCTGAAATATGCTCATATCTACAGAACTTTTAATTGCCTTTTTTTGATATTAAACAGATTGATTGTGCCTCTTGCTTGCTTATTGTATAATTTTTCCTCCATTGCCTGGTATCCAAGGAGTGTTAGTAAAATGTAAGTGCTACAGTCTTAACTAATAGATCACAGATTAGAAAGTAAGGAACTAGAATGCAAATGCAAAGTTGGCAAGTGAATTGAAAAGTTGGTGGTGCAATGGCACTGTAAGTTGAGGCATTGAGTATTGGTGCTGCAGTAAGATACATCTTTTCTTCCACAATTTTTACATGGTGATGTTTTGATCTCCAAGCTATTTGAGGAAGGTAAATCACAAGGGTGACAGCCTAAGAGCCTGTCCCTTCAGTTGGGAAATGGTACATGGTACATGTAGATTGTGAAGACCTCAAAATTAAGAGAATTGGAAAGCAAATTGTGATTTGGGTCCTTTCATCGTTAACTTTTCTCATCCCTACCAGTCCAATTTATAGTTTACTGGAATTAATATTAATGACTCCTCAGATTGCAAGTTCAGGCTTTTAACATTTGAGAGCTGTGATAATTTCTTGGCTTTACTTTTGAACTTAATCGTCACTAAATCCATGAACTTACACATCATCTCTGATGAGAGGTCAAATTGACCTGAACCGAAGTGTAATCAGATTAGATTGCAATACAAATCAAGTACTTCATCCGTAGACTCTTCACAAACTACAGATTGTAGGCACTTATCATTAACTAAAGCAAAATAATGCGAATGGTGGAAACCTTAAATAAAAACAAAAATTGCTGGAAATACTCAGCAGACTAGGCAGCATCTGTGGAGAAAAAAAAGTTAATTCTTCAAGTCAATGATCTTTATCTGAACTGGAAGATCCTTGCAATAAAGAGCTTGTATGAAAATATCAAGCATGGGAAAAGTGGGTGGAGAGGCAGGGGAAAAGACATGTAGGAATGTCTTTGAGAACGTTAATTAATTAGAGGCCTGACTTCCGCTACTCTGTAGGCAAGAAGTCCTGCTTCTGAGAACTGCTGACCAATCTGATTGTCTGGCAGCTCTGTAGATCCAGCATTGTGAAAAGCTGCAGTGGACAGGACTCCTCAGATATTGAAGTAGACCATGCCCAAAGTCCGGTAAGTCCAGGACTCGGTAAATTTGGGGATTTCAGGGTTGGAAACAGAGGTGAGGCCCAGGATTTGGGCAGGAAGGATGGGGGTTGTTGGTGGAGAGGGCAGAGATGGAGGGAGCACCCACAGGGATCACACCATTTTGGGATGGGGGCAACCGATATTGAAAGGGGCTGTTGATGGAGGTGTCCCTCCTTCCCACCCAAGGCTTGAGCAGAATCACTTTTTGGGCTTCTTCCTGCCCCTGAACTCCTCCCATCAGCTTAAAATTGACTGTGTGTGGGAAATGGGCCTGACGTAGGCTGCATTGTCCTGGACGGTGTTGAGTTTCTTGAGTGTTGTTGGAGCTGCACTCACCCAGGCAAGTGGAGTGTATTCCATCACACTCCTGACTTGTGTCTTACAGATGGTGGACAGGTTTTGGGAGTCAAGATGTGAGTTACTCATCACCGGATTCCTAGCCTCTGACCTGCTGTTGTAGCCACTGTATTAATATGGCTATTCCAATTCAGTTTCTGGTCAATGATAACCCCCAAGATGTTGATAGTGGGGCATTCAGCGATGGTAATGCCATTGAAAGTCAAGGCCAGTACTTAGATTCTCTCTTAATGAAGCCAAAAGAGAAAATGCTGGAAAATCTCAGCAGGTCTGGCAGCATCTGTAGAGAGAGAAAAGAGCAAACGTTTCGAGTCCAGATGACCCTTTGTCAAAGCTGATTCTTTCTTGTTGGAGATGGCCATTGCCTGGCACTTGTGTGGCGCGAACGTTACTTGAATATTGTCCAGGTCTTGCTGAATTTGGGCATGGCCTACTTCAGTGTCTGCGGATTCGCAAATGGTGCTGAACATTGTGCGGTCAACATAATGCCATAATCATATTGTTGTCCCTTCACTGTTGCTGGGTCAAAATCTTGGAACTCCCTTCCTAACAGCACCGTGGGTGGACCTGGACCACGTGGACTGCAGAGGTTCGAGCAGGTGGCCTGTCAGCATCTTCTCAAGGGCAATTAGGGATGGGCATTAAATGCTGGCCTAGTTAGCGATGCTCACATCCTGTGAAAAATAAAATTTCTATATAGTACTTTTTTTTGGCAATATAGATAGATAGTTTTTCAAATGGCCCTCGCACTGTGATATGGGATGGGGTCAGTGTTGGGCCAAAGAGGCACAGTGGGGTTATACTCCAGTACACTTCTGCAGGTGCAACATTGCTGTGAAATTTCAGCTGTCAGGCATTTAAAATCAGAGTTTGGTGCAATCTAATTAGTTCTTCTTAATTTACCTATTCTTTTCTCATACCATTTTCAAACTCGAGACCTTCAGAATTGTTCATTTAGGTCACTCAGCATAAAAGGATTCTGCTCATGTTGCTCCATTGCTTGACATTGCAACTCGCACCAGAATTTGGTAAAAGAACCAAGGAGAAATTAAAAGTTTTTTTTAATGCAGGAAGAATTGATGGTCCTGAAAACGCTGTCTAAAAGAATGGGGATAATTGATTTGATAGGAACTTTCAAAAAGGAATTGGATGTATACTTGAAATAAAAAATGGAGGACTATGGACAAAGAACAGGGGAGTGGGCCTAATGGTGTAACTCATTCAAAGAGCTGGCGCAGGTGAAATGGACCAAATGGCCTCTTGTGATATAAGGTTCAATGAAACAGCAAAGTATGTCGATGATGGCAGGTGAGATTGAACATTATTCAAAACTGGGATTTATTCTATAAAATTCTGATTTGGGAAGCTCATGTACTATGCCCAACACACTAGGTTTCCTTTCTTTTAAAACTTTTATCCAGACCATACCTTGACACAAAACCTTCCTTCGTACAGTCAGGCTGACATGGCCATTTCGGGCTGCGTTATGCATCAGATCTATCACATAACGGTGAGTTTTTCCAGTAACTAATATTCCATCCACATAAACTAACTCATCCCCAGGGCGAAGGCGGCCATCTCTGTCAGCAGCACCCATTGTAATTATTGCTCCGATAAGAATCTTCAATATTCAAAATAAAGAATATCAATTTAGTAAGAGAAATAAGGTTTTCTACACAGTATCACATTCATTCAAGTTATAGACATGAATTACAATGTTTCACTTTTGCCACTGTCAATGCACATTTAACATCTTTGTTATTTACTTGAACAACACTTGATATATTTTTAGGTTTCTTTGACGTTCTTTCAGACATAAGTGCACAACATAACATTGGCCTCAATTCAAACTGACCAATAAGCTTGTAAGATACAATACGGGCACGATCTACCGGCCGTGTTGCCCTCAAGCAAGCGCACGGTGTGACCATTAGATGCCGGGAGAGGCCTCCCGCGAGCCTCGAGGCAGCCTTTATGCCTCGCGAGATCTACCCAGATCTTGCGAGGCATCGGAATCAGAATCCCGTCCAAAATGGACGTGACCAAATGGCTTGCGCCTAAGTAGGGTTTAAACCTACTTAGGTGAGCTTACGCGGCATCTACCGGCCTCCCGGGATCTACCAGCCTCCCCAGGGTGGTCTCAGCTATACGCCGTTCAGTACTGGTCCACACAAACATGGACCAGGTGGAACGGCACTCAGGGGGTCTCCCAGGCCGTTGGAGGCCCCTGGGAGGTCAGATTTAGTGCAGGTTGGCTCCCTGGTCCTCCCCTTGAATGTGAGCACCGTAACACTGCCACATTGGCACTATCAAGGTGCCCGGGTAGCACTGCCAAGCTGGCAGGAGCATGGTCAGGGTGCAAGGATGCCAGAATAGCACTGCCAAAGGTCAGGGCCTAAGGGGGGGGTCATGCCCACGAAAGGCGGGTGGAGGGAGAGGGTATGAAGGCTGGGGGGGATGCACGGCAGATAGGAAGGGGCCTCTGGAAGGTTGGGAAGGTGACATGTGGGGTCCTGGAAGAGGGAGGGGGCCTGTAAGGAGGTGTGTGGGGGGGGGGGGTGCCTGAAGGGGGGGCCCTAGGGACCCCATAGTGGGGTGTCCTCACTTGGGGGCGGTGTGGGGTAATACCCATGTGTGTGGGGGCGACATTTCCAATGGGTGGGGGGGAACCCACACGCTCACTTAGAGATTGGGGCACCCTTTCAAATTTGCGGCCTGATCTCGAGTTCTGCTCCCCAGTGATGAAAATAATTCTAACTGTGGGCTAAAATAGTGAGAAACCTGACACTTAGAAACTTTTCCATTAGATCGTTCCCCATATATCAGAATGCATCATTAACTATTGCTCTTTTTACCACAGAGGGTTTCCATTGATCGCTCTACTTATTCCTAAAAACAGGTGCACACCTAATTGACAGTAATTGCAGAATTTGTGGTGCAAATTTCTCTGAACCACTATTTTATATTCAAAGGCAATACTCATGTTTGTGAGAATTTTAGCTTTATGATGTACAACGGATTGAGAATGTTGAATTCAAATTTATGTATCAGTCATTTTACATTTAGGAAGCATGATTATGATAGGGTTTAGACAATCAAAAGAATCTACATCATGGTGGATTTACCTGCATTTTGAAAGCAAAGCTTCAATTTATCCATTTATTTAAAATACATTTTAAATTCAGTACCCATTTTAGGACTCCAACCATTACAAATGATTGCGATGAGGGAAAAAGGAAGGCTTCAACTGCATCATTACATAAAAAAAGATCATCTGTTTCCCTGCAATCGTGTATCGAAAGGGGCACTGCCATTCATTTTTTTGCTTGAATGAATTAACCACAATAATTTACTGGCAGTTATTTTTAGCTAATCACTAGAGAGACAATATAGATGTGGTGGGGTTAATCACTGCATAAATTTCGATATATGTGCACATATAACCTAATTCATAACCTAATATTTATCATAATATTGTGCAACACAACACACAACATCTGCTCTATCAATAAGTAATATGTTATTTATATTTTCAATCTGGGCTATTCCTAGAATATCTGCTTTCTTGTCCTTATTTCTGCTGACATTTTTTGTTTCACAGCAAATGCTGAGGAACAGTATGAATGCCAACTAATTAACATGCCTCTAGTCACGCCTGTGATGTGATTGGCATTTAATGTTTTATCAAAATAAACAAGTGTTAAAGAAGAAATAAGGATGTTAAAGTTCATCATAATTCTTTCGATTGGGAAAGCTGATGGTGACACCCAATTTAAGAATTGAATTGATTGTATATTTCTTTACTCAAACCATGCTACATTAACCATGTTAATGACTATTTTTTTCTTAATCTTGGATTATCCTGGCAAAATGTATTTAAAAGGACATTGTTGACATTAAATTGAATTTGAAATCTTCCTAAATATACTGCAATGTGGTTGGTTTCACCTTCTGCAGCTGGAAGGGGTTAAATGACTTACATTTCCCCTTTTATGTTGCAAATTAAGACTAAATCTCACATTTCTCATCCGGAGACAGATCACAGGCTGAAGATAGCTTTGTCTGACATGGATCAGACATTGATGAGTTCATGAATATGCTATTTAACTTTGAAACCAGTTTGCCACTGAAGCTGTTGCTTAGCAATGAATATTTTCTCATAAAAGTTTCTATGTGAGCATTTAAAAAAAAATCCTTTTGCATGACAACAATTGGAAACAGCAATACAAACTGAGATTGTCAAAGTAGTGTTTTTCCTTGAGGCAGTTGAATAATTTATGTCAAGCAAGACACATTCACATTATCCATTCCTCTTGCTTGTGTCCTTTTTGGACTGGCTGAAAAACAGACCAAGAAATCCTATATTCGTACAATAACCAATCACATCTTGAAGGTTAAAAAGGCAAGGGTTTCTAATCTTTGGAAAACCACATTGATGCATTTAGTCATCTTTGGACTACTCTTCCCCATGTCAACTGGTTATTGATTGCTGGCTTTAGTTAAAATTATTTTGGTCTCAGGCACTTGTCTTCGTCAAAGAAATAAAATGTTTGTCGAGGTGCAGTACATCCAAGCACACTGTTGGAGAGAGGGAGATGGTTTTGAGTCTGCAGGCTGATCTCTTCCCCACAGATCTCAGCCATGTTAGTTTTTGGTGGGTTTAACTCAATGGCAGTCACCTCCCAAGAGAAAGAAACAACTAGAAGGATGGCCAACGTCTCTAGGATCTGATATACCACCAGTGATCAGATTAAGAGTGGTATTGGTCGAAGTCAGCAAGCACGTCAGCTGCCTACCCTTTCATCTGTGAACATTGTGGGAATTCCCAAAAGGGAATCGAATGAAAATATGTTCAAAAGAGGGAATTTTACTTGCGCTCAAACTGGTAAATTATGGAAGGCCGTCGGCTGGATTCTCCGTTTCTGAAGTCAGTGTTGATGCCGGGGCAGGATTCATGGACTTCCACAACAGTAAAACTGATTCAGCGACCGTTGAGGGGCTAGCATCGACGCCACGTGAAACGCCATTGATTCCAATAAGAAACGGATTCACGATTGGCACTCAGGAGGCTGACAAGCTGCAGTCGCATATACACACTTCACACTCCACACACCATCCCCACCAACGAGATGGCAGCAAGGACAGCAGCTCTACGCTTCACAGTTGCTGAGCTGGAGACCCTCCTGGATGCCGTGGAGGAGATGCAAGCATCGTGTACCCCAGCCCGGGAAGGAGACTGCCAGCTGCCGCTGTTCGCCATGCCTGGGCACAGGTGGCGGAGGTGGTCAGCGCCACCAGTAACACCACCCAAACCGGCATGCAGTGCGGGAAAAAACTGCACAATCTCCTCAGGACGGCCAGGGTGAGTTCACAGCATTGTGCCCCGGCACCAGACCCTGTCCACACACGCATAACCTCCCCTCACGGAGGGCAGCTGAACCCCCAACCTGAACCACACGCCGGCACCCATACTGGCCGCTATGACCGGGTGCCCCAGAGAAGGCCCCCCATAACCTTTGGAAGCGAGAGAAAACTGGAATGGGACCGCCGGATCTGCAGCCCCTGACCGTGGCAGAGCAGCGGGCCGTGGACGTGGATGGTGGCCCTGAGGAAAGGAAAGTCGCCAGCATGGAGGCCGGCTGCAGATGAGGAAGTGAGACCCTGCTTAGTTGCGGTTCCCTGTGACACATGTGTCAACCCCCCCAACACCACCCCTATACCAACCCTCACAGCATCCTCACTTTCACCCCCAGCCGGCCCGCGGTCTAATCATGCGTCTTGTCTTGTGTCTTGCAGGACCTGCTGGTGATGGGGCGGGTCCATCTGGTGTCCACCGCCCCCAGCCAGTGCCATAACCTAAGCCCCACCCCTGTTGCCGACCAGCGACGAGGACACCGACATGGACGGGAGCCATATTATGCCTGTGACCCAAGACATTCCAGAGCTCGAGTCTGGGGTTGACAGTGATTTCCCGTCGCAGCTGTCTCCAACATTCTCCATCATCCCAGAGCCACTCACCTTGGTTGGGCACTTTAGTGAAGAGGCACCTGGGACACCCTCTGGTGCGCACCACACACATGCTCCAGTACAGCAGGTGGAGGTAGGAATATCCTAGGGGGCAGACGTCCAGAGGGCAGATCGACGCCAGGTACTAGCTGCTGTCCAGATGGACAGTCCCATCTATAGTGGAGATGCAGTCGCAGAGCCAGGGACCAAATGAGGGGTTGTCGACGAGCATCCAGCACCTGCAGGTGCAGTTGGAGGAGTCTGACTGCATGCAGGAACAGGGGGTGGTGTCGAACATGCATGCCGCCGCGGCCAACACTGCATGGGTGGCGTCCATGGTGGAGACCTTGGGGGCAAGGGTTGCGGCTATGGATCAGTCTGTCCAAGGCCTGGAATATTCTGTGTAGGTACTGGCCAAGGCCCAGGTCAGGGCTATCCTGTCACAGGCAGCCATATGCCAGAGCCACCTGGACATTGCAGCGATGCTTCTGAGCGTGGTCCAGACACAGTGGGGCGTGGCTGAGAAAGTCAGCGGCATTGCCCAGGTGCTGGCCGACGTGGCGCTGACACAGAGGAAGGTGGCCCAGTCCCAGAGGGAGATGACATAGTCACTGGCTGATGTGGTACAGATCTAGAAGGTGGCAGCACAGACACAGCTTGACGTGTCGCAGTACCAGATGGAGATGGTCCACTCCCTGTGCTCCATGGCCGCGAGCGTGCAGAGCCTGGTCGAAACCAGAGCGAGCTTTAGGACTGGCAGCACCAGGTGGCGGGGGTGCCTCAGGGGATAGCTCCATGTGCACCTCCGTCCCATGGAGTAGACCGGGGGGCATTGAGTACCACGAACGAAGAGGTGAAGGGGCCCATGCAGGTGACTCCTGCAAAGGAGGTGCCGGAACACCGCAGCACCTCAGACCCCGCCACCCTGTCCCTGGTGCATCTGGTGGGCAGTGGGCAGAATAGGGCGGCGCCACGCCACCTGGGACACCCGAGAGTAGTGGCCGGGCCCATTGAGGCCCGGTCGTCCCAGAAAACGACCGCCAACGCGGACCCAGGTCGCAGGGCAGGAATCACAGCAGGCCGCCTCCACTCCTGATGTACCATCTAGGCATAGCATTAGGGCCCGTAAGGCTGGGAATTTAAACACCAGTTAAATTGGCACGGGTGCAGGGCACAGTTCAATGATAGGGCACGTAATGTGTATATATTTGTTCACATTAAACACCTGTTCACACTGTTACAACCTGCCTTGGTGCTCTGTCAGATGGGTGTGGCGGCTGGGCTGGACTGGGCTGGCCAGAGAGGGGGCACCGGGGGGGAACGGGCGGATGTTATGGGTGGACTGTCCCCCCCCCCCACCCCCCCCCCCCCCCCAACCCCGAAAACCGTCCCCACCATCGCCGCCCCAGGGATCTGATGGCACCATTTGATGGAATGGCCAGCTTGCATGCAGGGATCACCCAGGTGGACAGTATTACTGTGGGCAGGTGTCAGACATTGACAAATGATGTGGAGCACCAGAGCTTATCCCAGAGCGGGTTGTCATCATCCTCTATCCCATGGGCCATACCTGCTGTGACTGCCAACCCAGGGCCCGCACCCCCGTAGTGCGGCAGGTATGTATCACGGAGGGGGTTGCAGGTGGGGGGGGGGGGCGGGGTGTATGGGGGTGGGATGCAGTGCCATGCCTCTGGCCATTCCACTCCCCCCCCCCCCCCCCCCCCATCCCACCCCCCATTCGGTGAACCTGGAAGCGAACACATCACCACTACCATCTAGAAGAACAACGGCAGCAGACAGGTGAGAACACATGGGAGGTTCCCCTCCAAGTCACTCACCATCCTGACTTGGAAATATATCACCGTTTCTTCTCTGTTGCAGGGTCAAATTCATGCAACTCCATCCCTAACAGCATCGTGTGTGTACCTACACCACATGAATTCAGCAGTTCAAGAAGGCAGCTCACCATCACCTTCTCAAGGGCAATTAGGGTTGGAAAGTGAATGCTGACCTAGCCAGTGATGCCCAATTTCCACGGATGAATAAAAAAATTGTTCTTTGATTTACATTTTGATTTTGTTAAGTCGAAAACAACTGTATATAAAACAATATTATAGCTTACTCACTGGTTGACCAGGCTCATCTCCACCCAGGATTCGGAAGCCAAACCCAGATTCTTGTCTGCGTAAATAAACATCCAACTCACGGTAGTCTGGACCTAATTCAGAACAGAACATACCATCAGCAAAATGCAAGTTTTCACCTATTAGTCCTCTTGAGGTGATAAGAAATGATAGATGGAAATGTGTTTTAGTCAAGCACTGACTACATGACTATGTTGCACCACCAAGAAATGGGGGAAATAAGTGCAAGTTACCAGAATGAAAGATTGCATGGTTGGAAAAAAATAAAGAACCAAACAAGGATCCTGCTCGCTGTAACTTGTTAGATTGAAGTGCTTCAAAAAAATTAAAATGCACTGAATTATTAAATGATAATGGAACATGGGTTCTGTTGCTGGTTGTGACCCTTATGAATTCACAGTAACTGGCAACAAACAGAAGCTTAGGGCTGAATGTTATCATTGTGGCGGGGATCCTGATGACAGAAAGCTGGAGGCGACCCCGCCTCAGTCGTTTGTGGGAATGCAGATGCAATTTTTAGTGGTCTGGTAATGAATTGGTTGCTGTTGAGGCTGCTGACCTTTTAAAGGTCGGCCCACTCCTAGGTGCTGCCAGCTCAGCAATGTCACCAGATGTGGTGGGACTGAGCTTGGAATGACACCATAGAAGCAGGCCAGCCTTCCAACCAAGTAAGTGGAGCCTGGGGTGCTGGGGTCAAAGGCAGACCACAGCCGGGGGACTGGGAGATGGTTATTGAGGGTGGCGGGAAAGTGAGAGTTGCTGTAGCGGTGACTATTGCTGCTGGGATTCCCACTGTGGACCACAGAGTGGTATTAGGAGGGCCCCCACTGAGCCCTAGGAATGTGACAAGGTTCACATGTGGTCTCCCCACATGACGAAAGATCTAACTACTGCTGGTAAAATGCCAGCGGTGGCTGGAAGAGGCCCTAACAGTCCCTAGGTAGGAGGCCGTCCTCCACTATCCCTGCCAACGGGCACTTCACATCTCCATCTTCCCTCACCATTTGGGGCAAACCATCCCCCCCCCCCAAACCCACGCCTCGCAGCCTGACTCTAGAGGGCTAAAGATGCTTAGGGCACAATTCTCTTGTCACGTTGCGCTCACGCGAGAGCACAACCCGGCTGGAGAATCTTGGGAGAGCCCTCCAGTGGGCCTCTCGGCAGCCTCCGCGCCTCATGGGATTCACCCAGGGGCGGGACTAAACGGCGCTCCCGGGAATGAGTCTTAAACCTACTTAAGACCTACCTGCCCGATATTCACCGGCCTCCCTTGATTCTCTGGCATCCCCAGGGAGACTGCAGTCGGGCGCCATTCAGCACTTTTCTATACAAGCGTGGACCAGGCAGAATGCTACCCGGGGGTCTCCCGGGATATCGGAGATCCCTGGGTGGGCAGGGTCAATGCAGGGTGGTCCACTGGCCCTCCCACCTGGAACATGGCCACCTTGGCACTGCCCAGCTGGCACCTTGGCACTGCTGCCTTGGCACTGCAAAGCTGACAGGAGCACTGCACGGGTGCCAGCACAAGGATGCCCTGGTGTCAGGGTGGCACTGCCAAGGGTCAGGGTCTGAGGAGAGCCATGCCCATGAAAGAAGGGTGGAGGGAGGTTTGAAGGGTCAGGGTGTACAGGGCAGGTAAGTAGCGGCCTCTGGGAGGTTGAAGAGATGACGGGTGGGGGCCCTGGAAGGGAAGGGGTGCAGTAAAGGGTTGGGGGGCCACAGGGACACCATAGTGGGGTGTCCTCACCTGGAGGGTGTGGGGTAGTGTCCATGTGTCTAGAGGGTGACATTGCCCATCGGTGGGGGTACAGACACACAAACTGAGAGATCGGGGCACCCTTTCAAAATGGCGGTCCAATCTCGGAGTTCAGCTCCCCAGTGCTAAAAAAGGTTTGAAGGGCGCGATTCTCCAGAAAGGTTTCTAAGTGTTGTAGCAAGCAGGAATTACCCCGGCCTCATCCTCCAGCCCGTTGGTCCGGCGCCACCTCATCATTCTCGTCTTCCTCCTCGGAGTGGCCACATGTTCCTCATCACCAACCTATACCTCATCGCCCCGCTGCAGTGCGAGGTTGTAGAGGGCACAGTAGACCAGCACAAAGTGGGCAACACTCGGGGCAATGTACTGCAGGGCACCACCGGAGCAGGCAAGGCATCGGAATCGCATCTTGAGGAGTCCGATGCACCTCACGATCATAGCTCGGGTGGCCACATGGGCCTCGTTGTACCGGGTCCCCGCTTCAGTCTCCAGCCTCCGTACTGGTGTCATTAGCCAGGTCCTCAGCGGGTACCCCTTATCCTCCAAGAGTTAGCCGCCAATCCTGGGGTTCTCCTCGAAGAGGCCGGGGTGACCGACTGCCCCAGGATGTAGCTGTCATGGACAGTCCCCAGTAAGCGGGCACAGATGCGCATTATCTTTATCTGGTGGTCGCGCACTAGCTGTAAGTTCAGGGAGTGGGACCCCTTTCTGTTAACATAGGGCCCCCCCAGATAGTCTGGCAAGTGCAGGGCAACATGCGTGGCATCTATTACCCCCTGGACCTGGGACATCCAGGTGATGGTAGGGAAACCTGCTGCTCAGGCATCTTGCTGGGCTTGGTCCATGTCAAAGATGTTATAGTTTTCCGCTCGGGCATACAGGGCATCCGTGACCTGTCGATGCACCTGTGGGCTTTGGCCTCTGAGATGCCAGACAGGTCCCTGCTCAAGCCCTTGGAAGAGCTGCAGTGAAGTTGATGCCCACCGGGAGCGGGTGTCCTCCTTCTCCATGTGGTGCCAAGTCTGCGAGGACATGGCATAGGTGCACCATCTCCTTGTTGAGGCTGAGCCTTCTGGGTGCACGCGCTGTCTGTCATCTGTTCAAATGACCAGTGACGCCTAAAGACCTTGGGCTGTCACGGTGCTCACCCTCTGGGTCCCTCCAGGGCCTGATGGGTGGCCAGGTCCTGAGGGTGTGGGGAGGGGTCCGGCACATGGGCCGCTGCCTCGAGCATCAGCTGACACTGCTGCTGCCGCCGTCTCTGGTATTTGGCCGTCTGGCTTACCAGCAGCACCACTTGGGCACGTTCTACATCCATTAGTCCTGCCATAGCGTTCAATATCTGTAAGGAATTAACCCGCATGCTACATGGCTCGCCCACCCACAGGAATCCACTTAGGTTGTGTAATGTGCTCATTTAACCACAGTTATCTATTTCCTATTAGCAATAGTCTTCAGCCGCATGGCCAGAGGCTTCGGCAGTCGATGGGGATTATGGGTGGTCAGTGGGCCAGACAGGCAGGCGACAAGGGTTGTCCCCGGAATGGGTAAACATGATCCAGAGGTTGGCGTGGTGGTGTCGTGAGCGATTGCTCCCCTGGTTGCCCTCTCCCAGCGAACCCCCCTTCCCATGGGGCCCCCTCTGTGGCGGTTCACCCACCCCCAGCCGAGGGTCCCCCACCCGTCACTCCGGCTCTTTGTCTGTGAGCAGAGATGGCTACTCACCTCCTCGGCTCCCCACAGAAGCCCATCAGTCAGGTCCACGTTTTTAAAAAGGAGTACTAATCGGCACCAGTGAGGCCACTTGCTGGGGAGGCCGAATAGTGGTGGGGAACTTGCCGGCACAAATAAACTTAGAAATCTTTTGGGAGAATCGCGCCCTAAGTCTCGAAGGCTGTATGAAATTTCATCATAACTTTTACAATAATTAACAGTTGATCCTATCCCTCCCCCATAACCTCTAAACATAAACAACTTATCAAGACAGAACTGGGGTGGGATTCTCCTTTGGTTGATGCCAAAATTGCGGGTGCCGCCGATGTGACACCATATCATAATTCTCCATCACCTCGACAGCGGATTCAATGCAGTCTGGAACGCACGTACAGTGAGCGCCGTTCGCATATCATTAGTGGGTCCGATTCGGTATTCTCTGGGATCTCCATGATTCTGCGCCACTGATGGGCCGAGTTCCCGACAGCGCAGTCCACTTGCGCTTTTAAAAATTGTGAAACCGGCATTGTGGCTGATGAGGGAGAGAGGAGAGGCGCCAACGTGGGTTGCCGGGCTGGACACTGGCTGGGCTGGTTGGGGTGGCGGGGCGGCCCTGCAAGTGACCCGGGAGGGGGTTAGTGACGGGGGAACAGGCCAAAGGACTGGGGCGGTGTTCAGTCACGGACCGCCATTGCCGGAGGCTGCAAGGCAGCCATTTTGCTTTGCATCCCACTGACCAAGCACTGGCAGTATGGGTACTCCCACACCCCCCATCACCGCACCCAACCCTCTCCCATACCCCACCCCTACCTGCCCGGCACCCCGGGCAGTGGAGCATACCCCTGGCAAGGGCAGTGCCAGCCGACAGTACCCCTGGCAGCAGGGACGGGCCAGAGGCCCCCACGGTGTCGGCCAATGACGGGGCCAGGGGTGCGGAGGTGAGGGGGGGGGGGGGCTACATGCGTGGTAAGAGCCCGCACTGCTAACCAGGGCCACCATGTAGCCCATTGGACCTGTTTGAGCATGGGGGTACACACCATTCTAACATGTCGGCCTTTCACCCCCTGCAGACAATGGATATTGGAATTGAACCAGCAATGGTGGTTTTCCTGCTAGTTTCCGCAGCCATGGAGGATGCCCTGTGGCTATACGAGCTAGAGCTGCTCGAGGAGGAGGAAGCTGCAGCAGCGGAGCGTGCCGCAGAGGGACAGGAGGTAGCTGCCCAGGTTGGAGAGCCAACCGCCCAACAGGCCGCGGAGGAGGAGGTGCAAAGGAGGCGCCGCGTGAGGACCCGTTTGTACCTGGGGAGTGGGATGGGGAGAACTGGCCAGGGTCACAGACACCGCATCCCACCCCCACACACAGCTCCCCCGCCCAGCCACCCACTTGCCTGCAACTTGCTGTGATTCTCGCCCTGTCCCCATTGGCGGCCATCCTCTGGGACGACCGGGCTTGGATAGGTTCGGCTGCTGCTCAGGTGTCCCAGGTGGCGTGGCGCCGCCTTGTTCTGCCTGCTGCCTACCATATATATATATATATATGCCAGAGACAGGAGGTGGGGGAAAGAGTCCGAGGTGCATCGGTGTTCCGGCACCTCCTCTGCAGGAGTAACCAACATGGGCCCCTTCACCTCCTCCTCGCACGGGGTGCCCAATGGCCCCAGGCTACTCCAAGGGATGGGGGTGCGAGCGGAGCTATCCCCTGAGGCTCCCCTGCTACCTAGGATTTTGAAACTGTCAACCATCTCCACCTTGGCTCCATTGATGCAGACAGGGGTGTGTATGATACTTTGCTTCCTGAAATCAATGACAAGCTTTTTAGTTTTGCTGACAGTGAGGGAGAGATTGTTGTTGTTACACCACTCCACTAGGCTCTCTATTTCCCTCCTGTATTCTGACTCATCGTTGTTCGAGATCCAACCCACTACGGTCGTGTTGTCAGCAAACTTGTAGATGGAGTTGGAGCCAAATTGTGTACAGGGAGTATGGTAGGGGGCTAAGTATGCAGCCTTGCGGGGCCCTGGTTTTGAGGACTACCGTGGAGGAGGTGTTGTTGTTTATCCTTTCTGATTGTGGTCTATGTGTCAGAAAGTCGAGGATCCAGTTGCAGAGTGAGGAGTGAAGTCCTAGGTTTTGGAGTTTTGATAGGAGCTTGTTTGGGATTATGGTGTTGAAGGCGGTGCTGTAGTCAATAAATAGGAGTCTGATGTAGGAGTCCTTGTTGTCGAGATGCTCCAGGATGAGTGTAGGGACAGAGTGATGGCATCTGCTGTGGACCGGTTGCGGCGGTATGCGAACTGCAGTGGATCTAGGCATTCTGGGAGTATGGAGTTGATGTGCCTCATGACCAACTCTACAGAACTCCCTGGAAGCAGCCTACCACTCACAAAAACACTCATCAACAATTACCCTTAGATTTCTGCCGCGGAGTCAGTTTTGGATCCAACTTGCCACTTTTCCTTGGATACCATGGGGCTTTTACTTTTCTGATCCGCATGGGACCTAACGTCTGTAACAACATTTATCAATACTACCTTGCGTAGTCAGCCATGACTCAGCTGGTAGTGCTCACACCTCTGGGTTGATAGGTTGTGGATTCAAGTCCCATTTGATAGACTTGAGCACAAAATTCTATGTTGACACTCCAATGCGGTACTTAAAGGGTGCTGCACTGTCAGAGAAGGCATCTTTCAAATGAGGTGTTAAACTTAGGTCCCGCTCTCTTCTTGTGTAATTTGATTTTGATTTATTGCTTTATGTACTGGATTACAGAGGGAAGAACTTTTAAGATGCGATGGGGTGTTTACGTTTCTGCAAGAAAGATGGTTGATTCTTGCATGCATAATTTTGTTTAAGCTGCTTGAAGCTTCTTCTTTTGTGTTTGATTCTGTTTGAAGGTGATGGACTGATAAGAATCGGTTAAAGGGGGAGGGGCTTGCCTCGTTCCCTGCACGTTGGGGAATGGTTTGTATGCTATTTGGGATTGTTGTTACTGTGTTGAGTGCTTGTGTTATTGCCAGGTGTGATAGAATCTGGCAGTTGGCAGGTTTTTTGACGCCAGAGGGTGAGAGATGCTGAGCTAGCTGGATAGCTGGTTCACGGGAGCAAAGTGGGGGGAGAGCTGAGGAACGATGAAGTGGGGGGGGGGGGGGGAGAAGAAGGGGTTGGGAAGGGGGGTACTGCTGACGGGTAAGGGACAGTTAGGAGACTGGAGATGGAGATCAGATGGAGGTCACCGCCGCGGGGGGGATCAAGTGAGGTGCGGAACACAGGCTAGGAGCTGGCCTAGGAAAGGTCATGGTTGACCGACAGGGGAGGGGGGGGGGAGGGGGGCACAAGCCAGACTGGTTACATGGAATGTTCCTGGACTGAACGGGCCGGTTAAGAGAGCTCATGTGTTCGCACACCTGAGACAGTTAAAAGCGGACGTGGCTGTGTTACAGGAGACACACTTGAAGCTGGGAGACCAAATCAGATTAAAGAAGGGATGGGTCGGGCAAGTGTTTCATTCAGGACTGGACTTTAAAAAAAAGGGGGGTGGCTATCCTGATTAATAAAAGGGTGACATTCGAGGTGGGGAGGATAGAGGTAGACCCGGGAGGCAGATGTATTATTAGCGGGAAGCTAGAGGGAATGGCAGTGGTGCTGGTGAATATATATGCCCCAACTGGGATGATGTCGCGTTTATCAGGAAGGTGCTGGGGAAGATCCCAGACCTTGACTCGCACCGGCTGATCATGGGAGGTGACTTTAATACGGTCCTGGACCCGAGGTTGGACCGTTCGAGTGCTAGGTCGGGGGAGCTATCAGCAATGGCAAAGGAACTGCGGGGGTTCATGAAGCGCATGGGAGGGGTGGATCCGTGGAGATCTGAGAGACCAAGGAGCAGGGAATATTCATTCTACTCCCATGTACATAAGGCGTACTCCAGGATAGATTTCTTCGTGCTAGATAAAACACTGTTAGCAGGGGATGAGGACACGGAGTACTCAGCAATTGTGGTCTCAGATCATGCACTGCACTGGATAGACCTACGGGCAGACACGGGAATGTCCCAGCGCCCACAGTGAACACTAGGTACAGGGCTGTTAGTGGATGAGGAGATCTGTGAGCGAGTGAGAGAGGCCATTTGGGGGTACATAAAGATCAATGACACAGGAGAGACTGCAGCTGGAGTGGTCTGGGGGGCACTGAAAGTGGTCATTGGAGGGGAATGTATTTTGATTCGAGCCCACAGGGATAAAACTGAGCAGTCGGAGCTGGACAGGTTAGTAGGAGAAATCTTACAGGTGGACAGGAGATATTCCAAGTCTCCAAATGAGGAGCTCCTGAAGGAGCGTCAGAGGCTTCAAATGGAGTTTGGGCTCCTTTCCACAGGAAAGGCGGAGGGTCAGCTGAGGAGGGTAAAAGGGGCAATATATGAACATGGGGAGAAAGCTAGCAGGATGCTGGCGCATCAGCTGAGGAAACAAGGGGCGGCGAGAGAAATAGAGAAAATAAAGGATTTGAGGGGGAAGACGGTGACGGACCCGGGGGCGGTGAATGAAGTGTTCCAGGAATTTTATCGCTAGCTATACGAGTCGGAACCCCAGTTGGGGAGGAGGGCATGAATCAATTCCTGGGGAGGCTAGAGTTCCCAAAGGTAAATGAGGAGCTGGTGGAGGCCCTGGGGGGCCCGTTTGGGCTTGGGGAGGTGATAGGTGGTTTGGGGGCGATGCAATCGGGTAAAGCCCCGGGATCTGATGGATTCCCAGTGGAATTTTATGAGAAGTTCTCTGGGTTACTGGGGCCGCTCCTGTTTAAGGCTTTCAACGAGTCCAAGGAACTGGAAGTACTCCCCCCAACGTTATCACAGGCATCAATTTCTCTCATCCTGAAGCATGACAAGGATCCGGAAAGCTGTGGATTGTATAGGCCCATCTCCCTCTTGAATGTAGATGCCAAATTATTGGCAAAGATCCTGGCCACTCGAATAGAGGATTGTGTCCCGGAGATAATTGGAGAGGATCAGACGGGCTTTGTAAAGGGCAGGCACCTGACATCCAACATTAGATGGCTTCTTAATGTAATTATGATGCCAGCGGAGGGGCACGAGGCTGAGGTGGTAGTTGCCTTGGGCGGGGAGAAGGCTTTCAACCGAGTGGAGTGGAAGTATCTATGGGATATTTTAGGCAGGTTTGGGTTTGGGCAGGGACTTGTGGAGTGGGTCCGGCTATTGTACCAGGCCCCGGTGGCAAATGTAAGAACTAACCGAGTTCGGTCAGAATACTTTAGTCTTTGTCGGGGGACAAGGCAGGGATGCCCGCTCTCCCCATTACTGTTTGCCATGACCACAGAACTCTTAGCAATGGCTCTGAGAGCAGCGAATACCAGGAGGGGTATAGTGAGGAGGAGGTAGGTGGAACACACAGTCTCTCTCTATGCGGACAATTTGCTGCTTTATATCATGGACCCGGTTGGGGGGGTGACCAAGATCATGGAGGTATTAGGAGAATTTGGGCGATTTTCAGGCTATAAGTTATATATGGGAAAAAGCGAGATGTTCGTGATTCAGGCACGGGGGCAGGAAAGCAGACTGAAGGAGCTACTTTTAAAGTGGTTGGGAAGAGTTTTAGGTATCTTGGGATTCAAGTGGCCAAGGATTGGAGGCAGCTTCACAAGTTAAATTTGGACAAAGCAGTGGATCAAATGAGAAGGGATTTTTGTAGATGGGACATGCTCCCACTGGCGCTGGCGGGGAGGGTTCAGACGGTGAAGATGACTGTCCTTCCGAGACTGGTTTTCTTTTTTCAGTGTCTCCCGATTTTTGACCCAAAGGCTTTTTTCAGAAGTATGAATGTGGCGATATCAAGGCTTATATGGGCGGGAAAAACCCCAAGAGTAAAGAGGACACTCCTGGAACGGGCCCGTGGGGAAGGGGGTTTGGCTCTCCCGAGCTTTATTAACTATTACTGGGCTGCCAACATATCTATGGTCAGGAAGTGGGTAGTGGGGGAGGGGTCGGTCTGGGAGCGGATGGAGGCAGCATCCTGCAAAGGTACGAGTCTGGAGGCTTTACTGATGGCACCCTGCCGTTCTCGCTGGCTCGGTACTCCACAAGTCCTGTGGTGGTGGCAGCCCTAAGGGTGTGGGGGCAATGGAGGCAGCATATGAGAATGGTCAATGTGGTCACCGATCTGTGACAATCACCGGTTTGTCCCGGAGGGGCTGGATGGGGGCTTTAAGATATGGCAGCGGGCAGGGATTGAGAGGTTTGGAGATCTATTCATTCAGGAGGGCTTTCCGACCTTGGAGACATTAGAGGAGGAGTTTGATTTGCCGGGTGGGAACGGGTTTCGGTATCTACAAATGCGGGACTTTGTACGGAGACAGGTCCCAAGCTTTCCTCGCCTCCCCCTGATGGGACTACAGGATAAAGCGCCGTCAAAAACAGGGGTTGGAGGTGAGAAAGTTTCGGGCATATACACGGAATTATTAGAGTGGGAAAGGGCCCCGATCAGAGAGATGAAGAGAAAGTAGGAAGAGGAGCTAGGAGGGGAGCTGGAAACCGAACTGTGGGGAAAAGCCTTAAAAGGGTAAATGCATCCTTGTCCTGTGCTAGACTTAGCTTGACTCAGTTCAAGGTAGTCCACAGGGCCCACATGACGGTAGCTTAGATGAGTAGGTTCTTCGAGGAGGTGGAGGACAGATATGGGCAGTGTGGGGGTAGCCCGGCCAACCATGTCCATATGTTTTGGGCATGTCCGAAACTGAGGGAATTCTGGCAGGGATTTGCAGATGGTTATGTCGGAAGTCCTGGAAGGTAGGGTAACTCCGAGTCCAGAATTAGCAATATTTGCGGTGTCGGAAGATCCGGGGCCAAAGGTGGGGAGGGAGGCCGATATCCTGGCCTTCTCCTCCCTGGTGGCCCGGAGACGGATCTTGCTGAGATGGAGGTACTCGGAGCCCCCAAAATCAGGAATGTGGTCAGCGATATGGTAGCGTTTCTCAGTCTGGAGAAAATCAAGTTCGCTCTAAGGGAATCAACAAAGGGATTCGCCCGGAGTTGGCAGCCGTTCATCGATTTCTTTAACAAAAACTGAACGTCAGCAGTAAGGGGGAAAAGGGAAAAAAAGGGGGGGGGGGAGGAAAATAGGAGGCATGGTAATGCTAAATAAGGACAGGGAATTTAGTATATGGGTAATTGGGGATAGGGCGGGAGAAGTGGGGTACGTGGTTTATTGTTTGTTGTTATTTTAGGGGGTATTTTGTGCGTTGACCCGCGCAGTTGTTTTAGAAATGTCAATATGTTAAATTGTGAAAATTACAAATGCTTCAATAAAATATTTTCTAAAAAAAAAAACTGAGGTCCCGTCTGTCCTCTCAAATAAGACAAAAGGCTACCATGGTCCAAGACTCCAAACTCCCAACTGCCTGGGAAAACCGTACTCCACCCCAGGGTTTGTATGAGCCAGTGGCCGATTGGGTCACATGACACTCCCGGTATTCACCTCCTGAAAGAGACACGCTACCACACTATCTTACAACAGTGAATACACTTCAAAGTACTTCATTAGTTGTAAAGCACTTTGGGACATCCTGTGGCCATGAAAGGCGTTATATAAATCTAAGTTTTCCTTTACTAGGTGGTGGTGACTTACTTAAATTAGCAATAATTTGATACCCTCCAAACACTGACCGCCAATGTACTGTGCAGGCACAAATGTGCAAAACATGACACCGCGTACAGAATGGTAGTGTGAAGTTTTGCAGCACACTATATCTGACATCCAATTCACTCATTTAGCACTACTCACTAAAAGACGCAGACTGGCTCATGAAATGAAAAGAGAAAACATGTCTTGAAGCCTGTGGGTAAATAAATGGGGCAATTTACAGGTGTCATGATATCATGATCCATGGACTGGATTCTGGGATGTTGCAATGAGTTGATCAATGCATCAGTTTTCCAAGCCAAGCTATTTATTTGGTTGGATTTTGAAGCATATTATGCCAATTTTCATTACTCTATGAATCTAATACTCAATTCAGCATCACATTCATAGTGCATTGACAGTATTGGAGTCAATCTGCTAAATTCCAGTATCATTGAAGGTTGACATCTTCATTTCCCTCACCGCCAAATTGTATAGGTCCATGATAATCCAATAAATTCAGACACCCCAGAAAATGTTGTATAGTATAGCCAGTAAATTAAGTATGCAATTGTCTTTGGTGTGTCAAACTGTTCAGCGCGAAGGAATGCTTTTGGCCCTTTTACTAAATAACCACTTGAGAACTGGCATAATGCCCACACATTTCACTACTGTTTAAACATGGTCTCCATCAAACATCAGATTTGTGACTAATAAATTGTGTGCATAGAGTGCAATTTTACTCATGCCTCATTAAGTCATTGTTAAAAATTGAAGCTTTTCGTCAAATAGATATGAAATTTGTGCCAATGAGTAAAATGATTAGTTGTAGTTGCTGTTATTTACAATGCTGTAGATCTGTTAGAATAAAGGACAAGAGGAGAAAATAAATTATCATGCAGAAATAGTTGACTGCAACCAGACAATGGATTCAGACAATCACCATATCCAGACAAATGGGAGCTACATTTAAGTCACAGAATGATGAATGCTAAAGTACTTGCCAGAAGAATCAGCCCGATATGCAGTCCTTGGTGGCATTTGCTCTGTACAGGAAAATGTGGAATTAAGCAAAACTATGCATTCATGTAGAGACATTTCATGTTGCCAATAGTTACTCAAGCATCCCTCTGCATTAGTTTTAACCATCAGAGGACTATATAGAAATTGTTGAGGAAGAGCAACTAAATGTTCAATTGCACTGCTTGTAACAAAATTATTTTACACTCTACTCAGATATTACAAAAATGGTTCACTGCATCGATACAGATGCTTGCTATAAAGATTCTGACATTTCTGTCATTTGTGATAAACGTATTATATATTAAAATGGAATATCTTACTTTTACATGATTGTTTTCAAAGGGCACAATGCATTTGTTTGTAGTTATTCAAGAAATAGATTAGTATACATCTAGATATTTAAATAAATCAAAACATTTGAAAAATTGATTTTTTTAAGCAAATAAAATTAACCAAATTACTGTGATGCATAAATAATGTTATTGTACGTCAGACTGCAGATCAATTGAATTCTTACAAAGTTATTGATTGTCTACGCCATTTAAAGAAGATATGAGAACAGAAAATGTTATCAGGAGGTGGTCAAACAACTGGGAGTCAGTCATTATTGGCTATTTTTTTCAGTTGATGAAAAAAAAGCATGGATTTTACTTACGCCTACTCTCATAGATAGCTCTTGACTTCTCATACACTTCATATGGATCAGGTTTCCTTTGATCAAATCCATCAGAAGAGTCAGGGAAAGAAGGCCTGTGGACATTAGATGGGAAGGGGAGACTCTGTGGTAGGTGCTGTGCTGAGAAGTTTGCCTGAGGGCTGCCCTGACTTTCCCATCTATCTAAAGTCTGAAACGAATAAAAAGATGTTTAAAAAATTGCAGCTTAAGTTTAAACTATTCCTGTCTATTTGCTTCCAAACTGGATATGAATTTTTGCTGGTTCATGGTTCAATGATACCAGGTATCCCCAATACCTCATTCAAGTCAAATCATTTATTTAGAACTTTACAACACAGAAACAGGACATACAGCTCAACAGGTGTGCAAGTGTTTATGGTCCACATGAAGCTCCTCCCACCTTATTTTAATCTTACCATTTAATATATCCTGATACTCATTTCTCCCTTGTACTTACCTTGCATTACCATAAATACATCGATGCTATTTTCCTCAACCACTCCATGTGGTAACGAGTTTCACATTCTCACAACTCTCTGAGCAAAGATGTTTCGCTTGAATTCCTTATTAGATTTATCAGTGACTGCTTTGTATATATGGCCCCCAATTTTAGACACCCCCACAAGTGGAAACATCTTCTCCACATTTACCCAATGAAACCTCATCTTTATTTTAAAGCTCTCTATCAGGCTCCATTTAAATTTTCTCTTTCCTAATGAAAAAAGGCTCAAGTTTATCTCAGTCTTTCCTGATGTTTAATGACCAGGAAGGCAGCGATAGGAAGAATAGAGAATTGGGGCAGCACAATGGTGCAGTGATTAGCCCTGCTGCCTCACAATTCTGAGGACCCGGGTTCGATCCTGGCCCCGGGTCACTGTCTGTGCAGAGTTTGCACATTCTCCCAATCTCTGTGTGGGTCTCACCCCCACAACCCAAAAAGACGTGCAGGATAGGTGGATTGGCCACGCTAAATTGCCCCTTAATTGGAAAAAAAAAATTGTGTACTCCAAATTTATAAAAAATAAGGAAGAATACAGAATTTATTTAAGGTAACATAAGTCTTCCCACAGCACCGAATTATTTACACTAAACAGTCACGTTGGGACATCGCTGCTTGGGCAGCTTTTATGCTCTATGTTACAAGCCCAAACTGGGTGGGCCTCCGCCCACAAGCAGGGAAGCCCATATGCCATGAGCCCCATGGGGAGATCAATTACGGTTTCCCCATGGGCCACATGGCGCTTATTACATGATGGCTGTACTCTTTTTGCATTACCTCCAGTGTTCAATATTTTTTTTGTAATATGAAGGCCAGAACTGGGTAAAGTGCTCTAAGTGCACTCTAAATCAAGGTTTCATAGAAGTTTAACTTAATTTCTCTGTTTTTCAATTCTAACCGATAGAAGTCAGAGAGTGGTGGTGGATGGCAAATATTCAGCCTGGGTCCCAGTTACCAGTGGTGTACCGCAGGGATCAGTTCTGGGTCCTCTGCTGTTTGTGATTTTCATTAATGACTTGGATGAGGGAGTTGAAGGGTGGGTCAGTAAATTTGCAGACGATACGAAGATTGGTGGAATTGTGGATAGTAAGGAGGGCTGTTGTCAGCTGCAAAGAGACATAGATAGGATGCAGAGCTGGGCTGAGAAGTGGCAGATGGAGTTTAACCCTGAAAAGTGTGAGGTTGTCCATTTTGGAAGGACAAATATGAATGCGGAATACAGGGTTAACGGTAGAGTTCTTGGCATTGTGGAGGAGCAGAGAGACCTTGGGGTCTATGTTCATACATCTTTGAAAGTTGCCACTCAAGTGGATAGAGCTGTGAAGAAGGCCTATGGTGTGCTCGCGTTCATTAACAGAGGGATTGAATTTAAGAGCCGTGAGGTGATGATGCAGCTGTACAAAACTTTGGTAAGGCCACATTTGGAGTACTGTGTACAGTTCTGGTCGCCTCATTTTAGGAAGGATGTGGAAGCTCTGGAAAAGGTGCAAAGAAGATTTACCAGGATGTTGCCTGGAATGGAGAGTAGGTCTTACGAGGAAAGGTTGAGGGTGCTAGGCCTTTTCTCATTAGAGCGGAGAAGGATGAGGGGCGACTTGATAGAGGTTTATAAGATGATCAGGGGAATAGATAGAGTAGACAGTCAGAGACTTTTTCCCCAGGTGGAACACACCATTACAAGGGGACATAAATTTAAGGTAAAAGGTGGAAGATATAGGAGGGATATCAGAGGTAGGTTCTTTACCCAGAGAGTAGTGGGGGCATGGAATGCACTGCCTGTGGAAGTAGTTGAGTCGGAAACATTAGGGACCTTCAAGCAGCTGTTGGATAGGTACATGGATTACGGGAAAATGATATAGTGTAGATTTATTTGTTCTTAAGGGCAGCACGGTAGCATTGTGGATAGCACAATTGCTTCACAGATCCATGGTCCCAGGTTCGATTCCGGCTTGGGCCATTGTCTGTGCGGAGTCTGCACGTCCTCCCAGTGTCTGCGTGGGTTTCCTCCGGGTGCTCCGGTTTCCTCCCACAGTCCAAAGATGTGCGGGTTAGGTGAATTGGCCAATGATAAATTGCCCTTAATGTCCAAATTGCCCTTGGTGTTGGGTGGAGGTGTTGAGTTTGGGTAGGGTGCTCTTTCCAAGAGCTGGTGCAGACTCGGGGGGCCGAATGGCCTCCTTCTGCACTGTAAATTCAATGATAATCTATGATTAATCTAGGACAAAGGTTCGGCACAACATCGTGGGCCGAAGGGCCTGTTCTGTGCTGTATTTTCTATGTTCTATGTTCTATTCTTCGAGAAATGAATCCGAATGCTTTGCTTTTTTAAAGGCTTTATTTATTTTTAAAAAATATATTTTATTAAAGTTTTCGAACACAATTTTTCCCCCTTACAAATCAACAAAAATGGTAACATGATAACTGATAGTTATTGTTAAAATAAAATAGTGAAATTAAAGGCTTTATTAACCTCTGCTGCCCTTTTTAATGATTTATGAAATTGCACCAGTAGATTCCTTTGCACCTCAATCCCATTTAGATTCTTAATTTCCAAAGAGTTGACGGCCTCACATTCTTGTAAAAAATGCAACACTTCACACTTATCTATACTGAAGTTCATTTCCCATTTACATGCCTATTCTATATCATCTTGTATTTTGTAAGTTTTCTTCAACATTGACTGTACTGTACTGCCAATGTGGTGTCATTTGCAAATTTTGTTATTATATATCCGTTTCCCAAGTGTTGGGGCAAGCTACTTTCTGGGTTCGTGCCAATGATGATATGGTAGAGCAGTTCAGACCTAGGGTGACACAAAACCCGAGTTATTTTCCTTTGCTCTCTCTCTGTGGTGACATGTCTGACCTTTGAAGGACGTAGCCATGTGTCATGGGAATGTCCCTTTAAGAAATGTTTTGTCTTATCACATGGCTTCAATGATGTCATTGTGCGGGTGGAGCTAGACTGTGGCTCTGAGTTTTACTTTAGTTTTGGTTTGGGCTTGTTTTGGTAGCTCTCAGTTTTTTGCTTTCATTTTCACATTTGGCTGCTGTATTCAGACAGACAAGTATCTTGGAATGTCTCTCTACCTTCAGTTTAAAAGCTGTTTCCAGATTACTTGATCACTTGAAAATAAATAATTGCTTTCTGGAAGGAATTCAAACCTGCTGTTTTCAAAAGGAAACAAGTCTATACCAGGTCTTGACTTTGGAGTTTTCTAAACCGTTGCCCTTAACAAATTGGGGCCTTGTGGGATAAAAATCTATCTTTCGTGATTGGGTTGGCTTAGTGAACTTAAAGACAGTGAGGGGTGAGCATATTTGTGTTTGCTTTTCAGGTGATGTATTCCAGTTTAAGTAGGGAGTGTGTTGTGGACAATGGCTCTTTCAAAGGCTCAGAGGTTTTTGGGGGTGGAGAAGGTCACACACAATACCTTACAAACAGAGACAAAAAAAAGGCTTTTAGATTTGGCAATAACATTGCAGTTAACATTGCCTGATAAAAATATGAAAAGAAGAGATAATTGCGGTGGTAGCTGAGCATTTAAAATTGCCTGAGACACAGTCAGAATCATTGGAAATGGCAAAAATTCAATTACAGTTCAAGCAGCTTGAACATGAAAAAAGATTAAAGCAGCTTGAATACGAAATGAGGGAAAAAGAATAGCCCTGGCAGAACAAAAAGAGAGAGAAAGGGCAGATCAGGGAAAAAGAAAAAGAGAGGAAAAAGAAAAGGAGAGAGAAAAAAGAGATAAAGAGAGAGACTTTGAACTTCAGAAAATGGCCATGAAATGTGACAGTCAGTTAAAATTGGCAGATATAAAGAGAAACATACAGTTTGAGGATAGTGATGAGGATAATGAGAAAGGGCATCAAAGTCGAAGGTTTGGTGGGGATCTATTTAAATATGCCCAAGCATTGCCAAAGTTTGATAAGGAGGTAGAAGCCTTTTTCATTTCATTTGAGAAGGTAGCTAAACAAATGAAATGGCCACAGGACATGTGGGTATTACTGATTCAAACAAAGTTGGTAGGTAGAGCTAGTGAAGTGTTTGCATCACTATCAGAGGAGGTATCTGGGATGTATGAGGAGGTGAAAAAATCCATCTTGGGTGCATATAAACTAGTGCCTGAAGCCTACAGACAAAGATTTAAAAATTTAAGGAAAGAACCTGGTCAAACATCCATGGAGTTTGAAAGGATCAAACACAATAATTTTGATAGGTAGTAAAGGGCTTTGAAAGTAGACCAAACGTATGAAGCTCTTAGAGAAATTATCATTTTGGAGACGTTTAAAATTTCAATTCCTGATGTAGTGAGAACTCTTGTGGAAGAGCAGAGGGTTAAACTGCAAGATTAGCAGCAGAAATGGCAGATGATTATGCATTAGTTCATTAATCAAAGTTTGGTTTCCGACATCAGTTTCAGCCTGTGAGGGATAGAAACTGGGGAAAAGAGAAATACTCAAGTGATAAAGGTAAAGTGGATCTGATGGGAGATAATAAGGAGAGTGTATCTCAGATTAAAAAAGAAATTCAGGAGGGTGGAAAAGAAATGAAAAGTTTCAGATGTTTTTACTGTAATAAACAAGGCCATTTAAAGTCAGTGTTGGGGGTTGAAGAAAAGCACTGGGAAGGCTAATGTGGCAAAACAGGATAAGCCAGTGGGGCTTGTTAAAGTGGTAAAGGAAATACCAATTGAAGCGAAGGAGGTGCAAAAGATTGTACAGCCTGATCAAGAGGTGATTGATAAGAAGGTGCCAGATCTCTTTAAAGAATTTACTTGTGTGGGTAAGGTTTACTCATGTGTACCAGGAAGAGTCGGTAAAGAAGTCCTCATTTCAAGGGATACGGGAGCTAGTCAATCTTTGATGGTAAGAGATGAGGAATTATGTAGTTTGGGAGGAATATTGCCAGAAAAGGTGGTAATATGTGGAATTCAGGGTGAGAACAGTAGAACAGTGAGAATATTATATAAGGTAAGGTTGGAAAGTCCAGTGAAGACTGGTGAAGTGGTAGTAGGAGTAATAGAGAAACTATCTTGTCCAGGAATACAGTTTATGTTGGGTAATGATATAGCTGGATCGCAGGTGGAAATCATGCCTACTGTGGTTGATAAGCCAGTAGAAAATCAAACAACTGAGGTGTTGAAGGACGAATATCCTGGGATTTTTCTGGATTGTGTAGTAACAAGGTCGCAAAGTCACACGTTAAGACGAGAGGAGAAATCAAAGAGTGAAGATAAAGTTGAAGTCCAATTATCAGAAACGATTTTTGATCAGATGTTTGGAAAAGAACAAGAACAGATGGAGGATGAGGCGGATATTTTTAGTTAAGGAAAATTGGCGGAGTTACAACAGAAAGATAGAGAAATAAAACGGATGCATCAGAAATCATACACGGAGAGGAATCTGAGTGTATACCAGAATGTTATTACCTTAAAAATGATGTCTTAGTGAGCAAATGGAGATCTTTACATATGCAGGCGGATGAAAATTGGGCCGAAGTTAATCAAGTGGTATTGCCGGTAGTGTATAGAAAGGAGGTGTTGTAAATAGCACATGAGGTTCCAGTAGGAGGTCATTTGAGAGTAAGGAAAACTCGAGCTAAAATACAACAACATTTTTATTGGCCTGGACTACATAAAGATGTAGTTAAATTTTGTCGATCATGTCACACATGTCAAGTGATAGGGAAACCTCAAGCAGTGATAAAACCAGCGCCCTTAATACCCATTCCAGCATTTGAGGAATCTTTTACAAGGGTCTTAATTGATTGCGTAGGGCCACTTCCTAAAACAAAAAGTGGGAATCAATATCTTTTGACTATAATGGGTGTGTCCACTAGGTTTCCAGAGGCCATTCCAGTACGTAATATTACAGTTAAAAAGATTGTGGAGCGACCTGCTCCTGTACTTGTCGGACCTACTGGCCGGGATGGAAAATATACTGGAAACATTGAGGAAGTTCGGCCGGTTTTCAGGGTACAAATTAAATATGGCCAAGAGTGAGATGTTTGTGGTGCAGGCAAGGGGCCAGGAGAATAGACTGAAGGAGCTGCCATTTAGGTTGGTGGAGGAAAGTTTCCAGTACTTGGGGATACAGGTGGCACGAGACTGGGGCAGGGTGCATAAGTTAAATTTGACTAGGGTGGTGGAACAAATGAAGAGGGAGTTTCGGAGATGGGACGCACTCCCGCTGTCACTGGCGGGGAGGGTGCAGACTGTAAAGATGACAATCCTCCCTAGATTTCTGCTCATCTTCCAGTGCCTCCTGATCTTTATCCCACGGTCCTTCTTCAAAAGGACTGGCAAAATCATCATGAGCTTTGTCTGGGCGGGAAAATCCCCGCGGGTGAAGAAGGCGATGCTTGAAAGGAGCCGCAACGAGGGGGGACTGGCATTGCCGAGTCTGATCTGCTACTGGGCGGCTAACATAGCCATGATAAAGAAGTGGATGGTGGGTACGGGGTCTATCTGGGAGCGAGTGGAGGCAGCTTCGTGCAGGGGCACCAGTTTGGCAGCCCTGGTCACGGCTCCCCTACCGCTGTCGCCGGCCAGGTACTCCACCAGCCCGGTAGTGGGGGCGGCCCTACGGATATGGGGCCAGTGGAGGAGGCATGTAAGGGGGGTGGGTGCGTCTGTCTGGGCTCCAATATGTGACAACCATTGATTCGCCCCCGGGAACATGGATGGAGGGTTTCGAACATGGCGGCGGTGGGGGTGGGGAGGGTGGGCGATATGTTCCTGGAGGGGAGCTTTGCGAGTTTGAGGGGCTTGGAGGTGAAATTTGGGCTGGTAAGGGGAAATGACTTTAGGTACTTACAGATGCGGGACTTTCTACGCAGACAGGTCCCAACCTTCCCACGCCTCCCGCCAATAGGGATCCAGGACAGAAAAGACTCTAGAGGAGATGGAGGAGAGGGTAGAGTCTCGGATATCTACAAGGTGCTCACGAAGGGGGAAGAGTCCCAGACGGAGGAACTGAAACTCAAATGGGAGGAGGAGCTTGGCGGGGAGATGGAGGACGGGCTGTGGGCGGAAGCCCTGAGTAGGGTAATCTCAACCCCAACATGTGCCAGGCTCGGCCTGATTCAATTTAAGGTCGTTCACCGGGCCCACATGACGGTAGCTCGGATGAGCAAATTCTTTGGGGTAGAGGACAAGTGTGCTAGATGCGCGGGAGGACCAGCGAACCACGTTCACATGTTTTGGGCATGTCCTAAGCTTAGGGGGTACTGGGAGGGATTTGCGGGGGTCATGTCCCGGGTGCTGAAAACAAGGGTGGTGATGAGTCCAGGGGTGGCAATTTTCGGGGTTTCGGAAGACCCGGGAGTCCAGGGGGAGAAAAAGGCAGATGTTCTGGCCTTTGCTTCCCTAATAGCCCGGCGGCAAATACTGTTGGCATGGAGGGACTCAAAACCCCCGAAAACCGAACTATGGCTTTCGGACATGTCAAGTTTTCTGGGTATGGAAAAAATTAAGTTCGCCTTGAGGGGATCCGTACCAGGGTTCGCCCGAAGGTGGCAACCATTCATCGACTTCTTCGCGGGAGAGTGAACGTCAGCGGGGGAGGGGGGAGGAGGAAGAGGGATGGGAGGGGGAGATTAGAGTAGAGTAGGAGGGATAAATAGGCGGGTAGTGTCTAGAGGAGAGGAGCGGGCATGTGGTTTGATTAAAGTATTGGTTTTATGTTGATGTTTGCACATTTCTATTATCTGTAACTATTTACAGTGCCACAAAATACCTCAATAAAATTTTTTGTTAAAAAAAAAAGATTGTGGAGGAGTTACTTAAATTCTTTGCCAGATATGGACTACCCACAGAAATACAATCGGATCAAAGATCAAATTTTACCTCAAGGTTATTCAAGGAAGTTATGGATACCTTAGGAGTAAAACAATTTAAATCAACTGCGTACCATCCAGAATCGCAGGGAGCATTAAATGGTGGCATCAGATGTTAAAGACAATGTTGAGGACTTATTGCCAAGATTATCCAGAGGATTGGGATAAAGGAATTCCATTCGTAATGTTTGAAATTAGAGATGCACCTAATGAGTCAAACAAATTCAGTCCTTTTGAACTAATTTTTGGTCATGAGGTAAGAGGACCACTTAAATTGATTAAGGAGAAATTGGTGAGTGAGCAGTCAAAATTACATTGTTGGATTATGTGTCAAATTTTAGGGAACAATTAAATAGAACAGGTGAATTGGCTAGACAACATTTGAAAGTTGAACAGCATGTGATGAAACGGGTAGCGGACAAGAAAGCAAAAGTTATAAAGATAAAGTTTTTGTATTGTTACCAATGGTAGGTGAACCTTTAAAAGCAAGGTTGTGTGGACCTTATCAGATTGAAAGGAAATTAATTGAGGTGAATTATGTGGTAAGAACGGCAGATAGAAGGAAAACTCACCGAGTGTGTCATGTGAATATGCTTAAAATGTATTTTGAAAGGGAAGGAGAGCAAAAGGAGGAGGTTTTAGTGATTCTAACTCAAAGTGACGAACCAAATCCAGATGACTTTGAATTTGACATTCCTCAAATTAAACTGGAAACGAGGATGTTCTTAAAAATTGGGATAAATTGTTGAGTTACCTTCCAGAGGAAAAACAAACTGACCTGAAAGAGATATTAATATCACATGGACAAGTTTGTGAAGATAAGTTGGGACGTACTAAAATGGCTATATATGATGTAGATGTGGGAAATGCTGTTCCAATTAAACAACATCCATTATAGACTTAACCCGTTAAAATTGGCACAGGTTCAAGAAGAAATTGAAAGTATGCTTAAAAGTGACATAATTGAAGTGGGTTGCAGCCAATGGAGCTCACCCATATTGATGGTACCGAAACTGGATGGTAACCAATGATTGTGTGTGGACTATAGAAAGGTGAATGCAGTTACAAGAACAGACTCTTATCCTATCACACGCTTGGAGGACTGCATTGAGAAGGTGGGACAATCAGCTTTTATTTCCAAACTGGATTTACTTAAAGGTTACTGGCTTTATCCGAAAGGGCGAAGGAGATTTCAGCTTTTGTGACTCCAGATGGTACATACCAATTCAAAGTTATGCCATTTGGCATGAAGAACGCACGAGCCACATTTCAACGGTTAACTAACAAAGTTGTTTCAGGATTACCCAATTGTGCGGTATACATAGATGATCTGGTGATTTTTAGTCAGGCATGGAAAGAACATTTGAAGCATCTGATGGAGTTATTCGATCGACTTCAGGAGGCGGGTTTGGTGGTAAACTTAGCCAAAAGTGTATTTGGAAAAGCCGAAGTCACGTTCCTTGGCCATACAATTGGACAAGGTTGAATGGTCCCACGGGATGTGAAAACAAGAGTTATTGGGGAGTTTCCAATACCCTCGACATGAAGGGAAATAATGTGATTTCTTGGCATGAGGGGATTTTACTGAAACTTTGTGCCGAATTTTAGCAGCGTGGTTGCTCCACTGATGGACTTGCTGAAGAAGCATAGCAAATTTCAGTGGACAGCAGAGTATCAACAGGCATTTGATGGCCTGAAGGCTGTGTTAACCACTGCTCCTGTGTTAGCCACCCCAATTTGCACAAAAACATTCAAAATGGCTGTCGATGCGAGTGATATGGGCTAAGGCAGACCAAGGCAGGCCAGCAGCACGGTTCAATTCCCGTACCAGCCTCCCCGAACAGGCGCCGGAATGTGGTGACTAGGGACTTTTCACAGTAACTTCATTGAAGCCTACTTGTGACAATAAGCAATTTTCATTTCATTTTCAAGGTGCTGTGCTCTTGCAAGCAGACGATGAAGGAATAGAGCGGCCTATTGGGTACTTTTCCAAGAAATTGAATGATCACCAGAGGACGTATTCAACGATTGAATAGGAGGCTTTGAGCTTGGCGTTGGCTTTGCAACATTTTAACATTTATGTTACCAGCAATTCATCTGAAACAATTATATATACTGATCATAATCCATTGATGTTTTTGGAGCGAATCAGGAATAAAAATGGCAGACTATTTTGATGGAGTTTATTGTTACGGCCATTTCATTTAAGAATTATACATGTGGCAGGACGAGAAAACGTGATAGCCGATGCTTTGTCACGAATGTGAAGCAGAGAAGCAGGTTTGATGGTGGAAAAAGAACTAAAATGGACTACATTGTTATCAATGTTTGCCTGTTTTGTTTTTGTTTAAAAATGTACATGTATTGTCAATTGTTCTTATTGGAAAGTGAAAAATTAAACCATCTTTGAAGTTGATGGTTTATTTTTTTTTCTTGGGGGTAGGTGTCACGGGTGTGTCCCTTTACAAAATGTTGTGTCTTATCACATGGCTTCAGTGATGTCGTTGTGTGGGTGGAGCTGGGTTGTGGCTCTGATTTTTACTTTCGTTTTGGTATGGGCTTGTTTTGGTGGCTCTACGTTTTTTACTTTCGTTTTCATATTTGGCTGCTGTATTCAGACAGACAAGTATCTTGGAATGTCTCTCTACCTTCGGTTTAAAAGCTGTTTCCAGATTACTTGATAACTTGAAAATAAATAATTGCTTTCTGGAAGGAATTCAAACCTGCTGTTTTGAAAAGGAAACAAGAGTGTATACTCGGTCTTGAGTGCTGTGTGCTGGGCCACACCTTTGAAAAGGGTTTCTGGAATCTTGTTATTAAATTGGAGCAGCTTAAGGGAGAAATCTATTAAGGGTTATACATAGAGTACTGTAGCTGTGTGGGGTATTTATGTTGGTAGTTGATAAAAATGCTTACTGTGTGTTTATAAAAATGGTAACTAAATTCTTAGAATAAACTTTGTTTTTGATAAAATGTGCTTAAGGCTCTGTTGAATAACACCTGAAAGGTAGGCCCTTGTGCTCAACGTAACCAAAATAAATAAACAATTGTAGGTCAGGTGAACTCCATGGTATACTTTGGAGTTTTCTAAACCCTGGCCCATAACAATGTGACAGTTAAGCATTGTGTAAATGATCACAAAGCAGGTGCAGAGTCTTGAAGTTTAAAATTAAAATAAGTGACATTGTGTCTTTGAGCTAAGTAAACTGGAAGAAGTGTCTTATTGAATTTTGATATAAACAAGTGATTTATTTTCTTTGCTACAAGGCTACATGCCAAACACTTGATTGATTTGTGAAGAATACAGTCCCTTATATAAAAGTTATGGATAATCAATGGATCTCTATGCATGTATCCTCAATTCATTGCACTATTTACAGTGAACAGGAAATGCAAATATAACTACTCACAAATAAAGAATCCAAAATATTTTCTCTTTATCTTCCAATACAATGAAATTTCATGGTAAGCATGCTGTAAATTTAAATTATAATCTAGTGTGGCACCTTGGCAGTGACAACCTGGTCCCTGGCAGTGTTCTTGCCAGCTGGCACTGCCACCTGGGCAGATTTTTGACACCAGCAAGCACTGTCCAATTGAGTCTAAAATATATTTGAAATGATCAACTATCGCTTTACCAGAGGTAAGTAGGAAACAGGCCACTTGAACCTGCTCCGCCATTCAATTAGATCACTTATCATTAGAAAATTGGTAAATATTTTAATAGGAGTACTTACGATGGTTTCAAATCTTCAGAAAATGCTTCAAACATATTTTTTCTAAATGAATTGCATTTGAAGCTAATGCTACATAAGTTCCTTATACTCAGTGAAACTTGAGTACCAGGTCCCCTGTCAGTCTATAAATAAAATGCACCAGTAAAAGCAATGTTTTAATGCACATATGGCTGTCTGTGGAAAATTAGCAAATAGATAGTACAGGATCTACACAGTTAGCATTTTTAGGATTCGCTGCACGAATGGGAACAAAGTTCATTGTAAATAGAATTACAGAACATTCAAAAGAACACACTATATTGGTCTGGAAAAAGTGCAATCTGAAGAATGTTAGCAACTTCCTCTTTTATTTGTCAATAAAAACAAATGTGACTTAAAAGCAGCATCAGTACGTTTGCTGGAACCAAAGGCATCACTTACTTGTTTTGAACTCTTCCAGGGTGAGAAAAAACCTGTAAGAGATCAAAGAACAAAATCTGACATTGAAATGGCTTAATACGATGAATGCAGCTTTGTTTAGATTTTAATGTTAAAGGTCTCAGCTGATAGCAACAAGTTTGCTACTTGACAGAGCTGTGTGTTACAAATAACTGTAATAAGAATGTACTTGCTCAGTCTAGATTTTCTTTTGAGTTTTGCTCCATTATAATCGTTTTGCAATGTAATAGTCCCAGGAAATGATACATAATTGAGTCATACCATCAATCATGTTATGGCAGAACCACCTGTGATCATCTAACCAGCTGAACAACTGAAGAAGCAAATGGATTATTCACTAAGCCAGGGCGCTGCCCAGGTAGGGAAGGTGAAAATAACTCCAGTGCTATTTTGAATTCTGACTCATTCATTAACGTAATTACTGGTGTGAATTGTGCCCCCAGCATCTTCATCAACTTAATTAATTCAATCTCCCATATGTCTCATATATTTCCTTGGAAAATGGCCCAGCTCACACATTGGTGTTGTGATATTACTTTATGGAAATATGCAAATGAGCAGGTAGCCAGGATGTAGAGCAGCATCTAACCAGCAGCGCGTGTGTGTTGTGCGGGCCAGCACGGTGGCGCAGTGGTTAGCATTGTTGCCTCACGGCGTCGAGGTCCCAGGTTCGATCCCGGCTCTGGGTCACTGTCCGTGCGGAGTTTGCACATTCTCCCCGTGTTTGTGTGGGTTTCGCCCCCACAACCCAAAGATGTGGTGGATTGGCCACACTAAATTGCCCCTTAATTGGAAAAAATGAATTGGGTACTCTAAATTTAAAAAAAAAAAAATCTGTGTGTTGTGCGTTGTAGGAATTGCAGCTGCTCCGGTCTTCGTGAATAGTAGTTACTGAATCTATAAAGTAGATCTGTCTGATGGGCCATCTTGTATTGTACATTCAAATAAACTGAGCCTACGTATAATATACCAGGTGTGTGTGAGATTGATAATTTTACATAAAGCAAACATAGAAACATAACATGATGACAATGATGTGAATTTGAAAACCTCAGGATGAGCCACAGACAAGGGACAGAGTTCTCCATTTATGAGGCAAAGTGTGGTGACGGTGCTTTTCCCTCTGGGCAGAATGGCGGGGTCTCATGCCAGATTCTGTGCTTGGAACTTCATTAATAATGCACAGGCGAGTTCTCCTCTGAATCACCTGGCAGACTGACAGCTGATTTGTCTGCCCGCAGTCAGCTGGAGGGTTTGAAGGTCCCAGCACCATATTTAAACACCAGTCCAGCACACTCAGATCACTCTCTTCCAGTCCACCTGTCTTCAGGAGACCCTCTAACTGTCCGGAAGCCAGAAGCAAGGCATGCAGCATCAAGAAGCAGCACCTGCTTTCATTGCCAAAGCCCTTGAAGCCATTATTCAAGGAGTCCAGGCTCACAGACTCACATATCTACTCTGTCCACGAATCTCAGTTGCGGGGAACACATGCGAGTACTTACTATCTCAACTAGACTTTCACAACACCGCCATCCCTTGTCTTGCTGCTCATATTCCATTCTTTGTCTCTTCTGGTTAAGGCTCACCACACACATAGAACATGCATTTCAACCAACCTCTGCTCCATCCTCACTGATCACATGGCTTTTTTTTGGCTCCATATTAGCCAAACTCACACACAACAAATGTGAGCGACACGAGACTGGGAGGGATAGAGGTGATCCTTAGCCTCAATGAGTTTGAGTATGCTGCAGCAGACCTTGCCGGCAAGGACAGGGGTAGCTACTACAGTCTCACAGAGCTTGGCCTCTCCCAACAACTTGCTACGGATCTCAGCCCCATTACTTCACCAAATTCTGAAATTCACAGTGAGTATCATATACTCTGAATTAGTATGTAGGCCACATAGTGGGTACCATCAAGATGTAGGTCACATGGGGACAAGGTGCTTTGACTTCACTCCAAGTCATGGCACCCTCTGGCACCCACGGGGTAGATGAGCATCAGCTTGACACCCCGGGGCCACCACTTGGGGCATTCCAAGGGTGTGCAGCTGCTCAGGGTCTCTCTTTGTATCCCTGCACCAACTCCAGCAGCACCGGCTGCTGCGGATGCTTCTGTTCCTAAGCAGGAGACCCTGGAGACAGAATTTAGATCTCCAAATAACAAAAAATGTGAAAACACATTTTTATTTACAATTTTTACATTTAATAATGCAGAAGTGCTAACAAAGAATGCAACATTTTAAAAAGTAACCATGGAGAATCTATTGTGAATCTGGCGTGGGTCGTGAGAGTCGGGCTTTTGTAAAAGTGGGTTGCCAGAAAAGCAGTTTGAAAAACACTGCTCTGGTTCATCCACTTTGGCCTGCAGTGCCTTACTATCATCGGCCAACATTGCCATCTCAGCCTCCAAGGAGACAATCTGATGGCTCTGGTTCGAGAGAGCCGCCACCACACCTTGTAAGCCATGCCATGTGCCTTGACTGTTTCATCAGTCTTTGCCAACACTGACCAAATGGGTACCAGGGCCACTTCTATTGTGGATGTCCTCGGAAATAGCCCACTGCTGTTTCAGAAATTCCGCTGCCAAGACAGCTGTTAAGCATCTCGGCCATCAGTGGAGTGGTCAAAGTCGCGGCAGTGGCCTCCGCCATTTTCTCAGCAGAAGAGCCTCAAGGGGTTCCGAATCCATTGACGACTCTTTACTTGCTGGCTTCCTTGATCTGGACTTTCTGGGCATTCCTCATGTGTGGGAATCTTATCCCATCGAATTAGATAATTTTTAACCCAAACGCCCTCCAAAAACTGGGCTAAAAATAAAATACCCTGGTGGGGCCCACCTTGTGTGAGACTACTCCCTGCATACCGCCACCGAAAGTCCCTTTCTTCCCCTTCTTAGTCAAGAATCTACCATCCTCTGTCTTAAAAATATTCAAAGATTCTGCTTCCACTGCTTTTTCAGGAAGAGTTCCAGAGACTCATGACCCTCTGAGAGAAAAGGACTTTCCTCACTTCTGTCTTAAATGAGCGACCCTTTATTTTCAAAAAGTAACCCCTAGTTCTAGATTCGCCAACAAGAGGAAAGATCCTCTCCGCATCCACCCTGTCATTACCCCTCAGAATCTTAAAGGCTTCGATCAAGTCATCCCTTACTCTTCTAAACTCTGGTGGATACAAACCTAACCTTCCCAACCTTTCCTCACAAGACAACCCTCCCATTCCTGGTATTAGTCGAGTAAACCTTCTCTGAACTGCTTCTAATACATTTACATCTTTCCTTCAATAAGGAGACCAATACTGTACACAATACTCCAGATGTGGTCTTCTCCAACTGAAGCATATCCTCCCTACTTTTGTTATCAATTCCCCTCACAATAAATGATAACATTCTATTAGCTTTTCTAATTATTTGCTGTTCCTGTATACTAGTCTTTTGTGATTCATGCACTAGGACAACCAGATATCTTTGCACCTTAGAGCTTTGCAAAGATTCTTTTTTATTTTTCATGCACGAATGGACAATTTCATATTTGCCCACATAATACTCTATTTAACAGAGTTTTGACCACTAACTTAACCTACCTAGGTCCCTTTGTAGCCTCCTTACGTCCTCTTCACAATTTACTTTCCTACCTATCCTTGTGTTATCAGCAAATTTCGCAATCATACTTTCATTTGCATAAATTCTAAAAAGTTGAGGCCCAACACTGATCCCTGTGGCACACCAATTGTCACAACCTGCCAACCAGAAAAAGACTGTTTATCCCAACTTTCTGTTTCCTGTTAGCATGCTAATCTTCTATCCATGCCATTATGTTACTAGCCCCTCCCCACCCCGCCCCGATACCATGAGCTTTCATTTTACGCATTAACCTTTGATGTGGCACCTTAACAAGTTAAGGACTTCTTGCAGGCCCCAGCTCAGTTGAGCTCCGGTTGATTCAAAGAGGTCATGCACCTTTTTGCTGTACTTGCTGCAATAAAGTCGCTTAATGAAATTGACAGGGCCAGGGAGAAGGTAAGTGTATAAGGTAAGTGGATCAGATTTGGGTGGTTGGTGAGTTCAAAGGTGGGGAAGTTGGAAATTAAGTCCAGAGATCAGGGATGGTTGAAGATTGGGTTTGTAAATCAGGTCATGCTGGTTCCACAGGTCAGGAGAGAGGTCCGGGTTGGGCCCGCAGGTCGGGTGTGGGGGGGGTGAGGAAAACCATGTGGAGGGGTTATATTCAGGGATGTGGGGGGATTCACCTGGGGGGGGGGGTTTAGTCGGGGATGTGGGATGCGAAAGTCCTGTGGAGAGATTGAGTGATTACAATAGTTACGCCAAAGTTAGAAGGGGTTTGAATTCTTCAAATTTTTTCCAAGTAACGGTGTAACTCTGGCGGAACTATCCGAAGTTAACAATTTCAATCATATTTTTGGATAGTTCCCAGGGCAGAGCAATTACCCAGAGGAAGTTAGCACTTCTTGGCAATTGCTGTGCAAACCCCTACCTGTCAAGGTCCTAAAAGGATTCCCCAGCGCATCTTTAGGGTACCCCTTAATCTGATGGTAAGAGTCTCATAATTTATGGTTGTTGAGTTTGAGAAGACAGTGAGGATATGTGAAGCATGTTATGGACACCATCTATATCAACACAAAGAACCTTTACATCCACATGAAGTTCCATTGTATCCTTGGTTTAAAATAACAGCAGATTTATTCATCATCCATGGCGATGACTTTCTCCAAGTCACTGATTATTTTTCCAAGTTTCCAGCCATCAGACCATTAAAAGATACCTCAAATGCGTCATGGCGGACACATTGAGTGTAAATCACGGAGTGGGCAGCACGGTAGCACATGTGGCTAGCACATGTGGCTAGCACTGTGGCTTCACAGCGCCAGGTTACCAGGTTCGATTCCATGCTGGGTCACTGTCTGTGCGGAGTCTGCATGTTCTCCCCGTGTCTGCGTGGGTTTCCTCCGGGTGCTCCGGTTTCCTCCCACAGTCCAAAGTCATGCAGGTTAGGTGGATTGGCCATGCTAAATTGCCCTTACTGTCCAAAAAGGTTAGGAGGGGTTATTGGGTTACAGGGATAGGGTGGAAGTGAGGGCTTAAATGGGTCGGTGCAGACTTGATGGGCCGAATGGCCGCCTTCTGCACTGTATGTTCTATAAATTCAATTTGTTCGGTATAACTAAATAAATCATTTTGGACAACCGACCACATTATACTGCCAGATCTTTTAGGCACGTATGTGCTAATTGGGGCATAAACCATGTGACCCTTGCTTTAGTATCCCAGGTCCAATGGTCTTGCCGAATGAATGGTTCGGACAATTAAGACATTAATCATGAAGTGCGAGGGGACAGAAGAAGATCTCCACATTGCCATGTCGCACTTGAGGGCCCTTTAGTCATGGGCTTACCATCACCAGTGAAAATCATTTTCAAATGGAGGTTATGACAATTTTGCCAGGCCATCACCTGTCTCGTTTTTCAAAACTTCTCAAAAAAACAAGGGAGAATGATGACAGTACACAACTGACATTCAGGTGCAGAAGTGCCTAGACTGTTCATAGGACAGAAGGGTCTTGTCACACATCTATCCATGGAACCTGGTCACCTGCAGAAGAATCCAAAGTGTGCAGTGAGTGTGGGTCCTTTGATGTCACACCACCGAATGGAATGATGTTAAGGAGAAACAGAAAAAACAGGAAATTGCACAACAGCATAACGTTCTTGGAAAGGGTCCAGAGGAGGTTCACAAGAATGATCCTGGGAATGAAGGGCTTGTCATTTGAGGAATAGTTGAGGACTCTGGATCTGTACTCGTTGGAGTTCAGAAGGATAAAGGGGTATCTTATTGAAACTTACAGGATACTGCGAGGCCTGGATGGGGTGGACGTGGAGAGGATGTTTCCACTTGTAGGAAAAACTAGAACCAGAGGACACAATCTCAGACTAAAGGGATGATCCTTTAAAAGTGAGAAGAGGAGGAATTTCTCAGCCAGAGGATGGTGAATCTGAGGAACTCTTTACCGCAGAAGGCTGTGGAGGTCAAATTACTAAGTGGCTTCAAGACAGAGATAGATAGGTTCTTGATTAATAAGGGGATCAGGGGGAGAAGGCAGGAGAATGGGGATGAGAAAATATCAGCCATGATTGAATGGCAGAGCAGATTCGATGGGCTGAGTGGCCTAATTCTGATCCTTTGTCTTATGGGGCGTCATTCTCCGACCCCCCGCCGGGTCGGAGAATGGCCGTTGGCCGCCGTGAATCCCGCCCCCGCCGAAGTCTCCGCTCCCGGAGATTGGGCGGGGGCGGGAATCCGGCCGCGCCGGTTGGCGGGACCCCCCGCTGGATTCTCCGGCCCGGATGGGCCGAAGTCCCGCCCAGGAATTGCCTGTCCCGCCGACGTAAATCAAACCTGGTATTTACCGGCGGGACCAGGCGGCGTGGGCGGGCTCCGGGGTCCTGGGGGGGGGGGGGGGGGGGCGCGGGGCGATCTGACCCCGGGGGGGTGCCCCCACGGTGGCCTGGCCCGCGATCGGGGCCCACCGATCCGTGGGCGGGCCTGTGCCGTGGGGGCACTCTTTCCCTTCCGCCTCCGCTACGGCCTCCACCATGGCGGAGGCGGAAGAGACTCTCCCCACTGGGCATGCGCTGGGAAACTGACAGCGGCCGCTGACGCTCCCGCGCATGCGCCGCATTTCCGCGCCAGCTGGCGGGGAAACAAACGCCATTTCCGCCAGCTGGCGTGGCGGAAATCCCTCCGGCGTCAGCCTAGCCCCTCAATGTTGGGGCTAGGCCGCCAAAGATGCGGAGCCTTCCGCACCTTTGGGCCGGCGCGATGCCCGTCTGATTGGCGCCGGCTTTGGCGCCAGTCGGCGGACATCCCGCCGTTGAGGGAGAATTTCGCCCATGGTCTTAACCAGCACTCCAGTTGCATCTAGAATGCATCCAAAGATAAACTCAGAAAGTTAAATTATGGAAATCCACCATGAAATCAGTCAACACTCTGATAACACACAAGATGTCAACACACCTACAAGTCATAAACCTAAGTTGCAACTCATATCATCACATTTCCAGGAAGATTACCAAGTTATACACACTCTTAAACAGAGATCTATCTTTTGTGTAAATATTTTTTGCAACCACCCTACTGCACATGTACTTTTACTCCTAATGTATGTAATGTTATCTTGGGGAAAAAGGGTATGTTGTTGGATCACTTTAAGGGAATCTGCAATCAGCTAGTTGCCAGTGTGGAGGAACATGTGACCAGCAGCTAGTGTGTGCAGTAGGAATCACACCTGTACTGCCCTTGTGAGTAGTAGCTGCTGAATCCATCAAATAGATTTGTCTGCTGATCAATCTTACACCATGGGTGTGAATCTGCAACTGTGTTGCTCTGGGTAAATAGCGGGAGGGGGCAAAATCGAGATTCGTGCCAGATGGGAACCACGCGAGGGTCATTCAGTATTCCTTTCCAAAAACACAAAGCTGGAAATGGCTACTGAGGGGAAGTGAGGAGATGAGTAGCCATTTCCATTTACCGGCATGCAACTCAAGGGCATCGGAGTTGTTGCCAAAGTGTTCGGGGGACTGGGGGGTTGGACTCTGCTACGGGGCTGAAGCGTTCCAGGTCGGGGTCCACCCCGAGCCGGTGGGGGGTAGGGGGAGAGCGGTTTGCAGCAGTGAGGCTTTCAAGCCATCTTTATATATTGTGGAGACCCATAACAGGGGTTTCAGCCTGTCTGTCCTACCAAATTCTTCCAGGATAAAGCCATGCGGCGGCTTCACTCAGAAAGTCAATTTCCCCCTCTTTTACTGTCAGCAGCCTCTAGCTTCACAGCTGAAGGCTATTTCAAATGAGGAATTAGCCTTGGTAGTTGTGAGAGCACTTCATAGTCCTCAACTCAAGTGTCTCCTTGAAGGCACACATGCCATGTCTCAGAGGACGATTAGCGCATTGCATGTCCACCAATCTTTGATACCTGAACAGTGTGCCTGTACTCTCGGAATGTCAGCACCATCGAGGCAGCTGCCAACAATCAAACACTAAAGAATAGGTCACCACCACTAAAGAGTGAGGATTCTCACTGCCAAAAGATAAGTGTGAAGATGAACGGAGGGGTCGCTTTGGGGGATCCCGCTATTCAGGGGGTCACGGAAGGGGGGGGGTCTATTCATGGCTTTCGGGGGGGGGGGGGGGTGCCCCTATTCAAAGGGTTTTGAGGGAGGAGGAGCATATCCATGAGATCTCGGGTAGTTGGTGTCTTTGAGGACCATCCCAGGATGATGGGTTGGCTTGTGGGGTCAAGGGATATCCGCTGAGGTGATGACTGATGATGCCAGTGTGGAGGCTTGAGAATGAAGCACAGGCGTGTTTATAATGAGGCTCACCTTGCTACCTATGCTGTCGTTAATGGTGCAGAGGGCTGCTTAAGATGCGGTTCCGATGCCTTGACCGCGCTGGCGGTGCCTTGCAGTACACCACACAGAGGGTCTCCTGCTTTGTGGTGGTCTTGTGTGTCCTCTGCAATCTGGCACAGCAGCAGGGCAACATGTGGGAGGAGGAGCAAGAGGATGTAGAGGGACATGCAGCTTCGTTTGAGGATGAGGTGGTCAAGGAGGGGGTGGAGGATGAGCCTGAGGAGCCGGAGGATAATGGTGACAAGGGTCTGACATGCCAGGACGACCAAGGAGGCCCTCAACATCTCCAGATTCTCCTAGTATGAGGCCCTCATTTCTTTCTCCCTTACCCTCATTTCCCTCCACCAGCCCGCCCACCCACCCTGTTCCCCTTTCCAGGGATCTGTGTAACATCACTCCAAAGTGATGGGCTTGTGTTGGCACTGTCAGCGGGTCACCATGCAAGGCAGCAGAGTGCTGATAATTCGCTGTGAGGACAGCTCTGATGCACCTCAGTTTTTGCTTAAGTCGGACTCCTGTCTATCTGCTGACAGCACGCTCATACCCATCCTCTCAACGGGGTCTGCATCAGGGGCTTTTGATCTTGGACCGCCAAGCCCGGGAGGGGGGGGGCGGGAAAGCGGAAGGCAACAGGAGACAGGAGTGCGTGCAGGTCCATTGTGAAAATTAACGTGGCAGAACCTTCACATGTATGAGATGCAACATATTTTCATAGTGAACATTTCACTGGGACAGATTTCCATTACCTCTACCTGCAGATAGTGACACCCCCCCCACCCCCAATGACCCAGTGCCCGCTCAGTGCTCATCACTCTTCTCGATCTTCTGTGGTCTAGTGCTACATCTGTGTGTCCCCATGATGCACATCAGAGATGGAGGCACCCTGCTGCTTTACCTGCCCCGTGCCCTTTGATGCCCTTGGCGAACGACCTCTGGAGAACCTGGAGTTGGGGGTCTCCCTGGTGTCACTCGCGTCACGGTGCTACCCTGTTATGCCCATTGCCCTTGAGATGCGCTGGTGTCAGGTGGAGGGGATTTGGAAGAAATGGAGACCGATGTTGGTGGCAGGACAGGATTGGCCTCCAGCACTTCTTCCTCCTTGACAGTGCCTGTAGGGCCCTGGGAGACTGTATGGCATGGAAGAGTAGATAGAGTGAGCTCCAGAGGCTTCTGAGTAATCTGGCGCTCCCAGCACTGGAGGCTGCCCATTTTCTGCACCATGGTGTCGACGCCCTCAGCGATGGTCCTCTATAAATGGAATCTGGCAGGCCTGGTGGAGTGGGTGAAAGAGGATTTTAAAAGGTGGAATGCCCTTCTGCTTTCATTAGCTGGGTTTTTGTTCGTGTTTCAGTCCCTCCTGATATTCCTGCTGAAGGTGGTCTTCTGTAAGGTGGATAGAATAATTTCAGGTTTTGCATGGCTTGGTAAGACCCATGGGTTCAGCGGGTGTTTTTACAAAGGAAGCAGGGTGGCTGGCTGGACCTCCCTAATCTTTTGTACTACTATTGGGTGGCAAATGCAGAGATAGTTCAGCAGTGGTGGGAACGGGAAACAGCGGAGTGCGTACAGGTAGAGGAGGCCAGCCTGAGGGCTTTACCTGCGGCCCTGCTCCCATTTGCCACAGGGAAGTATACGGCAAGTTGGGTGGTGGTGCCTTCCTTAAAGATCTGGAATCAGTTGAGGAGGCATTTTGGTTTGGGGTCATGTCAGTGTTGGTGCCGATTTGTGGGAATCACCGATTTGCCCCGGCAGGGTTGGAGGCAATATTTAAGCGGTAGCATGGGTGTGAGGGGGTGGGATGGGTGAAAGACTTGTTTTTAGAAGGTAAGTTTGCAAGCTTTGGGGAGTTGCGGGAGAAGCACAAATTGCTGAGGGGGTAGTTTAGATATCTACAGTTGTGAGATATTGTGCGGAAGGAGTTGTCCTCATTCCCTTGACTGCCAGATCATACTTGCTTGATAGGTTGCTCTTGCCAGATGAGTTTGGGGATGGGAGAATTGCCGATATCTATGGATGGTTGGTAGACACAGGGAAAGCACCAATTGAGGTAAAGCAGAAGTGGGAGAAGAAGTTGTGTATGGAGTTGGGATGGGGCGTTGGAGTGAAATTATGCGCCGGATCAATGCTAAATCTTCATGTGCTAGGATGAACTCAATAGAGTTCAAGATGGTGCATAGGGCCCACATGACACGAGCGTGAATAAGTGGGTTCTTCACAGGGGTAGAGGATAGGTGTGAGGTAATTATGTCCACATGTTCTGGTCATGTCCATGGTTGTTGGGGTTCTGGGGCTCAGCATTTGGGACATTATCAAAAATTGTGGTGGTCGAGATGTTACCGAATCCTCTTGATGAGATCTTTGGGGTGTCGGAAGTGCCAGGGCTGATGAAGGGAAGAAGGCCAATGTGGTGGACATTGTCATGTTGATTGCCTGGAGGCGGATTTTATTGGAATGGAAGTTGGAGGAACCACCGAAGGTGTTGACATGATTGGGAGATGTTGTGGAATTCCTTAAACTGGAGAAGAATAAGATGCCCGTCGGAGCTCGGAGGAGGGATTCAGGATGAGATAGAGGCTATTCTTGTCTCTGTTTATGAATCTGTTGCCAGCGGGTTGGAGGAGAGGGGGTGGAGGAGGGGTGGTGGTTTAGGGGAGAACAAGGTAAACAGTATCAAATTAGGGGGATTGTATTTTGTTATTGAATGATTGTTGTACGTTTATATGTATTCCCTGATTTGAATTAAAATAATAGAAACATATTTATAACTATCCTCATGGCTAATTTGTAAAATTTTTGAATCTAGACAAAAACCTTTTAAAATGGCTGAAGCTATGTCTGTCTGTGACCCTCAAAAAAAGGGAGTTGTCAGAGCAGTGCTGCAGAAACTTGTACCTCGTTATCTCAGAAGACACACTAATAACTCTCTCTGGGCAGCAGAGACCAAATTCACAGAGACCTATACAAAGGCCACAGAGACCTATGCTAGGCCTAATCAACCAGATCCTATTTGTCTGCTAGGGCAAAGAACACCGCAACTTCCCTTTCAAGTCTTAATGGTTGGAACATTTAAGAATCTTGGGGAACCCGGACAAAGGGATGCACATGTGGACATGATTACCTCACACCTATCCTTTACTCCTGCAAAGAACCCACTCTTTCATGTTCATGCCATATGGGCCCCATGCACCATCTTGAACTGTATTGAGTTCATCCTAGCACATGAAGATGTAGCATTGACACGGCGCATAATTTTACTCCACTCCTCCCATCCCAACTCCATACTCAACTTTACTCCCGCTTCTGTTAAAGCCAGAGTGGAGAGGTGAGAAGGTGGGAGCCATGTGACATGGACCTAACTTGATAAACCAATAATATTTACTTGTGGAATTGCAAAGCCCAGTCTGCCATCTTACCATCCACAAGCAAAAGCGCTGAAAAGGGACTCTGCTCAGATTGACTACCCGGCCCCATCTACTGGAACCACTGACTACAAGGCTGATTTATCTATGTGTGCCTATCTCCTGGTGTGGAGTCAACTTCACTGGCCAAGTGAATTATACAGCATTGAATTTTGACCTGCTGATCTCCTTGAAGGAGTACCTCATGGGACTTTGATTTTGGACCCTGGACACACGCGAAACAATAATTATTTTCTCTGTGGTCTTTGCCCTATTTTCTTTCTCTAACCTCTTTTACTGTATGAATGAAAAGGAGGTAACATTGCTACCTTTCTCCTGCATTTGATTGTGTGCAAATAAACTAGCCCTTTGAGTTCATCCTATCTCAAATTTACTGTGGGGTTATTGCAAAAGAATTGGATCATATCAAAACTGAAGGGTTGAGAAACATGCTACTGTTTATAAAGTGGAAAGCAAATCAAAACACCTTTCTGTTTACGGATAGGTGGTGAGAGGGCTGTTTAAATGAACCCCTATCCTGTCTGTAACATTATCCTAATGTAGACTGGGATAGTAATAGTGTAAGGATCAGCAGGGAGAGTGTTTCTAATGTGTGTTCACAGGAGAATTTTCTACACAATGTTCAATCTAGTTCTAGGGAATGAGGTGGAACAAGGAGATCAAGTGTCAGTCAAGGAACATTTAAAAGACAGTGATCACAGTGTCATAAGATTTAGGTAAACTATGAAAAAGGACAGAGGACAACTCAAAGTAAAAATAATTAATTGAGGGAGGGCCAATTTTAAAGGGTGTGAAAGGGTCCTTTCCAGGTAAATTGGATTCATAAATTGGCAGGCAAATCTGTAATTGAACAATTAAATGCCTTTAAAGACGAGATAGTTCCGGTAGAGTCAAGATACATTCTCATAAGAGGGAAAGGAAGAAGTAATAAAGTCAGAACACCTTGGGTAATTAGAGGTAGAGAATAAAATGATGCAGAAGAATAATCGCATGACAGATGTCAGGTTGAATACAGGAGAGAGAGCCAGGCTAAAACTCCAAAATTCAGAGGAAAAGCAAAACAAAAATAACAGCATGAAATAAAGAGTATGAGAAGAGTATAGCCAGCATAAAAGGGAATCCAAGTCTTCCATAAGGCTATAAATAGTAAAGGTGGTAAAAGGAGATGTGCCAATTAGGGACCATTAAGGCAGTCTGCATGGCTGAAGTAATAATACATAATAATAATCTTTTATTGTCACAAGTAGGCTTACATTAACACTGCAATGAAGTTACTGTGAAAAGTCCCTAGTCGCCACATTCCAGCGCCTGTCCGGGTACACAGAGGGAGAATTCAGAATGTCCAAATTACCTAACAGCACGTCTTTCAGGACTTGTGGGGGGAAACCGGAGCACCCGGACACAGGTGAACGTGCACAGACAGTGACCCAAGCCGGGAATCGAACCTGGGACCCTGGAGCTGTGAAGCAACAGTGCTACCCACTGTGCTACCATCCTAAATTATTTAGATTTTGACAGTGTCTTTGACACAATGGTTCATAAAAGGCAGGTCAAGGTCGTAAGTCTAGGAATTAAGGAATACAATGCCTTTGAAGTGTTTAAAAATGGCCTGAATCAGACGAAGCAAGGGCACTTGTCTATGCGACTGAATTTATGTGGAATTGGAATTGACAAATAGGGGGATTCTGTCAATGTTCACTGTGAACAGGAATTATTTTGAAGTGGAGATGGAAACAAAGCTTTCTGACGATACCAAGCTGCCAAGGGATTGGGCAACTAGCAGATATCATTCAGTGTGAAAAAGTACAATTTGATGATACTGGCAAGGGGGACGTGAATGGAAATGGAAAGCCTCTCATCACAAAATTAGTCAAATCTGAAAACTATAATTTTTTTTAAAAATCAGTGCGTTGTATGCTTCAAAACTGAGGCTGCAGTATTTTAATTCAAAGTTGACACACCAACAGCTGCAGAGAGTGAACATTTTTCATGCTGCTGTAATAGAATGTCTTTGAAAGCTGATTGAACATATAGACTGAATAGGAAAAGAGACATTCTGTTGCTCTAATGAAGAAACGTAATTATGGGGAATGACGTGCAATTACCCCTACAAAACTGTCAAGACTTATTAGAATTTTTAACAGCCATATAAATGTAAGCAATTTTATATTCTCCAGAGGTAAAATTATTTAAAATTATATATATATGCATATGTAGATATATATTTAGATGAAGCGGATCTATTTTTGTGCAAAAGCTGCAATTGTTATGGAAATTTTGTCACATTAGTCACTTAAGAAAAGGAACAAACTGACAATAATTTGATGGAATAAGTTACAGTACACTGCCACCTGAGATAGAATTTAGAATAATTGTTGAGCCACCTGTAAACGTGCTCACTCTCAATCATCCTGTGTCATGGGAGAACTATTCCTTTCCATACTTTAATTGTGTAGGATTTTAGTTCAAGTGAGCATTTTTAGATTCCATCTTTGACCATTCATAGACTTGAACTTATCCAAAATGTTGCTGTATGTATTATAGTGTCACCCACCACACCTGTGCTCACTGACCTACCTCAACTCTTCGTTCATCAGTAAAGTTTTCATCCTCATGGTCAAACCCTTCATGGCCTCACCCCTATCTCTGCAGCCTTCTACAACTCTTCAAAAACACTGCACTCCTCTAATTCTGACCTCTTGTGCATTTTCAATTTCCTTTGCCCAGACATTGGCATCCATACTTTTAGCTATCAAGGTTCTAGCCTCCTTGCTTCTCCACTTCTTTAAGATCATTCTTAAAGCCTACCTCGTCAAGTGATTTTTCAGACATCTGTCCTCCTTTGGCAAGTATCACTTGTTGTCTATTACATTCCTGTGAAACTCCGTGGGAAGATTTTGTATATTAAAGGAGCAAATTTATGAATGCAAATTGTTTTTGTGATTTTCCCAAGCATTAATCTATTTATCATTTTGCATTATTTGAATTTGCGGTAGTTCCTATTCAGGTGAATTAGTATAGGTGAAGCTTAACATGGACTAAATTGGATAAATACACTACTGCTTGAACTTGTGCATTATCAGTGCAATGACTGGCATACATATATGTAATACATAAATATATCTATCTATATATAAATATCCTGTATCTGGTACATGTTTTGTCAGGTCAAACTTTCAACAACATCACTGCTAAGAGAGTGGCTCAGAGGTATCTCACTTCTTAAAGCATCAAAAATCCACAGTATAAAAGTGACAGGCGAAATAACTGTTAGTCCTGGCAAGAACACAGATGATAGGGTAATGCCCCTGTTAATCACGCCCAGAAACTGCATTGTTGTAATTAAATGATGGGGGTTGATTTTATACATATAATGTATATTTAAATATCCTTCACTCTCTGCATTTTGCTGGAGAAATCACTCTGCTTTTATTTGGAGATTTTGCTGTAGTTTCAGTCATGAGGTCAATTTGATGCAGTTCATAGATACTTATTCTAAATAGACTCTAATAGTTGACAAGCGGGAGCCGGTCGATGTGGTATATTTGGACTTTCAGAAGACGTTTGGCAAAGTCCCGCATAAGATATAATTGTGCAAGATTAAAGTGCATGGGACGGACTTCTGGTTGCGGCGATGACCAGCTAAGCCGCACGTTTCGGCGGCTCCAGCTCGAACGGACCTTCGGGCTCTTTTAAGAGCCCCAACGGGGAATTTTTTCGGGACGAAACCCGGTGTGGGGTGAGACAACAGGGAGTTCCCCCCAACGGAAAAGAAAAATATCGGCGGTGGCGGCCAGATCGTGAAGAATCCTCGAGGACAGGGGCAGAAGAAAAAAGCAGCAAGATGGCGGCGGAGAGAGCCCAGGTGACATGGGGGCCGGACCAAGACGAATTTTTGAGACGGTGTGTGGAGCTGCTTAAGAAGGAGGTGCTGGCCCCGATGCTACAGGCAATTGAGGGGCTTAAGGAGGCACAAAAGACCCAGGAGATGGAGCTCCGCGTGGTGGAGCAGAAGGTGACGGACAACGAAGACGAGATCCTGGGCCTGGCGGTCAAAACGCAGACGCACGATGCGCTCCACAAAAAGTGCATTGAAAGGATTGAAGTCCTAGAAAACAGATCACGGAGAAAGAACCTTCGGATCCTGGGTCTCCCCGAGGGAGTGGAAGGAGCGGACGGCGGGGCTTACGTGAGCACGATGCTACGCTCGCTAATGGGAGCTGAGGCCCCCTCGGGCCCCTTGGAAGTGGAAGGGGCTCATCGGGTCCCTGCGAGGAGACCAAGGGCGGGAGAACCACCTAGGGCGACGATCGTGCGATTTCATCGCTTCAATGACAGAGAGGTGGTTCTGAGATGGGCCAAAAAGGTACAAAGTAGTAGATGGGAGTATGCGGTGGTACGGGTGTACCAGGATTGGAGTGCGGAGGTGGCGAGAAGGAGGGCGAGTTTTAATCGAGCCAAGGAGGTGCTACACAAGAAGGTGAAGTTCGGGATGCTGCAGCCGGCATGACTGTGGGTCACGCACCAGGAGAGGCGTCACTACTTCGAAACGGCGGAAGAAGCATGGACCTTCATTAAAAACGAGAAACTGGATCAGAACTGAGGGACTGATGTTAGAGGGGAAATGACAATGCCGATGTATATAGAGATGTAAATTGGGGAGGGGGGGGACACTAAGAAATGTGGGCGCCGGTGGGGGGGGAAGAAGAGACATAGGCGGGGGATGGGGAATGGGAGCGGGGCGGCAGAGGGAGCTGCGCCACAAGGGGCGGGACAACTATAGAGAACACGGGGCTTTCTGTTCTTGTTCCCGCGCCAGAAAGATGATGGCGGGAAGATAGGCGCAAGGTAGATGGGAGTTCCCCACACGGGGGGGTCAAGGAGAGAGCGGGAGAAGCCGGGGTCAGTTGAAGTCAGCTGACTTTCGGAAGCAATATGGAGGGAGCAATCATGCTAGATGGGGATCTAGCGGGGGGGGGGGGGGGGGGGGGGGGGGAGAGGAGGAGAGGATAACTGGGTTGCTGCTGCAGAAATCAAAGAGGAACTGGTAAAAGGGTGGTCGGGGCTGGAATGCGCCGCCTGGGGAATGGGTGGGTGCGCGGAACCGGGACGTGGGACTGGCTTAGAGAGGGTGATGGCTAGTCGACACGGGAAGGGGGCAGGTAGCCCCCCAGTTCGGCTGATCACGTGGAACGTGAGAGGCCTAAATGGGCCGATTAAAAGGGCCCGAGTGTTCGCGCACTTGAAAGGACTGAGGGCAGACGTGGCTATGCTTCAGGAGACGCACCTGAAGGTGGCGGACCAAGTTAGGTTAAGGAAAGGATGGGTGGGACAGGTGTTCCACTCAGGGCTGGATGCAAAGAAGAGGGGTGGCCATACTGGTGGGGAAACGGGTGTCATTCGAAGCTAGGAACATTGTAGCAGACAGCGGAGGCAGATATGTGATGGTGAGTGGCAGACTGGAGGGAATGGAGGTTGTGTTGGTTAACGTATATGCCCCGAATTGGGATGATGCGGGATTTATGAAGCGGATGCTGGGACGTATCCCGGACCTGGAGGTAGGAAACCTGATAATGGGGGGGGGGACTTCAACACCGTGTTGGACCCAGGGTTAGATAGATCTAGATCTAGGACCGGAAGAAGGCTGGCAGCGGTCAAGGTGCTTAGGGGGTTTATGGACCAAATGGGGGGAGTGGATCCGTGGCGATTTGTTAGGCCGAAGGCCAAAGAGTTCTCCTTCTTCTCCCATGTTTACAAGGTGTATTCCCGGATAGATTTCTTTGTTTTGGGAAGGTCACTGATCTCGAGGGTGGAAGGAACTGAGTATTCAGCCATAGCTGTTTCAGATCATGCCCCACACTGGGTAGACCTGGAACTAGGAGAGGAGAGGGAGCAGCGTTCACTCTGGCGACTGGATGTGGGATTACTGGCGGATGAGGGAGTCTGCGTAAGGATGCGGGGATGTATCGAAAGATACCTGGAGGCCAATGACGACGGGGAGGTACGAGTGGGAGTAGTATGGGAAGCACTAAAGGCGTTGGTCAGAGGAGAGCTGATTTCCATCAGGGCCCACAAGGGGAAAATAGAGGCCAAGGAAAGGGAAAGACTACTGGGGGAGATTTTGAGGGTAGATAAAGAATACGCGGAGGCCCCGGAGGACGGACTATACAGGGAGAGGCGACGACTCCAGACGGAGTTCGACCTGTTGACCACAAGGAGGGCGGAGGCACAGTGGAGGAAGGCACAGGGGATGAGATATGAATATGGGGAAAAGGCGAGTCACCTGTTGGCCCATCAGCTGCGAAAGTGGACAGCGGCGAGGAAGATAGGGGGAATTAGGGATGAAAAGGGAGCTACGATGTGGAGAGCAGGGAAGATAAACGAGGCGTTTAAGACCTTTTACGAGAGACTTTATAGGTCCCAACCCCCGGAGGGAAAAGAGGAGATACGGCAGTTTTTGGACCAATTAAGGTTCCCGAGGGTGGAGGAGCAGGAGGTGGAAGGCCTGGGGGCGCCGATTGGGGTGGACGAGGTTACCAAGGGGCTGGGGAACATGCAGGCAGGTAAGGCCCCGGGACCAGATGGGTTCCCGGTGGAATTTTATAGAAAATATGTGGACTTGTTGGCCCCGCATCTGGTAAGGACCTTTAACGAGGGCAGAGAAGGGGGGACCCTACCCCCGACAATATCGGAGGCGACGATATCGCAAATCTTGAAGCGGGATAAAGATCCGCTGCAGTGCGGGTCATATAGGCCTATCTCACTGCTAAATGTGGGCGCCAAGTTGCTAGCAAAGGTGCTGGCAACGAGGATCGAGGATTGTGTCCCGGGGTGGTGCACGAAGACCAGACAGGGTTCGTAAAGGGGAGACAACTAAATGTCAACGTGCGACGGCTATTAGGGGTGATAATGACGCCCCCAGTAGAGGGGGAGGCAGAGATAGTGGCGGCAATGGATGCAGAGAAGGCATTTGATAGGGTGGAGTGGGAGTATCTATGGGAGGTGCTGAGGAGGTTCGGGTTCGGGGACAGGTTTGTCAGCTGGGTTAAACTCCTCTATGGGGCCCCAACGGTGTGGTCACGGGTCGGCAAAGGTCGGAGTATTTTCGACTATACAGGGGAACAAGACAGTTCGCGTTGGCAATTGAACCACTGGCCATAGCGCTGAGAGACTCCAGAAAATGGAGAGGGGTGATTAGAGGGGGAGAGGAACACCGAGTGTCACTCTACGCGGATGACCTACTGCTGTATGTGACGGACCCAGTGGGGGGGGGGGGGGTGACAGAGGTCATGCAGATATTGAGGGAGTTTGGAGATTTCTCGGGATATAGGCTTAACATGGGAAAGAGTGAGCATTTTGTGATACACCCTGGGGACCAGAGTAGAGGGATAGATGGCCTACCGCTAAGGAGAGTGGAAAGAAACTTCCGATACCTGGGGATTCAGATAGCCAGGAGCTGGGGAACCTTACACAGACTTAATCTGACACGACTGGTGGAACAAATGGAAGAGGATTTCAAAAGGTGGGACATGCAGCCGCTGTCACTGGCGGGCAGAGTGCAGGCAATTAAGATGATGGTCCTCCTGAGGTTCCTATTTGTGTTCCAATGTCTCCCTATACTGATCACTAAGGCCTTTTAAAAAAAAATAGATAGGAGCATCACGAGCTTCGTGTGGGCAGGGAAGGTCCCAAGAGTAAGGAGGGGGTTCCTACAACGTAGTAGAGACAGAGGGGGACTGGCGTTGCCGAATTTGGGTGACTACTACTGGGCCGTCAATGTGGCGATGATTCGTAAATGGATGATAGAGGGAGAGGGAGCGGCGTGGAAAAGATTGGAGATGAAGTCCTGTAAAGGGACGAGTTTAAAAGCGCTGGTGACGGCGCCACTACCGCTCTCACCAAAAAGATTTACCACAAACCCAGTGGTGGCGGCAACATTAAGTATCTGGGGGCAATGGAGGCGACAGAGGGGTGTGCTGGGAGCCTCGGTGTGGTCCCCGATCAGGAACAACCATAGGTTTGCCCCAGGGAGGCTGGATGGAGGATTCCAGAGCTGGCACCGGGTAGGAATCAGGAGAGTGGGAGATTTATTTATAGACGGGACGTTTGCGAGCTTGGGAGCGCTTGAGGAAAAGTATAAGCTGCCCCGGGGAAATTTCTTTAGATATATGCAGGTGAGAGCGTTCACGAAACAACTGGTGAGGGAATTTCCGCTGCTCCCGACACAAGGGATCCAGGACAGGGTGCTTTCGGGGGTGTGGGTCGGGGAGGGCAAAGTGTCAGAGATATACCGGGAGATGAGAGAAGAGGGGGAGGAGTTGGTGGGCGAACTGAATGGAAAATGGGAAGAAGAGCTCGGGGAGGAGATTGAGGAGGGTTTGTGGGCTGATGCCCTAAGTTCTGGGGGTTAGCTTTATTTGGAGTTGCGGATGAGCCGGGAGTGCAGGAGGCGAAAGAGGCCGATGTCATGGCCTTTGCGTCCCTAGTAGCCCGGCGTAGGATTTTACTCATGTGGAAGGAAGCGAAACCCCCCGGACTGGAGGCCTGGATAACGATATGGCGGGGTTCATAAAACTGGAGCAGATGAAGTTTGCGCTGAGAGGATCGGCTCAAGGGTTCACCAGGCGGTGGCAACCGTTCCTCGACTACCTAGCGGAACGTTAGAGGGAAGATAGATGACCAGCAGCAGCAACCCAGGGAGAGGGGGGTAAATTGTTTGGGTTTTTGGAGGGGGAGAGGGGGCGGGGGGGAGTATTACTTTGTGTTATTTGGTTAGTTTACCATGTTAGTTACACAATGTTATATTGCAGTTATCATGTTACTTGTATTTTTATTTCTTTGATTTGTAAGGGAAAAAATTGTGTTTGAGAACTTTAATAAAATATATATATTTTTAAAAAGTGCATGGGACTGGGGGAGTGTACCGAGAATACTGGTTGGCAGAGAGGAAATTGGCAGGTAGTAACTAGTGCGGTGCCACAGGGATCGGTGCTGGGACTCAAGCTATTCACAATATATATTAATGATTTGGATGAGGGAACAAAATGTAACATCTCAAGGTTTGTATATGATACAAAGTTGGGTGGGAGGGTGAACTGTGACCAGGATGCAGAGATCCTACAGCATGATCTGGACAGGTTGGGCGAGTGGGCAAATCAATAGCAGATGCAGTATAATTTGGATAAGTGTGAGGTTATTCACTTTGGAAGCAAAAACAGGAAGGCAGATTACTATCTGAACGGTTGTAAATTGGGAGAGGGAAGTGTGCAGCGGGACCTGGGTGTCCTTGTGCACCATTCGCTGAAGGTCAGTATGCAGGTGCAGCAGGCGGTAAAGAAGACTAATGGTATGTTGGCCTTCATTGCGAGATGTTTTGAGTACAGGAGCAGGGATGTGTTGTTGCAATTATAAAGAGCCTTGGTGAGGCCACACTTGGAATATTGTGTGTAGTTTTGGTCTCCTTTTCTGAGGAAGGATGTTCTTGCTCTCGAGGGACTGCAGCGAAGGTTTACCAGACTAATTCCAGGGATGGCGGCACTGTGATATGAGGAGAGATTGACGAGGTTAGGATTGTTTTCGCTGGAGTTCAGAAGAATGAGGGGGGATCTCATAGAGACTTATAAAATTCTAACAGGACTAGACAAGATAGATGCAGGGAAGGTGTTCCCGATGGTGGGTGTGTCCAGAACCAGGGGTCACAGTCTGCGGATTCAGGGTAAACCGTTTTGGATGAGATGAGGAGCCATTTCTTCACCCAAAGAGTGGTGAGGCTGTGGAATTGATTACCAGAGAAAGTAGTTGATGCTAAAACATTGAATATATTCAAGAGGCAGCTAGATTTGGCACTTAGAATGAGGGTGGAAGTGAGGGCTTAAGTGGGTCGGTGCAGACTCGATGGGCCAAATGGCCTCCTTCTGCACTGTATGTTCTATGTTGGGGCGAATGGGATAAAAGATTATGGGGAGAAAGCAGGATTAGGTTATTGAGTTGGATGATCAGCCATGATCGTGAAAAATGGCGGAGCAGGCTTGAAGGGCCAAAAGGCCTCCTCCTGCTCCTATCTTTTATGTATCTATGTATCAGTAGATTGTTTGCTGTAGTGTACTGTTTAGATAAGACTCCATTTGTTGAGAAAATACATTTCAAACCAACTTTTTGTTGGCAGTAAATTCTGCTGTAAACCTTGCCCCACCTTCGACTCACAGGCTGATACTCTGGAAAATAAAAGCATTATATTTATTCTCTTTTTAACCTTGCCTTGCCAGACCGTTCCCATCACTGTCCTTACAGACAATAGGATTTTCCCAGTGAGTAAAATCACAAATTCACCCCTACCAATTCTGTGACGTTCAATTTTCATCCTCCCAACTGCACCTGAGTTTCAGGACCCTGGTTCCCAGAGGCTTCTGGAGCTCAGAATCCCTAGTGCTCAAAACAAACTCAAATCCAGTTCTGCCACTCGCCAGATATTATCCCCATTTTCTCAATGTTGCAAATTCCCAGGTTCAACTTGGTACATATTACCTACAGTCTTCTTCTGTAGTCTGAACTTCTAGTAAAAAAAAATGTAAAATAAGTACATATGTAAAGAAAAAAATAATAAATGCTACTTGTTTTAGTTTTTCAGAGAAAATGGACAGGCTTTTGGAGTTTGATTCTCAGAACATTATGGGCACGATCTTCCGGAAAAATTTGCAAGTGTTGTAGCAAGTGGGAATTGCCGCAAGTTTCCCGGCACTCAGCCCAGTGAAACCTACAACGCAATCCAACGTTAATTGGGCCACTTAAAGAGGCCTCAAGGGCTTCTCGCTGCCAATAACGCCTCGCCAGCCGATTCACCGGGACCGTGCTTGCCAGCACCCCCTGCTGACAAGGTCAATGCAGCACTTAAACTGCACTTGCTCGGCCAATCCCAGCCAGCTCACAATAAAGACGCCGAAGAGGCCGGCCCCAAGATTCGGGTACGCTGACTTAGGGAGGCTCCTGGATGCGCTGGAGACCAGGAGGAATGTCCTTTTTCCCTGGGGGTCCCAGTGCTGCCTGGGACGAGGTGGCAGCAACAATCAGCTCCAACAGTATGACCAAGAGGACTGGCCAGCAGTGCAGGAAGGAGGTCAATGACCTACACCGGCCAGCAAAAGTGAGTAGACAATGCCCCATCCCAGGGAGCATCCACCCCCCAACTCTCCAAGTGACCCCCAGCCCTCCATCCCCACTTCCCCCCCAACCCCACCTTCACACCCCCTCCCGCACCACTGAACCACACGTGTGGCTAACGATGCTCTCTCTGTGTCTCCTCAGGAAAAGCTCTCCCACAATCGGTGGGAGAGGGCCCAGACTGGCGGAGGGTTGCTGAAATTGAGAATCCTCACCTCCTTTGATGAGCGGGCCCTGGAGGTGACCAGTATGACCGAGGACAGGGCGGTCACCAAACCGGAGGCTGGCAGACGCTGTAGAGGTGAGGAGCCACTGGGATCCACCCAGATGACCTGTCAAACGCGAGTTGTTATTGCCTTACTGACTGACCCATCCCTCCCACTGACCACATGTCCATTCTCCTGCAGGTCCTCCAGCCGACGGCGACGGCCAATCCCAGGTGGCCCCCCAGCCTGACTCCGAGGAGAACTGCTTGGAGGAGAGCTCCGAAGATGCTACTGCTATAGCCGTGGCACCGCTGCCATCCCCACTCTCCACCAGCGCAGATACACACATTTCATGTGGGACATGTAAGTGGGCAGGCTTCTGGGGCACAATTTGGTGAGCACCACACGGCTGCTGATGTACATCTGGTGGAGGCAGGAACCCCCAGGCGAGACAGCACTCGGAGGTCTGCTGAATCCTAGGACCCAGCTGGGTCCCAGCCTGATGCTGAGCCTCTGGAAGTGGGTTACTCGGAGCTGATGGAGACGATAGGGAGCGGCCGTTCAGAGGGAGATGCCAGCATCACTTCAGCAGATCCGTAACCACTTGAAGAAGTCCCAGAGGCTACAGGCACAGGAGATGGTGCAGGCAATGAGTGGCACTGAGGCCAACACTGCTAGGGTGGTGACCGTCGTGGAGAGCCTGGTGCACGACGTCAGCATCATGAGTGAAGGTGTCCAGGGCATCATGTGACGGCCATGGCTGAGGGTCTCGGCAGAATATCCGACTCGCTGGGGGATGTGACCCAGTACCAGGCCGACCTTGATGAGGTTCAGCGGGACATGTCCCACTCTCAGATGGGTATGGCCGAGGCGCTGCAGAGCTTGTCCCAATCGCAGGAGGGCTTGGCTGAAGCACTGCAGAGCATGTCCCAGTCACTGAGGAGTATCGGCGAGGGCGTTGCCACCATGGTGCGGACCATGGGGACCGGACAGGGCTGGCAGAGCCAGATGATGCTGGGGCAGCCAGGGCTCGAACCAGCTGTCCTCCATCCCAAGGTGAACCCCAGGGCCCTATGGGCGCCGATTGGGCGGAGGGGGAGCTGGGTGCCAACCCGGACCCATCCCACGGAATGGCGACGGTGGCCATCATCTCCCCCTAGTTCCACCCCTGGTGAGGCCGCGTCTTGCAGGCACAACACACAACACGTGCCGCCGACAAGTGAGCCGGGGCCCTCCGGCTCCAGAGCCCCCAGAGGATGCTTGCCAGGGGCTTCGAAGGCCACGGGACGAGGTAAGTAGCCGGCTGCCTCCATCTCAGATGTGCATCCTGGGAAACACCACAGCGTAGTGGTAGAGCTAGGAGGGCCAGGCACAATGAGCATCATGGAGGGCACCGGGGTATCATAGAATTTACAGTGCAGAAAGAGGCCATTCAGCTCATCGAGTCTGCACCCGCTCTTGGAAAGAGCACCCTACTGAAGCCCACACGTCCACCCTATCCCCGTAACCCAGTAATCCCACCTAACCCTCGCCCTCGCCGATGTGCCTCAGTGGCTGGGACATGCTCTGCAGTGCCTCAGCCATGCCCTCCTGCGATTGGGACAATCTCCGCAGCACCTCGGCCCATCTGAGAGTGGGAGAAGTCCCACCGAACCTCATCAAGGTCGGCCTGATGAGGTAGGGGGAAGGGGTGAGGTAGGGGGAAGGGGTTAGGTAGGGAGTGGGGAAGGGGTGGGGTTGGCGGCTGGGCGGGTGGCACTATCCGGAATGGGGTATTGTACTGCACATTAAACAACGTTTTGCACAATCATTATGATGCCTCTGTCATTTTCGTCCGCAATGTGGGCTGACCCCCGGACCCTTTGCCCATCTCTCCAGGCAACTCCCCCTCCCCGTGGCATTCCCCACTCTCCGGCCATGGTCATGTCCCCGGATTGTATCCCATACCCTGGGTGTTCGGATGTTGGCTGCTGCGTGTGTGGTGTTGCCTCCCACAGTGTTCAGGCACAGTGTCCAGGCATCAAGGTGCGACTGGAATGCTAAGCAATGACTCTCACATGCTACATAGCCTGCCTACCCATGGGAATCCACTTGGCATGTGTTAAGTGCTCACTTAACCGACTTCCGGTTGCGGCTATGCCTAGGTAGGTCGCACGTTCGGCAGCTCCCTCCAAGAACGGACTTTTGGGCCCATTTGAAGAGCCCCAGCGGCACTTGTACGACAGTTCCCAGTGTGGGAAGGTGATAGTAAGGTTCCCCCAGCACTCCATGGAGTGAACCAGGAGTGCAGCGATCAAAAAAGTGGTTTTGGAGCAGCGAAGAGAGCGGGGGAGGAAAAGCAAGATGGCGGCGGGTGGAGATCAAGCAGCGTGGGCGCAGTGGTCGCGGGAGCAGCAAGAGTTCCTTAAAAACTGCTTTGCGGAGCAGAGAGCAGAAATGCTGGCGCCAGTGAAGGTGTCAATCGAAAAGCTGGTGGAGACCCAGAAGGCCCAAGGGGCGGCAATTCGGGAGGTGCGGCAGAAGGCCTCAGAGAACGAGGATGAGATTTTGGGCCTGGTGGTGAAGGTGGAGGCGCACGAGGCGCTACATAAGAAGTGGCAAGGACCTGGAGAACAGGTCGAGGAGGAAGAATCTTCGGATTCTGTGTCTCCCTGTAGGAGTGGAGGGGTCCGACGCTGGGGCATATGTAGTTACAATGCTCAACACGCTTATGGGGGCGGGAGCTTTCTCGAGGCCCCTGGAGCTGGATGGGGCTCATCGAGTCCTGGCAAGGAGGCCTAAAGCCAACGAGCCGCCAAGGGCTGTAGTGGTGAGGTTCCACCGCTTTATGGACAGAGAGTGCGTCCTGAGATGGGCGAAGAAAGAACGGAGCAGCAGGTGGGACAATACGGAGATCCGTGTCTACCAGGACTGGAGTGCGGAGGTGGCCAAGAAGAGGGCTGGTTTTAATCGGGCCAAGGTGGTTCTCCATCGGAAGGCGGTGAAGTTTGGAATGCTGCAGCCAGCGCGATTGTGGGTCACGTTTCAGGACCGTCACCACTATTTTGAGACGCCAGATGAGGCGTGGACCTTTATTCAGACTGAAAAGCTGGACTCGAACTGAGGGTTTGTTGTGGGGGGTGGGGGGGGCGTTTACTGTATTTTGGGGGTGTTCTTCTGGTTTCAGGTTGGGAAGAGGGGAAATGGGAAGGGGTGAGTGGATATGATGTGGCGGCTGTGTGAGAGTGTGGGCGCCGGTACTGTGGGGGCAGGTCCCCGCCGATGAAGGGGGGGTTTGGAAGCCCGGGTCAGCAGGAGTCAGCTGAATTATGGGAGTGTAATGGGGGGAGCAAAATAGCAAAATGGCTGGACGGTGATCTGGCTGGGGGGGGGGGCGCGCGCGAGAGGGAAACTGGGAAACTGGGTTGCTGCTGTATTGGCCAAAGGGGAGCTGGAGGTAGAAGAGGGAGTCGGGGCGGGGGTCTGCCGCCTGGGGGACTGGAGGGTGTGGGAGGCGCGGGCACGTGGCTGGCCTAAAAAAGGGGATGGCTAGTCGACCGGGGGGGGGGGGGGGGGGGGGGGGGGGCGCGCGGCGCGTAGCCCCCTGATCCGGCTGATAACATGGAATGTGAGGGGCCTGAACGGGCCGGTCAAGAGGGCCCGGGTGTTCGTGCACTTAAAGGGACTGAAGGCAGACGTGGTCATGCTGCAGGAGGCACACTTGAAGGTGGCAGATCAGGTCAGGCTGAGAAAGGGATGGGTAGGGCAGGTCTTTCACTCGGGGCTGGATGCGAAGAATAGAGGGGTTGCGATTCTAGTGGGGAAGCGGGTGTCGTTTGAGGCGATGAATATTGTGGCGGATAATGGAGGTCGATACATGATGGTGAGTGGTAGGTTGCAGGGGACACGGGTGGTACTGGTGAACGTATATGCCCCGAATTGGGATGATGCCGGATTTATGAAACGTATGTTGGGTCGGATCCCGGATCTGGAGGCAGGGAGCTTGATAGTGGGGGGAGACTTCAACACGGTGCTGGACCCAGCACTGGACCGTTCCAGGTCCAGGACGGGTAAAAGGCTGGCTGCGGCCAAGGTGCTCAGGGGGTTTATGGACCAGATGGGGGTAGTGGATCTGTGGAGGTTTGCCAGGCCGGTGTCCAGAGAATTTTCTTTTTTCTCCCACGTTCATTAAGCCTATTCCCGGATAGATTTCTTTATAATGAGTAGGGCACCAATCCCGAAAGTGGAGGGAACGGAATATTCGGCTATAGCCATCTCGGATCACGCCCCGCATTGGGTGGAGTTGGAGTTGGGGGTGGAGAGGGACCAGCACCCGTTGTGGCGCCTCGATGTGCGACTGTTGGCAGATGAGGTGGTGTGCGGGCGGATCCGGGGGTGTATTCAAAGATACATGGAGGCCAACGAAAATGGGGAGGTGCAGGTGGGGGTAGTCTGGGAGGCTCTGATGGCGGTGGTTAGGGGAGAGCAAATTTCCATTAGGGCCCTTAGGGAGAAGAGGGAGAGATTGGTGGGGGAGATATTAAGGGTGGACAGGAGCTATGCAGAGGCCCCCGAGGAGGGGCTGCTTAGGGAGCGACAAAACCTCCAAATGGAATTTGATCAATTGAACATGGGAAAAGCAGAGGCGCAGTGGACGAAAATGCAGGGGATCGGTATATGAGTATGGGGAGAAGGCGAGCCGGATGCTGGCACATCAGCTTCGTAAGAGGGAGGCAGCGAGGGAGATTGTTGGAATTAGAGATAGAGGGGGGAATACGGTGCGGAGTGAGGTGAGATTAAACGAGGTTCCAGCAGAGGGCAGTACAGCGGTGCTGCTGATTGGCTGTTGCAAGGGAAATGTGCACACCTCTGTTGTGGTCACCCTAACTTGAAGGTGTACCTGAGCTAGAGACCCTAACTGTGCAAGTGAAGACAAGCATCCAGCAGAGGGCAGTAGAGCGGAGCTGCTGATTGGCCGTTGCAAAGGAAATTTGCATACCACCGTTGTGGTCACCCTAACTTGAAGGTGTACCTGAGCTAGAGACCCTAGCTGTTCAAGTGAAGACAAGCATCCAGCAGAGGGCAGTAGAGCAGAGCTGCTGATTGGCTGTTGCAAGGGAAATTTGCATACCTCCGTTGTGGTCACCCTAACTTGAAGGTGGTTTGTGGAGGAGCTGTTGTCAAGTGACCCTTAAACCCAAAACACTTCTTCAGTGTTTCCCTCCCTACCCCTTCCTCTAACCCAAAAAAAACAACCGCTGTAGAGATCAAGAGGAAGGCTCGAGGGCAGGTAGAAGTAGAAAGAAGTTGAACCGTGACATCACCGCCTGCAGGTAAGGGATTGGCTGGTGACTGGTAAGTAGTTTTTCTTTTATTTTCCCTCAGGTGTTATCGTGCAGGGCGCAGAGGTTGCTGAGTGAGTGCTTGCTGAGAAGGGGAGTGAATAACAGGTAAGCTCTTTCTTTCGTTTTCTTTTTTTTATTTAGAGGGGATGGCAGGGAAGGTAGTGCAATGTTCCTCCTGCAGAATGTTTGAGGTGAGGGACACCGACAGTGTCCCTGCTGATTTAATCTGTGGGAAGTGCACCCATCTCTAGCTCCTCAGAAACCGCGTTAGGGAACTGGAGCTGGATGAACTTCGGATCATTCGGGAGGCAGAGGTGGTCATAGATAGAAGCTTCAGGGATGTAGTTACTCCGAAGAATAAAGATAGATAGGTGACGGTGAGCGGGGCTGGGAGGAAGCAGTCAGTACAGGGATCCCCTGTGGTCGTTCCCCTTAGTAACAAGTATACCGCTTTGGATACTGTTGGGGGGGGGGATTTACCAGCGGTAAGCCATGGGGTGCAGGTCTCTGGCACAGAGTCTGTTCCTGTTGCTCAGAAGGGAAGGGGGGAGAGGAGTAGAGCATTAGTCATTGGAGACTCCATAGTTAGGGGGATAGATAGGAGATTCTGTGGGAACGAGAGAGACTCGCGGTTGTTGTGTTGCCTCCCAGGTGCCAGGGTGCGTGATGTCTCGGATTGTGTTTTCGGGATCCTTAAGGGGGAGGGGGAGCAGCCCCAAGTCGTGGTCCACATAGGTACCAACGACATAGGTAGGAAAAGGAATAGGGATGTAAGGCAGGAATTCAGGGAGCTAGGGTGGGAACATAGATCTAGGACAAACAGAGTTATTATGTCTGGGTTGTTACCCGTGCCACGTGATAGCGAGACGAGGAATAGGGAAAGAGAGGAGTTGAACACGTGGCTACAGGGATGGTGCAGGAGGGAGGGTTTCAGATTTCTGGATAATTGGGGCTCATTCTGGGGTTGGTGGGACCTCTACAAACGGGATGGTCTACACCTGGACCAGAGGGGTACCAATATCCTGGGGGGAAATTTGCTAATGCTCCTCGGGAGGGTTTAAACTAGTTCAGCAGGGGCTTGGGAACCTGAATTGTAGCTCCAGTATACAGGAGGTTGAGAATAGTGAGGTCATGAGTAAGGTTTCAAAGTTGCCGGCAGGTAGGAAGGTGGTTTAAAGTGTGTCTTCTTCAATGCCAGGAGCATCCGGAATAAGGTGGGTGAACTTGCGGCATGGGTTGGTACCTGGGACTTCGATGTTGTGGCCATTTCGGAGACATGGATAGAGCAGGGACAGGAATGGTTGTTGCAGGTGCCAGGGTTTAGATATTTCAGTAAGCTCAGGGAAGGTGGTAAAAGAGGGGGAGGGGTGGCATTGTTAGTCAAGGACAGTATTACGGTGGCAGAAAGGACGTTTGATGAGGACCCGTCTACTGAGATAGTATGGGCTGAGGTTAGAAACAGGAAAGTAGAGGTCACCCTGTTAGGGGTTTTCTATAGGCCTCCAAAAAGTTCAAGAGATGTAGAGGAAAGGATAGCAAAGAGATTCTGGATAGGAGCGAAAGCAACAGGTAGTTGTTATGGGGGACTTTAACTTTCCAAATATTGACTGGAAAAGCTATAGTTTGAGTACTTTAGATGGGTCCGTTTTTGTCCAATATGTGCAGGAGGGTTTCCTGACACAGTATGTAGATAGGCCAACGAGAGGCGAGGCCGTATTGGATTTGGTACTGGGTAATGAACCAGGACAGGTGTTAGATTTGGAGGTAGGTGAGCACTTTGGTGATAGTGACCACAATTCAATTATGTTTACTTTAGTGATGGAAAGGGATAGGTATATACCGCAGGGCAAGAGTTATATCTGGGGGAAAGGCAATTATGATGCGATGAGGCATGACTTAGGATGCATCGGATGGAGAGGAAATCTGCAGGGGATGGGCACAATGGAAATGTGGAGCTTGTTCAAGGAACAGCTACTGCGTGTCCTTGATAAGTATGTACCTGTCAGGCAGGGAGGAAGTGGTCGAGCAAGGGAACCGTGATTTACTAAGGCAGTCGAAACACTTGTCAAGAGGAAGAAGGAAGCTTATGTAAAGATGAGACCATGAAGGTTCAGTTAGGGCGCTCGAGAGTTACAAGTTAGCTAGGAAGGACCTAAAGAGAGAGCCAAGAAGAGCCAGGAGGGGACATGAGAAGTCTTTGGCAGGTAGGATCAAGGATAACCCTAAAGCTTTCTATAGATATGTCAGGAATAAAAGAATGACTAGGGTAAGAGTAGGGCCAGTCAAGGACAGTAGTGGGAAGTTGTGCTTGGAGTCCGAGGAGATAGGAGAGGTGCTAAATGAATATTTTTTGTCAGTATTCACACAGGAAAAAGACAATGTTGTCGCGGAGAATACTGAGATTCAGGCTACTAGACTAGAAGGGCTTGAGGTTCATAAGGGAGGAGATTGCTGAGCCTTTGGCTTTGATCTTTAAGTCATCTTTGTCTACAGGAATAGTGCCAGAAGACTGGAGGAAAGCAAATGTTGTCCCCTTGTTCAAGAAGGGGAGTAGAGACAACCCCAGTAACTATAGACCAGTGAGCCTTACTTCTGTTGTGGGCAAAATCTTGGAAAGGTTTATAAGAGATAGGGTGTATAATCATCTGGAAAGGAATAATTTGATTAGACATAGTCAACACGGTTTTGTGAAGGGTAGGTCGTGCCTCACAAACCTTATTGAGTTCTTTGAGAAGGTGACCAAACAGGTGGATGAGGGTAAAGCAGTTGATGTGGTGTATATGGATTTCAAGAAAGCGTTTGATAAGGTTCCCCACGGTAGGCTACTGCAGAAAATACGGAAGCATGGGATTCAGGGAGATTTAGCAGTTTGGATCAGAAATTGGCTAGCTGGAAGAAGACAAAGGGTGGTGGTTGATGGGAAGTGTTCAGACTGGAGTCCAGTTACTAGTGGTGTACCACAAGGATCTGTTTTGGGGCCACTGCTGTTTGTCATTTTATAAATGACCTGGAGGAGGGCGTAGAAGGATGGATGAGTAAATTTGCAGATGACATTAAAGTCGGTGGAGTTGTGGACAGTGCGGAAGGATGTTACAAGTTACAGAGGGACATAGATAAGCTGCAGCGCTGGGCTGAGAGGTGGCAAATGGAGTTTAATGCAGAAAAGTGTGAGGTGTTTCATTTTGGAAGGAATAACAGGAAGACAGAGTACTGGGCTAACGGTAAGATTCTTGGCAGTGTGGATGAGCAGAAAGATCTCGGTGTCCATGTACATAGATCCCTGAAAGTTGCCACTCAGTTTGAGAGGGTTGTTAAGAAGGCCTATGGAGTGTTGGCCTTTATTGGTAGAGGGATTGAGTTCCGGAGTCGGGAGGTCATGTTGCAGCTGTACAGAACTCTGGTACGGCCGCATTTGGAGTATTGCGTACAGTTCTGGTCACCGCATTATAGGAAGGACGTGGAGGCTTTGGAGCGGGTGCAGAGGAGATTTACCAGGATGTTGCCTGGTATGGAGGGAAAATCTTATGAGTAAAGGCTGATGGACTTGAGGTTGTTTTCGTTGGAGAGAAGAAGGTTAAGAGGAGACTTAATAGAGGCATACAAAATGATCAGGGGGTTGGATAGGGTGGACAGTGAGAGCCTTCTCCCACGGATGGATATGGCTGGCACGAGGGGACATAACTTTAAACTGAGGGGTAATAGATATAGGACAGAGGTCAGAGGTAGGTTCTTTACGCAAAGAGTAGTGAGGCCGTGGAATGCCCTACCTGCTACAGTAGTGAACTCGCCAACATTGAGGGCATTTAAAAGTTTATTGGATAAACATATGGATGATAATGGCATAGTGTAGGTTAGATGGCTTTTGTTTCGGTGCAACATCGTGGGCCGAAGGGCCTGTACTGCGCTGTATTGTTCTATGTTCTATGACTGCAGGAGGCGGAGGAGGCCTCGGTGGAGGAGTTAAAGGGTAAGTGGGAGGAGGAGCTGGGGGAGGAGCTGGATGAAGGTCTGTGGGCTGATGCCCTGAGTAAGGTTAATTCTTCCTCCTCTTGCGCCAGGCTCAGCCTAATACAGTTCAAAGTTGTCCATTGGGCACATTTGACAGGGGCGAGGATGAGTAGGTTTTTTGGGGTGGAGGACAGGTGTGTGAGGTCCTCGGGGAGCCCAGAAAATCACACCCATATGTTCTAGACATGCCCGGCGCTGGAGGGGTTCTGGAGGGGCTTTGCGAGGACTATGTCCAAAGTGGTGAACACCCGAGTCAAGCCGAGCTGGGGGATAGCATTATTTGGGGTATTGGGCGAGCCGGGAGTGCAGGAGCCGAAAGAGGCCGGTGTTCTGGCCTTTGCGTTCCTGGTAGCCCGGCGGAGGATCCTACTAATGTGGAGGGATGCGAAGCCCCCAAGCGTGGAAGCTTGGATTAACGATATGGCAGGGTTCATCAAGCTGGAAAGGATAAAGTTTGCCTTGCAAGGGTCTGTGCAGGGGTTCTCCAGGGGGTGGCAACCGTTCCTAGACTTTCTCGCGGAAGGTTAGGTGGAGGTCCTTACTGGTTTACTTGTTAAATGGGGGTTATTGTATTTTGTTGGAAATCTCATGTATAATCTTTGCTTGTTTTGTGCTGTATTCTTTTTTTTCTGGTTGGAGTGTTTTGTTGAAAATCGTTGAAAATTTGAATAAATATATATTTTTTAAAAAGTGCTCACTTAACCAAGGTTGCCAATTCCCTATTAGCGATAGCCTTCAGCCGCGCAGTCCTCAGCAGTCGGTTGGGGTTATGGGTGATCGGTGGGGCAGATGGGCAGGGACAAGGGTTTTCCAAGGAATGGGGTTGGGATCCAGATGTTGGCATGGTGGTGCCGCGAGCGAATGGCGCCCAGTTGCCCCCCCCCCCCACGCTTATCCCTCCACCCTCCCATGGCGGCCCACTCCTGCGGGAGGGTCCCCCATCCCTTGCAGAGTACTGGGGTGGCAAGCCCAGCATACCCAGGCCCTTTGACTGTGAGCAAAGATGGCTGCTCAACTCCTCGGCTCCCCACTGAAGCCCTTCCGCCAGGTTCACGTTTTTAAAAAGGAGTACTAATCGGCACCAGAGAGAGCACTTGTTGGGAGGCTGATGAATGTCGGAGGCGGTGGATACAGAGTGGCTCTCATTGATTGTTTTGAAATTGGGCTTAAATGGTGATAATTGGTTTCGCGACTCGCTATGGCGAGATCCCAATTTTGTCTATAGGAGTGGGCCAGTTGCATGGCAAACTGTTTGGCGCCCGGCACGGATCTTGTTTTCGGCCTCTCCTGCAATTTACCAGCCTCGTTACGCTTGAGCGCGAGTGTAACAAGGCCGAAAGATCGCACCCCGCCACCAATCTAAATCAGTAATCTACTAATAACGAATTGTGTGTTGGGGCCGGTTTAGCTCACTTGGCTAGACAGCTGGTTCATGATGCAAAGACAGCAGCGTGGGTTCAGTTACCATCCCGGCTGAGGTTATTCATGAAGGCCCACCTTCTCAATCTTGCCCCTTGCCTGAGATGTGGTGATCCTCAGGTTAAATCATCACCAGACAGCTCTCCCCCTCAAAGGAAAGAGCAGCTTATGGTCGCCTGGGACTATGACGACTTTCCCTTACCTTACATGATGTCACATCAGTGTTGCTATAATTTCCGTTTCACTAACTCACTCTGAGTAATATCATGGAAGATCTGCTGGTACAAAAGACTTGCTGCTGAATGAGTGCTTTGACCTTCATACCCTTGGCATCCCACTTGCACACTTTTATGTCAAATTTGAACCTAATTGGTTCAAACGTTAAATATAAAATAGTAATAATCACAGTTAAATGGGCAGTGAAAATTCAAATCAAATCAATCAAAGCAGAAATAAAAAGACCCCCCACACAAAATCAAACTCACCCCACCTTCTCAAGGGCAGCGAGGGATGGGCAACAAATGCTGGCCCAGCCACCACCACCCACATCCCAGAAATGAATAACAGAAAACTACCAAAAACAGGCCAGACAAAATTCGATCAAAATCTTAGTTGAAGAGGTGGGTTTTAAGGAGGATCTTAAAGAGAAGACAGAAAGGTAGAGGGGACGAGGGAGGGAGTGTGAAATCACGCTGGCAAAAAGGGCACTGAAGGGGTGAGTGCAAAATAGGCCAGAGGCAGAGGAATTGAAAGTTCAAGTTTGGTTTGTGGAGTCGGAGGAGTTTGAAGGGAAAGAGTAGAGTGTGGAAGGCCCCAAAATAGTTTAAACACGGGATAAGATTTTAAATTCACTGTAACTCCTGCACCAATCAGAAATGTGGCAGGAATAGTTGTGACCGACAAAGCTCGTGATATTCGTCGCAGGATGAACTTTTTCAACATCAGAGTGACATTGACAGAGGGATCAAAAACACACACACACACACCAATTAACTTGGGACAATCCACAATAAATCAGACCATGGAAATAAACAAAATAAGTGAGTTTATCTAAATGCTATTTTTACCCCAGCTTTGTGCTTTGTATAAGGAACTCTCACAGCCCAAGTAGCTCAGTTGGATAAGATTCAGAATCTAACCCCAGGTACATTGGGCAGGATTCTCCCCCCTCACGCCGGGTGGGAGAACGCCGGGGTGCCGTGCGTGTCCCGTCACGCTGCCCCGACGCCCGCATGCGATTTCCCCCCCCCCCAAACGGGCGCGGTGAGAATCACGGCTGGCCTCTGGGAGAATCGGTGCTCGCCGTTGCGATTCTCCGGCCCGGATGGGCCGAGCGGCCTGCCCAACACGACGGGTCCCGCCGGCGCCGTCCACACCTGGTCATTGCCGGCGGGAACAGCGTGGGAACGCTGGGTGGGGCGGCCTGTGGGGGGTAGGTGGGAAGGGGGTTCCTGCACCGGGGGGGCCCTCAAAAGGGGACTGGCCCGCGATCGGTGCCCACCGATCAGCAGGCCAGCCTCTCTGAAGGAGGACCTCCTTTCCCCCGCCGCACCGCAAGATCCATTCGACATTTTCTTGTGAGGCGGCCTCGGGAAGCCTCACATCATCATTTAAGCGGCGCCACTTTTACCCGCCTCAGCTTTTACGCGGCGCCAGGGCCCGGCGCGTGTAAATGACGTGACGCCGCTCCTAGGCCCCTGGGGGTGGGAGAATTGGGGGCTGGGAGCGGGCTCCGATGCTGGAGTGAAACACTCCGGTTTTCACTCCGGCGTCGGGACTTAGTTTCCCGATGGGAGAATTGCACCCATTGTTTTGAATCTTACACAGGATAGGAAATTTCTTAAGTATTTGATTCAAAAAGCTTTTTTTATTGATTTGTACCAAAAATATTACAAATGATTTCTCCACAACCTCAGAGTTCATTGGAAGTTGGGAATCTCAGTTACTCAAATTTCCTGATTATATTTCTTTCGCATTCGCTGAATCACCAGAAGCATATTTCAAAAAAGGGTTTGATAAAAGATAGGTAAAGTGGACACAAGAACTTGCAATTTTTTAAGCACTCCACAGTATTGTTATTCTGTGTCAAGCCAACCTGTACACTTCAATGCAGCAGCTGACATTCTGACATTGCGTACGTGCAGGAAGTGCTCCCCTTGATTGTGGCACAAATAAACACTGGGCAACATTTTACGCTTCACTATTTAGCGGGTTTGAAGGCTAGGAGTGGGCACAAAATTTATCAGATGGGCTTCCCACTGGATTCCTTCCCACTCTGACGTCTCTACACTGGAACAGGCGAGACTTAGACCTGCCCTTACTCCAATTAAGACCCTTAAGCGATCGATTGTTAACCACTTCAGGGCAATTTCCTGCCCAACCTCAGTTTTCAGACTTGATTGACACCCTGTTGCTATCTTTTAATGGCTATAAATATAGCGATTAATAAGGTCGCCTTTCTTAATCTTAATTATGAATATGCGTTCAGAGTTGCCAGGTATCTCTTGATACCGCCACAAGGTTTAACCGAATACCGATCAAAGAGCCAATAGTTAGTTAGTTCAAAGTCAATGCTACTTTATTTACACACAGTATGATTTACTCTTGCACAATAACACTACAGGCTAAACTATGTCTATCACTAACACCTATACTTAACTTTGGGTGCCCACTTAGGTCAGAGGAACAATGGCCGTTGTTCGGATCTGAGGCTGTTGGGTTTGAAGAGGTAACAGGAGTACAGCTAAGGTTGTCCGTCTGGTAGCAAGCGTTGAACTTGAACTTACTTGCTTCTGGTGATGCAGGTGGAAGGGTCTCTCCGGTTGAGAGCCAATTCCAAGATGGCGAGGGTTCCTTCTTATACTTGGGGGCTTTGCGCGCTTTTAGACGGGCCTTAAACTTGGTCCCAATTAATTGGGCAGCTTCTCGATCACTGCCATCGATCTGAGCCAATAAAGGGGCGAGTGCCTTGATGGCTGGGCGTGTCCTAAGTGGCCGTTGGCCTTGCTTTGTTTGTGTCTTCTTGCTGGGATGGTGGCGCCGGAATGTCTGGGACAGTATCGGCTACCTGAGTACTAGTTCTTTGTTCCTCGGAGATGGGCCATCAATGTGCAAATCGGCCAAGAGTTTTGGTTCCGTCTGCAGACTGCCTTCCAAATATACATTCAGGCTCTGTGCCTGTTGTTTACTTTGCATTGTCCATTTCCCCTGTATGATCTGCGAGTGTCCATTTTATATACTGAAAGTGGCCATCCCAGATGGCTACAACCCTAAATGCTACTTGGAAAGATAGAAATGTGACAAGTAGCAGTCATTCTATGTTTTTATCACGCTTGGCCAGTGTAAAGCTTTTTGCTTCCTGTGTTAGTCAAGGCACGGTAGCACAGTGGTTAGCACTGTTGCTTCACAGCTCCAGGGTCCCAGGTTAGATTCCCGCTTGGGTCACTGTCTGTGCGGAGTCTGCATGTTCTCCCCGTGTCTGCGTGGGTTTCCTCTGGTGCTCCGGTTCCCACCACAAGTCCCGAAAGACGTGCTTGTTAGGTGAATTGGACATTCTGAATTATCCTTCTGCGTACCCGAACAGGCGCCGGAATGTGGCAACTAGGGGATTTTCACAGTAATACTTCATTGCAGTGTTAATATAATCCTACTTGGCAGATCCTGAATCCATCCACCCGTCCGTCAATTATGGGAATTTGTACCTTGCACAAGGATATGTCAAGTTCGGGCCACTGATTAGCAATATTAGACTTTCAACGCAGCCACATGTACAACCCAGCCTAATAGTAAGTAAAGTTGCCGTAGTTCCAGATAACCAAAGGCTGCTTTTCCCTTTGAGGGGTAGAGTGACTGGCGGTGATTTAACCTGAAGGTCATCACACATCAGGCGAGGGGCAAGGTCGGGAAGGCGGCCCTTCATGAATAATTTCAGCTGATACGGGAATTGAAACTGTGCTGCTGCCCTCACTCTGTATCACGAACCAGCGGTCCAGCCAACTAAGCAAAACCGGCCCCAAACTCAGCCTAATAACTACATTGCTTTTGTACACAAGATGACATTTCCATCTAGACTTACTATTCTTGTCCACTCAAATCCATTTGTTCCAAGCATGAAACAGTCTTAAACTCTTGCTAAAGAGCAGGTCGACTGGAACTGTTAGAATTACTTGTGAAGTTATAATCATTTTAAAAACAGATCATTTTGACTACTTTCCCCTGTCTTCAGTGCTCGGTGATAAATGCATAAAGAGTAAATTGTCTTTAACTGAAATATAAGGTACAAAAAGCTGATTTTATATTGTACTTAATAGCTTCACGAAAGAAACATTAACAAAAGTATGATATTTAATCCATTTGATAAGGATAAGGATATTATTTTTCTCAAAATGCTACTTGGATTAAAATTGAAACTGCACTGTGAATAAGGCCAAAATTACAATCTTTTTCAAGTCTTGTAGAAAAAAAAGTTTAATATGCTCCTCCTTGTGTTAATTTCAGATGAGTTTATCATAGTTCCATGATCAAATGGATTTTATACGGCTAGGCTGTGGCCACACAAGAGGCTGACTAACGGGAATTGATGGAACTGCAGAGGACAAGCACGCCACATAATGAAATTCAAACTGCTGAATGAAGCCTTCACACAGGAGGTGGTGGCATAGTGGTAATGTCACTGAACTAGTAATCCAGAGGTCCAGGGTAATGCTCTGGGAACATGTGTTCAAATCCCGCCATGGAATTTGTGGAATTTAAATTCAGAATCCCAACAATTTTATTATGTTATTCTGGATACTCTTGATAGGAAAACTTACAATAGCTAGAATATTAGTATAATAATTTACCATAATTATTTGAAAAATGGAACAGTCAGAAGAGATCTATCTTTCCATGCCATATATCAGAATGATGACTAAATTATATAAGACATTTAATTTATAAACCATTTCTAAATATTGTACAATAATTAACTTAAACCAGCCATTGATGTGGCATTTTGCCATCAGCGGTGAAGGAACAAAGCTCATCATTCACTATGTTGACAGTTGCCCAGAGTTTGTTTTGCATATTTTTGGCAGAGACTCACTGTCATTGGGGTGTCTGATCTCAGGACAGCGCCCTCTACAGAGGATCTGTGGCTTGTAGGAACATGGTAAGCAACAGCGAAATTCTTTAATTAATCACACTTAAGAATCGTCACTGAGGCATGCAGATTCTAAATCAAGAGCTATAAACCAAGAATTATAAATTAGATTTAACTCATGTATAGAAAGCAAAATTAAAGATCGGAAAGATGGGATTAAGAGAGAAAGAGATAAGTGCCGGAGAAAGTAAAAAAAAGTCTCCATCACTAATTAAGTTCTGATGGAATGAGACTCAGAGTTGTAAAATTATTTCAGAGATAGAGTGGTTGTTTAATAACTAGGGTGGATCGTGCCATTATGTTTACTTGTGAATACAGCTGCCCTAACTTTTCTGCCACGTTTAGTAGGTAAGCACACCAACTTCATGCCCTTCAAATGATTTTAATGCCATGGCACAGCCTGTAGAGGACCAAGATAGCTCAGAGCAGAACTTCCAGATTTCCATGTGTAGTCAGGAAGTTGCTATCTACTTTTCTCCATAATGACAGTGTTGTTAGCCTCACTCTTGTTCCCCATGGAAAATCTGGGCCGGTCAGTTAATTTTAGATTGAAATTATCATGACTGTGTAACACTTATTTATTTAGGTCACCCCCATATCAGCCAGATTGAAACACCTCAAGGTAATTTTTAATTGCCATCTTTAACAATAATATAAATTTGAAAAGTTTGACTTACCACTCCTCTGGATGACCAAACTGATCTCAGTTCCAACAGAACATTCCTTTAAAATCTCCACTACTTGGTTATGACTGAGAATCTGCACATTTTGCTGATTAATCTCCATGATCAGATCACCTTCATTAAGACCTCCACAGCCTTGAATATCTAGGATCTGTTTCACTCGCTGTCCTTTGGGACTATCTGCTATGGTAAAGCCAAAGCCCTGCGCTCCTTTCACAATAGCAATCGTCTTGAATTCACATTGAGTGGCTCCAGAAGAGGCCATAGAGATGCTATCCTCCTGAACTGCAGATAATGTTCCATCCATTTGGCTATCAGTGAGTATTGGATTAAAGGAATGTAATTGCTGGTCAGAGATGTCTGGTGCTGAACGAGAGGTCCGGGAACCAAACTCCACATATGTGTCGTAATTATTTCGCCCATTTACTTGGATTGGTTGTCGGTCCACTAATGTTAACGGAGGCACCATGCTGTTGTTTGGGTCATCAGGATCAAAGGGTAAAATGTATCCACGGCATAATACAAGATTGACACATTGACCAATTGGGACAGATTGGAAAATTTTGACTACTTCAGCATGAGTATATCCTAAGACACAGATGTCATTTATATAGACAATCACATCACCTAGAGAGAGAAAATGAAATGAAACAATAAGGCAAAACTTTAGTAAAATACATGAAATTAAGGAATTGCATTTGTTCCCGTGTATTCTCTCTTTAGTGTATATTCCCTCTTTAAAGTAAAGTAAATCAATGCGGTATCACAGAATTAATGAATATTTGGCCAAGCTAACAGTACAAGAATCAATTGGATGCTGCAATGTGGGGGTCTTTGGATCAATCTGAATAAATGAACTAAACTGGACTGGATCATTTTCTTAATCCATAATTGTCTTTTGTGAGAATTCAGCCCCAAAAGACTGCAGATGTGGGAATTAAATATACAGTTCACAGACATATTTTAATTATAGGGTCACAATGTTCACCATGCCTTCACTCCGACAACCGATGAAACCTTCTCCAGGATTTGCTTCAATCAGCAAAGCTCTTGAGAAATGTAAATACTTACGGAGTTGGCAATGAATTTAATTTGTGCACAATTTCTCATCACATATCACTATTTATATTTAAAAAACTGTTCAGCCATTTACTAAGCAACTTTTCACCACCCTTCTTCTTTCCTGAGGGAATGACTCTTGCTAAGTTTCAAGAGGACAGCAATCTTCTGCTACTTTGCTCAAATAACCATTCTTTGCTTATGAGCCTAGAATGTGCAAGTAGGTATGTCCACATACATTCACACCCTCCAGGAGAAGGAACCTTGGCTGATCTTCCCTCTTGGTAGCCGCAGTGGCCAGAGATTAAGAGTAGTGTCCCAACTGATTGTCTCACTGCAATGAGTTAATTCAGCTATGACTGATAAAAGAAATCTGGGACTTTTTGGTTGTCTCGCTTAGTATTTCACCACTTATGGATTTACACACTGGGCAGTTTGGGAATTCACTGGTCAGCATTTAACAAAAATCTCTGAAAACTAAATATTTCCAATATTAATGGTGAGTTTGTTTTAACATTTGCATAGAGGTTACAAAGAAAATCATTTCTCGAAAGCTTAATGTGCCCTTAAGTGTGACTTAAAATACTGAAAATTGGCAGTGAAAGAATGTAGATACGAGGCTGAATTCTCCGGTTCCCCAGCTGTGTGTTTCTTGATGGCGTGCCATTTGCTGGCAGCGGGATTCTCGACTCCCGCTGCTTGACAATGAGATTTCCCATTTAAGCCAGCCCATGCTAACGGGAAATCTGCGTACGGGTGTGTGCTGCCAGCGGGAACAGAGAATCCCAACGGCTGGAGATTTGCAGCCATAATCTTATACATTTGGTGCGTTCTTCAAAGTAGATTCTATAAATCTGTCGATCATTATTGGGATAGTCAGTGTTCAGAGACATAAAGGACCAAGCTATGTTCAATATTTACAAACTAAGTAACCTTGGGGGAAGTTCATTTCACAATCTTGGCAACTAGTGCTGCAGAAATTACAAAAAAAGTATTTGTAGAGTACTTAATTAAAAAAAATATAAATTTAGATTACCTAATTATTTTTTTTCCAATTAAGGGGCAATTTAGCGTGGCCACTCCACCTACCCTGTATGTCTTTGGGCTGTGGGGGTGAAACCCACGCAGACACGGGGAGAATGTGCAAACTCCACATGAACAGTGACCCAGGGCCGGGATTGAACCTGGGCCCTCAGCCGTAGGCAGCAGTGCTAACCACTGTGCCACATGCTGCCCTTTAGCGTACTTAAATTCCAGACTTTTGCAGGCTTGATCACCCTCAGCTATGCCATCAAATTGAAATCTGGTGGGATTCTGCGGCAAATTTGTATGTGGTTTGGAAGGGATTTTTCAAAATGTAAAATCTACAGACTGTGGTTGGGATTCTCCATTCAGGAGAATAAGTGCTCCTGCCAGTGTCTAGATGTGATTCACTCTCCTTAACCTTGCAAAATAAGCATGGGGAGAACTCATGGATTTCACTGGAATTCTGGTATCAGGCCGCCAATTTGAGTGGGCTGCCCAATCCCGTGGTCTGGTGGAAGGCCCCCCTCTTCCCCAACAAAACTAATACTGCAGCTAAATGCTTTCTGCTGTGAATAAGAGGAAGTTAAACCACATAGCTCCTTTTGATATGGTAAGGAGCTGTTAACCATGGCAAGAGTGTTTATAAACACTGTGGTAAGCATCAAAACAGGGTGATGGAGATGCATCCAAGCATGAAGGGAACGATAGATCAACAATCCATCAAGCACCTTCTCTGGACCAGTAAAACTGTCAATCACTGGCGAGTGAAATGTATTGCTGTGTGAAATTAAATGGAAGATTTGTATTTCAAAGGCTGTCGGGATTTGAAGCCTTTTCAAGCATACTTTCAAGGAAGTCTCTGACACTTGTAACAGCTGCTGCTTTAAACACTTTTGTCTGAGGCAGCAGATGTTAGGGAAGGATAAGTGAAAATGTAATCATCCTTCACTGTACTGCCTGGACTGCTCTTCAGGTTTCAGGCAGGGGTCTCTGATGGGGGTCTCTGATAGAGAGTCTGATGGGGGGGTCGGTTGGGTCAACCTCATGCGTACATACCGTGGTGGGGTGACCCGTATTCACGTGGTGGTGATTGGGGGGGGGGGGGTATGGGGAACGATGCCCCTACTTGTAAGTGGGGATAGGATTTACGTTATGTAGGGGAGAAGGGCCTTTCAATGGACTTTGGAGGGCACATTAGTTTTTCATAGACCCCTTTGACCCACTGCGTCAGGGCCACACTTGGGCAAACGAGCACCAAAATCTGCTCGGGTGGCAAATCGAATTCCAGCCAGTCAATCAAATTCAAATGAATGCGAATCAATGATTTAATCAGGCGGAGAATGGGGCATTCCATGCAAAACAATGCAATGCTTGGATCCCGCACCGGCACAGGACAGGTAGCGTGCTGAGGCTGCCACCTGGTGATCGGAGCATTGCACAATTTTTCATGGGACGTCCCATTCTCTCTCTGATCAGGCATCTCGATCGCAGTGTTGGGCAATGCAGAATCTACTCCTCTGTGTACTTCAGTGGCTGTCTTGATGGTTTCCATAATTAGGTGCGCAATCGTAATTCTCAATTTCCTGCATACTGCATTTTGCAACAAGCAAAATAATGGATTGGAATAAGACTGCAGGAGGACCATTCAGAATGTCATTACTTTGTTCGAGATTCTGGGAGCGATTTTCCGGTCCAGTTTTCGGAGGGCAGGAATGGCGGCAGTGGCGGAAAATCCCGTGGGAGTCCCAAAACGGCTTTTATGCAGGTGGGATGTCCCAGATCAATTAACCCCACCCTTTACCAATGGCATAACAGGAATGCTGACTTCGAAAGTTGGGATCCCCATTAAATTTTATCAGGCTTTTGTGCCCGCTAGTCCACCCAAGTTGGATTGTCCATTCACATTGGCATGCATGAATCACAACAGATCCCGAACGTTGTGCACCTGGCATGCAGAACCTGCCAGAGACGTACAAGTGAGTACAGCCCCCAGGGAGGAGAGGGTCATGCCTGGGCAGTATCTTGGCACTGCCCCCAGGCACTGGGAAGTTGTTTTGTGTCTATTCTCAGAATGTCTTTTGCAGATATTAGTGAAGATCCTAATTGCCTCAGCTCTTCTGTTACTTCCTCACGTAAGACTTCAATGATGTGAACGACGCATAGTTTATGCTGGATCAAGCAGGCTGCCCATGGCACACTCACAGGATATAGAAAGCACTTAACACTTTTTTGAAGAGCAAGATGTACGTTTGCTTTATTCATTTTGAAGTTCTGACTTTTTGTCCCTCCCAATTTTATTCCCTTTCCACGGTCTTTCTCAACAAAACATGTGCCTTACACCTATACTTTCCCTTGGAGAATCTGTGCTTGTCCCATTTCATAAAACTAAGTCTGTGCTGTTTGGTGTTGTAGTCCTGATGAGATAGAACATAGAACAGTACAGCACAGAACAGGCCCTTCGGCCCTCGATGTTGTGCCCAGCAATGAAAACAAAAAATCCCTGCAATTGGTACTTCTGTATCAAGCCCACACACAAAAAAAACCCGATCATTCTTATGGCGAAACGTGTGCGAGAACTGGAATCAGTCTGGGCCTTTCAAGCAGCATTTAAAATAAACCTCTGTCCCATGGTTCTTCATGTGAAGTGCTGTTCTCTTTTGCGGAGAGAAGCGCATCCGGGACTAGCTGTGACCTTGAATCCTTTGGCATAAAATCATGACATGACCCTATGAATACCTGGAATTGCTTGCTCTCTGGCACTTCATTAATTCTTTAAAGGAGCCTTGTTGGAGTGTGAAGATGTGCAGATACCCTGATAGGGAACTGCCTCATCAGGCAATTAATCTGCCGTGATCCTCAGCTAGGCTTTGTCTCATACCGAGCCAGCCATAAATGTTTTTCCCAAATCTTAGAATCATAGATGATTGCAGCACTGAAGGGGACCTATTTATCTAACAAATCATTGCTATTAGCCACCGAGGCAAATGCCACAGCTTTATTCAATTGCATCCTCAACCTCCCAAGAGTCCCATTTTTTCCAGCATAGACAAAATTCCTTATGTAAAGAATAGATTTCATTTCAGAAAATTTCAGGTTTCTGTTAAAAAAGAGACTAGCTATATTTAATGTATAACTGCAAAACCATTTAAAAATAGTTAAACGGTGCTGTTTTATTGCATATGGCATCCATTAAGAACAATCTGACCTGGGCTTCATGATCTGGGATGCAAAAGGTTTGCCCGCATAACTTTGGCTGGTGACCATTGGAATCCACAAGGCAAGACAAGCTCAAATAAGGGTAAAAATCTGTACTTTTTAAAAATTCATTTTCCGGATGTGGGCGTCATTGGCTGGGATTTATTGCCCATCCCTAGTTGCCCTTCAGAAGGTGGTGGTCAGTTGCCTTTTTGAACCGCTGCAGTCTTTGAGGTGTAGGTACACCCAATGTGTTGTTAGGGAGGGAGTTCCAGGATTTTGCCCCAGCGACAGTGAAGAAATGGCGATATATTTCCAAGTCAGGCTGGTGAGTGACTTGGAGGGGAACCTCCAGGTGGTGAGGTTCCCAGGTATCTGCTGCTCTTGTCCTTCTAGATGGTAGTGGTCATGGGCTTGGAAGGTGCTGTCTAAAGAACCTTGGCAAGTTACCACAGTGCATCTTGTAGATGGTACACACGGCTGCCACTGAAATCCAGGGCATGTGAATATTTGAATTTCAACGTATATTCATGAAAAGAAAATCATGCCAGATCTGCACCACGCACTGGGGTTTATACAGTGAACTGACGATTGACTTGTAAGGGAACTTATATGTCTTAGTATTTCCCTTGCCTTTTTTTAAATAACGTGCATTCTATATGGCACCCATTACATATTTAGGACGTACCAAAGTGCAGTCACTGTCAATAGAGTACTTTTGAAATTCAGTCATTGTTATAGTGAGGAAGAAATAGCCACAGTAGATTCAAAGTCAGACGTAAATTTGTTCCGAAATTTACAAAGCACAGTATATTTCTGCTTTTTGTGGGAACACACAGATGAAAACAACCACTATTTATATTCAGTTTAGCCTCAGTGGTGGGAAACGCTTAGAAATGATAATCTGGGACAAGATTAACATTTCACTTGGATGAATATGGATTAATTAAAGAAAGTCAGCACAGATCTGTTAACGCCAAATCGTGTTTAACTAACCTGATTGAGGTTTTTGATGAGGTAACAGAGAGGGTTGATGAGGGTAATGAGGTTGATGTGGTGCACATGACTTCCAAAAGGCTTTTGATGATGTGTCACTTAACAGGACTATCCGTAAAGTTAAAGCACATTGAATAAAAGGGACACTGGCAGCATGAATACAAAATTCGCTGAGTGACAGAAAACAGAATAGTGGCGAATAGTTGTTTTTTGGAATGGAGGAATGTTGTAGGAAAGTGGATCTGTTTTCTTTTCATAATTTGTGTGTATTTATGTGTGCATTGTATGAATGCATAGATTTTACAGTGCAGAAGGAGGCCATTTGGCCCATTGAGTCTGCACCGGCCCTTGGAAAGAGCACCCTACCTATCCCCACACCTCCACCCTATCCCCACACCTCCACCCTCTCCCCACACCTCCACCCTCTCTCCACACCTCCACCCTCTCTCCACACCTCCACCCTCTCTCCACACCTCCACCCTCTCTCCACACCTCCACCCTCTCCCCACACCTCCACATTATCCCCACACCACCACCCTATCCCCACACCTCCACCCTATCCCCACACCTCCACCCTATCCCCACACCTCCACCCTATCCCCACACTTCCACCCTATCCCCACACCTCCACCCTATCCCCACACTTCCACCCTATCCCCACACCTCCACCCTATCCCCACACCTCCACCCTATCCCCACACCTCCACCCTATCCCCACACCTCCACCCTATCCCCACACCTCCACCCTATCCCCACACCTCCACCCTATCCCCACACCTCCACCCTATCCGCACACCTCCACCCTATCCCCACACCACCACCCCATCACCACACCTCCACCCCATCCCCACACCACCACCTTATCCCCACACCTCCACCCATCTAACTCAACACTTTTGGACACTCAGGGCAATTTAGACAATCCACCTAACCTGCACATCTTTGGACTGCGGGAGGGAACCGGAGCACCCGAAGGAAATCCACGCAGACACGGGAAGAACATGCAGACTCTGCACAGGCAGTGACCCAAGCCAAATTCCTGGTAGATTAAGGGTTAAATATAGATGGAGGCAAAGTGCTGACTGCATGGATTTTGTTAATCAGACCCTGCGTATGATGAATTATTTACGTATTAAAGATATAGGGCTAGGTTCTCCGGTCCCCCAGCCATGTGTTTCTCACGGGTCGGCGTTCGCTGGTGATGGGATTCTCTGTTCCTGCCGATTGTCAATGGAATTTCCCATTGAAGACACCCCACGCCACTGGGAAACACGTGGGCGGGGGTGCACTGCCGGCGGGGACAGAGAATTCCAACGGCCGGAGAATTCTGGTCTTGATTTGCGTTGTGACTATGGTGACCATGGATCACAACCACAATTTATGAGTAGGTACAGACAGACAGATAACAAGATCAGAACATGACTACCCAGGAATAGAATCTGGCTACATTGGATAAAAAGAACAGATTTAGAGAAGTTGGAAGCACAGATTTGAAGACGTTATAGGCAGTGACAAGAGAAAATGGTAAGCAGGAACTATCTGAACTAGGATACAGATTGCCTTGATTTGTTAAGTATTGCTTTTGTTGTTTAATAAATTGTTTTGGTACCATTGTACCAAGTACCTCCTTGCCTCTGGTCCCTGAACATTCTACAATTGGTGCAACATGGTAGGACCAGACTTTAAAAAATATATTTTTATTCAAACGTTTTCCAATTTATACATTACAGCAAAACAAAAATAAAAACCCACCTCACTGAAAAAACTAAATAGAACCAACCCCCACCTCACTGTAAAAACGAAATAGAACCAACACCCCACCCCACTGAAAAAACAAATAAGCAAACCCCCACCCCACTGAAAAAACAAATAAGCAAACCCCACCCCACTGAAAAAACAAAGAAGAACCAAACCCCCACCTCACTGAAAAAACAAAAAAAGAACCAAACCCCCACCCCACTGAAAAAACAAGAACCAAACCCCCACCCCACTGAAAAAACAAAGAAGCAAACCCCCACCGCACTGAAAAAACAAAGAAGAACCAAACCCCCACCCCACTGAAAAAACAAAGAACCAAACCCCCACCCCACTGAAAAAACAAAGAACCAAACCCCCACCCCACTGAAAAAACAAGAAACAAACCCCCACCCCACTGAAAAAACAAAGAAGCAAACCCCCACCCCACTGAAAAAACAAAGAACCAAACCCCCACCCCACTGAAAAAACAAGAACCAAACCCCCACCCCACTGAAAAAACAAAGAAGCAAACCCCCCACACCCCACTGAAAAAACTTTCTTTTTTGTTTTTTCAGTGTGGTGGGGGTTGGTTCTTTGTTTTTTCAGTGGGGTGGGGGTTTGGTTCTTGTTTTTTCAGTGGGGTGGGGGTTCAGTCCAAAGATGTGCAGGTTAGGTGGATTGGCCATGATAAATTGCCCTTAGTGTCCAAAATTGCCCTTAGTGTTGGGTGGGGTTATGGGGATAGGGTGGCGGTGTTGACCTTGGGTAGGGTGCTCTTTCCAAGAGCTGGTGCAGACTCGATGGGCCGAATGGCCTCCTTCTGCACTGTAAATTCTATGAAACCAAACCCCCACCCCACTGAAAAAACAAAAAAGAACCAACCCCCACCCCACTGAAAAAAAAAAGAAAAACCAAACCCCCACCACACTGAAAAAACAAGAACCAAACCCCCACCACACTGAAAAAACAAAGAACCAAACCCCCACCCAACTGGAAAAACAAAAAGAACCAAACCCCCACCTCACTGAAAAAAAAAGAACCAAACCCCCACCCCACTGAAAAAACAAAAAAGAACCAAACCCCCACCCCACTGAACGAACAAAAAAGAACCAACCCCCACCCCACTGAAAAAACAAAGAACCAAACCCCCACCCCACTGAAAAAACTAAGAACCAAACCCCCACCCCACTGAAAAAACAAGGAAGAATCAAACCCCCACCCCACTGAAAAAACAAAAAAGAACCAAACCCCCACCCCACTGAAAAAACGAAAAAGAACCAAACCCCCACCCCACTGAAAAAACAAAAAAGAACCAATCCCCCACCCCACTGAAAGAACAAAAATGAACCAACCCCCCCACTGAAAAAACAAAGAACCAAACCCCCACCCCACTGAAAAAACTAAGAACCAAACCCCCACCCCACTGAAAAAACAAGGAAGAATCAAACCCCCACCCCACTGAAAAAACGAAAAAGAACCAAACCCCCACCCCACTGAAAAAACAAAAAAGAACCAAACCCCCACCCCACTGAAAAAACAAAAAAGAACCAAACCCCCACCCCACTGAAAAAACTAAGAACCAAACCCCACCCCACTGAAAAAACAAAGAACCAAACCCCCACCCCACTGAAAAAACAAAGAACCAAACCCCCACCCCACTGAAAAAACGAAAAAGAACCAAACCCCCACCCCACTGAAAAAACAAAAAAGAACCAAACCCCCACCCCACTGAAAAAACAAAGAACCAAACCCCCACCCCATTGAAAAAACTAAGAACCAAACCCCCACCCCACTGAAAAAACAAAGAACCAACCCCCACCCCACTGATAAAACAAAGAACCAACCCCCACCCCATTGAAAAAACAAAGAAGAACCAACCCAACCCCACTGAAAAAACAAAAAAAGAACCAGACCCCCACCTCAATGAAAAAAAAAACCCAAACCCCCACCCCACTGAAAAAACAAGAACCAACCCCCACCACACTGAAAAAACAAAAGAACCAAACCCCCACCTCACTGGAAAAAAAAAACCACCCCACTGAAAAAACAAAGAACCAACCCCCACCCCACTGAAAAAAACCAAGAACCAAACCCCCACCCCACTGAAAAAAACAAAAAAGAACCAAACCCCCACCCCACTGAAAAAACAAAAAAGAACCAAACCCCCACCCCACTGAAAAAAAAAAAAGAACCAAACCCCCACCCCACTGAAAAAACAAAAAAGAACCAACCCCCACCCCACTGAAAAAACAAAAAAGAACCAAACCCCTACCCCACTGAAAAAACAAAGAACCAACCCCCACCCCACTGAAAAAACAAGAACCAAACCCCCCACCCCACATAAAAAAAAACCAACCCCCACCCCACTGAAAAAACAAAGAACCAAACCCCCACCCCACTGAGAAAACTAAGAACCAAACCCCCACCCCACTGAGAAAACTAAGAACCAAACCCCCACCCCACTGAGAAAACTAAGAACCAAACCCCTACCCCACTGAAAAAACAAGGAAGAACCAAACCCCCACCCCTCTGAAAAAACAAAAAAGAACCAACCCCCACCCCACTGAAAAAACAAAAAAGAACCAAACCCCTACCCCACTGAAAAAACAAAGAACCAACCCCCACCCCAGTGAAAAAACAAAGAACCAACCCCCACCCCACTGAAAAAACAAGAACCAATCCCCCACCCCACATTAAAAAAAAAGAACCAACCCCCACCCCACTGAAAAAACAAAGAACCAAACCCCCACCCCACTGAGAAAACTAAGAACCAAACCCCTACCCCACTGAAAAACAAGGAAGAATCAAACCCCCACCCCTCTGAAAAAACAAGGAAGAACCAAACCCCCACCCCTCTGAAAAAACAAAAAAGAACCAAACCCCCACCCCTCTGAAAAAACAAAAAAGAACCAAACCCCCACCCCACTGAAAAAACTTAGAACCAAACCCCCACCCCACTGAAAAAACAATGAAGAATCAAACCCCCACCCCTCTGAAAAAACAAGGAAGAACCAAACCCCCACCCCTCTGAAAAAACAAAAAAGAACCAACCCCCACCCCACTGAAAAAACAAAAAAGAACCAAACCCCCACCCCACTGAAAAAACAAACAAGAACCAAACCCCCACCCCACTGAAAAAACAAACAAGAACCAAACCCCCACCCCACTGAAAAAACAAAGAACCAAACCCCATCCACTGAAAAAACAAAGAACCACCCCCCACCCCACTGAAAAAACAAAGAAGAACCAACCCCAACCCCACTGAAAAAACAAAGAACCAACCCCCACCCCACTGAAAAAACAAAAAAGAACCAAATCCCCACCCCACTGAAAAAACAAACAAGAACCAAACCCCCACCCCACTGAAAAAACAAACAAGAACCAAACCCCCACCCCACTGAAAAAACAAAAAAGAACCAAACCCCCACCCCACTAAAAAACAAAAAAAACCAACCCCCTAAAATGAACCCCACCCCCCCAGCAACTGTGACCAGCTCTTTGAAATACAGAATAAACGGTTGCCATTCTCGTTAGAACCACTCAATTCGCATCCCCTCACAGTGTACTTGACTTTCTCGAGTTACAGGAACTCCATCAGATCTCCCAGCCACACTGAGGCAATGGGTAGAGAAGTTGACCTCCATCCTATCAGTACTCGCCTCCGAACAATCAGTGAGGCGAAGGCCAGGGCATCGGCCCCCGCACCCATCAGCAGCTCCGGCAAGTCTGTCACCCCAAATATGGCAACTAAGTGACAGGACTCCAGTTCAATTTTCAGAATCACTGACATGGTATTAAAGAAGGAGATTCAGAGCCCCTCGGTCTTAGAACATGACCAGAACATGTGCGCATGATTGGCCAGGCCTCTCCGACACACTTCTACTTGTGCTCCACTCCCATAAAAAAAACTTATTCTGGCCCTAGTCAAATGAGCCCTGTTCACTAACTTAAGCTGTATTAACCAAGCTTCGCGCACGATGATGTGTGTTCACCCTTCACAGGGCCTCACTCCACACCCGTCGTTTAGCACCAACCCCAGCCCCTCCTCCCACTTGGCCTTAAACCCCTCCACTAATACTGCATCTTTGACCATGCTCCTACCATTGATACCCGAGGTACTCCCCTCCTCTGACACTGCGAGCAAAAGAACCTCCATCAATGAGGTTGGTGGTGGCACAGGGAATGTTGGAAAGGTCCGTTTTTCAAAATTGTAAACTTGCACATATCTGAACGAGTCAGATTGCAAAAGCCCAAATTTCACCGACAACTCCTTCAAACTCGCAAACTGCCCCTCCAAGAACAGATCCCCATTCCTTCCAACCCTTTCTCTTCCCAATCCCTGAAGGTGGCATCCAACCTCGCAGGCTCAAACATATTTGTGCGGATCGGAGCCAGCCTTCATACCGCCCCCAATTTAAACTGTTGCCTAAATTGTCTCCATATCTTCAGGGTGGAGACAACAATCAGATTTGCCGAATATTTCACCAGTGAGAACGGAATGAGGCTGTTGCTAGTGCCCCTACATGATTATGACTCCATCTATACCCAGGTAACTTCCGGATCCCCACACCACCCCGACATTTTCTGCGTATTTGCCACTCAGTGATAATATATCAGGCTCACCAATGCCAAGTTCCCTGACTGTCAGTCCCTCCGAAGGTCTATCCTTCGAATCTTCACAACATTGCCCGCCCAAATAAAGGACAAAATCAATTTCTCGACTACCCCAAAAAAGGCTTTCGGAAGAAAAACCAGCAAATACTGGAACAGAAAGGGAAATCTTGGTCAAATATTCAACTTGACCAACTGAATCCTTCCGCCAAGGACAGAGGGAGACTATCCCACCCCTACAAACTGGTCATGACCCTCCCAACAAGCTTATATAGTTAAACATACGGAGCCGAGCCCAGTCCTGAGCTACCTCAACCCTCAGATGTCTGAAATGAGAAACCGCTAAGTGGAACGGCAACATCATCCCCAGATTAACTCGGGGGAAAGGGGGGGGGGGTCCAGGTGACACTCACTTTTCTCCCGGTTCAATTTGTACTCAGAATAAGCGGCTCAGCAACGCTGTTATTTCGCCCATAGTGGGGATCGGGTCTGTCATGTACAGTATAAGATCGTCAGCGTGGAAGGACACCCTATGTTCCACCCCCCTCCCCTCATTATCCCCCTCCTCCTCTCTGAAGCCCTCAGAGGAATGGCCAAAGGCTCTATCACCAATGCAAACAAGAGGGGGGCCATTAGACACCCTTGAGTCGTTCCTCTGTTCAACTGAAAATACCTCAAGCTCACGTTGTTACTGCAGACACTGGCCTTCAGTGCTTTGTACAACAATCGTACCCATGACACATGATCACATTAGGCCTGATCCGAAACTTTTCCAGTACCGCAAACAAATACCCCCATTCTACCCTATCAAAAGCCTTTTCGGCATCTAGTAGAACAATGACCTCCTGCTTTACCCCCTACGACGGGGACACACCACATTTTACAACCGCCACACATTGGAAGACAATCACCGACCCAATAACTTGAGGGTGACACTGCTCCAGCCTTAGTGCTAATACCTTGGTCAATATCTTAGCATCCACATTTAATGAGGAAATCGGGCAGTGTGACACACACTCCGCCGGGTCCTTATCCTTTTTTAAGAGAATCATCATAGAATTACAGTGCAGAAAGAGGCCATTGGACCCATTGAGTCTGCAACAACCCTCTGAAAGAACACTACCTTGGCCGACAGCCCCATCCTATCCCCGTAACCCCACCTAACCATTGGGACACTGGGGGGCAAGTTAGAATGGCCAATCCACCTAACCTGTATATTTTTGGACTGGGAGGAAACCAGAGCTCCCGGAGGAAACCTACGCAGACATGGAGAGTCACCCAAGGCCGGAATTGAACCGGGTCCTTGGCGCTGTGAGTCAGCAGTGCAAACCATTGTGCCACCGTGCCACCCAGAAGTGAAATGGATGCTTGCATCAACGTCTCAAGAAGAGAACCCTGGGCTACCGAGTCCTCAAACACCTCCACCAGTAACGGTATCAACCGGCCTGCAAACATTTTATAAAATTCCACCTGGAACCCATCAGACCCATTAGCCTTACCAGTCTGCATTCTCCGAATAATTATCAGGACCTCCTCTGCAACCAAGGCTCTTCTGACCCTTCCAGATCTTCCTCCTCCACCTAAGGACACTCCAAGCCCTCCAGAAACTCCATCATACCTGACCCCTCCACAGGTGGCTCCAACCAAAAAGATTCTTATACAATGTCTCAAGTGCCCCATTGACTTTATCTAGCATGGACAATAACACGCCACCTGAGTTTTAATCTCTTGGACAAGCCAAGAGACGATTGGTCTTCTCCCCATATTCGTACATTATCCCACTTGAGCGCCGTAACTGGCACACACCGCCTTATCCATGGACAGTAAGTCAAACTGCATCTGTAGTTTCTTCCTGCTGGCCAGGAGCTCTGGAGTGGGATCACTCGAGTATCTACCATTTAACTTCAAGATCTCGCCGACCAACCTCAGGCGTTCCTCTCTTGCCTCCTTATCTATCTGTGCCTATGCTAGATTATCTCCCCTCTGACCACTGTTTTCAGGGCCTCCCACAGAACCGAGGGCGAAACCACCCCATTCTTATTAAACCCCACATGTTCATTGATTGTCCTTCATACCTTCAACCCCAAATCTGCCAACAGACCCACGTCCATACCCCATGCCGGTCACTTTGCCGGCCTATCTCCAATACCACATCTACCAGATGTGGAGCATGATTCAAAAGTGCTCTGACAACTGACAAGGCTAATTCATCATACGGGAGGCACGGTAGCATAGTGGTTAGCACTGTTGCTTTGCAGCACCAGGGTCCCGGGTTCGATTCCCAGCTTGGGTCACTGTCTGCGCAGAGTCCGCACGTTCTCCCCGTGTCTGCGTGGGTTACCTCCAGGTGCTCCGGTTTCCTCCCACAAGTCCCGAAAGACGTGCTTCTTAGGTGAATTGGATATTCTGAATTCTTCATCAGTGTACCCGAACAGGTGCCCGAGTGTGGCAATAGGGGATTTTCACAGTAACTTCATTGCAGTGTTAATTAATGTAAGCCTACCTGTGACACTAATTAAGATTATTATTATAAAAAATAACTATTGCAGAATATTCCACTTTCCTCACCCCTGACAGCAGAGTCCTCCCCATCATGAAGGTCAATTCGCAAATCCACTTTTGCTCTGGAGAAAAGAAGGCGAATTCCCTACCCACCCGGGTGCAGAAACCGCCATGGATCCACTCCTCCCATCTTCTTCATAAATGCTGTCAAGTTGCAGTGCACTCTTATATAACACTGGTTCACCCTCAACTGGAATATTGTCCCCAGCTGTGGACATTCCAATTAGGAAGGATGCAAAGGTATTAGAGAGGGGTGCAAAATCAATTTATGAGAACAAGTCCAGGGATAAGGAACTTCATTTATGTGGATATATTGGAGAAACTGGGGCTGTTCGCCTTACAGGAGAGAAGCTTGGGAGAAGTTTTAGGAGGTGTATTCAATGTCATGAGGGATTTGGACAGGGCAGTTAGAGAGATACTGTTCCCATTAATTGAAGGGTCGAGAACCAAAGGCTGCCAATTTAAGGTGCATAGTAAAAGAGCCATGTAGCATGTGGCTAGGATCTGGAATGGACTGCCTGAGAGTGTGGTGGAGATTATTCAATTGTCGCTTTCAAATGCGGCTTTTAAAATAGAATTGGATAATTATCTGAAGAAGAAAACTTTGCATGGTTTGGGGGAAAAGGAGGGAAGTGGAACCAGCTGAGCTGCTCTTGCAGAGAGCCAACATGGACATGGCAGGCTAAATCTCTCCATGGCCTCACCTCTGCCTCTCTTTGTAATCTCTTCCAGTCCCACAAACCTCCGAGATTTCTGAGCTCATCTAATTCAGACCTCTGAGCACTCCAGGTTTTTAATTGCTTCATCATTAATGGCTTCAGTTGCTCAGGCCCTAAGGTCTGGAATTTTCTCCTGGAACCCTCTGCCTCTCTTCCTTTAAGATACCCCTTAAAACCGACGACTTTGATCAGGCTTTTGGCCAATTGTTCTTATACCGCTATGAACTTTGTGTCTAATTCTGCTTTATAATGTTCCTTTGAAGTACCTAGCGACTTTTATTCAATGAAAGGTCCGATTCAGAATCATAGAATGGTTACAGCACAGAAAGAGGGCATTTGGCCATTTCTGATTCACTCACCCATTTCCATTTTGCCATCCACTGATGCTGGTCCTTCTGGTATTACACTCTTTACTTGTAGAAACTCATCAGGCTCATCACCACCGATAATGGTGAATCCAAATCCCATGTTGCTCTTCTTCAGTGATGTTGTAAGAAACGTTCCCTTCAGCTGTGAAACATCTCGAGTGAAGAGTGGCTTTTCTATGTTGATAACGCAAAGAGAATAAGTATTTTAAAAAAATGTTTGTGAGACTTGTGCCATCACAGTGCTAAAGGCACTGAGAGTGTGCGGTTTTTATTTTTATTTTTAACCCTTTTAGTCTGATATCTGAAAAAAAAGTTTATTAATTTTACAATGATGAATACAACAATTGTTACTAATTTCAGAGCTCATCATTTAGTGGAGAATTTAGCAAATAAAAGCAAACTTTGACTAATGTGGAAATGAAAGGGTTAAAAACAATTACTGTAAGCATGCTAAAGCAGGTAACAGAAGACCACATTCCACTTCCAGTGCCTTTGACAACAAATAATAAGCTGTGATGTACAATTCCCCACTACAAATGTCTGCTTTACAACAGTGCAGCTTGACTGTGAAGTTGCACTTTGACATACCATACAGCCTGTACATTCCAGCACTGTCACTCCGATATTGAGACAGGTCATTCGTACTGCGCGACCGCTGAGGCAGAGAGCCTGGGCAGGTATGTTTGGGTCTAGGTAATGTTGATGATGAGCCTTCTACAGTTATAAAGGAGAAAAACCCTCATTCTTAGGCCTTGATCTTATGAATAATGACTATACTCTATAGAATATTGATAGTCCATGCTACTTAATTCAAAAGAACATTCATCTCCACCAAATCTAATATGTCCTAAGTTGTAGTTACAGCATCATTTTCTGCTATGATTGATGCTTTAATTACTTTATATTTGCTTTATGCATTAGTCCTGAAACATATTGAAAAGCTCTAAAATTTAATTAAGATACACTAACAGTAATAAACTTCAGCACGCAAGAAGGACATCACAATAACAAAGCATACAACATTTCAAACTTTATGCCATTTACATACAGCATCATAACGATATTACCTCGGAAACCAGGTGCTGGCATAGGGTAGGGCACTAGATCCTGCTGCATTGGACGTTGCTGCTGCAACTTCTTCTTTGCTTCGAGAACAGGATTTTCAAACTGGGTTTTTCGATTTATGTGACTAAAGCATCATATGGAAAAAAGAAAAATAGCAAGAGCAGAGGAATGGCACAAAAAAAGCATTGAAATAAGAGTAATCAAGAGTAGGAAATATGCAAGGAAGAAAAAATCCAGGAGACAGCGAGAGGTGACAAAAAACAAAGACATACTTAATATATTGTTCAGATCTTAAAGATACCAATATGTCTGATAGTTTTAGCTCAAAAAGAGAACATGTTAATTATCTTGTAATGCTCATCATTTTGTAATCACAATTCACATTTACAATAATATGTAGATGAAACAGTTGATGCCACAATTCACCTTAACGGAAAAAATGAAAGCATGATGAAAAGCTGAACATTCAAAAAATTGTAGAATGAAGTAATAATTGCCACGCACAATGCAGTAATTTTGAAGGTACTGTGAAAATTTCTTCACTAAATCTGTGATCCACTTATTTTTTTCTAAATAATTTACTAATGAAAAAAAATGTTCAGCAAACTTACTCAACATAATAGGTGCCATAGATTGGATCATCTATTTTCTCCCAACCATATGGTAGTTCTGAAATGACAGAAAGATGATTATTGATAAAAATATGTAATTAAAGCAAACATTAATTTATACATGGAACATTTCTCTGTCTTCTTTCTGAATATGTCAATCAACTGATTTTAAAATAAAAATTGAAAAGCCAAGGTGACGTGCCAAGGTCCATAATACAGAACACCATCAAAATTGTGAAGCGTAAATAAGAATTCAAAGTAAAGCATGAAGTAATGGTAAGGATTTTCAAGTTTGGGTTTTAAGAGCTTAAATGATTGTTGAAGAAAGAAAAGACTGAAAGAGGTGAGACATTCCATAATTTTAAGGTACTAAAAAGTTAGCATAGGGAACTCGGTGATAAGTCTTGATTTTAATATAGTGGGCTATACGATGAAGCAAGAGCATGAAGGGCAGTATATTTGAAGTTTAGATGAAGGTCCAGAGCAGTGCTGCCATTATAGCATTGATATAATAAAGAAACAAAAACATTGCAATGAAGTAGGATAAAGATTGGATTCTGAAAATGAAAATTAAATGTTTTTGCCTTAACCCACCCAGACATCAGTAACACTGTGAGTCAATGAATCTCAATGAAACTCCATCTCTCTTACAAGGGATTCCAATCTTCACCTTTGAAGATTTTGCCTTGGAATTCTCGCTAAAGGACGCTCTAACTTGGATGGATTCAACAATGGCCCACCTCGCTGGTCTTCTGGGATTCTGATCCCTTAGACTCCCGAGTACTCACTCAAGCAATGACTCACAAACAGAACTTCAGCTCTTTGGCTGCACCAAGCAGAACACTACCACGCCAAAGGTAGTGTCCCAACGGTTCATAGCATGGAGGCACCGACCTTTGGCTGCTGTCCTGAACCTTCAGGGTTTCCCCTGACCACTCCTTCAATTATTAGGGCTTCTCCCAAGCCCACTTCACTTAAACTCTGCTACCTGCAGACTTTCTCCAATTGGAATCTCTTTCTCTGCTCCTCTCTCTTTCCTTAACTTAATTAGGATCTGCTTCTGTCCCCTGTCTCTGACCCTTTCTTGGGGCTTCTTTTTGGGCCCCCTCCCAGTCCCCTTTCCCCTTCTTGGACCCTCACACTTTCCCCTTTCTGGGACATCTCCCTGTCCCCTCCCTGCGACATTTGCTGGCCATGGCACTCTGCCCTGGTCATATGACCTGGGTTTTTGCACCTTCTCTTTTTTTCCTCTTTTTGCGCAGGTATGTTCGGCCTAACTTGGGTCTGAAGAACTTACAAATAGCAGAACTCTGCATGTGCAGCCCACTCCTGGCCTGAGTCTGTGTAGGAAATCTGAGGTCTGTCAGAAGTTCTGACCTCTGAGCTCAGCAAGGTAAGTATAGTTTTCGTAACATCTTCACCCTTGGAAGAAAGATTCACTAGAGTGAAGGTTTCTTTACAAGAAGTACTCAAAATCATTGGGCGCGATTCTCCGTGCCGTGCCGGTTGGGAGAATCGCCTGGCGCGCCATTTTTCCACGCGACGCCCTCCCGTGAATCACCCAAGCGGCGAGATCGGCCCCGTCGAAGTCTGCGCGGCGCAGGCCGGAGAATCGCCCAAAATGGCGATTCTCCGCTACCCCCGCTATTCTCCGGCCCGGATGGGCCGAAGTCCCGACGGCGTGACCCCAGTTCACGCCGTCGCCATTCACACCTGGTTAATAAAGTCGTCAGCCAATCGTGCTGGCTGACGCTGAGCAGTGAGGAGGTGAGCGGACTGTTCCGAAGCTCCTGCAGACCGGGTCGGCTTCCCCGAGAACGCTGCGGCCAACGGGGAGGTGGGAGGGGTTGGGAGGGGTGGTGAGGGAGGGAGTGGAGGTGGAAGGGGGGGGTGAGGGAGGGAGTGGAGGTGGGAGGGGGAGTGAGGGAGAGTGTGGAAGTGGGAGGGGGTGAGGGAGGGAGTGGGGGTGGGAGGGGGGTGAGGGAGAGTGTGGAGTTGGGGGGGGGGTGAGGGAGAGAGTGGAGGTGGGTGAGGGAGGGGACTGGAGGTGGGGGGGGTTGAGGGAGGGAGTGGAGGTGGGAGGGGAGTGGACGTGGGAGGGGGTGAGGGAGAGTGTGGAGGTGGGAGGGGGCTGAGGGAGGGAGTGCAGGTGGGAGGGGGGCGAGGGAGAGTGTGGAGGGTGTCGTCCATCCGCGGATGACACCTGTCAGCCGCACTGATATGGCAGGACGGTGACGAGGACACGGCCGCAGGTTGTCGTGTGGCTGATGGGCACAGGCGACTGGCACACTGGTGAGGAGGACGGTGTGAACTGACCGTTGGACGTAGACAGTGACCAGGTGTTAGGCTGGCTGCGTATCTGCAGCATGACCAGGCCACCGGGGCACACAGGTATCCCATGCAACCCGGCTGGCGAGGTGTGGAAGAACCTCCGTGTAACATGTTGTTTCTCTGCCCCCCACCACCCTCCTGCAGGTCACCATGTATGCCAACCAGACAACGATGTTCACTGCCGTGGTTGGAGCCGCAGCACTGCAGGTGGCCATCCGGCAGCGTAGACTCAGACGGCCCACAATGGCTGCAGATGCAGCGGTTGGTGCTGCAGCAGAGGGGATGGCCGCGGAGTGGCCCTTCGTCGCCGCGCAGACCGCAGGCGCTCAGGCCCGGAATGTCCAGGGGGATGCTGAGGGGAACATTGACCCCCCGACGGCGAGGAGTGCACAGGAAACGGGCACTGATATCGAAGTGCTTGGGGGGGGGGAGGGGGGGGGGGAGGAGGAGGAGGAGCCACTGATGGTGGTGCCAGGACGCCACAGGCATCCAGCAAGGCCTAGGGTGTACCGTGACAGAATGTCGTTCGAGGCCCTACCGGACATTACATGCAGGAGACTACGGTTCAGCAGGGAGACGATCACGCATATATGCCACCTCGTGGCGCATCTCGCACCACTTGGAATGGGTGGAGGCCACACTATACCAGTCTCCGTCAAGGTGACGGTGGCCCTAAACATTTACGCTACCGGTTCCTTCCAGGCGCCGAGCGGGGACCTATCCGGAATCTCACAGGCATCGGTTCACAGGTGCATCAGGGCCGTGACCGACGCCATGTACACCATCACGGACAGGTACATTAAATTCCCCGAGGACCGAGCACAGCAGGAAGCACGGGCACGTGGATTCGCCAAGGTGGCCGGGATACCGATGGTCTAGGGTGTCATCGATGGTGTGCACGTCCCCATGCGCCCGCCTGCAGACAACAGGGAAGTGTTCATGAACATGAAGGGCGCATACTCCATGAACATTCAGGTGGTCTGCGACCCCCACATGAAGATCATGCACGTGTGTGCAAGGTACCCTGGGAGTGTGCATGACGCCTACATTCTGGCACAGTCGTTCATCCCCGCAATGTTCGATGGATGCCCCCCACCGGCTGAGGGGCTGGTTGCTGGGCGACAGGGGCTATACGTTGAGGTCACGGCTGATGACGCCAATACGGAGGCCTCAGACCAACGCGGAGAGCCTATACAACGAGGCCCATGCAGCAACCAGGGGTGTGGTGGAGCGGTGCTTCGGCCTGCTGAAGATGCGATTCAGGGCAATGTGTGAGGGGGGGAGGGGATCGGGGGTGCAGTGGCCAGAGTGTGAGGGGGGAGGGGATCGAGGGTGCAGTGGCCAGAGTGTGAGGGGGTGGGGGGTTGGATAAGGCATCACAATTAGGCGGGTATCATCAGGGCGTGCAGATATAGGCTATATTAATGCTGGGTGGGGAGACAGTTGGAGCCACGCCATGGCATCTCTCCGGGGGGTCCCGCTGCTCATGTGGGTAGAGTACAACGTTGTGCACCCTGAACCCCCCCCCCCCACTTCCCCCCCCTTGTGCCCGGGGGGAGGGATAGGGTGGGGGGGGGGGTTGGTTGTGACTCGGCGGCACCCTCATGGCATTTACCCTGGCAGCCCGAGTGAGGTTGTGCAGCTTCTTCCACAACTGCTTCCCGGACCGGGGGGTGTGCCCCACAGCAGTGCCAACTTCACGCCAACCGCGCCTCACCGTGCTGGACGGCTGGCGATGTCCATGTCTTGGGCAGAGGGTGGCCTTCGGTTTTCAACCTCATCGAGGAGGGTGTCCAGGTCCGTGTCCCAGAACCTCAGTGCGGCTCGTCAGGGGTTCAGCCATCTCTCCTCCTTCTCCTGGGTCCTTCCGTGCGCGGATCCCGCCATTTATGGCGCAGCGCCGTGTCATTCGGGCGTCGCGCGCTTACGATGCTGCTTTCGCGCCACGCCCCCCCCCCCCCCCCCCCCGAGTTCCTCGCGGCCCCGCTCCTAGCCCATTTTCGGGCCCTGAATCGATCGTGATCGGGGCCGTTTCGCGCCGTCGTGAAACCCGACGGCGTTCACGACGGCGTGGGCACTTAGTCGCGGGAGCGGAGAATCGCGCCCATTAACTTCTAACAAATAGCTTTTTACATGCTATTCAGATAAACTTGTCATTTTGTTCCACCTTATGGTATAGTTACAAAGAATAAATGAAGACAAAAGCAGTACACGTAACAAGTAGGATGAACAAGATTTAAACATCAGAGAGTTATCCTAACTCAGAATCTGTTTTTTCTCGTCAACAAGTATATAGGGATTTAGCAGCCACAATAGCCGCAGACCCAAATCCTGTAATGGCCGCTAAGTCTTGGGCGAGGCCAAAAAGGGAAGTTGCGAGCTTTCAGAACATCATCTTCATGGGCCCTCCCCGATGGCACAATCAGGGTCATGCCCAGGAAAGGCGCTAACCTGATTTGCATGAATTTGATCCATTATAATATACTTAGTGTGGTTATCATCACACCTTCAGCTCTCATTTAACCTTCACACCCACAGGCATGACATCACTCTGGCACGAATTTCTACTGCTTTTTAAATACTGGAACCAGGTTCCATGACCTTCGAGAGAGAAGGAGGTAAGTACCACTGTCTCAACCTAGCACCAGAAGTCCAAGGGGATAGAGCCTGCTGCCAACTCCGGGGGGGGGGGGGTCCAGGATGGGAGGGTTGCAGCTGGTGTGGGTGGTCCTGAAGTCTGCTGCCTGTGTTGTTTAAAGGTTCTGAGGGGGCTGTGTTAGTCTGCTGCCTGTGTTGGTTAAGAGTCCTTTGGGCAGTTTTTCAAATTTCTTTGCCCGGGATTCATTTTTACGAACTGGCCATCCTTCACAACCCATGCTGGCCGACTGTGCGACCTGCGCTGAGTGACCTTTGTGAACCATGCCGGCCGACGTTCGCTGCCCAATCTTCGCAACCCATCATTTTCGCTTACCTTTAATGTGACAGGTGAGCCTGCTTAGTCTTCACCACCTCACTTGTTTTGCCATTCAATGTTACATTTCTGCTAAAGATTTGAGCTGATGATTTAAGGTCTCACTGCATCCTTTGAAACAAATCCGTTGAAACAAATCAGAGGTTTGTCCTTGAACTCGCCATTGATGTTTTGAGGGTTTTAAACTTTCATTTGCCAGTAGCGCCCTGCGTATAACTCACATGGGCTTCGCATCCTGATCTGCATTGACACAATTAATAAAGCCATACCGTAAAAATCATCTATATACTGCTTTGTTCATGCTTTCAGCTTCTTCTTAGTGTGTTGTTCACCAGAGGCCCTGGAGCTCATACCAGCAATGCTTTGTCCTGCTGTAAATTCTCTTGAGTAAGGTTCTGTCAGGGTGTTCGATGCGCAATGCTAAGCTTGCATTTTTCATTTGGTGGTGATCGGGCCGGTGTGCTCTGCATGGGTGTTGGTGGGGGGGGGGGATGCGGGGAGGCAGGGGACCCCCATATGGTGAGTTGGGGCTTGGGGAGAGGGGCTCAGGGGGTCACGTTGGAGGCTCGAGTGATCGGGACGCCATTTAAAAATGGTGTCCCGATCTCTCGCTGCACTGAGGAATTCCAGCGAGCAGAGCACCTCAGTGCAGAAAATGGGGCTCTGCGGCCTCGTCAAGGAGTTCCCCGCTGAGGCCTCCGATCTACCCAAATGGGCGTTAGATAGCGGGGTGTTTCTTGGCGCTCTGAGCACCGGGAAACACCCAGCTAATCTCATGCGCTATGGGACTCTGACCCCATTCAGGTAATACCTGACCGAGATCTCAGAATGATGCAGCCCATTAGCTTTGCCCTCTAACATTCCTGAGATTCATGCTCGTCAAACTAACTGGCCATCAAGTGTTAACCCACAATGTTGCTGTTGCTGGTTCCTTCCTTTTTTGTAGCTGGAAAAAAGGACAAAATTTTCAAAAATCCATGAGTCCTGGAACAAGGGCTCAGGGGGTCGTTTGAGTCGTGAAGGCAATCCGGTTTGATGCAAGAAGATGCTGTGGGACCTGGTGCGCGATATTGATCCAAATGGGCCATCTGCTTTCGCAGATTGCTGATGCTGTTGTTGCTGGTGTGGTGAGTGCTATATGTAACTGGCACATCATCGCGGGCTAAACACGTTGGAAGTCAAGGTTGTTCAACTGCACCTTGAGCACCAGTGGAATATGTGGATGCCAGGATTTGGTTCCGATGCGATTGTGCCGTGTGGGAGGGCTTGCACAGCTGTGGCTCCTGGATGGAGAATGGCATTGATACGTGGAACAAATAACACATTGATGGACAGATCATTTCTTCGACAAAGGTCTGCACATGATAACACATTCTCAGGCTTATCCTCTGTTTCTGTTGAGGAACCTGTGAGGGGCGATACTGCATGCTTTGGTTTTTTTTGTGTGAAAATGAGCTGATATAGCTATGTACTGGTAATAATATGGAATGGTGATGTTTCCTTGTTGTTTGATGGTTAGTGTGATATGCGAAATGTTATGTAGTTCATTTTCAAATCATTGTTAATGTTGACTGTTTCATAAGCAAAATTTTCTCAAAGCCAAGGAGACCCAAAATAGTTCAAAGGAGGTCGGTTAGCTCAGATTGTTAAAGCGTGGTGCTAATACTGTCAAGATCACAAATTCAATCCAAGGAACATCAAAATAGTTCAAAGTCAAGGAATGAGATAAATACTCAGGGGTCAAGGCGAAATGCTTGGGTACGCAGTAGCGAGAGGCACTGGATTTGCTTATGTGCTGGAATCCAAAGCCTGCCGGTATTAGCCGCCAAGGGAGGCATCACCATACAGTTGACCCTACCCATTAGGGATGTGCGAAAACCTCACCCTCCTGTCAGATCCCCTGTGATATAGAGATTAAGGGAGTGTAAACCAACCGGGAGGCCAAAGGTGACTCTACTTGGGCGAGGGCAAAGGCTGGGCCCAGTCATGCAACAGAGATGGGTGGGCACCTGAGCTTTGAGTGAGCGGTCACCGCCGGATAAAGTGTGGGACTGGCTACTTCCAGGTCTGGATGGCCAATGGGTCGGGGAGGTACTGATGTTATCTGGCTGTGATACCAACCTGACTGTCTCTCTCTCTCATTTCTCACAGCGAACCCACCGATACCGGTATGGTGCCAATGGAGCTTGTTATTCTCCATACAGGGGCATAAAGGCACGGAAGGAGACCGTGGGTGTAAAGGACCAGAGTGTCCTTCATGGAGCTGTCAGACATCATGTGCCGTTGAGAATCCACCTCACACTGTACAGTACCCGTGCCACATCTTTGCCGACTTGGTGCAAGGTGGCAGCAGAGGACACCCGCTCCCTATGGCCGTGAAGGTCATGACAGCCCTCAACGGGTTGTTCCAGGGTTCCATGGGTGACCTGTTGACATGTCGCAGGCATCTGCCCTGCATCTGTGAGGTCACAGATGCACTGTATGCAAGGGCTTTAGACGTTATTCGTTTCGACCAGGACCAGGCCTAGTAAGACAAGCGGGTTATGTAATCCGGCATCATAGCTGGTCTGCCACAGGTGTAAAGGGCGATTGACTTCACCCATGTCACTCTACGTGCCCTGTGGCATCAGGGAGACCCTTCATAAATAAGAAGGGGTTCCACTCCCTCATGTGCAGCTGTTGACCGGCAGATGCAATTCATGCACGTGTGCATATTTTCCAGGGGGTGTGAATGATAGTTACATCCTTGGGCAATTGCAGACCCATGACATTTTAGAGGGTCACCCTAGACAGCAGCGATGGCTTGTAGGGGGCAAGGGATATCCCGAGGTGTTGGCTGATGACATCAGTGTGGAGGCCAGAGACCGCAGCAGAGGCACGGTGCAACAAAGCTCGCAGTGCCACCCGATCTGTGAAGGTGCCCTTCCACTGCCTCAACAGGTCTGCTGGGCATTTCCAGTATAGCCTCCAGAAGATCTGCCGGATTGTGGTAGTCTATTGTGCCCTACATAACCTTGCTTCCCGATTTTGGACTCTCCCGCAATCTAGCTAGCCTGCTTGGATTTGTACCCAACGTGGCGTGGCCGTTAGATCATGCCCCATGTATGTCTGATTGGAAACCAGCTACAAAATGATCTTCTTCACTTATCTCTTCCACAGTTTTCTCTTTTCATTTTTTTGATCAACGCCAGGTGAATAAACTTGCATCGAGGGAAATTTCCTCTCATTACTAAAGTCATTTTCTAGTTTATCCAAGAGATATACTACAGCCTTCTGCACATGTTTTGCTTATGCAATTAACCTATCCTTGTTTAAATGTTGCAATCACTCAGGGATAAATGTTCCCTCTCCATAATAGTCATAGCAATTAACAAAGCCATTGTGATTTTCAATCAGCACAGTAAAATTCACCTTGGAAATCTTATCAACCTTCAACTCAGCAAGTACCAGCACTCATATTTGTCGATGGATTTGAAATCTGGGATTAGCCCTCAATTTATATTGTGATCCTTGACCAGACTCCCAATTCTTTGGTAGGATTTGGTTAGGGACAAAGTTATGGACAAAGCAGTCAAAGTTTGAGATTTAAGGCACTTGCTCAATGAAGAAAATTACAAGATTCCAAACAAAAATAAACGTTTGGTATATCTTTAAAGTCAGTAAAGTAAAACAATATTAATCTTATATTCCAACATTCCGGGTTAATATGATATTCATAAGAATCAACAGGTAAACTGTGGTCGAACAAAGCAAGCATATAGCTTTCTTAACAACTTGAATGAAATTATCCCAATTGAAGAAGTTAAGATATAAGGAAAGTGAATAGAAATATCATAATGGGATGAAGCCATTTCATGTATGTCAATCAATCGTACAACTTTACCTATTGGTCAAATATGTTGAGAAGTAGCTGTAAAGCACATGAAACATTTATATAAATGATTAGTAACTCAGTAAGATATGTATAAAAAATGGTGAAATGTAATAGGATTTTGGAATCGACACAAGAACGGAGTTCAAAACACAGTATAGTACATAGATCTTGGCTGGAATTTTACGAGCCCCAGGATGGGAGGTGCGAAGACTGCCAAAATGGCATGGGAATGGGAATGGGGGGGGGGGGGGGGTAGTTTGCGACCAATGTCTTCCAGCCACTATCTCATTTTGCCAGCAGTGGGAAAGCTGTTGGACATGCTACATCCGGGAGCCATTGACCTACTTAAATGGCCAATTAAGAGCTTTTTCCTGTCTCTCTGGTCATTTTGCTTTCACTGGAGCAGTCTGCCACCACATGGGGAGACCATTCAGTGGAAACTGGGCATTTTCCGGCACTCCATGACCCATGGATGGACATGGCCACCCCTGTAGATGCCAACTCTCAGGGATCCTTCCCCCTCACCTCCCTGAACACCACCACCCATAATCAGAACATGTAGGTCAAGAAAAGATATACATATATCAGCAGAATGATCTTACTTTGATAAAAGCTGTAAAAGGGGAAATCATTTGTGTAGTATGATTGAAGCTAACGAGAATGATAATGTTCATTTATATCTGAATCACCTGCCATTCTCTTTAATGTATTCTGGAATGTAGAACTGGGTGTAAATAAGCAAAATTCAGCATAAACAATCAAGGACTGAGGAAAGTGTCAAACTCACCCTATGCATTTTTTCTTTTAAGTATGAAAACTAAAGTTTCAGGCCATCCAACGATCAGTCATACAGATTAGACACTGCATTTGTATGAACATGCAATTGTCGAAGATTTAAATGTTTAATGTGAATTATACTGATGCCATAAAATTGCTTACAAAGGAACAGAAAATACAATGCAGTTTTCATTGAGGATAAACATTTAAAAATTGTTCAAAAAAAATTACTAAACACAAGAACATTATCCTGTTTTCTGCTGTGCACAAAAATCAAGTTTAATTTTGTGCCTATTCTGAAGCAGCATAATTGTAGGACAATCCCTTGTTTAGCTCTTTGCTTCGGAAACCAAAGGGAGACAAGCTGATTCTCTTTGGTGACTTCAATACTCGAGATGGGAAGGACGCAAACCTTTGGAAAAGGTGTGTTAGGCAGGGAAGGCATGGGGAAAACAAATGCCAACGGTGTCCTCCTCCTGACAAAATGTTTAGAACATGACCTGGTTATCACAAACAACCTGTTCCGCCAGCTGGACAAGCAGAAGACCTCATGGCAACACACCCGCTCCAAGCACTGGCACCTAATAGACTATATTAGCGGGCGGCACGGTAACACAGTGGGTAGCTCCAGGGTCCCAGGTTCCATTCTCGGCTTAGGTCACTGTCTGCGAGGAGTCTGCACGTTTTCCCCGTCTCTGCGTGGGTTTCCTCCGGGTGCTCCGGTTTCCTCCCACAAGTTCCGAAAGATGTGCTGTTAGATAATTTGGACATTCTGAATTCTCCCTGTGTACCCGGACAGGTGCCGTAGTGTGGTGACTAGGGACTTTTCACAGTAACTTCATTGCAGTGTTAATGTAAGCCTACTTGCGACAATAAAGATTATTATTATATCATCCTGGCAAGAGACCGCAAAGACGTCCGATCACCCGCGCCACGGCTGGAGCCAACAACAGCTGGACTGACCACCGACTAATCTGTTTTACTATCTCCATCACCCTGGCCCCAAACCGACACTGGCAGAAGAAACTCTGCAGCAGGAGATTCAACGTCATTGGACTCAAAGGCCCCGAGAAGAAAGAGCTACTCAGCCGGCACCTCACAGCTAACCTGGCGACAACTAACGAGCCAAAGCAGCAGAACGCCCACAGTGTCTGGTCCGCCTTAAAAGCCACCATATTCAGCTCCTGCAAGGAGACGCTCCGGCGCTTGACCAGGAAACATCAAGACTGGTTCGACGAGAACAATCAGGTGATCCAGGATCTTCTTTGACCGCAAGCGCAAGGCGTTCCTAGCTGGCTGCTCCACCAAAACTCAAGTGAGAGGAAACAAGCCTACAGGCAACTGGAGGCCGAGGTGCAACAAAGAACCCGCGACCTAAAGAACAGATGGTGGGTGGAAAGAGCGCAGGAGACTCAACAACTCACCGACAACCATGATATGTGCGGCTTCTTCAGTACAATCAAGACCATCTGCGGTCCGAGTACCCAGGAGCCCACTCCACTGAACCAAAAATGGAGAAGCACTTTTCAAAGACAGTGGCAGTCAACGCCTACTGGAGAGAACACTTCAAGGACCTCCTCAACCATGACACAGCCTTCGACACAAGCGTCCTCGACATCATCCTGCAACACGCAACTCAGCGCAACCCTAGCTAGCCGTGAGGTTGAAAAAGCCATCCAACAGCTGAACAACAAGGCCTCTGGCACAGATTGAATCCACGCAGAAGTATTAAAATACGGCAGAGATGCACTCTTTTAAAAAATAAATTTAGAGTACCCAATTCATTTTTTCCAATTAAGGGGCAATTTAGCGTAGCCAATCCACCTATCCTGCACATCTATGGGTTGTAGGGGCGAAACCCACACAAACAGGGGGAGAATGTGCAAACCCCACACGGACAGTGACCCAGAGCCGGGATCGAACCTGGGACCTCGGCGCCGTGAGGCAGCAGGGCTAACCCACTGCGCCACCGTGCTGCCCAGGAGATTTACTCTTGACAAGAATCCACAACCTCCACCCTTGTCTGGAAGGAAGAGAGCATGCCTGATGATCTCAGAGATACCTTAATTGTAACCATCTTCAAGAAAGGAAACAGGCCCAACTGCGGAAATTACAGAGCGATTTCCTCACTCTCTGCCACAGGAAAGGTCATCGCGAGAATACTCCTCAACTGCCTCATCCAGTGACTGAAGAGTTCCTCCCTGAGTCACAGTGCGGCTTCCGCCCATCACGAGGCTCAATGGACATCATCTTCAGTGTGAAACAAATCTAGGAAAATTGCAGGAGCATCATCAACCTCTGTAAATGGATTTCTTTGATCTTGCAAAGGCCTTTGACTCTGCCAACCATGAATGACTGTGGAGCACCCGTCTCAAATTAAGCTGCCTGCAGAAATTCGTCACCATTCTCTGTCTGCTCCATAATGATGTGTAAGCCGTGATCTCCTCCAACTGAACCACAACAGACCCAAAACCTGTGCAAACTGGGGTCAAACAGGGTTGCGTCATCGTACCAACGCCCTTCTCCATCTTCCTTGAAGCAACTCTCCACTCGTCACCCTGAAGCTTCCCGCTGGAGTGGAGCTAACCAACCGGACAAGGGGGAAACTGTCCAACCTCCAATGCCTCCAGGCCAGAACCAAGACCATCCCAACCTCTGTCATCGAGCTGCAGTACGTGACAACGCCAGTGTGCGCGCACAGACACACATTCTGAGGTCGTTGATGCATTCACCGAGGCATGTGAGAGAATGGACCTGAGACTAAACATCCGGAAAACAAAGGTTCTCTCCCAGCCCGCTCCTGCCACACAAAACTGCCCCCAACCATTAAGGTCCATGGTGAGCCCTTGGACAATGTATGTCATTTCACATACCTCGGGAGCCTCCTCTCGGAGCGGGCAGACATTGACAACGAGATCCAACAATGACTCCAATGCACCAGTGCAGTCTTCGGATGCCTGAGGAACAGGCTATTCGAAGACTGAGACCTCAAAGCCAGCACCAAGCTCATTGTCTGCAGAGCAGCCATGGTCCCGGCCTCCTGTATGCATCAGAAACATGGACAATGTACAGCAGACATCTCAGATCCTTGGAGAGATATCACCAATGCTGCCTTCTCAGAATCCTGCAAATCCACTGGCAGGATAGGCGCACCAACATGAGTGTCCTCTCCCAGGACAATATCCCCACTATCGAGGCACTGGTCACGCTCGACCAGCTGTGATGGACAGGCCACATTGCCCGCATGTCTGACACAAGACTCCCAGAACAAGTGCTCTACTCCGAGCTCTGCAATGGCAAGTGGTCACTAGGAGGGCAGAGGAAACGCTACAAGGACACTCTGAAAGCCTCCCTAAATAAATGCAATAACCCCACTGACACGCTTGCCTTAGAATGAGCAAGCTAGTGTCATGTGAGAGTACCGTTAAGAAATGGATGTTTAAGCAATGTACCTTTAAGAAAATAGTGATGTCAGAGTGTGGGTGGAGCTGGGCTTCAGCTCAGCCATTTTGAAGTTTTAAATTTCAGTTTGAGGAGAAAGCTGGGAGTGTCTGTGTGTTTTGCTGAGAGCTGCAAGAAGAAAACACAGAACTGGTCTGTTGATGTCTGCAAATCCAAAGACTATAAATATATTGAATGTAACCTCATGTCTGTTTTTGAAATTGAAGTCTTTTGGATGTTTAAAAGAACAGTTTGAAGGATTATTTAGTGCCGTAGTCTTTTGGGGTTATCTTTAAAAACCCATGTGTCCATAATTGTAATACCACACCTGGGGAACAATCCGTGTGCTTCAAAAGCAACAATCCATTAAAGGTGGGAGTTGGGTGAACTCCATGATACATTTTGGGGTTCTGAAAATACCTCTCCCATAACAATTGGGGGCTCGAGGGGGATAAAAGTCTATCTATTGGATTGGCTTTTGTGAACTGAAAGACAGTGAAGGATTGTTGCTTTTCCGGTGTGGTATTTTAGTTTAAGTGGGGAGTGTGTGCTCTTTCAGAGGCTCAGACGTTTTTGGGGGTGGAGACGGTCACACGCAGTACCTTACGGACAGAGACTAAAAGCAGCCTGTTAGATTTGGCAAAAACATTGCAGTTAACATTACCTGACAAAATACGAAAAGATGAGGTAATTATGGCGGTGGTTAAGCACTTAAAGTTCCCTGAGATACCGTTTGACTCATTGGAAATGGCAAAAATTCAGTTGCAAATTAAACAATTGGAACATGAGAAAGAATTAAAGCGGCTTGAATATGAAAGAGAGAGAGAGGAAAAAGAAAGAGGAAGAGAGAGAGAGGAAAAAGAAAAGGAGAGAGAAGAAAGGAGAAAAGAAAGAATAGCCCTAGCAGAACAAAAAGAAAAAGGGATATACAGATCAGGTAAAAAGATAAAGAGAGGGGGTTTGAACTTCAGAAAATGGCCATGAAACATGAGTCAGTTAAAATTGGCAGACGTAAAGGGAAACGTACAGTTGGATGATAGTGATGAGGATAGTGAGAAAGAGCGTCATAGGCGAAGGCTTGGTGGGAATCTATTTAAATATGTCCAAGCATTGCCAAGGTTTGACGAGAAGGAAGTGGAAGCCATTTTCATTTTATTTGAGAAGGTAGCTAAACAAATGAAATGGCCACAGGACATGTGGGTATTACTGATTCAAACAAAGCTGGTAGATAGAGCTTGTGAAGTGTTTGCATCACTACCGGAGGAGGTATCTGGAACGTATGAGGAGGTGAAGAAATCCATCTTAAGTGCATATGAGCTAGTGCCTGAAGCTTACAGACAAAGGTTTAGAAATTTAAGGAAAGAATTTGGTTAAACATTCATGGAGTTTGAAAGGCTCAAACAGAGTAATTTTGATAGGTGGATGAGGGCTTTGAAAATAGATCAAACGTATGAAGCTCTCAGAGAAATTATACTTTTGGAGGGGTTTAAAAATTCAATTCCTGATGTAGTGAGAACTCATGTGGAAGAACAGAGGGTTAAAACTGTGAGATTAGCAGCAGAAATGGCAGATGATTATGAATTAGTTCATAAATCAAAGATTGGTTTCCGACATCAGTTTTAGCCGGTGAGGGATAGAAACTGGGGACATGAGACATACTCAAGTGGTAAAGGTAAAGGTGATCTGATGGGAGACAATAAAGAGAGTGTACCTCAGATTAAAAAATAAATCCAGGAGGGTGGAAAAGAGCTGAAAAGTTTCAAATGTTTTCACTGTATTAAAAAGGCCATGTAAAGTCACAGTGTTGGTGGTCGAAGAAAAGCACTGGAAAGGTTGATGTGGTAAAACAGGATAAGACAGTGGGATTTGTTAAAGTGGTAAAGGAAAGCCCAAGGGAAGTGAAGGAGATGCAAACGATTGTACAGCCTGTTCAAGACGTAATTGTTAAAGAAGGTGCCAGATGTCTTTAAAGAATTTACTTGTGTGGGTAAAGTTTACTCATGTGTATCAGGAAGAGCAGTTAAAGAAGTCACAATTTTAAGAGATACAGGGGCTAGTCAATCTTTAATGGTAAGAGATGAGGAATTATGCAGTTTGACAAGAATGTTGCCAGAAAAGGTGGTGATATGTGGAATTCAGGGTGAGAGGAGTAGCGTTCCATTATATAAGGTAGGTTGGACAGTCCAGTGAAGAGTGGTGAAGTGGTAGTAAGAGTAATAGAGAAACTAGCTTGTCCAGGAATACAGTTTATCTTGGGTAATGATATAGCTGGATCGCAGGTGGGAGTGATGCCTACTGTGGTTGATAAGCCAGTGGAAAATCAGACAACTGCAGTGTTGAAGGACGAATATCCTGGGATTTTTCCGGATTGTGTAGTAACAAGATCGCAAAGTCACAGGTTAAGACAAGAGGAGAAATCAAAGAGTGAAGATGAAGTTGAAGTGCAATTATCAGAAACGATTTTTGATCAGATGGTTGAAAAAGAACAAGACCAGGTGGAGGATGAGGCGGATATTTTTAGTTCAGGAAAATTGGAGGAGTTACAACAGGAAGATGTAGAAATAAAACGGATGTATCAGAAAGCATATACGGAAGAGGAATCTGAGAGTATACCAGAGTGTTATTACCGTAAAAGTGATGTCTTGATGAGAAAATGGAGACCCGCGGATGAAAAGTGGGCAGAAGTTCATCAAGTAGTATTGCCGGTAGTGTGTAGAAAGAAGGTGTTGCGAGTTGCATATGAGGTACCAGTGGGAGGTCATTTGGGAATCAGAAAAACTCAAGCTAAAATCCAGAAACATTTTTATTGGCCTGGACTACACGAAAATGTAGTTCAATTTTGTCAATCATGTCACACATGTCAAGTGATAGGGAAACCTCAGCAGTGATAAAACTAGCGCCGTTAATACCCATTCCAGCATTTGAGGAACCTTTTACGAGGGTCCTAATTGATTGTGTAGGACCGCTTCCTAAAACTAAAAGTGGGAATCAATATCTTTTGACGACAATGGATGTGTCTACTAGGTTTACAGAGGCCATTCCAGTACGTAATATTACAGCTAAAAGGATTGTGGAGGAGTTACTTAAATTCTTTACTAGATATGGACTCCCCACGGAAATTCAATCGGATCAAGAATTGAATTTAACTTCAAAGTTATTCGAAGAAGTTATGGATAGCTTTGGAATAAAATAATTTAAATCAACTGCGTACCATCCAGAATCACAGGGAGCGTTAGAAAGGTGGCATCAGACATTAAAGACAATGTTGAGGGCATATTGTCAAGATTATCCAGAGGATTGGGATAAAGGAATCTCATTCGTATTGTTTGCAATTAGGGATGCACCTCATCAGTTTACCAAATTTAGTCCTTCTGAACTAATTTTTGGTCATGAAGTAAGAGGACCACTTAAATTGATTAAGGAAAAATTGGTGGGTGAGAAATCGGAAATTACACTATTGGATTACGTGTCAAATTTTAGGGAACTTTTAAATAGAGCAGGTGAATTGGCTAGACAACACTTGAAAGTTGCACAAAATGTGATGAAACGGGTAGCGGACAAGAAACCTGGTAGTTTTGCCAGTGGGGATACAGTTTTAGTGTTGTTACCAGTGGTAGGTGAGCCTTTAAAAGCTAGGTTTTGTGGACCGTATCAGATTGAAAGGAAAGCGAGGTGAATTATGTGGTAAAAACACCAGATTGAAGGAAGACTCACCGAGTGTGTCATGTGAATATGCTTAAAAGGTATTTTGAAAGGGAAAGAGAGAAAAACGAGGCTTTAATGATGGTAACTCAAAGTGACAAACCAAATCCAGATATCTGTGAATTTGACATACCTCAAATTAAATTGGAAAATGAGGATGTTCTTAAAAATTGGGATGAATTGAGAAGTTACCTGCCAGAGGAAAAACAAACTGACCTGAAAGAGTTATTGGTATCACAAGGGCAAGTTTGTAGAGATAAATTGGGAAGTACTAAAATGGCAATACATGTAGAAGATGTGGGAAATGCTGTTCCAATCAAACAACATCCATATAGACTTAACCCTTTAAAATTGGCACAGGTTAACAAAGAGATTGAGAGTATGCTTAAAAATGGCATAATTGAAGTGGGTTGCAGCCAATGGAGCTCACCCATGGTGATGGTACCTAAACCAGACGGTACCCAACGGTTGTGTGTGGACTATCGAAAGGTGAAGATAGTTACAAGAACGGACTCTTATCCTATCCTTAGCCTTTGGATTTCGGCGGCAGCGGTGCGCAGGGGCCTTCTGGGAGGTGAGTATTTACTTTAAAAAGCCTTGCCTTTACAGGAGCAGCCCTTTGGATTTCGGCGGCAGCGGTGCGCAGGGGCCTTCTGGAAGGTGAGTGCTCACTTTAAAAAGCCTTACCTTTACAGGAGCAGCCCTTTGGATTTCGGTGGCAGCGGTGCGCAGGGGCCTTCTGGGAGGTGAGTAGTGAATTCAAAAACCCTTACCTGGTCCCGTGTCTGTTCTTCTTTTCTGTTTTATTTGTTTTTATATAAGGCGGGAACCGGAAGTTCGACCCGCGGACCTCTGGGAAGTCCCCCCCCCCCCCCCCCCCCCCCCAACCAATAAATTCTGGTGGAGAGGAAACCCGAGACACTACACGTGTAGTGTCTCCCACCCGCCCTCCTCCTCTAACCTAATAATAAGACCAATTGGTGTGAGGTAAGTGCCATATTATATTATTATTATATTATTAGAATTGTGCAGGTCAAGGTTCGGAGGTGGAGGAGCAGTCTCTGTCAGCGAGAGAACCTGAGAACATCTAAGACACTCAGAAGGTAAGAAGGTAAGTAAGTGATTTTTACTCATTTTTACTTTTATACCTTTTTTCAAATTGTGTGTCGGGGGGTAACTGAAGTGACATCACAGAAAAGCTGTGGCCAGAGTGGCTGGTTGGGATTCTACACTAAATTTAAAAAAAATTTGAGTATTTGGTAACTAATTAAACATAATAACTTAATTATAATTTAGAGGGATATCTAAGCCAGAGATCGGAGAGTACTATAGTTAGCTATCGCATTTCTATTAGAAATCTAGTGCTAGGAAACAGATAGTTGACAGTAACTTTGAAATAAAAAAAAATATATTTTAAAAAAAAGACAAATTTTAATTTTAATTAATTGACGCAATGTCAGTTAGAGGGGTGCTGTGCTCTGACTGTGAGATGTGGCAGGTCCGGGAGGCTTCCAGCCTCCCGGATGGCTTCATCTGCAGAAAGTGCACCCAACTGGAGCTCCTCACAGACCGCATGGTTCGGTTGGAGCAGCAATTGGATGCACTTAGGAGCATGCAGGTGGCAGAAAGCGTCATAGATCGCAGTTATGTAAATGTGGTCACACCCAAGGTGCAGGCAGAGAAATGGGTGACCACCAGAAAGGGCAGGCAGTCAGTGCAGGAATCCCCTGTGGTTGTCCCCCTCTCGAACAGATATACCCCTTTGGATACTGTCGGGGGGGATAGCCTATCAGGGGAAAACAGCAGCAGCCAGAGCAGTGGCACCACGGCTGGCTCTGATGTTCAGAAGGGAGGGTCAAAGTGCAGAAGAGTAATAGTAATAGGGGACTCTATAGTCAGGGGCACAGATAGGCGCTTCTGTGGACGTGAAAGAGACTCCAGGATGGTATGTTGCCTCCCTGGTGCCAGGGTCCAGGATGTCTCCGAACGGGTAGAGGGCATCCTGAAGGGGGAGGGCAAACAGGCAGAGGTCGTTGTACATATTGGTACTAACGACATAGGCAGGAAGGGGCATGAGGTCCTGCAGCAGGAGTTCAGGGAGCTAGGCAGAAAGTTAAAAGACAGGACCTCGAGGGTTGTAATCTCGGGATTACTCCCTGTGCCACGTGCCAGTGAAGCTAGAAATAGGAAGATAGAGCAGCTAAACACGTGACTAAACAGCTGGTGTAGGAGGGAGGGTTTCCATCATCTGGACCACTGGGAGCTCTTCCGGGGCAGGTGTGACCTGTATAAGAAGGACGGGTTGCATCTAAACCGGAGAGGCATAAATATCCTGGCCGTGAGGTTTGCTAGTGTCACACGGGAGGGTTTAAACTAGTATGGCAGGGGGGTGGGCACGGGAGCAATAGGTCAGAAGGTGAGAGCATTGAGGGAGAACTAGGGAATAGGGACAGTGTGGCTCTGAGGCAGAGCAGACAGGGAGAAGTTGCTGAACACAGCGGGTCTGGTGGCCTGAAGTGCATATGTTTTAATGCAAGGAGCATTATGGGTAAGGCAGATGAACTTAGAGCTTGGATTAGTACTTGGAACTATGATGTTGTTGCCATTACAGAGACCTGGTTGAGGGAAGGGCAGGATTGGCAGCTAAACGTTCCAGGATTTAGATGTTTCAGGCGGGATAGAGGGGGATGTAAAAGGGGAGGCGGAGTTGCGCTACTTGTTCGGGAGAATATCACAGCTGTACTGCGAGAGGACACCTCAGAGGGCAGTGAGGCTATATGGGTAGAGATCAGGAATAAGAAGGGTGCAGTCACAATGTTGGGGGTATACTACAGGCCTCCCAACAGCCAGCGGGAGGTAGAGGAGCAGATAGGTAGACAGATTTTGGAAAAGAGTAAAAACAACAGGGTTGTGGTGATGGGAGACTTCACCTTCCCCAATATTGACTGGGACTCACTTTGTGCCAGGGGCTTAGACGGGGCGGAGTTTGTAAGGAGCATCCAGGAGGGCTTCTTAAAACAATATGTAGACAGTCCAACTAGGGAAGGGGCGGTACTGGACCTGGTATTGGGGAATGAGCCTGGCCAGGTGGTAGATGTTTCAGTAGGGGAGCATTTCGGTAACAGTGACCACAATTCAGTAAGTTTTAAAGTACTGGTGGACAAGGATAAGAGTGGTCCGAGGATGAATGTGCTAAATTGGGGGAAGGCTAATTATAACAATATTAGGCGGGAACTGAAGAACATAGATTGGGGGCGGATGTTTGAGGGCAAATCAACATCTGACATGTGGGAGGCTTTCAAGTGGCAGTTGAAAGGAATACAGGACCGGCATGTTCCTGTGAGGAAGAAAGATAAATACGGCAATTTTCGGGAACCTTGGATGACAAGTGATATTGTAGGACTCGTCAAAAAGAAAAAGGAGGCATTTGTCAGGGCTAAAAGGCTGGGAACGGACGAAGCCTGCGTGGAATATAAGGAAAGTAGGAAGGAACTTAAGCAAGGAGTCAGGAGGGCTAGAAGGGGTCACGAAAAGTCATTGGCAAATAGGGTTAAGGAAAATCCCACGTACATAAAAAGCAAGAGGGTAGCCAGGGAAAGGGTTGGCCCACTGAAGGATAGGCAAGGGAATCTATGTGTGGAGCCAGAGGAAATGGGCGAGGTACTAAATGAATACTTTGCATCAGTATTCACCAAAGAGAAGGAATTGGTAGATGTTGAGTCTGGAGAAGGGGGTGTAGATAGCCTGGGTCACATTGTGATCCAAATAGACGAGGTGTTGGGTGTCTTAAAAAATATTAAGGTAGATAAGTCCCCAGGGCCTGATGGGATCTACCCCAGAATACTGAAGGAGGCTGGAGAGGAAATTGCTGAGGCCTTGACAGAAATCTTTGGATCCTCGCTGTCTTCAGGGGATGTCCCGGAGGACTGGAGAATAGCCAATGTTGTTCCTCTGTTTAAGAAGGGTAGCAAGGATAATCCCGGGAACTACAGGCCGGTGAGCCTTACTTCAGTGGTAGGGAAATTACTGGAGAGAATTCTTCGAGACAGGATCTACTCCCATTTGGAAGCAAATGGACGTATTAGTGAGAGGCAGCACTTTTTTGTGAAGGGGAGGTCGTGTCTCACTAACTTGATAGAGTTTTTCGAGGAGGTCACTAAGATGATTGATGCAGGTAGGGCAGTAGATGTTGTCTATATGGACTTCAGTAAGGCCTTTGACAAGGTCCCTCATGGTAGACTAGTACAAAAGGTGAAGTCACACGGGATCAGGGGTGAGCTGGCAAGGTGGATACAGAACTGGCTAGGCCATAGAAGGTAGAGAGTAGCAATGGAGGGATGCTTTTCTAATTGGAGGGCTGTGACCAGTGGTGTTCCACAGGGATCAGTGTTGGGACCGTTGCTGTTTGTAGTATATATAAATGATTTGGAGGAAAATGTAACTGGTCTGATTAGTAAGTTTGCAGACGACACAAAGGTTGGTGGAATTGCGGATAGCGATGAGGACTGTCGGAGGATACAGCAGGATTTAGATTGTCTGGAGACTTGGGCGGAGAGATGGCAGATGCAGTTTAATCCAGACAAATGTGAGGTAATGCATTTTGGAAGGTCTAATGCAGGTAGGGAATATACAGTGAATGGTAGAACCCTCAAGAGTATTGAAAGTCAAAGAGATCTAGGAGTACAGGTCCACAGGTCATTGAAAGTGGCAACACAGGTGGAGAAGGTAGTCAAGAAGGCATAAGGCATGCTTGCCTTCATTGGCCGGGGCATTGAGTATAAGAATTGGCAAGTCATGTTGCAGCTGTATAGAACCTTAGTTAGGCCACACTTGGAGTATGGTGTTCAATTCTGGTCGCCACACTACCAGAAGGATGTGGGGGCTTTAGAGAGGGTGCAGAAGAGATTTACCAGAATGTTGCCTGGTATGGAGGGCATTAGCTATGAGGAGCGGTTGAATAAACTCGGTTTGTTCTCACTGGAACAAAGGAGGTTGAGGGGAGACCTGATAGAGGTATACAAAATTATGAGGGGCATAGACAGAGTGGATAGTCAGAGGCTTTTCCCCAGGGTAGAGGGGTCAATTACTAGGGGGCATAGGTTTAAGGTGAGAGGGGCAAGGTTTAGAGTAGATGTACGAGGCAAGTTTTTTTACACAGAGGGTAGTGGGTGCCTGGAACTCGCTACCGGAGGAGGTGGTGGAAGCAGGGACGATAGGGACATTTAAGGGGCATCTTGACAAATATATGAATAGGATGGGAATAGAAGGATACGGACCCAGGAAGTGTGGAAGATTGTAGTTTAGTCGGGCAGCATGGTCGGCACGGGCTTGGAGGGCCGAAGGGCCTGTTCCTGTGCTGTACATTTCTTTGTTCTTTGTTCTTTGTTCTATCTCATGTTTGGAGGTTTGCACTGAGAAAGTAGGACAATCTGCTTTTATTTCCAACTTCCAGACTGGAAAGAACATTTAAAACATCGTATGGAGTTCTTCGATCGACTTCAGGCGGCGGGTTTGGCCATGAAACTAGCCAAAAGTGAATTTGGAGAAGCCCGAATCACTTTCCTTGCGGAGTTTCCGATACCCTCAAGACGAAGGGAAATAATGTGATCTCTTAGCATGAATGAATTTGATCAAACCTTTGTGCAAAAGATTTGTAGCTTGGTTGCAAGATTTGTAGCAGATGGAATTGCTAAAGAAATGTCAAAAATTTCAATGAACAGCGGACTTTCAACAGGCATTTGACTGCCTGAAAGCTGTGATCACCAATGCACCTGTATTGGAGAATTGCAAGGGGCTCTGTGGTCAGATTGAACTAAAGTATTTGATTCTAACGAGAAATGCCGAGGAGTAGAGGATTGGATGGATTGTGCAGAGACTTTCTTGTTCAAAGAGACTGTCAATCGAGAAAATTTTCGGTTGGAGGAAGAAGAACGAAGAAAAATGAACTATATTCTTATACCTGTTTGCGTGTGTTGCTTTTTTTCAAACGAAAAAGTATTTTTACTGTGTGCATTTCTTAATTGATGGTGCGAAGGTGAAAAATGAAACCATCTTGAAGTTGATGGTTTATTTTTTTTTCTTGGGGGGAGGTGTCATGTGAGAGTACCTTTAAGAAATGGATGTTTAAGCAATGCACCTTTAAGAAAACAGTGATGTCAGAGTGTGGGTGGAGCTGGGCTTCAGCTCAGCCATTTTGAAGTTTTTAGTTTCAGTTTGAGGAGAAAGCTGGGAGTGTCTGTGTGTTTTGCTGAGAGCTGCAAGAAGAAAACACAGAACTGGCCTGTTGATGTCTGTAAATCCAAAGACTATAAATATATTGAATGTAACCTCATGTCTGTTTTTGAAGGTGACGATTTTTGGATGTTTAAAAGAACAGTTTGAAGGATTATTTAGTGCTGTAGTCTTTTGGGGTTATCTTTGAAGTAATGGGTGTTAAGATATTCAATGTTTGTTTTTTAAAGGTTAAATTGAGTTCATAGAATAAACATTGTTTTGTTTAAAAACCCACGTGTCCATAATTGTAATACCACACCTGGGGAACAAGCAGTGTGCTTCAAAAGCAACAATCCATTAAAGGTGGGATTTGGGTGAACTCCATGATACATTTTGGGGTTCTGAAAATACCTCTCCCATAACACTAGAGAAAAAGCATCTACAAAAGTGTCAATCGGGTGGAGCACGCGGAGGCCAAACGTAAACAGCGGAAGGAGAGTGCAGAATCCAGAGTGTCCCATCTGCCAAACTTGTGGCAGTGTCTGCTTATCCAGGATCAGACTTTTCAGCCACCGCAGAACCTATCACCAGGAGTGGAACTAAGTCATCCTTGATGCTGAGGGACTGCCATAGAAGAAGCTCTTTAGCATGAGGTAGAGACAAAATAAGCTGCATTCTGGCACAGGGATCCATTGACTGGCAGAAAAAGGGTGATGAAATTTGAGCATATCATAAATAAATGTGTAATGCACTTGTGCTGTGAGTAATAATTCTATCTTTTATATTGGGTATTTGCTTTACCCCCACTTGCAAATGTCTTACGATACAACTAAACAGGAAATTCTGACACCTTATTCAATATTATTTGTAGCATATTGTCAATGTTAGAAATGCAGGACCCGCACTTCCAGTGGTGGCCATGGAGGAGTAGGTCGCACATTCGATAGCTCCCGCCTGTAATGGACTTTCGGACCTTTTGCCCCTGACTTTACTTGGATTTTTTGGGATAAATTGGCGAACTGTGCTACAGTAAGGAGGATTCCCTCTCTGATGTATGGAGAATTGGACCAGAAGTGGCCGTGTGAAACGACTCAGTCCTGGTAGTGAGAAACAAGCGGAGCTGGTACCGCAGGACTGCATGGCGGAGAGCAAGGGCCGAGGAGAGGCGGCTCAGTGGTCGACGGAGCAGCTGGTGAAGTTTTTTTGAGGGTTGCTTCGCCAAGCTGAAAAAGGGATACGCTGGACCCGATCAAGACTTCGATCGATCAAGTAGTCTTGAATCAGGAGACCCAGGGGAAAGCGATAAGGGAGATCGAACAAAAGCTATCCGACCAGGAGGACTATATAACCGTGCTGGAGAACAAGGTTGAGGTGCTGGACGACCGCCTGAAGAGGATGCAGGAGAAGCTGGAGGACCTGGAGAATAGGTCCAGGAGGCAGAACCTTAGAATCGTTGGCCTCTCTGAAGGCTGTGAAGGTTCGGATGCGAGGGCATATGTGACGGACAGGTTGGAGAAGTTGATGGGGGCTGGGACGTTCCCTCAGCCCCTGGAGGTGGATAGAGTGCATAGAGCCCTCGCGAGGAAGCCTAGGGTGAATGACCCGCCGAGGGCCATGGTGGTACGTTTTCAACGGTTTCCAGATAAGGAACTTGTCCTGCGGTGGGCCAAGAAAGAACGGAGCAGCAAATAGGAGAACTGTGAGTTGCGTATTTTTCAGGACCTGGGAGCGGAGCTGGCCAAGAGGCGGGCTGGGTTCAATCGGGCAAAGGCGGCCCTCTTCAAGAAGGGGGTGAAGTTCGGGATGCTGTACCCAGCGAGGCTGTGGGTTACGCACGAGGAACGAGACTTTTATTTTGAGACGCCGGACGATGTATGGGCATTCATTAAAGAAAAGAAGCTCGAGACGATTTAGAGGACATTGTAGTTGCGGATAAATTTTGTAGCGGTGGCTCGTAACACTGTAATGAGGTTTTTTAATCTAAAAAGAAGAGATTTCATGTTGTTCTGGGGAAAACTGTGGCCGGCGGTGATGGTTGTAGGGTGCTTTCCTTGCAGAGACTTGAAGTGGGGGGGGGGGGGGGGGGGGGTCTTCAAATTAGAACTTTTCTTTGGGAGACTGGATCTTGCCTTAAGGGACTGTTTCTTCACTGGTGCCTGCTAATTGCATCTTTTTGTTTGTTTCTTGTTGCTGCTGTTTACTCACTGGGGAATGTGATGCTGTTATCAGGTTTACTCATGATGGGGGGGGGAGAGGTTCGAACAATAGGGAGACAGACTGTTTGGCGCCAGGGGCGGGGGTTATCAGGGTCAGCATGGTACAGCTGACTCTCGGAAGTGCAGTGGAGGGTGAGCAGGTGTTAAACTGGTGCTTGGCCGGGGGGATGAGGTTTCTGGTGCTGTTGGGGGGGAGGGGGAGAGACTGCTTTGCTGACAGGGGAGGAACTATTGTTGGGGAATGAATGGGAGATCGGGAGTAGCTGCTGCTCATGGGGGTGCCCGGGGAAGCGGGTGGCGCCGGCCCGGGGTTGGGGTTGGCCTAAAAAGGGTGATGGCTAGTCGGCGGAGAGGGGGGTGGAAGCCCCCCATCCAGGCTGATTACGTCGGCAGAGAGGGGGGGTGGAAGCCCCCCATCCAGGCTGATTACGTGGAACATGAGAGGACTGAATGGGCCGGTCAAAAGGGCTCGCATGTTCGCACATCTGAGGGAGCTGAAGGCAGACGTGGCTATGCTACAGGAGACAAATCTAAAGGTCATAGATCAGACGAGATCGTGGAAGGGTTGGGTTAGCCAGGTGTTCCACTCAGGGCTGGACTCAAAGACTAGGTGGGTAGCAATTTTGATTAGTAAGCGAGTGGCATTCGAGACGGGGAGAATCGTGTCAGATAAGGGGGGTAGGTACATAATCTGAGTGGATGGCTGGAGGGTGTACGAGTGGTGCTCGTGAACATATATGCTCCGAATTGGGACGACGTGGAGTTTATGAGGTGGGTGTTAGGTAAGATCACGGACGTAGGAGTCGCATAACTTGATCATGGGGGGGGGAAGAGACTTTAACACGTTCATTGATCCAGAATTGGATCGGTCATTATCGATGTCAGGGAGGAGGCCGGCTGTGGCAAAAGAATTGAAGGGCTTTATGGCACAAATGGATCCATGGAGGTTTATACGGCCGAGGGCGAAGGAGTTTTCTTTCCTTTCCCATGTTCATAAGGTTTACTCTCGTATTAACTTTTTTGTTCTAAGCAGGGGCGCTAATACCGAGGGTGGTGGGGACGGAATACTCGGCAATTGTAGTCTCGGATCATGCCCCACATTGGGTGGACTTGTGGGTTGGCGAGGAGCGAGGGCAACGTCCGTTATGGAGATTGGATCTGGGGTTGTTAGCGGATGAAGCGGTCTCAGGGCGGGTGAATAAGTCCATTCAGAACTATCTGGAAACTAATGACTCGGGAGAGGTATCTGCGGCGACGATGTGGGAAGCACTGAAGGCGGTTGTTAGAGGGGAGCTAATTTTGATCCGGTCCCATAGGGAAAAGGGGAACGGGCGGAGAGGGAGAGGTTAGTGAAGGAGATACACCGGGTGGACAGGAGATACGCGGAAGCCCCAGATGCAGGGCTCCTGAGGGAGCGGCGGACGCTGCAGGCCGAGTTTGAGTTGCTAACCACAGGGAAAGCAGTGGAACAGTTGAGGAAGGTAAAAGAGGCGGTTTATGAGTACGGGGAAAAGGCGAGTAGGCTGTTGGCGCAGCAGCTTAGGAAGAGAGAGGCGGCCAGGGAGATTGGTAGAGTAAAGAATAGGGACGGGAACATGGTCTTGGACCCAGGGGGGGGGGTGAACAAAGTTTTTAAAGAATTTTACAGTAGACTAAATGAGTCGGAACCCCTGGCTGGTGTGAAGTGGATGAGGCAATTTTTGGATCGGTTGGAGTTCCCGAGGGTGGAGAAGGACCTGGTGGAGGGGCTGGGGGCCCCAATTGAGATGGAGGAAGTTATTAAGGGACTGGAGGGTATGCAGTTGGGCAAAGCTCCGGGGCCGGACGGCTACCCGGTGGACATTTATAAGAAGTTCTCAGAGATACTAAGCCCACTGCTGGTTAGGACGTTTAACGAGGCTAGAGAGAAGGGAATCCTCCCCCCGACAATGTCGCAGGCCTCGATTTCACTTGTTCTTAAACGGGAGAAGGACCCTGAGCAGTGTGGGTCATATAGGCCAATCTCGCTTTTGAATGTAGATGCCAAGTTGTTGGCGAAGATATTGGCCACTAGGATAGAAGACTGTGTTCCGGGAGGGTGATAGGGGAACATAGAACATAGAAAATACAGCACAGAACAGGCCCTTCGGCCCACGATGTTGTGCCGAACCTTTGTCCTAGATTAATCATAGATTATCATTGAATCCACAGTGCAGAAGGAGGCCACCCGGCCCCCCGAGTCTGCACCAGCCCCCGGAAAGAGCACCCCACCCAAACCCAACACCTCCACCCAACACCAAGGGCAATTTGGACATTAAGGGCAATTTATCATTGGCCAATTCACCTAACCCGCACATCTTTGGACTGTGGGAGGAAACCGGAGCACCCGGAGGAAACCCACGCAGACACGGGGAGGACGTGCAGACTCCACACAGACAATGACCCAAGCCGAAATTGAACCTGGGACCATGGATCTGTGAAGCAATTGTGCTATCCACAATGCTACCGTGCTGCCCTTAAGAACAAATAAATCTACACTATATAATTTTCCCGTAATCCATGTACCTATCCAACAGCTGCTTGAAGGTCACTAATGTTTCTGACTCAACTACTTCCACAGGCAGTGCATTCTGTGGGAAGACCAGACGGGATTCGTTAAGGGCAGGCTAATGTGCGGAGGCTTCTAAATGTTATTATGATGCCCTCAGAGAGAGGAGAGGTGGAGGTGGTGGTCGCGATGGATGCGGAGAAGGCCTTTAATCGGGTGGAGTGGGAGTACCTGTGGGAGGCACTGGGAAGATTTGGGTTTGGAGAAGGCTTTATTGGCTACTTTAGCAGGTTACTTTACCAGACACCTGTAGCGAGTGTACATATGAACCGGCTGCGGTCGGGGTATTTTAAATTACATTGAGGGACGAGGCAAGGGTGCCCCCTCTCCCCATTATTGTTTACTCTAGCTATAGAGCCACTGGCCATGGCGCTAAGAGCTTTGAGGAACTGGCAGGGGCTGGTTTGGGGGGGGGGCGGGGGGGGGGGGGGTGGAGCATCGGGTCTCGCTCTATGCGGACGATTTGCTCTTGCATATTTCGAACCCACTGGAGGGGATGGGAGAGGTCATGCGGATCTTGGGGGAATTTGGCAGTTTTTGGGGGTATAAATTGAACATGGGGAAGAGCAAAATGTTCGTGATCCAGGCTGGAGGAGAGACTAGGGGAGCTGCCGCTTAGAATGGTGGGGAAGAGCTTTCGCTATCTGGGAATCCAGGTGGCTCGGAAATGGGAGACACTGCATAAGCTTAATCTATCCCGGTTGGTGGAGCAAATGGAAGGGGACTTCAAGAGATGGGACATGCTCCCGCTGTCATTGGCGGGGAGGGTACAGACCGTGAAAATGACGGTCCTCTCCAGATTTCGGTTTGTTTTTCAGTGCCTCCCCATCTTCAATTCGGAGGCCTTTTTCAAGCGGGTGAATAAGATCATCTCGGGCTTTGTATGGGCGAATAAAACCCTGCGGGTGAAGAGAATGTGGTTGGAGCGCAATCGGGGGGGGGGGGGGGGGGGGGGGGGGGGGTTGTAGCCACGTAAAATGGCTGCGTTCCGATTAATCTGGCCAAGACCCAGTTTGAAATGGCTAACCTGAAAGACTGCTGGGAAAAGCAGCTAACAAGACACAAGCAGGCAGCTGCAGACAGTATTGCATATTCGGCTCTGGGGAAGTTAGCCCAGATCGATACTCAGGGCTATCAACAGCCCATCAACCCAGGTATTTGCAGTTACATTCAGGACTGTTTGCAGCCCATCTATCCAGGCATCTGCAGTTAAATCGGCTATCCCCGGGAACAATTGCAACATATTAGCAATTGAATACCGGGCCAGACCTGTCGGCGCCGAAGTGGCCGAAACAAAGACAGGTGAACGACCACCCCCCGATCGAGGAATCGCCTCACCATTGGACACATCGACCCCAGGGATTGGGGACAAATCCAATCACTTGGGACTCAGGGTCAAGGGCCGCCCCGGGAGGCGGGAAGTCCCTGGGCCCTATAAAAGTGAGGGGCCAAGTTCAGATCTCTCTCTCTCTCCTCTTCGCCTGCTCGAGACCTTCGCAAGACCAGCCACCGGCAACTGTAACTTTGAATCCAGCGATCGCTATCCGGTAGAGACACCTAGCCACCGACCTGTAGCAGCCTTTTGAACCCCGCGGGCCAGATCTGATTGGACAAGCCATTCATTTCCCTGACCTGGTGGGCTCTTCCTAAAGTTAAGTATTGGCCAGTAGTGATAGGTTTATTATATAGGAAGTAGTATTAGGGTATTAATATTGCTTGTTGTATATAATAAATAACCGTTGTTTTAATCCTTACTAAGCGGTGTGCTGTATTATTAATCATAACCTGAACTTGAACCACGTGGCGGTATCATAAAGATACCTGGCGACTCGTGAGCAAAGGTGACGTAATCAGAGCCAATAGACTAAGGCTAAAAAGAGCAACAGGGTGGGTTGGCGCTGCCGAACTTCTGCAACTACTACTGGGCGGCTAACATCGCCATGATTAAGAAGTGGGTAATGGGGGAGGGGTCGGCATGTGAGCGGTTGGAGGCGGTGTCTTGTAAGGGCACCAGTTTGGGATCATTGGTTACGGCACCTCTATCCTAGGATTCTATGGGAGGCCAGGGAAGAGATTGCTGGACCTTTGGCTTTGATTTTTATGTCATCATTGGCTACAGGAATAGTGCCAGAGGACTGGAGGACAGCAAATGTGGTCCCTTTGTTCAAAAAGGGGAGCAGAGACAACCCCGGCAACTATAGACCGGTGAGCCTCACGTCTGTAGTGGGTAAAGTCTTGGAGGGGATTATAAGGGACAAGATTTATAATCATCTAGATAGGAATAATATGATCAGGGATAGTCAGCATGGCTTTGTGAAGGGTAGGTCATGCCTCACAAACCTTATTGAGTTCTTTGAGAAGGTGACTGAACAGGTAGACGAGGGTAGAGCAGTTGATGTGGTGTATATGGATTTCAGCAAAGCGTTTGATAAGGTTCCCCACGGTAGGCTATTGCAAAAAATACGGAGGCTGGGGATTGAGGGTGATTTAGAGATGTGGATCAGAAATTGGCTAGCTGAAAGAAGACAGAGGGTGGTGGTTGATGGGAAATGTTCAGAATGGAGTACAGTCACAAGTGGAGTACCACAAGGATCTGTTCTGGGGCCGTTGCTGTTTGTCATTTTTATCAATGACCTAGAGGAAGGCGCAGAAGGGTGGGTGAGTAAATTTGCAGACGATACTAAAGTCGGTGGTGTTGTCGATAGTGTGGAAGGATGTAGCAGGTTACAGAGGGATATAGATAAGCTGCAGAGCTGGGCTGAGAGGTGGCAAATGGAGTTTAATGTAGAGAAGTGTGAGGTGATTCACTTTGGAAGGAATAACAGGAATGCGGAATATTTGGCTAATGGTAAAGTTCTTGAAAGTGTGGCTGAGCAGAGGGATCTAGGTGTCCATGTACATAGATCCCTGAAAGTTGCCACCCAGGTTGATAGGGTTGTGAAGAAGGCCTATGGAGTGTTGGCCTTTATTGGTAGAGGGATTGAGTTCCGGAGTCGGGAGGTCATGTTGCAGCTGTACAGAACTCTGGTCCGGCCGCATTTGGAGTATTGCGTACAGTTCTGGTCACCGCATTATAGGAAGGACGTGGAGGCTTTGGAGCGGGTGCAGAGGAGATTTACCAGGATGTTGCCTGGTATGGAGGGAAAATCTTATGAGGAAAGGCTGACGGACTTGAGGTTGTTTTCGTTGGAGAGAAGAAGGTTAAGAGGAGACTTAATAGAGGCATACAAAATGATCAGGTTGGATAGGGTGGACAGTGAGAGCCTTCTCCCGCGGATGGATATGGCTGGCACGAGGGGACATAACTTTAAACTGAGGGGTAATAGATATAGGACAGAGGTCAGAGGTAGGTTCTTTACGCAAAGAGTAGTGAGGCCGTGGAATGCCCTACCTGCTACAGTAGTGAACTCGCCAACATTGAGGGCATTTAAAAGTTTATTGGATAAACATATGGATGATAATGGCATAGTGTAGGTTAGATGGCTTTTGTTTCGGTGCAACATCGTGGGCCGAAGGGCCTGTACTGCGCTGTATTGTTAAAAAAAAAAAAACCTCTGCCGTTCTCGCCGGCCCGATACTCCACGAGTCCGGTGGTAGTGGTGGCTTTGAGGATCTGTGGGCAATGGAGGAGGCATAAGAAGGTGAAGGGTGCGTCGGTCTGGACCCTGATTCGCAACAACCACAGGTTTGTTCCGGGAAGGCTGGACGGCGGGTTCCAGAGCTGGCAGAGGGCAGGAATTAGAAGGATGGGAGATCCATTTATTGACGGGAGCTTTCCCAGCTTGAAGGCGCTGGAGGATAAATTTAAACTGCCGCCAGGGAATGGGTTCAGATACTTGCAAGTGCGGGACTTCCTGAGAAAGCAGCTGCCGGCCTTTCTGCTGCTGCTGCCGCGGGGGATACAGGATAGAGTAGTTTCTAGTACCTGGGTGGGGGAGGGGAAAGTGTCGGATATCTACCAGGAGCTGTTGGAGGCGGAGGAAACCCCAGTGGAGGAGCTTAAGGACAAGTGGGAGGACGAGCTAGATGGGGAGTTAGAGGCAGGTCTATGGGCGGATGCCTTAAGCAGGGTCAATTCCTCCTCGTCATGTTCCAGGCTTAGCCTAATCCAATTTAAGGTGGTCCACCGGGCACACATGACAGCGGCGAGGATGAGCAAGTTTTTCGGGGTAGAAGACAGATGTGTGAGGTGCGCGGGAAGCCCAGCTAACCATGTCCACATGTTCTGGGCATGCCCGAAGCTTAGAGGGTTTTGGCAAGGATTTTGCTGGGGCAATGTCCACGGTGCTAGGAACCCGGGTGGTGCCGATTCCAGAGGTAGCGATCTTTGGAGTGTCAGAAGATCCGGGTGTTCAGGGAGTGAAAGAGGCCGATGTCCTGGCCTTTGCCTCCCTAGTAGCCCGGAGACGGATCCTTTTAATGCGGAGGGACTCGAAGACCCCGAGTGTCGAGACCTGGGTTAGTGACATGGCTGGGTTCTTAGTCTTGAGAAGATAAAGTTTGCCTTAAGAGGGTCTATGTTGGGGTTCTCCCGGAGGTGGCAGCCGTTCGTCGATTTTCTCGGGGGGGGGGGGGGGGGTGGATAGTTGTTAGATGTTTGTGGTGTGTGAAGATTGGGTCGGGTGCGGAAATATTTATTTTACCATGTTAATGTTTTTGTTTTTGTTATTGTTATAAAAAATTTGCAAATACTTTAATAAAAATATTTGTAAAAAATGCAGGTCCCTTTAAGATGGAAGGAAGGTCATTGATGAAGCAGGTGAGGATGGTTGATTTGTACAGTCTATTGAAAGTAGATATGCGTATTTAAAGCTTATTTTTTCCCCCAGTAGGGGGGTTGCTTCTGGACAGGAAGAGGATCCAGAAGGTTAGAGGTAAAACCAGTACTGACCCAAGGAGTGCGATTCTCCCCCAAAATGTCTAAGTTCATTTGGGAGTTTCCTGCCGGTGAGTTCCTCACCGCTATTCAATGACACTCAGTCACTTTTTTGGGCCCTCGGGAGTGATGCACGATCAATTACTATTAAAACGAGGTAGTAACATAACTGAAGGCTTTAATAGACTAGTACTGTTCCCCAGCAGCTTCAGTACAGAATGAGAGCTGCTGGGATGGCACCGGTTCTTATACCCCGCCTGTCAGGGCGGAGCTACATACAAAAGAGCCAATGGTAAACTCCTAGGTTTAACCAATGGTCTTCAGCCTCTCGGGTACTGCAGTACCTGATAATACCACATTCACCCCGTTAAAAAAAGTCTGGCGGGGGTGGTGGCCAGTGGTTACAATTGCATTTAACATGGTGTGATCAGATATGGAGATACCGTGATACCTCCTTACAGGGTTGTAGAGAATATTTACAATCGTGTAAGATATATACATTGTGTTTATTTACAATTGCAGATCGGTTATACTGAAGCAATCAGTCGGTCGGGTGGCCTGGTCGTCCTCCTGGATCGTCTGAGCCTCGGTGATGATTCCGGTGGGGGTCCGGGCGTCTGCGACTCCGGGAGCGTGGCTTCGGCCTCCATGGCAGCTTCGTCACCCCTAGACGCCGCTGGTGGGGCAAACGGTTGACAAGAGAGGGGGGTGCCTGTAGGGGGCATCGGTGGGTGGGAGGGCCTAGGCAGGGGCGGCGGGAGGACTGACCCTCCCGGATTGCAAACCCGTCGCCACCAGGAACAGTCGGTACAGTGCCCAGGACCGGACCTTCATCAGGTCAGAGGTCCAAAGGCTACTGAGGGAAGGGGTCAATGAACCTAGCAACAGTCCCTGGAGAGCTCAAGTAGTGGTGGTAAAGACCAGGGAGAAACATAGGATGGTCATTGACTACAGTCAGACCATCAACAGGTTTACGCAGCTGGACGCGTACCCTCTCCCCCGCATATCCGACCTGGTAAACAGAATCGCGCAATATAAGGTCTTCTCCACAGTGGAGCTCAAGTCCGCCTACCATCAAATACCCCTCCGTACTTGTGACCGCAAATACACTGCCTTCGAAGCAGATGGGCGGCTCTATCATTTTTTAAGGGTTCCCTTTGGTGTCACTAACGGGGTCTCGGTCTTCCAACGCGAGATGGACCGAATGGTTGACCGGTACGGCTTGTGCGCAACGATTCCGTATCTTGATAACGTCACCATCTGCGGCCATGACCAGCAGGACCACGACACTAACCTCCAAAAATTTCTCCAGACCGCTAAAATCGTTAAATTAACGTATAGAACAAAGAACAAAGAAATGTACAGCACAGGAACAGGCCCTTCGGCCCTCCAAGCCCGGGCCGACCATGCTGCCCGACTAAACTACAATCTTCTACATTTCCTGGGTGCGTATCCCTCTATTCCCATCCTATTCATGTATTTGTCAAGATGCCCCTTAAATGTCACTATCGTCCCTGCTTCCACCACCTCCTCCGGTAGCGAGTTCCAGGCACCCACTACCCTCTGCGTAAAAAACTTGCCTCGTACATCTACTCTAAACCTTGCCCCTCTTACCTTAAACCTATGCCCCCTAATGTGGAGATGCCGGCGTTGGACTGGGGTGAGCACAGTACGAAGTCTTACAACACCAGGTTAAAGTCCAACAGGTTTGTTTCGATGTCACTGAGGGTCACTGTTTCGGTGACATCGAAACAAACCTGTTGGACTTTAACCTGGTGTTGTAAGACTTCGTACTATGCCCCCTAGTAATTGACCCCTCTACCCTGGGGAAAAGCCTCTGACTATCCACTCTGTCTATGCCCCTCATAATTTTGTAGACCTCTATCAGGTCGCCCCTCAACCTCCGTTGTTCCAGTGAGAACAAACCGAGTTTATTCAACCGCTCCTCATAGCTAATGCCCTCCATACCAGGCAACATTCTGGTAAATCTCTTCTGCACCCTCTCTAAAGCCTCCACATCCTTCTGGTAGTGTGGCGACCAGAATTGAACACTATACTCCAAGTGTAATAAGGATAAATGCGTATTTAGCACCGACCGTCTAGCCATTCTCAGCTACGTAGTGCGAAATGGAGTTATAGGCCCCGACCCTGAATGCATGCACCCCCTCATGGAGTTCCCCCTCCCTTACTGCCCCAAGGCCCTGAAGCGCTGCATTGGGTTTTTCAGTTATTACGCCCAATGGGTCCTTTTGTAAGGGCCCCGAAGAATCCAGCACGAGTTTTAAGGATACAAAATAATAAAGTTTATTTACTATAACAATATATACATAGTAGTAGCAATAACTTCCCTTGCTACCTTCTCCTTCCTCTTGGTTCCTGGACTGGCCAGCTTATTTATAGTAGGAGTTTCTCCGCCCCCCTCATTGGGGAAGTTCATACTCCCATAGGATTGTGGGATAATCATTAGTCCCCAGCCAATCGTCAGTAGGCAGGTTATAACATCCCTCCCCCCCCAAAGTCCAAGGAATCCACCGTCGGCCCTGGCGAAGGAAGGCGTCGAACTCGTTTGGCCGCAGGCCGGACGCCATTTGCACGCGGCGCTGGATCAGGCGGCGTATAACGAGACGGAGACCGGCGCTTCCGTGATGAACAGCGCGGTTGTACATCCACGGCCTGTGGACCCGAGGATTCCCCCTCTGATTCATCCTGTGTCTCCATCTCGGAGTCAGAGTCTGCTGCCTCCGTCATGTCAGCGTCTCTGTCCCCATTCGGTCCCGTCATGACCTGCGCAGGCTTTGAGTGAGGCACCAGTGGAAGATTTGGAGGACTACCTTCCCTTGTTTCTGGTCTTTGCCGCTGTTGAACTGAGCTCCGGGGGCGGGGAATCTTTTGCGGGGATGATCTTCTGGACCGGACGTGGTCTACATGTTTTCGCTGGAGACAACCCTGGGCTTGCACTTGGTACGATATAGGGCCCGTTTGGCGAAAGATTACCCCAGGAACCCATTGGGCACCACCAGCAAAATTCCGCACGAATACTGGGTCACCGGGCGCAAACTGCCGAATCGGACGATGCTGAGACAATCCCGGTCCCTGCCGTTCTTGTGTGCGGCGTACTTTTGCGCCAATGTCCGGGAAGACCATACTAAGGCGGGTGCGAAGTCTCCGGCCCATTAGGAGTTCTGCGGGAGCTACCCCAGTCACTGTATGGGGTGTGGTCCTGTACGTAAACAAAAACCGAGCCAGTCTCGTGTCCATTGATCCGGAAGACTGCTTCTTTAGGCCTCTTTTGAATGTTTGCACTGCACGCTCTGCCAACCCATTTGAAGCCGGGTGGTAAGGGGCAGTGCGGATATGGCGGATGCCGTTCATCTTTGTAAACCTAGCAAACTCCTCACTCGTGAATGAAGTGCCATTATCCGTGACCAGCACCTCGGGGAGGCCATGCGTGCTAAATGATAAACGCATTTTTTCAATTGTTGCGCAGGACGTTGTCCCCTGCATCTTATGCACCTCCAGCCATTTGGACTGGGCGTCAATTAGTAGAAGGAACATGGATCCCTGAAAAGGGCCTGCGAAATCTGCATGTAAGCGTGCCCAAGGCCGCCCTGGCCATTCCCAGTGATGTAGGGGCGCGGCCGGCGGTAGCTTCTGATGCTCCTGGCAAATGGAGCAGTTTTGGGCCACCTTCTCAATGTCGGTGTCGAGGCCTGGCCACCAGACATAACTCCGGGCCAACATTTTCATCTTGGTCACGCCCGGATGCCCATTGTGCAAGTCTGATAATATCAGCTCCTGGCCTTTTTCCGGGACAACCACACGCGTCCCCCACAAGAGGATGCCGTCTTCCACGCTGAACTCTGACAGCTTGGAGGAAAATGCCCGTAACTCGCCTGGGAGCTGTCTATGCTGCCCACCATACAGGACTATGTGCCGAACCTTTGACAGGACTGGCTCCGTCTGGGTCCACTCACGGATCTGTGATGCCGTGACAGGCAAGGTGTCCATAAAATTTAGGGTTGCGACCACCTCACCGGTCGTGGGGGTCGACATGGGGCCGGTCGATAAAGGCAATCGGCTCAGTGCGTCGGCATTTGCTATCTGCGTACCTGGTTTGTGCTCCAGAGAATACTCATATGCAGCAAGCAACAAAGCCCAGCGCTGGATCCGTGCAGAAGCAATGGGCGGTATCGGCTTATCCTCTCTGAAGAGTCCCAGCAGGGGCTTATGATCAGTCACGATAGTGAAATGGCGGTCGTACACATACTGGTGGAAGCGTTTCACCGCGAAAACCACTGCCAGGCCCTCCTTCTCGATCTGCGCGTACTTCTTCTCCGCTGCAGTCAATGTGCGGGAGGCGAAAGCTATCGGTCGCTCGGCCCCGTTCTCCATCTTGTGGGACAGGACAGCCCCAATACCATACGGGGATGCATCACATGTGACGAGCAAAGGCTTTCCCGGATCATAGTGGGTTAGTAACCCAGACGACGACAATTGTTGCTTTACCCGCCGGAAAGCGGTTTCTTGCGGCTGACCCCAAACCCAGGTGTGATTTTTCTTTAGCAGCAGGTGTAAGGGGGCCAGCGTAGTTGCCAGATTGGGGAGGAACTTCCCGTAATACTTTACGAGACCGAGAAAAGAACGAAGATGCGAAGTGTCAGTCGGGGTGGGGGCATGTTGAATTGCACGCACCTTCTCTGCGACGGGGTGCAGACCCTCGCGGTCCACCCGATAACCTAGGTAGACTACTTCTTTTGCCTGAAATACGCACTTTGTGTGACGTAAACGGACTCCAGCCTCCGAAAGGCGTTTAAGGACAGCCTCCAGATTTTCCAAATGCTCTTGCTCCGACGTCCCTGTAATCAACACGTCATCTAGGTAGACAGCCACACGTGGTAAACCTCTCAAAATGCCCTCCATAACACGTTGAAAAATTGCGCAGGCAGAGGATACTCCAAAGGGCAACCGTGTATATTCATACAGACCCCGGTGTGTGTTAATTGTTACATATGGTCGGGAGGCAGGGTCCAGCTCCAACTGCAGGTAGGCGTGACTCATATCTAATTTTGTGAATGAGAGTCCGCCTGCAAGTTTCGCGTAGAGATCCTCTATGCGAGGCATTGGGTATCGGTCGAGTCGGGAAACTGTATTCACTGTAAGTTTATAGTCGCCACACAAGCGAACTGTGGCATCTGGCTTCATTACTGGCACAATTGGTGCTGCCCAGTCAGCAAAACGGACAGGCCTGATAATACCCAAACTCTCCAAACGAGTGAGCTCCCCTTCTACCTTCTCGAGCAAAGCGTAAGGCACTGGGCGCGCCCGGAAATAGCGCGGTGTGGCTCCTGGTTCAACTTGGATACGGGCTACGGCCCCTTTTATTTTCCCCAGGCCAGGCTGGAATACCTCTGGGTATCGTCCTAGCACCTCAGTCAACCCTCCAGAAACTGTTTGGAGGGTGTGCTGCCATTGCAACCGCAAATGGCGCAACCAGTCCCGACCCAACAGGCTGGGCCCATGGCCACGCACTACGATAAGTGGGAAACGCCCCTCCTGGCGTCCATAGACAACACGGGTCATTGTAGTTCCTGCAATGTCCAGTGGTTCCCCCGTGTAGGTGGCCAACCTGGCCTGTGAGTCAGTTAGTGTAAGGGTCTGTATACCCTGCTTGATGCGGTCGAATGTCCTCTGGGCGATCACGGAGACCGCTGTGCCAGTATCCAACTCCATCCCCAGCGGGTGGCCATTGACCCGTACTGTCACCTTAATGGGGGCCACACGGGGAGCTGCCACACAATGCAGCTGCAGGCAGTCGTCCTCCGTCTCCACGTCCTCAGGAGTGGTCGCCGCAGGTTCATCCACATGGAAGGTACGGCCTCTGGGCTGGTCCCAGTTACGGCCCCTGGGCTGGTCCCAGTTTCGGTCGGAACGACGGCGCCTCTGGCGTCCCCAGGACCGCCGTCCGCGACGGGGTCGGCGCCTACAAGTCTGACACGGACATGGCTCCTCATCCATTGGCTCTGGAGAAGGCTCCCTTCGGGGAGGAATGTCCGATGGCCACTGGCGTCGGTCTGGTCGTTGCCTCGCCCAAGGTACCACAGGAGTGCGGGGGGACGTTTTTGGGCGGAAAGGGTTTCGCCCCAAGACATGCACTTCCATTCCCTGTAGCTCCTGTACTCCTCGCTCTGCGCTCTCTCGGGACAAGACTATTTGTATTGCCTGTTGAAAAGTCAATGTTGGCTCCGCTAACAACTTTCTCTGGGTGGCCGCATTGTTAATACCGCAAACCAAACGGTCGCGTAACATTTCTGACAAGGTCTCACCATAGTCACAGTATTCCGCAATCCCGCGTAGCCTGGATAAAAAAATCGGCAAGGGATTCTCCAGGGGTCCGCTCAGCGGTATTAAACCGGTAACGCTGGACTATCGTGGACGGGGTTGGGTTAAAGTGTTGCCCCACTATATTCACAAGTTCGTCAAACGTTTTGGTGTCCGGCGCAGCTGGGTACGTAAGGCTCCTAATCACCCCAAACGTATGCAGCCCGCAGGCGGTGAGCAGTATGACCACCTGGCGCTCGTTTTCAGTGATATTGTTTGCCCGGAAATAGTAACGCATCCGTTGCGTGTACTGGTTCCAGCTTTCCAGCGCAGCATCAAAAACATCCAAACGTCCGTACAGAGGCATGGTATAATAGAAAACAACTTCCAACCTGTATCCAACAAAAATCCAGGGAGGTGGCTTCAGCAGTGTAGACAGCTATTCACTTTTACCTTCGTCGCCAGTTTTGTAAGGGCCCCGAAGAATCCAGCACGAGTTTTAAGGATACAAAATAATAAAGTTTATTTACTATAACAATATATACATAGTAGTAGCAGTAACTTCCCTTGCTACCTTCTCCTTCCTCTTGGTTCCTGGACTGGCCAGCTTATTTATAGTAGGAGTTTCTCCGCCCCCCTCATTGGGGAAGTTCATACTCCCATAGGATTGTGGGATAATCATTAGTCCCCAGCCAATCGACAGTAGGCAGGTTATAACAGGTCCCTAACTACGCAGACAAAGCCGTCCCCTAATCCAGTCCACAACCTTCCCCCTGTCGATGGAGGCCCGCCAGGCCTTCAGCCGCATCAAAGCAGACATTGCAAAGGCCACGAGTCCCTCCCCTTCCAGGTCGAGAGCGACGCATCCGACGTAGCTCTGGCCGCCATCCTAAACCAAGCGGGCAGACCCGTGGCCTTCTCCCGCACCCTCCATGCTTCAGAAATTTGCCATTCCGCGGTGGAAATAGAGGCCATAGTTGAAGCTGTGCGACATTGGAGGCATTACCTGGCCGGCAGGAGATTCACTCTCCTCACTGACATGTTTGATAATGCACAGTGGGGCAAGATAAAAAACGACAAGATCTTGCGGTGGAGGATAGAACTCTCCACCTATAACTATGAGATCTTGTATCGTCCCGGGAAGCTAAATGAGCCTCCTGCTGCCCTGTCCCGCGGCACATGTGCCACCGCACAAGTGGCCCACCTCCGAGCCCTCCACGAGGACCTCTGCCACCCGGGGGGTCACTCGCTTTTTCCACTTTATTAAGACCCGCAACCTGACCTACTCCATCGAGGAGGTCAGGACAGCCACCAGGGACTGCCAAATCTGCGCTGAGTGCAAACCGCACTTCTACCGGCTAGAGAGGGCGCACCTCATAAAGTCTCCCGCTGGCAAGAAGTCCTCCCGGAGGCCCTCTACGCCATCCGGTCACTACTCTGTACAACTTCCAACCAGACACCTCACGAACGTCTCCTTGTTTTCCCCATGAAGTCCTCCTCCGGGACCTCGCTCCCGACTTGGCTAGCAACACCCGGACCCATCCTGCTCCGAAAACACGTGCGGGCGCACAAGTCGGACCCGTTGGTCGAGAGGGTCCACCTGCTGCACGCTAACCCCCAGTACGCCTACGTGGTGTTCCCTAATGGCCGGCAAGATACGGCCTCCCTACGGGACCTGGCGCCCGCCGGAATCCCACGCGCATCTGACCCCCCCCCCCCAGGAGCGTCAGTCCTCCCGCCGCCCCTGCCTAGGCCCTCCCACCCACCAACCCCCCCTAAGGCACCCCTCTCTCTTGTCAACCGTTTGCCCCACCAGTGCCGTGGGGCAAAGGGGTGACGAAGCTGCCATGGAGGCCGAAGCCACGCTCCCGGAGTCGCAGACGCCCGGACCCCCACCGGAATCACCACTGAGGCTCAGACGATCCAGGAGGACGACCAGGCCACCCGACCAACTGAATGCTTCAGTATAACCGATCTGTAACCGTAAATAAACACTGAATGTATGTATCTTCCACGATTGTAAATATTCACTACAACCCTGTAAGGAGGTATCACGGTACCTCCATATCTGATCATACCATGTTAAATGCAATTGTAACCACTGGCCACCACCCCCACCGGACTCTTTTTTAACAGGGGGTGAATGTGGTATTATCAGGTATTGCAGTACCCGAGAGGCTGAAGACCATTGGTTAAACCTAGGAGTTTACCATTGGCTCTTTTGTATGTAGCTCCGCCCTGACAGGCGGGGTATAAGAACCGATGCCGTCCCAGCAGCCATCATTCTGTACCGAAGCTGCTGGGGAACAGTTCTAGTCTATTAAAGCCTTCAGTTATGTTACTACCTCGTTTTAATAGTAATTGATGGTGCATCATGGAGTACAGCTGAAAATAAAGGAGGAGGAGGTAGAGTAAGGGAGGAGGCAGCCAACACAGCCCTTTTCTAGCTAAAGCTTCTGGCAACATCCAACTCCAAAACCAGTGAATGCTATCCCAATTCCCTACTGCCAACAATCCCTCCCACATCTTATCTTCCTTTTGTCACTGGCCATCACAGCATCCGCTTGTCACAATGCTAAAACAAACACCACAATATTTAACTAATTTTATAAATGAAACCATGCCATATTGCAGACAAACGTCAACTGATCACCATTATGCACTGCCTCAGTATCGGTCTTTCATGCGTCTTTGCCTGTCCTAGTGCTCCTCCTACTGGGTGCAGCATGGCTCATGCAAACTGCTGACTTTCATTGGCGGAAAACCTTGCAGGATGACCTGGAGCAGCTCCAGCCCTAGTAGACAGGTGTAGCGTGCACCATATCAGCTTGGATGGCAGGTGTCTGGGCTCTTTCGCTGACATGAAACAGCAAAGCACAATGGAGTGGCATAGCCGTCAGCCTTTTTCTGTAGACAGGTCCATCAAAGTCCTTATCTGAGTACTCAGCCGCAAAATGTGTGTGAGACCTTAGCCCGGGTTACAGACCACTTCTGTCTAGGTCTCACAAGGTACCTCTAAGCTATTCTCTAAAACAGGGGGTTCTCAACAGCAGCTCACTAGGTTCAATGGAAAGGTTTCAAAGGTGCCCCACTCTCATAGTTTCCCTCAAAAAGTTTGTGGAGTTGGATGTAGCCCCAGACTGGTTCAACACTTTACTGCTGATTGGCAGCCATCATAATAAGCACTATTCACGTGACCTACCTGAGCTCTCGTCCCTCTCTCACAGGTCAGTAATTCATTTAAAAAGCTCAACATAAAAAACTAAACTGCTCTCCATACTTCTATCATATTTCCCCTACTTGGATCCAATAATTAAATGTTATTTTATGACTATGTTACATTTGGTTTATTAATATTCTCCCCCAATATTCCTCCCCACCCCTACCCAATGGTTCTGGATGTCATGAACTAACATTTCCACTTGAATTATTGGTAATTTTAGGAATAGAATTTTCGATAGAGGACTCTGGGTATCGAAACAGTGAAGTAATAAAAGCAGAATTTGTGGTGGAATTACATGTTCAGGTGTAAATTATTTAGGTAGCCAATCACAGGCAGCAGGAGGCTCCAAAGAGACAAAAGCAGGTGCTGGGATGAGTCTGTAAATTTGATCCTGCTAACGAGGAAAATTCCGGCGAAAATAGAGCCAGAAAAGCAAAGAGGTCTTGATGACAACGTGGAAAAATGGGCCCTGTTAATTGTGTGGGTAGAACATGCTTAAACCAGAGTTACTAGAAAAGGACATCAATATTTAGGGGGAAGTGGAGCGAGCAACTCTCAGATTCAGTTTCAGAGAAAAACATAATTTTTAAAAATTAACATAGAAAGGGAGTGAAGCAAGGAAAGGAAAATGGTGAACAGTTGTTCCTGGCTTGCTGTAGTGCTGAAGGGAGGTCAGGAGTGTTGGCGGTGCCCTCCACTTTGAGGCTGTTTTAATATTGCTGTTCTCAGCACAGTTATGGTGTTCGAATTGGTGAGAAGTGTAGAAGAAGTCCTGTTTTTGTTGGAACGTTGACATTTGAAGCCCTCAACATCTCCCAATACCCGGTGCCCTCATCATGTCTCAATACTCGGAGTCCTCATCGTCTCCTAATACCCGGAGCTTCACCATCTCCCAATACCCGGAGCTTCATCATCTCCCAATACCCGGAGCTTCACCATCTCCCAATACCCGGAGCTTCATCATCTCCCAATACCCGGAGCTTCATCATCTCCCAATACCCGGAGCTCCATTATCTCCCAACATCCGGAACATTCCTCATCTCCAAACACCCGGAGCTTCCACCATCTCCTAATACCCAGAGGCCTCCTTCATCTCCCAATATCCAGAGCTTTCATCATCTTTCTATACCGGGAGCCTTCATCATCTCCCAATACCCGGTTCCCTCATCGTCTCCTAATACCTGAAGCTTTCATCATCTCCCAATACCCGGAGCTTCATCATCTCCCAATACCCGGAGCTTCATCATCTCCCAATACCCGGAGCTTCATCATCTCCCAATACCCGGAGCTTCATCTTCTCCCAATACCCTGAGCTTCATCATCTCCCAAACCCGGAGCTTCATCATCTCCCAATACCCGGAGCTTCATCATCTCCCAATACCCGGAGCTTCACCATATCCCAATACCCGGAGCTTCACCATCTCCCAATACCCGGAGCTCCATCATCTCCCAATACCCGGAGCTTCATCATCTCCCAATACCCGGAGCTTCATCATCTCCCAATACCCGGAGCTTCACCATCTCCCAATACCCGGAGCTTCATCATCTCCCAATACCCGGAGCTTCACCATCTCCCAATACCCGGAGCTTCATCATCTCCCAATACCCGGAGCTTCATCATCTCCCAATACCCGGAGCTCCATCATCTCCCAATACCCGGAGCTTCGTCATCTCCCAATACCCGGAGCTTCACCATCTCCCAATACCCGGAGCTTCACCATCTCCCAATACCCGGAGCTCCATCATCTCCCAATACCCGGAGCTTCATCATCTCCCAATACCCGGAGCTTCATCATCTCCCAATACCCGGAGCTTCATTAAAGAGCGCGGAGAGTCAGGGGCGAGACTTCATTAAAGAGCGGAGAGACAGGGGTGAGACTTCTTTAAAGAGCGCGGAGAGTCAGGGGCGAGACTTCATTAAAGAGCGGAGAGACAGGGGTGAGACTTCATTAAAGAGCGGAGAGACAGGGGCGAGACTTCATTAAAGAACGGAGAGACAGGGGTGAGACTTCATTAAAGAGCGGAGAGACAGGGGCGAGACTGGGAATTTGAAACTTGGTAATTTGGTGCAGTGAAGTAACCAGGAAAGTTTCGGGAGCTGTTCGGAGGAGGAGGAGCAGTCTCTGTGTGAGTATAAAAACCGAACGGTAACTTCCTGTTTTCCACTTTTTCCCCCCCAAAAGTGACGTCAGAGGGAAGCTGTGATCTGATTGGTTGATAGCAAATCTGGCCCAAATTTAAAAAAAACACAGCTAAACTTGTAAACTTAAATTCAACTAATTAATTAATTAGAGGTGGCTGGTCAGGTGATGTGCTTGAGCTGCTTGATGTGGGAACTGGCAGATCTCATTGCGAGCTGCAGCGACCACATCTGCAGTAAGTGTTGGCTGCTCAAAGAGCTCCGGCTCAGAGTTGATGAGCTGGAGTCTGAGCTTCAAACACTGAGGCACATCCGGGAGGGGGAGACTTACCTGGACACTGTTTCAGGAGGCAGTCACACCTGTCAGAGTAAGCAGATTAAATCAGGCCACTGGCCAGGGTCAGCAGGGTGTGACTGCACGTCAGGCAGGTAAAGGGAACCAGCAGTCAGGAACTCAGGAGCCTCAGCCCTTGACCCTGTCCAACAGGTACGAGGCACTTGCTCCCTGTGTGGATGGCGAACAGGGCTGCAGGAAGGATGAGTCAGCTGACCAAGGCACCATGGTTCAGCAGGCCATTCAAGGGGAGGGAGTAAATAGGCAAGTTGTAGTTGTTGGGGATTCTATTATCAGGGGGATAGATAGTATCCTTTGTGAGCAGGATAAAGAGTCCCGCATGGTATGTTGCCTGCCCGGTGCTAGGGTGCGGGACATCTCTGACCTGCTTGAAAGGATACTGGAGAGGGAGGGGGAGGATCCAGTTGTTGTGGTCCATGTCGGTATCAACAACATAGGCAAGTCTAGGAAAGAGGACCTGTTTAGAGATTATAAAGAGCTACGATTCAAATTAAAAAACAGGTCCTCAAGGGTCATAATCTCCGGATTACTGCCCGAGCCACGTACAAATTGGCATAGGGAGGCAAGAATAAGGGAAGTTAACACGTGGCTGAAAGAGTGGTGTGGGAAAGAGGGTTTCCTTTTCATGGGACACTGGCATCAGTTTTGGGACAGGGGGGACCTATATCTTTGGGATGGTCTCCACCTGAATCGAGCTGCGACCAGTGTTCTGGCAAAAAGAGTAAATAGGGTGGTCAATAGGACTTTAAACTAGAGGTTGGGGGGGAAGGGAAAGTCAGGGAACCAAGAGGTGAAGTAATCAGTGGGAAGCATAGCAGCTTAGGAATACAAAAAAGCACTAAAAGACAGAACTCAGGAGAGGTTACGATAGTTCCCATCTCACAAAATATGACACAGTGTATGGAAAGGCTCAGTAAACCAAGGTCCACCACACTAAGAAAACAAAAAGGGACGGTCAATAGCGAATTAAAGGTGCTATATTTAAATACGCGGATAACAAAGAGAGAAATAAGGAAAGAGAGGATCAAATATGAAGGTAGGCTAGCCAGTAACATTAGGAATGATAGTAAAAGTTTCTTTAAATACATTAAAAACAAACGAGAGGCAAAAGTAGACATTGGGCCGCTCCAAAATGACGCTGGTAATCTAGTGATGGGAGACAAGGAAATAGCTGGGGAACCAAATAAGTACTTTGCATCAGTCTTCACAGTAGAAGACATGAGTAATATCCCAACAATTCAGGAGAGTCAGGGGGCAGAGTTGAATATGGTAGCCATCACAAAGGAGAAAGCGCTAGAGAAACTAAGAGGTCTAAAAATTGATAAATCTCCGGGCCCAGATGGGCTACATCCTAGAGTTCTAAAGGAGATAGCTGAAGAAATAGTGGAGGCGTTAGTTATGATCTTTCAAAAGTTACTGGAGTCAGGGAAAGTCCCAGAGGATTGGAAAATCGCTGTTGTAACCCCCCTGTTCAAGAAGGGAACAAGAAAAAAGATGAAAAATTATAGGCCAATTAGCCTAACCTCGGTTGTTGACAAGATTCTAGAATCCATCGTTAAGGATGAGATTTCTAAATTCTTGGAAGTGCAGGGTCGGATTAGGACAAGTTAGCATGGATTTAGTAAGGGGAGGTCGTGCCTGACAAACCTGTTAGAGTTCTTTGAAGAGATAACAAATAGATTAGACCAAGGAGAGCCAATGGATGTTATCTATCTTGACTTCCAAAAGGCCTTTGATAAGGTGCCTCACGGGAGACTGCTGAGTAAAATAAGGACCCATGGTATTTGAGGAAAGGTATTAACATGGATTGACGATTGGCTGTCAGGCAGAAGGCAGAGAGTTGGGATAAAAGGTTCTTTTTCGGAATGGCAACCTATGACGAGTGGTGTCCTGCAGGGTTCAGTGTTGGAGCCACAGCTGTTCTCTTTATATATTAACGATCTAGATGACGGGACTGGGGGCATTCTGGCTAAGTTTGCCGATGATACAAAGATAGGTGGAAGGGCAGGAAGTATTGAGGAGGTGGGGAGGCTGCAGAAAGATTTAGACAGTTTAGGAGAGTGGTCCAAGAAATGGCTGATGAAATTCAACGTGGGCAAGTTCAAGGTCTTGCACTTTGGAAAAAAGAATAGAGGCGTGGACTATTTTCTAAACGGTGACAAAATTCATAATGCTAAAGTGCAAAGGGACTTTGGAGTCCTAGTCCAGGATTCTTTAAAGGTAAACTTGCAGGTTGAGTCCGTAATTAAGAAAGCAAATGCAGTGTTGTCATTTATCTCAAGAGGCTTGGAATATAAAAGCACGGATGTACTTCTGAAGCTTTATAAAGCACTAGTTAGGCCCCATTTAGAATACTGTGAGCAATTTTGGGCCCCACACCTCAGGAAGGACATACTGGCACTGGAGCGGGTCCAGCGGAGATTCACACGGATGTTCCCAGGAATGGTAGGCCTAACATACGATGAACGTCTGAGGATCCTGGGATTACATTCATTGGAGTTTAGGAGGTTGAGGGGAGATCTAATAGAAACTTACAAGATAATGAATGGCTTAGATAGGGTGGATGTAGGGAAATTGTTTCCATTAGCAGGGGAGACTAGGACCCTGGGGCACAGCCTTAGAATAAAAGGGAGTCACTTTAGAACAGAGATGAGGAGAAATTTCTTCAGCCAAAGAGTGGTGGGTCTGTGGAATTCATTGCCACAGAGGGCAGTGGAGGCCGGGACGTTGAGTGTCTTTAAGACAGAAGTTGATAAATTCTTGATTTCTTGAGGAATTAAGGGCTATGGAGAGAGCGCAGGTAAATGGAGTTGAAATCGGCCATGATTGAATGGTGGAGTGGACTCGATGGGCCGAATGGCCTTACTTCCGCTCCTATGTCTTATGGTCTTCATCATCTCCCATTACCCGGTGCGCTCATCGTTTCCTAATACTTGGAGCTTTCATCATCTCCCAAACCCGGAGCCCTCACCATCTCCCAAACCCGGAGCTTCATCATCTCCGAAACCCGGAGCTTCATCATCTCCCATTACCCGGAACCTTCATCATCTCTCAATACCCGGAGCTTCATCATCTCCCATTACCCAGAACCTTCATCATCTCTCAATACCCAGAGCCTCTACATTAAAATTTCCCTTTGGATCATTAATAAGCCTAATTGTTTCCCGAATTAACCGCTTATGCTCTGCTTGTTCATAAAACATGTTAGGATTCAATTTAATGTTTTCTGTTAATCTTTTTTTTTCCCTTTTTTAAAAAAAATATATTTTATTGACATTTTTTTTCCCTGAGCAACATTTCTCCCGCTTACAAAACAAGCGAAACGATAATAACAAAACAGAAATTTTTTAACTTTTTAACAATAATAATAATATACAAGTAACAAAACCTCGTACTCTATTGACCTATACTCAACTAAGCCTCCTCCCCCCTCCCCCCTGGGTTGCTGCTGCTGGTCATCTGTCTTCCCTCTAACGTTCCCCTAGGTAGTGGAGAAATGGCTGCCACCGCCTGGTGAACCCTTGAGCCGATCATCTCAGGGCAAACTTTATCTGCTCCAGTTTAATAAACCCCGCTATATCGTTTACCTAGGCCTCCAATCCGGGGGGTTTCGCCTCCTTCCACATGAGTAGGATCCTGCGCCGGGCTACGAGGGACGCAAAGGCCACGACATCGGCCTCTTTCGCCTCCTGCACTCCCGGCTCTTCCGCAACTCCAAATAGAGCTAACCCCCAGCCTGGTTTGACCCGGGCCTTCACCACCTGCGAAATCACTCCCGTCACTCCCTTCCAATACCCTTCCAGTGCCGGGCACGCCCAAAACATATGTGCGTGGTTTGCCGGGCTCCCGCCACACCTCCCACATTTGTCCTCCACTCCAAAGAACCTGCTCAATCTTGTCCCCGTTATGTGTGCTCTATGTAGCACCTTAAATTGAATCAGGCTAAGCCTGGCGCATGAGGAAGAGGAATTTACCCTGCTTAGGGCATCAGCCCACATACCCTCCTCTATCTCCTCCCCTAGTTCTTCTTCCCACTTTCTTTTTAGTTCGCCCACCGACTCCTCCCCCTCTTCCCTCATCTCTCTACAAATCTCTGACACCTTGCCCTCTCCGACCCACACCCCTGAAAGCACCCTGTCCTGTATCCCCTGTGTCGGGAGCCGCGGAAATTCCCTCACCTGTTGTCTAGTAAACGCCCTCACCTGCATATATCTCAAGAAATTCCCCCGGGGTAACTTATACTTTTCCTCCAGTGCTCCCAAGCTCGCAAAAGTCCCATCTATGAATCAATCTCCCACCTTCCTAATTCCCAACTGGTACCAGCTCTGAAATCCTCCATCCATTCTTCCTGGGGCGAACCTATGGTTGTTCTTGATAGGGGACCCCACCAGGGCTCCCCGCACCCCTCTCTGTCGCCTCCACTGTCCCCATATGTTCAGTGTTGCCGCCACCACCGGGTTCGTGGTGTACTTTTTCGGTGAGAACGGTAACGGCGCCGTCACCAGCGCCTCTAGACTCGTCCCTTTACAGGACCTTCTCTCCAGCCTTTTCCACGCCGCTCCCTCACCCTCCATCATCCATCTACGTATCATTGCCACATTGGCGGCCCAATAATAATCTCCCAAGTTCGGTAGTGCCAGTCCTCCTCTGTCCCTACTGCGCTGCAGGAACCCCCTCCTTACTGTCGGAACTTTCCCTGCCCACACAAAGCTCGTAATGCTCCTATCTATTTTATTAAAAAAGGTCCTGGTGATTAAAATAGGGAGACATTGAAATACAAATAAGAACCTCGGGAGGACCATCATCTTAATTGCCTGCACCCTGCCCGCCAGCGATAAAGGCTGCATGTCCCACCTCTTAAAGTCCTCCTCCATTTGTTCTACCAGCCGTGTCAGATTAAGTCTGTGCAAGGTTCCCCAGCTCCTAGCGATCTGAATCCCCAAGTATCGGAAGTTTCTTTCCACTTTCCTTAGCGGTAAGCCTTCTATCTCTCTACTCTGGTCCCCTGGATGTATCACATATAATTCACTCTTCCCCATGTTTAACCTATACCCCGAAAATTCCCCGAACCTCCTCAAGATTCGCATAACCTCTATCATCCCCCCCGCTGGGTCCGACACGTATAGCAATAGGTCATCCGCGTATAACGAGACTCAGTGTTCTTCTCCCCCTCTAGTCACCCCTCTCCATTTCCTGGAGTCTCTCAGCGCCATGGCCAGAGGTTCAATTGCCAGCGCAAACAACAATGGAGACAGCGGGCATCCCTGTCTTGTTCCCCTCTATAATCGGAAATACTCCGATCTATGTCGACCTGTAACTACACTTGCCGTTGGTGCCCCATAAAGTAGTCTAACCCAGCGAGTAAATCCGTTCCCAAACCCAAACCTCCTTAACACTTCCCATAAATACTCCCACTCCACCCTATCAAATGCCTTCTCTGTGTCCATTGCCGCCACTATCTCTGCCTCCCCCTCCACTGAGGGCATCATTATCACCCCTAATAGCCGTCGCACGTTAACATTCAATTGTCTCCCTTTTACGAACCCTGTCTGGTCTTCGTGCACCACCCCTGGGACACAGTCCTCTATCCTCGATGCCAGCACCTTTGCTAGCAGTTTGGCGTCCACGTTCAATAGTGAAATAGGTCTATAGGACCCACACTGCATCGGATCTTTGTCCCTCTTCAAAATTAGCGATATCGTCGCCTCCGACATTGTCGGGGGTCGTCCCCCCCCTTCCCTGGCCTCATTGAACGTCCTCGCCAACAACGGGGCCAACAAGTCCACATATTTTCTGTAGAATTCCACCGGGAACCCGTCCGGCCCCGGGGCCTTCCCTGCTTCCCAGTCCCTTAATAACCTCGTCCACCTCAATCGGCGCCCCCAGGCCTGCCACCGCCTGCTCCTCCACTTTCGGGAACCTCAACTGGTCCAGGAACTGCCGCATCCCCTCCTCTCCCTCTGGGGGCTGAGACCTATACAGTTCTTCATAAAAGGTCTTAAACACCTCATTTATCTTTCCTGCCCTTCGCACAGTGTCTCCCCTTTCATCCCTAATTCCTCCTATCCTATTCTCCCTCGCTGCTGCCCTCTTTCGCAGTTGGTGCGCCAACAGGCGACTAGCCTTTTCCCCATATTCATACCTCCTCCCCTGTGCCTTCCTCCACAGTACCTCCGCCTTTCTGGTGGTCAGAAGGTCAAATTCGGTCTGGAGTCGTCTCCTCTCCCTGTACAGCTCCTCCTCCGGGGTCTCTGCAAATTCCCTGTCCACCCTTAAAATCTCCCCCAGTAATCTATCCCTTTCCTTGGCCTCTGTTTTCCTTTTGTGGGCCCCAATAGAAATCAGCTCTCCTCTGACCACCGCTTTCAGTGCTTCCCAGACCACTCCCACAGGGACCTCGCCGTCGTCATTGACCTCCAGGTATCTCTCGATACACCCCCTCACTCTTGCACACACTCCCTCATCCGCCATCAGTCCCACATCTAATCGCCAGAGTGTTCTCTGCTCCCTGTCCTCTCCTACTTCCAGGTCCACCCAATGTGGGGCATGATCCAAAACCGCTATGGCTGAGTATTCAGCTTCTTCCACCCTAGAGATCAACGACCTTCCTAAAACAAAAAAATCTATCCAGGAGTACACTTTATGGACGTGGGAGAAGAAGGAATACTCCCTAGCCCTGGGTCTAAGAAATCGCCATGGATCCACTCCCCCCATTTGGTCCATCAACCCCTTAAGTACCTTGGCCGCTGCCGGCCTTCTTCCAGTCCTTGAGCTGGATCTATCTAGCCACGGGTCCAGCACCGTATTGAAATCCCCTCCTAAAATCAAATTTCCTGCCTCCAGGTCCGGAATACGCCCCAGCATCCGTCTCATGAACCCCGCATCGTCCCAATTTGGGGCATACACATTAACCAACACGACCTCCATTCCCTCCAGCCTACCACTCACCATTACATATCTACCTCCACTATCTGCTACGATGTTCTTTGCTTCAAATGCTACCCGTTTCCCCACCAAAATGGCCACCCCTCTGTTCTTTGCGTCCAGTCCTGAGTGGAACACCTGTCCCACCCATCCTTTCCTTAGCCTAACTTGGTCCGCCACCTTTAGGTGTGTCTCTTGGAGCATAACCACGTCTGCCCTTAGTCCTTTCAAATGCGCGAGCGCTCGGGCCCTTTTTATCGGTCCATTCAGGCCTCTCACGTTCCACGTGATCAGCCTCACTGGGGGGCTACCTGCCCCCCTCCCGTGTCGACTAGCCATTACCTTCTCTAGGCCAGTCCCATATCCCGCCTCCGCGCTCCCGCTCGCTCCCCCAGCGTCGCATTCCGCCCCCGACCACCCTCTCTTTAGCCATTTCCTTTTGGATTTCCGCAGCAGCAACCCAGTTGTCCCCCCCCCCCCCCCGCTAGAGCCCTATCTAGCTTGATTGCTCCCCCCATATCACTTCCGTAAGTCAGCTGACTTCAACTGACCCCGGCTACTCCTGCTCGCTCCTCGACCCCCCCGGTGTGAGGGAACTCCCATCCGCCTTGCGCCTGTTTTCCCGCCTTATTCTTTCTGGCGCGGGAACATCCCTTTACCTGACCCGCCTCTTATGGCGCAGCTCCCTTTCCCCTCCCCCTCTCCTTCCCCATTCTCCGACTATGTCCCGCCTCTCCCCCCTCACCGGTGCCCACATTTCCCCAGTATCCCCCCCTTCCCTGTTTACTTCTCGATTAACTTTCACAATCCCATTAACAAAAACAATAATAACAACAATAACAGTTCCCTGCAGCATCAGTCCCTCAGTTCCGGTCCAGTTTCTCTTCATTGATGAAGGACCATGCTTCCTCCGCCGTCTCGAAATAATAGTGTCTCTCCTGATGCGTGACCCATAGTCTTGCCGGCTGCAGCATCCCAAACTTCACCTTCCTTTTGTGCAAAACCTCTTTGGCTCGGTTGAAGCTCGCCCTCCTTCTCGCCACCTCCGCACTCCAATCCTGGTAGATCCTTACCACCGCATTCTCCCATCTGCTACTCCGCACCTTTTTAGCCCATCTCAGGATCTCTTCTCTGTCCTTAAGGCGGTAGAATCGCACGATTATCGCCCTCGGTGGTTCTCCCGCTTTTGGTCTTCTCGCCGGGATCCGATTTGCCCACTCCACCTCCATGGGGCCCGCAGGGGCCTCAGCACCCATCAGTGAGCTCAGCATCTTACTTGCGTATGCTCCACAGTCCACTCCTTCCACACCCTCCGGGAGACCTAGTATCCTAAGGTTCTTCCTTCGCGCTCCATTTTCAAGGGCCTCAATCCTGTCAGCACACTTTTTATGAAGTGCCTCGTGCGTCTGAGTCTTGACCGCCAGGCCCAGGATCTCGTCCTCAATACCTGACACCTTCTGCTCCACCACGCGAAGTTCAGTCTCCTGGGTCTTTAAAGTCTCCTTAAGCCCCTCAATTGCCTGTAACAACGGGGTCATTACCTCCTTCTTCAGCAGGTCCACGCACCGTCTCACCACCTCGTCCTGCTCAGGCCCCCATGTCACCTGTGGTTTCTCCGCCGCCATTTTGTTCCGCTCCCTCTGACCTTCTGGCTGCAGATTCTTCGGGCTGCAGCCGCCGCCGCCGGTTTTTCCCTCCGTCGTTCGGGGGGGACTCCCTTCCCTCGCGCCTCGCACCGGGTTTTTCGGCCGTCAAAGTCCCCGTTGGGGCTCTTAAAAGAGCCCGAAGTTCCGTCGGAGCTGGAGCCGCCGAAACGTGCGGCTAGCTCATCCCTGCCGCAACCGGAAGTGTTTTCTGTTAATCTTTTTGCATAATCTCGCTTTGTCTTCTGTATTATCATTTTCTATTCCCTCTTGTACTTGCCATAACTTTTTTGGTTATTAAATAAATCTGGCTCCTGACATCTATTTCCAATTGTATTAACTTGTATTTCCTTTGTCATCTAGGGCATATTATCTTTATGTGCTATACCTATAACATTCAAAGGTAAGTGCCTAGTTTCTACCTGAACTCTCTCTTTCCAAATTCCTTCCATTACTCCATTGCTGCTTTGCTCTCCAGTCATCTTTTCCAATCTAACTGTGCTAGGTCCTTCTTATATGGCTGAAATTAGTTCTTGCCAAGTGGATCGTTTTTACATTTAACATTTTCTGGTCTCTTTCCAAAACTACTTGAAACCATTTTATGTTCGGGTCACTGTTAACTAGATGATCTCCTAATGTAATACTTGTCCTTAACTTGTCCTACTTCATGTCTCAATTTCTCAGAACCAGATCTCATACTACTTCCTTCCTTGTTGACTGGAGACATATTGATTGCGAAACATCATCCTTAATAAAATGCATCTCATAGCTGGGGAATCTAGAGCATGGGGTCAGTCTCAGAGTAAGGGGTTGGCCATTTAGGATTGAAATAAGGAGAATTTTCTTCTGTAAAGTGTCATGAACCTTTCGAATTCTCTACCCCAGAGAACCATGGATGCTCGGTGACTGAGTAAATTCAAGGCAGATGGCAGCACGGTGGCACAGTAGTTAGCACTGCTGCCTCACAGCACCAGGGACCCGGGTTCAATTCAGTCTTGGGTGACTGTGTGGAGTTTGTACGTTCTCCCAGTGTCTGCGTGGGTTTCCTCTGGGTGCTCCGGTTTCCTCCCACAGTCCAAAGATGTATTGGCAATGCTAAATTGTCCTTTAGTGTCAAAGGTTTAGGTGGGGTTACTGGGTTATGGGGATAGGATGAGGGCCTAGACAGGGTGTTCTTTCAGAGGACCAGTGCAGACTCAATGGGCAAATGGCCTCCTTCTGCACAGTAGGGATTCTAAGATTCTATGATTCACAGAGATTGATAGATTTTTTGTTACTGAGGACATTTAAAAATAAGGCGATAGTGTGAGAACAGCCATGATCTTACTGAATGGTGGAACAGGCCTGATCCAGAATACTGACCAGAATTCTGAAGAGGTGGCAGACGTTCTGTCACCATGGCCGAAAGTAAGAGATGACCCTGCTTAAGCGATCAATGGGCACTAGGCTGCATTTTGTTGGCAACGGCAAATTAAGTGGTTGCTGCCAGGGCAGGAACAGTCAATCATAGCAAGAGATTTTATACAAACACTGTGGTTAGCATCAAAGCAGGGTATTGGAGATGCATTCAAGCGTGAAGGGAAATATAGATCAACAATCCCCCAAGCAGCTGTGTCTGGAGTAATAGAACTGTCAATCACTGGTTAATGCAATGTATTGCTGTGTGAAATTGATGGAAGATTTGCATTTCAAAGCTCTTTGAACTGAACTTGGCTTTCAAGGAAGCCTCAGACACTTGAAACAGCTGCTGCTTTAAACACATTAGTCTGTGACAGCCGATTTTAGGGGGTCTCTGTTGGGGGGTCTCTGATGGGAGATCTGATCGAAGCTCTGTTGGGGTCTCAGAAGGAGGGGCTTGGGGGAGTTGGTTGGGGGGTCAGGTCACTCTCATGCATGTGTGCTGTGGGGGAAGGGGTTGGCCCATTATTCCCGTGGTTTTGGGAAAGGGAGGATGCCCCTACCTGTCAGTGAAGGGGGGGGGGGGGGTAATCTGGGTTGTGAGGGGAGGGGGGCCTGATACTGGGATTCAAATGGAAACCGGTGAGCTCTCCCCCATGCATTAATAAGCACTGTGAAGGAGATGGACTCGCATCTGGGCACTTACTTGAGAAACTAATGAAGATTATTACTACTATGATGATACCCCTTCACTGAATATTCAACCGTGCCGACATGGCGTCACGTCGGCAAGGTTTACAACACCTATTTAAAAATAAGATTCAGTCGCGGGGATCCCCCGGGACGCAAAGGTAAGACTAGCCCCCAGGAGGAGTGGGACTTGCCCCTGGCAGAGTTCCCTGGCACATGTTGGCACTGAAATGTTGGCAGTCAGGTTGGCACAGTGTCAAATGGACAGTGCCAACCAGTGCCAAGGGGCAATGGCAGGCCCCTTGCTTCTAATTATGTGTGGTGGGTGGGTGGGGGGGTGGGAAGAGTGGGCGGTGGTGGAGGAAAGAGTGGGCCGTGGGGGGGACGAGACGCCAGTGATACTTCTGTGGTGGTGGTGGTGGGAGAAGCCCCGATGATTGTCAGGGATGGGGAGGGGAGGGGGGGCGGGGGGGGGGGGGGGGGAGGCGGAGCTCCCAATGCCACTATGGTGGTGGGGGTGGGGCCCGATGTCTCCATGGTGGAGGGGAGGAGCTCTTCCACTTCAGTTCTGATCATCTTTAAAGGCTGTACTTTAAATCTCTGTGGAACCGGGTGTCACCTTAATCAGGCCCCACCCCACCAGAGTGACAGCGTCAACAACCACGGCCACTCATTTTCTTTCTTTATAGAGACCCATATCTGGAGAGTAAACTGGCCTGTGCAGCTGGAGAGCCTAACACTTTATGGTAAGATGGTATTCACAATATCAGCAACAGAAGTTAAGTGCTGCTTCTTGAGGTGACCTGTTCCAAAGACACACATGAACTATTAAATGCACAAATTCCAGCTACTTTAACTTTTTGATTTTCTTCAAGAAAATGATCAGCTTCAGAGAAATTGAGGTCATCCTCACAATTTAAGGAAGAAATAAAATTTTTAAAAGGCTTGCCAATCATCTCCTTTTTAAGAATGTCCTTCGTATATTCTACCAATTACGAAGTAATATACTAAATTTCATTCACTGCCGTGTTGCTTTTTCAATGCCAAAATTAAAGCGTTTTTAACTGTTAACAAAGAGCAAAGAAGTAGCGCGGGATTTTTTCCCGCGCCGAAGACTGGGGGTGGGGGGGGGGGGGGGCGGGGTGGCGGGGAAGCGAGGATTGTTTCCCGCGCTTAGAACGGAGGGGGAGAGCCTGTGAATGGGGAGCGGGTGAGGAGGGTGTGCCACACAATGGGAGGAGTCGAAGGGGAGGCGGGAGTGGCCGGGGTCAGCAGGAGTCAGCTGACTTTCGGAAGTGCAATGGGGGGAGTAAACCAGCTAGGATGGGTCCCAGCCGGGGAGGGGGGGGGGGGGGGGGGGAAACGAGTTGCTGCTGTTAAGATCAAGGAGGAGCTGGAGCGAGTGGGGTGGGTCGAGACGGGGTATGCCGCAGTGGGGAACGGGCTGGGTGTGGGGTGCGGGCGCGTGGCTGGCCGAGGAGCGTTCATGGCTAGTCGGCGGGGGAAGGGGGCGGGTAGCCCACTGATCTGGCTGATAACCTGGAATGTAAGGGGACTGAATGGGCTGGTTAAGCGGGCCCGCGTGTTCGCGCACCTGAAGGGGCTCAAGGCGGATGTGGTTATGCTCCAGGAGACACACCTGAAGGTGGCAGACCAGGTAAGACTGAGGAAAGGGTGGGTAGGTCAGGTGTTTCACTCGGGACTAGATGCCAAAAATCGAGGGTGGCGATCTTGGTGGGAAAGAAGGTGTTATTCGAGGCGTCGAGCATTGTGGCAGATAATGGCGGTAGGTACATAATGGTAAGTGGTAAGTTGCAGGGAGAGAGGGTGGTACTGGTCAATGTGTATGCTCCGAACTGGGTCGATGCGGGTTTTATGCGGCGTATGTTGGGTCGGATCCCAGACTTGGAAATGGGGGGCCTGATAATGGGGGGAGACTTTAACACGGTGTTGGATCCTGCACTGGATCGCTCCAGGTCTAGGACGGGTAGGAAGCCGGCGGCGGCTAGAGTGTTGAGGGGATTTATGGACCAAATGGGAGGGGTGAACCCTTGGAGATTTGCAAGGCCGGGGGCTAGGGAATTTTCATTCTTCTCACATGTCCATAAGGCTTATTCTCGAATCGACTTTTTCATTTTGAGTAGGGCGCTGATAGCGAGAGTAGAGGATACCGAGTATTCGGCAATAGCCATTTCGGACCACGCCCCACATTGGGTGGACTTGGAGATGGGGGAGGAAAGGGACCAGCGCCCCTGTGGCGCTTGGAGGTGGGGCTGTTGGCGGACGAGGAGGTGAGCGAGCGGGTCCGAGGAAGTATAGAGAGGTACTTGGAGACCAACGACAACGGGGAGGTCCGAGTGGGGATGGTATGGGAGGCACTGAAGGCGATGGTGAGGGGAGAGCTGATCTCCATCAGGGCCCACAAGGAGCAGAGGGAGCATGGGGAGAGGGAGAGGCTGGTGGGGGGGATGGTGAGGGTAGACAGGAGGTATGCGGAAGAACCTGAGGAAGGATTGTTGAGTAAGAGGCGCAGCCTCCAGGCCGTATTCGACCTGGTGACCACCAGGAAGGCGGAGGTGCAGTGGAGGAAGGCCCAGGGGGCGGTCTACAAGTATGGGGAAAAGGCAAGCCGGATGCTGGCGCATCAGCTTCGGAAGCAGGACGCAGCTAGGGAGATCGGGGGAGTTAAGGACAGGGGAGGGAGTGTGGTGCGGAGTGGGGTTGGCATCAATGGGGTCTTCAGGGACTTCTACTAGGAATTGTACCGATCCGAGCCCCCACGGGAGGAGGGAGGGATGGGCCATTTCCTGGACCAATTAAGGTTTCCAAAGGTGGAAGAGGGACTGGTGGCAGGACTGGGGGCCCCCGATTGGGCTGGAGGAGCTGATCAAAGGGATAGGAAGCATGCAGGCGGGGAAGGCACCGGGGCCGGACGGTTTCCCGGTCGAGTTCTATAAAAAATATATGGACCTGTTGGGCCCGCTGTTAGTTAGGACCTTCAATGAGGCAAGGGAAAGGGGCTTTACCCCCGATGATGTCCCGGGCACTGATCTCCTTGATCCTGAAGCGGGACAAGGATCCCCTGCAATGTGGGTCTTACAGACCGATTTCCTTGCTAAATGTAGATGCCAAGGTGCTGGCGAAGGTCTCAGCCACGAGAATTGAGGATTGTGTGCCGCAGATCATCCATGAAGACCAGACGGGGTTTGTGAAGGGGAGACAGTTGAACGCGAATGTGCGGAGGCTTTTGAACGTTATCATGATGCCGGCGAGGGGGGGGGGGGGAGGCGGAGATAGTGGTGGCGATGGGCGCTGAGAAAACCTTCGATAGGGTAGAGTGGGGGTACCTGTGGGAGGTGCTGAAGAGGTTCGGGTTTGGGGAGGGGTTTGTCAGGTGGGTTAGGCTGTTGTATGAGGTCCCGATGGAGAGTGTGGACACAAATAGGAGGAGGTCCGAGTACTTTCGGTTGCACCGAGGGACGAGACAGTGGTGTCCCCTGTCCCCCCTGCTCTTCGCACTGGCGATTGAACCCCTGGCTATGGCACTGAGAGAGTCGAGGAACTGGACGGGGTTGGTGCGGGGTGGGGAGGAGCATAGGGTGTCGCTTTATGCGGACGACCTGCTGCTGTATGTGGCGGACCCGGTGGGAGGAATGCCAGAGGTAATGAGGATCCTTAGGGAATTCGGGGACTTTTCGGGGTACAAGCTCAATATGGGGAAGAGCGAGCTGTTCGTAGTTCAGCTAGGGGACCAGGAGAGGGGGATTGGCGAGCTCCCACTAAAAAGGGCGGAGAGGAGCTTCAGATATTTGGGGGTCCAGGTGGCCTGGAGCTGGGGGGCCCTGCATAGGCTTAACTTTACAAGGCTGGTGGAGCAAATGGAGGAGGAGTTCAAGAGGTGGGACGCGTTGCCGCTGTCCCTGGCGGGTGGGGTGCAGTCAATCAAAATGACGGTGCTCCCAAGGTTTTTGTTCCTGTTCCAGTGCCTCCCCGTGTTTATTCCGAAGACTTTTTTCAGGCGGGTTAACATGAGTATAATGGGGTTTGTGTGGGCGCGAGGGACTCCGAGGGTGAGAAGGGTGTTCCTGGAGCGGAGTAGAGATAGGGGGGGGCTGGCGCTGCCCAACCTCTGTGGGTACTACTGGGCCGCCAATGCGACAATGGTGCGCAAGTGGGTGATGGAGGGGGAGGGGGCTGCATGGAAGAGGCTGGAGACGGCGTCCTGTGTGGGTACGAGTCTGGGGGCGCTGGCAATGACGCCGCTGCCGCTCCCTCCAAGGAGGTATACCACGAGCCCGGTGGTGGTGGCGGCCCTCAAAATTTGGGGGCAGTGGAGGCGGCATAGGGGGGTAGTTAGGGCCTCGGCGTGGATCCCATTACGGGGGAACCACCGGTTCGCCCCAGGAAGAACAGGTGGAGGGTTTTCGGGGTGGCACAGGGCAGGGATACGAAAGTTGGGGGACCTGTTTGTGGACGGGAAGTTCGCGAGCTTGGGTGAGCTGGAAGAGAAGTACGGGCTCCCCCCGGGGAACACCTTCAGATACTTACAGGTGAGGGCGTTTGCCAGACGGCAGGTGGTGAAATTCCCACAGCTACTGCCACACACAGTACAGGACAGGGTGCTCTCGGGGGGGGGGGGGAGATCTCGGAAACTTACCAGGTGATGCAGGAGGAGGTGGAGGCCTCGGTGGTGGAGTTGAAAGGTAAGTGGGAGGAGGAGTTGGGAGAGGAGATCGAAGAGGGGACGTGGGCAGATGCCCTAGGGAGGGTGAACGCTTCCTCTTCATGCGCGAGGCTCAGCCTCATACAGTTTAAGGTGCTGCACAGGGCACACATGACCGGGACAAGGATGAGCAGGTTCTTTGGGGGTGAGGACAGGTGTGTTAGGTGCTCAGGGAGACCAGCAAATCACACCCATATGTTCTGGGCATGCCCAGCGCTGGAGGAATTTTGGAAGGGCGTAGCGAGGACGGTGTCGAGGGTGGTAGGATCCAGGGTCAAAACGGGCTGGGGGCTCGCAATATTTGGGGTGGCAGAGGAGCCGGGAGTGCGGGAGGCGAAAGAGACCGGAATTCTGGCCTTTGCGTCCCTGGTAGCCCGGCGAAGGATTCTCCTTCAGTGGAAAGATACGAGGCCCCCAAGCGTGGAATCCTGGATCAGCGATATGGCGGGGTTCATTAAATTGGAGAGGGTGAAATTCGCCTTGAGAGGGTCGGCACAAGGGTTCTTTAGGCGGTGGAAACCGTTCTTAGACTTTCTGGCAGAACGATAGACGTTGGACAATGGCAGCAGCAGCTCGGGGGGTGGGGGCGGGGCTGTTACTTTGTTTTTGTTTATGTTATTTACACTGGAAGGGTCTGAGGGGGGGGATGCACCTGATGTCTTAAGTCGGGGTGTTAATGTTAATTTATTATTTCGGTACGGGGGGGGGGGGGGGGGGGGGAGGAGGGGTTTGGGGGTTGCTTTTTTAGATTGTGTTTTGTACTTAACCCTGTTGAGTTCTTTTTTCTTTCTCATTTTGTTATTGATATTTTATGAAAACCTTTACTCAAAATTATTTTTTAAAAAAACAAAGAGCAGAAAAGGAATGCCTGTTCTTTGCTGACTTAGTCCTTCCATTAGCTTGTTTGAGTGAAATACACTTGGATTGTATTTAGTTTTCGGTGCTCTTTTCATATTCTTATTTAGATAGTAAAATTTCCTAATTCTGTAATATTTTGTAAATTAACAGAATACAATTCAATAAGAACTTGAGTGAAACTGCTAAAAAGCTATCAATATTTTTTAAAAAATTGCAAATAACAGAAACACAGCGGAGCTAAGAGTATTGCTCCAATGAAGGAATTATCTGGCTGAAAAAAACAAAGCAATTTACAGAATAAAATTTCCATTTGGTTGAAATTTTCCAACTTAGAAAATAATTATGAGATGGTACACTTTTGGGTCGTGACCCCGCCGCTTAATGCTGCAGTGTGCCTGCCAGTTCAATTTTATGGGAGGGGGCCAATTAACAGATCACCTCCGTATTCACTGTCCAATTAGATTGTGTCCAAGAGTTCAATGTGATACATTTATTGTGTGTGAATGAAGAGTTAGCATGCTCCCTGCTTTTGTGTGCAATGATGCTTATCGTTTTCAGCTTACACAATGGCTAGCACAATTTGAAAAAGAGAGCCAAATGCTAAGTCTGTTCCTGTCAATACACAGCCTTTCCATTGGCAAGTACTCAACTATGCCATCTTGTGGTGACACATGGAAACCAGGACCTTCACTGCCCCAGGCTAAATCTTCATAAGAACTGGTGCGGTTTGACCCTCCGACATGCAGTGTGTAGGCTCAATGGTATGTGCACAAGTCCTGGCACTCACGAACCAAACTCACATTAATAGGTGAATAGCTTCACTGTCTTGTGGATACGTTGAGAGAGTGGAAGGCTAAGACTAATTTCTAAATATGTCATTTTTCCAGCAACTCCTGCAACTAAGCTAGTACCAAATGCAGCACTTTACATTCTTTTGGACACAGCCAGGGAAGTCGAAAGGAAGACTTTGACGTTTGACAGCCCAGGGTTTCCAGAGAGTTTGCCCAGGCTTTGCTCAGGAGGGGACACTATAGATTTGCTTCAGAGCATTAAAACAACATGGGAGATGGCAGTTACAAGTGATAAGCCCAACTTAATGGGTGCAAAGAATGGCTGTGACAGGCTGTCTACCATGGTGGGTGAGATCATCGTGTCCCAGTGTCAGCCACTGCCCATCTCAAGTCATGTAGCCCTCAACAAGTAAGGTGCTGACCCACCATGGTCCATCTGCTTAATTGAGTGCTTGGAACTTTACAGACTCTGCTCAACAAGTGGGTGGAATCCATCGTACCAAGCAAACAAACAAAACAAATAAAAATGAAAAAGATGCCAATTCTTCAACTGGAAAACTGAAATGTCAGGACCATGCGTACAGGACTGACACATGACATATAGCTGGTCGATGACACATGCAAGACATATGATCGACATGGAGCTTTACAAAGCTGTACATTGACATAGATTCCCAACAAGAGACCAGGTTCGCCCTGAGTGGATCACTGAAAGAAAAACATTATGGGCAGATTCTCCAGCCTCCAAGCCATGTGCTTCCCAGCAGTGCTGACAGCTCCAGGGTCCCAGGTTCGATTCCCAGCTTGGATCTCTGTCTGTGCGGAGTCTGCACGTTCGCCCCCTATCTGCGGGGGTTTCCTCTGGGTGCTCCGGTTTCCTCCCACAGTCCAAAGATGGCAGGGTAGGTGGATTGGCCTTGATAAATTGCCCTTAAAAGGTAGGTGGGGTTACTGGGTTAGGGTGGAGGCATGTGTTACTGGGTTAGGGTGGAGGCGTGGGACGCTCTTTACAAGGGCCGGTGCAGACTCGATAGGCCGAATGGCCTCCTTCTGCACTGTACATTGTGATTCAGTGGGAGGTGGTGCGCCATTCGCTGGCAGTGGATTCTCTGCTCCCGCCACTGTCAATTCTCATTGAAGCCACATCACGCCGCTAAGAAACGACTGGAGAATTCTGGCCTACATATTTATCTGGCAGGGGAAAAATTCAGAGGAAACATGTGAAAAAGGTGTCGGCTTTACTGTGAGGAACATGCCACTCTCAATGATAGAGCCCCGACAAATATTTCAGAACAGAATGTGCTCTCTCCATTCACCTCCCAGCTCAAACAAGGCCAGTTAACCTCTGAATATCTATGCTCCAACTCTGTGCTCCACTACAGAGGTGAGAAACCAGTTCTGAGGGGAGCAGGACACTACTATCAGCAGAGTCTCCAAGTTAGAACATCTTTCTCTACTGGGGGGAATTTCAATGTAAGAGTGGGTGTGGACCATGAGGTATGGCCCTCCTGCCTCAGCCATCACATTCTAGGAAAAATAAATGAGAACCGACAAAGACTACTTGCGTTTTACTGCGACCAAGACCGTTGTGTAACTAATACTCTTTTTCAGAACAAATCATGTCACAAGATTTCCTGGAGCCATTTAAAATAAGGGCATTAGCACCAACGGGAGTGCATCATCACTGGGCGTGACTCTCTAAATAGCATTCTCAACACATGTAGTAACCACAGTGCTGACTGAGACACAGATCACTCCCTGATGTGCACCAAAGTTATAATACAACCCTTGAAGCTTTCGCTTTCAAAGCAAAAATGTTGGCCTCACATCAATGTCATATATACTGATTACCCAGACTCGATTGAACAGGGACTCTCCAGCATTTCCACACAAGAGTGCAGATGTGAAATGGAACCTACTTTCAGCCACCATTTACAATACCTCTCAACATGTGGTAAGCAAGAGCGGACATATACTGACTAGTTTAAGACTAAATCACTGTGATGGAACCTGTCATTGAAGCCAAGCGTCAAGCTCTCGTTAATTATAAGAGAAATCCAAGCTGGATGTCTCTTAATGCACGAAGAGCTGTTCGAAGTAAAGGTCAACAGACTACAAGGCAGTGCGCGCCAATGATTTCTGGTTACAACTTTGCCAGAATGTCAGATTGTCCTTTGGCATAAGGAAGGCTTGGGGCACGTGTGAATGAATCAGAAAGGCAACTGGCCCATCAGCAAAGGAAAGGTTCTATTGAAAAAAAAAAAGCCACGGAGGTCATCATTGACTGCACTAAACATTTGAAGAGATGGATGGAACTCTGGGAAGAACACCGTCACTGAGAAAGCTCTGGAAACCATAGGAAACCTGTCTGTCATGGCAGAGATGGATATAGAAGCCACCGCGGAGGAGTTTAGCAAAGCTATTGATTCACTTGCCTTGTGCAAAGCTCCAGGTGTTGATGCTAGACTGTCTGAACTCACCAAGCACGGGAAACCAGCTCCCCTGCACAGACTTCCCTTTTTCTGCTGTAGAGAGGGGTTAGTGCCCTAGGATGTGTGTGATGCAAAGATTGTCACTCTGTACAAGAACAAGGGCGAGCAGAGCAATTGCAACAACTATTGAGGCATCTCCCTGCAGAGCATCGAGCATAAAATATGTTTTCCATGTCAGACTGCAGGTTCTGGATGAATGCTTTTAACCCGAATCCCAGTGCGGTTGCAGAACCAGAAGATCTAAAGTTGACATGATCTTCTCAGTTTGGTAATTGTAAAAGAAATGCTGTGAACAGAGGAGACCACTACAGTGGTATATAATATACAGTATATAGTATAGAGAGTCAAATGGCCCACTCCTGCTTCTATTTCTTATGATCTTTGAAAAAGTGCAGGGTAATTCATCCACAATATCCTGATCAACATTCACCAATAAGCCAACACTACCAAAATAAATGATCCAATCCTTAAGATTATTGTTCTGTGTGGGACCAGTTTGTCATTGGTCTGCGATCCTATTACCAGAATTAGGGCGATGGATTAATTCAGGCAAATGCTGGAACCTGTCTTCTGACACCAACTTCGGCAGTTCACATGCGTCCTAAGCCTTCCTTATGCCAAAGGACATCTGACAAAAACCAGGAACATTATAAAGGTGGTTATAGATATCCAGGAATTTGGTTGGGTTTAAACTGAAAATATATTAATTAATTAAATATATTTTCAGTTATAATCCAATATAATCCAGTTTATAAGTATTCTGTGTCTCATTTAATATCTATTAACATTTAGGCACATTTTAAATTCTGCAGTTGCAGTACATTATGAGGACAGTAAATTATCTTTAGCTTAGCTAGAAAATGGATCATGAATTTCTAATTTGAGCTTTTATCCCCCTAAAGCACTTGTGCAAAGGAATGCTAAGTGCATTACCATTTTTTAGATTTAATTATTCTTGTCATCTTAATAAAGTCATTTTTCTGCAAGAATCTATTTTCATTTTAACAAACTAACCTTGAACTTTGTTTAAGGTACTTCTTTATATTGTAATTCCCTTCCTTTGTAATTCAGACCAGTGCATTTGGCTATCTGCTATTGTGTAGTGATCTGAGTGAAGAATCATCATGTCTGGCAGAGGGGAAGGAGGCAAAGGACTGGGAAAACGCGGAGCAAAGCGGCACCGCAAAGTGCTTTGTGATAACATCCAGGACATCGCCTGGCTCTCCTGGTAGTATCAGGCAGATCTCCGGTTTGATCTATGAGGAGACACGTGGGGTGCTGAAGGTTTTCCTGGAGAATGTGATCAGGGATGGAATTCTCAGGGACAGGATTTATATCCATTTGGAAACAAATGGACTCAATAGCGATAGACAGCATGGTTTTGTGAAGGGGAGGTCTTGCCTCACTGACTTGATCAAGTTTTTTGAGGAGGTGACAAAGATGATTGATGAGGAGAGGGAGGTGGATCTTGTTTACATGGACTTCTGTAAAGACTTTGACAAGGTGCCTGTAATAAGTCCACAGAGGCAGAAGTCCCTTCACCAGAATCCCTTTTATTCACAAAACCAACAGCAGTACGACCATGTGCATTCAGCTTGCTATCTACACTGGGAGTGCAGAGGATCTGACACTCCCTGTTATACACAAAGAAGAGGTTCCCTGAACGGCCCTCTATTCAGGGATCTTATATTCCAATTGGCCAATCTCGAAGGCTTGGTCGAAGTCATTACAGTGCTTCATGGCAGACTGGTACAAAAGATGAAGTCACATGGGATCAGAGGTGAGGTGGTAAGATGGATATAGAACTGGCTCAGTCACAGAAGGCAAAAGGTAGCAGAAGAAGGGTATTTTTCTGAATGGAAGGTTGTGACGTGTGGTGTTCCACAGGGATCGGTACTGGGGCCTCTGTTATTTGTAGTATACATAAATGATTTGGAGGAAAATGTAACTGGTCTGATTAGTAAGTTCGCGGATAATACCAAGGTTGGTGGAGTGACAAATAGTGTTGAGGATTGTCAGAGGATACAGCAGGACATAGATAGGTTGGAGACTTGGGCAGAGAAATGGCAAATGGAGTTTAATTCAGACAAATGTGAGGTAATGCATTTTGGTAGGTATAACAGAGGGGAAATATACCGTAAATGGCAGAACTCTTAGGAATATAGAAACTCAGAGATCTGGGCTTGCAGGTCCACAGATCTTTGAAAGTGGCAACACCAATGGACAAGGTAGTCAAGAAAGTATACAGAATGCTTGCCTTCATTGGACAGGGCATCGAGTATAAAAACTGGTCATGCTGCAGTTGTATAGAACCTTGGTAAGGCCGCACTTGGAATATTGCGCACAATTCTGGTCGTCACTCTACCAGAAGGATGTGGAAGCTTTGGAGAGGGTGCAGAGGAGGTTTATTAGGATGTTGCCTGGTCTAGAGGGTGTTAGCTATGCGAAGAGGCTGAATAGACTCGGACTGTTTTCATTAGAATGATGGAGGTTGAGTCGTGACCTGATAGAGGTCTACAAGATTATGAGGGGTATGGATAGAATGGATGGGCAGGCACTCTTTCCCACTGTGGAGGGGTCAGTCACCAGGGGTCATGGGTTTTAGGACTGTGGGGAAAATTTTAGAGGAGATGTGCAAGTCAGGTTTTTGCACAGAAAGCGGTGAGTGCCTGGAACACGTTGCCAGGGGAGATTGTGGAAACAGATAAATTAACAGTGTTCAAAAGGCATTGTGACAAATACATGAATAGGATGGGTATAGAGGGATACCGCACAAAGAAGTGTTGAGGGTTTTGGCCAATGGTAGTATCATGACCGGTACAGGCTTGGAGGGCCAAAGGGTCTGTTCCTGTGCTGTACTAAACCTGCATTACATCCGTATTCCAGACCCTGCACCATTTTCCTCCTGGCATTTTTGCAGATGGGGAAACCTTAGTCAAAACGTACACCCACCCCCCATGGAGCCAGGTTCTTCATTTTAAATAGAGGACAGAAATCGGACATCCTCCTGCACAACAATTTCTGTCTGGTGGTGTGCGATTTTGGAAGCACATTAAATACAAACCAGATTTGAAAACATAAGAACATAAAGAATAGGAGTAGGAGTAGACCCTACGGCTGATTCAAGCCTGCGCCACCAGGCAATATGGCCATGGCTGACCTTGGGTTCGATTCCACTTACTTACCTGTCTCCTATATCCCTCGATTCGCTGAGACACAAAAATCTAGCGCAGTCTTAAATATATTCAATGATGGCTCATCCATAGTCCTCTGGGGTAGAGAATTCCAAAGATTCACAACCCTTGGTGAGTGAAGTAATTTCTCTTCATCTCAGTCCTAAAAGATTAGCCTCTTATCCTGAAACTGTGTCCCTGTGTCCTCGATTTCACAGCCAGATGAAACAATGTCTCACTAACTCCGTGTAAATCTCCCTTATTACTTTGAAAGTTTCAATGAGATCACGGGCGGGATTCTCCGACCCCCCGCCGGGTCGGAGAATCGCCGGGGGGGTGGTGTGAATCCCGCTCCCGCCGGCTGCCGAATTCTCCGGCGCGGGGTTTTGGCGGGGGCGGGAATCGCGGTACGCCGGTCGGCGGCTGCTGGCAGCGGCCCCCCGGCAATTCTCCAGCCCGCGATGGGCCGAGTGGCCGCCCGTGTTCGGTGGGTCCTGCCGCCGTAAATCACAACAGGTCCTTACCGGTGGGACCTAGCTCCACGGGCGGCATGCAGCGTCCTCGGGGAGGCGAAGGGGGATGTGGCCCCGAGGGGTGCCCCCACGGTGGCCTGGCCCGCGATTGGGGGCCCAACGATCCGCGGGCGGGCCTCGTGGGGGCACTCTTTCCCTCCGCACCGGCCGCTGTCAACCTCCGCCATGGCCGGTGAGGGAAGAACCCCCCTGCGCTGGGATGACATCAGCACACGCTGGCGCTCCCGCGCATGCGGCAACTTGTGCCGGCCGGCGGAGGCCCTTCGACGCTAGTTGGCATGGCGCCAAGCCCTTCCGCGCCGGTTGGCGCGACGCCAAACACTCTGGTGCCGGTCTAGCCCCTGAAGGTGCGGAGGATTCTGCCCCATCGGGGCGGCCCGACGTGGAGTGGTTCACGCCACTCCTCGGTGCCGGAGTGGCCCGCCCTGTCGGTTCGCGGAGAATCCCGCCCCACCTCTCATTCTTTTAAACTCCAGAGAATATAGTTCCAATTTATTCAACCTCTCATCATAGGGACCAGTTTAATAAACCTTCGCTGTACTGTCTCCAATGCAAGCATATCCTTTGTTATGGACAAAGGTGCGAGAACCTTCAGTTCTCTTCCGTTACTTTCTCTGACCAGTGTTTTTTAGGAAGGAAAGATGTGTACGTCTTTCTCAACCCCTCTGTATATGGTCAGTTTTGAACAATCAGCAAGCTTTTGTGGGTTTAAAAAAGCAGGTTAATTATTGACATACTTACTCTGAAAGTCTAATGTTACATCAGTCATTCAGCACTCACAAACACACACATGCTCAAGAAAAATAACAGTTCAAGATAATAGCACACTTATACAAGTTATAAACAATAGAGCAGTTCATTGTTCACATGTTTGACAAGTCATAGCAAAAGCAGTCATTGTTGGCCTGCTGATGAAGGCATTTTTGTTCCTGATGGGCAGTGTAGGTGGTTTAAATACTGGAACCATGTCTCAGCGTTATTGCGGGATTGCCTCAAATAGACGACAGTGACCTGGATTCTCCATCTCTCGTCACCGGAAATGTGAACCGCAATCAGGCGGAGAATCGGGCGTCAGACCAAAAATCGTGTTTCAAGCCTCGTGCTGAATCGAACATCATGCTTCGGTTTCTTGCTGGTGCTGATAACGAGGTTCACGCCACGTGCTGTCAGTGGTATGCAAAACCGGTGTAGCCACTTAAAATGGACAACTCCAGATTCAAAATGGCGAATGGCAAAGGCTGATGGGAAAGTCAGCCAACAAGACAAAAACCAGCAGCTGCAGGTTGGCTGTGTATTTACCTCTGGAAAGGCCAGACAATATCGATACCAGCAACCATCAGCATAACAAAACAGACATCTGCATACTAATGAGCAATCCCCGGGAACAATAAGCAACATTTAGATACACAAAGCAAAACCAGACTCTTCGGCGCCAGCAGGAGCCTACACAAAAGGAGGTGAACGAGCACCTCAAGACCGCCCATCCATCAGGGAACCGCTCCAGCATTGGAGAAAATCAAACCAAGCGATTGGGACAAAGTCCAATCACTTGGGAACAGGTACAGGATCCGCCCCGAAAGGCGGGAAGCCCCTGGGGACTATAAGAATTGAGCCCCAAGTTCAAATCGCTCTCTTCTTCACCTCTTCACTCTTCAGCAGCTCCTCTTCAGCTCTTCTTCCTGCCCGGGTCACCCAGCAACAACGAACCAACATTGACCGTGGCCGGAGCAGTGAAGATCGAAACCGTAAGTCTTAATTCAACGCTCGCTACGAGATAGACGCTCCTAGCTACCAATCTGTACCAACTTCGAATCCCGCAGGCTCAGAATCCGAATGAAATGCCATTTGTTTCCCTGACCTGGTGGGCCAGTTCCAAGTTAAGTATAGGCCTGTTAGTTGTAGAAGTAGCTTAGACGTAGAATTTGTGCATGAGTAGCAATTACTGTGTATAATAAATGTGCTTTGATTTAAACCTTACTAATCGGTGTATTGGATTATTGATCATTACTCGGACTTGAACCACGTGGCGGTATCATAAAGATACCTGGCGACTCAAGAGCAAAGGTAATAAAACCTTTGAGGGCAGCACGGTAGCATTGTGGATAGCACAATTGTTTCACTGCTCCAGGGTCCCAGGTTCGATTCCGGCTTGGGTCACTGTCTGTGCGGAGTCTGCACATCCTCCCCGTGTGTGCGTGGGTTTCCTCCGGGTGCTCCGGTTTCCTCCCACAGCCCAAAGATGTGCAGGTTAGGTGGATTGGCCATGATAAATTGCCCTTAGTGTCCAAAATTGCCCTTAGTGTTGGATGGGGTTATTGGGTTATGGGGATAGGGTGGAGGTGTTAACCTTGGGTAGAGTGCTCTTTCCAAGAGCTGGTGCAGACTCGATGGGCCGAATGGCCTCCTTCTGCACTATAAATTCTATGATATTCTATAAATTCTATGATATTCTATGATAAAACAGAGCAATTGAACTAAGGCAAAGTTAGCAACACCAGTATTTACATGTCATTAGCACGTCTGACCTAGTATTCTCTGGGCCTCCGCAATTCTCCGCCCTTCTTAGGCCGAAGTCACGTGTGCCTCACTCTAATGTGCAGATTCCCGAGGTACCTGAGGCTTTGGTATTCATCCCCTACGCCTCGACGACCTCGAGTGAGCGCTGTTCAGCACTGGTCTCCACAGATGGGACGGCACTTGTGGGGGTCTCTCAGGGGATCGGAGGTCCCCAGCTGCATGCCCTTTGGTCAGAGTGGTGTCCTTGCATTGCTGGTACCACCTGGACACCCTGGCAGTGCCACCAGGGTGCCAGCCTGGCATGGCCAAGGTGACCAGGTGGCACTGCCAGCTAGCATAGGCACTGCCAAGGTGCCAGGTTGGCATTGCCAAGGTGCCAAGTTGGCATTTGTTGCGCACGCATGATCGGGCCTTGGATGACCTGCTTGGGTGTTGGGGAGTGTGGGGGGGCGGCAGACCCTCCCAAAGTGAGGGGGTCACTTGGGGAGCCTCGCTACACTGGGAAGTTCCGACGCATGGAGCTCTTCCAGGTTTAAAATGGGGCTGTGTGTGGCCTTGGCTGTGTGTTTCTTGCTGAGGCCCTAACCATGTGTTTCTCGGTGCTGTGAGTGCCAGGAAACACTCGGCTAAACGTGCTTGCTTTGGGACTTTATCCGAATGAGTTGAATCGTGCCCATAGTCCCTTTTTGGGTGAACTGCATTCAAAGAATGGAAACCTATGATTACCTGACATAAGCCAAACAGCTTCTTTCTTTTAACATAAATTTAGAGTACCCAATTCATTTTTCCAATGAAGGGGCAATTTAGCATTGCCAATCCACCTACCCTGCATATCTTTGGGTTGTGGGGGCAAAACCCACGCAAACATGGGGAGAATGTGCAAACTCCACACGGACATTCATTTTTTCTTTTTTTTTCCGACAGTGACCCAGAGCTGGGATCGAACCTGCGACCTCGGCACCGTGAGGCTGCAGTTCTATCCACTGTGCCACCATACTACCCGCCAAACTGCTTCTTAACTGCCTCCACAGTCCTCACACTTTGCATGAAGAAATCCCACCTGCTATCAGTCTGACCTTTTGTCCAACAATTGTGTGGTGGGATTCTCCGTCCAACAACGCTGGAATGGCGAAACACGTTTGGGCAAAGAATCGTGCGTGAGCCGAAAATTGAGGCCGGTGCCGCGCCCAACCAAATGTCACGATCCGATGCCTTGACAGCGCTGTAAATGCGTTTTACGCTGCACGCCAGCATGCGCATGTAAATTATACAGAAAACGGCATGGCATTTCATTAATGGGCTCGCCCCGGTATTCTCTGGGCCTCCCGCGATGCTCTGGCAGGAGGAATTACCGACAGCGAAGTTCGCTTGCGGTATTTAAAATCGGGAACCAGGCACAGTGACTGCTGAGGGAGAGGGAGGAGCTAGGGCATCTTTCCAGAGGCACGGCCGTGGGCTCCTGGTCCTGCCACTGGCTGAAGAGAGGGGCGAGTAGTGGTGGGTGACCAGGGGATGGACCGTGGGGTCTGGTGATCCCCGGGACCGGGGTGTTCAGGCACGATCTCCAAAGCAGCCATCTTGCTGCGCACCCCACTGACCATCCATTATGGCCCGTGGTTGTGCAGAGCAACACCGGCGATATAGGTGCCACCCCCACCCCCCATCATCCCCCCACCCCCTCAGACGGGGGGCCGCAGAGCTACACCTGCCGTGGATAGTGCCACTGGTAGCCCTGCCGTCTGGAACGGGTGACGGGGCTAGCGGTGTGGTATCAGAGTGCCGAGGGAATGACCAGGTGCGGCTCGGAGAAGACCTTGCAGCTGCAGAGCTTGCCCCAGCGGAACAGGAGCCAGCCGGTGAAAATGGAGAGCCGACCGCCCAACAGATCGAGGAGGAAGTGGGAAGGAGGCGTCGCATTAGGCCGTGAACACCGGCGGTGCCTGTCCTTTGAGGACATACTGGACTGGGCGTGTCGCCCAACACTCCAGCTGAGCAGGATGACCATATGGCATATCTGCCACATCATGGTGCACCTGGAACTACGGGGCTATGGAGGAGGATAAATGTTCCCGGTGGCCGTTAAGGTGACAGTTGTACTGAATCTTTTCGTATGGGGTCCTTCCAGTCGCTGAATGGGGATCTGTCTGGGATCTCGCAGACCTCGGTGCACAGGTGCATCCGCGCCGTAGCGGAGGCCCTATAGGCCCAGTCAGCACAGGATATTAACTTCAATGTGGACGCAGCCCTCCAGGTTGCTCGGGCAGCAGGCTTCGCCACCATCGTCCAGATGCCCCAGGTCCAGGAGGTAATCGACATGACACAGCCCCTCCTATGAGCACCGGCGAATAAGGGGGTGGTTTCACGAACCGAAAAGGGATACCACACCATGAACGTGCAGCTGGTATGTGACCATGAGATGCACATCAGCATCCGGCAGGGTCTCAGGCCCTGCATCGGTGAAACAGGGTGCCACTCTTCAGGGAGCCATCTTCTTGGCTGGGATGCGTAGGTGTGGGGAATAGAGTGATTCTATGTGGCTTGTCAGACTCTCGAGTATCAATCCCAACCCCGGCGAATCGGACGCCGTCCTGCATTGGAATTGCACTAGTTCGATGTGGTGCCGGTGCAAGCTCATTAACCGGTCATAAATTGATCCGGGACCAGCACTGCTTTCGGGGTCATAGAGCACTACAAATTCAGCCCAGGCGTTAGCACCTAGTCTCTCAAACGAAGAATCCAGCCCATGGTTTAACTTGAAATCTTGACTAACATTGGCCAAGATCTTCCATTCCACAGAGGGTGCCCCTGAAAGTATCCCAGAAGATGGGCGAGGGGACCCCTCTGAGGTCCCTAGCGAAGGATTGCAACAAACTGCCCAATGTTCAACTTCCATTGGGCAATTGCCCTGCACATGGAATCCTCTGAAACTCCAATTTAAAGTCAAAGACTTTGGATGGTTCTGACTCTCTCAGCAGTATAGTTACTCAGGAAAAGTTAAAACGAGTAATAACTCATAGGTAACTACAATACCGAACCCCAAATCACAGCCCCTGACAACCTGATTACCCTCCTGACAGCTCGTCTGTTTGCCCTAACCACCTGACAACCTGCCCCACCCTCTATTGTCCTCTTGACCACCTGACACCCCACCCCTTGAGAGCCCAGGCAGCTAACATAATACTAAGACAGCTATTCCCCAGAGGAAACAATGTTTGATAGCTCAGGCTCTCTGATCTCCTCGGTCAATTTCAGAATGTTTGTTGACACAAATTAAGTGGTTTCAAGTGTTTGTGGTTTGTGATTTTCAAAACTTCAAAGAGCCTGGATGATTGATTCTTTCATTAGCTTGGTCCACATTTTCTATTCAAGTGTCGGAGAAAGTTAGCAATGGATTACATTTTTTTGAAAGCACTATTTTACACACTCCATTGAAAACTATGGTGTTCATTGTTTCTAGAAAGTCTTTCGTGGGTCGATAGTCATGAAAGTGCCACAGCTTGGTACGGGGGGGGGGGAATGACGGGCCTGGGGGGGTTGCTTGAGGGGTGTAACTTGCATAGGGTAACTTTGCCAGGAATCTGCCCACACACTTTAAAGGCATGCCTGAAAATGAGCTAAGTCAGGAATGGGACTGCGAATCCTGAAACTAGGACCCAACTGCCATTTTTAAAGGGCTCCTGAGTCAACCCAACTTGGTGAAAATCCAGGCCCTGGTTTCCTCACTAGTGATTTAAAATTTTGATTTTGAGTCATGCTGTGCTGTGAGTGGTTGAATATGAGGATGAGTGAACTATTATAACATATGAGTCTGGTTTTAGGAAACTAATTTTGAAGGAAGAATGTTTGTTTTTCAGAAATCCACATACGTTCCCAAAAACCAGGAAACGGGGTGCGGCGGGACGGAGATTCCTGCCTCATGTTTCCAATGGCAGTTGGGTCCCAATTCCAGGATTCCCAGCCCCATTCCTGGCTTATGAAACATTATTTTTACTGGAATTGCTACTCTGCTATCTTCTTTCTCACAAAATACATGACTGGATATGTAAGATTTTCATAATGTAGCTGATTGTTCGTCCCAATTAGAGGGATAATAGCACCACAGAATTCAGTGGCAACTTCTGCTTGACTTGCTTGGCCACAATGGTTGTTAGTCCTGTCAAACCTTTTTCCATTGTTTGCAGGCAACATGCAAAGTGACATTATAATGTATGCAAATAACACACTCCAGAAGAAGCAATGACTACCACTTCTCTTCTTTAACAGTGGAACATTTGGTTACCTGGCAGCACTGATGCGTTTGTTTGATCTGATTTTTCAAGCTCATATTTAATTTATCTTCAATTAAAATGTTAAGAACACCACAGTCAGAGAGATCATTGATCAACTAATTGTACCAGTAGAAGCTCATTGTCAATGAATTTGACCTTTAGAATCTACTTATTATTTGAAATGTAGGGCTATGCAATGTTCCTTTAACATTAATTCAAAAATCTTAAGATCATTAACATATAAAGCTGCAGGTATTTTGCATCTGGTATAAAGTCAAAGCATTGTGTTACTAGTTTCCAAATGCTTCATACCTGAATTATAATACACTGTTTATGTTAAACAGTGCCAAAATTAATTCCATCAATATAAACTATGTAGTTTAGAACATGATAATGTTATGAACAGAAAAAGGCTATTCATTCCAAACAAACCTGTCTTTTTATTTTAATGTAGATTAAGAATTGCATCTGCTTTAAGTGATAGGGACTGCATTCATGGTTTAACGAGTTTCTGGCTTTTACATTTTCGGACATATTGAGGTTTGAACAATCAGCTCGAAGGGTTGCTTATGAGTTTTTCAGTGTGTGGTATGAGAGGTATCACAGTACCGGACATGCTGGAGCACCATTGGTGGAAACTATATGCTTTTCTATTGGTTAGGATGTATGGTAGCTCCGCCCTGCTGGGCGAGGTATAAGAGCCTGTGCCATCCCAGCAGCCTTCATTCTGTACCCGAGCTGCTGGGGGAAACATCTAACTTATTAAAGCCTTCAGTTGGACTTCAACCTCGCTTTAGTGGTCATTGATCGTGCATCAATTTAATAAGCTAGTTTTTTTGTTTTAAGAAGGATGGAGCTCCGAATCAAGCCAGAATGTCTGCAACTCAGCCCCCACGCGGCAAACTCAGCGGCAATCTTCAAGCATTGGCTGGCGTGCTTCAAAGGGTATCTCGGGATGGCCGAAAACACACCCACGGGAGAGCAGAAACTGCAAGTCCTGCACTCAAGGGTGAGCGCGGAGATTTACACACTCATCGAGGAAGCGGAAGACTTCGATGCGGCAATAGAGCTGCTAAAAGGACACTATATTTGCCCGGTAAACCAGGTCTACGCCCGGCACCTGCTTGCAACAAGGTGACAAACCCCTGGGGAATCACTGGAAGAATTCTACCGTGCACTCCTGGTGGGTTGGGGAGAAACTGCAGCTGCCCGCAAGTTTCGGCGAGCGAACACACGGATCTCTTAGTCCGGGTCGCTTTCGTGGCAGGTATGCTATCCTCACAAATCCGCCAGCGACTGTTAGAAAATGACACTCTAGGTCTCGGGGAGGCACAGGCCCTTGCAGGCTCCCTGGACGTGGCCTCAAGGAACGCCCACGCTTACGTTCCCGACCGCACGGCAGCCCCCTGGGCAGCGTGGAACCCCTCCGCGGCCGACCCCGAGACTTCCCCCATCCCCCCACAGGCCTGCACTGCAAGGCGGTCTGGCAACCCCGGGGGGCCCCGATGCTACTTTTGCGGGCAGGCCAAGCACCCCCGCCAGCGCTGCCCGGCCCGCGCATCCACCTGCAAGGGATGCGGCAAAAAGGGCCATTCCGTGGGGGTATGTCAGGCCCGTGCGGTTGCCGCGGTCTCCGGCGGCGAATACGGACCGCAACCACAAGCTTCTCCATGGTCGCCGCCATCTTCCTATTCCAGGGCCACGTGCGGACCCCGGGTGCCGCCATCTTGTTCCGCGGACGCCACGTTGGACGCCACCATTTTGTTTACCCCAGCCATGTGCGACCAATGGGAGCTGCCATCTTGGATGAACCACCAGGACCCCAGCTCGGCTGACCACGCAATGCCCGAAGATAACTCTCAATTGCTGCGATTAGCCTCGGTGACTCTGGATCAGTCCCAGCCTCGAACACTCTCAACTGCTACAGCGACCGTATTCATCAACGTGCACGAGACGTCCTGCCTAATTGACTCTGGGAGCACGGAGAGCTTCATACACCCCGACACAGTAAGGCGCTGTTCTCTCCTCATCCACCCCGTTAACCAAAAAATCTCCCTGGACTCCGGGTCACACTCAGTGGAGATAAAGGGGTTTTGTGTCACAGTCCAGGGAAGGGAGTTGAAAGATTTCCGCCTCTACGTCCTTCCCCACCTCTGCACGGCTACACTCCTGGATTTAGACTTCCAGTGTAACCTCCAAAGTCTAACCTTCAAATTCGGAGCCCTGTACCCCCCCTTACTGCCTGCGGCCTCGCGACCCTTAAGGTCGACCCGCCTTCCCTGTTTGCGAACCTCACCCCGGATTGCAAACCCGTCGCCACCAGGAGCAGACGGTACAGTGCCCAGGACCGGATCTTCATTAAATCAGAGGTCCAAAGGCTGAGGTAAGGAGTCATTGAAGCCAATAACAGCCCCTGTAGAGCTCAAGTAGTGGTGGGAAAGACCGGGGAGAAGCATAGGATGGTCATCGACTACAGTCAGACCATCAACAGGTTTACGCAGCTGGACGTGCATCCTCTCCCCCGCATATCCGACCTGGTAAACAGGATCGCGCATTATAAGGTCTTCTCCATGGTGGATCTCAGGTCCGCCTACCACCAGCTCCCCATCCGCACTAGTGACCGCAAATACACTGCCTTCGAGGCAGATGGGCGGCTCTATCACTTCTTAAGAGGTCCCTTTGGTGTCACCAACGAGGTCTCGGTCTTCCAGCGCGAGATGGACCGAATAGTTGACCGATGCGGTTTACGGGCAACATTCCCGTATCGCGATAATGTCACCATCTGCGGCCACGACCAGCAGCACACGACACCAGCCTCAGAAAATTCCTCCAGACCGCAAAAATCCTTAACCTTACATACAACAACGATAAATGCGTGTTTAGCACTGACCGCCTAGCCATCCTCGGCTCCATAGTGCGAAATGGAGTTATAGGCCCCGACCCTGAACGCATGCACCCCCTTATGGAGTTCCCCCTCCCTCACTGCTCCAAGGCCCTGAAGCGCTGCCTAGGGTTTTTCAGTTACTACGCCCAGTGGGTCCCCAACTATGCGGACAAGGCACGTCCCCTGATCCAATCTACAGCTTTTCCCCTGTTGATAGAGGCCCACCAGGCCTTCAGCCACATCAAAGCAGACATTGCAAAGGCCACGATGCACGCCATTGACGAGTCCCTCCCCTTCCAGGTCGAGAGCGATGTGTCTGACGTAGCTCTGGCGGCCACCCTCAACCAAGCGGGCAGACCAGTGGCCTTCTTCTCACGTACCCTCCATGCTTCCGAAATCCGCCACTCCTCAGTCGAAAAGGAGGCCCAAGCCATAGTAGAAGCTGTGCGACGTTGGAGGCATTACCGGGCCGGCAGGAGATTCACTCTCCTCACTGACCAACGGTCGGTTGCTTTCATGTTTGATAATGCGTAGAGGGGCAAGATAAAAAACGACAAGATCTTGCGGTGGAGGATCAAACTCTCCACCTACAACTACGAGATCTTGTATCGACCCTGGAAGCTAATTGAGCCTCCTGACGCCCTGTCCTGCAGCACATGTGCCACCGCACAAATGGACCGCCTCTGAGCCCTCCACGAGGACCTCTGCCACCTGGGGGTCACTCGCTTTTTCCATTTTGTCAAGACCCGCAACCTGCCCTACTCCATCGAGGAGGTCAGGACAGCCACCAGGGACTGCCAAATCTGCGCGGAGTGCAAACCGCACTTCTACCGGCCAGAGAAAGCGCACCTGATAAAGGCTTCCCGTCCCTTTGAATGCCTCAGCATGGACTTCAAAGGCCCCCCTCCCCTCCACCGACCGCAACACGTACTTCCTGAACGTGATTGATGAGTACTCCCGGTTCCCATTCGCCATCCCCTCCCCCGACATGACCGCAACCACTGTCATCAAGGCCCTCCATAGCACCTTTGCACTGTTCGGGTTCCACGCTTACATACATAGTGAATGGGGGGTCCTCCTTTATGAGCGACAAACTGCGTCAATTCCTGCTCAGCAAGGGGATCGCCTCGAGCAGGACGACCAGTTATAACCCCCGGGGTAATGGACAGGTCGAGAGGGAGAACGGAATGGTCTTGAAGACCGTCCTACTGGCCCTACGGTCCAGGAACCTCCCAGTCTCCCGCTGGCAGGAAGTCCTCCCGGATGCCCTCCACTCCATCCGGTCACTGCTGTGTACCACCACGAACCAGACACCTCACGAACGTCTCCTTGTCTTCCCCAGGAAGTCCTCCTCTGGGACCTCGCTCTCGACCTGGCTAACAGCACCCGGACCCATCCTGCTCCGAAAACACGTGCGGGCGCACAAGTCGGACCCGTTGGTCGAGAGGGTCCATCTGCTCCATGCTAACCCCCAGTACGCCTACGTGGCATACCCTGACGGCCGACAAGATACGGTCTCCTTACGAGACCTGGCACCCGCCGGAGCCCCACGCACAACCCAACCACCAGTCCCACCCTCCCTCCCACCAGTGCACCTTACAGGAGGATCGGTCCTCCCGCCGGCCCCGTCTAGGCCCCCCCCCACCCACCGACGCACCCCGCAGGTGCTCCCTCCCCAAGTCAACCGTTTTCCCCACCAGCGCCATCTAGGGGTGCCGAAGCTGCCATGGAGATCGAAGCCACGCTCCCGGAGTCACAGACGCCCGAGCCTCCACCGGAGTTACCACCGAAACTCCGACGATCACAGAGGACGACCAGGGCACCCGATCGACTGATTGCTTCCTTTTAAACTGTAAACTGTAAATTTAAATCACCAATTGTAAATAGCCATCAGAATTGTAAATAGTTGCAAAACGCTGTACGGAGGTATTACGGTACCTCCATAATTAATTCTACCACATTGCCATGTTTCTAGTATCAGGCCACCACCCCCGCTGGACTTTATTTTAACAGGGGGCGAATGTGGTAATAGAGATATTACGGTACCTGATAGGCTGGAGCACCATTGGTGGAAACTATATGCTTTTCTATTGGTTAGGATGTATGGCAGCTCCGCCGTGCTGGGCGGGGTATAAGAGCCCGTGCCGTCCCAGCAGCCTTCATTCTGTACCTGAGCTGCTGGGGGAAACATCTAGCTTATCAGCTAGAAAGCCTTCAGTTGGACTACAACCTCGCTTTAGTGGTCATTGATCGTGCATCACAGTGTTACATTTCAATGTGTAAATATATTTTCTCAATGAATAGTTCAGTATTCAGGATGGGCCAAACAATCAGTTAATATGCATCCAAGCAACTTCATGCTATATTAATTAATTGAACAAATATTCCATAGGCAGGATCCTCGTCGCAGCAGCCGGTTAATGGAGTTTCCCATTGTGGGCACCCCCACGCCGTCAGGAAATCCTTGACGGAGTGCGCTACCGGCGAAACGGAGGATCCCGCCGATGGAAAATCCAGTCCCATATCTTTATGCACATACATTAATTGTTGTATGTTTATCAAACATCTCAATTTGTCACCTGTAAATGGGTAAAATCTCTAAAAACAACCGTTTCAGTAATAGGAATTTAAAAATGAAAGTAACTTTTTTTACCCTTACTAATGGGCTATGGAAAGTCTTATGTTACTAAAACAAATCTTGTTTTAAATTCTGGACATTTCTTCTACAAAGCCACGGGTTACATTCAAAAATCCATCTTCAATTAATTCGATAGATTGTCAGCAGAAAGATGTTTAAGAAAAAGCACAGAACGATTTGGTGAACCTTGAATAGTCTACAAAATTATTTTAGAGACAGATGATCAATAAACTGACAACAGCTCTGTTCACTTTATCAGTACACGATTGACAAACTTGCAAGTAAAAGGATTCAACCTTTTCCAACAACATCACAGCAAATTATGTTAACTTTAAGAGTTCTAATCGAAGCAAGCGTTACTAATTTCAGACCAGATATATTACATGCATGGTACTCAGGCAGTTTTGATAGCTTGTCTTTTTTTTTTAAATAATTTTTTTTATTCTCCTCCTTTTTCACATTTTCTCCCACATTTACATCCATCAACAATAAACAATAATCAGCAAGATATGTCAGTCCCCATAATAACAACGATCCCATCTACCCACCAACCCCCAACCCGCATGTTTACATAAACAAATGACAAAAAGGAATCAGGGATTACCTGTAGTCACCCTTAATCTTACACAGCCCCCCCCCCCCCCCCCCCAACCCCAGGTCTCCAGCTCCTCCCGTCCACTGCCTCTTGTAAAACTCCTCCTCTCAACCTCAGTTCCTTCCCCCCAACTTTCCACCCTGGCTAGACCACTCGGACCCTGTTCTGCCAGGCTCCGATGGCCGCAGCCCCTCCCCCCCACCTCATTCCCGTTCACTGGCCGGCTTAAACCGGCCAGCGTGAAGGCCCCCGCCCGGGTCCCTTTCCCACTTGCCCGGTCCTAGGAAAGCCCAAAGATACAAAAAGCGCGCAGTGATACAAAAAAGAAGAAAATACAGTCATGAGGTTACATCGGCACATGACCATTCCTCAATTTGTCAGTTCTGCCACAGTCCTTCTGCTTTCGCAAACTCCTCCGCTACTTCCGCCGTTCCAAAATAAAAGTCCCTGAGCTTGTAAGTCACCCTCAGCTTCGCTGGATATACAATGCCGCACCGCACCTTGCTAATGTACAGTGCCCTCTTCACCCGGTTGAAGGCAGCCCGCCTCCTTGCCAGCTCCACCGTAAAGTCTTGGTATACACGTATACCAGCTCCAGCCCACTGCACCACCCGCTTCTGCTTGGCCCAGCTCAGGACCTTCTCCTTCACACTGTACCTACGGAAGCACAGAGTCACTACCCTTGGCGGCTCACTCGCCTTTGGTACAGGCCTCCACGACCGATGAGCCCGATCCAGTTCATATCGGGAGGGATCCTCCCCCTCCCCCAATAGTTTTGCCAGCAACGCGACAAAATACTCAGTCGGCTTCGGTCCTTCAACTCCTTCGGGCAGCCCCACAATCCTCAAATTCTGTCACCTGGATCTGTTTTCCAGGTCTTCCATTTTTCCTCGCAGATCCTTGTTCGTGCCCATCACCTTCCGCATCTTCCCCATCGAGGCAAGTTGATCACCGTGCTGCAATAACGTCTCCTCCACTTCCTTCAGCACCTCCCCTTGCTCTCGCACCTCCGCCACTGCACTCGCCACCTCCGTCCTCACAGGGGAAACCGCCTCCTCCACCAGCACACTCAAAACCTCCCTCATCTCCTTCCTCACCGTCTCCATGCATTTCGCAATCTGCGCCAACTGCTTTTCAAATTCCGCAGCCATCACCTTAGTTATTTCTTCAGCCGTAAGCAGTGCAGCCTTCCCTGGTGCTCCAGCCTCCATTTTCCTTGGTGACCCCGCGGTGACCTTTCCACTCCCCGACGGACCTTCAGCTGTTTTTTTTCCGGCCGTTTTCTTGCTCACCCTCGACATTTTTCTTTGTTTTTTTTTTCCTCCTGTGTCTTCACTGTGCCTCCTCCGTGCCTTCTCCCTGCTTCTGCCACCTCCGTGGACCCTGGGACTGGACTTAAAGCCCCGAAAATGCCGTTCCCGAACGGGAGCCCTCCATTGTGCGGTCGCCTCCCGCCCGCCGTCACCGGAAGTGATAGCTTATTGTCTTAAGGCTAAATTACATTTATAAATCAATTTCTGAAAAACGCTAAGATACATGTTTATTATTTATAAGATTTAATTAAAGTCACTGCTCTAAGTAGTTTGAAAGTGGAATTAAAGCATAAGCACTTCTCTGACAGGATGATGAAATTACAGTAGCTGATAGACAGAGTAGTTGGAATGAAAGGTCACTGACAAGCAAGAAGTTGAAGCAGCAATCAGAGAACTGAAGACTAATTCAATACTGATGTGAGACAATTGCAGGTCTAAGATCAGTTGTACTAATAGTAGAATAGAACACCAGAAAAACATGACGATAGTGCAAAGACAGCAACACATGACTCATTTGGAGCTGTAAATTGTGTATATGTAAAGACTATGTGAGCTTGTTGGGATTATGATTGGGATCCAGATATCTACATTTTGTAGATGATAAAGAATAATGGATGCGATCGAACGCCTGCGCCTGGGAGACCTCGCCATGGCGCCGTTTAGCACTGGTCCACACAAACGTGGGGCGCTCTCCCAGGTCATCAGAGGCCCCCGGGTGGTCAGGCCCTGGACAGGGTGGTACCCCAACCTGGACACTTTGGCACTGCCAGCATGGCACCTTGATACTGCCACCTGGGCACCACGCTGGCTGTGCTAAGGTGCCAGATTGCTTGTGCCTGAAATTCAGTCCAGGGTGCCTCGCCCTTAAGAGGTGGGGTTAGGGGGAGTCTCATGGACCCCCTAAAAGGTAAGTTGGGGCATTGGGGGAGTCCAGAGCCCACGGTGGGTAATCCGAGAGATCGGTACGGCATTTAAAAATGGCACCCTCATCACTTCCTGCACTGATGAGCTGAGCTTTCGCCAGTGCAGGAAGTGAGGTAAGTGCAGCCTCAACGGGATGTTCCCTTGCTGAGGCCAAAGCAGAGTCTGTTTGATAGCAGGGTTGTTCTCGGTGCTGCAGGCTCCGAGAAAGACCCTGCTATAGGCACCCAACAAGGCACTCTATTTAAAAGAAAAGATAAAGTCACTGCCCGATTTCATGCCCAAAAAATACAAACTATTCAATGCTTTGGCAAATACATCCAAATCCTCAAGGTGGGAGAAGTACAAACAAAAGAGAAATAATGATTAAACTGATCAAAAAGCTTAAGAAATTAGCAGATGAAGTGAACTGAATGGCCATGAAACAATAAAATCAATGATAGGCCAGAAAGACAACAGAATGGAACAACTAAGTAATTCCAGAAGTATGGGTGGAAAATAGCACCATTATAACAATGTGTGTGTTTAAATTATGAAGGAGAAACAATGTATTTCTGAGGTTGAATAGCTGAGTAACTGTTTCTCGTCCGGAGAATTGACAATAATGTGAGAAACACTTGAAAATTGTAAAATATTGGAAGAATTTCAAAACAGACATGAATGTTGATGTTAGTCAAAAGTGGAAGAAAATTGAGGGGCAAGGAAATGACAGAACACAGAGAATCACAGAACTAAAATTATTTTCTTTATTCTTGGCCAGTATCTGTTGCCCATCCCTGATTACCCTTAAGTGGGATCACAACAGGATCATTCATCTCAATAACTGAAAACTTTTGAAAAGTCTATAGGACTGTTAAAAACAGCGAGCTACATGTGTAAACTTAAATCAATTCATTCTCCGTAGGGCATCAAGTAAAATAAAATCACAATGTAGTGGGGTACAATGTAGTGATGTAGGGCGGCACAGTAGCACAGTGGATAGCACTGTTGCTTCACAGCACCAGGGTCCCAGGTTCAATTCCCGGTTTGGGTCACTGTGTGGAGTCTGCATGTTCTCCTTGTCTGCGTGGGTTTCCTCCGGGTGCTCCGGTTTCCTCCCACAAGTCCCGAAAGATGTGCTGTTAAGTAATTTAGACATTCTGAATTCTCCCTCTGTGTATCGAAACAGACTCGTGTATCGAAACAGACTCCTGAATGTGGCGACTAGGAGATTTTCACAGTAACTTCATTGCACTGTTAAGGTAAGCCTACTTGTCACAATAAAGATTATTATTAAAAACGCTGTGACAGAAATCTGTAATGTGAGAACATTATGCCAATGAGCTCCTAACCTAGATGCCTATTCACATGGCTATTTATTTAAAGAAGTGCAAATATCCATCAACTAAGTACAGTCAGACATTTTTATTTATTTATTTATTTCCCACCAATTAAGGAGCAATTTAGCGTGGCCAATCCACCTATCCTGCAGATCTTTGGGTTGTCGGGGTGAGACCCCCACAGACATGGGGTGAATGGGCAAGCTGACCCGAGGCCAGGATTGAACCCGGGTCTTGGCGCCGTGAGGTAGCAGTGCTAACCACTGCATCACCATGCCACCCCAGTCAGACATTTTTGATGAAACTGTTGACTGTATCTGAACCCAAACCAGGTAAAAGGTGATACTGGATCCACAACAAGAAAGGTAAGCAATTACCCAAGTAAAAGTATACTACTTTCTGGTGAAAAGTGTCTTGCTTTTTCCTCAACAGTTTGTCTCCTGTTTTTTTTCTATAGAATTCCCACTATGCAGAATTCTACTTAACTTTACTTAATATAGTTCAGAAAACAAAGCACAGTCGACATTTCTCCTGCAGTCACATAACTTGCATTTAGAATACATTTCTTGTATCAGAAAGGTGTCTCAGAGAACACTTCAGTGTCAAGAAGAAAAATGAGACGTGGTTTGAAATGACAACTTAGTTCAATAGATTTTTTGAGACGATGTTGAAGACACAGGGTGGAAATAAGACAGGTAGCTTTTAGTAGGAAGTTCCACGATGCAGGGGCATGGTGGCTGAAAGTGCAGCCACCAGAGGATGGGGTAACAGAAATTAGGCGAGTAGCTGGGGAGCAAATGCTGGGAGCTGGGAAGAAAGGTTGGAGAAGGTGGCTCAGCGTTGAGACTGTTGTTATGGGCATGCATGAGAGAAACCCCTGTTCCCTCTCTGTCCATATATAATTAGTCTTTTTTTTCAAAAGGAAGAGCTGTATGTTTCTTAACCTCCCAGTGTGTGGAAAATTTGAATAATTAGCAGCACGCTTTTTGTGGGGTTAGATAGGGAGGGCTATGTATTCACGCGTCGCTCCGGAAATCACAATTTCTCTCTCTCTCTCTCTCACACACACACACACACACACACACACACACACACACACACACGGACAGCATGACAGTTTTTGAATCCATAGGCAGTTAGGTGACCCTGCACGATCTGTCTTTTGCCGTCCATTACTGTCCATTTTAAAAGAAAGTCAGTTCCAGAAGATTCCACACCGAGCTCATTTTATGGTTTAAAAGTTATGAATATATCATGCCTTTACTGGGCATGACAATATGAAGACATTTTGAGGCAGGTAATGTTTCAAAGATAGAAGACAACAGTATTGGCAATATTATAAATGTGAAGGTCAGCCTGGATGTAATGTAATACCACCTCTCCCTGTGAGCCAGGAGATAACCCCGAGTGGAAACCTGCCTCTTGGCAAATATGATCCCAGTATTTATACAAGTGTAGCATTCACTATGGGATGGGCCATCTGAAATAAGAAACCAACTGAATGATTGTGGATCTTGCTGTTCATATAAAAGAGAGTGAAGGTGCATTCTTTAATAAGGCCATACAAAATGGTAAAAATATGATTGTCATGCTTCTTTCGTTATAAACATGTCAGTATTTCACATAAAAGAACGTTTGCTTCCAAACATTTTAAACTTTTTTATTTGTTCATGGGATGTGGCTGTCGCTGGCACGGCTAGCATTTATTGTCCATCCCCAATTTCCCTTGAGAATATTTCAGAGGTCAGTTAAGAGCCAGCCCATTGCCGTGGTTCTGGAGTTGTATATAGACCAGACCAGGTAAGGGCAGCAGATTACTTTCCCTAAAAAAACATTTATGTACCAGATGGGTATTTATGACAATCTTGTAGATTTACTTTTTTTATTTCAGATTCATTCAATTCATTGAATTTAAATTTCTCAGCTGCTGCAGTGGGATTTGAACTCATGTAGAACATAGAGTCATAGAACATAGAGTGTAGAAGGAGGCCATTCGGTCCATTGAGTCTGCACCGACCCACTTAACCCCTCACTTCCACCCTATCCCCGTAACCCAATAACCCCATCTAACCTTTTTGGACACTAAGGGCAATTTAGCATGGCCAATCCACCTAACCTGCATGTCTTTGGACAGTGGGACGAAGCCGGAGCACCCGGAGAAAACCCACACAGACACGGGGAGAATGTGCAGACTCCGCACAGACAGTGACCCAGCGGGGAATCAAACCTGGGACCCTGGTGCTGTGAAGCCACAGTGCTAGCCACTTGTGCTACCGTGCTGTCTCCTGATAATTAGTCCAGCCCTCTGTTTTACTAGTCCCATAAGATAATCACTACACCCTCATATGTTACATGAAGTATGCCAATTTTAAAGATTGTTCTGGTAAATACTGTTGAACCAGATACTAATAGATCTTAAACAATATACCAAGAGATTGATGCATTATCTAAACCAAATTGGCATTATCATCCTTTCTCTTTGATGGGATAACTTAGTATTTCTAGAGCACTGTTAAAATAGCAGCAAATTATCCAGCTCATGGACCATATAAATTATTGCACAGAAGAGGCCATATGAATTGTATTTATATCAGTTTCCAGTGGAGCTATCTACATTAATCCTTACCTTGCGGGAATCATAGTTCCAGAATTATTATCCCTAACTCTATAATATATACTTTGATTGTTAAATTTAAGCATTGCAATGTTTGCACTATAGAGTGATATTAAATTTTTTTTACTAGATTCAAACTCACTGAAATTGGGTTTAATTATGTCACGGCTGAACATTTACTTTCAGCAGTCATTATTACATTTTATTCAATCAGAGGGCGGAATCATATGAGCCCATTGTTTTTTTTGGGGGGGGGGGGGGGGGTGGGGAAAGAGGCAGGACCGTAAAATGTAGCGAGCCGTTCAAAAGACTTTGAAAAGACTGCAAAATCCAGCCTGCATAAAATTCCAGTACCAGCCTCCCCAAACAGGCGCCGGAATGTGGCGACTAGGGGCTTTTCACAGTAACTTCATTTGAAGCCTACTTGTGACAATAAGTGATTTTCATTTCATTTCATTTCAAATACTGCCCATAGAATCGCCCTGTGACATCTGTGTCACCTTTCAGCAAGAATGGCCGAGCTGGTACATTTTTTGTTTTAAATGTTGGAAACCTCCTCTATTATTTATTCTTGCTTTTTAAAAGTTTTGAACTTTATGCAAACTTATACTTGCGTTATCAGCTGGTGAATAAAACTAGATTCTACAGCTTCGAACACCATCAGACAATTCAGGAGTTAAGTAAATGTATTGCTTGATGAGATAAAATATTAACTAGCACTTGGGTTTGAACTACTGACCACTGTACTGTGAACCATTGTCATATCAATCAACTGCTTGTAACTGTGATACAAATGAGTCGAACCAAAACTCTGCTTGCAACATTTACTTGTTACACTTAGTTATGATCGTTGATTTTACATAACGCAGATAATGGGGGTAATTTTAATTTTTGCTGCTGGCATAAAACAGGTGATATTGGATTGTGAGTCTGGATGATTTTCCTTCATGTCATATTCTATGAAAAGGTGTTACGATCCCAGACCATGTTATTACTGGACAAGTCAGATTCCATAGAAAAAGGACACAAGTTAAAGAAAGAGCTGCGGGAACCATCATAAGGTCTTCCTTGCAATTCCATCTACCTTCGCTTTATCTGGTCATCAACCACCATCTGCACCACCATTCCATCACTAACAATATTTGCCACTCTCCTTCTCCTTTTCCTCCTTCAGAAGAGGCAATTCATCCATTAAGCCCCAGTTCAGTCTTCCATGGCCTGCTGTCTTTTCACCTTGCACCTTCCCATACAAATGCAGGGATCCAACAACTGTGCACATGCGCGCGAGTCATCCAAATGGGAACAAAGTCACATAGTGAACCCGTTTAGCCGCTTGTTTCCCAGCGCTCGCAGTGCCAAGAAACCCATGGCTATTGAAAATGACTCATGTTGTATAAGGGGCTTGAATGGGGAATGCATGGCAAAGGCTGTACATAACCCCGTTTTGTACAATGGGGAGCTCCACTCGCCGGAACTCCCTAGTGTAGCGACCGATCGGGTTGCAGTTTTTAAATGGGGTCTTAATCTCTGAGGTCCCCGAGGCGATCCTTGACCTCGCAACCCCCCCCCCAGCCCGAACGCACTATGGGAGGGTTCCCTGCGACCTCCCCCCCAAACACCCACGCAGGGCACCCCCAGCCCAATTGCATGCAATAAAAATGCCAGCTTGACACTTTGGCAGTGCCACGCTGGTACCCTGGCAGTGCCCATGTCTGCACTCAGTGCCACATTGGCCCAGGATGTACAGGCGTAGCTGGTCATTTGAACAGATGACATACAGCGCGTGCTGCAGGAGGTTCCTCCTCAACAAGGAGGAGGTGAGCACAGTAAGAAGTTTTACAACACCAGGTTAAAGTCCAACAGGTTTGTTTCGATGTCACTAGCTTTCGGAGCGCTGCTCCTTCCTCAGGTGAATGAGAAGGTGAGGCACTGGTGCCATGTCCTCACGGACTTGGCACCACATGGAGGGGGAGGCCACCCACTCCTGGTGGCCGTTAAGGTCATCACAGCCCTAAACCTTTATGCCTCACGATCATCCCAAGGCTCGAGCGGGGACCTGTGTGGTATCTCACAGGCCACAGGTGCATTCAACAGGCTATGGAAGCCCTGAACGCCCGGAGGAAAACAACATCATCTTTGACATGGACCAAGCCAATTAAGATGCCCGGGCTGCAGGTCCAGGGGTTCATAGATGCCAAGCATGCTGCCCTGTGCTCACCGGGCCATCTGGGGGTGCCCTATGTTAGCAAAAGGGATTCCACTCCTTGAACATACAGCTCGTGTGCGACCACCATATGAAGATAATGCATGTGTGTGCACGCTTCATCCTGCTACATCCTGGAGCAGTCGTCATCCCCGACCTCTTCGAGGAGCATCCCAGGATGGGCGGTTGGCTCTTGGGGGATAAGGGGTATCTGCTGAGGACCTGGCTAATGGCACCAGTAGGGAGGCCAATGACGAAGCGGAGACCAGGTACAACAAGGCCCATGTAGCCACCCGGGCTGTGATCGAGCGGTGCATCGGACTCCACAAGATGCAGTTCTGATGCCTTGACTGTTCCGGTGGTGCCATGCATTACACCGCCCGGAGTGTCACCCGCTTTGTGGTTGTCTACCATGACCTCCACAACCTCAGACAGACAGCGGGGGTGATGAGGAACATGTGGCCACCTCCGAGGAGGAGAACGTTGAGCATCTAGAACGGTAAGGAATGAAGTTAAATCGATAGCAAGTAGCGATATCGGATCAGGAGGCATAGAAGGTAGAGTTGAGGAATTGCAAAGGTAAAAAGACCCTGATGGGAGTTATGTACAGGCCCCCTAGCAGTAGTCAGGATGTGGGGCAGAAAATAAATCAGGAGACAGAGAAAGCATGTAAAAAAGACAATATCACAATAATCATGGGGGACTTCAATATGCAGGTGGACTGGGAAAATCAGGTTGGTAGTGGATCCGAAGGAAAGGAATTTTTGGAATGTTTAAGAATTTTTTTTTTTTTGAGCAGCTTGTGGTAGAGACCAACAGGGAACAGGCAATTCTGGATTTGGTGATGTGTCATGAGGCAAACTTGATTAGGGATCTTAAGGTGAAGGAACCCTTAGGGAACAGTGACCACAATATGATAGAATTTACCCTGCAGTTTGAGAGTGAGAAACCGGTATTACAATTAAATAAGGGTAACTACAAAGACATGAGGGAGGAGCTGGCCAGAATTGATTGGAAAAGGAGCCTAGCAGGGAAGACAGTGGAACAGCAATGGCAGGAGTTTTTGTGGGTTATTTGGGAGGCACAGCAGAAATTCATCCCAAGGAGGAAACATGCTAAGGGGAGGACAAGACATCCTTGGTTGATGAGGGAAGTCAAGGACAGCATAAAAGCAAAAGAAAAAGCATACAAAATGGCGAGGATTAGTGAGTAGCCAGAGGATTGGGAAGCCTTTAAAAGCGAGCAGGTCATTATTTGCAATAAGGGGAGAGAAGATGAAATATGAGTGCAAGCTAGCTAGTAATATAAAAGAAGATAGGAAGAGTTTTTTTCAATATATAAAGGGTAAGAGAGAGGCAAAAATAGGCATTGGACCACTGGAAAACGTGGCTGGAGAAGTAATAATAGGAAACAAAGAAATGACAGATGTACTGAATAGTTACTTTGCATCAGTCTTCATGGTGGAAGACATCAGTGGAAGCCAGAGCTCCAGGAGAATCAGGGGGCAGAGGTGAGTGCAATGGCCATCACTAAGGAGAAGGTTCTAAGGAAACTGAAAGGTCTGAAGGTGGATAATTCACCTGGACCGGATGGACTACACCCCAGGGTTCTAAAAGGAGACTGTGGAGGAGATAGCTGAGGAGATTATGGAGGCATTGGTGGTGATCTTTCAGGAATCACTGGAGGCAGGAAGGGTCCCAGAGGACTGGAAAGTGGCTAATGTAACACCACTGTTGAAGAAGGGAGGGAGGCAGAAGACGGGAAATTATAGGCCGGTTAGCCTGACTTTGATCATTGGTAAGATTTTAGAGTACATTATTAAAGATGAGAATGCGGAGTACTTGGAAGTGCATGATATAATAGGACTGAGTCAGCACGGCTTTGTCAAAGGGAGGTCGTGACTGACAAATCTATTAGAGTTCTTTGAGGAGGTAACAAGGAAGTTGGACCAGTAGACATGATTTATTTAGATTTCCAGGAGGCCTTTGACAAAGGTGCCGCATAGGAGATTGTTAAATAAGTTAAGAGCCCATGGTGCTAAGAGTAAGATCCTGGCATGGATAGAGGATTGGGTGACTAACAGAAGGCAAAGAGTGGGGATAAAGGGGTCTTTTTCAGGATGGCAGCCGGTGACTAGTGTTGTGCCTCAGGAGTTGGTACTGGGACCACAACTTTTCACAATATACATTAATGATCTGGAAGAAGGAACTGAAGGCACTGTTGCTATGTTTGCATGTGATATAAATATATGTAGAGGGACAGGTAGGAAACAAGGGGGCTGCAGAAGGATTTGGACAGGCTAGGAGAGTGGGCAATGAAGTGGCACATGAAATACAATGTGGAAAAATATGAGGTTATGCACTTTGGAAGGAGGAATTTAGGTATAGACTATTTTCTAAATGGGGAAATGCTTAGGAAATCAGAAGCACAAAGGGACTTGGGATTCCTTGTTCACGATTCTCTTCAGGTTAACGTGCAGGTTCAGTCAGCAGTTAGAAAGGCAAATGCAATGTTAGCATGCATGTCAAGAGGGCTAGGATATAAGACCAGGGATGTACTTCTGAGGCTGTATAAGGCTCTGGTCAGACTCCATTTGGAGTATTGTAAGCAGTTTTGGGGCCCATATCTAAGGAAAGATGTGCTGGCCTTGGACAGGGTCCAGAGGAGGTTCACAAGAATGATCCCTGGAATGAACAGCTTGTCGTTTGAGGAACGGTTGAGGACTCAGGCTCTGTACTCGTTGGAATTTAGAAGGATGAGGGGGGATCTTATTGAAACTTACAGGATACTGCGAGGCCTGGATAGAGTGGACGTGGAGAGGATGTTTCCACTTGTAGGAAAAACTAGAACCAGAGGACACAATCTCAGACTAAAGGGACGATCCTTTAAAACAGAGATGAGGAGGAATTTCTTCAGCCAGAGGTTGATGAATCTGTGGAACTCTTTGCCGCAGAAGGCTGTGGAGGCCAAATCACGTAGCATCTTTAAGACAGAGAGAGATAGGTTCTTGATTAATAAGAGGATATGGGGTTATGGGGCGTAAGGCAGGAGAATGGGGATGAGAAAAATATCAGCCATGATTGAATGGTGGATCAGACTCGATGGGCCGAGTGGCCTAATTCTGCTTCTATATCTTATGGTTGAGGCAGTATAAATGCATTTAAAGGGAAGCTGGATAACTACAGAAGGAAGAAATAAATAGGAGGGCATATTAATAAAGTGAGGTGATGTAAGGTGAGAAAAAACTTGTTCAGAGCATATTTACAGGCTTGGATCTATTGGGCCAAATGACCTGTTTATGTGCTGTAAAATTCTACTTTAAAAAGGAGGAAGAAAAGCTGAAAGAGAGAATGGGCTGCCTTTGGGATTTCATTGATTGTTTATCTTTAATCTTCCAAGTGCAAAAGGCAAAGAAACAGACAATCAAAGCCATTTTATGCTACAGCGGTTGTTATTTTTAACGCCCGTTGATTGTAATTATTGTATCCTTTCCCTAAACTGTTGAGAACTGCACTTAGCAACCATAATTGTAGTGTTCAATCAAAAACACTGCAATAAAATAAAAAACTTCATAAAGGACAATTGTAACCTTTTTCATATTCATGCCGAATGTTGAGCTGTTGTTAGTGTGGCACACTATACCACATGTTTCTTAATTCTAGAAATTGTATTAGCCATTTGTACCAGAGCTGGTCTAATCCTCAGTAAATGTTGCATTCTCATCACTAGAGATGTTTAAAGTAAGGGAAACTGTTTCTCACTTCATTTTATAATTTTAGGGTGCTTACATTACCAGTTTGGCTTCTAAAATGAAAGTCACTTTAATGCTTTGAGCGCTTGGAACAACTTTTCCGTTTTCAAAATTGTGCATTTTTATGTAATCAGCTGCAAATGTAATTAGGGAATTTTTTCATTGTTACTTTCTTCAGACGTTAGCACTATAGATGGAAAATTTAAGTTTTTGGCTACAACAAGTGATTGCTGAACACCAAATGGAGCAGGCTCTCGACAGAATCTTAAGACAAAGCTTTTCAGTTCTGCCACATCTAATTGAGAATGGCAGCAGACACTTGGGGCAAGAACCCAACGCAAAGCAACTAATTCACCTTGTCCTCTTCAAGTTATCTATTGTAGACACATCTGTGCACATAGGCCTTAGTATACCATCTAAGCCTCCATCTGTATGCTTGGCTGAGAATGCAAGCAACCATTACTCTTGTTGAAACAGCAACACCTGAGAGAAAACATTGCTTGAATGATAGCTCAGGCTTCCATATCTCTGCAATTAATTTCACAATGTTCATTTACACAAGGTTAAGTGATTACAAGGCCTGTGATTTGTGATTTTGACATTTCAAACTGTCTAGATGATTGACATTTTATTGCTTTGTGATTAAATGACTTTTTTAACATTGTGGAAAGTTAAGAATGAATTACTTTAAAGCTTTTGGGGATGTGAGGGGCCATGGAGCTTATAACTTGGGGATTTAACTTGACATTTGGGGCATGAGCATCTTAAATCCCGCGAGATTCAACGGTCTTGTCCCGACACTGCTAAATCACGCCCAAGTGTGCCTGGGAATCCATTTGAGTATGCTCAGAAAATTGAGTGAAGTGGTTCTGGTTTAAAAGGGCACTGAATAATTCACATTAATGGGGCATGGAAGAAGAGATCTTGTAAAAGCCAGGAGGACCTTGGTAGTAAGCTCCGATGGCACCTCTGTAATAAAAACTAGAAAGCAGGTCTCCACTTCTTTGGCGCCAAGTTTATTGTGTTCAGCAATCACTTCTTCAACAACATCACAATGCTAGCTGTATTCGCTTTATATTTGGTGCAGTCTATTAAACAATTAAAACCCCAATTCCAACTTAAGTACTAGGAAACATTAACACTTTCCTAACACTTGGGACTTTATAAACACAACTATACTTCTGCTAAGAGTGCAGTGGAATGTATATAAATATGGTGTAACATTTTCAGTTATGTGAAGAAGTTAATGGAGAATCTCATTCTTATAATTTAGTGGAATTGTTGTCTACTAAGTAATGTTTTGTCAATGTTGATTTTAGTTTTTGTTACAGTAAGATTTAAAATATTAAATTTTGCCATGCAATCATTTGCTTTGGTCACTGGGAAATGCATATCTCTTCAAAATTATCAGTCTCTACAGGATCGTCACACAACACTGTATCATTGCGTTAGAAGTAAATACTATAAGCACTTTAGAATGGGACACCAACCTAGGGAAGCTACAGCACAGGGCTGCTTGAAATGAAATGAAAATCGCTTATTGTCACAAGTAGTCTTCAAATGAAGTTACTGTGAAAAGCCCCTAGTCGCTACATTCCGGCGCCTGTTCGGGAGGCTGGTACGGGCATACTCAATGTCAAAAGCAATGTATGCAGAAGTATAGACAATGTTGCAAATAATGACACATTCAAAGCTCCACATCCATGCTGCATCATGTCATGATTAGCAATGGAAAATCAGGCAACTCACAGAAGGAAGAGGCTTCATATTAAGAAGTGGTTGAATGCACCTAACATAGCAATAGTTACCTGTTCTGTGCAGCAAATCCGGTGTTCAAGGATTATATTAAATCAATGCAAATTCAACTTGATGCATATCTGGAAGTGAAACAACTTCAGAGAGAAACAAAGGGCCCTATTTTAATGAAAGGCACAGTGCTGCAGCGCATAGGGAGAGATGGCTGCTGTGGTGGGAATACCATGAGAATAGCAATCAAAGCCTTGACAGCTCTAAAATTGCTGATAGGATCAAAAGCAGCAGCCTGGTTTCTGGCATTCGGTCTGGTGAACAGTCTGAGGCAAAAGTGAGGTCACCGACCTAACATCGAGGTACGAGCCTGTGAAGCCTTCAGCGAGGCGAGGAGGCAGTACTGGCTGACGGCTGCTAAGGGGAGCAGTGGACTCTTGACCTCAAAGCCAGGACTGAGGAGAACAGGCAACCAACCAAATAGAACAGGGGCCACCAGGCTAGATGGCCAGAAGCAGCAGCACACTAGGTCGTTGAGGTTTGAGGCCCAGCCAACTGAGCATGAGGTGAGCAAAGCTGCAGTTGGGAGGTGTAAAGAAGGCCAGGCTAGCACTGGCATCATGTCTTTCATAATAGGGAAGCAGCAGCCAGAGGGGGCAACTTAACCACAGCCAGAGGTCAGCCAGGCAGGGCTGAAAGTGAGGGCTGGACTGGGCAGCAACCGGACCACGCAACAAGGGTGTCGTGTTGGGTGTTCCGATGCACAAATGATCCAACACGGCTGTAGATGGTGCAATTTTGTTTCATTGTCTTAAACAATAACAACTACTAACTGCTGGCTGAGGTTCGTGCTTCACCAGCTAATCTGTGGACCCAGCCCTATCACTATCTTGGTGAGGCACTCAGCACATGGTCTATGTCTGAGTGGCACGCTGTGAGCTCTGTGCTCTGAGCTATCTCCTGGTAGAATGAGCGGGAACTGTGGTGTTCCCTGTTTTATAGTGCGTGTGCTCTCACTGGTGATTGGCTGCGATGTGTGTGTGTTGGTTGGTCCAACTACCTGTCCATCAGTGTGTGTGTGATTGCACCATGATCACATGGATATCATGACAAAGGGCAAGAGAGAACACTGGCCAGGCCAGATAGCCAGCAGCAGCAGTCAGGCAGCCAACCAGGGTTGTCGAGGGTAGAGGCCTGGTCACCTGAGCGAGAGCGGAGAGGTGAGCTGAGTAGAGCTGGGAGTTTCAAAAAATGCCAGGCAAGCGCCGGGGCTATGTCTCAGGGAATTGGGAGTCAGCGGCCAGTGGGAGCAGGGAAACTGGACCAGAGCCAGAGGCCAGCCAGGCAGGACTGAGAATGAGGGGGCTGGCCAGCATCCAACCTCTTTCTTCTTCTTGTTGTTGCATGTTGAATTTACTGCCTTTTTTGGTGTCAGTCATTTCTTTCTCTGATCGATTGCGGTGTCTTTTATGATGCCCAGCTTGCCTTGACCATCCATTGGCATCGCAGCTTCTCCAAAAGGTATTGTCAGCAGTCATGTGGGCGGGACGCAACATCATTGGGGGTGGGGCTTGACATCATTGGGGTGGGCAGCCACGTAACTGGGGGAGGGGTGTGAAGCAGGGCTCTCGCAAAGAGGGAGAGCGTGGAGTCCCAAAAGTGTATGTCCGCCTCTGGAAGGGACACCTGAGAATGTTCTGCTCAAACCTTGCAGAGCATGGCTCAGCTGAGTGCTGATCTTGAGGGTAGGGTCTAATAGAGACAATGAATGAGCTTGGCTCCTTTACTAATGGCACATTAGTGCAGGCAAAAATCTATTACGTTTGGGTGCTACAGTGCATATGGTCTTAATTGGCATCTAATCCATATAGTGGCATGTCAGAATGGATGCATGCTCCAACAATCAATGGCAACATTTGCTGCGCAGAGGCATCTTGCATAAGAAAACTATGTTGCAGATTGGCATGAAAGGCTGTTATGTTTTTTTAAAAATATATCTTTATTAGAGATTTTTCATTTTTAACAATATAACCCTGAAAACAGGGATGTTACAATTTACACTGTAAAAGAAACATAACAAACAGTGTAGATCACATCCAAAAATCCACTCTCCCAACACAAACTAAATCCCCCCTAACAACTGACGGTAACTAACTCTTAAAAAAAGGAAATGAATGGCTGCCATCTCAGGTAGAACCCCTCAACTGACCCCCTGACAGTGCATTTGATGTTCTCCAAATGCAAAAATTCTATGCGGTCACCCAACCAGACCGAGGCACAGGGCGGAGAAGGAGACCTCCACCCAAGCAGAACTCGCCTCCAGGCTATTAATGAGGAAAAGGTGAGAATTTCCACCATCACTCCCGTCTGCAGCACCAGCGAGTCCGATACCCTGAAAATGGCTACCAAAGGACAAACCTCCAGCTCGACTTAAGAATTACTGACATGGTGTTAAAGGGAGACCCAAAAGCTTAGCAACTTGGGGCACGACCAGAACATGAGTGTGGTTAGCCGTCGCCCGAAAAACATCTTACACTTGTCATCCACTCTGGAAAAGAAACCGCTCATCTTAGCCTTGGTCAGCCCTGTTGGCTTGTTTTGTTTTGTGATTGTGTTTGCACCAACTTAAACTGAATCAAGTGGAGTCGCGCACAGGAGGAAATGAAGTTTACTCCACGCAGGGCCTCACTCCACACCTACTCATCCAAAATAGGTCCCAGTTCCCCCTTCCACTTTGCCTTCACCTCATCCACCGGGGTCGACTCCACTGACACTAGATACCCGACATGCTCCCCCCATCAAACCCGGCTAAAGAATCCTCCTCAAAAGGGAGGACGGTGGTGACAAGGGAAAAGAGGGAAACGTCTTCCACAAAAGTTATGAATTTGAAGAATCGGAACAAGTTTGCTCCAAAGAGTTGAAACTTTACTGATAGCTCCTCAAACAGCCCCTCCACAAATATGTCCCAAAACCTCTCAAGACCCTTCCCCTCCCATGACCTAAATGTCAAATCTAAACTTGACGGCACAAAACGTTGGTTACCACAAGTAGGGGCCAACAACGACATGGAGCTAAGCTTAAAATGTTGTCTAAATTGCTTTATACCCTCAGGATGGACACCACCACTGGGTTCGAAACAAACCTTGCAGGGGAGAATGAAAGCGAAGCAGTTACCATGGCACCCAAACTAAAGCCCCTACATGAACTCGCCTCCATCTATCCCCCCTATACAACTCAGATCGCTAACCCACCTCAACACCTTCTCAATGTTAACTGCTCAATAATAAAATAGCAAATTGGATAATGCTAAACTCCCCCAACTGTCTATCCCTCTGGAGAAACATCTTATAGATCCTTGGGATCTTGCCCACCCACATAAAGGAGGACACCAACTTGTTAACCCTAACACGAAAGGACTTAGGGAGAAGAGTGGCGGGACATTGAAAAAGAAATAAAAACCTCGGGACGACATTCATTTTAATTGTCTGGACCCTGTCCGCCAAGGACGGAGGTGGGGGGGGGGGGGTTATCCCACTTTTGTAAGTCCAATTTAACCCCATTCATCAGACTAGTGTAGTTCAATTTATGAAGCGAGGCCCAAACTCGGCACTTGGATATCCAGATAACGAAAGCTCGATCTGGTAACACAAAAAGGTAACACCCCCAGATTGGCTCCCCTCCCTGGGGGCATATTCGCTCTTATCCAGATTCAACATATACCCCGAAAAGGGGCCAAAACTCCTAAGTAGCTTCATTATCTCATTTAGAGTGGAGACTGGATCCGTAATATAAGGTAGCAGGTCGTCTGCATACAAAGACACCCTTGGCCGAATTCTCCGTTCCTTTTTTTTTAGAAAATATTTTATTGAAGCATTTGTAATTTTCACAGTTTAACACATTAACATTTCGTAACCAACCGCGTGGGCCGACACACGCAAAAAACCTAAAGAACAATGTCCCTATTACCCCCGCCCTATTCCCTAATTACCCGTATACTGAGTTCCCTGTCCTTATCTAACACTGCAATGCCTCCTGTTTTCTCCCCCCCCCCCTTTCTGCTGACGTTCAATTTTCACTTTCCAGCCTACCCCCCACTTCGCTCCCGTGAACCAGCTTTACCAGCTAGCCTAGCAGGTCGCACCCCGGGCGCCTAGGAATCTACCACCTGCTGGATCTTTACCCCCCAATTCGAACAAGTTTTCAAACACCAAACACAGAAAGCAAACAAACCATCCACTTAAGGTCTAGGCTCAACGGCCCACCCCTCCCCTTGCCATGATATGCAGATAATGATATACAGACAGGCACAGACAGGCAGCTAATGGGCACAGAGAACAGGACATGATCAACGAGCAGGCAGGACACTCAGGGGTGGTATCTCACTATAAAAGGCACGAGGCACTCACACTCCACCTCTTTCCACTGATGAACATCTACAGAGTGAGTCAGGGTGTATGTACAGTATCACAACACCAGCACGTGGCTAAGAGCTAGTCTGGTTCAGTCAGACAGAGTAACCACACTTAGGTTAGCAGAGATGGATGTAGCTGTTACAAGAGGGCATAACTATAAGGTTCGGGGTGGGAGATATAGGAGGGATGTCCGAGCTAGGTTCTTTACTCAGAGAGAGGTTAGGGTGTGGAATGGACTGCCTGCTGTGATAGTGGAGTCGGACACTTTCGGAACTTTCAAGCGATTATTGGATAGGCACATGGAGCACACCAGAATGACAGGGAGTGGGATAGCTTGATCTTGGTTTCGGACAAAGCTCGGCAAAACACCAAGGGCTGAAGGGCCTGTTCTGTGCTGTACTGTTCTATGTTCCATGAGAGTCGAACTCATAGAGAACTGTGCTAACTGTGCTACTGGTTCAATAAATCAGATTGAACTAACTTCAAGGTCTGGAGTATCTTTTGGTTAAAGCTGCATACAGTTGCAGCCTGTGTTATCCCAGAGTACATAACACAACACCCCTTTACAACATCTTATCAATCCCATCACCTTCAAACAGAGCCCCAAACAGTCGAAGTGTAAACAAGCAGGCTAAATTGAAAGACAGAAAAAATTATGCATGCAAAAACTCAGACAGATGTCTTTCCTTCCTAGAACATCTCAATGTGAGAACTGTTCTTCACCCCCCTCCATTTTTTTCTTTTTTCTTTTTTACCTTGGTACATACACTAAAAGGTCAAAGTTAGATAACTCCGAGAAATCCTTCTCTTCCCGGTCATCGCAACTCAAGTTACAGTGCACCACAGAACCTTTTGATTCAAATCACTACCGACCAGTTTTAAAAAAAGTCCTTATGGGTCCCCCAGGTTGTTGTCTTTCATAAAGACCGCCACTTATTCTGGCGAGACAAAATATAGTTCCCGGTCCTCATAGGTTACCCAAAGACGGGCCGGGAAGAGCAGTCCAAATTTTATTCCCTTCGCATACAGGGCTGCTTTAACTTTATTAAAACCCGCCCTCCTCTTAGCAAGTTCTGCTCCCAAGTCTTGGTAAACCCGGATCTCGGCTTCTTCCCATACGAACCGTTTCGTCTCCCTAGCCCATCTCATGATGTGTTCTTTGTCCAGGAATCGATGCAGCCTCACCACCATCGCCCTCGGGGGCTCACGCCCCTGTGGCTTGCGCATAAGTGCCCTGTGAGCCCGGTCCACCTCCAACGGCCTGTCGAATGCCTCTGCCCCCATCATTTTCTCTAGCATCTTCACAACATACTCACCGGCATCGGATCCCTCCTTTCCCTCTGGCAGACCAACGATCCGAATGTTCTGCCTGCAGGAACGATTCTCCAGGTCTTCCACCTTTTCCAGCAGCTGCTTTTGCCGATCCTGTAAAATGCCAATTTGCAGTGCCATCCCAGTGGACTGTTCCTCTTGTTCTGTCGCCTGCTCCTGTAGCTTTTGGATCGACTGTCCCTGGGCCGTCACCTCCATCCAGTCGACAGCCTCCTTAATCGAGGCTACCACCTTGGTCAGGTCCTCCACACACTCCTTACTGTGCAGGACGAACTTCTCATCCAGGTATGTAACCAACCGATCCATCAGCCATTGAGCTGGCGGGGCCGGATCTTGCTTCTCTGCCATTGCAGCCACCAAGCTGAGATCCTCACTTCCAACCAGCTTTTGATTCCTTCTTTTGCGATTACGTTTTGAGCGTAGTTCCATAGGATAGGGTTTGCCTTCTCCTTCTCTCACTTTTATCCACTTATGTTAGACAAAATTTTCTGCGAAAATCCAGCTTAAAAGCAGTTAAAAAAACACCAAGAGCGGGAGCTGCTAAATGTGTGACCGTTCACAGCATGGTCGCCACCGAAAGTCCGGATTCTCCTGAGATTAAGTGTTGACCCTGGGGCAGGATTAGTGGAGGTCTGTGACAGCAAAACTGGCACCGCACTTGGACCAATTCACGTTGATGGGCTAGCATCAGCTCCACATGGAACATGATCGATTCCAATGGAAAACAGTGTTGGATTCGCTGGGGTCAGGATTGGCATTCGAGAGGCTGACAAACTGCAGCCACATATGAGCACTCCACTCCCCACACACACTCATCCCAGCCAAAAAGATGGCACTGGTGGGTGCCCATCCCGTTGATGGGTCGGCTGAGGCCAGAGGGTACCTAGGAGGGGTGGCACCCATACGACTCGTGGCACTAAATTCGTAGTGGGCAGTCAACGGCGTGTGCAGCCACATGGTTACCTGGCAGGCTGTGGTAATGGTGTTCCATGTCTGTCCATCCCGACCCCACAGCCCATCGCCTGGTCAACCCCGCTACTCCTCCCGGCCCTGGCAGAAGCCCCCCGGCCAGCGGCACAACTGTCAGCACACTGAGGCGATGTTGGACACTTTCCGTACCCCCTCTCTTCCCCCTTAGCAGCCATGGTGCCCGTTTCCCGATTTTTGAAAGCACAAGTAAACCTCACTGTCGGGATTTCCCCCCCGGTGGAGGCGGAGGATCGCAGATGCCCCAGAGAATACTGGAGTCAGGCCCGCTAATGAAATGTCAACAGCGTTCATTGTTAGTGTGGACTGGATCGCATTGACGCCGTTGTTGATGCACCGGAGAATTGCGATTTGGCGTGAACCTGGTGCCCGCCATGATTTCTGCTTCAAAACTGATTCTCCACCCAATCACCTTTCTCAATTCCGGCGTCGGCCAATGGAGAATCCTGCCCCCATGTTCCCTCCCTCCACTCCTTAACCCCATCCACTTTTTGTAAGAACTCAACGCTATGGCCAATGGTTTAATCGCTAAGCCAAACAAAAATGGAGATAGTGGACATCTCTGTCTTGTACCCCTGTTCAACAAAAAATACACCTTGCTCACGGCATTAGTGTGGGTCACTAGCTGTGGGGGCTTTATACAATACTCAAACCCATGAAATGAACTTTTGCCTCAAACCGAACCTCCCAAGGACCTAGCAAATATATCCCCACTCCACCCGATCAAATGTTTTCTCGGCGCCCATGGGTACAATCACCTCTGGCTCGGGCTCAGGAGAGGGGAAAGAACAATATTCAACAACTGTCGTATATTGGCTAACAATTGATAAAGCCTGTCTAGTCAACCATAATCATTTCTGGAAGAAATGACAGATCGCCAACACCTTGGCTAGCAGTTCGGCATCTGGATTCAAAAGCGATACGAGTCGATATCATGGAATCCCTACAGTGCAGGAGGCCATTCGACCCACTGAGTCTGCACCAATTCTCCGAAACAGCACCTCACCCTATCCCTGTAATCCCATAACCTAACATGCACATCCCTGGACACTAAGATGCATTTTAGTTTGGCCAATCCACCTAACCCGCACATCATTGGATTGTGGGAGGAAACCGGAGCACCTGGAGGAAACCCACGCAGACACAAGGAGAAGATGCAAACTCCACACACACAGTCACCCAAGGCCAGAATTGAACACAGGTCCCTGGCGCTGTGAGGCAGCAGTGCTAACCACTATGCCAACATGGCACCCTTACATCCTGCATTCAATTGGGTTCTGATCCTCTTTCAGGATAAGAGGAATAGAAGCCTGTGCAAAATCGGGCAATGAACCCTGGGACAAAGAGTCATTGAACATGTCCATTATTAATGGTGTCAACTGACACATAAACTTCATACAGAGCTCGGTGGGGAACTCATCAGAGCTAGGGGCTTTACCCGTTTGCATTGATCCAATACCTTTCAATATCTCATCAGGACTTAACGAGACCTTCCAACACCTCCCTCCTCTTTCTCTCCACCAATGTGAAGGACAACCTGGCCATGTACAAACTCCTCCAGGGGCGCTGATCTATAAATATTCTTGTAGAATGTCTCTCGGGCCATGTTGACTTTGCCCGGGTAGAAGCCAAACTGCCACTCTATTCCCTAATTCGTATGATCTCCCGGGAAATTGCCTACTGCCTTAGCTCATGATCTAAAAGACGACGCGTGTTCTCCCCATAGTCACAGAATACCCACTTCGAGCACCGTAGCTGGCTTACCGCCTTACCTGTTGACAGCAGTTCTAACTGCGCCTTCAGCGTCTTCCTGCTTGCCAGAAACTCCGGGCTAGGGTAAAGCGATTACTGATGGTCCACCACAAGGCTAGAATCCACCAGTCTCTGCCACTCTAGCCCCGCAGTCTTTACCTTATGCGCCTTATAGGAGGTTATCTAATAACCACCTTAAGGGCTTCCCATAATGTGGAATGCGAGACAGACCCCTTTTTATTAAACCTGACATATTCCTCAATGCATAAGATGTACTTCCGCATAACCCTTTATCTCCTAATAGCGCTGCATACAACCTCTACAGTGGGCACTACAGAGGGGCCCTACTCCAGAAGCAAGTCTGAAAAATGTGTCGCAAGGTCTGAGATTTCAATAGTCGAGTGCTCCGCTTTCCTCACCCAGGGGAGAAGGGACCTACCTACTAGAAAAAAGTCAATCCTCGAGTAAACTTGATGGACCTGGTGAAGAAAAAGAAAATTCCTCAACTCTTGGATGTAAAAAATGCCACACATCACCCCTCCTTCCCCCGCCATCTCCCCCATAAAGGACAACAATGCCGCTACCTCTGATGGAGCCAACGACTTGGACCACGATCGATCCACCGTCAGATCGAGAACACAGTTTAAATCCCCTCCAAAGATTAGTTGATGCATATCCAAGTCAGGAATGGAGGCCAGCAATCTCCTAACAAACACTGCAACATCCCAATTTGGCACATAAATATTGACCAAAAATACGAATGTACCTGCCAAACACCTGCTGACCATCACATTTCTGTCATTGGTGCCTGCCACGGTCTTGGTAGCTGAGAAAAGAACATGTTTATTGATCAAAATCGCTGCCCACCCCAGGCCCTACTGTCGAAGGCCGAACCACCCCTTCCGTAATCTGTTCTGGTCCCTCACCCGCAAATGAGTCTCCTGCACAACACCACGTAAGCACTCAAACTTTTCAAGTGAGCAAATACCCTTGACCTTTACACTGGGCCACCAAAACCCCTTACATTCCAGGTGACCAACCGAAGTAGGGGCCTCCCACCCCCCTCTTATCACGGAATCAGCTATTTGCACTAATAGGAATTGTCAAGCAACTACTCAGAGAGTACAGGCACAAGGCCCACCCAAGATACCAGCAAGACAAAACAAACTGAGCGTAAATAAAACAAACACAAATCTGCGGTAATGTTTGTCATGATATTCAAACATACATCATAACACATACATAATGATAGACAGACCAACGGCCCAATTAGCACACATAACACGACAGGCAATCACAGACAAGAGCAGACACAGTATAAGACAAGAAACACTGCATCTCCTGGGCAGTCCATCTGGAGTCAGCACAGGGCCAGGACCTCATAGCAAGACACTCACACCGTCACAACGTGCTGAGCACCAAGTCTGATGTATAAATAGTTAAATGGAATAAAACTGCGTTGTACCAATCGCAACCGTGTTGGTTCGTCTGTACCTCAGAGCCCCCAACACTTCATGATACCAGGAGTGAATCGATATCTACCGGCAAATCTGCCATCCTGAGCCATGGACACCCGCAACAAACCGCAGCCGTTGCAAGTCGCTGGGAACCTGGGCACAAATTGGAAGCTCTTCAAGCAGCGCTTCGAACTCTTCATGCAAGCCAATGAAAAACAGGGCACCTCGGACGAAACAAAGATTGCCATGCTCCTCACTACCACAGGTCAGCACGCCATTGATGTATACAACTCCTTGGTGTTCGCGGAAGGCGAGAACAAAGCTAAGTATGACACGGTCCTCCTCAAGCTCGACCAGCACTTCAACGTTGAGGTCAACGAAAGCTTTGAGAGGTATGTCTTTCAGCAGCGTCTGCAAGGTAAGGATGAGCTCTTTCAATCCTTCCTGACGCACCTCCGCATACTCGCGCAGTCCTGCGGTTACGACACCACCTCAGAGTCCATGATCCGGGACCAGATCGTTTTTGGCGTTGCCTCCAGTGGCCTACGCCAGCAGCTTCTAAAAATTAAAGGCCTGACCTTAGCATCTGCAGTTGAAGCCTGTGTCCTGCATGAGAATGCGACCAGCCGCAATGCCCAATTTCAGGCGACCGAATCGGCACGGAGGGGGTCCCACGCGATCGAATCGGCAAGCCAGGCCGCCCACGAGGCCGAACGCGTCCAGGCAATTGAGTTTCTCCCGGCCCGCAGCCCGGACGAGGGCGGCCGTTTTGCGCGCTTTTTAAGGCCTCCCGCGTTCGTGCGCGCCAAAACCTACGGCAACACTGAGGGACGTGCTGCGCAGATGCCCCCGACGCAAGACCGAACTGCGCATGCGCAGTGGCGTAACGAACGTCATGACGTGCGGCAACTGTGGAGCTGCACTTTTAAAAGGGCAATGTCCTGCAAAAACCCGACAATGCCTACGCTGTGGCAAGATGGGCCACTACGCTGCCAACTGTCGAGTGGCTCAACCTGTTGATCTTCCACATCTCCGACAACCTCGCAGGAACGTGCGGACCATTCAGCCTCCACATCACGACATCCAAACCGACGACACAGATGACCAAGACGCCTTCCGGGTTGCGGTCATTGATGCGAACCGGGTCAACACTATCAATCCGGGCGATGAATGGAGTGCCACCCTAACGGGCAACCCAAATTCGTCGCCCACCTACTAAACTGGACTTATGAGACTGTTCACACGTCAAACTTTTGCAACCACTGTTTTATAACATGTCACTGTTTTATCGTTACAGGCCTCGTTTGATTGTTCCAAATTTCAACATTGTTCTTCTTTTGTTATGGTACAACCTCGTTAGCATGTCACACCTGACATCGCCCCTTGTATATAGTTAAGCCCCATGTACATGATGTAAATATTACGCACACACACACACCTTTAGCTGCACTCAGGACACATTTATATTTATAACCACGTAGGCACATAATCTTGTAATAAAAGGGGGGATGTCATGATATTCAAACATACATCCTAACACATACATAATGATAGACAGACCAACAGACCAATTAGCACACATAACACGACAGCCAAACGCAGACACAGTATAAGACAAGAAACACAACACTTCCTGGGCAGTCCATCTGGAGACAGCACAGGGCCAGGACCTCATAGCAAGACACTCACACCGTCACAACGTGCTGAGCACGAAGTCTGATGTATAAATAGTTAAATGGAATAAAACTGCGTTGTACCAATCGCAACCGTGTTGGTTGGTCTGTACCTCAGAGCACCCAACACTTCAATGTTCAGCAAACTAACCCTACCCCCCACCCAAACAATACTCCTTCCAAATTTCCATACCAGTAACATGAAAACGAACAGTACCTCCCCCAACAAAAAGCTCATTATCCCAAACTGAGCCGGTATAATCAGTTCCAGCTACTACCCCCAACTCACTCCCATCAACTAGCTGACGTTACTGCTAGCAGGACAGCCCCGCCCAGGGGAAAAACAAAAGAAAAAACTACTGCCCAACCCGAGGATGCAGAATAAAATAAAATCCCTTGAAAAATCATATTCCCACCAAGAGCTATATATATTTTGTTATGGGAGAGGTGTTTTCAGAACCCCAAAATGTATCATGGAGTTCAAACAAACCCCCCCCTTTTTATGGATTGTTGCTTTTGAAGCACACGTCTTGTTCCCCAGGTGTAGTATTACAATTATGGACACGTGGTTTTTAAAACAAAACGTTTACTCCATGAACTCAAATTAACCTTTTAAATAAACATTGGATCTCTTAACACCCCTTACTTCAAAGATAACCCCAAAAATAATACAACACCACCCAATCCTGAAAACTGTTCCTTTACACATCCAAAAGACTTCAAACCTTCAAAACAGACATGAGGTTACACTCAGTATATTTACAGTCTTTGGATTTGCAGACATCAACAGACCAGCTATGTGTTTTCTTCCTGCAGCTCTCAGCAAAACACACAGGCACTCCCAGCTTTCTCGTCAAACTGAAACCAAAACCAGAAGTGAGCTCAGCTGAGCTCCCCCACCCTCTGACATCACTTCAGTAATATGATCAGCTCCATTTCTTAAAGGTACATTGCTTAAACATCCATTTCTTAAAGGTACTCTCACATGACAATTTATGTATATATGTATATGTCATTAGCCCTCATAACATTAAATCCCCCACCAAATTCCAGCATGTAAAATGATCATCTCACCCAAGAACAAACAGATACCAACACATATAAGGCACCCCAATATCCTGTTCCATCCCTAACAATCAAAAACTTCACAAGAACATACAATGAACTCAAACCGAGCCCATGTTTTTTAACAAAGGGCATCCATTTTCTCGAGTGCATCAAAATAAGACACATAAGTTACTTGAAGCCTTGCTGGGGATACCACCCCAAACCAAACTCCACTCTTTATTGGGCAACTTTACCTTGTTGAAAGCCGCCTGTTTCTTTGCCAGTTTAGCTCCAACATCCTGATAGATCCTGATGATGTGACCTTCCCATTTGCAGTCCCGATGCTCCTTGGCCCATTTCAGGGCTCGTTCCTTCTCTTGAAAACTGTGAAACCATAGATTGACTGCCTTTGGTGGTTCTTTCGGCCGGGTTTTTTGACGGAGTGTCCGATGGACCCTGCCTGGAGGTGGGGTGAATATACCCTCTCCTATCATCTTCCCAAACATCTGTGAAAATATACAGTGGGAGTCCGGCCTTCCACACCCTCCGGCAACCCCACGATTCTGAGGTTCTGCCTACTCGAGTAGTTTTTGAGATCGCCAACATTATCCCTGAGCATCTTATTCTCGCCAGCGACCAGAGCGAACTCAGCCTTCAGCAAGGCAAACTCTAATACTGGTTGCAACAAATTCTCGTAACATCCAGTGACAGCATCAGGATAATAACTAACCTTGATGACCAAGTAATGTCTACCTGAGATGCAAAGGTAATAATTGTATTGTCAAAATTTTCACTTCAGAAGTGACTTTGTTTGTGTCGCACAAGTGAAATTAATGTATGAAATTGGGTGAGACTTTATGGAACTGATGGACCAGGTGGGAGATAATTGGTGAGGTGGTTCATTTGATACCCTTGAATGAACACAGGACCTTACATCACATTGATTAGCCATTCAATACCTGAGACTTGGAGAAGGATAAATGTGAAATATATTTACGATGGTCTAGAGTATTTACAAGGAATGAATACCCCTGCCAACATTGTGCATTCAAACCTTCTTAATTAATCCCACCACTACGTCTAGGTATAGCTCCGACGTTCACAGCAGAGGTGGAAGCATCCTGCTGACTGCTACACCCTGTTGTCTGAGGTGCATTTGGCAGGTGTCCATTGGCAGCCTGAAGCCTGACAGGCCTGGTCTGCTAAAGGTCTTCTGCTCTTTGACAGGTGCACCCTCCTTGACTGACCTGCTGGAGTTGATGGGATGACAGGCAGTGGGTATTGGAGTTGATGTCCTAAGTGAATGCGTCCGGGGTGTCTGGCTGATGCTCCTCCTTCCCTTGGATGCCTGACAGTCCCTCCCCGAGTCCTTGAGCAGAAGCGGTACCTGGAGGGAGGTCGAAGTGCCCTGTCCCCTCTTGCCTAGCCACTGCTGAAACACATCCATAGCTAGAGTGATTGTGTGCTGGTCTGAGCGTAAATCCAGCAGAAACTTCAGGATCTGTCGGTAGATGCTGATCTTCCCATGGAGAATTTGATGTGCTTGCTTAACAGAGCCGCAACATGAGACAACACATTAACCGATTCCTCCATCTTTCATTACAGTTTGGTGACGGCCTCCGACAACTCCGCCTGATGTTCCCCTGCCTGTTTTTGCATCTTCAACATTTCTCCCAGGGCCGATTGCAGAGGCTCATCATCAGGCTGGGACTCTGCAGGGGCTTGGAGTTCTCAGAGTGTCGGAGATCTCAACTGTCACTGCCTCTGCCTGCTGCGGACACGTATCAAAGAAGTGATCACCAGATTGTGACCCCGAACCTACTATTGAACTCGGGCCCACCAAGATGGGTGTATCCGCACCGGTGGAGGGTGCAGGGGAACACAGTGATGAGTCTGCATCAGATGCTTCCTTTGTCTCCTCATCTGAGGTGCTCTGGGTACTAAAGCTGAGGTGTTTGCTGGTGTTCTTCCTCCACCTTTTCTTGCTGGTAGATGGAATAGACAGAAGAGATAATTAGTGATTTATTAGGCGGATTCCAACATTATAGGTTACCCACATGTTGTTGAGGTACACTGGATGGATGCTCACTGGCTTGTTGCGGGAGACGGATCTCACTTTCCACACAGGAATAATCTCTGCCTTTGTCAGCGAGCTCTACTGCTTGCTTCTTGTGGAAGGAGAGTGTCCTCAGCTCAACGGTACCCCCTTTGGTCAGCTCTCTCCTGTAGGTTGTGAGAAATCTTGTCATGCATAAAGACTGTGAACATAATGGACGAGTCTTCCCCAGCAAGGGATTAAGATGCCACTTGTGCAGGATCTTACATGAAAGATGCGGTGCATCATGGCCGATAGAAGCCGGGAGATCCCACTCCCGGGATTTACCCAGCTCGCAACTCCTCGCGAGATCGCTTTTTATGGGCGGGATCACTTTTTGGCAAATCTGCATATTAGAACAAGACACCTGGTCTCACCGTAATATGCAGTTTCCCACGGCACTCGAGGCATTGGGCTCTATCCGAACAGGCGCCGGAATGTGGCGACTAGGGGATTTTCACAGTAACTTAATTGCTGTATTAATGTAAGCCTACTTGTGACACTAATAAACATTATTATTATTGATATAAATCGTAAATAGTTAAAGCCCCAGCACTGATCCTTGCAGCACTTAATTCGTCATAGTATGGCAACTTGAAAATTGCCCATTTACCCTGACATTTATCTCTGTTTCCTGTTAGTTAGTCAATCTTCTATCCACGCTTAAAATATCACCCACAACACCAAGAGCTCTTATATTGTGTAGCAACCTGTTATGTGGCGCTTTATTGAATGCCTTTTGGAAATCGAAATACACTACATCTACCGGTTTTCCTTTATCCACCCTGCTCATTGCATCCTTAAAGAACTCTAATAAAATTGTCAAACACAATTTCTCTTTTACAAAATCATTTGATTCTTCCTGATTGTATTATGATTTTCGAAGTGTTCTGTTACTATCTCTTAAATAATGGATTCTAATATTTTCCCAATGATGGGTGTTAGTCTAACTAGCCTATATTTCCTGCTATCTCCTTCCTTACTTGAATTGTGATTATCTCTAGGGTTGCATAGTCTATTATTGCACTCTATTTAGAATAATGAAATATAGGATGGCAATATACAATGTAAATTACTCTAACAGAATGATCTGCTAACAACTAAATTAATATATCACAAGATCCATCATGAATTGAACAAAATGGAGAATAAAGATACTATTTGCTTTTAAATTGAGGAAGATCCTCATATTTAGAAACACTATACTTTACACAAAATTTGTTGTAGAACTTCATGACTGTCAAAAAAATAACCTCCTGTCAAAATCAAAGTATTATTACTGTGCTACTATTTAAATACACTTATTCATTTTGCAGAGGTGAGATGCATATATTTTCAAAACAAATTCAACATTGTAGAATATTGTGCCTTTGAGGTCTTGTATGCAAGAAGCAAAAACAAGATATCCGCAGGCTGGATGGCTGCAAAAATATATTCACCAAAATAGCCAGTTCTGTAGAAGGTGGATACATGTTTTCAATATAGTTAAAACAGGCTAAATAAAAGTACAGTGTGAAAACTGGAGAGATTTTATTTTGGGTTACTTAAATAGAGTTATTTGACAGAAACTACGCATTTGTAATGTCGGTATGAGAAACCTTTAGCAATTGTCCTATCTACCGTGCTTTGTCAAGAAACATTCAAAACTCCAGGGGCAGGATTCTCTGGTCTCCCAGCCACGTGTTTCTCAGTAGCGGGAGGTGGCGCCCCATTCACTTGTGGTGGGAATCTCTGCTCCTGCTGTCAATGGGATTTCCCACTGAAGTCAGTCCATGCCATCAGGAAACCTGCGGGCGAAGGTGCGCTGCTGGCAGGACCAGAAAAACCCAGTGCCAGTGAACGGCCGGAGAAATCCGGCCCAGATGTTTTAGCTAATCAATTCATCAAATTAACCCCATAAACTGTTTCTAATTTACTGAATTTGTGTGCCTACTATAAAGTTCACATTTCATAAACCATGTTGCTAAGTTAATCTCGTTTCCAAAAACTGAATGTTAAACCAGAAATTGTTGTAGATATTCCTCCTCAGGTGAATGTGTATGCTTATAATAGGGTGTCTGTGTTCTAGTGACGAGTGGCTTAATGACCATTTCTTATGTTCTTATATACAGTGGGCGGAATTGTCCCCCCCCCCCCCAACGCCCCGGCACCCGCACGCGATTCTCCCACCTCCCCCCAACCGGCGCGGCGGGAATCACGGCTGGCTGCTGGGAGAATCGCCATTCGCCGTTTGCAACAGCGATTCTCCGGCCTGGATGGGCCGAGCGGCCTGCCCAACACAACAGGTTCCCGCCGGCACCGTCTACACCTGGTCGCTGCCGGCGGGAACAGCGCAGGAACGCTGGGGGGGGCGGCCGGTGATGGGGGGGCTCAAAAGGGGTCTGGCCCGCGATCGGTGCCCACTGATCGGCAGGCCGGCCTCTCTGAAAGAGGACCTCCTTTCCTCCACCGCCGCGCAAGGTCCATCCAACATCTTCTTGTGGGGCGGCCTCGGGGAGGACGGCAACCGCGCATGCGCGGGTGACGTCATTTACGCGGCGCTGCTTTTATGCGACGCTAAGGCCCAGCGCGCGTAAATGACGCAATGCCGCTCCTAGCCGCCGGGGGGCAGGAGAAAGGGGGCTGGGAGCGGGCTCCGATGTCGGAGTGAAACACTCCGGTTTTCACTCCGGCGTCGGGACTTAGTCTCCCAATGGGAGAATTGCGCCCCATGCCTTTGGGCAGCACGGTAGCACAAGTGGATAGCACTGTGGCTTCACAGCTCCAGGGTCCCAGGTTCGATTCCCCGCTGGGTCACTGTCTGTGCGGAGTCTGCACGTTCTCCCCATGTCTGCTCCGGTTTCCTCCCACAGTTCAAAGACGTGCAGGTTAGGTGGATTGGCCGTGATAAATTGCCCTTAGTGTCCAAAAAAGGTTAGATGGGGTTATTGGATTACGGGAATTGGGTGGAAGTGAGGGCTTAAGTGGGTCGGTGCAGACTCGATGGGCTGAATGCCCTTCTTCTGCACTGTATGTTCTATGTTCTATATTTTTCATCTACAAAGAAGTCAATGGCTATTGGGAATAGGAAGGAAAGTGGAGTTGAGGGCACAGCCTGATCAACCACGGTCATACTGAATGGCAGAGCAGGCTTGAGGGGCAAAATGGCCTACTCCTGCTCTGATTCTTATGTCAGTTATTTATATATCTATTGCGGAAACTCAGAACTTCTACTGTACATCTTGTATGGTTGAAAGTGGCTTCCTGTGCTGATGATTTTCTGTTTTGTGGTTAAGAGGTCAGCTCCTGTTGTCAATGTATCATGCAGCAGTAGATCTTTTTCTAGAAACAAAAAGCTGTTCCTTTTGGGAGGTAAATAAAGGATGCACATCAGGGACTCTTTGGGTACAGCCCACATCCAAACAGCAGGTCAATCAAATAATTATACTGGTCTATTCTCTTGAATAAATATCATAGGCAATGAGTGCTCAAGAAGGTTTCTCTTGATGCATTGGTTAAAAACTAAAATAAATAAAACAATAAATAAATCATAAAGGAGAACCAAAAAGAGATGGCTGCGCTATGGATTTAGGTGAAGTGGCACATACTGACGTTGAGAATGCCATCTTATTAGAGTAATAAAAACAGATCATCGTTTCTGTCATTGTTGCCATGGATGTAACTGCAGAGACCATTTTAATTGATTACTTTGGGTTGCCTGCTCTTTGGTAGCAGAGGTTGCCAAGGGAACGTTTGTTTTGGTGCAGCGTGCAGATAAAAAGGAGACAACGGCTGGAGTTCAAACATTTGGTGTGTTCTGTTATGTACAAATTAGGATCAGAAATAATTTGAAAAAAATGTTGCCGATGTTGCAGTTTCAAATGCCAAGCATCAGTAAAGACATGCTAATACACGAGTTTAAAAAATGAATGTGAATGACAGCATAGCTTAAAACAAAGCCTTTCTTCTAAAACTGCTTCAGATTTTCTGATAGTGGAACAAAAAAACAAATTAAAGCTTGTGACAAGCACTGTTCTTCTCGTGACACAACAGTTTAATTTCACGGTGAGAACCTACCTTAGAATTATCAGTTTATACATGTTAAGCATGTTTAATATAATAAATGTTACTCGGGAAATTAAGAGCAATCTATTCTAAGATCACACAAAAAATATTCTGATTTACATCTTCATTTGGTATACACAAACCTCAGATAGTATAAAAATACCTTTCCCTACAAATATTTATTTTTCTTGAAGATTATTCATCTTCAGTTAAGTTTTGTTTGTGATAAATCTAGATGCTGATCAGTTTGGATTTTATTTTTAAAATGTTTTGCACGAAGTACATTTATATATACAGTTTAGATTACATGTTTTTCAACTAAAACAGGACAAAAGATGCAAGTGGTGTGTGGTATAGGTAACACTGACATCCCTTTCCTAATACTAATTATTTTGTGAATGTTTTCATGAAATCAAAACAAATTACACCAGAGGAAATGTAGAAATAAAATGGTATAAACTCTCCAGTAAAATCAAATAAAATGGCTATATGAAAAGGTGTATTACCTTGAGAATAAAACAAGAAAATTACTTAAAGTTACAGTACCTAGCTTCTGTCCATTGTTTCCAGATTGCAGCTTGTCTCCTTCAATTTTAAATCAGAAATACAAAGTTAACATAGAAATAGTCTCCAAGGTTCAGAAAAAGACAAGCTCAGTTTCTACACTGCTGCAGCTGATAGCACTGGGCTGGAGTAGAGCAAATAATATGCAGCAAGCAGTGAAGGTCACCTATGTCCCAGTCTTAGCTGTTCTCATTAACTATTATTTAGCAGCAAGATGCACTCTCCAGCTATCAAATCTAAAAAAGCAACGGAATTTAACTGAGCAAAGAAATGCAGATTTACTTACCATCATCTTTACATTCTTCTGGAAGCTTTGCCTTTCTTCCTAAACGTGGATCAAGCCAGGATGTTGTTTTGGTGTTATGACTAAGAATAAAATAAAATGTTCCAGCCTTTTTTTAATTAAAGAATTGCTTGTTCAAGTCAAATTGCAATCAATACATTTAATTTGCTTACACAATCTATTTAACTATGCAAGAGATGCAACAGAAATTGTTCAAGGCAGCTGTAGTTTTGCCAAGTTCAGCTCTTTTTATTCATTACGGGGACGATTCTCTGGGTGCGTTGTGCCTGGCGTACATCCCACTATGTCAGAAGAACAGCGGGAGAGCCCCTAAACAAGGGCTGAATAGCATGCGACGCTGCCAGCCTGCCGCACCAGACGTGATCTCTCCCGGCTCCAGGGATCCCCCCCCCACCATCAGTGCAGCTGAGACTGGGGGGGGATCACTGTTTGTCTCCACCACCAGAGACCATGCCTGGGGGCCAGAGGGTAATGGAGCTCCCGGGCGATCGAGGACATGGGCAGTACAGTGCACTGGCACTACCCCCTGGCACCTCACCAGTGCCATCGCATTGCCAAGAGGTGGGACCTGAAAGGAGGCATGCTCATGAAGGGGGCATGGCCTTGAAGGGGGGATTCAGGGGGGCCGTGAAGGATGGTGATTGGGTGGCAGGAAGGATAGGGTTTGAGGGGTGGGGCCATGAAGGGGGTAGATGAAAGGGTGCATGTGGGGGGGGGGCATTTGGCGATACCATAATGGGTGTCGCTCATCTGGGGGAGGCGTCTTTGGTATCGACAATTGAAGGGAGGGGGTTGCTGATGCCAGCTAGAAGGAGGCGAGGGCTGAAAGGAGACCCTTTGAGAGGGCCCCGATGGCAGCAATCCTTGGGATGTCGGGGCGGGGCGGGGTGGAGGCGTTGATGCTGGCGAGGATGGTGGTGGGGGTGTGGGTCCCTGCACTCTCACTTTGAGGTTGGGACACCCTTTAAAAACAGCACCCCGATCTCCATGAGGCTGGGTTTGCTGGCGTCTTCGAGTTCCACACATCACTTTTTTGGTGGGTTTCACTGCGGCTCCAAAAAGATGACTCAGTATGGGAGAATTGCAATTGGGGCGGCACGGTGGCACAGTGGTTGGCACTGCTGCCTCTCAGCTCCAGGGACCCACAATCAATTCCAGCCTCGGGTGACTGATTGTGTGGTTTGTACTTTCTCCCAGTGTCTGCGTGGGTTTACACCAGGTGCTCCGGTTTCCTCCCACAGTTCAAAGATGTGCAGATTAGGTGGATTGGCCATGCTAAATTGCCCCTTAGTGTCCAACGATTAGGTAGGTTTACTGGGATAGGCTGTAGGCGCGGACTTGGGTGGGGTGCTGTTTCTAAGGCCGGTGCAGACTCGATTGGCTGAATGGCCTCCTTCTGCACTGTAAATTCTATGAGTCTATGAATACCGCCGGAACAGTCGGTGCTATTTGCATCAGTTTTCCCATCCAAAATGACACTTCATTTTATGGGAGAATTCCGCCCGAGATAATTTTAAGTCAAACTGGGACATTTCCAGATCAAGTAAACTAAAAATTTTATCTCAAAGTTTTATAAGAAGTTTCTTAAAATGCCTTACTCGATAAAGTAGACTTCGCCTTTTTCTGTGTATGCCATCTCCCAGTTCTCAGGCAATGGACCCAAACCATCAGCATCCTCGAATTTGGTCTGTTTTTCTGAAACTGAATCTTCTCTTGTTCCCTTTGTAAGGCCATAGACCGGTGCAGCACACGTATGTGAACAAATCTCATCTGAGGCATCAATACTTTTGTCTTCATGTTCACCAGATTCTGTTGGAGGATACAGGTAGTCAGCCCAAGCAGACATAGGACATACCCACAAAGTAATCATCAAAGTATTTACCCAGCTTTGTTGGATATTCCTTCTGCACTGTAAATTCTATGATAATCTATGATAATCATTCGTTAGAGAGAACCACACATTTGGCACTCAAAAGTATTACTTTATCTCAACATCAAAGTGAATATTAGACATTCTTCATACAGCAAAGCAACTTAAAACATGAACATGTCTAAAATAGAGGTCAATAGTAACAAAAAAGAATGATGTGGAGATGCCGGCGTTGGACTGGGGTGAGCACAGTACGAAGTCTTACAACACCAGGTTAAAGTCCAACAGGTTTGTTTCGATGTCACTAGCTTTCAGAGCGCTGCTCCTTCCTCAGGTGAATGAAGAGGTATGTTCCAGAAACACATATATAGACAAATTCAAAGATGCCAAACAATGCTAGGAATGCGACCATTAGCAGGTGATTAAATCTTTACAGATCTAGAGATGGGGTAACCCCAGGTTAAAGAGGTGTGAATTGCATCAAGCCAGGACAGTTGGTAGGATTTTGCAGGCCAGATGGTGGGGGATGAATGTAATGCGACATGAATCCCAGGTCCCGGTTGAGGCCGCACTCATGTGTGCGGAACTTGGCTATAAGTTTCTGCTCGGCGATTCTGCGTTGTCGCGCGTCCTGAAGGCCGCCTTGGAGAACGCTTACCCGGAGATCAGAGGCTGAATGCCCTTGACTGCTGAAGTGTTCCCCGACTGGAAGGGAACATTCCTGCCTGGTGATTGTTGCGCGATGTCCGTTCATTCGTTGTCGCAGCATCTGCATGGTCTCGCCAATGTACCACGCTTCGGGACATCCTTTCCTGCAGCGTATGAGGTAGACAACGTTGGCTGAGTCGCACGAGTATGTACCGCGTACCTGGTGGGTGGTGTTCTCACGTGTAATAGTGGTATCCATGTCGATGATCTGGCACGTCTTGCAGAGATTGCCATGGCAGGGTTGTGTGGTGTCGTGGTCACTGTTCTGAAGACTGGGTAGTTTGCTGCAAACAATGGTTTGTTTGAGGTTGCGCGGTTGTTTGAAGGCAAGTAGTGGGGGTGTGGGGATGACCTTGGCAAGATGTTCATCGTCATCAATGACGTGTTGAAGGCTGTGAAGAAGATGACGTAGTTTCTCCGCTCCGGGGAAGTACTGGACGACGAAGGGTAGTCTGTCGGTTGTGTCCCATGTTTGTCTTCTGAGGAGGTCGGTGCGGTTTTTCGCTGTGGCGCGTTGGAACTGTCCCTCGATGAGTCGAGTGCCATATCCCGTTCGTACGAGGGCATCTTTCAACGTCTGTAGATGTCTGTTGCGCTCCTCCTCGTCTGAGCAGATCCTGTGTATACAAGCGCTACCACTATTACACGTGAGAACACCACCCACCAGGTACGCGGTACATACTCGTGCGACTCAGCCAACGTTGTCTACCTCATACGCTGCAGGAAAGGATGTCCCGAAACGTGGTACATTGGCGAGACCATGCAGACGCTGCGACAACGAATGAACGGACATCGCGCAACAATCACGAGGCAGGAATGTTCCCTTCCAGTCGGGGAACACTTCAGCAGTCAAGGGCATTCAGCCTCTGATCTCCGGGTAAGCGTTCTCCAAGGCGGCCTTCAGGACGCGCGACAACGCAGAATCGCCGAGCAGAAACTTATAGCCAAGTTCCGCACACATGAGTGCGGCCTCAACCGGGACCTGGGATTCATGTCGCATTACATTCATCCCCCACCATCTGGCCTGCAAAATCCTACCAACTGTCCTGGCTTGATGCAATTCACACCTCTTTAACCTGGGGTTACCCATCTCTGGATCTGTAAAGATTTAATCACCTGCTAATGGTCGCATTCCTAGCATTGTTTGGCATCTTTGAATTTGTCTATATATGTGTTTCTGGAACATACCTCTTCATTCACCTGAGGAAGGAGCAGCGCTCTGAAAGCTAGTGACATCGAAACAAACCTATTGGACTTTAACCTGGTGTTGTAAGACTTCGTACAAAAAAGAATAGCAGACTTTCAAAACTGAATAAATTCAATTAAAAGAAATATTTAACCAGAAGATGTAAATGCCACTGTACTTAATGTTTACTGTCAAATTTATGCTGGAAAAGCACCTTGTAGGTTTGACATTGGACAGTAAGAAAACAATAACTTTGAAATAATCAAATTAATAAGATTTTACTGCTGTAAATCTACTACATGTTGCCCTAATCTACTCAGGGTGCGATCTACTGGAAAGGTTTCTAAGGGTCACTTGTGGCGGGTTTTGCTGGGAGTTTTCCGCTGGCTCTGCAGGCAAATTCCCAACCGCTATCTAATGACACTCAGTGACTTTTATGGGCCCTGACGAGTTTCTCACTCGTTTAGCCCACACATCAGGAGCGATCCAATGGCCACACTGTGCAGGAGAAGCAGCTGGCCGCGGCCCAGCGTGGCAGATAAAAGCTGGGGGTCCTGCTCTCTGGATCTACACGGCTCGCAACGCCTTGCCACATCCAACACGATCTCGCAAGACGCTGTGGGATCACTCTTTTGACAAATCTGCATATTAGAGCGAGGCAGCTAGTCTGACTCGAATGTGCAGATTCCCGAGGTACCTGAGGATTTGGAATTCATTGATGTGGGGAGGGGGAGATGTGGGGAGGGGGAGATGTGGGGAGGGGGAGATGTGGGGGGGGGGGGGGGAGATGTGGGGGGGGAGATGTGGGGGGGGAGATGTGGGTAGGGAGAGATGTGGGGAGTGGGAGATGTGGGGAGGGGGGAGATATGGGGAGAGGCAGATGTGAGATGTGGGGGGGGGAGATGTGGGGGGGGAGATGTGGGGGGGGGGAGATGTGGGGGGGGAGATGTGGGGGGGGAGGAGATGTGGGGGGGAGGAGATGTGGGGGGGGAGATGTGGGGGGGGAGATGTGGGGGGGGAGATGTGGGGGGGAGATGTGCGGGGGGGGAGATGTGCGGGGGGGGAGATGTGGGGGGGGAGATGTGGGGGGGGAGATGTGGGGAGGGGGAGATGTGGGGAGGGGGTGATGTGGGGAGGTGGAGATGTGGGGAGGGGGAGTTTTGGGGAGGGGAGTTTTGGGGAGGGGGAGTTTTGGGGAGGGGGAGATGTGGGGAGGGGGAGATGTGGGGAGGGAGAGATGTGGGGAGGGAGAGATGTGGGGAGGGAGAGATGTGGGGAGTGGGAGATGTGGCGAGGGGAAGGGGGAGATGTGGGGAGGGGGAGATGTGGGGAGGGGGGAGATATGGGGAGAGGCAGATGTGAGGAGGGGAGATGTGGGGAGGGGAGATGTGGGGAGGGGGAGATGAGGGGAGGGGAGGATGTGGGGAAGTGGGAGGGGGAGATGAGGTGAGGGGGGGGATGTTGGGAAGGGGGGAGATGTGGGAGGGGGAGATGTGGGGAGGGGAGATGTGGGGAGGGGGAGATGAGGGGAGGGGAGGATGTGGGGAAGTGGGAGGGGGAGATGAGGGGAGGGGGGGATGTTGGGAAGGGGGAGATGTGGGAGGGGGAGATGTGGGAGGGGGAGATGTGGGGGGGGGTGGGCTGGGGGATGTGGGGCAGATGGTGTGGGGAGGGGGGCAGATGGGCGGAGGGATGTGGAGAGGGCCAGGGACCCTCCATATTGTGTTTGGCTGGGGTAAGTGGGGAGTCTGGGATCGCTACTGGGGAGTCGGAGATTGGCGTGACATTATTAAATCGCACCACAGAGGAGTTCTTAGAGCGGGATAGGCAGAGAGGGGTGGTGGAGGAGAGGCCGTGTGGGGGCGGATGGAGGAGGCCTCATATAGGTGGACCAGCTTGAAGGCCTTATTGCTGGTGCCTCTTCTATTCTTGCCAGCCAGGTACTCCACGAGCCTTGTGGTGATGTCAGTACTGAGGGTGTGGAATCAATGTCGGCAGCACATCAAAATAGAAGGCCTGTCCCTGTGGGTGCCAATTTGCAGCAACCACAAGTTTGTCCCAAACGAAAGAGAAAATGCTCCAAAATCTCAGCAGGTCTGGCAGCATCTGTAGGGAGAGAAAAGAGCTAACGTTTCGAGTCCGATGACTCCTTGTCAAAGCTTTGTCCCAGCTGGGTATGATTCTACGTTCAGGGAGTGGGGGTGGATGGGGATAGAATATTTCAAGGACCTGTTTATTGTGGAAAGTTTTGTGGAGCTAGAGAAATTGGAGGCAATGTATTAGCTGCCAAAGGGGAAATGGGTTCCGGACGTTAGGCACTTTATGAGGAAAGAACTAGCCTATTTCCCGAAACTGCTACCCCCAGCTATGCAGCATAAGATTCCATCCAAGGACGAGATGGGGCGGGGAGTAGGTTGTCAGACATATATGAGGAGCTGATGGAGAGAGAGCTTTGGTGGAGGAAGTCAAACGGAGGTGGGAGAAGGAGCTGGATGGGCTTTTGAAGCTGGGGTACGGAGTGAGGCGTCGAGAAGGGTGAATTCATCCTTGTTGTGAGTGAGATTGAGTCTCATAACATAAGAACAGAAGAACTAGGAGCAGGAGTAGGCCAGCTGGCCGTTCGAGTCTGCTGCGCCATTCAATGAGATCATGGTTGATCTTTTGTGGACTCAGCTCCACTTTCCCGCCCGAACACCGTAACCCTTTATTCTTCAAAAACTATCTTTATCTTGAAAACATTTAATGAAGGAGCCTCAACTGCTTCGCTGGGCAGGGATTTTCATAGATTCACAACCCTTTGGGTGAAGAAGTTCCTCCTAAACTCAGTCCTCAATCTACTTCCCCTTAATTTGAGACTATGCCCCCAGTTCTGCTTTCACCGGCCAGTGGAAACAACCTTCCTGCATCTATACTATCTATTCCCTTCATAATTTTACATGTTTCTATAAGATCCTCCCCTGCATCCTTCTAAATTCCAACAAGTACAGTCCCAATCTACTCAACCTCTTCTCGTAATCCAACCCCCTCAACTCTGGGATTAACCTTGTGAATCTCCTCTGCACACCATCCATCGCCAGTACGTTCTTTCTCAGGTAAGGAGACCAAAACTGAACACAATACTCCAGGTGTGGCCTCACTAACACCTTATACAGCTGCAGCATAATCTCCTTAGTCTTAAACTCCATCCCTCTAGCAATGAAGGACAAAACTCCATTCACCTTCTTAATCACCTGTTGCACCTGTAAACCAACGTTTTGCGACTCATGCACTAGGACACCCAGGTCTCTCTACACAGCAGCATGTTTAAATATTTTATCATTTAAATAATAATTCCTTTTGCTGTTATTCCTAGAAAAATAGATAACCTCACATTTGTCAACATTGTATTCCATCTGCCAGACCCTAGCTCATTCACTTAAACTATCCAAATCCCTCTGCAGACTTCCAGTATCCTCTGCACTTTTTGCTTTACCACTCATCTTACTGTTGTCTACAAACTTGGATACATTGCACTTCGTCCCCAACTCCAAATCAAGTATGTAAATTATGAACAATTGTGGAGACTTCCGGTGACGGCGGGTGGGAGGCGGCCGCACAATGGAGAGCTCCCGTTCGGCAACGGCATTTTCGGGGCTTTAAGCCCGGTCCCAGGGTCCACGGAGGCGGCAGAAGCAGGGAGAAGGCACGGAGGAGGCACAGTGAAGGCACAGGAGGAAAAAAAGAACAAAGAAAAATGTCGAGGGTGAGCAAGAAAACGGCCGAAAAAAAACCAGCTGAAGGTCCGTCGGGGAGTGGAAAGGTAACCGCGGGGTCACCAAGGAAAATGGAGGCTGGAGCACCAGGGAAGGCCGCACTGCTTACGGCTGAAGAAATAACTAAGGTGATGGCTGCGGAATTTGAAAAGCAGTTGGCGCAGATTGCGAAATGCATGGAGACGGTGAGGAAGGCGATGAGGGAGGTTTTGAGTGTGCTGGTGGAGGAGGCGGTTTCCCCAGTGAGGACGGAGGTGGCGAGCGCAGTGGCGGAGGTGCGAGAGCAAGGGGAGGCGCTGAAGGAAGTGGAGGAGACGTTATTGCAGCACGGTGATCAACTTGCCTCGATGGGGAAAGAGATGCGGAAGGTGATGGATACTAACAAGGATCTGCGAGGAAAAATAGAAGACCTGGAAAACAGATCCAGGCGACAGAATTTGAGGATTGTGGGGCTGCCCAAAGGAGTTGAAGGACCGAAGCCGACTGGGCAAAACTATTGGGGGAGGGGGAGGATCCCTCCTGATATGAACTGGATCGGGCTCATCGGTCGTGGAGGCCTGTACCAAAGGCGAGCGAGCCGCCAAGGGCAGTGACTCTGTGCTTCCGTAGGTACAGTGTGAAGGAGAAGGTCCTGAGCTGGGCCAAGCAGAAGCGGGTGGTGCAGTGGGCTGGAGCTGGTATACGTGTATACCAGGACTTTACGGTGGAGCTGGCAAGGAGGCGGGCTGCCTTCAACCGGGTGAAGAGGGCACTGTACATTAGCAAGGTGTGGTGCGGCATTGTATATCCAGCGAAGCTGAGGGTGACTTACAAGCTCAGGGACTTTTATTTTGGAACGGCGGAAGTAGCGGAGGAGTTTGCGAAAGCAGAAGGACTGTGGCAGAACTGACAAATTGAGGAATGGTCATGTGCCGATGTAACCTCATGACTGTATTTTCTTCTTTTTTGTATCTGGAGGAGTTCTGGAAAGCCTTTGCAGACACAATGTCAAGGATTCTGGGGCGAAGGTGGCTCCGAGCCCATGGGTGTTGGAAGATCCGGGAGTGCAGGTGGGGAGCGAGGCTGACGTGTTGGCTTTTGCCTCCCTGATAACCCGAAGGCGGATATTGCTTGGGTGGCGGGACTCGGAGCTAACCAGGGCGGGGGCATGGGTGAGTGATTTGCTGGAGTTTCTGTACCTAGAGAAAATAAAGTTCGCTATCAGGGGTTCAGACGAGGGGTTCTTCTTGTGCTAGAGGCTGTTGTTCATCAACTTCTTTGAGGAACGGTAAAATGTTAACGGAATAGGCGGGGAGAGGGGGTTTTCTTTCTTCATTTGGGGTTTGTTATTATGAAAGAAAAGGGGGGCATGGGCTGGGGGAGAAGAGGGGCAGTTCGGATATGGTTACTGCATGTTATGCATTGATATTTCTTTCTATTTTGTATATATTTGAAAATGCCTTCAATAAAAATATATATATTTTTAATTCTTCAGGAATTTACTCCACAAGAAACATTGAGCTTCTTTTGCTCTATTTGGAAATTACTCATAAGTGATACGTGTTCCATAGTTCTGCTTAGTCTTTTCTTAATAGGAAAAAAAATAACACAAAACTTTGTGGACGACACTATTCCATTTAGCTGTTCTTTTTCTCTATTTATGTGAACCTTTCCATTGGTTCAGGGATTTGGGGTTTATTTGCTTGATCAGATCTCTTAGATTTCTGCATAATATTTCTTATGAATATGTTGAACTGTCATCAGAGGCTGTTAGCTTCCTTCCAAACCAGCTCCCCCATTTCGAACAGAAAAATGAAGGAAGCGTACATGCCTCCACATTTAAACTTTGGGCTATGGCTTCTGAGCTCCCCAGCAGCGTATTTCATAGAATTTACAGTGCAGAAGGAGGCCATTCGGCTCATCGGTCTGCACCGGCCCTTGGAAAGAGCACCCCGCTTAAGCCCACCCTATCCCCGTAACCCCACCCAAACGTTATGGACACTAAGGGCAATTTATCATGGCTATTCCACCTAACCTGCATGTCTTTGGACTGTGGGAGGAAACCGGAGCACCCGGAGGAAACCTACACACACATGGGGAGAACGTGCAGACTCCGCACAGACAGTGACCCAAGCCGAGAATCAAACCTGGGACCCTGGAGCCGTGAAGCAATTGTGCTAACCACTGTGCTACCGTGCTGCCCCGTATGTGGAAGGTTACCCAAAATTGTGCTGGGGTGTAATTCCCCAGAAGTTCTAACTTCTCCTGGGCAATTGGCCTGCACTAACCACCATCCGAAGATAAGACTTAAATTGCAAACTGACTATGTTACGTCAACAGATCGCCAGAAAAAGTTAGAATTAAAACCTCTTCTAACCTCTGGGTAACCATTGCACACAGCTACATTAGGCCCCCACAGGAGTCCAGTCCCACTGCCTGAATGCACAGGGATTCCCCCAGGCCCTCCATGGACACCCTCCACCCACCGATAACCTAGGGGTCTCCCTCCAACTCCCCAACTATTGCCTCCACAGGGGAATCCCTCCCTTCCCAATGGGAAGTTTTCCTTTCTCCTACCATGCCTTATTCTCATCACTACATCTTCCTGGCCCCCACCCGAAGCCCAACCAGACCCAAAGCATCCATCCCTCAGGCCTGGCCTGACCCGACACCCCTTGAGAATTCACCCCTCCCTATGAAGCCTGGCCGTCACCTGCCTTTCCCCCAATATCAAAATCTTTCCCAAGACCCAATCCCTGACCCTACCCGAGAGGCCCAATCCCCAGAGCCTCCCATCGCTTGACATTGATTGCTAGATCAGGCCCAATATATTCACCCAAACCTGGATGCAAATAAAGGGAAAAGGAAACAGCGAGCCAAGAAAATAGGGATGGATTCTTTGGCTTAGATTGTGCAGTAGTATAAACAGAAAAACTGTCATTGTTTGTCATCACTATTCCTATGAAATTGGCAGCAACTACTGGAGGTCGCAATGCGAGTTACACGCGGAAATACAGATGCTTCTACCAGTGATTCCACCTTTCTCCAGAAGGTGTGTTGAAATTTCCCACCGACTGCAATCAAGGGCTTAATATCACAGAGAGAACATACTGCTCGTGCTTCCACTCCCCCACTTCTCAGAAGAAATGTCCCAAGCCAACCAACATTAAACAAGGCTGCCCTGTAGAAATAAAGTGCTCTGGCCAGCCTTAAGTAATGTAATGTAAATCGCTTATTGTCACAAGTAGGCTTCAAATGAAGTTACTGTGAAAAGCCCCTAGTCGCCACATTCCGCCGCCTGTTCGGGGAGGCTGTTACGGGAATCGAACCGTGCTGCTGGCCTGCCTCGGTCTGCTTTCAAAGCCAGCGATTTAGCCCTGTGCTAAACAGCCCCAGTAGGTGAGACTGGGACTTCTGTTCCTCAATGGGAGGAAGTACTGCTCTTGGGACTTTTTCCTTGGATGGTGATGTCTAGCACGAGGGGACATAGCTTTAAATTGAGGGGAGATAGATATAGGACAGATGTCAGAGGTAGGTTCTTTACTCAGAGAGTAGTAAGGGCATGGAATGCCCTGCTTGCAACAGTAGTGGACTCGCCAACACTAAGGGCATTCAAATGGTCATTGGATAGACATATGGACGATAAGGGAATAGTGTAGATGGGCTTTAGAGTGGTTTCACAAGTCGGCGCAACATCGAGGGCCGAAGGGCCTGTACTGCGCTGTAATGTTCTATGTTCTATGGGAACTGCTGGTCAATCAGATTGGCTGGCAGCTTGAGCAGTCCCAATACAGCTCTATATTGGATACTGATGCGAGTACAACTCGGCCCCTGGATGAAGCCAACATGGATCCTGGAGGGAGGTAATTCAAAGATATTGGACGGGGAGGGATTGGATGGCTTAGGAAAGGGGTTGAAGGGAAGTGGGGAGAGGGGGGTTTCGATGACCAGGCAGGAAGTGACAAGAGGAGGATACGATTTTGGAGAGAATGCCTCTGATGCACACAGGCTCCAGAAGGATGTACTTCACCTTTCTTCAGGAAGCAGAGGTGGTTTTAAAGGACCAATGTTTGTATTGTTGGATGTTAGAAATAAGGTATAGAGTTAAGTGAGTTTAATGTAGTGTTTCTGTGTCAGGGTAAAATTCTAGTTAGATTCATGTTAAACAAAGGTGTTTGCATATATGGGGGTTTTTGATTTCTTTTTAAGCTATTACCCTACTGTGTTTAGACAGTGGAAGGTAAGTGAGGGCATAAAAATTGAAGTAAAAAGGAAAAAAGGAGCTGGAAGTTGAGAGTGGTACTCACTGAAGTTAAAGACAGTACTGGAAAGAGCAGAGCTGATGAGATTGGCTTGAGAAAAGCCAGATATTTGAAGTAATCATAAGGTTTGGTGTCCTTATTTACAGTCTTTGAAACAATGGTATTCTGTTGGGGACTGAATACCTGAGAGGTTGGATGGAAGTTTGAATACACGTGGCAAATTAATACAAAAGAGTATTGAAAGGAGAGATGGAAATCCCGGAGTTGGGTCTTTGCTGAAAATAGTTGAGGGAAAGTATTGTTTGAAAGGAGATTTTAAGACATGGTTTTTGAGAGTGGAATCGGGAGACACTTGTGTAACAATCATATGGGAAATTTGAGGAGAAATCCACAGAAGTTTGATTTGGTGACACCTACCAATTGTTTTCAGAGTGGTGCATCTGACCACAGCGAGCCTGCTGGTTTTCAAGGACTGTGTATTTTACTGAAAACCTATAGCTTAAGATGTGTTTTGTAACCTGGTTATTCCTAAATCCTGTGTACGTTTGGAAGATAAATGGGAGTGAAAGAGTATTATTTCACAAACGTTCATGTTTAACAAGCTAACGCGCAGTCCTGTGACTCCATTCATCCAAGATTTTTTACAGTATGTTTATTGTGATTTTACATTTTAAAAAATAACGTAACAAAGTTACTGAATAATACATCACCATAAGCAAGATAGGTAAAAAAAAGACTTGACCTACATGAGAACAGAATGGAACAGGGGGTCTCTATGGGGTGGTCTCTGTTGGAGATTCTGTGTGTATGTGTGATGGGGGGGGGGGGGTTGCCAGTACATACATTGTACAGGGAGGGAGGCCTTCTGATGCACTTTTGGGGGCACCTCAGTCCTCAGTTATGCAGTGATCCCCTTGACCCACCTTGGGGTCCGCTATGTCAGGGCCACGCTGGGGAAAAATTGCACCAAATCCTAGGAGCAGGATTTCCTGCTGTGGGGGTTGGTGCAAAACAGGGAGCCGGAGACTCGTGCTTTCAGCCCGTTAATCGGCTGCAAATCACAGATTTGCATTTTCCCGCAGGCGTGGGTGTGAAGTTCACTGCCGCCACCGGGGGACCAGAACATGATTGGCGTCCGCCGCCAAACCTGTTTTTCGGTCGATGCTCCACGCTCTGTTGAATCGGGAAACCCACTCCTGGCGTTGGGCAATGGAGAATTCACCCCAGAGTGTTTTACTTCCTAGTTTGCTGTTTGTGCAACTATTTGATGCGATTAGCTGCTTACACTGTTTGATGGGTGCCAGAGATCTTCTTGAACTAACGTCAGATTGAAATTAATGGCAGGAAAGGGAAATCCATGTCATAGAGATCTATAGCGATCTTTATATGTTTTATATGTTGCCAAACATATTTGACCTAATGGCCATATAGTGATCTCTGTGGGAAGTTTTCTTCAGGGTCAGCAATGTCAAGTATAAAACTAACAAGAGTAACAGCTCAATCTCGCCTCAAATATAAGCTGTATTTCAGTTGACAACAAAGCGCGTGAACTGAAATTCAGCAGGATAGGGACTTTGTACAATTGAAAATACAGACACACCCAACAGCTAATCATTTTTATTGCAGGGCTAAAATCCAAAAAAACAAATGCTACCGAACGTGATGCGAGTACTGATGGTTTAAGTTTCAATTTGTGGGTATGCCTCCCTCTACCTGAAAATGCACATTTTTGCTGCTTGGAGCATTTTGTATGATAGAAACCTACTTTATTATAGGTAATAAAGGTTTAAGGAAAGAAATGATTTAGGTGACATTATACTATTGAAAATCATATATATTAGCCATAACAGCATAAAATGTTGAGAGCATGGGAAACATCTGATAAGAAAGTCAGTGTTCAGGCTGACTATAAACTTCATCGGCGCGATTCTCCCAAAGGGAGACAAAGTCCCGACGCCAGAGTGAAAACCGGAGTGTTTCACTCCGGCTTCGGAGCCTGCTGCCAGCCCCCTATTCTCCCGCCCCCAGGGGGCTAGGAGTGGCGTCGCGTCTTTTGCGCGCTGGGCCTTGGCGCCGCGTAAAAAGCGGCGCCGCATAATTGACGCGGCCGGCGTCACGTAAATGACATCACCCACGCATGCGCGGCTGCCGTCCTCCCCGAGGCCGCCCCGCAAGAAGATGGCAAATGGATCTTGCGGGGCAGCGGAGGAAAGGAGGTCCTCCTTTAGAGAGGCTGGCCCGCCGATCGGTGGGCCCCGATCGCGGGCCAGACCCCATCGGAGGCCCCCCCCAGTGTTCCCGCACAGTTCCCGCTGGCGGGAACCTGTCGTGTCAGAGCGGCCGCCCGGCCCGGAGAATCGCTGCTCGCTTTTTGCAAACGGCGAGCGGCGATTCTCGCGGCGCTGGTATGTGGGGGGTGGGAGAATCTCGTGCGGGTGTCGGGGCGGCGTGTCGGGACTCGCGCGGCGCCCCACGTGATTCTCCCACCCGGCGTGAGGGGGGAGAATTCCGCCCCATTGTTGTCATTACTGGGCAAACATCCCAGTTCTGGAGAACATGGGGGGAAACACGTAGTTTGAAACATATAGAAGTTCTCCTATGCCATGTTATCTCTTAAAACTTAATAGACAGACATTTCATCGAATTAAATGAATTATAAATATTTTAACCCAATCACAGTTAGAAAGGGGATAGAACCTTAATGATTATGAAACAGGGAAAGAACTCTCTCTCTCTCGCGCTCTCCAAAATCATCTTTAAGCTCTCAGCTCTCTTTCTCTCTCTGAATTCATCTTAACCTAACCTTTGAAAACGTAGGTCTACTTTGCTTTGCAAACAGCTATTTCCTTTTGTTTCAATTTTATATTGTGCATTTTAATCTGAAGAAATTACCCCAAGCTGAATTGTATCTTGAATTCAACTCAACCATCTGTATTTGCATTGGACAAACAACTTTTAAATTCTGTATTCGTATAAAATTTGACTTGATCAATAAACTTTGAAACTGACATAAATAAAGACATTCTTGACTTCTCTCAAGAAGCTCAGTCTCGAGTTCTGTATGATTGATATATCAGTGCGGCGACACGTAAATAGATTAACATACAGATCCATTAGTGTGTTATGAAATGCTACCTTTCAATCACAAAAATTCTTCTGAAAGGACACTATTTTAGATATAAAATAAACAAATTCAGCTTTATGGACTTCAATGTAATATTACAGGTTCTAGGGCTTTTCACGGAAAATCCAACATCAATTTACTGAAAACTTTGACAACATGCACTACAGTATTTCCAACCTGAAGTTCAATACACGTTCAAAATACAAAACTGATTCACTATTCCATCTGTCCTTAACCACAACTCTGTAATGACTCACCTGAGGCATGTGACAGATCACTTATATCGAGAGCATACTTGTTATAACCTACATGCGGGCCACGGGACCGGGCCAAATAGGTTCTCCGCTGCTATCGTGGAATAAGAGTTACCCTACTGAGGGGGGCGGAGCTCTCTCATTAGCGGGGAACAAACCTGGACATAGAAATCCCCACCTGGGTGTAGGCCAGTTGTGTGAGTCCCTTTGGGGAGTGATGGTGTACAGAGAGTTTGTTCAACATTTCAATAAGCCTTTGTATCCTTTACGCTCCCGTGTGGTTGCTTCATTGGATTCAAATTATTTCAAATGAATTGATATTTATTTTCAGGGGTTTTATGAATCAGTGAATACTATCAAGCGAAACATGTCAGCTTTGCTCAATGTTAGCCTTCTTTCCTTTGAGTCAGATGATCAAGGATTCAAGACCCACTCTATTGTCTCAAGCAAACAATCGAGGCTATGTTTCAGAGAGGTGCTGGGAAAACACTGTACTTTGGAAAGTGTCAATTTTAGATGTGACATCTTTAGATGGAGGTCTCCTTTGCCTTATTAAGTGGACATCTCATGGCTTTGGGATGATGAGGTCATGAAAGATGCTATATAACTGCAAGTTATTCCTTTTTAAAAAAAAGTTTCAGAATTCACTGTAAAGAGCAACCACAGTAAACAACTTTTCTATGGCGATGAACCTGTTGTGCATTCCAATCATGTTCCGTTTTAAACATTTTAAAATACATGGACCGTGGTCAGGTTGGGCTCCGTGTCCAGAGGCATTTAAAAATGTTTTTTTTCAATGGGTCTGAAGTTCTTTTTCTGTGCAGTGTGAATGACAGTGAATTTTAGTGACAGCTCCAAGAAACTGTTAGAAGTTTAATATTTTTTTCACACCCATGTCCAAGATTTCCCATCGCTATTTTACATGGCACCTGAAGTCTTTCCATAGTGGATACTGAGTGAGTGGCTATGGATGAAGTATGGGAGACATCGAGGCATGAGGGAATATTATGGGGACATGAGGGTTTGAGTGGGCATGGAGTAAGAATGGGGGTGGGCGATTGGGTGAGAGATGAGAGTTTCAGGGTCTGACATTCATGACAGGTGATGGGGTCTCCCCGGCTGGAGCTGGCATAATCATCTCTGTTTTTGGTATGAATAGAGCAATGCACTTTCCTAGATGTGGTTGGAGAGGTGCAGATCCAGATGGGGTGTAGGTTTTGGGGTTTACTGGAGGTCCTGGGGGTTTTAATTCCTGTGTCAGGATGTGCTGGGCTCGGCCAAGTCCAGTGCTGTGGCAAGTATCCTTTTGCCCTCTGGAGCTTGGGATGCCCCTTCTCCAAGGTACTTGATGGGAACATCCTGAGTGGTTGGTTTTTACTTCTTCAGTGCAGGGGGTCCTGGGGATGAGCCGAGTCCTGTCCTTTGGTTGATGTGCTGTTACCCCTCTGGGGAGTGAGACGCTTTCTTGTTTGAATGAGCAGCTTCACTAATGGGTGATCGGCGTGCAGCAGAGAACCAGGGTTGGGTCTTGATCCCTTGTTATCCTGTGGTCTACTTCTAGGAGCTCTAGTCCTTTTTCCTCTCTATTTTACTTGGGAGGCCCTGAAGGCTTGATCATAATCCAAACATGTTGTTGCTGGTCCCCTCTGTATTAATGTATGGAACGATGTTAGTTCTGTAATGGGCCTGAGACTGGGGTTAATTTGCGTTGTGTGGTATATATTCAAGTCCCCTTTAAAACTGGGTTTTTCATGTATTTTCTCTGTTTCTTATTTTTGGAAGGATGAGTATAAAGAATCTGTAGTTGGTTCCTGCATGGATGCAGACAGGTCTGATATCCAAGGAAAGGAGGCCGTGGTGTATCATTGGTTCCGTTGGTACTGCTAGAGTTGGGAAGATATATAATGATGAGTGCCCGAACATGGCACGGAAAATTTATCCTGAACTCTTGTGGTAATTACGAGCAGATGCGGCCCGGGAGGATGTGCACCATATAACTTTGCTTTCATGACTTCATCCTATTTCTCCCTCAGTCTCTGGTGGGCTTAGAGGCATCTAGCTTTGTCTAATAATTGTATTGAGTCAGCTATAATGTTGTTCTCCTGTCCCCCTCTATACTCATTTGCACTGTGATTTTCTTTCTTGCTTACTGCAATGTATAATTTCTGTAAAACCATTGCATTGTTTACAAAAATGTAAAACTTTAAAACATTTTTTTGAATGGACATGAGGCAAAAAAATTTATCTCAGAGGGTCATGAGTGTTTGGAACTTCTTGAAGTGGTGGTGGAAGTGAAGGGCACAGTTCTTCCATTTTGAGAATAAATGCAAGGATGATAAAATGGAGTGTTTCCCGCTGCAGAGGCTGGCGGGGAAGCACGCTAAATCCTTCAGCCCTGACTTCATTAATTATGCACCCAGGTGTTTTATGCTGTAATCAGGGGCAGGCCTGAATGGCGGGTAGTCTGCCATTGTATCTGGCACCATATTGAAAAGGTGCCCGACATCACTGACCCACTATTGAAGAAAGAATGTGGACCGCCTGAAAATGAAGATAGATATCCGGATCTCCGGGAACATTTTGAGGTTGGAAAATGGACCCTCTCCAGGATACCAAATCTGGAAAGCTCCACCTGTAGATGCACCCCCGACCCATTGCTGTGGTGTTTCAGGATCCAGCTGCCTCCATCTTGAACTCTGAAAGTGCCCCAGGCATTGTTCAGGTGAGTCCCGCCATCTTCACGCCACATTATTCCAAACATTTTTCACGCCGGCTTATTTTCCCCCTGGCATTGTGTAGAATCTGGCATTGGAGGATAGACCTTCATATGTATCATCAAACCTACTGGCATTGGCTAGGGTGAATTTTGCCCAAAGTCTTTGACTATTTTTAAGACAGAAGTGGGTAGATTCTTGGTAAGCAAGGGATGACAGGTTATTGGGAGTAGGTAGAATGCAGGTTTGGATTACTATCAGATCAGTCTTGACCTTATTGAATGGCGGAGCAGGTTCGGGGAGCTGAATGGCCTACTTCTAGAATCATAGAGTTTTACAGCACAGAAAGAGGCCCTTCGGCCCATCTCGACTGCACCAGCCATCAGACACTAATCTATTCTAATCCCATTTCCTAGCATTTGGTCTGTGGCCTTGTATGCGATGACGTTTTCAAGTGCGCATCTAAATGCTTCTTAAATGTTCCCACCTCCACCACTCTTTCAGGCAATGAGTCCCAGGTCCTTGTTCATATGTTTAAGTAAGCTATATGGCTTCTTGGGCTTGCTCTGCCATTTGATAAGGTCATGGGTAATCTGATTGTGGCCTAAACACCACTTTCCGCTTACCCCCAATACCATTTGACCCCCTACCACTGCGTTAACTCACAACACTCTGAGAGAAAGAATTCTTCGCATCTCCATCTTAAATGGGAGACCCCTTATTTTTAAACTGTTCTCGCTAGTTCTGGATTTCTCCAGGTGGCGAAACACCTGTCAGCCTCCACCCTCTCAAGTCACCTCAGGATCTTATGTTTCAATAAGATCGCCTCTTGTCCTTCAATGGATATAAGCATACATATAAATATACAAATTAGGAGGAGTAGGCTGCTGAGCCTGATCCGCCATTCAATAAGATCAACTCCACATTCCCACCTATCCTTGATAATCTTACTTATCAAAAAATTATCTAGTTCTGCCTTAAAAATATTCAAAGACACTGCTTCCATTGCCTTTTAAGGAAGAGAGTTCCAAAGACTCGTGACCCTCAGAGAAAAAGACATTCTTATCACTTTCTTAAGTGGGCAACCCTTCATTTTTAAACAGTGGCTCCTCGTGTTCGTATCTAATAGGTTCTGTTGATGAATATTAAATAGCTCGTAATTTAAGATAATAACATCAACAGATGTTGGGTATTGATTCGGTAATTATACTCAGATGTGTATATAAAGAAGTGTCCGCCAATACCAGGTAAGAATCAAGAGAACATTTGCTGTCCAGTCCCCAATGCAGATATATCCATCCTTAAACATGAAGTCCAAGATTGCACACCATATTACACACTGAAAATGGATTAAGTTACAGAACAAAGGGTTGATACAATTCACCCTTAAACAGGCCAACAATTCAAGAGTACACTGCAGTAAAATTTGAAACATGAGAATTTCAGTGTCATTTAAAAAAATGAAGCAACATCATATACTCCAAATACAACCTCCATCAAGGGGATTGCATCCTATGCAGTTCTGTAAGGAATGTTCAAATCCATTTACATTAACTCATGAATGCTGATAAAATTATATTTGAGGAAAACAAACTTTCACGTAAGACAAGTGTCAGGCATCTATAAGATGGCCCTTTTGAAGGAAATAACTTTTGAAAGTTGTATTTAGCAGCTCATTTGCTTCATGGAACTTATTTTCAGTACAAACAAATGCACATCCTTGACTGCAGAGGGGAAATTCAACTTTCTCTGAAAACAAATCCAAAGTCAGCAGAACTGTCCGGATGTCAGAATCATTTTGGGTGCTTGCCACATCTGAATGCTGCCGACATTCAACCAGCATCCCACTGCAGTTTTATGAATGCAATCTAAGGGATGCCAGGTCTGGGAGATCCCAGAATGTGGCAAGTGTGAACCTGAGAGCAGATCACAGTAATTTCACAGTGACAGGTGGAGCACATTTGCTCATCCTGGCTCCATAAAAACTCCTCCTCCAATTCTAGTCCTTTTCTTAAGTCGCTATCAGTGGTCCATTTAAGGATTACTGCTTAGGTTGCTCACTTCCTGCCACAAATGCCCCCTACGCACAATGCCCTCACTCCTCACCATGTCAACTGTTGGCTATCCATTGTTCAGGTGAGATACCAGGGACCTTTGGTTGAAAATCACTCTAAAAAAAATCATCAGTTTATATAAAGAATTTTCCGCCTTATGCTTGTGTGCAACCAACAGTGAAAGAAAGTAGCATCCGATTGTTTGACTCTAAAAGCTTTCGGTTCTGCTCTCCACGCAGTCTGATTGATTGATTCTGACAACCTTAGTGAGAAAAGCTGATTTGCCTGTGAAACACTAGCAAGCTGAAACAACAAATGAAATGCTGACTGTCAGTTTAAAATGCTGATGTTTGGCAAAAATGGTCAAAAGAAAGTCAGAGAATGAAGTAGCTACTCATACAGCAGTCTAGGAAAGTTTGCATTCTCATGAAAGTGATTCTCTTTATCTCTCACTGTAATTGCCAACTTTAGGATTGTGCATTCACTCATTCCTGAAGGTTAGGCAATAATACACTTAGATGTTCTAACTTTTCTGTAATCAGTATGTATACTTAAATGTCGATCTTCAGACATATAATGGCAATATTCTCAGGTATTGTTAGCAGCACCATGGAAATTCTTCATCAGTGATAAAATTATGCTAGTTATAAAAGCAAATTACTATGGATACTGGAATCTGAAACCAAAGAGAAAATGCTGAAAAATCGCAGCATGCCTGGCAGCATCTGTAGGGAGAGAAAAGAGCTCACGTTTCGAGTCCAGATGACCCTTTGTCGAAGCTAGTAATTGTTGTGTTCTGTGATGTGGCCATTGCAATGAGGTACACAGAACATTGAGTTGTTTAACTAGAAAGATGATTTATTAACACATACCTGGAAAGATTACTAATAGATTACTATACAGACAATAACTACTAAATGAATTTAGTGAATTTAAAAAAAAAAATTTAGAGTGCCCAATTATTTTTTTTTCCAATTAAGGGGCAATTTAGTGTGACCAGTCCACCTACCTTGCACATCTTTGGGTTTTGGGGGTGAAACCCACGCAAACAGGGGGAGAATGTGCAAACTCCACACGGACAGTGACCCAGAGCCGGGATCGAACCTGGGACCTCGGTGCCTTGAGGCAGCAATGCTAACCACTGCGCCACCGTGCTGCCCGAATTCAGTGAATTCTACTGGAACTACTCTAACTGCGACTATCCTCTTGTACGTCCTACTACCAACTGACAGGTATCTCGAGTCACGTGAAGGATGTCTGGCGTCACCAGCTGGTTGCAGATCTCATCAGTAGTTATCTACAAAACTGTGCGCAGGCATATCACCACAGTTATCAACAGGTGTACTTTGAAGGCTGGAAATCTGAAAGAAAACAGACAATGCTGGAAATACTCAACAGGCAACATCTGTGGAGAGAGAAATAGTGTTAATGCTTTGAGTCAAACACGATTCTTCTTCAGAACAGAAGGAAGGTAGAAATGCAATGGGTTTTATGGAAGGGGAATGGGAGGAAGAAGAAAGGGGAAGTTCTGCCATAGGGTAGAGGATGGAACAAAGATATCATGGAGCAAAAGGCAGTGGGGGTGGTAATGGTTATTGTAAAGAAACAGTAGGGTGCATTTTCCGCCGGTGGGATTCTCCATTCTTCCGGAGTGGGATGGCCACAATGGAAAATCCAGATGGCTGGCTGCGGGAACAGAGAATCCTGCTGACGGCGTGCTGCTGGGCAGGCGGAGAATTCACCCAAGTATTTGTCCAGAGTGAGTGTATACGGCAGAATAATGAACAGCGCTATCCGAAAACAAAATCATGAAAAACAACATTCAGACTGACATGGCAAAAAAAGTATTAAAATGGGGCACATGCTCTGAAATTGTTGAACTCAATGTTGAGTCCAGAAGGCTGTAAAGTGCTTAACAGGAAGATGAGGTGCTGTTCATTGAGCTTTGCTGCAACATTGCAGCAAGCTGAGGTCAGAAGTGTGAGTAACGTGGTGAATTGAAATGGCAAACTGGAAGCTCCATGTCATGCTTGCAGCCTGAGCAGAAGTATTCAGTCAATTAAAGTGGTCACCAAACTGTGTTTGGCCTCCCCAATGTACAGGAGACCGCATTGTGAGCTGCAAATACCACATATTTATTGAAAGAAGTACAAGTAAATTGCTACTTCACCTGGAAAGTGAGTTTGGGGCTTTAGACAATGAAGTCAGAGGAAATTAAACAGCAGATGTTACAGCTCCTGCTATTGAATGGGCAGGTATCGTGGGAAGGGAGCAAGATCTTGGGGACGATTGAGGAATGGACCAGGGTGCTATGACGGGAATGGTCCCTTTGGAATGTTAACAGGGGAAGGGATGATGTGGGGCTGGATTCTCCGCTGTTGGGATTATCCGTTGTGATGGCAGCCCAGGGATTTTCCGACGGCGTGGGGATGCCCACAATGGGAAACCCCGTTGGCTGGCTGGTGAGACGGAGAATCCCGGGGTTTGCCGCACCTCGGGACGAAGAATCTGGCCCCAGTTTTTAAAAATTATTTCATGGGATTTGGGTGTTGCAGACTAGGCCAGTATTTATTGCGCATTCTTAATTGCTCTTTAGATGAGTGTGGTGAGATGCTTTCTTGAACTGTTTCATATGGTGCAGGTACATCCACAGTGTGGTTAGGGAAGAAAGTACAGGATTTTGATCCAGCAACAGTGAAAGAATGGCGATACAGTTCCAAATCAGGATGGTATGACTTAGACGGGAATGTGCATGTGGTTGTGTTCCCATACATCTGTTTCCTTGTCCTTCTAGATGGTAGAAGTTTTGGAAGATGCTGTTGGAGAGGCCTTGGTGAGCAGCTGCAATGCTACCACTTAGCATCGGTTGTGGAGGGAATGGATGTTGAAGGTGATGGTTGGGGTGCCAATCAAGCAGGCTACTTTGTCCCGGATGGTGTTAAATTTCTTGAGCTTTGTTGGAGCTGTACTCATCTGGACGAGTGAAGAGTATTCCATCACACTCCCGACTTGTGCCTTGTTGATGTTGGACAGGCTGTGGTGCGTCAGGAAGTGAATTATCCTACCTAGTCTCTGACGCAAGGTGGGATTTTTCACTCCCGTTTTGTTGGGACAGATCGATAACGGGAGCGGAAAATATCACAAGATGTCCAAATTACGTTTCACGCCAACATAAAAGCGTGCAGCGATGATCCCCACCCTGTCATTATAATATACATTTGATCATGCCTCTATGTCTCCCCACTCCCACAAAAAGGTTCATTCACTTGAGCGTGAGGGCAGACCAGCATGAATTACGATTGGGGTGGCACAGCAGTTGATTCTGCATCAGTGCCAGGGACCCATGTTCAATTCCAGGCCCGGTGACTGTCTGTGTGGATTTTGCACTTTCTCCCCATGTCTGCATGGGTTTCCTCCGTGTGCCCCGGTTTCTACCCACAGTTCAAAAATGTAGAGTTTAAGTCGATTGGCCATGCTAAATTGTCCCTTAGTGTCCAAGGATGTGTAGGTTAGATGGGTTAGGGTGACAGGGATAGGGCAGGGGAGTGGGCCTTAGATAGGGGGCTCTTTCAGAGGGTTGGTGCAGACTCAATGGACCGAATGGCTTCCTTCTGCACTGAAGGGATTCTATGGTGTCCCAAGGCGTGCATCTGGTGGCCAAACCTCCCGGAGGAGCTCAAGTGAGCGCATCACTCTTGGGGGGGGGGGGGGGGGGGTTACCCATGGCTCTACCCAGGCATTGCTCCCTGGGACTTGCTCCTTGAAATTCTATTATGTTTCCAGCTATACCATCTAGCTTTGTGCTAGATATGACTCCAACCAGTGGAGATTTCCCCCCAGATTCCGATTGACTAGATTTGCTCGGATTTCTTGATGCCACACTTCGCCAAATGCTGCCTTGATGTCAAGGGCAAGGTGGTGGTGGCATCGTGCTAGAGGTAACGGATATGGTGGAGGATGCTCGTTTGAATGTGGAGGCTGGTGGAAAAATGAGGGAACAGGAAACCCTATCACAGTTCTGGCAAGGAGAGGCAGGGGTGAGAGCAGCTGTGCGGGAAATGGGTCAGACACAGTTGAGAGCCCTGTGAACCACAATGAGGTGAAATCCTCGGTTGAGGGAAAAGGAAGACATATCTGTCAGATAAGACCCATCTTTGAAAAATCTATGTTGACATCCTTTGAACAGCTTTTGCCCAAGCACTCAGTCACTCTGGGCAGGATTTACCGGTTGTTCACGCTGGTGGGCAATTCCGGTCCCAAGCAGGTGCACAGGAGCTGGTTTAGCACAGTGGGCTAAACAGCTGGCTTGTAATGCAGAACAATGCCAGCAGCACGGATTCAATTCCTGTACTGGCCTCCCTGAACAGGCGCCGGAATGTGGTGACTAGGGGCTTTTTACAGTAACTTCATTGAAGCCTTCTTGTGACAATAAGCTATTATTATTATTAGGTTTCCCGGCGACGAGGGGTGCTGCCCTGTTGACAACGGTGGGGTCAGTAGATCCCGCTGGCGGGTCACCTCCCTTGCCGAAAAACATGCGGCGGGGTGGTTGGTAGATCCCGCCCTCTGTTGTCGATGAGAGATTTTAGTAACTCCACAACTAAAGTTACAGACACATTTGTAGTTTCTTTGTTTCTCCCTTGCTCCTTTTACGAGAGATTCCTCAAATTAAACCTGTTTTCACTAGACTTTAAACGGTTAAGGGGTGATCTGATTGAAGTATTCAAGATATTTACAGGGAAAGACAGGGTAGATAAAGAAAAACTATTTCCACTGGTTGGAGATTCTAAAACGGTGGGGAATAGTTTAAAAATTAAGGCGAGAGAGTTCAGGAGAGATGTTAGGAAGAACTTCTTCACTCAAAGGGTGGTAGAGGTCTGGAACTCTCTCCCACAAACAGCAATTAAAGCCAGATCTGTTGTTAATTTTAAATCTGAGATACATAGTTTTTTGTTAAGCAAAGATATTCAGGGATATGGGCCAACAGCTGGTATATGTAGTCCAGTCACAGATCAGCCATGATCTAATTGAACGGTGGCATAGGCTTGAGGGGCTGAATGGCCTACTCCTATTCCTATGTCCTATGTCCTTTCTTAAATACCTACATGCACAGAAGGCATTAAAGATTGGTTTCAGATTATAGGTTTCTTAGATAAAACAGGTCTAGGCTGTTTTCTATCCAATTCAATACTATTATTTCTAATTATTGTTTTGTTCAATTAATTTTTAATTGTCAAAGTTAATTTTAAATAAAACTATACTGATAGGTGGTCAATTGTAGCCCAGTTTTGAATTGACCCACAGAACATATCTGCTCAGAATTCAGCATAAATTCAGAGGGGTCATGAGGTTAATTAATGGGGGAAGTTAGACAAACTGGTGTAAATGGACAGTTGAGTGAGGCCTGGGAGTGAACACATGTAGCAGAGTACCAGTGGGGTAGATTGGAATTACCTTTTAACTGCAACAATATGGAGAAGAAGAGAGCAGTAGAGAATATTTTTATGACTTCTCTTTTCAGAATAGACTATTGTTCGCCTCCATTCAAGTTGAGAAGCAGAATTCATTCAACCAAATTAACCAGGTTGGAATGATAGGCAACCCTGGAATCCTCTCAAAATCCTGTTTCAAAGTCAAATGTGCCTATCATTTGAGGTCCAAAACACTTTTATTGTTAATCATTTGGATTTTGATGGCAGAATTCCATTGTCTAATTTATTTGCCTGTTTTCAACTCTAGATACGTTATGAGGATTCAAAACGGTGCAGATCGATGGTGAAAGTTCTGACAGCAGATTCAGTTTGATCTTTCAATTTGGTTCCATATAAATGATCAAAATAATTGAAAGGGACGATTAATGCATTGTAAATTATTACTAATTTAGAGAGATAAGTTTAAGTAGTACTGCATTAAAAAATTTCTTATTGAAAGTGGATAGTTTTATAAACCAATGACTGAGATAGAGGTAGATAAATTGGCATGAAATGATTCAGGTTGTGTATTTCATGGGAATGTGTCAGGTGAGGAATTATTTCATTAAAATAAAACAATAAACAACTACCAAGGGACAATGAAAAGAATTAACAGATAATACATATAATTACTTCACATAGATGGAGTTGTATTGCTTTTTGCTTTTCCCCTCAAGAGACGGGCATTTTTGTTTAGTCCTATGTGTATTCAGGGAAGGCATAGTTCAGAAAATATCAAATCATTTTGGTTGATCTATTACCGCCACAATGAAGCTGACAGAAGGAGAGGTAGTGTAATAGTCATTTGTAGACTTTTCTAATAAGAAATACCTTCACCTTAATACTGGAAACATTGCCAACATAGCCATCAAATAACTATAATATTTTGACTTTTATTACTTAAATTCATTATAACCACTGCAGTTGAGCCCCATCGTTTCTACATAATAGCTTTCAAATAGCTAAAAGTTCATGCACAAAATCAATTCCAATAAAATAACTGCAAATATTATTTTATGAGTTTGAATGGCTACGGCACACTGGTAGGTAGTTTTCTGAACTGTGCACGGTGGACCTCCGTTTTCAAAGCCATTCACTATAATTCATCTTCAGCAGTTTGACAGCATTGAATTTACTGTACTATATTAATTCATAAGCCAATATATTTGCATTTTTCCAGTTACAGACATTTCTAGTCTATATATCCTATTCTCGGCACTAAAACAGTAGCTACTTTTTATTGCACGATATTGCCGCTACTAAACAAGACAATAAAACTCCATTCATGTCAATTGGGAATTAGACAGACTGCCAAAACATCTTTCACTTGATCATTTACTGCTGTCAGTGAAAGGAGCCTATATAGCATTTAGATGGAATAGACATGAACACTAACCTCTGGGGCAACATGGAAGGAAAATGTTCACACATATTCCACGCAAACAGGATATTGTAATATGGGCATTGAGTGTGGAACAGAAGCATATGAATATTTCTTCTATGATATTTATTCTTAACATACTTCTCCACAATAAGATACATTCAAGTTTTTTTGCATCCTGTTAATAATAATGTTAATGACCAGCAGATCATCTTACCAGTTTTATATATTCACCAGATTACACAATAAGTCAACAAATAATTAGGTTTTTTTATACAGGATAATGACCAAATCTATACAATGAATTATCTTTTCATCCCAATCAATACAAGGATACATAAATATACAGATAAAAACATCCAAACTGATCAGTTTTTATCTAAGATTTTCACATGTTGGGGATTTTATGGCCCTTCCTGCTCGTTGAATCTATTGGCCCTGCCGAAGGTTGCCCCCGTGGTAGGTTCTCCGGTGGCGGGACGGGCGAGCCATACAAATGCCATAAAATTTGGTGGGCCTGGAAGATCCCACAGCCAATGGCAAGCCGCCTTCGCTGTTGGAAATGATGCTGGGGTGGTGAGGCTGGAAAATCCCAGCCATTGTTTCCTCTCGCTCCAGTGGTTACTGATATTTAGAGAAGATGAACAAATAATGTACTTGTTTTCTTTTCATTTATTTATTCATTCAAGAGATGTGGACGTTACTGTCTGACCAGCATTTATTGCCCATCCCTAATTGAGAAGGTGGTTGTGAGCTGCATTCCTGAACTGCTGAAATCCATGTGGTGTAAGTACACCCACAGAGCTGTTAGTCATTTCAATCCTGAGACATCAGGGTAGTGTCCTAGGCCAAACCATCTTCAGCTGCTTCATCAATGAGCTTGCTTCCAGCATAAGGTCAGATGTGGGGATGTTTGCTGATGACTGCACAATGTTGAGTTACTCCTCAGACACTGAAGCAGTCCACATGCAAATGCAACAAGACCTGGACAATATCCAGGCTTGGGCTGACAAGTGGCAAGTAACATTTACGCCACCCAAGTGCCAGTCAATGACCATCTCCAATAAGAGAGAATCAAACCATTGCCCCTTGACATTCAATGGCATTACCATCACTGAATCCCCCACTATCAACATCCTGAGGGCTACCACTGACCAGAAAGTGAGCTGGGCTAGCTGTTACAACTGGGTGGCGATTACGTCGTCTGGACCATTAGGTTCCCCGTGGCCTCATCTGAATGCGATCTTCCCCAATAACGGGGCGGGGCTAAGACACTTAACTGGGAAGCCAGCGGACATGAAAACCCTGACCTATCCAACATTATTTCCTCATGGTCACTTGTCTGGATCTTACACTGGCGATGAGGATCAAATAAGAGCTGCCAGAGACGCCCATTTCATCTGAATTCGGCCCACTTCGCAAAGGCCTCAGGAGACCCACAGACAACAGTAATGCCACACATAGGGAAGCTAGAGGCATTTGACGCCAATACGGGTGATTAGAACCAGTACATCAAGTGGATGCAGTATTTTTTATCCTTTGAATGTGATCATTGGGGACGAAAGAAGATGGTTAATCTCCTCACGGTTTGTGGGGCCGTCACATTAGAGCATCATAAAGAGCTTAACCATGCGGCACAGTGGTGCAGTGGTTAACACTGCTGCCTCACGGCTCGATCCCGGCCTAGGGTCACTGTCCGTGTGGAATTTTCACATTCTCCCTGTGTTTGTGTGGGTCTCACCCCCACAACCCAAAGATGTGCAGACAAGGTGGATTGGCCACATTAAGTTGCCCCTTAATTGGAAAAAAAAGAATTGGGTAACATGAATTTTTTAAAATTTTATAAAAAAGTTTAACCTACCCAGGTGCACTTGATACAGGACTGTGCGCAAGCTGGTCACATTGGTGGGCAAACATTTTAATCTGAAACCACTCATTACAGTAAGATGTTTAGAATTTAACACCGCCACCCCAACACCAAGGGGAATTCGGAGACCGACTCTCTGGCCCGACTGAAAAAACTGGCCGAGTTTTGCGACTTTGGAACGGCACTGGCCAAAACATTAAGGGACAGTTTGGTTTGCGAATCTGGGACGCGGTCACGCAGAAGAGGCTGTTGGCTGAGCCCAACCTGGACTTGTAGAAGTCTCCCGAGATGGTTTTGTCAAGGGAAAGTGCTGCGCATTGGGTACAGCAAGGGCTGTTCTCAGCCTAGGGCGCCCGATAGAGCGTAAAATGCTGCATCTCCAGACCAAAGTTTCCGCATCCTGCTGCTGGGGGCGCACTTCCCGGGACCCCGACTGCTGTCAGCGGGCTCCCGTGGATCGGCGACTGTGGTCCCCCAATTTGGGGGACCCAAATCAGAGGGATCGGTATGCCAGTGATCAGAAGGACCGGGCAGAGAGGCACCAGAGGGGAAGCCCACCTGCCTGCTGCCCCAACGGGTATGGCTACCCCAGGAATAGGACGCATTTCGTAGATGGCGAAGTCGACGACCGCCAACACTTGCACTGTATCGTGGCCCCGAGAGTGGTGCCAATTCGTGTCACTGTCTTGGTGAATGGTTTCCCGATCCTGATGAAATTGGATACCGGGGCCACCCTTTGCGTGTCGAGCTGGGGCACATCCGACTGCATTCGGTCCAGAGTCTGGCAGTTGGAGTTACAAGGATGCATGTTTGGTGACTTACATGGGGGAACCGTTGCCGATTGCATGTACCTCAGTGATCCCCATATAGAGTACGAGCAGAAATCCGCAAATTTACCACTGATGGTAGTCCAGGGAACTAGGCTTTGCTTGCTGGGGCACACTTGGTTAAAGCGCCTCCATTTTGATTGGCAGCATGTTTGCCAGATGTGTCCTGATGGGTCTGATGTAGTGCTGGCCAAGTTTCCGGATGTATTTAAGGCCTGGGAACTATCCGGGGGACCCCTGCCAAGGGTTTTGTAGATCCATTGGCGCAACTGCGGTATTTTCGCGCCTTCCTCGTCCCCTATGCCCTGAAGCCTAAAGTGGACGCGGGGCTAGACCGGCTGGAGCAGTTGGGTAACATCTACCCAGTACAGTTTGCTGATTGGGCGACACCGATCATACTAGTCTTGATGCCTGATGGCACTGTCAGGTTATGCGGTGATTACAAGATGACAGTAAACCACACCTCCCATCTAGACCATTACCCGGTACCCCGGACTCACGACTCAGTGGCAGGTGCACCTTCACAAAACTCAAGAGAGTCACGCATATTTGCAATTGGCTTTGGGCGCGGATTCGCGAAAGTTCATGAAAGTGAACACACATCATGGCTTATACGAATACACCAGGTTGCCCTTTGGAGTGTCGTCCACCTGTGCCATTTTCCAACAAATTATGGAGAATACACTTCGGGGGTGTAGTGATCTGCATCACTGTATATACACAAGGGATTAATGTAAATACACTACAACTAAGTAACCACTAGAGGGAGCACTAGAGATGTATAAAAGAGACAGTCGAAAGCCAGGAGGTCACTCTTCACAGGACCAGCAGCGAGTGAGCAGGACACAGGCAGCTCAGATGTAACATCTAGTATAAGCTCTGGAGAGAGAACAAACTTACTGAATTAAGCATTTACTTCAACTGGAAGACTACAAGCTTTATTAAGACATAAGAACTAATATATGGTACCAGAAGTGGCTTCAGAACGCTTACTAGAAGATTACACAAGATGCAGACAAAGAAAGATCGAAAAGAGAAGAAAACTCGTACCGGACATTCGACGTTGGGAGACTTCGCTGATTTGATGGAACTCCAGCGCAGCTGGAAACAACCGGTAATTTAAGTCATAACTGGAAAACTTTTAAACAAATGTTCGAAATATATATCATAGCTACTGATTTGAATACGGCCTCTGAAGAAACGAAAATAGCACTGCTATAGCAGGACATCAAGCTAGAGAAATCTATAACTGCTTTAATTACTTGGAAGGTGAAGACAACACCAAATTAGAAGTAATACTCAAAAAATTTGACGATCACTGTAATACCAGCAACAATGCTGCTTTAAGACATTCAATGCTCGGAGACCAAATTGCACAGGGAACGAGTGATGCGAAACTCAAACAATCATTATCAGAACAGAACGGTTTAACGCTGGAAATTGCGATTGAAAAGTGCAGATCGCAAGAAAAAAATAACATTATGTTTTTACCAAGAAAGAAAGTTCTTCTCCACCGGTCTAAAGAAGTTAAAATGGCGCCTGAGGACATTTTAAACTGCCCGGGGAACAAAAGACACAAATCTGGTTCTGCGCATGCGCAGTTGGAAATAGTCGTTTCGTGCGAAGACCGAGACGTTTTGGACGCAGATCGTTCTGTGCATGCGCAAGCCGCGGTCAGAAAAAGATCGAACACGGTTCGAAGATGGATCTGTGCATCCGCAAGCCGCGCATGCGCAGTTTAAGAAAAAGTGCACAGTAAAGGAAAATCAATTCGCGCGTGCATAATCGATTGCTATGCATGTCGTCATGACATCAGAAGATTCAGACCATACCCACTTAAAGGGAAATGCTCGAAAATCACAACTAAGACTCTGAAAGGTACAAAACCCAAACATTTAACCTCAAAAGGCACAACAATGCCTGAACTTCAACAAAAAGTTGAAAACAACTTTCGCAGCACCACGGAACTAGCAATTTGCAGCATAAAAAGTGAAGTGCTGAATAACAAATCTAAAGCCAAAGAAGATGATATGCTAATTAAAAGTGAAACGCTCAAAAACAAATCCAAAACCTTACAAGATGATTTGTTTATCAAAGAATACTACTCAGACATGGCTGATATGTTCGGATATGATCATAATAGCATCAGCAACATGGTTGAAAAGCTCAACATGACTCTACTCATGGTAGATGAATCCAATACCATGATGCAATGGCACATCATTGATACATTGGATGAGAGCAACCTGTCAAATAGCCAGGAGGAAAACGACGCCACACAGAGAGTACTGACCAACTCCGTTGAGAGAGCACAGATCGACTCCACAGAGAGAACACTGCACGCCTCCACACAGAGAGCGATGCAAGACTCCACAGAGAGAGTGACTCAAGCCTCCACAGAGAGCTTGTTGACAAACTCCAGAATGGAAGTGATTAAAGACTCCAGAGTGACAACCATGCACAAAGACTATTAAGGTCTATCCTTACTTGAGCAACCAGAAGTAGACTATGAAAATCTACCCAGCTCATTTAAACGACAAGAAAACGATGAATGTCCACCTATTAGATGTACGAACAGTGAGATAGTGATCACAATCAGCATACACAATATGCAAGGTCACAGCGATTCTGACAGATCTTAGCTCGTCCGTACAGAAGCACTCAACAATCAAAGTAAAACTACTCTCGAGTCCAGTGAGACCGCATCAATTATAACCTCATCCACTCTTGACAACTCACAAGAAACTGAAATCTTGACGATGTTGTCTCCAGAATAGGAGCACCAAGAGATCAACGATGAAGCAAATCAACCTGAAATGACTCCAAAAGAGGAGCACCAAGAGTTCAACGATGAAGCAAATCACGCAGGAATGACTATAGAGGAGGAGTACCAAGGAATCAAGGAGGAATCACGTCAACCACAAATGACTGATGTCACCAGGATCAATGCAACATCAGATCATTTTCACAATCCTCAAGTCAAAACGCTCAATGAAACATCAGATACCACAAAGGGCACAGATACCAATAACTTTGAGAATGACTCAAATTATCCACACGGAACATTGAGCGCAGAAAGAACAACAACAAAAACAACAATGAGAAGCACAAGAAGAACAACGAAAACAACAAGAAGAACAACGAAAACACTAAGAAGGACAACGAAAACAACAAGAAGCACATTAAGAACAAGAACAACAACGAAAACGACAAAAAGAACAAGAAGCACAACAAAAACAAGAACCACAATGACAACAACAAGAAAGATGACAACAGAAACCACAAAAACAACAACACAAAGCACAACGATAACAACAATGGAAACAAAAAACACACCGACAGAAAAAACAAAAACAACAATGAAACAACGACATGTACAACCTGGTGCAACTCCGCACATGAAGGACAATGCAATAGCACAAACCAAAACAATGACAAGAGTACAAACATACCATGGCATGACAACGATTCTCACAAATTCACATTTGCTCCAGAACTAACAAGCACACCAGCTTTCAAGGCAGATGACATACAGAATCAATACCGCAAGCACAGGGAAAAGTCCAGGTCAGACAACAAAGATGACATACAGAATCAATACCACAAGCACAGGAAAAAGTCCAGGTCAGACAACAAAAATGATTCGACCTTTTGACCACCTCATGATGACTTGTTGGTTACTTAAACACAAGAACACTGACGACGTTCACAAAGAAATTGCAACATCAACATCACCACGTCAACAGCAGAAGAAGAAAGAAACTCAACCGAATAAATTCATACATTTTGGACTCATAATTTTTTTAATTAAGATTGGACTCATAAATATTAATTGGCTTTGTATAATCATCAATATCATCATTTATCTACCTGTTTTGTACAATTTTCTTTAAAAAAGTACAGAAAATATGTAAAAATAAAAAAGGGGGATGTAGTGATCTGCATCACTGTATATACACAAGGGGTTAATGTAAATACACTACAACTAAGTAACCACTAGAAGGAGCACTAGAGATGTATAAAATAGACAGTCAAAATCCAGGAGGACACTCTTCACAGGAACGGGAGCTAGTGAGCAGGACACAGACAGACAGCTCAGATGTAACATCTAGTATAAGCTCTGGAGAGAGAGCAAACTTACTCAATAAAGCATTTACTTCAACTGGAAGACTACGAGCTTTATTAAGAGATAAGAAATAATATCACCGGCAGGTGCACCTTCACAAACCTCAAGAGAGTCACGCATACTTGCAATTGGCTTTGGGCGAGGATTCGCGGAAGTTCATGAAAGTGAACACGCACCACCTTTCCATTTTCCAACAAATTATGGAGAATACACTTCGGGGGTTGACATAAGTCACGGTCTACCTTAACGACATTTTGATCACTGGGCCGTTGGACCAAGAGTACATGCAGAAATTCGTAGACCTACTCTGATATTTTGAGGCGGCAGGGGTCCAGTTACGTCGAGAAAAATGTGTGTTTCACGCCCAGGAGATGGTTCATCTCGGATATTGCGTGAACCATTAGGGGTGCACATGGTTGAAAACAACGTGAGGGCGATCAGGCAAGCCCCGTACCAAGGGATCCAACAGAACTCCGCTCCTTTTTGGGGCTAATAAATTATTATGGGAAGTTCATTCCGAACTTGGCGACGCTGTTGGCCTGATTGCACCAATTGAAGAAGGGACTACCACAATATACGGCTTTCGCCGAGGTTAAGTGGCAGCTTTTGTCATCGCAGCTACTGACGCATTTTGACCCATCGAAACCACACCTGTTAACTCGCAACGCCTCGCTATGTGGCAGCGGGTTTGTTTCGGCCCAGAGGATGGATGACTGGACAGAACGGCCCATCGCATTCGCCTCTAGGACTCTTGCGATGGCAGAAAGGAATTATGCCTAAATTGAAAAAGAGAGGTCGGCATTGGTTTTTTGGGACGGAATGTTTTGACCAGTATATAAATGGCCACGCTTTTTTACGCTCCTTATGGATCACAAACCAGTGTTGGGGCTATTTAAGCGAATGGGGCAATCCCGCCTGTGGCATCAGCACAGATTCAGGATTGGGCATTGATATTGGTGGCCGACGAATATGTCCTGGAACACAGATCAGGGATGAAGATTCCCCACGAGGACACCCTCAGCCGGCTTCCGTTGCCAATCAGGCCGCCGGCTCCTGTTTGTGCCAATGAAGTGATAGTGGCCTTGCATTTCATGGGCACACTGCTGTCACGGAGGCCAAAATCATGGCCTAGACCAAGATGGACCCAGTATTGGCTCGAGTCTGTCATATCGTACTTCATGGGGTTCAGTATCGCGTACTGTCGGACGACCTGAGGGCATTCAAGACGAAAGATGCACAACTCAGTGTTGAAGATGGGATCCTGCTGTGGAGTTTGCAGGTGGCAGTGCCAGAGACAGGTCGCGGGCTCACTCTGAAGGACCTGCACAACGGCCACGGGGGACTCAAAGATGGAAAAGCTGGCCTGTAGCCACGTATTGGTGGCCTGGCATTGATGCAGACATTGAAACACTGGCAAAACAGTGTGCGAGGTGCCAGGACCATTAAAAGAGCCACCAGCGGCACCCCTCCATCCCTGGGAGTGGCCGGGCAGGCCATGGTCGAGACTACATGTTGATTTTGCAGGATCCTTTCAGGACTCTATGTTCCTCCCCATTCTGGATACTGTTATGGGTCAGAGTTAAGAGAACCCCAAAGTGTAGCATGGAGTTCAACTGACCCACAACTTTTAATAGATTGTGGTGTGGGGAGCACACGGCCCACTCTACAGGTGTGATACAGCATAAATGGACAAGTGTTTTTTAAAAACAAAACAATGTTTATTCTATCAACTCAAGTTAACCTTTTTAAAACAACCATTGAATATCTTGACACCCATTAATTCAAAGATAACCCCCAAAGACTAAGTAATTGTTTCAGCTGTCCTTTTAACATCCACAAGACTTAACCAACCTTCAAACAGGAGCACATTAGGTTACATTCAATATAAACAGTGAGAAAGGTTAAACCGTGCTGCTGCTTTTGGTTACTTCAGCTACAGCCCCTTTGTTTTCTTCATGCAGCTCACTGGAAACACACAGACACACCCAAGCTGCTCTCTCAAACTGAAACTCAAAAAGCAGAAGTGAGCTCAGCTCCCCCCACCCTCTGACATCACTTCAGTAATATGATCAGCTCCATTTCTTAAAGGTACATTGCTTAAACATCCATTTCTTCAAGATACTCTCACATGACAATACATACTCAAAGTGGTTAGACGTCCATCACATGGCATCGACTACGTCACGGGCCATGGCTGAGAAGCGCCATCAGCATTCTGCATCCATGGAATCCCGAAGATCTTGGTCTCAGACAATAGGACAGCATTCACTAGCACGGAATTCAGTGACTTCCTGCGGATGAACGGCATCAGCCACGTATGGACAGCGCCCAATCACCCGGCATCGAATGAAATGAAAATTGTTTATTGTCACAAGTAGGCTTCAAATGAAGTTACTGTGAAAAGCCCCTAGGTATGTGCATCGAATGGGTTGGCCAAAAGGGCAATACAGACATTTACGTAAGGCATGCGGAAGCAGACCATGGGTTCTGCGGAGATCGACTTGGCCTGTATTTTGTTCTATTGCAGAACCATGCCGCAAGTCACTGTCTGAGATGCTGATGGGGTGACAGCTGCGCACTGATGAGCCTCATGTTAAATAAATAATAAATAAATAAAATCGCTTATTGTCACAAGTAGGCTTCAATGAAGTTACTGTGAAAAGCCCCTAGTCGCCACATTCTGGCGCCAGTTCGGGGAGGCTGGTACAGGAATTGTACCGCGCTGCTGGCCTTGTTCTGCATTAGAAGCCAGCTGTTTAGCACACTCTGTTGCCCGATATTGGAGGGAAGATCTGCAGCGGGCAGGACCACACAAACACGGATTCAGGCAGGCGTACACCCATTATATTTGGAATTTTGCTGATGGAGCTTTATGGATTCTGGGGGTTGTGGTACAACAAACTGGGCCGGTTTCCTACTCAGTACGAGTGTGGGGCAGCGAATCGAACCGGCACGTGGACCACGTCCGTGGCCGCAACAAGGGAGGTGCCACTGCTGATAGTGCCACTCCCTCCCGCACAGCCGCTGGTACCATACTCTGAGAAGCATAAACCCCACGATGCAGTGATGTGCAATGCCGACACATCAGACCAAGAGTCTGACATGGAAACCCAGCCGACCGAGGTGACCATTGATCTGGTGGCAGCCTGTGGCTCCAACACATCGGCACCACTCAACGCTCAGCCCTTAAACAAAGTTCCCCAGTGCACTATACACCTTCAGATCTGATGCATCGGACCCCCGACTGACAACCCAGGGCCAAAAGGTCTAGGGGTCCTGCTCTTCAGGCCGCCAAGATAGACAATGTTTTGGACTGGGGGTGGGGTGGGGGCATGTTAGGGATACTCGGGGTCTGGACCATTAGGTTCCCTGTGATGAATACGATCTTCCCCGATGAAGGGGCGGGACTAAAACCCTTAACTGGGAAGCTTGTGGACTTAAAAACCCCAACCTGTGTGGATCAGCTCGGGAGACCCTTCGGGGAGTGGTGAGTATAAACTGACATTGTGTATTAAACCTTTTTGTTCCATATCCAACTTTGCTTCCTCGTGGCCACGTGTCTGGATCTTACACTAGCCATATAAATTCTGTGCCTACAAGAGCAGGTTAGAGGCTAGGAATCCTGTGGCGAGTAACTCATCTCCTGACTCCCCAAAGCCTGTCCACCATCTACACGGCACAAGTCAGGAGTGTGAGGGAATGCTTCCCACTTGCCTGGATGAGTGCAGCTCCAACAACACTCAAGAAGCTCAACACCGTGGAATCGCCATGGGGGCCAAATTCACACCTCAATACGCCAACATCTTCATGCACAAGTTCAAACAAGACTTCCTCACCGCACAGGACCTTCAACCGACGTTACACATCAGATACATCGATGTCATTTTATTCCTTTGGACCCAAGGCAAAGAATCACTGAAACGACTGCACGATGACATCAATCAGTTCCATCCCACCATCTGACTCACCATGGGCTACTCTCCAGAATCGGTTGCATTCTTGGACACACTCATCTCCATCAAGGACGGTCACCTCAGCACTTCGCTTTACCGCAAGCCCACGGATAACCTCACGATACTCCACTTCTCCAGCTTCCACCCAAAACACATTAAAGAAGCAATCCCCTATGGACAAGCCCTCCACATACACAGGATCGGCTCAGACGAGGAGGAACGTAACAGACATCTACAGACGCTGAAAGACGCCCTCGTAAGAACGGGATATGGCGCTCGACTCATCGATCGACAGTTCCAACGCGCCACAGCAAAATACCGCACCGACCTCCTCAGAAGACAAACACGGGACACAACCGACAGAGTCCCCTTCGTCGTCCAATACTTCCCCGGAGCGGAGGAACTATGACATCTTCTTCGCAGCCTTCAACACGTCATCGATGAAGATGAACAGCTTGCCCATGCCATCCCCCCCCCCCCCCCCCCCCAAAACTATATTTGCCTTCAAACAACCGCGCAACCTCAAACAAACCATTGTTTGCAGCAAACTACCCAGCCTTCAGGAGTACAGCAACCATGATACCACACAACCCTGCTATGGCAACCTCTGCAAGACGTGCCAGATTATCGACATGGGTACCACCATTACACGTGAGAACACCACCTACCAGGTACGCGATACATACTCGTGTGACTCGACCAACGTTGTCTACCTCATACGCTGCAGGAAAGGATGTCCCGAGGCGTGGTACATTGGCGAGACCATGCAGATGCTACGACAACGGATGAACGGACATCGCGCAACAATCACCAGGCAGGGATGTTCCCTTCCAGTCAGGGGACACTTCAGCAGTCAAGGGCATTCAGCCTCTGATCTTCGGATAAGCGTTCTGCAAGGCGGCTTTTAGGACGCGCGACAACGCAGAATCGCCGAGCAGAAACTGATAGCCAAGTTCTGCACACATGAGTGCGGCCTCAACCGGGACCTCAGATTCATGTCGCATTATATTCACCCCCCACCATCTGACCTGGACTTGCAAAATCCTACCAACTGTCCTGGCCTGAGACAATTCACACCTCTTTAACCTGTGATTATCCCTCTCTCCAGTCGCTCACTCTGGACCTGTAGATTTATTTACCTGCAAAGACTCGCATTCAAAGTATCGTCTTGCATCTTTGACTTTGTCTACATGTGTTTCTGGAACCCACCTCTTCATTCACCTGAGGAAGGAGCTGCGCTCTGAAAGCTAGTGATTCAAAACAAACCTGTTGGACTTTAACCTGGTGTTGTAAGACTTCTTACTCTCTTTTTTGTGTCTCTGATACCTGGATCACTGTTGCTAGTAAAGTCGCTAGAAAACGATAAAGCTTTTTGACCTTTTGTTTTGATTTTCAAATCACTGGATTTTCAAACACTTTTAATCCATCTCTTTAGCTTCAGGGGTTGTAAGGCCTCTTATACAAACAAACCCAAAAGACTTGAAACCTTTCAGTCACAAGACTATCTAGACACCCAGGTTCATAAACAAAACCTAAATGAAGTCGAAATCATTTTTACCTTTCTTAACACAATTACATATAAACAAATTCAACATATACACTGTTCACAACCCAAGACAATGATCTAATGCTAGTGGTGGGTAAACTATTAGAGGCCACTGTTAAGGTCAGAGTTAATTCCCATTTGGAGAAGCTTGGTTAATGAGTGATGGCCAACATGGATTTAACGGCAACAATGTCTCACTAACCTAATTGCATTACTTGATGAAGTAGCAGAAAGAAAAAAGTACTGCAATAGATGTTTCATATATGGACTTTCAAAACGCATTTGCTAAAGTACTGCATAACATACCTGTTCATAAAATAGAATTAAAGAGATGGTGGTAACGTGGGTAGCTAATTAAGAGCAGACAGAGGGTAGGGAATATATATAATTCAAAGGTGACAGGACACCTTTATAAGACAGTTGAGAGAGTACTCAAGTTGAGTACTCAGTTGAGAGGGATACTCGGGTTTCTAAATAGGGCACGGAGGACAAAAGAAAGGAAGGCATGCTAAAAGAAAACTGAAAATTCTGGAAATACTCAACAGCTTTGGCAACATCTGTGCAAAAAAAATAAGGCCATGGCGAGAGAACAAAGGAGTTTTCCCAGGATTATATTCGGGGTGAGGGAGTTCAGTTGCATGGACACATTTGAGCTGCTGGAATTGTTCTGCCTAGAGCAAGGAAGATTCAGGGGAAAACTACTAGAGTTTTATTTTTTTAAAGGGGGACTTTGGATGTGCAAGAAAGGAAAAACAATTTCATCTGGCAAGTGGGTTGGAAACCAAAGATTCAAAATAATTAGCAGAATAACAAGAGAGCAAAAGAGGAGGCATTTCTTTACAGAGAGCTGTTACAACCTGGAAAGAAACTCCTTGAAAGGGTGGTGGCGTCAAATTCAATAGGAACTTTCAAAAGGCATTAGACATATACATGAATGGGACTAATTTGCAGGATTATGCAGAAACTGGGATGTGGGACTAAATATGAACCCTCTCACGTGCAAGGCAGACTGAATGGCCTCCATCTGTACCCAAGGTTTCATGATTCATAGTACCATATGGGAAATTTATGATGAAAATAATATATATGTAATTGAGGTGAATTCATAGAATCCCTACAGTGCAGAAGGAGGCTATTTGGCCCACTGAGTCGAGTCTGCACCAACCTTCTGAAAAAGCACCCCACCCAGGCCCTCTTCCCCGCAACCCCTCTGGACACTGAGGGGTAATTTAGCATGACCAATCCATCTAACCTGCACATATTTGGACTGTGGGAGGAAACCTGAGCACCCGGAGGAAACCCACACAGACACAGGGAGACAGTGCAAACTCCACACAGACAGTCACTCAGGGAGGGATGAGGCAAGCAGATGCAGGGCTTGTTGCCTGTCCAACCACCACCACCTCCCGGAATTGAACCCAGGTTCCTGGACTGTGAGGCAGCAGTGCTAACCATTTTGCCGCAGTGCCGCCCTTTGCAGTTATATGGATAGAAACATGGATTTAGGGCAAAAGGTAAAGAAATAAAGGGATGGTTCTTAGACTGGAGAGGTACAGTTAGTAGTGGTCCACAAGAATCCTGAGTGCGGTGACTTTTTTATACATATAAATGTTTTGGATTTTGTAAGTGAGGCTGTATGGTGGCACAGTTGTTAGTACTGTTGCCCCACAGTGCCAGGGACCCGGGTTCAATTCCGGGTGGAGGTGTTAGGGCAGGCAACAGGCTCTGCATCTGCTTGCCTCATCCCTCCCAGCTTACCCCAAAGAGCAGGCATTAACTTTTGTTCAATATCCTGAAAAGCTGATGAATCCATCTAATAAAGGTATTTAGAATTGATGGGTTTTGTGCTGTTTCCTAATTCAAGCCTGGTATTTGTGAAAAATACCAAAGGGCACAATACTAATGGAAATCTGAAACAGAAACAAATCCTGTGGAGGGAGAAACAGTTCTTAAAAAAATATTTTAATTTAAATTTTCAATATTTTAACACTTTTACAAATAATAAACACAAATCCAACCCCCCCACCCCCACAGGACGGCAATTAGATCCCCAAAGTGTAAGATGAACAAGTCCCATCTCTTGTGGAACCCTTCATCTGCCCCTCTCAGAGCAAATTTCACCCTCCCCAAATACAGGAACTCCATTAGATCCCCCAGCTACACCGAGGCACAGGAGCTAACGTCCATCCACCCCAATAGGGGTGCAAGCGATCAACGAGGCAAAGGTTAAGGCATCTGCCCCCGCACCCGTCTTCTGCAACTCCAGCAGGTCCGACACCGTGAATATGGCCTCCAGGGGACCAAGCTTCAAAATACGTGTAGGACGTCTGACATGGTGCTGAAAAACAACCCCCAAAATTTCACCAACTTCGGGCAGGACCAGAACATATGAACATGATTGGCTGGGCCCTTCCCACACCGTTTGCAGCTATCCTCCACCCCCTCAAACAGCCAGCTCATCCTCGCCTTCTTTAAGTGCGCTCTGTGCACCATTTTTAATTGCATCAACCCCAGCCTCAGCACAAGGTTGAGGCATTAACTCTCTGCAACAACTTGTACCATAATCCCTCCTCCAATGCCATCCCCAGCTCCTCCTCCCATTTGGCCTTTATCCTTTCCATGGACACCTTATCCTCCTTCATGATCCTTCCATAAATCACCAAAATGATCCCACCCTCTAGCACCTTGAGAGAAACAGAGTTAACAATAATTTTAAACATAACTCTGTTTCTCTCTCTACAGATACTGCTAGACCTGTTGAATATTTCCAGTATTTTCTACCTGTATTTTATATAAAATATATTGAGGGATTTGATTGCTTGCTTGTTCCACTGGCATCCTTTTATATCTCCTTGTGAATAAAACTACTTTTCATTGGATTGTATTCAGAAAATTAAATATTTGAGGAAATCTGCAAGGATAACAAGATGGGCGGCATAGTAGCACAGTGATTAGCACAGTTGCTTCACAGATCCAGGGTCCCAGGTTTGATTCCTGGCTTGGATCACTGTCTGTGTGGAGTCTGCACGTTCTCCCCATGTCTGTGTGGGTTTCCTCCGGGTGCTCCGGTTTCTTCCCACAGTCCATAGATATGCAGGTTAGGTGGATTGGCCTGCTAAATTGCCCTTACTGTCGAAAAAGGTTAGATGGGGTTACTGGGTTACGGGGATAGGGTGGAGATGTGGGCTTAGATAGGGTGATCTTTCCATTTGCCGTTTCAGAGTCGATGGGCCGAATGGCCCCCTTCTGCACAGTAAATTCTATAATCACTAATTTTTGCTCTTATAGTATTGCAACAGATGCACGCCAATTGCAAAATTCTTAATTATATATAATATTTTAGGATTATTAACATGCACAATGTTTAAAATCCCAATTTACTAATGTCAATAAAACAGACGTTAAGTGAAAGGAGAAGTATTTCCTTATAGAGAGCAATTTCAAGTCACTTTTCTTGGAGGAGGAGGACACTTATTGCATCCTTGTAGCATGCCTGGCATTTTAAGTCACACACCTGTCATCCCATCGGGATGATTGTCAAGTTATTATAGTGTTTCAAGTGACAGCCAAATATTGTTGAATACATGAGCATTATGAATACTCCCAGAAGCAGAAATTCATGAGAGCTATATTAGATCAAATAAAATACTTGCTGAAAGGGCATTATCTAAGATAAAACATGTATAAGTCTTTAACTTACATTGTGCTGGCTTTACTGCTTTCTGAATTTACTTTATGCTTATGGTGTTGTCATGGTGGACAGCAATGCTGACTTGTGGACTGTGGAAACTAGCTCAAAATGGAAAATAATTAAGACAGGCAAACTTTTGGGATCGCTTTACTGATAACAGGAGAATGCCATAACATCTAAAGGTTATATATTAAATTCATTAGGTTGACAGTTTCTGTTCCTTTTCGTACAATTGCTCTATTATGGAATGACACCATCAGTGAATCTTTGTTCCAGTCCCATAAAAACTGTCTTTAGACCACATCTCCACTAAGTCAGTGCAGTTTGTTTCACAAGATATGGGGCTGGATTCTCCGCCGACGGGATGCTCTGTTTTGCCGGCAGCCTGGGGGTTTCCCGACAGCATGGGGATGACCCACAATGGGAAACCCCATTGACCAGCCGGTGAAATGGAGTATCCCGCCGGCATGCTGAACCAACAATCTGCTGTGGTGGGGCGGAGAATCCAGCCCATGGCATCTGCTGAAACTGTCACATTATTTGACCTTTCTATTAATGAAATGTTGATGCAACCATTTTGCTTCAGTGCCAAGATGCCCAATGATAAGGGTGGAAAATATGGACGATTTTTCTACGATATCGGCAAAGGCCGATGGCAATCGTGAAAAGTGGCGAAAAGGCTAAAGTAGCTTTTCATGCCATATAGTGCGGGACTTAGAAGAAAAAGAAAGCAAACAGGAGTGCCACGATATATTGCTGGTGGGTGGCCTCTGATTTGTCCACCCTGTCAATAACTCAAAGCTTTGATGATTTGCAATCCATTTTTAAAGACTGCCCCAGCGCACAGCAAGCACACCAAGAAACATTCTTCACTCAAGCGCACCCCTGGCAATATCCTAGAATAATCCTGGCATGAAACTGACACCACTCTGGCATTGCCTTGGCATCACCCTGCCACTACCCTCTCCCTTCTAAGTGTTGCACTTCCAAGCTCCCACAGAGTTCTGCTCACCAGGTGCACGCCTTTTGAGACCAGTTTTACATCATGCAATTCTGACATCACACTGCTTTGGAAGTGGGGTATGATTGCAGCGCTTGGGCCCAATAATGATATGCAATAATGATTATTATAATGAGGTTTCTAACATTGAGTGGTAGGAAACGCGGCCCGCTACTGATGGGACAAGGGGAGGATTGCTTCCTGCTTGAAACGGGATTTTAGCCTTCTGACAATCTTTCTGCTCTCGTTGCCCAATCTGCCCGATGTGAATGGTAGTGTAAAATCTCATCCCATATTGAGAGATTACATTTAGTGGAACATAGAATAGAATCCCTATAGAAGGAGCACATTGACTCTGCATCGACCCTCCGAAAGAGCACTCTACCTAGGTCTACTCCCTCTTCCTATCCCCGTGATAACGCACATTGATCATGGCCCATCCACCTAACTAGCACATCTTTGGACAGTGGGAGGAAACCGGAGCACACAGAGGAAACCCACACAGACACAGGGAGAACATGCAAACTCCACGCAGACAGTCACTCAAGGCAGGAATGGAACCTGGATCCCTGGCACTGTGAGGCAGTGGTGCTAACCACTCTGCCACCATGCCACCCACACTAATTAAGCACTCTATAAAAAAGAAAAAAACATAGATCCAAGTCATAAAAAGCTGCATAATGCAAACTGGAAGTCTGTAAACACTATCATGAACTGGACTGGTGTTAGCTACCAATATGCCTTGCATATGTCATGATATGGATAATTATTATTAAACCAATCTCCTCACAATAATCAATTTCCTTCTGTTCCAGCTATGATTCAATAAAGGCTTTGTAAGAAGAAATGACTTGTAATTGGTGTAAATACATTGGGCTGGATTCTGTCATCGGGTTGCTCCATTTTGCCGGCAGCCGGGGGTTTCCCAACGGCGTGGGGCTGCCGACCAGCTGGCGAAATGGAGCATCCCGGCAGCGTGCTGAATCAGAAACCTGGCGCGGCAGGACGGATAAACCAGCCCATTGAATTTTACTGCATGAAAATATCATTACAAATAGTCATCTCTATTCATTTGCCGTTTCATTTTCCATTTTTATTTGAACCTTTTTGTTAAGCAGACGGAGTGAAGAACCTGTTTCCCAGATGTGCCCCTGGACAATTTTTGAACCACTGGTTTGAAGGTATTTCAGGAAAGTGTCAGTTTGTCCATTCTCTAGTGCCCTTCCTTCCAAGATATTCTCATTCTTTGTTCAATATAGTTGAAAGTGAGAGTTCAATTTGTTTTGAATTTTGGATTTGGCCACACACCTAACACTTTACACATTGATACACCTAAGTATGGCATGACTAGTCTGCCATTCAAATCACATCATACTCTTAATGTATTACTATATTTATAGCATTTAAAAAAACTCACCTTGCCTTGTAGCCAACAATGCCAGATATTCCATTCTGAGTAAAGCAGCACAGATGGAGCTCCTGTTATACTATTATCATTCAAGTACATTGTGGAGAAACTACTTACTTCAGATTGCTTCAGCCACTGCATCAATTATTGTTTCAATGGGGGATTGGGAAAAGACAAGAAATTGGAACAGCCAGGATTTATTCCTGAAGGTTTGTGATGCTTCTGTACTAAATATGCATAAGTGTACTGAAATGAAGTTTGCTCAAACCATCTTTCAGGGTCATTCATTCGGTCTGTTTAAGTAGTATGTCATGCAATATTGATTTATGATTTAAGTTAGAATAATTATGTAGAGCATCAGGCTACAAAACACTGTTGCACTCAAGTAATTTGAATAGTATTTCCCACCTGGGAACAATTTTAATGGGACATTTGTTAACAGTAATGTCAGCAGGTTAGTGGAGGAAGAAAATGTTCGCACTCATGGTTATGAGGTAAATTTCTACACACACAGAAATGATGCTGACCTGAGGATTTGGCACACCAGCAAGCTATTGAATGTATTATTCAACAAAACACATGTCTATTTTCCTTTATTTTAACAGATCCATGAAGGAATGCCCTTTTAAAACTGAAACAATTTTGTAAAATTCAGCTTACTTCAGGAAAATACTTGTAATGCATCCAAATTATGCTGCCGGCGGGACGGAGAATCCTGCCCAATGTTTTTCTCTTTAAAATAATGAAATAAAAGGTAAATAGCCCAAAACCACAAATACAAGTTTTGTCTTCAGTCTCAATGAATACTTGTTCCCAGACATCAATCTGACAAAATAAAAAAAAAACAAGAAATGGAAACTACTGAAAGCATGGAAAAGTCTTTATATTATTGAGGAGACAAATTGTTTACTGGGGAGAATCAAGACAAACAGAATTTTTTACCACATCAAATTGTGAAATGAATCTACTATTTGACAAAGCCACTTCTTATACTGGATTAAAATAAATTTCTAACCTGTCGAGCTTTATTTCCAAGTTAACTTAAGAGGCATGATTTTGGTGTGAAAATAAAGTTGAGGCTAATGGCACTCATTTTTCTATCAGCAGGTTGGGCAACAACGTTTGGTGAGTGCACGTGTGCAACTAAATGTGAAAATCCAGAAGTTGCTCTCCTGGATAAGCAGCTCCTCCATACATTGTGTGAAAACGACATCTCACCATCTGGTTCTTCTTTTAAACTTATTGATTGGCATGACGTTCCTGGACTGACATTGCAGTTTTGGATAAGCAAGCTACAAAATGTTAAGCCAAGCCATTCACATAAAAGTACCCATTTAATGTTGTACTAAGTCTTAAATATTACCAAACATCTTGCTGACACTGAAAAGCATGCAGTCACATTCCTGCAAATTTTAATTGCTCTTGGAGATTTAAAAATATGAAAAATAAATCCTCTCTATGTTAATCCAATCTTTCTTTCTCTCTTTCATTTCCCTTTCTGTACTTGATTTCACACTGAATTCACTGTTCTAATTTACATTTCCAGGTTCAGACTCCGTGACGATCATTCATGATTCTTCAATTTGATTAGTTAAGGAGATGCACAGTTGCTTAGATCCTGTTCAAACAGGCCCCAGATCCTCTTCAGAGGATACCACGCAACATGCATGTCCTGCAGACAGCAATTTTCTGTCCAACACTCCATGGAAACTCTACCTACGGGCAAGTGTAAGTTGAATGATTGGTGCTCACAGCACATTCTGACCCAACATCTCATGAAATATATATCAGTACAATGAATCCTTAGAAGTCTCAAAGTCAGCCCGTCTGTAAGAGGGGAAAACAATAATGTCCCTGCTTAATATTTTGCTTCCATTGTTATACCTACCCGGTGTTATTGTGGTTCCATTTCCATTAACAATAGGCCTCTCTTCTTCCTCTTCTTCTTCTTCCTCTTCTTCAGGAGGAGCAATTCCAGCTTTCTCCATGTTACTTACTGACTTGTTTCTTTTCCTTTTGCCCTCAGAACTTGGTCGAGCACCAGGCAGAATTTGATCAGTCACATTTAGCAGCACTGGAGTTGGTTCTGCTGGGGGTTTTGGAGTGCCATAGTAATTGTCTGCAAATGACAATAGTGAATTCCGAGTTAACATTACGCTTCAAAGATGTGGGTACATATGTCAAACATTTATAATATGAAATCAATAGAAATTAGAATTCCTAGTCAAAGTGGTATTACAACTAGTGCATCTATTTCAAAGCGAATTTTTTACTGTACCAATGATAATTAATTTAACATGGCCCATTGCAATTTAATGGCCATTGAGCCTTTAATGAGCTTGAGGCAAGACTTACTCACAATACTAGGTTTTATTCTTTTAAAAAAAAAAGTATATTGTTATTAGAGTTTCCCATTTTTACAAACAATGCAGCCAACACTCAAAACTGGTACAGTACAGCATAAATGCTTCTCCATATATGAGTACAGAAAAACACAGGAGAACACCAACACAGTTGGTTCAGCTTAATCATTAAATTTGGTGCTTCCGTTGGGATTTCGCTATCAGGCTGCCCGCTCAAGACGTCGGCCCGAGAGCAGGATTCCCTGGGAATCCCTAGTATTCCCGCCATGCATAAATTTGCATGCCATGGAACACTGAATTGCAAGGGGATCGTAAAACTGGTGCAATTCTGCTCCGGGAGAGAGAACTTAGGATCCGGACAAATGTGAGGTAATGCATTTTGGAAGGTCTAATTCAGGTGGGAAAAATACAGTGAATGGCAGAATCCTTAAGAGTATTGACAGGCAGAGGGATCTGGGTGTACAGGTCCACAGGTCACTGAAAGTGGCAACGCAGGTGGAGAAGGTAGTCAAGAAGGCAAAAGGCATGCTTACTTACCTTCATCAAACCGGCTCGGGAGGCCCTGTGTGGGTATTGGGGATGCGGGTAAACTTTCATAGTGAGTTGGGCTAAGGGGAGGGCAGTGGTTGAGGTTTCGTCAGGGATTCGTAATAATAATAATAATTATTGTTTTTAAAAAAATAATTTTTATTGAGGTTTTCACAAAATATCAACAACAGAATGAAAAAGGAGCGCAATAGAACTAAATACAGAACAAAATAAAACAACCCCTGTGCCCCCCTCCCCCTATACATAAGTAATAAATTAACAACCCAAATTAACACAAAGCAAACATAGCAAATATATACACCCCCTCATCCCCCAGTGTAAACAAACAAAAATAAAACAGAACCACCCCCCCCCCCCCGGGTTGCTGCTGCTGACCATTGTCTACCGTTCTGCCAGGAAGTCCAAGAACGTTTGCCACCGCCTGAAGAACCCTTGTACCGATCCCCTTAAGGCGAATTTCACCCTCTCCAATTTAATGAACCCTGCCATGTCGTTGATCCAGGATTCCACGCTTGGGGGCCTCGCATCCTTCCACTGAAGAAGAATCCTTCGCCGGGCTACCAGGGATGCAAAGGCCAGAATACCGGACTCTTTCGCCTCCTGCACTCCCAGCTCCCCTGCAACCCCAAATATTGCGAGCCCCCAGCCCGGTTTGACCCTGGATCCTACCACCCCCGACACCGTCGTCGCTACGCCCTTCCAAAATTCCTTTAGCGCTGGGCATGCCCAGAACATATGTGTATGATTTGCTGGGCTCCCTGAGCACCTAACACACCTGTCCTCACCCCCAAAGAACCGGCTCATCCTTGTCCCGGTCATGTGTGCCCTGTGCAGCACCTTAAACTGTATGACGCTGAGCCTCGCGCACGAAGAGGAAGAGTTCACCCTCCCTAGGGCATCTGCCCACGTCCCCTCTTCGATCTCCTCTCCCAACTCCTCCTCCCACTTACCTTTCAACTCCACCACCGAGGCCTCCTCCTCCTCCTGCATCACCTGGTAAGTTTCCGCGATCTTCCCCTCTCCAACCCCCCCCCCCCACCCCGAGAGCACCCTGTCCTGTACTGTGCGTGGCAGCAGCTGCTGGAATTCAACCACTTGCCGCCTGACAAATGCCCTTACCTGTAATTATCTAAAGGTGTTCCCTGGGGGGAGCCCATACTTCTCCTCCAGCTCACCCAGGCTCACGAACTTCCCATCAACAAACAGGTCCCCCAACCTTCTTATCCCAGCCCTGTGCCACCCCGAAAACTCTCCATCTATTCTCCCTGGGACAAACCGGTGGTTCCCCCGTATTGGGGTACACACCGAGGCCCCAACTTCCCCCCTGTGCCGCCTCCAGATTTTGAGGGAAGCCGCCACGACCGGGCTCGTGGTATACCTCATTGGAGGGAGCGACAGCGGCGCCGTTGCCAGCGCCTCCACACTCGTACCCTCACAAGACGCCGTCTCCAGCCTCTTCCATGCAGCCCCCTTCCCCTCCATCACCCACTTGCGCATCATCGCCGCATTGGCGGCCCAGTAGTACCCACAGAGGTTGGGCAGTGCCAGCCCCCCCCATCTCTACTCCGCTCAAGGAACACCCTTCTCACCCTCAGAGTCCCTTGCGCCCACACAAACCCCGTTATGCTCCTGTTGATCCGCCTAAAGAACGCCTTTGGGGTAAGAATGGGGAGGCACTGGAACAGGAACAAAAACCTTGGGAGCACCGTCATCTTAACTGACTGCACCCTACCCGCCAGGGACAGCGGCAACGCATCCCACCTCTTGAATTCCTCCTCCATTTGCTCCACCAGCCTTGTGAAATTAAGTCTATGCAGGGCCCCCCAGCACCTGGCCACCTGGACCCCCAAATACCTGAAGCTCCTCTCCGCCCTTTTTAGTGGGAGCTCGCTAATCCCCCTCTCCTGGTCCCCTGGGTGAGCTACGAACAACTCGCTCTTCCCCACGTTGAGCTTGTACCCTGAGAAATCCCCGAACTCCTTGAGGATCCTCATTACCTCCAGCATTCCCCCCACTGGGTCCGCCACATATAGCAGCAAGTCGTCCGCATAGAGCGACACCCTATGCTTCTCCCCACCCCACACCAACCCCCTCCAGTTCCTCGACTCCCTTACTGCCATAGCTAGGGGTTCAATCGCCAGTGCGAAGAGCAGGGGGGACGGGGGACAGGGGACACCCCTGCCTCGTCCCTCGATGCAACCGAAAGTACTCAGACCTCCTCTTGTTCATGGCCACACTCGCCATCGGGACCTCATACAACAGCCTAACCCAGCTGACAAACCCCTCCCCAAACCCGAACCTCTTCAGCACCTCCCACAAGTACCCCCACTCTACCCTATCGAAGGCCTTCTCAGCATCCATCGCCACCACTATCTCCGCCTCCCCCTCCCTCGCCGGCGTCATAATAACGTTCAGGAGCCTCCTCGCACATTCGCGTTCAACTGCCTCCCCTTCACGAACCCCGTCTGGTCTTCGTGGATCACCTGCGGCACACAATCCTCAATTCTCGTGGCTAAGGCCTTCGCCAGCACCTTGGCATCTACGTTTAACAACAAAATCGGCCTGTAAGACCCACACTGCAGGGGATCCTTGTCCCGTTTCAGGATCAAGGAGATCAGTGCCCGGGGACATCATCGGGGGCAAAGCCCCCCCCCTCCCTTGCCTCATTGAAGGTCCTAACTAGCAACAGGCCCAACAGGTCCACATATTTCTTGTAGAATTCGACCGGGAAACCATCCGGCCCCGGTGCCTTCTCCGCCTGCATGCTCCCTATCCCTTTGGCCAACTCCTCCAGCCCAATCGGGGCCCCCAATCCCGCCACCAGTCCTTCCTCTACCTTCGGAAACCTCAATTGGTCCAGAAAGGGGCCTATCCCTCCCTCCTACAGTGGGGGCTCGGACTGATACAGTCCTCATAAAAGTCCCTGAAGACCCCATTGATGCCAACCCCACTCCGCACCACACTCCCTCCCCTGTCCTTAACTCCCCCGATCCCCCTAGCTGCGTCCCACTTCCGAAGCTGATGCACGAGCATCCGACTTGCCTTTTCCCCACACTCATAAATCGCCCCCTGGGCCTTCCTCCACTGCGCCTCCGCCTTCCTGGTGGTCAACAGGTCGAATTCGGCCTGGAGGCTACGCCTCTCCCTCAACAGTCCCTCGTCAGGCACCTCCTCATACCTCCTGTCTACCATCACCATCTCCCCCACCAGCCTCTCCCTCTGCTCTCCTCTCCTTGTGGGCCCTAATGGAGACCAGCTCTCCCCTAACCACCGCCTTCAGCGCCTCCTATACCATCCCCACTCGGACCTCCCTATTATCGTTGGCCTCCAGGCATCTCTCTATGCTTCCTCGGACCCGCTCACTCACCTCCTCGTCCGGCAACAGCCCCACCTCCAAGCGCCACAACGGGCGCTGGTCCCTCTCCTCCCCCAGCTCTAGGTCTACCCAATGCGGGGGCGTGATCCGAAATGGCTATCACCGAGTACTCGATATCCTCGACTCTCGCTATCAGCGCCCTACTCATAATAAAAAAGTCGATCTGGGAATAAGCCTTATGAACATGCGAGAAGAATGAAAATTCCTTAGCCCCGGGCCTTGCAAATCTCCAAGGGTCCACCCCTCCCACCTGGTCCATAAACCCCCTCAAGCACTTTAGCCGCCGCCGGCTTCCTACCCACCCTAGACCTAGAGCGATCTAGTGCCGGATCCAACACCGTGTTAAAGTCCCCCCCCCCAACCATTATCAGGCCCCCCACTTCCATGTCCGGGATCCGACCGAACATGCTCCGCATAAAACCCGCATCGTCCCAGTTCGGGGCATACACATTGCAGCTTACCACTTACCATTACGTACCTGCCGCCATTGTCTGTCACTATGCTCGACGCCTCGAACGACACCCAATTATTATTATTGTTAAAAATATTAATATTGTCACTGCCATATCCTCGGCTTTCTGACCCACAGACCACAATCAGGAAGAATAAACAATAACATCCCCTCCACAATAGTCCTCAATACCAGGCCCCACAAGGCTGCGTACTTAGCCCCCTACTATACTCCCTGTATACACACAACTGTGTGGCAAAATTGGGTCCCAACTCCATCTACAAGTTTGCTGACGATACGACCATAGCGAGCCGGATCTTGAATAACGACGAATCAGAATACAGGAGGGAGATAGAGAGCCTAGTGGAGTGGTGCAGAGACTACAATCTATCCCTCAATGCCAGCAAAACAAAAGAGCTGGTCATTGACTTCAGGAAGTAAAGTACTGTACACATCCCTGTCGGCATCAACGGGCCGAGGTGGAGATGGTTAGCAGTTTCAAATTCCTAGGACTACACATCACCAAAATGTGCTGGTCCACCCACATCGACGCTACCACCAAGAAAGCACAACAGCACCTATACTTCCTCAGGAAACTAAAGAAATTCGGAATGTCCACATTAACTCTTACCAACTTTTACAGATGCACCATAGAAAGCATCCTATCTGGCTGCATCACAGCCTGGTATGGCAACTGCTCGGCAAGAAACTTCAGAGAGTCGTGAACAGAGCCCAGTCCATCACACGAACCTGTCTCCCATCCATTGACTCCATCTACACCTCCTGCTGCCTGGGGAAAGCGGGCAGCATAATCAAAGACCCCTCCCACCCGGCTTACTCACTCTTCCAACTTACCCACTCTTCCAACTTACCCACTCTTCCAACTTCTTCCATCGGGCAGGAGACACAAAGGTCTGAGAACACGCACGAACAGACCCAAAAACAGCTTCTTCCCCGCTGTTACCAGACTCCTGAACAACCCTCTTATGGACTGACCTGATTAACACTACACCCCTGAATGTTTCACCCAATGCCGGTGTTTATGTAGTTACATTGTGTACCTTGTGTTGCCCTATTATGTATTTTCTTTTCTTTCATGTACTTAATGATCTGTTGAGCTGCTCGTAGAAAAATACTTTTCACTGTACCTCGGTATTTTCACAATCAAAACACCTTTGTGTGATAATGGTTAAGACATCGAACAAAAATGAAGATATTTCCTTGTATGATAATGGGCTATTCACTAATTTGGGGTATAGAAAGGATCAAATCAGCCACTCTGTAATAAAAACAAAAATGCTGGAAATACTTAGCATGGCAGGCAGCATCGTTTGCAGGATCGGACAAGATTAAGATGTTGCAATCAAAAGTGGCGGGGTTGTGTCAATCATTGTCATGGGTGTGGTCTTTGTGCTCATAGAGGTGTACATTTCAAGACACGTTTTGCAACTTGCAAAACTTAGATCATCTGCACAGATGGGAACATTACCCTCTTAGTGATCTCTATGCTGAGTAGTGTTTGAAATTAAAGGGAATAGCACATGTGGATACTATTTGTAATTAAAGAGTTAAAGAGGCCAGCATGCGCGGTCCTTCCAGGGGTGCTGTTGCCCCCAACCTCTGGCTAAATATTTTGGGGCTGGGGGGCTGGGGGGGGGGGGGGGGGGATTCTGAAGGCTTGCCTGCAGCAATTTAATGCTGGGACCAGCATTAATTGCTTTAAAGTAAGACTTCCACCCCTATCTCGAGCGAGATGTCCCCCAAATCAGATGGCCAGCAGGTCTGTAGTCCTAGCAGCACCAGTCAAAAAAGTGGTGGCCTCTACTGGAACTACGGGCAGCCCCACCACACCAAGGAGCCCAGGTAATTCTGCCGTTGAGGGTCTCAGTAAGGGGATTAGGTTCAAGGTGTTGGTTGGAGGGTTGAAGGTGAAGATGACCTTGTTGAGGTCGGGGAGGGGGAGAGGGGGGGGGGGGGGGGGGGGGGGGAGTGGGAAATGCAGGGGGGGCCTCCGATGGGTCCAGAGGACCTGTAAAAGTCAACCCCAATCCCCTTGCCTGAAACCAAGGTTTTCAGGCTTCCTGCATAGAATGGAGCCCCAATGAGTGAAATACTGCTGAGGGCAGGAAGAGGCTCTTAAGTGACCATTTATTGTCCACTTAAGGGTCTCAATAGGTTCAAGGGTGGAGGCACACCGCGCACCATCGCAGCAAAATTTGAGAGACTGGGAAGTGTGCGGGTAGGCAGGAAGACCACCTGCTGGATTTTATGTGCCCTCTTCTCCCCCTTCTTCCTTACATCAGGGGAGTGAAACAGCCAGCCCCATACGTGGGTATTATTTGAAACTGAATGGAATTGGAGAACAGCATATGGGAATACTGTTTGAATTTAAAGTAAACATTACATCTGGCCAATGCAAACATAGTTTTGGGCGGCACGGCAGCAAGGTGGTTAGCACTGTTGCTTCACAGTGCCAGGGTCCAAGGTTCGATTCCCGGCTTGGGTCACTGTCTGTGTGGAGTCTGCATGTTCTCCGTGTGTCTGGGCGGGTTTCTCCGGGTCTCTAGTTTGCTCCCACAAGTCCCGAAAGACGTGCTGTTAGGTACTTTGGACATTCTGAATTCTCCCTCTGTGTACTCGAAAAGGCGCCGGAATGTGGCGACTAGGGGCTTTTCACAGTAACTTCATTGCAGTGTTAATATATGCCTACTTGTGAGAATAAAGATTATGGTGTTCGGGCCGGAAAGTGGAGCTGAGTCCACAAAAGATTAGCCATGATCTCATTGAATGGCGGAGCAGGCTCGAGGGGCCAGATGGCCTACTCCTGCTCCTAGTTCTTATAAATCAGTGTGTATAACAGACGTATAACAATAAACAATAGTTTGTTGTGAATCTTGATCATTTATCACCCCAGCCATGTTCGGGTAGGTCTCTGGAATTTGAGTTGAAGAGGGAAGGAGTGGATTCAGCTAACTACAACACTTTGTGAGCTGGCACAAATACAAGCACAGAACATTGAAGAGAGTCTCAAAACCTTTGAAAGAAACTGGAGTGCAAATTCGTCAAAATAAATATAAAGGATCCTTATTAACTTAATATTCTTCGATCATTACAGTATTTTGAAAACAAGATCTGTGTAACATGATTAGGGGCGCAATTCAGTGGTTTTCAAACTAAGTCCACTATCAGATGGATGCCTTTAGCGGGTGTACATGGCGCTGCAGTGCTAAGTTACACCCCGCTATTCACTTTAGAGCGATTTCCTCCTGGCAAGCTGATCTCGCCAGCAGGAACAGCTCTTTGTAGAGCGTAACGGCTGTTTGCAGATCGGGGTGCCATTTGACTGGCTGCCCCGTTCTTCCCTCCCCTCGGCTTTATTGATCTACACTCATCCCCACCAACCTTGGGGAAGCCCCTGGGAACCCGTCCTCACCCCCCTTCACCCTGGCCCGAAACGTCGCAGTGCCAAGCTGGCACCCTGACACGGTCAGTCTGGCACCCTGGCAGTGCCACCCAGACATCCTGGCAGTGCCCAGGTAGAACTGCCTGAGTGCCAGGCTAGTGCCATGGTGCCCAGGTGCCAGGCAGAGTGTCAGGGTACCACCCTATCTTGTCCCCGACCACCTGGGGGGCTCGAATGACTCGAGAGATCCCCCAGGCGCCATTACGCCTGGTCCACGTTTGTATAGACCAGCACTAAATGGCGCCCTGACAAGGTCGCCCAGGCGCAGCTGTGGAGTTCCAGGCGCTGGGTGAATGCAGTGTTCAGGTATTTGAATGATCCAATAAAAGTATTCAGATCTGGATTACGCATTGTGAGAGCATATGAACTGGTATTAAATAAATAAACAAATATGGATAAGCAACTGGAGAAATACTTGACTGGTGGTCTCACATTTCCTAGTTCTGAGCATTTTGTATTTAGCCAGTCCCAGGAGCAGACAGGGTATATAGCATGCTGTGACAAACAGGATTTGAGGCATGGTAGGATTTGTGCAGCAGGGTTTCAATGAGTTAGTTTACACAGTGAATAGATGAGAAAAATGACTTTGATAGCAGATTTCTCAGCAAGGGGTGGAGATGGGTGACATTAAGGAGGTAAAGGTAGATGGTCTTAGTGATGGAGATGTCATGTTGGGTGCTCTGCTACACAGACGAACCAACACGGTTGCAGATGGTACAACTCTGTTTTATTACTTTCAATAATAACATCTGTAAACTTGTTACTGTGGTTCGTTCATTACCCTTTAACCTGTGGACCCAGCCCTAACACTATCTTGGAGTGGCACTCAGCACATGGTGAATGTCTGAGTGGCTTGCTGTGAGATCTGTGCCCTGAGCTGTCTCCTGCTGGAATCAGCGGGAACTGTGGTGTTCCCCGTTTTATAGTGCGTGTGCCCTTGCTTGTGATTGGCTGTGATGTTGCGTGTGTGTTGATTGGTCCGTTGATCTGTCCATCAGTGTGTATGTGTGTTTGCACCATGATGTTTATCTGAATATCATGACAGGAGAGACTATGGGAGCAAATAAACACTGAGGTTATGAACAATCTGGTTTGGGCTAAGAGAGGTCTGTTGGGGACTGCTGGCAGTTGTCAGAAAACAGCAACAAGAAAGCCCCTAGGCCCATATATCCTAGGAGGCTGCAAAACAATTTTAGGACCTAACCTTTCAAGCCTCCCTTGACTGGTTTCTTTTCCCAATAGATCCTGATTGTTTTGCTGGCAGAAGATGAATTCCTGGTATAAATTATATTGGTTCAAATCTTTAAAATGTCCCTTTTATATTTCTGGATCACTAACAATTCTAAGATTACTACATTCTAAATCTTTAAAGGAGCAATTTATATTTGGATATCAGCCGTAACAAACAAATGCCAATAATAAAAGATAGATTAAAGAATGAAATTGATCACCCCACGACTGTCATATTACAGCAAATCTTGCAAACATTGAGTGGCCCTGGCAGAGCCCACGCTGAGAGTTTGTGAGCAGGTTATTCCTGAGTAAGTCCTGCTTGATAGTACTGCTGACAACCCCTTCCATCACACTGCTGACGATTGAGACGAGACTGATGCAAACAGTACAAAATATGTTGTACAAAAGTACAAACATTTCATTCTACCGTTCTCAGGCGTGATCTAACGGAAAATTTTCTAAGTATGGTAGCGAGGGGGCAAGAGCCGGGTGTTCCCGACAGTTCACCTGCCGATTCATCACAGCATCTAATGTTAATTAGGGCACTTAATGATACCCCATGAGTTTCATGCATGAAATGACTGTGATTCGCCGGGACCGCGCTTGGCAGCTCCCTGCTACCGAGAGGGAGCAGCTCTTTATCTGATCCCGCAGAGCATATCCCAGGCAGCATGCAGCCATGTCACCGTACAGACCAGCTCCACGTTTCAGAAATGCTGACCTTGTCAGACTGATGAACGCAGTGGAGTCCAGATGGGATACCCTGGGCGAGATTCTCCAATAATGGGGCTATGTCCCATCTCCAGCGTCAAAAAGCGGACGTTTCACTCTGTACTTTCCTTAAGAAAGTCCAGAGTGATTCTCCACCCTACAAGGGGCTGGCAGGGCCCCGGGGTGCTTCTCACAGCTCTGGCTGTGGATACGGGGCCCTGCACTTCCGGTCAGGAATCCATGCATGCGCACGGCGGCGACCCACCCGTGCGACATGGCGGACTCAGCCCGCTGAGCGGCACCAGGAATATAGTCCCCCCCCCCCCCCCGTGATCATGCGCGCCCGCGGATCGGAGCCGCCCGATCGCTTGCCTGGCTGTTTGAGGCCCCCCGGTGAATGATCCCCCCGCTCCCCCACTGTGTCCGCAGCTGCCACCGGCCGTTCCCGACAGGCAAAACGTGGTTAGAATCATGCTGTCAGGAACTCGGTCAGTTGTCTTCGGAGAATTGCTGCAGGGGCCTCGGTCAATGGCTCCCTACCCGCGGTGCGTAGACCGTGCGTGCGCGATTCACAGCGATTCTCTAGGGATTGGAGAATTGCGGGAGCGGCATTGCCGGATTTCGGCGTCAACGCCCATTCTCTGCCCCCCCCGCCCCGCGCCAATCGCGATTTAGGCACGGAGGCTCGGAGAATCCCACCCCCTGTTCCCACAAGGGAGTCGGAGGGTCAGCCACAGGTTAGCCAATGCTGCCTGGGAGGCAGTGGAAGCGGCCATCAGCTCAGGAAGTGTGATTGGGAGGACCACCATCCAGTGCCACAAGATGATCAACAATGTTGGCCCACAACAAACGGGAGAGGGCCCAGCCAGCTGGCCGGGTGCCAGACATCAGGGGCGTCATTCTCCGCCGGCGGGAGTCTCCGTTTTGCCGGCACCGGGGGGTTTCCCGACGGCGTGGGGCTGCCCCACAATGGGAAACCCCATTGACCGGCCGGTGCTACGGAGGCTCCCGCCGGCCGGTCGGCGCAGAAATGTGGCGGGGCGGGTAGGAGAATTTCGCCCCAGAATCCTCACCCCCTACGAAGAATGTGCCCAGGGGGTTGGGGAGTGGCCGGGACAGATTGGTCACCGACTCGAGATTGCCCGGAGCCGCACAGGTGGGTACCCACCGGCCCCCACCCAGATGGCCTGTCACAAGTGAGTTGTCCAAGCCAGACTTAATGATCCATCCCTCCCACTGGCCACATGTTAATTCTCCCGCAGGATTTCCATCCAATGGTCACGGACCCCCAGCTGCCCAAGGGAACACCTCGGGAGACAGCTCCGAGGATGCCACTGTCGTGGTGTCATATCTGTCATTCCCACCCTCCACCAGCGCAGAGACACATGCCTCAGTGGGCGGAAGTAATGGACAGGCCTCTGGGGCACAATCTGATGAGCACCACACAGTTTCTGATGCTGATCAGGCGGAGGCAAGAACATCCAGGGGAGGCAGCAGTTGGAGGTCTGCTGGATCCCAGGACCCAGCCCCGTCCCAGTCAGATGTCGAGCCTCTGGATCAGGCTATCCTGGAGCTGGTGCAGTTTCTAGGGTACGGCCATGAAATTCAGAGGGGGATGTCAGCTACACTCCAGCAGGTCCATCGCCGATTGGAGGCGTTCCAAAGGCGACTGTGCAGGAGACTGCACCGGCAATGCATGGCACTGAGGCCAACACTGCTGGGGTGTCGACTGCAGTGGAGAGCCTAGAGCATGACGACAGCATGAGTGGTGGTGGGTGGTGTCCAAGGCACTGCTCAGTCAGTGACGGCCATGACCGAGCACCTCAACATCATGTCCGAGTCGCTGGGGGATTTATCCCTGATGCAGGTGGACATTACCAAGGCTCTCCGGAGCATGTCCCAGACTCAGGTGGAAATTTCTGAGGTGCTCCAGAGCAAGTCTCAGTCTCTAGGGGACGTGTCCCAGTCTCAGGTTGACCATGCCAGGCTGCTGCGGAGCATGTCCCAGTCTCAGGTGCGTTGACGAGGCACTCCAGAGCATGTCCTGGTTGCTGAAGACTGTATCCCAGATGCAGGTGGATATTGGCGAGGTACTGCAGAGCACCGTCTGGTCATAGAGAACCATCACTGAGGGCATCGACACCTTGGTGTAGACAATGAGGAGCTGCCAGGGCTGGCACAGCCAGATGACACAGGAGCCTCTGGAGCTCAATCCAGCTGCCCTTCCATCCGAAGTGACCCCCTGGGTTCTACGATCACCGACTGGGAGGAGGTAACACTGGAAGCTAACTCGGAGTCTCCCTACAGGGTGACGTGCTCGCCTTTATATTAGTTTCTGCTGTAAACATTGGTGAAATGGCACAAAATTTTGATTCCTATCTGTGATTATGTTGACAGGTTGGATATAATTTCGATCCAATTGTTCATGGTTGTGTTTTTAGAGAAGATTTACTTGATTTGAAATGATCAATCTATAGTTATTTTGAGCCTTGAATCTCAAACACCATGAAAAACATTCACAGGGAAGAAATAAATCGGAATGCCATCACTTATTTCAGATTCCGTTACACTGAATCAACCCCAATGCAACTTACTTTATGACACAAATCTGAGGCCTGGATTTTCACAGAGTTAAGGGGCTCTATAGCCATTAAAAATGGTGGGCGCAACCCAATTCTAGGGTTCCTGGGGTCCTGAATTTTCACTGACGTAGGATAATTTTGTGTGGTGAGCTTGCATTCTACACCCCCAACCGGCCAGGTGTCAGATCAGGTTCTCCAAGCCTCCTGGTTGACCGATCTTAAAGGAGATGAGAAACATCATCTGAATTCGGGAAGGCAAGTTCAAAAGGTCTTATCCATGCCAAATCAATGCTAACTCATGGCTCCCAGCCTTCCCAATGTCCCTTCATATCTTCCATGATAGTTCTAATTAACTTTTTTCAATGGTATATTATAGTGTTGCACACAGCATACATGTAACATTTACTACGGGTTTGGGCAAAGAGACAGTATGCTGGGTTTTCTAATTGATCTAGTTGAGAATTGGCAATATAGTTCAGCTAAGTGAGCTTGAAAGTTAGACATCGAATACAATGTCCATCTAGTAAATAAAGAGAATAGACTTCAATCAAAAGTTATCAATACTATGTTATCTAACTTCATTAAAAATGAATTTGGCGAAGAATATAAATAAAAACTGGAGTTACTCATCCTAGGGTTGATTGATTGATATTGTCACATGTACCAAAGTACAGTGAAAAGTATTTTTCTGCATCTAAGGGAATGTACACAGTACGTACATAGTAGACAAAAGAATAATAGACAGAGTACATTGACAGTGGTGCATCAACAAATAGTGATTGGTTACAGTGTGGAACAAGGCCAAACAAGAGCAGCATAGGGCGTCATGAATAGTGTTCTTACAGGGAACAGATCAGTCCAAGGGAGAGTCGTTGAGGAGTCTTGTAGCAATGGGGGAGAAGCTGTTCCTATGTCTGGATGTGCGGGTCTTCAGACTTCTGTATCTTCTGCCCGATGGAAGGATCTGGAAGAGGGCAAAGCCTGGGTGAGAGGGATCTCTGACAATGCTGTTTGCCTTTCTGAGGCAGCGGGGGGTGTATACAGAATCAATGGGAGGATGGCAGCTTGTGTGATGCGTTGGGCTGAGTTCGCCACACTGCAGTTTCTTGCGATCTTGGGCGGAGCATTTGCCATACCAAGCTGTGATGCAGCCGGATAGGATGCTCTCTATGGCATATCTGTAGAAGTTTGAGAGAGTCGATGCAGACATGCTGAATTTCTTTAGCTTCCGTAGGAAGCAGAGACGTTGTTGGGCTTTCTTGACTGTTGCATCAACGTGAGTGGACCAGGACAGACTGTTGGTGATGGTGACCCCCAGGAACGTAAAGCTATCGACTATCTCTACATCAGAGCCATTGACGGTGGGTGGGTGTTGTGCTACGCTTCCTGAAGTCGATGATCAGTTCCTTGGTCTTTCCGGCATTTAGAGAGAGGTTGTTTTCGGTACACCATGCAACCAAGTGACCTATCTCCCTTCTGTAGTCTGAAAGAGTCTTAAAGGAAGTGGCAGTAGAGATAGTAGATCCATTGGTTATAATGTTCAAAAATTCCTTGCATGTGGGAAATGTTCCAGTGGATTGGAAAAAATGTTAATGAACTCCCTTATTCAAAATGGGAGGGCAGCAGAAAGTAGGAAACTATAGACCAGCTGGTTTAACATCTGTCACTGGAAAATTGTAAGAATCCATTATTAAGAAAGTAATAACAGGACATTTAGAAAGTCAAAATGCAATCCATTAAGTCAGTATGGTTTTACGAAGGGTGAATCATGTTTGGCTAATTTGCTAGAATTCTTCGCAGATGTAACAAGCCAAGTGGATAAGGCGATCCTGTAGATGTAGTATATCTGGATTTCCAGAAAGCATTTGATAAGGTGCTGCACAAAAGATTAATACACAAGGGAAGATCATATGGGATTAGGGGTAATTTATTAGCTTGGAGAGAAGACTGGCTAACTAGCAGAATAAGTTTTACAACACCAGGGGCACTGTTAACAATGCCCTTAAACTTATTCCCCGACAAGAAGCCGCCTCCATCTGCCATCACGTCGATCCCTCCTCCAATACCCATTTCAATGATTACTGCCCAGTAGTAGTTCATTATGTTCGGCAAGGAAAGCCCCCCCCTCCACCTACAACCTCGCAACCATTCCAGAAAATTCCTCCTGACTCACCGGGTCTTCCCCACTCTCACAAACCCAGAGATCAGCGCACTGACCTTTCTGAAGAATGCCTTCGGGACAAAGATTGGGAGGTTCTGAAACACAAACAGAATCCTTGGCAGCACCAGCATTTTTACTGTCTGCACCTGTCCCGCCAGCAACAATGGCAGCACATCCCACCTCTTAAAGTCCCTCTTCATCTTTCCACCAACAGGGTCAAGTTCAGCTTGTGCAACTGCAACCAACCCCGCATAACCTGGACGCCCAGGTATCTAAAACCCACCCTTACTACTTTAAATTACAGTTCCCCTGCATCACCCCATACTCTTCATCACCAGCCTCAGCCTGATTGGGGGCCCCAATCCCTGCACCTACTCCTCCTCCACCCTGGGAAAACTCCCATCACCCCCCCCGGCTGGGGGCTCCGACTCATATAATCTCCTACAAAATGCCTCAAACATGCCGTTCACACCCTCCGGGTCCAATGCCATCCTACCCATCTCGTCCTTTACTCTGCTAAACTCCCTCACTGCCTCTTCCTTCCTCAACTTGTGGGCCAGCATCCTAATTGCCTTCTCACCATATTCATATACTGCCTCTCTGGCCCTCTTTCGCTGCCCCACTGCCTCCCTGTAAACGTTAATCCGAACTCTGTCTGGAGACTCTGCCTCTCATTCAACAGTCCACCTCCAGGGTCTCCAAATACCTTCTATACACCATCTGGATCTCATCTACCAGCCTTGCCATCTCCGCCCGCTCTGCCTTCTTCCTATGTGCCCGAATTGATATAAACTCCCCTCTGACCACTGCCTTAAGTGCCTCCCACAGCATGGCGGCCATGACCTCCCATGTATTAGTTAGCTCCACATACCCCTGAATGGCAACCCACACCCGATTGCACACCTCCTCATCTGTCACCAACCCCACATCCAACCTTCACTGCGAGCGCTCGCAAATCCACTCGCAAATCTACCCAATGCACGCATGGTCAGAGACCATAATCGCCGAATACTCTGAGTCAACCAACCCCGCCAGCAACACCTTTTCCATCATGAAAAAATCAATCCGGAAGTACACCTGGTGTACATGGGAGAAGTATGAAAATTCCTTTGCCCTTCGGCCTACCAAACCTCCAAGGGTCCATGCACCACCGCCCCCCCCGCCCCCCCCCCCCCCTACCCAAAACATATGCTCCATAAACCCCTTCAGCTCCTTCCCACTGCCAACACCTGAAATGAAAAATGAAATGAAAATCACTTATTGTCACAAGTAGGCTTCAAATGAAGTTACTGTGAAAAGCCCCTAGTCGCCACATTCCGGCGCCTGTTCAGGGAAGCTGGTATCTTCACTGACCTCGGGCTCGACCGGTCCAAACTTGGCTCAACGACCGTGATAAATTCCGTCCCCCATGATCAACCAGTGCGAGTCCAAGTCAGGAATCTTTCCCAGCCACTTCCTCATGAAATTTGCATCATCCCAATTTAGGACATAAACTTTTACAAGGACCACCGGAATCCCCTCCAGGTTCCCACTCACCATTACGAACCTTCCCCCCGAATCTGCCACAATGTTACCCACCTTGAACGCCACCCGTTTATTCACCAGCACTCCCCCCCCCCCCCCCCCCCGTCTTCATATCCAGTCCCAATGGAACACCAGCTCACCCCATCCTTTCCTCAACCTTGTCTGGTTCCCTATCTTTAAGTGCGTCTCCTGCAAAAAGGCCATATCTGTCTTCAGACTCCTCAGGTGCGTGAACACAGGTGACCGTTTGACCAGCCCATTCAGCCCCCTCACGTTCCACATGACTAACCTGGTCCTCCACCCTTGCCGATCAGTCATACCCCTTTTTGGGCCAGCTGCTGGCCTGTGTCATGTGACCCTCTAGGTCCACCCTCGGATGTTCACTATCATCGATCCTTTTCCAACTGTGCCACATCATCCTATATCAACTATATGCCCCTGACAACCCCCACTACACTCCCGTTAACTAGCCCGCCCAACTAGCATGGTGGTCCCTGCCCAAAGCCTCCAATCTCCGTACCCACCCCAAATGTCCCTTCTCTTCCCCCCCCCCCCCCGCCCCCATCCACACTTCCCCAAAAATCAGCAAAATGTGTACTCAACCTTGATGCTCTCCAATGAAAGGCCTGTTCTCCAGGAACCCCGCCATCAAAACAAAAGAAACACTTCAAAGGGAAATTGTTTTCGGAATGCAAACAAACGCTCTCACAAACTCCTCCAAAGTTCAATGTCCTCATCTGCTCCCGGTAAATTGTCCCTCATGAACTCCATTGCCTTTTCTGCCGTGCCAAAATACTACTCACGCTTCTGGAAAGTCATCCAGAGGTGGGCCGGGTAGGGCACTCCGAACTTCACCCTCTTTTTAAAGAGGGCAGCCTTGACCTGATTAAACTCGGCCCTCCTCTTTGCCAGTTCTGCACCCAGGTCCTGATACAATCGCAGCCCGTTCTCTTCCAAGGCGTATTTCCTCGTCTGCCTCGCCCACCGAAGGATCTTCTCCTTATCCAGAAAGAGGTTTAACTGCACCACCATCGCCCCTGGCGGCTGGCCCGCTTGCGGATTCCTCATCAGCGCCCCGTTGACCACTGGATGGGCAGAACAGCCCCCTTGTCCTCCACCATCTTATCGTTCCAGCAGGTCTTTTCTTCTCGCCCCACTCCTCGTTTGTGGATCCATGCACAAGCTACACCTGAGGAATAAAACCTTCGACAGGCACCCATGCACCTCTTGCCATCAAAAACTTTGCCCTTCGGGAGCGTAAAAGACGAAAAAATACCATCCTGAGTGCGAGCCACCAAATGTGGCTCGCGCACCGGAAGTCATGAATCGACTTTTACTAGTTGGGCCTACTCCAGTCATTTCTTCGCTCATCCTTGCCAGGGCAAATCTTCCAGTGGCCTTAACTCACTGTGGGTCTCTTCTTTTGAACCCTGGATAGGTTTTCCTCAGCAACCTGTCTGGTAGTTCATAGAGAAAATGGATTCTTCTCTCTGAAGACCACAGCAACTCCTATTTTGTCTCACTCTCTCTGTGTTCAGAGTCTCTGACAGAAGTCTGTAATAGCAAGAATATTTGCTTCTGCCTTTGTTTTCAGATGGTAAATCCCGTGTTACGATCCCTGACCAGACCCCAACATTTGCTAGGATATTGGACAGGAACCCTGATCACTATTTTTAAATTTGAAAAACAGTGAGGAAAGGATACGTCGCTCCAGGAATGATTTCACACACAAATAGGGATATGGTGTATTAAAACAAACTTTATTATTATCACAGTATTAAACTACTTTAATATCACAAAGATATAGCTTATGATTAACAATAAAATTAAAGGAAATACTTTAACTTTTTGCTGATAACTTCTCTATCTCCAACCAAGCAAAACCCATCAGTCAAAAATTGCTATTAAACAAAATTAGCAAACACAGGATTACTTGCTGGCCTCTAGATGAAGAGTTCTTTGAAAAACTGCTTTAAGACACAGTAAGAAGTCTTACAACACCAGGTTAAAGTCCAACAGGTTTGTTTTGAATCATTAGCTTTTGGAGCGCTGTTCCTTCATCAGGTAATGAAAGCTAGTGATTCGAAACAAACCTGTTGGACGTTAACTTGGTGTTGTAAGACTTCTTACTGTGCCCACAGCAGTCCAACGCCGGCATCTTCACATCATGCTTTAAGGCAGAGTGAGAGAGAAATCCTTGAAGTAAACAGCCTGGATATCCCAGTCTGCCAGATTAATGCAGGATCTGACAGCCTTCTGCCAAAAGCTGCTGTTAAGCTCACAGCTTCCAGAAACTGAACTACAATTGCCTGCTACAGACCTGCCTCTTTCCATGAATTACATCATCTTCATCCTCCTCAAATCCCATGACCTACCTACTTAGGTTTAAACACAATGGGCTGGATTCTCCATTATTGGGACTATGTCCCCACGCCGGCGTCAAAATAGTGGAGTTTCATGTCAGAAAACCTGGTGTGAAAGGACCACTAATTCCAAGCCCTGCAGGGGGCTAGCAGGGACCCGGAGTAAATATTGCAGCTTTTGCTGCAGATACGTGCCCCCATACTTCTGGGTCAGAGGCCGCACATGCACACAGCAGCAGCCTCCAGTAGCCACGCCGTGCTCCATGGTGGACTCGGACCGCGAAGCTAGACCCAAGAAAGAGTCCCCCTGATCAGCCGCGCGCCCGACCCTCAACCCCGCACGAACATTCCCCGGCCGCCTATAAGGCCCCCCCCCTCGCCTCCGACCCCGGCCAGGGCAGCCACGGACTGAGTCCGCAGCCGCCATGCGAGTATCCCGACAGGCTGGAGCACATTAGTTCCATGCCGTCGGGACTTCAGCTGGTTGAGTGCGGAGAATTGCTGAGCGGGCCTCTGGCAATGGTTACAGGCGGCGCGGCGTACTCCCTGAATACGCCACTTTTCGGGCTCTCAGAATTGGTGAACTGCAGTTGGTCCTGATTTCTTGTGGGAACAGCGATTCTCCGCTCCCGCGTCGGCCTCGATTTTGGCACGAGGGTGCGGAGAATCTAGCCCAATGTCTCCAAATATCTAGTCCCCAGGGAATCCCCAGAAATTGTAACAAATTCACATTTGGCCTCTCTTTGTAAACATATCATAATAATAATAATCTTTATTGTCACAAGTAGGCTTACATTAACACTGCAATGAAGTAGAACAATAGAACATTATTGTTCAGGCACAGTACAGGCCCTTCGGCCCTCGATGTTGTGGCGACCTGTGAAACCAATCTAAAGCCCGCCTACACTATTCCATTATCATCCACATGTTTATTCAATGACCATTTAAATGCCCTAAATGTTGGCGAGTCCACTACTGTTGCAGGCAGGGCATTCCACGCCCCTACTACTCTCTGAGTAAAGAACCTACCTCTGACATCTGTCCTATATCTATCTCCCCTCAATTTAAAGCTATGTCCTCTCATGCTAGACATCACCATCCGAGGAAAAAGGCTCTCACTGTCCACCCTAACCAATCCTCTGATCATCTTGTATGCCTCAATTAAGTCACCTCTTAACCTTCTTATCTCTAACGAAAACAGCCTCAAGTCCCTCAGCCTTTCCTCATAAGATCTTCCCTCCATACCAGGCAACATCCTGGTAAATCTCCTCTGCAACCTTTCCAATGCTTCCACATCCTTCCTATAATGCGGCAACCAGACCTGCACGCAATACTCCAAATGCGACCGCAGCAGAGTTTTGTACAACTGCAACATGACCTCATGGCTCCGAAACTCAATCCCTCCACCAATAAAAGCTAACACACCCGTATGCCTTCTTAATAACCCTATCAACCTGGGTGGCAACTTTCAGGGATCTATGTACATGGACACCGAGATCTCTCTGCTCATCCACACTACCAAGAATCTTACCATTAGCCCAGTACTCTGTATTCCTGTTACTCCTTCCAAAATGAATCACCTCACACTTTTCTGCATTGAACTCCATTTGCCACTTCTCAGCCCAGCGCTGCAGCTTATCTATGTCCCTCTGCAACCTGCAACATCCTTCCGCACTGTCCACAACTCCACCGCAAATTTACTCACCCATCCTTCTACGCCCTCCTCCAGGTCATTTATAAAAATAACAAACAGCAGTGGCCCCAAAACAGATTCCCCACTAGTAACTGAACTCCAGGCTGAACATTTCCCATCAACCACCACACTCTGTCTTCTTACAGCTAGCCAATTTCTGATCCAAACCGCGAAATCACGCTCAATCCCATGCCTCCGTATTTTTTGCAATAGCCTACCGTGGGGAACCTTATCAAACGCTTTCTTGAAATCCATATACACCACATCAACTGCTTTACCCTCATCCACCTGTTTGGTCACCTTCTCAAAGAACACAGTTTGTGAGGCACAGCCTATCCTTCACAAAACCGTGTTGCTTATCCCTAATCAAACTATTCCTTTCTAGATGATTATAAATCCTATCTCTTATAATCCTTTACAAGACTTTGCCCACAACAGAAGTAAGGCTCACTGGTCTATAGTTACCAGGGTTGTCTCTACTCCCCTTCTTGAACAAGGGGACAACATTTTCAGTCTTCTGCACTATTCCTGTAGACAATGACGACATAAAGATCAAAGCCAAAGGCTCGGCAATCTCCTCCCTAGCTTCCCAGAGAATCCTAGGATAAATCCCATCCGGCCCAGGGGACTTATCTATTTTCACACTTCCCAGAATTGCTAACACCTCCTCCTTATGAACCTCAATCCCATCTAGTCTAGTAGCCTGTATCTCAGTATTCTCCTCAACAACATTGTCTTTTTCCTGTGTGAATACTGATGAAAAATATTCATTTAGCGCCTCTCCTAACTCCTCGGACTCCACGCACAACTTCTCACTACTGTCCTTGACTGGCCCTACTCTTAACCTAGTCATTCTTTTATTCCTGACACACATATAGAAAGCTTTAGGGTTTTCCTTGATCCTACCTGCCACAGACTTCTCATGTCCCCTCCTAGCTCTCTCTTTAGGTCCTTCCTGGCTAACTTGTGAAATGAAATGAAAATCGCTTATTGTCACGAGTAGACTTCAATGAAGTTACTGTGAAAAGCCCCTAGTCGCCACATTCCGGCGCCTGTTCGGGGAGGCTGGTACGGGAATTGAACCGTGCTGCTGGCCTACCTTGGTCTGCTTTAAAAGCCAGCGATTTAGCCCAGTGAGCTAAACCAGCCCCTAAACCAGTAACTCTCAAGCGACCTAACTGAACCTTCATGTCTCATCTTTACATAAGCCTCCTTCTTCCTCTTGACAAGTGATTCAACTACAAAGAACAAAGAAATGTACAGCACAGGAACAGGCCCTTCGGCCCTCCAAGCCCGTGCCGACCATACTGCCCGACTAAACTACAATCTTCTACACTTCCTGGGTCCGTATCCTTCTATTCCCATCCTATTCATATATTTGTCAAGATGCCCCTTAAATGTCCCTATCATCCCTGCTTCCACTACCTCCTCCGGTAGTGAGTTCCAGGCACCCACTACCCTCTGCGTAAAAAACTTGCCTCGTACATCTACTCTAAACCTTGCCCCTCTCACCTTAAACCTATGCCCCCTAGTAATTGACCCCTCTACCCTGGGGAAAAGCCTCTGACTATCCACTCTGTCTATGCCCCTCATAATTTTGTATACCTCTATCAGGTCTCCCCTCAACCTCCTTCGTTCAAGTGAGAACAAACCGAGTTTATTCAACCGCTCCTCATAGCTAATGCCCTCCATACCAGGCAACATTCTAGTAAATCTCTTCTGCACCCTCTCTAAAGCCTCCACATCCTTCTGGTAGTGTGGCGACCAGAATTGAACACTATACTCCAAGTTACTACTTGAGTAAACCATGGTTCCCTCGCTCGACCACTTCCTCCCTGCCTGACAGGTACATATTTATCAAGGACATGCAGTAGCTGTTCCTTGAACAAGCTCCACATTTCAATTATGCCCATCCCCTGCAGTTTCCTTCCCCATCTGTTGCATCCTAAGTCTTGCCTAATCGCATCATAATTGCCTTTCTCCTAGCTATAACTCTTGCCCTGTGGTATATACCTATCCCTTTCCATCGCTAAAGTAAACATAACCGAATTGTGGTCACTGTCACCAAAGTGCTCACCTACCTCCAAATCTAACACCTGGCCTGGGTCATTACCCAGTACCAAATCCACTGTGGCCTCACCTCTTGTTGGCCTATCTACATACTGTGTCAGGAAACCCTCCTGCACACATTGGACAAAAACGGACCCATCTAAAGTACTCGAACTATAGCGTTCCAGTCAATATTTGGAAAGTGTAAGTCCCCCATAACAACTACCCTGTTACTTTCCCTCCTATCCAGAATCATCTCTGCAATCCTTTCCTCTACATCTCTGGAACTTTTCGGAGGCCTATAGAAAACTCCCAACAGGGTGACCTCTCCTTTCCTGTTTCTAACCTCAGCCCATACTATCTCTGTAGACGAATCCTCATAAAACGTCCTTTCTGCCACCGTAATACTGTCCTTGACTAACAATGCCACACCTCCCCCTCTTTTACCACCTTCCCTGAGCTTACTGAAACATCTAAACCCCAGAACCTTCAACAACCATTCCTGTCCCTGCTCTATCCATGTCTCCGAAATGGCCACAACATCGACGTCCCAGGTACCAACCCATGTTGCAAGTTCACCCACCTTATTCTCGATGCTCCTGGCGTTGAAGTAGACACACTTCAAACCATCTTCCTGGCTGCGGGACACTCCTGCGACCTTGAAACCTTACTCATGACCTCACTACTCACTAAGGGGCTGGTTTAACACAGGGCTAAAGAGCTGGCTTTTAAAGCAAGCCAAGGCAGGCCAGCAGCATGGTTCAATTCCCGTACCAGACTCCCAGAACAGGCGCCGGAATGTGGCGACTAGGGGCTTTTCACAGTAACTAAATCTGAAGCCTACTTGTGACAATAAGTGATTTTCATTTCATTTTTCATTTCACTACTCTCAACCTCCTGTACACTGGAGCTACACTTCCGGTTCCCAACCCCCCTGCTGAATTAGTTTAAACCCTCCCGAAGAGCATTAGCAAATTTCCCCCCCAGGATATTGGTACCCCTCTGGTTCAGGCGTAGAACATCCCGTTTGTAGAGGTCCCACCTACCCCAGAATGAGCCCCAATTATCCAGGTATCTGAAACCCTCCCTCCTGCACCACCCCTGTAGCCACGTGTTCAACTGTTCGCTCTCCCTATTACTCGTCTCGCTAGCACATGGCACGGGTAACAACCCAGAGATAATAACTCTGTTTGTTCTAGCTCTAATATTCCACCCTAGCTCCCTGAATACTTGCCTTACATCCCCATCCCTTTTCCTACCTATGTCGTTGGTGCCTATGTGGACCACGTCTTGGGGCTGCTCCCCCTCCCCCTGAAGGATCCTTGTTGCTCTTTTTAGCCTTAATTTTATTACCTCTGATTATGTCACCTTTGCTCACGAGTCGCCAGGTATCTTTCTGATACCGCCACGTGGTTCAAGCTCGAGTTATGATTAATAAGTCAGCACACTGCTTAGTAAGATTGAAATCAACGGTCATTTATTATATACAACAATTAATGCTTACACAATAATCCTACTATCTATATCGAAACCTACCACTACTGGTCAATACTTAACTTTAGGAAGGGCCCACCAGGTCAGGGAAACGAATGGCTTATCGAATCGGATCTGGCCCGCGGGATTCAAAAGGCTGATACGGGTCGATGGCTAGGAGACTTTATCGGGTAGCGATCGCTGGAGTCAAACTTACAGTTTCTGGTCGATGTTCTTGCGAAGGTCGCGAGCAGGAGAAGAAGGGAGAGAGAGAGCGAGATCTGAACTTGGCCCCTCACTTTATAGGGCCCAAGGGCTTCCCGCTTCTCGGGGCGGCCCTTGACCCTGAGTCCCAAGTGATTGGACTTGTTCCCAATCACTGGGTTCGATATGCTCCAATAATGGGGCGATTCCTCGATCGGTGGGTGGTCGTTCACCTGTCTTTGTTTCGGCCACTGCAGGCGCCGACAGGTCTGGCCCGGCATTCAATTGCTAATATGTTGCAATTGTTCCCGGGGATAGCCGATAAAACTGCAGATGTCTGGGTTGATGTGCTGCTAATAGTCTTGAGTATCGATCTGGGCCGACTTCCCCAGAGCCGAATACGCTCTTCTGTCTGCAGCTGTCCGTTTGTGTCCTGTTGGCTGCTTTTCCCATCAGCCTTTTCGGTTAGCCATTTTAAATCGGGTTTTGGCCAAATTAATAGGGAATCAGCCATTTTAGGCGGCTACATCCCGAAAACACGATCCGAGACACCCTGGCACCTGGGAGGCAACACACTAACCGTGAGTTTCTCTCGTTCCCACAGAATCTCCTATCTGTCCCCCTAACTATGGAGTCCTCAATGACTAATGCTCTGCTCCTACTGATCTCATTTTTACGACATCTTAATTGCACTCTGTCTTTTAAAGCAGGACTCTTAAATAATATTACAGCAGCAGATATATACAGACCCACACCCAGGCTTTTAAAACCATTACTGCACCAGATACATATAATACAATATGTATACCAATTTTGTACCGCCAAACCAGCACATGCATTTCAGTAACACACAACCTAGATCCCTGGGGCTGAATTCTCCGATTTGAAGACTAAAGTGCTGCGCCGGTGTGGGAACAGTGGCGATTTACGCCAGCAAAAACGGCGCAAAAGCTGCACCAATCCTCCGTCTGGTGGGGGGCTAGCAGCCCCCGGCTTTACCTACGGATACGGCTGGAGAATTGCCAGTTCCGCAATTTCGGCTTCGGCGACCCGAGAAACTGATCTTCATGGTAACCAAGGCTTGTTGTTGGGAAGGAGCCTGTAGTAAATGTCATGTCCCTTGTCATTATGTCAATTTGCTTTAAACATAAAGAGGAATTTCAAAATATAATCATCGCGTTAAAAATCTCACATTTGTAACATCTCACTATCATATTGACACCTTGTGCATTGCGATGCCAAAAGATTGAATCTATTCTCTCAGATTTCATTTGGTCTATGGCCAGGCACAAGCCAGCTAGTTGTGATGCTGCATTACAAATATACAGCACTGAGAATGGCAAGATAAACTGAATTGAGTTTGCACTAATGGAACTGTATGAAAGAAAATAACATGATAAGGAGTGGTTATCCATGATAATCCTCTATTAAATTGATCAAAACTGCTTTAATGTTATTGAAAAGTCCATCCTCTCTCAAAAGGCTATCTTTGGATTTGATATTGTTGCCCTGAGCTATGACACTGTGGGGTATGGCGGCAATCTGAGCTGGTGTACTGTGCAATTTCTCTAGACACATCAGCAGCATTTTGTCAGCAATACTTGAAAAACAGTTCTCTTTTATTTCTATCATTAGATGCTTTGCTATGTTTCAAGATAATCCCAAATAAGATAAAAGAAACATTTCAAAAGGCTTATTCAATGAAGGTATTATGCATATTTAAAAAAAACACATAAAGGCTGACTGCATGTGACACAGAGAAACAGATGATAGACAGTATGATTTTAAGTAAATGAAGCCATTAACAAAAGCCAAAGTAAACAAAATACTGTAGGTGCTGGAATCTGAATCAAGAACAGAGAGTGCTGGAAAAACTCTGGAAGTCTGGTAGGGAGAGGGTTCCGTAGAGTTCATTAAGAAAAACTGATTTACGACAAATGGTATAGAATATAAAATATGAAACACAACGCTAAATCTATATTAAACTTTATTGAACATCAGTTAGAGTCTTACATGTGCTTCACACTCCATACTACAGGAAGGCATTAAATCAATAAGGAGGGTACAACACCGTTTCATCGGGATGCTGCCTGGTACAATAAAATGCAATAATAGAGACGACAAAAATCCATGAAAAATTAAGATGGTTTTTGTTCGAACAGAGAAGATAAAGGGGTATTTGGATAGTTTTAAATTATAGATGGTGCATGTTAGACAGAAACAGACTGTTTGCAGCGGTTGATGGGTCTAGAACAAAGGGACATAGATGGAAGATTAAATGTAAGAGATGTAGTACAGAGAGCAGGGAAATGTGCAGGTTGCGATGTTGTGGAATGCATTACTAGATTAGATTAATGGCTGAAGTAAATACTGATGTGTTGGGTGCTCTGCTATACAGACGAACCAACACGGTTGTGAATGGTACAACTCAGTTTTATTACTAATATATATTTACCGTGGTAAACTGGTTACTGAGGTTCGATCATAACCCTAGAATCTGTGGACCTATTCCTAATGCTATCTTGGAGTAGCACATGGTGGATGTCTGAGTGGTTTGCTGTGAGCTCTGTGCCCTGAGCTGTCTCCTGCTGGAATGCCCGGGAAGTGTCGTGTTCCCTGTTTTGTAGTGTGTATGCTCTTGCCTGTGATGTTGTGTGTGTGTTGATTGGTCCGTTGATCTGTCCATCAGTATGTATGTATGTTTGCACCATGGTGTTTACCTGAATATCATGACAACCCGCTTTTTTACAAGAACATGTGCCTATGTGGTTATAAATAGAGATGTGTACTGAGTGCAGCTGAATGTGTGTGTGTGCAATATCTACAGCATGTACATGGGGCTAAACTATATGCAAAGGGCGATGTCGGGTGCGACATAGCAACGAGGTTGTACCATAAACAAAGGACGGGGAAATGCTGAACGACAAAACAAACTCCTGTAACGACAAGGAAGAACAGAAACATATTAACACAGTGGTATTAGGAGTTCAATGTACAAACAGGCTCATAAGTCCAGTCTAGTAGCTGGGCGACAAATTCGGGTTGACCGCCTCAAGGGTGGGTCAGGATCCACCGGCTGAGGAACGGGCATGGTGGCAGGAAGCTCCACAAATTCAACATCAGGAACAACAGGAGGGCGTGGTACTGGTGTAAGTTCCCGTAGCGAGCGTGGAAGTAGGCGAAGAGCCCGGCGATTGCGCCTGCGAATGGATCCATCAGACATGGGAACCAGGAACGAGCGGGGAGCCACGCGTCGGAGAACTTCGGCAGGTGCTGACCAGCCACCTTCTGGTAGGTGGATGCGGACGTCGTCTCCAGGCACCAGGGCGGGAAGATCAGTTGCCCGTGTGTCATATGCCATCTTCTGGCGAACGCGCTGCTGTTGCATCCTGTGTAGAACCGGAGCATGGTTGGTTGTGGGTACCAGAATGGATGGCACAGTGGTCCTGAGGGCGCGACCCATCAACAGCTGGGCTGGTGAGAGGCCAGTGGCTAGTGGGGCCGAGCGATAGGTCAGCAGGGCTAGGCAGAAATCCGATCCGGCAGCAGCAGCCTTGCAGAGGAGCCGCTTGACGATGTGAACACCCTTCTCCGCCTTTCCATTGGACTGGGGATGCAGAGTGCTGGACGGCACGTGTGTGAAGCCATACGAATCAGCAAAGGACGACCATTCCTGGCTGGCAAAACATGGCCCATTGTCCGACATGACAGTAATCGGAATGCCGTGGCGTGCGAAGGTGTCTTTGCAGGCCCTTATGACAGCGGACGATGTCAAATCATGCAGGCGTATGACCTATGGATAGTTTGAAAAGTAATCAATGACGTCTCAGGAGGTTGCGCCAGCTGAAACCTTTGGCAGGTGGGGCAGTTGAGCACCATATTGGAAATGTCATCACTGATGCCCGGCCAGTATACAGCTTCTCGGCCCCTCCGTCTGCACTTCTCGACCCCCAGATGGCCTTCGTGTAGTTGGTCGAGAACCAGCTTGTGCATGCTGTGCGGAATCACAATCCGGTCCAGCTTTAGGAGGACACCATCAATGACGGCCAAGTCGTCTCGGACATTGTAGAACTGTGGGCACTGTCCTTTGAGCCACCCTCCCATCATGTGGCGCATCACCCGTTGTAGAAAGGGGTCAGCCGCAGTCTCCCGGCGAATACGGGCCAGACTGGAGTCGTCAGCTGACAGATTTGCCGATGTGAAGGCCACCTGCGCTTCGACCTGACAGACGAACCCCTCCGAATCGGGCGGTGTGCTCACTGCTCTAGATAGGGCATCCGCAATGATAAGATCCTTTCCCGGGGTGTAGACCAGTTGGAAGTCATACCTCCTGAGTTTGAGTAGGAAGCGCTGGAGGCGAGGGGTCATCTCGTTCAGGTCCTTATGTATGATGCTGACCAGGGGGCGATGGTCAGTCTCAACGGTAAACTGGGGGAGACCATACACATAGTCATGGAACTTGTCTATTCTGGTTAGCAAGCCCAGGCACTCCTTTTCGATATGCGCGTAGCGCTGTTCTGTGGGGATCATGACCCGCGAGGCATAGGCGACCGGGGCCCGTGACGCATTGTCATCCCGATGTAGGAGTACCGCCCCAATGCCGGACTGGCTGGCATCAGTCGAAATTTTAGTGTCACGAGATGTGTCGAAAAACGCCAATACTGGGGCTGTGGTGAGCTTAATTTTGAGCTCCTCCCATTTCTTCTGGTGTGCGGGCAGCCACTGGAACTCCGTGGACTTCTGGACTAGGTGGCGCAGAGCTGTCGTGTGGGAGGCAAAGTTGGGAATGAACTTCCCCAGGAAGTTGACCATGCCTAGGAAGCGTAGCACTGCTTTCTTGTCTGCCGGCTGTGACATGGCTGTAATGGCGCTCACCTTGTCTGCAACCGGACAGACCCCTGACCGGGATATGTGGTCCCCCAGAAACTTCAGATTGGTTTGGCCGATAGAACACTTGGCTCGGTTGAGGCGCAGGCCGTTTTCCCGTATGTGCGCAAAGACGCGCTGGAGACGATTGATGTGCTCCTGTGGTGTGGTGGACCAGATGATGATGTCGTCCACGTAGACGCGCACCCCTTCGATGCCCTCCATCATCTGTTCCATGATCCTGTGAAAGGCCTCGGATGCCGAGATGATGCCAAATGGCATTCTGTTATAGCAGAACCTGCCGAAAGGGGTGTTGAAGGTGCACAGCTTTCAGCTGGACTGATCCAGTTGGATCTGCCAAAAACCCTTCGAGGCATCCAGTTTTGTGAAGATTTTAGCCCGGGTCATTTCGTTCGTGATCTCTTCCTGTTTGGGTATGGGGTAGTGTTCCCTCATTATGTTGTTGTTGAGGTCTTTTGGATCAATGCAGACCCGGAGCTCGCCGGAGGGCTTCTTAACACACACCATGGAGCTGACCCATGGCGTGGGCTCTGTGACCTGGGATAGCACCCCTTGGTCCTGGAGATCCTGCAGCTGCTGCTTGAGGCGGTCTTTGAGTGGCGCTGGGACCCTGCGAGGTGCGTGAATGACCGGGGTGGCGTCCGGTTTGAGTCGTATTCTGTAGGTGTAGGGCAGTGTGCCCATGCCCTCGAATGCCTCCTGGTTGTGGGCGAGGAGCGATTGAAGCTGTGCCCTAAATTGTGCATCCGGGAAGTCAGATGTGCCTTCTGGAGACAGAGCGTGGACCCGCTGCACGAGGTGGAGAACCTTGCATGCCTGTGCGCCTAGCAGGGAGTACTTTGATGATCCGACTATTTCGAATGAGAGTGTGGCCGTGTGTGTGTTGTGTGTCACCTGGAGCTGGCAGGATCCCATAGCCGGGATAATGTTTCCATTGTAGTCGACCATCTTGCAACGGGATGGCCGAATTGGTGGTCTGACCTTCATGGCGTAGAAGGCTGACCATGCTATGAGGTTGGCGGAGGCGCCAATGTCCAGACGGAATGTTATCGGTGATCGGTTGACCGTTAGGGTGGCACACCATTCATCACCCGGATTGACAGTGTTCACTTGCAACGGCTGGTGGGTCCTGGCTGGAGACATCCGGTTCCCATCAATGACCGCAACACGGAAGGCATCCCGGTCGTCTGTGTCACTGGTCTGGATATCGCCTGGGCACGACTCGTAGTAAGGAGCCTGAATGGTCCGCATGTCCCTGCGAGGTTGTCGGAATTGGGGAACATTGGCAGGTTGAGCTGCTCGACAGCAGGCAGCGTAGTGGCCCATCTTGCCACAGCGGAGACATTGTCGGTTTCTTGCCGGACATTGCTGCTTTAAATGTACGGCTCCGCAGTTGCCGCACGTTGTGACGTCATGGCGTCCGTGGCCACAGCGCATTCGCAGTTCGGTCTTGTGTCGAGCGCGCCTGCGCATCACGTCCCTCTGTGTCGACGTCTTTTTTGGCGCGCACAAACGCGGGAGGCCTCGGAAAGCGCGCGAAATTGCCGCCCTCGTCCGGGCCGCGAGGAACTCGATCGCCTGGACCCGTTCGGCCTCGTAGGACGCCTGCCTCGCCTATCCGGCCGCGTAGGACCCCTGCCGCGCCGATTCAGCCGCTTGAAATTGGGAGTAGCGGCTGGTCGCGTTTTCATGCAGGACACAGGCTTCGATTGCGGAGTCTAGGGTGAGGCCTTTAATTTTTAGGAGCTGCTGGCGTAGGGTGCCCGAGGTGACCCCAAAAACAATCAGGTCCCGAATCACTGAATCGGAGGTGGTGTCGTAACCGCAGGACTGCGCGAGGATACGGAGGTGTGTAAGGAAGGATTGAAAGGGCTCATCCTTACCCTGCAGGCGCTGCTGGAAGAGATACCTCTCGAAACTCTCATTTACCTCGACGCTGAAGTGTTGGTCGAGTTTGAGAAGAACCGTCTTGTTCTTGGTCTTGTCCTCACCTTCCGCGAACACCAGGGAGTTGTAGACATGGATGGCGTGTTGACCTGCTGTGGAGAGGAGGAGGGCGATTTTTCTGGTGTCCGAAGCGCTCTCCTTTTCGTTGGCTTCCAGGAAGTGCTGGAAGCGCTGTTTGAACAGTTTCCAATTGACGCCGAGGTTTCCAGCGACTTGTAGCGGCTGCGGCGTGCTGACGGTGTCCATGGCGCAGGATGGCAGATTCCTGAGGATCCGTAGGTAGTTCCCACAGTTACCGGGTTCCAATCCTGGTACTATGATGTGTTGGGTGCTCTGCTACACAGACGAACCAACACGGTTGCGAATGGTACAACTCAGTTTTATTACTAACATATATTTACAGTGGTAAACTGGTTACTGAGGTTCGATCATAACCCTTGAATCTGTGGACCTATTCCTAACACTATCTTGGAGTGGCACTCAGCACATGGTGGATGTCTGAGTGGCTTGCTGTGAGCTCTGTGCCCTGAGCGGTCTCCTGTTGGAATGCCCAGGAAGTGTCGTGTTCCCTGTTTTGCAGTATGTATGCTCTTGCCCGTGATTGGCTGCGGTATTGTGTGTGTGTTGATTGGTCCGTTGATCTGTCCATCAGTATGTATGTATGTTTGCAGCATGATGTTTACCTGAATATCATGACAAATACCATGGCAATATTTAATAAGTTAGCATGTTATTTGAAAGGCAAAAAGGAATCTAAAGGGGACAAATGCTGACAGGCTGGATTAGGACCATTATTTGGAGGATAAATACCAACAAGTGATCTGTTCTTGTTCCTGTTACCATTTCTATGTGATTGTAAGTGATAGCATACATTTTGATCACTACTGTTTGTTTGCAAACTTCAAACAATCTATTATCTATTTCTCGGTGTAAATTATATAACACTATTTGAATTTGTGCACATTTGAAAAATGATTTAAATACATTGAGGGTTGTCAATTGAATTTACATTAAAGTGTTTTCACTTTTACAATAAAAGACTCTGTTATTTCCCTTTGCAATTAGGAAACAAACCACTGTTTACATAATTTATGTTCATATGACTACATTGGGTGAGTGAAGTACTAATTATTTTCTGTTCAGTGCAGAAAATAATCAGACTATACAACACTCCAATGCAAGTGCTACCTTGGGTCCACAGTGACAATCTGACTCTTGATGCATACTCACGATTAGCCTTTAAAAGACTCAGAAAAAGTGCATGGAAAAATAACAAGTCTACTCTTGGGACCAAGATTGTTGATTTATTAGGCCTGAGTTGTCAACACCTTGTTGTACAGCTGTGAAGCATGGACAACCTACATCTATCAAGAAAGGAAGCTTAACAATCTCAAGGAGGGACAAAGATCATCAATGTGACATTCGTCTTAGAGGCAAATCTCCCAAGTATGCTTGCACTGATCAAGCAAAGGCAATTGTATTGGCTCAGGCACATTTGCTGAATAAAAGACAGATGCATTCCCAAGAAAATTTGGTATGAGGAAGTAGCTGGAACCACAAGACCAGTACCATGCCCCCAAAACTCCATTTCAGAGATGCTTGCAAGGGTGACTTGAAGGCCCGAAACAGTGCATTTGGGGCATTCCCCGCACCAGTTGCATTACCCTAGGGCATTAACCTAAACCATTTTGTTTATCAGCATTTTATAACAAAAATACTTTGGAAATCTAATCTCAGGTGAATAATGCATTCTGAGATTATTTCTGAGTGTGTTTCTAAATGACAACAAGATTGGCTAGAGGGGATGCTGGTTGCAAATTCTGCTCCATTCAATTCACATTTCAAGAGATAAAAAAAAAATCTTGATTTAAACTTTGTTAGTTGTTGTTTTATAAATGCAACCATTGTCTGGGATTTTGTGGTCAGTGTTGAATGAATGGTGCTCATTGCTCATTTGCCTAGTTTCCCACAGACATTTTACCCCATTTTCCATGGGAGCCTGATAGAGTATGGAATTCTTTACCGGGGATTTACGACTTAAGTGAGCTGGGAAATAAAGTATGCATCTTTACCCAATCAGACTGAAGAATCTTCACTGAGGGAATCTAAATCAGGAACAGCAGCTTATAATATATAATTCAATGCAAATCAAGCACAAAAAATGAAATAAATAAAAGGAAAGAAATATGGAACTAGGAATAAACAAGAGAGACATAAAAAGTAAACCAATTTCTTTTTTACATTTCCAATAAGAATTATAATTTAAAGCAATGTAAATCGACACTTATAAAGTTAATTTTCAATGCCAAAGAGGCTTTGCGGCAGCAATTAAAATTTAACACACCGTTAAAAGTTACTTACACTTGAACGGACAAGTTCTAACTGTTTTTGCCCGAAGAATCGCAACTTGACTTTGAATACTGAGTCGCTTGATAATATACTGTTAGAGTGAAGCTGGGAGAATTGGTCAGCAATTTTTAAATTGCCATGTTAAGGGGCACATGTGGGGACACCAGAGGTTGCTGTCCAACTTACTCCTTAATAACAACAAACATTGATAGTCTCTCAGTTATTCTTAGTGAAATTTTGGGCCCATGTGTTTCATGGTCGCAAAAAGAGACAAAGAGCATAAAATCTTTACATTTATTTATATGTAGCTATGGCATTTATTTTAGGAAAATGGTACATTTATTTTCCAGAAACCAGACAAAAACACCTACTTTAGTATGTTTATAGAATTCTCTTTCATCCATGTGTTCTAATACTATTAAATCTGTGCTCTGTCCTCATCCACTGCTTGCAAAATGGGGCGGAGGCCAATTCTGCTGGGTTTTGTGCTACTTTTCTTTTGGCATCATTGGTAGGTGAAGTCTTTACATTTGACCAGAAGATGATGGTCCAGCTCTTCTGGTCTCCAGATGGTCGTACCCTGGCAGATGCACTGCAGAACACCTTGGAAGTCCCAATGTAAGGACTCCACGGGAATTGCCTGTGAGGTTTCCACTTTTGATGGGCAATTTCCCTGCTTCTGGAACTCTGCGAAAAAGTCTCCAACTCTGACTTAGAGCCAGAGACTTCAGATGGTTCTGACTTACTTACCAGAATAGTTACCCTGGAAATGTTAGACAGGAATAAAATCAGGTCCAACTCCTGGGTACCTATAGAACCCCTGCCCCCAACTTCTCTCCAACCACTCTCTGACCCTCCGACTCATCCCCGGTCTTCTAAGAATTCCCTCTTCCCATGAACCTCTGACCACCCCGTGACCTTCCGACTCCTCCCCGACCTGGCCTCCCACTATACCCATCTTAACCACCCTGCCACTCTACGCAGCTGACATCATACCACCCTACAATCCAATCAGCTGGTGTTAACTTCCATAATAGTACATGGTGAAGGAATACGTCTGAAGCCGTCTTTTACCACAAACAAATTAATTCTCAGAATGGCTCAGCATTGTAAAAGTCTGCTTCCCCACCCCCCAACTGTGCCTATTTGTACTCTTTTGGAGGATGAGCAAATGATCAACTGCAATTGGCTTAACAATGCAATTGCTAAAGGATGTAATTGCTGACAACTGGCACCCGATCCCCTACCAGCCTATCTGTTCTGCCAGCCTACCCAGCTGGAAACCAACCACCCTACCTACTTACCTCAATCACACTCATTCTATTTACATGTCCCACAGCTTTTCACTGCTTAATTAGTGAATTAAGACGTCCCAATATATGGCAGCTAGTGCCGTAAAAGGGGTGTGTGACTTGGATTTCCCTGATGATCCTGTCCTACAAGGAAGGATTCGCAGAACAGGTATGCTCCACGTTTCTGAAGAGATGTGGTTTGAAAGTCCAGAGGGTGGTGCGTGTCTGGAATTCATTGTCTGAGTTGGTGGTGGAAGCAGAGACCCTAAACCCATTTAAAAGGTACCTGGATCTGCACTTTAAATGCTGTGAACTGCAGGGCTATGGGCCATGGGCAGGAAGATGGGATTAGAGAGGGCACCTTTGGGACAGCATGAACAAAGATGGACTGACTGGGCCCCTTCAGTGCTGTATCTTTTCTATGGTACTATGGCAGAAATACAGAATTCTGCACTGTGGAAGAAAATAGGAGCAGAGTGGCAATTCAATGGCCAACTCCTTGGAAGATTTGGCCTCATAAGATTGCATAGGACAAGTGTCTGGTTTTTCTATTTTCTTTTCTCTTTGCCAGAAATAGAGACTTAATTGGACAAAATACAATTTATCAATGATTGATTTGACACCAGTTAAGTAGCAAAGTACATTTTCATGCAGTGATTTGTCTTGATTAATAAGGGAATCAGCAAGAGAATGGGGATGAGAAAAATATCAGCCATGACTGAATGGCGGAGCAGACACGATGGGCCAAGTGGCCTAATTCTGCTCCTATGTCTTATGGTCTTATGATTTCTATATTGGAGTCTGGCTGCTGTCATACATCTTCTGTTCAAAATTGCATTTCTTTACAATGCTGCTGTTGGAAAATGGAAAAAATATATTCACTGATTTATGTTCTGCTAAATATGCCCTTCTGTTTTTGTTTACATTACTTAGGAAGAACTGACTCTCACATCGGCAATCTTTTCTAAACATACTAGCATGGGCCTGAACTTCCTCACATTGGCAATCAACATTGGATTACCACTGTGCCTCATTATTTATCTGAATTTTTATTATTGATCCTATTTCGCCCAACCCTCCGGCTCAGTCTGGGCGTGATCCAGGTAGTGTGGTACATCCCCAGGACCCAGTGTTGAAGTCCAGGAGTCAAAGTGAAGGAGGCCACTCCCCTTTTTAACAGCACTAGCTGCTGTAAACCAGGCAAGTTTAATGGTCTGGTGGAAATCAAAGATACTTGACAGACCAGGGAGAATTGAAGTGTCTAAAGGTATGGGAATGGGGAGGGGAGGGGAAATCAGCATGGTGTAGCGGATTGGGGGAAATTGGGGAAGATTCGGCTTCATCGGGTCGAGGGGGGTGGGGGGGGGGGGGGGGGGGGAGAACGGTGTCAGGTCTCGGGGAGGGAGTGATGGGCCAAGAGGTGCATTGGGGGGGGGGGGGGGGGTTATTATCGTCCCTTGCGACAGCTTGGGCCTGTGGGGATTGGGTCTCAGGATGTAGGGGCACCCTGGGAGGTGCATTTTGGCAGGCCTCATGGCGGTCACTTAGGCCTCAGGTCAGGTATTGTTGGGTCTGGGGTTGACAAGATGAGAGTCGGGCATGATGGTTGGGGGGTGGGGGTTATTCCCATGCATTGGGGTGCATCTCATGGGGGTGAGAGACAGTAGAAGAACTCTGGCATCCGGGCAATGGCGGTAGCTTGTAGTGGGAGAGAGTGTTCGGAGGGTAGTCGGGGGAGACCCCTGGGTGGTCGAGGGTGTGGGGAATTCCTGTGGGTGGGGTAATCAGGGGTGTCCCATGGAGGGTCATTATTGGTCTGTAAAATACCTACCCAGGGGTTAAAAGTGGCTTTAACCCGTCTCACATTTTCTGTGTAACTACTAGCATAACCCAGTCTGAACAATCTAAAGTTTGCAAAAGAAATCAGATTTTCTGATGGTTCCCTGTGAAGGGCAATTGCCCAGGGGGAATTTGCACTTCTAGGTAATGTCCATGCAAACTTTACCTGCGAACCTCAAAGGACATCTTTGGGGTCCTCCCCAGTCCTCCAATCCGACACTGGGAAGCTTAAAGTTACGGCCCAATATCTTCTCTATTACAACACTGCACATTTCACCCAGAACATTTGTGCTGAAATAACAAATAATAAATTTAAATGTTCCTGACAAAAAATTATTTCTCCCAAAAATGGGTTAAGGGATATCCAAAATAGTTATCATTTTGATACCATAACCTGACAATGTAATTAGCTGTGTGTTCAGCGTGCAACCAACAGAGAGCGATAGCTAAGTTTGATAATCAGATGCTTTATTTTACATGGGTAAATTTTATCAATTACCAGCTGGGCCATTAATTTGGCCAAAATGCAAAATGTGGGAGAAGGAGCAGCCATTTTTTTGCCATTGCGACATGATCAAACTGTCTGTTAGTTTGTCAAATTTCTTTGCTTGCAACAGTGGTGAACTCAGCAGGTTAGCCTTCCATTCAGTTGGAGGAAGAATGACGTGAGAAGCAATAGGTAATATTGGAATTCCGTCTTGTGAGAGAAAATGTGTCCTTTCCCAATCCCAAGACTACAACAATCATCGTTAAATGATATACCTATCGAATTAATTATATATTAGGTTAACCTATTACTGGCGGTTTGCAGTCTTTGCCAGTTCACTTTCATCTGCAAACATTTTACCCGTATATACATTCTTGGAGTGGTCGGTTAGCGAGTTGACTAGATGGCTAGCATATTGTTCAGAATAACGTCAATGATGCAGGTTCAATTTCTGTTCCAGCTGAAGTAGGCCTGTCTCTTTGCCTGCCTCATGCTTGATGTGCAGTCGTGTCCCTCAAGTTATATAACCAACTGTCCCTCTTGGACTAAGGCTAATTACCTACCTACCTATACCCCTGAAGAAGCAATGATATTTGACAAATATTGAATACATTTCCCTTCTGGAACTTTCTTCCCAAAACAATAACAATGGGACAGTTTATTGGTTGCCATTCACCCAGTAGTATTACTCCCAAATGATCATTAACAATGTAGAAGCCTTGACAGTGAGTCATTAGGTTATTTGATGTGGAGATAAAACAGAACCAAAGCACATTCTCTGTCTTCACCTCATATATTTACGCTTCAAGTAAGGATCCAGGGTTAATTTTTCCCTCCCAACATTGATAACAGCACCACTATCCACCAGCTACTCTGCACCTCCCACCCTGCTGGCTGACATCAGTTGTTTTATAAATTACCCTAATTAATATCTATCAGTTTTAAAGCAAATATCAGGTTGAGCCTTGCATGAGTATCATGTTTGCAATGAGAAGCGATTTCCTCAGGATTTAGAGTTCATTAATTTAATGAACTTAATATAGCAGTCATTTTGTATCTCTTTATTTGTTAAATTCCAGTCATAAAAATATTCTGTGTTTACATTGAATTCTTGTGTTGCATTTGACGTTGTTGCCATTAGCTATCTTGCCCATTTTGTACAATAAATTAGTTAACAACTGACATACCAATACATTCTCCAAAATCCAAAAGCAATAAACGACAATAAATATTTCATTTTTATTACCTTCTCTCCTGAGAATTAATCTCTTTCAAAAATAAAAATAACTGAGTGATACAGTCGGCTCAACATAAATCTTTCACAGTGAGAAAGAATAGAAGTTTTAAACTGAAATGAAAATGAGGTTCAAAGGGCACCTGGGTACTGAAGAAAGGTGTGTCATTAAAGGCTCTTAATACCTGTACTTTGGAGGTTGATAATACTGATGGAGTTGTAATGAAATAATGCTTAACAACTAAAGCTTCAACTCAGATCTTCTGATATTTGCTCCAACTCTCTACACAGTATCATTAAAAAAAATTAATATTTGATTTGATTATCACATCTAGATGACTGCACTTAATTTAGACCACAGAGCAACTAAAGCAAAATTATTTCTAATGCAAGCTGAGAAACCGCAAAAACATACGATATATTTTTGTGTTATAGTAATGTTTTTTATGGAAATTTGTTCAAAACCTATATGAAGTAACATTTTGACAATCAAAATAAAGATGAAGAATACTAAAGATTAATTTATACATTATTCGGCATCAGATTGATATTTAGTTTCCCCTTCAAGGGCATACAATTCCGCATTCTAACTAGATGCGAACTGAAATGTCACTAAATATTATGGTCACATTTTGTTGCTGTACAGTTGCATAATGCTGTTCTTTTTCTGGGAAGACAAGAGCCACAGCATTGAAAATTAGGTCATAATTATTTACCTTTAGAAGTTTTCAGTCATTTTTATTTGCCTATATTAATTAATTAGTGATTTGATTTTTTGAGGATCAGTCAGGAAAGACCATAATAAGATAACTTCTAATGAACATATATCCCATGTCATCTTAAAGAGGTAACTTTCATATCTGACTAGAAGCAAAACAAGTAAAATTCCAGCTCATCCTTGGGTACACAGAGAGTCAGAGTTGCATTTTTAATTCAACTGTGCTGTTTACTTTAACTTCTTTAGCATTATTTTTTCCCATTGATCTGAAGGCATCAACTCCTTGACGTGCCACAAGCAATTTGCATTCTCCGATATCTTGCAAGGAAGCACAAAGGTGGGAGTTTGTGACTCAGTGCAGCTCAAGATAGATATACGCTTGGGAATTTATTAAGTGAGGGAATTCAGTGGAGTAAGAGAGAAGATGTTATTCTCACCTTTCACAAAAAAGTGGTCTGAGAGAAGAGAGCTGGAGACCAGCGATGGGGTTGAGAGCTGACGCCCTGAAGCATTATTTAAGTGAGCAGATAGGTGAGTGATTGGTGGGTTTTAAGTTTTTTCTCTCTATTAACAGGGCTGTCATGATATGCAAACATGCAACCAATGAACACTCAGAATAGGACAGAACCAATGGGCAGTCAGGGCACTCAGGGGTGGCATCACCACAAGGGGGCATGACATAAACACTGTAAAAGGGATGAGGCACTCACACCCTGCCTCTTTCCACAGACAGACATCGAGAGAGTTAGACAGGGTTGATCAGCAGCATCACACCCCCAGCACGTGGCTTAGAGCAAGCTGGTACAGTTAGACTGAGTTACTACAGTTAGATTAGCAGAGAGTCGAACACATTTGAGGACTGTGTTAATAGTTCAATAAACACGTTGAACTCATTTCAGAGTCTGGAGCATCCTTTAGTTAAGACTGCATCAAGTAGCAGCCTGTGTTATCCGAAGCAGCATAACACAACAACTCTTTAAACTGGTACTGGGGAGAGATAAGTGTTGTACTAAATTTATAGTTGAATTCGTTAAACTATTTTATATAACTATAGATAATTATTGATTGATATTTCTAAAACTAATTTATTAAATAATACTCAGTAAAGATGGCAGAGCAGGTGCTGGGTAGTAGCTGTACCGTGTGGGGCTGGTGGATAACTTGCAGTAAGTATCTGTAGCTTGAGGAACTTCAGCTCAGTGTTGATTAGCTAGAGTCTGCGCTTCAGGCACTGACATACATCAGGAAGGTGGAAAGTTACCTGGACCCATTGTTCCATAAGGCAGTCACACGACTTAGGCTAGGTACTTTAAATTTGATTGCGGTCAGGGATAGCAGAGTTTGATTGCAAATTAATAAAGTATGGAGATCCATAAGATAACATTAGAGGAGCCACAGCCCTTGCAATTATTCAACTGGTTAAAGGTTCTTGCAGCTTGTGTGGATGAGGGCAGGGACTGTAGGGAGGATGAGAAAATAGATCATGATAGGGAGCCAGTCAAATGGGGGGGAGTTTAAAGGAATGTGGTTGTAGTAGGGAAAATGTATATAGGGAGAGATAAAATTATATGCAGCCAGAGTGGGAGGGAGAACAGATCCAGTTGTTCTGGTCCACATTGGTACCACTGACACAGATAGGGCTAAAAATAGGTTTTGCTTAGGGACTATGAGCAAGATATTGAGAAGCAGAATCTCAAAAGTAATAATTCCTCGATTACCATCTGAGCCATGAGCAAATTGGCATAGATGGTAAATAAGCAGACAGTTGAATGTGTGGCTCAAAAATTTATGTGGGAGAAAAAGATTTTGATTCATGAGGCGCTGGCACCATGCTGGGGAAAGAGGGATCTGTACTATTAGGATGGCCTCCACCGAACTGCATTGGGACCAGAGTGAATCATATAGGCTGTAGTGAGGGTTTTAAAATAAATAGTTGAAGGGAAGGTTCAAGTGAGAATAAATTTGATAAGTTAAAGACAATTGACAATGGTATAATGGTCACCATAATTGAGAGTAGCTTTTCAGTTCTATGTTATAAATTGAATTTAAATTCCATCAGCTGCCATGATGTGATTCGAACCCTTGTCATCTGCATTGCAAGTCCAGTGATATTATCACCACATCACCATCTCTCTGCTAACGTAAAGAGAGTAATAACAGAAACGTGGTTACAAGGTGCCCAATGCTGGGACCTGAATATTCAAGGGTATTTTTCATTTCAGACAGACAGAAGGAAAGGAAAAGGTAGAGTAGCTCTGTTAATAAAAGATTAGATCAATACAATAGGGAGAAATGATCTTAGTTCAAGGTATAGAATCAGTTTGGGTGGAGATAAGAAATAGCAAGTGTGGTGGGAGCAGTTTAAAGGCTCCCTAACAGTAGCTGCACAGTAGGGCATAGAAATAACTGGTGCTTACAAGAAAGATACTACAATAATCTTGGTGACTTTAATCTTCACATCGTTGGGGAAACTTAAATTGGGAAAGATAGCCAAAATAGAGTGCATTTGGGACAGTTTCCTAGAACAATATGTTCTGGAACATACCAAGGAACAGGCTATTTTGGACTTGGTAATGTGTAACCAGATAGGTTTAATTAATGACCTTACGGTCATCCTTTCGTTAACAGTGATTATGACATGATAGAATTTCACATTCAGTTTGTGGGTCAGAAATGTGTCTCCATAATGAGTGTCTTAAACTTAAGTAAAGGCAAATATGAAAGCAGAGTTGACGTAAGTGAATTGGGATAACTTTATGTAGATGGTAGAGAAGCAGTGGCAGACATTTCAGATCTCTCAACAAAGGTATATTCCATTGAGAAAGGATGCACCAACCACGACTAATTAAGGAAGTTAAGGGTGGTTATCAAATTGAAAGAAAAGGCTTCCAATATTGCGAAGATTAGTGATAGACCAGAAGATTGAAACATTTTAGAAAAAAAGCAAAGGATGACATAAACAAAATTAAGAAGGGGGTAAACTGGAGAATGAGAGAAAAATAGCAAGATTAGAAATATAACGGGCAGTAAAAGCTTCTACAAGTATATGAAAAGAAATAGAGTAGCTAAAGTGAGCATGGGTCCCTTAGAGGGTGAGACTGGAGGATTAATAATTGGAAATGAAGAAATGACAGAGGCTCGAACAAGTTTTTTGTACTATTAGGATGGCCTCCACCGAACTGCATTGGGACCAGAGTGAATCATATAGGCTGTAGTGAAGGTTTTAAAATAAATAGTTGAAGTGAAGGTTCAGGGGAAGATTAGTGATAGACTAGAAGATTGAAACATTTTGGATAAAAAGCAAAGGATGACAAAAACAAAATTAAGAAGAGGATAAACTGGAGAATGAGCGAAAAATAGCAAGATTAGAAACATAATGGGCAGTAAAAGCTCCTACAAGTATATGAAAAGAAATAGAGTAGTTAAAGTGAGCATGGGTCCCTTAGAGGATGAGACTGGAGGATTAATAATGGGAAATGAAGAAATGACAGAGGCTTCGAACACGTTTTTTGTATCTGCCTTCACAGTAGAAGGTAAGAACATAAAGCATTCACTATCATTAGAGAAAAATGCTTACCAAGTTTGGGTTACTAAGTATCTCCATGGTTCAGTTACACACAGCACTCTATCCTGAGGCATTGGGGAAGTCAGTATTTTAATGGCTAGCAAGTTACCCCTCTAACATGGTGATTGAAATACTTTGTAAGGGATTTGGCCTCCTATTTAATATTATTCAGACAGTAAAATTCGAAGATCAGACACAAAAACTAACATTGTTCAACACAGCCAAGGCTGATTTCAGTAACTATAAATAGGTAATTCAATTGAACCAAGAGTAATTTGTGCACAGCATGCCTGAAGTTTATAAACCCTTAAGTCATAATCTGACAGCTGTATTCCAGAATCCTGCTATTAAAATGACAGGAATTTGGTTTCAGTTTACTCAATGAATCTCATTAATACACAAAAATACAGTGTTCATTTACATTAGATAACACATTTGTCTGCAATTTTTGTCATTGTATTTAAATTTAATTGCTATATTTTGTAAATACATAAACATCTCAAATACCTTCTCTGAGTGGGAGATGTGAATTTTACAATTTACTGTGCACTTTTTGAACTTTGATGTGCTAAACATGGTCGAAGCTACATATCAAAAGATTAGAATCTGAAGTAGCAACATCTTTACTTCTGCTCACAGGCTTCATAGCTCACAGTTCAAAACTCAATTCCCAAAATAAAATCTATCTTCTTGGCTACAAAATTAATTTCTCATCTGATTAAATGGAAAAGGGATAATCAGGGGTGGGTATTAAGAGAACCCGTGTAGTGACTCCAGGCTATCAATACATGAAAATACTAATCATTTTAAAGTATCACCAAATTTGATGACTTGCATAATGTGGCTATTTTTATCATGATACTAAAATTACTTTCACCCAGGGTTCAAAATACATGGGGGTGGTGGAAAAGTCCTCCACTGAAGCCTCCCAAAAGCCTGTGTAAAAATCAATGATGGGAGTGACAAATGAAAGAAACATTGCTTCTGTACGTGCGAAAGGTAGAATCAGTGAGGAGCTGCTTCTCCAATCAGAGATTCTGCCTCTTCCATGCTTACTGCTACCGCCCCTCCCATGACAGGCTCCCCTTTTCCTGTTCTTGCTGCTCCTCAAGAAACAACGGGCACCAATGTCACCCCCGACTCGGTGATGCGACGAGGCCGTTGGCCTTCCTGAGATTTATGATGCTCGGCTTGCCTCACTAATGAGATTCCATGAGGCGTCGTGATCTGTACCTCGCCCTCACTGGGCAGGATTGAGCCATTAGTATTTCTATGTTAAATGAACAAATGGAAAAAAAGAGATTTTAGGTGGGAAACAGAAGTAATCGCGACAGGGGGTGCTTTGCTCCAACTGCAGTGGCCAGCACCCTCTGAACAGAACAGCTTGTTTTGCACATAGTAAAAGATGCAACAAATGTGGGAAATGGAAACACTTTGCTAAATACTGCAGACCAGAACCAAAACAAAGCTCCTCTGCTATCAGCAACATGGTAGCTGGTCGGACCTCCATGGATAGGAGTTTCAGTAAGGTAAATGAATTGGAGCTCTACCAAAGCAGTGAAGCTACAGAGTCTCAACAACACTCTACTGGGACAGTGTTGACAACATCACAGAAAAGGGTGAGATCTTTACCACCCTCAATATAAATTGCAGTAAAGCAAAGATTGATACTTGGGCAAAGTATAACATATTGTCCAGCTGAATGTTACGGGAGCTAGGACGATATTCAGCACCAGACCCCAGCAGTCGGGAGGATCTCATAGCTTACGGTGGACAAACTATTCACACCGAAGGTGGAGCTACCAGAATGTAAGTCCACTTCTAGGTATTCGGGGCAGCAATATATTGGGGTTCATTCAACTTGGTTGAGAAGTGCATTCTCTACAGCCCCAGTGATGACAGCATACAAAGACCTTTTCAACTGTGATATAATTGGAAAGCTACCAGCTGTGTACCACATGAGACTAGATGATTCTGACCAGCAGTCTGCTTCGCGAAGAATACCAGTCGCCATGCAGCAAAAAGTCTAATGAGCTGCATTGGATGAGCGCACTAGGTATCATAACTCCTTTAGATGAGGCCAGAGATAGGGGGCGGGATTCTCCGAAATGGAGGCCCCTATCCCGACCGATTCAGGGCCCGATAATGGGCTAGGAGCGGCGCCGCGTCATTTACGCACGCCAGGCCTTGGCGGCGCGTAAAGGCGGCGCCGCATACATGACGCGGCCGGCGCCGCATAACTGGCGTCACCCCCGCATGCGTGATTGCCGTCCTCTCCGAGTCCACCCCGCAAGAAGATGTCTGACAGATCTTGCAGGGCTGCGGAAGAAAGGAGATCCTCCTTCAGAGAGGCCGGCCCGACGATCGGTGGGCACCGATCGCGGGCCAGACCCCATTTGAAGCCCCCCCTGGTGCAGGATCCCCCCCTCCCCCCCCCCCCCCCCCGCAGGCAGCCCCCCCCCCAGTGTTCCCGCGCTGTTCCCGCCGGCAGCGACCAGGTGTGGATGGCGCCGGGGGAAACCCGCCGTTTTGGGCAGGCCGCTCGGCCCATCCGGCACTGAGAATCGCGGGGGTACCGGTGAATCGCCATTTTGGCTGTCTCGGGCGAGTCACTGGACCGCGCCATGCAAAACGCGATTGTGCCAATCTGGCCGCTTCCGTGAATCGCGGGAGGGCGCGGACCGGCGTGGCGGGAAAATTTGGCGACCCAGGCGATTCTCCAAACTGGCGCGGGAGCGGAGAATCGCGCCCAGGGTTTCAGCAATGGGGTGGCCACAGTAAAGAAAGATGGATGGGTCAAGATATGTATTGACTCAGTGCACTTGAACAAGGCTCTGCTCAGACCTCATTACCCTATGAAAATATGATAGCAGACTTGCCAAACGCTAAAGTGTTCAGCAATCACGATGTGAAATGTGGATTCTGGCAGATCCCATTAGATGAGGAATTCTCGAAACTAACCATATTCATGTCTCCGCTAGGCAGATATCATTTTCTTCGTATGCCCTATGGGATTTCCGTGGGCTGCGAGGTCTTCCAGCGGTCAATTGAGCAACTCTTTGCAGGCCAACCTTGCGAGATCATTGCTGATGACATCCTGGTTTGGGTTTGCACATCTTTATCTCGTCCTTGACAGAATCAGGCCCAATACAATACATGATGTTTGAGCACCCATACTTACATCAGCAGATGTCTCTCAGCACAAGCTTGGTGCAGTATGCAGCCAGAATGGCATTAGCAATAACCTTTGCACCCAGGGCTCTCACTGACACCAAGGCTCGTTATGCACAGATCGAAAAGGAACTCCTCGCTCTAGTCTTTGTCGGTCAGAAATTTGTGACTTCACATTTGGGCATCCTGCAACTGTTGAAAAAGATCATCAGCCACTCATAACCATCTTCAAAAAGCTTCTTCACAGTGTCCACACAGCTGCAACACGTGATTCTAAATCTGCAATGTTACAATCTCACCATCATCTACAAACGTGGTAAGGAGCTGTACTTGGCTGATATCCTCTTCAGAGCCTTCTTACCCACTCCAGACCAGACAGATCATGAGGAAGACATAGATATCATGACAATACAGGTGCTGTCCTCCCGTTGAATTCAGGAACTCAAAGAAGCCTCACAGGCGGACATCACATGCAGACAATTGCATGGCATCAACCTGAGGGGCTGGCCAGATTCCTCAAGGGAGTTTTCCCACGAGCACTGCACATTATTTGCCATCAGAAATTAAGTGACTGTACAGGATGAACTAATACTGCGTGGCCAGGACTTCTGGTGGCGGCCATGGAGTGAGTGGTCATACATTTGGTGGCTCCTGCTTGAATTGTTTGGTCCTTGTTACCTGTTCATGGGGGGTGTTTGCTGGTACAAAGTACAAGAACAGACAGAGCTAAGGATTCTCCTTTGGGTGGGCATGTCTCAGCCCTATTAAACAAGGAGTGCAACTGTAAAGGGGCAACAGTCAGATCAGGAGCTTTCGCGAAGTGCGACAGAAGAAAGATGGCACCACTGACCGCTGAGTGGTCCATGGAACAGTTGGTGTAGTTTTCGATGCCTATGTTCCGGCAGCAAAGGCAGGAGTCTTCAGAGGACAGCCATCAAGGGAGTGGAGCAGAGGTTGAAGGCACATAGTGCGGCGCTCAAAAAACTGGAAGAGTCGGTGACAGACCATGGGGACTGGCTCGCCTCGTTGGAGGCAGAGATTACGTTGGTGGTGGAGGGCCAAAGGAAGCTGAGGGAGAAAGTGGATGATTTGGGCAATACACACCGAACAATGATCTGATCAGGATAGCCATTGTCCCGCTGAATAGATTTGATGCTCTCTATTTCTACATGAAGCTTCCAAGGTGAAAAAATGGCTGGGGTCTGATTTACCAGCTTGCTAGTTTTGGTGTCAAGTACGTAGGCCTTGGGTCCCAAAGTTCGGCTAATCGAATCAAACAATACGTTCCTTTGGTTGTTTGTAATACTCAACAAGCTCATGCTTGCAAAACCCAAACGTCTAGTGTTCGTTGTGATTCTGCGATTGGGCAGTTCTTGCTGAATAATCCTGAGTGTGTTAATAGCTACACTAACAAACAATTTAAGATAATCAGTTGAATTCATAATGTGGCTCATTTGCACGAAACAACATACTTTCATCCGTAAGGATCAAGTTTTTGCAAACAAATGGAATATTTCAAGCCTTGCATCTTTTTCGAATTACCCCGAAGCTTGGGAACCCATAGTGCAGTTAAGTTCTTCATGGCAACACCTCAACAAATCAGACTTGACTGACCAACCAATCAGCATCCCTTTCTCCTGCAGTATAAATTGCTGTGGTCATTTGAAATTTGGCATTCTTGTGTTTGTCCTGATCCAATGCAAGAGAAAAAGCTTCGGCAGCATATCTCTCATTTCAGCAATATTCAAGTTCTGCATTGCTAGGCAACTGATTGTAAAACTTTCCTTATTTAAACCTCTGAATGCAAAGGGAGTTTGACTTTAATAATTAATTAATAATATTACTTTGCAACAAGGTGTGAAGATAAATATCCAAAGGGAAACAGTTTTTCAGTGCCATGGGTAAAAAGTAGACAGGAGTGGGAACTAATTTGATAGCTCTGTCTCAAAGAGCTGGCACAGGCACAATGGATAAAATAGCTCTTACTATGCCATAACATTCTATGATTTCAGACAGCCAGCATACCTTTCTGCCTGTTTTGTATACTTGTGTCCAAAATTTCAATGTCCATTATATAAAGAATGGCATTGCGAGATATGGTTAGTGAGTTAACTACCTCAATTGTTAAAAGTGTATTAATAATTTTGGTAAGATACACAGGTGAAGGGCATGGTTTAATTAAAAACTTTGATCACATTGGTTAATGTCCAGCTCATGGCCAAAGCATCCACAGCCTGAAATCCGTGGAACACGGCCCCAATGGCACTGGTGGTGTTGAGGAGGCTCAAACCTGCGGTGAACTCCCTTCCAAACTGACCTCCATTTGGTTGGAATTCCACATTAGTCCTGCACCCTGACATCTCCCATGGGAACTGCAGCCCCATAATTTGAGCTGCCTCGTCTTTCCATTTGGCGCAGAGAAGTTTCCGGTATGGCCTGTGGCTGCACACTCTCCACGTTCTTTCCTTCCTACATCATCAAGACACGCTTTGGCATTCTGTTCTATCACCTGGAGGTGGGGGAGAGCTCCAGTGGAGGGCTTGCGATGTGAGAGCCCTCCCTTTTTCCATTGGGTGCCTGGTGTGGAGGGTGTTGTATGCAGCAGTGCCATGCAATCGTAGATTAGGATGTTCACAGACTCTCAGGCCGCATGTCTTTTCTGCGGCCAAGGGGAGTCCATGTTGAATGTTTATGTAAATTGCCTGAAGATGCAACCCCTTTTTAGCTATTTGAAGGGGCTGCTCCTCAACTTTGGGTTGCACTTCAGCCCCATGCTCCTAATCTCTAGTCACCTGGTTGGGAGGGGAGGTGGCGAGCTGCTCGTGGACCTGGCTAAGTTTGGATTAACAAATCCAGGCAGCGGGCAATCATCGACCCAACTGTCTGCCCCTCTACCTCACTACGTTCGCAACCGGGCGGCATTGAAGAGGGAACACAGGGGGGTGATTCTCACAGCCCGGGGCCAGGCCGGAGATTCCCCGCGACCGGCGTGAATCGTGCCACGCCGCCCCGACGCGATTCTCTGCAGAGTGAATCTCCATGGTTGACGCGGCGCAGTTGGGGGCCACTCTACGTGGAGCCGGTTGGGGGCCGCTCTATGCGGCCCCCCCTGCCGATTCTCGGCCCGGGATGGGCCGAGCTGCCGTCATAAAAAAGCAGAGTCCCACCGGCACCGTCCACACCTGCTCACAGCTGGCGGGAACACGGCATGGAAGGGTCATGGAGCGGCCTGTGGAGGGGGGTCTGACCCCCCCGGGGGGGGGGCCTCCGATGTGGCCTGGCCCATGATCGGGGCCCACCGATCGACGGGCCGGCCTCTCTGGCTGGGTGCCTCCTTTCTTCCGCGCCGGCCTCTGTAGCCCTGCGCCATGTTGCGTCGGGGCCAGTGCGTTGAAGGGAGCCACTGCGCATGTGCGGGTTGGCGCCGGTGCCATTGTGCATGCGCGGATCCCTCGCCGCCCAGTTGACACCGGGATCAGCAGCTGGAGCGGCGTGAACCGCTCCAGTGCCGTGCTGGCCCCATTGCTGATCCTGAGGCCATGTTGACGCTGTCGAGAAACGCGACTGCGTTTCCGACGACGTCAACACTTAGCCTCAGGATCACAGAATCCCAACCTCAGTGTCCATCTGCATGCTTCAAGCCTTCCACGACCTGTCGGTGCCGCACCAGCTGGGATGCATCATCATCCCCGGCATTGACATCTTGATTTTATTTATTAAGTTTCCTTTTGATGTTATGTTTTAGTTACAGTGCCGAACCAGAACAAAGAACAACAAAGAAATGTACAGCACAGGAACAGGCCCTTCGGCCCTCCAAGCCCGTGCCGACCATGCTGCCCGACTAAACTACAATCTTCTACACAAGCTTTCACTCTCTCTGATTTGTGTTTAATGCATTCATTTTTGTTTTATTCAAGAGTATAAAAAGAGGACAGATGAACATTCGGGGAAGTGCATTAGCTTAGAAAAAAAAATCACTCAAATGTGAAGTATATGTGAATTAAACCATTTGTTGTCTGATGGTTAGTTCAGTGCAGCATAATTAATTTGTATGTAATCTACTTGTTGCACAGTTGAAGCTGGAATATGCTAATTACTAGTAACATTTTTAAAAGGGGGCTGAAAATACGAGACCCATTCTCAATGAGTTACCCTGTGCCAAGTAGTTAGAATTTGGAAATTGACTCTGGAAGACTTATTTATAATTAATTAACAAAAAACATTTATTCACCGATTCAGAGTTAAAAGATTTCTAACAGGCCAACGGCATTTTTTAGAGAGATTGAAGGAATGATTACTTTGTTCATATGGGGAGGGAAGGTGGCCAGAATTAGAAAGATGCTGCTACAGAGGGGAAGGCAGGCAGGGGGTTTGGGTCTTCCGAACCTGATGTATTACTATTGGGCGGCGAATGTGGAGAAGGTGTGGAGCTGGGTCAGAGGAGTTGATTCCCAGTGGGCCAGAATGGAGGAGAGTTTGTGCAGGGGGTCGGGATTGAAGGCACTAGTAACAGCGCCGCTCCCGATGGCACCGGGGAAACACTCAGTGAGTCCGGTAATAATAGCTTCATTGAGAATTTGGAGGCAGTTTCGTCAACACTTCGGGTTGGGGACAGGGTCAAGGGAAATGCCGATTTGGGGGAACTACAGATTCGAGCCAGGGAAGTGGGATGGAAATTTTCGGAAATGTGAGGATGAAGACACTAAAAGATTTGTTTCTTAGGGGTCGGTTTGCAGGATTGAAGGAGCTGGAAGCGAAGTATGGGCTGGAGCAGGGGGAAATGTTTAGATACATGCAGGTTCCAGATTTTGCCAGAAAGGAGATACAGAGCTTCCCGGTGGAGCCGGCCTCCACATTGCTGGAAGAGGTGCTGACGACAGGGGGGCTGGAGAAGGGGGTAGTGTCGGCGGTTTACGGAGCTATTTTGGAAGAGGAGAAGGCACCTCTGGAAGGGATCAAAGAAAGTGGGAGGAAGAGTTGGGAGAGGATATGGAGGAGGGGTTCTGGTGTGAGGTGCTCCGGAGAGTGAACGCCTCCACCTCGTGCACGAGGTTGGGGCTGATACAGCTGAAGGTGGTATACAGTGCACACCTCATGAGGGAGAGGATGAGACGATTCTTTGAAGGAGTAGGAGATGTGTGTGAACGTTGCGGGGGGTGGGGGGGGGGGGGGGGGGGGGGCACTAATCACATTCATATGTTTTGGTCCTGTCCAAAGCTGGAGGATTACTGTGTTATGGGCAAGGCATTTTCAGAACCCCAAAATGTATCATGGAGTTCAACCAAACTCTCCCTTTAATGTATTTGTTGCTTTTCCTAGCACACGCCTTTTTCCCCGAGGTGTGGGATTACAATTATGGACACGTGGGTTTTTAAACACAAAACACTGCTTATTCCATGAACTCAACTTAACATCTTAAATAAACATTGGATCTCTTAACACCCCTTACTTCAAAGATAACTCAGAAAATATTGCAACAGTAAATAATTCCTGAAAACCTCCAAGAGACGTAACACCTGAAAACAAAATCACATCAGGTTAAAGGCTTTACTTTAAATCACCCAAATGATCCAGAGATGGTCTTTTATGGCAGACATCACAGCAAATCCAGCTCACTGCAAAACACAGGCGCTCACAAGCTCTTTTCAAACTCACTGCAGCTCTCTGGAAACACAGACACACACCAGCTCTTTTTCAAAACTGAAACTTCAAAATGGCTGAACTGAGCTGAGCTCCACCCACTCTATGACATCACTGTTTTCTTAAAGGTACATTGCTTAAACATCCATGTCTTAAAGGTACCCTCACATGACACCTCCACCCCCCCCCAAGAAAAAAAAAGCCATCAACTTCAAGATGGTTTCATTTATCACTTTTGCACCATCCACTAAGAAAGGTACACAGTAAATATACCTTTTCATTTTAAAAAAAAAGCACATGCAAACAGGTATAATAATATAGTCCATTTTTCTTTGTTCTTCTTTCTCCAACCGAAATCCTTCTCGATTGACAGTCTCTTTGAACAATGTCTCTGCACGATCCATCCATTCCTCTACTCCTCGACATTTCTATTCAGAATCAGATAATTTAGTTCAATCTGACCACAGAGCCCCTTGCCATTCTCCAATACAGGAACATTGGTTACCACAGTTTTCAGGCAGTCAAATGCCTGTTGTAAGTCTGCTGTCCATTGAAATTTCTTTAGCAAGTCCATCAGTGGAGTAATCCCGCCACAAAACTTTTGCACAACTGTTTGATCAAATCCACTCATGCTAGCATGACACACTCGGTGAGTCTTCCTTCTATCTGGTATTTTTACCACATAATTCACTTCACTTAATTTCCTTTCAATCTGATACAGTCTACAAAACATAGCTTTTAAAGGCTCCCCTACCACTGGTAAAAACAACACTAAAACGTTATCCCCACTGGCAAAACTACGAACTTTGGATTTCTTGTCCGCTACCCGTTTCATCACATTTTGTGCAACTTTCAAGTGTTGTCTAGCCAATTCACCTGCTCTATTTAATCGTTCCCTAAAATTTGACACGTAATCCAATAGTGTCATTTCCGATTTCTCACCCACCAATTTTTCCTTAACCAATTTAAGTGGTCCTCTTACCTCATGACCAAAAACTAGTTCAAAAGGACTAAATTTGGTTGACTCATTAGGTGCATCCCGAATTGAAAACAATACAAATGGGATTCCTTTATCCCAATCCTCTGGATAATCTTGACAATACGCCCTCAATATTGTCTTTAATGTCTGATGCCACCTTTCTAACGCTCCCGGAGATTCTGGATGGTACGCAGTTGATTTAAATTGTTTTATTCCTAAACTATCCATAACTTCTTTGAATAACTTTGAAGTAAAATTTGTTCCTTGATCCGATTGAATTTCTGTGGGTAGTCCACATCTAGTAAAGAATTCAAGTCACTACTCCACAATCCTTTTAGCTGTAATATTATGTACTGGAATGGCCTCTGGAAATTTAGTAGACACATCCATTACAGTCAAACAATATTGATTCCCACTTTTTGTTTTAGAAAGCGGTCCCACACAATCGATTAGGACCCTTGTAAAAGGTTCCTCAAATGCTGGAATGGGTATTAAGGGCGCTGGTTTTATCACTGCTTGAGGTTTCCCTATCACTTGACAGTGTGACATGATTGACAAAATTTAACTACATCTTTATGTAGTGCAGGCCAATAAAAATGTTTCTGGATTTTAGCTTGAGTTTTCCTTAATCCCAAATGACCTCCCACTGGTACCTCATGTGCAACTCGCAACACCTCCTTTCTATACCCTACCGGCAATACTACTTGATGAATTTCTGCCCACTTTTCATCCGCCTGCATATGTACAGGTATCTATTTTCTCATCAAGACATTATTTTTAAGGTAATACCACTCTGGTATACTCTCAGATTCCTCTTCCGTATATGCTTTCTGATATATCCGTTTTATTTCTACATCTTTCTATTGTAACTCCGCCAATTTTCCTGAACTAAAAATATCCGCCTCATCCTCCACCTGTTCTTGTTCTTTTTCAACCATCTGATCAAAAATCGTTTCTGATAATTGCACTTCAACTTCATCTTCACTCTTTGATTTATCCTCTTGTCCTAACCTGTGACTTTGCGACCTTGTTACTACACAATCCGGAAAAATCCCAGGATATTCGTCCTTCATCGCTTCAGTTGTCCACTGACTTATCAACCACAGTAGGCATCACTCCCACCTGCGATCCAGCTATATCATTACCCAAGATAAACTGTATTCCTGGACAAGATAGTTTATCTATTACTCCTACTACCACTTCACCACTCTTCACTGGACCTTCCAACTTTACCTTATATAATGGCACGCTACTCCTCTCACCCTGAATTCCACATATCACCACCTTTTCTGGCAACATTCTTCCCGAACTACATAATTCCTCATCTATTCCCATTAAAGATTGACTAGCCCCTGCATCTCTTAAAATTGTGACTTCTTTACCTGCTCCTCCAGATACACGAGTAAACTTTACCCACACAAGTAAATTCTTTAAATACATCTGGCACCTTCTTAACAATTACTTCTTGAACAGGCTGTACAATCGTTTGCATCTCCTTTGCTTCCCTTGGGCTTTCCTTTACCACTCTAACAAACCCCACTGTCTTATCCTGTTTTACCACATCAGCCTTCCCAGTGCTTCTCTTCAACCACTAACACTGTGACTTTACATGGCCTAGTTTATTACAGTGAAAACATCTGAAACTTTTCATTTCTTTTCCACCTTCCTGGATTTCTTTTTTAATCTGAGGTACACTCTCTTTATTGTCTCCCATCACATCACCTTTACCATTACCACTTGAGTATTTCTCATGTCCCCAGTTTCTATCCCTCACAGGCTGAAACTGATGGCGGAAACCAATCTTTGATTTATGAACTAATTCATAATTATCTGCCATTTCCGCTGCTAATCTCACAGTTTTAACCCTCTCTTCTTCCACACGAGTTCTCACTACATCAGGAATTGAATTTTTAAACTCCTCCAAATGTATAATTTCTCTGAGAGCTTCATACGTTTGGTCTATTTTCAAAGCCCTTATCCACCTATCAAAATTACTCTGTTTGAGCCTTTCAAACTCCATGTATGTTTGACCAAATTCTTTCCTTAAATTTTTAAACCTTTGTCTGTCAGCTTCAGACACTAGCTCATCTGCACTTAAGATGGATTTTTTCACCTCCTCATACGTTCCAGATACCTCCTCCTGTAGTGATGCAAACACTTCACTAGCTCTACCTACCAGCTTTGTTTGAATCAATAACACCCACATGTCCTGTGGCCATTTCATTTGTTTAGCTACCTTCTCAAATGAAATGAAAAAGGCTTCCACTTCCTTCTCGTCAAACCTTGGCAATCCTTGGACATATTTAAATAGATTCACACCAAGCCTTCGACTATGATGCTCTTTCTCACTATCCTCATCACTATCATCCAACTGTATGTTTCCCTTCACGTCTGCCAATTTTAACTGATTGTCATGTTTTATGGCCATTTTCTGAAGTTCAAACTCCCTCTCTTTATCTTTTTGCCTGATCTGTATCTCCCTTTCTTTTTCTTCTGCTGGGCTACTCTTTCTTTTCTCCTTTCTTCTCTCTCCTTTTCTTTTTCCTCTCTCTCCTTTTCTTTTTCCTCTCTCTCCTTTTCTTTTTCCTCTCTCTCTCTTTCTCTTTCCGCTCTCTCTCTTTCTCACTCTCGTATGCCAGCCGCTTTAATTATTTCTCATGTTCCATTTGTTTAATTTGCAACTGAATTTTTGCCATTTCCAATGAGTCAAACTCTATCTCAGGCAACTTTAAATGCTTAATCACTGCCATAATTACCTCATCTTTTCGCATTTTGTCAGGTAATGTTAACTGCAATGTTCTCGCCAAATCTAACAGTCTGCTTTTTGTTTCTGTCCGTAAAGTACTACGTGTGACATTCTCCGCCCCCCAAAACTTCTGAGCCTCTGAAAGAGCCATTGTTCACAACACTCTCCCCACTTAAACTTAAATACCACACCGGCAACAATCTTTCATTGTCTTTAAGTTCACAGAAGCCAATCCAATAGATAGACTTTTATCCCGGACGAGACCCCAATAGTTATGGGCGAGGCGTTTTCAGAACCCCAAAATGTATTATGGAGTTCAACCAACCTCTCCCTTTAATGTATTTGTTGCTTTTCCTAGCACACGGCTTTTTCCCGAGGTGTGGGATTACAATTATGGACACGTGGGTTTTTAAACACAAAACACTGCTTATTCCATGAACTCAACTTAACATCTTAAATAAACATTGGATCTCTTACCACCCCTTACTTCAAAGATAACTCAGAAAATATTGCAACAGTAAATAATTCCTTAAAGTGTTCCTTCAAACTTCCAAAAGACTTAACATCTTTAAACAAAATCACATCAGGTTAAAGCCTTTACTTTGAATCACCCAAATGATCCAGAGATGGTCTTTTATGGCAGACATCACAGCAAATCCAGCTCACTGCAAAACACAGACACCTCACAAGCTCTTTTCAAACTAACTGCAGCTCTCTGGAAACACACAGACACACAACAGCTCTTTTTCAAAACTGAAACTTCAAAATGGCTGAACTGAGCTGAGCTCCACCCACTCTATGACATCACTGTTTTCTTAAAGGTATATTGCTTAAACATCCATGTCTTAAAGGTACCCTCACATGACAACTGGAAGGAGGTTTTTAGGGTAATCTCTAAAGTGGTGCACGTGAAGCTGGACATGGGCCCCCGCGAGGCCATATTCGGGGTGTTGGACCAGCCAGTGTTGGAAACGGGTGCGGAGGCAGATGTTGTAGCCTTCGCCGCGTTGATCGCCCAAAGGCGGATCCTGATAGGTTGGAGAGCAACCTCTCCACCCTGTGTGCCCTGGCGTGGCGGGGGGACCTGTTGGAATTCTTGACTCTTGAGAAGGTTAAGTTTGAACTGAGGGGAAGGATGGAGGGGCTCTACAATTCATGGGCATTATTCATTATGCACTTTCAGGAACTGGATAACATCAAACATTATTTGGGGGGGGGGGGGGGGTTGGGAGGGAGGGAGATTATGTGTGTTAATGGTGACTATGGGTGATTCCTGATTTCTTTTCATCATTTGTTTATGTGAACATGCGGGCTAATGTTTGGGATTTGCTGGGAGGATGGGATCGTTGTTTTGATATGGGGATTGACATGTTTGTTACTGATTATTGTTTATTGTTGGTGGGTGTAAATTTGGGAGAAAATGTGAAAAAGGAGAATAAATATATTTTTTTAAAAAGATTTCTAATAGATATATAATGCCTTGGGATGATCCAAGGACTGCCTGTGAGTGCTCATCATTTGCACATTGTAGAGGCTCAAGTGCCAGTGGCTGAGAAGGTCTGGGCTCAGAGTCAACATGAGTGGCATTAGTGTAGGTGAAATATGAATCTTTATTTGGCAGCGGCAGAGGTTAGCCAAAATGAGTGCACTTCAATGCTGCCCAATGTCTCCTGTGTGCCTATATCTCAGCGCCCTCCAAGTGGTCCCTTCTGTCTATCAGGCGGCTGCGGCTCGTCATCAGCATCCCTATCCTTCTCCTCAGCTGAGGATGCCTTGTCTTCAGACTAAGACCATTAAGTCTTCAGCAGCCAGGCATTCCCACTCTGCAGCCCCAGGTTGTGTGAAATGCAGAAAACCACCATTATCCATTTCTGCCTTGCTGGGGCATATTGAAGATCCTCACCCAATTGATCCAGACATCTGAATTAGATTGCTGATCTGCTTGATGGTCACCCTGGTTGCAGTGTGGTTCTCATTGTATTGATCCTTTGCCTGTTTTAGAGTTCCTCATTTGTTTTGACAGTCATCTCTTCAGTGGGTATCCCTAGAAGTATCCATCCTTGAAGGGGGTGAGGTGGTGAAAGGCTGAGGCATCTGGAAGTGCGGGAGAGAGTAAACGTCTTGGTTGCACCCAGGCTAAAGAGTACACACATGGGGGATCCATTGGTGGTGGTCACAGACTAGTTGCACATTAACGGAATTAATTCTCTTCCGATTAATGAAAGTTGCTGGTTGGCCAGCAAGGACCTCGATGGCGACATATGTGCATCGAGGAAACATTGCACGTTGGGAAATCCTGTGATCGCAAGGAATTGTCTGGTTATCTTGGCCTGACCGTCTGCTTTGTTCGGTAATTTATGGACTAGTTGGGCTAGACAAAGAGGACATATGTCAGCCGCTTGAGGCAGTGATGTATGGTTGATTTGCAGATGCCACACGTCGGCAGTGGATTTTGAGAATGAACCTGAGATATAGAAATTCAGGGCCACTGGCATTAGATGCCCGACAATAAAACCTTTTCCACCATAATAATAATCTAAATTAGTGTCACAAGTAGGCTGACATTAACACTGCAATGAAGTTACTGTGAAACTCCTCTAGTCGCCACATTGTGGCGCCTGTTCGGGTACATTGAGGGAGAATTCAGGATGTCCAACTCACCTAACAAGCACATCTTTCAGGACTTGTGGGAGGAAACTGGAGCACCCGGAGGAAACCCACGCAGACACGGGGAATGTACAGCCTCTGCACAGACATTGACCCAAGCCGGGATTCAAACTCTGGTCCCTGGCGCTGTGAAGCAACAGTGCTAACCACTGTGCTACCCGCACAGATTGGCCACTGCCTCTCAGGAGAGGTACAACTCACCATCTTCTCATTCCCCTTTCCAGTGATCTCCCTCCCAAATCAGTAGTTTTCCAACTCCCTTCAAGCAACAAAAGAAAACCAGCATCACTCCTTGGTGCTGGATGGAGCAATAACTACAGTTGCTGCCTGTTGCCCATCTTTAAAAGCAGCTGAGGCTCCAACCCCCCATCTCCCATGTGCTTAATATAAAATCTGAAGGAGCCTATAAAATCACATTCCATTGCCTCATTATGAGCTTAAGTGTCTTTCAATTGCTGTTTTAAGAACACGAGCGGTTTTCTCGCAGTTTGCCATCCGTTGCTCGTAAAATCTGGGCCCGGCATGTTAACGTTGGGGACTTGACCCAGCGCCATCCCACACAATTTTATATGCTCTTCCTCTGTTGCCATCTGTTTCGTAGGTATAATATCCTGCCCGTTAATTACTGGATTTAAATTACAGCGACAACTTTAATGGACAATAATGTGCAAATCCAATAAGTTTAAAAAAATAATGGGTAGTCTGAGGGTGAAGCAAAGGGTTGTGTAGTGTAAATCATCCAGCAAATTGTGGAGATTTGCAACTGATGCCGTATTTCTTAATGCCTTGAATTTGGCTGTCATGCACAATAATGACTCTTTAGCAATCTGAACCATTGTTGCAACAATATTGTTCTCTCTACACTCACAAATTTCAGCAAAATGTATCTGAAGGCTGGAATATTTTTGTTCTGGAACTGTAATACATTCCATATCCAAGAGAGATCTCAGAATCATCAATGCTAATTTTGGAAGATAAGTCCATGTACAATTAGCAGGCAAATTTCCTCCTCCTTCCAAATGCAGGTTTCAAATACGTTTCAGAGTTCATCTAAACTGGAACCTGCTGCAGGGTTCCATAACAGTTTTAAAAAATTATTCTGCGATCCTCGAGTTATGGTTCTGGCAAAGCGAATTGATAATTTATTAACAAAATAAATAGAACTTCCATCCATAAACAAACAAACATTGTTTTTTATAATTGCAAGATGTGAAAACAATTGTTGCTGAGAATTTCATGAGAATCTCAAACCTGATTGTGCTGTTAACTAAGACACTTATATAAGCTGCATTGCAATCTATTGTTTATAGCAGATAGTATCAGTAGAATATATGGTCTGTACCATGAACTCAGAATTGCAAATGCAGTGCCTCTGTCAGGACTATCCATCACAAATTTAATTACCTTCATAAGTCCCGCTTTCTAATAGTGAACCACTTTTCTCAAGTTCCATAAATTCTTCCACGGTCACAAAATTGTAGTCAACACCCGGGACCTCTCCCTCTTTAGGTGGCCTTGTGGTGCCTAAAAGAGTAACAACAATGGGTAATTGATTTACTGGAGATATTGTCCATCGATGCATTGATTCAAATGTCTAAATAAGCAAGCAAATAATGTAATATGTTATAAATGCTGGGGAAGAAACAAGTTAACTTTGAATAAAACATTTATTTGTAGATTGTTCATTCTTTTTACAGTCATGACTCACAAACTGGAACAAATTTTTCACTGACACCCTTTCTTGTTATGAATCCTTTACATGTCTTTTTAGCAGATTGGCATACTTTATGGACACACTTTCCACTATTATTGATAATAATCTACTATTATTGTTAAACAGTGGACATATGGCAAGAGGGAGAACCCATAAACAGCGAGAATTCACAGAGGGAGTGCATAAAGCAGCAGGAGTTTGTAGAGAGAAAGACCCAATAAAGTAGTGGAGACAGAGGTAGAGTTGTGATTTTCCAGATGAAATGACAAGTGTCGTCATTGAAGTCCCGTACGTTGATTGGATGGTAAGTATAGGTCTTTCTGAACTGGACACAGAGGAGACAATTGGTGAGGCAGGTGAGTTATTATTTAATACCAGACTGTAATAAACACTTTACATAAAGTTTAAGTTACATCAGTGCAGCGGCCATATGGAATATGCATCCTGCAGGATGTGCGAATTCGCGCACAAAGTGCCCTCAATGGAATCTACAGAGAGAGTCAGTACCTTCAGAAACTTGAGCTCCGGGTTGCGGAGCTGGAGTGGCAGCTGGGGTCACTGTGGCGCATCTGCAAGGCTGAGGATTATGTGGATAGCACGTTTAGAGAAGTGGTCACACTGTAGTTGGGAGGTATACAGGTAGAGAGGGAATAGGTGGCCACCAGAGTATCTAAGAGAAACAAGCAGGTAGTGCAGGAATCCCCTGGGGCTATCCTGTTCCCTAACCGCTTTTCCATTTTGGATACTGGTGAGCCAATTGGTTCCTCTAAGGACTGCAGCAAGAACCAGGTTTGTGCACCAGTGTGACTCTGCTGAACAGGAGGGGAGGAGGAAGAGTGTAAGTGCTATAGTGGTAGGGAATTCCATTGTAAGGGGAGCAGATGGAGTTTCTGTGGCTGCAGACACGCCTCCAGGATGGTATCTTGCCTCCCTTGTGCCAGAGTTAAGGATTTCACAGAGCGGCTGCAGGACAGTCTTTTGGATAAGGGTGAACAGCCAGAGATCATGGTCCACATTGGAACCAATGACATAGGTAGGAAAAGGGATGAGGTCCTGAAAGCGGATTTTGGGGAGTTAGGAAGGGAATTAAAAATCAGGACCTCAAGAGCTGTAATTTTAGCTAGTGAGAATAAGAATAGGAAGTGTGGTGTTGGGTTCTCTGGTGCACAGATGAGCCAACACAGTTGTATGTGGTACAACTCTATTTTATTTTAACTCTTATATACAGTTCGTTCTGGATACTCTGCACGTGCTGTCTCCCTGAGTGTGTCGTGTAGCAGGTCTGTCCTGGTCCTTGTCTCCAGCTAATACTGACCACCAGGTGTCGTGTTTGTGCTTTTATATCTTTCTGTGATTGGTTGTGGTGTTGTGTGTTCTGATTTGTCTGTTGGTGTGTCTATCATGATGTGTGTGTTTGAATATCATGACATCCCCCCTTTTTACAAAGATATGTGCCTACGTGGTTATAAATATAATCGTGTCGTGAGTGCATCTAAGAGTGTGTGCGTGTGTTGTGTACAGCGTGTGTATATGACGTAACTATTTACATGGGGCGATGTCGGGTGCGTCACACTAACAAGGTTGTACCATAACAAAACATGAATGCGAGAAAAAAAACAACTTGAACAGTGGTCCGGTCAGACGATATCTGGAACGATAAACAACAACAGGTTATAATACAGAAGTGTTTGACTTTTTGAACGTATGAACAGCGTTATAAGTCCAGTCTAATGGGTGACCGCCTCAAGAATAGGCTGGTCCTCAAGCCGGTTCAGCTGTGGAGATTTGGGTTCACACTGGTTCACCTTGGACTGTTGGAGGTGATGCTGTTGCCGAATTCTCTACTTTTCCATTTGTTGTACTTCGTGCAGTGCTTGGTTTTTCATTCGTGCAAATATAACATTCAACATCTTTGTTAGTGTTGCCTTGGCTGTGGTTTGGTTCTGGTGGCGATGGAAGGGGCATGATCCGTGGCATCTCCACGAAGTCATCCTTGGGAACCAGTGGAGGATCCGGCGTGTGCGTACGGTTCAGTTGCGAGCGTGGAAGGCGGCGCAAAGCTCGCTGATTGCGCCTACGCACCAATCCATCCGCCCTGCATGCCAGGAACAAGGTGGAGTCTTTTTTCTTTTCATGTTTGTGGTGGACGGCATCTTGTAGCCGATGGGTCGTTGCCATCGAAGTAGCACCGTCACTAATATCATGCAAGGCGATGACTGTGCCAGATGTGGAAGTTGGCCGAGACCGTGCGCGCTGGTTCCGGCCACCTGCTGTGCCGGAAGGGCGACTCCGCAGAGAAACGTCGAAGCATGTCGCCTTGGAGAGAGAATTGTTGCTCGCATCAACGTCTGGCGATGGCGCGAATTGGTGTGACCGTCTTGGACCGCCGGTGCTGGTCGCCACTGCCGACCCAGTGGGATTGCCACGCGATCCATTCCCTGTCGCCGTGGCATCCGCCGTCACCCTGAGCGTGCCATCACCGAGGCCGCGACACCGCCCGTCCGGAGCAAGGTCTGGCATGCGCGAATCAGAGTCGGCGCTTGGCTGCTCCCCATCTGGAGTCCGGTCTGCCTTCCGTCGATGCTCCCCATCCGGAGTCCCAACAGGTTCACTGGAGGCAGCCGAGATTCCCTGAAGCTGCACTTCTGGAGTCGGAACATGCAGGAATGCACCAACCAGTGGAGAGGCTCGAACCATCGAGGGTGGAAGCGGTGCGCCGCCACCGCAGTCGTCAGTGGTCCCACCGTGATCGTCGAGTGCCTCGGTACGCACTAGGCGAGGTCTGTCACCTTGCACCTTTTGCATGGGAAGTGGGATGCTGTCGTCACTCGTCTCACATCCCGTGGATAGATCCTCATTAGCAGCTTGCTGTTCACTAGGGTTGGGTAAATTGTCAGGGTTTTCATCTGGTGGTGCACACCATGTCGGTGGACTGTCATTGTCTTGCCGTTGTCCTTCATTTGGGCATTTCTTCTTTGGAATTTTAAATCTTCCCCCAGACATTGCAGAACCTTGTTTATTACCCCCAAATTCTCCCATATGTATGGTCTCGAATATAGGATCCAATGTTTCTATCGACATTGTACTATTTTCCAAAGAACATTCCGTTTCACTTTTCTTCTCAGGTACCTCATATGTATCTTTGTCTAATGTACATGCCTTCATGGTCTCTGGGTCTGATTTTGCTGGGACTGGCATGGTCACAGTCTCTCTTTTACTGTTCTCAATTGCCCACATTATACTCCCCATACATAACTGCTTAATCACTGGGGTTAGTGTGGTACAATGGATAATCGGGTCGACCTTATCTGCATCTTCACCATTAGTGGAAAGCACACTTGGTTCACTTGAAACTGCTGCGGGTTTTAAATTCGTTATCTGGCTACTCGATGTCGGTGTCCTCAGGATTCTTGCTCCAATGTTCTGCTCATTTATCAGTGGAGTGTGTATAGGTTCAATGCAATTAATGTTCCCCTCAAGGTTTGAAGAGTCATTACTGACTAACTGCTGGTCTCCGAAGTTGGAACTTTGCGGCGTTGTGTTGAAGGGAGACATTTGTCCCTGCTGTAGATATGATTCAGGTTGTGTTATGTCCATTACCTGAGGATCAATGTCTTGTCCATTTTTTCGATCCGTACTAAAACACTGGCAATTCTCAGTCTGCTCCTTGCAAGTTAAACATTCAATTAATTTCTTTAGCAAATCCTCAGCATCCTTCTGTGACCGTGCAGCATTATTAATCTCTGTTCGGCTATAATGATCCTGAAGGTCAGCGCATAAACCTTTTTTCTTCGGGCTTGGAAGAGGCGATTCCTTTGGCTTGTCTTCAGTTGGGCTTGAACAGTCTTCAGCGCTGTGCCCTTCATTGTAGCATGAGAGACCGTCATGGTCATGCTGCTGTGTAGTGGAGCATGGTAGGCTGTTATAGCCTTCTTGTTGTTCACGTGAGCATGGCAGACTTGCATCGTCTGCCGCTGGTTGGTCAGGAGAGGTTGCTAGACCCTCATGGTCTTGTTCCTGCAAGGACCGCACATTGGAGTCTTGCGTTGCTTCTATCGTGGAGGCTGTCCACGAGCTCTCTGTGGAGGCTTGTGACACTGGAGTCACTTCTTGTTCATGCAAGGACTGCGCTCTGGAGTCTTGCGTTGCCTCTATCGTGGAGGCTGTCCACGAGCTCTCTGTGGAGGCTTGTGACACTGGAGTCACTTCTTGTTCGTGCAAGGACTGTGCTCTGGAGTCTTGCGTTTCTGCAATTGTGGAGTCTGTCCACGAGCCTGCTGTGGAGGCTTGTGACTCTGGAGTCACTTCTGGTTCATGCGAGGACTGCGCTCTGGAGTCTTGCATGTCTTCTTTCATAGAGTCGGGAACGTTGAGCGGGACGTGGACCACACTGTGTGGCAGCAGGGCGCTCTCCGTGTGCTTGCACCGCTCCCTGTCTGTTAATGTCAGGCTGCAGCATCATCCGGTACTGATAAGTTGGGATGTTATATCTGCTGGATTGAAGATCCTCAAATCCGAAAAATGAATCCGCATCTGCGTCGGATTCAATGTGGGGGCCGCCAATGTGCAACACGAAAGGTTCGTCCGAGTCATAGTCGTATAGGACCACGGAGCTATCATTGGGCTCGCGAGGTCCGGAAACACTGTAAAGATCGTCATCAAAGTATTTGAGGTCGGAATCATTGGCTTGTGCGTAGGTAACTGCTTGTCGGAGGGTTCTTCGGAGGTCAAATTCATCTCCTGGGTCAATTTGCGGCAATGTGCTGTCATTCCAGGTGAGGGAAGGTTGTTTTACAGCTTTAACAGATTTTTGTTTTTTTGATTTGGGACGTTTCCCTTTTAAATTGGATTTGGGACGTTTCCCCTTTAAATTCGTGTGGTCTGGGGCCTCTGACATCCTGACGCTCGGTATGTAGCACGTAGGAAGCGACTGCGCATGCTCAGATCGCTGTTCCTTTACCGATGGCCGTTTTCTTGACTGCGCATGCGCAGCATCTCGCGCATGCGCAAACGAAACTTCCGGTTCTGCGCACTGCTCGCGCAACTATGCTAGCGTGATACCTTTAGCAAGATGGCCGCCGACCTCGACCCAGCCCTCTCTCAGGCCCGGGATTTCGGCCTCTGGGAATTCGGGCTCCGGGATCCCGGCCACGAGGTGAGTACTGCCGCTTTTCTTACCTTTACTTGCCGATTGGATTGCGTTTTCTTCACAGTACTTGGAGAATTTGCCCAGGACTGCCTGGTAATCGTACCTTTGCTGCCTCCTGAAGAACCTGAACCGTGTGAATATTTCTCTTGCCCTTGCACCGGCGATGGTGAGGAGAAATTCAATTTTTTCGCTATCATCCAGGTCTTGGAGTTCAGCTGCCACCAGGAACAATTCGAACACTTGCCGGAATCGCCGCCAGTTTTCGCGGAGATCGCCGTGGCACTGGAGCGGCTGCGGAACCGGGAGCTCTATCATTTTGCCTGGGCACTGCTGGTTGTCTCTGTACACTGAGGTATGCTGGCAGGTATCGATCCACTCCTGTACCATGTGGTGTTGGGTTCTCTGGTGCACAGATGAGCCAACACAGTTGTATGTGGTACAACTCTATTTTATTTTGACTCTTATATACAGTTCGTTCTGGATACTCTGCACGTGCTGTCTCCCTGAGTGTGTTGTGTAGCAGGTCTGTCCTGGTCCTTGTCTCCAGCTAATACTGACCACCAGGTGTCGTGTTTGTGCTTTTATATCTTTCTGTGATTGGTTGTGGTGTTGTGTGTTCTGATTTGTCTGTTGGTGTGTCTATCATGATGTGTGTGTTTGAATATCATGACAGGAAGATTGAGCAGTTCAACATGTGGCTGGCGAAATGGAGCCGGAGAGGATGCTTTAGATTTCTGAGGCATTGGGACTGGTTATGGGGCAGGTGGGACCTGTATAAGAAGGACAGGCTGCACTTTAACAGGGCTGGCAGTGGGACTATTCGGAGGTTTACAAGTGCTATTGGGGAGAGCTTAAACTAGATTGGCCGGCGGATGGGAAGCATGAGAAACTCAGAGTGGAAAGGAGAAAAACTGACAGTAGGGCGTAGAAAAAGATTAACTGATAAGGAGGAAATATCAAAGAGACGTATTAAGGTAATAAGTAAAAAAGGTAAAGAGAATACTTAGAATATTTGATAGAATTAGAATAGGCACTAGTAAATCATTAGACGGGATCAAAACACCTAAATCAGAGTTAATATGCATGTATGCACGGAGTGTGGTGAATAAGATTGGTAAACTACAGGCACAGGTTGACAAATGGAATTATGATATTATGCTATACAGAGAGCTAGCTCAAAGAAGGGCAGAGCACACAAGAGAAACTCAGCAGGCCTGCCAGCATCTACTCGGGGGAAAACAGAGTTAACCTTTTGAATCCTTTGACTTTTCGTCAGAATGCAAAGAGTTTAAGGTCTCGAAACGTTAACTGTGTTTCTCTCCTAATATATGGTGGCAAACCTGCTGAGTTTATCCGGAATCCTCTGTTCTTGTTTCAAATTCCAGTGTTTGCAGTAAATTGCTTATCAAAAAAGTGCAGGACTGGGCGTTAAATATTCCTGGATACAAGGGGCAGGATTCTCTGTTTCTGTGACTAAGTGTTGACGCCGATGCAGAATACTTGGACTTTTACGACAGCAAAACCGGTGCTGTACCTGGACCGATTCAGCTACTATTAAGGGTCTCGCACCGGTGCCATGTGGAAGACAATCGATTCTAATGAGAAACGGTGCGGGATTCGCCGGCTTTGTGATTGACACTCAGGAGGCTGACAAGCTGCAGCCGCATCTACACACTTCACTCCCCACACACACCATCCCAGCCAACAAGATGGCAGCAATACGCACTGCCCCACGATTCAAGGACGCAGGGCTTGAGACCCTTCTGAACGCCGTGGAGGAGAGGCGGGTGACCCTGTTCCCAGGCTCGGGAAGGAGGCTGCCAGCTGCCACCATTTGCTGTGCTTGGGCGCAGGTGGCAGAGGCTGTGAGTGCCGTGGGCAACACCATCCGGACCGGCCAGCATTGCCGAAAACAACTGCATGACCTCCTCAGGGCGGCCAGGGTGAGAAGGCAGCACTGTGCCCCTGGCACCAACCCTGTCGCACATGCCCGTAACCTGACATCTCCCCCCCCATCCGGAGGGTGGCCGAACCACCCTGCACCACATGTCGGCACCCATACCAGCCGCCATGGCCGGGTGCCCTGGCCACTGAGGCCACCAGCTACCCACTCCTTGTGCTGCATACGTTGGACTGTCTGACACTGTTGTTTTCTGTCTCCCCTGCCCCCCCTCCCCATGCTATGCATCAACAGGAATGTCGCTGATATCCCCTCTTGAATCTCACGGCCATGTGCCAATAATAATCTTTATTGTCACAAGTAGGCTTACATTAACACCGCAATGAAGTCACTGTGAAAAGCCCCAAGTCGCCACATTCCGATGCCTGTTTGGCTACACAGAGGGAGAATTCAGAATGTCCCATTCACCTAACAGCAGCAACAGTTTATTGGGACTTGTGGGAGGAAACCGGGGCACCCGGAGGAAACCCACGCAGACACAGGGAGAACGTGCGAACTCCGCACAGCCAGTGACCCAAGCCGGGAATCGAACCTGGGTCCCTGCCGCTGTGAAGCAACAGTGCTAACCACTGTGCTACCGTGGTAGAGTGTTGGGGAGAGTTATAGAACAAAGAGATCTCGGAGTACAGGTTCATAGCTCCTTGAAAGTGGAGTCACAAGTGGACAGGGTGGTGAAGAACGCATTTGGCATGCTTGGTTTCATTGGTCACAACACTGAATACAGAAGTTGGGATATCTTGTTGAAGTTGTACCAGTAAAGTAAGACTGTGTGCAGTTCTGGTCACCCTATTATCGAAAGGATATTATTAACTCGAAAGGGTACAGAAAAGATTTACTTAAATGCTACCGTGACTTGATGGTTTGTGTTATAAGGAGAGGCTGGAAAGATTGGGAGTTTTTCCCTGGAGCGTGGGAGACTTAGGGGTGATCTTATAGAGGTCTATAAAATAATGAGGGGCTAGATAAAGTAGATAGTCAACATCTTTTCCCAAAGGTAGGGGAGTCTAAAACTATAGGGCACAGGTTTACGATGAGAGAGGAGAGATACAAAAGGGTCCAGGGGGGCAATCTTTTCACAGAGGGCGGTGAGTGTCTGGAATGAGCTACCAGCGGCAGTAGTAGAGGCGGGTACAATTTTGTCTTTTAAAAAGCATTTACACAGTTTTATGGATAAGATGGGTATAGAGCGATATAGGCCAAATGCGGGCAATTGGGACTAGCTTAGTGGTAAAAATTGGACGGCATGGACAAGTTGGGCTGAAGGGACTGTTACATGCTGTGAACCTATATGACTCTATGACTCACCTTCAAAATAAAACTTCTGGCTATACAAGAGAAGTAAATACTTCGAACAAACTAAGGCCAAATAAGTGTGACGAACAAATTAAAAATCAAGTTACAAAAGGAAACAACAATGACACATTATTTTAATATTGTATCAAGTGGAGCGTCAGAGAAGAAATGGGAATATTAAATGTTGCAAATGGGCTTAAACTAAAATAGTGTGAAAGATAGTTATTCTGAATGATTCCTTTAAGAAAGGACTTAGAGCATAAAACATACAGTGCAGAAGGAGGCCATTCGGCCCATCAAGTCTGCAACGACCCACTTAAGCCCTCACTTCCACCCTATCCCCGTAACCCAATAACCCCTCCTAACCTTTTTTTGGACATTAAGGGCAATTTAGCATGGCCAATCCACCTAACCCGCACATCTTTGGACTGTGGGAGGAAACCGGAGCACCCGGAGGAAACCCACGCAGACACGGGGAGACCGTGCAGACTCCGCACAGACAGTGACCCAGCGGGGAATCGAACCTGGGACCCTGCCGCTGTGAAGCCACAGTGCTATCCACTTGTGTTACCATGCTGCCCAAACTAGTATTCCTTTGGCATCTTTCACACCATCAGGATGTAGCAAAGCACTTTACAACCAATGAAGTACTGCAGAAATATAATCACTGCTGTAATGTAGGAAACACAACATCCAGAACATGCACAGCAAGATCCCACAAACAGCAGTGTGATATTGACCAGATAGTCTGTTTTCAAGGATGTTGTTGAATGACAAATATCGGCCAGAACACTGGGGAGCAGTCCCCCTGTTCTTCTTTCAAATAATGTCACGGCATCTTTTACATCTACCTGAAAGGGTAAGGAGGGCCTCGGTTTAAAGTTTTAACCACAATACATCTAGTTGGAAGAGTAATAGCAAGGTGGGGAAGTAGTTACTGGCATGTCCCAAAGTTTTGTACTGGGACCACTGCCATTTTTAATTCACATCAAATAATTCAGAAAATTGGTTACATTTGAGGGTGATGCCACACTGATATCACCCCAGCTGATGTTAATAATTCAGGACAGTTAAGTTAGATCCCAGAATGAAACCTGGCTTGAAAGATCCTAACTTTGTTTTTTTTTAGAAACTATGGAGGTCAGTTATTGAACACAGTCACAAGAGTTTAATAGTGTACTTTTAGTACAAAGAATAACATATTTATTAAACAAGAAAAAATTAACTATATTACACAAGACAAAAAAGGTTGGGAAGATTTCAATCCAAACACCAGAAAATGAATCAAACGCACACTATTCCTTTTATTGCAGCAATACCCTTGCACACACAAAACCTCAGTGAAGATTATCTCAACATCAAAGCTTCTTGCTTGTGCTGCCTTAGTTGCAAATGGTTTTCTTCCGGCAGATTTCTGGGCATTGATTGGATACTTTTTCTCCAGATGATATCTCTCCTTGAGGCACACAAAAACCACAATCCAAACTCTCTTACTTCAACTACAGAACAAATGCATAAATTCCTGAAACTCAGTTCTCAGACGTCTTGCAGGATTTCTTACGAGAGAGGCTTGAAGCTTCTGCCTTCACTTTCTGGTAGATTCTGACTGACTGCCCTTCGGTCTAAACACCTGTCACCAGGCAACAGCACAGTTTTTTTGATCTTATGTTTTTCCCCTCAAATTCCAAAACTACTAACCCTTTTGTAATCCATTTCTTCACTTCAAGGGTTGTAAATTGTCATTAAAAATGCATTTATAGAAACAGGGCCTCCAGGCCTCCTGGCACCCAACTCACAAAAAATAATTCTAAATGAAACTAGAACCATGTTTCACCTTTAATACATAAATACAAATATAAATAATTGTTCCTAATAACAGTCAGAGTACCTTGGAATTGAAGGATCATCAAAACCAACAGAATGTTCAACTATATAGCCAAAATAGTTTAAAACAAGTTAGAGAAATCTGTGAACAAACTGTACATCACTTGGGTCAGGCCACATTATGAATACTATATGGTTGCTGAGAAACAAAATATATTCAAGAACACTAGCCAGTGCAGACAAGAGACACAAGGTTGATCACAAGTATCAGTGGTCTAATATATGAGTAAAGACTGGAAGGACTTGGGCTTTCCTCATCAGAAACAGTCTGAGATTAAGCTCGTCTGTCCTCAATCTTGGTGACACATTTGATCCCCAGAGGAGCTTCCGAATTCATATTCACGCCATCACTAAGACCGGACTGTCTATTTCCATCTCTATAACATTACTTGACTTTACTCCTGTCTCAGCTCATCTGCTGCAAAAACCCTCATTCATGCCTTCTTTACCTCTAGACTCGACTATTCTAACACACACTTTGGGTTTTCTACACTTTGCAAACTTGAGATGATCCATCCGTTGCCTGTGTCTTAACTCACAGCAAGTCCCACTTTATTATCCCCACACTGGCCTACAGTGGTTCCAGGTGAAACAATGGGCAGGATTTGCTGACCACTCCGCCATGTGTTTTCTGGTGGGGGAGGCGGCCCACCAGTGGGATCTACCGGTCCCGCCGTTGTCAACAGTATTTCCCGTTGACAGCACCCCTCGTTGCTGGGATACCCGTGTACTGGCACGGATCAGGAGTTTCCCGCCGGCAAATCCCGCCAAATGGCTTGATTTTAAATTCAAATCCTTATTTTCGAATTCCTCCATAGCCTCCTCCCTCCCTATCTCTGTAATTTCTCCAGCCCTCAATCCTCCAGGATATCCACGCTTCTCTAATTCTGGATTCATGTGCGTCCCAAATTTTAATTACTCCAGCATTGATAGTTGCCTAAGCTCCAAGCTCTTGAATACCCTCCACCTCCCTATGCCACTTTTCTCTTTCAAGATGCTGCTTAAAATCCGCCTCTTTGCCCAAGTGTTTGGTCATCTAACCTAATGTCTCTTTTTGTGAAGACCCGCACATCTAGACATAGGAACAACTTCTTCCCCACAACTACTAGACTACTCAACGACTCTCCCTCGGACTGATCTGTTCCCTGTAAGAACACACTTCATGATGCCCTATGCGGCTCTTGCTCGTGTATTTGCTTTGTTTGGCCCACTGTCCCACACTGTAATCAATCACTGTTTGTTGATGTACCATTTGTCAATGTACTCTGTTGATTATTCTTTTTTTGTCTGCTATGCATGTACTGTGTATGTTCCCTTGGCCACAGTACTTTTCACTGCAGTTGTCATATATTGGGCTGAACAATATGCTCCAGCGTGGGGAGTGGGACGTACCAGGAAGTGGGCAGCCTTCCGACTTCCGAGCCTATCGTTAAAACATACCCCAGAAAGCACAAATTGGTCCAATTGTTAGTGGAGGGCAGGTTTGAGGCAGCCAGGCGGTAAGGATCCCATCCAGTAAGTGTTGGACGATGGGATGCCCAGTCTCCGAGGTCGTTGGCAGGAGGTCACGGCCAGTAATTTAAAGGGCCCCGGCACCGGACAGTCGGGGGACTCAGCAAATGTCTGCACCAAGCAGGGTTCTGCAACTTTAAGAAATTTGCAGGCCTTTTAGCTAAGTTTGCATTTGTGTGATATCTGATGTGTCCAAAGTTTGTCAATAAGCAGAGATGGCATTATTTTTGAACGTAAACATGTTTACCACATCTTAGCACTGAGGAGGTGTCTAGTTGTTGTATGTTTCCCTCCAGACATGTTAGAGCCTTGGAGCAAGGGAAGAGGCAGGAAGGAAGGGCCAAACGAGCCCTTTGATTGATTGATGACTCCTTGAGGGCCTTCTCCCATTCACTTCCTAACTGCCAGGATCATATTATGTGATTTGGCGAGAAGAGGAGGAACCTGTCCAAAACACGTGCTACCTGGGAAGAGGTAGCTGCTGAGGTCAGCTGCATTAGGCTGGTGAGACGCATGTGGTCTCAACATCTGAAGAAGTTCAATGATCCCATGAGGGCGGTCAGGGTGAGTAATTCTTCAGTATGTGGTATCTTTGCCAATATGCGTTGTGAATGTAGGAGGCATGGAGCTTCAAGGCAGCATGATGAAGCAATGGCATTGGTGTAAGTGCCGATGTTCGTGTGCACTTATTGCTGTGATGCAGCTGCAGGAAAGGAAGTTGGCAGCTTGCGCAGATGAGGAAGGTGCACTGCATCTAGGCTGCCAAGCATCCAGTTAAGAATGCGTTGGCAGCATGCCATCAAAGAAACTAACAGTGCTAGTGATTACATTAAGAAGTTTTACAACACCAGGTTAAAGTCCAACAGGTTTGTTTCAAACACTAGCTTTCGGAGCGTTGCTCCTTTCTCAGGTGAATGAAGAGGTATGTTCCAGAAACATATACATAGACAAATTCAAAGAGGACGGCATCTTTGAATTTGTCTATATATATGTTTCTGGAACATACCTCTTCATTCACCTGAGGAAGGAGCAGTGCTCCGAAAGCTAGTGTTTGAAACAAACCTGTTGGACTTTAACCTGGTGCTGTAAGACTTCTGACTGTGCTCACCCCAGTCCAACGCCGGCATCTCCACATAGTGATTACATTGTCATACCTATTTACAGGAGAAGTGTGCGACAATGCTCATGATCAAGGCTGAACCTGGGAGGGGGGTGGGTGGGGGGGGGGGGGGGGGGGGGGGTGTATAATCCAATGAAGGTCAAAGATCTTCTTCCGGCTCCAAAACCCAGGGAAGCTTCAAACTCGTAAGACCTTGTTGCTACAAGTGTGCATAGTGTGTGCATAGTCTAATCTCACATTTTCTTAAAGTTCACTTATCTGGCGTGAGTGCCGCTGGCTGGGCCAGCATTTATTGTCCGCCCCTAACTCCTGTCATTTCAGAAAGCATTGCTGTGGATCTGGAGTCACATGTAGGCCAGACCAGGTAAGGATGGTAGGCTTCCTTCTGTTGCCAATCGGCACCGGAGTCACCAATAATGTTGCTCTTTTTAATGAGTGGAATACTATCCCACCAATCGGCACCAATAATATTGCCAAATTAACTAGATATGGCAGTTATTAATGATAATATTAATTTTCAGAGTCGCCAGGTATCAAATAATACCACCACAAGGCTTTACCGGATATCGATCAAAGACCAAACAGCAAGTTAGTCAGTTCAAGTTCAATGATAGTTTATTTACACACAAGGATTACTTCGACATGCAACACAAAACACTACAAGTTAAACTACACCTAACAACTACAATAACCTATACTTAACTTCAGGACAACCAGCTCTTTGCAGATGAACAAGGCCTTTGTTCGGATCTTGCGTGGCTGGGTAGAAGAAGTGGCTTTGTTTCTGCTGGGCTCACCCGTCTGGTAGCAATCGTTGGTCTTGAACTTGTCTTCTGGTCATAATGCTACGCTTGGTTTTAGGTGTAGGCCGGGGCCAAGAGAGACCGAACACATGGTTGTCTCTCTTTTTATCCCTCTGGGATTTCGCGCTCTTTGGGGCGGTACTTAGCTGGACCCAATAATTCGACAGGCTTCGATCACTGCCTTCGATTTTGGCCAATAAAGGGGCGGGGGCCTTGATGGCTGGGCGTGGCCTGAGCGGTCATTGACCTTGGCTATTTGGGCTTTCTTAGCAAAGGGAGTGGCGCCGGTTAGTCTGCATCTGTATCGGTTACCTGAGTACAGTCCTTTTGTTCTGGGGAAATGGGCCATTAGAATGCAAACGAGCGGGGGTTTCGATGGCTACACTTCTATAAAGGATGTTAGTGAACCAAATGGGTTTTTATAACAATCGACAATGGTTTCATGGTCATCATTGGACTTTAAACTCCAGGGGCTGGATTCTCCGCTGTCGGGATTTTCCGTTGCGCCAGCAGCGCATCCACGCTCGGGCATTTCCTGACGGTGTGAGGCTGCCCATAATGGGAAACCCAATTGGTTGGCTAGCGGGACAGAGAATCCCGCTGCCGGCGGGGGCGCGCAGCAACAGAAGTGCGTCAGGACGGAGAATCCCGCCCTATATCTTTATTGAATTCAAATTTTTACCATCTGTCATGGTGGGATTTGAACCCAGTTCTTGCCCTGGGTGTCTGGATTACTAATCTAGTGACAATACCACCACACCACCACCTCCCCTCACATGACTAATGCACATGACTAATGTTGCTGAGCTTTGTGACTTTGCATAGCTTTGGAAAGGTTTATGATGACCACTAACCTCTTACTTCTGGAACTGTCACAGGTGAAGTCTTTTCAACTGACCCGCGTTTTGATCCCGGGCCGTCACTTCCCTCCAAGGATGAGGGAGAATCGTCTGAGGATGCGACAACATTTCTGTCCCAAACACCAGCACAGATACTGGCACCTTGGCAGGGACTTCCATGTCAGGCCGATGGCATGCACAGTCACTTGAGGGTACTTCACAGTTGTATATGCAGTAGCCGGAGAGTGTGGTGGAGCAGGCCTTGGGCAGTTGGAGGAGTGTATGGTGTGATCAGAGTGATTTTGCACTGGATGATGAGCCTCTGGAGTCAGCCATAAGGCAGCAGATGGATGTCCAGACTGAGGTCCATGGAGATTTGGTGGACATTATGGTGCCCTGTACTCTGGCCAGGACTGTGGTGGTATCCATCCAGGCCATGTGCACTACGGTAATCTTCAGAGTACCAAGCTTCCTCCATGGATAGACTGGCCAATGTCCTGTAGGGGCAAACTGAGCATATTGCAGACAGAACCATGGGTATGCGCTCTGACATGCACATCATCGCCCTGGCTCTGAGCTCAGGAGCCCAGAGTGATAAGAGAACTGGGAACATGGGTACGGACCTCACGGGAAGGCAGGGAGGACCAAACAGTCTTCGTGCAGAGGAAGTGCACCAGCTGCCACCATCTGGAAGCATCTCTCTGATGGGGGCAGCATCTCCTCATACCATCAGCTATTGACACAGTCCTCGTGAAATGCCATGGTAACAAAAGATCCTCTGCCACTAAGTCTTCTAGCATGGTGGACCACTCAATACCTTGAGGACACCCACCAAAGTGATCCAGGGCCAGGTTGGTAACAGATTAACAAACTATCTCCGTTCCGGTTGCGGCGATGCTCAGCTAAGCCGCACGTTTCGGCGGCTCCAGCTCTGACGGACTTTCGGGCTCTTTTTGAGAGCCCCAACGGGAAATTTTTGCGACAAAACCCGGTGTGGGGCGAAGCAACAGGGAGTCCCCCCCAGTGTGAAAGAAAAAGATCGGCGGCGGTGGCCAGATCACGGAGGATCCTCGAGGGCAGCAGCAGAGGAAAGAAAGAAACAAGATGGCGTCGGAGGGAGCCCAGGTGACATGGGGACCGGACCAGGATGAATTTCTCAGATGGTGTGTGGAGGTGTTAAAAAAGGAGGTGCTGGCCCCGATGTTACAGGAAATCGAGGGGCTTAAAGACACAAAAGGCCCAGGCGATAGAGCTCCGTGTGGGGGAGCAGAAGGTAACTGATAACGAGGACGAGATCCTGGGCCTAGCGGTCAAAATGCAGAAGTCCTGGAAAATAGATCAAGGAGAAAGAACCTCCGGATCCTGGGTCTCCCCGAGGGAGTGGAAGGAGCTGACGGCGGGGCTTATGCGAGCACGATGCTACGTTCGCTAATGGGAGCTGAGGCCCCCTCGGGCCCCTTGGAAATGGAAGGGACCCACCGGGTCCCTGCGAGGAGACCAAAGGCTGGAGAACCACAAGGGCGATGGTCGTGCGATTTCACCGCTTCAACGACAGAGTGGTTGTCTTGAGCTGGGCCAAGAAGGTACGAAGTAGCAGATGGGAGAATGCGGTGATACGAGTGTATCAGGACTGGAGCGCGGAGGTGGCGAAAAGGAGGGCGAGTTTCAATTGAGCCAAGGAGGTGCTGCATAAGAAGAAAGAAAAGTTCGGGATGTTGCAGCCGGCACGATTATGGGTCACGTACCAGGATAGACATTACTATTTTGAGACGTCGGAAGAAGCATGGACCTTCATCCAAAAAGAGAAACTGGACCAGAACTGAGGGACTGATGTTGGAGGGGAAACGACAATGTTGATGTATAGAGATGTAAATTGGGGAAAGGGAGGTTCACTGTATCGGTCTTTGACGGGGGGGACACTGAGAAATGTGGGCGCCGGTGGGGGGGAAAAAGAGACACAGGCAGGGGATGGGGAATGGGGCTGTAAGGGGAGCTACGCCATAGGGGGCGGGATGGTTCTAGGAAAGCGCGGTTTTTTTCCCCGTGCCAGAGAGATGATGGCGGGAAGATAGGCACAAGGAGGATGGGAGTTCTGCACACGGGGGGGGTGGGGGGGGGGGGGGGGGTGGTGGGGGGGGGGGGATAACTGGGTTGCTGCTGCTGAGATCGAAAGGGAGCTGGTAAGAGAAAAGGTGGTCGGGGCGGGAATGCGCCACCTGGGGACGGGTGGGTGCGCGGGACCGGGACGTGGGACTGGCCCAGAGAGGGTGATGGCTAGTCGACAGGGGAGGGGGGCGGGCAGCCCCCCAGTCCGGCTGATCACGTGGAACGTGAGAGGCCTAAATGGGCCGATTAAGAGGGCCCCGAGTGTTCGCGCACTTAAAAGGACTGAAGGCAGATGTGGCCATGCTTCAAGAGACGCATCTGAAGGTGGCGGACCAGGTTAGGTTAAGGAAAGGATGGGTGGGACAGGCGTTCCACTCAGGGCTGGACGCAAAGAATAGAGGGGTGGCCATATTGGTGGGGAAACGGGTGTCGTTCGAGGCTAGGAACATTGTAGCGGACAGCGGTGGCAGATATGTGATGGTGAGTGGCAGACTGCAGGGAATGGAGGTCGTACTGGTCAATGTATATGCCTCGAACTGGGATGATGCGGGATTTATGAAGCGGATGCTGGGACGTATCCCGGACCTGGAGGTAGGAAACCTGGTAATGGGGGGGGCGGGGGACTTCAACACCGTGCTAGACCCAAGGTTAGCTAGATCTAGATCCAGGATCGGAAGAAGGCCGGCAGTGGCCAAGGTGCTTAGGGGGTTTATGGACCAAATGGGGGGAGTGGATCCGTGGAGATTTGCTAGGCCGCTGGCCAAAGAGTTCTCCTTTTTATCTTACGTCCATAAGGTATACTCCCGGATAGATTTCTTCGTTTTGGGAAGGTCACTGATTTCGAGGGTACTCGGCCATAGCTGTTTCAGACCATGCCCCACATTGGGTGTATCTGGAACTAGGAGAGGAGAGGGAACAGCGCCCACTCTGGCGACTGGATGTGGGATTATTGGCGGATGAGGGAGTCTGCAGAAAGGTGCGGGGATGTATCGAAAAGTACCTGGAGGCCAATGATGATGGGGAGGTCCGAGTGGGGGTAGTATGGGAAGCGCTGAAGGCGGTGGTCAGGGGAGAGTTGATCTCCATCAGGGCTCACAAGGGGAAAACAGAGGCCAAAGAGAGGGAAAGATTACTGGGGGAGATTTTGAGTGTGGATAAAAGATATGCGGAGGCCCCGGACGAAGGACTATATAGGGAGAGGCGAAGACTCCAGACGGAGTTTGACCTGCTGACCACAGGGAAGGCAGAGGCACAGTGGAGGAAGGCACGGGGGATGAAATATGAATATGGGGAAAAGGCGAGTCGCCTGTTGGCCCACCAGCTTCGTAAGGGGACAGCGGCGAGGGAAATAGGGTGAGTTAGGGATGAAACGGGAACTACGGTGCGGAGAGCAGGGAAGGTAAATGAGGTGTTTAAGACCTTTTATGAAAGGTTATATAGGTCCCAACCCCCGGAGGGAAAAGAGGGGATGCAGCAGTTTCTGGACCAACTAAGGTCCCCGAGGGTGGAGGAGCAGGAGGTGGCAGGCCTGGGGGCGCCAATTAGGGTGGACGAGGTGACCAAAGGGCTGAGGAACATGCAGGCAGGGAAGGCCCTGGGACCTGACGGGTTCCCGGTGGAATTTTACAGGAAATATGTGGACTTGTTGGCCCCGCTGCTGGTAAGAACCTTTAACGAGGCCAGAGAAGGGGGGACTCTACCCCCGACAATGTCGAAGGCGACGATATCACTAATCCTGAAGCGAGATAAAGATCCACTGCAATGCGGGTCTTATAGGCCTATCTCGCTCCTGAATGTGGACGGCAAGTTGTTGGCAAAAGTGCTGGCAATGAGGATAGAGGATTGTGTCCCGGGGGTGGTGCATGAAGATCAGACAGGGTTCGTAAAGGGGAGACAATTGAATGTCAACGTGCGACGGCTATTGGGGGTGATAATGATGCCCCCAGCAGAGGGGGAGGCAGAGATAGTGGCGGCAATGGATGCAGAGAAGGCATTCAATAGGCTAGAGTGGGAGTATTTATGGGAGGTGCTGAGGAGGTTTGGGTTCGGGGAGGGGTTTGTCAGCTGGGTTAAACTCCTCTATGGGGCCCCAATGGCAAGTGTAGTCACAAATCGGCAACGATCGGAGTATTTTCGGTTACATAGGGGAACAAGACAGGGGTGCCCTCTGTCCCCATTACTGTTCGCGCTGGCAATTGAACCACTGGCCATAGCGCTGAGAGACTCCAGAAAATGGAGAGGGGTGGTTAGAGGGGGAGAGGAACACCGAGTATCACTCTACGCAGATGACCTACTGCTGTATGTGGCGGATCCAGTGGGGGGGTTGACAGAGGTTATGCAGATATTGAGGGAGTTTGGAGATTTCTCGGGATATAGGCTTAACATGGGGAAGAGTGAGCTTTTCGTAATACACCCTGGGGACCAGAGTAGAGGGATAGGTGGCCTGCCGCTAAGGAGAGTGGAAAGAAACTTCCGATATCTGGGGAATCAGATAGCCAGGAGCTGGGGAACCTTACACAAACTCAATCTGACTCGGCTGGTGGAGCAAATGAAAGAGGATTTCAAAAGGTGGGATATGCTGCCGCTGTCACTGGCGGGCAGAGTGCAGGCGATTAAGATGATGGTCCTCCCGAGGTTCCTATTTGTGTTTCAATGTCTCCCCATATTGATCACTAAGGCCTTTTTCAAGAAAATAGATAGGAGCGTCATGAGCTTCGTGTGGGCAGGGAAGGCCCCGAGGGTAAGGAGGGGGTTCCTGCAACGTAGCAGGGACAGAGGGGGACTGGCGTGGCTGAACTTGGGCGACTATTACTGGGCCGCCAATGTGGTGATGATCCGCAAGTGGATGATAGAGGGAGGGGGGCGGCGTGGAAAAGGCTGGAGATGGCGTCCTGTAAAGGAACGAGCTTAAAAGCGCTGGTGACGGCGCCACTACCACTCTCCCCGAAAAAGTTTACCACGAACCCAGTGGTGGCGGCAGCATTAAGTATCTGGGGGCAATGGAGGCGACAGAAGGGTGTGTTGGGAGCCTCGGTGTGGTCCCCGATCAGGAACAACCATAGGTTTGCCCCAGGGAGGTTGGACGGAGGGTTCCAGAGCTGGCACCGGGCAGGAATTAGGAGAGTGGGAGATTTATTTATAGATGGGACGTTTGCGAGCTTGGGAGCGCTAGAGGAAAAGTATGAGCTGCCTCCGGGGAATATTTTTAGGTATATGCAGGTGAGGGCGTTCACGAGACAACAGGTGAGGGAATTTCCGCTGCTCCCAACACAGGGGATCCAGGATAGAGTGCTTTCGGGGGTGTGGGTCGGGGAGGGCAAAGTGTCCGAAATATACCGGGAGATGAGAGAAGAGGGGGAGGAGCTGGTAGAAGAGCTGAAAGGAAAATGGGAAGAAGAGCTCGGGGAGGAGATTGAGGAGGGTTTGTGGGCTGATGCCCTAAGTAGGGTAAATTCCTCTTCCTCGTGTGCCAGGCTTAGCCTGATCCAATTTAAGGTGCTACATAGAGCACATATAACGGGAGCGAGGTTGAGCAGGTTCTTCGGAGTGGAGGACAGGTGCGGGAGGTGCGGGGAAAGCCCGGCGAACCACACACATATGTTTTGGTCGTGTCCAGCACTGGAGGAGTATTGGAGGGGAGTGGCAAGAGTGATCTCGAAGGTGGTGAATCCGGGTCAAGCCAGGCTGGGGGTTAGCTATATTTGGGGTAGCGGATGAGCCGGGAGTGCAGGAGGCGGAAGAGGCCGATATTGTGGCCTTTGCGTCCCTGGTAGCCCGGCGAAGGAATTTACTCATGTGGAAGGAAGCGAAACCCCCCCCGGCGTGGAGGCCTGGATAAACGATATGGCAGGGTTCATAAAACTGGAACGGATGAAGTTTGCGCTGAGAGGATCGGCTCAGGGGTTCTCCAGGCGGTGGCAACCGTTCCTCGACTATCTAGCGGAATGTTAGGGGGCAAATAGATAGCCTGCAGCAGCAGCCCAGAAAGAGATGGGGGGGGGATAGGGAGGGAAGGGGGGTAAATTGTTTTTGTTCTAGATGGGGTGGAGGGGCGGGGGGGGGGGGGAGCACTATTTCGTGTTATTTTGTTTGTTCACTACTTTATTTAAGCAATGTTATCTATTAGTTATCGTGTTACAGTTTTTGTTGATTTGTAAGGAGGAAAAATTGTGTTTGAAAACTTTAATAAAATATATTTTTTAAAAAACACTATCTCCAGTCCAGCTGCAAGGGAGGGGAGAGCACTGCGCCAGTGCACTTGAAAACACATCAAAATAACTCTATAGTAGTCACCAAGTGGGTCACATGGGTGTGTTTCTTATGCCTGTGAATGTAGAATGCCATAATAAGTCTGTAAAATCCTGACCTCTTTTTTTCACCTGAGGAAGGAGCAGTGCTCCAAAAGCTCGTGATTTGAAACAAACCTGGTGTTGTAAGACTTCTTACTGTGCTCACCCCAGTCCAACACCGGCATCTCCACATCTTTTTTCTTCATGCAGAGGTTTTTATATGTTGTAGAATATTGCCAGTGTCACGGTGGCACAGTGGCTAGTACTGCTACCTATCAGCGCCAGGAACCCGAGTTCAATTCTGGCGTTGTGTCACTGTCTGTGTGGAGTATGTACGTTCTCCCCGTGGGTTTCATCCGAGTGCTCTGGTTTCCTCCCACAGTCCAAAGATGTGCAGGTTAGGTGGATTGGGTATGATAAATTGCCCCTTAGTGTCCAGGGATGTACAGGTTAAGTTATGGGGATAGGGCGGGGTGGACAGGGGAGTGGACATGTGTACAGCGCTCATTCGGAGGGTCAGTGTCGGCTGAATGGCCTCAATCTGCACTGTAGGGATTCTATGATTTTGTTATGGCTGTGGAACCTCTTTTGGGAGACAGATGATAGCTTCAATAGTTTGATATAGGGCAGGATGTTTCAATGTCAATGTTTGGATACAGTATTGACAGGACGGTGACATGAGTGCCAAATTGCATATGGTGAAAGCTTTGGACACGTATCCTGCACGCATCTCTGAGGCCTGGACTTCACAACTATTGAAATCGCTACTTCATCAAGGCATCCTTGATGTTAAGACCAACCATGCTATCACATCCAGGGCCTTCCACCTGAAGTTGCCATGTTCCCTCACCTCATCCTTGCCCTATCCCTCAGGTAAATAGACCCATTCTGCTGTGCAGATCCTCAAGGGTAGCCCCTCTTTTGTTAGTGAGGTTATGGAGGGTACAGCAGACCATGACCATGCGGGACACATGTGATGGAGTATACTGCAGTGCGCCTCTTGAATTGTCAAGGCAATTGAAACTCATTTTCAATCAGCTGATGGTCTGCTCGACGATTGCCCTGGTGCTTCCGTGGCTGTCAATATATCTCCTTTGCTTCTGTTCTGGGTGTCTTCAATGACACCATGAGCTACCTCTTCAATGGGTTACCCTAATTCATCTAGAAGCCATCCATTCAGGAAATCAAGGCTGCAGAATAGGGACGGTACCTGTGAGTTTCACAGAATAAAGGAGTTGCTGCCCAGGTAGCTGGCACGTACCTGCATGATCCGCTGACGATGATCACAGACCAGCTGGACTTTCAATGAGTGGAATTCCTATTGATGACGGTGCAGGGCTGTCCAGCAGGGGCCTTTATGGAGAGGTGTACACAGTCAATGGCTCCCAATACTCTGGGGATACCATTTTATTAAAATAAATTCTAATTAAAGGGCAATTTAGAGTGGTAAATCCACCTACCCTGCACATCCTTGGGTTGTGGGGGTGAGACCCACGCAGACACGGGGAGAATGTGCAAACTCCACATGGACAGTGACCCAGGGCCAAGATCGATCCCGGGTCCTCAGCAGGGTGAGGCAGCAGTGCTAATCACTGCACCACCATGCCGCCCTACTCTGGGGATACCAGTAATTGCAGGAAACCCTCTGGCTCTATTGAATTGACTCTGCTCATTCAATGTGAAGGAGATCTACTTCCCTGCCCTTCGAAACATTGCATCAGTGAAGATTTTGATGCAGTGGTGTGCAGCAGGTTGCATCATGCACTGAGATCTCCATATGTTGACTGAAAGGACCCTGTTGCTAAGATGATGAGCGCGGCAGTGACCTTCAGAGCTACAAACATCGGGTGACCACCAATGCAGTTGGAGATCTCCCCAGCCAGCATGCAACAGAGTGATGTGACTGTGGCTCTTTGACCCTGAGCCTTCTCTTCCACTGTGTTTTGGACATCCGCAGATAGCTCAGTCTCTGTCCATATACTTGAGAGGCTGCAGTAACCCTTCTATGTCTCTGCTGAAGATGTCTGATGAGTTCATTCACTCTCTGAATCTGGTGCAGCTCTGTCTCCTTCATGTACCACCTGTGCATCCTGGACTTCCCGATCTGCCCTTCCTCTCTCTCTCTCTCTCTCTCTCTCTCCCCCCCCCCCCCCCCCCCACCACCCCACCCCTTTTGTCCTCTCCACCTCACTGGGGGTTGCCTTCCATATAGGCCACAATCCCAATTTTTGGCTAGTTTAAAGCCTAGGGCGACGGAGAAGGTCTAAATGAATCTCTCAGTAGGGGGAAGAAGGTCTCTGATAAGTTTTAAATGCAAACTCTGCTACTAGTTTGAAGCACTTCCAGTAGTCATGGAACTCTGAATTGCCAAGTTGAAACTCAGGGCTCATTAACGAGCTTAAATACCTACTTTAATTAAATTTGAATGACACAGGCGGGCTCCCGATTTTTAGGTGCACCCACAGACCATATTATATGGAACTGGCGTGATGACGTTGGGGACATGACTCAATGTCATTACATTTGAATATAAGTCAGCGTGGACGTGGAATGTTCCTGTTTTCAGAGTATTACTTAGCCTGCTCTTGCGAAACGTTTAGCATGTTTCATTATGTTAAAGGTGCTATCTAAATAATAGTTGTTGCTGTTGTTGTTGGAGAGGATATCTTAGAGGTTGGCACTCAGTAAAAGCTAACTTCAAAAAATTATTCTACACACAGAGAATTATCAATATTTGGAGCAGACGTCCAGGTAGAATGGTGGAATGGAAAATGCAAGAATCAATTAACAAACGGCAAGTTGGAGCAGTGAGATTTGTTTGGACGAATTAATTAAGGATTAAAAACCTTTTTCATCTGTAAGCATCTTGTGCACAAGGTATAACAAAACCACAAAACCTCAAAAGGAATATGGATGCATTTAGAAAGGGTTCAACAAAAAAAATCACTGCGGTGATTTCATGCCTTAGGAAACTAAGGCATGAAAAAAGGCTTAACCAATAAAATTTATTTTCATAGGAGGAAAAATAGATGAGACATGACATAATACTTAAAAACAATGAAAGGTATAGATAAAATTGAAATAAAGATGCTATTTGATAATAAGCAAAGCAGATAAATGCACAATTCACAAACATTGATCAAGGTTAATGACGAGAAAAAAATTCAGCACCTATCACAGATAGGAGATATGAAATGCAGTTCCCAGGAAATGTAGCTGCTTCAGGATCCATAGTTAGATTAGGACTGAACTGCCATTTTACTTATTACTCTATAATACTCTTGAAAAGGAATAGTGAAGGTGGAGGGATAGTAAAACATTTCTTCAAAAGTATGTTAACTTACTCAGTAATATTAGTACACGACTCAACATACAGTACGTACATTATCAGCCATGTCAACAAAAACATCAACCCATTTAAAATAAGTGGGTTATTGCATACTCTAACGAAGGAATATCACAAGTCCACCCAAGTCCTTGTTTGCAAACGTCACCAATAGTTACTTAAAGTGGCAATCAATAGTGGTATTGGAGAGAAGCCCATGATAGAATAAGAATAAAATGGGTGTGATTCTCTGGCCTCGTTGCGCTCGAGGGAGAGGCCATAAACGAGAACTGCACCAGGCGCCAAACAGTTTGTGATGCAACCGGCCTGCACTCATAAGCAAAATCGGGATCTCGCTGTAGCGTGGCAAGAAGCTAATTATCATCACTTAAGCCCTATTTCCATATAATTAATGGGAGCCACCCCATATCCAACGGGCTCTCGTGATTCAGCGGCCTCCCCAGCAAGTGGTCACCCTGGCGCCGATTTGTACTCCTTTTGAAAAATGTGAATCTGGCGGACATGTTTCTGCGGGGAGCTGAGGAGGTGAGTAGCCATCTTTGCTCACAGGTTAAGAGCCCAGGGGCATTGGGCTTGCTGCACCAGTGCTCGGTGAGGGGCTGGGCACTCTCGGCATGGGTGGGGTTCACCTGGGTGGGGTTCACCTTGGGACGGAGAGGCAGCTGGTTCGAGGCCCGACTGCCCTTGCGCCATCTGGCTCTGCCAACCCTGGCGGCTTCTCGATGTCTGCACCATCGTGTAGACGGCCTCAGCGATGTTCCTGTGGTTGGGCCATGCTCTGCAGCGCCTCGGCAAAGCCCACCTGCAACTGGGTCAAGCTCTGCAGCACCTCAGCTATTCCCATCTGAAAGCAAGACATGTCCCACAGAACCTCATCAAGGTCAGCCTGGTACTGGGCCACGGCCCCCAGCGAGTCAGACATTCTGTCGAGGCACTCAGCCATAGCCGTCACCGACTGCACCATGCCTTGGACATCTTCACTCATGCTGCCAACGGCGTGCACCAGGCTCTGCACTGCAGTCGCCACCCTAGCAGTGTTGTCTTCGGTACCACACTTTGCCGGCGACATCATCTGCGCTCATAGTCTCTGGGACTCCTCCAATTGGCTAGGACCTGTTGGAGTGTCGCTGTCATCTCTCTCTGAATGTCCCGGCCGCTTTCTAACATCGCTCCGTGATAGCATGTTCCATAGGCTCAGCATCTGGCTGGGATCCAGCTGGGTCCCATTACTGCCTCCACCTGATATAGATCAGCGACTGTGCTGTGTGGTGATCACCAGATTGTGCCCAAAAGCCAGACCACTATCATTGCCCACCGAAGTGCGTGTGTTTGCGCTAGTGGAGGGTGGGGATAACAGCTGTGGCGCGTCGATTGTGACATCCTCGGTGCTCTCCGCCAAGGTGGTCTCATGGGAGGCAGGGGAGGGGTCACCCCGGATGGGCTGGCACCATCAGCTGGAGGACCAGCAGGAGAATGGATAGGCGGCCAGTGGGAGGTATGGGTCTTTCAGTATGGCAATGACAACTCACGTTTGACAGGCACTCTGGGTGGGTCCGGTGGATTCTCACTCTGCGGCGTGCGCCAACCTCCGCATTGGTAACCGCTCTGTCCTCGGCAACCCCCGTCACCTCCAGGGCCCGTTCCTCGAAGTTTGTGAGGAATCTTATGCCCGGCACCCCACCGCCAGTCTGGGCCCTCTCCTGGTAATTGTGGGAGAGCGTCTCCTGCGGAGACAAGAGAGGGCATTGTCAGTCGCACGCGGGGTTCACAGTGGTGGGGGAGTGACTGGTGGTGAAGGAAAGGTTGGATGGGGGATTGAAGAGAAAGGGGGGGGGTGAAGGAAGAGATGAGGCCGCATGGAGGGTTGGGGGGTGATGCTCGTGTGGGGCAGAAAAGTCTTGGAGTGGGTTGGGCGTTGGTGTCAACTCACCCGTGCTGCCCGGTGTAGGTTGTTGACCTTCTTGTGGCACTGGATGCCAGTCCTCCTGGTCACGCTTCATGAGCTGATGGCAGCTGCCACTTCATCCCAGGCGCTGACTGCCCTGTGGCTCACCCTCTGTGACATTCAGGGAAACTGGACATCCTTCCTGATCTCAACTGCATCTAGAAGCTTCCCCAAGTCTGCATTCCCGAATCGTTGGCCGGTCATCTCGGCACCATGGCTGCGAGCTGAGTGGGCTTGGCTGTGCAAGTGCTGTTTCAGTGCTTCTCGGCCTTGTTAGTGGGAGGCTGGCGAGTGTGGTCACGGCGAATCAGTTGGTGAGTCTTTATTTGCAGCGTGAAGCCCGTGGGACCTCGTTGAGTGGACCAATTAACATTGAATAGCGCTGCCAGGCTTGCCGGGCTGAGCGCCGGGAAGCTCGCGGTAGTTCCTGCTCTCTTTCACACTTCTAAATCTTTCCGGAGAATCGTGCCAATGGTCTCTAAACGTAAGGAATTGTGAGTAATTCTGGCTGTTTAAACTACTGCTCCAAAAATGTGTAATTCTTCCTTGCTGGCTGTTTTAACTCTGTCTTACATAAATTCAAACTCATTCAGTGCTGCATACCAAGATTCTATCCCATACTGTCCCACAAGTCCTGTTATTCTCATCTACACTGATCTCATTTGGCTTCCCTTCCTCCAGCATATTAACCACTGTCCTCTGGCATTTCAATCTTCAACTTTATGACATGGTTCATTCTTTGACCATTTGACTATACAAGTTTCCTTCTGCTTCACCATTACTGGCACAGCCTTCAGTCAACACCCTGGAATTATCTTCCAACTATTATGCCTATCTCTGCCAATTTTAAAGGCCTCCTCAAAATCCACCTCTATGGCTACAACTTTCAGCACCTCCTCGAGTTCCTCTCCCTCATTCTGCTTGAAGTTCTTGACTGCCTGTAAAGCATTTTGGGAAATATAATTACAAGAAAGCTGCTATTAAAGCATATACGGCCTGAAGCAGCAGAATTATGATATAAGACTTTAAACCATGAATTTTGTGACATCTTAAAGAGCACAAATAACTATAAACTATATCAGAAATAAATTACCTGATAGATACATTTTGAACTGTTAGCAGTTCACTTTCAGGAAATATTTGACCTATTTCTAATAAGTGGATTAAGCACACCATCAGTAATGCAAGACTGTTGGGACATAACTGCCTCTATTTATACCCATAAAGCCAAGCGCTTCCCAGAACCTGATCATAACAGTACAGTGTATCTCTTTCAATCTTGTTAAAATCACGAGTGTGCTATTTTTAAACTGGCAGTCGTCTCACTGCTTTGAAAATACAGAGATCAGGCACAAGGGCAGTGGGTAGAACTCGGATGAACAGAGTTATTGATCCTAGTTTCTCAGTCCAGAATTTAAATGTGCTAAAGCCATCCAGTGAATAAAATGTTTCAATATCCCACATTTGACAAATTTGTAAGCAATAGAATCCGGGAGTACGATACAATACTGGTTTTGTAACAAAAAATACAATTCATGGTATGAATCTAATGTAAGGTTTGAAGTGGAAACTAATTTGAATCCTGAGGCTAGTCTTCTTATAATAAGAGCCAAGAAAGGCTCTAATTAGTATACAAAATGTGGTGTAGAGAATGAACTAAACCACTGTTCTGGAACACACAGCATCCTGCCGCTATTGTTTTATGTATTAGTTACCACTAGATCCTGCCTGATAAATATTAGTACATACTTCAAAAAAATATTTCTCCTTTCTGTCCAGAGGAAAATAAAAATATTTCAGAAAAAACATATAAACTGAATTAAAAGCTCTCTCTGCTATTGTAAATATAGTCTTACAATGTGCAGCAGCAAATTCCAAAATGAGTAATTGTATTGTCGGATTTTTGTCCTGAAAAAAATCAGCACATTTTCAAGAGTAATCATTATCACTTGAAATGTATGCTGCCTCCTTAATTGGAAAGGAAACATTTTTTCACGTGTTTATTGCTGCCTGTATGGTTTTCGTTACAAGACAGACATCTGCAGATTAACACAAAAATCATACCTCACTGCCCTTATAGATGTCCCTAGAGGGTTATGAAAAAATTAGTCAGATGATGAAATATAATTTAAGAAAAACTATTTTGTATGTGCAATGATAAACTATCTTATCCTTGTGATGAGATTCTCTCTTGCTCTCTCTATTACAGCATATATATATATATTTATAAAATATTACACAGCATATATTACAAGAGAAGATAAAAAAAGGCCAAATAATGTACAGGCAAAGTCATTAAATTATATAAATCCCTGCACATTTTTGAATTTGGGACCAACTTAATTCTTTCAACAGCATAGTCCGGAAACACTGCAGTTCTATTGTGTTGCCTGTTACTTCTGAAGCAGCACAGTCCTTCTCACTGTTGGTTACATTTACTTTATTAATTCTAAAATGGAAATTGAAGCACTACAATGGTATAGTGAATTAAAGAATTAACACTGATAGGGTATTAATTCAATTTCCTCCTCTGAAATTCCTTCTCAGCAGCACTGCTATGGAATGAAAGGAGTCCAATCAGTTCCTCAGATTGGGAGGGAAAACTAAAGGCGAATTATCACTGGGCCATTTTCCTACCAGCGAAAGGCTACAAATAGACCACTCGGTATTCTCCATGGCTGTAAAAATGTGGGGAACACCGAGACCAGAGGAAAAAATAAGGAGCGAACAAATCAGAGAACAAATACTTCAAAATGTATTTTAGAACAACAGATAGGATTAGAAATGAGACAAGCACATCACAATGCTGCTGCACCACTACACCCTACTCTGTATGTAGGCTTGATAATGTGTCTTTCAGGCATTTCACCATGGCAACAATGCTCCTTTAAATATTCTGCAGTTTTCAAAAGACAACAATTACTGTCAACTGTTCAGATGCAGCTGCCTATGTTCTGTAAGGATTAATGATTAAAGAAATATAACAAAATGCTGCTGCTTCACCTCATTACAAGTATGAGATTAAAAATTGTAATCCAAAAACATTTTCTCCATCATGTACAATGTACAATAGTTCCTGCCTGATAAATATTAGTGCATACTCAAGATTGAAAATATATTTTCTAGTCCCAGTTGTGCTTTTCCCCTCAAAGTTCCACGTTAACAGGTGAAAACCAAATTCCTCTGCTTAGAAAAACATTTATTTTAGGACAGTAACTTTAATAAAGCAAAATAAAGTCAGTAAAGTCGCTACTGTCCCAGGTGACAACGGGCTGCCTTTGAGGGGGAGAGCTGACTGGTGGTGATTTAACCTGAGGGTCACCACACCTGCGGCGAGGGGCAAGGTTGTGAAGGCGGGGCCTTCATCAATAACCTCGGCCGGTACGGGAATTCAACCAGTGCTGCTGGACTCGCTCTGCATCACAAACCGGGGGCAGGATTCTCTGATGCCCGACGCCGATATCGTAATTGGGTGGAAAATCCCTGTTTACGACCGAATCGGGGGCGGTGCCTGTTTTCAGATGCTCCGGCCCCTACAAAATGGCATCATCGAGGAGTACGCCGTACGCCATTAGTACTAACTCAAGACATTACTTGAAGGCCCTCCGCTGATGCTCTGCCCCGATGGGCCGAGTTCCCGACGGTACGGGACACACGTGCTCTCAGTTTTCGTGAACCCAGCGTGGCGGCTGCGGACTGTGTTCAGCGCCACCACAGTCGGGGAGGGATGGGTGCCCTGCTGCTGGCCAGGGGGGGGGGGGCTCCGGCGAGGGAAGGCGGGAGGCCCAGGGATGGCGAGGGGGTGTCCAAGGGGGCACTATCAGACAGGTCGGGTCCATGTGTGGCCTGCGCCATGTTGTACCACACTTCGCCTGCGCCCCTAATCTCTGGGACTCCTACAATTGGTTAGGACCTGTTGGAGTGTCGCTGTCATCTCCTGCTGAACGTCCCGGCCGCTCTCTAACCGCTCCAGGATAGCAAGTTCCATAGGCTCAGCATCTGGCTGGGTCGCAGCTGGGATCTGCCAGGGATGGCGAGGGGGTGTCCAGGGGGGCACTATCTGGCAGATCGGGTCCATACGTGGCCTGCGCCATATTGTACAGCCCGGCCGCTGCAGTTCGTCGCCGTGCACATGCATGGCCACGGACTCGCCAATTCTCCGGACGTTTATTTTGTGTAGGCCATGTGTTTTACGTGGAGCGGCTGCTAGCTCCTCACTGGTTGGAGGATCGGTGCTGGGGCCGTGCCGATTTTTGCGTCATGAAACTAGGCACTTCCTCCAGACATAGACTCAAAATCCCATTATTTCTTTTCCAATTAAGGGGCAATTTATCGTGGCCAATCCACCTAACCTGCACATCTTTGGGTTGTGGGGACGAAACCCACACAGACACGGGGCGAATGTGCAAACTCCACACGGACAGTGACTCAGGGCTGGCTTTCGAACCCGGGTCCTCAGCACCCTAGTCCCAGTGCTAACCATGTGCCACGTGCCGCCCCTGTAATACTTAAGTTAAAATGTAAATTCTCACATTATCCTGTTATGTTTGAGATATCAAGACCAGATAACCTATTGTGGTACTGCATGATACATATGGAATTAGGCTTTTTTAAGGTGTGTATTCTTACAGTAGAGTTGCATAACTGTTGAAACATCCTCCAACAATTTATGGAAATATTAGGTAGCATTAGTACTGTGTCAGTGAACATTATTTTCTCGATTCTTAAAATCACACAAGAACTGATAAAATAATATTAACTGATGGTACTACACTATTGCGATCTAATTTTTACATAATTTGTGAAAGGAGTTGACGAAGAGTGATGTGGGAACAGAGGGGAAGGGAATGCTGGGTGGGATATTCAGAGAACAAAAACAGAGGGATGAGGAAGGGAGCTGAAGGGGGGAAAGAGTAGGTGAATATGAGAAGTGGAGTTGAGGGGGCTGGGAAATTGAGAGAGACAAGATAATAATAATCGTTAGTAGTGTCATCAAGAGTGCAACAAAGTTACTGTGAAAATCCCCTAGTCGCCACCCTCAGAGCACCTGTTCAGGTACACTGAGGGATAATTCAGAATATCCAATACACCTAACAAGCACGGGCTGGATTCTCCAAAAATGGGGCTGTCCCCACAATGATGTACAAATGCTGGTGTTTCACGCCAGACTTTGCATAAAAAGATTTACAGCGATTCTCCTACCTGCAGTGGGCTGGGAGAGACCAGGGGTGCTTCTCGCAGCTCTGGCTGCAGATGCGGGGCCCCGCACTTCCAGTCGGGCGTCCGCGCATGCGCACAACGGCAGCCTGCAGCAGCGGCGCCGTGTGCCATGGCGGACTCCGACCGTGGACTAACATCGACAATGTAGGTCCCCCCGAGATGACGCGCCCCCGCGGGTCCGAGCCACCCGATCGCTACCCCGGCCGCTCATGAGGCCCCCCCCCCCCCCCCCCCCCCCCACCGCTCGATTTCCCCCGCCCCCCCACCAGGGCAGCCGCGGACTGAGTCCATAGCCACCACCCAAGGTTCCCGACCGGCCAGACGTGGTTGGAACCACGCCGTTGGGAACTCAGCCAATTTTGTCTGGAGAATCATTGGGGCAGTGGGGGGGGGGGGGGGGGGGGGGGGCCTCCGTCAATGGCCCCCAAGCTGCTTTGTGTAATCCGCACGCGAGCGATGCTCCGGGGACCAGAGAACTGCGGGAGCGGCGCCGGCTACGATTCCCGCGTAAACATCGATTCTCCGCCCTCGCGCCAAACGCGATTTCTACACGGGGCTGCGGAGAATCCCACTCCTGGTCTTTCAGGACTTGTCGGTGGAAACCTGAGCACCCGGAGGAAAGCCACGCAGACACGGGAAGAATGCGCAGATTCTGCACAGACAGTGACCTAAGCCGGGAATCAAACGTGGGCCCTGGCGCTGTGAAGCAACAATGCTAACCTCTAAGCTAAGAGGAGATAAACAGAAAGGAGTAAAGACAAGAGGGGGGCGGGGGCAGGTGACACAAGGGGAGGGGAGGAGCTAGGAGTAGAATGAGGATGGGAGGGGGGTGGGGAAGTGCATGGTGGTGGTGTTTCTTTGTCTTGGGTGTGAAATCACTTTTTTGTGTACAGCCCGCTTCATTCTTTTTGTCAATGGGGTCATATAATCAGTGTGTATAAATATTCCTGTTTTGAGATGTGTATCATTACCTAGTCCAAATGGTTAGATATTCCTACTCTGGTCAAATCATGTAAAAACTGTGGAAAGGAAAATATTTCTGTGTTGGACATGGTGTGGTATGGCTAGGTTTGTAATTTTTAAATTAGCATGTTCCAATCATGGACTATGCCATAATAGGGTGATGACATTTGACCAGGGAGCAGTCTGTAGGAAACTGTCTGTGGAATCTGTAAGTGTTTTGAAAAATGTTTGAAATGGTCTTTTAAGAGTTTGCATCAAATGTAAAAGGATCAACTGTAATTTTCTTGAATAATAAGAAATACTGGTCTATGTGACACAGTAACTCTCTTTTTTTTATTTTTAAAAAAGGTTTTTAACACAATTTTTCTCCCTTACAAACAATAACCCCCCCCCCCCCCGTAACAAAAAAAAACGAGAAATCGCGCAGAGCAAGATATATACATGGCAAAATTATATATTTACACAGCTTTGTACACTGGCCCTCACCCGTACGTGCCAGTTTCCCCAACCCTTCATGTTATCTCTTGCTCATCCACCCTCCCAGGCGGTCCCCCCTTCCCCCCCCCTTCCCAGGACGTGCCCTCCACCCGCCCCCCCCAATGTTGCTGCTGCTGCTGACCGACCTTCCTTTAACGCTCCGCGAGATAGTCTAGGAACGGTTGCCACCGCCTGTAGAACCCCTGCGCAGACCCTCTCAAGGCGAACTTAATCCTCTCCAACTTTATGAACCCAGCCATATCATTTATCCAGGCCTCCAGGCTGGGGGGCTTCGCCTCCTTCCACATTAGCAAGATCCTTCGCCGGGCTACTAGGGACGCAAAGGCCAGAATGCCGGCCTCTTTCGCCTCCTGCACTCCCGGTTCGTCCACTACTCCAAATATTGCTAGCCCCCAGCTTGGCTTGACCTGGACTTTCACCACCTGAGATATTGCTCCCGCCACTCCTCTCCAGAACCCCTCCACAGTGCCGGGCATGACCAAAACATATGGACATGGTTCGCCGGGCTGCCTGAGCACCTTCCACATCTGTCCTCTACCCCAAAGAACCTACTCAACCTCGCCCCCGTCAAGTGCGCTCTGTGGACCACCTTAAATTGTATCAGGCTGAGCCTGGCACATGAGGAGGAGGAATTAACCCTACCTTGGGCATCAGCCCACAGACCTTCCTCGATCTCCTCCCCCAGCTCCTCCTCCCATTTACCCTTCAACTCTTCTACCAGCGCTTCCCCCTCTTCTTTCAACTCCTGGTGTATTTCCGACACCTTGCCCTCCCCGACCCATACACCCGAGATCACCCTATCTTGAACTTCTTGTGCCGGGAGCAACGGGAATTCCCTCACCTGTCACCTCACAAAAGCCCTCAGCTGCATATATCTAAAGGCATTTCCCGGGGGTGTGACACAGTAACTCTTGACCTGAAGCAGTACCAACAGTAAGGAAGTTGAGACAGAAGGTATACTGGTCAGACATAAAGGAGAGCTGCAGACAAAGGAAAGCTGCAGATAAAGGAAAGCTGTAAACAAAGGAGAGCTGCAGACAAACGAGAGCTGCAGACAAAGGAGAGCTACAGACAAAGGAGAGCTACAGCAGAGTGGAGAAATTACATTTCCCAAAGAGCTGTGTGTGTAATACAGTTAAACAGGACAAAATGCCAAAGGCAAAGTTAGGGCAGAGATTATGAATTGAAGAATTTTACTCCTCCTGATTCAGTTATGCCAGAGCTAATCGCATAGGTTAACAGGGTTTATTAAGGGAATCGGATAAATGACCCTCTGGGGAATCTGTGCCATCAAGACTGTTGTGAACCTAGCTAACGTGGCTCTGCAGGTGTGTGCTGTTTGGGTGACGATGGTCTCTGGAGACCTCAAATGGAATATGGTTGGCGTTGAATGTGACATGGGGATTGAAGTGATTGAGTTGAAAAGTGAGACATACAAAGTACCAGAGGCCGAGTTTGAGAACTTTGGAACTTTATGTGGTGCCACATGTCTGCAATGGGTGATATGGGTGGTTGTATACGATGTATCATTGTTGTATGGACTATTTAAAGTGATATTTATCTTTTTTATTTGAAGTATCATTTGCCTGTTAATTCATGCTTAATGTGCCATGTTTCTGACTCATGTTAAAATAGAAGTTACAAAATGTGACATATGTTGATGGTAATATCTTCATTTGTGGGTTGTTTAGTACATTTGTTTATTTTAATTTAATGGTTTCCCCACAGGGATCTTAGCAATAAAAAGGAAAAAACAAGTAACCTTGGCAGCTCGTGTACCAATTAGCAGTCAGTTCAAGAGCAGGAATTAGTGCATATTTGGTTGGGAGGTCATAGGACTCACGATCGATCTCAACAAAAGACATGTCCTAAGAAGACCAAAAGTAGATGATAAATAAACAAGGGGTTACGGTTACAATTTTTGTAGAGACTGTTAACATTTAAAAATTAAATCTGAACACCCAGTTGATAGCTGAAAGGATGCTATGTCAAGATACCAAGTTTTAAGACTTTTACTGTAACAAACAGATGAAAAGCACTATTGACTAAATAGTACTTCTGTAGATAAGTTATACTTTAAACTACAAAACAAAACTTTCCTCTTTTACTTCTAACACAACCGAAAAACCCACTTTAAAGGTATATTTTACACTGTTTCTTAAGTAGTCATTCAGTATTTCAAGACCCAGTCTAAAATGATTCTTAGCTCCTGCCGGAATACTTCCATTCTTTTTCTTTCCCAACCTGACAAATTTTAACCCCAGAACTGCCTTTTACGGTGAGGGGATTTCCTAATAATTCTCTTTCTAGCATAATAAGCCCCATTTCAAATCCTCACAAATTTGGTCTTTTCATTCTAAGTGTGAGCTCCCACCGACATTCCTGTGCAGTGTGTCATAAAGACTTTGGGCCTCTAGCTGCTCTCTCTCACTCCCTCTCTTTCTCCAAGATCCTGGAAAGCTGCCCGTGTCTGTGAGTTTTCATGGCTGCCTTGCTTCTGTGCTGACTGGACATAAAACCAGGGCAGAGATTCCTTTATCAATACTGATATGTTAAAAAAGTGATTAGCTGTAACTCCATCAGATATTTTAGACCCCTGCCCAAAGCCCATCTGCATGGCAATGCGAATCACATAGGCCTTGTATCCAGGTAGAAATGCTGTCCTTGAAACCCAAACTCTCTTTAATCTTGAAATTAAATGGACAATTTAAAGCACAACTGTTTACAATCTGATATTTTTAACACCTTCCTGGGACCTTGGGTACCAGCAGTCTGACCAGTGTAAATACCAAATGCTGCTACCATTATCTCCAAGTGTGAACAACTTACTTTTTTTTCAGCAAAACAACCCAGACCTCCGTTTAATCTTTAACAGCTATGTCACCCAGGCCTGTTGTTAGGCAGACCACAGAACAGGTCACATGACTCCCTTCATTTTATCCTAAATTAAAGACACAGTCCTACAACTTAACAATCTTACAAACCTCACATTTGAAGCAATAGATATTAGATACCCTGATATATGTTCAAGGTGATGTTGGTTGAAAAAACAAAATATTATTGCTTCAGTTAGTCATACTCCTATACTAATGCACATCTCAACATCGCCCGTCACTTTTCCCTCCAGCAAGAATTAACCACTCAATCACTGGATGCTGCATACAATTGTGGAGTAATAGTAAAGACAATAATTCTTCACTGTGTTCAGACAACTTTAATAAAGTGCTTATGTTTATAGTTTAGGACATTAAATAAATGCCCACAATTAAATAATTGCATTTAAACTCACTGCATATTAAATCCCTGAATCAGGTTATTGTTGAATCCTGCTGCTGTTTGACGTGCTGCCTTACTTCTGTGTTGACTGGACATATAACCAGGGCAGAGAAGCCCTTATTAACACTGCTATGTTGAAAAAGTGATTAGCTGTAACTCCATCGGACTACAATGTCTCATTAAGGCAACCTCAAACAAACTGGACAGCCCTCAATCATGCACAAATCCACACTGTTCAATTAAAACATTGTAACTTAGAGGAACAACAGATATAGAATCAAACATGATTTACTAAGAAAAAGGTATGGCTTCAAAATGTGTATGTTTGACAAATCCACTATCAATGAAACAAATATTAACTGTGGCATGTGTATATTAAGTGATGGTTTGTTCAATATAACAAAAACTAATTGATAAATAATGTTAATTGTGAAGAGGCTATGAGAACACAGAAAATAGATGCTGGGTGAGATTTCACGCAATATATCGAAAGAGGAATTAAATGGTGAAAATTTAAAATGCATCGTGGAGCACAAAAAAATTAGGGTTCAGATATAGACTCTTTTTAAAAAATTGATGTCTAGTTAATAAAACTAAAAAAAAACTTCAGATTTTATAAATAGGATACAGTATAAAAGCAATGCGATAAGCCTTTTGAAATCACTGGAAACTTGTGTACAATTGTGGACTCTTTCGGGAGGATGTCAAAGCAAGGAAGAGATATGCATTTTCACTGAAAAGATACCAGGGATGAGAGGTTTTAATTGAGGAAAGGCTAGAGAAACTGGAAGTGTTTTTTCATAGAATTTACAGTGCAGAAGGAGGCCATTCGGCCCATCGAGTCTGCACCGGCTCTTAGAAAGAGCACCCCACCCAAGGTCCACACCGCCACCCTAACCCAGTAACTCCACCCAACACTAAGGGCAATTTTGGACACTATGGGCAATTTAGCATGGCCAATCCACCTAACCCGCACATCTTTAGATTGTGGGAGGAAACCGGAGCACCCAGAGGAAACCCACGCACACACGGGGAGGATGTGCAGACTCCACACAGACAGTGACCCAAGCCGGAATCGAACCTGGGACCCTGGAGCTGTGAAGCAATTGTGCTATCCACAATGCTACCGTGCTGCCCCACGGCAAAAGAGCAAAAGAGATTAAGAGATCAGATCAAGGTTTTCAAAAGTAGAGGTTTTTGAGAAAGTAAGTAAGGAATACCTATTTCTATTGGTCAATATCAGGAGGGCATAAATTTAAGGTGAAAATAATGGAGGAAGATGTCAAAATGTATTTTTAAACCCAGAGGATTAAGGGGACATGGAATCCCTATCCGAAACATTGGGGAAAGCAGAATCTTCAATTACTTTTCAAAGAAAAATGAACACATATCTAGAAAGTAAAATTTTCAAGGAACGAGGTTAAAGTTAAGTGCTGTTTCATAGAGCATAGGTGGCAAAAATGGCCTTCATCTGTAGCGTAAATTTCTATGACCATAATATTGCCAGGGCAAAGGCGCTGCACGAAATTGAACAATCATATCAGGTACTTACTAAATATCCAGAAAGTAATAGTGAGTCGGTATGCTTCAATTTCACTTGTAGGTTCAAATTTAGCCAAGACTATTTAATAAAAATTTTATCTCATCACTGGTTAGTATTCAATTTGCTGGGTTTGGACAATCTAAATCCAGTTGATTTTTTTTTGATTAAACAGATGTTAGACAAATATGCTCATGGATTTGTACATTAATACCTCGACTCCAAACAACTGAAAAATCCACAAATTTTCATTTGTCTGATATTGAGTGCACCAACTGTCCTATGCATCTTCCTGTCCAAGATTTTGAGCCCGTGTTAGCCATCAGCGGAAATGATTACATGGCCAAAGCTTGTGCAAATTGGAAACTGGATTCTTGCCAGTGAGATCTCATTTCTCAATTTTCCACACATCTCGTCTGACATATTAAGGTTCCTGCCCTTCATTTCGACCAATTTAAATAAATTTAAATGTCATTATAGGACATCCTCGCAATACATTTCTCTCTCACTGAATATTCATACCCCACTGATACAAAGTTACATTGGTTCACAATAGGTTTGGAAAAGGTTGACGAAGTCAAGGGGAATCTGCTGGAGGCACGTGCTCCATTGGGGGAGTTCCCCTTATGTGTGACGGGAGAGGCACGCCCGAATGCTTGTGGGCAGGGAGGGTGGTCCCCATACTTGTTGTTTGGTGGGGGATATGGGTGCCATGTTTAGGGGCCATGCCCTAATGCTTTTAGGGGTGGGGGCTGCACCCCGATGTCTGTGTGTGCACATAGTGATGTGCATAAAAATAATCTGACAAATTAAGAGAAGCTTCAGCCATATCTAGTCCATTGCATTACAATAAAGTGAGGAGCTTCAGCAACAATTGTTCCTCTGTGTAACAGGAGCACCTTTGCAGTAGCTATGCAATCTGGAGCACAAAACTGGCAATCTCAATTAAAGAAGCTGTAAGGATGGCAATGCACGAAGCGCAAATAAACATTTTGTGAATTAAGAGGTACTTTACTGAGAACGGGGCCAAGTAACAATGTGGGATCATGGAAATGAAAGCATCACTCCACAGCCAGTAATGCAGATCTGCAATGCAAAGTGCAGGCATTGATTGAGAAAAGTGGTGAAATGTTTTGCACAGCATTGGCATCCTTCACCTTGATGAGCACAAAGTTAAAGTGTCAATTAGTTTCTCAAACCAACATACACAATCATTGATCAAGCAGAGGTAAGTGGTGAAATCACAGTAATAGGTTAAATTAAATTAATGCTGACATCAGAGCAATTTCACAGAATATGATTGCCAGCCAGCGAGACTCACCAACTAAATTCTGTAATTTACGTGATAACCTTGTTTGAAGCAATAATCAAAACTGTGTCTATGTATAGATTTCCCCAGGACTTGAGCATAAAAGTCACGATTAACACTCTGGTGCAGTACTGAGGGACACCTGTATTGTTGGATGTGAGGTCCTTCAAATAAGATAATAATAATCTTTATTGCCACAAGTAGGCTTACATTAACACTGCAATGAAGTTACTGTGAAAATCCCCATGTCGCACATTCCAGCGCCTGTTCGGGTACACGTAGTTAGAATTCAGAATTTCCAATTCACCTAACAGCATGTCTTTCGGGACTTGTGGGAGGAAACCCACGTAGGCATGGGGAGATTGTGCAGACTCTGCACAGACGGTGATCCAAGCCGGGAATTAAACCTGGGACCCTGCCACTATGAAGCACGAGTGCTAACCACTGTGCTATCGTGTCCGCCCTGCTGATGAACAGGCTCAATCTGCCCTCCCAGGTGGACGTCAAAAATCCCATGGCACTATTCAAAATAGAGCAAGGAAGTTATCCTCCATGTCCTGTCAAACTTTATCCCTAATCGAATTTAAAAAAGATAATCTCGTCATTGTTACGTTTCTACTTGTGGGTGTTTGCTGAGTGCAAATAGGCTATAGCTTTACCTGAATTACCACAGCAACTAAACTTCAAAAATACTTCATTGGCTGTAAAGCGTTTGGAGATATCTGGTGGCTGTGAAAGGCAATAAATCCAAGTCTTCCTTTGAAATCATATCAATAATTTTACTTCATTACATTATAGTATCTTGGTGGGCAGCATGGTAGCACAGTGGTTAGCACAATTGCTTCACAGCTCCAGGGTCCCAGGTTCGATTCATGGCTTGGAGCATTGTCTGTGCGGAGTCTGCACGTTCTCCCCGCGTCTGCGTGGGTTTCCTCCAGGTGCTCCGGTTTCCTCCCACAGTCCAAAGATGTGCGGGTTAGATGGATTGGCCATGCTAAATTGTCCTTAATGTCCAAAAAGGTCAAGTGGGGTTACTGGGATAGGGTGGAGGCGTGCGCTTGAGTAGGGTGCTCTTTCCAAGGGCCGGTGCAGATGGGCCGAATGGCCTCCTTCTGCACTGTAAATTCTATGGTACCTGGTGCTTGTTATCATCTTTACTTTTGAAACAATCAACTATACAGAATTTATATTAAAATTGTACCTCGTGATGAGCTTGCAAAAACTATCTGCTGAACAATTACAAGGTTTGCCATCTCATATTGTTTTAATCCCAATGGAGGTCCCAGGTTCAGGACCATACGGTTTCCCATGACCTCCCCGGAATATGAACTGCTCCTTTAACAGGGGGAGCCCCAACTCACATAAAAACCCCGGCCTGGGTGCAGGTCGGGCTAGGAGGCCCTTAGGGGACTGGAGGAGTTTGGATTTGTTTCATAATAAATCTTGTTTTCTCTAATTTCTACTTATCGTCTATGCGTCCTGCTTACTGCGGATTCAACACATATGAAATCAGCTTCCTGCAACTGATGTTCTAGCTTTTCAGTGTTAATCATATTAGGACAGAAATTCCTCTCTGTGCTAATTTACATAAACTGGTTATTGAGTTTGGATGGGATTCTTGCTGTACAAACCAACACTGGAATTCCTGCTGCCACTTTAAAGCAGTTAATAAACCCCCTAATAACGTTAAAAAAAATAGCAAACAGGAAAATGTAATTCTTCTTGGGTTCACACCATGGGCAAAATTCTCCACCAACGGCGCGATGTCCGCCGACTGGCGCCAAAAACGGCGCCAATCAGACGGGCATCGCGCCGGCCCAAAGGTGCAGAATGCTCCGCATCTTTGGCGGCCTAGCCCCAACATTGAGGGGCTGGGCCGACGCCGGAGGGATTTCCGCCCACCAGCTGGCGGAAATGGCGTTTGTTGCCCCGCCAGCTGGCGCGGAAATGCGGCGCATGCGCGGGAGCGTCAGCGGCCGCTGACAGTTTCCCGGCGCATGCGCGGGAGCGTCAGCGGCCGCCGACAGTTTCCCGCGCATGCGCAGTGGGGAGAGTCTCTTCCGCCTCCGCCATGGTGGAGGCCGTGGCGGAGGCGGAAGGGAAAGAGTGCCTCCCATGACACAGGCCCGCCCGCGGATCGGTGGGCCCCGATCGCGGGCCAGGCCACCGTGGGGGCATCCCCCGGGGTCAGATCGGCCCGCGCCCCCCCCCAGGACCCCGGAGCCCGCCCACGCCGCCTGGTCCCGCCGGTAAATACCAGGTTTGATTTACGCCGGCGGGACAGGCAATTTCTGGGCGGGACTTCGGCCCATCCGGGCCGGAGAATTGAGCGGGGGGTCCCGCCAACCGGCGCGGCCCGATTCCTGCCCCCGCCCAATCTCCGGTACCGGAGACTTCGGCGGGGGCGGGAGCGGGATTCACGGCGGCCAATGGCCATTCTCCGACCCGGCGGGGGGTTGGAGAATGACGCCCCATATTTGCAATACTCTATAGAGGAATTCCTGACCCTTTATATTCATCAAGGACAAGTTAAAGGGCATCGGTATGGGTGCCGATATGTGACAATCACCAGTTCACTCCAGGGGGGGGGGGGGGGGGGGGGCTGGACAGGGGGTTTCGGGGGTGGGCGCAGGCAGGGATCGAGAGATTTGGGGATCTCTTTATTGATGAGGGTATCCCGAGCCTGGAGGAGGAGTTTGAGTTGCCAATGGAGAATTGGTTCCGGTACCTGCAGGTGAGGGATTTTGTGCGGAGGTAAGTTTCGACCTTCCCATACCTGCAGCCCCAGGGGCTACAGGATAAGGTGGTGTCGAGAACGGGAGTAGGAGAGGGAAGGTCTCAGAGATCTAGAAGGAACTAATGGAGTGGGAGGGGGCCCCGAAAGGAGAGGTGAAGAGAAAGTGGGAAGAAGAGCTGGGAGTTGGAGGCCGGGTTATGGGAGGGGGCCCTGAGGAGAGTTAATGCATCCTGGTAGCATAGTGGTTAGCACAGTTGCTTCACAGCTCCAGGGTCCTAGGTTCGATTTCTGGCTTGGGTTGCTGTCTGTGTGGAGTCTGCACGCTCTCCCCATGTCTGCGTGGGTTTCCTCCGGCTGCTCTGGTTTCCTCCCACAATCCAAAGATGTGCAGGTTAGGTGGATTGGCCATTCTAAATTGCCCTAGTGTCCAAAAAGGTTAAGTGGAGTTACTGGGTTACGGGGATAGGGTGGAGGTGTGGGCTTGGGTAGGGTGCTCTTTCCAAGGGCCGGTGCAGACTCGATGGGCCAAATGCCCACCTTCAGCACTGTAAATTCTATGATTCTATGATCCTCGTCGTGAGCCAGGCTCAGCCTGATGCAGTTTAAGGTGGCCCACAAGGCACACGTGACAGTTGCCTGGATGAGCAGGTTCTTTGAGGAGGTGGAGGATAGGCGGGGGCGCTGTGCGGGGGGTCCTGCGAACCATGTCCATATGTTTTGGTGTGTCCGAGGCTGAGGTGTTTCTGGCAGGGGTTTTCTGACGTCACGTCAGAGGTCTTACAAGTGAGGGTGGTGCCGAGTCCAGAGCTGCCGATCTTCGGTGTGTCGCAAGACCCGGGAGGCCAGGGGCTGAGAGAGGCCGACGTCCTGGCCTTTGCCACCCTGGTGGCCCAGAGACGGATCTTACTAGGGTGGGGGGACTCGGAGCCCCCGAAGTCGGGGTGGGTTAGCGACATGGCGGGATTTCTCAGACTCAAAAAAATTAAATTCGCCTTGAGGGGTTCGTTGCAGGGGCTTGCTCGGAGGTGGCAGCCATTCATCGACTTAATCGAATTAAGCTGCCAGCACGGGGAGGCATGGGAGGTGGTTGGGGAAGGTGGCACTGTTTGTGTAAGCCATGTTGGCTGAGGTTTGTGCCCAGGGGTGTTTATTGGGTATATTATCACGTTTTTGCTGATATTTGATGTTTAAAATTGTTAAAATTATAAATGCTTCTAAAAAAAAAGGACAATTAAAAATGCATGATCAAATATTTTGGCAAATCCAATTAAACGATGGATGCGGTCCGCCGGCCACGTTGCGCTCTTGCTGAAGCGTGGTATGGCCGGTGAAGCCCTCTTGCGGGCTTCCTGGATGTTTTCACGCCTCACAGGATTCATCCAAGTCCCGCAAGGCGTCGGAATCAGGATCCCGCCCACAAAGGGGGGGGGGGGAACATTGGGACTAAACTGGCTTTGGCAAACCTACCTGGTATCCACCGGCATCACGTTATCCACTGGGTGCTTCCCCGCGAGGCCACAGCCGGGCGTCGCTCAGCACTTGTCCACAGAAACGTATATCAGGCGAAACGGAACCCGGGGGTCTACCGGGTCATCTGAGAAACCTGGATGGTCAGGGTCAGTGCAGGGTGGCCCCCTGGCCCTTCCCCTGGAATGTGGGCACCTTGGTACTGCCTATCTGACACACTGACGCTACCAGAGTGTCCAAATAGCACTGCCGAGCCAGGAGTACCTCCTTGCTGCCAGGCTGGCAGTACAAAGGTGTCTAGTGGCCAGGTTGGCACTGCCAAGGGTCAGGGGCCGAGGGGGGCCATGCCCATGAAATAAGGGTGCAGGGGTTGAAGGGTGGGGGGGGATGAGCGAAGGGATGGGGTGCTGTAAGGGAGCTTGTGAGGGCTTGAAGAGGGGGCCCCCCAGGGACCCCATAGCAGCATGCCCTCACCTGGGGGGTGGGGGGGATAGTGCCCATGTGTGTGGGGGTGACATTGCCCATGGGTGGGGGGGACCCACAAGCTCACTTAGAGATCGGGGCGCCATTCAAAATGGCGGCCCGATCTTGGAATTCAGCTCCCCAGTGCTAAATAGAATTCGAAGGACAAGATTCTCTTCAGCTTTACACTCAAGCGAGGGTACAACGTGGTCGAAGAATCCCGCGAGAGTTCTCTAACAGACAGCCTGACAGCCTCCGCGCGTCGCGGGATTCACCCAAGTCCTGCGGGACGTGGGAGTCGAAACTCTGCCCAAAAGGGACAAGACCAAATGACGTTTGCAGAAGTAGATCGTAAACCTACTTATGACCTACCTGCCCAGGATCCACTGGCCTCCATCGATTCTCCGCCCTCCCGAGGGAGGCTGCAGCCGGGCGCCATTCAACACTGACGTGGATCAGGCAGAACAGCACCTGGGGGGGGTCCTCCCAGGCCATCGGAGACCCCAGGATGGTCAGGGTAGGTGCAGGGTGGCTCCCTGGCTCTTCCCCTGGAGCGTAGGCACCTTAGCACTGCCCAGCTTTCACTGCTGGAGTGCCTACGTGGCACTGCCAAGCTAGGAGTACTGCCTGGGTGCTAGGTGGCAGCGCAAGAGTGCTGGAGTGCCAGGATGGTGTCAGGGGCCGAGGGGAGCCATGCCCATGAAATGAGGATGGAGGGGGGATTTGAAGGGTGGGGGGGGTGCTGGGCAGGTAAGTAGGAGCCTCCGGGAGGTCGGCGGGGTGACGGGTGGTTGTCCTGGAAGGGAGAGGGTGCTGTAGGGGCTTTGGGGGTGCCTGAAGAGACCCCTAAACGGGGAACTTGCGGCTGAGGTCACACACAGCCCTGTTTTTGACAATGGGGAGCTCTGCCCTCCGGAACTCCCCGTTGTAACGAGAGAACGGGACGGCATTGTTAAATGACCCCCGACCTCACCAATGCCTTGTATAGTTGCAACAACACTTCCTTACCATTATACTCTGTTCATTTAGCTATAAATGGCAGCATTCCATTTGCTTTCCTTATTATCTACTGCAACTGCATGCTAGTTTTCTGTGACTCACGAATGAGGACCCCTCGATACCCCAAAGTCTCTCCCCATTTAGATAATAAGTTGCCTTTCCACTTTTCGAGCCAAAATGCATGACTTCACACTTATCCACATTCAACTCCATCTGCCACATTTTGACCCACTCTCCTAATCTATCTATATCCATTTGTAAGGTTATATGAGCATATAAGCAAGGCAACACTTTGCCATTACTGCTTGAAGATGTACCAATTGAATCACTCAAAACAGACATTGAAAATATTTTCATTTTCCTGCTATGCCCTCCACAGTGGTGGCAACCCAGAAGATCATCAAAAATAAGCAAAATATTGCAGATGCTGGAATCTGAAACAAACACAGAATGCTGGAAAAAAACAGCAGGTCTTGTGATATTCTCGGTTTTGTAAATCAGGATGTCTTGAGAATGTAGTGTTGAACAAAGAACATCAAGCTAAGTAAATGAACAAAGCTGATTTATTTACACTACTTAAATAAGATCCTAACAAGTTCCAAGGTTAATGTTATTAAATTAAACTATACCGAGGAGTTTGGGAAGGCAGAAGGACTGTGGCTGAATTGAGAAATGGTCATGTACCGATGCAGCCTCATGCAACTGTATTTTTTCACTGCGTGCTGGTTTATGTGCTAAATGAGCCAACGTTGTATATATTTGGACAAGGGAAGAGATGGGACTTCCACTTGCAATGATGGTTCTTTGGGGCTTGGGTGTGTATGTGGGGTTTGTGTGCTAAAGGGGATTTCTTGGTTTTCCTGGGACCGGGCAAGGGGGAAAGAGACCCGGGAGGGGGCCTCCACGCCGGCTGGTTTAAGCCGGCCAGTGAACGGGAGTGAGGTGGGGGGAGGGGCTGCGGCCATTGGAGCCTGGCAGAACAGGTTCCGATGAGTCTAGCTGGGGTGGAGGTTGGGGGGGGGAAGGAACAGAGGTTGGGGGGAGGAGTTTTATACGAGGAAGTGGAGGGGAGGAGTCGGGGAGGGGGCTTTACAATTCATGGGTGTAATTTACGGTACTCTTTCGGGGATTGGATGGCATTGAATGTTATTGGGGGGGTGGGTGGACTCAATAGGGCAGCACGGTAGCATTGTGGATAGCACAAATGCTTCACAGCTCCAGGGTCCCAGGTTCGATTCCGGCTTGGGTCACTGTCTGTGCGGAGTCTGCACATCCTCCCAGTGTGTGCGTGGGTTTCCTCCGGGTGCTCCGGTTTCCTCCCACAGTCCAAAGATGTGCGGGTTAGGTGGATTGGCCATGCTAAATTGACAATAGTGTCCAAAATTGCCCTTAGTGGTGGGTGGGGTTACTGGGTTATGGGGATAGGGTGGACGTGTGGACCTTGGGTAAGTGTGCGTGGGTTTCCTCCGGGTGCTCCGGTTTCCTCCCACAGTCCAAAGATGTGCGAGTTAGGTGGATTGGCCATGCTAAATTGCCCATAGTGTCCAAAATTGCCCTTAGTGGTGGGTGGGGTTACTGGGTTATGGGGATAGGGTGGACGTGTGGACCTTGGGTAGGGTGCTCTTTCCAAGAGCCGGTGCAGACTCGATGGGCCGAATGGCCTCCTTCTGCACTGTAAATTCTATGATTCTATGAATAGGTCAATGGTGACCATTGGCGATTCCTGATTCCTTTTTCTTTTTTTTCCTTTGTTTTTCCCACCGTGGGAGCATAGAACATAGAACAATACAGCGCAGTACAGGCCCTTCGGCCCACGATGTTGCACCGAAACAAAAGCCATCTAACCTACACTATGCCATTATCATCCATATGTTTATCCAATAAACTTTTAAATGCCCTCAATGTTGGCGAGTTCACTACTGTAGCAGGTAGGGCATTCCACGGCCTCACTACTCTTTGCGTAAAGAACCTACCTCTGACCTCTGTCCTATATCTATTACCCCTCAGTTTAAAGTTATGTCCCCTCGTGCCAGCCATATCCATCCGCGGGAGAAGGCTCTCACTGTCCACCCTATCCAACCCCCTGATCATTTTGTAATGAGGGTTTGTTTTATTTGATGCTTATATTGTCAGGTGGGGCGTTGTTTGGCGTGTTGGGAGGATGGGATCGTTGTTGTTGATAAGGAGATTGACTGTGTATTTGTTACCGTTTACTGCTTGTTGGTGGGGTGTAAATTCTGAAGAAAATGTGAAAATGGAGAATAAAAATATTTTACAAAAAAAAATTAAACTATACCGTATCTCTAGCTACAGATCTCTCAACTATGCAACTAATCTCTCTCATGACTAAACACCGTCTCCTAGAATCCCACAAAGCACATGATATTTATATGACTGCTCCTTATCTCCATCTGGTGGTGAGAAGTATTAACATCAAATAGTTAACCCTTTGTATTCCTTACAATATCCATCTCTAGCTACAGATCTCTCAACTATGCAACTAATCTCTCTCATGACTAAACACCGTCTCCTAGAATCCCACAAAGCACATGATATTTATATGACTGCTCCTTATCTCCATCTGGTGGTGAGAAGTATTAACATCAAATAGTTAACCCTTTGTATTCCTTACAATATCCATGTTGTTACAGGTCTGGCATCTTCTGCAGGAAGAAGGCATCTTCACCAGAGGAAGGAGCAGTGCTCCGAAAGCTAGTGTTTGAAACAAACCTGTTGGACTTTAACCTGGTGTTGTAAGACTTCTTACTATCTTCTGCAGGGAGAGAACACAGAATTGAAGTTTCAAGTTTGTTGCGCTATTCTTTAGAACTGAGAGAGAAAATCTGCTAGATATTGTACTGCAGAAGTGATTGCAACAAAAGTGTAGCCACCTTAAGAACAGGGGGGGGGGGGGGGGGAGAGAGAGAGAGAGAGAGAGAGAGAGAGAGAGGAAAGGACTGTTTTCACATTGAGCCAAAAATGTGTGGGATATTAAAAAAGGGGTTAAGATGGAGGAGAAAGGTCCCAGTCTAATGCTGTTGAACTCAATATTGAGTCCTGAGGGCTACAACATGCCCACTCGAAGATAAGATGCTGCTACTCTAGTTTGCCCTGGGCTCGACTGATAGCAATGCAACAGGCCAAGGATGGACACGAGGGCATGAGAGAAAGGTGCTGAGTTAAAATAGCAAATAACAGGAAGGTTGGGGTTATGCATGACTGAGCGAAGGTGTTCCTCAAAGCGTTCACCCAGAGGACCATCAATGTCTTGTCAGGACTCAGAGAGTGCCTCTAGAACCCCCAACACAGAACTTCAAGGTTTTAGCACAAAGCTTAAAATGATCCCCCATGCAGCTAATCCTCACTTATTCTACCAGGAGAGCTATATATCAAAAATCAAACTATGGCAAGTATAAATTACAAACCACCATATTGTGTGTTCTCATATCTAAAACTGAAAGGTACTAAAAAAATTGAGTATGTCAGTAAAGGTCATTAAATAAAATAAAGATCACATTTGTAGTTTTCACAATTTAACAAAACATTTTGCAATGCTCACCATGAATAACAGAGCAGGAGATTTGGTAATAATCATGAGTCAAGGTATGCCTTTCATATGAAATCAGTTTCCTGCAACTGACATTATTCAAAGCTTTTCAGTGTACCTCTGAGTCAGGTGGCTGTGGGTTCACTTCCCAGACGAAAGACTTGAGTGCAAAAATCGAGACTAACAGTCCACCACAGGACTGAGGCAGTACTGCACTGTCAGAGGAGCTATCTTTTGGATGAGATATTAAACCAAGGCCTTGACTTTCCTCTGAGAGGGACACAAAAGATCCCGTGGTATGATTTCAAAGAGGAGCAGAAGATCTAACCCTGGTGTCCAGATCAATATTTATTCATTAATCAAATAACAAAAACAGATTATCTGACTATTATCACACTGTTATTTGTGGGAACTGGAGTGTTGGGACTGCTCTGGTTCCCACATTGCAATGATGACGACATCTCAGAACCACTTCATTGGCGGGAAAGTGCCTTGGGATATCCTTTGGCTGTGAGAAGTGCTCATATAAATTAGATTTGGTAGCCAGCTGTGACATTTGTATAAATAAAACAGAAGGGACATTTGAGAGGACAAAATATGTACAAGCGAAAGTTAATGGGCGTGATTTACCGGCTGCGTCCCATCGAAATCAGAGTGGGATGCGACCAGTAGATCTCGGGAGAGGCCTCCCCCGGGATTCCCGATGGCCATTACACCTTGAAAGATCTAACCAGATCTGGTCAGGCGTCAGGATTTGGATCCCATTCACAATGGGCGGAACCCAGTCTCACACGGTCAAGAGAGTTTAGAAACCCACTTAGCTGCGCTGACACCAGATTGAACGGCCACCTGGTATCTACCGTCCTCGTTGAGGAAACCTCAGATGGCCGCCGTTTAGCACTGATTCCTACAAACAGGGACCAGACAGAACGGCACTTGGGGGGGTCTCCCAACTGATCGGAGGCCGTAGATTTGGGTTGACATTATATCACTTTTCTCAGCCTTTGGCTTTCTTTTCCATGTACATATTTCTCTATTTCATGGTGTCCCACTCATTTTGTCATTTAGATTTTGAAGTTCAATTAATCCGTCATCACATATTATTCAATCTCTCTCGATCCTTAATTTTTCCTATTTACTAGAGATTTTCTCTAGAACTCCAAACCTGAGACCTGAACCATTCTAAGTAATATTGATTAAGTTAATGTTGCATTCATTTGTTACTTCCAACATCAAAATCAATAATGTGACTGTGACGGACAGGATTTATGCATTTTACTATTGTCCATGACCAATGTGTTTGTATGTATGGGCAGCACGGTAGCACAAGTGGATAGCACTGTGGCTTCACAACGCCAGGGTCGCAGGTTCGATCCCCACTGGGTCACTGTCTGTGCGGAGTTTGCACGTTCTCCCCGTGTCTGCGTGGGTTTCCTCCGGGTGCTCCGATTTCCTCCCACAGTCCAAAGACGTGCAGGTTAGGTGGATTGGCCATGCTAAATTGCCCTTAGTGTCCAAAATGGTTAGGAGGGGTTATTGGGTTACGGGGATAGAGTGGAAGTAAGGGCTTAATGTGGGTCGGTGCAGACTCGATGGGCCGAATGGCCTCCTTCTGCACTGTATGTTCCATTTCATGTATGTGAGGTATGTGTGTTTTACCAGCCTCAAAGTGATTTGTCCAAATTAAAAAAATTCCAGTAGCAAGTTTTTTTGTGAGTTCAAAAGTGAAGATTATTTACTACCTCACACTTGCCCCAGAGGTTTAAATGCAACATCTCATGCGCACTATCACACACACAAAGATTAGATTCAGGTGAAAGTAAAAAATATGATTACGATCTGGAATTATTTCAGTCTCTTTTGGAGCAGGCCTGTAGTTTGAGATGAATTGCTATGCAAGGTCTTGCAAAAGAAGAGGAATCTCACTAGTCTGCAAGGCATTCTTGGGATTGAATTGCCAAGAAGTTGACTCACAGGTGAACTTAAAAGTTGGAACAGTTTGGGACTGAGACCTCCTCCCGCTTTCAAGGTAGAATTGTATTTTACCTCGGCTGCCTAGCGCCTAATTGTCTTGCAGCTGGTTTAATGGCATTTGTTTTCGAACAGCTTCAAGTTATTTTTAAAGGCAGTTAACAAACAAGTGACCTGTAACAAATGCAACGTCCTTTTCCAAATATGGTGGTATGTTAAATCAGTAAACGTCCTCTGTTATTACTTTTCACACACTGAGGGGGCGATTTTCACCCCGCTTTAGATGTCAGTGAGAACAGTGACGAGGGCACAAAATACGGCAAGATTTGAAATTGCAATTTTCAATGGCAAGATTGGGTTTTCCGATTTTCCAGGCTCCTTGCCGGTGGCATAACGAGAATCCCTGCTCGGAGACTCGGGAACCTCATTTAAATTTATCAGCATATCATTAGTGAGCCCTCCTGCTGGGACTTTCTCCCTCATTGAATATTCATCCAGCCCCAGCGTGACATCAACAGCGGTATAAAAATGAGAACCTCGACTTCCGGGTGCGGCGATGACCAGCTGAGTCGCACGTTTCGGCAGCTCCCGGTGAAACGGACTTTTGGGCTCTTGATAGGAGCCCCAACGGCAATTTTGACGGCTAAAAACACTGTGCGGTAAACCAGAAGGGAATCCCCCCTGGATACGGATGGAAAAAGGAGGAGAGAGTGGCCAGATTGCAGTGGATCCTTTAGAACAGCGGCGAGGAAGGCAAGCAAAAACCAAGATGGCGTCGGAAGGTGGCAGTTTAACATGGGGCCCTGAACAACAAGAGTTCTTGAAATGCTGTGTGGAAGAGATCAAAAAGGAAATGAAGAAAGAGCTGTTGGCCCCGATACTACAGGCGATCGAAGGGCTAAAGGAGGAACAAAAGACCCAGTAGCGGGAGCTTCGGGTCGTGAAGGCAAAGGCAGCCGAGAATGAGGACGATATACAGGGCCTGGTGGTGAAGACGGAGACGCAGGAGGCACATCAGAAACGATGTGTGGAAAGGTTGGAGGCACTGGAAAACAACGCAAGGAGGAACAACCTGAGGATTCTTGGTCTTCCTGAAGGTGTGGAGGGAGCCTACGTCGGGGCATATGTGAGCACGATGCTGCACTCGTTAATGGGAGCGGAGGCCCCGGCGGGTCCGTTGGAGGTGGAGGGAGCATACCGAGTGATGGCGCGAGGACCGAGAGCAGGAGAAATTCCCAGAGCCATAGTGGTGAGATTCCTCCGTTTTAAGGAAAGAGAAATGGTCCTTAGATGGGCGAAGAAAACTCGGAGCAGTAAATGGGAGAACGCGGTGATCCGCGTTTATCAAGACTGGAGTGCGGAGGTGGCGAGAAGGAGGGCGAGCTTTAATCGGGCCAAGGCGGTGCTTCATAAAAAGAAGATAAAATTTGGAATGCTGCAACCGGCAAGACTGTGGGTCACATATCGAGGGAGGCACCACTACTTTGAGACGGCGGATGAAGCGTGGACTTTTATTGTGGAAGAAAAACTGGAATGAGCGGGTTATTAAAAAGAACGTTCGAACAAAGTGGTGGGGCGAATGTGGGGGGCAAAGAGGGGTTTTATGTACTAATCCTGCGATGTGGTAACTTTTCTCTCTCCCACAGGTGGTGATGGGGGAGGAGGGGAGGTGGAGGAGATGGGGCGTTGGCCATTGGGGGCGGGGCCAAGGGAGAAGCGCAGGCTTGGTTCCCGCGCTATGATAATCATGGCGGGAATAGAGAAGCAGGAAGGAGGGGGCGTCGCACGGTGCGAGCCAAGGTCACGGGGGGAAGCCGAGGTCAGCCAGAGTTTGCTGACTTCTGGGAGCAACATGGGGGGAGTAATTACGCTAGCGGGGGATCTAGCGGGGGGGGTGGGAGGGGGGAATTACTGGGTTGCTGCTGCTGGGGAGAGGGGGGAGCTGGTATGGGAGAGGATGGGCGGGGGGGCACCGCCTGGGGGAGATACAGCTGCGTGGGAACTGGGTGAGGAGCTGGAAAAAGGTGATGGCTAATCGACAAGGGGGGGGGGGTAGGAAGCCCCCCAACTCGGCTGATCACGTGGAACGTGAGAGGGCTGAACGGGCCGATAAAGAGGGCACGGGTACTCGCACACCTTAAGAAACTTAAGGCAGATGTGGTTATGTTACAGGAAACGCACCTGAAACTGATAGACCAGGTTAGGCTACGCAAAGGATGGGTGGGGCAGGTGTTCCATTCGGGGCTAGATGCGAAAAACAGGGGGGTGGCTATATTAGTGGGGAAGCGGGTAATGTTCGAGGCAAAGACTATAGTGGCGGATAACAGGGGCAGATACGTGATGGTGAGTGGCAAACTACAGGGGGAGACGGTGGTTTTGGAAAACGTATATGCCCCGAACTGGGATGATGCCAATTTTATGAGGCGGATGCTAGGACGCATTCCGGACCTAGAGATGGGAAAGCTGATAATGGGGGGAGATTTTAATACGGTTTTGGAACCAGGGCTGGATAGGTCGAAGTCCAGGACTGGAAGGAGGCCGGCAGCAGCCAAGGTGCTTAAAGATTTTATGGAGCAGATGGGAGGTGTAGACCCGTGGAGATTTAGCAGACCTAGGAGTAAGGAGTTCTCGTTTTTCTCCTATGTCCATAAAGTCTACTCGCGAATAGACTTTTTTGTGCTGGGTAGGGCATTGATCCCGAAGGTGAGGGGAACGGAGTATACGGCTATAGCCATTTCGGATCACGCTCCACACTGGGTGGACTTGGAGATAGGGGAGGAAACAGGAGGGCGCCCACCCTGGAGAATGGACATGGGACTAATGGCAGATGAGGGGGTGTGTCTAAGGGTGAGGGGGTGCATTGAAAAGTACTTGGAACTCAATGATAATGGGGAGGTCCAGGTGGGAGTGGTCTGGGAGGCGTTGAAGGCGGTGGTTAGAGGGGAGCTGATATCAATAAGGGCACATAAAGGGAAGCAGGAGAGTAAGGAACGGGAGCGGTTGCTGCAAGAACTTTTGAGGGTGGACAGACAATATGCGGAAGCACCGGAGGAGGGACTGTACAGGGAAAGGCAAAGGCTACATGTAGAATTTGACTTGCTGACTACAGGCACTGCAGAGGCACAATGGAGGAAGGCACAGAGTGTACAGTACGAATATGGGGAGAAGGCGAGCAGGTTGCTGGCACACCAATTGAGGAAAAGGGGAGCAGCGAGGGAAATAGGGGGAGTGAGGGATGAGGAAGGAGAGATGGAGCGGGGAGCGGAGAGAGTGAATGGAGTGTTCAAGACATTTTATAAAAAATTATATGAAGCTCAACCCCCGGATGGGAGGGAGAGAATGATGGGCTTCTTGGATCGGCTGGAATTTCCCAAGGTGGAAGAGCAGGAAAGGGTGGGACTGGGAGCACAGATCGAGGTAGAAGAAGTGGTGAAAGGAATTAGGAGCATGCAGGCGGGAAAGGCCCCGGGACAGGATGGATTCCCAGTCGAATTCTATAGAAAATATGTGGACTTGCTCGCCCCGGTACTGACGAGGACCTTTAATGAGGCAAAGGAAAGGGGACAACTGCCCCCGACTATGTCTGAAGCAACGATATCGCTTCTCTTAAAGAAGGAAAAGGACCCGCTACAATGCGGGTCCTATAGACCTATTTCCCTCCTAAATGTAGATGCCAAGGTCCTGGCCAAGGTAATGGCAATGAGAATAGAGGAATGTGTCCCGGGGGTGGTCCACGAGGACCAAACTGGGTTTGTGAAGGGGAGACAGCTGAACACGAATATACGGAGGTTGTTAGGGGTAATGATGATGGCCCCACCAGAGGGAGAAACGGAGATAGTAGTGGCGATGGATGCCGAGAAAGCATTTGATAGAGTGGAGTGGGATTATTTGTGGGAGGTGTTGAGGAGATTTGGTTTTGGAGAGGGGTATGTTAGATGGGTGCAGCTGTTGTATAGGGCCCCAGTGGCGAGCGTGGTCACGAATGGACGGGGATCTGCATATTTTCGGCTCCATAGAGGGACAAGGCAGGGATGCCCTCTGTCCCCATTATTGTTTGCACTGGCGATTGAGCCCCTGGCGATAGCGTTGAGGGGTTCCAAGAAGTGGAGGGGAGTACTTAGGGGAGGAGAAGAGCACCGGGTATCTTTGTATGCGGACGATTTGCTACTATACGTGGCGGACCCGGCGGAGGGGATGCCAGAAATAATGCGGATACTTGGGGAGTTTGGGGATTTTTCAGGGTATAAATTGAACATGGGGAAAAGTGAGTTGTTTGTGGTGCATCCAGGGGAGCAGAGTAGAGAAATAGAGGACCTACCGTTGAGGAAGGTAACAAGGGACTTTCATTACCTGGGGATCCAGATAGCTAAGAATTGGGGCACATTGCATAGGTTAAATTTAACGCGGTTGGTGGAACAGATGGAGGAGGATTTCAAGAGATGGGATATGGTATCCCTGTCAATGGCAGGGAGGGTGCAGGCGGTTAAGATGGTGGTCCTCCCGAGATTCCTCTTTGTGTTTCAGTGCCTCCCGGTGGTGATCACGAAGGCTTTTTTTAAAAGGATTGAAAAGAGCATCATGGGTTTTGTGTGGGCCGGGAAGACCCCGAGAGTGAGGAAGGGATTCTTACAGCGTAGCAGGGATAGGGGGGGGCTGGCACTACCGAGCCTAAGTGAGTATTATTGGGCCGCTAATATTTCAATGGTGAGTAAGTGGATGGGAGAGGAGGAGGGAGCGGCGTGGAAGAGATTAGAGAGGGCGTCCTGTAGGGGGACTAGCCTACAGGCTATGGTGACAGCCCCATTGCCGTTCTCACCGAGGAACTACACCACAAGCCCGGTGGTGGTGGCTACACTGAAGATTTGGGGACAGTGGAGACGGCATAGGGGAAAGACTGGAGCCTTGGGGGGGTCCCCGATAAGAAACAACCATAGGTTTGCCCCGGGGGGAATGGATGGGGGATATGGAATGTGGCAAAGAGCAGGAATAACGCAACTGAAAGATCTGTTTGTGGATGGGAAGTTCGCGAGTCTGGGAGCGCTGATCGAGAAATATGGGTTGCCCCAAGGGAATGCATTCAGGTATATGCAACTGAGGGCTTTTGCGAGGCAACAGGTGAGGGAATTCCCGCAGCTCCCGACACAAGAGGTGCAGGACAGAGTGATCTCAAAGACATGGGTGGGGGATGGTAAGGTGTCAGATATATATAGGGAAATGAGGGACGAAGGGGAGACTATGGTAGATGAACTAAAAGGGAAATGGGAAGAGGAGCTGGGGGAGGAGATCGAGGAAGGGCTGTGGGCAGATGCCCTAAGCAGGGTAAACTCGTCGTCCTCGTGTGCCAGGCTAAGCCTGATTCAGTTTAAGGTATTACACAGGGCACATATGACTGGAGCACGGCTCAGTACATTTTTTGGGGTGGAGGATAGGTGTGCGAGGTGCTCGAGAAGCCCAGCGAATCATACCCATATGTTTTGGTCATGCCCGGCACTACAGAGGTTTTGGATGGGGGTGACAAAGGTGCTTTCAAAAGTAGTAGGAGTCCGGGTCGAACCAAGCTGGGGGTTGGCTATATTTGGGGTTGCACAAGAGCCGGGAGTGCAGGAGGCGAGAGAGGCCGATGTTTTGGCCTTTGCGTCCCTAGTAGCCCGGCGCAGGATATTGCTAATGTGGAAAGAAGCCAAGCCCCCGGGGGTGGAGACCTGGATAAATGACATGGCGGGGTTTATAAAGCTAGAGCGGATTAAGTTCGTCCTAAGGGGGTCGGCTCAAGGGTTCACCAGGCGGTGGCAACCGTTCGTCGAATACCTCGCAGAAAGATAGACGGAATGGGAAAAAGAAGGCAGCAGCAGCAGCCCAGGATCGGGGGGAGGAACCAGAAGGACTCTCAGGGTTGTTAATATATACTGTATAGTATGTATAGGTCGTTGCTACAGATAATTATATATTGGACTGTTAAATTATATTTTTGGAGAGTGTTACTTGTGACAAGGCAGTTGCCAATTAGGGCTAGTTTTCATTTTTGTTATTTATTATTTATTCATTTTTTGTTTATAAAATAGGTCATTGTTATTTGTGTTGTTATAATATTGTGTAAAGGATGCACAATGTACTGTGTTGGTTGACCAAAAATTTTCAATAAAAATTTAATTAAAAAAAAAATGAGAACCTCCGATATCCCCTCTGAAGGGGATATCAGAGGGGACTGCTCAGGTTGCCATCACCCTTAAGGGTGCAAATTGCAGAGGGGCACCGGAGAGGAGGTGGGAGACCCAGCAACTTGGGGCCAGGGGGATTGGATATTCAGTCTTTTTATCTCAGGGTGGATGGGCCCACCGCAGGCCTTAGCGGCCCTCGATGGCTATGGGCCTCGAGGATTAAAAGGGTCTGGTGCCTGGTTTACAGGCATCGCTTCCTGTGTCCTCCTTGCTGGCCTTTCACTGCAGAAGTGCCTGGGTGGAGCCCAGCAAGGAGGACACAATCCTCTGAGGGATTGCCCTTCTAGAGTGGCCGCAGAAAAGTGGGTGGAAGCAGGTGAATCCACAGAGATTCTTTCATTGCTATCGAGCAGCAGCACCAACATCAAGGTGCCGTTGCAAGCAGCAGGACCAGCTCCCTGCATTTCACTTCCCTTGCGGGTCAATCAGTCAACCAGCCTGGTCCGTCTTCATTCCCCCTGGAGACTACAGACCCGAGTAGCTCCGAGGGAGACATCTCAGAGACGATTATCGAGGAGGCGTCACATCTGTCACCCGCGCCTCCACCAGCACCAGTGCAGATATCCGCACCTCGGTGGAAATAACTAGTAGGCATGCTTCTGGGTCACTCGCTGGTGAGCACCTCACAGCTGAAGATCCACTACAGTGGGGTCTCAGCTGTGGATCTATTAAAATTAACGTGCTCCCGAGGATTTTCTTTTTCTTTCAAGGTCTTCCCATTTTTCTCCCCAAATCCATTTTTATTGAAGTTAACAAATTGATGTAGTCTTTTATTTGGGTGGGTAAGAATCCCAGATTATTTAGCATTCTGCTCCAAAGAGATAGGCTTGGCCCTCCCCAATTTATTGTTTTATTACTCGGCTGCGAACATTCAAAAAATGTTGTTGTGTATCAGTGACCCCGATTCTATTTGGGGACAAAGGGAGTGCCGTTCCTGCAGTACTTCTGCTGTTCTTGCCATAGTCACTGCTCTTTTGCACTTTCCCCCTGCTAATTTTCCTCAAACTCAGTGGTAGTCTCATCTATTAGGATTTGGAAACAGTTTAGACAGCATTTCAAGCTCCTTTCGCTGTCTTCATTAGCCCCTAATTGCAACAATCACCCCTTCCTACCTTCCGGTTTGGACTCAACATTTAAATCTTGGGAAGTGAAGGGTCTGGTGTGTTTTGGGGACCTGTTCGTCAAGGGGAGGTTTGGCAGTTTTAGTGAGTTAACTGATAAATTCCAGCGGCCCAACTCCAGCCTTTTCGGTATTTTCAAGTTCGCAATTCTTTGTGAAAAGCTTTTCCTTCCTTTCCTTTGGTGCCACCTTCTTCCTTGATGGAGGAGATTTTGTCCCTGGCTCAGCCTGGCAAGGGGTCTATTTCGGACCTATAGGACATATTTGAGGTGTTGGATTCTGCAGTGACTCAATTTGCGGTAGAGGCAGATGTTGTCGCCTGTGCCTCGCTGATAGCCCGGAGGCGAATATTGCTTGGTTGGAGGTCTCCCATTCCCCCCAGTGCCTCTGCTTGGTTGGGTGACTTAATGTCATTCCTACACTTGGAGAAGCTCAAATTCACTCCATGTGATATCACGAAATGGCTGAAAGCACTGGATACTGCAAAGATTTTGGGCCCGGACAATATTCCAGCAATTGTACTGAAGATTTGTGTTCCAGAACCTGCCATGCCACTAGACATATTGGGCAGGATTCTCCCAGCCCCGGGCCGGGCCGGAGAATCCCCGCGACCGGGACACGCCGCCCTGACGCGATTCTTCACAGAGCGGAGAATCGTCGCCATTGGCGCCGGAGTGGTTGGCGCAGCGCCGGTCGTGGGACGTTCTACGCGGCTCCCCCCGCCGATTTTCCGGCGCGGATGGGGCGAGCGGATGTAAAAAAAAAATAATCCCGCCGGCGCCGTTCTAACCTACTCTGAGCCGGCGGGACCTCGGCGTTGAAGGGCCGGTGGCGGCCTGTGCTGGTGGTGGTGGTGGTGGTGGTGGGGTGGGGTGGATCCGACTCCGGGGGGCCTCCGATGTGGCCTGGCCCGCAACCGGGGCCGGCCTCTCTGGCTGGGGGTCTCCTTTCCTTTGCGCCGGCCCCTGTAGCTCTGCGCCATGTTGCTTCGGGGCCAGCGCGTTGAAGGAGGCCACTGTGCATGCGCGCGTTGGCGCCGGCGCATATGCCACGGAGCACGGTTCGCGCCGGCGCCACTGCGCATACGCGGATCCCGCAGCGCACAGTTCGCGCTGGGATCGGCAGATGGAGCGGCGTGAACCGCTCAAGGGCTGTGCCTGGCAGCCGCCCGTTCACGGTCGCGTTTTACGATGGTGTGGACTCTCTGCCGCGGGATTAGAGAATCCCGCCCATTGTTCCAATACAGCTACAACACTGGCGTCTACAAGGCATGTGGAAAACTGCCCAGTTATGTTCTTTTTAAAAAATGATAAATTTAGAGTACCCAATTATTTTTTTTCTAATTAAGGGGCAATTTAGCGTGGACAATCCACCTCCACTGCATATCTTTGGGGTTGTGGGGGTGAGACCTGTGCAGACACGGGGGGAATGTGCAAACTCCACACAGACAGTGACCCAGGGCCGCGATCGAACCCGGGTCCTCAGCGGCATAGGCAGCAGTGCTAACCACTGCGCCACAGTGCCAACCACTGCGCTACAGTGCCAACCACTGCACCACAGTGCCACCCTGCCCAGATATGTCCTGTACCACAAATCCAATCACTCCATCAGTCTACTCTCCATCATCAGCAAAGCAATGGAAGGTGACATCAACAGTGTTATAAATGGCACTTACTCAGCAACGACCTGCTCATTGACGCTTGGTTTGGATTCTGCCATGGTCACTCAGCACCTGACTTCATTACAGCCTTGGCCAGACATGAACAAAAGAGCTGAATGCCAGAGATGAGGTGAGGTGAGAGTGACCGCCCTTGCCAACAAGGGAACATTTGATTAAGCATGGCATCAAGGAGCTCTAGCAAAACTTGAGTCAATGGAATCAGTGGGAAAACCCTTGGCTGGTTGGAGTCATACCTGACAAAAAGGAAGGTGGTTGTGGTTGTTGGAGGTTGTTATGGGCCAGAGTTTAGAGAACCCCAAAGTGTATCATGGAGTTCACCTGACCCACAACCTTTAATAGATTGTGGTTATGGGGAGTACAAGGGTCCATTTTATAGGTGTGGTGCAGCAGAGAACTAAATTACTTATAAATTAAAACAATGTTTATTTATGAAACCAGCCAGTTAACACTTTATAAAAACATAGTAAACATCTTAATAACTATCAACACCAATCCTCCCTACAGATACAATATTCTATAAGTAAACCTTAATCTTTCCTTATTAACATCCATAAGACAAAAGACCCTTTTTAACACAGAGATCAGGTTTAAATTCACTACTGAGAGCAGTCAGCACTTTGAAATCATCCAATTGATCTGGAGACAGTCTTTAGTTTGCAGAGAGCGATTCTTATACAGCTCCGTGCTTTGCCTGCAGCTATCCAGCTCTCAAAACGACACTAAACATGCCCTGTAGCTGCAAGTCCAAAGCGAAAGTAAAAACAGACAGCCTAGCTCCACTCACTCTCTGACATCACTGCAACTCTCTAATAAACACCCATTTCGGAAAGGTGCACCCACTAAAGATATTTTTCTAAACACCCATTTCTTAAAGGTACTCTCGCATGACACGGTCAATCATCTCAGCTCCAGCACATCACTGCAGAAGTTCCTCAACATAGCGCCCTAGGTCCAACCATCTTCAGTTGCTTCATCAATGACCTTACTTCTATCATAAGGTCAGAAGTGGTGACGTTCCCCGCACAATGTTCAGCACCATTTGTGACTCCTTAGATACTGAAGCAGTCATATCCAAATGCAGCAGGACCATACAATATTCAGGTTCGGGCTGACATGTGGCAAGTAACATTTGCGCCAAACAAGTACCAAGCAAAGACCATCTACAACAAGAGAGGATTTAATCATTGCCCCTTTACATTAAATGGCATTACTGTTGCTTAATCCCCTACTATCAATATCCTGGGGGTTACCCATGACCAGAAACTGACCTGGACTAGCCAAATAAATAATGGGGCTATGAGCGTAGGTCAAAGGCTAGGAAACCTGTGGCGAATAGCTAACCTCCTGACCCCCAAAACCTGTCCAGCATCTATAAGGCACATGTCATGGGTATAATGGAATACTCTCCACTTGCCTGGGTTAGTGCAGCTCCAACAACATTCAAGAAGCTTGACACCATCCAGGACAAAACAGCCCCCTTGATTGCTACTGTTATGGGTCAGGGTTTAGAGAACCCCAAAGAGTATCATGGAGTTCACCTGACCCACAATTTATAATAGATTGTGGTATGGGAAGCACACAACCCATTCTAGAGGTGTGGTACAGCAGAAATGGAAAAGTATTTTTAAAAACAAAACAATGTTTAGTCTATGAACTCAAGTTAACCTTTTTAAAATAAACAGTGAATATCTTAGCAACCATTAATTCAAAGATAACCCCCAAAGAATGCAACACTAAGTAATCCTTTAAGCTGTAATTTTAACATCCACAAGACTTAACAACCTTTAAACAGAAGCAGATCAGGGTTTAAATTCAATACTGAAAACATCTAAATTTCTGAATTCAACCAAATGATCAAGAGATAGTCCTTCATGGCAGAGAGATCAACAGTACAGCTGCTTTGGCTGACTTCAGCTGCAACACACTGAAAAACAAAACCAAAAGGACAGACACACCCAAGCTTTTCTCAAAGTGAAACTAAAAGGAGAACCAGAGCTCAGCTCCACCCACACTCTGACATCACTGCAGTAACATGAGCAGCTAACCATTTCTTAAAGCGACATTCTCATGACACCTCCCCTCAAGAAAAATAAATAAACCATCAACTTCAAGATGGTTTCATTTGTCACCTTTACACTATCCTTTTGAGAAATGCATACAGTAAATATATTTCTTCATTTAAAAAAAAAACAACACATGCAAACAGGTGTAATAATATAGTCCATTTTTTTTTCGTTCTTCTTCCTCCAACTGAAATCCTTCATGATTGACAGTCTCTCTGAACAAGAAGGTTGCTGCACGATCCATCCATTGCTCTACGCATCGGCATTTCTCTTTAAAGTCAGATACTTTAGTTCAATCTGATCACAGAGTCCCTTGCAATTCTCCAACACAGGAGCATTGGTTATCGCAGCTTTCAGGCCGTCAAATGCCTGTTGAAAGTCCGCTGTCCATTGAAATTTTCGACGTTTCTTCAGCAAGTCCATCAGTGGAGCAATCACGCAACCCAAATCGTTTGCACAAATGTTCGATCAAATCCACTCGTGCCAAGAAATCGCATTATTTCCCTTTGTCTCGAGGGTATCGAAAACTTCTCAAGGAAAGTGACTTTTCCAAATTCTCAGGCTTTTCCAAATTCACTTTTGGCTAGGTTTATCACCAAGCCCGTCTCCTGAAGTCAATCGAATAACTCCATCAGATGTTTTAACTGTTCTTTCCATGCCGGGCTGAAAATTATCAGATCGCTGATGTATACCGCACAATTGGCTAATCCTGAAACGACTGTGCTAGTTAACCGTTGAAATGTGGCTGGTGCGTTTTTCATGCCAAATGCCATAACTTTGAATTGGTATATACCATCTGGAGTCACAAAAGCTGAAATCTCCTTCGCCCTTTCGGATAAAGGTACCTGCCAGTAACCATTAAGTAAATCCAATTTGGAAATAAAAGCGGACTGTCCCACTTTCTCAATGCAATCCTCCAAACATGGGATAGGATAAGAGTCCGTTCTTGTAACTGCATTAACCTTTCTATAGTCCACACACAACCGTTGGGTACCGTCTGGTTTAGGTACCATCACTATGGGTGAGCTCCATTGGCTGCAACCCACTTCAATTATGCGATTTTTAAGCATACTTGTGGTATGGGGAGCACACGGCCCTCTCTAGAGGTGTGGTTCAGCAGAAATGGAAAAGTATTTTTTAAAACAAAAATGTTTATTCTATGAACTCAAATTAACCTTTTTAAAACAAAGTGAATATCTTAGCAACCATTAATTCAAAGATAACCCCCAAAGAATACAACACTAAGTAATCCTTTAAGCTGTCCTTTTAACACCCAAAAGACTTAACAACCTTTATACAGAAGCAAATCAGGGTTTACATTCAATACTGATAACATTAAAATTTCTGAATTCACCAAATGATCAAGAGATAGTCCTTCATGGCAGAGGGATCAACAGTACAGCTGCTTTGGCTGACTTCAGCTGCAACACACTGAAAAACAAAACCAAAAGGACAGACACACCCAAGCTTTTCTCAAAGTGAAACTAAAAGCAGAACCAGAGCTCAGCTCCACCCACACTCTAACATCACTACAGTAACATGAGCAGCTAACCATTTCTTAAAGCGACATTCTCATGACACTACCCCTTCCACAAAGATTCAATCCCTTCACCACTGACGAACAGTGGCAGCCGTGTGTATCACGTACACGATGCACTGCAGCAACTCACCAAGGTTCCTTAGACAGCATGACCACTACCAACTAGAAGTGCAAGAGCTGCAAATACTGGGAAAACCACCACCTGAAGGCTCCCTTCCGGACTCGGCAATATATCGACATTTCTTTACGGTCAGTGGGCTGAAATCCTGGAAGTCCCTCACTAACAGCACTGCGGTTGCACCTGCACCTCAGGGACTGCAGCAGTTTAAAAAGGCAACTCATCACCACCTGAAGGGCAACTAGGGATGGGCAATAAATGCTGGCCTACCCAACGATGCCCACATTGTGTAAATGAATAAAAAAATATATAGAATAACCATCACAGTGCTCACCCACACACTTCACCAACACAGAGAAACACACTTTGTTGGAACCTATTTCTAGAGTAGCCTCAGGGCCACAATCTGGTCAGCACATTACACTCTCAGAACCACAGAAGACGGAGGCAGTGATATCCCAGGGTGCCGGCACTCAGGAAATGAGTTGCCTCTGGACTTGGTATCCCTCAGTTACAGAATCTCCAAAAGCAAATTCAGGAAAATCAGGAAGGGATGTCTGGAACACTTCTCAAATTGAAAGGCTGCATGGAGGTGCCTATCCTCTTTATGTCTGAGGTGATTGTGCTGACACTGAAACACAATGAGGTCAACACAGCTACGGTTGTGGCCACTGCTGCAGGGCATGCATTCCATGGTGAAGGCACTTGCTGGGAATCATCAGTACCAATGCCAGAGGAGGTGGGGTCTCCCGAGCTTACTCCATCTGCCCCACTATCCCAAGGAGTAAGCCAGGGCCCTCGGGTACCCATAGGGAGGAGGATCAGCTGGTGCACACTCCTGGGACATCTACCCAACTTTAGGAGTGTCTTGCCCATCTACATCCCCTCTAGCTCCACAGGCTGATGAGGGTGGCAGTGCCAAATAGCATTCTCTAAAAGCGACCGGGGCTCTCCAGGTCTTGGTCCTCTGGAGGATGCCCACCAAAGTCATCACAGCCACCAGGTCGTGGCAGACCGCAGGCTGTCTCCCCCCTGCTCTGGATGATGGGGTTGCACCAAGACATAGCGGCAGGATTACATGCACTTGTACAAAATGTTTATCTCTCGTAAACAAACTCTCACTAATTGCACCCTTTTTATGGCTGTGTTCCTGTAGTCGGGTGTGGTAGCCACCACTGTTTGTATAATATGTATACGAGAGGTAATACGGTAAGGCTCCTGTACTACAGGTACGGGGGTAGATCCCTGCCTGCTGGCTCCGCCCAGTAGGTGGAGTATAAGTGTGTGTGCTCACCAAGCTGCAGCCATTTCAGAAGCAGCTCCAGGAGGCAACACATCTCTGCTTAAGAAAGCCTCGATTACTCTCTACTCTCGTCTCGTCGTCATTGATAGTGCATCAATTTACTGAGCAGAGATTTTACAGCGATGGACCTACGCAGCAAGCCAGATCGCCTGCAGCTGCACCCTCAAGCAGACAACGCCACGTCGGCCTTCGACCACTGGCTAGCTTGCTTTGAAGCCTACATCAGAGCAGCGACAGAACAACCCTCAGAAGCACAGAAACACCAGATCCTGTATACACAGTTGAGCTCCAATATTTTTCCCCTTATCCGAGATGCGCCCAACTACACTGAGGCCATGGCGCTTCTGAAAGAGAACTATATCCGGCCGATCAACAAACTACGCCAGGCACCTCCTGTCCACGCGGCAACAACTCCCCGGTGAGTCATTGGACGATTTCTGGCGAGGAATTCGATTGCCAGGCCGTTTCGGCCGTTGAACATAATGAACTCCTAATCAGGGACACTTTCATTATGGGCAGAAGGTCGGCGTACATCCGCCAGCGCCTCTTAGAAGGGGGTACGCTTGACCTCGCGGCGACCAAGAAACCCACAACCTCACTAACGGTAGCCTCCCGTAATGTACAAGCGTACACCCCCGACCACACGGCGCCCCCCTCATGGACATCGTGGGCTCCACCAGCGGCTGTCCCCAGCCAACCCCAAGCCTGCACCACGCGGCAGCCAGCAAATCCCGGTGGGCCCAAGTGCTATTTCTGTGGGCAAAGCACCCCCGGCAGCTCTGCCCGGCGCGGAGTGCAATCTGCAAGACCTGCGGGAAGAAGGAGCATTTCGTTGCGGTGTGCCAGGCCAGGTGGATCGCCTCTGTATCCAGGCCCATTGTTCCTACACCCCCCACGTGCTACCCGTGGGCGCCGCCATTGTTGTCCCCGCAGCCCACGTGCGGCCTGTGGGCATCGCCATCTTCCTCTCAACAGAACACATGCGGCCCATGGGTGCCGTCATCTTCCCCCCATCAGATCTCGTGCAGCCTGTGCGCGCCACCATCTTTAATGCCGCAGCCCACGTGCGCCCCGTGGGCGCCGCCATCTTCAGCGCCATTTTGGACGCCACCTCAGGAACCCTGCTCATCGGGCACCTCAGCTGGCTGCTCATCGCCCACAACCACCGCCGACCAGCCCGGGGCCCCCAACGCCAGCCACAGCTCACCTCCATCACGCTCGACCAGTCCCGGCCACACAACCTCGCAACAGCGACAACGACGGTGAAAGTCGATGGCCACAAGACAACTTGCCTTCTCGACTCCAGGAGCATGGAGAGCTTCATCCACCCCGCTACGGTAAGGCGCTGCTCCCTCGCGGTACACCCCATTACCCAAAGAATTTCCCTGGCCTCCGGATCCCACTCCGTGGAGATCCAGGGGTGCTGCATCGCCACCCTCACCGTCCAGGGCGTAGAGTTCAGCAACTTCCGGCTCTACGTCCTCCCCAACCTCTGCGCTGTCTTGCTACTTGACCTGGACGTCCAGTGCTACCTCCAAAGTCTAACTCTAAAATTCGGCGGACCCCTACCACTCCTCACCGTATGCGGCCTCACGACCCTTAAGGTCGACCCACCCTCCCTGTTTGCAAACCTCACCCCGGATTGCAAGCCCGTCGCCACCAGGAGCAGATGGTATAGTGCCCAGGACAAGACCTTCATCAGGTCGGAGGTCCAGCAGCTACTGCGGGAAGGCACCATTGAGGCCAGCAACAGCCCCTGGAGAACCCAAGTGGTAGTTGTAAAGACTGGGGAGAAACACAGGATGGTCATTGACTCCAGTCAGACGATCAATCGATACACGCAGCTCGACGCGTACCCCTTCCCACACATATCTGATATGGTCAATCAGACTGCACAGTGCCGGGTCTTCTCTACAGTGGACCTGAAATCTGCCTACCACCAGCTCCCTATCCGAAAGGCGGACCACCAATACCTTGCGTTCGAAGCAGATGGCCGCCTTTACCACTTCCTTAGGGTTCCCTTGGGCGTCACTAATGGGGTCTCGGTCTTCCAACGGGAGATGGGCCAAATGGTTGACCGGTACGGACTGCGGGCCACCTTCCCGTACCTCGATAACGTCACCATCTGCGGCCACGACCAGCAGGACCACGACGTTAACCTTGTCAAATTTCTCTACACCGCCAAACTCCTGAACCTCACGTATAACAAGGGGAAGTGCATGTTCAGCACCAAATGCTTAGCCATCCTTGGCTATGTGGTGCAAAATGGAGTTCTAGGGCCCGACCCCGATCGCATGCGCCCCCTCATGGAACTCCCCCTCCCCCACTGCCCCATGGCCCTCAAACGATGCCTGGGGTTCTTCTCATAATATGCCCAGTGGGTCCCTAACTATGCGGACAAGGCCCACTCATCCACTCCACAGTTTTCCCCCTGATGACTGAGGCCCACCAGGCCTTCAACCGTATCAAGGCCGACATCGCCAAGGCCGCGATGCACGCGGTCGACGAGACCCTCCCCTTTCAAGCCGAGAGCGATGCATCAGACATTGCTCTGGCCGCCACACTCAACCAGGCAGGCAGACCCGTGGCATTCTTTTCCCGCACCCTCCATGCCTCCAAAATTCGGCACTCCTCAGTCAAAAAGGAGGCCCAAGCCATCGTTGAAGCTGTGCGGTATTGGAGGTATTACCTGGCCGGCAGAAGATTCACTCTCCTCACTGCCCTCATGTTCAATAATACACAGCGGGGCAAGATCAAAAATGATAAAATCTTGAGGTGGAGGATCGAGCTCTCAACCTACAATTACGAGATTTTGTATCGCCCCGGTAAGCTCAACGAGCCCCCTGATACCCTATCCCGAAGTACATGTGCCAGCGCACAAGTGGACTGACTCTGGGCCCTACACGATGGTCTCTGTCACCCAGGGGTCACCCGGTTCTTTCACTTCATAAAGGCCCGCAACCTACCCTACTCCATTGCGGAAGTCAGGATGGTCACCAAAGACTGCCAGGTCTGCGCGGAGTGCAAACCGCACTTCTACCAGCCAGACCGAGCGCACCTGGTGAAGGCCTCCTGTCCCTTTGAACGCCTCAGCATGGATTTCAAAGGGCCCCACCCCTCCTCCGACCGAAATACGTACTTCCTGAACGTGGTCGATGAATACTCCAGATTTCCCTTCACCATCGTATGCCCCGATATGACGTCTGCCACAGTCATCAAAGCCCTCAATAGCATCTTCACTCTGTTTGGTTTCCCCGCTTACGTCCACAGCGACCGGGGATCCTCCTTTATGAGTGATGAGCTGCGTCAGTTCCTGCTCAGTAAGGGCATTGCCTCGAGCAGGACGACCAGCTACAACCCCCGGGGGACGGGCAGGTGGAGAGGGAGAACAGGACGGTCTGGAAAGCCGTCCTGCTGGCCCTACGGTCTAAAAATCTCCCGGTCTCCCGCTGGCAGGAAGTCCTCCCCGATGCCCTCCACTCCATCCGATCGCTACTTTGCACTGCGACTAATGAAACCCCCCATGAACATCTCCTTGCCTTCCCTAGGAAGTCCACCTCCGGGGTTTCGCTCCCAACGTGGCTGGCAGCCCCAGGATCCGTCCTCCTCTGCAAGCACGTGCAGCTCCACAAGGCGGACCCGTTGGTCGAAAGGGTACAGCTGCTACATGCGAACTCACAGTACGCCTACGTGGCGTACCCCGACGGCCGCCAAGACACAGTCTCCCTCAGGGACCTGGCACCAGCTGGTTCTCCACCCCCCCCCTCTAATTGCCCCAGCGCCACCCACCCTCCCCCCCAGCGCACCTCACCACAGCCCCCGCTCCAGGACGATCCGTCCTCCCATTGGTTCCACCCGGGGATGAGGATGAAGACTACACACTCCCGGAGTCACAGGCGACCAAGCCGGCACCTGCATCACCACCGGCACTGCGGCGCTCACAACGGAGGATTAAGGCACCCGACCGACTAAATTTGCGAACTTTCGACAAACTGTACTCTTTAAAAATGCTCACATACCATGTAAATAGTTTTTAAAAATGCTCACATACTATGTAAATAGTTTTCCACCACCCCCGCTAGACTCCTTTTTAACAGGGGGTGAATGTGGTAGTCACCACTGTTTGTCTAATCCGTATATGAGAGGTAATACGGTAAGGCTCCTGTACTACAGGTACGGGGGTAGATCCCTGCCTGCTGGCTCCGCCCTGTAGATGGAGTATAAATGTGTGTGCTCACCGAGCTGCAGCCATTTCGGCAGCAGCTGCAGGAGGCAACACATCTCTGCTTAATAAAGCCTTGATTACTCTCTACTCTCGTCTCGTCGTAACTGATAGTGCATCACACTTGTACATAATGTTTATCTCTCGTTAACAAACTCTCAATAATTGCACCCTTTTTATGGCTGTGTTCCTGTAGTCGTGACCCATAACTTGATTCCTGCACAAGAAAAAGGCAGGATGCTCTGTCCAGGGCTTTCTCCGTGTACCTTATGTAAGATTGCCAGTACATTGGTGGCATCCCTCCACAGTGACTGAATACATCAAGCATGCCTGCAACTCGTAGGAAATCAGGATGTCTCCCACAACGTACAGGGCTAGCCTCACTCATTTCAGTCATTGTCCACGTGTCCTCTCTGCAGCTTTGAGGTTCAGCTGGCACACCAATTTGTTTGCTTCAGCCTCCAATGACACTGAACCTCAAGGTTACATCTCAAGAAGAATGCTGTAATATCAGAAGAGGTTAAACTTCTGGTGAACTTGCGGACAGTGAAGAGGATTATCATGGGATACATCAGAATATAAACTGGTTGGAGTCATGGGCGGAGAAATGACAGATGGTGTTTAATCCGGTCAAGTGTGAGGTAATGCACTTTGGAAAGTACAACGCATGTAGGAATTACAGAATAAATGGTAGAACTCTTGCGAGTACTGACAGGCAGAGAGATCTGGGCATGCATGTCCACCGATCACTGAAAGAGGCAACGCATGTGGATAAGGTGGTCAAGAAGGCATGCGGCACGCTGGCCTTCATCGGTTGGGGAATTGAATATAAAAATTGGCAAGTCATGTTGCAGCTGTACAGGACCTTAGTTAGGCCTCATTTGGAATATTGTGTACAATTCTGGTTGCCACTCTACCAAAAGGATGTGGATGCTTTGGAGAGGGTACAGATGCAGATTACTAGAATGTTGCCTGGGATGCAGGGCATTAGCTATGAGGAGAGGTTAGATAAACTCGGTCTGTTCTCAGTGGAACAACAGAGGTTGAGAGGCGACCTGATAGAGGTCTACAAGATTATAAGTATCATGGACAGAGTGGATAGTCAGATGCTCTTTCCTATGGTAGGAGAGTAAAGTACTCGGGGTTTAAAGAGCATGGGGAAGAGTTTAGAACACATGTGCGAGGCAAGATTTTTATACAGAGGGTGGTAAATATATGGAACGCGCTGCCTGGGGAGGTGGTGGGAGCAGGTGCGATAGCGGCATTTAAGGGACATCTAGCCAAAAATATGAATAAGGTGGGAATGGAAGGACACGGACTCCGTAAGTGCATACGGTTTTAGTTTAGGCAGGTACCATGGTCGGCACAGGCTTGGAGGGCCGAAGGGCCTGTTCCTGGGCTGTATTGTTCTTTGTTCTCTTTCCTCACTGCGTTGCCATGATCTGACCCGAGTCATTGAGAGCAAATGAGCTGCCAACAACCAGACAGGGGTCAGACATTCGCAGAAGCTCTGTGAGGATCCATGCACTGTCCCCAGTGCAAGTCATCATTATATGGATGTGGATTACATGATGTGATAAAAAAAATCTGTCCTTACCATTTGAAGATGGGCAATGCAAAGCAAGGAAGGAGTTATTTGATTTGGGTTGGGCATACATACTTACAAGCACTTGCCTGAATGAGTGCAGCTCTGACCACACTGAAGAAGCTCGACTCCATCCAGGTCAACGAACCCCTCTTGATTGCTACACCTACCACAAGCACTCAATTCAGCGACCACTGACGAACAGTGGAAGCAGTGTAAAGCATCTACAAGACGCACTGCACAAACTTACCAAGGTTCCTTTGGCAGCACCTTCCAACCCCAAGGCCACTACCATCTCGAAGGATATGCGCAGCAGATACCAGAGAACACCAACGTCTGGAATATCCCCTTCAAATCACTCACCATCCTGACTTGGAAATACATCACCTTTCCTTCACTGCTGTGGGGTAAATATCTTGGAATTCCCTCCCTAATAGCACTGTGGGTGCACCTGCCCCTCAGGGACTGCAGTGGTTCAAGAAGGTAGCTCACCACCACCTTCTGAAGGGCAAGTAAGGGTGGGCAATAAATGCTGGCCTAGCCAGCGATGCCTGTCATAATATACACCAGTATATCATGGTGCAGACACACACACTGATGGGCACACAGCAAGACCAATCAACACACACAACACCGCAGCCAATCACCAGTTAGAGCACACTCACTATGTAGACAGAGGGCATCAGAGTTCCCGCTCATTCGGGATGCAGCTTCTCAGAAGGACAGAGCTTACTGCACAGATCTTCACCATGTGCTGAGTGCATAGACTGGTTAGGACAGGCATAGGTCTTCAGTTTAATCTAACATCGTGTTAACCCACAGTGAAAGTATGTTCAACAGTTTCTAACATAATAAAATAGTGTTGTACTATTTTAAGCGTTGGTGGCCTGTATGTGTTCCACGGATCCAGAGCACCCAACACATCAATGTCCACATCCCGTAAATTAATTTTGAAAAAGTTGTAACGAGGGCCTGAGACCAGTTCACTTGTTTGCACTTTTGGCCACGGAACAAAGCCTGGGGTAGGAAGATCTTGATGCTGAGCATTCTGTTTTTATAAGTAGATAATGTGCTCTAGTCTATGTATCATAGTATTAACAATTGTTTCTATTTCTAAGCATGCCACTAAATCACAAAATAAATCTTACTTCATTCATTTGTGATGTAGTTTCCCATGAAGGCCCCAGAATTACAGCTGAACATTAGAAAATTAATCAAATTACATATACTTTGGAATTTTTCTTTCTTCAACATTGGTCTTGAGAACCGTACAAAATAACACTGGGGGGGGGGGGGGGGGGGGGGGGTGTAAGTGAACCTTTAAAAAATATGGCATAATACTTCTGATATCGTTATATGACATTTTATACTTGATTTAGTATGGAAAGAAAATAAAAATGTGCTGTCTGGTTTCTAAACATAAAGAGACGTTTATATTATTGCAGTGAGTAGTTTTGGCACACTTAATTTGACTATCACATATAAATTTAACAGACTCCATTAGAATGACAACAGAGACACATGATTTGTTCGGTCTCCATAGCTAGCTCCCATGACTGCCTGCTAAATAGGCAGTATTATAACTCAGTAAATTAGTGAATCATAAGATTGCACTGCATAGTTGTGGAATTTAAGGCTTTGTCAATGATTGCCCTTATGATGTTATTACCCGGTCTGTCTGCAGTCTTCGATTTTGTTGACTACACCATTCTCCTCCATACATAGCCACTATTGTGCAACTGAGGTGAGGTGAGAGTGACTGTCTCTTGACACCATGACAGCATTTGATCAAATGTGGCTTTAAGGGCCCTGGGCATAATGAAACTTAATCAGGATTGGTGGAAAACTCTCCACTGGCTGGAGTCATACCTAATAAAAAGGAAGAGGTCGTGATTGTTGGAGGCTAATCATCTCACCCCAGGTCAGTGTCCTCGCTTTTCTACTTTAAGACACTCCATATGACCCAAGGTGTCCTCAACCAAGCTTTAGGTAATCTGCCTTACTATCTATTTACATGCCTTGGTGTCCAATTTTGTTTGATAGGGCTCCTATGAAGCACCCTCAGCAATTTTATTTCGTTAAAAGCACTATATAAATACAAGTTGTTGTTGAACGAATGAACGAACAAGCAGCAGGAGTAAGCTGTAGCGCACAATGACTTACGAGAGACGAATAGAGATGAAGTCGATGAGGCTTTATTAAGCGTGACTTGTTCCCCGCAGTTCAGCAACAGACTGGAGCTGCGGGGAGAACTCCTGGTTCTTATACTCCGCCTTCAGGGCGGAGCTAGAGATCAACAGCCAACCAGGACCCGGGATCTGTCAGCCAATGGCATCACGGCTTCACAGTCCCACATGACCCCTAATGCATACTACCACATTCACCCCTTGTTAAAAATGAACCCGGCGGGGTGGTGCTTCGCATGGTGGTAGGGGTTTACAAGGCTGGTCCTGGGAGGAAAAACTTTTTGCATGTCATTACAGTGCCCTACACTTTGCCCTACACTGGGCTATGTACAGGGTTTGTGAACTATTTACAATATTCGTAAGAGGAACAGAACCTTCTCGTTATAGTCCCACAACATTCTTGTGTTACACCGATGCCACGAGTCTAGCGGGCGGTCTGGTCTTCCTTGTCGATCGCCTCAGCCCCGGTGGTGGTGCAGGTGCTTGTTCCAGCGTTGTCGTCTCCGGGAGCTTTACGGTGTCTGCTTCTACTTCACTCCTGGTCGGACATGGGAGGAGGACCGATCCTCCCGGGAAGGGGGCGGTCGTGGGGTGCGCCGTTGGCAGGGAGGGGGTGATCGGTGTCGGGGGGGTGTGTGTGTTGCCGGCAGTAGGACGGTCTTCCAGACCGTGCCGTTCTCCCTCTCTACTTGCCCGTTCCCCCGGGGGTTGTAGCTGGTCGTCCTGCTCGAGGCTATACCCTTGCTGAGCAGGAACTGGCGCAGCTCGTCACTCATGAAGGAGGACCCCCTGTCGCTATGGATATATGCGGGGCAACCGAACAGTGTGAATATGGTGCTAAGGGCTTTAATAACTGTGGCCGCTGTCATGTCGGGGCAGGGGATGGCGAAAGGGAAACAAGAGTACTCGTCCACCACGTTCAGGAAGTATGTGTTGCGGTCGGTGGAGGGGAGGGGCCCTTTGAAATCCAGACTGAGGCGTTCAAAGGGACGGGAAGCCTTGATCAGGTGCGCTCTATCCGGCCTGAAAAAGTGCGGTTTGCACTCTGCGCAGATGTGGCAGTTCCTGGTGACTGTACGGACCTCCTCCACGGAGTAGGGGAGGTTGCGGGACTTTATAAAATGGTAGAACCGAGTGACCCCCGGGTGGCAGAGGTCCTCGTGGAGGGTTTGGAGACGGTCTATTTGTGCGTTGGCACATGTGCCGCGGGATAGGGCATCGGACGGCTCGTTCAGCTTTCCGGGACGGTACAAGATCTCGTAGTTGAAGGTGGAGAGCTCGATCCTCCACCTTAAGATCTTGTCATTTTTAATTTTGCCCCGTTGTGCATTATCGAACATGAAAGCTACCGACCGTTGGTCAGTGAGGAGAGTGAATCTCCTGCCGGCCAGGTAATGCCTCCAATGTCGCACAGCTTCCACTATGGCTTGGGCTTCCTTTTCCACTGAGGAGTGGCGGATTTCTGAGGCGTGGAGGGTTCGGGAGAAAAAGGCCACGGGTCTGCCCGCTTGGTTAAGGGTGGCCGCCAGAGCTACGTCGGAGGCGTCGCTCTCGACTTGGAAGGGGAGGGACTCGTCGATGGCGCGCATCGTGGCCTTTGCGATATCCGCTTTGATGCGGCTGAAGGCCTGGCGAGCCTCTGTCGACAGGGGGAAGGTAGTGGTCTGTATTAGGGGGCGGGCCTTGTCTGCGTACTGGGGGACCCACTGGGCGTAATATGAAAAGAACCCCAGGCAGCGTTTCAGGGCTTTGGAGCAGTGGGGGAGGGGAAATTCCATGAGGGGGTGCATGCGTTCGGGGTTGTGGCCTATTATCCCATTGCGCACTACATATCCCAAGATGGCTAGCCGGTTTGTGCTAAACACGCACTTGTCCTCGTTGTATGTGAGGTTCAAGGCTTTAGGGGTCTGGAGGAATTTTTGGAGGTTGGCGTCGTGGTCCTGCTGATCGTGGCCGCAGATGGTTACGTTGTCGAGATACGGGAACGTGGCCTGCAACCAGTGTTGATCAACCATTCGGTCCATCTCCCATTGGAAGACCGAGACCCCGTTTGTGACGCCAAATGGGACCCTTAGGAAGTGGTATAGTCGCCCGTCTGCCTCGAAGGCTGTGTACTTGCGGTCACTTGGGCGGATGGGGAGCTGGTGGTAGGCGGACTTGAGGTCCACGGTGGAGAAGAACTTATATTGGGCAATCCGATTGACCATGTCGGATATGCGGGGGAGAGGGTACGCATCGAGCTGTGTGTACCTGTTGATGGTCTGGCTATAGTCTATGACCATCCTTCGCTTCTCCCCTGTCTTTACTACTACCACCTGTGCTCTCCAGGGACTATTGCTGGCCTGGATTATGCCTTCCTTCAGCAACCGCTGGACTTCGGACCGAATAAATGTCCGGTCCTGGGTGCTGTACCGTCTGCTCCTAGTGGCGACGGGTTTGCAATCCGGGGTGAGGTTTGCAAACAAGGATGGGGGTTCAACTTTGAGGGTTGCGAGGCCACAGATAGTGAGTGGGGGTATTGGGCCGCCGAATTGGAATGTTAGGCTCTGCAGGTTGCACTGGAAGTCTAATCCCAGTAATGTGGGCGCGCAGAGTTGGGGAAGGACGTAGAGCCTGTAGTTTTTAAACTCCCTCCCTTGCACCGTTAGGGTCACTATGCAGAACCCTTTGATCTGTACGGAGTGGGATCCTGCAGCTAGGGAAATCTTTTGCATACTTGGGCGGATGGTCAAGAAACAGCGTCTTACCGTGTCGGGGTGGATGAAACTTTCGGTGCTCCCGGAGTCGATCAGGCATGGTGTCTCGTGTCCGTTGATCAGCACCGTTGTCGTCGTCGTCTGGAGCGTCCGGGGCCGTGCTTGGTCCAGCGTCACCGAGGCCAGATGTGGTCGCAGTGTCTCAGCGTCTTCTTCGAACCCCGTGGAGCCGTCGATGCTGGGGTCCTTTGTTGTCGTCCAAGATGGCGGCGGGGGTGGACAAAATGGCCACCCCCATGCATCGCACATGGCTGGGGGGTCCCAAGATGGCGGCGGGGGTGGACAAAATGGCCACCCCCATGCATCGCACATGGCTGGGGAGGTCACAAGATGGCGGCACCCATCCTCCCCTCGTGGTGGCCGGGACCCAAAATGGCGGCGCCTGCGGGTCGCACATGGGGTGCTGGGGGGGGGTTGGGGAGCGTTTGGGATGCGCTGGACTCTTTCTTCTCCGGGGACAGCGGCGACCCCCCGGGACCGGCACACAGCCGCGAAATGGCCCTTTTTGCCGCAGCTCTTGCAAATCGCTGCGCGGGCCGGGCAGCGCTGCCGGGGGTGTTTCGCCTGCCCGCAGAAATAGCAGCGGGCCCCCCCGGGATGACCTGGCGCCTGAACCGCGCAAGCCTGTGAGGGGGGGGGGTTTGTCGCGACGGGAGTCCACGGAGCCCAAGGGGCTGCCGCGCGGTCGGGGCCGTACGCGCGGGCGTTTTGCGCGGCCACATCTAGGGAAGCTGCAAGGGCCCGTGCCTCTGAGAGTCCTAGCGACTCTTTTTCCAACAGTCTTTGGCGGATTTGGGGAGAGTTCATACCTGCCACAAACGCATCGCGAATTAACATGTCCGTGTGTTCAGCCGTGTTTACCGGCGGGCAGCTGCAGGCCCGTCCCAAAATTAGCAGCGCGGCGTAGAATTCGTCTAGCGATTCTCCGGGACTTTGCCGTCTCGTTGCGAGTTGGTAGCGTGCGTAGACCTGGTTCACTGGGCGAACGTAGATGCTCTTTAGTACTGCGAACGCCGTCTGGAAATCCTCTGCGTCTTCTATGAGAGGGTAAATTTCCGGGCTTACCCTCGAATGCAGGACCTGCAGTTTCTGGTCTTCTGTGATCCGGCCGGGGGCCGTTCGGAGGTAGCCTTCGAAACAAGCTTGCCAGTGTTTAAAAACTGCTGCTGAGTTCACTGCGTGGGGGCTGATCCGCAGGCATTCCGGGGCGATCCTGAGCTCCATAGTCCTTTAAGCACGCTTAATAAATTGTAGCGCACAATGGCCTATGAGAGACGAATAGAGATGAAGTCGATGAGGCTTTATTAAGCGTGACTTGTTCCCCGCAGTTCAGCAACAGACTGGAGCTGCGGGGAGAACTCCTGGTTCTTATACTCAGCCTTCAGGGCGCAGCTAGAGATCAACAGCCAACCAGGACCCGGGATCTGTCAGCCAATGGCATCACGGCTTCACAGTCCCACATGACCCCTAATGCATACTACCACATAAGCCATTCAGCCTCTCAAGCCTACTCCACCATTTAAAAGATCATGAACGATCTGATAGTAACCTCTACGATGCACCCTGCCTATCACCACCCTTGCTTATCAAGAATCTATCCACCACTGCCTTAAAAATATTCAAAGACTCTGCTTCCACCACCTTTTCAGGAAGAGAGTACCAAAGACTCACGACCCTCTATGTGAAAAAACTTTGCCTCATCTCTGTTTTAAATGGTGGTGCCTTATTTTTATACAGTGAACCCTGGCTCTCGATTCTTCCACAAGAGGAAACATCCTTTCTATAGCCACCCGAGAAAGATGCCTCTGGATCTTATATGTTTCATTCAAGTTGCTTCTTACTCATTTAAACTCCAGTGGATACAAGCCTAACTGTCCAACCTTTCCTCACAAGATAACCCCTCATTCCAGGTAAACTGTCTCTGAATTGCTTCCAATGCATTAAATTCTTCCTTAAATAAGGTGACTATGGGCGCTATTCTCAGGTCTCGTTGTGCTCTCGCTCAAGCAAAACGAGGCCAGTGAATAGCGGCAGAGGCCGAAAATGAGAACGCGCCAGGTGCCGAACAGTTTGCGATGTAATCGGCCTGCTCCTGTAGGGGAAATCAGGATCTCGCTGCAGTAATTGTCATCACTTAAGTCCTATTTCCATACAATTAATGAGAGCGGCCCCATATCTAATGGCCTCCCATGATTCATCGGCCTTCCAGCAAGTGGTCATTCTGGCGCCGATCAGTACTCTTTTTGAAAAACGTGAACCTGGCGGCAGGGTTTCTGCAAGGAGCAGAGGAGGTAAGTAGCCATCTTTGCTCACAGGCAAAGAGCCCGGGGGCACCGGCTTGCTGCCCCAGTGCTCAGCGGGGGTGGGGGACCCTTGGCTGTGGGGAGGCACCTTCTGCAGGGGTGGGGTGGGGGGGGGGGGATGGAGGCGCTTGGGGTTTGATTACAGCCCCAAATCATTGTCTAGGTGGAGTTTGCACATTCTTCCCGTGTCTGCATGGGTCTCACCCCCGCAGTCCACAGCTCTGGTAGGTGGACTGGCCACGCTTAATGTCCCTTTAATTGGGAAAAGAAACTGGGTACTTTAAATTTATTTGTGCATATTTAGTGCATATTTTCGATGATAAACCATGATAAACCGCAGCAGGTTACCCTGTTTAATGACATCAAGAAATTAATTTTAATAGAAACGATTAAGTTCTATTACACTGCCAGATTGTGCAGGTTCGTTTTATGTTTGTGATCACGATTTTATTAAAAATCAGGGCGATTTCCAACTGCATCCAAAGCAGAAATGCTACCCCACTTTGCTGCTAACAAATATGAAACTATTAATATGGTGAAATAGTTTCGATGAATCAAAAAATGAGAGGGAGTAATGATCAACTGCAGACAAAGTACCATTGATAAAATCATGACTGATGTTTACTCACATTGCTTTACTGAAATGTGCAGTTGCTTCTTCTTCTTTGTACTCTAAAGGGAGTGATTGCATTCAATACTATTTACCAGCAGTGAAAATATGGAAAAACCTTGATTGGAAGGCACTGATAAGTAATCACAAAGACTTTGTTGGCTGGGATACAAACAATGTAAGTTATTACTGTCTTCAAAAGCTTTCATAAAAGAAACTTAACAAGCTTGAAGTATTTAAAAGATATAACAATCTTATTTACTGCTCAGATGGATGTCTGCATACACAATAAAATATCCCTGCCAACTAACTATGATTGAATCAACAGCAGACTTTTTATATAGAGGTGTAAATCCAATTGAGGACCAAGGGGAAAAAATGAATTGGGCTGAGTTCTACAGGCCACCCATGCGCAGGAAAACAGGTGAGTGGACCTTTAAATTAGGGTGTTGTGCCATTGGTGGCATGCCTGCCTCCAACCAGCCTGCCCCCACCACAATGTTATGACCAACGAGGCGGGCGTTGGCCCTGCCTGTGGACCAATTGAGGTTCTTTAGTAGGCAATTAATGCCAGTAAAGGTCTCAACTTGGGCTTGGGGGCATCTACAGTTCTTTTTTCTCCCAGGTCTCCTGCAATATCTGCAATGACCACCAATCCTGGTGTGCCACAGAGCTTCTCGCCTCTGACTGGTCAGCATTTTTATGAGGCAGACATCCTGGAAATGGACAGAATTCCTGCTTGATGCTAATTAAAGGGCTTTCACTCACAATATTAAATTGGGGCAAGCCAGCCAAGTGGAGGTGGACTTGTCCAAGGAACTTATCCTGCTGTGTGGGGAGCCTGCCCTCAGTGTATAACCCAGCCCATTATTTTTCTTGCTGCTATTCTACTCAAGTTAGAGCAATATATTTAAAACAATGGTGTGACTTTAACACAAAGCTGGAAAATTCCATAGTCAATTCAATTAATCAAAACAATTTAACATTTGGTTCCCTCAGAAATTTTTCACACAAGTTCTCTTGAGGAAGAGCTACACGATCCAATAAAGGCTCAATTTTAACTTCTGGTATGACAACATAGGTAAAGACTTCAACCATGGAACACTAAATCTTAAAGACCAGAAACTCCTAGGTGGTTAATACTGTTAGGGCAGAAGATGGAAGTGCCAACAATTGACCTGACTTGCTTGGCAAGTAAAACAAACACCGACCAAGATTTCTACCCCATACCCTATTAAAAAAAATCAAAGGTTGCGATCGGGCATCTTGTGATGCTCTCCATAATCAAATGACCTGCCAACATCCCTGCCAGTCATTAATAGCCATTTAGGCATTGATCCACGAAGCTGTAGCCCAGCAAAAATTAACACCTTCAGAAAACAAGGGGAGAGAAAAGGTTTCAGGAGGTTTGAGGTTCATGGGGCTTTGCAGGTATCTTAAGAACATGATTTTAGCTCTTATAAGTTTTATGGATTTCTCATTTGAGATAAGAAAACTAATTTAAGCATGGTTCTTCATTTTCTTAAAAATTAATTTTGCGGGATGTTGAAATGAAATGAAATGAAAATGAAATGAAATGAAAATCACTTATTGTCACAAGTAGGCTTCAAAAATGAAGTTACTGTGAAAAGCCCCTAGTCGCCACATTCTGGCGCCTGTTCGGGGAGGCTGGTATAGGAAATGAACCGTGCTGCTGGCCTGCCTTGGTCTGCTTTAAAAGCCAGCGATTTAGCCCAGTGTGCTAAACCAGCCCACTGTTGGAGTTGCTGGTTAGGCCAGCATTTATTGCCCATCCCTTGAGGTGTAGGTACACCCACTGTGCTGTTAAGGAGCAAGTTCCAGATGTTGCCCCAGTGACAGTGAAGGAACTGCGATATATTTTCAAGTCAGGGTGGTGAGTGACATGGAGGGGAACCTCCAGGTGGTGGGGTTCCCAGGTATCTGCTGCTCCTGTCCTTCTAGATGGTAGTGGTCGTGGGTCTGGAAGGTGCTGTCTCAGGAACCTTGGTCAGTTACTGCAGTGCATCTTGTAGATGGTACACACATCGGAGGTGGAGGGTTTGAATGTTTGTGGAAGGGCGAGCAATCAAGTGGGCAGCTATGTCCTGGATGGTGTTGAGCTTCTTGAGTGTTGTTGGAGCTGCACTCATCCAAGCAAATGGAGAGTATTCCATTACACTCTCGACTTGTGCCTTGTAGATGGTGAACAGGCATTGGGGAATCAGGTGATGAGTTACTCGCCATAGGATTCCTAGCCTTTGACCTGCCCTGATAGCCAAAGTATTAATATGGCTAGTTCGGTTCAGTTTCTGATCAATGGTAACCACCAATTAGGATGTTGATTGTGGGGGAATTCAGTGATGGTAATTCCATTGAATGTCAAGGCGTGGTGGTCAGATCCTCTTTTGTAGGATTTGTAGTGTCATTGCCTGGCACTTGTATGGTGTGGTGTTGGGTGCTCTGGTGCACAGATGAGCCAACACAGTTGTATGTGGTACAACTCTATTTTATTATAACTCTTATAATACAGTTCGTTCTGGATACTCTGCACGTGCTGTCTCCCTGAGTGTCCTTGGCAATAGCTGTGTCCTGGTTCCCCTCTGCCGCTCTTACTGACCACCAGGGGTTGTGTCTGTGCTTTTATATCTTTCTGTCATTGGTTGTGGTGTTGTGTGTTCTGATTTGTCTGTTGGTGTGTCTATCATGATGTGTGTGTTTGAATATCATGACATCCCCCTTTTTTTACAAAGACAAGTGCCTACGTGGTTATAAATACAATTGTGTCGTGAGTGCATCTAAGAGTGTGCGTTTGTGTTGTGTACAGCGTGTGTTTATGACGTAACTATTTACATGGGGCGATGTCGGGTGCGTCACACTAACAAGGTTGTACCATAACGAAACTTGGATGCGAGAGAAAAAAAAAAAAAACTTGAACATTGGTCCCGTCAGACGATATCTGGAACAATAAACAACAACAGGTTATAATACAGAAGTGTTTGACTTTTTGAACGTATTAACAGCGTTATAAGTCCAGTCTAATGGGTGACCGCCTCAAGAATGGGCTGGTCCTCAAGCCGGTTCAGCTGTGGAGATTTGGGGTCACACTGGTTCATCTTGGACTGTTGGAGGTGATGCTGTTGCCGAAGTCTCTACTTTACCATTTGTTGTACTTCATGCAGTGCTTGGTTTTTTTCATTCTTGCAAATATAACATTCAACATCTTTGTTAATGGTGCCCTGGCTGTGGTTTGGTTCTGGTGGCGATGGAAGGGGCATGATCCGTGGCATCTCCACGAAGTCATCCTTGGGAACCAGTGGAGGATCCGGCGTGTGCGTACGGTGCAGTTGCGAGCGTGGAAGGCGGCACAGAGCCCGCTGATTGCGCCTACGCACCAATCCATCCGCCCTGCATGCCAGGAACAAGGTGGAGTCTGTTTTCTTTTTATGTTTGTGGTGGACGGCATCTTGTAGCCGATGGGTCGTTGCCATCGAAGTAGCACCATCACTAATATCATGCAAGGCGATGACTGTGCCAGATGTGGAAGTTGGCCAAGACCGTGTACGCTGGTTCCGGCCACCTGCTGTGCCGGAAGGGCGACTCCGCAGAGAAACGTCGAAGCATGTCGCCTTGGATAGAGAATTGTTGCTCGCATCAACGTCTGGCGATGGCGCGAGTTGGTGTGTCCATCTTGGACCGCCGGTGCTGGTTGCCACTGCCGACCCAGTGGGACTGCCACGCGATCCATTCCCTGTCGCCGTGGCATCTGCCGTCACCCTGAGCGTGCCATCACCGAGGCCGCGACACCGCCCGTCCGGAGCAAGGTCTGGCGTGCGCAGATCAGAGTCGGCGCTTGGCTGCTCCCCATCTGGAGTCCGGTCTGCCTTCCGTCGATGCCCCCCGTCCGGAGTCCCAACAGGTTCACTGGAGGCAGCCGAGATTCCCTGAAGCTGCACTTCTGGAGTCGGAACATGCAGGAATGCACCAACCAGTGGAGAGGCTCGAGCCATCGAGGGTGGAAGCGGTGCGCCGCCACCGCAGTCGTCAGTGGTCCCACCGTGATCGTTGAGTGCCTTGGTACGCACTAGGCGAGGTCTGTCACCTTGCACCTTTTGCATGGGAAGTGGGATGCTGTCGTCACTCGTCTCACATCCCGTGGATAGATCGTCATTAGCAGCTTGCTGTTCACTAGGGTTGGGTAAATTGTCAGAGTTTTCATCTGGTGGTGCACACCATGTCGGTGGACTGTCATTGTCTTGCCATTGTCCTTCATTTGGGCTTTTCTTCTTTGGAACTTTAAATCTTCCCCCAGACATTGCAGAACCTTGTTTATTACCCCCAAATTCTCCCATATGTATGGTCTCGAATATAGTATCCACTGTTTCTATCGACATTGTACCATTTTCCAAAGAACATTCCGTTTCACTTTTCTTCTCAGGTACCTCATATGTAACTTTGTTTGATGTACATGCCTTCATGGTCTCTGGGTCTGATTTTGCTGGGACTGGCATGGTCACAGTCTCTTTTTTACTGTTCTCAATTGCCCACATTATACTCCCCATACATAACTGCTTAAGCACTGGGGTTAGTGTGGTACAATGGATAATCGGGTCGACCTTATCTGCATCTTCATCATTAGTGGAAAGCACACTTGGTTCACTTGAAACTGCTGTGGGTGTTACATTCGTTATCTGGCTACTCGATGTCGGTGTCCTCAGGATTCTTGCTCCAATGTTCTGCTCAATAATCAGTGGAGTGTGTATAGGTTCAATGCAATTAATGTTCCCCTCCAGGTTTGAAGAGTCATTACTGACTAACTGCTGGTCTCCGAAGTTGGGATTTTGCGGTATTGTGTTGAAGGGAGACATTTGTCCCTGCTGTAGATATGATTCAGGTTGTGTTATTTCCATTACCTGAGGATCAATGTCTTGTCCATTTTTTCGATCCGTACTAAAACACTGGCAATTCTCAGTCTGCTCCTTGCAAGTTAAACATACAATTAATTTCGTTAGCAAATCCTTCTGTGGCCGTGCTGCATTATTAATCTCTGTTCGGCTACAATGATCCTGAAGGTCAGCGCATAAACCTTTTTTCTTCGGGCTTGGACGAGGCGATTCCTTTGGCTTGTCTTCAGTTGGGCTTGAACAGTCTTCAGCGCTGTGCCCTTTATTGTAGCGTGAGAGACCGTCATGGTCATGCTGCTGTGTAGTGGAGCATGGTAGGCTGTTATAGCCTTCTTGCTGTTCACGGGAGCATGGCAGACTTGCATCGTCTGCCGCTGGTTGGTCAGGAGAGGTTGCTAGACCCTCATGGTCTTGTTCCTGCAAGGACTGCGCTCTGGAGTCTTGCGTTCCTTCCATCGTGGAGTCCGTCCACGAGCTCTCTGTGGAGGCTTGTGACACTGGAGTCACTTCTTGTTCGTGCAAGGACTGCGCTCTGGAGTCTTGCGTTGCTTCTATCGTGGAGGCTGTCCACGAGCTTGCTGTGGAAGCTTGTGACACTGGAGTCACTTCTGGTTCATGCGAGGACTGCACTCTGGAGTCTTGCATGTCTTCTTTCATAGAGTCGGGAACGTTGAGCGGGACGTGGACCACGCTCTGTGTGGCAGCAGGGCACTCTCCGTGTGCTTGCACCGCTCCCTGTCTGGTAATGTCAGGCTGCAGCATCATCCGGTACTGATAAGTTGGAACGTCATATCTGCTGGGTTGAAGATCCTCAAATCCGAAAAATGAATCCGCATCTGCGTCGGATTCAATATGGGGGCCGCCAATGTGCAACACGAAAGGTTCGTCCGAGTCATAGTCATATAGGACCACGGAGCTATCATTGGGCTCGCGAGGTCCGGAAACACTGTAAAAATCGTCATCGAAGTATTCAAGGTCGGAATCATCGGCTTGTGCGTAGGTAACTGCTTGTCGGAGGGTTCTTCGGAGGTTAAATTCATCTCCTGGGTCAATTTGCGGCACTGTGCTGTCATTCCAGGTGAAGGAAGGTTGTTTTACAGCTTTAACAGATTTTTGTTTTTTTGATTTGGGACGTTTCCCTTTTAAATTGGATTTGGGACATTTCCTTTTTAAATTGATCCAGTCTTGGGCCTCTGACATCCTGACGCTCGGTATGTAGCACGTAGGAAGCGACTGCGCATGCTCAGATCGCTGTTCCTTTACCGATGGCCGTTTTCTTAACTGCGCATGCGCACCATATTGCGCATGCGCAAACGAAACTTCCGGTTCTGCGCACTTCTCGCGCAACTGTGCTAGCGTTATACCTTTAGCAAGATGGCCGCCGACCTCGACCCAGCCTTTTCTCAGGCCCGGGATTTCGGGCTCCGGGATCCCAGCCACGAGGTGAGTACTGCAGCTTGTCTTACCTTTAAGTCCCCATTGGATTGCGTATTCTTCACAGTACTTGGCGAATTTGCCCATGACTGCCTGGTAATCGTGCCTTTGCTGCCTCCTGAAGAACCTGAACCTTCTGAACATTGCTCTTGCCCTTGCACCGGCGACGATGAGGAGAAATTCAATTTTTTCCTTATCATCCAGGTCTTGGAGTTCAGCTGCCGCCAGGAACAACTCGAACATTTGCCGGAATCGCCGCCAGTTTTCGTGGAGGTCACCGTCGCACTGGAGCGCCTGCGGAACCGGGAGCTCTTGCATTATGCCTGGGCACTGCTGGTTGTCTCTGTACACTGGAGGTATGCCGGCAGGTATCGATCCACTCCTGTACCATGTGGTGTTGGGTGCTCTGGTGCACAGATGAGCCAACACAGTTGTATGTGGTACAACTCTATTTTATTATAACTCTTATAATACAGTTCGTTCTGGATACTCTGCACGTGCTGTCTCCCTGAGTGTCCTTGGCAATAGCTGTGTCCTGGTTCCCCTCTGCCGCTCTTACTGACCACCAGGGGTTGTGTCTGTGCTTTTATATCTTTCTGTCATTGGTTGTGGTGTTGTGTGTTCTGATTTGTCTGTTGGTGTGTCTATCATGATGTGTGTGTTTGAATATCATGACATATGGTACGAATGTAACTTGTCAGCCCAAGCCTGGATATTGTCCAAGTCTTGCTGCATTTGGACATGAACAGCTTCATCATCTGAGGAGTTGCGAATGGTGCGATCTACATAGATCTATACCAACAGAAGCTTGGAATTCAGCAAATGCAAGGTTTGAAATTTGCACAGCAATGACTCATTGCTCAACCAGCCCCCTATTTCTCCATCACGTGCATAACTTCACTTGTGATCTCATAGATGAGTCTATCACCTTTTTACTTCAAGAAAATCAATGTAAACAGAATGCATTAGGTTTGAGTGACAGTGTGTGCTTGAAAACTAATGTGCCATTGCAGGACAAAGGCCACCAGGAGCAGATCATTTACCGACTGGTAATAGTTTGTTTTAGCTGATTAATTTTGCTATGTAAACTCTCACCTACCACCCTACCCAGCTGCCACCCTGCCCACTCATCCACTTATGTCACCCACTCTACCAAATTATCTCATCCACCTTACCCACTTACATACCTGCACATTCCTCCATTCATTCATTCGCTAACACAATGTGTTAAGAATTGGGAAAAATTAAGATTAAAAAATTAAATTGAGATAAAATAAAAAGGGGAATTGATAAGGGCAGCTGTCTGAAGGGGGTTTTGATATACAAATTAGCATACTAGTGAGAAAAGCAAGTGTTTAGCTTCTAGGGGAAAACAATGATGTACAGGAGAGGTAGCTTCAGAATGGAGGGATAAGGCAATTGGCACTTATATGCTAAAGGACGGGTGAACAGGGTGGGTAACATCAAAGGGAAAGAACAATTTATCCATAGCACAACCAGTGGAGAAAGGCACACAATAATAGCAGCTACCATCATAGCCACAGCCACCCAGATGCAGAACATAGTCTCCCCGAAAACAAGTTATTGCTAAAAGGGCAGTCGATTAAAATAAAAAACTTGAACGGAGAAGATTACACCTTTGCGGAAACTGAATACGGTTTTCCCAAACGTGGACACATAACCTGTGTGTGGTAATTATCTGTTGGATTTATCTCAGAGTTACATAATATTGGATGTTGTTTGGGAACAAAGGGCATCTCAGAGTTCAGGAAACATAGGTAGTTGGAGAAAAAAGGGGTAACTTCATGTAATACTGTGTGTACATAGCCATCACTGTAGTTAAGTCTGCCTTTGTAGTGTATACATAGTCCTTGTTCTGTTTATTTCTTTTGAGGAAATAAATACGCTGAAGTAATTATCACAAAACTGCTGGACTATTCCACCCTGGTTTGCATATATTTTCTCACAGTATACCAAATTGAAAATATATGCTACTATGAACTGGTGTTCCAGATTACCCTTCTGGGTTTTGATCAACAGGGTCAACATTCATCAACAGGGTCCTTAACAACTGAAAAACTGTTTAAATGCCCCAGGTTTTGTCTGCGTTAGTGAACACTTACCAGAATATGGTGGCCAGTGCTGTAAAATGGAGGCATGGCTCGTCTCCCCATCTCTCCCATCCCACGCTATAACGATCCAATGCTACAAGGAAGCTGTTTGAAAGAACATTGAATAAGCCAGGATTGGAAAACCCAGCTATAAATGGTGAGCTTCACATGGTGTGGAAAGTAGGGCCAGAGCTGTAATTTCACACCTTGGAAGATCCAGGCCATGATCCTTTGTAGTGTTAGTGCCAAGACCCACAGCATTGCTTTTCTGAGGTCCAGAAAGCAGCAAGTGATCACCTAGGCTAGAACGGGTCCCTGCTGGGCGGTCCGCCGCCTGTTACGATGATAACTCGTACTCCATGAACCCCACGGGGAGATCGATGAGTGATTCCCCATGGTGCTCGTGAGGGTTATCACACATTCTTTTAAGCGTGATATGAATCATTTTGAAAGGAACAATAGGAGAGGTATTATATTCAAAATTATACAATTTTGAAACAGGTGTAGGTGCAAAGGAACAGGGGAGTATATACTTGCAAATCTTTGAAGGTAGGAAGGAAAGCTGATAAGGTAATTAAGAAAATGTACAGGATACTTGGCTTTGTAAAAGAGGCACTGAATATAAAACTAAGGAAGTTTTGTTAAACCTTTACAAGTCACTGCTTTGTTCTCAGCTGGAGTATTGTGTACAATCCTGGGCACTGTAGGAAAAATGTCAATTCCTTGGAAAGGATACAGATGAGGTTTGAAAGAATTGTATTAGGGCTGACATTCTCCCTGTGTGTGCGTGGGTTTCCTCCAGGTGCTCCGGTTTCCTCCCACAGTCCAAAGATGTGCAGGTTAGGTGGATTGGCCATGCTAAATTGCCCTTGGTGTTCAAAAAGGTTGGGTTGGATGGGGTTACGGGGAGGGTGGAGGTGTGGGCATGTGTAGGGTGCCCTTTCCAAGGGCCGGTGCAGACTCGATGGGTTGAATGGCCTCCTTCTACACTGTAAAATTTTATGAGGGGGTTCAGTTATATGATGAGATTGAAGCTGTGATTGTTCTCAGAGCAGGGAAGCTTAAGGGGAGGCCTAACAGAGATACTCAAAATCATGTGGTTTTGATGGAGCAAATAAGGATAAACTGTTTCCTCTGGCATGTGGGTTTGTAGCCAGAGACCATGGCCCGGATTCTCCGAGCATCCACGCCAAAATCGAGCTCGGCGCGGGGATGGAGAATGGGGCGTCAGATCTGCGATCGGGTCCGACGCTTGGACGCGAACCTCCGCCGACTGGAGAATCGGCGGCAGTCGTGCGCACGGAGAATCGGCGCCAGTCGCGCGCACAGTCGACGTGGCGCCAGTCAGAGGCCGTTGAAAGAGGCCCCTGTGGCGATTCTCCGTGGTAGGCCGGCCGGGTTTAAGCTAGTGTATCATTTGCTTAAAAAGCAATCAAGCTATAGCATGCTGACTAGATTGCAATTACGGGACTATAAAATGGTCTCAGATGTTTAAGTAATAAAGCGTATTTGTTATTTATTACAAAATATGCAGTACAGTGTAGTAATACAAATTTTTAAGAAGGAACATTAATGGAGAAATATTTGTTTGCATGATACCCGGGTCCACTCCTCAGTTGCCTACAACACCCCATCCCCTTCCCACGGCACTTTTCCGAATAAATGCAGGAGATGCCCTTTTATCACTTCTCTTCTCACTATCCAAGATCCCAAACACTCCTCCCAGATGAGGCAGTGATTTACTTGTACTTCTTTCAATCTAGTCTACTGTACTCACTGCTCAAAACGTGGTCTCCTCTACATTGGGAGACCAAACAAAAATTGGGCCACTGTTTTCTGGAACACCACTGTTCAGTCCACGATCAAGACTTCAAGCTTACGTTGGTCTGTCATTTTAATTATCCATCTTACTCTCACACTGACAATTCTACCCATGGCCTACTGCACACTTCCTGTGGAGCTCAGTGTAAGCTTGAGGAATAGCACATCATCTTTCAATTACGCACCTTATAGCCTTCAGGACACAACTGAGCCCAGCAATTTCAGACCATAATTTTGTTTTCTTGCCTTTCCATGTTTAGTTTTTTTCTCTTTTTATTTGCTTGAAATCAACAGCACAGTTGGTCTAGGCACATATTTTGTTCCTTTGTTTCTTTTCTTGTCCCACACCATTCACTTTGGCCCTGGAAAACTCATTTTTCTGTTATTCAATGAATGTCTCCTGTCTCATACCCTATTACAGACCTTCCATTTTCTTATCTCCATCTATCCCTTGCTAATATAGTTCTAACTTTTCCTGGTTCTGATGAAATGCCACAGGCCTGAAACAACATCTCTGCTGCCATAAGTTGCTGAATGTTTCTAGATTTTTTTGTTTTTCTTTCAGATTTCAAGCATTGGTGTATTCATGTTTGTTCCTAGTTGGAACAAGGTTATTCCGATCACATGGCATGCTGATGACATCATCAGCTGTTTGTGAGGGCAAACAGCCAGTCTATCCTAACAGCCTGTAAACACTTTTCCAATAAAGCTCTTCCTTGTTTGTACCTATGCGGTCTGCAAATCTATCCTTTAGAAATACCACAAAGAAAACTGGCAACAGATCAGAGCCACGCTGGCAGGCTACGGGAGAAGTAAACAAAAATAGAAATATCATCGATTTGTGTGCAGACATCCAAAAATGACTAAGAAGGTGAAGCTGGTGACGGAGGAGGTGCCAAATATAGGTCACAACCATCGAAGGAACTGAAATTTAAACACAGATTTTGGAGGGAACAACATGGAAAAGAAGCTCGCCATGTGCTCTGCCCGGAAAGATCTAGGAAAGTACAAGGAGCATTGTAAGTAGCAAGTACCCTGAACAATAGTTTCGAACTGGGGGTGTTGCATAACTTGGAAGGAAACAGGCTGAGTTCAGGGGTACCTTGTTTGAAAACGATTTTGTGGCAAATCGTGCTTATGCAAGCCTGTTCCATAGTAAAAATGGCAGGAATTTCAGTTTCTATACCCCTGCCAACCTAGTTTAAACCCTCCCCAGCAGCAATAGCATATCTTCTCACAAGGATGTTAGTCCTGATCCTGCTCAGGTGAAACCCATCCACCTTCTACACGCCCCACCAGCCCTAAAACCAGTCCGAATGCCTCAGAAATCTCCACCCTAACTCATTCTACAGCCACTTGTTCAATCACTCAAACCCCCTATTCCTATGTCCACAGCAAGTGGCACTGAGATTACTGCTTTTGAGGTCCTGCTTTTTAATTTATTTCGTAATTTCCTAAAACTGCTTTTAGGACATCATCCCTCTTCCTACCTTTGTCATTGGTACCAATGTCCTGTAGCCGCTGTTAGAATTCTATCTTTCAAAACTATATTTTTCTTTTTATAATATGGTAGGGCAAAGTATTATTTGGACACTTGGATTTTTAAAAAAAGGCCTAAGTGCACCTTGGACAGTCAACACGCATGCGGAGTATAACCTACAACCGCAGGAATGCCCGTCTGTTCCCTAGTTAATGAATCCCTTCCTGTGCAGTTGAGCCACTCCTGGTGCCACCGATTTCGCTCTTGCTGCACTCCTCCGAGGAGAAATCATCTTCACCGGTATACAAAATGGAAAACCAGTTAGCAAGCAGAATAAACTCAAGAGACTTCTGCACTGCCTGTCTGATCTCCTTAGCCTGGCTGGCAGTCATCATTGGTGTGGGGACGCAGAATCGACTTTTACGCCTGAATTGGGCTCAGTGTCGCTCCCACAATTCTTGGGAGAATCAATCGGCCACGAATCATGCTGCGCGGCTGGGGGCCATTGCCTGAGGCCCACTCAGCAACACTTCGATCCCGACCGGCCGATTTCCCGACGTGCTTCTAACCACGTCTGGCCAGTAGGGACTCAGTCCGCGGCCGCCCTGGTGGGGACGGGGGGATCCATCACCGGGGGAGGGGGCCTTATGGGCAGCCGGGGCAGTGATCGGACAGGTCGGATGAAGCGGCGCGGGGCCGATCGGGGGGTGGGGGGGGGGGGGGCGGGAACACCTTCTTTCTGGCTGATGGTCTGCGGTCCGAGACCACCGTGGCGCTCGGCACGGCTGCTGGAGGCCACCGCCATGCACATGCCGCACTCGGAACCGGAAGTGCGGGGCCCATATCCGCAGCCAAAGCAGCGTGAAGCTCCCTGGGTCCCTGCTAGCCCCCTGCAGGTAAGTGAATAGCTCTTGATTTTTTGCAGGAAACTGGGGAGTGAAACGCCAGCATTTTTACACCAGCGTGGGGGACATAGCCCCATTTTTGGAGAATCCAGCCCCTGGTTTTCAGTAACTGATCATATGATTAAGTTGCCAGGTCAACAAGTTAATTAAAGAATGGAATAGGCTGTGTTGGTCGTTCTGGTCTCAAGCAGGCTCCTAGTTTTAGTTTAGAATGAACTGGCTACAGCACAAGAAATATCTCTTTCGAGCAGAATTCAGTTGAAATTCTGGGTACTGACTAAAAGAGTTTGAAACTCTTGTTAACTGAAGGACTCTCAACAATGAACTTGACAGACTTCCAGTTGCGGATATGCGGAGCTAAGTCGCACGTTCGGCAGTTCCCGCTAAAAACGGACTTTTGGGCTTTTTCTAGGGCTCGTAACGGCGCTTGTTCGACGTTTCCCGGTGTGGGAAGGGGACAGCAACATTCCCCCGATAGTGTATGGATTGGACCAGGAGTGGGGCGATTAAAAAAGTGGCATTGAAGCAAAGAAAGGTGCGAGGGAGGAGGACCAAGCTGGTGGTGGGCGGAGACCAGGCAGCGTGGAAGCAGTGGGCGCAAGAGCTGCAGGAGCTTCTCCAGCGCTGTTTTAAGGAACTGAAAGCGGAGCTGCTGGAGCCAATGAAGGCTTCAATCGATAAGCTGCTGGAGACCCAGACGGCCCAAGGGGCGGCGATCCGGGGGGTCTGGCAGACGGTCTCGGAGAACAAGGACGAGATCCTGGGCCTGGCGGTGAAGGTGGAGGCGCATGAGGCGCTCCACAAGAAATGTCAGGTGGGGTTCGAGGAGATGGAGAACCGGTTGAGGAGGAAAAACCTGTGGATCCTGGGTCCCCCAGAGGGGCTGGAGGGATCGGACGTGGGGCCTATGTGGTCACCATGCTGAATTCGCTGATGGGAGCAGGGGCCTTTCAGGGGCCCTTAGAGATGGAGGGGGCCCACCGAGTGCTGGCGAGGAGGCCCAAGCCCAGTGAGCCGCCGCGGACGGTGCTGATGCGGTTCCACCGATTTGCTGATCGAGAGTGTGTGTTAAGGTGGGCCAAGAAGGAGCAGAGCAGCTGGTGGGAGAACGCGCAGGTCCGGATCTACCAGGATTGGAGCGCGGAGGTGGCGAAGTAGGGGGCCAGTTACAAACGGGCAAAGGCAGTGCTGCACAGGGAGGGGGTGAAGTTCGGTATGCTGCAGCCGGCGCGTCTGTGGGTCACATATAAGGATCAACACCATTATTTCGTGTCCCCGGAGGAGGCGTGGGCCTTTGTTCAGGCCGAAAAACTAGACTCAGACTAAGGGTCGGGGATGAGGGGTCGCGGTGAAGGGATGGTTGGAGAGTGTTTCGAAGGGGGGTTCTTTGTTTTTTGGGGGTTGATTGGGCATGGTATTGATTAGGTCCGCCGGTGGGCTCGTGGGGGTTGGGGGGGGGGGTAGGTAAACTGCTTGGGGGGTTGGTTGTCGGTAGGGGAGATGGGGCCCCGCGGGGGGGGGGGGGGGGGGAGGAGTGGGGTGGGTGGAAGAGGCCTGAGTTGGGGGTAGTGGGACCGGGCCCGGAAAGGGAGCTGCGCCAGGGGAGGCGGGGCTGGGCGAGTGGAAAGCGCGGGCTTTTTCCCACGTTTAGGGTTGAAGGGGCGGGGCCGGAGCTGGGAAGCGCGGGCTTTTTCTCCCGCGCTGGGAGTGGAATGGATGAGATCCCGCTGGTGGACAAGGGGGGGAAGGGAAGTGCCACACTGGGGGGGGGGGGGGGTCGGTCGATGAAGCGGTGGGAGTGGCCGGGGTCAGCTGACTTACAGGAGTGCAATGGGAGGAGCAATGCAGCTGGGGGGTGACCTAGCTGGGGGGGGGGGGGGGGTGGTTGAAGAGAACGGGGTTGCTGCTGGAATGGAAAAGGGGGAGCTGAAGTTGGTAGAGGAGGTTGGGGCGGGGGTCTGCCGCTGTGGGGAACAGGCCGTGCGGGGGGCGCGGGCACGTGGCTGGCTTAGGAAGGGCTATGGCTAGTCGGCGGGGGAGGGGGTGAGTAGCCCCCTGATCCGGCGGATAACCTGGAATGTAAGGGGACTGAACGGGCTGGTCAAGCGGGCCCGGGCGTTCGCGCACCTGAAGGGGCTGAAGGCGGATGTGGCCATGCTTCAGGAGACACACCTGAGGGTGGCGGATCAGGTAAGGTTGAGAAAGCGGTGGGTAGGGCAGGTGTTTCATTCGGGTTTGGATGCAAAAAATCGGGGGGGGGGGGGGCGATCTTGGTGGGGAAGAGAGTGTCGTTCGAGGCGTCGAGCATTTTGGCAGACAATGGCGGTAGGTATGTGATGGTAAGTGGCAAGCTGCAGGGGGAGCGGGTGGTTTTGGTTCATGTATATGCCCCGAATTGGGACGATACGGGATTCATGCGGCATATGCTGGGCCGGATTCCGGACCTGGAGACAGGGGGCCTGATAATGGGGGGAGATTTCAACACTGTGCTGGACCCGGCATTGGATCGCTCTAGGCCTAGGACAGGCAGGAGGCCGGCGGCGGCCAAGGTGCTGTGGGGGTTCATGGATCAGATGGGAGTGGTGGATCCATGGAGGTTTGCGAGGCCGGGGGCCAGGGAATTTTCATTCTTTTACCATGTCCACAAGGCCTACTCCCGGATTGACTTTTTTGTCATGAGCAGGGCGCTGATTCCGAGGGTAGAGGATATGGAGTACTCGGCGATAGCCATTTCTGATCATGCTCCGCACTGGGTGGACCTCGAGTTGGGGGAGGAGAGGGACCAGCGCCCGCTGTGGCGCCTAGAAGTGGGGTTGCACGAGGAGGTGAGCGGGTGAGAGTTTGGCTGATGATGGATAAATGAGAGTTTGATTCAAGATGGATTGGAACTTTATGGGAAAACAAAATGTTAGATAAAGCTTTGTGTAAAGAAGTGTCAAGACAGGTTTTTTTGGTAGCAAGCTGTAATCACTTGTTTTTGTACCAGCCAAATTGCAGTAACGGCCTTGGGAATGGTTGTGTTAGCCTTAAAGATAATTATAATTGAGGGAGCTGAATTATAATTGAGCTAAAAGCACAGATAAAATGCGAGGGGGCTGCCCTCAGCAATGAACCAAAAATGTATAAGAACTGCTGTTAGATGTATTGACTTTTGCTTACTGTTGTAACTCTCAGAGATACAGCGGTCTTAGCACCGGCCGAGAAATAACCATATGTTAAAGTATCGAGGTGTTTGACTGATCATTTCATCCGGACTGGCAGCAAAGAATCCTCACGGGCGGGTCCGGAAGTGTGTAGAGGTGTACCTTGAGGCTAATGACAATGGGGAGGTGCAAATAGGGTGGTCTGGGAGGCGCTGAAGGCAGTGGTCAGAGGAGAGCTGGGTAAATAATGCTGCCAGTGGACCCAAGGAAAGGGAATTCATTGAATGTTTACAGGAGGGCTTTTTGGAACAGCTTGTGATGGAGCCCACGAGGGAACAGGCCATTCTGGACTTAGTGTTATGTAATGAGCCAGACTTGATTAAAGATCTTAAAGTAAGGGAGCACTTAGGAGGTTGTGAACATAATATGGTCGAATTCAATCTCCAATTTGAAAGAAAGAAGGTAGAATCAGATGTAAAGGTGTTACAGTTAAATAAAGGTAACTACAGGGGCATGAGGGAGGAACTGACGAAAATCGACTGGGAGCAGAGCCTAGTAGGAAAGACAGTAGAACAGCAATGGCAGGAGTTTCTGGGAGTAATTGAGGACACAGTACAGAGGTTCATCCCAAAGAAAAGAAAGGTTATCAGAGGGGGGGATTAGGCAGCCATGGCTGACAAAGGAAGTTAGGGAATGCATCAAAGCAAAAGAGAAAGCCTATAATGTGGCAAAGAGTAGTGGGAAGTCAGAAGATTGGGAAGGCTACAAAAACAAACAGAGGATAACAAAGAGAGAAATAAGGAAAGAGAGGATCAAATATGAAGGTAGGCTAGCCAGCAACATTAGGAATGATAGGAAAAGTTTCTTTAAATACATGAAAAACAAACGGGAGGCAAAAGTTGACATTGGGCCGCTCCAAAATGACGCTGGTAATTTTGTGATGGGAGACAAGGAAATAGCTGAGGAACTAAATAAGTACTTTGCGTCAGTCTTCACAGTAGAAGACATGAGTAATATCCCAACAATTCCGGAGAGTCAGGGGGCAGAGTTGAATATGGTAGCCATCATAAAGGAGAAAGTGCTAGAGAAACTAAGAGGTCTAAAAATTGATAAATCTCTGGGCCCAGATGGGCTACATCCTAGAGTTCTAAAGGAGATAGCTGAAGAAATAGTGGAGGCGTTAGTTATGATCTTTCAAAGTCACTGGAGTCAGGGAAAGTCCCAGAGGATTGGAAAATCGCTGTTGTAACCCCCCTGTTCAAGAGGGGAACAAGGAAAAAGATGGAAAATTATAGGCCAATTAGCCTAACCTCGGTTGTTGGCAAGATTCGAGAATCCATTGTTAAAGATGAGATTTCTAAATTCTTGGAAGTGCAGGGTCGGATTAGGACAAGTCAGCATGGATTTAGTAAGGGGAGGTCGTGCCTGACAAACCTGTTAGAGTTCTTTGAAGATATAACAAATAGGTTAGACCAAGGAGAGCCAATGGATGTTATCTATCTTGACTTCCAAAAGGCCTTTGATAAGGTGCCTCACGGGAGACTGCTGAGTAAAATAAGGGCCCATGGTATTCGAGGCAAGGTACTAACATGGATTGACGATTGGCTGTCAGGCAGAAGGCAGAGAGTTGGGATAAAAGGTTCTTTTTCGGAATGGCAACCGGTGACGAGTGGTGTCCCGCAGGGTTCAGTGTTGGGGCCACAGCTGTTCTCCTTATATATTAACGATCTAGATGACGGGACTGGGGACATTCTGGCTAAGTTTGCCGATGATACAAAGATAGGTGGAGGGGCAGGTAGTATGGAGGAGGTGGGGAGGCTGCAGAAAGATTTAGACAGTTTTGGAGAGTGGTCCAAGAAATGGCTGATGAAATTCAACGTGGGCAAGTGCGAGGTCTTGCACTTTGGAAAAAAAGAATAGAGGCGTGGACTATTTTCTAAACGGTGACAAAATTCATAATGCTGAAGTGCAAAGGGACTTGGGAGTCCTGGTCCAGGATTCTCTAAAGGTAAACTTGCAGGTTGAGTCCGTAATTAAGAAAGCAAATGCAATGTTGTCATTTATCTCAAGAGGCTTGGAATATAAAAGCAGGGATGTACTTCTGAAGCTTTATAAAGCATTAGTTAGGCCCCATTTAGAATACTGTGAGCAATTTTGGGCCCAACACCTCAGGAAGGACATACTGGCACTGGGGCGGGTCCAGCGGAGATTCACACGGATGATCCCAGGAATGGTAGGCCTAACATACGATGAACGTCTGAGGATCCTGGGATTATATTCATTGGAGTTTAGGAGGTTGAGGGGAGATCTAATAGAAACTTACAAGATAATGAATGGCTTAGATAGGATGGATGTAGGGAAGTTGTTTCCATTAGCAGGGGAGACTAGGACCCTGGGGCACAGCATTAGAATAAAAGGGAGTCACTTTAGAACAGGGATGAGGAGAAATTTCTTCAGCCAGAGAGTGGTGGGTCTGTGGAATTCATTGCCACAGAGGGCGGTGGAGGCCGGGACGTTGAGTGTCTTTAAGACAGAAGTTGATAAATTCTTGATTTCTCAAGGAATTAAGGGCTATAGAGAGAGAGCGGGTAAATGGAGTTGAAATCAGCCATGATTGAATGGTGGAGTGGACTCGTTGGGCCAAATGGCCTTACTTCCGCTCCTATGTCTTATGGACTTATGATCTCCATTAGGGCACACAAAGAGAGGGGGGAGAGGAGAGAGAGGGAGAGGTTGGTGGGGGAGATGGTGAGGGTGGATAGGTGGTACGCGGAGGCCCCGGAGGAGGGATTGCTTAGGGAGCGGTGTAGTCTCCAGGCTGAGTTCGATTTGTTGACCACCAGGAAGGCGGAGGCACAGTGGAGGAAGGCGCAGGGGGCGGTATACGAATACGGAGAAAAAGCGAGCTGGACGCTTGGTGCACCAGCTTCAGAAGTGCGAGGCAGCTGGGGAGATCGGGGGAGTTAGGGATGGAGGAGGGAGCACGGTGCGAAGTGCGGTGGGTATCAATGGGGTCTTCCGGGGCTTCTATGAGGAACTGTACCGGTCTGAGCCCCTCCTGGAAGAGGGAGGGATAGGTTGCTTCCTGGACTGGCTGAGGTTTCCGAGGGTGGAGGAGGGGCAGGTGGTGGGGTTGGGGGCGCCGGTTGGGTTGGAGGAGTTGGTCAAAGGGATAGGGAACATGCAGGCGGGAAGGCACAGGGGCCGGATGGGATCCCAGTTGAATTTTACAAGAAGTACGCGGACCTGCTGGGTCCGCTGTTGGTAAGGACTTTCAACGAGGCAAGGGAAGGGGGGGCTCTGTCCCCGACGATGTCTAGAGCGCTGATTTCCCTGATCCTGAAGCGGGACAAGGATCCCCTACAGTGTGGGTCATATATGCCGATCTTACTCTTAAATGTAGATGCAAAGTTGCTGGCAAAGATTTTGACCATGAGGATAGAGGACTGTGTGCCGCAGGTCATACACGAGGATCAGACGGGGTTCGTGCAAGGGAGGCAGTTGAATACTAATGTACGGAGGCTCTTGAATGTTATAATGATGCCGGCGATGGAAGGGGAGGCGGAGATAGTGGCGGCGGTGGATGCGGAGAAGGCCTTTGATAGGGTGGAGTGGGGGTACCTGTGTGAGGGTTGAAAAGGTTCGGGTTCGGGGATGGGTTCGTCAGGGAGTGAGGCTGCTGTATGAGGCCCCGGTGGCGAGTGTGACCACAAACAGAAGGAGGTCAGAGTATTTCCAGCTACACTGGGAGATGAGGCAGGGGTATCCCGTCCCCCCTGCTCTTTGCACTGGCGATTGAACCCCTGGCCATGGCGTTGAGGGAGTTGAGGAACTGGAGGGGGCTGGTGCGGGGTGGGGAGGAGCATCGGGTGTCGTTCTATGCGGATGATTTGCTGCTATATGTGGCAGACCCGGTGGGGGAAATGCTGGAGGTGATGAGGATCCTTAGGGAGTTTGGAGATTTCTCCGGGTACAAGCTTAATATGGGGAAGAGCGAGTTGTTCGTAGTGCAACCGGGGGACCAGGAGAGGGGGATTGGTGAGCTCCCGCTAAAAAGGGCGGAGAGGAGTTTCAGGTACCTGGGGGTCCAGGTGGCTAGGGGGGCCCTACATAAGCTTAACTTCACGAGGCTGGTGGAGCAGATGGAGGGGGAGTTTAAGAGCTGGGACGTGCTGCCACTCTCCCTGGCGGGTAGAGTGTAGTCAGTTAAAATGACGGTGCTCCCGAGGTTTTTGTTCCTGTTCCAATGCCTCCCCATCCTGATCCCTAGGGCCTTCTTCAGGCGGGTTAACGGGAGCCTTGTGGGGTTTGTGTGGGCGCAGATGACCCCGAGGGTGAGAAGGGTGTTCCTGGAGTGGTGCAGGGATGGGGGCGGGGTTGGCGCTGCCTAACCTCTGTGGGTATTATCGGGCCGCCAACGTGGCGATGGTGCGTAAGTGGGTGATGGAGGGGGATGTGGCGGCATGGAAGAGGCTGGAGATGGCATCCTGTGTGGGCACGAGCCTGGAGGCGCTGGTGAAGGCGCCGCTGCCGCTTCCTCCAACAAGGTATACCACGAGCCGGTGGTGGCGCTACCCTCAAAATTTGGGGGCAATGGAGACGTCACGGGGGGAGGTGGGGACCTTGGTGTGGTCTCCGATTCGGGGGAACCATCGGTTTGTCCCGGGGAGGATGGACGGTGGATTTCTGAGCTGGCCCAGGGTAGGTATTAGAAGGATGGGGGACCTGTTTGTGGACGGGAAGTTCGCGAGCCTGGATGAGCTGGAGGAGAAGTTTGGGCTCCCCCTGGGGAACACCTTCAGATATATGCAGGTAAGGGCGTTTGTTCGGCGGCAGGTGGTGAAGTTCCCACTTTTGCCGCCACGCGGGGTCCAGGACAGGGTGCTGTCGGGGGTGTGGGTTGGCGAGGGAAGGATCTCGGCAACGTATCAGGTGATGCAGGAGGAGGAGGAGGCCTCGGTGGAGGAGCTAAAGGGTAAGTGGGAGGAGGAGTTGGGTGAGGAGATTGACGAGGGGATGTGGGCAGATGCCCTAGGGAGGGCGAACTCTTCCTCTTCGTGCGCGAGGCTCAGTCTCATACAGTTTAAGGTACTGCACAGGGCACACCTGACCGGGACAAGGATGAGCCAGTTTTTTTGGGGTGAGGACAGGTGTGTTAGGTGCTCAGGGAGCCCAGCAAACCACACACATATGTTCTGGGCATGCCCAGCACTGGAGGAATTTTGGAAGGGCGTAGCGAAGACGGTGTCAAGGGTGGTAGGATCCAGGGTCAAATCGGGCTGTGGGCTCACAATATTTGGGGTTGCAGAGGAGCCGGGAGAGCAGGAGGCGAAAGAGGCCGGTATTCTGGCCTTTGCGTCCCTGATAGCCTGGCGACGGATTCTTCTTCAGTGGAAGGATGTGAGGCCCCCATGCGTGGAATCCTGGATCAGTGATATGGCAGGGTTTATTAAATTAGAGAGGGTGAAATTCGCCTTAAGGGGATTGGTACAAGGGTTCTTCAGGCAGTGGCAACCGTTCCTAGACTTCCTGGCAGAAAGTTAGAAGATGGTCAGAGGCAGCAACCCGAGGGGGGGGGGGTTGGTTCGTTTGTCTTGAGTGGGCGTGTATTTTTGCCTTTGTGTTGATGAAGGCTGTTAATTTATTATTTATGTATATGGGGGGGGGGGTTGTTCTTTTCTTTCTGTATTCTGTTGTTGATATTTTGTGAAAATTTGAATAAAAATTATTTTTTATAAAATGAAAAAAAACCAATGAATTTGACTTCAGGAATATCCAAGCTGAAAAGATAGCGAGAAAGTTCTAGGTGCAAAACTCTAGAGTAAAAGAATTATAGAACTAGGAGAGTTCTGACCCTAAGTGTATATGCTTAAGACAATAGTAATGTCTTTGTGAACTTGAACAAATGTGGTGTGGCTGCAGGAGACTGGATGGGACAACCTTGCCAGAAGTAAGTGGAATGTCCAAGAAATCTCAGCCCTTATACAAGTCTTTGAAATACTCAGACCAATTGGCTAATCTGCCAATTTCTGTTAAGTATCTGATTTGAGTTATTGGGTGTAAAAGGGGATTTGAGTTAAGAAGTTCAAATTAGTGTATGTGTAAGTATGTTCATGGTACTTTTAATATCGTTAACCTAATTGACTATTTAAGACAGTGGAATTATTAGTATTAACTTTCTTTGATTGTTGTGCAGTAAGATTCTTTTGATTTAAACGGTAACCTTGTAACTTAATTTTTTAGTAAATCTCTGGGTTTTTGAATTTCCAAAACAAGCATTGCTGGTCTCAACTGAGATATCACAGAATTTTTTTCATAGAATTTACAGTGCAGAAGGAGGCCATTTGGCCCATCGAGTCTGCACCGGCTCTTGGAAAGAGCACCCTACCCAAGGTCAGCACCTCCACCCTATCCCCATAACCTAGTAACCCCACCCAACACTAAGGGCAATTTTGGACACTAAGGGCAATTTATCATGGCCAATCCACCTAACCTGCACATCTTTGAACTGTGGGAGGAAACCGGAGCACCCGGAGGAAACCCACGCAGACACTGGGAGGATGTGCAGACTCCGCACAGACAGTGAACCAAGCCGGAATCGAACCTGGGACCCTGGAGCTGTGAAGCAATTGTGCTATCCACAATGCTACCGTGCTAGGTCCTAACAATGCCTGCTGAAAGACAATATTTCTTTTAGTTTGCTTGTTGCAATAAAAGTCATAAAGCCCTGTGTGATCCTTTAAGTCGGTCATTGCAATTCAAATTTATTTTTAAGGTTATTGGTCACTACGGCATCCTAATGTGATACATAATTTGAAGCAGATAAATATTCTAATTACTTGAGCGCTCAGAAAATACTTAACTTGCACAATATAATCCCTAAGGTGCAACAATGTTGCCTGAAAGTTTGTCAGAAGTGCTAATATCATGATTTTTGTGCTATTGCTATCAGTTTGTGTGCTGGGTGATAACATTTTACACTTGACTTGGGCTAATAGAGTTTATTTCATCTGACTACTGAATTAGGGAATAACTTCATCTCTAAAAACTTCTTACATCAGCGAAACTAATGCCTTCTCGGCTCAACAGTTTTAAAGTTTAGTAGTCCATGATTGCCATGAGGTGCAGGTGATAATAACAACAGTCCAGATTTACAGGCAGAAATAAATGTTTCAGTAACTGTGCTTTTTTGTTGCGGATCAATTTCTGACAAACCATTCAAAACCATATCAGGAGAAATATGTTATAAACACTTTAAAAACTTCTAGCTGCATTGGACATGTTATTGTAGGGTAAATGCAATATAGATTGTCATTGAATACCACAATTTCATTGCACTACACATGAAGTATTGTTCATCTCAGAAACTGCACTCGAATGAATTTCAACCAGAACAAATTTTGGTTTTCCAGGACATCATGACAATTCCCATGAAAATGTAGAATACATTATTTGTATATCAACAACGATTTTCTCTAGACTTTATTGCAGTGTGCTTCTTCTTCCTTTAAGTTGTTTTCTTTCCTCAGAACCAAGGAAACTCAACGGACTGGATTCTCCGATTTTGAGTCTATGTCCCCACGCCGGCGTGGAAACGGTGGCGTTTTACGACAGACAAAATGGCGTAAAACGGCCACCAATCCTCCATTTGGCTGGGGGCTAGCATCAAGGCAGCGTAGAGCACCCGTGCAATATGGCACCAGCCACTCGCGGTACCCAGCCTGCGAAATAGTGCCACCTCTTTGGCTGGCTCGCGCACCCCGGACCACCCCCCAACAGTGCCCCCAGCCCTTGGCAAAGTCCCCCCTTCCCGCAGATCGGCTGTCCCCCAACTGTGGCGGCGCTGGACTGAGTCCACAGCCTCCATGCAGAGTTCTCGATGGATGAGACCACATGCGTCCGACGCCGCCCACGATTCGGTCATGAACAGGATTCAGCGACCGGAGAATCCCACCGGACGTTTTATCTTATTAGCATTTGGAGCAATTCTACTCAAATTACATTAGATATAAATGACAATGTTAGAAATGCACATCCTTTTAAGAGTAAATTTGTTATGTGTGTCCAAAAAGGTTTTTTGGAATACATAGGTAGTCCGACTAGAGAGGGGGCTATATTGGACCTAGTACTAGGGAACGAGCCCGGCCAGGTCATCAGCGTTGTAGTGGGAGAACATGTGGTTAACAGGGTCCACAATTCCGTAAGCTTTCGGAAACTCATGGGAAAGGACGAATGTTGTCCTAGGGTTAAGGTGCTAAATTAGGGGAAGGCTAACTACAACCAGATTAGGCAGGATTTTGAGGCTGTTGTTTGGGAGAGGCTCTTTGAAGGTAAATCCACATTTGGCATGTGGGAGTCTTTTAAGGGGCAGTTGATAGGAGCGCAGGACAGGCATGTGCCTGTAAAAAGGAAGGACAGGAAAGGCAGGATTCGGGAACCATGGATTATCAGGGAAATTGAGAATATTGTGTTATGGGCCAGGGTTTAGAGAACCCCAAAATGTATCATGGAGTTCACCTGACCCACAATCTTTAATAGATTGTGGTATGGGGTGCACATGGCCCACTCTACAGGTGTGGTACAGCAGAAATGGAAAAGTAATTTTTAAAGCAAAACAATGTTTATTCTATGAACTCAAGTTAATCTTTTAAAAACATACAGTGAACATCTTAGCAACCATCAATTCAAATACAACCCCCAAAGAATACAACACTAAGTAACCCTTAATAACTTCCAAACAACATCCAGAAGACAGAAGAAACACCTTTCAACAGAAGCACATGAGGTTTACATTCACTACTGAGAACATTTATAATTCTGAATTCACCAAATGATCAAGATATAGTCTTTTGATGGCAGAGAGAACAGCAGTACACCTGCTCTATCTGGCTTCAGCTCCAACACTGAAAATGAAACTAAAACACACCCTGCAGCAAACAGCCAAAAACGAAAGTAAAAAAGCTGACAGACAGACCAGCTCCACCCACTCTCTGACATCACTGCAGTAATAAATGCCCATTTCGTAAAGGTACATTTCTTAAACACCCATTCCTTAAAGGTACTCTCACATGACAATTGTCAAAAAGAAAAAGGATGCATATGTGAGGTACAGACAACTAAAAACAGATAAAGCACTTGAGGAATACAAGGAAAGTAGAAAAGAGCTCAAGCAGGGAGTTAGGAGGGCTAAAGGCGGTCACAAAATGTCCAAGGCAGACAGGATTAAGGAGAATCCCAAGGCATTTTATACGTATATTAGAAACAAGAGGGCAGCTAGAGGAAGAGTTGGCCCACTCAAGTAAAAGGAGGGAAATTATTGGTATTCACAAAGGAGAAGGACATGTTGAATGGTGATGTCTCGGAGGGATGTGTAAACACTTTAGAACAGGTCGTTATTACGAGGGAGGAAGTGTTAGGTGTGTTAAAAAGCATTAAGGTAGACAAATCCCCAGGGCCAGATGGCACCTATCCCAGATTTCTGAGGGAGGCAAGTGATGAAATCGCTGAGCCTCTGACAGAAATCTTTGTGTGCTCATTGGCCACAGGTGAGATCGCAGAGAATTGAAGGATAGCCAATGTTGTACCGTTATTTAAGAAGGGTTGCAAGGATAATCCAGGTAATTATAGGCCAGTGAGCTTGACGTCAGTGATAGTGAAATTCTTGGAAAAGATTCTCAGAGATAGGATCAATGCATATTTGGAAGTGAATGGTCTTATCAGTGACACAGCATGGTTTTGTATGAGGGAGGTCATGTCTCACAAATTTTATTGAGTTTTTTTGAGGAGGTGACAAAAGTGATTGACGAGGGAAGGGCTGTGGATGTTGGCTACATGGACTTTAGTAAAGCATTTGATAAAGTCCGTCATGGTAGACTGGTGCAAAAGATTAGATCACATGGGGTCAGGGGTGAACTAGCTGGATGGATTCAGCACTGGCTTGGCCATAGAAGACAGAGGGTAGCAGTGTTTTTCCGAATGGAGGTCTGTAACTAGTGGTGTTCCACAGGGATCAGTTCTTGGACCTCTGCTCTTCGAAATATATATAAATGACTTGGAAGAAAACGTAGCAGGTCTGATTAGCAAGTTTGCGGATGATACTAAGATTGCAGGAGTTGCGGATAGTGATGAATATTGTCAGAGAATACAACAGGATATATAGGCTGCAAAATTGGGCAGAGAAATGGCAGATGGAATTCAACCCGGACAAATGCGAGGTGATGCATTTTGGTCGATCCGATTCAGGTGGAGTTATAAACTAAATGGCAGAACCATCAGGTGCATAGAGACAAACAGAGATCTGGGTGTGCAGGTCCACAGATCCTCAAAAGTGGCAGCACAGGTGGAAATGGTGGTGAAGAAAGCATATGGCATGCTTGCCTTCATAGGACGCGGTATCGAGTATAAAAGCTCGAAAATTATGTTACAATTATATTGTTATGGGCGAGGTGTTTTCAGAACCCCAAAATGTATCATGGAGTTCAACCAACCTCCCCCTTTAATGTATTTGTTGCTTTTCCTAGCACACGGCTTGTTCCCTAGGTATGGAATTAGAATTATGGACACGTGGGTTTTAAACACAAAACAATGTTTATTCCATAAACTCAACTGAACATCTTAAATAAATATTGGATCTCTTAACACCTCTTACTTCAAAGATAACGCCGAAAATATTGCAACAGTAAATAATTCCTCAAAATGTTCCTTCAAACTTCCAAGAGACTTAACACCTTTAAACAGAATCACATCAGGTTAAAGGCTTTACTATCATGAGTTTAAATCACGCTAATGATGCAGAGATAGTCTTTCATGGCAGAGATCCAGCTCACTGCAAACACAGACACTCCCAAGCTCTTTTCAAACTGCAAAACTGCAGCTCTCTGGAAACATAGACACACTCAAGCTGCTTTTCCAAACTGAAACTTCCAAAATGGCTGACCTGAGCTCAGCCCCACCCACTCTCTGACATCACTGTTTTCTTAAAGGTACATTGCTTAAACATCCATGTCTTAAAGGTACTCTCACATGACAATGTAGAACATTGGTTAGGCCACATTTGGAATACTGTGTCCAATTTTGGTCACCGTACTACCAGAAGGACGTGGAGCATTTGGAGAGAGTACGGAAAAGGTTTACCAGGATGTCGCCTGGTATGGAGGGTATTAGCTCTGAGGAGATATTGAATAACTGGGATTGTATGCCCTAGAGAGACGGAGGCTGAGGGGCGACCTGATAGAAGTTTATAAAATTATTAGGGGTATAGATAGGATGAACAGTTGGAGGCTTTTTCCCAGGGCAGAAATTACAATTATAAGGGGGCACAGGTTCAAGGTGAGGGGGGAAAGGTTCAGAGGAGACATGCGGGGGAAGTTTTTACACAGAGGGTGGTGGTGGCCTGGAATGCACTGCCAAGTGAGGTGGTTGAGGCAGATACGTTAGCGACCTTTAAGACTTATCTGGATAGGCACATGAACAGACGGGGTATCGAGGGATACAGGCGATTGGTCTAGATAGGATGTGTGATCAGCGCAGGCTTGGAGGGTCGAAGGGACTGTTCCTGTGCTGTATTGTTCTTTGTTCGAACCAGGTCGTGCTTCGGCATGAATGGAGAGCAAACAATGTTCACTCTTGTACTCGAGAGTTGTTCTTTTGCTCAATTGGGGTTCCTTCTGGACAGGGAGAGGATTCAGAGAAGAGTGGAAAACAGTATTTGTACTGAACTATAGTATCATAATAAAACATGTGAATCGCCAGAATGTCTTCTGCTGCCTAATTTAGTAAATGGATATTCACGTATAAAACAATATAGCAAAGGCTTGACTTTGATCTCTTCAGGTACGAAGATAAAGGGAACAGAAAGAAATCCCTGTTTCTGACAGAACTAAATGGTTTTAAAGGTTAGAGGGCTGAGAGTCACACTGCAGGATCACAAACTATGCTTACCCACTAGTCTTTTTTGGAATAGGAACCATACAAACAATGGAGGAACAAGGTGGAGATGTAGACTCGGGTCATTCCACTGGGTAAGAGGCAGCAAGGTATGGCTTTGGCCTGGTCTTTACCAGGAAGAAGTAAGATTCGAAATAAAGTATTGTCAAACTGAATGTAACTGACTTAGATACCAAAAAGGGATTGCCTATTCTACGGCAAATTGTGGACAGAATTTATAAAAAAGATGACTTGCTAGAAGCTTACGGGGCATGGTCAACATTTAATAAATTTAAGCAGCTGGACAATCAGTCCATAGAAGAACATGCCATGGATTTTGAGAAGTTTTCTAAAAAAACCTAAAGAAATTCGACCTAGAAATTCCAGAGTCTGTATTTGTGCTCAAATTATTAGTGTGCGCACAAATCTCACACATGGATAGATTTTGGTTTTGACAGGTGTTAAATTTCATGGTTAATTTCATTTTGAACAAATGACGGCTGCTATAAAAAAATCTTTCGGGGAAACAATCTTTTCCAGCTACCTCCACGAGAGTTGGAAGTTCTTTAGCAGTACAGAGAATGTATGACTTCACAATTACTGATTCAAAATTGATGGGGTCCTAGTTGCACTCAGAATTTGATCCATGGATAACCTCACATTTGTCAACATTGTATTCCATCTGCCAGACTCTAGCCCATTCACTTAAACTATCCAAATCCCTCTGCAGACTTCCAGTTTCCTCTGCACTTCTTGCTTTACCACTCATCTTTAGTGTCATCTGCAAACTTGGACACATTGCACTTGGTCCCCAACTCCAAATCATCTATGTAAATTGTGAACAATTGTGGGCCCAACACTGATCCCTGAGGGACACCACTAGCTACTGATTGCCAACCAGAGAAACACCCATTGATCCCCACTCTTTGCTTTCTATTAATTAACCAATCCTCTATCCATGCTACTACTTTACCCTTAATGCCATGCATCTTTATCTTATGCAGCAACCTTTTGTGTGGCACCTTGTCAAAAGCTTTCTGGAAATCCAGATATACCACATCCATTGGCTCCCCGTTATCTACTGCACTGGTAATGTCCTCATAAAATTCCACTAAATTAGTTAGGCACGACCTGCCCTTTATGAACCCATGCTGCGTCTGCCCAATGGGACAATTTCCATCCAGATGCCTCGCTATTTCTTCCTTGATGATAGATTCCAGTATCTTCCCTACTACCAAAGTTAAGCTAACTGGCCTATAATCACCCGCTTTCTGCCTACCTCCTTTTTTAAACAGTGGTGTCACATTTGCTAATTTCCAATCCGCCGGGATCTTTTGAGGGGGACAGCTGACTGGTGGTGATTTAACCTGAGGATCACCATACCTCAGGTGAGAGGCAAGGTTGAGAATGCAGGTAGCTTTAAATTCCTGAGGGTCACCATCACCAACAGTCTGTCCTGGTCCACTCACGCTGATGCAACAATCAAGAAAGTTCAACAGCGTCTCTACATCCTACGGAAGCTAAAGAAATTTGGCATGTCTGCATCGACTCTTACAAACTTCTACAGATGTGCCATAGAGAGCATCCTATCCGGCTGCATCACAGCTTGGTATGACAACTGCTCGGCCCAAGATCGCAAGAAACTGCAGTGTGGGGAACTCCGCCCAACGCATCACACAAGCTTGCCACCCTCCCATTGATTCCGTCTACACCTCCTACTGCCTCAGGAAGGCAGATAGTATTGTCAGAGACCCCACACCCAGGCTTGGCCCTCTTCCAGACCCTTCCATCAGGCAGAAGACACAGAAGTCTGAAGACTCGCACATCCAGACATAGGAACAGCTTCTTCCCCACAGCTACTAGACTCCTCAAGGACTCCCCCTCGGACTGATCTGTTCCCTGTAAGAACACTATTCACGACATCCTATTCTGCTCTTGCTCATGTATTTGCTTTGTTTGGCCCCTTGTTCCGTAACCAATCACTATTTGTTGATGTACAATTTGTCAACGTACTCTGTTTTTTTTAAACAAACAATTTTTAATGAGGTATTTTTGGCATAACAGTCACAGTACAAAAACAATAGAGTACAAAGAACAGTAATCAAAAAGCAACCACCGACATCCGTCCCACCAAAGCCCGCCTATTTAACCCCCTACTCTATACTACCCTAACCCCCGCCTCCCACCACCTACCCCCCCCCCCCTTCCGGACGATTAATTCTACGCAAAGAAGTCAATGAATGGTTGCCACCTCCGGGCAAACTCTGACACCGAACCTCTCAAGGCGAACTTGATATTTTCCAGGCCGAGAAAGCTCGCCATGTCGGTTAACCAGCCCTCTGATATCGGAGGCCTAGACTCCCTCCAAGCCAGTAATATCCGTCACCGTGCTACCAAGGAGGAAAAGGCCAGAACATCTGTCTCTCTCTCCTCCTGAACACCTGGGTCTTCCAACACCCCAAAGATCACTACCCCTGGATTCATTTCCACCCTTGTCTTCAATACCCTGGACATGACATCCGCGAATCCCTGCCAATATCCCCTCATTTTTGGGCACGCCCAGAACATGTGGACATGGTTCGCTGGTCCACCCGCGCACCTGACACACTTGTCTTCCACCCCAAAAAACCTACTCATCCGGGCTGCTGTCATGTACGCCTGGTGCACCATCTTAAATTGGATCAAGCTGAGCCTTCCGCATGTAGTGGTCGCGTTGACCCTGCTCAGCGCCTCCGCCCATAGGCCGTCTTCCATCTCACCCCCCAGTTCCTCCTCCCACTTACGCTTCAGCTCTTCGATATGCATCTCCTCCGCCCCCATTAATTCTTTGTAGATGTACGAGACGCTCCCCTCCCCTACCCATCCCCTAGATACTACCCTATCTTGAATGCCTCTTAGTGGCAGGAGTGGGAAGGATGCTACCTGCCTGCGCAGAAAGTGCCGCACCTGAAGATATCTAAAATCATTCCCTGCTGCCAACCCAAACTTCTCCTTCAGCGCCCTCAAGCTGGGGAAACTCCCTTCCAGAAACAGGTCCCCCATCTTCTCAATTCCCGCCCTTTGCCGGACCCGAAATACCCCATCTAGGCTCCCAGGAGCAAACCGATGGTGGTCACATACTGGGGATCAAACCGATGCACCCACTGCACCAACGTACCTCCTCCACTGACCCCAGTTCCTCAGGGCCACCACCACGACGGGACTGGCAGAATATCTCGCTGGTGGGAACGGCAACGGTGCCGTTATCAGCGCCCCCAAGCTGGTGCCCCTGCATGAGGCTGCCTCCACCCGCTCCCAAGATGCCCCCGTCCCCACTTCCTTATCATCGCAATATTGGCCGCCCAGTAATAATTACTAAAATTTGGCAGGGCCAGCCCCCCCTCCCCCGATTCCTCTCGAGCATCACTTTTTTCACCCGTGGGGAGTTACCCGCCCAAACAAAGCCCAAAATAATTTTCTTGATCCTCTTAAAAAAGGACCGCGGGATGAAAGTCGGGAGGCATTGGAACACAAATAAAAATCTTGGCAATATCGTCATCTTAACCGTCTGCACCCTCCCCGCCAGTGACAGCGGGAGCACATCCCATCTCCGAAACTCGTCCCTCATCTGCTCAACCAGCCGGGGCAAGTTCAACTTGTGTAACCAGCCCCAGTCGCACGCCACTTGTATCCCCAGATATCTAAAATTGTCTCCCACTAACCTGAACGGTAACTCCCCCAGCTGGCCCTCCTGACCCATTGCCTGGACTACAAACATCTCACTCTTCGTCATATTCAATTTGTATCCCGAAAATCGCCATAATCTCCCTCATATGTGCCCCTGGATCTGCTGCATATAGGAGTAAGTCATCCGCACACAGCGATACCCTATGCTCTACCCCCCAACCAGCCCTTTCCAGCCCCTAGAAGCTCTCAGAGCAATTGCCGGCGGCTCAATGGCTAACGCAAACAGCAGTGGGGAGAGGGGACATTCCTGTCTTGTCCCCCGGGGCAGCCTAAAATAGTCCGAGGTCGTCTTATTCGTCCTTACATTGGCTTCCGGGGCCTGGTACAACAGCCTGACCCAGTCGACAAAGCCCCTACCAAACCCAAACCGTCCCAGCACCTCCCATAGATAGTCCCACTCGACCCGGTCAAACGCCTTCTCTGAGTCCATGGCCACAACCTCAATTTCCCTTCTCTCCGGGGGCATCATAATCACACTGAGCAGACTTATGTTGGCTACCAACTGCCTACCCTTGAGAAATCCGGTTTGGTCCTCCATAATCACCTTTAGCCCACAATCTTCAATCCTGGAGGCCAACACCTTGGCCAGCAACCTAGCGTCCACATTAAGCAACGAGATCGGCCTATAGGACCCACATAGCTCCGGGTTCTTGTCCCGCTTCAATATTAATGAGATGGTGGCCTGTGACATCGTCGGGTGCAGCACCCCTCTATCCCTCGCCTCGTTAAAAACCTTAACCAGCAACGGCCCTAATATCCCCGAGAATTTCTTGTAAAATTCCACCGGGAACCCGTCTGGCCCCGGAGCTTTACCCGACTGCATCGCCTTCAAGCCCTCAGATATTTCTTCGGCCCTAATCGGAGCCCCCGCCCACCAGCTCCCTACCCACCCTTGGGAAAGTCAACCCGTCCAGAAAGCATTTCATCTCCTCGGGCCCCGTGGGGGGTTCCGAGCAATAGAGTTCGCTATAAAAGTCCATAAACGCCCTGTTTAGCCCAGCCGAGTCCACTACCAGGTTCCCATCTCCGTCGACCACCTTATCAATTCCCCTGGCCGCCTCCCTCTTCCTCAACTGCTGTGTCAGCATTCTGCTGGCCTTCTCTCCATATTCATACAGCGTCCCTCTCGCCTTTCTAAGCTGCTCCACTGCCTTGCCCGTGGACAGTACCCCAAACTCAGCCTGCAGCCTCCGGCGCTCCCTTAACAGTTCCGCCCCTGGGGTCACCGCATACCTCCTATCTACCCGTAAGATCTCCTTGATCAGTCGGTCCATCTCTGCCCTGTCCGTCCTGTCCCTATGAGCTCGGATTGAAATCAACTCCGCTCTCACCACTGACTTCAACGCCTCCCACACCACCGCTGCAGAGACATCCCCTGTGACTTTGACCTGCAGGTAGTCCTGCATGCACTTCCCTACTCTCTCGCACACCGCCTCGTCCACCAACAAGCCCACGTCGGGCGTTGGAAGCTCTCCTCACTGGCCTGCAGTTCCACCCAGTGTGGGGCATGGTCCGAAATAGTGATGGCCGAGTACCCTGTGTCCACCACCCCTGCCAGCAGATCCCTACTCAAAATGAAAAAAATCGATCCGGGAATACACTTTATGTACATGCGAGTGAAAGAAAACTCCCTAGCCGTCGGCTGCCTAAACCTCCATGGATCGATCCCCCCCAACTGCTCCATGAACCCTATGGGCTCCTTTGCCATCGCTGGCACCCTCCCCGTTTTCGAGCATGACCGGTCCAGGCCGGGGTCGATAACCGTATTAAAATCCCCTCCCATCGCCAGCTTGTGCGAGTCCAGATCCGGTATCTTCCCCAGCACTCTCTTGATGAATTCAACATTGTCCCAGTTCGGCGCAGACATTAACCAATACCACCTTCCTCTCCTCCAGCTTACCGCTCACCGTAACATAACGGCCCCCCCCATCCAAATCTATACTGCCCGCCTGGAATTGCATCCGCTTATTAATTAAAATCGCCACCCCTCATCTTGGTAGTCAGCCCCGAATGGAAGACCTGACTGACCCAGCCCTTCCTCAGCCCAACTTGATCCGCCACTCTCATGTCTGTCTCCTGCAACATCACCACGTCCGCCTTCAGAGCCCTCAGGTGCACGAACACATGGTCCTCTTGACCGGCCCATTCAGCCCTCTAACGTTCCAGGTGATCAGCCTGGTTGGGGGGCACCTCGCCCAATCAGCCATCCCCCTTTCTGGGCCCCACCCCCGCCCATGCGCCGCCATCTGCCCGCCTCCAGGTAGCCTCCATCCCCGACCTCCTCTCTGTCCCCGAACCCAGGTCCCTCCCTCGTCAGCAGAGTAACTCCCCTACCCCCCCCCCCCCCCCCCCCCCCCCCCCCAAGCAACATCACTCTATAACCCAACCCCTGCCCTGTATTGAATACACCCCCCCCCCCCCCCCACTGTGCTACCCTGGACTGGCTCACCCAGCTAGCCTGGTGACCCTCGCCTCCGGCACCACAAAGTCTCCCACCTAGTGTTCCCTACTCCCCTCACCCCGCCCATCGAAACGGCTTCCCGCATCAAACCAAAAGCGAACAATCTCCTAATTACCATTGGAGACAGCCCAAGAGAGTCAGAGACCCCCACAAGAAAATCCCTCAATAATACAATTTCAAGTAATACAAAATAAAGAAAGGCCCCACCAACCATCCCCATCAAAACACCGAAAAACCCAACAAAAAACAAATATTTTTTACTCTCCCATCTTCACCCAAACTTCAAAGACAAAAAAAAGGCAATAATCAAGCCATATATACATCGTTCAAAAAAAAAAGATACTGCCGCTTAAGTCCAAAATGTTCAGTTCTGCACCAGACCCTTCTTCTTGGCAAAATCCATCGCCTCTTCGGGCGACTCGAAGTAATGGTGCTGGTCCTCATGAGTGACCCAGAGGCGTGCCTGGTAGAGGAGCCTGAACTTCACTTTCTTCTTGAACAGGATCTCCTTCACTTGCCTGAAGCCTGCCCTCCTTCTGGCCACAACCACACTCAGGTCCTGATAGATACGCAATATGCTATTGTCCCACTTGCAGCTCCTGATACGTTTGACCCACTGGAGGACACACTCTTTATCCAAAAATCTGGAGAACCGAACCACGATCGCCCTTGGGGGGTCCCCTGCCGTGGCTTCCTCGCCATCGCCCTGTACACCCTGTCCACCTCCAACGGTCGGGGAAAAGCCCCCTCCCCCAGAAGCTTCTGGAACATATTTGCCACAAAAGCGCCAGCATCAGCCCCCTCAGGGAGACCGACAATTCTTACGTTCTGCCGGCGCGCGCTGTTCTCCAGCTCTTGCAACTTTTCTAACAGCCTTTTCTGCTGATCCTTCAGCATCCCCTCCTCCAGCTCCACCACCGTTTGGTGCTCCTCCTGGTCCGTCAGCGCTTTCTCCAACTTCTGGATCGTCCGATTCTGGGCATGCAGCCTACGTTCCATTCGATCGACCGACTCCTTTATTGGGTCGAGACAATCTCGTTTCTGTCAGGCGAAGCCCTCTTGCATGACCTGCATCAGCTCCTCCATCGATGGTTGGGCCGTCGCAGCAGGGGTCAGAACCTCGGCCATGTTAGCTTCAGCAGCCACTTCTACCCAGCCCTTGCTTATCTTTCTATTTCTTCCCTTACGATCCCTTGGGTTTCTCCGTTCCATGCACCAGTGTGTGGATCCAGTGCTTAAATGCCCGCACTTTCAAAATCAGAACTCAAAGCCACGAAAAAGTCGGGGAAAAAGGTCCAAAAGCCCGGCCAGAGCGGGAGCCACCAAGTATGCGACTTACTCCCTCATAGCCGCCACCGGAAGTGTAAACGTACTCTGTTGATTATTATTTTTGTTGACTAATGCGTATTGTGTACGTTCCCTTGGCCGCAGAAAAATACTTTTCACTGTACTTTGGTACACGTGACAATAAATATCAATCAATAACCTCAGCCAGTATGGGGATTGAACCTGCGCTGTTGGCCTTGCTCTGTACCATGAAACAGCTGTCTAGCCAAGCAAATTAAACTGGTCCCTCTAAATCTGTAAATCCGTCGATGATAGATCTATTTTACTGAAGTTCTGCTCTCCAGAAAGTCCAGCAAACAAGTCTTCAATCAGCGACAGTGGATAGTGATCTGTGCACTATACAGGGTTAATTAGTTTTAATTAGATATAAAATCTCCACATATCCTGACTAAGTTGTTACGTTTGGTGTTGCCTAATCACTTGTAGTAACTGGTTCCATCACTCTTGTTTGGGCTAGCCTTTCTCATTCTTTTTTGACTTTTGGCCTGGTGGTGTATGGTATGGTTCTAGCTTTTAGTCATTTCAGGGTACTGTTTGGCTTAATTTTGAGTTGAACTTCAACTCCTGCCATGGAGTCTAGTGAGTCTTCAAACACCTCATTATACTTTTCTAGAAGTTGTTGCAGGTCATTCTTTGAATTTGCAAGTTGATTCACACTCCCCAGTTGAGTTTAATTTTCCCCAACCATGTTCTACCAAATAAAACAGAAACATTTCCACGGACAACATGGAAAGGCAACTCTGCTGTTTGTCCATTTACTTCTACGGTCCCAGATTCGATTCCCGGCTTGGGTCACTGCTTGTGCGGAGTCTGCACGTTCTCCCCGTATCAGTGTGGATTCTCCGGGTGCTCCGGTTTAGACCATAAGACATAGGAGCAGAATTAGGCCACTTGGCCCATCGAGTCTGCTCCGCCATTCAATCATGGCTGATATTTTCTCATCCCCATTCTCCTGCCTTCTCCCAATAACCCCTGATCCCCTTATTAATCAAGAACCTATCTATCTCTGTCTTAAAGACACTCAGTGAATTGGCCTCCACATCTTCTGCGGAAAAGAGTTCCACATATTCACCATCCTCTGGCTGAAGAAATTCCTCCTCGTCTCTGTTTTAAAGGATCGTCCATTTAGTCTGAGATGGTGTCCTCTGGTTCTAGTTTTTCCTCCAAGTGGAAACATCCTCTCCACGTCCACTCTATCTAGGCCTCTCAGTATCTTGTAAGTTTCAATAAGATCCTCTCTCATCCTTCTAAACTCCAACGAGTACAGACCCAGAGTCCTCAAACGTTCCTCATACGACAAGTTCTTCATTCCAGGGATCATTCTTGTGAACCTCATCTGGACCCTTTCTAAGGCCAGCACATCCTTCCTTAGATACGGGGCCCAAAACTGCTCACAATACTCCAAATGGGGTCTGACCAGAGCCTTATACAGCCTCAGAAGTACATTCCTGGTCTTGTATTCTAGCCCTCTTGACATGAATGCTAACATTGCATTTGCCTTTTTAACTGCTGACTGAACCTGCACGTTAACCTTAAGAGAATCGTGAACAAGGACTCCCAATCCCTTTGTGCTTCTGCTTTCCGAAGCATTTCCCCATTTAGAAAATAGTCAATGCCTAAATTCCTCCTTCCAAAGTGCATAACCTCACACTTTTCCATGTTGTATTTCATTTGCCACTTCATTGCCCACTCTCCTAGCTTGTCCAAGTCCTTCTGCAACCCGCCTGCTTCCTCAATACTACCTGTCCCTCTATAGATCTTTGTATCATCTGCAATCTTAGCAACAGTGCCTTCAGTACCTTCTTCCAGATGATTAATGTATATTGTAAAAAAATTGTGGTCCCAGCAAAGGCCCCCGAGTTTCCTCCCACAAGTCCCGAAAGACGTTCTGTTAGGTGAATTGGACATTCTAAATTCTCCCTGTGTACCCAAATAGGCGTCGGAATGTGGCGACTAGGGGCTTTTCACAGTAACTTCATTGCAGTGTTAATGTAAGCCTATATTATACTTTTATCGTAATGTAACCTGTTAAATGGTGCAACCTTTTCGGTGTACATCCTTAAGATAACATTAGATAGTTGCTTTAACTTCTGATCAGAAATTGTCTCATGTATCAATGTTACAGCTGTACCTGTATCCACTTCCATTTTGCCTTGTTTACCATCGCATTTTGGGAATACCCAGAAACATTGTTGATTGCCCTGTACTGACAAGACACTTGCTCTTGAAATTATTCAGGCACATTGTCACCTGAGGGGTCTTGAACTCCGTCACTTATCTTATAGACTCGACTGGTCTGCTTAGATTTTTGTTTTCCTTACACACATTAGGTGTTGGTGAGGTTTGCCGTGTCCAGCGTGCTTTGGCAATATGGCCCTTCTTGCCACAGTTCTTGCGCTTACTTTCCCTTTTCCAGCATCCCCTGCTAAGTGTCCAACCCGTGTACAAAAAACAAAAGAACAAAGAAAAGTACAGCACAGGAACAGGCCCTTCGGCCCCCCCAAGCCTGTGCCGACCATGCTGCCCGTCTACCTAAAACCTTTTTTCAAAAAATATTTTATTCAGACATTTTGATAGAAACAAACAAAAGCAGAAGAAAAATCATACAACATCATAAATAGCAAACACCCACTCCTCCCCCCCCCCCCACTATTGCCTCCTTCTCCCATCCTGTCTCCCTCATTTTAACCTCTTACTCCTGTCCCCTCTTTCCCCCACCACCCCCTCACACTTTGCTGACCCCTCAATCCTCCTTAAAGAAGTCAATGAACGGCTTCCACCTCCGAGCGAACCTATCAACTGATCACCTCAATATAAATACAAGTTCTTGTGGTTTATTTGATGAGAGGAGGTACAGTGTGCATATAGTTTATTTTTTCTGAATTAAATCCTGAGCAATGTTTCGCGAAACAGAATCCAATTCAGAGAATTCATATTGTATAGTTTCTGTCACGTGAGTGTCCATTTAAGATATGTTTTTGTCTTATAACATGGCTTTGGTGATGTCATTGCATGGGTGGAGTTGGGCTGTGGCTCTGTAAGTTTTTACTTTCGCTTTGAGTTTGGACTGGTTTTGAACTGCACAGGTTGAAAGAAGTGTCTCTCTATCTTTATTTTAGAAGCTGTTTCCAGACTGCTAGATAACTTAAAAGAGATAATTGCTTTCTGGAAGGAATTCAAATCTGTTGTTTGAAAAGGGGAACAGAGTATTAATAACAACAGTCTTATACCAGTAAGAATACCGTGTGCTGTGCCACACCTTTGAAAAGGGGTTTCTGGTTTTACTTGGACTTTGTTATTGAATTGGGACAGTTAAGGGGGAATTCATTAAGGGTTATACATAGATAACTGTAGCTATGTGGGGTCTTTATGTTTGTAGTTGATAAAAAGTCTTGCTGTGTGTTTATGCAAATGTTAAATTCTTAGAATAAAGCTTGTTTTTTTTGATTAAAAGCGCCTAAGAAGGCCGTTGAATAACACCTGAAAGGTGAAAGGCAGGCTCTTGCGCTCATCCTAGCCAACTTCAATAAACAGTTATAGGTCAGGTGAACTCCATAATATACTTTGGTGTTTTCTAAACCCTTGCCCATAACACTTCCACTCAGAACCTCTCGTGCATACTCTCCATTTTACATCATCAATTTTGAAAGCCAGAGTAAAAATGTCAGAACCCTGATTAACATCAATAGATGAATTATTTTTGAATATCATTCTCCAATTTAAATGAAAGCACTGAGACAATTATGCATTTTTGAAAAAAGCAATATTTTCCCCATCGTTATGTTTAATATTCAGCAATGTTCAGATACAGGAATTAACCTAAAAAGACTACATGTACCACTGATATTTTACGGATTTGGAACCAGCAGTGCATCTGCATCTGCTAGTATTCCAGTTTGTTATGACAAGTTTTGTAAAAATATTGCACCAAAAAGTTATTTTAAACTGGTGAGATGACAAGTCAGTACTTAGGTGTAAATACAAAACATGCACATATCTTTAAGAGAGCTCATTTATTAAAGGAACAAATCGGATGCAAGGAAGATTTGATCAAATTTGGCAAAAAGCTAAGACATTGTGATATATTGCAATTGCAAATTACATGGGGATTGGTCAGTCCCTGCATCTCTGGTCCTGAAGTGTAAATCCAGGTCAAATATAGGATGAAAGGTATCTCAACAAATTTCAGGGTTTGAATTAAATATATTCACATGGTTTCAACCGTCTCCATTCAATGCAACGCCACAACAGGAAACATATTCAATATCCAGTCCTGTCTGCATTAACATTTGGCAGTGTCATTCAAAGAACAAAGAGCATTGCAGCACAGGAATAGGCCCTTTGGCCCACCAAGCCTGCACCGATCCAGATTCCTTATTTAGACCTACTACTTATTGCCCAAACGATCTGTATCCCTCCATTCCCCACCCGTTCATGTGTCTATCAAGATACATCTTAAACATTGCTATCGTGCCTGCCTCCACTACATTCGCTGGCATCGCGTTCCAGACACCCAACACTAACTGTGTAAAATGTTTTCCCCGTACATCACCCCTCAACTTGCCCCCTCTCACCTTGAACCTGTGCCCCCTTGGAATGGAGTCTTCCACCCTGGGAAAAACTTCTGGCTATTCACTGTCTATACCTCGTAATTTTTTCGACCTCAATTTAGTCTCTCCTCAGCCTCCACCTTTCCAATTAAAACAATCTGAGTTTATTCAACCTCTCCTCATAGCTAACTAGGCAAAATCCTGGTAAACCTTCTTTGCACTCTCTCCAAAGTATCCACGTCCTTCTGGTCGCGTGGAGACCAGAACTGCTCTCAATATTCCAAATGTGGCTTACAACTGTATACAACTGTAACATGACCTGCCAACTCTTGTACTCAATGCCCCAGCCGATGAAGGCAAGCATGCCGTATGCCTTCTTGACCACCTTATCCACCTTCCTTGCCACTTTCGTGGAACTATGGACCTGAACACCCAGATCCCTCTGTATGTCAGTGCTCCTAAGGGTTCTGCCATTTACTGTATAATTCACACCTGAATTTGATCTTCCAAAATGCATCGTCTTGCATTTGTCCGATTGAACTCCATCTGCCATTTCTCTGTCCAACTCTCCAATCTAACTATAATCTGCTGTATTCTCTGACAGTCCCCTTCACGATCTGCAACTCCATCTATTTTAGTGTCATCTGCAAAATTGCTAATCAGACCATCTACATTTTCCTCCAGATCATTTATATATATTCCAAACAACAGTGATTCCAGCACTGATCTCTGTGGAACATCACTAGTTATAGATCTCCATTCTGAAAATTCCCTTCCACTGCTAGTCTCGGTCTCCTGTTCTTTATCCATCTAGCTAGCACACCCAGAATCCTATGTGATTTTACCTTTTGTAAGTATGCCATGAGGGACCGTGTCAAACGCCTTACTAAAGTCCATGTAGACGATATTCACAGCCTTTCCCTCATCAAATAATTTTGTCACCTCCTCAAAAAACTACATCAAATTGCTTAGACATGATCTTCCCCGCACAGAACTATGTCGCCTATCACTAACAAGTCCATTCGCTTCCAAATGTGAATAAATCCTGTCCCTCAGTATCTTCTCCAACAGCTTCCCCACCACTGACATCAGGCTCACTGGCCTAGAATTACATGGATTATCCCTGCTTCCCTTCTTAAAAAAAGTCAACATTGGCTATTCTACAGCACTCTGGAACTTCGCCTGAGGTCAAAGATGATACAAAGATATCTGTTAAGACCCCAGCTATTTCTTCTCTTGCCTCCCACAGAAACTGGGATATATCCGATCTGGTACAGGGGACTTGTCTACCTTAATGCATTTTAAGACATCCAACGCTTCCGCCTTCATCATGCTGGCATGTCCTGTTTTTTTTTTAAATAAACAATTTTATTGAGGTATTTTTGGCATATAAAACAATGACATTGTATAATACTGTACAAAAAAGAAAAGAAAAGCAAATAATGCATAGTACAAATCACAACTCCATTCTCGCAAGGACCTGCCTAAACCACCCCCTACTCTACTCTACCCAGCCCTCCGAATTCCATGCGAATAAACCTTTTGTACTAGTATGCCATGAGGGACCTTGTCAAACGCCTTACTAAAGTCCATGTCGATGATATCCACAGCCTTTCCCTCATCAAATAATTTTGTCACCTCCTCAATAAACTATATCAAATTGGTTAGACAGGATCTTCCCCGCACAGAACTATGTCGCCTATCACTAACAAGTCCATTCGCTTCCAAGTGTGAATAAATCCTGTCCCTCAGTATCTTCTTCAACAGCTTCCCCACCACTGACATCAGGCTCACCGACCTAGAATTACCTGGATTATCCCTGCTTCCCTTCTTAAAAAAGAGTCAACATTGGCTATTCTACAGCACTCTGGAACCTCGCCTGAGGTCAAAGATGATACAAAGGTATCTGTTAAGATACAAACCACAACTCCATTCTCGCAAGGACCTGCCTAAACCACCCCCTACTCTACTCTACCCTAGCGCCCACTCCCCCTCCCCCCCTGCTGACGGTTAATTCTCCGCGAAGAAGTCAATGAATGGCTGCCACCTCTGGGCGAACCCCGATAGTGAACTTCTCAACTTCTCCTCCAACACCCTCATGCTCGGGAAGCGCCCTTCCAGGAACAGATCACCCACCCTCGCAATCCCCGCCCTCCGCCACAGTCAATACCACCGTCCATGTTCCCCGGGGCAAATCGGTGATTGCCGCAGATTGGGGTCCACACCGATGCTCTCACTTCCCCTATATACCTTCTCCACTGGCCCCAGATCTGAAGAGCCGCTACCACTATAGAGCTGGTGGAGTACCGTGCCGGCGGGAGCGGCAGAGGCGCCGTAACCAGGGCTGCCAAACTGGTGCCCCTGCACGAAGCAGCCTCCATCTGCTCCCAAACCGACCCCGTACCCACCATCCATTTCCTGACCATCGCTATGTTGGTCGCCCAGTAGTAGTTGCTGAAGTTCGGCAACACCAGCCACCCTTCCCCTCTGTTCCCTTCGAGCATCACCTTCCTCACCCGCGGGGACTTCCGCGCCCAGACAAATCCCAGGATAATTTTATTCAGCCTCTTAAAGAAAGACCTCGGGATGAAAACGGGAAGACACTGAAATATGAACAAGAATCTCGGGAGAATCGTCATCTTAACAATCTGCACCCTCCCAGTTAGTGACAGCGGGAGCGCATCCCACCTCTGAACCTCCTCCCTCACTCTTTCCACCAGTTGGACAGGTTGAGCTTATGCAACTTGCCCCAGTCCCGTGCCACCTGTATCCCCAAGTATCTGACGCTTTCTCCTACCAGCCTGAACGGCAACCCCTTCAGCCTACTCTCCTGCCCCCTCGCCTGAATTACGAACAACTCGCTCTTAGCCACGTTCAGTTTATATCCTGAAAACCGGCCAAATTCTCTCAGGGTTTCCATGATACCGTCCATCCGCGCCATTGGGTCCAATACGTATAACAGCAGGTCATCCACGTATTACAAGACTTTATGTTCCACTCCCCCACCCCGGACCAGCCCTTTCCCTTGAAGCTCTCAGAGCAGTTGCCAGGGGCTCGATGGCCAGCACAAACAGCAGTGGGGAGAGAGGCAACCCCGTCTTGTCCCGTGGTGCAGTCTGAAATAATCTGATGTCGTCCTGTTCATCCTTACACTAGCCTCTGGGGCCTGATATAACAGCCTAACCCAGTCAATGAACCCCTCCCCGAACCCAAACCGTCCCAGCACCTCCCACAGATAGTCCCACTCGACCCGGTCAAAAGCTTTTTCCGCATCCATAGCTACCACTATCTCTGCCTCCCTGCTCTCCAGGGGCATCATAATCACATTAAGCAGCCTTCTTAGATTGGCCACCAGTTGCGTACCCTTTACGAACCCGTTTTCGTCCTCCGCAATTACGTCCGGTACACAGTCCTCAATTCTAATCGCCAGTAATTTAGCATCTACGTTGATCAAAGAGATGGCCACAAGCCTCCGGGTCTTTATCCCGTTTCAGAATAAGTGAAATAGTGGCCTGCGACGGGGATAGAACACCTCTGACTCTTGCCTCATCAAAAACCCTGACCAGCACCGGCCCCACTATCTCGGCAAACTTTTTATAAAACTCCACCGGATACCCACCCGGCCCCAGGGCTTTACCCGACTGCATGACCTTCAGCCCCCCAATACCTCTTCAATCCTGACCAGGGCCCCCAGTCCGTCTACCACCCCCTACCCACTCTTGGGAAGGTCAGTCCGTCCAGGAATTGCCTCATCCCCTCCGGTCCCCTGGGGGGTCCCGAAGTGTACAGCTTACTATAAAAGTCCCTAAACACCTTGTTCAGCCCTGCCGGGCCCCCCACCAGATTTCCCTCCCCATCCACTGTCCTTCCTATCTCCCTAGCTGCTTCGCTCTTCCTTAGTTGTTGCGCGAGCATTCTGCTGGCCTTCTCTCCATGCTCATATATCGTGCCTTTTGTCTTTCTAAGCTGCTCTACGGCCTTGCCTGTCGTCAGCACCCCTAACTCGGCCTGCAGCCTCTGTCGTTTCCCGAGTAACTCTGGCCTCGGGGACCCCGCGTAGCTCCTGTCCATCCGTAAAATTTCCTTAACCAGTCGGTCCGTTTCTGCCCTGTCCGTCCTGTCCCCATGAGCCCGGATTGAGATCAGCTCCCCTCTCACAAGTGCCTTCAGCGCCTCCCAGAGCACCGCTGCTGAGACTTCTCCGGTATCATTTACCTGCAGGTAATTCTGCATACATCTTCTGAGTCTCTCACACACCGTCTCATCCGCTAGCAATCCAACTTCCAGCCTCCATTATGGGCGCTGAAAGCTATCCTTACAAATCTGCAGATCTACCCAGTGCGGAGCATGGTCCGATATGGCAATTGCCGAATATTCTGCCCCCATCATCCCGGCCAGCAAGTCCCTACTCATGACAAAGAAATCAATTCGGGAATACACCTTGTGGACGTGGTAGTACGAAAACTCCCTCGCCGACGGCCGGTTAAATCTCCACGGATCAGCTCCCTCCATTTGCTCCATGAACCCTCTCAGTTCCTTTGCCATCGCTGGCAACTGCCCGTTTTTGAACACAACCGATCCAGGCTCGGGTCCAGGACTGTGTTAAAGTCCCCGCCCATGATCAGTTTGCTCGAGTCCAAGTCGGGGATCTTCCCTAGCAACCTCCTGATAAAACCAACATCATCCCAATTAGGGGCATACACACTAACCAAGACTACTCTCACTCCTTCGAGCTTACCCCTAACCATAACAAATCTGCCACCCCCATCCGCAACCGTACCCTCCGCCTCAAACTGAACCCTTTTATTAATCAGGATCGCAACCCCCCCTAGTCTTAGTGTTGAGCCCCGAATGAACTAACCCAGCCCTTCCTTAGCCTAACCTGGTCTGCCACTTTCAGGTGTCTCCTGCAGCATGACTACGCCCGCCTTCAGAACCCGCAAATCGGTGAACACACGCGCCCTCTTCACTGGCCCATTTAGCCCTCTAACATTCCAGGTGATCAGCCTGGTTGGAGGGCACGTCGCTCCCCCCTTTGCCGATCAGCCATCCCCTTTCCTTGGCAAGCGCCCCAGCCATGTGTCGCACATCCTCTGGCCCGCCTCCTGGCCGGCTTCACCCATGACCTCCCCACTGTTGCCATGTCCAATTTCCATCCTCGTCAGCAGATCAACTCCCCCCTCCCTACCAAACCATCCTATCACCTAACCCCTGCTCTAATCTAACTATATGAACACCCCCCACCCCCCCCCGCAACCTGGCTTCCATTGACTAGTCTACCCAGCTAGCCTGGTGGCTCCCAGCTTCGGCACCAGCGCGTCTCTCACCCATTGTTCCCTGGCTCTCCTCCCCCCCCACCCCCCCCCCGGCCCATCCATACCACTTCCCGAAACCAGTCCTGCGTAAACGAATACTCTATACAAGTCAGAAACATCCCCAACAATAGTGCAATTTAAATCAAACAAATAGAGATAAGAAGTACCAGGCACTCTCAGCCCTTCCCCTCCAAACACAGAAAAAGAATGTAAAAGATTCCTCGAAACCTCCATCATAACCGCACCTTTTAAACTATTTTCTTTTTTATATTTTCCCCCTACCAAAACTCCAACCAAACAAGTAACCCAAAAAGGAAACATTCAAGGAAACCACGAAAAAGAACAAGAAAAACACATCGCAACCAAATTACATCCATCTAAAAAGGTTGAAAAAAACAAACCCAAGCATGCAGGCATCTCTCACAGCGATAGAGAAACAAAATAAACTTAAAAGTTCTACCATGAGTCCAAGAGTCCTCAGCTCAGGGCCAGCCCTTGCTTCTTAACAAAGTCCATTGCCTCATCGGGTTCCTCAAAATAGTGGTGCTGATTCTCATACGTAACCCACAGTCGCGCCGGAAAAAGCAGCCCGAACTTCACCTTGTTCTTATACAAAATCTCCTTCACCAGCCTGTAGTCTCCCCTCCTCCTGGCCACCTCAGTACTCAGGTCTTGGTAAACACGCAGGTGCTATTATCCCAAGTACAGCTTCGTGTGCTCTTGGCCCATTGCAGAACCCGCTCCTTGTCCAGGTACCTGTGGAACTGGACCACCATCCCTCGTGCGGGACCCCCTCATCACGGCTGCCTCACCTGCACTCTGTGTGCCCTGTCCACCACCGGCGGGCGAGGGAACACTTTGTTCCCCAGCAGCTTCTGAAACATACCCTCCACATACGCGGCAACGTCCAGCCCCTCAGCCCCCTCCGGGAGGCCAACGATTCTTACATTCTACCGGCGAGATCTGTTGTCCAGGTCCTCCAGCCTTTCCAGGAGCATTTTTTGCAGATCCCTCAACCTCCGAATCTCCATGTCCGCCACCGTTTGAAAGTCGGGCTGCTCTTCCACCGTCTTCTCCAGCTTCTCAGCCTGATCATCCAGCCTTTTTTCCAATCGGTCCATCGCCTTCTGGAGTGGCTCCAAGTTATCGTGCTTCAGAGCTAAAAAGCCCTCCTGCATGGCCTGAGCAGCTGCTCCATTGTAGGCTGGGCTGTCGGCGCTTTGCTCTGGACATCGGACATATTGGTCTCTCTCACAGCCTCCACCGTGCCCTTGCTTGACCACTTCTTCTGCTGTTTACGGTCCCTCTGGCTTCTTAAGTCCATACAACTCTGTATGGGTTCAGTGCCTGAGTACTATTGCTTTCCAGTTCCACGCTCAAAAGCACAAAAAAAGTCGGGGGAACAGGTCCAAAGGTCCGTCCGAAACGGGAGCCACCAATTGTGCGACCTACTCCCTCATAGCTGCCACCAGAAGTCATGTCCTGTGATATTAACACACCCATCCCTAACCTCAACATCAGTCATGTCCCTCCACTTGGTGAATACCGATGCAAAGTACTCATTAAGGATCTCACCCACTTCTTCTGACTCCACACGTCCTCTGCTCCACACATAACTTCCCTCCTTTGTCCTCGAATGGGCCTACTCTTTCCCTAGCTACCCTCTTGCTCCTTCTATATGTACATAAGGCCTTGGGAATTTCCTTGGCCCTGCTTGCCAATGACATTTCATGGCCTCTTTTAGCCCTCCTAACTCCCCGTTTGAGTTTGTTCCTACTTTCCCGATATTCTTCAAAAGATAGCTCATGAGTGAAATATAATATTACACTGGTATAGTAGAAGACCTATTGAGCGCAGGAGATGAAACACCTGTTCTTATACCTCCTCCCTTTTCGCTGTCCGAGGCCACAAAAACCCCTTCCAAGTGAAAGTGATTTATTGTACTTTTTTTCAATTTAGTGTACCGTGTTTGCAGTTCACGATGTGGTCTCCTCTCCACGATGTGGTCTCCTCTACATTGGGAAGACCAAACGGAAACTGAGCGACCACTTTATGAAACACCTTTGTTTGGTCCAAACCGAGCTTCCGGGTTGCATGTCATTTTAATTCTTGATCTTGTTCCCATGCTAAACATTCTGTCCATGGCCTGGTACTGTGTTCCAGTGGGGCTCAATGTAAGCTCAAGGGACAGCATCTTTCAACTTGGCACTCTACAAACTTTGAATTCAACAACTTATGATCATTACTGCCTCCATCTTGTTCTAAGTATTTTCTTATATTTTTCGCTGAGTTGGTCTTGTCTTATTTCTTCCTTTGTCCCTTCATGTTGCATTCAGATAATTTTTATGTTGCCATTCATGCTTCATTTTGACACAACCTTTGTTTCTTTACTATATCCATTACCATTCTCTTTGGCTGCTGCACATTATTTTTTTTGTTTTTGAATCTCCTGGCTTCCACCCTGTCACAGACCTTATCCTTTATTTTTCCTGCTCCCTCCCTCCATCCACTGCCTTAATACTCCTAAATTTCTATCTTTCTCCAGTTATGTTGCAAATCATCGACCACAGCCATGTTGTTCTCTACTAGAGATGTGACGTGGCCAGTAAATCTCGCGAGAGGCCTCTGGAGGGGGGGTGGGGAACCAGGCACTTGCGGGAGGGTTACCCCTTGACCGGGTGCCCTTGGGTGGTCGGGCTCTGGGAAAGGCAGTACCTTGGCACCCCCATGCCGCCTGGGCAATGTGCCACCACCAGTGCAATGTGGCACTGCCAGTCTGGCAGTGGGACTGCCACGGTGCCAGGCTGACAATTTCAATGTGCCCAGGTGACATTTTGCCCATACCAGGGATCAGGCCCAGGGATGTCCTGCCTTTATGGGGTGCAGTGAGTTCAATGAACGCCTTATAGATGAGTTAGGGAATTAGGTAGGTTCAGAGACCATAGTGGGGGATGGCTGAGAGATCGGGGCACCATTTAAAAACGGTGAACTGATCTCTTCCTGCACTGCCGAGCGGAGCTTCTTAGTGCAGGAAATGGGACTAAGTGCGGCCTCAGTGAGGCATTCCTTGTCTAGGCCCCTGAAATGAGAGTCCCGGTTAAAAGTGGGGTAGTTCTCTGCATTGCCAGCGTCGGAAACACCCGACTTAACACGCTTGACACCAGACTGTTTTCTTACCATTAAATTGTGTCCCTATGTCCCTCTCCACAGATGCTGCCTGACCTGAGGTTTTCTAGCATTTTTTGTTCTTACTGCTAATAGAGAGCTGTTATTAGGCTGCTCAGTTGCACTTCCCACCCACTGTCTCAAGGATGGCATTGGAAAAAGCCTAAACACAGACTTCCTGTCTGCCCTCTCAGTAGCAGGGAGCAGTAGCATGGGCGAATGGGATCAGAGAAGATGAAAAAACAGAGAAAGAGTAATATATAATTTAACAAAAAAAGCTTCAAATTACTATGCAAGAAATAAAACAAATTTATGAAGAGATAATGGAGGATATTGATGGGATTGATAGCAATGCCGGTTTTGCATACCCCCAACATTTACTGCATTGAAGCACCATAGAATAGAATAATAAAATCCCTACAGTGCAGGAGGAGGCCATTTGGCTCATCGAGTCTGCACCGTCCCTCGGAAAGAGCACCCTACTTAAGCCCATGCCTCCACCCTATCCCCATACCCCACCTAACCTCTTGGACACTAAGGGGCAATTTAGCATGGCCAATCAACTTAACCTGCATATCTTTGCACTGTGGGAGGAAACCGGAGCACCCAGAGGAACCCTACACAGACAAGGGGAGAAAGTGCAAACTCCACAGTCACCGGAGGCGGGAAATAACCCAGGTCCCTGGAGCTGTGAGGCAGCAGTGCTAACCACTGTGGCACCGTGCCACAATCATAAAACCAATGTTCCATCCACTCAGGTCGGTTTTCAGCCCGCGAGTTAGGTTAAAATATAACCTCCACTGTCAATATCGGGATCAATTCATTTTTAATGAAAATTCACGAGCGTTTTGATTTACACAGCTTTTAATGAGGTACGAAATGGCCCAGAATGATGATACCTGGTGCACCCTTTTCCAATATGAGCTCTCTATCTGATAATGTAATAAGAATGAAAGAAAACAAATAAATATGTCAGAGAAAACTTCACAACATGGATACACCTTCCTCTCCATAGACACTGTTACTCACCATTGAGGAAGATTTTTTAAAAAAGCTGCTCTCTTGAACCAAAAGAAAAATAAACTGAGTGATCAATGCCTGATTACTAAAACATCCAATAAAGACTAAGGCTGCAGTGTGTTTTTATAGTATTCTTGTTTTTTTGTCTCTTAAAGGACTTCATTGTTCAATTGAACCATGCAGACTAATGCGACTATTGGAACCTAGTAATATGTATTTTCCAATTTTTGCCATTTGGGAGACATTTAAAAGCATTTTATTTTAGAAATAAAACTATAAACGATAGCCATATAATCTCCAAATCCCTTATTTATACACCTATGGCATATTAGCACCAAGCAGTTTAAATAAATACATGATGCAATCTCCTATATAAAAGAAAAAAAACAATCACAGCAGTGGGTACCATCGCTGAATAAATCGCCATAAAGATTCCAATTACACATTTAGCAATAACGTACAGGATTAGAAAAAACCAATGCAATCTCGGCTGGTGCGAAGTTAAAAATAAATCATCTCGTCTTAACTGCAATGGCCCTCAATGAGTTATTTCTTGAATTCTTTCTTGAAGGAAGGAGCACTATTTGCTTTCACCATCTCCTTGGGCAGCCGGCCCTGTACATTCAAAGCTTTCAGTTTGAAGTTCTCATTCTTAATTGTCCACTCGTATCTCCTGTACTTAGTTTCAATCTTTGCCCCTAGTTATAGAGATTGTCCCTGTGTCAAGTAACGTATTGGGCCTGTACAACGTAAAATCATGAAAACATCAGGAAAGTCTTCCCATAGCTCTATTCTTTAGCGTGAATAGGACGTTTAATATACTCTACCCTATGAACTGTATCATTAAGGGGATGGTTTAGCACAGTGAGCTAAACAGCTGGCTTGTAATGCAGAACAAGGCCAGCAGCGCGGGTTCAATTACCATACCGGCCTCCCTAAACAGGTGCCGGAATGTGGCGACTAGGGGCTTTTCACAGTAACTTCATTGAAGCCTACTTGTGACAATAAGTGATCATTATTATTGATGCAACACTGAACGATTCAAGTAAAATCTGTGGTTTAATTGCTGATCTACACAGAGTCAATTTCAGCCAAGAGTGAGGACCCTTATCTATCCAATGAGAATAAATACAGCCAGGGTTCATATGCTTGATAATTAACTCTTGCTGTGAAACCTTTTGTAGACATCTAGTCAAAACCAGATCAGATCAACTGATGGATTACATTTCTACCTCTCTTCAGCTCTGAAGAAGAACAAAAAGAACGCAAAATATTAACTCTGGGCGCAATCTATTGCCCTCGTCGCCTCTCATGGGATTTACAGGCCTTGTCACGCCTTGCGAGATCTAATGAGATCTCGAGAGGCGTCGCAAGCTGGATCTCGCCCATTCAGGCCGGGACCCAGATTTTCAAATTCTAAGTGAGCAATTAGTCCCACTTGAATATGTTGATGCCAGATCTACCCACGCTGGGATCGAACGGCCTCGTCAAAGAACAAAGAAAAGTACAGCACAGGAGCAGGCCTTTCAGCTCTCCAAGCCCGTGCCGACCATGCTGCCCGACTAAACTACAATCTTCTGCACTTCCTGGGTCCGTATCATAAGAACATAAGAATTAGGAGCAGGAGTAGGCCATCTGGCCCCTCGAGCCTGCTCCACCATTCAATGAGATCATGGCTGATCTTTTGTGGACTCAGCTCCACTTTCCGGCCCGAACACCATAACCCTTAATCCCTTTATTCTTCAAAAAACTATCTATCTTTATCTTAAAAACATTTAATGAAGGAGCCTCTACTGCTTCACTGGGCAAGGAATTCCATAGATTCACAACCCTTTGGGTGAAGAAGTTCCTCCTAAACTCAGTCCTAAATCTACTTCCCCTTATTTTGAGGCTATGCCCCCTAGTTCTGCTTTCACCGCCAGTGGAAACAACCTGCCCACATCTATCCTGTCTATTCCCTTCATAATCTTATATGTTTCTATAAGATCCCCCTCATCCTTCTAAATTCCAACGAGTACAGTCCCAGTCTACTCAACCTCTCCTCGTAATCCAACCACTTCAGGTCTGGGATTAACCGAGTGAATCTCCTCTGCACACCCTCCAGTGCCAGTACGTCCTTTCTCAAGTAAGGAGACCAAAACTGAACACAATACTCCAGGTGTGGCCTCACTAACACCTTATACAATTGCAGCAGAACCTCCCTAGTCTTAAACTCCATCCCTCTAGCAATGAAGGACAAAATTCCATTTGCCTTCTTAATCACCTGTTGCACCTGTAAACCAACGTTTTGCGACTCATGCACTAGCACACCCAGGTCTCTCTGCACAGCAGCATGTTTTAATATTTTATCATTTAAATAATAATCCCTTTTGCCAAAATGGATAACCTCACATTTGTCAACATTGTATTCCATCTGCCAGACCCTAGCCCATTCACTTAGCCTATCCAAATCCCTCTGCAGACTTCCAGTATCCTCTGCACTTTTTGCTTTACCACTTATCTTAGTGTCGTCTGCAAACTTGGACACAGTGCCCTTGGTCCCCAACTCCAAATCATCTATGTAAATTGTGAGCAGTTGTGGGGCCAACACTGATCCCTGAGGGACACCACTAGCTACTGATTGCCAACCAGAGAAACACCCATTAATCCCCACTCTTTGCTTTCTATTAATTAACCAATCCTCTATCCATGCTACTACTTTCCCCTTAATGCCATGCATCTTTATCTTATGCAGCAACCTTTTGTGTGGCACCTTGTCAAAGGCTTTCTGGAAATCCAGATATACCACATCCATTGGCTTCCCGTTATCTACCGCACTGTTAATGTCCTCAAAAAATTCCACTAAATTAGTTAGGCATGACCTGCCCTTTATGAACCCATGCTGCGTCTGCTCAATGGGACAATTTCCATCCAGATGCCTCGCTATTTCTTCCTTGATGATAGATTCCAGCATCTTCCCTACTACCGAAGTTAAGATCACTGGCCTATAATTACTTGCTTTCTGCCTACCTCCTTTTTTAAACAGTGGTGTCACGTTTGCTAATTTCCAATCCGCCGGGACCACCCCAGAGTCTAGTGAATTTTGGTAAATTATCACTAGTGAATTTTTCAATTTCCCTAGCCATCTCTTTTAGCACTCTGGGATGCATTCCATCAGGTCCAGGAGACTTGTCTACCTTTAGCCCCATTAGCTTGCCCATCACTACCTCCTTGGTGATAACAATCCTCTCAAGGTCCTCACCTGTCATAGCCTCATTTCCATCAGTCACTGGCATGTTATTTGTTCAGTTCCTCAGCCATTTCCTCATCTCCCATTATGAAATCTCCCTTCTCATCCTCTAAAGGACCAATATTTACCTTTGCCACTCTTTTTTGTTTTATGTATTTGTAGAAACTTTTACTATCTTTTTATATTCTGAGCAAGTTTACTCTCATAATCTATCTTACTCTTCTTTATAGCTTTTAGTAGCTTTCTGTTGCCCCCTAAAGATTTCCCAGTCCTCTAGTCTCCCACTGATCTTTGCTACTTTGTATGTTTTTTCCTTCAATTTGATACTCTCCCTTATTTCCTTAGATATCCACGGTCGATTTTCCCTCTTTTTACCGTCCTTCCTTTTTGTTGGTATAAACCTTTGCTGAGCACTGTGAAAAATCACTTGGAAGGTTCTCCATTGTTCCTCAACTGTTTCATCATAAAGTCTTTGCTCCCAGTCTACCTTAGCTAGTTCTTCTCTCATCCCATTGTAATCTCCTTTGTTTAAGCACAAAACACTAGTGCTTGATTTTACCTTCTCACGCTCCATCTGTATTTTAAATTCCACCATATTGTGATCGCTCCTTCTGAGAGGATCCCTAACTATGAGATCCTGAATCAATCCTGTCTCATTACCCAGGACCAGATCTAGGACCGCTTGTTCCCTTGTAGGTTCCATTACATACTGTTCTAGGAAACTATCGTGGATATATTCTATAACCTCCTCCTCAAGGCTGCCTTTTTTTTTTTATAAATGTTTTATTGAAAATTTTTTCCCAAACAACAATTTTTCCCCTCTTACAAAGCAAACGCAACAATAACAATACAGAAATTTTAAACAATACATAAGTAACAAAACCCCTTTATCTTTGACCTAAACTAAACCCCCCCTCCCCCCCCCCCCCCCCCCCCCCCCCCTGGGTTGCTGCTGCTGGTCATCTGTCTTCCCTCTAACATTCCCCTAGGTAGTCGAGAAATGGCTGCCACCGCCTGGTGAACCCTTGAGCCGATCCTCTCAGGGCAAACTTTATCTGCTCCAGTTTAATGAACCCCTCAAGGCTGCCTTGACCGACCTGGTTAAACCAATCGGCATGTAGATTAAAATCCCCCATGATAACTGCTGTACCATTTCTACATGCATCAGTTATTTCTTTGTTTATTGCCTGCCCCACCATAATGTTACTATTTGGTGGCCTATAGATTACTCCTATCAGTGACTTTTTCGCCTTACTATTCCTGATTTCCACCCAAATGGATTCAACCTTATCCTCCATAGCACCGATGTCATCCCTTACTGTTGCCCGGATGTCATCCTTAAATAACAGAGCTACACCACCTCCCTTACCATCCACTCTGTCCTTCCGAAAAGTTTGATACCCTCGGATATTTAACTCCCAGTCGTGACCATCCTTTCACCATGTTTCAGTAATGGCCACTAAATCATAGTCATTCACGATGATTTGTGCCATCAACTCATTTACCATATTCCGAATACTACGAGCATTCAGGTAAAGTACACTTATGTTGGCTTTTTTTACCTCTGTTCTGAATCTTAACACCTCGATCAGTAACCTCTCCTAAGTTATATTTCCTCTTAACCTTTCTCCTAATTTTCCTTGTCGTTGAACCCATATCTTCATGTAGCAACCTGCCGCGTCGCTGACCATTAATGTTTTCACTTCCCGTTTTATTTCTTTTAGTATTCCTGGTCCTATTCACTGAGCTCCCCTCAGTCACTGTACCTTGTACTGTCGCCCTTTTTGATTTTTGACTATGGCTTCTCTGCCTTACACTTTCCCCCTTACTGCCTTTTATTTCTGTCCATGTTTTACTACCTTCCAACTTCCTGCATCGGTTCCCATACCCCTGCCACATTAGTTTAAACTCTCCCCAACAGCTCTAGCAAACACCGCCCCCCCCCAGGACATCGGTTCCAGCCCTGCCCAGGTGCAGACCGTCCGTTTTGTACTGGTCCCACCTCCCCCAGAACCGGTTCCAATGTCCAGGAATTTGAATCCCTCCCTCTTGCACATCTCTCGAGCCACAAATTCATCCTCTCTATCCTGACATTCCTACTCTGACTAGCTCGTGGCACTGGTAGCAATCCTGAGATTACTACCTTTGAGGTCCTACTTTTTAGTTTAACTCCTAGCTCCCTAAATTCAGCTTGTAGGACCTCGTCCCGTTTTTTACCTATATCGTTGGTGCCTATGTGCACCACGACAGCTGGCTGTTCACCCTCCCCCCCCAGAATGTCCTGCAGCCGCTCCGAGACATCCTTAACCCTTGCACCAGGGAGGCTACATACCATCCTGGAGTCTCGATTGCGTCCTCAGAACCGCCTGTCTAATCCCCTTACAATTGAGTCCCCTATCACTATAGCCCTGCCATTCTTCTTCCTGCCCAGCTGCGCAGCAGAGCCAGCCACGGTGCCATGAACCTGGCTGCTGCTGCCTTCCCCTGGTGAGCCATCTCCCTCAACAGTATCCAAAGCGGTATGTCTGTTTTGCAGGGAGATGACCGCAGAGGACACCTGCACTGCCTTCCTACTCTTGCTCTGTCTTTTGGTCACCCATTTTCTATCTCCCTCAGTACCTTTCACCTGCGGTGTGACCAACTCGCTAAACGTGCTATCCACGACGTCCTCAGCATCGCGGATGCTCCAAAGTGAGTCCATCCGCAGCTCCAGAGCCGTCAAGCGGTCTAACAGGAGCTGCAACTGGACACACTTCTTGCACGTGACGGAGCCAGGGACATTGGACGTGTCCCTGAGCTCCCACATCGCACACGAGGAGCATGACACGGGGCTGAGATCTCCTGCCATGTCTTATCTCTCTATTCCCTCTATTCCCATCCTATTCATGTATTTGTCAAGATGCCCCTTAAATGTCACTATCGTCCCTGCTTCCACCACCTCATCCGGCAGCGAGTTCCAGGCACCTACTATCCTCTGTGTAAAGCACTACCCTCTGTATAAAACCGAGACCCCAAGTGGGTGCTGTTTAGCACTGGTTTCCACAAACGTGAATCAGGCGTCCCAGCACTTTGGGGGGGGGGGGGGGGGGGGGGGGGGGGGGGGGGGGGATGTTGAAGAAAGAGAGAGAGAGAGAGAGAGAGAGGCAACCACTCTTACATTCAAGGTGGCAAATCCCCAACAGGTTCTCCCCACTAATAAATAACTCATCGGGACCGAATAATATATAGACAACAATTTAGACCAAATCACACCCATAGCTTAAAACAGAATCCCAGAATCCTTATAATTCAGGAGGCCATTTGACCCATTGATTATGCACTGACCCTCCAAAAGAGCTCCTTACCTAGGTCCACTCCCCTGCTCTATCACTGCAACCCTGTAGCCCCATCTAGCCGTTGAAAACTAAGGGATAATTTATCATGGCCAATTCACCTAACCTGCACACCTTTGGACTGTGGGAGGAAACCGGAGCACCCGGAGGAAACTCATGCATACACGGGGAGAAGGTGCAAACTCCACACAGCCACCCAATGTGTGAGGCAGTGGTGCTAACCACTGTGCCACCTCAATGACAGAATGACAAAATAAGAAAATAATACCCAAGAAACGGAGTACAAAGGGGAATTTGATGGAGCACATTTAATCCTCTCTTCTAGACCTCAGTTTGGGGTGGCCTTCCAACCTCTGTTTTGGTGTGGTCCTGTTCCAGGTGTCGGCTGAGAGGGTTGGGAACTGCCTGAGCCAGGTGGGTCTTCCATTGACTGTTCTTTTGCTGTCTGAACCTTAATGGCGATGGTGGCCTTAATATCCTCTGTTTCTGGTGTTGGAAATGTGCCTGGTAGGGAGGTGCCTGGTGGGAGGTTTTATTAGGTGCCGTGTTTCGTACGCAACAGGATTGGGGGGGGGGTGCTATTGGATAGAAGGGTTATGGTAGTCCGAGGAGCGAGTTCTTTCATATTTTTTTCTTGTGGTGGCTCTGGGCGAAGCCCAGCCCGGTGTCGCGATCATTCTCCTGTTTCCTCTTCTGCCGGCACTGGGCTAGGCCAGGCAATAGCCCTTTCTTTGGGGGAGTCACGGAGGGGGGGGGGGGGGGGAAAGAGTCCCGAGGTGCGTGATCCACATTTGGAGAGATGTTGATCTGAAGGCGGAGACCTTGATTAATTCCTCTTGAGAGTCAGGCGGGCCCACCTTGGGGTTGATTGGCCGGTCTTTGTTTTGACGTAATATAGTGGATCATAGAATCCCTACAGTGCAGGAGACCACTCGGTCCATTCTGCACCGATCCTGCGAAGCCCAATCACCCGCCCTATCCTGTAACTCCACTAACCTTTCTGACAGTTAAGGGCAATTTAACATGGCTAATCCACCCAACCTGCACATCTTTAGACAGTGCGGAAACCAGAGTACCTGGAGGAAACCCACGCAGACACAGGGAGAATGTGCAAACTCCACACAGACAGTTGCCCAAGGTCAGAATTGAACCCGGGTCCCTGGCTCTTTGAGGCAGCAGTGCTAACAACTGTAACGTCCATCTGAAGGGTTAGTTCTGACAGTTCTTGCTCTTTTTCCTCTTCATTTTTCTTCAGACCAGGCAAGGTGTTAAGAGCATTACCTATATCCTCATCAGTTTTGATGTCCTTCCTGGCCAGCGGTGGTGGTGGTGGTGTTGAAAGGTGGCGTGGACAAGCAAGGATTGAGTTTTATTGGTTCTTGGGTGGTCGAATCCTTACCAGTCTTGGTGGCTGGGAAGAGTCCCGCAGTTCTGGTGAGTGCAGAGTGGCCCCCCTCCCAGGGTGCCTCCCCCTCCCAGGGTGTCTCCCCCCCCCCAGTTTGGGGACCGCTCTAATGGCCCTCCCAACCTGGTGGGTGTTTCCCCCAGTCTCTCCGTCTTGATCTCGGGGTTAACTTTTGACTCATTGGGGGCTATGTTGGTGTTGGTGGTCCAGGGTTCTGTTTTGTCCTTGGTCCTGGGGCTGGGAGATAGGGTTGTGGGGGTTAGATTCTTCACTCTTAGCTCTTGTTCTTGCTCTTTTTATTTTTTCTGTGTGAGACCATAGATTGTTAACATATATGTGCCTGGTTGCGCCCGGTGTTCTCCTTGAATTTGCGTTCGTCTTTTGCCACCTTGCTCTTCCGGTCTGGATCTAGAGAAGTGTTCAAATTGCATTGTAGGAGTTATTTAAGCTGCTTGCCCTCCAGATTGAGATTCCAGAAACATGGCAACCAGTTCTCAAACTTGGTCAGGAATCTCTTCACCATCTCACCGGAGAGACCAGGTTGAGCAGGGCTCCTCACCGGTTCCCGTTTATCCTCATCCACACCCCTCAGGAAGGATGATAGGCAATGCAACAGGAACCCAAACATGCTCCCACCCAGGACAATGCTTTCTTTGTCGCAAGAATCTCTTCATGTGCTACCACTGCTTTTATAAAGACACCTCGCAACTCCTGTAACTGGAATTTGACGTCTTGCATCGTGGGGTTGAGCCACTCAGACGGATTAGCTTCATCGATGCCAGCCATCATCTGCTGGCAGCAATTATTTGCCGGTGAACACCATACCGTCAGGGCAGGAATCGTCTCCAAAGTAGGTGCACCATCAAAGGCAGGACCCCAACCAAACTTCTTCCAGCTTCGACAAATCGAGAATTAAAGCCTTTCAACTCATCTCAGTAAAGTGGAAACACTGACCAACAACTCTTGGTATATAACACTAACCATGTAGACCAAGAAACAACAAAAAATGATGTGCACAAGGATAAAAATAAAGATTAAAAGATGAGCAGAGCTGGACAACAGAGATTCCAGACTGCGCTCCTTGGTAAAGTTATTTGAAACTTTATTCGTCAGCTTTAGTGTCTACTGATAAAAGTCAATTTTTCAATACAAGATTTAGGCAGTTCCAACTAGCTGAGCAACAAGGTAGTCAGATCGATTGTCTTTAGCAAATACAGTGGTTGAGATCTAAAATATAACTTGGTAATTCTTCAGATCAAATACACACTATTAAAAACGACTGAGTAATTTAAACAAAAGTAAAATGGCAATTTAGCAGAAGCAAGCAAGCGAATGGGTTTTAGAGATTAGGTAAGAATGATTCCGGAATAGAAAAAGGGACTTTTCTCATCCTGACAACTGATTATTTTAAGGAGATTACTATCTTTAAAGTTTTACCCTATTTACAGCTGTGATTGTTTTTAACTAATTTATAATTCACTTAATTTGACCGTGTCTATCTGTCAAATTTAAGAGATAAACAATTTGCTGTAATTTTCCATGATGGTCTGAGCGAAACACGTTTTCCACACGAAATTATCACTATGGGCTGACTAGCCATTACCATCGAAACGGAACTGGGATGTCAGCCCAGTTCTCCATAACACAAAGGGTCTTTTCTGCTATTTGGCCTTGCACTCGCTAGCAGTCTTCAAACAACTTGCAAAATGTGAACATTGAGTCTTATCTGATTAATTCACAGCTAGTCAGCTATTTCTCATTCTCATGGTTAATATATTTTGATTTAATTAATTACCCTTAAGGATTTTTCTAACCAGGATTTCTTCATTAAACCTTTTATCTATCTTATCTATCGCTAACCACAAAATCTGATTTTTATCAGTCCCCCCTTTGATTCTTCTAAAGATTAATAAGATGAATCAAAATAACTAATAGAAATTAAGGAAAAAATGCGATAGGATAGAAATAAGTATGGGGAGGAACTCATTCACATTGCCTTTAACAATGGAGCGGGCATAGCTTTGCAAGCATTACAAGCATTCTGGAAGTATTTTATTCAAACAGGTGATTATAAAGTACCATAACAATTCAGTAATAATTGAAGTTGATTATATGATTCAGTAATAATTGGTTAATAATGCAATAATAATACAGTAATAACAGTTCAATAGTAGTGGCGTGGTTCAATGTCATGGGCTGGTGGTGCAGTTGGTTCCTATAAACCACTTTGATTGGTGGGGCATTATGGGTAGCTATACATTGGCCAACACATTTGATCAGCAAGATCACTACGTAAATGATAAGTCCAATTATGCAAAATAAGAGAAGTCCCTGAATGATGGAAATTCCTGTGCCACCCAACCATCTGGAAAGCCTCCCCCAAAGAGTGTTGTCAGAGGGTTGGTTAAGTTTCCTGACTTCTTGAATATGTGTTGCCAAGCTTTTGATTTCTTCTGAATTATCTGGGATGTAGGTGCAACACTCTGCACCAATCAGGGCACGGGTGCCATCTTTTTCGGCTAGCAAGCGCCATCCGATTCTGTAAAGCCACAGTTTGAATAGCTAGCATTTCGGCAGAAATTTAACTAGGGCAGTAGAGGTATTTGCTTCTTTTTCTATGATGGTTGTTATTTTATCCAATTATTTAGCTACTTTTGCATCCCAATAAAAAGGAATAAGTTTGGCAAGGAATCTATCTTGTGCAGTGAGGGCACGCTTATTTCTTTGACCTGGTAGTCTTGATATAGAAGGAAGATGACGGATGGCAGGTATTACATATCCGAAATGACGAGACCCTGACCAAAGTTTTGGAAGCCAAGGATATGCTTTGTTGTTACAGATAAAACAAGTTCCATTATAAGAAGTAAAATGGGCAATTTCCTCTTAGTACCATCGATCTGAAAATGTATTATCAGTGCGATTCTGTAGGCCTGTTCATAACGCGGAGCCAATAACTCTAACAGCGTTGGAGTACATTTGTAAGCTCGGCTTACATTAAAATAATGAGTACAGTTACTATATCCCATCTTCATCCCTTTAGGATGATAACTTACTAAACATATTGAGCCTTCCTGATTAATAGTAGATGGGAGGTTGATATGGGGAGGATTTTGGTTTCTGTCAGTTGTATTGATACCATCCTGAAAAAATATTTAATGAATAACCTGCAGATTTTCATAATTGGATTCTTTTCTTTAAATGAATTTGATACTTGGTTTTCCAACATGTGTTTGCTCCTTCACGGATCTGTGAATATACCATTCTGTTGTTTCAGAAGTGTTAAAAGGAATAGATAAGAAAGGGATACCTTCTCCTGAGTGGGTAGGAATTGCAATACATACCCAACATTTGGAGATGTTAACATTTTTTAGCATATACCCTAGACATATGAAGAAACGTATTGTCATTTAACTCCTTGGCAAGGCCTGTTAGACCCAACATGTAACTGAAAATCAATATTATGACAAACATTTTTACAGATTCTGATTTTGGTACGCGTGCTTCACATGTGACGTGTGAATTCAGGTTTTCTTTCCTTGGAGTTTCACGGCCGACTGGGTTGTTAGAAGAACCAGGTAGGGGCCCTCCCACTTGGCCCCAGTCACAGCCTGTGGCATGAGGGAACCCTCCCTCCTTGCAAGTGAAATTCTTGCCCCCGCTGCCCCCACCGTAGCATTAGTCAAAAATACTTCAAAGGTCATTGCTGACAACTAATGTGAACCATCACGTTTGTAAAGCTGTTCTGAATTACATTGCAAGAAAAAGAATGCACCAAGTAAATATTAGTATTTTCTTACTGCAAGCAACTAATTAGAATGTGGTTCCATTATTTGTAAGTTAACTTTAGTGCAACACAAATAGGAGGCCCTTAAGGGAAGTGAAAGGCCAAGAAGTGGAAGAAGTACCTCTGGGATTTCAATTACTATCTAATAAAATAAGCTACAATTAGAAAGAGCTGTCTAATAAAGGACTCACTGCTGGCTTTGATTAAACTTATTTTTAAATTACTATAGGCTAAAGATGATCAGGAAGAAACAGAGTTACTAAACTTACTCATTAGTAATTAAAATATTCATCATAAATTAACACAAATATCCAATGAACAACCTTAAATAATATAAATCTGCCTTTGGAATTATCCTTGTCCAGCTGCCCATACTGATCGCTAATCAACATTTCATTGTGCTAAGCAGCTTCAAACACATTCCAGCTGATAAAAACTGAGCAAATTTGGCTGTGTTCCTGTATATCTAGTGACTGCAGTTCAGAAGTAATTAATTTAATCTCTTTGAATTCTGTATTCTCAAAGCATATAATAGAAACCGTAGCTCCCGCACTGTTAGATAGAAGCCAATTCCATTCATTATAGCAATAACACTACAGAGATGATAAGAGGACCTTTACCGCAACATTTAATACACATATATATTAACATTCATAGTCTGAGTTATGTGACCTATTGAAAACTGTTATGTAAACATTTCCTAAAGCAACTCCCAAGATAAAAGTACACACTTGCTGATATATGGAGTTAGGTCACAGATCAGCCATGATCTCATTGAATAGTAAAAACAGGGTATAAGGGCTAAATGGCCAATTCCTGTTGCTATGTTACTATAACTAATACATTTCCTTGTAATGCCAGTAAATTCTTTTCAATGTTATTCTTATAACCTACCTATCACAGATTCACTAACACCACCATTATTGTTTCCCCATAACTCTCATAAAATGTTTCCAGAATTTTTTTTTCTTGGTCATTGAAATTTCTAAAGTGAAACGTAAGGTTCACACAAAATTAAAAATACACATTTTATAACTTGATTCAATTTATCAAATATATGGTCTTTACGATCTTTTCACTTCAGTTATTGAATTACTTTCTCTTTAGCAATAATTAATCCGTTAAACATATATTTTATTACTTACTTATTTTCACTAGGACTATCTATACAGATCTTCCTGCCCTTCCTTAAGGATTGAACAATTGTTTTCTTTTTCATTTGAAGTATGACTTTTATTTTTATTTTTTCCAAAAGCTCCACAGATATAACTTCAAAGAAATCTAGATTAAGATTCATCTACTAAATTTGCTTGCTTTCAATTGACTTTTGGAACAGTAATATTAGTTTTCCATTTTAAATGACTACAACTCTACCTTGTATCACTGAAGTAAGCAGTATTTCCATCGGCATCTAAGGCTTTTGACAATTATTGGGCATTTGTTTTTAATAGTGGTAACTTGGTCTTAAATCAGATTACTGTTAACTACAGTTCTGTTGTAAAGGCCATTACATTGTCCTATGCAATGGAGTCAGGGAAAAACACAATTCCAAGATTTGTATTGTTTTTGAAACTATTAATCAATCAAAACACTTGAAAAGCTTGTTAGATGTGTCGGTATTGATTCAGATCCTTGGTGTACCAAAGTCTTATCTCGCAGAACAATTCCATGTTGAGCAAATTTACACTAACAGTTCCATCCCCAGTCCCTATTTCTAGTCCTATGCCTCGGGCTTATGGCTGGTTCCTCTACCTTTTGTCATTCTTATTAATGCTATGTCACCAACAGTCTCAGCATTGCAGGTGATGTTTTGGCTGATGATTCAATTATCTGCGATTTGGACTGTAAAGCAACAAACATGGCAGCAAAGGTGAAGAATTTAGAAGTAATATATAACTGTGATGTTCTAAAATATATTAGTTACTTACTGATTAAAACTAAATGAATCTTACAATTATTAGTTCATTCCAGTGGTTTAATCTTCTCCATGCCATTGAAATTAAAACAGTTTCAGAAACATTAGGTAGGATTTTACCAGAATTTAGCAAAGTGTCAGGCTCACAGAGAAAACTGGCGTGGAACTCTCCAGTTCCACAGACCAGCTTTCTCACAGACTCTTGAGCCACTTTGTCAAAAAAAAGTATAGGTGTGGTTTATATCATCAATCTGGTGGTGCGGAGCCTATTAGAACCAGGAACCAACTCCAAACAGATCAGGGCGCCATCATTAAAGGTAGCTGCAGTCCAACGGCCCCCAGCCCCACATGAAAGAGGGCTTGGGGTCTCCTCCAAAATTCATCGCCGGCAAACCCCACCCTAGTATCCGCTCTCCTCCCCACCCACCACATGTGTATGCACTTTCCCCCCGTGTCAATCTGTGCATGTCCCTCTATGCCTCCAGGGGCTATACTTACCTCTGCACACTTGGAGTAGTCCCTCAACAGCTTCATGCCTGGCCCAACCTGTTGTGAATCTTGCCGACGTATGAATATTTAGTGCGGGGGGTGGGGGTGGGGGGGGGGGGGGGGGGGGGGGAAGGTCTGACAAGTACATAAAAATGTATTAAAATTTATTAAAATGAGGTCCACGGCCTTTTTGGGTGTGAATCCCATGATGTCACCTGCGAGGGGTGTCTTCTGATTTTCCGCTCTCGCCACCAATCCTGTGGGTGGCAAGTGTGGTCTCAAGATTCCGCCGGTTAAGTATAGTTACAATTTGGAAGATTGGATTGATTGCTTTTAAAATGAAGCATAAATGAGTTATGCAAGATTATGTGGATTCCACAGAGTTATGCTCTTATTTTTGCTGCATAACGCTAACAAAATTATATTTAAATAGTTCAGTTCCATACTATTTCACAACAAGCTTTTAATCTCTTCTAAGTGTTCCAACCCATCAAACGAAGAACGACAAAATTGAGAAAATGTAGCATTTCGATGCACTCCTCTGAAATTAATTTCCAATGACATCCAAATGTTTTTTTTAATTAACAATGCAGTAAATCTAAACAGGTGCTCAAGGTGACACTCAAAAATTTTAGTTGCAAACATTGAATTCCAACATTTTAAATTAGACAGTGAATCTATCCTTTCTGCTAAATAACCTTAATATCCATTACAAAAAATAGGGTACACAGAACTCTGCATGGTAATCTAAATGTCGTTGAATCAATGCCTTGCACAGATTAATCCCTGCCCTGATTTTACTTGGAACAGCTGAACTAAGAAAAAAACAATGTGTTTCTCAATGGCACAGCTGGTTAAGATTGTAATGATATATATATATTGTCAGTATAGTGGAGATTAATAATTTCATCTATGTGTAAATCAAACACTAGAGGGCATCACTAATTCACTGTATATAAGACAGCCTCTCTAGGAATTCTAGGAGAAGCTGAAGAGAGCATGGAGGGAGAGAGCAGAGTGAAAGTTGAATAGAGATATACAGCACGAGGTCAAGTCATAGTGTAGTTTAGTAGTTAGAGTATTGAATACTGGAGTACAGATTCAGTATCATTTGTTTATTATCTATAACTCAGTAGACTGTGCGAACTTCAATTAATTAGTATAATAATAAATTAGTTTGATTCAATCTTTTAATTGGTATATTCTTTGTCAACACTACATTGCCTTTTCCTCCAGGATAGCCCAAAGAATACAGCATATTACCAGTAGTGGGATTATAACAAAGATAATGGGCGGGATGCTCCGCCCCACCTCACCACATTTCTGCCTCACCACGCTAGCGGGATGCTCCGTTATGCCGGCCGATCAATGGGGTTTTCCATTGTGAGGCAGCCCCACACCGTTGGGAAACCCCCGGGTGCCGGCAAAACGGAGCATCGCGCCGGTGGAGAATCCCACCCAATGTGTATCTTAGCTATTCCAGGTACTGAGCAGATCGAGCTGGTCTCAGTTAGGACAGCACATTTAACGAAATTGAAACAAAGTCCCATAGAGAGTGCGTTTAGCCACAAGCTTCCCTGCGCTTGCAGCGCCAAGAAACACACCGCTATAAAACAACACCCGGATTAGATAGGGGACCTCAGCAGGAAATGCGCGGTGAAGGCCGCACATAACCCCATTTTGTGCACTGAGGAGCTCTGCTTGCCGGAACTCCTCAGTGTAGCGAGAGATTGGGACATCATTTTTAAATGGCCTCCCGATCTCTGGAGCCTCCAAAGCGCCCCTCCACCCCACAAGCCCCAATGCACCAAGTCCCGTCCCTCCACACTCCCGCAAGGCACCCCGGCCCGATAGCCACCACGCCAGAAAATGCCAGCTTGGCACATTGGCAGTGCCCATCTGGTATCCTGGTAGTGCCCCATCCCCTGGCAGTGCCACCTGGGCACATTGGCAGTGCCAAGCTGGCACCCAGAGGTCGCTGCCAGGGTGCCAGGCTTGTGCTGCCAGGGCCACAGCCTGGCACCAGCTGTGCCAGGGTACCACCCTGCCCAAAGGGTATGCACCTGGGGCCTCCGATCCCCTGGGAGACTCCCACGAACGCCATTCCGTTTGTGGAGACCAGAACTGTACAGCACTCACCCAAAGTACCCGAGGCGAAGGGGATGGATCCCAACGCCTCGGGTACTGCACATTAAAGTTAGACTAGCGTCTTGCTTTAATATGCAGATTTGCCTCAAGGTGATCCTGCCCAGAATGGGCGGGATTTCCATCTCAATGTCTCGCAAGACCATTGCGAGGCGGGTAGATCCTGGGAGCAGGGTCTCCCAGCTTCTATCGGTCACATTGTGCCGCAGTGTGCTGTTTCTCGGGCACAACGTGGCCCTTCGATCATGCTCGACATGTTTTAACTGACCAAGCAACCCAGGTTAGGAAGGGGAAGAGCACTCAATATTGCTGTTTCTGATTCTAATATATGTTATTCCTGGGCAGAAAACAGGAAAAAATTAACACTTAGGTGTGGTGTCAGAGGGCAATTTGAGCCCATTACTCAAAATGAAATTGGTACTATAAAGGGAAGAGGAATGAAAAAGTAAAGAATTCAATCATTTTCTTTTTACCTGTTTCATAGCTTTCCTCATTCTATGAAAAACACTATTGTCTGAGAGTTTAAGAATGATAGTCTGAAGGTACTGCACAACAGCCACCAATTAATTCTTGAGCAAATGACAGCAAATACTCTGACAATGCAGATTAAACCCACAGATCATAGTCAGACAGCACAGAAACAGGCCCTTCAGCCCAACATATCTATGCTGACCATCAAATACTTTTTATTTGCAAGGTAAGCACTTAATAAATGCATACTGTCCCACAGCTAACCTGCTGTCACTGCTTTCATATCTCAATCTAAGCTACTCCAATGCAATCTAATGCAAGCTCTTTTATTTATGCCTCAAATTGGCCACAAAATACTCGCCTTATGGAGGCCAAAATCAAGCCAACTCATCGTACTCAAAGGTTGCCTGCTCTTTCCCAAATCTCAGTCCCAATTATAGCGTACTACTCTTCTCAGATCTTCGCAGTCTTCAGTCCTTATTGAACCTACTCACCTACTACTTTGCCACTAAGCCAAGCCTTTGAGATGAAATATATTTGATGCCACTTAGAAACAAACTCGTAGAAGAAACTTACACTGGACAACACTGGACAATTTCTATTCAACTTTTTTTTCAGGCTGTAATATTAGCATACAAGACCATGTTTGGATAGGACACTGAAATAGGCACACTGGGAGTGATTTGCACCTTCACCACTAGGACAGTAAACTGGTGGGAGTGGATCGCCTGCTTGCTATCAGTTGAATTCAATGTAGTCACCAATGTCTATTAGTGTATATTGTTAGTCTATTCACCTGCTTAATTTATAATTCATCAGGGAGGCAGTGGCATAGTGATATTGTCACTGGACTAGTAATCCTCTGGCACATGGGCTTAAATTTGAATTTTCAATTTTAAAAATCTGGAATTAAAAGTCTAATGATGACCATGAATCCATTGCAGATTGTTGTAAAAACCCAGCTAGTTCATTAATGCCCTTTAGAGGAGGAAATCTGCTGCCCATACCAGGTCTGCCCCATACAACTCCAGAACCACAGCAATGTGGGTGACATTGAAATAGCCCAGCAAGCCACTCAGTTGTGTCAAACCCTAAAAGGTCTCAAAGGAATGAAACCGGCCAGATTACCCAGCATTGACCTAGGCACTGGAAATGGCAGTGCCAAACTCCGCTCTGTTGACACAGCAAAGTCCTCCTTAATAACATTTGGGGTATTTTTGGGAGAGCTGTCCCACAGACGAGTCAAGAAAAAGCCTAGCATAGTCATACTCACAGAATTACACCTGACAATGTCCCAGACATCACCATCCCTGGGTATGTCCTGTCTCACCAACAGTTCAGACCCAGCAGAGGTAGCAGCACAGTGTTATACAGTCAGGAGGGAGTTGCCCTGCGAGTCCTCAACGCCAGTGCTCCTCCATGTTGAACATCACTTGAAGGAAGCACTGAGGGTGGCAAGGGTGCAGAACATACTCTGGGTAGGGACTTCAATGTCCATCACCAAAAGTGGCTCAATATCACCACTATGGACCAAGCCCGTTAAGTCCTAAAGGGCATAGCTGCTAGACTGGGTCCGTGACAAGTGGTGAGGGAACCAACAAGAGGGAAAAACATACTTGACCTCATCTTCACCAACGTGCTTGCCGCAGATGCATTTGTCCATGACAGTATTGGTAAGGGTGACCATCGCACAGTCCTTGCAGACACATTAAGGATAGTCTCAATTGTGTTGTGCAGCACTACCACTGTGCTAAATGGGAGAAAATCTGAACTAATAAGCAATTCGAGACTGGACAACCATGAGGCGCTGTGGGTTCAACTATGATCTGTAACTTCAAGGCTCGGCAGATTTCTCCAGTCTACCATTACCACCAAGTTAGAGGATCAACCCTGCTTCAATGAAGAATGCAGGATGGCGTGGCCTGACCAGCACTAGGCTAACCTAAAAATGAGGTGTCAACCTGGTTGAACTACAACATACGACTACTTGCATGTTGAGCAACATAAGCAGAACGTGTCAAACAGAATTAAGCAACTCCACAACCAATGGATCAGATCTAAACTCTGCAGTCCCATCACATCCAATCATGAATGGTGGTGGACAATTAACCAACTCATTGGAGGAGGAGGCTCCACAAATATTCCCATCCTCAATAATGGAGGAGTCCAGCACATTGAATTGAATTGAATTTGATTTATTGTCACGTGCACCGAGGTACAGTGAAAAGTATTGTTCTTATACAGGCAGGTCGTTCCATACATGAAAAAACATAGGATATGCATAAATACACAATGTAAATACATAGGCAGAGTACAGTTATAAGAGATGCAGGAAGAGGATCTGCGTGAAACAGCTCAGAGTCACCACAATCTGGCGCCATCTTGATGTTGTCAGTGCTAAAGTTAGAGCTGAAGCATTTCTACAATCTTCAGTCAGAAGTGCAGAGTGGATGATCCATCTCGGCCTCCTCTGGAGAACCCCTGCATCACAGATGCCAGTTTGCGGCCAATTCGATTCACTCCACAAAATGTCAACAAACGATTCACTCCACATGATGTCAATAAACGACTGAAGGTACTGGATTCTGCAAACGCTATTGGCCCTGACAATATTGCAATGACAGTACTGAGAACTTATGCTCCTGAACTTGCCGCACCCCTAGCCAAACTGCAGTATTGGCTAGACAGCTGGTTCGTGATACAGAGCGAGGCCAACATCGCGGGTTCAATTCCCGTATCAGCAGAGGTTATTCATGAAGGCCCGCCTTCTCAACGTTGTCCTTCATCTGAGGTGTGGTGATCATCAGGTTAAATCACCACCAGTCAGTTCTCCCCCTCAAAAGGGGAAAACAGCTTATGGTCATCTGGGACTATGGCGACTTTATCTTTAGTACAGCTACAACTCTGCAATCCACCCATGTGGAAAATTGTCCAGGTATGTCCTGTACACAGAGGTCCAAATCCAACTCGGCCAATTACAGCCACATCAGTCTAATCTCAATCATAAATAAAGTGAAGGAAGGAGTCATTAACAGTGCAATAAAGCAGCACTTTCTGAGCAGTGATCTGCTCACTACGCTCAGTTCAGGTTTCGCCAGGGCCACTTATCCCTTGACATTATAGCCTTGGTTCAAACATGGATACAAAAGCTGAACTCAAGAGGTCAGGTGAGAGCGACTGCTCTTGTTATCAAGGTTGCATTTGACCAAATGTGGTATCAAGGAGCCCTAGCAAAACTGGGCTGAAGGGGAATCAGGGGGGAATCTCTCCGCTGGTTGAGTCATACCGAGCACAAAGGTTGTTGGAGGTCAATCATCTCAGCTCTAGGACATTACTGCTGGAAGTCCTCAGGGTATTGTCCTAAGCCCGGCCATTTTTAGATGCTTCTTCAATGACTTTCCTTCTATCATAAGTCAGAAGTGGGGATGTTCGCTGATGATGGACAATGTTTAGCACTTTTTGTGATTCCCCAGACACTGAAGCAGTCCATGTCCAAATGCAGCAGGATTTAGGCACTGTCCAGGCATGGGCTGACAAGTGGCAAGTAACAATGGCGCAACACAAATATATGGCAAGGACCATCTCCACCAACAAGAGAGAATTTGACCAATGCCCCTTGATGTTCAATGAAATTGCCATTGCTGAATCCACAACGATCTACATCCTGGGGTTACCATTGACCACAAACTGAACTGGTCTAGGCATATACATACACAGTGGCTACAAGAGCAAGTCAGAGGCTAGGAAACCTCTGGCAAGTAACTCAACGCATGACTCCTCAAAGCCTGTACACAATCTACAAGACACAAGCCAGGAGTGCACCATAGAGAGCATCCTATCTGGCTGCATCACAGCTTGGTCTGTCAACTGCTCAACTCAAAACCGTAAGAAACTACAGAATCATGAGCACAGCCCAGTCCATCACATGAACCTGGCTCCTATCCATTGACTCTGCCTACACCTCCCTTTGCCTTGAAAAAGTGGACAGCATAATCAAAGGCCCCTCCCATCCGGCTATTCTCTCTTCAAACTTTTTCCATCGTGCAGAAGATACAAAAGTCTGAGAACATGCACTAACAGATTCAAAAACAGCTTCTTCCTCACTGTTACCAGACTCCTGAATTACCCTCTTATGGACTGAACTGATCTCTCTACACACCTTCTCTACTGTTGTAGTATTATACTCTGTATGCTTCATCCGATGTCTATGTCCATGTACTTACATTGTGTATTTATCGTATGTCCTATATTTTTCATGTATTGAACAATCTGCCTGGACTGTACGCAGAACAATAGTTTTCACTGTACCTCAGTATACATGACAATAAATCTAAATCTAAGGAGTATGTTGGAATACTCTCCCTTTACCTGGATAAGTGCACCTCCAAAAACACTGATGAAGCTTGACACCATCCAGTACAAAGCAGCCCGCTTGATGGGCACCCCTTCCACAAACATTCACTCTCTCCACCATTGATACAGTAGCAGCAGAATGTACCATGTACCATTGCACTGCAGGAACCCATCAAGGCTCTCTTAGATAGCATCTTCCAAATGCACAACCACTATCATCTATAAAGACAAGACCACCATCACCTGGAAATTTCCCTCCAAGCTACTCACCATCCTGACTTGTAAATATATCGTAATTTCTTCACTGTCACTGGGTCAAAATCCTGGAACCCTAATAGCATAGCCTGTGTACCTACACCATATGGACTGCAGTGAAGGCACCTTCTGAAGACAAATAGGGATGGGCAGTAAATGCTGTCCGCCGGGAACCCACCGGGTCCCAATGCATCCCCGCCCACATGGAGCCGATGCTCCCCATGATCTCTCCCAGACCTATTGGCATTTCCAGTTCCCATCCTTTATTTGTAAAAAAGGGAAATTTATCCTGAAGGGTTTTATTTTTGGACTTGTAATTAGATTAAAATATAACAATAAAAATCAAGGTTCCTAAATTGAAAATTTTGTGCATCAAGAAATATATATGAAATGGAAATATATGCAAAGGAAACAAACAAATTAAAATTGAATACATTATTTAAAATCAACAAAATAAAAAATGAAAAATGCCTCCTTAACAAAACAGATAGAAATATCAGTCTTCACAATAGCAGCATTTTCACATCAGAACTACTTTTGAGTTTTGTTTCGGCCATGTATTTTTAAACATACTTGATAATACCAGGCATGGCACTGCCTGAAAACGGAGTGTGAGAAATTAGTTCAGAGCTTTGACAGCATGGAATACTTTGTAACACTTTCTGCACTGGAAACATTCTTCAAGCTTTACTGCAGTTCAATTTATTCTCATTATTCGGCAGGGCTCGCTTTTAATTTTCCATCTGCGCCTTTTCCTTCATTAGTCATTAATTCAGGTTTTCTTCATCTCCTCTTTTGCCACTCCATTTTCTTTGATCCAATCTCAGTTTTAGGGTTCCTTTTGTACCATTTTCAATTTTCCTCCCACAGCTCAACTCGATCCCAATCCTTCACTCTCAACTCTGCCTTGTATTGAGTCATGCTTTTCTAAGATTATTTACTGAATTTTGTCTGCCCTTTCCAGTGGATCATGCCATTGTTTCAATATTTACTAGGTGGAGGCAGCCTCGACTACCTGTGAAAGGTTTATTCTAGTTGAGCTGGATGTTCCAGAGTATGACAGTTTAAAACAGTTTTGGCAGAAAGGTTGAAGGGATGAATCCAAAGGCATGCCAAATTTTGGATGGCCTAATTGAATGGGTGCATGTTTGGTAGAACAAAGGAGGATAGAAGGGTGTTAGAACTGGAAACTGATCAAGGGATACATCCAAAGTGTTAAGCTTTCATTTCAGATTCTGGTTGACTGCTGCTTTATGTTTCAGATTTTCAGGATGCCCAATGTTTATTTTATTTTCATTTGTTATGGTTTTAATGTGACTGCTACAGTATGCAGTGTTTTAACTTTCCGGAACTCTACCAGCATTTCAAATGGGACATGCTGTTGTCATCCATTCGTATTTGAATAACATCAAGTGTGGAGTGATAGCAAATTTTCTAGAAAAAAAACTGCCCTTTGGAAAGAGGCTTGCATACCTGTAACTAAGGTTCACTTTCCAAATGGTTATACTTTAAATCGGCTTTTTCAGGAGCAAAAACATTGGCAGCAATGAGTTATTCATATCAACTCCCATGTTTTCTCAATCTCCGGCAAAATCATCTCCAAAAGAACTTTGACCATAGGTACTAACCTAAAGACATATTTTCAATCAAAAATACTTCATTATTTTGTGGGTTGTTTGGTATATATCAGACATCAGAAAAACATCAATATTTTTACTTTATTTTTAACATCTGCTGTCACTGTGGGTTTCTTGAGTTTCAGGAACAGTCTACCTCACAAAACAACCATTATCTACTGTAGAAATGATCAAGATACAGTAATTCTTTTCAATAACTCGGCACAGTGGTTACTGTCTGGGTGGGTTTCCTCTGGGTGTTCTGGTTTCCTCCCACAGTCCAAAGAGGTTCTGGTGAGGTGGATTGGCCATATCTTTTTATTAAAACAGTAAAAAATATATACAAGGCCAAATGGTACAAACACTAATTTTGTGTTGGAGAACAGGGTACCCTCCCCTCAGTATCAATGTACGGGGAGGGGGGGGGGGGGGTGGATACTCTGATTATTAAAACAGTTCACATCACGTTTCTACAAAAAACAAATGGTACAAGCACTAAACTTTGCGCTGGAGAGACCAGATACCCTCGCCTCTGTACCAACAGAAGGCAAAGGAGAGAGGGGGGGGGGGGGAGGGAGGTGGAAGGAGGGTGGTGGGGAGGGAGGGAGTTGAAGTGTTGGTGAAGGGGGGGGGGGCAAATAGGGCACTGCCTGAACTATCTACGGTGACAGAAAAATAAAAGAACCTTCAATTATGATGTGCCAGGTTCCGGGAGTCCCCCAGAGGGGGTGAGGGGCGACACAGTGTCAGGCACAAGTGAGACCCGCACCCCGCTACAGCGATCCCTACACCGGGCGGCTGACAGTGTTCGGATAGTCGCCCTCCGGGCCCGAATCCTCCACCACACTGAGTGCGGCGGGCGACACAGGCCCACCAACCAACTCATGGGCTGCCTTGATCCCGACACCGGGGTCATTTTCCCCAGGGTAGAGGGGTCAATTACTAGGGGGCATAGGTTTAAGGTGAGAGGGGCAAGGTTTAGAGTAGATGTACGAGGCAAGTTTTTTACGCAGAGGGTAGTGGGTGCCTGGAACTCGCTACCGGAGGAGGTAGTGGAAGCAGGGACGATAGGGACATTTAAGGGGCATCTTGACAAATATATGAATAGGATGGGAATAGAAGGATACGGACCCAGGAAGTGTAGAAGATTGTAGTTTAGTCGGGCAGTATGGTCGGCACGGGCTTGGAGGGCCGAAGGGCCTGTTCCTGTGCTGTACATTTCTTTGTTCTTTGTTGTCATCGACAGATGGGATCTCCTCAGGCTCCTCCCGGGGCCCCGTGCCAGCGGGAGGCGGTGGTGCAGATGCCTGCTCCGCCCCCGCTGCCTGGTCACCGGAAGGCCCCGAACATAACTCCGGAAACAGGTCTGGGAGGGTAGCAGAGGTGCCCGAAGACAGCGGTTGGGACAGAGGGTCTTCCAATCTGTAACCCACTAAGAACCTAAGAAGCAGGGGGTTATCGCTGACCCCCTCCCCAGAGAAATTGAACAAGTCCGGGGTGCTAAATTGTGCTGGGTGGAATGGGCCCTCTCGGGTCCTGTCCGATCCCGAAGCACCCTGATAAATTGCCCCTTAGTGTCCAAGGACGTGCAGGCCAGATGGGGTTACGAGGAAAGGGTGGGGGAGTGGCCTCGGTAGGGTGCTCTTTTGGAGGTTTGGGGCAGCCTCAATGGGCTGAATGGTCGCTTTCTGCGCTGTATGGATTCTATGAATATTCTTATATTATGTAATATATATATATATAGTTTATGATATTCCTACACATTGAAAATTTTCATCATATACAGCACTATCAGGCTAAGTTGTTCTGTAAACATTTTCTTTATTATTCTATTTTCAACAGTTTATAATATAACAAACAAGATTATTAGAATAACCTATTCTTTTTAAAAAATATATTTTTATTAAGCAAAATTTTTATAACAATAACAAAAACAATAACATGGTAAAATAAACATTTCCCCACCCGACCCAATCTTCACACACCACAACCACCTAACACCTATCCACGCCCCCCCCCTCCCCCGCCCTTCAGAATGCTGCTTCTGCCGACATTTTAATTATCCCCAAGAAAGTCGATGAACGGCTGCCACCCCCCGAGAGAACCCCAACATTGACCCTCTTAAGGCAAACTTTATTTTCTCAGGACTGAGAAACCCAGCCATGTCACTAACCCAGGTCTCTCCACTCGGGGGCTTCGAGTCCCTCCACATTAAAAGGATCCGTCTCCGGGCTACCAGGGAGGACGTCGGCCTCTTTCATTCCCTGAACTCCTGGATCCTCTGACACTCCAAAGATCGCTACCTCTGGACTCGGCACCACCCGTGTTTCTAGCACGTGGACATTGCCTTCGCAAACCCCTGCCAAAACCCTGTGTGTTTCGGGCATGCCCAAAACATGTGGACATGGTTTGCTGGGGTTCCCGCGCATCTCGCACATCTATCTTCTACCCCGAAAAACTTGCTCATCCTCGCCGCCGCTATGTGTGCCCGGTGGACCACCTTAAATTGTATTAGGCTAAGCCTGGCACATGATGAGGAGGAATTGACCCTGCTTAGGGCGTTCCCCCATAGACCCGCCTCTAACTCCTCCTAGCTCGTCCTCCCACTTGCCCCTAAGCTCCTCCACCGGGGTTTCCTACACCTCCAACAGCTCCTGGTAGATATCCGACACTTTTCCCTCTCCCACCCAGGTACCAGAAACTACTCTATCCTGTATCCCCCGCGGCGGCAGCAGCGGAAAGGCCGGCACCTGCTTTCTCAGGAAGTTTTGCACTTACAAGTATCTGAACCCATTCCCTGGTGGCAGTTTAAATGTATCCTCCAGCGCCTTCAAGCTGGGAAAGCTCCCATCTATAATCAGATCCCCCATCCTTCTAATTTCTGCCATCTGCCAGCTCTGGAACCAGCCATCCAGCCTGTCCGGTACAAACCTGTGGTTGTTACAAATCGGGGTCCAGACCGACGCACCCTCCACCTTCTTATACCTCCTCCATTGCCCCCAGATCCTCAGTGCCGCCACCGGACTTGGAGTATCGGGCTGGCGAGAACGGCAGAGGTGCCGTTACCAATGCTCCCAGACTGGTGCCTTTACATGACGCCGCCTTCAACCGCTCCCATGCCGACCCCTCCCCATTACCCACTTCCTAATCATGGCTATATTAGCCGCCCAGTTGTAGTTGCTGAAGTTCGGCAGCGCCAACCCACCATCCCCCCGACTACGCTCCAACAACATTTTCTTCACCCGCGGGGTTTTGTTCGCCCACACAAAGCCCAAAATGATATTGTTCGAATATCGTATTCTTAACGTAGTTCAAAACTGTTCTCTACTGTTGTTATAAATCCACATATGAAACCTGTTCTTGGTTGTTAGGCACGAAAAGGATATCTCATCAATGGGAAGGATTTTCAACCCTGAAATTATGGGATAAATATTTCACACTACAAATATAAACTATAAATCACATCACAGGGAGAAATTAACCATGAGCTGCCACTATCGATATCATTTTCAACGGTAATACAGGATTGAAAAAAATCATGACAGTCTGTAGCCTCGTGCTGTATCAGTAGCTGGATGGAGCCATTTTTGATCTGCTTTCTACAAAAACATCAGCATGCTGCTGAGAGCGTATTGCCATTCTACAATACTCCATCGAGTTACCCTCCTGGCAAAATTTTACAGTTACAATTAAAATAATGACTTATTGGCATGTACAATTTCTGGTAAAGGTACACTGTTGTTGAAAGAGACTTGCATACCTGTATAAGGTGTTCAATTTGCCTTTCAGTTAAATATACTTCACCAATAAGTCCAATCTGGATGAATAAAAATTCAATCTGCCAGCATTAGCCTCAGCTGTGCTGTGGAGTTGCAGCATACACAGTCAGAAATTTCCACTTAAACCAGATACAACATGGAAACACTGCAGCTGAGCTTTTTGTTCCCCCCACCACCACCCCACTATTCCCTGCAATTGAGGAAACAGGCTATTTCTGGTCAGCTACTATTTAATCAAGGTAATTTACATCTGGCAGCACCATGATCCCTCTATCCACCCCATCTATTAGCTCAGGATTTCCACATAAAAAGGGCAGAATTACCAGAAACTAGAAATGTGACCACTCTATCTACCTACATGCAAAGACACCAAGCATTTCATAATCTTGAGCATTTGCATTTAAAATAATTTGCAAAATATTATCTGCAATAGAAAGAGGGTATTCTGTGAATAACAAAGCTTTAATTCTTAATCTCAATCAATACTTAGAAGTGAATTCAAAAAAATCACAGCCATATATCCAGCTGGCTAAACGATAATTACAATAAACACTGTATACGAGCTATAAAATCTTAAAAGGCTGGGATTCTTTGAAAATGGGGCTATGACACCACGCCCGCCGGAAAACGGGCACAAATCACTCCAGACATTTTCCAAAAAGTCTGAAGTGATTCTCCGATTTCAAGAGGGATAGCAGGGTCCCTGCATGCGCCGCGCAGCTCCTGCTGCAAATACGGGGCCCTGCACTTCTGGCCGCGCATGCGCGGCGGCGGCTGTTTACGCGCCGGACCCCGCACAACATGGGGGAGCCACACAGCAGGCCAGCGCAGAAGAAGATAGGCCCCCCCCCCGATCGTGCGCACCCGCCGATTGGTAGCCCCCGACTGCGGGCCTGGCCATCGTGGAGGCCCCGGAGTCTGATCCCCCCCGTCCCCTCACCAGTACGGCCACCGCGACCGCGAGTCCGAGCTGCCGCCGGGTGAAACCATGCAGGAACCACGCCGGCGGAACTCGGACAGTCGAACGCAGAGAATCACCACGGGAGCCTCTTTCTTCGGCCCCCGACCGGCGCCGTGTAGACCGCACACGCGCGACTGCCGCCGATTTTCCGGTCGCTAGAGAATCGCGTCCCGGCGACGGAGCCGATCACGGGTCTAAGTCCCCACTCTCCGGCCCTGCGCCAAGCGCGATTTCAGCGCAGGGGCTCAGAGAATACTGGCCAAAATGCTGGAAAAACACAACAGATCAGGCAGCATCTGTGGAACGAGGAAAAGAGTTAATGCTTTCAGTCGCGTGACTCTTCAGCACTAAAAAGAGGGAAAAATGTGATCGATTATATACTGTATAAAAGCGGTGGAGCAAATTAGAAGGTCAGTGATAGGTTGGAGCCAGGAGAGATTGTAACAAAGACAGAGGAAGGGTTAATGGCATTGTGAAGGATGATAAAACATGCTGATAATGGCATTAAGGAATATTAATTATCTATTTTCCCAAATAGACACTTTCCCCTGTTTTTACTCCCTGAATCCAATGGTCAATTTTTCTTTTGTTAAAAAATATTTTTATTCTTCATTTTCACATTTTCTTCAAAATGTACACCACGCCAACAAACAGTAAGCGGTAACAAATACAATGTCAACCCCCATATTAACAACAACGATCCCATCCTCCCACCACCCCCCAAACAACGGCCCATCTGACAATATCAGCATCAAATAAGACAAAACCTCCCAAGGAGGAAAATAAAGGAAAAAAGAAAAAGGACTCAGGAATCACCTATGGTCACCATTGACATAGATAGTCCACCTCCCCCAAGCCCCCCCAATATTCAACGCCATCCAATCCCCGAAAGAGTACTATGAATGACACCCATGAATTATAGACACCCCCCCACCCTCCCTCCCAGACCCCTCCCCTCCACTTCCTCTTGTAAACTCCTCCCCCCAACCACGGTTCCTTCCCCCAACCTTTCACCCCGGCTAGACTCACAGAAACCTGTTCTACCAGGCTCCAATGGCCGCAGCCCCTCCCCCCCTCACTCCTGTTCACTGGCCGGCTTAAACCAGCCAGCATAGAGGCCCCTGTCCGGGTCTCCTTCCCCCTTGCCTGGTCCCAGGAAAACCAAGAAATCCCCTTTAGCACACAACCCCAACATACACACCCAAGCCCCAAAGAACCATCATTGCAAATGGAAGTCCCAACTCTTCCCTTGTCCAAATACACAGCGTCGACTCATTTAGTACATACACCAACACAAAGTGAAAAAATAAAGTTGCATGAGGCTACATCGGTACACGACCTGCTCTCAGTCCCATTTCTCAATTCTGCCACAGTCCTTCTGCCTTTGCAAACTCCTCTGCCGCTTCCGTCGTCCCAAAATAAAAGTCCTTGGATTGGTCGGTCACCCTCAACTTAGCTGGATATATTATGCCGCACTGCACCTTGCTGATGTACAGTACCTTCTTCACCCGGCTGAAGGCAGATCGCCTCCTCGCCAGCTCCACCGTAAAGTCCTGGTATATGCGTATACCAGCTTCAGCCCACTGCACCACCCGCTTCTGCTTTGCCCAGCACAGGACCTTCTCCTTCACTCTATACCTACGGAAATACAGTTACTACTCTTGGTGACTCACTCGCCTTTGATATAGGCCTCCACGATCGATGAGCCCGATCCAGTTGATATCGAAAGGGATTGTCCCCCTCCCAAATAGCTTCGCCAACATCGTGGCAAAATACTCCGTCGGCCTCAGGCCTTCCACCCCTTCGAGCAGACCCACGATCCTCAGATTCTGCCGCCTGGATCTGTTTTCCAGATCTTCCATTTTGGCTGGCAGACCCTTGTTGGTCTCTTTCCCCATCGAGGTGAGTTGATCACTGTGCTGCAATAATGCCTTTTCCACTTCCTTCAGTGTCTCACCTTGCTCCCGCACCTCCGCCGCTGCGCTTGATACCGCCGCCCTCACCGGGGCAATCGCCTCCTCCACCAGCACTTTCAATACCGCCCCATCTCCTTCTTCATCGCTTCCATGTGCTTTGTGAACTGTTTTCCCAAGTTCCAAGCCATCACCTTGGTCATTTCTTCTGCTGTGAGCAATGCGGCCTCCCCTGGTGCCCCAGCCTCCGCTTTCTTTACAATTCCTGCGCTGACTTTTCCACTCACCGGCGGACTTTCATTAACCCCCTTTTTCACGGCCGTTTTTTTTCCAAACTTGGGACATTTCTCCTCCCTGTGCCTTCTTACAGCTTTTTCAGCCTCCGTTGCCCTCGGGACCGGGCGTTAAAACCCCAAAGTTTCTATTCCCGAGCGGGAGCCCTCCATACAAGATGATCAGAGGATTGGATAGGGTGGACAGTGAGAGCCTTTTTCCTCGGATGGTGATGTCTAGCACAAGGGGACATAGCTTTAAATTGAGGGGAGATAGATATAAGACAGACGTCAGAGGTAGGTTCTTTACTCAGAGAGTAGTAAGGGTGTGGAATGCCCTGCCTGCAACAGTAGTGGACTCGCCAACACTAAGGGTATTCAAATGGTCATTGGATAGACATATGGACGATAAGGGAATAGTGTAAATGGGCTTTAGAGTAGTTTCACAGGTCGGCGCAACATCGAGGGCTGAAGGGCCTGTACTGCGCTGTAATGTTCTATGTTCTAGTGTGCGGCTGCCTCCCGCCTGCCATCACCGGAAGTCTGGTCAATTTTTCTTAAGTTATCAAATTCAAAGAGAAATTAAATACCCACGATCTTGGAGAGTCTATACTTCCCTGTTGTTTTCACCATGGCCACATCTCAACCAGTGTTAATTTGCCAACCAATCAGAAGTCTATTCTCCTATAGCATGAATTGGTGTGATTGTTTGAAATTTGGCATTCTTATTTTTGACCTGATATGTGAAAGGTGAAAAACTTTAGCAATGTGACCCATTTGCATTAATTTGGCGGGCCGTGCACCCTATGCTCCGGCCCTCCGTGATTCTCTACTCCCCACGGCCAGGAATCAAGTGGGCGCAGATCACATGTGGTCTTCGCGTAGTGGATCTTGGGGTTAACTCCTTGGGCATTACATCCTTGGCCCACCGTGATGCCCATCATCCAGGGACACGCTGGTAGTGACCATCCTAGCCCAACTGAGGGCGACCCCTCCACAATGCATTGCCTGTCCAGCCCCCTACTACAGGAGTCCCTGGGGAGAGGGGGGGTCTTTTAGAGGGCTCCCTGTAGGCATCATTTGATATGTTACTCACTCTGAACTTTGTTATAGAACATAGAACATTACAGCGCAGTACAGGCCCTTCGGCCCTCGATGTTGCGCCGACCTGTGAAACCACTCTAAAGCCCATCTACACTATAGAACATAGAAAGGCAGACCTCAATCCCTCAATTCCTTTCAGAGGTGCGAACGGCCAGAGAATACTGGCCAAAATGTTTTCCTTTTTATGCACCCTTTCTTGTCCATAAAAAGGAATAAAATATTTGTAATAAATATATTAGAAATATCTATGTTTCTTTTTTATACCCAATAAAATCTCCTTACTGACCCCTCATAAATTAAAATTACAAGTTAGAAATTAGCTCATCTACTGTACTAATTCAATATGGAACTGTCATGTGAGAGTACCTTTAAGAAATGGGTGTTTAAGAAAGGTACCTTTAAGAAATGTTTGACTGCTCATGTTACTGCAGTGATGTCAGAGTGTGGGTGGAGCTGAGCTCTGGTTCTGCTTTTTAGTTTCACTTTGAGAAAAGCTTGGGTGTGTCTGTTTTTTTGGTTTCGTTTTTCAGTGTGTTGAAGCTGAAGTCAGACAAAACAGCTGTACTATTGATCTCTGCCATGAAGGACTATCTCTTGATCATTTGGTGAATTCAGAATTATAAATGTTTTCAGTATTGAATGTGAACCTGATGTGCTTCTGTTTATAGGCTTGTTAAGTCTTCTGGGTGTTAAAAGGACAGCATACAGATTACTTAGTGTTGTATTCTTTGGGGGATGTATTTGAATGAATGGTTGCTTAGATATTCACTGTTTATTTTAAAAAGGTTAACTTGAGTTCATAGAATAAACATTGTTTTGTTTTTTAAAATACTGGTCCATTTCTGCTGTACCACACCTGTAGAGTGAGCCGTGTGCTCCCCATACCACAATCTATTAAAGTTGTGGGTCAGGTGAACTCCATGATACACTTTGGGATTCTCTAAACCCTGACCCATAACAGGAACAGTTAAACTTCGAGGAAGAGTATCTGTTCAACATTGATTCTGCGTAGTTCTTACAATAGCAGCTTTGTGTTTCCATTGGTTGCCTAGCACGAGATCCGAAGCGGTGGTTTGCACCAGAGACTAATGCTCACTCCACAACTGGGCCTTCTTAAAACCTTGTCGCTGGTGGGGAAAATGCTAGAGTCCATTATGAAAGATTTAACAGCGGAGCACTTGGAAAACAGTGGCAGGATCGAACAGAGAAATGATAGATTTCCGAAAGGGAAATCATGCTTGCCAAATCTACTGGAATTCTTTGAGCATGTAACTAGTAGAGTTGATGAGGGGGAGCCAGGTGATGTAGTTTATTTGGACTTACAGGCTTTCGACAAAGTCCAACATAAGGTATCAGTATGTAAAATGAAAGCGCACGGATTGGGGGCAGTGTATGGAGATGGATAGAAAACTGGTTGGCAGACAAAAAACAAAGGGCAAAATAATTTGTTTGGGAGACTAAGGATCGGATTCTCCGACCCTCAGAATGAGTTCCACGATTCGATGGAGAATCAGGCGTTGGGGCAAAATCGGGATTGGCGGCGGGTGCAGACCCGAACGTTGTGGGAAGTGCTGAAGGCGATAGTGAGAGAGGAGTTTAGCTCCATCCGGATGTACAAAGAGAGGATGGAGCGGTGGGAGGTTGAGTTTCATGGGGGCCATTCTGAGGGTTGACCAGAGATAATCAGCGGCGCCTGAGGAGGCGCTGTTGAAGGAGAGATAGAAGTTCCAGATGGAGTTTGGGCTTGTGTCAACGAGAAAGGTGGTGGGGCAACTGAGAACTGCCAGAGGGGCAGGACATAAATATGGGGAGAAAGCCAGCAGGATGCTTGTGCATCAGCTGAGGAGGCAGGCGGTGGCGAGAGAAATTGGGAGGATGAGGGATGATGGGGGGGGTGGTGGAAACAGCGCTGGAGGAGGGGAATGGGGTATTTGAGGCATTTTATTAAAAAATCTTTTTATTGCCATTTTTCATTTTTATAAACAATTGTGTATATATGCATCACATTTTTCTCAACCACGTTAATTTACTTTATTGTACAGAAAGGTTTATCCTGTCCTTCCTTTAATTGACCCTATATACATTTCGCCACCCTCTGGTTCGGTCTATGGTCCTTTCTGTCTCACCCCACCTTGGTTATCCACCCCTTCTCATTTTTTTGAGGCCTTCCCGCCTTTCTTCAGTCTTCTCACCCCGCCCCCCCCCCCCCCCCCCCCCCCCCCTGGTTGCGCAGTCCTCATCTAACTTGTTTTTTCCCCCTGAATTCCCTCTTTTTCTTCCTCTCTTTCCCATATTCTTAACTTACTCTTTGTTGCTGGCCTCAAACAGGTTTTGGAGCAGGCTGACGAACTGCCCCCATATATCAAGGAAGCCTTCCTCCGACCCTCGGATGGCATACTTGATCTTCTCCAAGTGGAGAAATTCCGAAAGGTCAGCAAACCAGTCTGCAGCTGTGGGTGGTGCTGATGATCGCCAGCCGAGCAGGATTCTCCGGCGTGCGATTAGGGAAGCGAAAGCAGGGGCGTTGGCCCCCTTCCCCATGTGTAGCACTGGCTGGTCCGATACCCCGAAGATTGCCACTATTGGGCATGGCTTCACCCTCACCCCCACAACCTTGGACAGTGCCTCAGAGAAGGGCCTCAGAGAAGGTAGTCCAGAACTCAGCAAGTCTGGGGCATACCCAGAACATGTGGGTGTAGTTGGCCGGGCCTCTGTGGCACCGTTCACATTTGTCCTCCACCTCCGGAAGCAACCTGCTCATTCGGGTTCTGGTCAGGTGTGCTCTGTGCACCACTTTGAGCTGCATTTGGCTGAGCCTTGCGCAAGAGGAGGTGGAGGTAGCCCTTCTCAGTGCTCTGCTCCAGCGTCCTCATCCTACCGCTGTCTCCAGCTCGTCCTCCCATTTTTGTCTGGTCTTGTCTAGTGGTGTTCGAGCTCTGTTCAGTAACTGTCCGTATATTTTACCACATAGTCCCCCCTCCTTGCTGCTTGTGCCTATCAGGTCCACTAATAGTATGATTTCTGGGGCCTCGGGGTACCCTACTGTCTCTTTGCGTCGGAAGTGTTTTATTTGGAGGTGTCTCATTTCCTGTCCTTTTGCTAGCCTCCACTTCCTCATCAGTTCGTCCAGTGCCACCAGTGTGGGCCCTACGTAAAAGTCCCCAACCGTCAGTGTGCCCCCGTCCCGTCTCCATCTTTTGAAGGTGGTGTCTAGCATGACTGGGGGGAGAATTTGTGATTGCTGCAGATGGGGGCCATGGAGGACATCTTAGTTAGCCCAAAGTGTTGTCTCAGTTGGGCCCATGTTCTCAGTGTGCCCGCTACTACTGGGCTCATTGTTGTATCTTGTTGAGGGGGATGGGAGTGCTGCTGTAACCAGGGCCCAGAGGGTCATTCCTTTACAGGGGGTCTCCTCCACCTATACCCATTCTACGCCGGGTTCGTATACCCATCGCCTCACTCTTTCTGCCATTGCTGCCTAGTGGTAGGTTCGGTAAAGCCAAGCCCCCTTTTATTTCCTTCTTTGCGGTGTCGGTTTGGGAATTCACAGGTTCTTACGCCCCACACAAACGCCATGATTAGACGTCTACATTTTGGAAAAAGGCCTTGAGATGAAGATCGGTATGGATCTGAACAGGAAGAGGAACCTCGGCAGTACGTTCATTTTGATCGTCTGCACTCTCCCCGTCAGGGAGAGCGGGGGTGAGCCCCACCTCTTTAGGTCCTTTATTACTTCCTCCACCAGGCTGGTCAGGTTCGACTTATGGATCTGTGTCCAGTCTCTTGCTATCTGGATCCCCAGGTAACGGAATCTGTTCTGGGCCATTTTAAATGGGAGCTCCTCCAGCTCTGCCCCTCCCCATTTGGATTCCCTGGAATGCCTCACTTTTGCCCAGGTTAGGTTGGTAACCCGAAATGGATCCAAACTCTTTCAGGATCTGTAGTATTGCCTTCAGTCCCTCCTGTGGCTTCGAGACATAGAGGAGCATGTCATAATATACACCAGCGTATCATGGTGCAGACACACACACTGATGGACACACAGCAAGACCAATTAACACACACAACACCGCAGCCAATCACCAGTTAGAGCACACTCACTATAAAGACAGGGGGCATCAGAGTTCCCACTCATTCGGGATGCAGCCTCTTAGAAGGACAGAGCTTACAGCTTACAGCACAGGTCCTCACCATGTGCTGAGTGCATAGACTGGTTAGGACAGGCATAGGTCCTTAGTTTAATCTCACATCGTGTTAACCCACAGTGAAAGTATGTTCAACAATTTCTAACTTAATAAAATAGTGTTGCACTATTTTAAGTGTTGGTGGCCTGTATGTGTTCAGTCAGACCCCCTACGCCAGCAGCTCCTCAAGGTAAAGCAGCTCACACTAGCGACTGCCATCGAGACCTGCGTGCTACACGAACACGCCATAGTCGGTATTCCCACATCAAAGCGGCTGAAACAGCGCGGCAGGGTCCCCACGAGGCAGAACTGGTCCAAGCAATCGAGCAACTCCAGGGCCTCAGCCTGGATGAGGGCGGCCATTTGCGTACTCCCGCACTTGTGCGCACCGAACGAGGGGACGTCAACGAACGTACTGCGCAGGTGCGCACCACGTACGACCGCACCGCGCATGCGCGGTGGCGTAGGGAACGTACTGACGCAGCGAACGTACTGACGCTACAACGTGCAGCAATTGTGGCTCCGCCCACTTAAAGCGGCAATGCCCTGCCAAATCCCGACGATGCCAGAGATGTGGCAAACTTGGCCACTATGCTGTTTTATGCAGATCAGCTCAGCCTGCCAACTCTTATCGCTCCAGCCAGCCTCGCAGGAATGTCCGGGCCATTCAACCCATGGTCACCGAGTCTGATGCGGACCCACTACCCGATATTGACACCGAGGTCCCGAAGGCGCCTTTTCGAGTCGGTATCGTTACAAAAAACAGGGTGTCCCCGAAGCAAAGAATCCAGCCTCTATCGTATACAGCACCGATCCAGACGATGAGTGGTGTGCCACCCTCACGGTCAACCGGTCCCAAATACGATTCCGCCTGGACACTGGTGCCTCCGCCAATCTCATTGCGCGGTCTGACCTCCAAAGCCTTTGTGTCAAATCAGCCATCTTCCCATCAGCCTGCCAGCTATTAGATTATAATGGCAATGCCATTCCTGCCAGCGGCTCATGCCAACTTGAAGTGACGCACAGGTCACGCAAAGCCATCCTTTGAAACCGTGTGCTCCTCGAAAGCCTCCCTGCTTGGCACGCAGGCATGCAAGTTGTTGAACTTAGTTCAGAGAGTCCACTCTCTCTCGCCTGCTGACGCGTCTGCCTTTCAGGACACCGACTTCAGGGCGCAGCTCAACGCCATTATCAACCAGTACCACAGCGTCTTCGAGGGCATGAGCATGCTCCCATACACCTACAAGATTTTATTAAAACCGAATGCCACGCCTGTGGTGCACACATCTCGCAGGGTCCCAGCACCCCTTAAGGACCGCCTGAAGCAGCAGCTGCAGGACCTCCAGAACCAAGGAGTGATTTCCAAAGTCACGGAACCTACCGACTGGGTCAGTTCCATGGTATGTGTAAAAATGCCTTCCGGCGAATTGAGAATTTGCATTGATCCCAAGGATCTAAATCGCAATATCATGAGGGAGCATTATCCAATTCCCAAGCGCGAAGAGCTCACAGGTGAGATGGCTCACGCCAAGCTCTTCACCAAACTCGACGCCTCAAAAGGATTCTGGCAAATCCAGCTCGATAAATCCAGCAGGAAACTTTGCACATTTAATACCCCCTTTGGCAGATATTGTTACAACAGGATGCCGTTTGGGATCATATCTGCATCAGAAGTATGGAACAAATGATGGAAGGCATTGAAGGTGTTCGCGTCTATGTCGATGACATAATCATTTGGTTCACCACCCCGCAGGAGCATGTTAATCGCCTCCAGTGCGTATTCAGACGTATACATGAGCATGGCCTCCGCCTCAACTGGGCCAAATGCCCTTTTGGTCAGACGAAACTCAAGTTCCTTGGGGACCACATCTCCCAATTGGGTGTGCAGCTGGATGCGGACAAGGTAGCTGCCATCACAGCTATGAAAACACCAGAGGACAAGAAGGCGGTCCTCCGATTTTTGGGCATGGTCAATGTTTTAGGGAAATTCATCCATAACCTCGCCTCTCATACCACGGCTCTCAGGAACCTGGTCAGGAAGACGACAGACTTCCAATGGCTCCCTGCCCACGAGCGCGAATGGAGAGAACTCAAAACAAAACTGACCACGGCCCCGGTCTTAGCTTTCTTTGATCCAGCAAAGGAGACCAAAATTTCGACCGATGTCAGTCAATCCGGCATTGGGGCAATGCTCCTTCGATGACCCCCACGGAGCAGCGCGACGCGCAGATAGAAAAGGAGTGCCTGGGCCTTCTGACCGGCATGGTTAAGTTTCACGATTATGTCTACAGACTTCCTCAATTCACTGTCGAGACCGACCATCGCCCGCTGGTCAATATAATACAGAAAGACTTGAACGACATGATGCCTCGCCTCCAACGTATTCTTCTCAAGCTCCGGCGATACGACTTCCAGCTGGTATACACCCCAGGCAAAGACCTCATCATTGCTGACGCTCTCTCCATGGCAGTCAACACTCCATGTGACCCAGCGGGATTTGTCTGCCAGATTGACGCCCATGTGGCATTTGCGGCCTCCAATCTACCTGCCTCCGATGAACACCTCGTCCAAATTCGCTGCGAGGCGGCGGCTGACCCCTTGCTACAGCGTGTCATGCACCACCTAACGGACGGGTAGCTCAAGGGCCAATGCCCTCAGTTCTATAATGTCAGAGATGATCTGGCGGTAGTAGACGGGGTTCTTCTAAAACTGGACCGCATTGTCATCCCGCATAGCATGCACCAGCTTGTCCTGGAACAACTACACGAGGGCCACCTTGGTGTGGAAAAGTGCCGCCAACGGGGCCGAGAGGCAGTGTACTGGCCCGGCATTAATGAGGACATAGCCAACACAGTGCTCAACTGCCCCACTTGTCAGCGCTTCCAGCCAGCCCAACCACGTGAGACCCTGCAGCCTCATGAGTTGGTCACGTCATCATAGGCCAAGGTGGGCATCGACCTGTTCCACGCGCTGGGTAGAGACTATGTCCTGATCGTGGACTACTTTTCGAATTACCCAGAGGTGATACGGTTGCATGACCTCACCTCGTCTGCAGTCATTCGTGCATGTAAAGAAACCTTTGCTCGACACGGCATCCCACTCAATGGCCCCTGCTTCGCCAGCCAGGAATGGTCCAACTTTGCCAGGCGGTACAATTTTGCCCATGTGACGTCCAGTCCCTTGTACCCCCAATCCAATGGCAAAGCGGAGAAGGGAGTACATAAAGTCAAACGGCTCCTATGCAAGGCTGCCGATGCTGGGTCCGATTTCTACCTTACCTTGCTGGCCTATCGCTCCGCCCCACTGTCCACTGGCCTGTCGCCAGCCCAGTTACTCATGGGTCGTATCCTGAGGACGACGGTGCCGTCCATCCATGTCCCAGACCTCGACCACGTTCCGGTCCTTCGCCGGATGCAGCTGTCTCGTGCACAGCACAAGGCGGCTCATGACAACCGTGCAGCTGATCTCCTTGCTCTGGCTCCAGATGAAAACGTCCACGTCCATTTTCCAGATGGTGGCTGGTCTGCAACCGCTGTTGTCCTTCGGCAGGTGGCCCCCCGCTCGTTCCTGGTTTGTCAACCGGATGGCTCTATTCTGCGCCGCAATCGACGCGCCCTTCGTCTCGTTCCACGCTCGCCACGTGATCCTCCAGTGTCGCCTCGCCCTCCTGCTGACCCTGCCACGGACTATGCAGAGCACCCTGTCACTCTGCATCCCCCTGACTTTGACGCAGTCCAGCCCGCTCCTGAACCGGCGGCTCTCGACCCACCCTTGAGGCCATCAACCAGAATTCGACGCCCACCTCAGAGACTAAATTTATGAACTTTGCGGACTTATGGAGTCTCTGAATTGTTTTGTTGCTTTGTTTGATCGTTTCCCTGGTTTGTATATCGCGCTGATCTCGTTACTCTTGTTGCATACTGCTTCTCTGCACCAGGCACCTTCCCATGGAAATAGCTTAGTTCTCATGTACGTAGCCCTGTACATATGTCTTCGCACCCCACACGTAGTTAGGAACATTCTCACCATACATTATTTATTGCCACACACATACATTCTTTTATAAAAGGGGGATGTCATAATATACACCAGTATATCATGGTGCAGTCACACACACACTGATGGACACACAGCAAGACCAATCAACACACACAACACCGCAGCCAATCACCAGTTAGAGCACACTCACTATAAAGACAGGCGGCATCAGAGTTCCCACTCATTCGGGATGCAGCCTCTTAGAAGGACAGAGCTTACAGCTTACAGCACAGATCGTCACCATGTGTTGAGTGCATAGACTGGTTAGGACAGGTATAGGTCTTTAGTTTAATCTACCATTGTGTTAACCCACAGTGAAAGTATGTTCAACAGTTTCTAACTTAATAAAATAGTGTTGCACTATTTTAAGTGTTAGTGGTGTGTGTGTTCCACGGATCCAGAGCACCCAACACATCAGAGCAGGTCATCTGCATAGAGTGAGACTCTGTGCTCTCTGTCTCTTCTCCGGATGCCCTTCCAGCTTTTCGCATCCCGCAAGGCTATCGCCAGGGGTTCAATCGCTAGCGTGAACAAGAGGGAAGACAGGGGGCAGCCCTGTCTTGTTCCTCTCTGTAGCTGGAAGTATTCAGAGCTGGTGGTGTTAGTTCGGACACTCGCGTTGGGAGCATTGTACAAGAGCCTCACCCCAGGCGGTGGACCCCGTTCCTAGCCCAACCTGTTCCCGTACCTCGAGGAGGTACTTCTATTCGCCCCTAAGGCCTTTTCTGCGTCCAGGGAGACAATCACCTCTGGTGTTCTCTCCTGTGGGGAGGTCATTATTATGTTCTGCAGCCGCCTGATGTTTGCTGTTTGGAGTACTTTGGGTTGCACCGGGGTACCAGGCAGGGGTGTCTACTCTTTGTCCGAGCAATTGAGCAGTTGGTGTTGGCGCTTAGGATCTCGAGGGGCATTGGGCCGTGGGGGTCGGGGTGGAGCACTGAGTTTTGTTGTATGCAAAATTATTATTGAGTAGAAAACATTGCACTAGTTAGGAAATGGGTGGTGGTGGAGTGGTCGGTGTGGGAACGGATGGAGGCGGCCTCATGTAAAGGGACCAGTTTGAGGGCACTATTGCTGGAGTCCCTTCCATTCTCACCGGCCAGGTACTCCACAAATCCAGCAGTGCTATCAGCGTTGAGGGTGTGGAACCAGTGGTCAGCAGCATTTTAGAAGGGAAGCCATGTCCCTGTGAGCGCCGATTTGTGACAATCATAGGTTTCCCTGGCAGGGTTGGATGTGAGGTTCTGGGGTGGCGGCAGGTGGGATAGAATACTTCAAGGATTTTTTTGTTGGAGGGAAGTTTGAAGACCTGGAGGGGCATATCAGTTACTGAAGTGGAATGGGACTTCATGAGGAAAGAGGGGTCTTCATTTCAGGCGCTGCCACCCCTGGTGCTACAGGGCAAACTCCTGTCTGAGGAGGAAATAGAAGAGTCTTGGATACATATGGGGAGCTGCTGAATAGAGAGAAAGAGCCCCATTGGAGGGAGTTAAAGTGGGAGGTGGAGCTGGGTGGGATGTTGGGAGCTCAAATATGGAGTGAGGCTTTGGGGAGGGTTAATGCATCCTCATCATGTGCAAGACTAAGTCTCATCCAGTTCAAAGTGAACAGGGTTCACATGATAGTGTCCAGGATGAGTTGGTTCTTTCCAAGGGTGGAGGATCGCTGTGGATGGTTTGCGGGGAGGCCAGCGAACCATGTCTATATGTTTTGGGCATGTCTGAGGTGGGGGGGTTGGACAGGATTTGCAGATATAATGTCCAGGATTTTGGAGGTAACGGTAGCTGCAAGTCCGGAGATGGCAATATTTAGAGTGTCGGAGGATCTGGGAGTGCAGAGGTTGATGTGTTTGCCTTTGTCTCCCTGATAACCTGGAGACAAATTTGGAGCCGCCGAGTGCAGGGTTATGGGTGAGCAATTTGGCAGAATTCCTGCACTTAGAGAAAATCAAGTTCGACATCAGAGGTGCAAAGGAGGGGTTCACCTTGAGGTGGAAGCTGTTCATCAACTTCTTTAAGGAATATTGAGTCGTCAGCGGGTGGGGGATTTATTTTCTGTTTGGGCTGTGGGTCTGGGTTAAAAGTTAAAAAATGGGGCAGGCATCGGGGTGGCAGCAGGTAGAGTGAGGGAGAGATTTATAGCGGGCGGGTGTAAACATGTTTTAGCTCTTTGCTGTTGCCCTAGTTGATTTTTGTTTTTCTTCTTTGATATGTATATATTTGAAAGTGACTCCAAAATATGTTTTTCAAGAAGTTAACAATTCAAAAAATTTCATGTCATTCATATATCTGGTTAACAGATGTGGCCCTAACTCTAATGTTTGCAGCACACCATCAGCCTTTGCCTTCTGGCCTAAGCAACAAACCGTTGTGGTCTGTCTTTCTGCTATTTCTCTATCCATGGCTCCACTTTCTCTTTTTATGCCATGAGCCCTAATTTTCTCAACCAATTTTACATGTGGTATTTCATCAAATGTTTTTTAAAAGTTCATAATGTCTACAGCAACTGTATTCCCTTGTCTATACTTTCCATTAATTTCTCAAAAAAATCTGCAGTTTGCCATGCATGAGCTTTCTTTCAGAAATCCAATCCACATTCATCTTTCTGTTGCAGGTGTAGATACAGGTAAAATTCCATTTTATTAAAGGAATCAACAGCCTCGATCTTCAGGAGAGCCAGGTGGTGAAGGATAGTATGCTGGATTCTAGTCTGTATTCACTTACAGACTTTTATTCAAAGATACACATTGCATAATGTGTACGTAAAAAAAAAAAGCCTCTTTCAGCGTGCTTCTATACATACTAACATGTGCAGTAGAAGTAGGCCATTTAGACCCTCAAGCCTGCTCTGTCATTCAAGAAGATCATGCATATCTGTTTGCGTTTCGAATTCCACATCCCCATCAAGCCCTGATAACCGTTGATTCTCTTGCCTAACAAGATTCTATTTACCCCTGCCTTAAAAATATTCAATGACCCTGCGTCCATTGCCTTCTGAGGTAGAGTTCCAGAGTGGCACAATCCTCAAGGAAACAATTTCTCTTCATCTCTGTCCTAAAAAGGAGACCCCTAATTTTAAAACAGAGCCCCTTAATTCTGGACTCAACCACAGAGGAAACACCCTTTCCTTGTTGAGTCCGTTAGGATTTTATAGACATCAATCAAGTCACCCTCACTCTTCAAACTCAAAACAGGCCCAGCCTGTCCAACCTGTCCTAATAAGACACTCATTCCAGGTATCAATCTAGTAAACCTCCTCTGAACCGCCTCCAACGTATTTACATATTTTCTTAAATAAGCAGAACAAAACAGCACACAGTATTCGAGATGTGGTCTCACCAATGTCCTGAATAACTGAAGCACAACATCCTTACATGTATATTCAAATCTTCTCGTAATAAAGAATAGCATTCATATGCCTTCTTCATTACCTATTGTACCTGCATATTATTTTTGTCTGACTTATGCACTAAAATACCCAGATCCCTTCGTACCTCAGAATTCTGCAGTTGTTTTCCTTTTAAGTAATACTCTGCTTTTTATTCTTCCTGCCAAAGTGAACAACTTCACATTTTCCCACAGTATACTCCATCTGCCAGATTCTTGCCAACTCAACCTATCTATATGTGTCTGCAATCTCCTTATGTCCTCTTCACAACATTCATTGCTACTTATCTTTGTGTCATTTGCAAATGTAACTACTGTGCCTTCGCTTCCTTTGTCTAAGTCATTGATATAAATTGTAAAAAGTTGAGACCCCAGCACAGCGCCCTGTGGGACTCCACTGGTCACATCCTGCCAATCAGAAAAAGACCCATTCATGCATACTCTGCTAGCCAACCAATCGTCTATCCATGCTAATATGCTACCCCCTAAACCCTGAGCTTTTAATTTTGGCAATAACCTTTGAAATGGCACCATATAAAATGCCTTCTAGAAATCGAAGTACAGAGTGGTCACAGGCACCCCTAACCTCCTTAATGACTGATTCTACCACCTTCCACACAACATTCTGCTTCCTTCCCTTCTTGAATAGAAAGATTATTTTTGCTACTTTGCAGTCTGATGGCGCCTTTCCAGAATCTAGTGAATTTTGGAAAATGAACACAAACGGATCTACTACCTCATTTGTCACCTTGTTTAAGATCCTAGGGCAATGTCCACCTGCTTTTAACTAGAGGTGAGTTCCGAAAACAATAAACACCCTATTTAAATTTTTTTTAATTTTTTTAAGAGTATCCAATTCGGTGCTGTGAGCCAGCAGTGCTAACCACTGCACCACCCTGCTGCCCTAATGAACACCCAATTGATAAAACAATTAACAAGCAGTAAGTTCTCTTTGCTTTCAAAGGCCTTGGTTATAGCCAGGAAAAAAACAGCTCTGCACTACAATATTTCAGTCTTTGTAACAGCAGGCCAAGTTATTTTGAGTCACCATAAAACAGATCTCAAATATTAAAGAATAGTTAGATCTCAGTTGCAGTCACAATGGTCTTGATGTCTTGTGTATAACTATGGCCTGTAGCTTACATCTTACATAGTTGCAATGCATATCAAGGATGCACATAATTGATTTTTATTGGTGATTCAAAAACTCATTTGGAAAAAATAAGCAAAATATCTATTTTTATGTTGTATCTAACTAAACATCAGGAACATCATGCAAGAAGTTAGCAAGAGAAAGTTAGGCTTATTTATGGATCATAGATATGGCTTTTATGGGCCTTAGGGGTATCTCCAAAAGTAACACAAGTTTCTAGGATTACAAAATACTGTAAACGCTTTAATTTTAAAGTTCTCATCCTGGTTTTCAAATCCTTCCTCAACTTCAACACTGATTCTGTAGCCTCCTTGAACCCAACAACCCTTCAGGATCTCTGTGTCCATCCAATTCTGGTCTCTTATTCGGCCCAATTTTAAGCTTGCCACCATTGGCAGCCATGCCTTTAGCTAGTTATGCCATGGGCAATGGATTATTTCCCTAAAATTCTCTATCTTTCATGTTTCTCCTCCTTTAAGATTCTCCTTAAAAACTACATTTTTCTGTGGCTCAGTGTCAAATTTTGTTCAATAACTCTCTCGTGAAGCATTTTGGGATGTTTTGCTCCATTTTTAAAAATTTATTTTTTTGAAAATAAAGTTAGAGTACCCAATTATTTTTTTCCAATTAAGTGTCGCCAATCCAACTACCCTGCATATATTTGTGTTGTGGGGGTGAAACCCACGCAGACACAGGGAGAATGTGTAAACTCCACACGAACAGTGGCCCAGGGCCGGAATCGAACCAGGGTCCTCGGCGCTGTGAGGCAGCAGTGCTAACCACTGCATCACCATACTGGCCAGTTTTGTTACATTGAAGCAAATGCAAAATGCAAGACGTTGTTATGAAGTATTTTGGCAGTCAAGTACATCTAAACTATTTATGAACATATTCTGCATTGTAAAATGTATGTTTAAGTAGCACATGGCCATCATAAGAAATTATATTTAAGGGGTGGCACGGTAGCACAGTGGCGAGCACTGTTGCCTCACAGCTCCAGGGTCCCTGGTTCGATTACCGGCTTGGGTCACTGTCTGTGCGAAGTCTGCACGTTCTCCCCGTGACTGCATGGGTTTCCTCCGGGTGCTCCGGTTTCCTCCCACAGTCTAAAGATGTGCAGGTTAGGTGGATTGGCCGTGCTAAATTGCCATTCGTATTCAAAAAGATTAGGTGGGGTTACTGGGTTATGGGGATAGAGTGGAGGTGTGGGCTGAGTGGGGTGTTCTATCTAGGTGCCGGTGCAGACTCGATGGGCCGAATGGCCTCCTTCTACACTGTAAATTCTTTAAATCTGTCAAATATGAAACCATTGATGTTAAAGCTTCTTTTTTCAGTATGTGCTATGAACAATATATTGTGATTGCTGGATGTAGAGTATCCATAAGTAGCAGGATTGATTATCAAGGCTTTACAATGAGTGGCCGGATATCATGGGCTGGATTCTCCGCCGGCAGGATGCTTGGTTTTGCTGGCAGCCCGTGGCTGCCCCACAATGGGAAACTCCATTGACCAGCCGGCGTAATGGAGCATCCCACCGGCGGGGTGAAACGGAAATGTGGCGCGGTGGGGCGGAGAATCCAGCCCTGTGGGTGCAATGAGCATACATTTACAGACATAGGGTGGGATTCTCCGTTCCTCAGACTAAGTGTTGACGCTGGGGCAGTATTCGTGGGCTTCTATGACAGCAAAACTGGCGCCGCACCTGGACCGATTCAGTGACCATTGAGGGGCTAGCACCGGTGCCACGTGGAAGACGGCCGATTCCAATGAAAAACGCTGTTTTACTGGGTCTGTCATTGACACTCAGGAGACTGACAAACTGCAGCCTCATGTACACACTTCACTCGCACACATACTCATCCCAGCCATCAAAATGGCACTGTTTGTGCTGGACGGCGTCGATCCTGTTGATGGGTCAGCTGGGGCTAGAGGGCATTTGGGGGGTTGGCCTGGTGGGTCACCCATACGACCCATGGCACTAAGGTTCACAGTAGGCAGCCGGCAGCTTGCGCAGCTGCATCATTGCCTTGCAGGTTGCGGCAGTGGTGTTCTGTATCCGTCCACCCCAACACCACAGTCCACCTTCTGGCCAACCCCTGCTTCTCCCCCAGCCCTGGCAGAAGTCCCCCTGCCAGCGGCACAACTGCCAGCACACTCTGACGATGTTATACTTTCCGTACCCCTCGCTCCTCCTCAATTGAGGAAGGGGAGGAGGGAAGCGGGGTGGTGGGGAGAGAGATGCAAGGGGAGGTGGTGGGGAGGGAGGAAGGGGAGGGGAAGTGGAGAGAGGCTCAATAGGACACTGTCTGCATTATCTCGGGAGGCAGAAAAAAAAAACCACTCAATTATAACGTGACTGTTTACGGAGGTTCCCCAGAGGGGGTGAGGGGTTACACAGATCCTCGCACCCTGCTGCAGAGACCCTCATGTGCATCCTCCGCTCCCGACATTGGGCAGTTGACAGCCTTTGGGCAGTCGCTCTCCGTTCTGGGTCCTACACCACATTGAGTGTGGCGGACGACACGGGGCCACCATCTAAACCAGGGCCTGTCTCGTCCCGCCACCAGGATCATCGACAGGCGGGATCTCCTTGGCTTCCTCCTGGAATCCCGGGCCAGAGCGAGGTGGTGGCGCTGGTCGCTGCTCCGTCCCCACTGTCCGGTCACTGGAAGGCGCCAGAAACAACTCCAGAAATAGATCCGGGATCGTGACGGAGGTGCCCGAAGGCAGTGGTTGGGTCAGAGGATCTTCCAAACCATAACCCGTTAAGAACCCAAGAAGCAGGGGGTTATCGCTGGCACCCTCCCCTGAGAAACCGAACAGGTCCGGGGTGCTAAACTACAATGGATGGGGCGGGCCGCCTAGGATCCCGTCTGACTCCAAAGCACCCCACAGGAGGCAGCGACAGATTCTGGGTTTTCCTCACTATCCCCTTGCCTCTTTTCTTTCGGGGACAGGGCGTGACGTCGATGGGAACGAACCTGGATTGACACTATTTGCAGGGGAGAGGGTCACACACCAGGGAGATCTCGGTCTCTGGAGGCCCCCCGGGCTGTCTCCACATCCCTTAATGCTCTTCCCCGGAATATGCAACTGGGACAGAGCATCCTCTGAGTCGAGGTCATTCACCTCACTGCCGCCATCCACAGGGGCCTGAGCAAAATGTCGCCGGGCCCGGCATCCGATGACGAAATGTCACCGGGCTGAGGATGTTGCTGGGTGATGGTGGGGCAAGGCGAAACGGCTGCACCCGAGCCAGTAGCCAGGGGCACTGGGTCGGTCAGGGTCAGAATGTCAGAGGAATCCAAACCTGACCGCTGTTGAACCATCTTGTTTGTCTTCTTCTGCGCCTTCTGGTCACGCGGGTGCTCCCTCACTTCCACGCCGGCTGCCGAGGTGTCGGTGGGCGCCTGCTTGGCTCCCCCCAACAGGGGGTTAGTTGCAAGGCCAGTGGAAGGAGAGAGGGCAGCGGCAGCAGCTGCGGCTGCCTTGGTGGGTGTAGCATCCTGAGAGGTGGGGCAATTTTTCTAATATGCCCCACCTTTTTAGCAGGCTTGGCACTCACGCCATCTGCGGACCAGAAGACACATAGGTTTTAAAAGGGATCTCAAAAGCCCCTTTCAGGACCTTCTCTCAGGCCAGGCAAACAAAGACCTGCTACCCTAAGAAGAATATATGTTTGAGGGTGGGGTCTCAGAGGCCAAGCGAGAGTGGTACCACCCCGGACCGTACCACCCCCTGTAGATGGAGGTAAGGGAGGAGGAGCTCCGTGGGAATAAAGGGCAAAACATTAGAGAGAATAACTCTCGGCTGTGGCCTCCAGTGGGTCCACCAGCAGGTAGGTCCCGCCCACCGTGACCCCCTTTTCAAGGACGAGGTGGACCGCCCACTTGGCTCTCAGAAAGAAGACAGCCTTGCCATACACCTTCGAGGCTGCAACTATTGCTGAAGGGCCAGCAACTTCGGCCACAGCACAGACGCAGGCCTCGATTGACATGATGGGCTGGACATAACACTTCACCCCGGGGTTTTGTGTCATGAGATGAAATGGTGACGGAGACTTGGGAGCAGTGGGGAGGGTGGCGGCCACCACTCCCGCATAGGTAGCTTTAGAGGGTGTGGTAGTCACCACTAGTAGTATTACATGTATTATGGTATGGCCCGTATAATGGAGGTACAAGGGTAAATCCCTGCCTGCTGGCTCCGCCCAGTAGGCGGTGTATAAATGTGTGTGCTCGCCGGTGCTGCAGCCATTCTGGTTCCAGCTACAGGAGGCAGAACATCTTTGCTCAATAAAGCTTCGATTATTTCGCTACTCTCGTCTTTGTGGTAATTGATAGTTCTATCGAGCTGCTGGGGAACAGACATGCTTAATAAATTGTAGCGCACAAAGACTCCATGAGACGAATATAGTGAAGTCGATGAGGCTTTATTAAGCGTGTCTGTTCCCCAGCAGCTCGATAGTAAACTGGCCTGCGGGGGAAGACACCGGCTTCTTATACTTCGCCTTCAGGGCGGAGCTTGAGGTCAACGGCCAACCAGGACCCGGGATCTGTCAGCCAATGACATTAGGGCTTCCAGTCCCACATGACCCCCAATACATACTACCACATTCACCCCTTGTCAAAAATGAACCCGGCGGGGTGATGCTTCGTATGGTGGTAAGGGTTTACAGGGCTGGTCCTGGGAGGATAGAACATTTACATGGTAGTACAGTATTGGACAGTTTCGTCCTGTTGCAACTATTTACAGAGGGTATAGGAAAAAAACAAAATGTTCTTTGAACAGTCCATCTTTGTTTTACATCGACGCCACGAGTCGGTCGGGCGGTCTGGTCGTCCGTGTCGATCGCCTCGGCCCCGGCGGTGGTGGTGGTGCTTGTACCAGTGTTGTCGCCTCCAGGAGCCGTACGGTTTCAGCTGTCGGTGCAAAGGGGAGGGGGACAGATCCTCCTGGGAAGGGGGCGGTCGCGGGGTGCGGCGGTGGCAGGAAGGGGGGCGGTTGGGTTGATGGTGTCGGGGGGGGTGTGCATGGTGCTGGCGGGCGCCAGATCCCGCAGGGAGACCGTGTCCTGTCGGCCGTCGGGGTACTCCACGTAGGCGTACTGGGGGTTTGCGTGGAGGAGGTGAACCCTTTCGACCAACGGGTCCGCCTTATGTGCCCGCACATGCTTTCGGAGCAGGATGGGTCCTGGGGCCGCCAGCCAGGTCGGCAGCGACGTTCCAGAGGAGGACCTCCTAGGGAAGACAAGGAGACGCTCGTGGGGCGTTTGATTAGTGCTTGTACATAATAACGACCGGATGGAATGGAGAGCGTCCGGGAGGACCTCCTGCCACCGTGAAACTGGGAGATCCCTGGACCGTAGGGCCAGTAGGACGGCCTTCCAGACCGTGCCGTTTTCCCTTTCTACTTGCCCGTTCCCCCGGGGGTTGTAGCTGGTCGTCCTGCTTGAGGCTATGCCCATGCTGAGCAGGAACTGGCGCAGCTCGTCACTCATGAAAGAGGACCCCCTGTCGCTGTGGACGTATGCGGGGTAACCGAACAATGTGAAGATGCTGTTCAGGGCTTTAATGACTGTGGCCGCGGTCATGTCGGAGCAGGGAATGGCAAAAGGGAAGCGGGAGTATTCGTCCACTACATTAAGAAAATATGCGTTGCGGTCGGTGGAGGGGAGGGGCCCTTTGAAATCGAGACTGAGGCGTTCAAAGGGGCGCTCCATCTGGCCTGAAAAAATGCGGCTTGCATTCCGCGCAGATGTGGCAGTCCCTTGTGACTGTACTGACCTCTTCTAAAGAGTATGGGAGATTGCGGGACTTGATGAAGTGGTAAAACCGAGTGACCCCCGGGTGGCAGAGGTCCTCGTGGAGGGTTTGGAGGCGGTCAATTTGTGCGTTGGCACATGTGCCGCGGGATAGGGCATCGGACGGCTCGTTCAGCTTTCCGGGTCTCCTTGTCTTCCCTAGGAGGTCCTCCTCTGGAACGTCGCTGCCGACCTGGCTGGCGGCCCCAGGACCCATCCTGCTCCGAAAGCACGTGCGGGCACATAAGGTGGACCCGTTGGTCGAAAGGGTTCACCTCCTCCACGCAAACCCCCAGTACGCCTACGTGGAGTACCCCGACGGCCGACAGGACACGGTCTCCCTGCGGGATCTGGCGTCCGCCGGCACCACGCACACCCCCCCGACACCATCAACCCAACCGCCCCCCTTCCTGCCACCGCCGCACCCTGCGACCGCCCCCTTCCCAGGAGGATCAGTCCCCCTCCCCTTTGCACCGACAGCTGAAACCGTACGGCTCCTGGAGGCGACAACACTGGTACAAGCACCACCACCACCGCCGGGGCCGAGGCGATCGACACGGACGACCAGACCGCCCGACCGACTCGTGGCGTCGATGTAAAACAAAGATGGACTGTTCAAAGAACATTTTGTTTTTTTCCTATACCCTCTGTAAATAGTTGCAACAGGACGAAACTGTCCAATACTGTACTACCATGTGAATGTTCTATCCTCCCAGGACCAGCCCTGTAAACCCTTACCACCATACGAAGCATCACCCCGCCGGGTTCATTTTTGACAAGGGGTGAATGTGGTAGTATGTATTGGGGGTCATGTGGGACTGGAAGCCCTAATGTCATTGGCTGACAGATCCCGGGTCCTGGTTGGCCGTTGACCTCAAGCTCCGCCCTGAAGGCGAAGTATAAGAAGCCGGTGTCTTCCCCCGCAGGCCAGTTTACTATCGGGCTGCTGGGGAACAGACACGCTTAATAAAGCCTCATCGACTTCACTCTATTCGTCTCACGGAGTCTTTGTGCGCTACAATAGTGCATCAATTTATTGAGCAAAGTTTTTAAAACGATGGATCTCCGCATCAAGCCTGATCGCCTGCAGCTGAGCCCTCAAGCAACCAACGCTACGTCCACCTTTGACTACTGGCTAGCCTGCTTCGAAAGGTACCTCCGAACATCCACAGAGGAACCCTCGGACTCCCAGAAGCTCCAAGTCCTCTATTCACGGGTGAGCCCTGACCTTTTTCCTCTCATCCGGGATGCGCCCACCTACTCCGAAGCTATGGAGCTCCTGAAGGGACATTACTCCTTTTCACACATGTATAAGCTGTACTTGAGAATTGATTTCTTTGTGGTGAGTATGGGGGAATTGTGATATCTGACCATGTGCCGCATTGGCTGTAGGTGAGGCTTAGCTCGGGGCAAGAGCACGAGGCCGGAATGGAGGCTAGATTGGGGTCTTTTGGCAAATAAGGGGTTTTGTGAAAAAGTGAGGTCGCCGATTGGGGATTTCATGGAGATAACCGGAACGGGGAGGTGTCGGCTGCCACGTTCTGGGAGGCACTGAAGGCGGTAGTCCGAGGGGAGATTATCTCGTTCAAGGCGCACAGCGATAGGAGGAGGAGGGAGGAGCAGGGACGGTTGTTGGACGAGGTAGTCGAAGTGGACTGGAGAAACTTGGGGGCCCCCCATTAAAGAGTTTTTGGCGGAGCGGAAGAGGTTGCAGGAGCAATTCAATAGGTTGACGACGGGAAGGGCAGTGGAGCAGCTACGGAGAGTGAGAGGGGTGCAATATGAATATGGAGAGGTGAGCTGTATGCTGGCCTATCAGCTGAGGAGGTAGGCTGCGTCCAGGGAAATCTTAATGCTGCGAAGAGAGAAGGGGGAGGTAATGTCAGAACAGAGAAGGGGGAGGTAATGTCAGCATAAATGAGGTGGTCAGGGGGTATTACGAGAAGCTGTACAGGGTGGAGCCGAGTGGAGAGGAAGGGGGTATGGGACGGTTTCTAGATGGATTGGAGTTTCCAATGTTGGAGGAAGAGACGAGGCAGACTTTGGAGGAGCTGCTGGGGCTGAGGGAGGTGATTGACAGTATTAGGGAGATGGAGTTGATGAAGGCTCCAGGGTCAGACGGCATTCCGGCGGAGTTTTATAAGATGTTCGTGGAAGAATTGGCACCGCATTTGTTGGGGGTGTTTATTGAGGCATTGGAGAAGGGGGAGCTGCCAGAAATATTGACACAGGCAACAATCACGCTAATCCCGAAGAAGGCGAAGGATCCATTTGAGTGTGGGTTGAATAGGCCCATTTCGTTGTTGGGGATTGCGGTGCAAGGCGATGCATAGGGTTAAATTAACCTCTTCTTGCGCGAGGATGAGCTTGATTCAGTTCAAGGTGGTGCACAGAGTACATATGATCTGGGCGAGGATGAGTGGGGTCTTGCAAAGGGTGGCTGAGGAGTGCGGGAAGTGTGGACAAGGGCCAGTGAATAATGTGCACATGTTCTGGGGTTGCGAGAAGCTGGAGAGTTACTGGGCAGCGGTGTTTGGGACGTTATCCAAAATTGTGGGGGTGGAGGTCAGGCCGGACCCAATGGTGGCGATCTGTGGGGTATTGGAAGGACCGGAGTTGCTGGAGGGGAAGGGGGCCGGTGTTGTAGCCATCGCCACTCTATTTGCCTGGCTCGGATCTTGCTAAATTGGAGGTAGGATACGCCGATAGGGATGGTGGCCCGGCTGGGGGGCTTGAACGGTTTTCTCCGGTTGGAAAAGATTAAATTTGAGTTGAGGGGGGTCAATGGAGGGCTTCGAGACATGATGGCGGTTGTTCATGACAATTCTTGAGGAACTGTTCATCGCGGGGGGTAGGAGGAGGGGGAGGGGAGGGGCTAAAAGGGAAAAAAATTGTACAAACGGTGACTGAGAGTTTGTGGAGTGTGTTGTTGTATATGTTACTGTTTTTCACATATGTTTGGAGTAAAATACATTTTTTTAAAAATAGGTAAGAGTTGGAATTCTCCGTTTGTTGGTGTTCTCTTTTCCCATTGGCAGTGCAACCCTGTCCACAGGTTTCCCGGCGGCGTAGAGTGGTTTCAGTGAAAAATCCCATTGACAAGCAGCAGGAAGATCGAATCCTATTGCCAGTGAACGGTGCGCTGCTGTGAAACACGTGGTTGGGAGACCACAGAATCCAGCCCAAGGCCAGGAAAACCACCTTCTTTGGGCCTGTCCAAACCCCATGGGCTATGTGCTGGACCTGAAGCCCTAGTCATACAATTTACAGTGCAGAAGGAGGCCATTCGGCACATCGAGTCTGCACCGGCCTTTGTAAAGAGCACCCTACTTAAGCCCATGCCCCCACCCTAGCCCCGTAACCCAGTAACTCCACTTAATATTTTGGACACTAAGGGGCAATTTAGCATGGGCAATCCACCTAATCTGCACATCTTTGGACTGTGGGAGGAAAGCGGAGCACCTGGAGGAAACCCACACAGACACAGGGAGAACGTGCAAACTCCACACAGACAGTGACCCAAGCCGGGAATCGAACCTGTGATCCTGGAGCTGTGACGCAGCAGTGCTAACTACTGTGCCACCGTGCCGCCCCTAGATCTGAGTCTGAGCATCCTGCCACTGCTAGATCAGACTCTCACCCCAATCACCAACCTCTCACCAAAATCAGGCCTAATTCTTTAAGTGCTGCCACCCCCTCTAGAATTCGTAAAATATCTCTAAACCAACCTTATGAATATTTTACAACACTAACTAACTGAATTCCTTAGATGGTACATTCATGATCCAAGCAGTACAAAAATTAGTGCTGCATGATTAGCCAGTCGTTATCACACAATTTAGTCTCACCAGGCATTTGTGTATTACATGAACAACAATTTCTGTTTATATAGCACCTTTAATGTGGTCAAACGGTCCAAGACATTCAGAAACATAAATCAAGTGGAATAAGGATCTGGAGCCAAAAAGGATATGCGGGAGATAAACACCAGCTTTAGTCAAAGAAGTGCATTTAAGAAGAGTCTTAAAGGTTGCAAGATAGAGCAATAAGGTATTGATTTCATTGCATGAAGATTAGTTCAATGACATTTCTAAAACTGCATCGGCAAAGTCTGACTTTTTTTCTTCTTAAACTTGCTGCCATTGTGAGCAGATACTGCATTTGTGGTGCAATACCTCTGTGAATTCTTGCAAAAGCTGTAGGTGCTTTTTAAATCTTCAAGTGGCAACTGTTCTAGCTATGCTTGAAGCAAAGGGTCTGAATTAAACAGCAATTTTACCCGAGCTATTAAACCAATCCCAACAAACATTTCAGGAGAAGTTTGCTATAATCTTAAATACCTCAAATGTTTAGACTGTTTTATATGGGAAGCATGGGAGCTGGCATCTGGGGTGCCTAACATCTGCTGGCCTGGAGTCAGCAGACTGCCCAGGGTATTCATTTCCCACCTGCAGCCCATCAGGAGTTTGGTAATTAGCCCCAGTTCTCAAAATGGACCAGGCAGCTCATCATCACGATTCATCAGTCACCTGATAGTTAAAGTCCTGAATCCATAAATGGTCAGAATGTGTGGATTGTGGATTATGCTGGAGTCTTCTTTATTAAAGTCACGGGTGAATAAAAATTAATTAATATTACATAGTTTTGGAGAAGTTTATATCCATTACAATCTATATATTTTATTACACTTGAGTGTAAAAATATTACATGTTAAAGAGAGATTAAAACCTGAGCATCAAATACTTTTTCGGGATCGATATATTGTGCAATACAACAATGCATTGTTCTAGAACAAGAACATAGAACATAGAAAAATACAGCACAGAACAGGCCCTTCGGCCCACGATGTTGTGCCGAACCTTTGTCCTAGATTAATCATAGGTTATCATAGAATTTACAGTGCAGGAGGCCATTCGGGCCATCGAGTCTGCACCGGCTCTTGGAAAGAGCACCCTACCCAAGGTCAACACCTCCACCCTATCCCCATAACCCAGTAACCCCACCCAACACTAAGGGCAATTTTGGACACTAAGGGCAATTTATCATGGCCAACCCACCTAACCTGCACATCTTTGGACTGTGGGAGGAAACCGGAGCACCCGGAGGAAACCCACGCACACACGGGGAGAAGGTGCACACTCCGCACAGACAGTGACCCAAGCTGGAATTGAACCTGGGACCCTGGAGCTGTGAAGCAATTGTGCTATCCACAATGCTACCGTGCTGCCCTTAAGAACAAATTAATCTACACTATATCATTCAACCGTAATGTACCGATCCAATAGCTGCTTGAAGGTCCCCAATGTTTCCGACTCAACTACTTCCACAGGCAGTGCATTCCATGCCCCCACTACTCTCTGAGTAAAGAACCTACCTCTGACATCCCCCCTATATCTTCTACCATTCACCTTAAATTTATGTCCCCTTGTAATGGTTTGTTCCACCTGGGGAAAAAGTCTCTGACTGTCTACTCTATCTATTCCCCTGATCTTCTTATAAACCTCTATCAAGTCGCCCCTTATCCTTCTCCGTTCTAATGAGAAAAGGCCTAGCACCCTCAACCTTTCCTCGTCTGACCTACTCTCCATTCCAGGCAACATCCTGGTAAATCTCCTTTGCACCTTTTCCAAAGCTTCCACATCCTTCCTAAAATGAGGCGACCAGAACTGTACACAGTACTCCAAATGTGGCCTTACCAAAGCTTTGTACAGCTGCATCATCAACTCACGGCTCTTAATTTCAATCCCTCTGTTAATGAACGCTAGCACACCATAGGCCTTCTTCACAGCTCTATCCACTTGAGTGGCAACTTTCAAAGATGTATGAACACAGACCCCAAGATCTCTCTGCTCCTCCACATTGCCAAGACCCCTACCGTTAACCCTATATTCCGCATTCATATTTGTCCTTCTAAAATGGACAACCTCACACTTTTCAAGGTTAGACTCCATCTGCCATTTCTCATCCCAGCTCTGCATCCTATCTATGTCTCTTTGCAGCCGACAACAGCCCTCCTCACTATCCACAACTCCACCAATCTTCGTATCGTCTGCAAATTTACTGACCCACCCTTCAACTCCCTCATCCAAGTCATTAATGAAAATCACAAACAGCAGAGGACCCAGAACTGATCCCTGCGGTACGCCACTGGTAACTGGGATCCAGGCTGAATATTTGCCATCCACCACCGCTCTCTGACTTCTATCGGTTAGCCAGTTTGTTATCCAACTGGCCAAATTTCCCACTATCCCATGCCTCCTTACGTTCTGCATAAGCCTACCATGGGGAGCCTTATCAAATGCCTGACTAAAATCCATGTACACTACATCCACTGCTTTACCTTCATCCACATGCTTGGTCACCTCCTCAAAGAATTCAATAAGACTTGGAAGGCAAGACCTACCACTCACAAATCCGTGCTGACTATCCCTAATCAAGCAGTGTCTTTCCAGATGCTCAGAAATCCTATCCCTCAGTACCCTTTCCATTACTTTACCTACTACCGAAGTAAGACTAACTGGCCTGTAATTCCCAGGGTTATCCCTATTCCCTTTTTTGAACAAGGGCACGACATTCGCCACTCTCCAATCCCCTCGTACCACCCCTGTTGACAGCGAGGACTAAAAGACCACTGCCAACGGCTCTGCAATTTCATCTCTTGCTTCCCATAGAATCCTAGGATATATCCCGTCAGGCCCAGGGGACGTGTCTATCCTCAAGTTTTTCAAAATGCCCAACACATCTTCCTTCCTAACAAGTATTTCCTCGAGCTTACCAGTCTGTTTCACACTGTCCTCTACAACAATATGGGCCCTCTCATTTGTAAATACTGAAGAAAAGTACTCGTTCAAGACCTCTCCTATCTCTTCAGCATCAATACACAATCTCCCGCTACTGTCCTTGATCGGATCTACCCTCGCGCTAGTCATTCTCATATTTCTCACATATGTGTAAAAGGCCTTGGGGTTTTCCTTGATCCTACCCGCCAAAGATTGTTCATGCCCTCTCTTAGCTCTCCTAATCCCTTTCTTCAGTTCCCTCCTGGCTAACTTGTATCCCTCCAGCGCCCTGTCTGAACCTTGTTTCCTCAGCCTTACACAAGTCTCGTTCTTCCTCTTAACAAGACATTCAAACTCTCTTGTCAACCATGGTTCCCTCACTCGACCATCTCTTCCCTGCCTGACAGGGACATACATATCAAGGACACGTAGTACATGTTCCTTGAACAAGTTCCACATTTCACTTATGTCGTTCCCTGACAACCTATGTTCCCAACTTATGCACTTCAATTCTTGTCTGACAACATCATATTTACCCCTCCCCCAATTGTAAACCTTGCCCTGTTGCACGCACCTATCCCTCTCCATTACTAAAGTGAAAGTCATAGAATTGTGGTCACTATCTCCAAAATGCTCTCCCACTAACAAATCTATCACTTGCCCTGGTTCATTACCAAGAACCAAATCCAATATGGCCTCCCCTCTGGTCAGACAATCGACATACTGTGTTAGAAAAGCTTCATGGACACACTGCACAAATACAACCCCATCCAAACTATTTGATCTGAAGAGTTTCCACTCAATGTTTGGGAAGTTGAAGTCACCCATGACTACTACCCTGTGACTTCTGCACCTTTCCAAAATCTTTTTCCCAATCTGTTCCTCCACATCTCTGCTACTATTGGGGGGCCTATAGAAAACTCCCAACAAGGTGACTGCTCCTTTCCTATTTCTGACTTCAACCCATACTACCTTTCTGCAGCTGTTATACTATCTCTAATTAACAATGCCACCCCCACCTCTTTTACCACCCTCCCTAATCTTATTGAAACATCTATAACCAGGGACCTCCAACAACCATTTCTGCCCCTCTTCTATCCAAGTTTCCGTGATGGCCACCACATCGTAGTCCCAAGTACCGATCCATGCCTTAAGTTCACCCACCTTATTCCTGATGCTTCTTGCGTTGAACCCATCTCCGTGCTGTAAGTACTCTCCTTTGTCAGTGTTCCCTTCCCCACTGCACGCTTTGGCGTCCTGAATATCGGCTACCTTAGTTGCTGGACTACAAATCCGGTTCCCATTCCCCTGCAAAATTAGTTTAAACCCTCCCGAAGAGTACTAGAAATCCTCCCTCCCAGGATATTGGTGCCCCTCTGGTTCAGATGCTTGTCCTGCTTGTACAGGCCCCACCTTCCCAGAATGCCCTCCAATTATCCAAATACTTGAAGCCCTCCCTCCTACACCATTCCTGCAGCCACATGTTCAACTGCATTCTCTCCCTATTCCTAGCTTCGCTATCATGTGGCACCGGCAACAAACCAGAGATGACAACTCTGTCTGTCCTGGCTTTTAACTTCCAGCCTAACTCCCTAAACTCGTTTATTACCTCCACACCCCTTTTCCTACCTACGTCGTTGGTACCAATGTGCACCACGGCTTCTGGCTGCTCCCCCTCCCGAGACATCCCTGGCCCTGGCACCCGGGAAGCAACATACCTTCCGGGAGTCTCGCTCGCGACCACAGAATCTCCTATCTATTCCCCTAACCGTTGAATCTCCTATTACCATTGCTTTTCTATTCTCCCCCCTTCCCTTCTGAGCCCCAGAGCCAGACTCAGTGCCAGAGACCTGGCCGCTAGGGTCTTCCCCCGATAGGTCATCCCCCCCCAACAGCATCCAAAACGGTCTACTTGTTTTGAAGGGGAACGGCCACGAGGGATCCCTGCACTGTCTGCCTGTTTGTTTTCTTTTCCCTGACTGTAACCCAGCGACTCTTGTCCTGTACCTTGGGTGTGGTTACCTCCCTGTAACTCTTCTCTATAACCCCCTCTGCCTCTCGGATGATCAGAAGTTCATCCAGCTCCAGTTCCCTGACACGGTCTCTGAGGAGCTGGAGTTGGGTGCACTTCCCGCAGGTATAGTCAGCGGGGACACCGGTGGTATCCCTCACCACCCACATCCTACAGGAGGAGCATGCAACTGGCCGAGCCTCCATCCCCTCTTACCTTACAGAATATAGCTGCCCTGTGGACCAACTGGACCTCCGCCTCTGCTCCCAGTCAGCTGCACTCTCTGTAAACTCCTGGCTCCCTTCTCGCTCTTTGAGGAAATGTAGGAAACAAGATGAAAGGAGCGCCTTACTCACTCCTCACCTAACTCCCTCAGTCACCAAACTTTCACTATAGCACTCAAATGCACCAAATTCAGCACTCCCTCAGTCACCAAACTCTCACCAAAGCACTCAAATGCACCAAATTCAGCACTCCCTCAGTCACCAAACTCTCACTATAGCACTCAAATGCACCAAATTCTGCACTGTAGGTGGATCACTTTTATACTGTGAATCTAGCCTCTGAAAACTGGTCTAATCCAATTAACTAATTAACAAGCTCCAGCTGCAAGTGCCTACAAGAAGAACCTTTGTTTAAAGCTGATTGAAAATTCAACTTCTTCTAAACCAAACAGCAACTTTTAAGTTAATTAACTAAATAAAAGAAAGACTAGACTTTAGATAAAAATGAACCCTTATACACACTCAGTCACCAAACTCTCGCTGTAGCACTCAAATGCACCAAATTCAGCACTCAGTGCAAAACTGTCAAAGTGAAACTATATGCAAGGACAAGGATTCTAGGTGTCACAAATGAGCAGGTCTAGAGGCAAATGATTTCCCTGGAGCTCATACAAGCCTATAAATCTTCACTTCCAACATGTTATTACTTGCCCAAATTTAATTAAAGCAGCTAAATTCAAAAATGCAATGTCATTTGGTCACATGAAACAAATCTAGTGAGCCAGTTTGGACTGGAGAAACAGCCACTGGGCAATAGCAGACTAGAAAAAATGTGCAATTAAGCAGAATAATCTCTAGCAGATCAAATTCAAAATATAACAGTGAAATGGTGTAGCACATTGGATGAAAGAATATGATGTGTACTTCACCAAGTAATAATGTTTAACCAGCTGGAGAAGAGCTTTAAAGAGACTCGGACTCAGATTTAAATATTTAGCCTGTCCGGTCATTGTGAAAAAACAATAAATATAACTAACACACTAATGACGTGTTAAGAGATTCTTTTTCTTCTTTCACGGGATGTGGGCGTCACATGGAAGCCCACCAATCTTTTTTACCCATTGCTAATTGCCCTTGAGATGATGCTGAGCCGTCTTCTTGTATCACTGCAGTCCATGTGGTGTGGGTACACTCAACAATGCTGTTAGGGAAACATTTCCAGGATTTTGACACAGCGACAGTAAAGGGATGACAAAATAGTTTCATGTCAGGATGGTGTATGGCTTGGAGGGAAACTTGCAGTTGGTGGTGTTTCCATGTGTTGTGCCTGCTGCCCTTGCCTTCTAGGTGGCAAGGGTCATGGGTTTGGAAGCTGTTGTAGAAGGATCCTTGGTCAGTTCCTGCAGTGCATCACTGTTTCCATGTTCGTTGGTGTGGAGGGAATAGATGTTGGAGATGGTGGATGGGGTGCCAATCAAGTGGGCTGCTTTGTCCTGGATGGTGGCGAGCTTCTTGGGGGGGTCGCACTTATTCAGGCTAGTGGGGAGTATTCCATCACATTCTAGATTTACAAATGTACATATGAACATACAGATTTGGAGCAGGAGCAGTTCACTCGGCCCCTGACCCTGTTCAGCCATTCAATAAGATCATGGCTAACCTGATTATAACTTCAACCCTACATTCTGCCTACCCCCGATAACTTTTAACCCCCATGTTGATCAAGATTTTGGGGAGTTAGTGGTGAGTTACTCAGTGCAGAATTCCCAGTCTCTGATTTGCTCTTGTAGCCACCATATTTATAAGGCTGATCCAGTTCAGTTTCTGGACAATGGTAACCCCCAGGATGTTGATGGTGGGGGATTCAGCAATGGCAATGCCATTGAATGCCAAGGGGAGATGGTTGGTTTCTCTCCTGTCGGAGGTGGGTTACTGCCTGGCACTTGTGTGGCGTGAATTTTAATTGCCATTATCAGTCAAAGTCTGAATTTGGTCCAGACCTTGCTGCATATTGATGTGTTAAGTAAGTTGGTTCAACGTTGACTGCAACTGGATGCAGTGAAACTAGAAACAGGCTTCTGACACAGGAGATGGTCCAACACTGTTTTATTGAACTTGCTGATTGCTGTACATAGTCTGCTGTGAGTTGACACTCTATCAATCTAACTGATAACTTCCTACTGGCTTGACCAGACTAACTCTCTACCTCATGGTGATAGTGCTCACTGGCTTGAGCAATCTTACTATCTCAGTAGCTGTGTCCTGTAGATAGAGGGAGAATCTTAATGCCCTGTGTGCTTTATAGTGGTGGTGTCCTGCTGGTGATTGGTTATGTGTCGTGTGTGTTCATTGGTTATCCTGTGTGTCAATCACTGTCTGTCTGCATCTCATTATATACATGAGTGGATATTATGACACATATGGGCACAGACTGCTTCAGTACTTGAGGAGTCACAATGCAGAACATTGTGCAATCATCAACGGACATCCCCAATTATAATGGAGGAGGGGCCACTGATGAAACAGTTGAAAATAGTTGGACCTAGGCCAGGACCCTGAGGTACTCCTGCAGTGACGTCCTCTGCCTGAGATAATTGTCCTCCGGCAACCACAACCATCTATCTTCCTTTGAGCTAGTTATGACTACAAACAGTGGAGAATGTTCCCCATTGACTCCAGTTTTGCTCGGGCCCTTTGATACCAAACTTGATCAAATGCAGCCTTGAGGTCAAGGGCAGTAACTCTCACCTCTTGAGTTCAGCTCATTTGTCCATGTTTGGACTAAGGCTGTAATGTAGTCAGGAGCTGAGTGGCCAACTGAGTATCAATGAGTAGTTTGTTTCTGAATAAATGCTGCTTGATAGCACTGCTTATTACACCTACTATCACTTTACAGATGATCAAGAGTAGACTGATGAAGTGGTAAATGGCTCGGTTTGAATTGGTTTTATGGACCGGATCCATCCGGCAGTTTTCCTCATTGCCAGGTAGATGCATTGTAGTTGTACCAGAACAGGCTAAGGGTACAGCTGGTCTGGAGAACAAGTCTTCAGTCCTATTGGTTGAATATTGTCAGGGCCCATAGCCTTTGCAGTATCCAATGCCTTCAGCTGTTTCTCGATATCACGTGGAGTGAACGGAATTGGCTGATGACCTTGGGGAGGAGGCCGAGATGGATCATCCACTCGGCACTTCTAGTTGAAGACTGTTGCGTATGCTCCAACCTTGTTTTTTTTTTACTGCTCTCCTGGCCTTCCACATCATAGAGGTTGAGGATATTTGTGGGGCCTCCTCCTCCAGTGTGTTACTTAATAGTCCACAGCTATTCAGGGCTGGATGTGGCAGGACTGCAGAGCTTACATCTGATCTGTTGGTTGTGGGATCGCTTAACTCTGTTTATCGTATTCTGCTTTCACTGTTTGGAATGCAAGTCGTCCTGTGCTGTAGCTTCACCATGTTGACATTTCACTTTTAGATATGTCTGGTGCTGCTCCTGGCATGCCCTCCTGCACTCTTCATTGAACCAGGATAGATCCTCCAGTTTGATGGTAATGGTGGGGATATGCTGGGCCATGTGATTACAGATTGTGGTTGTATACATTTCTGCTATTGTTGATGGCCCATAGCGCCTCACGTGTGCACAGGTTTGATTTGCTAAATCTGTTCGAAATCTATCCTATTTATCAGACTATAGTGCCATACCACTGCCTTGTGGGCGTCTTGGGAGGGACTAAGGAAGTATGCCGTAACAACAAATCTGGAGTGGAGTACTGTAAGACGGCCACGTGTTATTTTTGGCATGTTCCTGCAGCCAAACTGGTACCAAACATTGTGCTCTGCACTCCTTTGGACCCCAGCAGCAAGGCCGAGATCGGGGTTCTGAAACTAGGGCAGCAATGAAAACACCATGGGCTAGATTCTCTGGTTGATGACGCCAAAATCCCGGTCGGCGACTGGCTGGAGAATCCAAGTTTCCGACCAAATTGGTAACGGTGCCGCTTTCCCGATGCTCCGCCCTCGCGCCACAAACGCCAGCCTCAGGACAGTGTCTGAGACCAGCCCCCGATGCTCCGCCCCCGACCGGCCGAGTTCCCGACGGCGTCGGACACATGTGGTCTCACCTGTTGGCGTGGCGGCTGCGGACTCAGTCCAGCTTTGACATAGGTCATTGGACTTGAAACGTTAGCTATTTTCTCTCCCTACAGATGCTGCCACACCTGCTGAGATTTTCCAGCATTTTTTCTTTGGTTCCAGCACCACCACAGTTAGGGGAGGGCCAATCCGCGAACAGGGTGGGACATTATTCAGGGCTGGGGGCACTGTGGGGCGTGGTCAGGGGCCCGCAAGCGGCAGGCGCCATGTTGCACGGCACAGCCGCTGCAGGCCGCAGCAGTGCGTATGCGTGGCCACAGACCCAGCAATTCTCCGGGGCGTATTGGCAGCCACAGCCAAGTGCTCTACGCTGAAGTCCTGCTAGCCCCAGCAAAATGGGGAATCGGTGGCCATTTTGCGCCAGTTTTTCACCACCGCCAGTAAAACACCACCGTTCCCACCCCGGCTTGGGGACATAGCCCCAGAATCGGAGAATCCAGCCCCATATATTTAGTCCGGGCATTTGCCATGAAGAGGTCACTCCATAGTCGCCTCACAACGACCAAAACAACAAGGTATACAGCAGTTACGGATTATAACTCCATAAGTGGGCAAGCTTACATCTTGGTACACAATAAAACCTGATTAGAGTTGTGTGTTATCAGCAAAGGAAAATTGTAATGAGTGTACGGTGTGGGGGGGGGGGGGGGGGGGGGGGGGGGGGATAGCATGAGGAAGGAATAACAGCTGTGCTCTTCATTAAGTTTGTTTTAATTTGTAGTATTAAGGGAAAAATCAATTGCCTTTGGTTCAATGCATTCCTTCGAATAGAGTAAATTTTTAGAATATAATCCTTTTAAGACTTGTATTAGCTGATATATGTTTTAAACACAAATTACTGCTCTGCACATATCTTTGACACACATACTGTCTGGCTTTGAAGAACTACCTATTCAATATATTTTATATTCGTACTTACAACCTTAAAACAAATAAAGTTTACAAGAAACTTTACCAACCTATTCTTTGTTTTAAAAGTCAGTAACTAATTCCAAGTAATCATAAGAAAATACCCCAAATAGCCTCTCTGAAAACAAGAGTAATGAGAATCCTGTACCAGTTAAGCAGGCCTGAAATGTTTGGTATCAATCATGAGGGAATGACAGCATATTACCCCCATCCTGAACAAATGGACAAGGAAGATATCAAAATATTATTTTATCCTAGCAAGTAACCAAAACAAACTTTAATGAGAGGGTTGGCCCCACAAGATATTGACACTTTAGAGGGCCAGTCAAAGGACAATGGGAAACGGCATCAATAGTAGACCATCATCCTTGAAAAACCAATTAGAAACTGATCATGCCCATCTAAACCAATCACAGATTGATCTTGCACCACTTAAGACAATTAATAATTAGCCTTGCCTCTTTTAGGCCAGTCAGAATGCAATAATCATTGGTCATGCTGTGGGTTGTGTCTTGGACTGAGTTAACAAGTGGAAGCTTTCACCGAGCAAGTTGCGCATCAAGTTTGGAACTGAGGTTCTTTTGTAGTGCCTGCTACCCAGAGGGAAGCAGAGGTTTCGGTGAAAAACAGAGAACAAGTGTCAACCTGCACCCAAGACTAAACTGGAAGAGCCATAGTATGTTAGTCCAGTCCCGACCCTGTCTTTCCACAGAATCCATACAGCGCAGAAGGAAGCCATTCGGCCCATCGATTCTGCACCAACCCTCCAAAAAGCATCCTACTTAGGCTCACACTCCCATCCTATCCCCGTGACCCCACCTAACCTGCACATCTGTGGACTGTAGGAGGAAACTGGTGCACTCGGAGGAAACCCACGCAGACACTGGGAGAATGTGCAAAATGCACAGTCACCCAAGGCCGGAATTGAATCCCGGTCCCAGCGCTATGAGATGCTAACCATCATTTTGATAAGTATATAAGCACTTTAATAAGTACATCTTACCGAAAATTTCCTGAGTAGCTCTGCTAAGCTGTCTCCTGTTATCTAAATGGTTAAAGTCTCAAATGACCATGAGTAGAATTTAAATTCAAATAATACCTAGAACTACACTGTCTACAGGCTCCTCTTGCTCCCCTTTATCCACAATGCATGGTACAACTTCAAAGAACTCCAATGATCACCCTTTCACAAAACCATGCAGACTCTTCCTTGAGTTTTTCTAAGTGCCCAGCTAGAACCTCCTTAATGATCGATTCTAACATCTCACCTCCAACAGACGTCAAGCTAACTGGCCTATAGTTTCCTGTTTTCTACCTCTTTCCCTTCTTGAATAGAGGGGTTATTTTTGCGACTTTCCAGTCTGATGGAGCCTTTCCGGAATCTAGCGAATTTTGAAAAATTAACACAAACGAATCTACTTCCTCAGCCCCCTCTTTTGAGACTCTAGGATAAAGTCCATCAGGATTTGGAGCTCCATCAGTTTGCTTCCCTATTGATTAGAATTTCATCAAGTTCCCCTCTAACTTTTAACTCTTGATTTACAGCTATTACTGGAATGTTTTTGTATTCTCGATGGTGAAGACAGAAGCAAAATATTTGTTATTTTCATCCACCATTTCTTCATTATCTACAATTCCCTTCCCATTGTCACTCTCTAGAGGACCAGCACTCACTGAACTTGCTCTTTTCCTTTTTAAATACCTGTAGAAATTCTTGCTAGCTGTTTTACTTTTCAAGCTGCCATTGTAACTTATGTTATTTAGTTAACTTAATTTTATTAACTTAGAATAATTGCTGTGTACCACACCTCTCTCTCCCACACCCGTCATGGGGCGGGCAGCAGAGGTTATTGTGTCCATGGATACGGAAAAGGCCTTTGACCGGGTAGAGCGGAGGTACCTGTTCAAAATTGTGGGAAGGTTTGGGTTTGGGCCGAAGTTTGTGGCGTAGTGTGCCTTTTGTATCCATCCCTGGTGGCAAGTGTGCATGCAAACAAGACGAGTTCAGGGTATTTTGGGCTGCACAGGGGAACGAGGCAGAGGTATCCGCTGTGGCCCTTGTTATGTGCACTGACGATTGAGCCCTCGGCAATGGCGCTTCGGGGATCAGCTGAGTGGTGAGGGATTCCCAGGGGGTCGGAGAGCATCGGGTGCCGCTGTACACAGGTGACCTGCTGTTGTTTGTGTTTGACCTGCTGGAGAGTATGGGGAGAATTATGGGTCTGCTGGAGAGGTTTGGGGCCTTCTCTGAGTTTAAGCTGAATGTAGTGAAGAGCAAAGTGTTTCCGGAGAATGCGGTGGGGCGGGAGGCCAATTTGGGGACACTAACCCCAAAGGTGGCAAGAGAGCGGTTTAGGTACTTAGGGATTCAGGTGACGCATGAATGGGCCACAAGGCATAGGTGGAACCTGACAGCATTAGTGGAGGAGGTCAAGGGGGATCTCAAGAGGTGGGGATACCTTGCACCAGACATTGGCAGGGAGAATGCAGGTGGTAAAGATGAACGTGCTGCCAAGGTTCCTGGTTGTTTCTCAGACCCTCCCGTTTAATAATAATAATAATAATCTTTATTGTCACAAGTAGGCTTACATTAACACTGCAACAAAGTTACTGCGAAAAGCCCCCAGTCGTCACATTCCGGCGCCTGTTTGAGTACACAGAGTGAGAATTCAGAATGTCCAAATTACCTAACGGCGCATCTTTCGGGACTTGTGGGAGGAAACCGGAGCACCCGGAGGAAACCCATGCAGACACAGGGAGAACGTGCAGACTCCACACAGACAGTGACCCAAGCCGGGAATCAAACCTGGATCCCTGGAGCTATTCTCCCTAAGGCCTTTTTCCGGAGGATGGAGGCACTTATTTTGGATTTCATATGGGAAGGGAAGGTGCCGAGGGTGGAGAGGGCTCTGTTGCAGACACAGAGACAGAAAGGGGGATTGGCGCACCCGAACCTGATGTACTACTACTGGGCTGCGAACATGATGAAGTTGAGGCATTGATTGGGGGGGGGGGGGGGGGGGGGGGGTGCGCACGTGCGGAGTGAATTAGGCAGGTGAGGAGTTCTGCAGGGGGTCTAGTCTAATGGCCCTCGTGATGGCCTCCGTTGCCGTCAGCCCCAGGAAAGTATACAGGTAATCCAGTGGTGCATTCGACGATCAGGATATGGAACCAGTTAAGGAGGCATTTCAAGTAGGATAAAATGTAGGTGTTGACACCACTGTGTGGGAACTACAGGTTTCAGCCGACGGGGATGGATGGAATGTAAGGGAAGTGGAGGGAGGCGGGGCTTAGTGAGTTTGGGATATGTTTTTGGAGTGGAAGTTTGTGGGACTGGCCAAGCTGCGGGAGAGATTTGAGCTCCCGACAGACAGTGAGTTTAGGTATATGCAGATGCAGGACTTTACGTGAAAGGAGTGGCAGGTGTTCCCCCATTACTAGAATACACCCTGAGCAAACATACGACTTGCCTGCTGCTTCCTGACGGTTTGGGGAAGGGTGGGATTGGGGAGCTAAATGGGTGGTTGGGTATAAGTTACATCTTTGAGAAGAGTGAATGTTTTTCGGTTACCTTGATGGAGAAGGGATCTAATCTTGGGGGGTTGCCATTTCGTTTGACGGGCACTCATTTTCAGTACTTAGGGGTGCAGGTAGCAAGGGACTGGGCTCGGCTTTGGAAGTTAAATTTTAAGAGTCTGGTGGGTAGAATTAAGGCTGACCTACAGAGGTGGCAGAGCCTCCCTCTGACCTTGGCAGGCCGAGTGCAGTCCATGAATTTGATTTGATTTATTATTGTCACGTGTATTAGTATACAATGAAAAGTATTATTTCTTGCATGCTGTACAAACAATGCATACCGTACATAGGGAAGGAAGGAGAGACTGCAGAATATAATGTTACAGTTATAGCAAGGTGTAGAGAAAAGATCAACTTAATATGAGGTAGGTCCTTTCAAAAGTCTGATGGCAGAAGGGAAGAAGCTGTTCTTGAGTCGGTTGGTACGGGACCTCAAACTTTGGTATCTTTTTCCTGACAGAAGAAGGTGGAAGAGAGTATGTCCGGGGTGCGTGGGGTCCTTAATTATGCTAGCTGCCTTCCTGAGGCAGCGAGAATTATAGATAGAGTCAATGGATGGGGGGCTGGTTTGCGTGATGGACTGGGCTACATTCACAACCTTTTGTAGTTTCCTGCGGTCTTGGGCAGAGCAGGCTCCATACCAAGCTGTGATACAACCAGAAAGAATGCTTTCTATGGTGCATCTGTAGAGGTTGGTGAGGGTTGTAGCTGACATACCAAATTTCCTTAGTCTTCTGAGAAAGTAGAGTCGTTGGTGGGCTTTCTTAACTATAGAGTCGGCAAGGGGTGACCAGGAAAGGCTGTTGATGAAGATGAACATTCTGCTACGGTTTCTGTTCCTATTCTGGCCGTTTTGTTTGACTAAAGCATTTTTTGTTGGGGTAGAGAGACTGATTTTTGTCCTTTATTTGGGCAGGTAAGGTTGCTAGGATTCGTCGTACAGTTCTGCAGAGGAACTGGCAATCTGGCGGCTTGGTGTTGCCGAACCTGATCTTTTATTATTGGACAGCAAATGTAGAGAAGGTGTGAGTTGTTGTAGGGACCAGAAGGCAGTTTAGGCGAGGATGGAATCGGGTTCATGTGGTGAGTTGGGGCTGCGAACACTGACGACGGTCCCGCTTCTGTTCTCTCCAGCGAAGTATTGGTGTAATCGGGTGGTGGTCACATTTTAAATTAGGTACGATGTCAAAGTTGACCCTGATCTGTGGTAACCACTTGTTTGAGCCGGCAAGATTGGATGCCAGGTTTCGAGGCTGGGTGGACAAGAGGTGGAAGGCATGGGGGACTTGTTTCTGGAGGGGCGGTTCGCGAGCCCAGAGGGGTTAATCAGAGAAGTTTGGGCTTTCACAGTCGGAAAACTTTAGGAACCTGCAGGTGAGGGACTTTGCGAAGAAGGTTGTCCCATTATTTTCAGGAGTACTGCCAGTCTCATTTTTGGAGAGGGTTCTGTCACTCGCAGAGATGAAGGAGGGGAGCATCTCGGGAATTTATGGGAGGATAATGGCGGAGGATACTGAATGCCTAGTGAGGACGAAGGCCAAGTGGGAGGAGGAGATGGGAGTGGAATTAGATGAGGGGGTGTGTTGTGAGTCCTTGTGTAGGGTGAACGCTTTGTTGTGCATGAGACTGAGTCTGATACAGTTGAAGGTGGTGTGCCGGGCGAACTTAACTAGGGCTAGGATGAGTTGGCTGTTTGAGGGGGTGGAATATAAGTGAGAGTGGTGTGGGAGGGTCATGGCAAATCATGGGCATATGTTCTGGGCATGTCCTGAGCTGGTGAGATTTTGGGTTTCCTTCTTCAGCACTATGTCAGCAATTCTACTGAATCGTGGTTGTGGTCGTTATTGCTCCTCTTCGATCTCATGCAGATGATTGCTGGTATGCTGGAGTACCTGTGCAATCTGATTCCGAATCTCAGCTTTCTTCCAAATCTCACTTTCCAGACTAGCTGTCTCTTCCATGTAACCATTACTGACGCATTGTGCTGGATGAAGTTCCCATGCCAGCTGCTTCTTAGCCTTCAGTTCTCCATTCACTGTCAAGGAGTTCTATTTTTCGTTTACGTACATCAGCCATCACCGTTTGTACCTCTGCTGTTGTTAGTGGATTGAGCTTGCAAGGGTGTTGTTTAATGGGATCATTTAAAAAAAAAAATACATTTAGAGTACCCAATTCATTTTTTTTCCAATTAAGGGGCAATTTAGCATGGCCAATCCACCTAGCCGGCACATCTTTGGGTTGTGGGGGCGAAACCTATGCAAACACAGGGTGAATGTGCAAACACCACACGGACAGTGACCCAGAGCTGGGATCGAACCTGGGACCTCGGCTCCGCGAGGCATCAGGGCTAACCCACTGCGCCACCGTGCTGCCCCCGGGAACATCATTTCTGATAGCTACATCCTGCGTAATTACTTTTGTATGTCTCAAGTTATCCACCGACATAGCTCTATGTAACTGTAATGATTTTTCGGGTCATTTTGATTTTCCTCCAGAAGGTACCTCAATAATTTATCCCAATTTTTGAATGTATCCTCGTTGTTCAATTTAATTTGAGGAATGTCAAATTCAGAATGGTCTGTATTCATCTCTTCTCCCGGAGTTACCACATCTAACCCTTCCACCTTCTTTCTTTCTCCATCACTATAACTTTTTAGCATATTAACCTGACACACTGAGTCTTCCTTCTGTCTGGCGTTCTTATCAAATAATTCACCTCACTCAGTTTTCTTTTGATCTGATAAGGCCCACTAAATCTTGCTTTTAATGGTTCCCCAAATGCAGGAATGGTATTAAAGGTGCTGGTTTGACATATGTGACATGTACGGTAAAACCCAACTACATCCTTTGCAGCCCAGGCCAATAAAAATATCTTTGTAGTTTTGCTAGTCTTCCTAACTCCTAAATGACCCCTTACTGGAACCTCGTGCGCTACCCATTTTTATAGCCCACCGGTAAAACCATTGATGAACTTTTGCCCATTTCTCATCTGCTTGAATATGTAAGGGTCTCCCCATGTCCTCATTAATACATCATTTTCAATATAATAACATTCCGATGTACACTCAGATTCAATTTCAATATATGCTTTCTGGTATAACTTCTCTGAATCTCTTTACTGTAATTCAACCAACTTACTTGAACTAAAGACATCCGCTTCACCCACCACCTGCTCTGGTGCTGTACTACCCATCTGATCAAACATGGTTTCTGACAATTCATCCACCACCTGCTCTTGGTCTTGAGTAACTATCTGATCAAACATGGTTCCTGAAGTGGGCGGAGATTGAGCAGTTTGGGGACCTATTCGTTGGGGGCAGCTTTTCGAGCTCAGTGGGACTGGTAGAGGAATATGAGCTGCCCAGTGGGAACGGGTTCCAGTACTTGCTGGTGAGGGACTATGTGGGGAAGCAGGTGCCGTCCTTTCCCGACCTGCCGCCCCTGGGATTGTAGGACAAGCTGGTGTCAAAAACAGGAGTGGGTGAGGGCAGTGTCGGAGAGCTATAAAGAACTAATGGACTGGGTGGACGCCTCGATAGGAGAAGTCAAACGCAAGTGGGAGTAAGAGCTGGGGAGGGAGTTGGAGGCTGGACTGTGGGAGAAGGCTATGAGGAGAGTGAACGCATTGTCTTAGTGTGCGAGGCTTAGCCTTATTCAATTCAAGATAGTCCACAGGGCCCATATGATGGTGGCAAGGATGAGTAGGTTTTTTAAGGAGGTGGAGGATAGATGCGGGCGGTGCGCGGGCCTGTCCGAAGCTGCAGGGTTTCTGGCGGGGGTTTGCTAACGTTATGTCTGAGGTGTTTAGGGTGAAGGTGGCCCCGAGTCCAGAAGTGGCAATCTTTGGAGTGTCGGAAGATCTGGGATTGCAGGGAGCGAGAGAGGCCGATGTGCTGGCCTTTGTCTCCCTGGTAGCCCGGAGACAGATCTTGCTGGAATGGAGGGACTCGGGGCCCCGAAATTGGGGGTGTGGGTAAGCGACCTCGCGGAATTCCTCAGGTTGGAAAAGACCAAGTTCGCCTTGAGAGGGACTGTGGAGGGGACTGTGCCCAGCAATGGAAACCGCTCACCGACCACTTCAAGAATAGTTAAGAATTCAGCAGTGTGGGGTGGGAGGGGGGTGGGTGTTGGGGTTAATAAAGGAGGTAGGGGAGATTGAGTGTTAGATATTTATTTGCCTTACCAACTTTTACAGATGCACCATAGAAAGTATCCTATCGGGCTGCATCACCAGCCTGGTACGGCAACTGCTCGGCCCGGGTTCGCAAGAAACTTCAGAAAGTCGTGAACACCGCCCAGTCCATCACACAGACCTGCCTCCCATCCATTGACTCCACCTACACCTCCCACTGCTTGGGGAACACGGGCAGCATAATCAAAGATCCCTCCCACCTAGCTTACTCACTCTTCCAACTTCTTCCATCGGGCAGGAGATACAGAAGTCTGAGAACACGCACAAACGGACTCAAATACAGCTTCTTCCCCATTGTCACCAGACTCCTAAATGACCCTCTTATGGACTGACCTCATTAACACTACACCCTGTATGCTTCATCCAATGCCAGTGCTTATGTAGTTACATTGTATATCTTGTGTTGCCCTATTATGTATTTTCTTTTCTTCCCTTTTCTTCCCATGTACTTAATGATCTGTTGAGCTGCTCGCAGAAAAATACTTTTCACTGTACCTCGGTACACGTGACAATAAACAAATCCAATCCATGTGAATTCCTTGTTTGCTCTCTTTTTGATTGTGATTGTGTTTGATGTATATATACAAATGCCTTAATGAAAACATTAAAAAAAACCTGAGGCTGGATTCTCCGTCACGCCGCGCCAGATATTTGGTTTAGCACGCCGGCGGGATGCTGCGTTTCGCCGGCTGGTCAATGAGGTTTCCCATTGTGGGGCAGCCCCTACCGTCGGGAAACCCCCGGGCAGCCGGCAAAACGGAGCATCCCGACGGCTGCGGAGAACCAAGCCCATAGTTCCTGACAATTCATGTACTACCTGCTCTTGGTCCTGACTAACCAGCTGATCAAACACGGTTCCTGACAATTCAATCGCAGCCTCCCTACCGGCCCTCCTCAAGTTCTCTTCCTTCTGTCTCAGCCTATGGCTTTGTGATTGGGTGACCACACAATTAGAAAACACTCCCAGATATGCGTCTTACCACATCTCTATTATTTGATTTTCCATTGCTGTTCAACCACAGTAGGCAGCAGTCCCACTTGTGATCCAGCTATATCATTACCCAATATAAATTGTACCCCTGGCAATGGTATTTCTGCTATTATTCCTACTTCAGCACTTTTCAACAGCCTCTCTAACCTTACATAGTGGCACACTACTGCTCTCATATGACCGATCACCTTTTCCAACAATGTGCTTTCCAAACCATACATGTCCATATCTCTCACCATTAAAGATTGACTTGCTCCTGTATCCCGTAAGATCTTAATCTCCTTACCTACTCCACCTTGTACAGGTTTACCGGAGTAAACTTTATCCTCACAAATAAAATCCTTGAACAGTTCTGATAGTTACTTACCACCTGCCTCTGAACGGGTTTGTACACTCTGTGGCATCTCTTCCACTGGGACAATGGTACTTTCTGCCACATTAATAAACCCCACTGGTTTATCCTGTTTTGCTGAGTCTGTCTTCCCAGCCCTTTTCGTAAGCCACCAACACTGCGACGTCACATGTCCAGTTTTATTACAATGAAAACACTTGCATTTTCTTGTCTCTCTACCACTATTCATTGGTTTCCTTTATACTCTGAGGGACATTCTCCTTAACATCCCCAACTACACCTCCTCTGCATGGACCCCCTGTGAACGTCACATATTCCCAGTTTCTGTCCTTCACAGATTGAAATTGTTGTCAGACACTAAACTTTGCTTGATGAACCAATTCAAAATCATCAGCTATTTCTTCGGCCTGTCTAGCTGTTTTAACTCTCTGTTCGTCCATATGAGTTCTCTCTGCTGCAGGAAGGGAATCTTAAAATTCCTCTAAAATAATAATTTCCCTAACAAACTTTTGACTGGGAAGCATTTCTTCTTCCTCTATTCCTTCCCAAGCTCCTGCTGTTAACTTCAACCGTTGGAAGTTGATGCTCTCCTTGCAGTGCAAGTTTCCGAAGTTCAAATTCTCCCTCTTTCCTTTGCTTCTGCCATAACCAATCTCTCTCTCTCTTCCATTGCTAATCTTTCCCTTTCCATTTCAATCTTATTCCTTTCCATTTCTCTTTGAAAATCCCTTTCTTTCTCTTTGGCTTCATTTGCCATCTCTATTTACATAGAAACATATACAGAAAATAGAAGCAGGAGGAGTTAATTCAGGCCTGCTCCATCATTCATTATGATCATGGCTGATCATCAATTTCAATACCTGATCCAGCCTTGCCCCCACCATATCCCTTGATCCTTTTAGCCCCAAGAGCTATATCATGGAATCCTAGAATTTACAGTGCAGAAGGAGGACATTTGGCCCATCGTGTCTGCGCTGCCCCTTGGAAAGAGCACCCCACTTAAGCCCACACCTCCAGACCCTATTTCCGTAACCCAGTAACCCCACCTAACGTTTTGGACACGAAGGAGAAATTTTGCATGGCCAATCCACCTAACCTGCACATCTTTGGACTGAGAGGGGAAATCGGAGCACCCGGAGGAAACCCATGCAGACAAGGGGAGAAAGTGCAAACTCCACACAAACAGGCCGGAATTGAACCCGGGACCCTGGTCACTGCCTGCCAATTGGAAAATGACCCATTTATTCCAACCTTTTGCTTCCTGTCTGCTCATCAGTTTTCGATCCATCTCAAGACACTACCCAAAATCCCATGTACTTTAATTTTACATAATAATCTGCTATGTGAGACCTTGTCAAAAGCCTTCTAAAAGTATAAATAAACCACATCCATCGGTTCTCCCTGGTCAACTCTACTTGTTACATCTTCAAAGAATTCATGGTGATTTAAAAATTTTTTTTTTAAAGAGTACCCAATTAATTTTTTCAATTAAGGGCAATTAAGTATGATTTCCCCTTCATAAATCCATGCTGACTTTGTCTGATTATATCACTGCTTTCCAAATGCTGTGCTATGAAATCCTTGTTAATAGTCTCCAGCAACTTCCCTACTGCTAACATTAGGCTCACAGGCCTATAGTTTCCTGTTTCCTCTCCAACTTGCTTTTTGAATAGTGGGATTATATTAGCTATCCTCCAAACTGTAGGAACCATTCCAGAGTCTAAAGAATTTTGGAAAATAACCACCAATGGATTTACTATTTCTAGGACCACTTCCTTAAATACTCTGGGATGAAGATTATCAGGTTTTGGAGGTTTATCCACCTTCAATCCCATTAATTTTGCAAAAACATTTATTTACGAATACTAATCTCCTTCAGCTCCTCACTAAAACCTGTGTTTCTCAGAACTTACAGTCCAATAATCATGTCTTCCTTTGTGAAGACAGAAGCAAAGTATGAATTTAGTTCCTCAGCCATTTCTTTGTTCCCAGTTGTGAAACCCCTGTTTCTGACTGTAAGGGACCTATTATTACATTAGTTTTTATGAATCTGTTTCTTTTTACATACCTATAGAAACGTTTACTGTCAGTTTTTAAGTTCCCCGTTAGCTTACTTTCATATTGTATTTTCCTCTTCTTTTAAATTTTTTTTAGAGTACCCAATTTAGCGTGGCCAATTCACCTAACCTGCACATCTTTGGGTTGTGGGGGTGAAACCCATGCAGACATGGGGAGAATGTGCAATCTCCACACGGACAGTGACCCAGGGCCGGGATTCGAACCCGGGTCCTCAGCGCCACAGTCCCAGTGCTAACCACTGCGCCACATGCCACCCCCTATTTTCCTCTTATTAATCAATCCCTTGATCCGCCTTTGCTGAATTTTAAACTGTTTCCAATCCTCAGATCTATTGCTTTTTCTTGCTAATTTGTATGTCTCTTCTTTGATCTAGTACTAGCTCTAATTTCCCTTGTAAGCTATGGTTTAGCCACAGTTCTTTTTCTACTCTTGCATCAAAAAGGAATAAACAACTGTTATAGTTCAGCAGAAGGGTCATATGGACTTTAAATGTCAACTGTGTTTCCTTCTCCACATATTCTGCCAGACATGCTGGGTTTATTCAGCATTTTTTGTTCATTTCACTTTTCTAGCATCCGCAGTAAAAGTAGTTTGCTTTTACTTGAGATGTTGAGAAGTCATGTGGTATACCTTACTACAGCGACAACAGTTTTGTCTTCAGTAATATTACTGGATTTCTACAGTTAAATATCTAAAAGGGAGTGTTGCCTGGATGGTGTTATTTTTGGATCTGACTAAGAAGGTTTCTTTGGAGAAATGTTGTGTTCGATTACTTTAACTGTAAAAATATAATAATCTTGTGTTTGTGTTTTCTTTTCTACTTGTTAATAAATCTTTTAATATTTAAAATCCCAATAGTAGTAATTCTATGCTGCTGAGATCAGTAGGTTTCTTCTCGTTTTGAGAATAACAAAGAAAAAGGTTACAGTCCTCAAGTCAAGTTTCCCTCTGGGATTTGGTTTGCTCAACAATTAACATGTGCTGTGGTCATAACAATAGATCTTACCTCTTGTCCATCATTTTGGATATTTAGCCCAACATTTGAATTTCCTGGTAGCTTTTCCATCTTGCCCCACAATGGTTTCATCCCTCTATTTACTACCCTTTTCCCTAGTATCAACTTTAAGAGTTGTCCTTTGGGAAAAATATTCCCATACTTTGCGTTGGTATCACTTTGTCTATTCCCTTATCTACAATATTCTACTCATATAAATGTCAAACATATGAGTATATGTTCGATAGGGTGCCTCATCATCTTGTCCTGATTGTTCAGATTCTGCAAGTTTATAATCAATCTTGATTAACCTATCAATAGTACGATGACCATGTGAGAAATTACTGCCTTCTCAATGCACCTTATCATTCTTTCTGGCCTTTTCCACTCTTTCTGACCCTCTCTTTATACTATACTAAATCCCCAGTATTAAAGTTCATCTCTGCCGGTCTTATGTGTTGCTATAAGGTTTGCCAAATTTCAGGAGAATAGCACTAGATGGATTACTCTTGCAGAAATCTGGCACAGACAAAACCTTCTATGCTATAATTATTCCATGATTTTGTGATTCTCTGAGTCTTGGCGAATGCAGTTAGGACAGTGAAGAAATTATAGTCCCTTCAAAGATCAGGGGATGATCACACATACCAAAGGTATTTTGGATTTTTCCCATAGACCCACTGATATAGACTACAGCCCACAATCATTTGAAGCAAATTCCTTGCTTGGGCAGATGTTAGCTTACAATTTGGTCAGCCAGCTAAGATCTAGGGAGCATCTTGTCAATCACGACATGATTTATTTTACCAATCCAATTACTGAAGGGACTTTCAGGTACAATGTTCATATTTTATCACGTCTCTAAATTTGTCATTGACAAATTCTTCATCCCCACTCTGTTAGAAATATAGCCAGTTCCCCCAGTCCAGTCCTTTTCCATTTTTCCATGATTGTATCTACAATCACTCTTTTCTCTTTACCATGTATTACTATATACAGACTGAATATTGTTGTCAAGTCTATGTAAAATAAAAATGTTTCTATCCTTGTCCCACACCTTTGAATCCATAACTACTACTTCATTAAAGTCTTATGCTAACAGGAGACTTCCAATAAGCTATGATGGTGTTGTCTGATACTTTATCCATTCACATTTTTCACTCAGCTTTTCAATAAGTTTTGTAAAGTCATCATCAAGTATCCTTGCATCCCTTAGAAGGATTTTGAATATGTTGACAAGAGGGATGAGCAAATTGTCAATGCAATTTTTAGACAATTTGCTTATTTTTTCTTTCAAGTTCCTGTCACTCGATGCCATTAACACTTCTTTAAGATTCTGATTTGGAATGCAATAATGTCCTCATTTGGTAAATTGTAAATCTAATGATTCGCCAAAACAACTGCTTTATCATGTTCCATGTCTAATTTCATTTGTGCCTTTTCCTTTGATGGCTTGCTCAGCAGCAAGGGATCTCAACAAATACTACGTCTATACTTACCCCAGCTATTCTTACCACTCGTTTTCCAGTGACGTTAACATGTTGCCATCCTCAAACCTGATGTAGGACTTTCATTTTCCTTGAACTTACTTCGATCGTTACTACTTCAACCACTCAATTCCACAAATTGTGGAGGTGTAACTACTGCCCAACATGGCATAATTAAATAAATCCACGAATAGTACAATTATTACCAGATTGAAACTTCTTGTGACCACTACAATTCCCTTAGATTGATCAATATTGCCATCCTCCCCTTCAGTGTCGTTTAAAAACCCTGTTGTTCTGTTTTCTACAATTTATCACTATGTTGAATAGTCCCGTTTAGGTATAACCAAAGGATAACTGAAGCGGCTGAAAGAGTGTAGTTTTAGACATTATATTGGAATTAGTTTTAAAACTTCTTATCCACTAAGTACTGAAAGGGTTAAAATTCTTCCGTATCGATCTATACACATAAGATGCTAAGCTGAAGTTGTTTGTTGTAGGAAACCACCCCAAGATCACACCTTACTTGTGATGGGGTCCCAGGAAAGGGAAGCAACAGATGGTCACGAGGATGGTGATAAATAATGCTGGGTCGTTCCCCATTTTGCTCTGGTCTGGAAGTAGACAGAAAGGGAGACTTAATCATAAAGAACTTATTGATGTAACATTTTTACCTTTGGAAATGGGCATTATTAGTTAGAGGAGTCAGATCGGGAGGTGATTGATACCCACCGGCCTGATAATTAGAAACTGGTGGTAAATATTAAAGGAAAGCATATATGTGTCTTTGTATTGATTGGATATTATAATTAAGCGGATGTAATTATGTTATGATTGGTTAATTGTTCTAATCTACTATGCATGATGTAAACCTAATCAAAAGTTGTGATTGGACGTGGATAACTAGTAACAACTGACTGGTGTATGCTAATTTCTTGTAATCATATCTGGAATATATCTATCTGTGTAATTCTTGAATCAGGGTGTCTGATGTGCCTGTTAGGAATGTCAGCAGCCCGTGCTATAGTTCATAATAAAGGCCTCGTTTGTAACTCCAAGAGTATCCGTTTGGTTTCTTGGGAGCAGGAGATTGACGTACATTATAGTTGAATTACTGTACTTTTCTCCACTACAGCATTCTTCATGCCAAAACAAATCACTTCACATTTCTTCTGTGAAAGAAATGGGACCTATAGAGATTTAAGAACATCGGAAGATTTGCCCTGTCGTAGCCAGGAGAAGGGATCGTCATTGTGGGCCTTGCTGCTGGAAGACAGTTTGGAGATTCTCAGACCTAAAACCTGAAATCTTGTCATGAGATCATTTGAGTCGGTCACTGAGAATTTAAATCTTTTTTCAAAACTTATTAGTCTCTAAGAATAGAGATTAATAATGGCTTATCCCCCATCTCCTCTTATGCCTCCATGATGCCAGAAGGGTGATGAATCCCTGCACTGCAGCACCCACATTTTCTTATTATAAATTTAGAGTACCCAATTTATTTTTTCCAATTAAGGGACAAATTAGCGTGGCCAATCCACCTGCCCTGCACATCTTCGGTTTGTGGGGGTTAAACCCACGCAAACACGGGGATAATGTGCAAACGCCACACGGACAGTGACCCAGCGCCGGGATCGAACCTGGGACCTCGGCGCCGTGAGGCAGCAATGCTAACCACTGCACCATCGTGCTGCCCTGGCAACCACAGCCTCTGAACATCTGATGGCATCTGTGTGCCAAGAGCTGAGTTCCCCTCTTAGTAATGCTCCCCTTTACTGCCTTGAAGTAAGGTAATTGAAATAATTCAACATTAATGAGCATTAACCGCTTTAAAAGAACTATTAGAGCTCTTTTGTCAGCGAACCAATTTGGGAAAGTGACAATCACAAACTTAATGACCTTCACAGGATAGGTAAGCAAAGGTGTGGTAAGAAGCACAGACTTCGGCTTTCAGTTAGTTAAATAACAGCTGCAAGGGTGATAAACAAAATATATAAATATTTTACACAGCCTTGGTATGAGGCAGACACTCTGTAGGAGCTGGCTTATGTCTCCTAAGTATGTTTCTGAATAAAGTCTCAATTACTGCAGCTTAAAGACATGAGTGGTTTCAATCTTTTACCACAACGCGCCTTGATGTACCTGGCTTGCCCTTGACACAGCATGCAACCTGTGCTCCACCAATATCCCAAACCAGCACTCTATGAACTTTCAGTGAGCTCATTAACTAGATTAATTGGCTTTATTACTGAATCCTGTGTTTCTGGGGCTGGACAAAACTTGCCAGTGGCAGAAATAGCAACAAGAACAAGCATGCTAGCTGCACCACTATTTTCAGTGGCTTCCTGCCCTTGGACAGCATGGTGGCACAGTAGTTAGCACTGCTGCCTCATAGCACCAGGGACCTGGATTCAATTCCGGCCTTGGGTGACTGTCAGGAGTTTGCACTTCCTCCCAGTGTCTGTGTGGGTTTCCTCCAGGTGCTCTGGTTTCCTCCCACAGTCCAAAAATGTGCAGATTAGGTGGGGTTGCGGGGATGGGGTGGGAGAGTGGGTCTGGATACGGTGCTCTTTCAGAGGGTTGGAGCACTGTGTGTTGCGTGGTCCGAACCATAGAACCGGAAGTCTGTTTCTGCAGCCCTCGTTTAAACATCTGTATAAACGCTGGGTAGTAAGGGACTATTCGCACATGCCAAATCCCGTTGGCCTTCAGGAACACTGAGAAAGAAGCTCCATTATCCGTGATGAGGAAGCCACACGTCAAAAGAGACACACAGTCTCACGAAGGTTGCGTGAGAGGTGATCGCCACCATTCAATGGACCTCTAACCACTTAGGATGGGCATCTATAAAAAAAAGAAACATCGAGCCCAGGAACGTACCAGCAACGTCAGCATGAACCTGGGCCGGGGAGTGGCCAGGCCACCCCCACGGATGATGGGGCATGGCAATAGGGAGTTTCTGCTACTCCTGGCAAACAGAACATTGCTGAGCCACCTTCTTGGTGTCTGTATCCATTCCGGGCCACTAAACATCGCTCCATTCCAACATTTTAGTTTTAGATACCCTGAGTTTCCATTGTGCAGGTCCTTTAAGATGAGCTCTTGACCGTTCGCCGGGATGACAATCCGCATGCCCCACGATAAAATACTATCTTCCACATTCAGTTCAGACATCCTGGCAGAGAAAGGTCACAGCTCCCCTGGTAGCTGTGGATGCTGGCCACCAAACAATATCAGAGGCCGTACCTTGGCGAGTAAGGGGTCTGTCTGAGTCCAATCGCGGATACTCAATGCGATTACAGACAGGGAATCCATGAAATTCAAAACGGCAACAACTTTGTCCGCCGGGGGGGGGGGGGGGTGGCATCAGCCGGCTCAAGTGTGTCCACGTGCACAATGTGGATCCCTGGCCGAAGCTCGAAGATATACTCATAAGTGGCCAGTAACAGTGCCCAGCTCTAGATCCGTGCCGACGCAATAGGTGGGACCGCCTTTTTAGCCGTTTTAGTTGCTGTGATATGAAGAGTCTAAAGTTCTTGTTCCTTTTCACCAAACACCATTTATTTCACTTCCGCAGCCTCTGCAGAAAACTCTTAACAACACACCACCTGACAGAGGCCACCTGAAGCCCCTGTACATATCAGTGTCAATTAATGGATACTTAACATAAATGAGACAACTAATTGCAATGTCTCTTAACCCATTACTTAACAGTCTCCCCTTCCTTGGAGAAAAAAATTATTAGGTGAAAACAAAATTTCAAGAAACTCAAAAACACACACATGATGTCCCCCCCCCTTTTTGTTTGTTTGGACTAGAAATTTTTAAAAAAGTCACAGAAACAAGCGCCCTTCATTAACAATATCCAAAAGTTTCTGTGAACTCGCCCCTCTTTTCGTAAAACAGTCTGACAGGTGATAGCTCCTGTCAACCCATTTAATTTTTGTTATTTCCCCTCTGTCCAACATCTGCTTCAAACTTGCGATGTCTATCCGTAACCTCTTTTCTTTGACACTTTTTGTAGAGTGCACATTTTCCCACAGGGATTTATTGTCAATGTGACAGTCAATAGGTATATTATCCAAATCCCCTAATCCCAAAATTTCTGTCAATATCATACTTATATAAAAGGCCATATCCACCGCCTCTACAAGGCTTAACGTCTCAGCAGCCAAAGTGCTTTTTACCACTCTCCTTATTTTCTTTGTTTCCCACACAAGCGGGCAACATTTACCACTGTTCCCCAAAAGGAAAATTATAAAACCTCCTGCGCTGGAAACCCCATCACATAAATTTGCGTAGGACGCATTACTATCAACTATGAGTTTCAAGTGCTTACGGTCACCTAAAACCGGGAACTTCAAAACACACTCCTGCATTTTTACTTTTGCCAACGCTTTATTTGCTCTTATTATGTCTTCCACTTTGGGATCATTCATTTTTGTACTCAACTCTAAGACATCAAAACTCACGTCCGGTCTAGTCTGTCGACCTAATCAGTTCAGTTGCCCAATTAAACTTTGCAGTTGCTCTTTTCCTATCTTTGAAACCATCGTGTCTTTTTGTGAAACTCGGCCACGACTAATTGCTATTGGAGCGATGCTTTCCAAATAAGATTGCTGACGTAAAATTGTCCCTAACTTAGTCTGTCCAATTTCCAGTCCAATATATTTAAATGCACCGGAAGCCTGACTTCCAACCCTGAATTCTTTCCTCAAACCAGAGATTACAATAGCTTCAAAATCACTAGTCCCACCCCACAAAAAATCATCGACATGCATCATAAAAATGCCAGAAAGATTTCCTTCATAGTGCCAGTAAAACATTGCAGGATCTGCTTTCAACTGGCAACAGCCTAACTTTAACAAATCTGACCTTACCGAAAAATACCAGACTCTGGATGCATCATTTAATCCATATACACATTTGTTCAACTTCCAGAGTACCCCTTCTGTGTTAGCTGCTTCTTTAGAGGACGGAGAAAAATGTCTCTCTGGAGCTGATGCCCCTGCAAAAAGGCAGCTTTTATATCTATAGATTTGCATTCCCATGCCTTTGTGGCTAATAGAGCAAAGATGATCTTTAAAATAACCTTTCCTGTTGTAGGTGAATCTACCCTTAAATCCTGATCTTCTAAGTTTTCTTCACATTCCCTTGCCACAAGCCTGGCCTTTGCCTTATAAGTTCCAGCCGGAAGATCCATTTCCGTGCAAATCTATCTGTGGGATAGAGCTCTTTGTCCCCTATCCGGTACTTCCGTGTATACCCCAAATTCACTCCAACTATGCAATTCTTGCTGTTTAGCTTCTTTAATAACTTTTTCATCTAATTTATTTGAAGCCACCAAAATCTCACGTGCATGTGGGCTTCTACTCCTATTAGTATTCGTAGTCTTACTCATGTTCCGAGATCTTGACAAACTACGTCCCCTCTCCCGCCTGGTATCTCGTTCTGTACTGCTACTGCTTGATCTTTCCCTTCTGCTGTGGGATGTCCTTTCAATAGTTCTCGACCTTTTCCTGCGGACCTGTTCACTATCCGATGTACTACCTGAACTGGCACTGTGTTTCTGTGCCCTCCATTTTTGAACTTCTTTTTCCCAATCCATTGTCTTGACTCCTTGCCCTGAATGCTGTACATTCAACCAATGTTTATACTTTCCAGTGGCCTTCCCTGCTCTATTAATAACAGTTGCATCCTTCCATTGACTAGACCCTTCAGGCAAGTATGTCACTTTTGTACCAACTTTTGGCAGTTGCCCTTTTGGAAAAATGGCCTGTTCTAATTCATCAGAAGTGTTGTGTTCCTCCACAGAAACCCTGTCTATATCAGTTAATTGGTCCTCATAGTTCTGTAACACATGTGTACCAGATGACTCTGGCTCCTTGTCATGTCTGTCTGCTCTGTCTAAATTTGAAAATTTGTAATCTGTACCCATTATCCTTGATGAATGGACCCTAACAGTTTCATTACCATGTTGCAAAATAATTGTTTTGCCATCTATGCCTATGATCTTCCCTGGGCCTTTCCATTCATTAGAATTGTCTCTCTTATAGTATACCATGCTTCCTTGCTGAAAAACGGCATCTGATGGCCGTACGTTATGTCTTAAAGCTCTGCGAATTCTTTCAGAGACTTCTGCTTCCAAAAAAGCTTTTCTACTGCTATGTAATGCATTTAAATGTTCAGCAAAACCAGAGCTAATTGTAGTCCCCTCCCAAGCTGGAGGCTGGTCATCCAAAATGGACGGAATTTTAGGATTTCTACCAAACACTAATTGATAAGGACTATAGCCCCCAACCATCTGCAATGAATTCTTTGCATGTACTGCCCATGCTAAATCTGAATTTAGCCTGCAATTTGGTCGATCTGCCAAAATTTTCCAAAGCATGTCATCGATGACAGCATGATTTCTTTCACAGACACCATTACTAAATGGGCTTTCTGCAGCCGTATTCATAACTCTGATATTCATGTTTTCACACATATCCCTAAATTCATCATTAGCAAATTCTCCTCCATTGTCCGTAAGGAATTTTGCCGGTGGACCCATTCCTGTCCCTATCCATTTTTCCACGATTTGATCCAGAATTACTCTCTTTTCTTTACTTCGTACAATTGTTGATTGACTAAATCTGGTTGCTAAATCTACAAAATGCTAAATAAATATATTATTTTCTTTATCCCAGATCTTAAGGTCCATGGCCACATTGTCGTTAAAATCCCTGGCCAAAGGTAGGGTTACTATCGGTCGTGCGGGTGTCCTTCTGTACTTTCTACAAACTTCACAGCGGTCACTAACCTGTTCTAGCAGTTTAGTATAGTCGTCATCCTTTACCCCTGCATCCTTTAATAAATTTTTCAGCCTCCGAGGAGATGGATGTGCAAATTGCCTATGCCGTTTTAATACCACAAGCTTTTTATCAGCTAAAGTCCCATTTTCAACTGCCATTAACACATCCTTAACCACTCTACTTGAAAAATTATTAGTCAGTAATGGAATACAATAGTGTCCCGACTGTGTAAATTGTAAGTCCACCGTCTTTCCAAAAACTGTTGCCTTATCCTGTTCCATATCCAGTTTCATGTGTGCTTTCTTCATCGACGGTCTGCTCAGAAGCAAAGGTATCTCACTTGATACAACATCCGTGCTAATGAAATGATTCACTCCGGCAATATTGCAAGGGATCACCACTCTTTTCAGCGACTTCAGAGTATTATCATCCCCAAACCTGAAACTTGTGGAACTTTCAAATTCCTTAACCTTGTTACGATTTTCAGCATTCAAAGAGTCCAGGTAACATTTTAACCAGTCAATTCCACACACAGTAGATGTGCAGCCACTGTCCAATACAGCACAGTTGAAGGATTCTGCAACCAACACCCTCATTACCGGTGTAAAACTGCTTGTCAATTGGACAATGCCTTCTTTCTGGTCACTATCATTTTCCTCTTCTGACTCTTCCGTGTCATGTGTCACTTCAAACACTCTATCATAACGAGTTGGGCAGTTGAAAGCATAATGGTATTGAGAGTCACATCGAAAACATCGATTTATCATGCCCCGTGCATTTCTGGGGTTCATCTTCCTATTGTAGGTTCTAACTGGGTTTCTGTCTTCATAATTTCCTTGTCTCGGTCTCCGTCTATAGTCTTGAGCCCTGTTCATAGCCATACGATTTCGCCATCCTGTTACCAGTGTATCTTCCATATTCTGCCTTATTGCAGGATGCCCTATTTGGGTCATCAGAGCCATCGGAATCGAATGTTTCCCCAGAAACTTTTGTAAAGTTGTCATCTGTTTGAATAAGGTATCCTTATCAGTAAACTGAACTCCTGTCAAAACCAGGAGCCTATCCATGTTGCTCACTCTAGCACAGTCAAGTAATTTAAAGGCCAACACAGACTGTGGAAATTCCAGATTGTGTTTCTGCAGCCTTTTATATAGTCTGCCAAATTCCATTATCTCGTCTTCCATGGAGATATCCTCCATTTTCCGGAACTTATCAAAATCCGACCATGCTTCATACGCACTTAACAAGTCATCTTTCTTATAAATCTTATCCATATAATGTAATAAAGTCTCCAGACCTTCTTCTGAGTCTAACTCTTCCAATTCCAGCTCAGAAAACTTAAACACTTTGTTTCGGATTTTACTGCCATATGGTAGAGAAAGAGCCAATGCCATACCTTGTTTTCTCTTTCCCAAAGCAGTTACCATAGTCCACATAACTACTGCACTTCTCCATTGGTCGTACGATTCCGTTTCAGAAAATAAGGGAGGATAGTCATATCCAGCCATCTTTATCCTCGGTTCAGTATATATCCCTTTTTTTTTCTTTTCTCACTCACTCCTTGGTTTGATCAGGAAAAGTTGTATCTTTCAACCCTTCAAATTTACACAGCAATTATCCTCTGCTACCAATTGTTAGCCGTTTTAGTTGCTGTGATGTGAAGAGTCTAAAGTTCTTGTTCCTTTTCACCAAACACCATTTATTTTGCTTCCACAGCCTCTGTACAAAACTCTTAACACACCACCTGACAGAGGCCACCTGAATCCCCTTTACATATGTGTCAATTAATGGATACTTAACATAAATGAGACAACTAATTGCAATGTCTCTTAACCCATTACTTAACACGCCTTGTCCTTTCGAAAAAGACCAAAAAAGGGCTTGTGGTCTGTTACGATGTAGATTATGGCAGCCATAAACGTACTGTTGGAATTTGTTTACCCCAAACACCACTGCCAGACCCTCCTCGATCTGCACCTATTTACGCTTGGCCGCAGTCAGCTTTTGGGATGCAAAAGCAATCAGCCGCTCTAGACCATTCCGATGGGCCAGAATGGCTCCAATCCCATCCTCGTTGCCAGTTGAATGAAGACACAGGGCAGCCACACCGACTTGTAATAAAACAACTAAAGGTTTATAAGGTTTAAGGTACACTGCTCCCAGTGGTACCGAACCGGGTCTGAGACTGACAGTCTCAAACTGGCTGACCTTATATACAATGCTAATTGAACTTGCCCCACATCCTTAGTGGGGAAGCACGTATTCCGCAAGGGACACAGGGAATACACCGTAGGTCCCGAGCGGGTGTAGGTTATGACACTCAAAAATCCCCCTTTTGAATCTGGTTACATGAATCTGTGATCGGTTTGTTTCCTTATGAGGAAAATAGCAACAATGAGTTTTATTTGTGCATGAAATCTACTCTTTGTACAACAAGAATTAGTACCGTCAAATAATATTCTCTTTTCATTCAATTAAAACCTTTCCATACATTTGCTTGATTAGCTAAGTAAATGTCAGGAGGAGGTTGAGCAAAAAACAATCAAATATACATAACAAAACTTCTGTAAGGAAAGAAAATTATGTATCAGTAGACCTAACCACGTCTCCTTGCCAAATGCAGGGGAAAATCCACCATAAAATGACTGATCAAGAGAAATTACAAAATAAATTTTATTAAGCTTCAGACAAGGTTTCAGAACAATTTTATTTCCTGATGTTCATGCAAAGGAATAATCAGAATCACAGTGGTTTCCATTGAAAAGACACTCTTTCAACCAGTTTGCTTAAAAAAAAATCAATAGGTTCAAAAGGCCAGGAATAGATTGGTAACCAAGGAGTTCATTTAGCCCTGATATTGTGGAATGCTCACAAGCTGAAACTGAGTGAATAAATACAACTAGCATCTGTAGTGAAAAATGGAGATAATGGGCAGAATTGAATTCAGGCGATGGGGGTCCCGCCCACCAGCCAGAGCGCCAGCAAGAACCCTACATTGCCTCCTTTGGGGAAGGCTTGCCAGTCGGTGATTTAATTGGCTAGAGGCGGGTCTTCTCTGGGATTAAGGTACATAAGGAAATCCCACGCCCTCATTCCCTCCTCTCTAACAACCCCCGCCCAAGAGCTGCCAACTTAAGGCCAGCAGCTCTTCTTCCCAGTCAGTGCCATTGGGAGAGGCAAAGGGGTGGCTCCGAGTGACCCCCACTTCTCAATACCAGGTCTCTTAATCAGGCTCTGTGCCTTCGATAGACACACACAAAGGTCTATTCAATCTATCCATAAAAGCATATATACATCACTTGTTTATGGTGTTACCTTTTTCCTACCAAAACCTTAATTCATGCAATTATATACTTGCAGCTGGACTGCTTCAATACTCTCTATTCCACCTTTCCTGACTCATTCCTAAAAAATAAATCATCAACAATGTTGTGTACCGGCTCCCTAACCATCTACAGGCTGCGTCCATCATTTCTATTCTCATCCTCATCATTACATTGCTCTATAGTCTTATTATTTCTGCGATATGCTCCATCTATTTGTCCCTGAGCAAACATTCTGGACCTTCAACACTGACTGACTTTTCTTTTCTCTCTCCCTCAGCTTTACCACTGGCAGACATTGCTGCAGCCAACTTGCTCCGAGAGCTTATAGCCAGTGGGCATCACTGGCTGTCAGCCTTAGTTAAAATAGCTACCGTACCATTTCTCTCTCTTCCTGCCTTCAAAAACCTGCCTTGACGATGATTTTGGATCAAAATATTTTGGCAAATTCACTTGTCTTTTCCAGCAAGGTCTGTATGAATCAAGCTTAAATTAAATTTAAGCAGCAGATTTCACTTTCGGTATCAATTTGGGGTTAGGATTCACCTTAACCAATAATTTGAACAAGGAGATTTGAATTAAATGACAAAAGCCAAGTATTTTCAGTGGGAGGCAATTTTTACAATAATAATAATTTTGGCAATTGCAATTCAAATTAGCAGATAATTTGAATTAAGAGTAGACTGAAGTGTTGGGGGGAACCATTTTTCCCTCAGTATTGTGGAACGTCCAATCAAATGGACTACATTATTTACTCTCAAGGCAATGGATGGTCATGTTAATTTAAATAGGATCTCTGCCACTTTGATATTTTGGGACCTACCCTAATGACAAATGAATAATAGCAATACAAAACTTCTAACTGAAAATAAAAGCAGTATTTCAGTTTTCACATTCTCAGTGGGCTAAAGGCAATGCTACCCTCACATAATAAATACTCATGTGGGCAGCACAGTAGTGCAAGTAGATAGCACTGTGGCTTCATAGCGCCAGGGTCCCAGGTTCGATTCCCCGCTGGGTCACTGTCTGCGCGGAGTCCGCACGTTCTCCCCGTGTGTGCGTGGGTTTCCTCCGGGTGCTCCAATTTCCTCCCACAGTCCAAAGACGTGCAGGTTAGGTGGAATGGCCACGATAAATTGCCCTTAGTGACCAAAAAGGTTAGGAGGGGTTATTGGGTTACGGGTATAGGGTGTAAATGAGGGCTTAAGTAGGTAACGGTGCAGACTCGATGGACCGAATGGCCTCCTTCTCCACTGTATGTTCAATGTGGTATTCAACCACAAGGCAGTTGATATTGACTTTGTTGTCACTCAACATTCGCAGAGATACCCTTTGGACTAAGAGTCATTGGATAATGACTAGATTTAGGAACCATGGGCTAAATTTTAGCCAAAGAAAATGAGTGGGTTTGAATTGTGTGGAGATGTTAAAGACTCAGAAATCCATTTCCTGAACCAAGTCCATCTCCAATTCACCCATTTCCAACTTTAACTGAGATTGGGAATTGGGTGAGTAACCAATTTAATCCAAGGCTTATTTAAAAATTCATTTTTGGGATGTGGGCATCACTGGCTAAGTCAGCATTTATTGCCCGTCCCAAATTTCCCACGAGAAGGTGGTGGTGAGTTGCCTTCTTGAACCGCTCCAGTTCATGTTGTTTAGGTACACACACTGTAATTTAAAATATGATAATGAGACCTTGTGCCTCGCTGTCATGCAGGTGTTAAATTTTAATTGCTGTTGGTCAAGTCCCCGGAGCACTAGTCAACCTGTCAGCTTCCTCGAGAACTTGGTGGATTCAGGAGATCAATGCCTTCACACCTCCTTGTGAAGCCTCCACAAATGGAACCTCCCACATTCCAACAACTTTCCCACTGAGCCCTTCGATCCCGCCATGAAGCCTCTGATTATGCCACCACTACCACCTGATCCTGGTTCTTAACACCAAGAGGCCACTGACCTTGACATCCCAGATTAAGGGTTCTCCATGACTTTCTGATAAACTCGCTCCCGAAAGGCATGGTCACTCTGAATTCTTCTCAATGATTTCTCCTTCATGTCTTGGGTCAGTTCTAACCAATTTAAGTCTGTTGTCACTGTCCTAGTTGCAATGACAGCATGAAACAGGATTTTAACCTTTCTAATTATTGTGGTTCAATGACTTACTGGATAGATATTTGGAAATTTGTTACCGTATTTCATTATATATTTTTAATATTTTTAACCGAATAATACGGAATCTGTAATTTAAACCAAGCCAAGTTCTTTTTTTTTTAAAAAACAAAACAATTTTATTGAGATATTTTAGGCATATAGAAAAAATGACATTGTACAGTACAAACAAAAAAAGAAGTCAAGACACAAATTACACATGAAACATAATGCAAACCACGGTTCTGTTCACGCATGGACCTGCCTCAATATCCCCTTACTTTACTCTACCCTAGCACCCCCCCCCCCCCCTAACCTGCTGACGCTTACTCCTCTGCGAGGAAGTCAATAAATGGCTGCCACCTTCGGGCGAATCCTAGTAGCGAACCTCTCTAGGCGAACTTGACTTTCTCTAGGCCAAGAAAGCTTGCCATGTCCGATAGCCATACCTCAGTCCTCGGGGGCTTTGAGTCCCTCCATGCTAACAGTATTCGTCACCAGGCTACCAGGAAAGCAAAGACCAGAACATCGGCCTCCCTTTCTTCCTGGACTCCCGGGTCCTCCGAAACCCCAAAGATTGCCACCTCCGGGCTCATTACCACCCCGGGAGTTTTCAACACCCGGGACATGACATCTGCGAATCCCTGCCAATACCCCCCGAGTTTAGGGCACGACCAGAACATGTGTACATGGTTAGCTGGCCCTCCGGCGCATCTAGCACACTTGTCCTCCAGCCCGTAGAATCTGCTCAACCGGGCCACCGTCATGTGGGCCCGGTGCACAACCTTAAACTGGATCAGGCTGAGCCTGGTGCATGACCTTCAGGCTCCCCAACACCTCTTCGATCCTGACTAGGGCCACGAGTCCGTCCACCAACCCCCTCCCCACTCTTGGGAAGGTCAGTCTGTCCAAGAATCGCTTCATCCGAAGTGGTTCCGAAGTGTACAGCTTCCTATAAAAGTCCCTAAAGACCTTGCTCAGCCCTGCTGGATCACCCACTAGATTACCTTCCCCATCCACTACCCTCCCTATTTCCCTAGCCACTTCCCTCTACCTCAGTTGCTGCGCAAGCATTCTACTGGCCTTCTCCCCATATTCATAAATCGTGCCTTTTACCTTTCTAAGTTGCTCTACAGCCTTGCCTGTAGTCAGCACCCCAAATTCGGCCTGCAGCCTCTGTCGTTCCCTGAGTAACTCTGGCCTCGGGGATTCCGCATAACTCCTTTCCATCTGTAGAATTTCCTTAATCAGTCGGTCTGTCTCTGCCCTATCTGTCTGTCCCTGTACGCCCGGATTGAAATCAGCTCCCCTCTCACTGCCTTCAGTGCCTCCCAGAGCACCACTGCCGAGACTTCTCCAGTATCGTTCACCTGCAGGTAATTCTGCATGCATTTCCTCAGCCTCTCGCACACCGCCTCGTCCGCAAGTAGTCCAACTTCCAGCCTCCATGGTGGCCGCTGAAAGCTGTCCTTACAAAACTGCAGGTCTACCCAGTGCAGAGCATGGGCCGATATGGCAATTGCCGAATATTCTGCCCCTACCATTCAGGCCAGCAGGTCCCTACTCACAACAAAGTAGTCAATTTGGGAATACACCTTGTGGACGTGGGAGTAGTACGAGAACTCCCTCGCCGTCGGCCGGCTAAATCTCCACGAATCTGCTACCCCCATTTGCTCCATGAACCCTCTCAGTTCCTTTGCCATCGCTGGCAACCTGCCCGTTCTTGAGCATGACCGGTCCAGGCTCGGGTCCAGGACCATATTAAAGTCTCCGCCCATGATCAGCTTACACGAGTCCAAGTCGGGGATCTTCCCTAGCATCCTCCGAATAAAATCGACGTCGTCCCAATTAGGGGCATACACACTGACCAGGACTGCTGTCACCCCTTCGAGCTTACCCCTCACCATAACGAACCTGCCACCCCCATCCACGACTGTGCCCTCCGCCTCAAATTGTACCCTTTTATTAATCAGGATCGCAACCCCCCTCGTCTTAGAATCAAGCCCCGAATGAAAGACCTGACTGACCCAGCCCTTCCTTAACCTAACCTGGTCTGCCACTTTCAGGTGCATCGCCTGCAACAAGGCTATGTCCGCCTTCAGAACCCGCAGATGCGCAAACACACGTGCCCTCTTCACTGGCCCGTTTAACCCTCTAACGTTCCAGGTGATCAGCCTGGTTGGGGGGCACTTCGCCCCCCCCCCTTTGCCGATCAGCCAACCCCTTTCCTTGGCCAGCCCCCCAGCCATATGTCGCGCTTCCTCTGGCCCGCCCCCTGGCTGGCTCCACCCATGACCTCCTCACTGTTACCATGCCCAGTTTTCATCCCCGTCAGCAGAACAACTCCCCCCTCTCTTTCTCCCCCCCCCCCCCCCCAGCAACACTCTCCAATCACCTAACCCCTGCCCTAATCTAACTAAATGGACACCCCCTCGGCTCCCGTTGACTAGCTGCACTCAGCCAGCCTGGGGCTCCCAGCCTCGGCTCCAGCCAGTCTCCCACCGATTGTTCCCAGTCACCCCGACCCCTCCACACCACTTCCCTAGATCAGCCCTACTTAAGCAAACACTCTATACAAGTCATAAACAACCCCCACAATAGCACAATTCAAGTTAAATAATAAAAAAAGAGATAAGAAATAACAGGCACTCTTCAGTCCTTCCCATATAGACACAGAAAAAAATTGCCCAAAGTTCCCCTGAAGCATCCATTTGAACCCAACCCTTTTAACTGTTTTCTTTATTAATTCCCCCCCAGCCAAACTCCAACTAAGCAAAGAGCCCAAACAGGAAACATTCAGGTACACCATGCAAAAAGCACGCAAAAAACAAAAAAAAAGATACATCCCAAAACGGGAGAGACACCACATATACTTAAAAGCTCTAACATTAGTCCAAACGTCCTCAGCTCAGGGCCAGCCCTTGCTTCTTAATGAAGTCCATCGCCTCTTTAGGTTCCTCAAAATAGTGGTGCTGAACCTCATGCGTAACCCACAGTCGCGGCGGAAAAAGCAGCCCGAATTTCACCTTGTTTTTATACAGTATCTCCTTCACCTGCCTGTAGCCTCCCCTCCTCCTGGCCACCTCCACGCTCAAATCTTGGTACACACGCAGGGTGGTATTGTCCCAAATACATCTTTGTGTGCTCTTTGCCTATTGCAGCACCCGTTCCTTGTCCAGGTACCTGTGAAAGCGTACCACCATCGCTCATGGGGGAACCCCTTGTCGCGGCTGCCTCACCTGCACTCTGTGTGCCCCCGTCCACCACCGGCGGGTGCAGGAACACCTCGTTCCCCAGCAACTTCTGAAACACACCCTCTACATATGCGGCAGCGCCTAGCCCCTCTGCCCCCTCCGGGAGGCCCACGATTCTCACGTTCTGCCGGCGAGGTCTATTATCCAGGTCCTCCAGTCTTTCCAGAAGCACTTTTTGCTGGTCCCTCAGCCTTCGAATTTCCACATCCGCCCCCGTTTGAAAGTCAGCCTGCTCCTCCACTGACTTCTCCAACTGCTGGAGCTTCTCAGCCTGATCATCCAGCCTTTTTCCCATCCGATCAATCTACTTCTGAAGCGACTCCAAGTTGTCACGCTTCAAAGCCAAAAAGCCCTCCTGCATAGTGTGCAGCAGCTGCTCCTTTGTGGGCTGGGCTGTCGGCACCTTGCTCTGAACACCAGCCATGCTGGTCTCTCTCACAGCCTCCACTGTGCCCTTACTCGACCACTTCTTCTGCTGTTTACGGTCCCTCCGGCTTCTTAGGTCCATACAATTCTGTCTGGGTCCAGTGCCTGAGCACTATTGCTTTCCAGTTCAGCGCTTAAAAGCACAAAAAAGTCAGGGGAAAAGGTCCAAAAGTCCGACCGAAACGGGAGCCACCAAATGTGTGACCTACTCCCTCATAGCCGCCACCGGAAGTCCCAAGCCATGTTCTACTGGACAATTCAACTTTGTTGTACAAGATTAGTTTAACCTTAAGATGTTGCTAATTGCTGCAAAACTAAACTTAACAAAACTACTTTTGAGAACTATAACAAAGACCTGCTGCTACATACAACCCTGCGTGGGTTTCCTCTGGATGCTCCGGTTTCCCCCCACAAATCCCGAAAGACGTGCTTGTTAGGTGAATTGGACATTCTGTATTTTCCCTCCGAACAGGCGACGGAGTGTGGCGGCTGGGGGGATTTTCACAGTAACTTCATTGCAGTGTTAATGTAAGCCTACTTGTGACACTAATAAAAATTATTATTACATGTCAAGATAAACTGGCAGCTTGAACAATTATTCTGTGCTCAGTTTGACTGCTTTCCACAAGTCCATTAACAAAATATTGAGATGAATATTTCACTCAATGTAACTTATTTGAGTAACCACCAGTGACTGACAACTTCCTGTTTTCTAGTCCTCTAGGATTATAGCTTCCATTTCTATTCTCTGAGTTTAGGTCACTGATCGTTAAACTTCCAAAATTTGTATTTTTCTCCCATCCTGTCAAATGTAACTGACTGCAATATCTTCGACTTGTTAACAAATTAAAATCAGGTTAATATTTAAATTATTTGTATTTCTCCTTTGTAGCCATCTCAGCCATGTATAAGCAATTCTAGTTCCAGAGGTAAGACAATGAGGCTGGAGTAAACCTAGAGAACTAGCAAAAGCTGACCAAAGAAGGTGACATATGGGCAGCACAGTGGTGCAGTGGTTAGTGCTGCTGCCTCACGACGTCGAGGTCCCAGGTTCCGGCTCTGGGTCACTGTCCTTGTCGAGTTTGCACATTCTCCCCGTGTTTGCGTGGGTTTCGCCCACACAACCCAAAGATGTGCAGGGTAGGTGAATTGACCATGCTAAATTGCCCCATAATTGGAAAAAATGAATTGAGTACTCTAAATTTATAATAAAAAAAGGTGACATAGTTCTGTAAAGCCGAATTTAGTCAAGGCGTGAAGATAAGAGTTAGCCTCTTATCTAAGTGGATTGAGGAATGGGCTTGTTAGATTGTGGCTTATACTGGGAAGTCTGTGGAATTGCAGTCAATTATTTTAAAATGATGTTTCAAATGAAACACACGATGCATTCAGAGATGTGTGTCAGGGACAATAGATGTTTGTTGAAGACCTTACTTCTTTCTAAATTGTCCTATTAAGACTTGCAATTAACAGTACCTTTCATGACCACAGGATGTTTGAAAGCACTTGACAGCCAATGAAGTACTTTTGAAGTGCAATCATTTATAAGAAACACAGCACCAAATTGCACATAATAAGCTGCCACAAACAGCAATTTGATAATATCCAGATAATCATTTTTTTGTGATGTTGGTTGAAGAATAAATGTAGGCCAGGACAGTAGAGATAACACCCTTCCTCTTCTTCGAAGTAGCGCCATAGGACTTTTACATCCACCCGAGAGGACAAGCAGACTTTGGTGCCCCTGACACTAGAGCGTCAACCTTGTCTTTCGTGCTCTAGTGCTGGAGTGGAACTTAAACCCACAACCTTCTTTTTTTGGAGGTGAGAGTGTTACCAACTGACACCCATCCTGGATTCCCAAATGCAACAACCTTACTGTACTGTCACAATTACACATTTAAATCATACTGGATTTTTAAAATGGAATTTTTTCAAGTTTCAAGACGCATTTGTAGCTCAATATTCATTCTCAGTAATACAAATGAGGTTACTTTAGCATCCATCCCATTCTTTTTTTAAAAAGTTATGGCTTTGCATATTTTCAAAAGGGCAAAATTTAAATTAATGATAGTGGTCTGTTGATTGGGCTACAGTTGTGTGGCAATACCCATGATAGTTACATAAATTTGAAATAATAAACTGCACTGGAAAAATGTACTCCAGATCTAATAGGGAATCTGAACATTGCTGGTATAGGACATCATTCACTGTAACTGCAATGTCCAGATGGTTTACTAGACTAAGACCTGGAATGGGTGAGTTGTCTTATGAGGAAAGGTTGGACACGGTAAGCTTGTATCCACCTGAGTTTAGAAGCGCAGAGGCGACTTGATTGAAACAAATAGAGCACAATTGTTCGCTTATGAGACTAAGTGCGGTGAAGGGCGACTCTGGTGGAGACTTTCCTGCTAGCCAGAATGCTAGAATACGGTGCCAGATTCTGCGCTTGGAAGCTCATTAGATATATACAGGCAAGCTCCTCTATGAATCACCTGGCGGGCTGGCAGCTGATTCATCCACCCACTGATGGGTTTAAACACCAGTATAGCACAGTCATATCATTCACTCCAGCCCACCTGACCTCAGGATATTCTCCAACCTCTCAGAAAGACAGGAGTAATGGGCGAGTAGCCTCAAGCTGAAGGGAGCTTTCATTGCCAAGGTCTCTGAAGCCCTTACTCAAAGAGTCTGGGCCCACAGGCATGCGTTCTAACCCCAGGGATGCTCAAAGAAGCACACCAACCTCACCGGCTTGGGCTGCCATTGCCCAGGAGGTCAGTGTGGCTGTCACCTGCCCACGAAGCATCACGTAGTGCAGGAAGCAGATGAATGATCTCATCCTTCCCACCAGGATAAGTCCTCTCTCAGCTTCGTCCACTATCAAATTCTCAGCATAGAATCAAGCACTTAACTAAGCTTCATGGATCTCACACATTCAGTTGGATACATCCAACCTCTGTTCCATCCCCTCTGATCACATGTCCTTCTTTTGTCTCCATACAAGCCAAACGCACACCCAACAAATGTACGCAACCCCAGACTGGGGAGGGATAGCAGTGATCCTCAGCCTCAATGAATTTGAGGAGGCTGCAGCAAAGCTTGCCAGCAAGGACAGGGCTAGCTCCTGTGGAAATGCAGAGTTTGGCCATACCCAACAACCTAGAATGGATCTCAGCTCCATCATTTCACCAAATCCTGCAATTCACAGTGAATGCAACGTACTCTGAATCAGCTTCAGCTCATCCACTGAAACTTTCATCTTGTATTTTTTAGGAACTAGGAGACCACGGCCTGCTAACCAGCACCTGTGAATCTGGAGCATGTCTCAGGATGCGAAGGCTCAGGAACAACCACCACAGAGCTCACCCTAAATCTCCACCAGCACAGAGACACACCTCGGTGGAATGTATTTCAATGTTAGACTCCGAGTCACTTTGAGGGGAACACCTCACTGACATGTCCCTGCAACAGAGGCAGTGGCAGCCCAGGTCTCAGACAATTGGAGGGCTGTGGAACGCCAGCCACTTGCTCAGTCCCAGTCAGATGATGAGCCTCAGGATGTGGCTGCCAGTCCACTGGTGGAGATGCAAAGGCAGGCAGTGAAACATCGAATTGAGCTTTGAATGTCTCTCAGTAGCCAAGAGTATACGATAAAGGAGTCCATCCGCATTCGGTCTTCTGTCCTGGCTCTGACATGCGGATGCCTCAAGGCCACAAAGGGAAGGTTGGCGACAACAATGGAGACCATGGTCCAGCAGGCCCTGCAGATTTGCACTCAACCTTGTACTCTGTGGCTACACATGCTGTTGGCCACGATCAGAGTCGATGCCACATGAGGATGAGGCACCTTGACCGCTCTCTAGGAGCCCCGAATCCTGCAGGAGTCAAGCTGGGGCACGCTGGAACCCACAGGGAGGGTCAACCTGACAGCCCAGGACCTCCACTTAGGGCACTCCAAGAGTGTGCAGCTTTTCAGAATCCCCTCTGCCCGTGCCTGCGACAACTCCTGCAGTGCAAACAGTAGAACCATACAAGTTCAAGCCCCTCCAGTGCTCGGGACACCAGTGGACACCAAGGTCATCACCGCCATCAGGAGTCAGCAGGCTGCCTTCACTCCTGTTGCCGCTGTTGGGGCTGCACCAAGACGTAGTGATAGGGTTAGGAAAGGTAAGAAGTTTTGATGTCACCTCACAGTCATAGGTGCTCTATCACCAAATAAATCACATTTGGTTTTGTGAATGTTATTGTCAGATAAATGCGTTTTGGTTTGGATCTTTACAATCCTCTTATTCCGGGTTCAGCCTTCCTGACACTTAAGATCCCCTTTTAAGATTAACATTTATGTGATTTCATCCTCTCCAGTGCATATTGCAGAGAGCCACGTGAGCAATCTAGGCATCTGAATCATATTTTCAAAAGTCCTATAGTCTGCTCTATAAGGGGGCATGTGGTGGCATTAACAACATTGTATATTTCCTCGGCTGGAGTCCGAGGACGATGCACCAGCGTAATTAGCCAGTGATTAAGTGGGTGGCCCTTATCCCCCAAAAATCAGCCTTGCAGACATTCTGGCCCTCTGAAGATCCCAGACACCTGAGAGTGACTGAAGATGTAGGAATCATGGCAACTCTGAGGAAATCATGCACGCATGGGCAGGATGTGCTTGTGATGGTCACAAACCAACTGCATTTTAATGGAAATTAAAGGCTGCTGCCATAGACCCCGTAGAGCGACATGGGTGCAGTCAATTGCACTCTTGGAAAGCCTGAGACAGCTGTCAATAATGAATCACTGAGCCTGGCTATCCAAGTTTACATAATAATGGGCCTTCCTATAGAAGGAATAGTCACCTCCTTTTTGCAGCAATGTGTTGCCAACTGAGATATGCTTCACAGGGCCTCAAATGATCCCTGAAAAGATCCAGAGACAAAGGAATAGAGTGCTGGCATCACCATCAGGCCGCTGGCAGGAGGAAGCCACCAAATCCACATGGTATCCTCGGAGCATGTGGCATATGTGGTGGATGATATCTCTGGACAATCGCTGCCTTGCCCTGCATTGCCTCTCACTTACGTGTAGATAGGAGAATCATCAACGGTAGATCCTTGTTGTGGCGAGTTGCCCTCCCCAGTCTGCAACCAGAAGATTGCTTCCATACCGCACGCATCATTCATCGCGGAGGGGGGCGGTTTAGCTAAGTCACGCCTGATGTGTTTACATCTTAATATTCCTGACTTCATTGTCAAAATGTCTTCAAATTATTGTCTATATCTTGTGTAATTTGTGGGCCTGGTGTTTGAACTCCTGGATGCTGAGCTATTCTTCTTTAGTGAGTGTGGAGTAACAGTTTAGGTTGACACTGGAATGGTTCCAGCTCTAAAGTTTCCTGACATTAGCTGTCAATATTAAAATAAGTATTGAATGTAGACATAAATAGGACAGTAGGCAGACTGCACAAGACAGGGCCAAGCAGGTAGAATGTACAAGTGAGGAACGCAAAGGGAAGAATGCTAACCATTAATCTGTGGTTTATCAACTTCTAGTCTGAGGCAATGTTACATCATGATATCATGGAGGTTAATAAATGCATGCAAAATGTTACTGTTGGTCAAAGGAGGAGAGCAATGCAGTGGAATGGTAATGAAAAAAAGGGAGTGTTCCTTAAAATAACAGCAGGGGGTTCATGTGATGTGAGCATGGGGATGGCTGTGTTTTCGCGAGCTCCAGCTCTGCTCATCTTTCAATCTTCATTTTTATCCTTGTGCACATCTTTTAGGTCTTTTTTCGGTTTATATGGCTTTTACCATGTACCGAGATTTGTTGGTCAATGTTTTAGCACTTTGGCAACATGCTATAATCCTTGTTGATTTGTGGTGGCTAGAGTGAGTTGTGGTGACGCAGATGCATTTAAACGGTTTCCCGCCCTGATGATACAGTACACACCAATGGATGATGGCTGCTTGTGATGAAGGTGATAAATCTGATAGTCTTGGCTCTGCGGAGGAGGACATTAAAGCCCAATTTCAAGAGTTGCGAGGCCTCTTTATGGAGGTGGTGGTGGCGCACGAGGAGGTTCTGGGTGCAGAGAGAACACCATCTCTGGTGGATGCCCACCTCTGCACGGTTGAGTTCCGGGGGCATTGTGTGTCATCCACCCTGAGGAATTTGGGTGAGGATGAAGGGGAACCGGTGAAGAGTCCTGTTGTGTCTGGTGTCTCTGGTTTAATCACTTAATCTGTCTCCGAGGCCTGGGGTTGGCTTGGCCTGATTCGGTGTAGTCCTGAACCTATGTAGCCCTGAACCTGTTGTTGGTTGAGATGGGTTGGGTTGAGATGGGTTGTGGGGGTCCCCCCTACTGGAGCTTAGGTAGTTGACCGCCTGGGTTCAGTCGAATTAGTGTTGGAACTAATGAGATTTGAGCTCCATTTGTTGGAATCCTTGGAAGATCCTGAAGAATGCTCTCCGTTTCAGGTTGTCCTTTATCCTAGATGTCTATTTTCTTGTGTGCCAGCGGAGCGGTCTTTATACTGATGACTGCCTTGTTTCACAATTATTATGCTGGTCTTTGCTCCCTGTTAATCATGTGGTTATCTCCTCATTTGTATGCAAGGAAGTAAATGTTTTGGGTGTGACGTCCTGTCCTGTTGGGTGTCCTGACTTAATAAGGCTTTGTCATGTCAGGCTGAATATTGAGTTGGGATTTGTACACAGTTTCTTTATCCTAATATATCCTTAAGGGGTTATGGGGGGGCGGGGGGGGTAAAGAGAAGAGATGAGCAGAGCTGGAGCAGCGTGTGGGTGGGAAGATTAGATTTCTGCTCTCTATGTTTAAGGACAGCACAGTGGTTAGCACAGTTGCTTCACAGCTCCAGGGTCCCAGGATCGATTCCCGGCTTGGGTCACTGTCTGTGCAGAGTCTGCACGTTCTCCCAGTGTCTGCGTGCGTTTCCTCCAGATGCTCCGTTTTCCTCCCACAGTCCAAAGATGTGCAAGGTAGGTGGATTGGCGATGATAAAATTGCCCTTAAGTGTCCAAAAAGGGTTAGGTGGGGTTACTGGGATGGGGTGGAGGCGTGGGATGCTCTTTCCAAAGGCCAGTGCAGACTCGATAGGCCAAGCCAAGTGGCCTTCTTTTGCACTGTAAATTCTATGATTCTATGAAGAAAGGTGCTCCAGAGTCAGAGTTTCTCTTTTGGGCCTACACTTTTTCTTCTTCAGACCCAGGCAAACCATTTATTATCCTGTCGAAGACTAGGGTTTGTCGGACTCCCCTTTAGGGGGGAATCAATAATTTCTTCTGATGTGGGTTTCCCTCTTTGTCTGTTCTACTGTTTTCAGAGTTTGTGTGAAGGAGATCTGTCTGAATATCCTTTATTTGGTGGTAGGTAGGTGTTATATTTAGAGGGGTGATTCCTCCCAAGAGGGTTTTATTTTTTCTCTTTGCTTATCCTGTTCGGGTGTGGGGTGTTGTTCAAGGGGAGGTGAGGTGTTGGGTCCTCCTGTCTTGGCTTCAGAGAGTGTAGGGACTGGGGTGTCAAGGGGGTCCTTGGAACCAATTCTCTGATCCTTCTTTCTTCTTTGTGGAGATGTTGGGCTAGGCCAGGCTCAGCATCGTGGTTAGTATCCTGTTGTTCCTTGGATGGGGGTTCCTCCCTTGGGGAATTGGTATGGGTAGGCCCACAACAAGAAGCGAAGGCTGGGGAAGGGACCATAGGCTGTGTCCAGTATTTATCTTATTCGTCTCGGAAGTTGAATGGGCCTACTCGGTGGTTGGCCAGTTTCCATCTAGAAGTAATATCTTAGGTGGTGGTTGGTCAAGGGGTTAGTTCTGACAGTTCTCGTTCTTCTTCTTCACTCTTCCCTTGACTTTGAGAGTTTTTGGGGATGTTGGTTCTACTTCTCTTTTTGAACCTGATGCTTGTGAGAGTTGCTTGTGATCGTCTTGGATGTTGAGCATTTGTGACATGGACATTCAGTTACAGATCTGTTTGCCTTTGGGTGGTCTAGCGGCCTAATCCTTTCTTCTTTTGAGTGGACCTCGTGGGGGGGGGGGGGGGGGGGGGTCAGCTCTCCCTCCAGGGAATACTCCAGTCTGGGGGTCGGTCTGACTACCCTGTCATCCTGGAGTGCCCCCCCCCCCACCGGTCCTCTAATTGGGATCAGTTTGTTTTCCTTTTGGTTCCTGGCCCCCAGATATCCTGTTGTCCTATTGATCCTCCTGGTTCGGTGATCTGTTTTGTCGTTGTGGGAGTGGGGATTTTAGAAGTGAGATTTTTGCTCTTGGCTCCTGTTCTTGCTTTTATTTTATTTCTTCTATGGGAGATCCTGGGCTGAGTATTAAGGTTTGGTTGTGCCCGGTCCCCTCTTTGTCTTTGTTATTGTCGTTTTGCCATCTCGATGGAGCAGGATGGTTCCTTGTTCCAGTCTAGATCTGAAGAGTTTAAGCTGTGCTGCAAGAGTTAGTCAATTCGCCTTAGCACTGGGGTACTCAGGATATTGCTTTTTTTCTTCTGTCATTTTGTTTTGTAGCTGTGGGTGAGATGTAGGTCTATAATGTTGCCGTGTTCTGGTTGGGTACAGACAGGTAATTTATCTCTGGAACATCTTATGGATTGTGTCCCTGAATTATCCAGTCGTAATCATTCCCAAATAGGTAATGACTAGTTTTCTGCTATGTACCTGTACCTGTTGTACATTCACATCTATAGCTGTCTTTCTGTTTTTGTTTGTTCACTTGTTGCACTTTTTTTGTAAAAATTAAAAAACCCAATAACCAGATATTTTTGAAAAAGAACAGCAAGGTTCATCACGTTTAGCCCTAACTCCTCCATGAGGACAAAATTCTGCTCATGTAGCTCAAATGATCAACAAGCATAAACCCTTAATTTCTGACTTGTTAATGATATTAGTATCAGGAATTTAAATATATTGGCAGGAATGTCAAACTTTCCCATCTATAATTCAACTACCCATTAAAACAATATGTTCCAAATCCATGTCTGGGTCAGTAAACTTTGTAGAGACTGATTTCTTTGAAAAATATATACTATTTAAGATGGCTCAATGTTTACATCCTGGCAAAAGAATGGAAGTTTGACTCAATTGGAAGCACCCTCTATCTGAATTTAACAGCTGTGAGGTCAAACCTCACTCTCTGCCTCGAGTTCAGAACTTATGCACTACAAAGGGAGTGCTCCATTGTAGGAGGCATTTTTCACCAGATGAGATATTAAACTATTAAACAGCAGCTCGGCTTGTTTTGATGGGTTGGGTGAATATAAAAAAATCATTAATCAAATGATAGTGGCACCTATATTCCTCAAAGAGCGCCAGCAAAAATAGATTTCATGTTGTGGGACCTTTACATTTGCAAAATCACTACTCTATAATTACCTGTGTATCAATCACAACACTTCTCTACTAAGTCAGTAAATGCAATATAACTAGAGGTCTTCTCCATATTTAATAGGCCAGTCAAAAATGAAATGAAATGAAAATCGCTTATTGTCACAAGTAGGCTTCGAATGAAGTTACTGTGAAAAGCCCCTAGTTGCCACATTCCGGCGCATGTTCGGAACCGTGCTGCTGGCCTGCCTTGGTCTGCTTTTAAAAGCCAGCTCTTTAGCCCTGTGCTAAACCAGCCCCTAAGATCAGCTACCAGGTAGATAATCTCAAAATCTGCAAGCAATCAAATAAACATGATTTATACAAAGCATTCTACTTAAAAGGTAAAATAGCCATATTGATATGACCTTCTGGGGTCCTAGATCAAACGAAGAGCCAGAAAATAATCAAATACAATGAAAGCATCAGCAATATTAAAAACTCTAATATAGAGTTTTTCTATAAATTTCTAATATGAGCTACATGAATATGAAAAAATGCTACATTTATATCACATTGAACATTAATTATTTATAATCAGCACTAGAAAACTAAGGATATGGAGTAATACAGAAAAGATGATTCTGTAATCCAGCACTTCAAGCGGAATTGCACCAGCAGGGGATGTGACAATAATCATATAATTATCTCATCAGAAATTAAAATAAGTAAATACATTAAAACTATTTGCTGTTGATGAGACTTGAAAACACAGGTACAAAAACTGGAACAATTATATCATCAACTGCAAAAGGAGATGGATGATATGAAGACACAGAATATTTATAGCATTGGTCTGAGAAGGAAACTCATCTCTCATCAGAATTAATGTAAAATAATGTTTTTGTTGCAAAGGTCTTATGGCACATTGGTAGCACCTCTACCTCTGGACCACAAGCTCAAGGTTTGAATTCCATTTGATGGCAACAAAAGGTGCATTTACAACATGGCCATTAGGTTGATTATCAACCTACAAATCCTTCCAATATGCCTAGGCAGTTGGTAAGAGCAGGAGTCTCTTGGTCAGAACCTGCAGAAGGCAATAGCAAACCAATGCCTCACTTTGGCAAGCCACGGTAGCACAGTGAGTAGCACTGTTGCTTCACAACTCCAGGGTCCCAGGTTCGATTCCCGGCTGGGGGTCACTGCCTGTGTGGAGTCTGCATGTTCTCCCCGTATCTGCGTGGGTTTCCTCCGGGTGCTCCGGCTTCCTCCAAGTCCCAAAAGACGTGCTGTTAGGTAATTTGGACATTCTGAATTCTCCCTCTGTGTACCCGAACAGGCGCCAGAATGTGGTGACTGGGGGCTTTTCACAGTAACTTCATTGCGCAGGTCAAGGACACACAGCCTGAGTGAGAGAGATACAGACCGAGTGAGAATTTGGTAATTTGGTGCAGTGAGGTAACCAGGAAAGGCAAGTGGTTCATCTAATTTTGCTGTTTTTCAGTTAAAAGTGCAGTGTAGATTATTGTCTGATTGGCTGAAGCTGCCCCCACCCTAATTGCTGAGAGGCAGTTATCTGGCAGTCACCTGAGGCCTGTTAAGGGGCACAAAGGTACACATTGTTTTCTTCTCTTTGAAGTTTTAGTGTGAGTCATCCTAAAGTCTGTATAAAAGACAGACAGAAAGCGCACATTAGTAAGCATTGTGCAGGTCAAGGACACACAGCCTGAGTGAGAGAGATACAGACCGAGTGAGAATTTGGTAATTTGGTGCAGTATGGTAATTCGGTGAAGAGTGGGAGAAGGTGCTTTTTCCCTACTGTTTTGTTCTCTCTCTTTCTTCGGGCCTAATTTCGGGAGCCGTTCGGAGGAGGAGGAGCAGTCTCTGTGACTATAAAAACTTAACGGAAACTTCCTGTTTTCCAGTTTTTTCCCCCAAAAGTGACGTCAGAGAGAAGCTGTGACCTGAGTGGTTGATAGCAAATCTGCCCCAAATTTAAAAAAAAACACAGCTAAACTCAAACTTAAATTAAACTAATTAATTAATTAGTGATGGCTGGTCAGGTGATGTGCTTGAGCTGCTTGATGTGGGAGCTGGCAGATCCCATTGCGAGCTGCAGCGACCACATCTGCAGTAAGTGTTGGCTGCTCGAAGAGCTCCAGCTCAGAGTTGATGAGCTGGAGTCTGAGCTTCAAACACTGAGGCACATCCGGGAGGGGGAGACTTACCTGGACACTGTTTCAGGAGGCAGTCACACCTGTCAGAGTAAGTAGTTTAAATCCTGCCAGTGGCCAGGGACAGCAGGGTGTGACTGCAAGTCAGGCAGGTAAAGGGAACTAGCAGTCAGGAGCCTCAGACCTTGGCTCTGTCCAACAGGTATGAGGCACTTGCTCCCTGTGTGGATGGCGAACAGGGCTGCAGGAAGGATGAGTCAGCTGACCAAGGCACCATGGTTCAGCAGGCCATTCAAGGGGAGGGAGTAAATAGGCAAGTTGTAGTTGTAGGGGATTCTATTATCAGGGGGATAGATAGTATCCTTTGTGAGCAGGATAAAGAGTCCCGCATGGTATGTTGCCTGCCCAGTGCTAGGGTGCGGGACATCTCTGACCGGCTTGAAAGGACACTGGAGAGGGAGGGGGAGGATCCAGTTGTTGTGGTCCATGTCGGTACCAACAACATAGGCAAGTCTAGGAAAGAGGACCTGTTTAGAGATTATAAAGAGCTAGGATTCAAATTAAAAAACAGGTCCTCAAGGGTCATAATCTCCGGATTACTGCCCGAGCCACGTGCAAATTGGCATAGGGAGGCAAGAATAAGGGAAGTTAACACGTGGCTGAAAGAGTGGTGTGGGAAAGAGGGGTTCCTTTTCATGGGACACTGGCATCAGTTTTGGGACAGGGGGGGCCTATACCGTTGGGATGGTCTCCACCTGAACCGAGCTGGGACCAGTGTTCTGGCGAAAAGAATAAATAGGGTGGTCAATAGGACTTTAAACTAAAGATTGGGGGGGGGGGAAGGGAAAGTCAGGGAACCAAGAGGTGAAGTAATCAGTGGGAAGCGTAGCTGCTTAGGAATACAAAAAAGCACGAAAAGACAAAACTCAGGAGAGGTTACGATAGTCCCCATCCCACAAAATATGACACAGTGTATGGAAAGGCTCAGTAAACCAAGGTCCACCACACTAAGAAAACAAAAAGGGACGGTCAATAGAGAATTAAAGGTGCTATATTTAAATGCGCGCAGTGTACGGAACAAGGTAGATGAGCTTGTGGCCCAGATTGTGACTGGCAGGTATGATGTGGTAGGCATCACAGAGACATGGTTGCAGGGGGTTCAGGACTGGCATTTAAACATCCAGGGATTCACAACCTATCGAAAAGACAGGGAGGTGGGCAGAGGGGGTGGGGTTGCCTTGTTAATTAGGAATGAAATTAAATCAATAGCACTAAATGACATAGGGTCAGATGATGTGGAGTCTGTGTGGGTAGAGTTGAGGAACCACAAAGGCAAAAAAACCATAATGGGAGTTATGTACAGGCCTCCTAACAGTGGTCAGGACCGGGGGCACAAAATGCACCACGAAATAGAAAGTGCATGTCAGAAAGGCAAGGTCACAGTGATCATGGGGGACTTCAATATGCAGGTGGACTGGGTAAATAATGCTGCCAGTGGACCCAAGGAAAGGGAATTCATTGAATGTTTACAGGAGGGCTTTTTGGAACAGCTTGTGATGGAGCCCACGAGGGAACAGGCCATTCTGGCCTTAGTGTTATGTAATGAGCCAGACTTGATTAAAGATCTTAAAGTAAGGGAGCACTTCGGAGGCAGTGATCATAATATGGTAGAATTCAATCTCCAATTTGAAAGAAAGAAGGTAGAATCAGATGTAAAGGTGTTACAGTTAAATAAAGGTAACTACAGGGGCATGAGGGAGGAACTGACGAAAATCGACTGGGAGCAGAGCCTAGTGGGAAAGACAGTAGAACAGCAATGGCAGGAGTTTCTGGGAGTAATTGAGGACACAGTGCAGAGGTTCATCCCAAAGAAAAGAAAGGTTATCAGAGGGGGGATTAGGCAGCCATGGCTGACAAAGGAAGTTAGGGAATGCATCAAAGCAAAAGAGAAAGCCTATAACGTGGCAAAGAGTAGTGGGAAGTCAGAAGATTGGGAAGGCTACAAAAACAAACAGAGGATAACAAAGAGAGAAATAAGGAAAGAGAGGATCAAATATGAAGGTAGGCTAGCCAGTAACATTAGGAATGATAGTAAAAGTTTCTTTAAATACATTAAAAACAAACGGGAGGCAAAAGTTGACATTGGGCCGCTCCAAAATGACGCTGGTAATTTTGTGATGGGAGACAAGGAAATAGCTGAGGAACTAAATAAGTACTTTACGTCAGTCTTCACAGTAGAAGACATGAGTAATATCCCACCAATTCCGGAGAGTCAGGGGGCAGAGTTGAATATGGTAGCCATCACAAAGGAGAAAGTGCTAGAGAAACTAAGAGGTCTAAAAATTGATAAATCTCCGGGCCCAGATGGACTACATCCTAGAGTTCTAAAGGAGATAGCTGAAGAAATAGTGGAGGCGTTAGTTATGATCTTTCAAAAGTCACTGGAGTCCAGGAAAGTCCCAGAGGTTTGGAAAATCGCTGTTGTAACCCCCCTGTTCAAGAAGGGAACAAGGAAAAAGATGGAAAATTATAGGCCAATTAGCCTAACCTCGGTTGTTGGCAAGATTCTAGAATCCATTGTTAAGGATGAGATTTCTAAATTCTTGGAAGTGCAGGGTCAGATTAGGACAAGTCAGCATGGATTTAGTAAGGGGAGGTCGTGCCTGACAAACCTGTTAGAGTTCTTTGAAGATATAACAAATAGGTTAGACCAAGGAGAGCCAATGGATGTTATCTATCTTGACTTCCAAAAGGGCTTTGATAAGGTGCATCACGGGAGACTGCTGAGTAAAATAAGGGCCCATGGTATTCGAGGCAAGGTACTAACATGGATTGACGATTGGCTGTCAGGCAGAAGGCAGAGAGTTGGGATAAAAGGTTCTTTTTCGGAATGGCAACCGGTGACGAGTGGTGTCCCGCAGGGTTCAGTGTTGGGGCCACAGCTGTTCTCTTTATATATTAACGATCTAGATGACGGGACTGGGGGCATTCTGGCTAAGTTTGCCGATGATACAAAGATAGGTGGAGGGGCAGGTAGTATGGAGGAGGTGGGGAGGCTGCAGAAAGATTTAGACAGTTTAGGAGAGTGGTCCAAGAAATGGCTGATGAAATTCAACGTGGGCAAGTGCGAGGTCTTGCACTTTGGAAAAAAGAATAGAGGCATGGACTATTTTCTAAACGGTGACAAAATTCATAATGCTGAAGTGCAAAGGGACTTGGGAGTCCTAGTCCAGGATTCTCTAAAGGTAAACTTGCAGGTTGAGTCCGTAATTAAGAAAGCAAATGCAATGTTGTCATTCATCTCAAGAGGCTTGGAATATAAAAGCAGGGATGTACTTCTGAAGCTTTATAAAGCATTAGTTAGGCCCCATTTAGAATACTGTGAGCAATTTTGGGCCCAACACCTCAGGAAGGACATACTGGCACTGGAGCGGGTCCAGCGGAGATACACACGGATGATCCCAGGAATGGTAGGCCTAACATATGATGAACGTCTGAGGATCCTGGGATTATATTCATTGGAGTTTAGGAGGTTGAGGGGAGATCTAATAGAAACTTACAAGATAATGAATGGCTTAGATAGGGTGGATGTAGGGAAGTTGTTTCCATTAGCAGGGGAGACTAGGACCCGGGGGCACAGCCTTAGAATAAAAGGGAGTCACTTTAGAACAGAGATGAGGAGAAATGTCTTCAGCCAGAGAGTGGTGGGTCTGTGGAATTCATTGCCACAGAGGGCGGTGGAGGCCGGGACGTTGAGTGTCTTTAAGACAGAAGTTGATAAATTCTTGATTTCTCGAGGAATTAAGGGCTATGGAGAGAGAGCGGGTAAATGGAGTTGAAATCAGCCATGATTGAATGGCGGAGTGGACTCGATGGGCCGAATGGCCTTACTTCCGCTCCTATGTCTTATGGTCTTATTGCAGTGTTAATGTAAGCCTACTTGTGACAATAAAGGTTATTATTATTATAACCATGAACCAACACATAGAAGCCGATGCTCACCAACTTAGGAGCACAGTACGATCTCTACACAATACTGAGAAAGCCTGGTAGCCCTTATGCTTGCTTGGAGGCTTGCACAAGTAAGAACCTAAAGGCAATCAACATCTGGGGCTGATTTAGCACAGTGGGCTAAACACCTGGCTTGTAATGCAGAACAATGCCAGCAGTGCGAGTTCAATTCCCGTACCTGCCTCCCTGAACAGGTGCTGGAATGTAGGGACTAGGGGCTTTTCACAGTAACTTCAATGAAGCCTACTTGCGACAATAAAGATTATTATTCTTCTTCTTCAAGTAGTGTCATTATTTTAATAAGGTTTGGGGAGTCCACACCGATTAACATAAGAAACAAAGTTTTATTTCCACAAAGGAAATGTACACTACCCGGTAGATCCCTACCGGGCTCATTAGTAGCCAATCTCATACAAGTGGGTGAATTGAGATACCCCGCCCCCGCTCACACTCGGCAAGGAGTTTGGGGAAGACAAGCATTCCCACTTCTGTGGGAATTCTGTGCAGGATATTACAATTTTAGCCAGTACATTTTGGCATTTAATCCAGTAAAAAAGTTCTTTATATAGCAGCCTTCAAGATTTCAGGGCATCCCAAAATGCAATACAGCCAATGCCATATTTCACTGAAGTTGTCACTGTTGTAATCGAGGCAATGCAACAGCCAAATTATATACAGGAAGTGCAATATCTTGTAATTTGCGCACAATGCATTTTCGACCAATTTTACAGATACACAATTTGTTTTTAATTAAGGGAATTTCTATATGTGCTTTTAGAAATTTTACGTTTCATGAAAATTCTATAAACTTTTACAATCATTTTTGAACTGCAAATATGACGACAAGGTTTAAGAAAAAAAACAGTTTTTTGGAATAGAATATCTCCAGTGCAGAAGGAGGCCATTTGGCCCATCAAATTTTCTCCGACCCTTCGAATGAGCACTCCATCCATGCCCACTTTCCTGTAATCTAACCTGCACACAAAGGGGCAATTTAGCATGCCCAATCCACCTAACCTGAACATCTTTGGACTGTGGTAGGAAACCAGTGCACCCGGAAGAAACCCAGGCAGACGGAGAGAACGTATAAACTCTACACAGTCACCCAAGGCTGGAACTGGACCCGGGTCCCTGGCACTGTGAGACAGCAGTGCTAACCACTGTGCCACTCCTACAAATTTGGTTTATTTTTATATATTTGTAAGTTTTGAACAGCGGTTGTTGCAATTTTTCATAAAAATCAGTAGGTAAAAGTTTAAGACTTGTTGCGTAGAATTATAGATTATAGAATGGTTACGGCACAGGAGGCCATTTTGTCCATTGTGTTTCTGCTGGCCCTCTGCTAGAGCAAGATATGAAGTCATGATTTGAACAATAAAGTGTAGGTGGAATTGACCCAATAGCCATTGGGTTATTTGTCTTGCCGGATATATTTCTGGATATATTATTAGATGAGAAAAGAGTGCTACAGTACATCATTGGAGATGGAGCAGTACAGGGCTTCGTAATCAGAAATTTTATTTAGAGTTGAAATAGTCACTGTAGTGTGTACAAAGCTGTGTACACACTACAGTGACTACTTTGAATGTACTTTAACATTTTGATGAATTAATCCCGGAAGGTACCATGGAAGAAATCTTTCTGTTGGCAGGATTAATTTATATGCAGCCTGTTCCCAATTTTCTATCGTTTCACTTTTATAATACAGCAGACAAATGCCTCAATACATATCTCAGAATGAAAAATGTGGATGTGTTTCATTACTTGGTTACATAAACAGTTCTATTACATTGGTCATAAATGTCATATTCCAGTTTTTCATTTAATCTTTTTCATATTTATTTATAAAAGTAAAAGTCATTATAGTTTATCTTTGTGTCATGGCATAGAAATAACAGCTTGTAATTATAAGGTGCTTTTAACAAAAACAAAACATCTCAATGTGCTCTACAGACGTGCAATTAAACAGAAATAAATGCTGAGCTGAAGAGAAAGTATCAGGAGCAGTAATCAAAAGCTTGATTAAGAGTGTGATCTTTAAGGAGAAGAGGAAGATGGAGAAGTTAAAGGGGAGTTTCAGAGCATGGGATGAGAGGCTGAAGACCTGTTGCTAAAATTGGAGGAATGGAAAGTTCTGGGTGGGAAGTTGTAGGCCTGAGGAGGTTAAAGCTTTATAGGGGCTGATGCTATGAAGAGAATGAGAATTTTAAATCGGAGGCATTGGAAACAGGAAACATCTAGAGGTCAGCAAGGATAGCAGTGATCTGAGAGCAGTTTTTGGTATTCGGATCGGATATAGAGAAAATATTTTCAGAAGTTTATGAAGCACAGAATGGGGGTAATGACTTCATTGGAACAGTTGAATCAGGTGGTTACAAATGTATGAATACATTTCAGCAGCATTTAGGCTGAGGCAGGGGCAGAAAAGGTGCACATAGGCTGTCTTTGTGATGGAGGGAATGTGGGTTGGGATCTCAGCTTAGGGCAAACAGTCTAATTCAACCTGAGACCTGGGTAGAGAGTGGATCCAGAGGCAAGTCTGTAGTGAAGACAAAGATGATGGCTTGTTTAATTCAACAAAATTGCAGCTCATACAAGACTGTATTTCCGACAAGCAGTCTGACTGCATATAGGCAGTGGAGGGGTTGAGGGAATTGATATTGGCATTGTACATGCTGGGGCATTATGCCCCAAGGGGAAATATGAGGAAGCAAATGAGAGAGAGACAAAAGAAGATGGTGGGGGCACTATGGTGGTAATGGTGTGAGGTGGGAAGGGAGAGCATTGCTGAGGTGGCCTCACTATAATTAGATAGATAGATAAACTGAAAAGGAAAAGAATGATAGGCTGCTATGCATAGCTTCTCTTGAGTTGGCAAGCATAAAGGATTACTGAAGTTACCAAAATTTTAAAATTGGATACAGGATACAAATCAGAAAATACTTTGCTTCTGCATGGTATTCAGTGCGTAGGGTCTACATAGAACTGACAAGATTCACTCAGCCAAAGCAAACCAGGAGGAGTGACAGGTAGCTTGGGACCATTTACTTAGAACCTTCTGGTTGGAAGTCAACCAGTCAATACCAAGTGCATGAGCTGCTTCTTCCTGTTTACAGCAATGTTTGATGATTTCCATTGTAAAATTGTAAATATGTCCACACTAATCAAAACTATTAAAGTAATAAGAATTGTGATTTTAAAAAAAAATGCTATTCACAATGAGGACACTGACAAAACAGTAAAGAAATTGGTCAATGTAGTAATTTGCAGTAATGATATTTTTACATGAGAATTACTGGAGATTATCCTCAATAAACCAGGTGCTGATGGATGGTTAGCATGGTGCAGTCAATTGTATAGGGGCAACAAAAATCAATATTTTGCATTATTCACAGAGAATTGCAGAATACCAACATACCTGACAAGGTTATAAGCTTCAAAATTGAAGTGTAAATACAAATTAAAAATGGGTTTATTGTATTTTTTTAAAAAATCAGTAAATATTGCCTTGCATAATCTCTGGTCACCCATGTTTTTCCTTGTTTCTTAAATTTAATTTGGTTGCGAATACAGCATCAAATAATTGTGCTTCAAATGAAAGTCCATCCTTTTCACTAATACACACATAAAAACATTATTAAAGGGAGCCCGGTTAATTCAGCTAGTAAGCAGCTTGCATGTGGATCTGATTAACAGCAACAGAATGGGGTTTGATCCCTTTTCCGACTGAGGTGTACTCGGAGCCTGCCTCCTCATAATAGAAAATCATGGCACATTGTCATAGATAGGCGAATAATCGCTGAGAGAGATGAGTGCCAACTTGGGAATTTGGCGCAGCTGGTGTGATATGCTTTTCTCAAGCTATAACTTAGATCAGGAGGTTGATGGTAAGATCAGGTGGGAACTCACTGAACAATCAAATTATAAAAGCCTCATTGTTTTTACAGCTTGGATAAACAAGGCATTAAGGAAACAGCAAAACAGACAGGGAGTCATGTCTTCTTAGCCAAGAAAGGTCACCACTACTGAGATAAAGGAATATCTGTGTAAGACATTGGGCGAGATGTTCTCAGGAATCGGTAAAGGCCGTTGGTGGGCAGTAAAAACAGTGTTGAGCAGTGGCTGCTTTTCCCGCCTTAGTGCACACTTAAGGCACGTTCTTCCAGTCACGCTGCGCCAGAAAAGCGGCTCACTGTGGTGCAGCGTGGCTGGTGAAAGCCAGGGGACCCCGCTCCCGGGATCCACCCGGCTCGCAACGCCTCGTGAGATTCAACGCAATCTCGCAAGATGTTGCAAGGAGAATCCCACCCACAATAGGTGGGATCTGTTTTTGGCAAATCTGCATCGGTAGCAAGCCGTACTCTATGGTGCAGATTCCCGAGGTACCTGAGGTTTTGGGATTCAATCACTTGGGGGTCTCCAAGGGGATCGGAGGCTCCTAGCTCCTTTGGGCATCGTGGTGCCCTGGCACTTCTGGTGCCATCTAGGTACAGTGGCAGTGCCAGCCTGGCATTGCCAGGGTGCTTAAGTGGCACTGCCAGCTGGCAGGGGCACTGCCACAGTACCAGGTTGGCAATGCTAAAGTGCCAAGCTGGCATTTTCTGCGTGCACACGATTGGGCCGGGGTTGCCCACCGTGGGTGTTGGGAAGTACAGGTTACCCTCCCATGTTGCGTTCAGACTGGGGGAGGTCGGGGGATTTTTTTGTGGGCCTCCGAGATTGGGACGTCTTGCTGCAACGGGGAGTTGCGCCATCACCTCAACGCTATAATCATTGCGGTGTCACAATTAAAGGCCACCCAAGCACACAGCAGTCACACTTAGCAGGTCGCTGGGAAGCGATGGCTGTCAGGAGATTTAAGCCTAAATTCACAGACACCTCCCTGGAGAGATTCTTTGATGTAGTAGAGGCCCACCATGATATTATCTCCCCATATTCAGGACAGAAGCCTAGCAGCAAAGTGATAAACCCAGCATGGGAGATGGTGGCAGCGACTGTCAGCGCCTACATCCTGCAGAAGAGGACAGCCATCCAATGCAGGAAGAGGATGAGTGATCTCCCCTGTTCTGCCTGTGTAAGTCAGTCTTCTCATCACTCCCATCTCACACATCCATCACATATTCACAGGGATCTGACTCATTGTCAGCTCAAGGGACACCACTACTGCAGAAATGCAAAATATTATTTGATTGGAGAGAAACTTCAGAATGTTGCAGTACAGAGGGATCTGGGTGTCCTTGTACATGAATTATTAAAGGTTAGCATGCAGGTATAGCAAATAATTAAGGAAGCCAATGGAACGTTGGCCTTTATTTAAAGAGGGATGGAATATCTAGGGACAGAAGTCTTGCTACATGTGTGGATGATATTTGCGAGAGCACACTTAAGTCTTTAGTTTTGGTCTCCTTTCATAAGAAGTGATATACTTGCATTGGAAGCTACTCAGAGATGGTTAACTAAGCTGATTCCTGGGATGATGGGGTTGGCTTATGCGGAATGGCCTATATAGAAATAAGAAGTTATCTGATTGAAGCATATAAAATTCTGAGGACGTTTAACAGGGTAGATGTTGGAAGAATGCTTCCTGTCTTGGGGAGTCTAGAACTAGGGGGCACAGTTTAAAATTAAGAGTTCTCACACTTAAGGTGAAAGAACCTTTTCTCTCAGAGGATCAATATTCTTTGGAATTCTCTTCCACAGAGTGCTGAGGAGTCTGAGTTATTGAATATCTTCAACGTTGAGAAGGACAGAGTTTTGGTCGGCAAGGGAGTTGTGGGGGTAAGGCAGGAAAGTGGTGTTCAGGATACAATCAGATCAGCCATTATCTTATCGAATGGCGGAGCAGGTTTGATGGGCTTAATTGCCTACTCCTATTTCTTCTAATTCTACTTTATCTTATGGACCTGCCTTTGGGCAGAGAACCAAAAATGATTAAATATGTGTGAATATATATGTAAACATCTATAGACAGAAAAGATCTATAACTATGTTACATAAAACTTCTGTTCACAATTCAAATTATGGTATTTGCATAAAATTAGACAATAAAAGCATTATTTTCACAAGTACTGCAGCTAGCACTTTTGACTTACAGATGAGGCATAGCACAATTCATAATGCATGGTGTACAGTTGTTTAAAATCCTTTGTTCTTATTAGAAAGATCTTTGGGAAACTGCTTCCATCATCATGTAAAATTTCTGGTACAACTGCACTGACCACTTATAACTAGCTGGCCATGTTACCGTTTGAGCGGGAAGTGAAATGAAGGACACAGCGTGGCATGCAGCATCTTTCAGCTCTCTCCCACTTCATGACAAAGAGCTTATTTCAAAATAAAACTTCTAATAATAAATATGCAGATTTTTGCACACTAGGAAATTCAATGAGGCTGGAATAAATCCCTAATGTGAAACTGTTACAGGTTACTGGAAAGAAGAAAAGTAACTGTCACCATACATGTGTCATTGATTTAATGATGTAAGATGGAACAAGGACAGGATTAAATTCTGGAATAGTGCACTGAATTTAATTCAGCCTGATATAGAATCAAGTCATTTTGCTAGAACACTATGTTGTCATTGCTATGCAGCACTGTGATGGAATCTGTATTTTCAATGCTTGTTGTTTTTTAAGACGGACCCTAATTGAAAAGAGAAACTGAAACAGGAAACTGACCATCCCATCTTCTAAGGAAATTAAGAATCTTACTGAGATTGCAGACCACAATTTATGGAGAAACTAAAACTGGATGAAACAATATAAAAAGGACACATAACCATCAGAACTCAATTAATAATGATGATTCCAATGGTGTAGTGCAGGCAGGCTGAAGAAGAGGGAGTCCAGCGCCAGAATCTGAGAATACGTAAATATAAAGTTGCTGTAGCTGTTTGTGTTACTTGAAGATAACACTGCAGGATCTACACCATCCAAACCATTGAAAGCAGAATGCGGAGGTTCTGCAGGCATGTGCCATTTTTGGTGAAGACTGTACCTGTGGAACTTGGGCTGGTTGTTCACTGCTGTCGACAGAGGAGCAGGCTAAATCCTGAAAGGAGCTGAAATTCTTTGTAAGGAAGACAGATCTCTGGAGCGCTGATGACATATTAGCTGAGTGGACTATCACGTCAAATTGTAAGGTCAGGCTTATTTGCATTTGCCATTTAACGTGTAATTCATAGCTTTTTAGATTATAGGTGGTTACCCAAGAAAGTATTTAGTGTTTGACTCTCCAAGATCATAAACAATTCTCAATAAATGCAAAAGTTTCAAAAGAAAACCATTTATACTGTGGAACTTCTACAAGAAGTGAGGTGCAATCCAAATGTTTAAATTCAATTTTCATATTTTTGAGGTAGACCACATCTACATCTCCAAACGACTGGTAAATGTTTGTAGAAATTATTTTTGAATGCATAGAAAAACATGCATAGAAAAACATGAACCAGCAAAATAAATTAGGATTACTGATTAATTCACATATTATTGAATTTAATCAATTATATGTATTCGGCACCACTTTATCATAGAGAAAAAACTCTTAAAAGATATTGCTCAGTGAAACTACCTTTAAATTGTACTTCTCCTACCTGAAGTAATTCATTTTTTTTTCATACATGGCTGACAGTGTTGCTGTCAAGACCAGCATTTATTGCCGAACTCGAATTGCCCTTAAGGGGCGGAAAGCCACCTTCTTGCTATTAACATTAACAGTGCGGTAGATAACGGGGAGCCAATGGATGTGGTATATCTGGATTTCCAGAAAGCCTTTGACAAGGTGCCACACAAAAGGTTATTGCATAAGATAAAGATGCATGGCATTAAGGGGAAAGTAGTAGCATGGATAGAGGATTGGTTAATTAATAGAAAGCAAAGAGTGGGGATTAATGGGTGTTTCTCTGGTTGGCAATCAGTAGCTAGTGGTGTTCCTCAGGGATCAGTGTTGGGCCCACAACTGTTCACAATTTACATAGATGATTTGGAGTTGGGGACCAAGGGCAATGTGTCCAAGTTTGCAGACGACACTAAGATAAGTGGTAAAGCAAAAAGTGCAGAGGATACTGGAAGTCTGCAGAGGGATTTGGATAGGCTAAGTGAATGGGCTAGGGTCTGGCAGATGGAATACAATGTTGACAAATGTGAGGTTATCCATTTTGGTAGGAATAACAGCAAAAGGGATTATTATTTAAATGATAAAATATTAAAACATGCTGCTGTGCAGAGAGACCTGGGTGTGCTAGTGCATGAGTCGCAGAAAGTTGGTTTTCAGGTGCAACAGGTGATTAAGAAAGCAAATGGAATTTTGTCCTTCATTGCTAGAGGGATGGAGTTTAAGACTAGGGAGGTTCTGCTGCAATTGAATAAGGTGTTAGTGAGGCCACACCTGGAGTATTGTGTTCAGTTTTGGTCTCCTTACTTGAGAAAGGACGTACTGGCACTGGAGGGTGTGCAGAGGAGATTCACTAGGTTAATCCCAGAGCTGAAGGGGTTGGATTACGAGGAGACGTTGAGTAGACTGGGACTGTACTCGTTGGAATTTAGAAGGATGAGGGTGGATCTTATAGAAACATATAAGATTATGAAGGGAATAGATAGGATAGATACGGGCACGTTGTTTCCACTGGCGGGTGAAAGCAGAACTAGGGGGCATAGCCTCAAAATAAGGGGAAGTAGATTTAGGACTGAGTTTAGGAGGAACTTCTTCACCCAAAGGGTTGTGAATCTATGGAATTCCTTGCCCAGTGAAGCAGTAGAGGCTCCTTCATTAAATGTTTTTAAGATAAAGATAGATAGTTTTTTGAAGAATAAAGGGATTAAGGGTTATGGTGTTCGGGCCGGAATGTGGAGCTGAGTCCACAAAAGATCAGCCATGATCTCATTGAATGGTGGAGCAGGCTCGAGGGGACAGATGGCCTACTCCTGCTCCTAGTTCTTATGTTCTTATGTTCTTGAACAGCTGCAGATGATGTTTGTAAGTACGCTCATAGTGCTGTTAAGAAGGAGTTCCAGGATTTTGATCCAGTGACAATGAAGGAATGGCATTGTATTTTCTAAGTTGGGATGTTGTCGCCTTGAGGAAACTTGAAGGTTTGGGCGCTCCCATGTACTTGCTGCCCTTGTCCCTATTTCGCAGAGGTCGGAGCTTTGAAAGGAACTACTGAAGATGTTTTGGAGAGTTGCTGCAAAAACACATTGCTGCCACTGTGCACCAGTGATGGAGAGAATGAATGTTTAAGATTCTGAATGGTATGATGTGGCCTGAATGGTGTTGAGCTTGAGTGTTTTTAATGAAAACACACGACTCCACCTCCCACCCCAAAGCCCCCCAACCCACAGGAAGTTGATAGTAGAGGGCTCAGTGATGGCAATGCCATTGAATGTCAAAGGGTGAAGATTTAATTATCTCTTTTTGGAGATGTGGAGTCTGGCAGTTGTGTGGTGCAAATGTTACCAATGGAATCTTTGAGGACTAGGGTGGCCCTTTTCCTGACAAAACTGAAATCCTTGAAAGATCTGCTTCAGGGGCCATTTTTCCTGGATATCTAATACCGCATGAAAAATCTTTCCTTCTGTACTTAGAGAGGACTGCGTTGATGTCACCACACTTAATTTTAGCACAAAGCTAAGAAACTTGGAATGACAATCCTGTATGGTAATATGCAAGCTAACTAATCGACTAGGCAATAATCTGAGGAAGTGTGATCATTTTGCACTTTTCATTAAGAACATGTTCAGAACCGTAATGTATAATATTGGGCAAGGACTCTTTGGTTTCTTGAGGACTATAAAATATGTAAATGGAAGAGAAAAAATACACAGTGCCTAATATTATATTTCTCAAAATAGTTCATAAAATTAATTACTCTTTTAGGCTATGATGAAGAACCATACCATGCGGAATCAGAATATGATTGCTAGTCATTGAGAGAAATAGGACTATTATGGATAGTGAGAACCACTGATGGTTGATAATTGTTAGAGTTTGGTGGAGACATCACACTGCAGTGGTGAATCACTGTGACAAATGTATCACAGCAAAATGAGAAACTTGCAAGTAATGTTCAGCACAAAACAAGACCATCACTGCAGCACAATATAAAAAGCCACATTGTTAAATAATGTGCAGCAAATTTTAACAATAAATGATAGCACAATAGGAAATCATATCCCACACGACTGTAAAAAAGAAAATGCGCATATCACAGTGATCCCTTGCAGGAAATTAGTTTGCAGAGACCTGGTGAGAAGCTGTGAGTCAAATGGAGTTGATGTAAGAAATTACAAGATCCTGCTGCCATGATTAATGGTACCTAGCAAGCCAATAGTGTCATAATAAATTGGTATAAGGAATGACTATGCAATAAATGGGAGTACTTCACAAACTGTAACAAAAGATGAATCATTATAGTAGGAAACTACAGCATCATATGGCGATAGGTCCTGAGGAAAACGAAAGGCATCTGTCACGAGGAGTGCGGAAGCACCATGACTATCGATTGCAAGATATTAGCAAATCATTGTAGAATTGATACGCAATCAATACGCTTGAGTCCACGTGGAGTCATATCGATTCAGCTTTAAGCAGATAGAACTGTACCCAGCAGCGAAGTTACAGAAGTGAGGGCTGCTGGGACGGCATTGGTTCTTATATCCCGCCTCTCAGGGCGGGGCTGTGTACATTGCCCAATGGTAGACCCCGCGGTCTAGCCAATGGTTATTCCTCTCTCTGGTACCGCAATACCTGGTATTACCACATTCACCCCCTGTTAAAAAAAGAGTCAGCGGGGTGATGGCCAGTATTACTGTCGTCTTTTCATGGTAGGACCAGGTATTGCAGGTACCATGCTATTGAGGGTTGCAGAGAAAGCTTTTGCGTTGTTAATTTTACTCATGGTGCTGCAATCAGACGATCGGGCGGCCTGGTCGTCCTACTGGAGCGTCTAAGTGTCGGCGGCGATCCTGGTGAGGGCCCCGGCAGTAGTGACTCCGGGAACGTGGTGTCTTCCTCCCAGGCAGTTTCGTCACCCCTAGGCGGCGCTGTAAGGTCGAAAGATGGGCAGAAGGAAGGGGTGCCTGTAGGGGGCGTCGGTGCCTGCTCAGCTCTGGGTCGGGGTTCTGGCGGCAGTACTGACCCTCTGGTCAGATACGGAGGGGGGGGGGGGGGAGGGAGGGTGGCAGTGGCTCGGGCGCGCGTGGTGCTCCGGCGGGCGCCAGGTCCCGGAGGGAGACCGTATATTGGCGTCCGTCGGGGAACGCTACGTAGGCGTACTGGGGGTTGGCATGCAGCAGGTGGACCCTTTCGACCAGCGGGTCCGACTTGTGCGCCCTCGCATGTTTCCGCAGCAGGACGGGTCCGGGTGTTGCTAGCCAGGTTGGGAGCGAGGTCCCAGAGGAGGACTTCCGTGACGGGGTGGACAAAACGCTCCGTGCTCCCGGAGTCGATGAGCCATGACGTCAGGGGCCGTTGATGCCGATCGTCGTGGTGGCCTTTGCTAGCATTCGGGGCCGGCTCTGGTCCAGGGTGACGGAGGCCAGCTGCAGCAAGGAGTGAAGATCGGGCAGCGCATCGTCAGCCGTGTTGGGGGCTTGAGGCCCCATCCAAGATGATGCCGTCCATGGATCGCACATGGAATCCGGGGACTCCGAGGATGGCGGCGGGGAGAAACAAAATGGCGGCGGGGAGGGACAAAATGGCGGCGCACTCTGCTCCCATAAGGCGGAGGCCAGCTGCAACAAAGGGTTTTGGTAGGGCAGCGCGTAGCCAGCCGCGCTGGGGGCTTGAGGCCCCATCCAAGATGGCGCCGGCCATGGATCGCACGTGGAGTCCAGGGACTCGGAAGATGGCGGCAGGGAGGAGCAAACTGGCGGCGCGCGCTGCTCCAGCGTGGCGGAGGCCAGCTGCAATAAAGGGTTTTGGCCGGGCGGCGCGTAGCCAGCCGCGCTGGGGGCTTGAGGCCCCATCCAAGTTGGCATCGGCCAGGGATCGCCCATGGAGTTCGGGGACGGAGACCCCAACGATTGGACCGGCGAGGGACAGAATGGCTGTGCGTACTCCTCCAGCATGGTTGCCGGAGGGGGAAAGAATGGCTGCGGCTGCGACGCTGCCTGGCGGGGCAAAGGCTGCGGTGCGCATTGGGCCGGCGGGGCTGGAAAAAGGGAGTGTGGCGGTGGGCCTGGGACGGTCAGGACGTGGAAGAACGGCTGTGGTTGCGCAGCGGGCGACTGGAGGAATGGCTGAGGGTAGTCGTTGGATACCGAGTTCACCGCAGGGGCGAGGCAGACCGCGGCATAGTGGCCTTTCTTGCCGCACCCTTTGCAGGTGACGGTGCGGGCCAGGCAGCGCGCGCGCGGGTGATTTGCCTGGCTGCAGAAGAAGCAGCGTCGGCCGGCGGCGGTAGCGGGGCGCCTTGCCGCGCAGGCCTGTAGAGTTAGCGGGTAAGTCTGGGGGTTAAGCGGGTAAGTCTGGGGGTTAAGTGGGTAAGTCTGGGGGGCTGCCGCGGCGGGGTGCCACGCAGCCCAGGGGGGCGCGGTGCGCGCAGGGCGTACGCAAGGGCGTTATTGTACGCCACGTCCATGGACCCTGCCAGGGCCCGGGCCTCGGTGAGGCCCAGCGTCTCCATTTCGAGCAGCCTTCGGCGAATGTTGAGGGAGATCATACCTGCCACAAAAGCGTCGCGAATTAAAAGTTCGGAGTGCTCGTTCGCCATCACCGCTGGGCAGCCGCAGTTTTGGCCCAGCACGATCAGTGCCCTGTAGAAATCTTCTAGCGTCTCATCTGGGCTCTGCCGTCTCGTTGTCAGCAGGTGACGGGCGTAGACCTGATTAAGTGGATGAATGTAGTGTCCTTCCAGCAGTTCCATGGCTTTATCATAGTTCGCCGCCCCTTCGATCAGGGGGTAGATCGCCGGACTGACCCGCGAGCGTAGGAGGTGCATTTTCTGCCTTTCCGTGGGGGTGTCGGCAGCCGTCTCGAGGTAGCTCTGGAAGCATGCCAGCCAATGCTTAAAAATCTCGGTAGAATTTTCTGCGTGCAGGCTGAGCTGAAGGCACGTCGGCTTGATGCGGAGATCCATCCTTCAGAAGTACTTATCTGATTAAATTGATACGCAATCAATACGCTTGAGTCCACGTGGAGTCATATCGATTCAGCTTTAATCAGATAGAACTGTACCCAGCAGCGAAGTTACAGAAGTGAGGGCTGCTGGGACGGCATTGGTTCTTATACCCCGCCTCTCAGGGCGGGGCTATGTACATTGCCCAATGGTAGACCCCACAGTCTAGCCAATGGTTATTCCTCTCTCTGGTACCGCAATACCTGGTATTACCACAAGAATATACAAGGACAGGTCACGTTTTGTGAACAATCTAAGATATACCGAATCACCAGTCAATCCCTGAAAGAGAAAGACCATTACAACTAGGCATTACAACATTGGGCAGCACGGTAGTACAAGTGGATAGCACTGTGGCTTCACAACGCCAGGGTTCCAGGTTCGATTCCCCGCTGGGTCACTGTCTGTGCGGAGTCTGCATGTTCTCCCCGTGTCTGCGTGGGTATCCTCCGGGTGCTCCGGTTTCCTCCCACAGTCCAAAGACGTGCAGGTTAGGTGGATTGGCCATGATAAATTGCCCTTAGTGACCAAAATGGTTAGGAGGGGGTATTGGGTTACGGGGATAGGGTGGAAGTGAGGGCTTAAGTGGGTCAGTCAGACTTGATGGGTCGAATGGCCTCCTTTTGCACTGTATGTTCTATGTAGGTACTTAAAAAAAAAAGGATTATAGCACATTATCCTAACAAAGCAAGAAACGTATAGAGAGATGCATGCTATATAATAAATAAAAAGGGTGTGTGTGATTCAGCGGCTTCGTCGCGTCCAACCTGGTGTTGGCGCAAGGCCATTGAATCTCACGAGGGCTCCCGTGAGATTACCGACATTCGAAACGTCTTGAAACAGAATCTCGCGAGGCGTCGCAATCTGGGTCTCGCTGAACGAGATCCAGGCATGCATATTTAAATGATTCGGCTCATTTAAATATGCGCTCACCCAATTCACCCGGGATTCACCGGCCTCATTAGGCAGCGTGTTGCCTAGGCACTGCCCTGGCACATTGGCACTGCCAGCCTGGCACCACCAGGGTGGCTGAGTGGCACTGCCAGCCTGGTTAAGGCATTGCCAGGGTGCCAGGCTGACAGTGCCAAGTTGCCCATGCCAGGGGTCCGGCCAGGGGGGGCTTGTCCATAAGAAGTGGGGTATAAGAGATGAGGGGGACTCAAGGACCCGGAAGAGGTAAGTTGGGTGAAGTGGGGAGGGGTTGGTTTGGAAGTCGAAGTGAGGGGGGTCGAAAGATCTGGGCTCCCTTTAAAAATGACGCCCCAATCTGCGAGTTGTCTTCCAGCACTGGCGAGTGGCCTTGACATGGAGTTCCTCACTGATACCAAAAGAAACAGCCAAGTGCAAATGAATAATGGGTTCTTCTCGGCATTGTAGGCGTTGAGAAAAACCCTGCTAAACATACCTTTCAGCAGAATTTTACTTGAATCCGCTGAATCCCGCCAGGATCTTACTGTATCTAAACCATGATTTTTCTACTTCCTAACATCCTTCCTCTAGAATCAATGGGCGTGATTCTCCGGAAAGGTTTCCAAGTGTGGTAACGAGTGGGATTTGCTGTGCCTTTCCTGGTGCACGGCCCAGCGAGGCCAGCAATGCTATTCAACATTAACTGGTCCACTTAACAAGGCCCCAGGGGCTTCTTGCCACAAATTAAGGTTCTTAGAATCTTAGAATTTACAGTGCAGAAGGAGGCCATTCGGCCCATCGAGTCTGCACCGGCTCTTGGAAAGAGCACCCTACCCAAGGTCAACACCACCACCCTATCCCTATAACCCAGTAACCCCACCCAACACTAAGGGCAATTTTGCACACCAAGGGCAATTTACCATGGCCAATCCACCGAACCTGCACATCTTTGGACTGTGGGAGGAAACCGGAGCACCCGGAGGAAACCCACGCACACACGGGGAGGATGTGCAGACTCCGCACAAACAGTGACCCAAGCCGGAATCGAACCTGGGACCCTGGAGCTGTGAAGCAATTGTGCTATCCACAATCCTACCGTGGTTCGGCAGCTGATTTTCCGGCACCGCGCTTGCCAGACCCCCGCTAACAAGATCGAGCATCACTTAAGCAGCACTTGATCAGCTAACCCAGCCAACTCACAACACCCAGCCCCAAGGTCCAGGGATGTAGACCTGGGGAGGCTTTGGGACACAGTGGAGTCCCGGAGGGTCAGTCACAGGGCAGCCAGTGGCGGTGGCGGAAAGCTCCGCGATTGTGACCAGGTGGGCTGGCCCCCAGTGCCGAAAAAAGATCAGCGACCTACACTGGGCAATATGAGTGAGTAGACACCAAACACCGCCCCCTTCCCAACCCAAGACCTTTCCACCCCCATGGGAGCATCTACGCGCTCAACTCTCCATGCGACCCCCAACCCCCTTCACGCCACTCTCCCTTCAATCCCCCCCCCAATCTTTCCTTCACACCCCCTCCCACACCACTGTGAACCACGCATGTGGCTAATGATGCCCTCTCTGTGTCTCCTCAGGAAAAGTTCTCTCACAATTGCCGGGAGAGGGCCCAGACTGGCAATAGGACGCCAGACTTAAGAATCCTCACCTCCTTCGAGGAGCAGACCCTGGAGGTTACTGGGGTGGCCAAGGACATGGCGACCACCACGCGGAGGTTGGTGGACGCCGCAGTGGTGAGGAACCTCAACCCGGAGGACCTGTCAAACGTGAGTTATCATTGTCTTACCGACTGACCCATCCCTCCCACTGACAACATGTCCATTCTCCCACAGGTCCTGCATCCGATGGCACCGGCACATCCCCGGTGGCACCGGCACATCCCCGGTGGCCCCATCTCCAGCCTCCCAGGAGGGACGTCACAGCTGTCATCCCCACCCTCCACCAGCGCAGATACACGCATCTTGGTGGGAAATGTTCGTGGTCAGGCTTCTGGGGCACAATCTGACGATCACCACAGCTGCTGATGTACATCAGATGGAGGCAGGAACCCCTAGGCGAGACAACAGTCGGAGGTCTGCTGGATCCCAGGACCCAGCTGGGTCCCAGCCTGATGCTGAGCCAATGGAAGAGGTATTCCCAGAGCTGATGGAGATGACAGGGAGCGGTCAGGACATTCAGAGGGAGATGTCAGCGACACTAGCAGATCCATGGCCAATTGGAGGAATCTCAGAGGCTACGGGCACAGGAGATGTCACTGGCAATGTGTGGCACTGAGGCCAACACTGCTCGGATGGCAACCGCAGTGGAGAGTCTGGTGCACGACGTCAGTACTATTAGTGAATGTGTCCAAGGCGTTGCACAGTCGGTGACGGTCATGGCTGAGCGTCTCAACAGAATGTCTGCCTCTCTGGGGGATGTTACCTATCCTGGGGGGGGCCACATGGCCTCATTATACCAGGTCTCAGCTTCGGTCTCCGGCCTCTGCACTGGTGTCATTAGCCAGGTCCTTAGCGTTACCTCTTATCCCCCAAGAGCCAGCCACCCATCCTGCGGTGGTCCTTGAAGAGGTCGGGGATGACCGACTGCCCCAGGCTGATCTTGGTGAGGTTCTGCAGGACATGTCCCGCTCTCAGATTGGAATGGCCGAGGTGCTGCAGAGTACGTCCCAGTCACTGAAGAGCATTGCCGCGCGTGTCGACACAATGGTGCAGACCATGGGGAGCCACCAGAGCTGGCAGAGCCAGACGATTCAGTAGCAGCCCGGGCTCGACCGAGCTGCCCTTCTGCCCCAAGGTGAACCCCGGGGCCCTATGGGCACCGGCTGGGAGGAGGGAGTGTTGGGTGCCAACCCGGACCCGTCCCATGGAGTGGCGATGGTGGCCACCAGCTCCCCCGAGTTCCACCCCTCCGATGAGGCCACGAATCACAGTCAGTGCCTGGAACAGGGCGGCATGGCTGTGCATGTGCCACCAAGTGCGCCAGGGCCCTTCGGCCCAGAATCCCCAGAGGACGCCCGCTAGGGGCATTGAAGGCAACTGGTTGAGCTGCCTCCACCTCTGAAGTGCATCTGGGGACACACCTAGACGTAGTGGTAGAGCTAGGAAGGTAAAGCACATCGAGGATCACTGAGGGCATCGGGGGAGGGGAATGCAGGGGGAGGGGAATGCAGGGAGCGGGTGGCACCATCAGGAGAGCGGGGAATAGTAAAACACAATAAACACCCTTATGCACAACCAGTATGACGCCTCTGACACTTCATTCCGCAATGCAGGCTGACCTCCGAAATTCTCTCCAGGAATCTCCCCCTCCTCGGGCACACCACATGCAGGTGATGAGTGAGTGAGCACTGAGCAAACAGGGAGGGGTCAGACTATGGCATAGATTGAGGAGCACTGGCGCTCCGCTCTCTGCGGGTTATCATAACCCCCCTACCTCGACAGTGACCCGCTAATGGTGACGGCACAGTCCTAGCACCCTGGTGTGATATAACACATATCCTGGGAAAATGGGAGATGGGGGTGGGTAAGGTAGCGATGATGGACCAGGCCATGTCCTCTGTGAACCGGGTGAGTACGAGGGCCTCCCTGGCCCTCCGGGCTTGCTGGACGCTCGCCGCTGCCGCCTGTCCTGCAGTCTCCGGCTGGTCCTCCAGTTCGTCCCTGGCCTCGGCCTCCAACCCCAGCTGGTCCGACGCTGCCTCATCATCCTCGTCCTCCTCAGAGGTGGCCACATGTTCCTGATCACCAACTTTCATCTCGTCGCCCCGCTGCTGTGCGGTGTTGTGGAGGACAGCAGCTCACCACAAATCAGGCAATCCTCTGCGCGGTGCACTGGAGTGCACCACCGGAGCAGTCGAGGCAACGGAACCGCATCTTGAGGAGTCCGATGCACTGCTCAATCACAGCCTGAGTGGCCACATGGGCCTCATTGTACTGGGTCTCAGCTTTGGTCTCAGGTCTCTGTACTGCCGTTATTAACCAGGTCCTCATCGTGTACCCCTTATCCTCCAAGAGCCAGTCGCCCATCCTGCAGTGGTCCTCGAAGAGGCCGGGGATGAACAACTGCTCCAGGATGTAGCTGCCATGGACACTCTCCGGGAAGCGTGCACACACATGAATAATCTTCATGTAGTGGTCGCACATGAGCTGTATGTTGAGGGAGTGGAACCCCTTTCTGTTAATGTAGGGTACTCCCAGATGGCCCGGGCAGCGCAGGGCAACATGCGTGCCATTCACTACCCCCCTGGATCTGTGGCATCCCGGTATCATGCTGGGCTTGGTCCATGTCAAAGTTGATGTAGTTTTCCGCTCGGGCAAACAGACATCCATGAATTGTCAGATACGCCTGTGGGCTGTGGCCTATGAGATGCCACATAGGTCCCCGCTTGAGCCCTGGAATGATCCCGAGGCGTAAAAGTTCAGGGCTGGATTCTCCATAAATGGGGCTATGTCCCCTTGCCAGTGTCAAAACGCTGGCGTTTCACACTGGACTTTCCTTAACAAAATCCTGAGCAATTCTCCTACCTGCAGGGGGCTTGCAGGGCCCCGGAGTGCTTCTCACAGCTCTGGCTGCAGATACGGGGCCCCGCACCTCTGGTTGGGAGTCCGCTCGTGCGCACGGCAACATTCCCGTACCGGCCTCCCCGAACAGGTGCCGGAATGTGGCGACTAGGGGCTTTTCACAGTAATTTCATTGAAGCCTACTTGTGACAATAAGCGATTATTATTATTATTCTTACAGTACAGAAAAGGAGTAGCTAGAAGTGTCCATAAGTGTAGGGAAATATTGTGAAGGACACTTAGCCATGTTTCTTCCAGTTTCATTTAAATACAACAGTCCTTCCGATGGGCAAATTAGCGCCACAGTGAGGCCAGGAAGGGGAATTGGAGCAGTTATTTTTGGAGGTGAAGGTTTATCTCATTCTTCATTCCAAACCAATTGAAGGTTTCCTGAAATCAATGAATTTCTTTTCTTTTAATCTTTTATTATTTCCACTTTAAAAAAAAAGTGCTGGGTTGGCCTATTGGCCACCCTCACATCCCCTGCCATCCCTCAGGGTGCCATCCAATACGCCCTGCACACGAACCCCCAGCCGCAGAAGTGGCCCCTGGGCACCAGACCCCAGACCCTGTACCCCAGACATCCGCTGGTAATGTCACCTGGATCGGGAGCTGGTTCCATCCCCGATGCACAAACCCACCCTCTAGTCGCGGGGATGTCCCCAGTGCTGAGGCCCAGCTCTTGGGTGTTCTAATGCTGGCTGACGCCTCTGTGGTGTTGATGACTTCGGAGTTCAGAACAAGTCCAAAGATGTACAGGTTAGGTGGTTGGCCATACTAAATTTTGGGATTCTATGATTCTCAGTGTCAGGGCCTCACAGCCTGATTAGAATGCTCGGCAGTAACAACCACCTGCATCATGGCACGTGTTCCCACAGGAATCCACTTGAGTATATTTTAGTTTAATAAAAATTCCATGATACAAAAAAACAAAGCAGAATACAGAGCAAACAGCAATACACTGGATTACCCACTATACACCAGACAAAACCCATCAAACAATCAACAAGAAACAAAACCACCAGCCTCCAAGCCAGCACCAAACCAATATCAGTGGAAGGGTGCCCAACGTTGGCATGGAGCAAGACGGAAGGGAGAGTGAACAGCTTTCCCCTTCACCAGCACCGGTAGTTGGCCAAATCCCGGGCTACAGATCCGAGGGGTGACAAGGCAGACCGGGTGCCACTGCGCCCCCTAGCTGCCTCTCCAACAATGGCAGCCTGTCCACCTCCCCCGACTAAACCCAACCTCTACCCCCGATGGAGATTGCTCTTAATTAGCAATTATTAGTTTCTCGCCACGTCGGGATCTGGATCTTGTCAATGGGAGTGAGCCGGTTAGATTGGAAACTGATCAGCGCGTGGCATGGTTCTCGATTTTGGCCTCTCCCCCTATCTAACCAGCCCGTTCATATTCACGCGATGTGGCCGATAGATCGTGCCCATTGTCTCAGGCATGATCATGACAATGTCAAAGGCCTTAGGAATCTTTTTGGCTACTATTAAAGTAATATTTTGTCATTGTTTATTTAACCAAAAAGGGCTGAATACCGTCAAGGGCAATATTCAATTGCTGACGCACAATGGAAAAGCTTTGAGGTCATGAATAAACAGCATATTCAGACTAAGAATAATAATATAATCTTTATTAGTGTCACAGAAGTTACTGTGAAAATTCCCTAGTCGCCACACTCCGGCGCCTGTTCGGGTACACGGAGGGAGAATTTAGAATGTAAATTCACCGAACAAGCACGTCTTTCGGGACTTGTGGGAGGAAACCGGAGCACCCAGAGGAAACCCACGCCGACACGGGAGAACGAGCAGACTCCGCACAGACAGTGACCCAAAGCTGGGAATCGAACCTGGGACCCTGGCGCTGTGAAGCAATGGTGCTAACCACTGTGCTCCCCACGTGGTTAGATTAATGGTTAGATTTGTACAGTATGTGTAGTGTGTGGGTAAATTTCACATCTAACATGTAATGCTATCCCACCATTGTAATCACCATTGTAATTTTTAATCTTACATTTCAATTTGAAAATCTTCAATAAAAATTGTTTTTTATTTTTAAAAAAACTACTCTTCAAGAAATACCTTTAGAGGTTGATCGTTTCATGCTAACAAAATGCTCAATAGAAAATAAAGGCACTTGACTACAGAACATGTGAATTAACTGTCACAATATTAACCCCTAACTGAAGAGATGAATTCTACCTGTGAAACTGAATTGCAGGCAATAACTGATAAAATATTCTTATTTAAGTTTGCAGAGGATGAGGTATGTAAAAGTTTAAAAATTAACTTTTAATTGGAACATAGATTAAATAAAATTAAGCATAATGCCCTTTTTTAAAATTAGTGAACCATAGAATTCCCACAGTGCCGGGAGGCCATTCGACACATTGAGTTTGCATCAACCCTCTCTGAAAGAGCACTCTACCCAGGCCCACTCCCCCGCCTTCTCACCTAACCAGCACATCCTTGGACAGTAAGGGTCAATTCAGCGCAGCCAATCCACCTAACCCGCACATCTTTGGACTGTGGGAAGGAGTTGGAGCACCTGAAGAAAGTGTAAACTCTACACAGTCACCTAAGGCCGGAATCGAACTCAGGCCCCTGGCACTGCTAACCACGTGCCACTGCTTGATTTGCTGCTGGTTTATTTTTTGGTATCATATCCTAAGTACATCAGATTCTAACTGTTGCCTCAACTGTAACTCTCTCATTTGATTTGACCAAAAGCAATACATATTCACTTTATTTACTGTTTTCTTACTCAAGAGTTCCAAATAATAGTATGTCACTTCTCAACAGTAATTAAAGAATTAATTATATCTTCTGATTTGAGGGTAAATATGACACCAAGAATAATGTAGATCGCAAATTGTTATGGTGGGCTTTACAGTATTAATCATTCCGTGTCAGAAACAGTACAGCCAATTTTGGAATTAAATTCCCTTTACTCCGCTCTAACAATGTGCCTTGTCCTATATCCACAAAATGAAAAACCATCTAATGATTGCAGGGTGACTCATGTAACACCCCATTATTAATCCTAGAAAATTGCTATTTAGCTGCTGACATTATGAACAAAATGACTGTTTTTTTGTCGCTGTCTTTTTTAAAGTTTTTGGTTTGATCAGTCCAATCCAAATGAAATTGCCCTTCAGTGCAAAAGATTGCAGAAGTTTAAACGCACGTTATAGAACATAGAACATTACAGCGCAGTACAGGCCCTTCGGCCCCCCATGTTGTGCCGACCTGTGAAACCACTCTAAAGCCCATCTACACTATTCCCTTATCGTCCATATGTCTATCCAATGACCATTTGAATGCCCTTAGTGTTGGTGAGTCCACTACTGCTGCAGGCAGGGCATTCCACGCCCTTACTACTCTCTGAGTAAAGAACCTACCTCTGACATCTGTCCTATATCTATCTCCCCTCAATTTAAAGCTATGTCCCCTCGTGCTAGACATCACCATCCGAGGAAAAAGGCTCTCACTGTCCACCCTATCCAATCCTCTGATCATCTTGTATGCCTCAATTAAGTCACCTCTTAACCTTCTTCTCTCTAACGAAAAGAGCCTCAAGTCCCTCAGCCTTCCCTCATAAGATCTTCCCTCCATACCAGGCAACATTCTGGTAAATCTCCTCTGCACCCTTTCCAATGCTTCCACATCCTTCCTATAATGCGGCGACCAGAATTGCACGCAATACTCCAAATGCGGCCGCACCAGAGTTTTGTACAGCTGCAACATGACCTCATGGCTCCGAAACTCAATCCCTCTACCAATGTCAAGTTAAGGCATGATTCGGAAACTTTTCATGCTGGTTTAAAACACTGCAAGTGAGGTGGCACAGTGGTTAGCTGCTGCCTCATGGCGTGAAGGACCCGGGTTCAACCCCGCTCCCGGGTCACTGTCCGTATGGAATTTGCACATTCTCCCCATGTCTGCGTGGGTCTCACATCCACAATCCAAAAAGATGTGAAGGGTAGGTGAATTGGCCATGCTAAGTTGTCCCTTAATTGGAAAAAAAGAATTGGACAGTTTAAATTTAAAAAAAAATAAAACTGGAAGCTCACAAAATTGGCCATGTTCCCACATTAAAATAACGACGATGGTCAGATCCTGCTAATTGTGCCACTTCCAGCTGTTCAAGGAGAACCTTGAAATGAAGCTTGTTTTTTTCTTTATACATTGAAATAAGTCAACATTTAAAATTTTTTTCACATATTAAAACATATTTAATTACTAAGAAAATTAGCAATCTATTCTAATAAAACTAATAATGGTTCAAAAAGTATTTTTCAAAAGTAATTTCAGTGATTTAAAATCAGGTCCATCAGAGGTGGTGGACTAGATACTTAATAAAAATGATAAAATTGCACCAAATTACCATTTTTAAAATACATCAATGCAGGGATTGCCGAACTTTCATAGCCACGGAACCCTTTTGACCTCCCAAGAGTACTGAAGGAACCTCTGGTAAACATTGTTACATTGAAAAATTAAACCACAAAACATTATTATCCTTGTGCAATCGGTACAAACATTAGAAAAAAAACTTTAAAGATGTCTCTGTCTTTTTTTAAAAAATTTAAAAAATGTATTCTCCTTTTTCACATTTTCTCCCACATTTACACCCATCAAAAAAAAACATTAATCAGCAAGATATGTCAATCCCCATAATAACAACGATCCCACCTGCCCACCAACCCCCAAACCTCCGCCCACATGTTTACATAAACAAATGACAAAAAGGAATCAGGGATTACCCATAGTCACCCTTAATCTACACAGCCCCCCTCCCCCCCCCCCAACTAATGTTCGATGTTATCCAGTTCTTGAAAGTGCATAATAAATAGTGCCCATGACTTGTAGAACCCCTCCGAGCTTCCCCTCAGTTCGAACTTAACCTTCTCAAGAGTCAAGAATTCCAACAGGTCCCCCCGCCACGCCAGGGCACTGGGTGGAGAGGCTGTTCTCCATCCCAGCAGGATCCGCCTTCGGGCGATCAACGAGGCGAAGGCTATGATATCTGCCTCCGCTCCCGTTTCCAACCCTGGCTGGTCTGACACCCCGAATATGGCCTCCTGGGGACCCGGGTCCAGTTTCACACGCACCACCTTGGAAATTACCCTAAACACCTCCTTCCAGTACTCCCCTAGCTTTGGACAGGACCAAAACATATGAACGTGATTCGCGCCCCCCCCCCCACTGCAACGCTCACACACATCCTCTACTCCTTCAAAAAATCGGCTCATCCTCGCCCTCGTGAGGTGCGCTCTATATACCACCTTCAGCTGTATCAGCCCCAACCTCGCACATGAGGTGGAGGCATTCACTCTCCGGAGCACCTCACACCAGACCCCCTCCTCTATAACCCTCTCCCAGCTCTTCCTCCCACTTTGCTTTGATCCCTTCCAGTGGTGCCTTATCCTCTTCCAGAATAGCTCCGTACACCGCTGACACTGCCTCCTTCTCCAGTCCTCTTGTCGTCAACACCTCCTCCAGCAATGTGGAGGCCGGTTCCTCTGGGAAGCTCTGTATCTCCTTCCTGGCAAAATCCCAAACCTGCATGTACCTAAACACTTCTCCCTGCTCTAGCCCATACTTCGCTTCCAGCTCCCTCAATCCTGCAAACCGACCCCGAAGAAACAAATCTTTTAGCGTCTTAATCCCCTTCTCTTCCCATTTCCGAAAACTTCCATCCCACCTCCCTGGCTCAAATCTGTGGTTCCCCCGAATCGGCATTTCCCTTGACCTTAACCCCAACCCGAAGTGTTGGCGAAACTGCCTCCAGATTTTCAATGAAGCTATTATTACCGGACTCCCTGAATATCTCCCCGGAGCTATCGGGAGCGGCGCTGTTGCAAGTGCCTTCAGCCCCGACCCCCTGCACAAACTCTCCTCCATTTTGACCCACTGAGAATCCACCCCTCTGACCCAGCGCCGCAATTTCTCCACATTCGCCGCCCAGTAGTAATACAACAAGTTCGGGAGACCCAAACCCCCTGCCTGCCTTCCCCTCTGTAGCAGCACCTTTCTCACTCTGGCCACCTTCCCTCCCCATATGAATGAGGTAATCCTTCCCTCAATCTCCCTGAAAAAAGACTTTGGTAGGAAAATCGGTAGGCATTGAAAAATAAACAGGAATCGCGGCAACACATTCATTTTAACCGCCTGTACCCGACCTGCCAGTGACAGAGGAAGGCCGTCCCACCTTGCCAGATCGGCTTTCACTCTCCCCACCAAACTAGTGATGTTGTACCTGCGAAGCCTCCCCCACTCCCGGGCAATCTGCACCCCCAGATACCTAAAATGAGTCCCTGCTCTACGGAATGGCAGTCCCCCCACCCCTGCCCCCACCCCCGGCCGAGACACCACAAAGTACTCACTCTTGTCCAGGTTCAACTTGTACCCAGAGAAAGACCCAAATACCCGCAGTAGCTCCAATATTCCTCCTATCGACACACTCGGCTCCGACACATACAGCAGCAAGTCGGCGGCATATAAGGACACCCTATGCTCTATCCCCCCCCCGCACTATTCCTTTCCTTTCTCCCAAACGTCTCAATACGATGGCCAGTGGCTCAATCGCAAGTGCAAACAGCAGGGGGGACATAGGACATCCCTGTCTCGTCCCACGGTGGAGAGAGAAATATCTCGAACTGATATTATTTGTGCGGACACTCGCCTTCGGTTCCTTATATAATAGCTTTACCCAGTTCACAAACCTTGGTCCAATCCCAAACCGCTCCAGCACTGCCATCAGGTACCCCCATTCTACCCGATCAAACGCCTTCTCGGCGTCTAATGCCACAACTACCTCTGTTTCCTTTCTTTCCGCCGGTGCCATAACAACGTTCAAAACCCTCCTAATGTTCGAAAACAGCTGCCTCCCTTTCACGAACCCCGTCTGATCCTCCCCTATTACCTTCGGAAGGCACTCCTCCAGCCTACCCGCCAGTACCTTTGCCAACACTTTTACGTCCACATTCAGAAGTGATATGGGCCGATACGACCCACACTCCGTCGGATCCTTATCTTTTTTTAGTAACAGGGAAATCGATGCCTGCCCCAAGGTTTGCGGCAACACCCCCTTCCCTATCGCCTCCTCAAACATCCCCACCATCAGGGGTGCCAACCTATCCTTAAATTTTTTATAATATTCCACTGGAAACCCATCCGTCCCTGCCACCTTCCCCGACTGCATGCTCCCAATCGCATCCTTTATCTCCTGCTCCACTATTGCTCCTTCTAATGTAGCCCTGTCCCCCTCCCCTAGCCTCGGGTACTCCAACCCATCGAGAAATTCCTGCATCTCACGATCTCCTCCGAGTGGCTCTGACTTGTACAACCTCTCATAAAACTCCTCAAAAACCTTGTTAATCAGCACTGGGGCCACCACCAACTTCCCTGCCCTATCCTTCACCTGAAGAATTTCCCTTGCCGCTGCCTCCCTCCGGAGCTGACCTGCCTTATCTCCATGTTCATAAACTGCACCCCTTGCTCGTCTCAGTTGGCACACCGCCTTCCTGGTGGACAGTCAGTCGAAGCTCACCTGTAGTTCCTTCCTCTTTTCCAGCTTCGCCGGGTCCCCATCCTCTGCATACCTCCTATCTACCTCCAACATCTCATCTATTACCCTCTGCCGCTCCAACCTCTCCTCCTTATCCACCCTAGCCTTAAACAAAATTACCTCACCTCTCACCACCGCCTTTAGAACCTCCCAGACGACTGCCTTCGACACTTCACCCGTACCATTGAAACCTACATATTCCTTAATTACGTTTTCAATTTTCTCACAGAATACTTGGTTCCCCAAAAGCCCCACATCCAGTTTCCACTCTCGGTCTCTGCGCTGCCCCCTTCTCTAGCACCATATCCACCCAATGTGGAGCGTGATCTGACACTGCAATTGCAGAGTATTCCGACCACTTGACTCCAGCCAGAAAAGCCTTCCCCACCACAAAAACGTCGATCCGCGAGTATACCTTATGGACCGCTGAGATAAACGAATACTCCCGTTCCCTTGGGTGCAAGAACCTCCAAGGGTCCACCCCTCCCATTTCCACCATTAGCCCAGCCAGCGCCTCCCCCCCCCTCCGATTGGGACCAGCGAGCGCGGCCGTGATCTGTCCAACCTTGGCTCCTGCACCAGGTTCCAGTCCCCCCCCACAATCAGCTCATGCGTATCCAAGTCGGGAATAGCCCCAAACACCTTCCTCGCGAATCCCACATCGTCCCAATTGGGACCGTATACACTTAACAGCGCCACTAATCTCCCCTCCAATGCCCCTGTCACAATCACATATCTACCCCCCTGATCTGCCACCACCTTCTCTATGTCTTTTATGTATGCATTTATTATAATAAAAAACTTTGTTATTGAACCAATACTTTCCAACTCTATTATTTTCTAGAGGAGCACCGACTCACACACAGACTCCCTCACCCAACCGCTATCCCCCCCGCCCGATCAGGCTGAACCAACCTCAGAACCCTTGCAGGGGTCCCGCAGAACCCAGTTTGGGAACCTCTGCATTAATTAATATTTTTGATGCAAAGCAAAAAATGATTACATTTGATTAGAATAACCAATTACACTGCTTCATGGAATATTTTACATTTCTTATTAGACAGGCATCTGAAATTGCACTTTAGCTGGTCACTAGGTGGAAGACTTTTTTAGAACTTTCCTTGTAGAGGAACACAAGGTTTACATTGGCCCTTCACCTTGTAAACATGGGCAAAAATCAGATACTCTCCTGGGAGAGAGGTGTGGGGTAGGGAAATTGGAGCAATGTACCTGTGGACCATTACTGACTGACATAGTACTTTGGAACATTCCTGCACCTTGCATTAGAAGTACATAAAATATTCAATGAAGTTCTTCAACTGAAAGTCAAAGCATGTAACTCAATAAAACGTTGGCTGATCATAACACCTGCAGTCCCCATCATTCACTACCTCAGGCAAACCATAAAGTGCAAGGTACCCCAGATTTGATACCCAGTCTGAGCTAAATTAGTTGATCTCATCCAGTCAATATTTGGCACACTATAAGTTACCCCAGTAGCACTTGGTTTGGGAAGGAAATCATCCAGAGGTTCTCTTGATAGCCCATTAGCACTCATTATCCGAAGTATAAATTTGAAGAATCACAACTAGGATCAAATGTCAGATAAAATTTCATGAAATCGACAAAATAGCCAGAAGGCCTAGCTGGCCTTTGCAGATGTTTACACTGCACACAAACCTCCTCCCACTCTAATTATCTCTTCCCATCCTCCTCCCATATTCCACTTTCCTTCTCCCCCACGTGTGCATCAAGACTCTAAATGCATCAACATCGCCTGCTTCATGTGGCAGGCAGTAAGTTTCACACTCTCAATACTCTGAGGATCATGTCCTTGGAAACATAACCCAGCAAGGAAAATGCATTTAGGAGATGAGAAGGGAAGTGAGAAAACTGATAGAAAAAGATAGAAGATAGAAATAAAACATTGTTGATCACTGTATTACAAATGTTCTACAGAACCACTGAAAGACCTGTTGCCTTGTTCAAAACATTGACCTATGCCTAAAATGTGAATGCAAATAAATGTTATGGCGCATGAAAGTGTTGTTTATCTAATGAATTAGTTGTATATTTAATTTAGTGCTTCAATTAACTTATTATTGAAAAAACATGGAACATCAATGAGAAAACACATATTGAAAAAATAACCAAGATTTTAATTATTATTTAACCAGTAATCAGGATAATCAGTAAATCTTTGCGGGATTTCACTGGGCAGTCTCAGGTACCAAACTAAAACAGCAGCAAACATGATCTCAGTGAAGTGATTGCGCTATGAAGTGCATCTTAAAGGAGCTGAAGCTAGCAACACCCAGTGAAGGAAGTAGCAGTAATAATAATCGCTTATTGTCACAAGTAGGCTTCAATTAAGTTACTGTGAAAAGCCCCTAGTCGCCACATTCCGGCGCCTGTTCGGGGAGGCTGGTACGGGAATTGAACCCGCGCTGCTGGCCTTGTTCTGCATTACAAGCCAGCTGGTTAGCCCACTGTGCTAAATCAGCCCCATGCATTTCTGCTTCATGTTAAGCTATAGCAGATGTTCCCACATCAAACAAGGCATTATAATAAGATAAAGAAACCACAAGATAAATTAAAGGACCAAAAAGGACATAATCTGAGTGCAAAAGAACTAAAAGGAGCAGATTTACTACAGAAGTACTACAAAAATCCAACGACTTTTGCTTTTGAAAGGATATCCAAGCCATTTTGGCATCCCAGTGCATTTATAGTCATAGAATCTCAAAGTACAGTAGAAGACCACTCAGCCTATCATACTTGTTGACTTGGACATGCTTTCCAATTTAGTCCCAGCTTTATTCTCCCATAATATTGAAAGCCTCTTCAAGTACATGACCAAGCTCCTTTTGCCAGTATGAAATAGGATTTCTCCATCTTTTCAAGTAATTCCTTCCAGAGCTCAACAACCCTCTGTTTGAAAAACGTCTAATTTCCCCACCTCAGTTGCCAAAGAAATATTTTATTCCCACTTACTTTATCAAAATCCCTTGTATTAATCAAGTTTCCCCATAACCTTATTTGCTATCAGGGAAACAATCGCAGCTTCTCCAATCACTGAATAACTGACGGCTGGTATCATCATGAAAAAGCTCCTGTGTCCACTATGATGTGGTGTTCAGAATTGTACATAATGAGGCCTAACCTGTGATTTTTCTTAAATGTATTTTATTCCAAATGTATTCAAACGGTTACCAAAACAATCTGGGGAACATACTCCCCACCATACAATTTAACAGTTTGCACAGATTCTTCCCCCATTTTCGCCATCCCTCCCTCCCCGTGGCGAACAACTCCTCAAACATGGCCACAAACATCCCCCACCTTGCCTTGAAGCCCTCCGCTGAACCGCTCGGTTCGTATTTAATCTTTTCCAGACCGAGAAAGTCATACAAGTCTCCTAGCCAGGCCGCCACCCCCGGCGGCGAGGCCGACTGCCACTCCCACAAGATCCTTTGCTGGGTAACCAGGGAGGTGAAGGCCATGACATATCGGCCTTCCTCCCATCCATCAGTTCTGGCTTCTCTGATATCCCAAATATCGTCACCATAGGGTCCGGCCCAACCTCCTCCCCCATGATCTTCGTTAGTGTCGCGAGCACTCCCGCACAGTATCTCTCCAACTTCTCGTAGCCCCAGAACATACGTGTGTGGTTTGCTGGTCCCTGCCCACACTTCTCGCACTCGTTTGCCACTTCCTGAAAGAACCCACTCATTGTCGCCCGACTGTCCTCCCTGTGGCTCAGATACGTGGTTTTTGCACAACGACACAGACAACCTCCTCCATCCTAAAATGCCTCCTCAACTGGTTCCACACCTTCACTGTGGATTGCATCACTGGGATCTCTGTAAATCTGCTTGGCACCAATGGTAACGCCGCTGTCAGCATAGCCCTCAGACTAGACCTCCTACAAAATTCTTCCTCCATCCTCACCCATTCGGCTCCCTCTCCTTCCCACCACCGCCTCACCTTCTCCACATTCGCTGCCCAATAATAATGCAGCAGGTTTGGCAATGCCAACCCCCCTTCTGCCTCTGCAACAGGGTCCTCTTTACCCGTGGTACCTTCCCCGCCCACACAAACTCTGAAATAATCGTATCCAGCTTCCAGAAAAAGGCCTATGGTACAAAACTCGAAAGCGTCTGGAATATGAAAAGAAACCTTGGCAGGACGTTCATCTTCACCACTTGGACCCTCCTTGCCAGAGTCTGATGCAGCGTATCCCATCTCTTAAGATCTTCCCCAACCTCCTCCACCAGCTTTGTTAAATTCCATTTACTTAGCGTCGGCCACTCTCCCGTTACCTGGATCCCCAGGTATCTGAATCTGTCTCTGGCTACTTTGAATGATAGCCCCCCCTAAGTTGTTTACCGGAGCACTTCACTTTTCCCTACGTTTAACTTGTATCCTGAAAACGCCCCAAACCTCCCTATTGGCCTATAATTCCCCCCATTCTCTCCAGCGGGTCCGACATATACAGCAGCAGGTCGTCCGCAATCACCCCGGGACACAAACCTCCAACCTCCCCGCCACCAACTTAGCCGACACTTTTACATTTGTGTTTAACAATGATATGGACCTGTGCGATCCACATTCCAACGGATCCTCCCCGTTCTTTGGTATCATCGCCTATGTCATCGTCTCCGGCAGCTCCCCCTTCTCCAGCGCCTCACTAAACGTCCCCGGCAGATGCGATGCCAGTTCCATCGCAAACTGCTCATAAAATTCTGCCGGGTAACCATCCGGCCCTGGGGCCTTTCCTGATTTCATACCCCTTTTACTGTCCAATACCTCCCTCAGCCCCAAAGGCTCCTCTAGCGCCTGCCTCTTCTCTTCTTCCAGCCTATCCAAAAATCACCCCATGTTTCCTTCTTCACCCCCTGGGTCCGCCCTCTACAGCTCCTTATAGTATTCCCTCAACGTCTCATTTATCTTCCCCGGCTCCGACACCACTGCCCCCATCTGTCTGTATCCTCAATATTTCCCTGGACAGGGCCTGCCTCCGTAGTTGGTGTGCCAATATTTGTCTTGCCTTTTCCCTGTACTCATACTGTGCCCCCCTGTGGCCGGCGACACCTCCCCATTCTAGTTCAACTCTACATAATCTTTAATCACTGACTGCACCTCATCACAGAACCTTCTGTCTGACATCAATCAATCCTTCATCCCGGCCGCTGTTCCCGTCTTGATCTAAGCCGAACACCTCCAGCCAGTGGGGCACATGGTCCGAAATTACTATCCCTGTATACTCTGCCCCCTCCACTCCTACCAACACTTCCCGGCTCACCACGAAAAAGTCAATTCTGGAGTACACTCTGTAAACATGTGAGAAAAAGGAGTACTCCCTCCCCCCGGGTTCTTAAAGTGCCACAGGTCCACCATGCCCATCTTTTCCATGAACCCTCCCAGCTACTTTGCCTTCCAAATCCTTCCCATTGACCTGGGGCTCGCCCTGTCCACCCTCGGCTCTAGAACACAATTAAAGTCTCATCCCATTATCAATTGGTGTGTGGCCCAGTCCAGGATCGCTGCCAGGAACCCCTCTAAAACCCTACATCCTCCCAATTCAGTATGTAAACATTCACCAACACCACCTGTGTCCCCTCCAGTACCTCGCTCACCATCACATATCTCCTATTCAGGTCTCTCATTTTCTTCGCACTTACAAACCCCGTTTTCTTGCTCATCAAGATGGCTACCCCCCATGACTTCGAGTCAAATACCGAGTGAAACACCTGACCCACCCATCCCTTTCTCAACCTGACCTGGTCTTTCATGCGGCGGTGCATCTCCTGCAAAAAGACCAACCCGCCTTCAAATTTCTGAGGTACACGAAGACACGCCATCTTTTCACCGGCCCATTGAGCCCTTACACTTTCCCGTCATAAACCTTACAGGGCGGGCTTACGCCTCCATTCCCTTCTACCGTCCGCCATCCTCTCCTTTTGGCTCTGCCCCCTCTAATTTTGCCTTGTACCTGGCCCATCCAAGATAACCCCCTTCTCCGCTCCTGACCATGCTTCTTCGCCAACCCTGCCACGCCACATCTCCCCCCCTCCGCCATCCCGCGCCCCTCAGCCTCCTCTCATGGCCATCTCCCCCACCTCTATGCCGTTCACCAGCATTACCTGCCAGTGTGGCAACTCCTGCCCAAAGGCTCCTCCTACTGACCCCGTACTCCTCCCAACCGTTTGTTCTGTGTAGAAGGCTCCCTGTGGACCTCCCCCTCCCAAACAAAGACACATCCCAAACCACAGGTCACCTCCTCCTAGAAAGAAACACCGCCAAGGCAGCTGGGATGGGAGGGGGTGAGCGAGAGAGAGAGAGAGAGAGAGAGAGAGAGAGAGAGAGAGAGAGAGAGAGAGAGAGAGAGAGAGAGACGGCCATCCCTTTACAAACTTTTCACCCCTACCATCGACCCAACAAGAAAAGAAAAACTCTCCACCTGGGAGGAAAAGAAAACCCCCCACCCTCCACTCTACCCGTTTCTTCCATTACTACAAAGTGCCGGCACCTCCGTCTCCCAATAAAGTTCAGTATTCCCCCAGTTGTGTTTTTTGATAAAGTCATTGGCCGCTTCTGGGGTCTCAAAATAGTATTCCTGGCCCTCATAAGTCACCCATAGTTTTGTCATGTAGAGCATCCCAAAATTGATCTGCCGCCGATACAGCACCGCCTTTAGCCCTGTTAAATCCTGCACACCGTTTTGCCAGTTCAGCTTCAATGCCTGGTATATTCGGACTCTGTTCCCCACCCATTCACAGTTCCGCTTCTCCCTGGCCCACTGTAGGATCTTCTCTTTTTCCATGAACTTGTAGAGGCTTACGATCACTGCCCTCGGCAGCTCCTGAGCTCTTGGCTTCTGCCTCCAAGACCTGTGCAACCTATCCACGTCCGGGGCCTTGTCCAGCACCCTCTCTGCCACCAGCCCTGCCAACATCCTTGAGACGTACCTCTTGGCACTCGTGCCTTCCATTCCTTCAGGCAGGCCGACGATGCTCAGGTTCTGCCTTCTCGACCTGTTCTCTTGCTCTTCCACCTTTGCTCACAGCGTCTTGCAACGGTCTCCTAAGAGTCCCACCTACTCCTCCAATGTCACCACCCGATTGCCCGAGTGCGACATCACCCTCTCTCAGATCTGCAACCAATGTGCCTCCAAATACTTTTCGACCCTTTCCATCAAACCCTTCAGGAGTGCCACAGCCCTTTCAATGGCTTTTGATCTGTCCTCCGCATCTCTTTCCTTTGTTGACAGAACTCTTCCCTGATGAAAACCAGCAACTGTTCCATCTGGGGCTTTCCAACCTGTACCGGCCCTTCTCCCTCCGCCAACTTTTCGATGACTGCTGCGCCACGGGTCTCTTCCAACGCCTTGACCAAGTCTTTCACCTTCGTCTGCTGGGTTTGGTAACCAGCAGGCATGCCACACCCAGACGGGAACCTCTGCTCTAACCTTCAGCTACACTTTTCCATCGAATGTTTCCACCATTTCCAAGTAAAAAGAGCTGTTTGCTATGCCTTCGAGCAGGAGCTGCCCTCTGTGCGACCACTCACACCATGATCGCTACCAGAAGTTCCTAACCTGTGAATTGTGAAGGCAAGATTTCCTTGTTTTTGTATTCAATGTCCCTATTTACAAAGCTACATATCCCAAATGCTTTCTTAATTGCCTTATGAACTTCCCCATCAACTCTGAGAAATTGTGAACATAAACCTCTACACCTTTCTGCACTTGCACCCTCTTTAAAATAGCCCCCTTTAGATTATATTGCTTCGCCATGTTATTCTTCCCACATGCATACCCTTATCCACATTAAAGTGAATCTTCCAAGTGTTTGACCATTTCATGCCCTTCTGAAGTCTGCTACTGTAAAACTACAATTTATTATGTGGCCAAGTTTCATATCATCTACAAACTTTGATATTGTACTCCTACAAACTAGACCATGCTATTTATATGTAACAAAAAAAAGTGTATTTATACGTTAATACGAAGATTTGTCATGTTGTATGTCATCCAACAAATAGAAATATATACAGAGGTAGAATGGTTAGCACTGCTGTCTCACAGCACCAGGGACACCAGACTTTAATCCAGACTTGGGTGACTGTATGTGGAGTTTTAACATACCCCCGTGCCGGTGTTGGTTTCCTCCGGATGCTCCAGTTTCCTCCTACAGTCCAAAGGTGTTGATGTACCATCAATGACCATGTGACGAATGGTGAACTATTGTGGCTTTATTGTGCCAGATGTAAAGCCTCCTGCAGCTGGACTAAGAATGGGGGCAGTGCAGGAGAGCGTACACTTTTATACAGAGCCTGCTGGGTGGAGCCAGCAGGCCGGGATTTACTGTAATAACTGGAGTACAATGGCAGTGTACCATAATACATGTAATGTATGTTCAGTGGTTTACCACATTCACCCCCTGTTTTTAAAAAAAAAAAAAAGAGTCCAGTGGGGGTGAAGCGAAGTTACAGGTCGAGTCTGTCGGGGGCTTTGACCTTCCGCCGCGATCGCCTCAGCCCAGACTGTGGTGTGGGCGCCGATGTGAGTACCTGCGAACCCGGGAGCATGTTGTCCTCTCCTTTGTCACCCAGTAGTTGAGCCGGTGGGGGGGGGATGGGCGCCGCCGGGGCGGGGGTGGCGGTGATGGTCGCTGGTGGGGGGGAAACGGCGCGGGGGTGGTGGTGGATGGGGAATCAGTGGGTGCCAGGTCCCGGAGGGAGACTGCGTCCTGCCACCCGTCATGGTGTGCCACGGCCTCGCATGCTTCCGGAGGAGGACGGGCCCAGAAACTGTCAGCCAGGTCGGGAGCGAGACCCCGGAGGTGGATTTCCTGGGGAAGGCAAACACACGTTCATGAGTGGTCTCATTGGTGGCAGTGCTCAGGAGCGACCGGATGGAGTGGAGCGCATCGGGGAGGACCTCCTGCCAGCGGGAGACTGGGAGACTCCTAGACCGAAGGGCCAGCAGGACGGCCTTCCAGACCATTGCGTTCTCCCTCTCCACCTGTCCGTTTCCCCGGGGGTTGTAGCTGGTCGTCCTGCTCTAGGCTATGCCTTTGCTGAGCAGGAACTGACACAGCTCATCACTCATGAACGAGGAGCCCCGATCACTGTGGATGTAACTGGGGAAACCGAACAAAGTGAAGAGACTGTGTAGGGCCTTGATGACAGTGGCAGAAGTCATGTCAGGGCATTGGATGGCGAAAGGGAAACGGGAGTACTCATCAATGATGTTGAGGAAGTACACGTTGCGGTCAGTGGAGTGGAGGGACCCTTTGGAATCGATGCTGAGGCACTCAAAGGGGCGGGAGGCCTTCACCAGATGCGCTTTGTCCGGTCGGTAGAAGTGCGGTTTGCACTCCGCACAGACTTGGCAGTCCCTGGTCACGGCCCTGATCTCCTCGATGGAGTAAGGCAGGTTGCGTGATGAGAGGGCGGGCCTTGATAAAGTGGAAGAACCGGGTGATCCTGGGTGACAGAGGTCGTTGTGGAGAATCCGAAGTCGGTCTACTTGTGCGCTGGCACATGTACCACGGGACAGGGCATCTGGGGGCTCATTGAGCTTCCCAGGGCGATACAAGATCTCGTAGTTATATGTGGAGAGTTCAATTCTCCACCTCAAGATCTTGTCGTTCTTAATCTTGCCCCGCTGTGTGTTACTAAACATGAAGGCAACCGACCGTTGGTCAGTGAGGAGAGTGAATCGCCTGCCGGCCAGGTAATGCCTCCAATGTCGCACAGCTTCCACAATGGCTTGGGCTTCCTTTTCGACAGAGGAGTGCCGAATTTCGGAGGCATGGAGGGTACAGGAAAAGAAAGCTACGGGTCTGCCCGCCTGGTTGAGGGTGGCGGCCAATCCACGTTCGATGCGTCGCCACCTGAAATGGGAGGGACTCGTCGACTGCGTGCATCGTGGCTTTGGCAATGTCCACCTTGATGTGGTTGAGGGCCCGGTGGGCCTCAGCCGTCAGGGGGAAAATGGTGGACTTGATGAGTGGGCGGGCCTTGTCCGCATAATTAGGGACCCACTGGGAATAATATGAGAAGAATCCCAGGCATCGATTCAAAGCCTTGGGACAGTGAGGGAGGGGAAGTTCCAGGAGGGGGCGCATGCGGTCGGGGTCGGGCCCTAGGACTCCATTTTCCACAACGTAGCCAAGAATGGCTAGGCGGGTTGTGTGGAAAACGCATTTCTCCTTATTATAGGTAAGGTTAAGGAGTTTAGCGGTGTGGAGGAATTTTTGGAAATTCGTGTCGTGGTCCTGCTGGTCGTGGCCACAGATGGTGACGTTATCCAGATACGGGAACGTGGCCCACAGCCCGTACCGGTCAACCATTCGGTCCATCTCTCGCTGGAAGACCAAGACCCCATAAGTGACGCCGAAGGGAACCCTAAGGAAATGGTAGAGGCGGCCACCTGCTTCGAATGCAATGTATTGGCGGTCCTCCGGGCGGATGGGGAGCTGGTGGTGCGCGGATTTCAATAATCGGTGGATAAGACTCGATACTGCGCAATCTGGTTGACCATGTCAGATATGCGGGGAAGGGGGTAAGCATCCGGTGCTTCTCCCCAGTTTTAACGACCACCACTTGAGCTCTCCAGGGGCTGTTACTGGCCTCAATGATCCCCTCCCGCAGAAGTCGTCGGACCTCCAACCTGATAAAGGTCCTGTCCTGGGCACTGTACCGTCTGCTCCTCGTGGCGCCGGGCTTACGGTCCAGGGTGAGATTCACGAAGAGCGAGGGTGGATTGACCTTGAGGGTCGTGAGGCCACAGATGGTGAGGGGGGGCAGGGGTACGCTGAACTTTAGGGTGAGGCTCTGGAGGTGGCACTGGAAGTTGAGGCCCAGTAACAGGGCAGCTCAGAGATGGGGGAGGACATAGAGTCTAAAGTTACTGTACTCTACGCCCTGTACCGAGAGGGTCGCGACGCAGTAATCCCCAGATCTGAACAGAATGGGATCCGGAGGCCAGGGAGATTCTCTGGGTCACAGGGAGAACCGGGAGGGAGCAGCGCCTTACCGTAGCTGGGTGTATGAAACTCTCCATGCTCCCGGAATCGAAGAGGCAGGTCGTCTCGTGCCCGTTGATCCGTACGGTCATTGTAGCGGTCGCGAGGTTGCGAGGCAGAGACTGGTTAAGGGCGATGGAGGCGAGCTGCGGAAGGTGGTGGGACGGCCGGTTGGCGGAGGCGGAGGTATCGGCGGCTGGCGTACAGCCAGGCGAGCAGGGGTCCTGGGGTGCGTTCCAAGATAGTGTTGAAGATGGCGGTGCCCACGGGGCATACATGGCGGGCGACATTCAAGATGGCAGCGCCCACGGGCCACACGTGGCGGGCGGCGGCGCCCCTGGATCGCACGTGGGGGATGTTGCGGCAGCAATGCTGGGCCTAGAAACGGCAGCGACCGATCGGGTCTGGTAAACGGTGACAAAGTGGCCCTTCTTGCCACACCCGTTGCAAGTCGCGCTCTGTGCTGGGCAACATTGTTTGGCGTGCTTGTTCTGGCCACAAAAGTAGCATTTGGGGCCTCCAGAGTTAGCTGGTACTGCGCGGCACAGGCCTGCGGTGCACCCGGGTCGGATGATGGCGGGGTCCATGACTCCCACGAGGGTGCCGCGTGGTCGGAGGTGTAGGACTCCAGGTTACGGGAGGCCACCTCTAAGGAGTTTGCGAGCTGTACTGTCTCTGTGAGGCCGAGTGTACCATCTTCTAATAAGCGTTGGCGGATGTAGTCGGACTTAATACCCGTGACATAGGCGTCCCTGATCAGCAGCTCCGTGTGTTGGACTGCCGACACCGCCTGGCAACTACAGTTTCTGCCAAGTAGCCGTAAGGCACACAGGAAATCGTCCTGACACTCCCCCGGGAGTTGCCGTCTCGTGGCCAGGAGGTGCCTGGCGAACACCTGATTTACAGTCCTGATATACTGTCCTTTCAGTAGTTCTCGCGCCTCCGTGTAGGTGGGAGCGACCCGAATGAGGAGGAAGACTTGTGGGCTCACCCGTGCATAGAGTAGTTGGAGCTTCCGTGGGTCTGAGATGACTTTGTTGGATGCTCCGAGATATCCTTCAAATCAGGCTAGCCAGTGCTTGAAAGTCGCTGTGGCGTCAGCTGCGTGTGGGTTCAGCTCCAGGCGATCCGGTTGAGTAAGATATTCATCTTCAAAATTCTAGCACAATAAATTGATGTACCATCAATGACCACGCGACGAATGGTGAACTAATGTGGCTTTATTGTGCTAGATGTAAAGCCTCCTGCAACCCAAGAATGGGGGCAGTGCAGGAGATGGTACACTTTTATACAGAGCCTGCTGGGTGGAGCCAGCAGGCCGGGATTTACCGTAATAACTGGAGTACAATGGCAGTGTACCATAATACATGTAATGTATGTTCAGTGGTTTACCACAGGTGTGCAGGTTAAGTGGATTGGCCATGATAAATTGCACCTTAGTGTCCAAAGATATGCAGGTTAGGTGGGGTTACGGGGCTAGGGTGGGGATGTGGGCCTAGGTAGAGTGCTCTCTTGGAGAGTCGATGCAGACTCAATAATGGCCTCCTTCTGCACTGTAGCGATTTTATGGATAAAAGCATGCAAAGGAGAAAAGTCATTTATTAGTCCGTGCTTTCTCCAACCCTAAGCCTACTTCACCATCTTGAACCTCTGCAGTCCATGTGGTTTAGGTATTCAACTTTTCTACAGTGGTTTGATACAACTGAACAATGGCTTGCAAGGTCATTTCAGAGGGCAGTTAAGAGTCAACAAGAATGCCATCGGTCTGCAGTCACATGTAGGCCATACTGAATAAGAACGCTAGATTTCCTCCCCTGAAGGACATCAGTGAAACATATGAGTTTTTACAGCAATCCCACAGTTTATCATTATTAATGAGGCTAACATTTTATTCCAGATTAATTAATTAATTGAATTTATATTCCCCTCGCTACCATAGTGGTATGTTTCATTAGTCCAGTAACTATGCCACTGTCTCCTTATTTTCTTATCACTCTCTCCAGATTTACTTCACATCTATGTATCTATGTTAATTTTCTCCATTATTCTGAAAAGCTGTCTTGCTCTTTTTTCCAATGAAAGTTGTTCCAGCTTCCTTAAGCTTGTTATTTGGGGAATGGTTGAGGACTCTGGGTCTATACTCGTTGGAGTTTAGAAGGATGACGGGGGATCTTATTGAAACTTACAGGATACTGCGAGGCCTGGATAGAGTGGATTTGGAGAGCATGGTTTCACTTGTAGGAAAATCTAGAACTAGAGGTCACAATCTCAGACTAAAGGAATGATCCTTTAAAACATAGTTGAGGAGGAATTTCTTCAACCAGAGGGTGGTGAATCTGTGGAACTCTTTGCCAAAGAGGCTGTGGAGGCCAAATCACTGAGTGTCTTTAAGACAAAGATAGATAGGTTCTTTATTAAGGCAGGAGAATGGGGATGAGAAAAATATCAGCCATGATTGAATGGCAGAGCAAACTCGATGGGCCGAGTGGACTAATCCTGCTCCTATGTCTATGGTCTTCACAGCTCAATGGTCTAAAATTCAGAATAATCTTTCTTGCCCTTCTCTGAACCTATTTCAGCATATCACCTTCTTTTATATAGTGCAGTTACCAGAAGAGGACACAATCATAGTTTTATGGTCTCGCTAAGGACAGGGTGACCAACCTTTGAAAGCTCAAGAGCTGGGGAAATAAAATCATACCTGACAACAACATTAGTCCTTTAATGTTTTGGCTTACATTATTCTACAGCAAGAATGGCTTTGGAAGCTAAAATCATCTTGACCTTAAAGCACAACAGCATCATCAGCTTTCATTCACCAACATGTTTTCTTCTGCTCTCTGGGTGCCCCTGCCAACCAACATTCAGCCGATTGATCTAGCCTTCAGAGAATACATCAGCTTTTCAAGTTCTGGCCTGTATTTTGAAGTCCTGTTCTTACTCCAGTTCTTATAAAATGCCACTGTTACTCTCCATTGAGCATTGAATCCATTTCTTTAAAAATACTGCCATGACAAAATAAATTCACATGCCACTTCCTGACTGCAGGATGCATGATTATCATGGTTTCTTAGGTGCCATTGGTCACATTCAAAGATTGAGTGGCAATGAGTAATAAAAAACAGCATGTGGTCACTGCTGGAATTGATTCCCTTGATCTAAGAAGTTTTTGGAAGAACCCTTCCTCAATGCAATTGAACAGAAATGTTAGAAGTTCCCACTTTCTCCTTGTGCACTTTTAATATCCAATAATTCCATAACTGCTCCTAATTATTGATTTTGTTGAATCCCTGTGCAGAAGGAGGCCATTCAGCCCATCAAGTCTGCACTGGCCCTGCGAAAGACCACCCTATCCAAGCACAATCCCCACCTTATCCCCGTAACCCCACCTATCCTTTTGGTCACCAGGGGAAATTTAGCATGGCCAATCCACCTAACCTGCACATCTTTGGACTGCGGGAGGAAACCCTCACAGACACGGGGAGAATGTGCAACAGACAATTACCCGAGGACGGAATCGAACCCGGGTCTCTGGTGCTGTGAGGTAGCAGTGCTAACAACTGTGTCACCGCATCGCCCCCTATTTCCTTCAGTATCATTGAATTCTATCTAAACTACTCCGTCTCCCACAATCTAAGGCTAAATTTCCTCTTCTGTTGAAACTTTGGAACTCCATTCAGCATAAATGCTATTGTTTACTTTCACTCATTTCATCTGATGTTAGCACCATTTAAAATCCACATTAAATGGAGTAAATCACCCAACTTTCTATTCTGTTCTTGAAGTACAGAAAATATACGTGTCTTCCAGGAAAAAAAATGAATACAATCCAGGAGAAGAAGGAAAAATTAAGATTCTTAAGAGTGGGAAAAGCATGTTATAGAGAAGGTTAGTTATAAATAAACAACTTGAATTTTTACAAGACCTTTTAACAATCTCGGGATGTTCCAAAGTGTGCCACTGCTAATGAATTAACTTTCAAATGTAATCGCTGTTAACATGTAAGCAAATGTAGCAAACAATTTATGTGTAGCAAGGTTCCACAACCAACGAATAAGAAAAAATACCAGATAATCCATTTCCGAGGCATTAAAGGATAAATGTTGATCATGACACCAGAAAAATGCTCCTGATCTTTGAGATGTGTCACAGGATCCTTTACGTCTCTGAAATTGTCAGAGGGAATGAATTCCCACTATGCAGTATCCATTTAATAATGTTGGCCTTGATTTTGTACTCAAGTGGGGGTTTGGCTATCTCAATTGACTAGATTGGCTAGTGTCGTGTAGAATAATGCTAACGGCACACATTCAATCCTTATATCAACCGTGCTAGCTCATGGAGGGCTGTCTCTTTATCTTGTGCCATATTTGATACAGAGTGATGCCCTTCAAGCTATATAACCGTTCTACGGTACTTCGTGAACTATGGCTAATTACATTACCTCGTGCTGCTTGAACCTGGAGCACTTTCACTTGGAGTTGAGAGTGCTACTCTCACGTTTTCCCCGTGTGTGCGTGGGTTTCCTCTGGGTGTTCCGGTTTCCTCCCACAGTCCAAAGATGTGCAGGTTAGGTGGATTGGCCATGCTAAATTACCCTTAAGAGTCCAAAATTGCCCTTACTGTTGGGTGGGGTTACTGGGTTTTGGGAATAGGGTGGAGATGTGGGCCTGGATAGGATGCTCTTTCCAAGAGTCAGTGCAGACTCGATGGGCCGAATGGCCTCCTTCTGTACTATAAATTTTATGAAATTCTATGAAATGAACCAAGCAGATACCTTACTCGAGTCTTGAAATCAGAAAGGAATATGACAATATGGAGATTTTCTAGGAAAAGCATCCCTAGTATCTGAAGAAAATGACTTCTTATGATGGAGCTGGAAGCAAGAATAAGAACTGATGACAGAGGTGTACAGGATTTACATGAAGATGTATAGGTTGGCAAGCTCATAAACATAAAGTGGCCAAAGTCATAAAAGGAATTTGTTGGAAAGGACTAAGGACGAAATTATTCCGTTGGCAAAATAAATGCTCCCACCAGCAGGAAAATTGGAGTGCTTCCCATTGGCATTGGGGTGCCTCCCAGGTGGGATTCACCCACCTTTAGTATAAAAAAATATGCATATCGGGAAGCTCGCCGTCATCAATTCTGGGGCTCCAAACTTAGCAGAAGTCAGCTTCGGTGTAATATTACTGGATTTTCATGTCTATAATGTATAATCATAGATTATCATAGAATTTACAGTGCAGAAGGAGGCCATTCGGCCCATCGTGTCTGCACCGGCTCTTGGAAAGAGCACCCCACGCAAGGTCAACACCGCCACCCTATCCCCATAACCCAGTAACCCCACCCAACACTAAGAGCAATTTTGGACACTAACGGCAATTTATCATGGCCATTCCACCTAACCTGCACATCTTTGGACTGTGGGAGGAAACCGGAGCACCCGAAGGAAACCCACGCAGACACGGGGAGGATGTGCATACTCCGCACAGTGACCCAAGCCAGAATCGAACCTGGGACCCTGGAGCTGTGAAGCAATTGTGCTATCCACAAGGCTACCGTGCTAAGGTTGCTAAGCAGGTAGTTCACTTGTGTACTGACCAATCAGGGTTTGGGGGATTGTCCTGTAAGATTGTTTAACTGTGTAACTTTAATCTGGATTGCTTATGTTTTTCTTTTTAATTTAAAAAAAAACTTCTAAAGGTGTAACTGGAGTTCTATGCTTCTGGTGTAAGTAGCTTACTGCTCAGTTTCACAATTTAAAAAAAATGATTTTAGATCAGTGAGATAGACCTCACTCTGGGGTCTGGCTTGCTCAGCAATAACACCTGTTGTGAGCATAAGTGTCGTTCTGATTTCTCTTTAGACCCTTACCATGCCATTCATGTTACTAGCACTCAGTTATATATCTTGTAATACTGTGGAGATCCTTTTGCTATTAACTAATTACTACATAAGCATTTGAGAAATACCAGGATTATGAAGAGACACAGACAAAGAAACAAATAATGCCAAATCAATCTTTCAGTTTAATGCAAATGGTCTCTTCTTAAAACATTTGAGGAAACAACCACTTATATTGGGGATACATTTGACAACAAACATTACATATGGACGCACAGATTTCCCAGGATGTATTGAAGTACTCGAAAGTCTGGTGTACCTCTGAACAAAATCCAATTTTTATCAATTCTACTGCTGGCTCTGCAAGCAGTGAATAATTTGTAACAGACTGAATAATTTTGATCAACATAATCAGAATCGAATGCATGCTGGTAGCATAAATGTGATTTTAGCAACTTCCCAGAATTTAATTGCCAACTGTTTGATGAGGCTCAATGCAGCCCCACAAGATTGCAATACAGTTACAATACATGCAGAGCCAGCAACTGGTTATGATAACACAGACACACAAATAAAAAATAATTCTGATTTCCTCTGGAATTGAAGAGATTTAATGAAGCAATTTATAAATAATCTTAATTTTCCATTTTCGATAAACCAACATGCACTACAAGATATCCCAAGGTGCAGGTTTAATGTCTGCCATGTAAAATTATAGCAGTAATACAGAAAAAGAAAAAACAAATCAGCCCATTGTGTATAACTGGTAGCAGTTTCAATGATTATGGCTTTGTCAACTTTATAGAATTTCAAATCTGATACTGGATCGACATAGAACATACTTAGTTAATTAGTTCATAGTTTAAATTGGAAAATAAGCTTCATATTTAATAAATCACTTATGAAAACAGTTGCTTGCTTTGGAAACTCCAATACTATTGGAATTCTTCACCCCAGAGGTTTGTGGATGCTTCATTGTTGAATGCACTTAAGACCAGAAAGACAGATTTTGAATCTCTCGGAATTAAGTGATATGGGGAGCAGGCAGAAAAATGGAGTTGAAACCCAAGATCAATCATGATCATATTGAATGGCGGAACAGGCTCAATGGGCCTTATGGTCCACTTCTGCTCCCATTTCCTATGTTGTTTTGTGAAGAAAATTAGAGACACAAACGTCTAACCTTATTCACATATGGTCAAAATACCATGCAAAGAAAATGATGATATGCTCACAGTTCAAAGAAACAAATCAAAAAACACTAACACTATTTCACTGAAAAACAAAAAAAAAGTGCTATAAACACGAGGTCAGTCAGCTTCTGTGGAGAGAAGAGGCAAGTTTATAGGTTTTCATATTATATGCAGAAAGATGTTATACTTGAACCTTTTATAACCTCAAAATGTTAATTAAACCTTTAAGTATAATCCTTGTGGCAACATAGGAAACTGTACCAGCCAATTTGCATACACCAAAATCCCACAAGTAGCAATGAGATAAATGCCTCAGCTGAAAAATGGTTCCTGTGTCGCTGCAGCACTTCCTCAGTATTGCACTGAGCATCAGTCTTGATTACATGGTCAAGTCTCTTGAGTAGGGCCAGCAAAAGCCCAAAAGTGTCGCAAGCAGGAGATGCCCCGTTTGAGCTGCTCTAGCATTAAACGCGCAAAAATAACAGAGCTTGCCATCAATCATCCAGTGAGTTTGAAGAAAAAATTGTAGTTGCTCTGTCAAAATGAAATAAACTCAAAGAAATTTAGGGCTGGTATTTAAACCTCACTGCTTCTCCATCTCTTTCTTCTCCTTAAGATGCTCCTTTAAAGCTACACTTTGACCAAGCTTTTTGTTTCCATCCAACATTTCCTCATGCAACTCAGTGTCAATTTTTGCTTTGTAATGCTCCTGTGAACTACCTTGGGATGTTTAACCTGTGGAAATTTTAAATGAAAACAGAAAATGCTGGACATACACAATGGACACGATGAATTGGCCTCGTCGTGCCCAGAGGCCAGTAATCTCACGAGAGGTCTCTTGCGAAATTCACCGGCCTTGTCACGCCTCACGAGATCCAATGGGATTTTGCGAGGCTTCGCTATCTGTTGAGCAGTTAGTCTCACTTGAATATATCGACGTTGGATCTACCCAGTGGCCAGGACCTTAAGGCCGTGCCTCGGAGACCCCGAGTAGGCGCCATTTGACACTGGCTTCCACAAATGTGGACTAGGCATACCAGCACTCGGGGTGTGTGTGTGTGGGGGTCTCCCAGGCAATCGTGGGCCCCTAGGTGGTCGGGCTCTGGGCAGGGTGGTACTCTGGCGTGCCCGATGCCACCCAGGCACCACATGTCGAGGTAGCACTCCCAGGCTGTCACTGCCAAGGTGCCAGGCTGGCCGTGCCATGGTGCCCAGGCCGAGGATTGTTCCGGAGGTGCTCTGCCCTTATGAGGTGGGGTACAGCGGGCCCGAAGACCCGAGAACTGGTAAGTTGGGAGTATTCTTCGCTGAGGCTCAGAAATGAAGCAGAGTCCCATTTAATAGCAGGGTCATTCTCGGTGCTGCAACCTGCTTAACATGAGACTCTGTTTCATTTCCGTTATATCTCACCCAATAGGTCAGGCAGCATCTGTTGAGACAGAAACAGAGTTAATGGCTGGAAGTTTACTAGCTGCTTGGTGACGGGCTGGGAGCCAAAAAGGCTGGCAAATTATATGGGAAGGCATCCTTCCAGTTTTTCAAAAGTTGGCAGATCAGCTGAATAGCTGAACCCAACTGAGTCAGTTAAATGACCAATTAAGAGTCTCTTGCCCCCAGTTGCATTTTACCAGCGCGGGTGGGGGTGGACTTCCACCGTGTGAGAAGACAAGCCACTAAATCTTGATGGCTTTCCAGAGGCAATGGCCAGCTGTGCATTGAGACCTTTATATGTTGGTCGCTGGGGCCTGCCTGCCTGACCCAGCATATCCCAATCCCTTGAGACTGCCTACCACGCTTTGAGGCTGTCTTGGCCATTGATACAGCCACGACTTCAGCACTGTTGCGGGCGGTCTTCCAAATTTTTAATTGATTCCAAATTTCATCATATGTCACTGCAGGATGTGAAACTGGGTCTCTGGGTTCTTAGTCTAGTAACAATACCACTACACCATCACCTCCCCCTTAATAGGGATGGCAGCCCTGGTGGCTTCCACTTAATTGGCCGCCACCGGTCCTCCACCTGATTAAGCGGAGCTTGAGCAGGAGAACCTCAGACTCTGGGGTAAAATTCTGGCTAATGTTTCAACTGGAACACCATTGCTCATCCCACATGCCACAGAATTGGAAAAAGATTTAACAAGTTTCAAACAAAGTGCAGAGACAGGGAAAGGTGTGATAGAGAACAAAAAAAAGCAAGGTCTGGATTTCCAGTTCCTTTACATCCTCATCCCTTACAAGTGCATGCCCCCCTCCACTTTTTCCTTGAGCAGTCACCCAATGGTCCCCAACCATCCACCTCCAACCTCTTTCTCCTAGCTGAACTTTCTCTCATGTTAAACAACTTTTGCCTTGATTCCATCACTTCCTCCAAGTAAAATATGTTGGTATTTATTCCTGTATGGGCCTGCCTTTTGTTGGAAATATGTGGAACATTCTTTGTTCCAGCCCAACTCAGATCATCACCCTCACCTCTTTTCAGGTATATTGAGAACTATAACAAATACAGAAAATGTTGGGAAAACTCAGCAGGTCTGGCAGCATCTGTGGAGAGAGAAACAGAGCTGAAGGGTAGTAGAAATGTGATGGATTTTATATTGGTAGAAGGGATGGAACAGATGGAGCGAAATATAAGATGTGGGATAAGTGGGAATTGAGGAAAGATTTGACAAAGATGTACTTGTGAGGGCCATGAAGAATCCAGCACAAATTTGTAGAGTCAAACAGAAGGTAATTTTATTCACAAAAATATGTACAAAGTACCCGCAGTTCACTACTGGTTCCCCCTCTAGCGGTGCACACTGTCCAGCTTTGTTTATATAGCTGCACTGCTAATGATTGCCCCTGGCCCCTGCCCCCTGCCCCCCCACATTGGGGGGGGCTCATATTCCTGAAGGAACATGGGGTAACCAATTGTCCCCAGCCAATAGGATCCGGGCAGGTTATAACAGATGTCATGAACACAAGCCAAAGAGAATGTTAATGGAAGTGTTAAAGATTGAAGGACATGCTAATAGTGTCAAAATATGATTTTAAAAAGATCAAAATGGAGGAGAGAGTTCATGGTTCGAGGTTAAAAGCAAATTACTGCAGATGCTGGAATCTGAAACCAAAAAGAAAATGCTGGAAAATCTCAGCAGATCTGGCAACATCTGTAGGGAGAGAAAAGAGCTAACGCTTCAAGTCCAGATGACCCTTTGTCAAAGCTAAAGACAGAGAAAGTGGGAAATATTTATATTGTGGAACGAGAATGAAAGATGAGGAATGATGGTCTGAGGTTGTTGAACATCATGTTAAATCCAGAACGCTGTAAAATGTTTATTGGAAGATGAGGTGCTGTACCTCCACTTTGCATTGGGCATGACTGGAGCAGCAGCAAGGATGGAAATGTGGGCATGAGAGCAACATGGTGAGTTAAAATGGCAAGCGACAGGAAGGTCAAAGTCATGCTTGCGGACTGAGCAAAGGTGTTCTGCCATAACCCAGTCTGCGTTTACTCGCTCCAACGTAGGTAAGACCTGAAAAGAATGCAGTGGCAAAAAACAGGTGGCAACACATTCAACAGATTACTTAGCGCAATCACAATCTGTCACTTCACCATGTGGATGAAGATGCATGTGACTCATGAGCAAAACATTTCAATGACTTTTTTGATTCAAAAAAATATTAAATCTGTTTTCTGACAACATTAATGCCTAAAAACTATTAACATACTGCATCAATATGGATCCCACGAACATTTTGAACACTGGAGGAGAGAGTTCATGGTCTGAGGTTAAAAGCAAATTATTGCGGATGCTGGAATCTGAAACCAAAAAGAAAATGTTGGAAAATCTCGCAGGTCTGGTGTCATGTGAGAGTACCTTTAAGAAATGGGTGTTTATAAAAATATCTGTAGTGAATGTCACTTTAAGAAATGTTTGTCTGCTCAAGTGGCTGCAGTGATGTCAGAGTGTGGGTGGAGCTGAGCTCTGGCTCTGCTTTTTAGTTTCGCTTTGAGGAAAAGTTTGGGTGTGTCTGTTTTTCGGTTCCGTTTTAGTGTTGGAGCTGCAGCAGCCAAAGGAGGTGTAATTTTGATCTCTCTGCCATCTAAAGACTATCTCTAGATCATTTGGTGAATTCAGAGTGATAACTGCTCTCAGTAGAAAATTTAACCCTGATGTGCTTCTGGAAAAAGGGTTTTTGTCTTATGGATGTTAAAAGGAAAGTTTAAGGATTACTTAGAGTGTTGTATTCTTTGGGGGTTGTATTTGAATTGATGGTTGCTAAGATGGTCACTGTATGTTTTAAAAAGGTTAACTGAGTTCATAGAATAAACATTGTTTTGCTTTAAAAAAATACTAGATTTCTGCAGCACCACACCTGTCGAGTGGGCCGTGTGTTCCCCATACCACACTCTAGTAAAAGTCGTGGGTCAGGTGATCTCCATGATGTACTTTGGAGTTCTCTAAACCCTGGCCCTTAACACTGGCAGCATCTGTAGGGAGAGAAAAGAGTTAACATTTCGAGTCCAGGTGACTCTTTGTCAAAGGGCAGCACGGTAGCATACTGGTTAGCACAGTTGCTTCACAGCTCCAGGGTCCCAGGTTCGATTCCCGGCTGGGTCACTGGCTGTGCGGAGTCTGCACGTTCTCCCCGTGTCTGCGTGGATTTCCTCCGGGTGCTCCGGTTTCCTCCCAAGTCCAAAGATGTGCGGGTTAGGTGGATTGGCCATGCTAAATTGCCCTTAGAGTCCATAAAAAGTTAGGTGGGGTTATGGGGATAGCGTAGATATGTGGGTTCGAGTAGGGTGCTCTTTGTAAGAGCCGGTGCAGACTCGATGGGCCAAATGGCCTCCTTCTGCACTGTAAATTCTCAGTCAATGTTTCTTGAAATTTCTTTACTTTTAACAAATATTTATTCTCATTTACAAGTAATAGAAATGTTAATGGGAAAACATGCATTACCACATTCAGCATATAAAGATACATAGGTTACCTACTAATATTTAATGCTTGCTTTTTAAATGCAATACAAATAATTTATCTTATTATTCTAGATTTGAATCGCAGGAGGCCATTTGGCCCACTGGGTTTGCACCGGCTTTGGGAATGAGCAACCCATCTAGTGCCACTCCCCCACCTTCTTCCATGCTGACTTTGCTCTGGGAAGCGAGCCGACCAACCCCCACCATTTTATTCAGGCCTTTGATTCCTGTCACTCAGCCAATTCCATATCCATGTTACTACTGCCCCTTTTATTCCATGACCTATAACTTTGCTCACAAGTTTGATGTGTAGCACTGTATCAAATGCCTTTTGGAATTCCATGTTCGCCACATCAACATCATTGCCCTCATCACCCTTTCTGTTTCCACTTGAAAGAACTCCAACAAGATAGTTAAACATTATTTTCTCTGAGAAAATCCATGCTGAGATGTGCAGGTTAGGTGGATTGGCCACACTAAATTGCCCCTTAATTGGAAAAAAAAAAATTGGGTACTCAAAATTTAAAAAGAAAATCCATTCTGGCTTTCCTAAATTAATCAACATCTGTCCAAGTGATTATTAATTTTGTCCCAAATTAGTTTTTCTGGAAATGTCCTCACCACCGAAAATAAGCTGTCTAACCTGTAGTTGTCCTTCTTTGAACAAGGATGTAATGCTTGCAATTCTCCAGTCCTCCAGGACTACCCCAGAGTCTAAGGAAGACTGACAAATTGTGGCAAGTGCCTCTGCAATCTCACTTCCCTCATAATCCTTGGATGCATCTCATTCGGTCCCCATGCTTTATCAATTTTAAATACAGATAACTTATTCAATGCCTCCTCCTTTCCAATTCTAACCCATCTCATTCCCTCCTCTTTGACCATGGCCTGGGTAGTATCTTCTTCAGTGGTAAAGGTAGGTGCAAACTATTTATTTAATGCCTCAGGTATGCCCTTTTCTACCACTTATAAATCCCCTTTTTGGTCCCTAATCAGCTCTATTCCTGCTCTTACCACCCTTGTTCAATTTTTATGCCTATAGAAGACTTTGGATTACCAATTTATTTTAGCTGTCGGTCTCTTTTCATACTCCCTTTTTCATTCTCTTATTTGCATCCTCACCTCTCCTCTGAACCTTCTATATTCAGCTTGTTTTTCAATAGTAACTTCTACCTGTCATAAGCAATATTTTTCTTCTTTATCTTAAATTCTATCTCTGTTGTCACCCACGGATCTTCGGATTTGTTTACCCTACCGTTGCCTGCTGAGGGAATGTATCTAGGACTGGGCCAAAATTACCTCTTCTTTGAAGGTAGCCCTCACTGATTAGCTACCATTTTTCCAGCACATATTTCACTCCAATTTATTCTACCCAGACTCGTTCTTATCCCATTGAAGTTGGTTTTCCCCCAGATAATTTTTCTTACTCTGGGCTGCTCTTTGCCCTTTTCCATGGTCAGCCTAAACCTTATGATGCAGTGATCATTGATCACTAAGTGTTCTCCTACTGATACTTGGGGTGGGATTCTCCGGCCTCCCAGTCGGTGTTTCTCGCGGTGGTAGGCGACGCTTCGCTTGCTGGCGGCAGGATTCTCTGTTTCTGCTGCTGTCAGTGGGATTTCCCATTGAAGTGACCCCATGCCACTGAAAAACCCATGGGCAGGAGTGCACAGCCAGCGGACCAGAGAATCCTGCCGCCAGCAGAGAATTTCAGCCTTGATATACTTGCCCACCTCATTTCTACGAACCAGGTCTAACAATGCCTCTTTCCTGGTTGGCCCCACAAGGAACTCCATCCTGGCTCTCTTCAGGTGTAACCTGTCTGGTCTGTACAGGTCCCATCTCCACCAGAGCCAGTTTCAATGTCCCAATAATCTAAATTCCTCCCACCTGCACCATCTTTCCAGCCATGCATTCAATCCATTTTATCCTCCCTTGACACTGGGAATAATCTGAAGATTACTACTTGGTGAGGTCCTGCTAGCTAGTTTTCTACATAGCTTCCTAAATTTAAACTGTAGGATCACATCCCTCTTTCTGCCTATGTCATTGGTACTGATGTGAACCATTATTGTTGGCTGTTCAGCTTCCCCATTAGGGTGGTTTGCAGCCACTCTGTGGCATTCTTGGACCTTGGCACCAGGAAGGTAATACATCATCCTGGGTTCACACCTAAGGCCGCAGAAACACCTACCTAATCCCCAAACTATCAAATCATCTATCACTATTGCTTTTCCAGTCTTCCTTGTATCCCCCTGTATAGTTTAGCGCCTGTGGTGCCATGGATTTGACTCTGGCTGTCTCCAGATAAAGCATCACACTCATCAGTAATCAGAACCGAATACTGATTGGAGTGGGATGCAGTCAGGGAATTTCTGCTGAACCTGCCTGTTCCTTCGTGACTGTCTGGTGGTCATCCTCTTCCTGAAATATTCTTAAACTGTGGGGTGACCACATTGATAAACATACTATCCAGGAAACTTTCAACCTTTAACACTGCAATGATGCCAGCTGCTACTGCAAGCAGCTGGTTGGGCCTTTGTTGCTTTTAAGAAGTGCCACATAGAAGTTATTTCTAAAATCTTGCACAGCATCAATTCTTCCACCAGTCCCACTATTAACAAGAAACTAGAGAGGACACACCTGGAATTTATTTTAATTTCCTGTACTACCCTTATTTTGTTAACCAGGCAGCTCAATCTAACCCATCAGAATATTTTGGCATGAAGGAAAGCGGCACGGTAGCACAGTGGTCAGCACTGTTGCTTCACAGCGTAGGACCGGGTTCGATTCCCGACTTGGGTCACTTTCTATGTGCAGTCTGCACGTTCACCCCATGTCTGCATGGGTTTCTTCTGGGTGCTCCAGTTTCCTCCCACAAGTCCCGAAAGAAGTGCGTTTGGTGAATTGGACATTCTGAATTCTCCTTCAGTGTACCCGTCAGGCGCCGTAGTGTAGCGACTAGGGGATTTTCTCAGTAGCTTCATTGCAGTGTTAATGTAAGCCTAATTGTGACACTAATAAAGATTATTAAAGCATCCTGTGGAGACAATGAAACATGAAATATGTACAATATAAAGCTCTGAATGCACTAAGGAACTAGAACTAAATCACAAAACCTCACTAAATTACCCAAGTCCTTCATGTTGTGATACCATGAATTGTGTTGTAATTCACCGACTGACCGCTAGGAGTCCCATTAGAATATAAGTGATGTTAGAGTTAGGTGACCTGAGACTGACTACGGAGCTGGGGAGAGAGGTTGCAAGTGCATGTTCATACTGTTATTCATCTGTTGTTTTGTATATATTTGACCCACATTTAATGTTAATAAATCATTGATAGATTTAGCTACAAGTGTTCTTGTAATATAAATCAGGCAATCAGACAAGAACATTACACTTCAGTAAATCAATAGTTGAGGACTACAAATAACGGTTGCAACTAAATGCTTGACTATCGGAAGACATTCAACTGAATTTTCCCTTACCGAAATCCAGTAAAATTACAATTACATCACGAATACCCTAACGAATATATGAAAAGACTTCACAGATTCTTACTGGCAAAATTTAGTGTATTAGATTTCATGTTACATTAATTCTTAATCAAGAATGCCACTCTCAATTTTTAAGTACATAGAAAGCCTATTTTTGCATATTAAAGGAGGATATCATTAAATGTTGCTGGCAGCATCTGTGGAGAAAACAGAGTTCATGTTTCGAGTCTGGAGGACTCTTCGTCACAGCTAATTCTCCGAGCTCTGACAAAGAGCCATCCAGCCTTGAAACATTAACTCTGTTCTCTCTCCACAGATGTTAGACCTGCTGAGATTTGCCAGCATTTTCTGTTTTTGTTTCAGATTCCAACATCTGTAGTAATTTGCTTTTATCTTGGTGTTTAATTCATTGCCACTTCTCTTCCAGGAATGCCTATCCTGAAGAAATACTGCTCTTCTCTCTGACAGGATTTCCATTTGTCTGTTTCACCCTGTCCATCTTTCACCCTGGCTTCCCATTTTCCTTCTGGTGTTTGCCAAAACTCACTTTCATAGCCATATTTCCTTCCTCAGCGACTGTCTTCATCTCCGACTTACCCCCACCACATGGATTCCAATTCAAGTTCCACCCCCTGTTTTGAATCCACCCAGGATTACAGGTATCTCCAGGACATAGTGTTGCTCAGACTGCTGTTCTCACTGCATCCTGAGATCCACGCTCAGTGCCATGCAACGCCATATGGACATACTTGATATCTCTCTCCAGCAGCGCCAACTCACCCTATCTCAAAGCTGTCCTTGTCCCCAGCTTCATTTCATTCTTCGTCTCATCCAATGCCTTAACAAGAAACGTTTTCTCTTACTTTCAGGTATTAAGGAACGCAAGCTCCAACAACTCATCAATACCAATGTCCATTCAGTACCCTCCACCCCTTCCTGCTCCTCAGTCCCATCCCTTCCAACCCCAGCCCTTGCCGTGTATTCACCATACCCTCTGACCTTCCCCTCTCTGAAGCTGAATGTTCTGCACTCAGCAAAGCTTCATACCCTAATGTCCCGAGCTCTGATGAAGTCACCCAGACTCGAATATTAGCTATCTTCTCCCTTCACAGATGCTGTCAGATTTGCATTTCAGAATTTTCTGTTTTTGTGTCATTAAATGGTGCAATTGATTTATATACTTATTGGTGTCTCCAAGGTGCTGGTGTGTTATACATTCTACACCATTCATTTTTTTGGTTTCTAAAAAGTCTGTAACTTTTATGTTCTGAAAATATTAACATCTTTCTTCCTTTTGGAAATTTCAGCAGTAAGATTATTTTAAATCTACAAATTATTCCCAAGAGGGCAGAGGAAGACAGAATATCTCTGCCATTAGTGTTCTTGAAAGATCTCACTTGTTCACTGTCATGTAGATAAGAGCAGTGCAAACTTCCTCAATCGCTAGTTTTCTTTCTTCTTTCCCGAAAGGAAAACTGCGCCCTTACAGAACTACACCAAGAACAGAGTACCCCATAAGTCAGTGCCATAAGTTTCCCATTAGACGATCATAAAATTCATAAAACATTTTTTGTACAACAATGATCAACAGCTAGCTAATACCATTCTACACACTGTATTAAATTGTGAGGGCAGCTTAGTGATCATGGAGACAGGCCAAACATAAACCAAAGCTATTCAAAATCACCATCTAGAGACATTATTGATTGTCATGGGGAACTCAATCTCGCACACATTTTCTAGTACTACCCAAAAGAAAACTTTGAAAAAGTTTTTTAAACTTTTTAACCAGCACACGTTCACGCCAGCACAAATAAGGCTGATCTCAATGTATATATTCTACTCCAAAACAATTTCAGAAAAAGTATGAAATTTCAAAATGTTTACAAATGAAACAACCAGCATTTGGGAAATTAATATGATAGACAATGCTTAAAGCAAACATGAAAAAAGTGACATGGAAGATCATCTGTAACATCAGTACTGTTTACCATTTATAACTGTTTCGACCCCCTGGGCTAGTGCGTGATCAACACCAGTCCCCCTTGACCCGGAGTCTCAACACAACTGAAATTAATAAATCATTCTTAGAAAAATAGCCAAAGTCTTTGGCTCTTGGGTGCCCAATAATTACAGTCACCAGGTTTGTACATTTAAACACAATTATTTTTTATTTATAACAAGAACTATGATGAAATATGCAGCAAATACAACTGGTTTTACTATTATCTAATTCCTAATTCCCACTTTAACTTCCCCCACCCTCTATACACACACACCAAATAAACATGGAGCGAAGAGAGGGGTAAAAATATTATGTAAAAGAATAAAGAGTATTAGTTTTAGATGATTGCCTTTAAGCACGCGTTCCTTCAAACCAAACTTTCAGGTCAAGAATTCTGCTTTCCAGTCTGTAATGGTTTTCACTATAGATTCATCTGGGTCTCTGCAGTTTTAGAAATACAGCAGCTTTTCTGGAGAAAAACCAGAGAGAGCGATAGAGAGAGCGAGATAGAGAGTGAGAGAGCAGGTCCTTATCTCTCAGCGTCCAGGTCTCCAACTCTGTTTTCCTTGGGTCTCTGGAAATCATCACACTCAGGCAGGATCCAATCACCACCTGTTAGCGGGCAGAATACGGCCTTTTGGTCAATTCATTGGCCACCAGCCAACCAATCGAACAGAGTCCCACCCATCTCTCGAGTGCCATAGAGTTCTACTGCTCGAAAACTAGCACCATATACTATGTAGCAACTTTTTGAATTCCTCAATCTCTCTGCTGCTCGACTTTAAGAAACATGTCCATCAAGCATCCATGGATCAAAATAATAAAAAAATAAAGAAAGGAGAAATAAGGGAATCAACAGGAAGGACCCTTACATAGCTATTATCAGATTTTAATCATTGTCCTTGTAACATAAAAATTGTTAACAGCTTTGTAGATTTGGTGGAAACAGATAGCTTTCTTGCTCCTGCAAAAAATTGAGTCTTGTATCTCGTATCTCAGTCGAGAGAAGCTGACAGTAATGACAAAGTACTCATGTTCATCTGAAATTACTCTGCCTTTACTATTACCTTGTAGTTGTTAGGTAAGGATGGAAAGATTTATTTTAAAAAAATAATTGCAAAACTTACAGATAGTGCCAAATGCTGAGCAGCGAGATCCCACATTTATTCCATGACTGAGCAAATCCTAATTAAGTCACAAGCAATGTGAAGACCTTGTTCACATTTGAGATTAATGTGACATCACACTCTAATCATGCACAATATTTCTTATTCTTTTCCTCGTCTTCCCATGTAAGTCACAAATGGCTGAGCAGTTTGCTTAAGGTGATAAGGAAGGGAGAGGAATTTGAGTCAGGACTAAACAGTCATCGATGCCAATCTGTAACTGTCTGACAGAAGATGCTGGCAATTAAGCCATAAAAAACATAAATTTTTATCCTTTTCTTTTTTCTTTGATAGTAATATTTATAATAATATTTCACTTTTTTGCTGGTGCATTGTCCACAAATGCAGCTAATGAGAAGTTTGATTGAAGTAGGTGGACTTAAGTAACGGCCACCTTGAGGCTTGGACTATATACATTTGAATGCCAAAATATACCAGCTAATTTGGGATAGTTAGAAAAAGTACACAAATATTAATAACGGGCTCTGCACATGGTCATATAAGTAGTAACTAGGGAAAGCAATTTAATCTTTCCAAGTAATCCACATCACTTATTTCCTCATTATGAAAGTTTCTGCACAACAACAATGACCATACTTCAAAAAGTACTTGCTATAAACACTTCAGCTTGCCCTGATGTAGGATAAGTGCTATATAAATGCAAGACTTTGTTTATTTTAGAATATCCACACATGTCATTCTCATTTCTGATTGTTTTGGATTGCATGAATTATCACTTGCATATGATTTATCAATAGCATGAAAAGCAGAGAACTGGAACAGATCTCTGCAGACCTAGATTAGTCATCGTTCCCATCTTTTCCTACTTTCTGATTTCTGTATCTTATTGCTAAACCAGATTTCAACCAATTCCATGAAATCCTTCTAAAAATTAAATAGAGTGCATCCAATTTATCCTTTAGATAACTGAGAATCGATCACATATGTTAGGGTATATTTGAGTGTTTTAATCACTATTAATCAATGCTTCTGGCAGCGAGGGGAAAAAGGAGGAAGAGCTATTTTTGCTGAAACTTTAGAATGTAGAAGAGATTAATAAAACCTTGAAGTTCAGAGACATTGCCAGCGCTGAGGCACAATGCACAAATATATTTAAATCTTGTTTGTATTGCTTTCATGTGTCTCCTCAATCCTAACCAAAATAGTCCAAAACTGAACTCCAGGTGTATACAGTCACCAAAAATAAATTATGAATGGCTTCATGGGAGTACACATATGGGGCGGGACTCTCCCCTACCCAGCGGGGCAGGGAGTCCGGCGGAATGGAGTGGCGTGAACCACTCCGGCGCGGGCCGCCCCAGATTTCTCCGCACCTTTAGGGGCCAAGCCCTCACCTTGAGGGGGTAGCCCCGCGCCGGAGTGGTTGGCGCACTGCCAGCCGACGGGAAAGGTCATGGGCGACACGCTAGTCGAGGCCGAAATGAAAGTCCGCGCATGCGCGGGCGCGTCAGTGGCTGCTGATGTCATCCCCGCGCATGCGCAGGGGGGTTGTCTCTTACGTGTCGGCCATCGCGGAGGCTGTGGCCGGGGCGGGAGGAAAAGAGTGCCCCCACGGCGCAGGCCCGCCCGCGGATCAGTGGGCTCTGATCGCGGGCCAGGCCACCGTGGGGGCACCCTCCAGGGCCAGATCGCCCCGTGCCCCCCCAGGACCTCGGAGCCGGCCCGCGCCGCCAGTCCTGCCGATAAGATAGATAGTTTGATTCACGTCGGCGTGACTGGACAGCAGCGGGACTTCGGCCCATCGCGGGCCGGAGGATCGACCGGGGGGGGGGGGGGGGGGGGCGCCGACCAGAGCGATTCCCGCCCCCGCTGAATATCCGGTGCCGGGATTCACGCCGCCCCCCGGCGATTCTCCGACCCGGCGGGGGGGATCGGAGAATCCCACCCATGATGTTTAAGAATAAAATAGCAACAAACTTGGTGCTTATTGACTGCAAGTAAATTCACAAATTGTATATGTGATAAATGCAGTGCACACCCATCAGAAGCATATAGATTGCTATAGTCAGTACTGTGTGACATGCATGCGATGCTAACATCTGTACATGAATGCTGTAGATTGGGTATATGTTGTTTTGCCTGGTGGAGCAAACAAATCAAAACAGAGGTTTTTTTTGAGAAGGGTAGGTGATTGTGTTGATGAACAAGCCAGTATTAATATCTCTGGTAACACTGACAGCTACAGAAGGCATAATAACAATGACAGCAACAGAAGGCATAACAAGATGTGGTAACAACCAGCTGCGTTGCAAATTCTGTATATCTCCAACATAAATTGATATTATACACATCTAATATACATATGACATCTGTACATTTGACAGCCTTAAGGCAGTGGTACATTAACTGAAGTATCATGTACTGAGAATTCAGTTTAAAACAGAATAGAACTGTCAAAAAATTCATTATGTTCATGTTACTATTTAAATGCATAATTTGTGTAGCTTTTTTCATTACACACCACTAACATTGTTACAGTAACAGTTGTTCCTAACTTTCAAGGTAGTGCGGAGTTTAGAATTATTCTGCACGTGCCTATTACCAGTAAATATGTCCAATTGAAGCAGCCCACCAGCGAACTTAGAAATTATTGATATGCACTTACAGCGTCATTCTGGGTTTATTGAGATATAATCACCAAACCATATAGATATAACTATATAAAGTTATTAAAAGCCTGGGGTTAAGGTATATATTTTTGTTGCGGTAATATTTTAAAAAAATCCTGGTTTAACATATAGGCAGGCGGTGAGTCTGCAAAAGATGCAATTATGATGTTGTAAAAGTGAGGTAGTCATTCATTCTAACCATGTACTTGTTTATAAAATTTGTTCTGATTGCTGCTGTTTCCCTGGAGATTCCCTGGAGAGTAGATAATTTGAAACATTGTGTTTAGATTTAGGTCATGGGACACGAGTGTGATAGAGATGATGCAATTAATGGGAGAAGCCCGGTAAGTCTGTAGTTTTGCAATTTGATATATGTTTGATAGTCAGCTAGGAGTAAGGTTAAGCAGCAGTTTTGACAAATGCTGTCAGGTTAAGCGGGAGTCTGACAGAGATGGAAAGATTTGGAGGTAGTGCCAGAAAGGGTCACTTTCTACCTTTCTGAAAGGAAATCTCTACACAAGTATCCCTGAGTTTGCTGACGTTATTTATCAGTGGCTTTTGACCTCTAATGGGCCTTGCTTAATTGGAAATAGAGACGGTGTGAGTTTGTAGTGAAAGGGTTTCCTTTTTTTTTAAAAGAACTGTTTAACTGTTAATTGTAGAGCTATTTCTTCTGTGGTGTTAATGTGGTTAATACTAAAGATTGCTTTCATATAAAAGACCCTTATTTGTCAGTGGAATCTCTCCTGGAGTGAAGTATCCTGGGCTGGATTCTCCGCCCCCACCACATTTTTGCCTCGACCTGCTGGCGGGATTCTCCGTTACGCCGACCGGTCAATAGGGTTTCCCATTGTGGGGCAGCCCCACGCCGTCGGGAAACCCCCAGGTGCCGGCAAAACGGAGAATCCTGCCCCCTTTCCTCAGTTTTATAAACTGAAAATTGTTGGGATCTCGTCCGATTTCCAAATATAAATTGGGGTCTGATCCGGTATCGTAACAAAGGGTTATTAATTTGGTTCTCTTGACATTTGAACTTGAATACACTTCTTCCTTTACCAAATGCTAATCATTCCTTGTGAAGATTCCATTACCAGAATGTTGCCTGGTATGGAGGGCATTAGCAATGAGGAGCGGTTGAATAAACTCGGTTTGTTCTCACTGGAACGAAGGAGGTTGAGGGGAGACCTGATAGAGGTCCACAAAATTATGAGGGGCATAGACAGAGTGGATAGTCAGAGGCTTTTCCTCAGGGTAGAGGGGTCAATTACTAGGGGGGTTTAAGGTGCGAGGGGCAAGGTTTAGAGTAGATGTACGAGGCAAGTTTTTTTACGCAGAGGGTAGTGGGTGCCTGGAACTCGCTACCGGAGGAGGTGGTGGAAGCAGGGACGATAGTGACATTTAAGGGGCATCTTGACAAATACATGAATAGGATGGGAATAGAGGGATACGGACCCAGGAAGTGTAGAAGATTGTAGTTTAGTCGGGCAGCATGGTCGGCACGGGCTTGGAGGGCCGAAGGGCCTGTTCCTGTGCTGTACATTTCTTTGTTCTTTGTTCTTTTTGTTAAGACACTCAAGAATATTTTAAGAGCCTCTAGAGCTTAGAGCTCATATGGACCAGCCACCATGGTTTTCTTCTTAAATCATACTTCAATACACATATGAGCTTAGACCATGAAACCTGGGGAGTGGGTGGATGGAATGTGTAGACCCTGAGACTAAAATGAATTAAGAACTGATAAGGATTCAGCTGATGCTCAAGGCTGCAGTGTATCGTGGAACAATTTGTTTGGGCTCGTTGCAATTAAGCTATTAATTTCCTTGTTTTTTTCAATGCCGGTTGCTGAGAGCGCGGTTTACCTTTGAACACACTATCAAATTTGATATCAACTTCATTCTAAACTATAACTATTTAAAAAAAAATGTATTTTATCCCAAACATGTGTCAAAAAACAGTAACATATACAACAACATACTCCACAACCACACAGTCCACAATTTGTACAATTTTCCCCCATTTACCCTTCCACCTAGTCCTCACCCCCTGTGATGAGCATTTCCTCAAACATTGTCATCAACAACTCCCACCATGTTTCGAAGCCCAACGCCGACCCCCTCAAGTCAAATTTGATCTTTTCCAACGGGAGAAAGTCATCCAGGTCCCGCAGCCAGGCCTACACCCAGAGGGTGTATGGCGAGAACGGTTTGAGTTGCCATAAACTGCTCCAATAGGGTGTACCCCGGAAACCTGGGAAACGGCCTCCGCTTCTGTTGGGTAAAGTCCCTCGCCTGAATGTATCTAAATTCACGCCCCTTCGGCAACTCAAACCTCTCCCTCGACTCATCCAGACCTACAAACCTCCCTTCCAGATACCAGTGCTACACCCTCACCAATTCCGCCACCCTCCACTTCCCATACATCCCAGCCATTTCCTCCGGCTTAAACCTGTGGTTCCCGCACATTGGTGTCAACACCAACATTCCCTCCAACGTAGCTCATTCCACACCCTGCCCTCAACTGTACCACCAGGCTTCTCGTATACCTCCCTGGAGATAGTGGCAGTGGAGCAGCCACCAGAGCTTTCAGACTGGATCTGCTACAGGACTCCTTATCCATCCTGACCCATTCTGCCTTTCCCTCACCCCATCGCCTCACCTTGAAATTTGCTTATTGTCACAAGTAGGCTTCAAATAAAGTTACTGTGAAAAGCCCCTAGTCGCCACATTCCGGCACCTGTTGGGGGAGGCTGGTATCTTCTCCACAGGGAGGCAGTGGCGTAGTGGTATTGCCACTGGACTAGTAATCCAGAGAATCAGGGTAATGCTCTGGGGACATGGGCTCAAATCCCACCAGGGCAGATGGTGGAATTTGAATTCAATTTAAAAAATCTGGAATTAAAGGTATAATGGTGACCATGAAACCATTGTTGATTGTTGTGAAAACCCATCTGGTTCACTAACGTCCTTCAGGGAAGGTAATCTGTCATCCTTAATTCTTTAATTTTAATGTTAAAAATGTCAAATAATGCAAGTAGTTATTACTGAAAATAAATATTTGGAGATTGTAGTAATTTATAAAGCAAAGAATGGCAATGGTTAGTGGTGCCTTTAAATCTGGTTACAATCAGGCTGACTAGTAACTAAATGGAACTGTGGACGCTTCGTACATCATAAGCAGGATACTTGATCTCAGATCAGAAATTTTGTTTGATCAATAGCTTGAAAACAAAGCTGCAAATTTTCTCCACCACAATCCTAGACAATCTAGCCTGGTCAGAGTCAAGTCAAGGCATTCCTTGTTCTGATACACAGAAATACTGAGGCTTAGGCATTTCTGACAAAGAGACCATTTAATACTTTATCACTCTGTGGTGCTATGACTTCCATTTCCAGTATGTTTCATGGGTGTTTTGTAATGCCAGATTAGCATTGTCTCTTGCGGTTTTCTTGATGTACTGGGACAAGCAGCAGGAAGGCATTATATTTACCTACTCTGTTATTCCAGTTTATTCAAGTCTGCCGTCAAAATAACAGTCCTGTTTTTGCATATCATTTCTATCTCAAGGAGAAAAATGTCCTCTTTCATAAGCTGACTTGGTGTTCAATAGCATAACCTTAGCGTTAGCACAAATTTGTTTGCATTCAAGTATCTAGAGTCATTTGTTTTGTAACTTACCACCTCTCACTTGGTAAACTTATTTTTAAAACATGCAGACAGCTACATTGACCGGAATTCTCAGTTTAGGAGACTAAGGGAGGGATTCACCACCATGGGATGCCCGGATTGCATTCCCAGATTGGATGGAGAATCGGGCAAAAGGGCAAAATCAGGATTGACACCAGATGCCAACCCAATCGCGGCGTTCTGAACCCCCGCTAGTGACGGGAATGATGTCCACACCACACATCAATGGGAGCATGTACATAAATGCAAATGGTCTTAACGACCCATTCGCATCCATTTAGCAGGCCCTTTGAGTGCCCTATGCTCCAGCATTCCGTGATTCTCCGGTCCCCGTGAGTGTGTGCGAATCACTTGTGGTCTCTACCAGCCTGGCCCTGGCCTGGTGGACCTTGCGGTGGGCCATGAGATCCACCACACCAGGACCACACTGGTAGAGACCATCTGAGCATCACCCACCCCCCCAACAATCATTGCCTGCCCACGCCTCCTCTACCAGACCCCCCCCTCCCCCCAGGGCCCCCTGTGGGGGCCAGAATCGGTAGTGTCCTCGCCTGTTTCGCGCCGTCGTGAAGCGCGACGGCATTCACATCGGCGCGGACACTCTGGCTCCATTTCGGAGAATCCCGCCCCTTATGATTTACAATATTGCAAATCAAACAGTAAAACGGCCATAGTAGTCACTGGGTAAAAACTTTTGAAGTCCTGAACTAAAAAGACTGTGGATGTACTTAGACGTAACAGGTGCAGTTCCAGAAAGTGACTCAACACAACTTTCAGGAGGGCAATTAAGGATGAAGTGTTGGCCTTGCCAGCAACGTTCACATCCCATGAATGAATTTTAAAAAAACTAAAGCAATCAAAATTTCATTCCACTACTTTCTTTTCTTGCCATAGCCCTCATCTTCCTCTGCTTTAGATATTTCATGAATTTTCATTTAAAACAGGCAATAGATTCAACTCAATCAGTCTCTGTGCATTTCATTCTACTCAACAACAGAGTGCAAAAGCAATGCCCTTAACCTCTCTCCTCACTGTTTTGGTGATCATTTTAAATTTATAATCCCCTCAAACACTGACTCCCCAACCAAAGCAAATATAGGGCACAATTCAGCAATCCTGTTGCGCCCGGATCACGTGAGAGCCCCAAATCGGGCACCACGCTGGGCCGATCGTGAGTCACCCTACTCGCTCCACTGGCGCGATCTGGATCTCGCCCTCGCTGGGAGTGATCCAGATCTGCATATTTAAATGAGTCTAACGGAATGTGGCAACTAGGGGCTTTTCACAGTAACTTCATTGCAGTGTTAATGCAAGCCTACTTGTGACAATAAAGATTATTATAAAATACCCGACCACCAAATTCACCCGTGCCCGGGACTCAACAGCCATGCAAACAAAACCGTGCCAGGGCATCGTTTAGTATTGGTCCACATGTCTCGCAGGGCCCTTGGATCTTTGGAGACAGGACAGGGTTGTACCCTGGCACTCCTCTTGGCGCTCTGGCACTGCCACTTGCTCTCATTCCTTCTGGTAGATTTGTTTTGAGCGCTTTCTGGCTACCAAAGAATTATGGCCTCTTTCATTGCATCCACTCCCATGATCAAGGCTTCCAATGCCGCATCACTAAACCCGGGTGTCCTCTTACTGCCCTGGTATTCCAGGCCCCGTGTATTGAATAGCAGCAGTTGCAGTCAGCAGCAGCCCCTGATTCAGTGCAGCCTCTCTTTAAGCAGGTCAACTTCCCTTTAACAGCTGGAGGCTGACTGGAACACATGCTAGCTTCGCAAACTATTCAGTCCCCTATTGTTTGTTCAGCCAGCCAGCTACTCAGGGCATGTTGCATTGCATGAGAAAATTATGAAAATATGAGGCTGCATCAGGTTTGTGCGCTTCTGTCTCAACAGGTCACAAATCAGGAATCCTTCACCTCAAAACAGAAGCAAACTAATTTTTAGCCCTTTGCCTCCTGACTGTGGCTGTCCCTTCTAACTAAGTGAATCTTTTAAGATTTAACTTTTCCTCTTCTACTTTTATTATGCTCTTTATACTGCATCTGGTATATTTCATCTGCCCTGTCAGGGAAAAAGAGCCCATGGCAATATTTCAAGAAGAGCAAGAAAGTTATCCCTGGTGATCTGGACAAAATTTATCCCTCAATCAACATCACAAAACAGATTATCAGGTAATTATCACATTGCTGTCTGTGGAAGCTTGCTGTCGCAAATTGCGGCTGTGGTTCCCACGTGAGAGCAGCGACTACACTTCAAAAGTATATAATTGGCTGTAAAGCGCTTTGAGAAATCTGGTGGCCGTAAAATGCATTATGTATATGTAAGTTTTTCTTTTCTCCTTTTGTTTCCATTGTATTGATGCCCATATCCAGGACTATTTTGAAATCTGGCAATCATTGAGTCTTCTATTCTTTGTGTCACGTTTCATATGTTTCATGAAGGCTGAAGGAAATTACTGTTTGGCCAGGAATGTTTTTAAGACAGCAGACATCTGATCCTTCTCCGAGAAACAAAGATCAGTTAGAACCAGTTGCAATTTATATGAGACATCTCAGCACAATCCAGTAATTTAAATGCTACCGCCATTCCAGAAATTCTGAAATTAATTTTGTCAATCTTTTATACAATTGGTGATATATTCTTTCATGAAGTGACCATTTGTATTTTAAATTGATCAAATTCTGACCATGTTTCATAAACATTTAACAGATATCTTTCTTCTACATTTCATTCAAGCACTAATAAAGAATGCAAACATTTATGTCTATCCAACTGATGGGCATTAATTTCAGACAATACCATGGGCACGACCTTGAGCATGCCGGTTAGATAGCAAGAGAGGCCGAAATCGGTAACCACGGCAGGTGTCGATCAGTTTCCGATCTAACCAGTCCGCTCCCATTGGCGAGATCCAGATCCCATGGTGAGAAACTAATAATCACCAATTAAGACCAATCGGCATCCCATTAATGGGGAGGACCTCATTGAACGGCCTGCTGTAATCTAACCGCCTCCCCAGCAAGCGGTCACGTAGGCGCCGTTTAGTACACCTATTTTAAAACGTGAAGCTAGCGAACTGGCTGCTATGGGTATCCGAGGAGGGGACTAGCCATCTTCGAAATTGGGAAGTTAGCCCGGGGGCAGTAGGGCTGTTGCCCCAGTGCTTGGGAGGGGGTTTGGTTGAGTGGGCTGGGTCGCCATCATTGAGGTAGCTGCACTTGGTCTGGGGGGAGACGCGCAGCACCAGTGGGTCTGCCATGCCACCCCCAGATCATGTATACCAATAGCCGGAGCAGTTCCAGCTGCTGCCCGTCTGTCTGACCGAACACCCTTGTGACAAAGCACCGTCCATGGTAATATGATGGAGGTCACTTTAACTCTCACTGACCGTGGCAGCCGCTGGCCACACAGCTTAAGGCTATTACTATTGGGGAATTGGCAATTCTAGTAATGCAAGCATTTCACAGCTCCCAAGTGGATTCTCGTGGGCAAACTTGCCATGATGCAGGGGGTTATTACTGCCTAGCATCACAATCAGGCTGTGAGGCCTGGACACTTGTCCTGAACACCGGAAGCATCAACACCACCGAGGCAGCAAGCAAAATTAGAACACCCAAGACATGGGCCTCATCACTGGGGACAACCCAGCGACCAGAGGGTGGGTGTGTGGAATGGGGAGAGAACCAGCGTCCAGTCCAGGTGATGTTACCAATGGGTGTCTGGGGTACAAAGCCAGGGGCCGCTGTTACGGCCAGGGGTGTGAGTGCCGGGCGTGTTGGATGGCACCCTGAGGGATGGGCAAGGGATGTGAAGGTGGGGGATGTCTGGAGGATCCAAGAGTACTAGTGTGGATGCCATAGCGGATTGTCAGTCTCACACCCTCCCCAAATCCTTACAGATATTACATTATGGATGATGTCTTCGACCCCGCAGAAGCTGCCCTCGCGGGGGCGTTGTAAGACCAGGCAGTCAGACACTGAAGAAAGTGGCAGCAGCAGCGTCGACAGAGGCGCGAGGCTGTTTCCAATGTACAGGGCCCCGCCCCACACCCTGAGGGCCCGGCCACACATCAGGCCAGGGGGAGACACAGAGGGTGAGGCCGATGATGGCCCCAGGTGTATAGGCGTCACTGGTCCTTCGAACAGCTGATGGACAGCCTGTGCCGCAGGAGGCTCCGCCTCAATAAGGAGACAGTGCATCACCTTTCGGACTTGGCACCATGTGGAGGAGGAGGATACCAACTGCCGGTGCCGTTAAAATAACCGCAACCCTGAACTTCTATGCCTCAGTTTCATTCCAGGTCTCAAGCGGTGACTTGTGCGGCATATCCTAACCAACAGCCCACAGTGCATCCATGAAGTCACCCGAGACTGGGACATGCTCTGCAGCACCTTGGAAAGGTCCACCTGTGGCAGGGACACGTCCCCCAGTGACTCGGACATGCTGTCGAGGTGCTCAGCCATGGCAGTCACTGACTGAGCCACACCTTGGATACAACCACTCACGGTGCTGACGTCGTGCTCCAGGCTCTCCACCCTAGCAATATTGGCCTCAGTGCCACGCGTTGCTGGCGCAATCCCCTGCACCCACAGCCTTTGGGACTCCTCCAAACAGCTCTGGATACGCTGGGAGTGTCGTTGATATCACCCTCTGAATCTCACGGTTGCACCTCATCAACTGCATCAGCTCCGGGACAGCCTGTCCAAAGGCTCAGCATATAACCGGGACTCAAGTTAGGTCCTGGGATCCAGCAGACCTCCGATTGCTGTCTCCCCGGTCATTCCTGCCTCCACCTGATTTGCATCTGCAATTATGTGGTCCACACTAGATTGTGTCCCAGAAGCCTGTCCGCTACTTTTGGCCGAGGTGTGTGTCTGCGCTGGTGGAAGGTGGGATGACAGCTGTAACACATCGATGGTGGCATCCTCGGAGCTCTCCTCCGAGGTGTTCTTTGGATGGCATGGGGAACACCTCGGCTGGGCTGCCGCCATCGGATGCTGTGGATACTCACCTCTGCAGCGCATGTCGATCATGACGCTAGTGACCAATCTGTCCCTGGCAACCCCTGCGACCTCCAGGCCTGTTCCTCAGAGGTGGTGAGGACCCGGAGGTCCGGCACCCCATTGTCCGTCTAGACCCTTTCCCGTCTGTACAGTGGGCCAACTTCTCCTGCGGGGTCACAGAGGGTGCATCATGAGCCACGCACTTCAAACATTGGGCGTGGGGGAAGGGGTTCAATGCCAACTCACCCATGTGGCCCGCCAGAGGTCTTTGAACATCCTGCGTGGCGGTCCGTCTGGTGACATAACCCGAGCTGACGGCTGCTGCCACTTCCTCCCAGATGGCACTGGCTGACCTGTGACTGACGCTCCAACTCACTCGGGGACCAGGTATCCCATCTGGACTCCACCGCGTCCATCAGTCTGGCATCCCCGAATCGCGGAGCTGGTCTGCGCGGTGACATGGCTACATGCTGTCTGGGGTTTGCTCTGTGGGTTTAAGTGCTGCTACTGTTCGTTATCGATGAGTTGCCAGGCACAGTCCTGGAGAATCAGTGGTGGGACAGTCATTTGAAAGCCCGTGGGGCATTAAGTGCCCTAATTAACGTCAGATACAGGTGACGGCCTTGCCGGGTTGGCCATCAGGAAACACCCGGCGATTCCCGCTCGCTACCACACAGAGCAAATTTGGTTTGATCGCCCCCTATATTTCTGATTTTGCCTTCAGGAAGTGACAACACCCTTGGTAGGGACGTAATCAATGTCCACATATTCACCTAATTCTTCTGTTGATCATATTGTTCAGATTCATTTTTGGTCGGAACAGTTTTTCTTAGTTTCCAAATCGCACCTTTAAGCAAACAATCTGTTAGCATGTTTTAATCCAGAAAGTCAGGTGGTGAAGGATTGAACTGGAGCCAATCTTTTAAGCACTTTTATAAGCATTTATTAAACATGCACCTCCTAACCCAAACCACAGTTGCAGTCTGTTTTTATTTATTGGAACATTGCCTGCACAAAATTAAATAGAATTGATATACTATTAACACAGCACTCCTTCAGTATTATATTGATGAGTCAGCATAGGTTGTGCGCACAAGTTGTGAAATGGGATTTTAATGCCATGATTTCTGAATTAGAGGTTAGAGTGCTACTGTGAGACAATATTGTGCCTCAAATGCAAATTTAAAAATGGAATGGAAATATGCTGAAAATGATTAAGATTCCTAGTAAAGATGATGAAAAAACTGTAGGGCTACAAAAATACAGGTTTTTCAAGGGGGAACTGGATGTATTAAAAGCAAAAGGGAATCTGGGGTATTGAATATAAGATCAAGGAGGTGATCTACAATAATTGATTAGGCCATTGTTGAAGCCTTGCATTCAGTCTTGGGTATTTTATTGTAAAGTGGATATGGAAGCATTGTGAAAAACTATATAGTAGCTTCAGTGGAAAATACCAAAGCTGGGAGGATATAGTTGTGAGGAAATCTGTGCTCTATTCGTTGGAGCAGAGAAGTGTTACGACACCCTGGGCTAGTGCGCAATCAATTCCTTTGCACTGTTAATGTAAACTTACTTGTGGCACTAATGAAGATTATTTATTAACAAAAGCAGGAGCAATCTGCAAGAAGCATTTCTTCAATGGTGTCATCAGGTGGCCCATTGGATCAATGTTACACATCAGGTCATGTAGCGCATTCTTGCTTCAAACCGGATTGCCTTCTGGATTCATCATGTCCCCCTGTGTCCAGTGTTCCAGGACCCAAGTATCTTCGAAATAATTGTCCTTCTTTCCGGCCATAGAAAAGGATGGAAACAGCAATAGCCGCCTCCAGACATTTGTAGCCACCAGCAGGAGCAAGCAGCAAACACAACCTGCAGCTGTGACGTGCGTTCACAAATAAGGTCAATTCCTCATTAGCAACAGCCTTCTGCTGTGAAGCTAAAGGCTGCTCACAGTCAAAAGGAGATAAAGTGACCTTCAACATAGAACCAAGAACAGGCTCGGTTCTGTAAGTGATCGGTAGGACAGACAGGCAGCAGTTGCCCCGGTTATGGATATACACAATATTTAACGACGGCTTGAAGGCCTCAAAGACGAAGCCCCCCACCCCCAGGGCGATCCCCGACCTGGAGCGCTTCATTTCCCCAACCAAGCTCCTGAAGGGGCTCCCCCCACAAACACTGGAGCAGCAGCTTCAGTGCACTTGAGCTGCATGTCAGAAAATGGAAACTACCCACATCCTCACTTCCGCTCAGTTGCCATTGCGCCAGCTTCACTTTTTTAAAGTACTAAACGACGCCCATGTGATTTCTCACTGGGGAGCAGGTTAATTCCCAGGAGGCCATTGTATTTGATTTCAATCTCGCTAATAAGATGGAAATGAATCCAAATGAGGGTTAATCATATGCTTGCCATATTTTGGCATGATCCGGAACTCACCATCGGGAGTGGGCCGGTTTGATAGCAAACTGATTCGTACCCGGTGCAAATCAATCACGGCTTTGGCCTTTCCTGCTATTGTCATGTGAGAGTATCTTTAAGAAATGGGTGTTTAGCAAATAGCTATAGTGGGTGTACCTTTAAGAAATGGGTGTTTATCAAATAGCTATAGTGGGTGTACCTTTAAGAAATGGATGTTTATTAAATAGCTGCAGTGATGTCAGAGTGTGGGTGGAGCTGGGCTGTGTGTCTGCTTTTACTTTAGTTTTTGAGCTGGCAACTACAGTGGGTGTGTTTAGTTTCGTTTTCAGAGTTGGAGCTGCATCCAGCCAAACAAGATGTAATTTTGATCTCTCTCTGCATGGAAAGAATGTCTTCAGATCATTTGCTAATTTAAAAGTGATAACTGCTCTCAGTGGAGAATTTAAATCTGTTGTCTTTGTTAAAGAGGGTATTTGTCTTATGGATGTTGCTCGGAAAGATTAAGGGTTACTTATAGAGTATTTGAGTTGATAGTTGCTAAGATGTTTACTATGTGTTTATAAAATGTTAACTGGATTCATATAATAAACATTGTTTTGTTTTAAAAGTACTTTAGATCTCTGTTGCATCACACCTGAAGAGTGGGCCCTTGTGCTTCCCATAACCAAAATCTATTAAACGTTATGGGTCAGGTGAACTCCATGGGGTTCTCTAAACCCTGGCCCGTAATACTATTTAACCGGCATGCCCAGATCCGCGCACAACGCAGTGGTTATATCACGCTCATAATCTTTTTTTTTAAATTTCTAGCGTAATTATTATGATCCCAGTTGATGTTATAACTGGACAGGAAGATTGCAGAATGGAATTCTGGCTCAAAAACTTTTATTTGTTTTTATAAAATGTGAAACAACAGAGTCACAGGACGGCGAATAAGTTCAATAACAAAGAAAACAAATTTATAAACAAGAAAAATTGGATTATAATACAGTACTCCTTTACTCCCCCTTAGCTTAATAAATACATACATATTTAAAGATTAACATGGATTACAAAGTACATCTTAAGCTAAAATGGTCTCATTGATGCAAAAAGTCTATTTTCAGGTGACTGTGGTCAAATACACACACTCCACTCTCAACCAAAGTTACTGTCTGTGGATTTCTCCTTTGAATCCCCCCACATGATGATCACATAGAGTTCCCAAACTCCATTCCCAAACATGCTTTGAAATCTTTTCTCATTATGCTTCCTCTTCACGGCTTGGATTCAGAAATCCAGACCACGTTTTCCAAATTACACTTTTAAACAAAGCTGGCACTCCACTTTTAACTGTCAATCGAGTCCAAAATTTTAACACTAACTGCTTTAGGGTTTCTTTGTTTTGACTGCTTTTACAGAAACTCTGAGATCCAGCCACTGATTTCTATAGTTAATTCAACTCAAGTTCCACAGTAAAATCTCACAAACCTGAAAATTACTTCAAAATCTTTCTAGTGTCTCAACCTTCTTCTCAGCTGTCTGTCTTTACTGAACAGTGCTCTGTTCCAGTACCATTAACTTCAGGTTTCTTGGAAACTTCTCTTCATTTATTTTGTTTCCTTAACTTGCTGCTCTTCAGAATTCTGCACATTTTTTCTTAACATTACTCCATGGTCTGACTTTCTTCTAGCAAAGCGCAGAGAGAGGTTCTCTCTCTAACCTTCTAAAACCAACTGCTTCTAGCAGAACGGTGACTGCTGCCTTCTCTCTCACCATCCATCTCCAACTGCAATCAAATTAGCTAAATTAAAACTTAAAGCTTCTCACCTTACAAGGCCCCAGTTGCGATGCAGCATCCACACGCTCATGTCTTTTATTTATTCTTCATGCCGTAGCCCTCTCTAAGCACAATAGAAACAGTTGGAACTTAACCAACCCCCCCCCCCCCCCCCCCCCACACACACACACACAAACAAACATCTTTGTCCAACAATGAATCTAACTATAGGTTTGAACCTTCAGGCGCAGAAACATTAAATACACTTAAAACTATACCTTATTTCTAATGTTTAACAATGCAAATCTAATTACCTTAAACTACCTTTGTTTTCCGAACATAATGAATGCAAAAGTTATTGATTCGAATATAATTAGATTTGATTTCCAAAGCAGGAGTATTTTTAAAATCCACTGCCAAATGTTCTTACAAAATGCAGAAATTTGGAAAGAATTTACTTGGAGCAAATACTACATGTTAAAAGTATAAGGTATATTAACATATTGCATGAACATTTTCACATTAAAACCAGGTTTTTTTCCAGTTTGTTACCTAAAGCAGATTGTAATATAATTTATATCTCTGCATTTCGATTCTTTGAACACTACAAATAACACTAATATGCCAAAAGCAAGCTCACTTTATTTTCAAACATAATCAGAGACCACTGTACATGCTGTTTTGTTTTGTGTATTTGCGTCATTTTGTGTGTTCCTCAAATCATATAATATTGTCAGAGGTGTAGACAATCCTTCCAATTAGTGCCATTCACTCCAGCACTTTCACACAAAGTATCCATTTTGTTGGAAGTCATTTTGAATTTTATATTGAAAATGCTGAGTTTAGATTGCTCCCTTATATGCAATAGAGAAGATACATTTTTTATGTGGTTGATTATTATTTTTAATGTACATGAAATTAATCAATATAAAATCATATAATCATATTACAGCACAGAAGGCTATTCAGCCTTCATGTCTATGCTGGTTCTTACCCCCATTGTCCCACTCCATTGGCTTTTCCCAATTTTGAAAGTAATGATTAAATCTGCTTCCACTACACTCTCCAGCAGTGCATTCCAGATCCTAACTACTAATGGCATAATAAGATTTTCCTCATGTCTCCTCTGGTTCTTTTGCCAATCACTTTAAATTTGTGTCCTAATTCCTCCAATAATGGTAACAGTTTTTCTCTGTCTACTCTGTCTCGACTTCTCATGCTTTTGAACACATCTACCAAATCTCCTCTCACTCAACCTTCTTTTCTCCAAGGAGAACAACCCCAACTACTCCGATCCACCCTTGTAATTAAAGTCCCTCAACCCAGGGCCTCTACTAAATCTTTCAGCACGCTCGCCAATGCCTAAATGTGATGCCTGAATTAGACACAATACTCCAGTCGAGGCTGAACCAGTCCTCAAAGGTTCACCATAACCTCCTTGGCTAAGTACTCTATGCCTCAGTTTATAAAGCGCAGGATTCTGTTTGCTGTATTATTTTCTCAACCTATCTGCCACCTTCAACAATTTGTGTATATATTTCACCAGGTCTATCTTTTGCTACACAACCTTTAGAATTGTATCCTTATTTGAAAATATTTTCTTGTTCTTCCTGCCAAATTTCAATGCTTTATCTTCACTGTATTAATTTAATCTGCCATATTGCCATCCATTCCACCAGCCTCTTTAAGCCCGTTGAAGTCTACCTCTCCTCAGTTCATAATACTTTGAAGTTGTGTTATCTGCAAATTGTGCCCTGCACATCCAATTCTAGGTAATTAATATATATCAAGAGAATCAGTGGTCCTTACAGATCAAGTATTGTTTATTTGAAACCTCTGGGGCAGATTGCCTTCCTGATTTCAGGTAATTTTGGTTTTCAGATAGGCCTACTTACATTACAATGGCCAAAGCCTAGATTAACAGTAGTCTAAAGTAAAGAAAATGGCTAGAAAATTCAGACGTACCATTGAATAATAAATGCAGGGTGTGGTTAGTGAGGTTTGTTTGACCTCAGTCTGTATTATCTCGGGTCACAGGCGTCCCACACTAAAGGTGAATGAAGATAAAATAGGCATTTTTTTTGGAGTGTTCAGTTTTTGCATTTACAAATAAAGGGTACTTGACCTGTGATACTAACCCCACTATACACTCCCCTAATCATGCTCTTCTATTTTCCTGTCATTCAGCCAACTTTGCATCTATGTTGCCACTGTCCTTTTTATTCCATAGGCATCAAATTTGCTGGCAAGCCTGTCATGTGGCACTTTATCAAATGCCTTTTGGAAGTCTATGTACACTACATCAATATCCTCTTCCTAAGACAAGTGCAAAATATTCATTCAGTACCTCAGCCATGCCTTCTAACTCTACACCTAATTAACTCTATACCTCCTTTTACCACCCTTTTACAATGTAAATGACTATAGGAGACTTTCAGATTTAATTTTATGTCAGCGATATAATGTACATTTATATGTACAACCTTGGCTGAATCTCAAGTAGCCTGCTTTGAACCTAACCACATTGTTTATAAACATCTAGCTATGGTTGACAGGTCATCAGCACATCAAAAGCAGTTAAGTGCTTTCTGATGGGAAAAAGACAAAGTGAAAGCACTTAGCTCCTAGATGTTTATAAACATTGCAGTTCGGCTACTAAAAGCTATTTCTCTTTGAAGGGAATAGAAGACATGCAGATCAAAGGATCTGAGAGGGTTTAAAGCTTTGTGATGTGGTTGTGGCTTTCTATTAGGTTACAGCTGCTGCTTTTGAAACATCTGTCTGAAGCAGATGTAAAGCACAGGTGAGTGGAAAAGCAGTGATTATTTCACTGTATCTGCCTGGAATTCTCTTTATCTTCCAGGCACTGGTGACTAATTGGGGGGGGGGGGGGGGGGAGGGGGGAAGTCGTCTGTTATGGGGTGCTCACTGCAATGGGGGAGTTCTCTGTTATATGGGGGTGGTGTCTGTTATATGGAGGGGTCTCTGTTATATGGGAGCTCTGCTGGGGAAGGCTCGGGTGGGGGGGGGCAGGACTTGCACCATGGAGGCACGGAAACTCCAGTTCCCAGCCCGTTAATAGTATGGAACTGGGCCAAATGGTTAAAGCACAGATGTCACAAAGCCCATGCATATGCACTTCTTTGAGCTGGCTCTTCCCTCAGTTTCAGAATTGATAATCAACCAATAACCTTTTCAGAATTAGTAATCCACCTAACACCAAACAAAAAGAAACTGAGCATACTTACTCAACCATGATTAAATTAATTTTCATAGGGAACTTTCTTGGGAATAGGTAATTCTAGAAAAGCTCGATGAAAGAAAGCATTTTTTAAAATGAAACAAACTATGGCCAGCACTTACACAATGGAGACAACCTTGATTGTATATGTCTGATATAATTTGATACCATGCTGTAGAAGAGAACCAACTGGAATGATGTTAGTAACTTTTTCCTTTCATCTTATCTATATTTTTATTACTCAGTTTAATATATCACTTTTTTTTGTAATATCTAACAGCAAGAACCAAAATAACTTCTACAGTTTAATGCTACGCTAAATTTTTGATTTGCCAACAGTTGATTGTGCAGTTTTGGTCCCCTTATATGAGGAAAGATGTTGTGGCATTGGAGGCAGTTCAGAGGAGGTTTACTAGATTAATTCCAGAGATGAAGGGTTTGTCGTATGAGGATAGATTGAACAGTTCAGGCCTATAATCTCTAGAGTTTAGAAGAATGAGGGGAGATCTAATTGAGGTATGCAATATGCAAAAAGGTATGGATAAAGTAGATGAGGAGCTGATGCTTCCTCTATGTTCTATGTTCTTGTGGGGCATTCTAAAACAAGAGGTCATAATCTTGGAATAAGATTACTTAAAACAGATTTGAGGAGAAACTACCTCTCCCACTGGGTTGTGAATCTGTGGAATTCACTACCCCAGAATATGGAGGGACAGTGAATAAATTTAAGGAGGAGTTGGACAGATTTTTAATTGGTAATGGGTTGAAGGGTTATGGAGAACGGGCAGGTCAGTTAAGTTGAGGCCAGGTTGGGATCAGCCATGATCCCATTGAAGGTGCTTTGGCTCAGGGGGCTAAATTGCCTATTCCTATGTCATATGTTTTAGGGAGCAGATGCTCTGGCTGATTTCACAATCCAGCTCTTGGTCTGTAGCATTGTAGATAACAGATGAGGAACATATCAGCCATGATTGTATGGCAGAGCAGACTCGATGTGCCAAATAGCCTAATTCCGCTCCTATATCTTATGAACTGAACAGATTGTTCATCTCACGATGTATGTATCTTGTTTCACAGTACATAAGCATATGTGTACTAAGCAATTAAGCATTAGCATTTAAGAATGTGAGGTTACATTGTTCAAAGTCTGATGATTATTTATATCTTAGGTCTTTATGGGCATTTACTTCACCGATATCTGCAAAATCCAGCTGGTCATTTGGTCATTACCACATTGTTGCTTGGGAGCTTGCTATGTTCAAATTGAATGCCATGTTTCCTCTCTTGCAGTACACTTAAAAAGGTTGCTGCCTTTAGTTTCTGGGGCTGTTTAGCACAGGGCTAAATCGCTGGCTTTGAAAGCAGACCAAGGCAGGCCAGCATCACGGTTCAATTCCCGTAACAGCCTCCCTGAACAGGCGCCGGAATGTGGCGATTAGGGGCTTTTCACAGTAACTTAATTGAAGCCTACTTGTGACAATAAGCGATTTTCATTCATTTCATTTATCAGTCATTTGTCAAGAAGCTGGGATAAAATGATGATTACTGAATTGGATAACAACAATCTTTATTAGTGTCACAAGTAGCCTTACATTAACATTGCAATGAAGTTACTGTGAGAAGCCCCTAGTCGCCATAGTAGGGGCAAATGTGTGAATTCTGGAATTCAGAATGTCCAATTCACCTAACAGCACGTCTTTCAGGACTTGTGGGAGGAAACCAGAGCACCCGGAGGAAACCCACGCAGACACAGGGAGAATGTGCAGACTCTGCACAGACATTGACCCTAACCTGGATTTGAACCCGGGTCCCTGGTGCTGTGAAGCAACAGTGCTAACCACTATGTTACCGTGCAGCCCCAAAAGGAAACTGATAAGGATTCAGCTGCAGAGAAGGCTTTGGTATGCGGATTAGCCTATTAACAGGGTGAACAGATATTTACCCAAGTGAAAAAGAGAATAGGGCATAGAAATGCAGGCGTTAAAGGTACAGAGGGCAGATGGTATGAGTTCAAAAGAAGAAATAAGAATGAATGCCACACTTGCATGTTAAATGGGGAAGCTTATGTGAGAAATGTTAGTAAGAGGAACTTCTAAATCCAATTGTCCCGATAAGACGAGGCCAAAAAGAATAAACAATATATCAATAGCAGGGTTGGTCCTGTAGTAGAAGAAGAGCTGACGGCAATACTCAGCTGAAAGCTGAGCTTTTCCCCCAAAAACAAACTGTTGTTTAGAGATTGCTGTTTAAATCCTCAATATTTGCCACTCTAAACTAGAAGAAAACTTCCCAAAAAGAAAGATCCGGGTCGTGCATGGTAGCTAATGCTGGATTTGGTTCGTAGCACGTGTGGCCACCTAAAATGGTGTCCAGCAAGGGGTGCTGGGAAAAGTGGTCAGGTTATATGGACAAGCAGGCTGCAGAGCAGATCAAACAAAGTTGCAGCAAAAGACTTTGCAGACTTCAAAAGATTTTGCAGGTTGATGCAAACATAGGCAAATGGGCATCTCTAGGCCATCCCAGGAACAATAGAACTGTCCTGTCAATCACACTTGTTTACCAGACTCAGCGGCACCTAAATTCCTTATTTGGAAGGTCTACATGCCCTGAACACTTCCAGGAATGACCACTGAGTGCCCACCCCAAAATCGGTGTGGCAGCCCCTGATTGGACTTGATCGATCAGGCTGATCGAGCCCTGATCAACTGATTGACAAATGACCCAGAGACTGCCCACCAAAGGGGACGAATTTCAAGCAGGTTAAAAAGGTGCTGCACCACCTTAGAATCTCTCTCTGCAGCAGCAACCAACGGTGACTTCCACCGGCCGAAGAGAAAGACCATCACCCGACCAACTAAAGGAAGACCAAAGCCAGGAACAGATCAGACCAAGGACTGAACATTGAGGACGACAAGATTTGGGATACAGATAAAGGCCAATATCTGTCTGGTACTTGCAAGTCTCTCTGCAGTTAAGTTAAGGTCTTGTGCATAATAGCTTTGTAGTTTGACTCAAGTATGTGTTTGTGTGTGATCGATTAACAGATAACAGTTATTTGTTATTTTTCTTCTGTATTGTTGCCTTAGTCGGTGTGTTTTACAGTGCAATAAATGTTTTTTATTGGAATGGTTATAAGACTGGAACTTGCCTCACTGGTTTCATCTCCTTCCTCACATTACAGCAAACTGCAAAATAAAAGTTAAAAACTGGTGTTCCAAATTTCCCTTCCAGGATTTGGAATACCCTCGCATTTAGTATCAGTGGCATTCTTAACACATTCTATATTTAACCACAGGCCTCTGGATTTCCCAGACCTCAGGAAACTAGGTAGCTTAAATAAGATGAGATGGGCGGAGTCCAAGCAACTACAGCACAGCTTACAGTAGGCCAGAAGGAACAGAAATGCTTCCTCTTGGCTCAGTAACTCTCTGAGAAAAGCTCCATGATCGTCCGTTCTACCATAACAATCTGAATCTTCACCCTGAAATCCAGAACTAACCCCCCGCCCCAAACCCTGCAATCCCAACACATTTCAGGCATAAATCCATGTTTTATGGTCTAGAAGGCTTTGTTTGTTGGAACATGAACACAAGTTTCTGATTTACTTATTGGAATTTCTATCATGTTTACAACATCAAACTTTCTGATTATTAAATAATTTATCTCTGCAGAACCTAGTTATGTTTGATCCATTTTATTAACTTTCGTACAAGCTACACTGAGCTTTCGGGAAAATGCATTCCCGCAATGCAAGCATATAAAACTTTCTGAAATATGATTTTATGAAACCTCATTCCAATAATCCCAACACAAGAAGCATTAAAATGAAAACAACATACGATGGATGTTGGAAATCTGAAATAAAAACACAAAGTGTTGGAAATGTTCAGCAAGTCTGGCAGCATCTGGAGACGAGTTATTTATATTTGACCCAAAATGTTAACTCTGTTTCTCTCTCCACAGATCTTGTCAGACTAGTTTAGTCATTATCAGCACTTCGTTTTTATTTCATATTACAAGTATTATTATCAATGCGGCTGACATTTAAAAAATTCTAACCCTGCAAATTTTATCATTGTATCCACTGATCAGAACTACATGAGGTCCTGCAAAAGAAACCCTGGAGGTCAAGTAAGAATAGAAGTAAAGCAGGACTGCAGACCAATATTTAAACTGCAAAGATTCATCTTAACATTACATAACAAATTAATATTTGTGCTAATGATGTCTCTTCTTCTCAGTTATACACCTTTATCCAAATCATAGGGGTTCTGTAATGGTTCAGCAAGCCTATCATTTCAGAAGTGGAATAACTCCCACATTCCATTTTCTCAATCGGTTTTAAATTGGGGCCGGAATTCTCCGGTCGTTGGGATTCTCTGTTCCCGCCGACAGCACACCACCACCCATGAGTTACCCGGCAGCTTGGGGTGGCTTTCAATGGGGAAATCCCATAGTGGCGGGTGGAGAGAATCCCGCCGCCAGCAAACGATGCACCACCGAGAAACACTTGGCTGGGGGACCGGAGAATCCAGCCCTAGTTGTCAGCTAGAATAGTGTTTGTGGATTTCTGTGATTGTGTATGACAGAGAAAACACGCAAATGAAAAGACAGAAAGACTTGGAAAGGTGGATATTCAACTGAAAACAGAAATGTTAAAAACACACATGGTTAACTGGATTCTGATAAAGGATCATGTCTAAAACCAAACCACTTTTTCTCTTTCAGGCAGCAATAAACCTTGCTGTGCAATTCCAATGCATTTCATAAATGAGTTGGTTGTATGTATATATTCATAAGACACTGAGATAAAATGACCAAAGTAGGTGTATCCTGCAAGAAGGACCTGCAAACAAGTTTATCCTTTCTCTCCTGTGATGATCACAAAAATCAGTTCAATTAAAAATTGGTGAAATACAAGTGCAAAGGTAATTTGAGGCAAGGATTCAAATGCAGCACCTGAAATTCGGAATCCAATTCCAATTTTACCTGTCAATTATAGGGTCACCTGCCGTTGTCTCCTTCTCGGAGTTAAAAAAAGCTGATGTTACAATAACCATTGTTCATTAAAGCAGGGTTACATTATAATCACTTAACCTAGTGAGATTTTCTTCTGACTACATTCTTTAAGAAATCTTACAACACCAGGTTAAAGTCCAACAGGTTTGTTTCAAACACTAGCTTTCGGAGCACTGCTCCTTCCTAAGGTGAATGAAGAGGTATGTTCCAGAAACATATATATAGACAAATTCAAAGATGCAAGACAATGCTTTGAATGCGAGTTTTTCAGTTAATTAAGTGTTTACAGATCCAGAGATAGGGTTAAAGAGGTGTGAATTGTCTCAAGCCAGGACAGTTGGTAGGATTTCGCAAGCCCAAGCCAGATGGTGGGGGATGAACTGGTCTTGCATACCTGAAAATGAAACTCCAGTTCAGACAGTACCAGTCATTTCCAAATTTTATGATTTTTTTTCCTTACCATTACCTGTTTACTACTGTTCAAACTTTTGTATCTTCTTCTTTGACTTCTATGCCAAGCCTTCTGGTTCTTCCTCTGTATGATTCTTGTCACTTGCACAACTGTCTGAGTTCTTTTGTCTAATGTCCTTTCCAATACTTCAGCCCCTCCCTCCGTGCTTAATTATCCATTATAGTTTTTCTCCTTCACTCATGGTTTCAGTCTGAATCTATTTTTCTTTTAAAGTCTAGACATTTGCTAGAAGTCCATTATAACTTTCTTCATTCTTTATTATCTGGACACATTTGTCTTGAACCATTTTTCTTCTCCACTGCTTTCTACTGCGGACTACCTGAAACCCGGTGACTCACTCCATTATCCCCCGACCCAACAAGTTCCCAATCAACCTGACTGTCCCCCACTACTGACTCCCCCTCCTGACCTGATAATCCGTGTCACAACACCCTGAGCTGATGCGCGGTCAATTCCAGCTCCACTTGACCAGGAGTCGCAACATGAAGTAAGTGGACCCCTTCTGTAGCTCCCTTTCAGCCACCTCTGGATACTGGCCCCTGGGACTGCCGCCTAGTCTATAATGTAAGTACCACATCATTTTAGAATTTTGCTCACCCGTCTTTGTGGTCTGACCAGATTTTTGTATTCTGCATCATTCAAGATCGGACTTCTTTCTTTGTAGTTTTGCCAACCCATCTTGTGATCTCACCAGATTAATTATTTTACTCTGCATCACGAATGGATCTTGTAATTGACTTCCATTTACTCTGGTACATTCCTCAAGTCTGGAGCAAAGCTTGTTCAACTGTTTTCAATTGTTCCTCCTGGGCACATTATGTCTCTTTGGTCTGTTTCAACTGCTTTTAGTTTTGGGATTCTGTTCTACGTTCATAGTTTAAAATGCCACCTTTCATATCACCCGTTGATCACCTCATACAATGCTACAACCACTGAGCACAATGCTGTGTTAGAGTTTGGTTGTGGTGTCTCAATTACAAAATCTTGAGACTCTGGCAGTGATCTAACAGCCACGTCACGTTGTGCAAAGATACGAGCGAGAGAGGCCGAAATTGCGAACCGCGCCGGATGCCGATTGGTTTCCAGTCTGTTATGTTGGTGTACTATGATAGAACATCTAGTTCAAGACTAGTTATTTAATGTTAAATAAACTGTGGGTAAACTAAACTATTGCTAATCAAACTGTGGATCTTTTAACCATGCTACTAACAGCTTCTGTAACTCTGATCAAGACTGGCTCTGTCCGGTTCCAGTGTCCTGTTCCTCATGCATGACACCTAGTGGTCAGAGGCTATATACACTTGTTATTAACACTGTTACCGCATATTATTACATCCCCTTTCCTTATGATTTTTAAAACAGTCTGCACATCATTTCTGTAAACATTGCACATGATATGAGTAACAAATGTTATTGTCCAATCACAGATTCAGCTGCTCTGGTTTCTTTATCTTCCTTGTCGATCTTCTTAACCTTGGTGAACCTATGTTACTACTTTGAACATCCGTCGGTGTATCTGATAAGGTTGTGTCACTGTTTTGAGCGTTGTTCTGTATATTCAAGTCTGACTCTTCCAATGTTTGAGTTCGTTCAGGTTGATAGAAGTCTTCACTAACACTATCGTCTTGCTGTTCTTGCGCAGGTTCTTTTGTTTTCAATAGTGCCCGACGATGTCTTCTCAAAATCTGTCCTTGTTCTGTCATTGCCGTGTATGATCTTGGACCTGCCTCTTGTAGTACAGTAGCTTTTCTAGGCCATCCATCAGGATCTTCAATCCTTACATCGCTTGATATCAAAGGTTTAAGACTCCTGGTTGTTCCATCATAGTATGCCTTCTGTTTTTGCTTCTGAAATTCCAGCTTACATCTTAACTTTTCGTTTTCCTTGTCTTTGTGTGGAATGGCAGTGTTGTATGCAGCTTGTGATTCATCAGTAACTCTACAGGTGACAAACCACAGTTTAAAGGTGAAGTTCTATAACTCAGTAAAGCTAGACACGGATCAGTTTGGCTGTCCATAGCCTTTTTTAATAGCCACTTTATTATTTGAACTCTCTCCTCCACTTTACCATTCAATTGTGGGCATAATGGACTCAAAGTAATATATTCAAGATCATATTGCATCGCAAACTCTTGCCATTCTTTCAACTAAATCATGGACCATGATCACTCACCACAGTTTTAGGTATGCCATGTCTTACAAATGTCGATTTCATATGCATTATCACACAACTTGCCGAGGAGCTTGACAGAAGGGCTATTTCTGGACATTTCAAATAGTTAGTCAATGACTATCAGATATTCCTTGCCATTAAGGTAGAATAAATCCATTCCAATTTTTTGCCATGGAGCTGATGGTATTTCATTGGTTCTTTGGGTTGCCGGTGCTGATACTTTTGATATGTTTCACATTTCTCTTTCATGTCTTGTATATATCCTGGTTTATATCAGTCCAAGATACAGTATCTCTAGCTCTCCGTTTACACCTCTCAATACCAAGGTAACCCTCATGAATTCGATTTAGCGTATCGCTGCGTAGAGATTGCGAAAACACAATACTTTCTTGCTCATTTACGACACTTAGCTCAGATCTGATTTCATGATATTTTGTGCATGAACCCGTAGCCATCTGGGATGGCCACTTCCAGAATACAAAATGGACGCTCGCAAAGACTGTAGGGAACTGTGGACAATATTAGGAAAGCAAGCAGGCACAGAGCCTGTATGCATATTGGAAAGACAGCTCCCAGATGGAGCTGAAACTATAGGTCAATTAACATATTGATGGCCCATCTCCGGGAACAAAGGAAAGACACTCAAGCAACCGATACTGCTCCAGACATCCCGGCGCCAGTTCCCCAATGGAAAGCACAAACAAAGCAAGGCCAACGGCCACCAAAGACACGCCCAGCCATCAGGGCACCCACCCCTTTATTGGTCAAGATCAATACCAGTGATCGAGAAGCGGCCCAATTAATTGGGGCCTACAGAGGGGAAGGCAGGTAGGGGGTTTGGGTCTCCCGAACCTGATGTACCACTATTGGGCAGCGAATGTGGAGAAGGTGCGGAGCTGGGTCAGAGGGGTTGATTCCCAGTGGGTCAGAATGGAGGAGAGATTGTGCAGGGGATCGGGTCTGAAAGCACTAGCAATAGTGCCACTCCCGATAGCTCCGGGGAAATACTCAGGGAATCCGGTAATAATAGCTTCATTGAAAATCTGGAGGCAGTTTCGTCAACACTTCGGGTTGGGGGCAGGGTCAAGGAAAATGCCGATTCGGGGGAACCACAGATTTGAGCCAGGGAGGTGGGATGGGAGTTTTCGGAAATGGGAGGAGAAGGGGATTAAGCTGCTAAAAGATTTGTTTCTTCGGGGTCGGTTTGCAGGATTGAGGGAGCTGGAAGCGAAGTACGGGCTGGTTTGGGATTTTGCCAGGAAGGAGATACAGAGTTTCCCGGAGGAACCGGCCTCCACATTGCTGGAGGAGGTGCTGACGACAAGGTGACTGGAGAAGGGTGCAGTGTCAGTGGCGTATGGAGCTATTCTGGAAGAGGATAAGACATCACTGGAAGGGATCAAAGCAAAGTGGGAGGAAGAGCTGGGAGAAGTTATGGAGGGGGGGGGTCTGGTGTGAGGTGCTCCGGAGAGTGAATGCCTCCACCTCATGTGCGAGGTTGGGGCTGATACAGCTGAAGGTGGTATATAGAGCGTACCTCACGAGGGTGAGGATGAGCCGATTTTTTGAAGGAGTAGAAGATGTGTGTGAGCATTGCGGGGGGAGGGGGGGAAAAGGAACCCGCTAATCACGTTCATATGTTTTGGTCCTGTCCAAACCTAGGGGAGTACTGGAAGGAGGTTTTTAGGATAAATTCCAAGGTGGTGCATGTGAAACTGGACCCGGGTCCCCGGGAGGCCATATTCGGGGGGTCGGACCAGCCAGGGTTGGAAACGGGTGCAGTGGCAGGTATCATAGCCTTCGCCTTGTTGATCGCCCAAAGGCGGATCCTGCTGGGATGGAGAGCAGCCTCTCCACCCTGCGCCCTGGTGTGGCGGGGGGACCTGTTGGAATACTTGACCCTTGAGAAGGTTAAGTTAGAACTGAGGGGAAGCTCGGAGGGGTTCTACAAGTCATGGGCACTATTTATTATGCACTTTCAAGAACTGGATAACATCGAACATTAGTTGGGGGGGGAGATGGGTGGGAGGGTTGGGCAGGAGGGGGTGCTGTGTATATTAAGGATGACTGGGTAATCCCTGATTCCTTTTTGTCATTTGTTTATGTAAACATGCAGGCTGACGTTTGGGGGTTGGTGGGAGGATGGGATCGTTGTTATTGTTATGGGGATTGACATATCTGTTGCTGATTATTATTGTTTATTGTTGGTGGGTGTAAATTCGGGAGAAAATGTGAAAAAGGAGAATAAAAATATTTTTTTAAATAAAAAAAAATTAATTGGGGCCAAGTTTAAGGCCCGCCTGAAAGCGCGCGAAGCCCCTCCGGGTATAAGAAGGAACCCCCACGAGAGAATCGCTTTCTTCGACTTGGCTCTCAAAGCGGAGAGAGCCGTCTACCAGCTGCACCAGAAGCAAGTAAGTCCAAGGTCAACGCTCGCTACCAGACGGACGACCTTAGCTGTTCTCCTGTATACCTTCGAACCCAACAGCCTCAGATCCGAACAACGGTCATTGTTCCTCTGACTGAGTGGGCACCCGAAGTTAAGTATAGGCGTTAGAGATAGTTTAGTTTGTAGTACTTTGTGCATGAGTAGACATTACTGTGTGTGTAAATAAACAGTACTGACTTTGAACTTAACTAACTGGTGTATTGGCTCTTTGATCAGTATTCGGGTTTGAACCTTATGGCGGTATCGAAAGATACCTGGCGACTCTAAGGTATAAACATAATTAGGATTAAGGAAGGTGACCATATTGACCGCCATATTCACAACCAGAGCAACATTACTGGCGACATCTGACGGGACTCGACCAAGAAGTGGCATAGTCACTCCGAGAAAACCCAAAATATGAATTAGAATCCAATTGGTAAAAGAAAAAACCACAAGTGTAAGACCAATACTGATCAAACGTCCAAGATTCGGAAGCGTGTTATTTGCATACGTACTAACAGGGATATAAGGTAAACCTGAAAGGTTTTGTTGCGTAAAACTGTCGGGAGTTTTGTAGGCCGGAAAATAGCGTAAGCCGTACCCGTGTTTACATCACCACTTTATCAACCCCTGTTCCAAATTCGGTAGAGACCCCAGAGATAACGATATAAATGGCAATGAAGGCAATGGAACGCCTTATGAACCCCCAAGAATTTGAGGTCACAGCGACCAGTAGAGTAGGACAGTGTCCCGTATGGGAAGAGGAAATCAGAAAGTACCTCAAAGGGAAAGGATGGCCCCTTTGGAGCGAATTCTCCGCGAATGATGAAACAGCTCCCGGAAATATAGGGCATACTTGGTGGGAGAACCTGACAGAGATCCATAGGAGGAGCTTAGGGAAAGCTCGTAAGCCGATGGCAATCGTGTCCTGCTTGGCACAATTGCGAGGCACAGAGGAGGTCATGAGGACGCTCCACAGAGAGATTGAGGAGAGAGACAAGAATAATGAAGGAGACGTGAGTGAATATGAGAAAGAGAACAGGGAACTGAGAGCGCAGTTAGCGGCGAGGGACAAGGAGATGGCTGATGCCAAGCGGGCACACCAATCTTGTCTCGCCCATTTAAGCAGCTTTCAGTCGCAATACGACAAAGCCTACCAAGACATGCAACACGCAGTGTTGGTAAGGGAGGAAATGGAACAAGTTAAGCAGTTACAGAAACAGTGTAATGATTTAAAAGCAGCCCTCCGAGCACTCCACACTTCCACGACAGAACAAAGGCAGGGCTCGGTAGACCACGCAATGTGCCGGAAGCAAATTGCAGAACTGCAATCTCTGCTTTCTGTCCAAAATGGGTTCCAGAGCATGATTGAACCCCAATTAGACCAAGAAAATGGCCCCGATTGGCAGGAGTTAAACGAGACTGCCCACAGATATGTACATGGCACATGTACACAGGACAAGCCACAAAAGAGAAAAGCACCCCAACCCCCGACTGCACAGGCAGAGCACAACCCTATGAACCCTGTCACCACACAGCGCAGGGCCACAGCGAAAGGAGACCCAGATTTTCTATACACCACCCCATTAACCGTCACTCAATTACGGGATGCGTGCAACAAGATTACACCGTTCCTACCCACATCGGACCCCCACCATTACTTTGCAAGAGTAACACAACAGGCGACCATGTACGGCCTGGATGAAGAAGAGCAAGTCAAGCTCACAGTTTTAAGCCTCGTTTTAAGATGACATAGTGTCAAAGGCAGGACACCAAAGCCCTTCAATATTCCAGAAACGCCTGTACAATGGACTCCACTGAGTCACTGTGTGTACTCAGTGCACAGTTAGTGCTGTAGCTCATCCCATCAATTCCAGTGCCTCACACGCTTCATCACCCAATGATGATTCACGACCTTCAGCAACAATTGAGAACTTCAGCTTGTGCACTTTAGTTTTTTACTTGCAGGTCTAATTCACACAGACCCAAAGTGTCAATCTTCTTGCAGGTCTAATTCGCACATACCCAAAGTGTCAATCTTCTTACCATTGTAGTCTTTAAGTAAGACCGGTTTATTTTGAATTCTCGGCTTTAGCTGCATGGTCTTAATATCGTTTATACTGATTAGGTTTGCCTTCGCACCAGTATCTAATTTAACTGTAATTAGCGATCGAAGGTACAGTCCATTTGTCCCGTGCTACTGCTGCAATATCACTTTCAGCACTCCTTATACTGGTGGGTGGCATTTTATTTGGTATGGTTTAATTTGCTGTACCTTCATCCAACACTAGGCCAATGAAAAATGTGTCATTTAAATTAGTGTCATTGATCACGTTAATCTACTGCTCTGCATTAATTTTCTTATTTGAGAAACAGTATTTTGCAAAATGATTCTTCCCTTTGCACTTCATGCATATTTTGCGAAAAGCTGGACATTGCCTTGGTAGGGCCTTATAACCACATTGTTTACATGCAATGGCTGTATGTTCAGAACGTTTAGAATGGCTGCTGAGACCACGTTTCTTTTCTAAGTGTGTCACAACATCAATGGCGGCTGTATCACTTGCAATATTCGCGCTAAAACATCTTGCATTAAACATATTAACATGTTGCGCAGTTAGTTCGCTAAAAGCAAATATTTATGGCATCTTCTAATTGGAGCTCATTTTCTCTTCAAAGATGCTCTCGCACCTTGGTGTCATGCAATCCAAAAACAATTTGATCTCTAATCATGGAGGATTTCAGAGTCGCGATGTTGCACGCCTGCGCTTTCGGCAAGAAAACTATCGAATGCTTTGCCAGTCTTCTGTGTGCGCATTTGAAAAATAAACCTTTCATATGTTCCATTTTTCTTAGGTGTACAATGCTCATCACATTGTTTGATCACAGCACCAAATTTCTTACTGTCGTCCTCTTGCTCATACATACGCAAATGTATTATATATTTCAATCGCCTGCAGGTCTGCTACCATGAGCAATAACGCAATTTTTCTCTGATCCGGCTGTGCCTACAACCCGATAGCTGAGACATACAGCGTGAAGTGCTGCTTAAACGTGCGCCAATTTCCATCCACATTACGAGTAAGTTGAAGTTTCTGGAGCTTTCAGACTTTCCATTTGAAGAACCACACTTTTCCTGTAGCAATGTTTCTTCTTTGTTTGACCACTGTGCTGTTCAAATAACACCTAGTACCATGTTATGTTTGTGTACTATGATAATAAATGAATCAGTGTATGACAAAATATCTAGGTCACTAGTTATTTAATGTTGAATAAACTGTGGGTAAACTAAACTATTGCTGACCAAACTGTGGATATTTTAACCGTGCTACTAACAGATTCTGTAACTCTGATCAAGACTGGCTCTGTCTGGCTCCAATGTCCTGTTCGTCTTGCATGACACCTAGTGGTACATACACCGGTTATATACAGTTACTGCATAACATTACATAGTCCTAAAGGATATATACATAAGTAGCATCTGACCACAAAAATTAGAGCTGCTTGTCTACCGTAAAAATCAGGAGAAAGTTCCACATTGCAGTTTACAAAAACAAAAACGATGGCTAGCATGTAATTTTGTGGACACTGAAATTAGATCTAGATCAGTTTAAAAGAGATTAAATTAGGTAGCAGATGATTTTAGTCCAAAAAGGCCTCAAAATGAACTATAAATCCACATTTATTTTGTGGATTACAGACAATTAATTTGTCATACAAAGCTAAATAGTATTAGGGAGTTGAAAACGATCAAGTATGCATTCATGGAAACTTCAATTTTAATTCTTAGGAGACAGTCTAATTTGCAATTATATGTAAGCTTCCATGTTTAATTAATTTTTAAAAAACACTTGGAAGTTAAAGGGAACCAAGTAAAATACACTTGCATCAAATGCTTTGTTTTACCATACATTCAAAAGTATATAAGTAGACGGACAGGAAATTGGCTATTTTTGAGGAATGACTTTGTTTTTAAACCCCATATCTTCTTTGACAGAAATAAATAAATAAAATCATGATGTAGAAAAAAATGCATATTTGATTTTTGTGTAGCAAATTTACGTGTTGTTGCTATTTCTACAGTTCCTCCACCTCATGTTTGCACAGAGGTGCTTCTCATGAGTCTTGAATTTGCAGCACATATTATCCACCAGAATTTCATTACTTCGAAATCATAAAATCAGGTAGCGCAGAAGGAGACCATTCAGCCATAATGTCTGCCCCAGCTATTTCGTAGTTATACAATTAATTCCACTGCCCTGCTCTTTTCCTATAATCTGGTCTCTGATGGGGCTGGTCTCTAATGGGGGTGGTCTCTAATGGGGGTGGTCGCCGATGGGGGTGGTCTCTGATATGGAGGCCTCATGGGTGGGGGCTCTGAAGGGGGGGGGGCTCTGAGGTGGGGGTCTCGGATTGGGTGTGGAGTGAGCCATTGATGGGGTCAGGATTTGCATTGTTGGGGTGGGGGTGGGGGGGGGAAGAAAATAGGCCCTCCAATGGATTTTGGTAGGCGCCTAGGTTTTAATCTTACTCTGTGACCAACCGCACCAGGGAAATGTTTGAAAATACCTGCACCTATCCAGACCTGCGTGAATCCTGGCTGAGAGACCTGGAGCAACACAGGGGCATGGAGAATTGGGCTTCCAGCCTTTAATCAGATGCAAATGATCTCACCTCCTGCACCACGAGGAGTGTAGCTCGCTGCCGGCGGGGCACGGGAACATCGGAATGGGATTGGTTAACCCGACACTTAATTCTCTACCGGATCCGGAACCCAGAACTGAACAGAACACTCAAGTTGAGGCCTGGCCATAGTTTTCCAAAAATGGAGCATAACTTCCGTGTTTTTATGCTCCATTAATATTTTACACTCTATTCTTTTGTTAATAAAGGCCAATGATTCTACATTATTTTTAACAGTCTGCTTTCTCAACATTTTCTTCCACCTTCAAAGATTTATGAACATTCACCTTAAGACCTTAAGTTCCTGCACATACTAAGGAAAGTGCATTCCTTCACTATTTTCCACAGCAGTTAAATGGACTAGTTCTTTCTGCCCAAGTGTTTCTGAACCCTTGTAGACATTTTTGACGATGCACTACTTAAATTACTTTATGATAAAAACACTTTTAATGTCTATTGGCCTGTGAATGATATGCTATCCTATCAATATCTGCAACATTTGGGGCTTTTAACATTAGATATTTCTCTTGGATTCAACGGCTCGCACTAATCCTATCAGTGAACTTTGCTTACTTTGGTTTGGCTTTTATGTAATCAACGGCAGCATGGTGGTGCAGTGGTTAGCACTGCTGCCTCACGGCGCCGAGGTCCCAGGTTCGATCCCGGCTCTGGGTTACTGTTTGTGTGGAGTTTGCACATTCTCCCAGTGTTTGTGTGGGTTTCGCCCCACAACCCAAAAGATGTGCAGGGTAGGTGGATTGACCATGCTAAATTGCCCCATGATTGGAAAAAATGAATTGGATACTCTAAATTCAAACTTTTTTTATGTAAACAACATCTAAATAATTTGTACTTAGCCCAGAGATGAAATTTCAGCATCCTGGTTACATCCTTCAATATATAATCTCACGAAGCTGACAGAATAAACAGTTCACTAATTTGTGGTTTATGTACATATGATCAAACTAACTTATAATATAATAAATTAATAACTGAACAGTAGCAGTGATACATTTAAGTTTAAAGTTGTTCTCGGTGTTTAGGTGTCTTTCGATGTTGTTACCAATTGATCATGAGTTTCACCAATGCCAAGCTTCTTGGTCTACAGAACATAGAGTCAGTGTAAGTTGATAACATCAAACAATTTATTAAGAACTATTTACAAAGACCTCAGGGTAAGCATTCAGGACACAGTCTGTGCTGAGCCTAGCTCTCTTGGATTCTCTCAGCCATCTGACTACAGATGTCACAGTTACATAACTATATCATCATGGTCTCATTAACATATCTATTAACCCATTGCACTACAACAAGCTTGAACGTTCTTCCTCAGAAAGATGAAGAAAGAAGAGTTTTTGTACTTGGTTGTCAAATTATTTTTTCTGGCTTATTTTTCTTTGAGGAAGGAACTAGTTTCATGAGTTTAAATACATGCACACTTTGTATTTGTTTAAATACATGTTTGATTTGTCAACTCCATTTGCCTTGGAAAGGCAGCTCTTAAAATGTAACTGCGACAAAATAAATTTAACTTGGTCACATACTCAAAAAGAGCTGCCAATCAAATATATATATATATATTTAACACGAAGATAAAAGCAAATTATTGCGGATGCTGGAATCGGAAACAAAAAATACTGGACAATCACAGCAGGTATTGATGAAAAATGCAAACATCATTGAAATATGAAGTGACAGTTTTCACACCTTTATACAGTAACTCAGTTGCTTTTTGAGACAAATTGACAAAGTAGCTAGTGCTGTGGAGAAGCAGAAAGACGATTATGTTAACAACCGAGGAGGATGTTTATGAGAGTTTTTTTCTGTGCGAAAGGAAGGGAACATATGGGACATTTGGAGGTTTGAGGAACAAGGAGTTGTCATTGTGGTTCCTTGCTGGTGAAAATCAAATCTAGATGGCTCCAGCTGAGTGGAATGATTTTCCAAGGAGATTGGCGGTTTCACCCTAGTGTTGCACTGAGAAGCGAGCCTGCTGGGCAGCTGGGAATCACAGAAGGACCGTTCCTGAAGTGTGGCACAGAGAAAGGGGTTGCAAGACTTGCCTCGGATGTATTAATTAATTAATGTAAAAACACTTTGTCAACCACTTAGAAATTAATCTCTTAAGAAGTCATTGGTCTCTACGAGGATCGTTCAGAGGGTTTTGGGTGCCCTCGTGCACAATGTTAACATTAAGGTTTAGTAAGCAAATAGGAAGGCAATTAGGATTATGTCCCCTTTATTGTAAGACGGAGTAAAGAGTGGGGGAACCTTGCTGCAATTATACAAGGCTTTGGTGAGACCTCACCTGGACTACTGTGTACAGCTTTGGTCTTCGCAACCAAGGAAACATATACTTACCTGAGAGGGGGGTACAATGAAGATTGATTTCCAGGATGAGAGGATTGTCCTATAAAGAGAGATTTAATACAACAAGGCTGTGATCTCTGGAGTTTAAAATGAGGGATAATCTCATTGAAGTGTATACATTTATGAGAAGGCTTGACAGTGTAGGTGCTGAGTGTCTGTTTCCTTCCGGGAGAGTCTGGAACAAGGGGACACGGGATAAATGGTTAATCATTTAAGATTGAGATTTTAAAATCTGTTTGCTCATAGGCTTATGAATTCTCTAGATGCTGCATCAGGATATTCAAGGAGAGAGTGAAAGATTTTGAGTCTAAGGGAATCAAGGAATTGGGTGGGAAAGTGGAGTTGAAATTTATCCATGACAATATGGGCAGCACGGTAGCACAGTGGTTAGCACTGTTGCTTCACAGCTCCAGGGTCCCAGGTTCAATTCTGGCTTGGGTCACTGTCTGTGTGGAGTTTGCATGTTCTCCCTGTGTCTGCGTGGGTTTCCTCCGTGTGTTTCGCTTTCCTCCTACAAGTCCGGAAAGACGTGCTGTTAGGTAATTTAGACATTCAGAATTCTCCCTCAGTGTACCCGAACAGGCGCTGGAATGTGGGGGCTAGGGGCTTTTCACAGTAACTTCATTGCAGTGTTAATATAAGCCTAATTGTGACAATAAAGATGATTAACAGTGTATGGCAGAGCAGACTCGAGAAGTAGTATGGAGTTTCTGCGCTAACGTCCTATGTCACTATGTGATACCTATAGCTAGCCTTATTCTAACTGATCAATCTCTGTAAATTTCCAAATAATGGACCATGGTTACAAAATACTATTTGGTGGCGCTCTGAAGGTTGATCTGAACCAAGAAATCATGGGAATAAATTTTAACTGAGAACCAATATGCCATCAATTCAACATGCAATGCACAGGTACAACAATGTTCTGCCCTTTCAAGTTGCCATCCTATAATATTCTTAAAACTAAAAAAACAAACAATCGCCAATAATGTAGTTTGAAAATCTATACTGGAGCAGGTGCAAAACGATTTAGAAGAAATGATACTAGAACTGAGTGGTTATCACTATCAGGAATAACTGAACTAAAAAAGTGAAGGTTACAAGTATGACCTAACAGATGTTTGATAAGCTAGCGGTACAGAGGATGTTCTCATTGGGGGGGGGGGGGGGGGGGGGGAGGGGAGGGCATGACAGGATGGGACTCCAAAACTAGGGGACATCGTTCCTATTAAATTCAATAAAAAATTATTTTATTCAGAGAATGGTTAGAATGTGGAACTTTCTGGGGCAGCATGGTGGTGCAGTGGATAGCACTGCTGCCTCACGGCGCTGAGGTCCCAAGTTCGATCCCGGCTCTAGGTCACTGTCTGTGTGGAGTTTGCACATTCTCCCTGTGTTTGCGTGGGTTTCGCCCCAAAGATGTGCAGGGTAGGTGGATTGACCATGCTAAATTGCCCCTTAATTGGAAAAAATGAATTGGGTACTCTAAATCTTTCATTAAAAAAAAGAATATGGAACTTTCTAAAGCATGGAGTATCATTAAGACAAATAGCATAGCTGCATTTTAAGAGGAAACTAGACAAGTATGAGGAAGAAAAGAATAGAAGGATATGCTAATAAGGATCGGAGTAGATTTGTGAGGACCCTGAACACCAGCATGGACAGGTGCATTAAAGGTTCTGCTTTTGTGCTATATGTTCTTTTCAATTTTACATAAATAATTGTTAATTCATTCTGAAGCCAGAAAGTGAAGTAGGAAACTAGATAATAATAAATTATTTATAAATTAAATATTATATACATCTGCCTTCTCCCTAAACAACACCCATTGTTAGGGAAGTCCCTCTTTATATATGCTCAAGGTACTTAATCAATTAATTACCTTCAATGTATTCTTAACCTCAAAAATATAATTTGTATATTCCCCTATTTCAATCCAAACTTTATAACACACAAAGAATATTTCAAAACAAATCAAAGAGAACAATGATGTTTCATATTCTCTTTACCACATGCAAGCCCTTCTTCTAGGATCTCCAGTAATCACTTTATCCAAGGATTCCTTTTCGTCAAGCAGTCTGATAATTGATCACTTGCATGGCTCATTTTATCTTTAAATTTGTGTTTCTAGCCTTTTACACCAGCAAGGTCAACCCTTGTTTCAGTCACAATTTTTTGCAAATATACATTATCCCACAAGGAACGATCATCTATATAAAATATTCAATGGACAAATTATTCTCAGAACACCCCTTGTTAGAATTTCTCTTAAAATATATAAGTAAAACCCCATATCTTGCTTCTGCAATAGCCAGGGTTTTTGCAGTTAAATGTACTTTTAAACACCCTTTTTATTTTCTTAGCTTCCCAGGCCAAGGGACAACATTTTACATTTCCACCCATCAAGAATATTATAAAACCAGCTGTACTCATATATCCATCCAGAAGACTGCATGAGAAGCGTCAGTAAAAATGACTAATTTCACATCCTTCAGGGCTCAAGTGGAAACTTGAGTACCTATTTCTCCTTATTTAATTTTTTAACATGTTTTATTTGCCCTTAAAAATATTTCCACATAGTTCCGTTAAGAGCCCAAACAGGAACCCAACTTTTTTCAATTTGTAAAACCGTGAGGAAATATTACTGCACCACAGCAGTGTTAAGTGTTATGTTAAAACAAACTTTAATTTAATCACAGAATTAACCACATTAGTAACAAAGACATAGCTTTACTGATACAACAGTTCTTAAATAAGCAAAGGCACTTAACTTACTTCCTAAAACTGCTACTATATTCCAATTAAGCAAAACAATATATATTAAATACCACACATTAACAACCAGGGTTTTATTTGCTTTTCTCTGTGCAGAATCTTTGGTGAGAACACCTTTCAGGACCAAACCGAAACACCTCTGTTCAGATTAGAGTTCTAGGACCTTGTGACTCTTCAGACAGACTTGGCTCCTCCCATTAACTACATCATCTGTACCCAAAGCATAAGGCATTACTTTGTCTTGTTTACAAGAAGTCTCGGACTTACACCCCTCAAATTATCTACACCCCAGGGATTCCTTCAAATCTCAACAATATTCCATTAGTTAGCTATCTGTAAACAAATAAATGGTTCTCAAGGTCTATTAGCAGAACACTTCACCTGCAAATCAATGATTATATCACTTTTATGACATCTTAATCACAGCTCTAGCAGTCATACTGTCTATATGCATCTTAATAAAATTACTGTAAAAAATATAAAATATATGACAATTTCTTAATTCATCACAGTTCAGAGGGCAGCACGGTGGCACAGTGGTTAGCACTGCTGCCTCATGCGCCACGGTCCCAGGTTCGATCCCGGCTCTGGGTCACTGTCCGTGTGGGGTTTGCACATTCTTTTACGTGGGTTTCACCCCCACAACCCAAAGATATGCAGGCTAGGTGGATTGGCCATGCTAAATCGCCCCTTAAGTGAAAAAAAATGAATTTGGTACTCTAAATTTAAAAAAAAATTAATAGGAAATTCAATACAATTCCAAATACATCAAAACTGAGTCTTGTCTGGGTGCATGGCTAATTCAACTGTCCATGTAAGCTTCTAAAATTGCTCAGTTTCTTCTTCAAATTTAACATTATCTTTCTGTGACAACCTAGCACGATTTATTGAGATGTGAGTAACACTTTCCAGATAGGATTTTGATTCAAGATTACGCCAGACCTATTCTGCTGATTCCCTCCCCCCAAACAATAAGGGAAATCTCCCTTAACCCAATAGACCGAAACAGGGCCCGTGCTGCTCACCCAGATAAAGAGAACCCTCCTAAGAGAGGAACATCCAAATTAACCCAAGAATGCTGGACACAGACCAGCAGTGTATGCCATTACAAGGAGGCTACTAGGTGACAGAGCAGCACTTCTCCAACAGAGACAAAACACTGCCTCCCTATGGAAAATCAAACTATAATGGGGACAACACTCAGGAAACCTCTATAGAAATCCACTTGGAAGGTGGCACATAACTTCCCCATCAAATCTACCCGCAAACTGAAGAAGGGCTCCAACAACGCAGAGGCAGAGCATACAGACTCTCACTTCAACAAATCGAGGAAGAATTAACCAACCACATACAGGCATGCGCCACCACTCATTTCCCTCTACTCCAATAGCTCCAAAAACTCCAACCACAAGGAAGAATCACAACTCTGTCCTCTCCAGAATACATGATTTGTCCTGGCCTTCATAGGAGATAAGCACGGATTCTCAAAATTCTAAATAACAAAAGAAAAAGCAAAATGAAAAGATGATCAACTTTAACTGGGAGCTTTCCTCAATACAAGTAAAGACATATCTAACTCTACCACCCACCACAACACCAACCAACCACCCATCATCCCCACCATGACTCTACTCAGAATCATAGAATCCCTACAAAGGAGGAGGCAGCCATTCGGCCCACCAAATCTGCACCGACCCTCTGAAAGAGCACCCGACTTAGGCCTAAACCCCCTCCCTATCCACATAACCTCACCTAGTGGAATTTAGCACAGCTAATCCACCTAACCTGCATATCTTTGGACTGTGGGAGGTAACCGTATAGACACGGAAAAAATGTGCAAACTCCACACAGTCACCCGAGGTCGGAATCGAACCTGGCTCTCTGGTGCTGTGAGGCAGCAGTGATAACCACTGTGCTGTCCCTCTGTAAGCAAGGTAAGGGTGTCTAAAATGCACTCCATCCTCATAAATGCAAGAATTACAGCACATACAAAAAAGAAGCTAGACTATTCACAAGCCACATATCTCCTGACTCAAGATGGTTTTTGCCAAAACAGATAAGAGGTGGCCCTCGCACTTTGCCCGCAAAAACACAGCCAATCATATGCTTGCATGACGTGACCGTGACCCCCCCCCACATTATCTATTACTTTGGCAACCACCAAAACCTCCTGGTCATAACGGTTTCTACTTCAAGTAACATTCCCAGACTATTCGGCAAGTCTTATTCTATTGCATATCTAGTCAAGTTACGGCCTTTATTTGTCCGACTTTGTCTTTCTGGACTACAGGTTCTCTCCCGCCACAATTAGAAGTTCTATCAACGGTATATGACAATGCAAGATTCACTCCCAGATCAGCCATGAGCACTCACACGGAGTTGTATTACTTTCTACTGTTTCACCCTATTTTGCCAGTCCATGGATCTTGCCAGTCTTCATCATCATAGAATTTAGTCAATATTTGAACTTTCCAGTAGCTTTGTCTGATCTCCCTACAATTGTCACAATTTTCCATTTGCTGAGCCCTTCTGGTATCTAGATCACATGAGTAACCACTCCAGGCAATTTTCCGTTAGATACGGTAGTCCTGTTCTGTGCTTCAGTATCATTCTGCCTATCGCCCTCAGGCTTCATTTTGACTGTATTCTGTTTCTCATAAGGACGTGAGACACAGAGTGGTTACTCACTTCCTATTAATTGCTCAGATTCTGAAAACTTGTAACCCAGTCCAATTAAGCCAGATGAATGGACCTTAGTTTGACTACCATGTTGGACAACCACTGTATTACCACCACCCATATCACTGTACCTGGGTCTTTTCGCTCTTTATGGTCCACTCTTTAAACTTCAATCCTGGAAATTATGTATCTTGAAGTCTTATGCGATGCCATAAAGCTCGCAAAACATTCTGCAAGACTTCTGCCTTGATGAATGCCATTCTGCCTGCATGTAGGGCATTCAAGTGCAAAGAAAAAGTTAAATTACACTGTAGATCTTTCTAGGGGCAGGGAACTATCACACAGCATAGAAAGTGTTTGGGGATTCCTCACATGGAGCAATTGATAAAGGACCACAGCCTCCAAATATTTGAAGCAAATATTTTGCACGTGGGCAGTTGTTAACTTGCAGATTCAGATCTGCCGATCAACCATCCAGTATCATTCAGCTGTGGTGTTAAGAACCACTATGTTCATATTTTCACACGTCACTAAACCAGTCATCAGTAACTTCCTCACCACTGCCATACAGAAATTGAACTTCTCCCAGTCTGTTCTATCCATTTTTCCATAATTCCACATTCACCTTTCTGCCAATGGAATACATACATTGCAACATGGTGGCATCCTTAATCTCTTCAATAAACCTTTTACACTCATCTTTTTTTTCTTCCAAATTATTTTTATTCAGATTTTTATCAAAACATAATTTTTGCGTAACCATTAACAACATTTAACAAAACAAGGTAAACGTTAACATTATATACAGAAAAAAGAATACGTAACATCCCCCCCCCTCCCCCACCTGCGGATTGCTGCTCATATTTTAGTGCTCTCCTAGAAAGTCGAGGAACGTCTGCCACCTCCGAGAGAACCCCGTCATGGACCCTCTCAAGGCAAACTTTATTTTCTCGAGACTGAGAAACCCAGCCATGTCACCAATCCAGGTCTCTACACTCGGTGGTTTTGAGTCCCTCCACATTAAAAGGATCCGTCTCTGGGCTACCAGGGAGGCAATACATCGGCCTCTTTCGCTTCCTGAACTCCCGGATCATCTGACACACCAAAGATCACTATCTCTGGACTCGGCACCACCTGCGTGTCTAGGATCTTAGACATTGCCTTAGCGAATCCCTGCCAGAATTCTTTAAGAGCTGGGCATGCCCAGAACATATGGACATGGTTCGCTGGGCTTCCCACACACCTCACACATCTATCCTCAACCCCAAAGAACTTACTCATTCTCGTTGCCGTCATGTGTGCCCGGTGGACCACCTTAAACTGGATTAAGCTATGCCTGGCACATGAAGAGGAGGAATTAACCCTGTTTTGGGCATCCGCCCACAGGCCCGCATCCAGCTCCCCGCCTAGCTCCTCCTCCCCCCACTTGCCCTTAAGTTTCCGCACTGGGGCTTCCTCCACCTCCTGTAGTTCTTGGTAGATGTCCAACACCTTCCCCTCCCCTAGCCAGGTGCTGGAGACCACCCTATCTTGTATCCTGCGTGGGGGTAGCAATGGAAATGTACCATCTGTTTTTTTAAGAAAGGCGCGTACCTGAAGGCATTTCCAGGGGGCAAATTGAATTTCTCCTCCAGCGCTTTCAAGCTGGGAAAAGTCCAGTCTATGAACAGGTCCCCCTCCTTTTAATACCTGCCCTATGCCAGCTTTGAAACCCTCTGTCTATCTTGCCCGGGACAAATCTGTGATTGTTGCGTATTGGGGTCCAAACTGAGACTCCCTCCCCCCCCCCCCCCCTTGCATGAGGTCGCCACTAACCGCTCCCACGTCGACCCCTCCCCCAATACCCATTTCCTAATCATGGCTATATTAGCCGCCCAATAGTAGCTGCAAAAATTCAGCAGCGCCAGCCCCCCCCCCCCCCGCTCCCGACTGCGCTCTAGATACAGTCTCTTTACTCGCGGGGTCTTATTTGCCCATACAAATCCCGAGATGATCTTGTTCACCCGCTTAAAGAAGGACTTAGGGATGAAGATGGAAGGCACTGGAAGACAAACAAAAATCTGGGGAGGACCATCATCTTAACGGTCTGCACCCTCCCCGCTAGAGAAAGCGGGAGCATGTCCCACCTTTTAAAGTCCCCCTCCATCTGCTCTACCAGCCGGGATAAGTTAAGCTTGTGGAGGGCATCCCAGTTCTGAGCCACCTGTATTTTTACACTCATCATTAACCATACCTGCAACCTTTAGTAGGATTTTTAATCAGTGACAAGAAGGGTGAGCAAATTGTCTGTGTAACTTATGTTTTCTTTCTCTCATATTCTTATCATTTGATGCTGCTCTTTAACAACACTTCTTTAACATTTTCTTTAGAAATATCAGATTTCCTTAAGGGAATGCAATACATTACTGATTGTATAAATGGTAAATCTACTGCCTTTCAATGTCCAGTTTTATTCATGCCTTTTTTATGGAAGGTTTGCTATGACTACATGGTACAGAGACTACATCTGTACTAAAAGTGGCTTATTCCAGCTATTTCTTCATGGAATCACCACTGTTCAGTGACTTCAATGTGTTCATCCTGAACCAAGTAGAACTTTCATACTCCCTAACTTTACTTTTATCTTTACCACTGAATGAATCTAAATAACATTTAACTTCTCCTTCTTTGGCAGCCCTTCAAGGGTCAGGGTGACTTGCTTCCACTCTTGGGAGGTGAGTTCTGCGGTGGCTGAATATCCAATCCTGGATCCGCAGAATCTGCCACAGGTTTGTCAGGTGGTGTTTGATGAGGTGGGTGGATTCTGTGTTCTCTTTCCACGGTTTACATTTGGCCTCCGCATGTTCCTCCTGTGACACTCGAGGTGATTGGTGCCTTCGCGGAGGATGCTTCTTCTCCAATTTATGTGTTCTAAGGCGAGCGATTCTCACATGTTGATGGGGATTTTGTATTTATTTAGGGAGGCTTTCAGAGTGTCCTATTAGCGTTTCCTCTGTCCTCCTAGTGACCGCATGCCATTGCTGAGCTCGGAGTAGAGCACTTGTTTCGGGAGTCTTGTGTCGGACATGCAGACAACGTTTTTTTTAATTCATTTTTTAAGGGACGTTGGCTTTGCTGGCTAGGCCAGCATTTGTTGCCTATACTTAATTGCCCTCGAGAAGGTGGTGGTGAGCTGCCTACTTTTTTTTCTTCTTTTTTTTTAAATTTAGAGTACCCAATTATTTTTTTTTCAAATTAAGGGGCAATTTAGTGTGGCCAATCCACATAACCTGCACGTCTTTGGGTTGTGGGGGTGAAACCCACGCAGGCACGGGGAGAATGTGCAAACTCCACATGGACAGTGATCCAGGGCCGGGATTCGCACCTGGGTCCTCAGCGCAATAGGCTGCAGTGCTAACCACTGTGCCACATGCCGCCTTCTTTAACCACTGCAATCCATGTGGTGTAGGTACATCCACTGTGCTATTCGGGAGGGAGTTCCAGGATTTTGACCCAGTGACAGTGAAGCAACGGCAATATAGTTCCAAGTCAGGATGGTGAGTGAATTGGAGGGGAACGTCCAAGTAGTGGTGTTCCCATGTATCTGCTGCCCTTGTCCTTCCAGATGGTGATGGTCATAGGTTTAGAAGGCGCTGCGTATGGAGACTTGGTGAATTCCTTGAGTGCATCTTGTAGATGGTACACACTCCTGCTACTGTCCGTTGATGATAGAGGGAGTGAATGTTTGTGAAAGGGGTAGCAATCAAGTGGGCTGGTTTGTCCTAGATGGTGGCCAGCTTAGAGTGTTGTTGAAGCTGCACTCATCCAGACAAGTGGGAAGTATTCCATCACACTCCTGACTTGTGCCCTGCAGATGATGGACAGATTTTGGGGAGTCAGGAAGGCGAGTACTCGCTGCAGGATTTCTAGCCTATGGCCTGCTCTTGTAGCCACAGTATTTATGTGGCTACTCCAGTTCTGTTTCTGGTCAATGGTAACCCCACCAGGATGTTGATAGTGGGGGATTCAGTGAAGGCAATGTAATTGAATGTCAAGGCCAATGGTTAGATTCTCTCTTGTTCTGGGATGGTCATTGCCTGCTACTTGTGTAGCACGAATGTTATTTGCCACTTGTCAGCCCAAGCCTGGATATTTCCCAGGTCTTAATGCATTTGTAAGTGGATTGCTTCACTGTCTAAAGAGTAGTGAATTGTACTGAACATCGAGCAATCATCAGCGAACATACCCGCATTTGACTTCATGTTGGAAGGAAGGTCATTGATGAAGCAGCTGCAGATGGTTTGAGCCCAGGACACTACCCTGAGGAACTTCCTGGAGTCCCGGGACTGAGATGACAACCTCCAACCATCACAACCATATTCCTTTGTCTAGGTATGACTCCAACACAGCTGGTCGAGCATGACCATTGCCTCGATGATGGAGATATTGACCTGGGAGAGGAAGCTCACATTGGTACGCCTACCCTGCCAGTGGATTTGCAGAATCTCTCCATAGGATTTGAGGTGTCTGCTGTATATCGTCCATGTTTCTGATGCATACAGGAGGGCGGGGACCACGGCTGCTCTGTAGACCATGAGCTTGGCGCTGAATAGGAGCTCTGGGTCCGTGAACATTTTGCTCTGAGGCGTCTGTAGACTGCACTGACACATTGGAGTTGATGCTGGATTTCATCACTGATGGTCTGTTCGTGCCGAGAGAAGGCTGCCGAGATATTTCCCAGAGACTCACCGTGGATCTTGATTGTTGGGGAGCAGTTCTCTTTGGCAGGAGCGGGCTGGTAGAGAGCTTGTGTTTTCTGGATTTTTAGTCTGAGGCCCTTTCTCGCATATACCTCGGTGAATGCGTCAACAATAGTTTATAGCTCGGCCTCTTGAGTGTACGCACTCACAGGCATCGTCTGCATACTGCAGTTCAATGACAGATGTTGGGGTGGTCTTGGCTCTGCCCGGGAGGCATTGGTGGTTGAACAGTTTCCCGCTTGTCTGGTAGGCTAGCTCCACTCCAGCAGGGAGCTTCAGGGTGAGGGGGTGGAGTGTTGCTGCAAGGAAGATAGGGAAGAGCGTTGGTGGTTCTGTTGGTGAAGATCACAGCTTGCATGTCATCATGGAGCTGGCGGGGAATGGTGACAAATTTCTGCAGGCAGTGAATTTGAGGAGGATGTTCCACAATCGCTCACGGTTGGCAGAGTCGCAGGCCTTTGCAAGATCAAAGAAGACCACGTTTAGAGGTTGATGCTGCTCCCTTCACTTTTCCTGGATTTGTCGCATGCTGAAGATCATGTCCATTGTGCCTCTTGATGGGTGAAAGCCGTACTGAGACGCAGGGAGGAACCATTCAGCCACTGGGAGAAGGCTGTTGAGGAGGATTCTCACGATGACCTTTCCCCTGGCGGAGTCGGAACTGTCTCCTTTCTTGAAGGTGGTCACAATTAAGGCGTCTCTGAGATCACCCGGCATGGTCTTTTCCTTCCAGACAAGGGTGATGAGGGTGCGAATCTCCGCTGCAGAGGCTTCCAGGTGCGGCGATGCACTGCTAAGCTGCACGTTTCGGCAGCTCCCGCTTCAACGGATTTTTGGGCTCTGTTCGGGAGCCCCAACGGAGATGTTTTTCGGACTAAACCCAGTGTAGGGAGACGAAGTAAGGAGTCCCCCCTAGTGTGTATTGTAAAGATTGGGGGTAGTGGCTCGATTGTGAAGGATCCTCTGGAGCAGCGGCAGAGAAGAGAAGGAAGAAGCAAGATGGCGGCGGGAGGCGACCAGACGGCATGGGGGCCGGATCAACAGGAATTCCTTAGACGTTGTGTGGAGGAATTAAAGAAGGAGGTGTTGGCGCCGTGTTGTTTTTTTTTAAAATATATTTTATTCAAGATTTTTTGGCCAAACATAACAGTACGTAGTGTTTCTTTTGAACAACAATAAAGCAATATAAATAACAGTGGCCAGTTTTAAACAAATAAATAAATAATATATGAACAGAAACAAAAACCAAACTAAATGGCAACTGCCTGGTCAAGAATTAATACTCTCCAAAGATACAATCCAACAGTCCAATATACATTACCTAAAACAAGTGCCTACACATATACAATAACATCCCTGAGAGTCCGACCGATTCCTCCCCCCCCCCCCCCCCCCCCCTCCCCCTCCCCCCTGGGTTGCTGCTGTTGTCTTCTTCTTTTCCATTCCCTCTATCTTTCTGTGAGGTAGTCGACGAACGGTTGCCACCGCCTGGTGAACCCTTGAGCCGAACCCCTTAATACGAACTTAATCCGTTCTAACTTTATAAACCCTGCCATGTCGTTTATCCAGGTCTCCACACCCGGGGGTTTGGCTTCCTTCCACATTAACAATATCCTGCGCCGGGCTACTAGGGACGCAAAGGCCAAAACATCAGCCTCTCTTGCCTCCTGCACTCCCGGCTCTTCTGCAACCCCAAATATAGCCAACCCCCAGCTTGGTTCGACCTGGACCCCCACCACCTTCGAAAGCACCTTTGCCATCCCCACCCAAAACCCCTGTAGTGCCGGGCATGACCAGAACATGTGGGTGTGATTTGCTGGGCCTCTCGAGCATCTCGCACACCTATCCTCTACCCAAAAAAATTTACTGAGCCGTGCTCCAGTCATATGCGCCCTGTGTAACACCTTAAATTGTATCAGGCTTAGCCTGGCACGCGAGGACGATGAGTTTACCCTACGTAGGGCATCAGCCCACAGCCCCTCCTCAATCTCCTCCCCCAGCTCTTCCTCCCATTTCCCTTTCAGCTCATCTACCATGACCTCCCCCTCGTCCCTCATTTCCCTATATATGTCCGACACCTTACCATCCCCCACCCATGTCTCGGAGATCACTCTATCCTTCACCTCCTGCGTCGGGAGCTGCGGGAATTCCCTCACCTGTTGCCTCGCAAAAGCCCTCAGTTGCATATACCGAAATGCATTCCCTTGGGGCAACCCATATTTTTCCGTCAGCGCTCCCAGACTCGCAAACGTCCCATCTACGAACAGATCTCTCAATTGTGCTAACCCTGCTCTTTGCCATGCTTCAAATCCTCCATCCATTCTCCCCGGAACAAACCTATGGTTATTTCTTATTGGGGACCGCACCGAGGCTCCTGTCTTTCCCCTATGCCGTCTCCACTGCCCCCAAATTTTTAATGTTGCCACCACCACCGGGCTTGTGGTGTATTTCTTCGGTGAGAACGGCAGCGGCGCCGTCACCATAGCTTGTAGGCTAGTCCCACTGCAGGACGCCCTCTCCAGTCTCTTCCACGCCGCTCCGTCCTCTTCTCCCATCCACTTACACACCATTGAAATATTGGCGGCCCAGTAGTACTCACTTAGGCTCGGTAGAGCCATCCCCCCTCTGTCCCTACTACGCTGCAAAAATCCCCTCCTCACTCTCGGGGTCTTCCCGGCCCACACAAAACTCATAATACTCTTCTCGATTCTTTTGAAAAAAGCCTTCGTGACCACCACCGAGAGGCACTGAAACACAAAAAGGAATCTAGGGAGGACCACCATTTTAACCGCCTGCACCCTCCCTGCCAGTGACAGGGACACCATGTCCCATCTCTTAAAGTCCTCCTCCATCTGTTCCACCAACCGCGTTAAATTAAGCCTATGTAATGTACCCCAATTCTTGGCTATCTGCATCCCCAAATACCAAAGGTCCCTTGTTACCTTCCTCAACGGTAAATCCTCTATTTCTTTGCTCTGCTCCCCTGGATGCACCACAAACAACTCACTTTTCCCCATGTTCAATTTATACCCTGAAAAATCCCCAAACTCCCCAAGTATCCGCATTATCTCTGGCATCCCCTCCGCCGGGTCCGCCACATATAGCAACAAATCATCCGCATACAGAGATACCCGGTGTTCTTCTCCTCCCCTGAGTACTCCTCTCCACTTCCTGGAACCCCTCAATGCTATGGCCAGGGGCTCAATCGCCAGTGCAAACAATAACGGGGACAGAGGACATCCCTGCCTCGTCCCTCTATGGAGCCGAAAATAATCAGACCCCCGTCCATTCGTGACCACGCTCGCCATCGGGGCCCTATACAGCAACTGTACCCATCTGATATACCCATCTCCAAAGCCAAATCTCCTCAGCACCTCCCACAAATAATCCCACTCCACTCTATCAAATGCTTTCTCGGCATCCATCGCCACCACTATCTCCGCTTCCCCCTCTGGTGGGGGCATCATCATTACCCCTAGCAGCCTCCGTATATTTGTATTCAGCTGTCTCCCCTTCACAAACCCAGTTTGGTCCTCATGAACCACCCCCGGGACACAATCCTCTATCCTCGTTGCCATTGCCTTGGCCAGAATCTTAGCGTCCACATTCAGGAGGGAAATAGGCCTATAGGACCCGCATTGCAGCGGGTCTTTTTCCTTCTTTAGGAGGAGCGATATCGTTGCCTCTGACATAGTTGGGGGCAGCTGCCCCCTTTCCCTCGCCTCATTAAAGGTTCTCATCAGTAGCGGGGCCAGCAAGTCCATATATTTCCTATAGAATTCAACTGGGAATCTGTCTGGTCCCGGGGCCTTCCGCGCCTGCATGCTCCCAATCCCTTTTACTACTTCCTCCATCTCAATCTGTGCTCCCAGTCCCACCCTCTCCTGCTCCTCCACCTTAAGAACTTCCAGCTGATCCAGAAAGCACATCATTCTCTCCTTCCCATCCGGGGGCTGAGCTTCATATAATCTTTCATAAAATGCCTTGAACACTCCATTCACTCTCTCTGCTCCCCGCTCCATCTCTCCCTCCTCATCTCTCACCCCCCCTATCTCCCTCGCTGCTCCCTTTTTCCTCAATTGGTGGGCCAGCAACCTGCTCGCCTTCTCCCCATATTTGTACTGTACACCCTGTGCCTTCCTCCATTGTGCCTCTGCATTACCCGTAGTCAACAAGTCATTCTACATGTAGCCTTTGCCTTTCCCTGTACAGTCCCTCCTCCGGTGCCTCCGCATATTGTCTGTCCACCCTCAGAAGTTCTTTCAACAACCGCTCCCTTTCCCTACCCTCCTGCTTTCCTTTATGTGCCCTAATAGATATCAGCTTCCCTCTAACCACTGCCTTCAGCGCCTCCCAGACCACTCCCACCTGAACCTCCCCATTATCATTGAGTTCCAAGTACCTTTCAATACACCCCCTCACCCTTAAACACACCCCCTCATCTGCCAATAATCCCATGTCCATTCTCCAGGGTGGATGCTGTTCTTTTTCCTCCCGTCTCCAGGTCCACCCAACGTGGAGCGTGATCCGAAACAGCTATAGCCATGTACTCCGTCCCCGTCACTTTCGGGATCACCTTCCCAAAACAAAAGTCTATCCGTGAATAAACTTTGTGGACAGAGGAGAAAAACGAAAACTCCTTACTCCTAGGTCTACTAAATCTCCAGGGGTCTACTCCTCCCATCTGCTCCATAAAGTCCTTAAGCACCCTAGCTGCAGCCGGCCTCCTTCCGGTCCTGGACCTCGATCTGTCCAGCCCTGGGTCCAGCACCGTGTTAAAATCTCCACCCATTACCAACTTCCCCACCTCTAGGTCCGGGATACGTCCTAACATACGTCTCATAAAGTTGGCGTCATCCCAGTTCGGGGCATATACGTTCACTAAGACCACCGCCTCCCCTTGCAATTTGCCACTCACCATCACGTATCTGCCCCCACTATCCGCCACTATGGTCTTTGCCTCAAACATTACCCGCTTCCCCACTAGTATAGCCACCCCCCTGTTTTTTGCGTCTAGCCACGAATGAAACACCTGCCCCACCCATCCTTTGCGTAGTCTGACCTGGTCTATCAGTTTCAGATGCATCTCCTGCAGCATAACCACATCTGCCTTAAGTTTCTTTAGGTGTGCGAGTACCCGTGCCCTCTTTATCGGCCCGTTCAGCCCTCTCACATTCCACGTGATCAGCCGGGTTGGGGGGCTCTTTACCCCCCCCCCCCTTGTCGACTAGCCATCTCCTTTTTCAATCCAGCTCCTCACCCGGTTCCCACGTAGCCGTATCTCCCCCCAACGGCGCCCTCCCACCCCACCCCATACCAGCTCCCCCTTCTCCCCAGCAGCAGCAACCCAGTTAATCCCTCCCCCCCCACCCCCCCCCCCCCGCTAGATCCCTCACTAGCGTAATTGCACCCCCCATGTTGCTCCCAGAAGTCAGCAAACTCTGGCCGACCTCGGCTTCCACCCGTGACCTCGGCTCCCACTGTGCGAGGCCCCCTCCTTCCTGCTTCCCTGTTCCCGCCATGATTACCATAGCGCGGGAACAAAGCCCGCGCTTCCCATTTGGCCCCGCCCCCAATGGCCGGCGCCCTCAGCTCCTCATCCTCCCTCCCCCCCTCCCCCACGACATGGGGAAGAGAGAAAAGTTACAGGGTCGCAGAATTGACAACTTCGGAAATCATCTCTTCCCCCTTTTCACCCCACATATTCGCCCCACCACTTTGTCCCAAACGTTCTTTTTCTAGCCCGCTTATTCCAGTTTCTCCTCGACAATAAATGTCCACGCCTCTTCTGCAGTTTCAAAGTAGTGGTGTTTCCCTTGATGTGTGACACACAGTCTTGCCGGCTGCAACATTCCAAATTTAACCTTCCTTTTGTGCAGCACCGCCTTGGCCCGATTAAAGCTTGCCCTCCTTCTCGCCACCTCCGCACTCCAATCTTGATATATGCGGATCACCGCGTTCTCCCACCTACTGCTCCGAGTTTTCTTTGCCCATCTGAGGACCATCTCTCTGTCCTTATATCGGAGAAATCTCACCACTATTGCTCGAGGAATTTCTCCAGCCCTCGGTCTTCGCGCCATAACCCGATAGGCTCCCTCCACCTCCAACGGGCCCGTTGGGGCCTCCGATCCCATTAACGAGTGCAGCATCGTGCTCACATATGCCCCGACGTCCGCCCCTTCTGCACCTTCGGGAAGACCAAGAATCCTTAAATTCTTCCTCCTCACATTATTCTCCAGCACCTCCAGCCTTTCCACACACCTTGTGTGTTATGCCTCGTGCATCTCTGTTTTCACCACCAGGCCCTGTATGTCGTCCTCATTCTCAGCAGCCTTCGCCTTCACGACCCGAAGCTCCTGCTCCTGGGTCTTTTGGTCCTCCTATAGCCCTTCAATCGCCTGTAATGTCGGGGCCAGCAGCTCCTTCTTCATCTCCTTTTTAAGTTCTTCCACGCAACGCCGCAGGAACTCTTGTTGGTCAGGGCCCCATATTAAACTGCCTCCTTCTGACGCCATCTTGCTTTGTGCCTGCCTTCCTGGCCGCTGCTCTAGAGGATCCACCGCAATCCGGCCACTTTCCTCTCCTTTTTCCATCCGTGTCCAGGGGGGATTCCCTTCTGGTTTACCGCACAGTGTTTTTAGCCATTAAAATTGCCGTTGGGGCTCCTATTAAGAGCCCAAAAGTCCTTTCCACTGGGAGCTGCCGAAACGTGCGACTTAGCTGGTCATCGCCGCACCCGGAAGTCGGCGCCGATGTTGTTGGCAATCGAAGGGCTAAAGGAAACGCAAAAGGCCCACGCGACAGAGCTCCGTGGGGTGAAGGAGAAGGCAGCTGAAAATGAGGATGAGATCCTGGGCCTAGTGGTAAAAATGGAGACGCACGAGGTGCTACACAAGAGGTGTTTCGAAAGACTCAAAGTCCTGGAGAACAGATCGAGGAGAAAGAACCTCCGGATTCTGGGTCTCCCCGAGGGAGTGGAGGGAGCTGATGTTGGGGCTTATGTGAGTACGATGCTCCATTCGATAATGGGAGCTGAGGCCCCCTCGGACCCCCTGGAGGTGGAAGGGGCTCACCGGGTCCTTGCGAGGAGACCCAAGGCTGGAGAACCACCAAGGGCGATAGTGGTGAGATTTCACCGCTTCACGGACAGAGAGGCTGTTTTGAGCTGGGCCAAGATGGTACGGAGCAGCAGGTGGGAGAATGCGTTGATACGAGTGTATCAGGACTGGAGCACGGAGGTGGCGAGAAGGAGAGCGAGTTTTAATCGGGCCAAGGCCGCGCTTCACAAGAAGAAAGTAAAGTTTGGGATGCTGCAACCGGCGCGATTGTGGGTCACGTACCAAGATAGACATTACTATTTTGAAACGTCGGAAGAGGCTTGGACCTTCATCCAAAAAGAAAAGCTGGACTAGAGCTGAGGGACTGATGTTGTGGGGGAGATGATGTTGCTGTACAGAAATGTAAATTGGGGAATGGAAGGTTCATTGTACCGGGACGATAGATGGGGATGGGAAAGGGAAGAAAAGAATTCCTTTTCTTTGACGGGGGATACTGAGAAATGTGGGCGCCGGTGCTAAAGGGACATGGGTCGGGGATGGGAAATGGGAATGGGGCTGTGGTGGGGACGGGGCTGACTTAGGAAATGATAGGGGGCGGGGCTGACTTAGGAAAGCGCGGGTTTTTTCCCGCGCTAGGGAGATGATGTCGGGAAGATGGGCGCAAGGAGGAGGAGAGATCCACACACGGGGGGGGGGGGTCAAGGAGAGAGCGGGGGAAGCCGGGGTCAGCTGACTTTCGGAAGCATTATGGGGGGAGTAGCCATGCTAGATGCGGATCTAGCGGGGGGGGGGGAATAACTGGGTTGCTGCTGCTTGGATCGAGAGGGAGCTGGGAATGGAAGAGGTGGTCGGGACGGGAGTGCGCCGCCTGGGGGACTGGTGGGTGCGCGAGACCTGGACATGGGACTGGCCTAAAGTAGGTGATGGCTAGTCGGCGCGGGGGGGGGGCAATCCGGCTGATCACGTGGAATGTGAGGGGCCTAAATGGGCCAATTAAGAGGGCCCGAGTGTTTGTGCACTTAAAAGGACTGAAGGCAGACATGGTCATGCTTCAGGAGACGCATCTGAAGGTGGCGGATCAGGTTAGGTTAAGGAAAGGATGGATGGGACAGGTGTTCCACTCAGGGCTGGACGCGAAAAATAGAGGGGTGGCTATATTGGTGGGGAAACGGGTGTTGTTCGTGGCCAGGAATATAGAAGTGGACAACGGTGGCCGATATGTGATGGTGAGTGGTAGATTGCAGGGAACGGAGGTCGTTTTGGTAAATGTATATGCCCCGAACTGGGATGATGCGGGATTTATGAAACGGATGCTGGGACGTATCCCGGACCTGGAGGTAGGAAGCCTGGTAATGGGGGGAGATTTCAATACAGTGCTGGATCGGTCTAGATCCAGGACCGGAAGAAGGCCGGCAGCGGCCAAGGTGCTTAGGGGGTTTATGGAACAAATGGGGGGAGTGGATCCGTGGAGATTTGCTAGGCCATTGGCCAAAGAGTTCTCCCTTTTCTCCCATGTTCATAAGGCTTACTCCCGGATAGATTTCTTTGTTTTGAGCAGGGCACTGATCCCGAAGGTGGAAGGAATGGAGTACTCAGCCATAGCCGTTTCAGATCATGCCCCGCACTGGGTGGATTTGGAGCTAGGAGAGGAGAGGGAACAGCGCTCACTGTGGCGACTGGATGTGGGACTGTTGGCAGATGAGGGAGTCTGTGGAAGAGTGCAGGGATGTATTGAAAGGGAGGCCAATGATAACGGTGAGGTCCAGGTGGGGGTAGTATGGGAAGTGATGAAGGCGGTGGTTAGGGGAGAGTTGATCTCCATTAGGGCTTACAAGGAGAAAAAAAGAGGGCAAAGAAAGGGAGAGATTAGTGGGGGAGATTTTGAGAGTGGATAAAAGATATGCGGAGGCCCCGGACGAAGGACTACTTAGGGAGAGGCGAAGACTTCAGATGGAGTTTGACCTGCTGACCACGGGGAAGGCAGAGGTACAGTGGAGGAAGGCACAGGGGGTGAGGTACGAATATGGGGCAAAGGCGAGTCGGCTGTTGGCCCACCAGCTTCGTAAGAGGATAGCGGCGAGGGAAATAGGGGAAGTTAGGGATGGAACGGGAACTACGGTGCGGAGTGCAGGGAAAGTGAATGAGGTGTTTAAGACCTTTTACGAGGCGCTATATAGGTCCCAACCCCCGGGGGGAAAAGAGGGGATGCAATAGTTCTCGGACCAACTAAGGTTCCCGAAGGTGGAGGAGCAGGAGGTGGTAGGTCTGGGGGCGCCAATCGGGGTGGAAGAGGTGACTAAAGGGCTGGGGAACATGCAGGCAGGGAAGGCCCCGGGACCAGACGGGTTCCCGGTGGAATTTTATAGGAAATACGTGGACCTGTTGGCCCCGCTGTTGGCAAGAACCTTTAACGAGGCCAGAAAAGGGGGGACTCTACCCCCGACAATGTCGGAGGCAACAATATCATTGATCCTGAAGCGGGATAAAGATCCGCTGCAATGCGGGTCATATAGGCCTATCTCGTTCCTGAATGTAGACGCCAAGTTGCTGGCAAAAGTGCTGGCGATGAGGGTTGAGGATTGTGTCCCGGGGGTGGTGCATGAAGACCAGACAGGATTTGTAAAGGGGAGACAACTGAATACTAACGTGCGATGGCTGTTGGGGGTGATAATGATGCCCTCAGCGGAGGGGGAGGCAGAGATAGTGGCAGCGATGGATGCAGAGAAGGCTTTTGATAGGGTAGAGTGGGAGTATTTATGGGAGGTGCTGAGAAGGTTTGGATTCGGGGAGGGGTTTGTCAGCTGGGTTAAACTCCTGTATGGAGCCCCAGTGGCAAGTGTAGTCACAAATCGGCAGAGATCAGAGTATTTTCGATTACATAGGGGAACGAGGCATGGGTGCCCTCTGTCCCCATTACTGTTCGCGCTGGCAATTGAACCACTGGCCATAGCGTTGAGAGACTCTAGGAAATGGAGGGGGGTGGTCAGAGGGGGAGAGGAGCACCGAGTGTCACTTTACGCAGATGACCTACTGTTGTATGTGGCGGATCCCGTGAGGGGGATGACAGAGGTTATGCAGATATTGAGGGAGTTTGGAGATTTCTCGGGATATAGGCTTAATATGGGGAAGAGTGAGCTTTTCGTAGTACGCCCCGGGGATCAGGGAAGAGGGATAGACGACCTGCCGTTGAGGAGAGCGGAAAGGAGCTTCCGATATTTGGGGATCCAGGTAGCCGGGAGCTGGGGAATTTTACACAAACTCAATCTGACATGGCTGGTGGAGCAGATGGAGGAGGATTTCAAGAGGTGGGATATGCTGCCGCTCTCATTGGTGGGCAGAGTGCAGTCGGTTAAGATGATGGTCCTCCCGAGGTTTCTTTTTGTGTTTCAATGTCTCCCCATCTTGATCACTAAGGCCTTTTTTAGGAAAATAGATAGGAGCATTATGAGTTTTGTGTGGGCAGGGAAGGCCCCGAGGGTAAGGAGGGGGTTCCTGCAGTGTAGCAGGGACAGAGGGGGACTGGCGTTGCCGAATTTGGGCGACTATTATTGGGTCGCCAATGTGGCGATGATCCGCAAGTGGATGATGGAGGGAGAGGTGGCGGCGTGGAAGAGGCTGGAGATGGCGTCCTGTAAAGGAACGAGCTTAAAGGCGCTGGTGACGGCGCCGCTACCGCTCTCCCCGAAAAGGTTTACCACGAACCCAGTGGTGGCGGCAACATTAAGTATCTGGGGGCAATGGAGGCGACAGAAGGGTGTGTTGGGAGCCTCGGTGTGGTCCCCGATCAGGAACAACCATAGGTTTGTCCCAGGAAGGATGGACGGAGGGTTCCAGAGCTGGCACCGGGCAGGAATTAGAAGAGTGGGAGACTTGTTTATAGATGGGACGTTTGCGAGCTTGGGAGCGCTGGAGGAAAAGTATGAGCTGCCCCCGGGGAATATCTTTAGATATATGCAGGTGAGGGCGTTCACGAGGCAACAGGTGAGGGAATTTCCGCTGCTCCCGACACAGGGGATCCAGGATAGAGTGCTTTCGGGGGTATGGGTCAGGGAAGGCAAAGTGTCCGAAATATATCAGGAGATGAGAGAAGAGGGGGAGAAGCTGGTAGAGGAGCTGAAAGGAAAATGGGAAGAAGAGCTCGGGGAGGAGGGTCTGTGGGCTGATGCCCTAAGTAGGGTAAATTCCTCTTCCTCGTGTGCCAGGCTTAGCCTGATCCAATTTAAGGTGCTACATAGAGCACACATAACGGGAGCGAGGTTGAGCAGGTTCTTCGGAGTGGAGGATAGGTGCGGAAGGTGCAGGGGAAGCCCGGCGAACCACACACATATGTTTTGGTCGTGTCCGGCACTGGAGGAGTATTGGAGGGGAGTGGCAAGAGTGATCTCGAAGGTGGTGAAGGTCCGGGTCAAGCCAGGCTGGGGGTTAGCTATATTTGGGGTAGCGGATGAGCCGGGAGTGCAGGAGGCGAAAGAGGCCGATATTCTGGTCTTTGCGTCCCTGGTAGCCTGGCGAAGGATCTTATTCATGTGGAAGGAAGCGAAGCCCCCTAGCGTGGAGACCTGGACAAACGATATGGCAGGGTTCATAAAACTGGAACGGATAAAATTTGCGTTGAGAGGGTCGGTTCAGGGGTTCTCCAGGCGGTGGCAACCATTCCTTGACTATCTCGCGGAACATTAAAAGGAAAATAGATCGTCAGCAGCAGCACAGAAGGGGGGGGGGGGGGGTAACCTGTGTTGTTCTGGTTGGGGGGGGGGGGGGGAGCACTACATATAAATATTTTTTCTTTTTGTTACCAGTTATATCACTATGTTAGTTAAATTATGTTAGTTAGTAGTTATTGTGTTATCCGTTTTCTATTCATTTGTAAGGTGGAAAAATTGTGTTTGAAAACTTTAATAAAATATATATATATTTTTTAAAAAGAATCTCCGCTGCACTTTAATACTTCTGCGGGATTCCATCTGCGCCAGAGGCCTTGTTGTTTTTCAGCTGTGTGATGGCTTTTTCGACCTCACGATAAATTGGGGTTGCATGGAGTTGGTGTCGTGTAGCGTGTTACGGGATAGTGTTGAAGGCTGTGCCTTGGTTGAGGAGGTCCTCAAAGTACTCTCTCCAGCAGGCGATGACTGCCTCTTCATTTTCGATGAGTGCCCCTCCATTTTTGGCTGTCAGTGAAATGGATCATGGGTACTCAGACCGTAGATGGTTTTGATTGTGCTGAAGAAGCCGCACGCATAGTGGTTTTTGGAGAGTTGCTGAGTCTCCTGCACTCTTTCCACCCACCATCTGTTCTTTAAGTCACGGGGTCTAGAGCCTTCAGTTGCCTGTAAGCTTGTTTCCTCTCACTCTCACATATTAACTAATCTAGGTGCAACCACTGCCCAACATAACACAATTAAATGAATATGTGACTAATACACTCATTTCCTGATTAACTGACTAAAGCTTTTTGTGACTGGTATAATTCCTTCAGACTGACCATTATCAGTACCTTCAACTTCCAAATTCACTGTGTCATGTGTTGCTTCAGAAACACTGTTATTCTGCTTTGGGCAGTTCATTGCATAATGATATTTTGAGTCGCATCTGAAGCACGTGTTAAATGTTCCCCAGACATTCCTGGAATTCATTTCTCCATTATTGCTACTCCAACCCTGTCATCTGCCAGATCTTCTAAAAAGCCTTCATCCTCATCCCTTCTGCCTGTACCTCTTTTGCTGTACTGAGACTTTTGCCCCATAACTGACATATCAAAATGCCACAAGCATTGAGGTCTCCATCCTTTGTCACACGGCAGAATGTCCCATTTGTGCTTTCAAGGCTGCTGGAAATGACTGCCTCCTCAGGATTTTTTAAAGCAGAATATATTTGATCCAAAGGATATGTCTTCCAAAAAAGCACACACCAATTAAGACTAGGAGCCTTTGCATACATGACACCTTAGCACAATCCAGCAATTTAAATGTGAACACTGAATAAGGAATTTCCAGGTTGAACTGCTGCATTCTTTTAAACAGTCTGTTAAAGTCCATTGATATTGTTCTCTATAGCATGACTGTCCATATTTGAAAATCTATAAAAGGTCTGACCATGCCTCATAGATCATCTTTCTTGTAAATTTTGTCCATGAGGCCCAATATAAGATCCAAACCATCATCAGTATTCAACTGATGTGCATCTGGTTCACAAATTACTTTGATCCGATTTCTGTTAGGAAATGACATTGCCAAGGCCATTCCTTGAATTTTCATCAGTAAAGACGGAACCGGTATCCACATATCTGCTTCATTTTTCCACTGGCTATAAGGTTAAGATTCAGATAACATCAATGGATAAACATGCCCTGACAATTTACAGTCCCCGTTAGCCATTCTTCAATAATGCAACTCAGATTTCAATCTTCTGTCACCTGTCGGCAACCATTCTCTGCTAACATGTTAATACACTCTGAAGCCAGATTTTGGGGAAGGAAGACACCAGATGCCAATCTGTTACTTAATACTAGATTTATTTACAGAAAATAATGTCACATATGTCTGCCTAACCAACACCTAGGGCGGGATTCTCCACTCCCGCGCCGAAGTGGCCGCGCCGTCGTGAACGCTGTCGAGGTTCACGACGGCGCGAAACGGCCCCGATCCCAACCGATTCAGGCCCTGACAATGGGCTAGGATCGGGGCCGCGTCATCTACACGTGCCAGACCTTGTCGCCCGCGTAAAGGCGGCGCTGCATAGATGACGCGGCTGGCGCCGCATAACTGGCGTCATCCGCGCATACGCGGGTTGACCGGCGCCAACCCGCGCATGCATGGTTGCTGTCCTCTCTAAGTCCGCCCCACAAGAAGATGTCAGACAGATCTTGCGGGGCCGCGGAAGGAAGGAGGTCCTCCTTCAGAGAGGACGGCCCTACGATCGGTGGGCACCGATCGCGGGCCATGCCATATTGGAGGTACCCTCCGGTGCAGGATCCCCCCTACCCCCCCGCAGGCCCCCCCCCCCCCCTCCCCCCCAGCGTTCACGACGGCAGCGACCAGGTGTGGACGGCGCCGGGGGGACCCGCCGTTTTGGCCTGGCCGCTCGGCCCATCCGGGCCTGAGAATAGCGGGGGGTGCCGGAGAATCGCCATTTTGGGTGTCTCCGGCGATTCTCCGGGCTGCGGAACTCGACGGGGCCGTTCCCGCCGCTTGGGAGAATCGCGGGAGGGTGTCGGACCAGCGTCCCGGGAAATCTTGGCGGCCCAGGCGATTCTCCCAACCGGCGCAGGAGTGGAGAATCTCGCCCCTAGTGTCCCAGAGGTCTCTCTTTATATGTATTCAAATGCTTAATCAATGACTTTCACCTGCATATCCTTAACTTTAGTAACACAATTAACATATTATTAACTGCAAGGACTGGTGGTACATGTATTTTCACCTTTAGGGTTGCAATTTGAATCTAGTTTAGCATTGAAGGTTGAAAACATCCTGCCTCTGCTGTTCACAAGAACCATAATCAATATGAGTTTAGAGCAATCTTGATATAGTTCTTAGTAAGCTGGAGGCCACAACTTATGACTTCCCACAATTCAGCACTAAATTGCAGTCTTACTCAAATAAGCCGCAAGAATGCCTGGAGTTAGACATCGTCACATCACACTGACCTAGTCGGTGGAGCTCGTCCATCGCTGGAAATAAGGTTAAAGTTAACTGTTAGAACATAGCAGGGTAATGCTGTAGAAAGTCCGCCTGCAGATAACTCCAATGTCATCATCAAGCAATGAGGCTTTCAGATGAGAAAAATATCTGATGTTGCAGCATCAGTACACCAACTATGTAGGGCACAAAGAATGCAGGATCATTCTTAAAATATATTTATTCACAAATTTCTCATTTTTTAAATGAAATGTAATTAACAATGAGCAAAACTAAGCCATTGGTTTATTGTAATATCCAAAATTGATGATGAAATTAATGTCTTTTTTCAATACAGTAAACCACAAAAGTGACCAAAAGATTAAAAATAAATTTTTGAAAGAAAAATTGAATATCTTAGATGAAAGATCTTCCAGGGAAAATAATCCAAATATTGCATCATTTGAATGTGATCTTAAAAGAGATATATCTTTATATGCATCTTTATTTGTAATGCAATTTAGAAGCAGCTTTCAGACAGTAATATATGGTGATGTCAGAGGTCATTTTGGTATATTTAAGGTTACTGATGAACAAAAAGGATTCTCTGTACCCCTGCTCATGCAGCCATTTCCTTCCTCGCAGATTGTTTGTCTCAGAGTCTTTCTTCTGTCTGTGTGGTAGTCACCACTGATGTATTATATTGTATATGTATGGGTCTTCCAGTAAGGCCCCTGTACTACAGGTACGGGGGTAGATCCCTGCCTGCTGGCTCCGCCCAGGAGGCAGAGTATAAATGTGTGTGCTCTGCGAACAGCAGCCATTTCGTCAGCTGCTGTAGGAGGCCACATATCTCTGTGTAATAAAGCCTCGATTACATTCTACTCTCGTCTCGTCTCGTCGTAATTGATAGCGCATCAATTTATTACACAGAGATTTTTCAGAGATGGACCTCCGCACCAAGCCGGATCGCCTGCAGCTGCATCCTCAAGCAGACAACACCAAAAAAGACATTGAACATTGTCTAGCCTGTTTTGAAGCTTACATCAAGTCTGCGCCAGACCCAATCCCAGAAGCACAGAAGCTCCAGATTCTGTACACGCGGCTGAGCTCCAACGTTTTTCCCCTCGTCCAGGACGCGCTGACCTACGTAGAAGCCATGGCGCTGAAGGAAAATTACGCTCAGCGGGCCAAAATAATCTACGCCAGGCATCTCCTATCCACGCGGCGCCAACTTCCCGGTGAGTCTGTGGAAGATTTCTGGCGTGCCCTGCTCGCCCTCGTGAGAGACTGTGACTGCCAGGCCACTGAACACTCGAGCCCGCTGATGAAAGACGCGTTCGTTATGGGCATAGGGTCTGACTACATTCGCCAGCGCCTCTTAGAAAGGGCCATGCTTGACCTCGCGGCGACCAAAAAACTAGCGCTCTTGCTTATGGTCACATCACGCAACGTTCAGGCCTATGCCCCCAACCGCGTGGCCCAACCCCCCCGTGCATCGTGGACCCCGCCGACAGCCACCCCATCATGGACCCCATCAGCGGCAGCCCCCAGTCAACCCCACGCGTGAGCCGCGCAGCAGCCAACCAATCCCGGGGGAACCAAATGCTACTTCTGTGGACTGGCAAAACACCCCTGGCAGCGCTGCCCGGCGTAGAGCGCCCTCTGCAAGGCCTGTGGCAAGAAGGGACATTTCGCTGCAGTGTGCCAGGCCCGCTCAATCGCCGCTATTGTCCCTGCACCACCCACGTGTGGCCAGTGGGCACCACCATCTGCCCCTCCTTGGACCACGTGCAGCCCGTGGGCGCCGCCATCTTGCTCTACTCACAACACGTGTGGCCCGAGGGCGCCGCCATCTTGCCTGTCACTGAACCAATGGGTGCCGCCACCTTGCCTCCGCCAGGACGTGTGCGGCCCATGGGCGCCACCATCTTCCCGCCTCAGGACCACTGCCCATCGGGCACCTCATCAGGCCACTCATCGCCTGTAACCGCCAACGACCAGCCGCGTCTCTCCTCGGTCACGATTGACCAGTCTCGACCGCACAACCTCGCGACCGCTTCGCCAAAGGTGAAGGTCGACGGGCATGAGGTCTCCTGCCTTCTGGACTCCGGGAGCACTGAGAGCTTCATCCATCCCGATACGGTAAGGCGCTGCTCCCTCGCGGTACACCCCGCTAACCAGAGAATCTCCCTGGCCTCCGGATCCCACTCCATGGCGATCCGGGGGTACTGCATCGCCGCCCTCACCGTCCAGGGCGTGGAGTTCAGCGGCTTTCACCTCTACATCCTCCCCAACCTCTGCGCTGCCTTGCTACTCGGCCTGGACTTCCAGTGCAACCTCCAGAGCCTAACCCTGAAATTTGGCGGGCCCCTACCACCCCTTACCGTTTGCCGTCTCGTGACCCTTAAGGTCGACCCGTCTTCCCTTTTTGAAAACCTAACCCCGGATTGCAAATCAGTCGCCACCAGGAGCAGACGGTACAGCGCCCAGGACAGGACCTTCATCAGGTCTGAGGTCCAGTGGCTGCTGCGGGGAGGTATAATCGAGGCCAGCAACATCCCCTGGAGAGCCCAAGTGGTAGTGGTGAAAACCGGGGAGAAAAACAGGATGGTCGTCGACTACAGTCAGACCATCGACCGGTACACGCAGCTCGACACGTACCCTCTCCCACGCATATCTGATATGGTCAATCAGATTGCACAATACCGGGTCTTCTCGACAGTGGACCTGAAATCTGCCTACCACCAGCTCCCCATCCATAAGGCGAACCGCCCATACAGTGCGTTCGAAGCAGACGGCCGCCTTTATCACTTTCTTAGGGTTCCCTTTGGCGTCACCAACGGGGTCTCGGTCTTCCAACAGGAGATGGACCGAATGGTTGACCGGTAGGGACTGCGGGCCACCTTCCCGCACCTGGACAACATCACCATCTGCGGCCACGACCAGCAGGACCACGACGCTAACCTTTTCAAATTTCTCCACACCGCCACTCTCCTCAACCTCACGTATAGCAAGGAGAAGTGCGTATTCAGCACGAACCGATTAGCCATCCTCGGCTATGTGGTCCAGAACAGAGTTCTGGTGCCCAACGCCGATCGCATGCGCCCCCTCGTGGAACTCCCCATCCCCCACTGCCCCAAGGCCCTCAAATGTTGCCTGGGGTTCTTTTCGTATTATGCCCTGTGGGTCCAAACTATGCGGACAAGGCACGCCCACTCATTCAATCCACCGTTTTCCCACTGACGGCCGAGGCTCACCAGGCCTTCGACCGTATCAAGGCCGATATCGCCAAGGCCGCGATGCAGGTGGTCGACGAGACGCTCCCCTTCCAAGTCGAGAGCGATGCATCAGACGTCGCTCTGGCGGCCAGCCTCAACCAGGCGGGCAGGCCCGTGGCATTCTTTTTCCGAACCTTCCATGCATCTGAAATCCGGCACTCCTCCGTCGAAAAGGAGTCCCAAGCCATCGTTGAAGCTGTGCGGCATTGGAGGCATTACCTGGCCGGCAGGAGATTCACTCTCCTCACTGACCAATGGTTGGTTGACTTCATGTTTAATAACACACAGCGGGGCAAGATCAAAGACGATAAAATCTTGGAGGTGGAGGATTGAGCTCTCCACCTACAACTACGAAATGTTGTATCACCCCGGTATGCTCAACGAGCCCCCCGATGCCCTATCCCGAGGTACATGTGCCAGCGCACAAGTGAACGGACTCCGGTCCCTGCACGACAATCTCTGTCACCCAGGAGTCACCCGTTTTTACCACTTTATTAAGGCCCGCAATCTGCCCTACTCTATCGAGGAAGTCAGGGCTATCACCAGAGACTGCCAGGTCTGCGCGGAGTGTAAACCGCACTTCTACCAAACCGTGCGTGCCTGGTGAAGGCCTCCCGCCCCTTTGAACGCCTCAGCGTGGACTTCAAAGGGCCCCTCTCTTCCACCGACCGCAACACGTACTTCCTCATTGTGGTCGACGAATATTCCCGATTCCCATTTGCCATCCCATGCCCTGATATGACATCTGCCACCATCATCAAGCCCTCAACACGATCTTCGCTCTGGTCGGTTTCCACGCCTACGTCCACAGCGACCGGGGATCCTCATTTATGAGCGATGAGCTGCACCAGTTCCTGCTCAACAGAGGCATTGCCTCGAGCAGGACGACCAGCTACAACCCACGGGGAAACAGGCAGGTGGAGCGGGAGAATGGGACGGTCTGGAGGGCCGTCCAGCTGGCCCTACGGTCCATACATCTCCCGGCCTCCCGCTGGCAGGAGGTCCTCCCCAATGCACTCCACTCCATTCGGTTGCTCTTGTGCACCGCGACTAACGAAACCCCCCATGAACGTCTCTTTGCCTTCCCCAGGAAGTCCACCTCCGGGGTTTCGCTCCCAAAGTGGCTGGCAGCACAAGGACCCGTTCTCCTCTGTAGACACGTGTGGTTGAGAGGGTACAGCTACTCCACGCCAACCCGCAGTACGCTTACGTAGCGTACCCCGATGGCCGCCAAGACACAATCTCCCTCAAGGACCTGGCACCAGCTGGTTCCACTCCCCCCCCCCCCCCCCCACCCCCTGCCCCGGCGCCACCCTCCCCTTCCTGGTGCACCCCACCACAGCCCCCGCTCCAGGACAATCCGTCCTCCCCTTGGACCCACCCGGGGATGAAGAGGATGTCGACACGCTCCCGGAGTCACCGAAGACCAAGCTGACGCCCGAGTTGCCACCAGCAGTGCGGCGCTCTCGAGAACAGATCAAGGCACCGGACCGCCTAAATTTGTAATATTCTCTGCGATTTGTAAAAGCACCTTGTCTGTATATAGTTCTCCACCACCCCCGCTGGACTCATTTTTAACAGGGGGTGAATGTGGTAGTCACCACTGTTGTATTATACTGTATATATATATATATATATATATACACACGGGTTTTACGGTCAGGTCCCTGTACTACAGGTACGGGGGTAGATCCCTGCCTGCTGGCACCGCCCAGTAGGTGGAGTATAAATATGTGCGCTCTCCAAACAGCAGCCATTTCATCAGTTGCTGTAGGAGGCCACACATCTCTGTGTAATAAAGCCTCGATTACATTCTACTCTCGTCTCGTCGTAATTGATAGCGCATCAGTCTGGAAAAACAGCATATAGCCCATCTCACTTGCTAACAGCAATTAGATTTAGTCCATGTATGATCATAGTCATGTCTCTCTGTTAGAGAAAAAAAAAGTTATATAGCTTGAGGGGCACCATTCCATATCAAGCATGGGGCAAGGCAAGGAGGCAGGCCTCCATGAACTGTCACAGCCGGTACAAGGATTTGAACCCATGTTGTTGCCGTCATTCTGCATCACACTCTAACCATCTATCCAACTGAGCTAATCTTAATGATCCACCAATAGCAACCTCAGTCAGACAATGCTACTTCTTACACGTCGATTTGATTTGATTTCTTGTCACATGTATTAGTATACAGTGAAAAGTATTGTTTCTTACATGCTGTACAAACAATGCATACCATACATAGGGAAGGAAAGAGAGATTGCAGAATATAATGTTACAGTTATAGCAAGGTGTAGAGGAAGTAATTGAATTAGAACATAGAGAGTTTAAAAGAGTTAGAATGAAGTTTTAGAAGCATAGAACGAGAGTAAAAGATAGGATTGGAGGATATGCTGGGCACAGCTTGCCAGAAGTCGCCTCGCTCCAGCACCATCTTGGAATCTAGCCTTCAAGTCATAAGTTACCTTACTTCTGCAAAGCATGCCACATTTAAGAACTCACCTGTTTCAGTTACGCAAGATGACTTTGACATTCTGGAGTTTCAGGTTCATGATCTGCTGATGCTCAACAAATTGAGCTATCTTATACAGGAATATTCAAAACATTGATCTTTCATTCTTACTTATTATATCCTCAAGGCGTATGCTGGAGTATTTTCTTTTTCTGGAATTCATATTTTTAGCAACGAGTACTTATCAAGGGAGGATGTTATTGCAAAGAATTAAATATTTTTCCACTTTGTTTATTACATCAACAACATGTCCGTCCACATGAAGTACAGAGTGGCTAGATGCAAATCCTGACTTTATATGGGCCATTTAAGCCCATGTAACATGAACTTACACAAGATTGTAAGCATGGACACATTTTGTGTTGGCCCTTGCACATAAAGGGATCTCAGCAAAGATGGCCCAAACTCACTTCAAGTAAGAACTTTACAACTGGCACGGAGAAAATACTTCATTTTAACAAGCTGGTTAAATTTCAAACCCTGGTTCCAAAGTGAAAAGAAACAGTTAATCTACTGTAGTATCTGATCACTAATGCACTAAATTCTGATATAAGAGTTTCTGCTGATCAAAATATTTGTATGTTGTGCACGGATTAATGTTGTTATTTGTTTTAAACTATAAAATATTTTGTGAATATTATGCAGTGTAAAACATGGTGTTTTTCAAAATGCAATTGTGATTTTGTTTTCAGAGGGAAAAAGTCTTTCAGTGAAAATTTAAATTTTTTATAGCTTAATTTTACTTCTTACGCTTTAATACTTCAACAAGAAGTAATCACATCACAGGGTGTTAAAATTACACAACACCATTACTCACCCTAAAAAAACTCAAATACACTTAAAAACATGTAGAAATTGCTACTCATTCTTAAAATATCACAGAGTTCAAGGGGACTAAAATGTATAGTTCATTCCATTTTCCTGTATTTATTTTAGGTTGATGTATTTTCCTGACTGCAAGAGCAGGTGTTATGCTAGTGCTGTTCAAAAACCAGCCACTGGAGAAGCATAAATATGGCATGGGTTGACTCACTCTCTATTTTCCCTTCCTTGAGGGTATAACTCCCATCCATTCTGCACTTCTTCCAAGTGTGTCCATGAACAAAGGATGGATATTCACAACATATAGAATTGTGCACAAGAATTCATTCTTCAGGCTGATAAAAATGAATTTAAGTAATGAATACTTTTATAATGCAGTGCTTATTTTCCAATATCCTTTAGTTACCTAAAAACCTGTCCAAATATTCAGACCTAAAATGATTTCTCAAGAAATATGCTTAAGTAACTTCAATAAAATGGGTTCTAATATTTTACATTACTTGGAATGTGCTGCTGACTCAAACCTTTACAAAAATAAGTGTAACGGTATGCAACAACATTTTCCATTTTTTATATCACAAACAATTCAACTTTATTTTGATAACATGAAAGTTTAGGTCACCTTCAACAAATTGTCAAATTAAAAGGAAAATAGCTGAGCCTTATGATCACAACTTTAAGATATTTTATCTTAACAGCATAACAGTATCTGCATGCTGACTCACAAAATATTCCCATTTTCCATCATTTGTTAGTATTTTTCACATCATATTCGTTTGTTTGGAATTTATGGTTTCTTATTCAATTCTGAACGAATTACAAAACCTTTATTATAATTGAAATGCTATTTTCATTGAACAAATAACTGCCCTGTGTTTACTCTTCATCAATAATCTTTCAAATAATTGCATACCTGATTCCTAATGCTTTGTCATATGAAAACATTTTATTGCTCTTTTACCTTTAAACATTCATTTTAAAAGCACAATATACGTTGACAATTAACTACCCTGTGTAAGCAAGATAGACCCACTAATATTACCATTTTGGAAAATAAATAACTTCCAGAAGATGAAGGTCCTTTTCTATTGTACTGTTCCCCTAACCATTTATCGTGATATTCCACAAACTCAAGATTTTACAGTAATAAAATGCAGAATATATCGAAGGGCATCGAATGCAATCAACTTAAGCACCTGATGCACACAGACTACTCTTTTCAAAGGCTCAATTCAACATAATTGATTTTACGTTATCAATTATTTTTTAAAACGAAGTAATTTTCAACGACAGGAGAGATACACTGCCGTTTACTAATTTCTACTCCATTCCTGTCTAAATTCCAGTCAGAACATGAATACTTACAAGGTACTGTCCGGAGGTAGAGGTTATCGCGGATAATCTGCTGAAGCTCGTGGTCAACCGAACCTTTTTGGAACCGTAAATTGAGGTAGTGACGAAGGTCCTTGTCAACAGTGCCCCCTGCAAAACAGAATAAGAGTTACATTTACTCCTGGAAACACAGCACAGCCGAATGCTGGGCGCTGGGAGGCGGGTTTGATCAAATCCCACCCAGGTCCTTAGCGCTATCTTCCTTGCCTTTATCTCGTCAGCAAATAAGTAATTCACACAAACAATACAAGGCTCAATAACTAACGAAAGCCCGGTGTTTTTGCTGGGTTAATTTGAACCCACCATAGGCAGCAGTCTTATCTCACTCGTGTCCAGCTCTGCGAGAACTACATCTACATGGTATAAAATGGAAATGAATTCGTTTTACTCTTTGTTGTATTTCACGCCCTCCGATCTGCTGTGATTTCAGAAAATCTGCTTCCAGTTTCCTGAGAAATTCCTATATTTGTATGCCCCCGGGGCGAAGCAGTTCGAACCTGCTGTTGGTGGTCGGTCAGCTCCACACCCGCCCAGCCCATCGGCCAGAAGCGCCCGTTGCTGCAGGTTTGATGGACACGAGGAAAGTCTATAGGACCCCACTCCTCAAGCTCAGCTCCTGCCGCTGCCTCACCAGGATACCGCTGCTCCACCCGCACTCATTCTTATTGCTTTTTCTCCTGGAAGCCCTTCGCAGGAGCGTCAAACAACGCTACCCCCTCCCCCTCTTACCCTGTCTGTCGCTAATGTCAGTGTCCGTGCAGGCACCAGAGACACACACAGGCAGAGCCGGAGGGAGCAGCTCACAGGAACTCGCCCATTCCTATTGGCTGTGAAGCTGAAGGGTTTCCTCCAAGACGTGAAACCCGCCGACTGATGCAGATGCCTTCTGACAGCCTGTGAAAATTCCGTCCGAACAACAACAGATGCACTATGAAGACTGACATAAGCTCGAATCACTCACGTTTTGGAAGAATGCCATGACATACGGGAACGGGGCAATCTATGATGTACTTGTGCAGAGACGATTCTTAACGACAACTCATGAAATGTGCGGGACCAAACCAGGCAGTGCTAACATGCACAACAAAGGGGGTGGTAAATCCGGATTTTAACCGAACGCGTCCTCCGAGATTCAGACGAATTCGGGAGAACTTTCGACATAATTCTTCGTTGACTTGGGTGAGGTTAAAAATTCTTACTTTTACTGAGTTTTAAAGATGAGAAATTATGAAAACATACAATGTGCTATATGGTTAGCTCTTTTGTTTCATATATTGCCACTTATAGAAATATATAGCATCAAAATAAACTAGAATTTTTATGAATTCATATACATTACGTACAGTTACCGTCTTATGATATCTGACACCATAATACGTATACTCAAACAGGCTTTTTAATTAAACTTCTCTGTCATGAAAACTGGAGACATTTACGCTTTTTCACCCGGCTGCAGGCAGTTGATTTTATAAAATGAATTTCTGACATTATAGATGATTTGAATGACTGATAAAAGTCCAGTTCAAACAACAAAAAGTAAAGAACTTGCATTTTATATACTGCCCTGCAAGACCTCAAGAGGTCCCAAAACATTTTGCAATCAATGAAGCAGTACTTTTGAAGCAATAGTTGTAATATAGGAAGGAACAAGACTGCAATCCTTCCATAAAATACCTCTGCACTCTGCAACCCCCAGGTCCACTCTTTTATTACACCCAACATCTGCTTCATTTCCCATGCAGAAGGTGCAACAAACCTAATCGTTTACTTCCTCCTTTCCCACCAAGGCCACAAACACCCATCACTCAAAAATATATGTTGTGGGTTCATGTATAAGACTAGGTACATAGGAATACATATACAAAGATAGAAAGCTTGAAGATGTGAGCAGCAGAGGTGTTTGGGCTAAATTGTGCTCCCAGGCCAAACAAGTGATGGCATCCTGTTATCCCTGAAGGAATATTACAACACCCCCTTACTTTTCAAGGATACTTCAACCCCTTTTGAAGAAGTGTAACTATTTACAATAAATGTTCATGTTTAGTTACCATTTTGTAAGGGTATAGAACTGGTATTTTATAAATCTAGATTAAGAAAGATTAACTGGGGAAAAGCAAACGTCAATTGGATAAGAATGGATCTGGCCCGAATCAATTGGAGTCAAAAAGGTTGGCAGAAAAAAACAGTAGCTGATCAATGAAAGAGATAATTCAATGAAGAAATAGTTCGAGCACAGTCAAGCTTTAAAAAAGAACAAAATGAAGAAAAAAGGGCACGGTGGCACAATGGTTAGCAATGCTGCGTCACAGCACCAGGGACCGGGTACAATTATGACCATGGGTGACTGTGCGGAGTTTGCACTTTCTCTCCTTGCCTGCATGGGTTTCCTCCAGGTGCTCCGGTTTCCACCCACAATCCAAAGATGTGAGAATTGGGTGGATTGCCAAAGTTGTCCCTTATGTGCCGGTGAGGTGGGGTTACAGGAATAGGGTGGGGTGGTGGGCCTAGGTAGGGTGTTATTTCCAAGGGTCGGTGCAAACTTGATGGTCTGAATGGCTTCTTTCTGCACTGTAGGGATTCTATGAATCCAGAGTAAGAATCTATGAATGGCTAAAGCGTAGAGGTAATCTGCTGTACTTTCAGATCTTATAATGGTGATCTTGTCTGTTTGGTGGAGTTGTCAATCTTGGATGTTGTTCTTGGTTGTATTTGAGATCTAGTCCTCTATATAATAGTGCTGCACAGTGGATGAGGAGCTGGAATAGATCTGATATGTCCTTGGTTACACTTCACTGTTGCTACTTTGTGTGTAATGATTTCATATGATCTTGGTTCTGAACAAATCCTTGTTGCGTCATCTGGTTGCCAGTACCTTCTGTGGGATACCAGATGCGGCTTGTTGTCCCAACTGTAAACTTGTCAATTCCATAGCTGCATTTTTTTGTGCGGATTGCTGTTTGCAGTTGTACAAGTTGCTCTCTAGTTTCTGAGAGAGTAGAATGGGTAACAGTAGGTAAATTGGCAAACACTGGTCTGTAAGCATGAGCTCTGCTGGTGATGGAATTGTTGCACTTAAAAGTATCGCTCTCAGATTTAACATTACAGTGTGTAATCTTGCTTGGTTTGTCTACATTTGAGAATTGGGGATTTCATTGTGCAAATAATTTGTTCAGCTTAGCTATTAGATATGGGGTAATGAGGAGAAGAAGTGTGTCATTGATATTCCATTTCTCACAAATATCCTGAAATGACTGACCAATAAGTTGCGGACCATTATCTGTCATGATCTCTCTGGGTAAGACAGTTACATTTTTAAAAAGCACTTAAGAGTTTGTGCAACCATTGTACTTGATGCATTGTGCAATTGTCAAATGATGGAGTACTTATTAATGTAGATGATGATGGCAACAAAGTCAGCGCCATGGACATGAAAGAGGTTGGATGCATTTTTAGATCAAGGATGGGTAGGAACATCCTGTGGAATCAGTGATTGTTAGTTCTGACCTGACATGCCTTGCACTTGGCAACAACCTTAATCACATTATTCATACCCAACCAATACATTGTCTCTCTTGCAAGTCATCCATGTGTGAGAGATGAAGCTGTTGAAGCATATCAGGTGGTAAAGAGTCCAGTATGATGATCTACCTGCCTCTAAAAATGACTTCCCAGGAAAAGCTGAGCTCATCCTGGTAAGTCCAAAATGATCTTACTTGTCTGCAGACATGCTGAATTGATTCAGGCTATCTTTCAATTATGTTTTTCCATACATTTTGTAGCATAGAATCTTTAGCTGTTTCTTCTTGCAGCTGCTGGCAATTATGTTGTGCAAAATGTACTAGATCAATTGACGGACTTGCATTCCCCTGCAAGCGTACTGTTGCAGCTCCCTTAACTGCCAATTTTGTCAAAATATTCTGGATATTTCAATGTTATATCATTAACTGAGGTGATAGGAGTAGTTTCTGACGTTGATTTTGCCCTATTAAGACTGGCTGATTCTATGGATTGTCTGTCACTAATGCGAGGTCACTGCATGCCAATAGACCTGCAATCCTTTGGACTGCACAATGTAGAATATCTGAGACACCCAGGAAGATTAATTGTACTTGCATTCCAGGACTATGGATCCTGCACATGAAACAAGTGAACCGATGTACCCAAAAAGTTGGGTAATAGTTTTTGTCATGGCCTTCCATGCCTGTGGATACATGACTTTTAGGATTCGTAGAGGTAGAATGTTGACACTTGCTCCTGTGTCAATATTGATTTAATAATGAGTAGCTTCCAACTTTTTTTCGGGCAGATAATTTGAATCTTGGAAAACACTTCAGATGATGTGATAGTATCTATGTTTTCCATAGACTCTTAGCCTCACGGTGCATATCATCATCATTTTCTGGTTTGTCAAGCACCTCGTGTATATGCTTCTTATGGGATATCAGATGGTCGTTCTTATTGCATCCATTGTGAATGGTCTGTGGATCAGTGCATGACTCTTTGTAACGGCATCAGCCTTTGCTCTACTGCATTGCAGTTGCCAATGGCCCTTTCTGCCACACACCTTGCAGAACTGACAGAGAACTGGGAATTTTATTGGTCTACGCAAAAGGTCACACCTTCCACATGGCAAGCTAAGTTTAGATGTTCTAGTGAATGCATCCACAATTGGGGTTGTACTTAGGACTTGTAAGCCTCAGAGACCTGCGAGTAATGCTTCGTACTTACATCCATCCTGGAGTAGCTCTGCAACGCTGTATATTTTGGGTTTGCCTAGCAGATCTTCCTGGAATTTTCTTTACTCATTCATGGAGTGTGGGTATCTCTGGTTAGGACAACCTTCATTTCCCAACCCTAATTGCCTTTGAGAAGGTGGTGTGAGTTGCCTTCTGGAACCGCTGCAGTCCATGTGGTATAGGTTTACCCACAGTGCTGTTAGGGAGGGAGTTCCATGATTTTGAACCAACAACAGTGATGGAACTGCAATATATTTCCAAGTCAGGATGTTGAGGGCTTGGAGGGGAACCTCCAGGTGCTGATGTTTCATTGTTCTCAGAATGCTTCCCTTGGAGTGGATGTGATCATCAGCTCAACAATTCTGTCTGAGAACTCTGCATTTAAAACATCATAGTATGTACCCATTTCTCTGCATCTGCTGTCCAAGTGGTCTATGAGTCTGTAGGCTGTTGTGGAAAAGCCGTGAACTCTAGTCGATAATACAGATGTTTAACCTGATAGGGAACCGGTCTTCCAATGTAGTTCATATCTTTTTGGGATCCTTTGGCTCTTCTGCTGTTAATGTTGACACATTCAGCCTGTGTAGACCTTCATTCCGAATTGCTAGATACATTTTTATGGCATGCTCGAATGGTTCAGACACACCTGAATCAAGAAACCATGGGCGCAATTCTCCCATCGGAAGTCTAAGTGCCGACGCCGGAGTGAAAACCGGAGTGTTTCACTCCAGCATCGGAGCCCACTCCCAGCCCCCTATTCTCCCGCCCCCGGGGGGCTAGGAGTGGCGTTGTGACATTTACGCGGCCGGTGGAGCGTAAATGACGCCACCCGCGCATGTGCGGTTGTCATCCTCCCCGAGGCCGCCCTGCAAGAAGATGTCGGATGGATCTTGCGGGGCGGCGGAGGAAAGGAGGTCCTCCTTCAGAGAGGCCGGCCTGCCGATCGGTGGGCACCGATCGCGGGCCAGACCCCATATGAACCCCCCCCGGTGCAGGACCCCCCCCCCAGCGTTCCCACGCTGTTCCCGCCGGCAGCGACCGGGTGTGGACGGCGCCAGCGGGAACCCGTTGTATGGGGCAGGCCGCCCGGCCCATCCGGGCCGGAGAGTCGCCGCTCGCCAGTTGCAAACAGCGAGCGGCGATTCTCCCAGCGGCCAGCCGTGATTCTCGCCGCGCCGGTTCGGGGGGGGGGGGGGGGGGGGGGGGGAGAATCGCGTACGGGCGGCGTGGCGGTACATGCGCGGTGCCCCGGCGATTCTCCCACCTGGCGTGGCGGGAGAGAATCCTGCTCCTTCGCTCTGTATGTTATTTAAACATTCTAAAGTCTGATAGATCAGCTGCATCCAAATTCAAACTGGGAAATTTTGTAGATATTTTGACAATATCACTTTGACCTGCCTCCTTGTTCTATTCAATTTATTACTCAGCAACACCCAAAGCCACTTGTTATAAACACAACCTACTCCAGCCCAACTTTCTGATCACTTGTTTGTTTGACTCTCCCTCACTCACTATCGATCGCCCGTACTCTGGTCACTTGCCTTTTGCTGCAATCTCACCACATGAAATCCATCTACTTACCAGCTTTTTACTTAATTACTATCTTGGCGCTGTGTCTTCAAAGCTTTTCTATGCAGTCAACACACTGGATTCCAACATTCTCCGACGCTGTGAACTTGTTGCAATCTGACCAAAACACTGATGGTTGTCTCATGCCATGCACAATCTAAGGCTGTTCGCCATGTCGCACCTGTACTTAATTTTGCGGTCAGGTTGCTTGACTACCGCTGACCACCACGTTGTGTTTTTATAATGATATATGCACCAATCACTTACAAGAGATTGGGTAAACATGTTGTGCGTTCATTATTAAGACTTGGCACATGGAAACATTTCTACAAAGGTAGAAAGCTTGAAGACACAGCTGCAGAATTGTGTGTGCTGTGTTCTACTCACAGGCCAAAGTGAAACTAAAACTGGATCAAATGACACATTTCCCTTCTAGTGGTGGCATGCTGTTATCCCTGAAATACATATTACAACAAGTATATTGCAAATTGAATGTGGTTTAACAATTTAAATTTAACTGAGAACGTTGAAAACTATTACAGAAACTGCCCAATTAGCTGTTTCGTCATTGCCTGAATATGTTATAATTATTGTGAGCAGTAGGCTGAGTGAGCATTTGGAACTTGGTGAGGCTTAAAAAGGTGTATAAAAGTAAACAGTGTCTGCTATGAAAAGAGAGGTCTTAAAAACATTGCAGCACAGATCTAATGTAAATAAATATAATAAACATTTTAAAACTGTAAAAGAAATTGCAATAAGGTAAAAATAAAATGCTGCAGATGCTGGAAATCTGAAATAAAAACATTAGCACAGGGCTAAATCGTTGGCTTTGAAAGCAGACCAAGGCAGGACAGCAGCACGGTTCAATTCCCATACCAGCCTCCCCGAACAGGTGCCGGAATGTGGCGACTAGGGGCTTTTCACAGTAACTTCATTTGAAGCCTACTTGTGACAATAAGCGATTTTCATTTCATTTCATTTTCAAGTGCTTGAAATATTTAACAGATCCGGTAGCATCTGTGGAGAGAAATATAGTTAACATTTTGAGTTGAATATTACTTCCTCAGAAAGTTCTGATCAAGAGTCATATGCAATTCGAAACATTAATTTTGATTCTGTTTCCCGATGCTGCAAGACTTGCTGAGTATTTCCAGCACTTCTTGCTTTTATAAAATAAACTGCAAGCGAGTTAGCAGAAACTGCCCTTCAGTGGTAGTTAACCATCAGTTAGCTGTAAGTGATTACCTGAATAGTTGCTAATGTTAAGTAATGGGTTAAGAGACATTGCAATTAGTTGTCTCATTTATGTTAAGTATCCATTAATTGACACTATGTAAAGGGGCTTCAGGTGGCCTCTGTCAGGTGGTGTGTTGTTAAGAGTTTTGTGCAGAGGCTGTGGAAGTGAAATAAATGGTGTTTGGTGAAAAGGAACAAGAACTTTAGACTCTTCATATCACAGCAATTAAAACTGCTAACCGCTAACCCTACCTATCTCTCTAACCTCCACCAGCCCCTACACCCCTCCCTATCTCTGTAATCTCCTCCAGTCCCTACAACTCTCCCTTATCTCTATAACTACCTCCAGTCCCTACGACCCTCCCTATCTCAGTAACCTCCTCCACATTCCTCCGATTTCTATAACCTCCTCCAGTCCCTGCAACGCGATCTCATGTGCCAGACACAGCCTGATACAACTCAAAGTGGTTCACTGGGCACACGTGACAGTGGCCCGGATGAGCAGGTTTTTTGGGGTGGAGGATAGGTGTGTAGGAGGGCCCGCAAATCATGTTCACATGCTTTGGGCATGTCCAAAGTTCAGGGGATTCTGGCAGGAATTTGCAAATGTCATGTCCACGGTGCTAAAAATGAGGGTGGCGCTGAGTCCAGAGGTGCCGATTTTTGGAGTGTTGGAAGACCTGGGGATCCAGGGGGTGAGAGAGGTTGACATTTTGGCCTCTGCCTCCTTGGTAGCCCGGAGAAGGATCTTACTAGCGTGGAGGGACTCAAAGCCCCCAAAATCAGGGGTATGGGTTAGCGACATGGCTGGGTTTCTCAGGCTTGAGAAAATTAAGTTTGCCCTGAGAGGATCAACGTTAGGGTTTGTTCGGAGGTGGCAGCGTTAACTCTGCTCAGGGCATCCTCTCTCAGACCCGTCTCTAACTCCTTTCCCAGCTCATCTTCCCATTTATGCTTTAGCTCACCTATCTGGGTTTCCCCCCACTTCATAAGTTCTTTATAGATTTACGATACCTTACCCTCCCCCACCTCCGTTCTAGAAATTACCTTGTCCTGTATCCCCTGCGGCGGTAGAAGCAGAAAGGTCGAAACCTGCCTTCGCACAAAATACTTGACCTGCAGATACCGAAATCCATTCCCTCTCGGCAATTCAAACTCCACTTCCAGACCCTCCAAACAGGGAAAGCTCCCATCAATAAACAGGACCCACAGCCTCTCAATCCCTGCTCTCTGTCACCTCCGAAACCCCCCCATCCATCCTCCCCAGGACAAACCGGTGATCACCACAAATTGGAGCCCACACCGATGCTCCATCCACTCCCATATGCTTCCGCCACTGCCCCCAGACTCTCAGGGCCGCCACTACCACTGGGCTTGTGGAGTACCGAACCGGCAAGAACGGCAGAGGAGCCGTTACCAATGCCCCCAAACTTGTGCCCTTACATGAGGCTGCTTCCCCTCGCTTCCACACCAACCCCTCTCCCACTACCCACTCCCTAATCATGGCTATATTTGCCGCCCAGTAGTATTTCCCAAAGTTCGGCTGTGCCATCCCCCCCCCCCCCCCCCCCGGCTCTGGTCCAGCAGTACTTTCTTTACTCGCGGGGTTTTACCCGCTCACACAAACCCAGATATCACCCTATTCACCAACTTGAAAAAGGCCTTTGGTATAAAAATAGGTAGGCACTGGAAAACAAACAAAAATCTCAGGAGGACCGTAATTTTTACGGTCTGTACCCTCCCTGCCAGTGACAACGGGAGCATGTCCCACCTCCGAAAGTCCTCCTTCAATTGTTCAACTAACTGGGCCAGATTTAATTTATGTAGCTGCTCCCACCTCCGTGCCACCTGAATACCCAAGTAACGAAAATGCCCTCCCACCACTTTAAACGGCAACTCCCCCCATCTTTAATCTTGCCCCCTCGTCAGGATCACAAAAACCTCGCTTTTACCCATATTCAATTTGTATCCCAAGAACTGGCCAAATTCCCCTAAGATCCACATAATCTCCCCCATCTCCCCTAATGGGTCAGAAATATACAGGAGTAGGTAGTCTGCATATCACGAGACCCTGTGGTCCCCCCCCCCCACGACTAGCCCCTTCCAGTCCTTGTCGCTCTCGGCTATAGAGCCATTGGCGATGGCGCTAAGGCAAACAACAGTGGGGAGAGGGGACATTCTTGTCTTGTCCCCCGGTGCAGTCTAAAGTAGTCTGAACTCACCCGGTTCGTCCGCACACTCGCCACCGGTGCCTAGTACAGCAACCGAACCCAGTCAATAAAGCCCTGCCCAAACCCAAACCGTCCAGGACCTCCCACAAATAATTCCATTCCACCCGGTCAAAGTCCTTCTCCGCGTCCATAGTGACCACCACCTCCGCCTCCGCCTTTCACCCCCTCGGAGGGCATCATGATCACATTCAGAAGCCTCCTAACTTTGGCCATTAGCTGCCTGGCTTTGACAAACCCCATCTGGTCTTCCCCTATCACCCCCGGAACATAATCCTCTATTCTCGTGGCCATAATTTTGGCTAGCAATTTTCATCGACATTCAGGAGGGAGACTGGTATGCATGACCCACATTGCTCTGGGTCCTTCTCCCGCTTCAGGATCAATGAGATCGAAGCCTGTGACATTGTTGGGGGAAGAACACCCCGCTCCCTTGCCTCATTAAATGCCCTCACCAGCAGCGGGCCCACCATCCCAGAAAACCTCTTGTAAAATTCTACTGGGTAGCCGTCCCATCCCGGGGCCATACCCGACTGCATGGCCTGCACTACTTTTACAATATGCAGACAGCACGGTAGCATAGTGGGTATAGTGGTTAGCACTGTGGCTTCACAGCGCCAGGGTCCCAGGTTCGATTCCCCGCTGGGTCACTGTCTGTGCAGAGTCTGCACGTTCTCCCCGTGTCTGCGTGGGTTTCCTCCGGGTGCTACGGTTTCCTCCCACAGTCCAAAGACGTGCAGGTTAGGTGGATTGGGCATGCTAAATTGCCCTTAGTGTCCAAAACGTTAGGAGGCGTTATTGGGTTAGGGGAATAGGGTGGAAGTGAGGGCTTAAGTGGGTCGGTCCACACTCGATGGGCCAAATGGCCTCCTTCTGCACTGTATGTTCTATGTAATACCGATCGGGGCTCCCAACCCTTCCTCCACCTTCGGAAACTTCAACCCTTCCAAAAACTGCCTCATCCCCTCCACCCCAGCTGAGGGATTTGACTCGTACAGCCGACTGTAAAACTCCTTGAACACCCCGTTCACCCCCGCTGGGTGCAAGACCATGTTTCCCCCCCTCTGTCCTTCACTCTTCCTATCTCCCTGGCCGCATCCCTTTTCCTGAGCTGATGTGCTAGCATCCTACTGGCCTTCTCACCATACTCGTATAACGCCCCTCTCGCCTTCCTCAACTGCCCCACTGCCTTCCCTGTGGATATCAGACCAAACTCCATCTTAGCTTCTGCCGCTCCTTCAACAACCCTGCTTCCGGGGCTTCAGAATACCTTCTATCCACCTGGAGTATCTCCCTAACGAGCCTATCTATCTCTGCCCACTCCATCTTCTCCCTATGAGCCCGTATCAAAATTAGTTCCCCCCAAACCGCTGCCTTCAGTGCCTCCCATGCCGTTGCTGCCGAAACTTCCCCAAGTAATTTATCTCCAAATAATTCTGGATGGCCTCCCTCACCGCCCGCACACTTCCTCATCCGCTAACATCCAATCTCCATTGTGGTTGCTGACCCCCCCCTCCTTGCTCACCCGTAAATCCATCCAGTGTGGGGCATGGTCCGACATAACAATCGCCGAATACCCGGCATCCGCCAGCAAAGCCTTGTTCAAAATGAAAAAATCAATCCGGGAGTACACTTTGTGAACATGGGAGAAAAAAGAAAACTCCTTCGCTCTTGGCCATCCGAACCTCCACAGATCTGTTCTCTTAACCCCCAGGCTGACACCCTCCTTGTCCTTGAACTCAACCTATCCAAACTCGGATCAACGACCATATTACAATCCGCCCCCCCCATGATCAACCTATGCGAGTCCAGGTCTGGATTCTTCCCCAACACCCGTCTCATAAACTCCACATCGTCCCAGTTTGGTGCGTAAATATTCACTAATACCACCGGCATCCCCTCCAGCTTCCCACTCACCATAACATACCTACCCCCCCCCCCCCCCCCCCCGAGTCTGCCACTATATTCCCTACCTCAAATGACACCCACTTTTTGATCACGATCGCTACCCCCACTCCCTTGCCATCAACCATCACCCTTCTTAGGCCAGCCTCCAGTTCGCGTCCCGTGCCTCCTCAGGCCCGCCCTCGGATGTTCACCGTCATCGACCTCCAATTTGTCTCCAAGCGCCAGTCCCTCCCCTGTCAGCACATTTCGGCGATCCAAAATAAAGTTCTTGACCCTCGTAAGTGACCCACAAATGAGTTAGGTACAACATGCTGAACTTTACTGAAGCTCGCCCTTCTTTTGGCCAGTTCTGCACCCAAGTCCTGGTAAATGCGTAAATGTCCTGGTAAATGTCGTCCACTTTCTCTTACAGCCTTTTCTGGTGGTCCCTCATCAGCTCCATCTCCGCCATCATGGTTAGCTGTCATTTTGCTCAGCTACTGCCGCTTCCACCTTCTGGATCGCCTGGCCCTGGGCTTCCAATCTTTGCTCCACTCGGTCAATCCGCATCTTAATCGGGTCCAGGTACTCTTGTCTTTGCTTAGCAAAGCTCTCCTGAAGGAATTCCACCAGCTGCTCAGTTGACCACTGGGCCGGCAATCCCAGTCCCCGAGTCTCACCCATGTTTTCCTGTGCTGCAGACTCCACTCCCTTCTTTGCCCAACGATCTCTCCTTTTCAGACATTTCTGGTCCATGAATCCATGAACTAGTGGGAGATTCTTCTCCTTTACCTCACCAGTCTCCTACTGTACCGATCAAATCCCCCTCATAAGTCGGGGAAAAAGGTCCCAAAGGTCCACCACGAGCGGGAGCTACCAAATAAGCGACCACTCAATGGCATCCGACCATGGCCGCCACCAGAAGACATCTCCCTATCTCTGTAACCTCCTCCAGTTCCTACAACTCTCCCTATCTCTGTAACCTCCTCCAGCCCCTACAACCCACCCTATCTCTGTAACCTCCTCCAGCCCTACAACTCTCCCTATCTACGGTGGCACAGTGGTTGGCGCTGTTGCTTCGCGGCACCGGGGTTCCGGGTTCGATTCCCGACTTGGATCACTGTCTGTGCGGAGTCTGCGCATTCTCCCTGTGTCTGCGTGGATTTCCTCCGGGTGCTCCGGTTTCCTCCAACAAGTCCTGAAAGATGTTCTGTTAGGTGAGTTGGACATTCTAAATTCTCTGTGTACCCGAACAGGTGCCGGAATGTGGCGACTCGGGGCTTTTCATAGTAACTTCATTGCAGTGCTAATGTAAGCCTACTTGTGACAATAAAGATAATTATTATTAATTACTATGAGCAAGAGCCCCCAGAAAAAGCCATGGCCGCCTAAAGAGATGAGAGTCAACATGAAGTGAAAAGAAATAGCACACAAGAATGCAGATGATACAGAAAATGGCGAATGAGAAAGATACAAAAAACAACAAATGTTGATTATCAATTAAAATAAAGAAATGGGATTTGCACCAATATTTACAGTTGAGGGAAAAATTAGCATGCCAGACATCCCGAAGAAACTGTTATTGAATCAGGGACAGGGACTCACCAAGATTAATATAAATAGAACAAAAATAATGTAAAATAAAAATGGCCCTAAAGATTTACAAACTCTCAAGATCAGATAGATCACATTTCAGGATTTTAGAGAAAGTAGGTGAAACATTGTCGATGTCCTAAATGCTATCTTCCATAGTTCTCTCAATTTGGCAACCACTCCTATATTTGGAAAATTGGGCACGTCGCTCTGTTATTTAAAAAAGGTGGGAGGGGGAAAACCAGGGAATTATAGACAAGTTAGCCCAACATCAGTTATCCAGATCTAAGAGAGTCGATAATTATGGATAGTTGACTGAACACATTGAAAATTGTCAGACAATTAGAGACAGCACACATGCTTTTCTAAAATAAAAGCAAAATACTGTGATGCTGGAGATTGGAAATAAAAATAGAAAATGCTGGAAAACTGAGCAGCATCTGTGAAGAAATAAAAAGAGTATACATTTCAAGTCTAATATGACTCTTCTTCAATGGACTCAAAACATTAACTGTGTATCTTTCTCCACAGAGGTTGCCAGACCTGTGTTTTTCCAGCATTTCCTGCTTTTACCATGTATTTAAAAAAAATATTTTTATTTGTTTTTTAACATTTTAACTTTTTATACATAAAACAAAACAATGCAAAACAGAACAGAAACTGCCCACTCTACCAACCAACACCACAATAACTCAAACAATAGCCCACCCCCCCATCCCTCCCCCTAGCAGCTGACGGTAATCAACTCTTTGAAGTGAAGAATAAACAGACCCCATCTCCTGTGGAATCCCTCAATCGCCCCCCCTCAATGTAAACTTAACCTTCTCCAAATACAGGAACTCATTCAGGTCCCCAAACCATACTGAGCACTGGGCAGAGAGGCTGACCTACACCCCAACAGGACCTGCCTGCGAGCAATCAGCGAGACGAAGGCTAAAACGTCTACCCCCGCTCCAGTCTGCAGCTCTGGCAAATCAGACATCCCAAATATGGCCCTCTGGGGACTGCTCCATATCCAAGTTCAAGAGAGCGGCACGGTGACACAGTGGTTAGCACTGTTGCTTCACAGCACCAGGGACTCGGGTTCGATTCCCAGCTTGGGTCACTGTCTGTGTGGAGTCTGCGTGTTCTCCCCGTGTCTGCATGGGTTTCCTCCTGGTGCTCCGGTTTCCTCCCACAGTCCAAAGATGGTTGGTTAAGATGGATTGCTCATGCTAAATTGCCCCGTAATGTCCAAAAGTTAGATGGGGTTGCTGGGTTACAGGGATTGGGTGGAGGTGTGGGATTAGGTAGGGTGTTCTTTCAGGGGCTGGTGTAGACTCGATGGGCCCAATTGCCACCTTCTGCACTTTAAATTCTATGATCGCCGACATGGTGCTGATCCCTGTGTCTGCGTGGGTTTCTTCCAGGTGCCTCAGTTTCCTCCCTCAAGTCCCAAAAGAGTGCTTGTTAGGTGAGTTGGACATTCTGAATTCTCCCTCAGTGTACCCGAACAGGCGCCGGAGTGTGGCGACTAGGGGATTTTCACAGTAACTTCACTGCAGTGTTAATGTAAGCCTACTTTTGACACTAATAAAGATTATTATTCTAAACAACCCCCACAATTTCTCCAACTTCGGGCAGGACCATAACATATGTACATGGCCGACCGGACTTCTCCCACACCGCTCGCAGATTTTCTCCACCCCCTCAAACAACCGGCTCATTCTTGAACTCGGCAGGTGTGCCCTGTGCACCACCTTGAACTGCATTAACCTCAGACTCGTACATGAGGTTGAGGCATTCACCCTCTGTAATACCTCATACCACAACTCTTCTTCCAATGCCACCCCAGCGCCTCCTCCCCCCTCTACCGACGCCATATTCTCCTCCAAAATCTTCCCATAAATCGCCGAGATGACCCCCAACTCCATCACCGACAACAAGGAAGAAGGTGTCAACAGAAACGTCAGAAAATCCTTCCATGCAACGTCCCGCACCTGCATATACTTAAAGGCATCCCCTCGCGGAATCCTAAACTTATTATCGCTCAAATGAAAACAAAAACTCCTCCAAACTCGCAAACCACCCTTCCAAAAATAAGTCCTTAATTTTCATCATCCCCCGCTCCTCCCATACCCGAAACCTAGCATCCAATCTCACCAGCTCAGATTCTCTAAAACCAGCATCAGCTTCGACCCTAACTTAAAGTACTGCCGATGTTGCCGCCACATCTTCAGCGTGGCAACCACCGGATAACCTGAGTACCTCTCTGGGGCAAATGGGAGTGGTACCCACAACCTCGACCCCCTGCCCCTAACCTCATCCACATTGGCTCCGGTTTCCTACCCCAGACCCAAACCTTCTTGGTGTTCGGTGCCAAATAGTAATACATCAGATTCAGAAGAGCCAAACCTCCCTCCCGGCTGTTGCCCTCTCTGAAGAACCATCTTCCAAATCCGCACCACCTTACCTGCCCGTACAAACAACAAAATCAACTATTTTATTCCCATACAAATGCCATCGGCAAAAAGACAGGGAAGCACTGGAATAAAAATAAGAACCACGGCAACTTATAAATTTTAATCGCCTGCACCCTGGCCTGCCAATAATAGGGGAGGCTGTCCCACTTCAACAAATCTACCTTGACCCTATCCACCAGGCTCATAAAATTCAATTTACAGAGCCGGGCCCAATCCCAAGCCACCTGCACCCGAAGGGTACCTGAAATGAGTAGTCGCCACAAGAAACGGCAATCCCCCCAAGCCAGCTCCCGCCCCCAAGAGGAAACCAAAGAGCAGTCGCTCTTCTCCAAATTCAATATGCATCCCGAAAAAGTCCCAAATCTCCTGAGCAGCCCCATTATATCCCCCACCAAGGGGCCCGGGTTACAAATATCCAATAAAAGGTCGACAGCATACAGGAACACTTTATGCTCCACTCCTCCCACCTCATTATTCCCTCCACTTATCTGAGCACCTCAGCGCAATGGCCAAGGGCTCTATTGCCAGCGCAAACAAAAGGGGGAACATGGGACATCCCTGTCTCGTTCCCCTATGCAGTTGAAAATATCCTGAGTTCACCTCATTTGCATGAATACTCGCCAAATTACAAACTGCACCAACACCGCAAACAAATAACTCCACTCTATTCAATTAAACGCCTTACAAGCATCCAGCGCCACACCACCTCCAGCTCTCCCCCCCCCCCCCCCCCCCCCAATGGGGATAGCACCACATTTAACAAGCGCCACACATTCGAGGACAACTGCCTGCCGTTTACAAACCCTGTCTGATCTTCCCCAGTCACCTATGAAAAGCATTCCTACAACCTTTTTTTGTTTTTTAAAGGGTAGATCTTGTCTTTCGAGCCTGATTTAATGTTTTGAAGAGCTGACTAAATTAGTGGTAGGTGAATGTCTATGTATTTCATTTTTATGGATTTTTCAAAGGCATTTGATAAAGATTCTCACAAGAGACTGTTAGCTAATTTTGAATCTCATGGAATCTCAAATTATTTGCCTAGTTAGGAAATTGGCTGAGTGTGGCAAGAGACAGAGGGGAGGGATAATGGGCAGGTAGTGAATCTTGAGGTTCCACAGGGATCGTTTTTGGAGCCTCAACTATTCACTATATTTATTAATGACTGAGATAATGGGTTACAAAGTTACATTTCCAAATCTGGCAATGACATACAGATTGACTGCTTAGTAATCAGTGTAGATGGAAGCATAAGTAAATGGGCATAATTGTGATGAATAGTTTTCATTGTAGGCAAATGTGAGGATATCCACTAAAGAACTAAAAATAATAGAAGTGCACTTTCTAAATGCTGAAAAGTTAGAATAATTGGTTCTATTCCAAACAGATTTGGGTGTCCAGATACATAGGGTTGGATTCTCCGGTAGCAGGACTGCCGATGCGGCAGAGAATCAGACATCGTGAAGAAAATGGAGGCAGGAACTCATCTGTTTCCGATGTTCCGGCACCTTGTTGGTGGTGGGATCGAGGCTTTCGTCCGCACACCAGAAGGAGGATGTAAATGGTCTTAATGACCATGATCTCATTGCCGCATCATTCTCCCGTCCTCCGGGAATCAGGTGGGTGGGATTTACTATGGGTATTTCCCCACATGACCATGCCGTGGTGGACCTCGTGGTGAACCAAAGGGATAACCCCTTAAGGGAATTACCCCCAAAGTTCATCTGAGGGCCCCCCTGCCCACTCCCCAAGAGACCCCCTGGATAAAGAGACCCTCCCCCCCCAGAGACACCCTCGAAAAAAGACCCCCTCAGAGAACCTCTAAATAGGGAGACCCACCTCACTGACTCCCCAGAAAAGAGAAACCTGTCAGGAAACCCCCAGAAAAGAGAAACCAGTGTGTAAGTGATGACCTGCAGCTGTCACGCCGTACAACATGGCGCCGGCCATGCGCGGACCCAATCTGCCAGATAGTGCCCAGGCTGGACAACCCCTGGCCACCCCTCAATAGTCCCCCGAGTCCTCGCCGAAGCTCCTCCGGCCAACAGCATGGCTTCCGCCCGACTGTGGCGGCGCTGGACACATTCCGCAGCCGCCATGCCGGGTTCCCAACCGCTGAGAGCACATGTCAACTGTGCGGACGAGAACTCGACCCATTGGGGGTGGAGCATCGGGGGAGGGCCTTCAGGTGATGTCCTGAAGCCGTCCAAACGGCGTACGGCGCGCGCCATGATGACTCCGTTTTGAAGGGGGCAGAGCAAACACAACCTGTGTAAAACAGGCGCCGTCCCCGATTCGGTCGGAAAAATGGATTCTCCTCCGTCCGATCGCCGATTACGAAATCGGTGTCGGTAAGCGAGAATCCTGCCCATAGTCTGCCAAACGGAGAATGTCGCCCACAGACCATTAGATGTCATGAACAGGTACAAAAAAAAAATCAAAAAGAAGAATGGATATTGAAAACAATGCGAGAAGAGAGACGGTCAGAAGATTGAAAACAGCGCGAAAGGAGAAACAGTCGGAAGATTGAATCAGCTCGACAGGAGAGGCACTCAGCAGATTAAAAACTGCATGAGAGGAAAGGCAGTCAAGAGATTGAAAACAGCGCAAAAATACAAATAGTGTCATCACTGCAAAGATGCAATACGATTGGCTGGAGAAGAGCCTAGCTGTTTGGTGAGTATCTGGTGAGTATCTAATAAGTGTTTAAGGTTTATTCCATTCCGAAGCATCAAAATTGTATTTAATAAAATATATAAAAAGCAACATAAATAAATAAATCATTTAATTAAGTAATTATTTAAAACACATCAGGGATGGCAGGACAGGTGATATGTCAAAGCCGCAGCATGTGGGAGGTCTTGGATAACATTATGATCCAGGTTAAACACGTCTGCATTAAGTGTTTGCGGTTTGAGGAACTTTGGCTCAGCGTCTTTGAGCTGGAGGCTGATCTGCGGACATGCAACACATCAGGGAGGGAAAGAGTTACTTGGATGCTTTGTTTCAGGAGGCTGTCACACCTCTTAGAGTAAGGTCTTCTGGTTTACAAGGTGGTCAGGGACGGGGGGTGGGGGCCAGGGGATGCATAACTGCAGCTGAGGCAGGTAAGGGGACCCAAAGGGAAAACGTGTAGGTGTGTCAGCCTCTGCACTTGTCCAACAGCTTTCAGGTTCTCTCATCTTGTTTGGATGAGAGTGGGGGCTGCAAGGGTGGATGAGCTGACTGGCCATGGCACAGCGGTACAGTAAGCCATTCAAGTTGGGAGAGCATATATGAATGTAGTGAAAGTAGGCAACAGTATAGTGAGGGGAATTGACAAAGACGTCTGACCAGTGACAGAGTTCGGACATCTGCTCCAGGCTGGAAAGGAACTTGCAGTAGGAGGGGAGAGGATCCTGTTGTTGTGGACCATGTGAGTACCAACGACATAGGTACAATGAGGAAAGAGATTCTGCATGGAGAGTCTGAAGAGCTAGGCACTAAATTAAACAACTAAACCTCCAAGGTTATAAGCTCTGGATCATTACCTGAGGCGCATACAAATTGACAATTAATACGTGGCTCAAAGACTGGATTGGGAGAAATGGGTTTCAGTTTGTAGGGCACTGGCATTAGCACCGGGAAAAGTGGTACCATTGGGACGGTCTACATCTGAACCATACTGGGGCCAGTTTTCTTGCAAATTGCATGACTAGGGAAGTAGAGAGGGTTTTAAAGTAAATAGAGGGGAGATGGTGGGGGATATGTAGACTTACAAAGCAAAAGGCAGGGTATGACAGCATTGCAAAGCAACTATTTAGGTAATGGTACCCAGATAAGGAACAGAGTGCACAGATATTAAAAAATAGCAGCAAATAGGGTCAAAGGGGGGGAAATTAATTGTAAAAAGGCAAAATGAGTGGCTCTTTACCTAAATGCATATAATATTCGGTACAAAATAAATGAATTAACGGCCCAAATTGAGGTTAATGGATATGATCTTATCGCTATTACAGAGATGTGGTTACAAGGAGATCAAAGCAGGGAACTAAATATTCAGGGGTATGTGACTTTTCATAAGCACATACAGGACAGAAATGGTGATGGGGCAGCTTTGTTAATGCGAGATGGAATATTTACGATAGCAAGAAATGATCTGGGATTGGAAGATGCAGTATCCATATGGGTGGAATTAAGAAATAACAAGGGGAAGAAGATAATGGTGGGAATACCATTATAGGCCATCTAACAGTAGCTATACTATAGGACGGAGAATAATTCAGGAGATAATGAATGACGGCATGTAAACAAGGTAGTATGTTAATCATGGATGACTTTAATCTTCATCTGGTTTGTGAAAAACAAATTAGCAGAGGTAGCCATGAGGAAGAATTCATAGAGTGTGTTCGGGACAGTATCATAGAACAATATGTTGTAGATCCAACCAGGGGTCTGGTTATTTTGGATCTCATAATGTGTAATGAGGCAGGCTTAATAAACAATCTCAGTAAAAGATCTCTTCGGAAACAGTAAACATAACATGGTGGAATTTAACATTCAGTTTGAGAATGAGAAACATGAGTCAGGAGCAACTGTGCTAAAGGTAAATAAGGGTAATTACAAAGGAATAAGTTGGCTGCAGTCAACTGAAAAAAGATTTTAGCAGAAAGGAGAGTGGATCAGCAATAGCAGATGTCTATGAAAATAGTTCATGACTCACAACAAAGGTATATCGCAATAAGGAAGAAGGATTCTAGGAAGGGGTTAAATCAACCATGGTTAACCAAGAAAGTTCATGATGATCTTAAATTTAAAAAAATATACAGTGTGGCAAAGATTAGTGCTAAGCCAGAGTTTTGGGAAAATTTTTAAAACCAACAAAAGATGATCAAAAAATAATAAAGAGGTAGAAGATAAACTATGAAGGTAAACTAGCAAGTAATAATAAAAATGGATAGTAAGAGCTTCGTAAATATATGAAAAGGAAGAAAGAGGCCAAAGTGAACATAGACCCCCCCCCCCTTAGAGAATGAGACTGGAGAAATAATAATGGAGAACTGGGAAATGGCAGAGGAGTTAAATAAATATTTTACGTCATTCTTCACTGTGGCAGGCACAAATAACATTCCAAAAGTACTAAATAATCAAGGGGCAAAGTGGGGAGGAAGGAAATAAATACAATAACTATCACTAGAGGGCGGCACAGTGGTTAGCACAGCTCCAGGGTCCCAGGTTCCATGTTCAATTCCAGCTTCGGGTGATTGTGGATTCTCCCCGTGTATGCGTGGGTTTCCCCCGGGTGCTCCAGTTTCCGCCCATAGTCCAAAGGTGTGCAGGTTAGGTGGATTGGCCACGCTAAATTGCCCCTTAGTGTCCAAAAGGTTAGGCGGGGTTACTGGGATAGGTTTTTTTTTCAGGATGGCAACCTGTAATAGTAATAGTGGAGTGCCACATGATCAGTGTTGAGGCCACAATTATTTACAATATATCTTAATGACTTGGATGAAGGAAGTGAAGTACTATTGTTATGTTTGTGGATGACACAACTATAGGTGGGAAGGCAAGTGGGAAGGATGACACCAGGAGTCTACAGACAGGTTAAGTGAGTAGGCAAAAACGTCGCGATGGAATATCATTTAAAAAAAATAAATTGAGAGTACCCAATTATTTTTTTCCAATGATGGGGCAATTTAGCGTGGCCAATCCACCTACCCTGCATATCTTTGGGTTGTGGGAGTGAGACCAGCGCACACATGGGGAGAATAATGGATGGAATATAATGTAGGAAAATGTGCAGTTATGCACTTTGGTGGAAAGAATATTGGAGCTGAACATTATTTAAATGGGAGAAAGGCTGCAGAAAGCTGCAGTGCAGAGGGATTTGGGCATCGTCATGCATAAATCACAAAAAGCTAGGATGCAAGTTCAGCAGGTAATAGGGAAGGCAAATGGAATATTGGCCTTTAGTTAAAAGGGAATGGAGGGAAAGAAAATAGGGAAGTCTTGTAAAATTCCAGAAGGCACTCGTTAGGACACATCTGGAATACTGTGTACAGTTTTGGTACCTTATCTAAGAAAAGATATACTGACATTGGAGGCAGGTTCACTAGGCCGATCCCATGCATGCAGATATTTTCTTATGAGGAGAGGTTGAGTAGATTGGGCCTGTACTGGAGTTTAAAAGAATGAGAGGCAACCTTATTGTGACCTATAGGACTCTTATGGGCTTAAAAGGGTAGATGCTAAGGGGTTGTTTCCTCTTGTGTGAGGGCCTAAGACCAGAGAGCATAATCTCAGAGTAAGTAGTCACCCACCCATTTGAGACAGATGAGCAGGAATTTGTTCTCTCAGGGTAGTGAATCTGTGGAATTCTTTACCGCAGAGAGTTCAAAAGGCTGTGTCATTAAGTATGTTCAAGACTGAGATAGACAGATTTTCAATCAGTAAGGGAATCATGCGTTATGGGATAAGGTGGGAAAGCGGAGTAGAGGATTATCATGTTAGATCGGTCTTTTTAAAAAAAAATGTATTTTATTATAAACCTGTATCAAAACAGATTACAGCGAATAAACACCTTGGGAAACATACTTCCTAACAATCAACTATACAGTCTGTACACATTTTCCCCCCTTTTCACACCACTGCGATGAACAGCCCCTCAAACACAGTCACAAATATCCCCCACCTTTCCTCAAACCCCCCTGAAGAGCCCCTTAACTCATACTTTATCTTCTTTAATCACAGGAAGTCGTACAGGCCACTCAAACAAGCTGCTACTCCCGTTGGCGATGCCGACCGCCACTCCAACAAAATTCGCCACCGAGCAATCAGAGAGGCGAAGGCCAAGACATCAGCCTTCCTCCTCTCCAGGAGTTCCGGCTTCTCTGAAACCCCAAATATCGCCACCAAAGATCCGGGTCCACCTCCTCCTCCACTATCTTTGTTAAGACCACGAACACTCCCGCCCAGAATCTTCCCAATTTTTCGCAACTCCAAAATATGTGTGGGATTCGCTGGCCCCCACCCACACGTCACAAAATCATCTGCTACCCCCTGAAAGAACGCACTCATTCTCACCCGAGTCATGTGCACCCTGTGTACCACCTTAAACTGTATGAGGCTCATCCTTGCACACGAGGAGGTCCCGTTTAACCTACACAGTGCCCCACTCCATACTCCCCACTTGATCTCCCCTCCCAACTCCGCTTCCCATTTCCCCTTGATCTTCACCACCCGCTCGCCTCCCTGCTCCCCCAGCCACTTGTATATATCCCCAATTCTTCCCTCCCCTTCCACATCCGGAAGCAGCAGTCGCTCCAACAGGGTGTATCCCAGCAAACTAGGGAACCCCTTCCAGACCTTTCGCTCAAAGTCCCTAATCTGCAGATACCTGAACTCACACCCCCTCAGCAGCTCTACCCTCTCCCTTAGCTTCTCCAGACTGGCGAACCCTTCCTCCACCTTGATGTTAGATCAGTCTTGATCTCATTGAATGGCGGAGAAGACTAAATGGGCCAAATGGCCTGTTTCTGCTCTACATCTTATGGAATATTGGTCTTTATATCCAAAGGACTAGAATACAAGGGGGTAGAAGTTGTGCTTCAGTTGTACAAATACTTAGTTAGATCACACCTAGAATAGTTTAATCAGTTTTTAATCACAATAATTAGCGTTTTCTGTCAGAGTTAGTGTATGTCATCAATATTTAACATTATTTTGAAATTTCAAATTTCTTTTTGCTGATGCAAGCAGATGGATATGTATCAAATAACTTTAAGTTCTTTTTGAGCTGTATGCTTCCTGGCAGGAAGGAATCAGAGGCTGCATTCTATTTCCGTCGAACATCTCTTTGAATAACAGGAATTACTCAAATAAATAATATTCCTTTAGCTTTCAGATCAGATTGTCCATGCGTGCACACACACGGAAAATTGATTAGCTATGAGAAAAAGAATGAGATGATTGAAAATACCTATATTTTCAAATATGAGAATTAATAATAAAATAAAGAAATATGTGAAGAAAATAAACCTGACTTGACATATCCACATAATAAGATCCAGTTAACAAATGGAAAGAAGATCTGTACTGCCATTTCCTTGCCCTTCCCCCAAATGCAGTAGAGACTGGCAACCTGAAACAGCTTGGGTCTGTGTGCCAATGTGTGATAAGTGGTGATGAATTTCTCTATTAAAAATTAGTTTGAGAAAGCCTAGAGTCTCTATCAATTTATTTATTTGTTCATGTTCATAGTCACAAAGCATGCCTTGTGTATACAAACTAGTTGACCTCATGCATGGAATGAATTGGCTTGCATACTACACAACTAAGTTATTTACTTCTCAACTTTTTGGAAAGATATGCAGGTTGCACTCTTTGAATACTTATCAGCAAAAACACCACTGCAAAATGGCATCCTCATTATGACTTCAGGTGATCACCAGCCCAGGTGCATAAGCATTTAGGAATTCAATGAAGAAGAAGAGAAAGCATGGGGTACGTTACTTCCGACTGAAATAATTCCCTCACTATTATGTATATTGTCTGGAAACAGTGCATTGTAAAGAATGATGTGGGCCAGGATTCTCTGAAACCGCGGCTAAGTGTTGACGCCAGAGTAAACACCGGAGTCACTGGACCTCTTGGCTCAGCGATTCCATGGCCCAAAGTGGGCCAGCACAGCGCCGGACTGCTCCATGCAGCTCCGGCTGCTGATAGGCGGCCCAGCGTTGCCGGCCTCGCGTCCGCGTATATGCGCAGCAGCCACAACATGGCGGACCCATACAGCGAGCCGGCGCGGAAGAAGGTAGCCCCCCCAGATTGCGCGCACCCGCCGATCAGTGGCCCCCGATCGCGGGCCTGGCCATCGTGGAGGCCCCCCCAGAGACTGATGCCCCCGTCCCCCACCAGGATGGCCACCGCAGCCGCGAGGCCGAGCTCCCACCGGGTGGAACCATACGTGAATCACGCCGGTGAGAACTCGGCTGGTTGATCGCGGAGAATCGCCGTAGGGGCCTCTTTCAACAGCCCATGTCCGGCGCCACGTCGACTGCGTGCAACTGACGACGATTCTCCGGTCGCTGGAGGTTCGCATCCTGGCGTCGGACCCGATCGTGGGTCTAACGCCCCGTTCTCCGCCCCCGAGCTGAGCGCGATTTCGACGCAAAGGCTCGGAGAATTTGGTGCATTTGAGTGCTATAGTGAGAGTTTGGTGACTGAGGGACTTAGGTGAGGAGGGAGTAAGGTGCTCCTTTCATTTTGTTTCCTACATTTCCGCAAAGAGTGAGAAGAGAGCCAGGAGTTTACAGAGAGTGCAGCTGACTGGGAGCAGAGTCGGAGGGCGGAGATCCAGTTGGTCCACAGGGCAGCTATATTCTGTAGGGTAAGAGTGGATGGACGCTAGGCCAGTTGCCTGCTCCTCCTGTAGGATGTGGATGGTGAGGGATACCACCGGTGTCCCCGCTGACGATACCTGCAGGAAGTGCATCCGACTCCAGCTCCTCAAAGACCGTGTTAGGGAACTGGAGCTGAAGCTGGATGAACTTCGGATCATCCGGGAGGCAGAGGGGGTGATAGAGAAGAGTTACAGGGAGGTAACCACACCCAAGGTACAGGACAAGAATAGCTGGGTTACAGTCAGGGGGGAAAAAAAAACAGGCAGACAGTGCAGGGATCCCTCGTGGCCGTTCCCCTTCAAAACAAGTATACCGTTTTGGATGCTGTTGGGGGGGATGACCTACCGGGGGAAGGCCCTAGCAGCCAGGTCTCTGGCACGGAGTCTGGCTCTGGGGCTCAGAAGGGAAGGGGGGGAGAATAGAAAAGCAATAGTTGTAGGAGATTCAATGATTAGGGGAATAGATAGGAGATTCTGTGGTCGCGAGCGAGACTCCCGGAAGATATGTTGCCTCCCGGGTGCCAGCGCCAGGGATGTCTCGGATCGTGTCTTCAGGATCGTTAAGGGGGAGGGTGAGCAGCCAGAAGTCGTGGCGCACATTGGTACCAACGACGTAGGTAGGAAAAGGGGTGTGGAGGTAATAAACAAGTTTAGGAAGTTAGGCTGGAAGTTAAAAGCCAGGACAGACAGAGTTGTCATCTCTGGTTTGTTGCCGGTGCCACGTGATAGCGAGGCTAGGAATAGGGAGAAAGTGCAGCTGAACACGTGGCTGCAGGAATGGTGTAGGAGGGAGGGCTTCAGGTATTTGGATAATTGGAGCGCATTCTGGGGAAGGTGGGAACTGTACAAGCAGGACGGGTTGCATCTGAACCAGAGGAGCACCACTATCCTGGGAGGGAGGTTTTCTAGTACTCTTTTGGAGGGTTTAAACTAATTTGGCAGGGGAATGGGAACTGGATTTGTAGTCCAGCAACTAAGGTAGCCGATATTCAGGACACAAAAGTGTGTAATGAGGCAGTGGGGAAGGGAACACTGACAAAGGAGAGTACTTGCAGGCACGGAGATGGGTTGAAGTGTGTATACTTCAACGCAAGAAGCATCAGGAATAATGTCGGTGAACTTAAGGCATGGATTGGTACTTGGGACTACGATGTGGTGGCCATCACGGAGACTTGGATAGAAGAGGGGCAGAAATGGTTGTTGGAGGTCCCTGGTTATAGATGTTTCAATAAGATTAGGGAGGGTGGTAAAAGAGGTGGGGGGGGGGTGACGAATGTGATATAAAATAGTTACTTTAGAGATACTAGTTAATGTAATGTAGAAATAAGCCACTTTGATTTTTGCAGTTAGGGACAAAGGAATTTGGGACCGCATGGAAAAAGCAGGAAGAGGTGTGTCTATAAGAGTGAGGATGCATTGATAGGGGCCAGAGAAAGGGATTGGAAGTGAGCCAATCAGAATGGATTAAACAGGTCAGGAGGGACCTAGGCTGACCTATGTCCGTCGAGTATGTGAAACTTGATACCATTTGAACTGATTTTGCAGAGATTCCTTTGTCTGTTAGTTCAGTCGTTTTCTGGAGTGTAAGAGGCAGGACGTCCTGTTACATTCTGTAAGATGATAAAGCTTGCAAGCTAAATAAACAACTTCTGTTTACGTGCGAATCCGTCTCAACTTTTATTGAGGCCAGACTGACAGAGAAAGAAAATAGGAGATCAACATTTGGTGCCGAAAACCGGGATTTCTCTGGGCGATCCTGTTCCAACTGCGAAATCAGAATTAGACTGATTATGAACAGGAGGACGGGAACAAAGGGCCCTCAATGTAGAAATGGAAAACGACCAGCATTGATTGTTCCCCTCTTCCTATTGTCTGATTAGTCTGGTCACTCGCGGTTGGCACAGAAAGACCGCCTCGACGAAATCACAGGTCAGTCTGGGGATTAGCACTTTAATTGATGGGATTTCATATTGTTGTTTCGGCTTGGGTTAGGGTTTTGGGCTGATGTGACTTTAAATAATAAAGGTTCAGTCTATTATTGGGGTTCAGAGGCTGATGTGACTTTAAATAATAAAGGTTCAGTCTATTATCGGGGTTCAGAGGCTGATGTGACTTAAATAAATGGGGGTTCAGTCCAGTATAACTGTTTTTAAATCTGAAGATGGTTCAACTCTATGTGTGAGTGTTTTAAATATATAGTTGATTAAGCTAAAATTGTCTCCTTGGACTGTAAAGTTCCGAGGTCTAGTTGAGATTGTGAGGTTGAAGCAGAAGTCTCTCAAAGGGTTAACAGCAGCAGGCGGAGTTGAAAACAGACAGTGCTTCTCACTCAGGCCTTGAGATAACAGTCTGCAGTGTAATCGGATACCTTTCCTTTGAGTCAGTGAACTCCAGCAAAGTTACGTTTTGAATTAATTAAAGGAAACCAGTGGGTTTCTCCACCTCTTTGATAAAAGTTATTATTTTCGAAAGCAATTGATTGAAATTGCCAGAATCTTAAGTTTTACTTACTTGAAATAAGGTTTATCTCATTTTATCTGGAGATTAATAGAAACTTAAAGAAGATCATGGACACCATTTTAAAAAGTGTAAATCTGGAAATTATAGTTGATTTTGCTAATACTTATGTGTATGTAAAAGAAAAAAACTTGTTAAAAGAAAAATTGTTAAGATAAAGAAATAATTAAGTTGTAAATGTTGTACAAGTTTGTGTTAAGCAAATTGTAAATTTAGTTCTGAGTTGAGATCAGAGCTGAGCTTGCAAGTTGCAGTAATCCAATTTGAATTTTCAAACATTTTTAAGTTTTTTAAAAAAGCGCAAGTAGAGGAAGGACACGGGTCACACAAGAGATGAGCTACGTAGTTTAATGGCTGGCCTTGAATTGACAGAAGAAGAAAAATTCAATAATTTGGAAAAGTCAGTAAAAGTTCCGTCTGCACCCATAGCATGGTCTGCGCTCATTCCAGAACCACCAGAGTACAATAATATACCCAGTCATTGCTCCCCAAATTTCAAATATGCCAGAAACTCAAGCCCTTTTGGGTGATAGTGTGGGTCCTGTTTTACCAACTTCACAACCGAAAGAGCAAAAGGAACTTTGTCCCACAAGCCCAGTTAGCTCTAGGACAAGATCTCGGACAGCAAGAGAGGGGCTTGAAGCTCACCAGAAACAATTAAGCATATCACCTCAGTCTCCCCAAACTAAGGAGAAATCACAAGAGTTGGGAACAAAGAAAGCTGAAACAACTTCGGTTGAAGAGAAAGAACTCCCCCTAGTGACAGGGAGAGACGTTGAAGTCTTGGAACAACCAGGGGAAATACCTAGAGTGCCCCCTGGTGACATTCGGAGACAGTTACCGATTAGGAAGATGAGAAACCCCGATCCAGGGACGGCGGCTGCAAACCCCACAATAGACGTTTACTTCCCATGGACACCCAGTGAGATGATGGCTATTATGACTACAATCCCAGATAGAAAAAAATCTCCTGCTGCCTTTGTGGATTCATTGAGAACTACTATCTCAATTTATCAAGCTGATTCAAGGGACCTCTGGGCCCTAGTTCAGCAGATTTTAACCCCAGCAGAGTACCGCACTTGTCTTAACCACCTGAATTATGCTAGTCATGCCGCACTCCAGCAGGCCTATGCGTTAGACGACGATAGAAGGACACAGATCTTAAATGCATTGAATAGCACATTTCAAAGGCCCATAAATCTTTCTGTTATCTTAGACCTAAAACCTAAGAAGAATGAAGACCCAGAGGAATTTCTGGGGCGTTTTAATGAAATCTACCGGGGGCAGTCAGGCGATTTGTTGTATCAAAATGGTCAGAATTCCCCTCAATACTGTGCTATGTTAATGCATTGCCTACCACCTTCTGTGGTTACTGCTGTGAAATGTAATAACATGAATTGGACGGAGAACGACCCTTCCCAGATGGCAAGGGCAGTCAGATTTTACTGGAAGGAGGGTGTAGGCCCAGAAGGAGGCTCAGTTACAAAGGTTAAGACTGAGTATGTAATGAAAAAGGATGATCTACGACCCCAACAAGCGGCAGAAATGGTAGTTTACCAGCAGGAGCCCCAATATAGTGACTTTGGGTGGGTGGATCAGCGAAGAGGAGGATACCAAACCCACCCAAAGGGACCCTCACCCCCTTTTTATGGCCCACCGAACGAATCAACAGCTCTACAACCGCAGCCCCCTCTGAGGGGCCATTGGTCTACTGGAAGAAGAGGACGGGGCAGCCATGTCTTCTGTGCAATCAGCACTTAAATTACCATTATCCGACCACACGCAGCAATTGTCAGGGTTCCAAGGACAGGTGTGTGAGTATCCTATTTCTGAACCTGTGACAGTCACTTACGAGAATAAGTCTGCAGAGCATCAGGTTGTAGTGACTACTGGATTGGACTGTAATTTGTTGGCCCGAGATTTACTGTGTATCTTCCAGCTACAGCTAGAATGCGGAGATGAGGGGGTAACGGTTACATCATGGAGGATGAGACAACAGTGCTATATTTCTATCACCCCCCAGTGGTGGACGTTAGACATTGAACAGCCACTATCACTGCATCACGTTACCCTGGCCTATGACAGAACTGGACGAAACAGGGAGTTGGAGGACAAATACTGGCCATTACTTGAGACCGAATGGCCAGTCAAGGTTACAGCCACAGTCACGGGAAAAGAAGGTACAGCCGATTTTGTTACAATATCACCACATTTATGGCCACAGTCAGCTTCGGTAAGCCCTCATATTACACGTCAGGTCCATGACCGGTACCATGCCAGGGATATGGGGCGAATGGTCAGCATCTTACCGCAGCTCGTCAGAATAGGTATGAGATATACCTTTTGAACAATCCACGTCTGACATTTAAATACTGTACCACTATCAATCCAGCCTGTTTTCTTAGTGGTCCCCCTGTCCATGAAGACGCACCTGGCCACGACTGGTTAGCCTTGATTCAGGAAACTACCACAATAAGGGGCGATTTGAGTGACATTTCGTCAGAACAACCTGACATGATTATGTGTGGTCAAATATCCCACCGGGGTTTAGTTAATGACCTACTGCAGGCCCTCCTTCTGCCAGCGCAGATTTCCGTTATTAAATGCGCTGCCCACACGAATGGTACAACCCCAGTTGACGTTGGTAATGAACGAGCAGATCGTGCAGCGCGCACAGCCGCACAAATTCAGCAAGTGATGGTGCCTAAAATGTTAAGTCAGACTAAACGATCTACTATGAATGTGTCTGCTTCTGACAAGCCAATGCCAACCATCCAAGACGTCATAAGGTTACAGGAGGACGCTCCTGAGAGTGATAAACAAATGTGGAAACGGTTAGGTTGTACATATGATTCTGTTTCCTCTTTATGGACCACGCCTGCACATCAGACTTGTATGTCTGATGTGCTGGCTTTATGGGTCATCGAATGTGTACACTTTGCAACTCATTGTGGGGCTCGGGGGACTAGTGATTTGTTGCTGGACACTTGGTGGCACCCTAAAATGCAGGGGTTGGCCCAAAGTATCAGTAATCGGTGTTTGATTTGTCAGCAATATAACACCGGAAAAGGTATCCCTTGTGGGAAGGGGCAAACCCCGTTGCCCAGTGGTCCCTTTGAGACGCTCCAAATGGATTACATTGAGTTGGAAAGGTGTCAATGTTATAAATATGTTTTGGTCATTGTGGATGTGTTCAGCAGATGGGTTGAGGCGTATCCGACTATCTATAGTAAAGCTGCTACTGTGGTTAAAGTCTTGATGCGGGAAATCATTCCCCGGTACGGTATACCAGCTCAGTTAAGTTCTGATAATGGGCCTCATTTTATTGGACAAATTAACAAGGAGTTTTGCTCCCAGTTGGGCATACGCCAGCAGTTACACTGTGCTTACAGACCGCAGGCAGCCGGGTTGGTTGAAAGACACAATCAGACCCTCAAAACTAAATTGGCTAAATTAAGAGCAGACACGGGACTGACATGGCTTAAGTTGCTCCCCGTTGCCCTCTTCCAGCTGCGGGTTACACCTGCGGGACCGGTCCGGCTTTCTCCCGCCGAGATTCTTTATGGCAGGCCTCTTAGAACTCCTTGGAGCCTGCAGGTTCCCAGACGGGTTCAGTTTCATCAGATGACTGAGGAAATGACCACCTATGTTCTGGCCCTTACGCAAGTGCTCAAGGAACTCCATGGCCAGGTCCGCGCGGCTCACCAGCCATTGCCCCAGTACCTAGCTCACTTTCAGTCCAGCCCGGTAGTTATGTAATGGTCAAAAATTGGACTAGGAAGGGGTCGGAGCCGCGATGGGACGGGCCCTTCCAAGTTCTCCTTGCCACCCCCACAGCAGTTAAAGTGGAGGGGCGAAGTGCTTGGGTGCACCTACATCACTGTACATTGAGTCCATCTCCACTACTGTAAAAGGTCGGATACTAACCTGCCTCCCTTCTCCAGTGCTATTTTACAGGTGTGGAGCATGATGGAGTGGCTACGCATCGTCTGTCTGATATTTGGCCTCACTTCGCTTGGCGTGTTATTGGCGATGGACATGGAAAAGGGGAATATTATGTATCTGTGTAGCCCCAACCAATCTACAAGGATACATCACCTATGCACAGGTGATGTTCTTCACTGCCCCCATATACGAGGACATGGTATCGACTCATGGAAGGTCATCAAAGTTAAGGAGAATGCGGGAGTCATGAAGCAGCTGCACCGGTCCCGGCGATGGGAAGGGAACATTATATGGACATTGCCTTGTTTTTGGAATACATGTAAATTCGATTTTGGATGTGTTAAGAGTGGTGCAAGAAAGGTAATATCAGGCTGTCAGAAGAGCGTAGGAAGAGGCTATGAGGAAGTGAAAGGGACTAGAGAGAGGATGGGGCGTATGAGAAGGGAAGTACAGCTAGAACGTAGGTTACCGGGAGATACACTTAAGTTAGTTAAAGGCCAAACTGAGGAAAACAAGGGTAGTAAACCTTGGGAGCCCTCGGGGCAATAACTAAGGAGTTGTCTCAGCTACGGTTGTTTGCAATGCAGAACCGGTATGCTCTTGACTATCTTCTGGCCCGTGAGGGTGGGGTATGCGCCATAGTACAGGGCAAGTGTATTATGGGTGTTCAAGACTTGACCGCTAACATCACTAAATTTATGGATCGCATACGGGATCACTTGGACGGGATGCAGGATCCTGGCTCTTGGGGTAACTGGGGATTTGGGGGATGGAAGGACTGGTTGATAAATATGGCCATGTATCTAGTGGTAGCTATCGGCTGCATCTTTGTGGGCCTGGCCATCCTTAAATGTGTGATGGGTAGAATGCGGGGTGCACTGGATCAGATCACCACCCCAATCACCGGCCAAAAAAATTTAACTGTTAAAATCCATGAGGGTGAAGCAGATGAAGGGGGGCTAAGACAGGAATTGGAAATGCAGCGACGAATCTTTTTAGATGAGGAACCGTAGCTATAGATTGGATAGTTCGGTTATCATGGAATGATAAAAGGAGGGAATGACGAATGTGATATAAAATAGTTACTTTAGAGATACTAGTTAATGTAATGTAGAAATAAGCCACTTTGATTTTTGCAGTTAGGGACAAAGGAATTTGGGACCGCATGGAAAAAGCAGGAAGAGGTGTGTCTATAAGAGTGAGGATGCATTGATAGGGGCCAGAGAAAGGGATTGGAAGTGAGCCAATCAGAATGGATTAAACAGGTCAGGAGGGACCTAGGCTGACCTATGTCCGTCGAGTATGTGAAACTTGATACCATTTGAACTGATTTTGCAGAGATTCCTTTGTCTGTTAGTTCAGTCGTTTTCTGGAGTGTAAGAGGCAGGACGTCCTGTTACATTCTGTAAGATGATAAAGCTTGCAAGCTAAATAAACAACTTCTGTTTACGTGCGAATCCGTCTCAACTTTTATTGAGGCCAGACTGACAGAGAAAGAAAATAGGAGATCAACAGGGGTGGGGGGTGGCATTGTTAATTAGAGATAGTATAACAGCTGCAGAAAGGCAGTTCGAGGAGTATCAGCCAACTGAGGTAGTATGGGTTGAAGTCAGAAATAGGAAAGGAGCAGTCACCTTTTTGGGAGTTTTCTATAGGCCCCCCAATAGTAGCAGAGATGTGGAGGAACAGATTGGGAAAAAGATTTTGGAAAGGTGCAGAAGTCACAGGGTAGTAGTCATGGGTGACTTCAACTTCCCAAACATTCAGTGGAAACACTTTAGATCAAATAGTTTGGATGGGGTGGTATTTGTGCAGTGTGTCCAGGAAGCTTTTCAAACACAGTATGTAGATTGTCCGACCAGAGGAGGGGCAATATTGGATTTAGTACTTGGTAATGAACCAGGGCAAGTGATAGATTTGTTAGTGGGGGAGCATTTTGGAGATAGTGACCACAATTCTGTGATTTTCACTTTCGTAATGGAGAGGGATAGGTGCGTGCAACAGGGTAAGGTTTACAATTGGGGGAAGGGTAAATACGATGTTGTCAGACAAGAATTGAAGTGCATAAGTTGGGAACATAGGTTGTCAGGGAAGGACACAAGTGAAATGTGGAACTTGTTCAAGGGACAGGTACTACATGTCCTTGATATGCATGTCCGTGTCAGGCAGGGAAGAGATGGTCGACTGAGGGAACCATGGTTGACAAGAGAGGTTGAATGTCTTGTTAAGAGGAAAAAGGAGACTTATGTAAGGCTGAGGAAACAAGGTTGCAGGGATACAAGATAGCCAGGAGGGAACTGAAGAAAGGGATTAGGAGAGCTAAGAGAGGGCATGAACAATCTTTGGCAGGTAGGATCAAAGAAAACCCCAAGGCCTTTTACACATGTGAGAAATATGAGAATGACTAGAGCGAGGGTAGATCCGATCAACGACAGTAGCGGGAGATTGTGTATCGAGTCTGAAGAGATAGGAGAGGTCTTGAACGAGTACTTTTCTTCTGTATTTACAAATGAGAGGGGCCATATTGTTGGAGAGGACAGTGTGAAACAGACTGGTAAGCTCAAGGAAATACTTGTTAGGAAGGAAGATGTGTTGGGCATTTTGAAAAACTTGAGGATAGACAAGTCCCCGGGCCTGATGGGATATATCCAAGGATTCTATGGGAAGCAAGAGATGAAATTGCAGAGCTGTTGGCAATGATCTTTTCGTCCTCACTGTCAACAGGGGTGGTACCAGGGGATTGGAGAGTGGCGAATGTTGTGCCCCTGTTCAAAAAAGGGACTAGGGATAACCCTGGGAATTACAGGCCAGTTCGTCTTACTTCGGTAGTGGGCAAAGTCATGGAAAGGGTACTGAAGGATAGGATTTCTGAGCATTTGGAAAGACACTGCTTGATTAGGGATAGTCAGCACGGATTTGTGAGGGGTAGGTCTTGCCTTACAAGTCTTATTGAATTCTTTGAGGTGACGACCAAGCATGTGGATGAAGGTAAAGCAGTGGATGTAGTGTACATGGATTTTAGTCAGGCATTTGATAAGGTTCCCCATGGTAGGCTTCTGCAGAAAGTAAGGAGGCATGGGAATGTGGGAAATTTGGCCAGTTGGATAACGAACTGGATAGAAGTCAGAGAGTGGTGGTGGATGGCAAATATTCAGCCTGGATCCCAGTTACCAGTGGCTTGCCGCAGGGATCAGTTCTGGGTCCTCTGCTGTTTGTGATTTTCATGAATGACTAGGATGAGGGAGTTGAAGGGTGGGTCAGTAAATTTGCAGACGATACTGTGGTGGTATGTATTAGGGGTAGTATGGTACCTGTGAAGCCGAGAGGCTATTGGCTGACAGGTCCCGGGTCCTGGTTGGATCTGCCGCCTGCTGGCTCCGCCCTGAAGGCGGAGTATAAGAGCTTGAGTTCTCCCAGCAGCCGCATTCTGTAACTGAGCTGCTGGGGAACAAGTCTTGCCTAATAAAGCCTCGATTGATTTAATCTCTTCTCGACTTGAGTGAGTAATTGTTGCGCTACAATTTATTAAGCAAGCTTAAAAGACTATGGAGCTCCGGATCGCCCCGGAGAGTGTGCGAATCAGCCCCCATGCAGCAAACTCGGCAGCCGTGTTTAAACACTGGCTAGCGTGCTTCGAAGGGTACCTTCGAACGGCCCCCGGCCGGACCATGGAAGATCAGAAAATGCAGGTCCTGCATTCCAGGGTGAGCCCGGAGATCTCCACGCTCATTGAAGACGCGGAGGATTTCCCGACGGCGCTCGCCATGCCGAAATCTGTCTACATTCGGCCCATAAACCAGGTCTACGCACGCCACCAACTCGCGACGAGACGGCAAATCCCCGGAGAATTACTCGACGGGTTCTACAGCGCACTCTTGATTCTGGGAAGGAACTGCAACTGCCTGTCGGTGAGCGCAAAGGAGCACACGGAGCTCCTAATCCGGGATGCTTTTGTGGCAGGTATGACTTCTTCTCAAATTCGCCAAAGACTGTTAGAAAGAGACTCATTCGGACTCAGAGGCACGGGCCCTTGCGGTCTCCCTCGACGTGGCCTCACAAAATGCCTGCGCCTACGAAGCCGACCGCGCGGCAGCCCTTTGGGCTCCGTGGACCCCCGTTGCGACCGACTCCCCGGCACCCCCCACCCCCCCGCAAGCCTGCGCGACTAGAGCACCAGACCATCTCGGTGGGCCCCGCTGCTATTTTTGCGGGCAGGCGAAACACCCCCGGCAGCACTGCCCGGCCTGCGCAGCTATTTGTAAAAGCTGTGGCAAAAAGGGGCATTACGCAGCGGTGTGCCAGTCCCGGGGGGTTGCCGCAATCTCCGGGGGAGAACAGGGACAGCAGACTCAACCCCCCCAGCGCTCCATGTGCGGCCCGCGGGCGCCGCCATTTTGGGCCCCGGACACCACGAGGGAAGGATGGGCGCCGCCATCTTGTGAACCCCGGCCACGTGCGATCCATGGGGGCGGCCATTTTGTCCACCACCGACCGTGTGCGATCCATGGACGCTGCCATCTTGGCTGATAGCCAAGGACCCCAGCATAGACGGCTCCACGGGGCCGGAAGAAAACGCCACGTGCAGCAACCTAGACTGGCTTCGATGACCCTGGACCAATTGCGGCCCCGGATGCTCCAAACGGCATCGACAACGGTGCTGGTCAACAGGTACGAGACGCCATGCCTAATCGACTCTGGGAGCACGGAAAGTTTTATCCACCCGGACACGGTAAGACGCTGTTTTCTCTCTATTCGTCCGAGTACCCAAAAGATGTTCCAGTCTGCGGGGTCCCATTCAGTAGAGATCAAAGGGTTCTGCATCGCGAACATAACAGTGCAAGGGAGGGAGTTTAAGAATTATAGGCTGTATGTCCTTCCCCAACTCTGCGCTCCCACTCTCTCGGGGTTAGATTTCCAGTGTAACCTCCAGAGCCTTATGTTCCAATTCGGCGGCCCAACACCCCCACTCACTATCTGCAGCCTCGCGACCCTCAAGGTTGAACCACCTTCCTTGTTTGCAAACCTCACCCCGGAATGCAAACCCGTCGCTACTTGGAGCAGACGGTACAGCGCTCAGGACCGAACATTTATCCGGTCTGAAGTCCAGTGGCTGCTGAAGGAAGGCATAATCCAGGCCAGCAATAGTCCCTGGAGAGCCCAGGTGGTAGTTGTGAAGACCGGGGAGAAGCAGAGGATGGTCGTAGACTATACTCAGACCATCAATAGGTACACGCAGCTCAATGCGTACCCTCTCCCCCGCATATCCGACATGGTCAATCGGATTGCACAGTACAAGGTCTTTTCCACCGTGGACTTCAAGTCCGCATACCACCAGCTCCCTATCCGCCCGAGTGACCGCAAGTACACGACCTTCGAGGCAGACAGGCGGCTCTACCACTTCTTGACGGTCCCATTCGGCGTCACGAACGGGGTCTCGGTCTTCCAACGGGAGATGGACCGAATGATTGATCAGCACGGGTTGCGGGCCACGTTCCCATACCTCGACAATGTAACCATCTGCGGCCATGACCAGCAGGACCACGACGCCAACCTCCGCAAATTCCTCTAGACCGCTAACGCCCTGAACCTCACCTATAATGAGGAAAAACGCGTTTTTAGCACCAACCGTCTGGCCATCCTGGGATACGTAGTGTGCAATGGAGTTATAGGCCCCGACCCCGAGCGCATGCGCCCCCTCATGGAATTTCCCCTTCCCCGCTGCTCCAAAGCCCTGAAACGCTGCCTGGGCTTCTTTTCGTATTACGCCCAGTGGGTTCCCCAGTACGCAGACAAGGCCCGCCCGTTAATCCAGTCCACTACCTTCCCGTTGTCGACAGAGGCACGCCAGGCCTTCAGCCGCATCAAAGCGGATATCGCAAAGGCCACGATGCGCGCCATCGACGAGTCCCTCCCCTTCCAGGTCGAGAGCGACGCATCCGATGTAGCTCTGGCGGCCACTCTCAACCAAGCGGGCAGACCCGTGGCCTTTTTCTCCCGGACCCTCCACACCTCAGAAATCCGCCACTCCTCAGTGGAAAAGGAAGCCCAAGCCATAGTTGAAGCTGTGCGACATTGGAGGCATTACCTGGCCGGCAGGAGATTCACTCTCCTCACTGACCAACGGTCGGTAGCCTTTATGTTCGATAATGCACAGCGGGGCAAAATCAAGAATGACAAGATCTTGAGGTGGAGGATTGAGCTCTCCACCTATAACTATGAGATCTTGTACCGTCCCGGAAAGCTGAATGAGCCGTCCGATGCCCTATCCCGCGGCACATGCGCCAACGCACAAGTAGACCACCTCCAAGCCCTCCACGAGGACCTCTGCCACCCGGGGGGTCACTCGATTCTACCATTTTGTTAAGTCCCGCAACCTCCCCTACTCGGTCGAGGAGGTCCGTACAGCCACCAGGAACTGCTAAATCTGCGCAGAGTGCAAACCGCACTTTTTCAGGCCAGATAGAGCGCACCTGATAAAGGCTTCCCGTCCCTTTGAACGTCTCAGTTTGGATTTCAAAGGCCCCCTCCCCTCCACTGACCGCAACATATACTTCCTGAACGTGGTGGACAAGTACTCCCGTTTCCCCTTCGCCATCCCCTGCCCCGAAATAACAGCGGCCACAGTCATTAAAGCCCTCAGCACCATCTTTACACTGTTCGGTATCCCCGCGTACATCCATAGCGATAGGGGGTCCTCCTTCATGAGTGACGAGCTGCGTCAGTTCCTGCTCAGCAAGGGCATTGCCTCGAGCAGGACGACCAGCTACAACCCCCGGGGGAACGGTCAGATAGAGAGGGGGAACGGTACGGTCTGGAAGACTGTCCTACTGGCCCTACGGTCCAGAAATCTCCCAGTTTCCCGGTGGCAGGAAGTCCTCCTTGTCGCCCTCCACTCCATCCGGTCGCTGCTGTGTACCACTACTAACCAAATGCCCCACGAGCGCCTCCTTGTCTTCCCTAGGAAGTCCTCCTCCGGAACGTCGCTGCCGACCTGGCTGGCAGCCCCAGGACCCATCTTGCTCCGAAAACATGTGCGGGCGCACAAATCGGACCCGTTGGTCGAGAGGGTTCACCTTCTCCACGCAAACCCCCAGTACGCCTACGTGGCATACCCCGACAGCCGACAGGACACGGTCTCCCTGTGGACCTGGCGCCCGCCGGAAACACACACATACCCCCAATACCGAGCACCCCCTCCCTGCCACCGGCGCACCCCACGACTGCTCCCTTCCCGGGAGGATCGGTCCTCCTCCCGTGCCCGCCCAGGAGTAAAGGAACAGGGACGAACAGCGCACCGCTCCCAGAGACGACAGTGCCGAGCCAGCACCTGCACCGCCACTGGGGCTGACGCGATCGACAAGAACGACCAGGGCACCCGCTTGACTTGTGGAATCCGCATGACACAACAAGAAAAGGAAAACGAACTTGGAAATAATTCTGACAACCTGTACATAATTAATTTTTGGGCTAAATATATAGCTCACTGTGCGAAATCAGTTCCAGGACCAGCCTTGTAAACCCCTACCACCATGCGAACCACCACCCCGCCGGGTTCTTTTTTAACAAGGGGTGAATGTGGTGGTATGTATTAGGGGTAGTATGGTACCTGTGAAGCCGAGAGGCTATTGGCTGAGAGGTCCCGGGTCCTGGTTGGGTCTGCCGCCTGCTGGCTCCGCCCTGAAGGCGGAGTATAAGAGCTCGAGTTCTCCCAGCAGCCGCATTCTGTAACTGAGCTGCTGGGAACAAGTCTTGCTTAATAAAGCCTCAATTGATTTAATCTCTTCTCGACTTCAGTGAGTAATTGTTGCGCTACAGATACGAAGATTGGTGGAGTTGTGGATAGTGAGGAGGGCTGTTGTCGGCTGCAAAGAGACATAGATAGGACGCAGAGCTGGGCTGAGAAGTGGCAGATGGAGTTTAACCTTGAAAAGTGTGAGGTTGTCCATTTTGGAAGGACAAATATGAATGCGGAATACAGGGTTAACGGCAGAGTTCTTGGCAATGTGGAGGAGCAGAGAGATCTTGGGGTCTATGTTCATACATCTTTGAAAGTTGCCACTCAAGTGGATAGAGCTGTGAAGAAGGCCTATGGTGTGCTAGCGTTCATTAACAGAGGGATTGAATTTAAGAGCCGTGAGGTGATGATGCAGCTGTACAAAACTTTGGTAAGGCCACATTTGGAGTACTGTGTACAGTTCTGGTCGCCTCATTTTAGGAAGGATGTGGAAGCTTTGGAAAAGGTGCAAAGGAGATTTACCAGGATGTTGCCTGGAATGGAGAGTAGGTCAGACGAGGAAAGGTTGAGGGTGGTAGGCCTTTTCTCATCAGAACGGAGAAGGATGAGGGGCGACTTGATAGAGGTTTATAAGATGATCGGGGGAATGGAGAGTAGGTCTTACGAGGAAAGGTTGAGGGTGGTAGGTCTTTTCTCATCAGAACGGAGACGGATGAGGGGCGACTTGATAGAGGTTTATAAGATGATCGGGGAATAGATAGAGTAGACAGTCAGAGACTTTTTCCCCGGGTGGAACAAACCATTACAAGGGAACATAAATTTAAGGAGAATGGTGGAAGATATAGGGGGGATGTCAGAGGTAGGTTCTTTACCCAGAGAGTAGTGGGGGCATGGAATGCACTGCCTGTGGAAGTAGTTGAGTCGGAAACATTAGGGACCTTCAAGCAGCTATTGGATAGGTACATGGATTACAGTAAAATGATATAGTGTAGATTTATTTGTTCTTAAGGGCAGCATGGTAGCATTGTGGATAGCACAATTGCTTCACAGCTCCAGGGTCCCAGGTTCGATTCCGGCTTGGGTCACTGTCTGTGCGGAGTCTGCACATCCTCCCCGTGTCTGCGTGGGTTTCCTCCGGGTGCTCCGGTTTCCTCCCACAGTCCAAAGATGTGCAGGTTAGGTGGATTGGCCATGATAGATTGCCCTTCGTGTTCAAAATTGCCCTTAGTGTTGGGTGGAGGTGTTGACTTTGGGTAGGGTGCTCTTTCCAAGAGCCGGTGCAGACTCAATGGGCCGAATGGCCTCCTTCTGCACTGTAAATTCAAAGATAATCTATGATTAATCTAGGACAAAGGTTCGGCACAACATCGTAGACCGAAGGGCCTGTTTTGTGCTGTATTTTTCTATGTTCTATGTTCTAATCCCAGCCATTGTCTGTATGCCATCATACAACAATGTCATCTTCTGTTGATAAATGCCATGAAATATTGGTGGTTGAATTGGCATGGGGTATAATAGAAGGTATAACCTAGGAATGTCATAACTTTGATAAAACCTTGTGTATCACCTCTACTACATCTCAATGCTGCAATTAATGTAGTTATCAGAATGTCAGAACAGGGGTCTCAATTAAATAGCAGTGAACTATTAACTCATCAATTCTCGCTTAGTCTCATGTCATACCTGGAAGGGGTTAGTTAAAAGTTGAATAGTTTCATCACTTTTATCACATTGGGAGCACAATGCTGATGTTTCTTATTGAAAGACAGTTTCAAGAAGATGGCACAATTAATTTATGGCCTTAACACATAGGATTCCTCGTTGTCATTGATGTAGCTATGTAATTTGGAATACACATGCTGCCTACAGTATTAGCAAGTATTGATTGATGTCATTTCCAATAGCCCGACTTTACTGCACTTCCTTTATTCATTCTTGGGATGAGAGAATCATTGGCAAGGTTGGCATCTTTTGCCCTTTTTATCCTGAGGAGGTGCAGGGGATGTGGGTGATGGGTTCGATGAATTTTAGCTTTACAAAATCTTGCGATCATTGTGGGGTGAGATAATAAATCACAATTCCCTGACAATTTAAATTTGATTGAGATGGAAGAATACAGCTATTTATTTAACCAGTGTTTTATTACATAAATGGTGAGAGCTTTGAATTGGATAGATCATAATTACTGAACTTTACTCTTGAGAATCAGATTGCTGCTTACCCAGAGTGTCCACGCCATCAGAAATGCCGTCCCGTTTTACGACGGCATGAACGGGCCGACCCCACAACTAATTCTGACCCGTAAAAGGGGCCAGCACGGCACTGGAGCAGCATTCGCAGCGCCTTTCTTCAACGCGCCAGTCCCGACGCAACAGGGGCCGGCTCGGAAGAAACAAGGCCCCCAGCCAGAGAGGCCGGCCCGCCGGTCGGTGGGCCCCGATTGCGGGCCAGGCCACATCGGAGGCCCCCCACAGGCCACCACCCGACCCTTCCACGGCGAGTTCCCGCTGGCTGAGAGCAGGTGTGGACGGTGCCGGCGGGACTTGACGTTTTCACGACGGCCGCTCGGCCCATCCCAGGCCGAGAATCAGCGGGCCGACCGGCGCCGTGCCAACCATGCTCTGCCCAGCCCAGGGTGTTAGGTTTACACAAATTGAATAATGTGCCTGTTGAATCCGTGATAAGTAGAATGTAGAGATGATAGTAGAAATTACGAACAAGGTTCATTTCTACATAATTCTAATACTCCTCGACTAAGGGTCTCCACTCCCAACCTGCACCTTAGACCGGGGTTTTATTACTTTATCAGAGTTACAAAGCCAGAGCTCAGAGTGTGGACAGGGGAAAACCCCTATTCCAGCTCCTTGCCTGCTCCAAAAACGAATTCAAATTGAATCCAATTTATGGTCCCCACAAGGGAGGCATGCAGATCCAGGCATTACACCTGATCCCACGCTCATCTTAGCCAAAAGGCGGGGGTTTTATACAACTGGTTTTATTTAGAGGGGAAGCCCCACCCCCTTAAAGGGGAAGTTCTTATTTTGGGGAGGTCTTGGGAAATCATCTTGGCCTGATCCTGGGGGTTCCAATACACTGGGGTTACAATACTCCTCTGCCCCCCACTAAGTCCGGAGTAACGTCCACACCCATGGGCAGGTGCGCCGTCTTTCCGACCGTTTCGCCTGTGGATGGCTTCAGGCACCGACCTTGTGGCGTCAGGAGGCATGACCTTTACCGGGAAAGACATTCGCATAATAAGTGTCTGGGTGGTGGCAGCATTGCTGGTGCGGTCATGAGATCCGGCAAGGGCGCCTCCGGTGGCAGCAGAATGTCCATCTCGATTTCCGAATCGAAGCTAGGCGGTTCTTTGTCCGGCATCTTGAGTGTCCTAAAAATTGACCTCTGGATCCTTGACAACCGGCAGAGCCAGAGGCAGCGGCGGTAACAGGGATGGCATGGGGTGTGGCGAAGACGAAGTGCTGGAACATCTGAATCAATGGCCGATATGGCTGGAGTATCCGGCACGTGGCTCTGGAGATGGTCCAGGTGGCAAATAGACTTGCTGCCCTGTGTCCGTACTTGGTCAGAAACCAGACTCGCTTTTGCCAATACGACGCCCGGGATCCAAGAGATCCCATTGCCGAACGTGTACCATGTCTCCCGGGGAGAATTAGCGTAGTAGCCTGCAGCGGCCAGTGTCCGCCTCGGTTTGATCCTGAGCGTGGCGGAGTTTCCTGCCAATATCCGGAAAGACTAAACTCAAACGGGTGTGGAGGTGGCGATCCATCAACATCTCAGCTAGCGCAATGCCCGTTGTGGCATGTAGGGTGTCCGGTAGCAGAATAAGAGCCTGCCAAACGGGTCTCCCAGGATCGCAATGTTTGCTTTTTCATTACAAGCTTAAAAGTTTGCATCGATCACTCGGCCAACACATTCAAAGTTGATGGATCCTGCTGGCGGACAGGAGTACCACAAATTCTGCGCTCGTAAACGCCATACCATTGTCTGATACTAGCACCTCAGGTATACCCTGCATGCTGAAAACGTGCCGGAGTTTCTCTATGGTGGACCAGGACGTCGACGAGGACGAGGAACATTGCGCCTTGAAAGGGGTCCGCAAAGTCTGTATCGAGGCGAGATCACGAACGACCTAACCATTCCCATGGGTGGAGCGGGGCTGTGGGAGGCAACTTTTGGTGTACCTGACACTGGACGCAGTGCTGTGGCACCCGCTCGTGTGTGCATCGATGCCAGGCTACCAGTCGTAGCTTCGAGCGAACATTTTCATCTTGAACACACCTGGGTGTCCATTGTGCAGGACCGGGCCATGTCCACGTTCGGGGACCACCCAATGCGGGTCATCCAAAAGAGCATGTTGTCTTCTATGCTGAACTCCTGCATCTTTGTGGTATATGCCTTCAGGACCTGCAGTAAGGCCCTGTGCTGAACCCGATATTGCACTATGTGGCAGACATGGGATAGCTGAGGGTCAGTCTGGTCCACCCACAGATGCGGGACGCTGTGACTGGTAACGAGTCCATAAAATGGAGGGCAGCAATGCCCTCACGGGCCGCCACTGATGTAGGTGGCCTGGTTGGAAGGGGAAGCTGGCTTAGCCCTTTGGCATGGGAAATCTTGGTCCCAGACTGGTACTCCATTACATAGTCATATGCTGCAAGCAGCAGTGCCCTTGCTGGATGCAGACGGAAGCAATGGGGAGAAAATTGCTCAAACTTCCTTTAAGAGCCGCAGGAGGGGCTTGTGGCCCGTGAAAACGGTGAAGCGATGCCTGTTAACATATTAATGAAATTTCTTGATCCTGAACACTACAACCAAACACACCTTCTCGATCTGAGCATATCGCTTCTCTGCATCAGCCAATGTTCTCGAGGCAAAGGCAATGGGATGTTCGGATCCATCGTCCATGGTGTGGGCCAGCACATCCCCGACGCCGTAGCAGGTCAACAGGAGTGGTCGGGATGGATCGAAGTCGGTTAGCATTCTTGATGAGGAGAGTTGTTGTTTCACCTTGATGAAAGCTGCATGCTGCTCTCAGGCCCACTCCCAATGTTGCACCTTCTTTAACAGACGGTGGAGGGGGGCTTAAGTCATGGCCAGATTTGAGAGGAACGTGCTATAGTAATTAACAAGGCCTAGGAATGACCAAAGTTCCATTGGGCCACCTGGTACGGGAGCCTGTGAAACTGCCTGTACCTTTTCTTCCACCGGGTGCAAGCCACGGCAGTCTACGCGATACTTGAGGTACATTACTTCGACGGCATTGAAGACACATTTCTCCCGCCGGAGGTGGACACCGACTTCCTCAAAATGCCTTAACACCTCAGCCAGGTTTTGTAGATGCTCCTGGTCGGATGAGCCCATGATCAGGACGTTGTCTAGATAGACAGTCATGGGGGGGGGGGTGGGGGGGGCATCATTGCTGGAATATTGCACACGTGGAGGAAACCCCAACGGGCAGGCGGGTATCTTCATATCGCCCCGTGTGTGTTCACAGTTACGAAGCACCTGGACTCGGGGGCCAGGACAACTGGAGGTAAATGTGACTCATGTTGAGTTTCGTAAATGTGTGACCTCTGCTGAGCTTCGTGTAAAGATCCTCGATCCTAGGGACCGGCTAACGGTCCAGTTGAGACACGCGGTTGACCGTCATCTTATAGTCGCCACACAAACATCCTGATCCATCCAGTTTCATGACCAGGAAGACCGGCACCACCCAGTCAGAGAACTGCACCGGGTGTTTGATGGTCAGATTCTCCAACCGATCCAATTCAGTGTCCACCTTGGGTTGGAATGCATACGGGATAGGTCGGGCGTGGAAATAGCATGGCTGAGCCATTGGGTCCACACTCATTCGGGCCATAGCCCCTTTTCTGGCTCCCAGGCCATTCTGGAATACCTTTGGAACCTCATCTTCAGGGCCATGTGTGTGCATGCGGTACACCTGCCAATCTAACTGCAGGTGGCGTAACCAGTCACGCCCCAACAAGCTCAGGCCACTCCCATAGACCACCATGATTACCTTACCTACACAACAATCTTCCCAGAACTAAAAATTACCTCTAAAATATTAACATAAACCATAAACTACATATCACAATACACATAATTGAAGGTGGTAGGACAGGTTGAGAAAGTGCTTGAAAAGGCATGTGGGATCCTTAGTTTTATAAATAGAGGTAGTTTTTAAACTCCCCGCTTACCTTCGCAAGATGCAGTCTGTCCAACCGCTCATCTCCGCTCCGCTCCTGTCTAATGCTATTCCCAACGTTACCACTGCAGTTTGTGGTCTGTATACCACCCCTACAAATATTTTTTGTCCCTTGATGTTTCTTAACTCAACCCAGACAGATTCCACATCATCTGTACTAATATATTTCTTCAATATTATATCATTGTAAAAAATAGTAGAAGCGGAACAAGGAATGTTAAAGAGTAGCCTTAATGTTTTGTAGCTGAATGTACAGGGCATTCAAAATAAAATGGATGAATTAGTTCTGCACATAGATGTGAAGGGATATGCTATAGTTAAGATTCTGGAATACCTTTGGAACCTCATCTTCAGGGCCATGTGTGTGCATGCGGTACACCTGCCAATCTAACTGCAGGTGGCGTAACCAGTCACGCCCCAACAAGCTCAGGCCACTCCCATAGACCACCATGATTACCTTACCTACACAACAATCTTCCCAGAACTAAAAATTACCTCTAAAATATTAACATAAACCATAAACTACATATCACAATACACATAATTGAAGGTGGTAGGACAGGTTGAGAAAGTGCTTGAAAAGGCATGTGGGATCCTTAGTTTTATAAATAGAGGTAGTTTTTAAACTCCCCGCTTACCTTCGCAAGATGCAGTCTGTCCAACCGCTCATCTCCGCTCCGCTCCTGTCTAATGCTATTCCCAACGTTACCACTGCAGTTTGTGGTCTGTATACCACCCCTACAAATATTTTTTGTCCCTTGATGTTTCTTAACTCAACCCAGACAGATTCCACATCATCTGTACTAATATATTTCTTCAATATTATATCAATATCTTATTTAATCAACAATGCAACTCCATCACCTTTTCCTTTCTGTCTGTCCTTCCTAAAAACTGAATAACCCTCAATGTGTAGTTCCCATCCGTGGTCACCTTGGAGCCATGTGTCCATAATCTTAACTATAGCATATCCCTTCACATCTATGTGCAGAACTAATTCATCCATTTTATTTTGAATGCCCTGTACATTCAGCTACAAAACATTAAGGCTACTCTTTAACATTCCTTGTTCCGCTTCTACTATTTTTTACAATGTCATTATCTGATATAGGCCCTTGATTTCTCTGCCTATCACTTTTCTTATTCTCCTTTCTGTCTCTTTATCTTTTTCTTGATTCCCCTGCTCTAAATCTTTTCAGAGGTTCCTATCCCCCTGCCATATTAGTTTAAACACTCCCCGACCACTCTAGCTAGAACCCCCCTACTATCTAATCAGTCGCGGTCCTGCACAGGTGTAACCCGTCCAGTTTGTACAGGTCCCATCTCCCCAAGAACCGGCCCCAATGCCCAGGAATCTGAAAACCTCCCCCCACACCATCCTTTCAGCCACGTATTCATCCGATACATCCTATTATTTCTAGTCTAACTAGCACGTGGCACTGGTAGGAATCCTGAGATTACTACCTTTGAGGTCTGGCTCCTCAACGTTCTACCTAACTTCCTATATTCAGTTTTCAGGACCGCATCCCTTTTTTTACCAAATCATTGGTACTGATGTGCACCACGACCACTGGCTGATTACTCTGCAACTGCTCCGGGACACCCTTGACCCTAGCATCAGGAAGGCAACATACCATTTGGAGTCTCGTTTGCAGCCACAGAAATGCCCATCTATTCCCCTTACAATTGAATCCCCTATAACTATTGCATTCCCACACTGTTTATCCCTTCCCTCTGCAGCAGAACCAACCTTGGTGCAACAAATGTGGCTGTTGCTGCTTTCTTCTGAGAGATCATTCCACTCAACAGTATCAAAAACAATATATTTGTTTTGCAGGGGAATAGCCACAGGAGATTCCTGCATTGCCTGCCAGCTCTCTTGCTCTGCCTGGTGGTCACTCATTCCCTTCCTGCTTGTGGAGTCAGAGCCTGTGCTATGTCCAGCTCTCTATGCATACTATCCACAACACTGCCCGGCGCACGGATGCTCCAGTGTCCCCAGCTGCCGCCCCCAATCCCTTCAGTCCCCTCATTCTCCCCTCCCCCCCATTCCCCCCACAACAACCCTGTTGTGTAACATCAGGGTGATGTATCTGCAACGGCACTGACAGCAGATCAATATACAAGGTAGGAGAGTGATGATCACTGGCTGTGAGGTAAGCTCTGGTGCTCCCCACTTCATGCCAAAATCTGACTTCCGTCTTTCTGCTGACAGCACGCTTGCAGACCACGTTCAGAGGATGGCTGTGTCAGTCCGCATATGTCAGGAGAGGGGGATTTGGAAGAACTGGAGACCGCTGTCGTCATCGTGGTGACAGTCCCTGAGTTAGCCTCCAGCGCTTCCTTCTCCCTGAAGGTGCCCAGATGGCATTGGTAGTTCCTATGGGGTGGAGGAGCAGCTAGAGTGAGCTCTACCAGTTCTGGTGCCTCCCTGTTGTCTGCACCATGGTGCCAACACCCTTGGCGATGCTCCTTAGTCACTGGGCCATGCTCTGCAGTGCTTCGGCGGGCCACTTGCATATGAGACAGGTTCCTCAAGGACTGGAACATGATGTCGAGGCCCTCAGCCATGATCGTCACGGATGGAGCCATGCCTTGCTCACTACCACTCAAAAAACTGATGTTGTGCTCCAGGCTTTCCACTGCGGTCGCCACCCTAGCTGTGTTGGCATCATCTCCTGTTCCCAGAGCTTTTCAATCAGTTATGCACTCGCTGGAATGTCGCTGATATTCCCTCTTAAATCTCACGGCCATGCCCTAGCTTCTCATCAACTCTGGGATAACTTTGTCCAGAGACTCGGCATCTGACTGGGACTCAGCAGAGTCCTGGGAACCAGCAGACCTGAGTGCTGACTCCTCTGGATGTTCCTGCCTTCACCTGATGTGCATCAGCAACTGTGTGGTGATCACCAGATTGTGCCCAGAAGCCTAGGCACGAATGTCACCCACCAAGGTGTGTGACCGAGGTGTGCATCTCTCCTCTGATGGAAGGTGGTGGTGATAGTTGTGATGCCTTAATGGTGGTCTCCGGTCTCCTCCAAGGTTTTCTCTTGGGTGGTGGGGGGACGGGGGAGGACACTCCAGATGGCCCTGCCCCATCAAATGGAGGTCCTGTGAGAGAATGGCCATGTGGTCAGTGGGAGGGAAGGATAGTTTTGTTTGACATGATCAACTCACTTGAGACAGGTCATCTGGGTGAAGAAATAATGGATCCTCACCTCTGCGGCGCAGGCCAACCTCGCTGTCAGTGGCTGTTTTTTCCTCAGTGTACCCTGCGATTTTCAGGGCCCGTTCCGCATAGCGGGTGAGGACTTGGATCTCTGGTACTTGGCCCCTGTCTTGGCCCTTTCCCGCTTATTGTGACTATCTTCTCCTGCAGGGACAAAGACAGAGCTTTGTGAGCCACGTGCTTGATGGATCAGAAGGGACTGTGGCAGGTGTCATGTGTGGGCACCGTAACTAGACATGATGGGGTTGAGCAGGTGGGTGACAAGAGGTGCTGAGGAACAAGCATACAGACCGAACTTGGAGAGGGTGCAAGTTGTCAGCCAGTGATTTGAGTGTGATGGAGCTGGGGGGCGGAATTTGAGGGGTGGGAGGCTGAACTGATGCCAAGAGAAAGGTGGTATTACCCTTGCAGCTCAGTGGAGGTTTTTGTCTTCTGCCTATATCGTATGATGGTCCCCTTGGTAATCGTGCCGGCACTGGCGGCCACTGCTGCTGCTGCCGCTGTCTCCCAGGCGGTACTGGTGACCTTGCTGCTGGTCCTCCAACCCACTTGGGGGACCAGGATGACCCGCCTCGCATGCACAGTACAGGAAGCCTGGTCAGGCCGGCACCCCCAAAGCGAGGAGCAGATTGGTGCGTTGCCATGCTTGTGTGCTGACTGGAGTGAGTGGTAGGGGAGCATTTAAAAGCAGCTCCGCCCTGTTTGTGGCGGGATGCTGAGGCAGCCAGGAATAGCAAGAAACGAGTGAAGGCTCATTTCCGTCACTAAGTGCCGTTAAATACGAGGTCACAATCTTGCCAACGTGGCCATCAAGGAACACCCTGCCAATTGTGCCCAAAATGACACTTAAAATGACACCTTGGGCAGCACGGTAGCATTGTGGTTAGCACAATTGCTTCACAGCTCCAGGGTCCCAGGTTCGATTCCGGCTTGGGTCACTGTCTCTGCGGAGTCTGCACATCCTCCCCGTGCGTGCGTGGGTTTTCTCCGGGTGCTCCGGTTTCCTCCCACAGTCCAAAGATGTGCAGGTTAGGTGGATTGGCCTTGATAAATTGCCCTTAGCATCCAAAATGGCCCTTAGTGTTGGGTGGGGTTACTGGGTTATGGGGATAGGGTGGAGGTGTTGACCTTGGGTAGGGTGCTCTTTCCAAGAGCCGGTGCAGACTCGATGGACGGAATGGACTCCTTCTGCACTGTAAATTCTATGATTAAAAATGTTTCCGTTAAATCACGTCCATGGTCCGTAATCTTCTAATCTCCAGAGTGTAGCATCTAAATTTTGACGATGCCCTTCATTCTTCCCAGTAACTAAGACATCATCTAAACTGCACTGGACCCTTTATAGTCCAGTGAAAGTTTCATTGATGGCATGCTGGAATATTGTCAAATATTGTTGTGAATCTGGATCCACAGTTATCTGGTTAGAAGCTTGACTGAAGTGTTGGCCTCCAGCCAGCCCAGCAAAAAAATAATCAATTAAAGGCAGAGGGTAATGCTCTGCGCACAGTACCGGATTGCTAGTGACTTTAAAGTCGCCACATATTAGTACTGAACCATCTTTTTTCATTGCAGGTACTTTCGGCGTGGCCCAATAACTTCCACATCTTGATCAGCCTCTCCAATTCTGCCTTGATCTTAGGCCAGATGGCACGGCACTGACCTAACCATTAAACATCTTGCTTGGCTTTCATCTTTAATCTTTAGCTTAACTGAGATCTGTTTTATGCTTCCAAACTCTCCATTAAGGACCATTGACTTCTATCTTTTAATAATCAGTGTGCGAGTGTGCTCCGTGTATTGGACAAATTATCACACAGGTATTTAGTATAATCACAGTTTATTATTGAACATAGGATTAGTTCTTTACTTAATAAATCACACGCTACGACTCCTTAGATGATAACTATCAGTTTAAACGACCTTTACTTAACTTCCAAGTGACCAGCTCTGTGCAGGATAGATAGGGCCTTTATCTGGTTCCTCACAGGTGGCGGCTGGAGGTCGGCTGGATCGTCTGTGCTGAATGTCGTCTTCTGGTGGAGGACACAGGTCCTTGAACTTGGCTGGTTAAGTGTTCTGCAGTTGGTAGACAGAAGCCAGTCCCAAAAGAGACTGAATGTTGGTTGCACAATTCTTCTTATCCTCCGATCTTTCGCGCTCTTTTGGGCGATCCCAGGTAGGGATCCAATGGATCGAGAGGATTTTGATCACCCTCATCGATCCTGGCCAGTTAGTGGCGGGTACCTTGATGGCTGGGCGGGTCCTAGTCGGTCATGGTGGTTAGTGTACAAGGCACGTGGGCATTCCCAAATAAGGCAAATTGGCACCCCCGAGTTTGCCACTTATAGTGAGTTTCTAACTGGAGCCCATTGTCCTGGGAAGACCTTTGAGTGGCTTCTACAGGTATGAGTTTCTGCATAAGTCTGAGTTGTTGTTTGCAATATGCACAGGTTGTGAATTGTCTGTGTCCCAACCTGACCACAATTCCCATCGTCCTTTGCGGGCGGCCACTTTAGATGGCCACAGGACAATGGCATGTTTCTTTCAAATCTTCGGTAGACCTGCTTCAAACTCCAACATGAGATTCACCTCGGCCCAGTTTAGCTTGATTCTCTCCAGCCAGATTCTCCCAACTAGGACTAAATAGTTACCTTTAACAAAGTGCAGAGACAAGAATGCGGTCTGTCTATTTAATTGCACATTTACATCGATACGCTCCCGCAACGGAACCACTTCTCCGGTATAGGTTTTAAGTAAGATTTTGAGGGCTGCCCACCTCCATTTTCACCGGTTGTCGATCCAATAAGGGAGTGACCCAATAATGGTTTGTGGCACCTGCTTTGGCCAGTACATTCAACGATGGTTCGTCCTGTGACTGTGGACCCTTTTGCACCCTTTTTGTATCACTCGGATACTCTTCCCTCTATTCTATTTTTCAACTTGATTCATTTGGCTCTTGCTTTTAATAATTCTTGGCAGAAACTTCTTGGTTCTTCCTCCAACAAACATGTTCGGTGTACCCATTTTTACTGCAATTCTTGCATTTTGCTTATTTACACAGTTGCTGTGTGCCCAAATTTTGCACATCAAAGACAATTTCGAACGTGTGTCTGTGTTCAGGTCTCAGCCGTCATTTCATGGATTTTAATGCTCGCGTTTAATTATTGCGCTTCCTTAGCTGCTAGTTCCATGGAGATCGCAGCTTCTGAAGCCTTCTTTGTGTCTCAGTTGTACTCTCTTAACAGCCTTTTCTAGATAGCTTTAACTTGTAACCCACACACAAGTCTGTCTGTCTCTAATGGTGTCATTCAAGACATCTCCAAATTCACAATATGGAGCTACGAACTGCCTGATTGATTCACCTTCTTGCTGGTTACATTTATGGAACCTGAACCTTTCGGCAGTGACCAAAGGATTAGGTGACAGATGGCCCTGCAATATCTCTGTAAACTCACCAATTGTTTTCGGGCCTGGTTTTTCTGGTTGCACCAGACTATGCAGGAGGTTGAACCTTTCCGCGCACCCCCCCCCCCCCCCCCCCCACACTGTATTCAGGAAGATCGAGATTTCTATGTCCACTGCAATTCACCTGGACAAAGTATTCAACTCTTTCAGTGTACGAGCTCTAGCGCTCAACAGTTTCATCATACGGTCCCATGGTGCCAAAAAACCCTGCCATTTTACTGTTGGAAGACTTGAGTAAGTACAAATATGTCACTAAGTTTTTAGCTCTACCTTCTTTATTTTCCTTTCCAACAAGGTAACTCTGAGCTCAGCCTGTCCTTTCCTAGTTTTGCAAAGGGTGTTGCAAAACTCCCCTAGCACTCAATTAATTGCAGGGTATTTGTTACTTTACTTGCTATTCACAATAGAGGGAGCACTATTCCAGAACCTTCCAGGCAAAGCACATGGCAAGCTTCTGCTGATGCTGTTTTCACCAAAATCTTTGTTTAAATTTTGGTTCCTCTGATAGTTACTGCTATTATTTTTTTAAAAATATATATTTTATTAAAGTTTTTCGATCAAACAAAAATTTCCCATTTTACAACTTTGTAATAATATATACATTGATCGTTTTTTAAATAAATAATATGCTAACGGCAACTGCCAACAACAAAATAAGAAACAACAGAAATAATAACTAAAATAGTAACTTTGTGAAATCAAATATAAATAACTAATATATAAACACACACATAAAACCCCTGAAGACCCAAATGAGCCCTACCCCCCCCCCCCCCCTGGGCTGCTGCTGCCTTTCCTATTTTCCCTCATCGCTCTGCGAGATGGTCAAGGAACGGTTGCCACCGCCTGGTGAACCCCTGAGCCGAACCTCTTAATGCATATTTTATCCGTTCCAGTTTTATAAACCCTGCCATGTCGTTGATCCAGGCCTCCACACCCGGGGGCTTAGCTTCTTTCCACATAAGTAGAATCCTTCGCCAGGCTACTAGGGACGCAAAGGCCAACACGTCGGCCTCTTTCGCCTCCTGCACTCCCGGCTCATCTGCAACCCCAAATATAGCCAATCCCCAGCTTGGTTTGACCCGGACCCCCACCACCTTCGAGATCACTTTTGCCACACCCACCCAGAACCCATGCAATACCGGACATGACCAAAACATGTGGGTGTGGTTCGCCGGGCTTCCTGCGCATCTCCCGCACCTATCTTCCACTCCAAAAAACCTACTCAGCCTTGCTCCCCTCATATGCGCCCTGTGTAGAACCTTGAATTATATCAGGCTGAGCCTGGCACATGAGGATAAAGAGTTTACCCTACTTAGGGCATCTGCCCACAGCCCCTCCTCAATCTCTTCCCCCAGCTCCTCCTCCCATTTTCCCTTCAGCTCCTCTACCATCGTCTCCCCCTCGTCTCTCATTTCCCTATATATATCTGACACCCTACCATCACCCACCCATGCCCCGAAATCACTCTGTCCTGGATCTCTTGCGCCGGGAGCTACGGAAATTCCCTCACCTGTTGCCTCACAAATGCCCTCACTTGCATATAGCGAAATGCATTCCCAGGTGGCAACCCATATTTTTCTGTCAGTGCTCCCAGACTCGCGAACGTCCCGTCTAAGAACAAGTCCTGCAATTTCGCAATTCCTGCTCGCTGCCAAGATTTAAATCCCCCATCTCTCCTTCCCGGGACAAACCTATGGTTGTTCCTTATCGGGGACCACACTGAGGCACCTGTCACTCCCTTATGTCGTCTCCACTGCCCCCAAATTTTCAGAGTTGCCACCACCACTGGATTTGTGGTGTATTTTTTCAGGGAGAACGGTAACGGCGCCGTCGCCAGTGCTTTTAAGCTAGTTCCCCTACAGGACGCCATCTCCAGTCTTTTCCACGCCGCTCCTTCCCTCATCCACTTACATATCATTGACACGTTGGCGGCCCAATAATAATCACTCAGACTCGTCAGTGCCAGTCCCCCTCTGTCCCTACTGTGCTGCAGGAACCCCCTCTTTACTCTTGGGGTCTTTCCAGCCCACACAAAGCTCATAATACTCTTGTCCACCTTCTTAAAAAAGGCCTTTGTAATCAATACAGTGAGGCACTGGAACACAAAAAGAAACCTCGGAAGGACCACCATTTTAACCGCCTGCACCCTACCCGCCAATGACAGGGGCGCCATGTCCCACCTCCTAAAGTCCTCTTCCATCTGCTCTATCAGTCGTGCCAAGTTAAGCTTATGCAAGGTTCCCCAGTTCCTGGCTACCTGGATCCCTAAATACCGGAAATCTCTTCTTACCCTCCTCAACGGTAAATCGTCTATTCCCCTGCCCTGTTCCCCGGGGTGCATCATAAACAGTTCACTCTTCCCCATATTCAATTTATATCCTGAAAATTCTCCAAACTCCCTGAGTGTCTGCATTATCTCAGGCATCCCCTCCACTGGGTCCGCGACATACAACAACAAATCATCCGCGTATAATGACACCCAACGCTCTTCTCCTCCTCTAAGTACCCCCCTCCACTTCCTAGAGCCCCTCAGCGTTATGGCCAATGGCTCAATTGCCAACGCAAACAGTAACGGGGACAGGGGACATCCCTGTCTTGTACCCCGATATAGTCGGAAGTGGTCAGATCGTTGCCTATTTGTAATCACACTTGCCACCGGGGCCCTGTACAGGAGCTGAACCCATCTAATGAACCCCTCTCCAAATCCAAATCTCCTCAGTACTTCCCACAGGTAGTTCCACTCCACTCTATCAAATGCTTTCTCTGCATCCATCGCCATCACTATCTCCGCCTTCCCCTCCGGTGGGGGCATCATCATCACCCCCAACAGCCTCCGTATGTTAGCATTCAATTGCCTCCCTTTAACAAACCCCGTTTGATCATCATGCACCACCCCAGGGACACAGTCCTCTATCCTCGTCGCCATCACCTTGGCCAAAAGCTTGGCATCTACGTTCAAGAGGGAAATAGGCCTGTATGACCCGCACTGCAGCGGGTCTTTGTCTCTTTTCAGGATCAGCGATATCGTCGCCTCCGACATCGTCGGGGGTAATGTCCCCCTTTCCCTAGCCTCATTAAAGGTTCTCGCCAGAAGTGGGGGTCAGCAGGTCCACGTATTTCCTATAGAACTCCACCGGGAACCCATCCGGTCCCGGGGCCTTCCCTGCCTGCATGTTCCCAATTCCTTTTACCACCTCCTCCACCTCAACCTGCGCTCCCAGTCCTGTCATCTCCTGTTCCTCAACCTTCGGGAACTCCAGCTGGTCTAGGAAACGCATCATTCCCTCTTTCCCTTCCGGGGGTTGAGCCTTATATAGCCTCTCGTAAAATACCTTAAACACCCCGTTCACCCTCTCCGCTCCCCGTTCCATCTTTCCCTCCTCGTCTCTAACCCCTCCGATCTCTCTCGCCGCCCCCCTCTTCCTAAGTTGTTGGGCCAGCAGCCGGCTCGCCTTCTCTCCATATTCATACTGCACTCCCTGTGCCTTCCTCCATTGTGCCTCCGCCTTACCCGTGGTCAACAAGTCAAAGTCCGTGTGCAATCTCCGTCTTTCCCTGTATAGCCCTTCATCTGGAGCCTCCGCATAATGTCTATCCACCCTCAAAATCTCCCCCAACAATCTCTCCCTTTCTTTACCCTCTTGTTTCCCCTTATGGGCCCTTATGGAGATCAGCTCCCCTCTAACCACCGCCTTCAGCGCCTCCCAGACCACTCCCACCTGGACCTCTCCATCATCATTGATCTCTAGGTACCTTTCAATACATCCCCTCACCCTTACACATACCCCCTCGTCCGCCAACAGTCCCATATCTAATCTCCAGAGTGGGCGCTGCTCCTTTTCCTCTCCTACTTCCAGATCTACCCAATGTGGGGCATGATCTGAAATGGCTATAGCCGAATACTCCGTTCCTGCCACCTTCGGGATCAGCGCCCTTCCCAGGACAAAGAAATCTATCCGGGAGTACACTTTGTGGACATGGGAGAAGAAGGAAAACTCTTTACTCCTTGGTCTAGTAAATCTCCAGGGATCCACTCCTCCCATCTGCTCCATAAAGCCCTTAAGCACCTTGGCCGCTGCCGGCCTCCTCCCGGTCCTAGATCTGGACCGGTCCAGCCCTGGGTCCAGCACCGTGTTGAAGTCCCCCCCCCCCCCCATTACCAACTTTCCCATCTCCAGGTCCGGGATGTGCCCCAACATACGCTTCATAAAGTTCGCATCATCCCAGTTCGGGGCATATACGTTCACCAGCACCACCGCCTCACCTTGCAATCTGCCACTCACTATCACGTATCTACCCCCACTGTCCACCACTGTGGTCTTCGCCTCAAACAATACCCGTTTCCCCACCAGTATTGCCACCCCTCTATTTTTCGCATCCAAGCCCGAATGGAATACCTGTCCCACCCATCCTTTTCTTAATCTGACCTGATCTGCCAGTTTCAGGTGCGTCTCCTGAAGCATGACCACGTCTGCCTTTAGCTTCTTTAGGTGCGCAAATACCCTTGCCCTCTTAATCGGCCCATTCAACCCTCTCACGTTCCACGTGATCAACCGGGTTGGGGGGCTCTTTACCCTCCCCCCCCCCCCTCGTCGACTAGCCATCCCCTTTTTTAGACCAGCTCCTCACCCGGTTCCCACGCACCCGCTTATCCCCCGGACGGTGCCCTCCCGTCCCGACCATCCCATCCCGTAACAGCTCCCCCTTCCCCTTAGCAGCAGCAACCCAGTTAACCCCCCCCCCAGATCCCTCCCTAGCTTAGTTGCTCCCCCCATATTGCTTCCGGAAGTCAGCAAACTCTGGCTGACCTCGGCTTCCCCCGTTTATCCTTAGCCTCCCATTATGTGAGGCCCCCTCCTTCCTGCGCCCCCTTTTCCCGCCACAATTTCCATAGCGCGGGAAGAAAGCCCGCTTCCCTCTCGGCCCCGCCCCTGATGGCGCAGCTCCCTCTCTCCTTCCCCCTCCCCTTCCCCACCGGCGCCCACATTTCTTCGTGTGTCCCCCCTTCGAGGGGAAAGAAAATTTTCCCCCATCTGATTCACAGTCCCTTGCCACCACCTCGCTACTTCATTTCAAACACTCTTTCTCAAATCTAGTCCAACTTCTCCTCTTCAATAAATGTCCACGTCTCCTCTGCCGTCTCGAAGTAGTGGTGTTTACCCTGGCGTGTAACCCACAGTCTTGCCAGCTGCAACATTCCGAAATTCACTTTCCTCTTGTGGAGCACCGCCTTGGCCCGATTGAAACTCACCCTCCTTCTCGCCACCTCCGCACTCCAATCCTGATACACGCGGATCACCGCGTTCTCCCACCTGTTGCTCCGTGTCTTTTTCGCCCATCTCAGGACCATCTCCCTGTCCTTGTAGCGGTGGAACCTCACCACTATTGCTCGAGGTATTTCTCCTGCCTTTGGTCTTCTCACGAGGACTCGGTACGCTCCCTCCACTTCCAGGGGGCCCGTCGGGGCCTCAGCTCCCATTAAGGTATGGAGCATCGTGCTCACATACGCCCCAACGTCCGCTCCCTCTGCCCCTTCGGGAAGACCCAAGATTCTTAAGTTCTTCCTCCTCGAGCTATTTTCCAGGGCTTCCAGTCTCTCCATACACCTCTTATGCAGTGCCTCGTGCGTCTCCGTCTTCACCACCAAGCCCTGTATCTCGGCCTCGTTTTCGGCAGCTTTTGCCTTCACTCCACGGAGCTCAATCTCGTGGGTCTTCTGTGCCTCCTTTAACCCCTCAATCGCCTGCAGCATCGGCGCCAGCACCTCCTTCTTGAGCTCCTCCACACATCGCCGGAGGAACTCCTGCTGTTCCAGGCCCCATACCAACTGGCCGCCCTCCGCCGCCATCTTGCTTCTCACTTCCCTTCTTTGCCGCTGCTCCAGAGGATCCTCCACAATCTGGCCACTATTATCTCTTCTATCCATTCACATCCTGGGGGACTCCCTTCTATGTCGCCTCACAGTGGGTTTAGCCTTCGAAAATTGCCGTTGGGGCTCCCGATAAGAGCCCAAAAGTCCGTTAAAACGTGAGGTGCCGAAACGTGCGACTTAGCTGGTCATCGCCGCACCCGGAAGCAGTTACTGCTATTATTGAATATGAATTACAAACAGCAAGAACCGAAAACATCAAGTGAAAAATTGAATAGATGGAAGAGTATCCTCGTACTACGAACAGGGCGCAAAAAAAAGACTAGAGTCAGAGTCCTTTGAATGTACTGACCATTAAGGGACGATTCACAATCTTGTTTTTCATCTTCTTAATACTTTTTGGATGGCTGTAACTTGATCGATATTTTTTCTTACTCCACCACATTTCTGCAGTTCCTTTTCGGGTGTTTGTAATGCGATCAACCATCTCGTAGCCAGTATCTTTGTGGTATTTTTGAAAGTTAGGCTTGCAGGCCACAAAAGTACAAACAAACAAGAGCTTTATTGGAAAGGTATCTTCTCTACAGGCTGCTAGACCAGACTGACTGTTCGCCTGCTCAAAGTGCCGATGACATCATCAACACGTCACATGCTCAAACGCTTGAAGTGACCTTGTTCCAATTAGGAACAAACATGAATACACAATACTGGGTTAAAGTCTCATAGAACATACAGTGCAGGAGGCCATTTGGCCTCGAGTCAGCACTGACCCACTTAAGCCCTCACTTCTACCCTATCCCCATAACCCAATAACCCCTCCTAACCTTTTTGGTCACTAAGGCCAATCCACCTAACCTGCACGTCTTTGGACTGTGGGAGGAAACCCATGCAGACACAGGGAGAACGTGCAGACTCCGCACAGACAGTGACCCAGCGGGGAATCGAACCTGGGACCCTGGCGCTGTGAAACCACAGTGCTAGCCACTTGTGCTGCTCCTTGGCTTCTTGATGCTGAGAGCTCTGTGCTTTGGTGCTTGCTCACTCCCAACTATCCATTTCCACTCTCAGTTCAAATGGAGATTTGAAGTTTCCTTTCCCTATGCTCCCACTTTTTCTCAGGATGTCCTCCTAGTGCATTCAGGTCCTTGTAATTCATTTTAGTGCTCCTGCAGCTCCTTCTACAGTACTGTTGGATCATAACAATATAACATGCTTCATGTTAAAACTGCTTTTCTTGACCGTATTGTCATGCAAGAGTGCCTTTAACAACTGGATGTTTAAGCAATGTTCCTTTAAGAAAACAGTGATGCCATAGAGTGGGTGGAGCTCAGCTCAGTTCAGCCATTTTGAAGTTTCAGTTTTGAAAAGTTCCTGGCTGTTTTTTCTGAGAGCAGTTTAAAAGTGCCTTGCTGTTTTGCTGTGAGCTGCTTAAAAGGAGAACGCCAGTTTGAGACAGCAGCTTGAGAAGTTCTGGTTTGCTGTGGTCTGCTTGAAGGGAGAAAGCCAGTTTGAAAAAGCAGCTTGGGTGTGTCTGTGTGTTTCCAGAGAGCTGCAGGAAGAAAGCAAGGTGCTGGAGCTGAAGTCAACCAAGCATATATATCTCTGCCATAAAACAGAAAATATATAGGGTGCTATTCTCCCCCCCCCCCCCCCACGCCGGGTGGGAGAATCGGCGGGGTGCCGTGCGAATCGCGCCATGCCGCCCGTCCCCCGCACGCGATTCTCCCGCCCCCCGGAAACCAGCAGTGCGCGATTCGCACCAGGCCGCTCGGAGAACTGGCGAGCGGCGATTCTCCGGCCCGAATGGGCAGAGCGGCCGCTACGACACGACAGGTTCCCGACAGCGCCGTCCACCCCTGGTTGCTGCCGGCGGGAACTCTGCGGGAACGCTGGGGGGGTGGCCTGTGGGGGAGGGAGGGGGCCCCCTTCACCGGGGTGGCCTCCGATGGGGTCTGGCCCGCGATCGGGGCCCACCGATCGGCAGGCCGGCCTCTTCCCCCGCCCCCCCAGGCCTACCTCCTTCCGCGCGCGGCCCTAGAACACCGCCGCCATGTTGGCGAGGGGTCGGCGTGTGTAAGACATTCCTCACACATGCGCAGGATGGCGCGGTCCAACTGTGCATGCGCAGGATTGGGCTGCCCCCAACTGCGCATGCGTGGGTTGGCGCGGCACCCATTTGGCGCTGCGTAAGGATGTGGGAGCGGCGTGAACTGCTCCAGCGGTGTGCTGGCCCCCATAGGTCGTGCCCTGGCCCCGTTCGCGCCGTCATGAAACGCAACGGTTTTCACGACGGCGCGAACACTTGGCCTCCATATCGGAGAATCGCCCCCATATATTCTGTGACTGGTGTGTTACTGTTTTGAAAGTTTGAAGCCTTGAAGGAAGATGTTGAGGGATTATTTAGTGGTGTACGGTTTTCAGGGTTATCTTTGAAGTAATGGGTGTTAAGGGATCCAATGTTTTTTTAAAAGGTTAAGTTAAAGAGTTCATAGAATAAACATTGTTTTGTGTTTAAAAACCACGTGTCCATAATTGTAATATCACATCTGGGGAACAAGCCGCGTGCGTGGAAAAGCAACAAATCCATTAAAGGGAGAGGTTGGTTGAACTCCATGATACATTTTGGGGTTCTGAAAACGCCTCACCCATAACAGTATTCTCTGAGTCAGCAAGTAGAGTATTAGAACATAAAATGTTCTAAAACTAAAACCACCGGCTATCTCTTGCACAGTTGTCACTAATTTGAATGTTTACATTTTGAAGGCCACAAATCACAGCTGATGTTACCAAAATCTATGTTGTTGAGAAGATTTCAAAAATTTAGATAATTAAAAATAACTGAAATTGGACCTTGTACTCCAATACCAATTTTCAGATTCATGTTTAGTAAGTAGGCACAGTGAAACTCATGTCCATCCAATTGGTTGAAAGTTGACCGCAAGGCCTTATTTACAGTAGTAACTCATTAAAAGCCTATCCAATGTCAGCTTCCCTTAAAGCTCCACAGCACCTGCTGCTTTCCTTACACCTGTTCAGTTTTGCTGGGACAAAAAGTGTGATCTTTGAGCAAAAATGAGAAAATTGCAGTATAATGGTTCAATAGAATAGTTTATGATAATGAGTGATGCAGACCACAATGTAACAGTGCCATTAACAGTCATGTGCTTGAGACTTTATGCAGCAGATAGAATAGTAACCGCTGAAGAGACACGTGTCTACTTAGTAATTCATTATATATATATATATTAAAAATCGTATACAAAATGTAAATAAACCAGTGCGAAGTAAGTACCTGCGTCAGATTACAGTGTCTCTGGATAAAATAGACTACACAACTAGTTTGTGAAACTGTATGTCACTAATGAGATGCAAACTTAATGAAATCATTTCTTCCCAATTTACTGTGCCCTTAACTTTGGTGTCAGCTACAAATTTACAGATGCAACTCTCTATTCCTTCAACCAGGACGCACAATTCAGGAGGCCATTCAGCCCTTTGATAAAGCTTTCCAAATAATCCCACTGCCCTGCTCTTTTCCTTCACCCTGTAAATCTTTTCCCTTTTCCAGTTCTCTTTTGAATGTTACTATTGAAATAATCTCAACCATCCTTTCACACAGTGCATTCCAAATCACAACAACGCACTGTGTAAAAACATTCCCTCATAACACATGTGATTAAAATGATTTTAATAATCATTTTAGAAAGAAAGGAGCAGTTTGTAGGAGCAGAGATAGATGATAGCCACTCAGGATTCAACCAAAGAAAGGAACAGACGAGAACATCTTTAATTTGATTGCAACCATAGATAGATAACTGGAAGTGCAAAAACCGGTGTACGTATGCTTCATAGACCATGAGAAGGCATGATAATAGTGTCTATTATCAGAGAATAATGGAGTGCTTTAACAAACGAGCAACTGACAGAAATGATAAAAGGTTAATACATAATCTATACTGGAATATATTAGCTGTAATGAGACTTGATAGTGAGTTGTCAGACATCTTCCTGATCAAAAGAGAAGTGTGTCAGGGATATTTCATGTCCCCCAAATTTTTCAACCTGTAGATGATCTACCAGGTTACAGCACTGGTGGGTTGAACATCGACAATTTGAGATAGAGTTGACACTGCACGAGTCAGAAGGGGCGCAACAGAAAATTATAAACAAATGAAAATCATTTAATGTGGAACATGGAATAAGAATGAATATGAAGCGACTTCCGGTTGAAGCCATGAAGTGAGTGGTCGTACATTTGGCGGCTCCTGCTTGAGGCAGAATTGTTTGGTTCTTGTTACTTGTTCATGGAGGTGTTTGCTGGTACAAAGTACAAGAACAGACAGAGCTAAGGATTCTCCTTCGGGTGGGCATGTCTCAGCCCTATCAAACAAGGAGTGCAACTCTAAAGGGGCTACAGTCAAACCAGGAGCTTTTGCGAAGTGCGACAGAAGGAAAGAATGCAGAGAGCTCTGTGGCATTGTTATCTGCTCAGTGGTCCATGGAACAGTTGGTGGATGGTTTTGACTGCCAAGTTCCGGCAGCAAAGGCAGAAGGCCTCAGAGGACCTGGCTAAGGTGGAAGACCCGATTCGGGTAGCCATCAAGAGAGTGGAGCAGAGTTTGGAGGCACATAGTGCGTTGCTCCAATAAGTGGAAGAGTCGGTGGCAGACCATGAGAACCAGCTGGTGTCGTTGGAGACAGAGATTCCGCTAGTGGCGGAAGGCCAAAGGAAGCTGAGGGAGAAAGTGGATGAGGAGGGAGAAAGTGGATGAGGAGGCAGAATCTCCGGATTCTGGGGTTGCCCGAAGGCATTGAGGCAACGCAGGCCACAAAGTAAGTAGTGAGCATGCTTGGGAAGCTGAAGAGGGTTTGAATCAAGGGAGGCCTCTGGATCCCACATAGGTTTATGACCTACTTCCACGAGCATCATTCGGTCCCACCCATTTCAGGCAGATTTCCGACTCTGACGTCTCATCAGGGCATCGGAGAATGCTGGGGGGCGAGGAGCCTCATCGGGAGGCTCGCAAGCCTGTTCCAGCATTCTCCGGCCATGTTACGTTCAAGTGAGATCTCAATGCGGGCGGAGATTTGCGCCCATTGTGTTTTTGCAAGAGACTCATTTGAAGGTGGTGGATCAGACGAGGCTGAGGAATGGATGGGTGGGCCAGGTGTTTCATTCGGGTCTGAATATGAACACGTTGGGTGGGGGATGGCAGTGCTGGTTAGTAAGAGGGTGTCCTTTGCAGTTGGGGAGCATAGTGACAGACCCTGGGAGTAGATTTATGATGATGAGCAGGAGGTTGGAGGGAGTGCCCGTGGTGCTCGTGAACATTTATGTCTCAAATTGGGACGATGTGGAGTTTAAGGCAGGTCCTGACAAAGATCTCAAGCCTGGATACACAACAGCTGATCATTGGGTGGGGGGGGGGGGGGGGGGGGGGAGAGATTTTAATGCAGTGCTGAATCCCAGATCTATGAGAGTGTCTGCAATGGCGAAGGAGTTGTTGGGATTTATGGAGTGAATGAGGAAGTCGTGCCATGATGGTTTGAGATGTTGAGGGCGAAGGAATTTCCATTCTTTACACATGTCCACAGGGAGTACTCACGGATTAATTATTTTGTCCTGGACAAGGCACCTTTGGCAGGGGTGGTTGGGACCAAGTATTTGGTGATCGTAGTGTCTGACGACGCGCCACTGGGTGCACTTGTGGGTGGAGGGGGTGAGCTCCCAGAGACCACAGTGGAGGTTGGATGTGGGGCTATTGGCCAATAAGGAGGTCTGTGAGAAGATAGGGTGGCTATCCGGAACTATGTGGAGTATAAGAAGACAGGGGAGGTCTCTGCGGATACATTGTGGGAGGTGTTTAAGGCAGGTTAGAGGGGAGTTTATTTCGATTAGGGTGAAGACAGAGTGGACAGAGAGGCTGAGGCTGGTGGAGGCCATTCTGGCGGTGGACTGAAGATACTCGGCGGCATTTGAGGAGATGCTGCTGAAGGAGAGGCAGCAGCTCTAAATGGTGTTTGGGCTAGTGTCAAGAGGGGGAGGCGGTGGGACGACTGCACAGGGCCAGAGGGGCTGTGTACGAGTAAGGGGAAAAGGTGAGCAAGATGTTCGTGCATCAGCTGAGGAGGCAGGGCGGGGGTGAGGGACGGGGCAAAACTGGTAATGGAGCTGGAGGGACGACACGGTAGCACCATTGGCAGCACTGTTACTTCACAGTGCCAGGGAGCTGGATTCGATTCCCGGCTTGGGTCACTGTCTGTGCGGAGTCGGCACATTCTCCACTTACCTGCGTGGGTTTCCTTCGGGTGCTACGGTTTCCTCCAACAGTCCAAAGATGTGCAGCAGGTTAGGTGGATTGGTCACGCTAAATTGTTACGTATTGTCCAAAAGTTAGGTGAGGTTGCTGCGTCCGAGGTCAGGGTGGATGCATGGGCTTAGCTAGGGTGTTCTTTCAAGGGCCAGTGTAGACACGATGGCTGAATGGCCTCCTTCTGCACTGTAAATTGGGTGTATGAGACTTTTTATCAGAAATTGTACAATTCTGGGCAGCACGGTGGCACAGTGGTTAGCGTGGGTCTCACCTCCACAACCCAAAGATGTGCAGCGTAGGTGGATTGGCCACGCTAAATTGCCCCTCAATTGGAAAAATTAAAAAAGAAAGAAATTGTACAGTTCGGAAGGCCCGACGGGGGAATGACGGCATGAGACAATTTTTAGATGGACTAGAGATCCCGAGGGTGGATGAGGCGAGGATGCAGGGGTGAGGGCCCCAATTAGACTGGGGGAGGCGATGGATTGTGTGGGGACGTTGCAATCGGGGAAAGTCCCGGGCCTGGATGGGTTCCCAATGGAGTTTTATAAGAGGTTTGGGTTGGATCTGGGGCCCTTATTAGTGGATCGTTACTGGGATACTGATACTGGGAAGATGATACTGGGATTCGTGTAAAATGATACTGGGGTTCGGGTAAGGTTCCCCGGTCCAGGAGGATATTTCTGAAAGGGATAGGCCGGGGGGGTGGCTGGCTCTGCCGAATCTGCAGAATTATTATTGGGCGGCAAACATAGCTATGATTCGGAATTGGGTGATGGAGGATAGGTTTTTGTGAGGACGGATGGAGGAGGCTTTGTGCAAAGGGTCCAGTTTGAGGGCGTTATTGTTGGCGCCTCTCCATTTTCAGCGGCCAGGTACTCCACGAGCCTGGTGGTGGTATCAGTGTTGAGGGTGTGGAATCAATGTCAGCAGTACTGGCATGTCCCTGTGGACGTCGATTTGTGGCAATCACAGGATAGTTCCAGCGGGGCTGGATGCGAGGTTTCGAGGGTGAGGGCAGTTAGGTATAGTATTTCCGTGGGGAGTAAGTTCGCAGAATTGGAAGAGCCTGAAGAGGCGTACTTGCTGCCGAAGGGGAATGGGTTCAGGTACCTGCAGGTGAGGGACTTCTTGAGGAAGGAAGTGGGTTCGTTCCCGCAGCTGCCACCTCCAGCGCGACAGGAGAAGCTGCTGTCCAAGGATGAGATAGGTGAGGCCAAGGTGTCAGATATATCTGTGGAGCTGATGAACAGGGAGGGTGGCCTGGTGGAGGAGGTCCGGCGCAAGTGGGAGGAGGATTTTGAGGGGTGATGCAAGCTGGGATGTGGAGTGAGGCTCTGCAGAGGTTAAATTCTTCCTCGTCGTGTGCAAGCCTGAGTTTCATACAGTTTAAGTTGGTGCTTCGGGCTCATATGATGAACCGTTTTTTTTTCCAGGGGTGGGCAGTGTCATAATACAGACCAGTATATCATGGTGCAGACACACACACTGATGGACACACAGCAAGACCAATTAACACACACAACACCGCAGCCAATCACCAGTTAGAGCACACTCACTATATAGACACAGGGCATCAGAGTTCCCGCTCATTCGGGATGCAGCTTCTCAGAAGGACAGAGCTCACAGCTTACTGCACAGATCTTCACCATGTGCTGAGTGCATAGACTGGTTAGGACAGTCATAGGTTTTTAGTTTAATCTAACATCGTGTTAACCCACAGTGAAAGTATGTTCAACAGTTTCTAACTTAATAAAATAGTGTTGTACTATTTTAAATGTTGGTGGCCTGTATGTGTTCCAAGGATCCAGAGCACCCAACACAACAGGCAGTGTGTCGGGTGTCTGGAGAACCATGTCCATATGTTTTGGGCATGTCCGAGGTAGGAAGGGTTCTGGAAAGTTTGCCAATATAATGTTGGAGACTTTGGGAGTGTCGGTGGCGTTAAGTCTGTGGGTGGCAATAGAATCATAGGAAAGTTACAGCACAGGAAGAGGCCATTCGGCGCATCTTGTCCATGCCAGCCCAAGGACACCCAGTGCCCTTTCTAATCCCACCTTCCGGCACCCGGTTCATAGCCCTGTAGCTTAGAGCACTAAATGCAGATCCAGGTATCGTTTAAAAGAGTTTAGGGTCCTTGCCTCCAATACCAACTCGGGCAGCGAATTCCAGACTCCCACTACCCTCTGCGTATAAAGGTTCTTTCTCATGCCCCCTCTACACCTTCTGCCACTTATCTTGAATCTATGTCCCCTGGTTCTAGAATTCTCCACCAAGGGAAACAATTTTATCCTGTCAACTCTATCTCTTCCCCTCATAATTTTGTAAGCATCAATTAAGTCACCCCTCAACCTTCTTTGTTCAAAGGAAAATAGCCCAACCTATCCAATCTCTCCTCGTAGCCACACTTTTCTAGCCCTGGCAATATTCTTGTAAACCTCCTCTCTACTCTCTCCAGAGCAATAACGTCCTTCCTATAATGTGGCAAACAGAACTGCACACAATATTCCAGTTGTGGCCTCACCAGTGTTTCATACAATTCTAACATTATATCCTTACTTTTATATTCTATAACTCGGTCAGTGAAGGTGAGCAATCCATATACTTGCTTGACAACCTTGTCTACTTGAACTGCTGCCTTTAGGGACCTATGTACCTGCACACCAAGATCTAGCACCTCATCTACTCCTCTTAGTATAGTCCCATTTATTGTGTACTCCCTACAATTGTTTGACCTCCCGAACTACATGACCTCACATTTCTGTGTTAAATTCCATCTGCCAATTTATCGCCCACTCCGCCAAGTGTTTTGAAGATCATAGCTATCCTCCATCTGTCCACCACTCAGTCAATCTTTGCGTCATATGCACATTTTTCAATCATGCTCCCCATGTTCAGTAAGGGTCCTGTTTAACATCACTTGAAACAACTTTCCAATTGCAAGGTCAGCCATTGACCTTCACCCTTTGTTTCCTGTTACTCAGCCAACTTTTTATCCAGTTTGCCACATTGCCCTGTATCCCATGGGCTTTCACTTTCTTGGCCAATGTGCCATGTGGGACTTTGCCAAATACCTTGCTAAAATCTGTGTACACCACGTCCACTGCACTACCTTCATCAACCCTCTTGTCACTTCCTCAAAGAATTCTATCAAATTTGTGAGGCAAGGCTTTCCTTTAATAAATCCATGCTGACTATCCTTGACTAATCCATGCCTTTCTATGTGACAGTTAACCCATCTCTCAGGATTGATTCTACTAGTTTGCCCACCACTGAGGTAAGACTAACTGGGCCTACTATTGTTTAGCCTTTCCTTCGTTCCCTTTTTAAACAATGGTGCCACATTTGCATTTCTCCAGTCCTCGAGTACCTCCCCTGTATCTAGTGAGGATTGGAAAATCATCCTCAGAGCATCAGCTATCTCCTCCCTGACTTCGTTCAGTAGCCTCGGAAACAATCCACCTGTCCCTAGCGACTTATCAACTTCCAAGGAATTCAATCCTTCGAGTACTTTCTTTCTTTATGATTATCTTATCCAGTAGCTCAGTGTTCCTCCCGCACTACTATATCTGCATCATCCATTTCCTTTGTAATCATGGAGAAAAAATATTAATTTAAAACCTTTCGCACAGCCTCTACACACAAGTTCCCTTCTTCATCTCAGACAGGTCCCACTTTTTCATTAACTAACCTTTCACCATTAATATAGTCATAAAACATCTTTTGGTTTTCTTTAACTTTACTTGCTAATCTTTTTTCATACTCTCTCTTTTCTATACTCGTCTAGGCTATCTGCAGTACTTAGTTCTCCATGTCTATCGTACGCTTTCTTTTTGATGTTCCACTGTATTCCTCTAGACAACCAGGGGGGTCTAGATTTGGCAGTACCACACTTATTTTTTGGGATGTTGGAGGATCTGGCAGTGAAGGTGGGGGGAGAGGCTGACGTGGTAACCTTTGCCTCCCTGATAGTCGGAGGCGGATCTTACTGTGCTGGCAGGTCTCAGAGCCGCCAAAAGTGGGGGCATGGTTGCGTGACTTGGCAGAGTTTCTCTACCTAGAAAAAATTAAGTTTGCCATAAGAGGAGCAGAACAGGTGTTCTCCACAAGGTGGAGACTGTTTATTGGCTTCTTTAAGGGACATTAACCGATCAGTTAATGTCCCTTCAACCGATCAGAGGTGTGTGTTTATTTGGGTTATGGGGGGGGGGGGGGGGGGGGGGGCAGCTGGGGGTAAAAAGAGGCCTGGAGAGGGCAGTGTGGGGGAATATGCTTAATTGTGTATGGTTTACTGTTTGCTGTTTTGTTCTGTATATATTTGAAAATACATCAAATAAAATATTTTTCAAAAAATAGAATGAATGTGAAGACAACCACAACATTGATGATAGCAGAGACATAAAAAAAAAGTGAAAATTGAAGTACATGGGCAAGTCCTGGAACAAGTGAAAAGTTTCACATGCCTTGTGCAGATTATCAAAGACGATGGGAGATGTGATTGTGAGATCTGAAGGAGGATGGAGTTAGTTAAGATCGGTTTTCCCAGAATGAAGGGTGTGTTAACATCAGAGAAACTGAACCTGAGGAGCTAGGTTTTGTCATCTAGGTTATATGCCTAGGAGACATGGACAACAAACAGACTATAAGCTGAATGTATTTGAGATGTGGATTTCTAAAAGAATGTTCTGCATGTCCTATAGAAACAGAAAGGCTAATGGCTGGAGAAAAGAGGAAATTAGTGCATAACATCAAGGAGAGAAAGATACAATATTTTGGTTACATAATTTCAGCAGACAGTAGCGGAGACAATTATTAGAATTAAAGATTAACTGGAAACATAGGAGAGGGAAACAGGAGAAAAGATGATGGATGCAATGGACTGGATGCAAATGACCTATGTGGAAAGTGTAAGGGCAGCACAAGACAGACAGAGGTGCAGATCCAAGGCAGTGAACTTCCTCGGAAGCAGACAACAACGAACGAGCAAGCAAAATTATAGAATTGTAGAATCCTCAGAGTGTGGAAGGACGCCATTTGGACCATCGTGTCTTCACTGAACCCCCCCCTGAAAGAGCACCCACCCATGCCCACTCCTCCAGCCCACCCCAACAGCTCTATAACCTAACCTATACTACGGATAAATTTAGCATGGCTAATCCACCTAACCTGCACATCTTTGGACTGTGGGAGGAAAGCAGAACACCTAGAGGAAACCCACACAGACACAGGGACAAAATGCAAACTCTACACAGTCACCCATGGTCGGAATTGAACCTGGGTCCCTGGTGCTGTGAGGCAGCAGTGCTAACCACTATGGCTCCGTGCCCCCTTAAAATTAGTTTCATATTGTATCATAAAAGTCTCTGAATACTTCCCACTATTTGTTTATAGCTTTTCCCACTAAGAGTTCAGTCTGTTTTTCATCACAACAGATTGCAGGTTTACTTTTAACTGTAATGCATGAGCAATGACCCCATGATATCTACCAGTACTTATAATATTCAGCACTATCCATTAATGTAATGTGAAAATAAATTAATTGCCATATCTGCATTCCTGAGTGATACATTACTATTACAATTAAAATATTTCCACGCCTAGAATTTTCTGGTTTTGCTATCCTGTGCAAATCTGTAAAATGGTAAAATTATAAAACAGTCATTAACCCTGAAGTCACTTCTGCATTAGCCAACTAACCCTGTCATCTTAGATTCATATATTGTTGATGCAAAAGTTCAACTAGCTGAAAGCAAAAATCAGAGTAAAACATGGAGTGACAGTTGTAAATTTTATTCAAGTCGAAGAAACTGTTCATTCAGGGTGATAAACATATTTACCCAATTAAGAAACTCCACATTTGCTCCATATAAAGTAATGAAGTCAAAACTGTGAATAGCATAGCTCAAGAGTATATTTTTCCTTAAACGTGTGAATATTCTTATTAACTTCTTGGAGGTAATAACTTGTCTCATTGAGTAATAAAGTCAAAGCATATTTTGTCTCAATTAGCATGCCTGTGTCATTTCCAGATCAGTGACTAATAAATAAGTTTTTTTTTGCACCAATTTTCATTTATCATATTGAATGCTGGAGAGACTTGACAGGGTAGATGCTGAAAGGATATTTCTCCATATAGGAGAGACTCGAATCAGCGGACACATTTTAAGAGTCTCCAATGCTGAATTCTTCTTACATTGATGACAAAAGGGATATTTGAGTAAAATGATTAATAGCAACTTTGAAAGTTTTGAATGAAAGTCATTCATTTTTGTCTACTTAATTCTCCAATTCAACAATTAAATAAGCAAAGACTTATTAATTTTACTGACCATATATAAGTGTTTACTTATTTTCAAAAATGCCCTAGATTCATCAGATTGGAAAATAACAAATGGAATTTCTTCTATTCAAGAAAAGAGGGAGACAGAAAGCAGGAAACTGCAGGGCAGTTAGCTTAACATCTATTTTGCGAATTGCTGGAATCTATTATTAAGGAGGTTATAGCAAGACACTTAGAAAATCTCAATATACTCAGAGTCAACATGGTTTTGTGAAAGAGAAATTGCGTTTGACTAATTTATTGGTGTTCTTTGATGAAGGAACTTGGATTTCCTAAAGGCATTTGACAAGACGCCACATCAAAGGTTACTATGCAAAATAAGAGCTCATGATGTAGGGAGTAACATATTAGCCTGGATATAGGAATAGTTATCTAGGAGGAAAAGCTGGACAGGCTGGGCCTGTATTCATTGGAGTTTAAAAGAATGAGATTTGATCTTACTGTAAGATCCTGGGGGACTTGACAGCGCAGATGCTGAAAGAATATTTCTCCTTATGGGACAGACTTGAACGAGGAGACACATTTTGAAAATAAGGGGTCTCCCATTTAAGATGGATTTGAGGGATTTCTTCTCTCAGAGGGTGGTGAGTTTTTGTAACGCTTCACCAGAGAGCAGCGGAGACAAAGCCATTGAATATTTTAAGGCAGATAGATTCTTGACTAACAAGGGAGTCAAAGGTTATCATCAGGTGCAGGCAGAGTGTGGTGTTGAGGCCATAAATCAGGTTAGCCATGATCTTATTGAATGGCAGAGCAGGCTTGAGGGGCCGAATGGCCTTCTCTTGCTTCTAATTTGTATGTTGTGTGTTCATCATTTTGCCTATAAAATAGATTCCCTATTTATTACTATTCTTCAGCTAATTAATTTAATTATTTTTTATACAGATTAATTCATGATGACATAGAGGGTGGATGAACTTTATTAGTCATGATCGTTTACAATAGTATTTGAATCCAAATAAATTGGAAGTTAATAAAATCCTCATGGTACTTTTGCATCATATCATTAGGGATTCTGAATAGCCTCCAAAGTTTAATGTATATACAAATGGGTGGCCATCTTGCGATGCCATCAAATCATAAGTATAGAATAACTTTGTATCATGATGCTCGCAAGATTATACATTCTGGGAGCTATGAACATAGCTTACTCGTGTTCCGAAGAAGTACTCAGCTCCTCAAGACAGTTCTACTATTCTATTAAATCATGGCTGACAAGTACTTCAGCTCCATTTACCAGCTTCTTGTGCATATCCCTCAAATCCATCACCAAATAAAAAAAACAATGTTTCGACAATTCCAACTGACACAACATCCATTCAAATGCTTGGATGGAAAAGTTCCACATTTTGCTGTGTGTGCAAAATTGCTTCCTGATTCACTCTAATTTTAAGATTATGCCCCTTTGTGAATCCCCCCCCCCCCCCCCCCGGCCTGAGGAAATGTTTTAATTATATCAAACTAATTTACTCTTTTAACCATCCCAATTAGATCATCTCTCAACTTTCTAAACTCAAGTCAATAGAAGTCTGACCTTAAAATATAACTCTTTTAAGTAATTTCATTGCAGTGTTAATTTAATGTAAACCTACTTGTGACAATAATAAAGATTATTATTATGGTAATTCAAGGCCAATATATATTTCCTCAAGTTCAGTACCCAAGATTGAATACAATACTGCAGATGTGGTCTGAGCAAGGCTCCGCACAACTAAGGTATTAGTTCCTCACTTAAATATTTCAATTTTCTTGAGATAAAGGCCAACATCCATTAGCCATTTTGATTGTATTTGTACTGAATACTTTTAGTGATTCGTGTACATGGACACCAAAATCCCTTTCTCCCCCACATCTCCTCCTCAGAAAATACTCTTGTTTGCCTTTCTCACACTTCAAACATATTATAAGAAATAGAAGCAGGAGAATATCATAGGAAAACTCTGGCCTGCTCCGCTACTCAATATGCTTGTGGCTGATTTTCTGCCTTAACTCCACTTTCTAAACCTCAACCCACAAACCTTGATTCCAAAAATCTGTCTCCTTGATATTGAACTCCATATGCCATAGTTTTGACCACTCATTTAATCTGTCTATGCCCTTTTGTAACTTTCTGCTCCTATCTACACAACTTCCTATGTTTCTGAAAAAGGACCATGTGCAAACCTGAATATGCAATTCTATTAAAACGTTCAGGTCGTTAATCAAGATGGTGAAAAGCTGAAACCCTAGTATGGATCCTTGAGGACAACTACTTGCTACACCCTGCAAGTAAGAGAACATTCCTTTCATCCCTACTGTCTTCCCCTCCCAGCCAATATCACAAGGTAACCTCTAATTCAGTCTGCTCGGGTTTTAGATTATAATCTCTTGCACTGAAGCTCAGAAAATGCCTTCTTACAGTCCATACAGACAACATCCACATACTCTCTTCTTTTCACTGTGCCAATTTACTCCCCAAAAACTTAAAATGAGATTAGTCAGACATGACCTACCCTTCTCAAATCCATGTTGACTCTATATCACCCACATTTTCTTAATATATGTTTTTGTCATATTCCGTTTTGCACCTTTCATTACTTTTTTGTATCCCTTTGTGGCTTTCTGTAGCTCTTATAGGATCTGCTGGATTTCCACTTTTCTTGCATTTGTGCAAGCCTTTTCTTTTAGCTGCTACTGTGCCTTATCTCATTTTTTGCTCATAGCTAAATGGAGCCTTTGCCGTTTCAGTACCATGTGCTGTTTTGTACAACACCAAGTACTTGTTTGAGTACTGCCTACTAGTTATCTGTAAGTTTATCCATGAACAATTCAACCCAGTTGCATGCAGTCAAAATGGACTGCATATGGGTACAAGTGAAACAGTTTCATGAATTAAGTTCTCCCACATGAATAGCAGTTGTGCATAAGTGACAGTAGGAGCCATTTATTAAACCACTATGATCATACGAAAAAAGATCTTTAATGTAAACCCACCACTATTTGTCCAAAATAAAAGCCTCGTGTCCCCTGCAAATTGTCTGTTGGTTATGCAGTCATCCATCAGTGCTACTATCTCAACTGGAAAAGCACTCAGAAATGTGGAAGATCCAGAATTAAGACTGACAAGTGCACAATAGTCCCAGAAAAACATATTAATTAAATGCAAAAAAGACATCAAAACATTCATTTGTATTGCAGGTGTTGGTTTTCATATCAGTATTTACTTCATGATTAATGTAATTGAAACTGCTGCAGTGACCAAGTTGAACTTGATAAATCATTTAATAAATTGGTGAACATATGTTGGACTTATATTTTGCAGGTAAATCAAATGTTTTGTTTTCATAATTGCACCTTCAATGCCTTTGTGGTTTCAACTGATTTCCATCGCTACTATGAAGTTTCACATGCACAGCATTCCCTGTTTAAATTTCTTCTCACATTCACTGAGAAATAATAATTTCCCAATGGTGTCAGATATCATCTTTTTTCTCTTTCTCAATCCGACACTTGATAATGCATTGACCTTGGATGTTCACGATAGCATGGCATTTGACTACAGCAAACAAAGTCAAAACATCAGGAATAAGCCATGCATGGCCTGTGCCAAGAATCTTCAGAAATGCATGCATTAACCTAACCTTATTACAAAGGGATTATTTGGAAAGACTATTGAAAAAGTGGTAATGAAATATTTTTGCAATTCCTCTGTTCTTATATTGAAACAACAATTCAGATCTAAAATAGACCCAATGAGAGGAGTTCCATTTCTTAAAAACAAACATCAAAGACTAATGTTTTGCCACAGGGATCGGATAAGTAAGGATCGGATTTAGTAAGCTCAGAGAAGGAGGCAAAAGAGGGGGAGGTGTGGCGCTGCTAGTCAAGAGCAGTATTACGGTGGCGGAGAGGATGCTAGATGGGGACTCTTCTTCCGAGGTAGTATGGGCTGAAGTTAGAAACAGGAAAGGAGAGGTCACCCTGTTGGGAGTTTTTTTATAGGCCTCCTAATAGTTCTAGGTATGTAGAGGAAAGGATGGCGAAGATGATTCTGGATAAGAGCGAAAGTAACAGGGTAGTTATTATGGGAGACTTTAACTTTCCAAATATTGACTGGAAAAGATATAGTTCGAGTACAATAGATGGGTCGTTTTTTTGTACAGTGTGTGCAGGAGGGTTTCCTGAAACAATATGTTGACAGGCCAACAAGAGGCGAGGCCACGTTGGATTTGGTTTTGGGTAATGAACCAGGCCAGGTGTTGGATTTGGAGGTAGGAGAGCACTTTGGGGACAGTGACCACAATTCGGTGACGTTTACGTTAATGATGGATAGGGATAAGTATACACCGCAGGGCAAGAGTTATAGCTGGGGGAAGGGCAATTATGATGCCATTAGACGTGACTTGGGGGGGATAAGGTGGAGAAGTAGGCTGCAAGTGTTGGGCACACTGGATAAGTGGGGCTTATCCACGGTTCAAGGATCAGCTACTGCGTGTTCTTGATAAGTATGTACCGGTCAGACAGGGAGGAAGGCGTCGAGCGAGGGAACCGTGGTTTACCAAGGAAGTGGAATCTCTTGTTAAGAGGAAGAAGGAGGCCTATGTGAAGATGAGGTGTGAAGTTTCGGTTGGGGCGATGGATAGTTACAAGGTAGCGAGGAAGTATCTAAAGAGAAAGCTAAGACGAGCAAGGAGGGGACATGAGAAGTATTTGGCAGGAAGGATCAAGGAAAACCCAAAAGCTTTCTATAGGTATGTCAGGAATAAGCGAATGACTAGGGAAAGAGTAGGACCAGTCAAGGACAGGGATGGGAAATTGTGTGTGGAGTCTGAAGAGATAGGCGAGATACTAAATGAATATTTTTCGTCAGTATTCACTCAGGAAAAAGATAATGTTGTGGAGGAGAATGCTGAGCCCCAGGCTAATAGAATAGATGGCATTGAGGTACGTAGGGAAGAGGTGTTGGCAATTCTGGACAGGCTGAAAATAGATAAGTCCCCGGGACCTGATGGGATTTATCCTAGGATTCTCTGGGAGGCCAGGGAAGAGATTGCTGGACCTTTGGCTTTGATTTTTATGTCATCATTGGCTACAGGAATAGTGCCAGAGGACTGGAGGACAGCAAATGTGGTCCCTTTGTTCAAAAAGGGGAGCAGAGACAACCCCGGCAACTATAGACCGGTGAGCCTCACGTCTGTAGTGGGTAAAGTCTTGGAGGGGATTATAAGAGACAAGATTTATAATCATCTAGATAGGAATAATATGATCAGGGATAGTCAGCATGGCTTTGTGAAGGGTAGGTCATGCCTCACAAACCTCATTGAGTTCTTTGAGAAGGTGACTGAACAGGTAGACGAGGGTAGAGCAGTTGATGTGGTGTATATGGATTTCAGCAAAGCGTTTGATAAGGTTCCCCACGGTAGGCTATTGCAAAAAATACAGAGGCTGGGGATTGAGGGTGATTTAGAGATGTGGATCAGAAATTGGCTAGCTGAAAGAAGACAGAGGGTGGTGGTTGATGGGAAATGTTCAGAATGGAGTACAGTCACAAGTGGAGTACCACAAGGATCTGTTCTGGGGCCGTTGCTATTTGTCATTTTTATCAATGACCTAGAGGAAGGCGCAGAAGGATGGGTGAGTAAATTTGCAGACGATACTAAAGTCGGTGGTGTTGTCGATAGTGTGGAAGGATGTAGCAGGTTACAGAGGGATATAGATAAGCTGCAGAGCTGGGCTGAGAGGTGGCAAATGGAGTTTAATGTAGAGAAGTGTGAGGTGATTCACTTTGGAAGGAATAACAGGAATGCGGAATATTTGGCTAATGGTAAAGTTCTTGAAAGTGTGGATGAGCAGAGGGATCTAGGTGTCCATGTACATAGATCCCTGAAAGTTGCCACCCAGGTTGATAGGGTTGTGAAGAAGGCCTATGGAGTGTTGGCCTTTATTGGTAGAGGGATTGAGTTCCGGAGTCGGGAGGTCATGTTGCAGCTGTACAGAACTCTGGTACGGCCGCATTTGGAGTATTGCGTACAGTTCTGGTCACCGCATTATAGGAAGGACGTGGAGGCTTTGGAGCGGGTGCAGAGGAGATTTACCAGGATGTTGCCTGGTATGGAGGGAAAATCTTATGAGGAAAGGCTGATTGACTTGAGGTTGTTTTCGTTGGAAAGAAGAAGGTTAAGAGGAGACTTAATAGAGGCATACAAAATGATCAGGGGGTTGGATAGGGTGGACAGTGAGAGCCTTCTCCCGCGGATGGATATGGCTGGCACGAGGGGACATAACTTTAAACTGAGGGGTAATAGATATAGGACAGAGGTCAGAGGTAGGTTCTTTACGCAAAGAGTAGTGAGGCCGTGGAATGCCCTACCTGCTACAGTAGTGAACTCGCCAACATTGAGGGCATTTAAAAGTTTATTGGATAAACATATGGATGATAATGGCATAGTGTAGGTTAGATGGCTTTTGTTTCGGTGCAACATCGTGGGCCGAAGGGCCTGTCCTGCGCTGTATTGTTCTATGTTCTATGTTCTATACATGAACAAATCGGGTCAGTTTTGGGGTCAGAAACCTGACTTGGGCATCAGAATCATAATTCAGCAGCACAATGATCTGCTCAATAGTTGTCCTACTGAGCAGGTTGCATTGGAATGAGTGGTCATCTCAAGGGATATCCTTCTCGCTGTTCACACATGTTGTGGTGAAAAATTGAGGCAGCCTGGACTGGTAAAGGATGAAAAGTCATGGCAGCTTCCAGGAAAGTCTGCACACATGCAGTAGAAGTTATTTTTGTGGTTGTAGACCAGCTGGATATTAAGTGAGTGGAAGCCCTATTAATGGATTTCTCTGGGAAGTTGCTGGGTGCCTTGATGATCACATCACATGGTGCAAGTGATGATGCCCTGCACCTTGGGGAATCCAGTGTTGGAAGTGGAATTCAATGCCCTCTATCTCAGCAAGGTTGGGTCTGTTCTCAAATGAATGTCCAGCCCTGACAAATAGGGCATCATGCAGCAACAGGATGCACTAGTGTGAAACTATTTGCAAGACACCATCATGGTCCGTAGATAATTCTTGGAAGGAGCCAAAAGGAAAGACGTTCAACGCCACAGTGACTTTGTTGGCTACAGATAGGACTTCTACGGCCAGTGCTGTGAGGGACCAGGTCTTTGGTGACAAGTACACAGATATCAGTGACCATCTGACTGGAGAGTCACGGTCCCTTGTGGCACTTGGCCGTGGTCATTTCCAAAAACCTCCGTCATTTCCAGTCTTCCTGCCCCTCTTATCAGGTGCCCAGGGTTCAACCCTTCCTGTGGATGGTGTTGCCCTCATCATCTCTGGGTCCAAAATTGATAGTCATATTCCAAATAGCTGCAGCCTTCCTTATGGACAGGTGGAAGTTTTATTGTGATTGCCAGCCTTGTCACCTGCTCTTTTGTTCCCATGATGCCCCAGGGCTGACAAGCCCGTTAGATGTCCAAGCATGGCATTGTCATAACAATATATATGTATGCATGTATATATGTATCATATATATTTATATATTAATATTGTAAAGGTAACTTTTCATTTTGTGAAGAGTTAATGTGTGCGGGTAAGATTATTAAAATTCTGAACTCTTGGGTAGCACCATGGTGCAGTGGTTAGCACTGCTTTTTTGGGAAGTATTTTTATTGTCGTTTTCAATTTTACATAGTGAAACTTTGCGTCCAATATTTACAGTTTATACAGTTATTATGTACATACAATCTTTCTTGACATATCTTCTCCCCCCCTCCACTCCCTGACTCCTCCTTGGCATTCCCCTCTTCAATTCTGGGTATTCTGTCCCTGAACTTCTGTTCTCCCTTCTGTGGTTTTTGTTGCAGGCCTTGTGGGTTCGGAAGGGGGGGGGGGGGGAAAGAGGCTTCCTCCCCCCTCTCCCTGCCCCTCTTCCATGTTTCTTCCTGTGGTTTCCTCCTCATTTCCTCCCCCCCTCCCTTTTGTACCTCAGCGTTGTGTATTTCTTTCTGCTCTCCCCCATAGCTCACCCTTTCCCTTGTTGCGATTGACCTCGGACAGGTCTTGGAACAGACCGACGAATTGCCTCATGCTTTGAGGAAGCCTTCTTTCGACCCTCGGATGGCGTACTTGATCTTCTCCAGATTGAGAAATTCCGCCAGGTCTGCCAGCCAGTCTGCAGCTGTAGGTGGTGTTGCTGATCACCAGCCGAGCAGGATTCTCCGGCGTGTGATTAGGGAAGTGAAAGTCAGGGCGTCGGCCCCATTTCCCGTGTGTAGCTCTGGCTGTTCTGATACCCCGAAGATTGCCACTCTCGATCACGGCTCCACCCTCATCCCACAACCTTGGACATTGCCTCGAAGAAGGCGGCCCAGAACTCTACAAGTCTGGGGCATGCCCAAAACATGTGGGTGTAGTTGGCTGGGCCTCCCAGATACCGTTCACATTTATCCTTCACCTCTGGGAAGAAACTGTTCATTCGTGTTCTGGCTAGGTGCTCTCTGTGCACCACTTTAAACTGCATGAGGCTGAGCCTTGTGCAGGAGGAGGTGGTGTTGGCCCTGCTCAGTGGTTCGCTCCAGAGTCCCCAGCCCACTTCAGTCCCCAGTTTGTCGCCTCACTTTCGTCTGGCTTCGTCCAGTGCAGTCTTGCCCTGTCCAGTAGCTTTCCGTTGATTTTCCCGCAGTTGCTCCCTCCCTTATTGTCCGTGTTATCAGGTCCTCTAATAATGTGGTTCTCTGGCCCTGGGGTATCGTACCGTCTCCTTGCGGAGAAAGTGCTTTATCTGAAGGTGCCTAAATTCCTATCCTGTTGGTAGTTCCAGGTCTTCCATCAGTTCGCTCAGTGTCGCTAGTCTGTCTCCCATGCAAAAGTCCTTAACTGTTAGCTTCCCCCTGTCCTGTCTCCATTTTTTGAAAGTGGTGTCGAGCATGGCAGGTAGGAATTTGTGGTTTCCGCAGATGGGGGCTATGGGGGCATCTCGGTCTCCCCCCCCCCCCCCCCATGATCATTTTATCTATGCTCTGGAAGAAGGCCTCGGTGATGAAGATCGGTATAGATCTGAACAGGAAGAGGAACCTCGGCAGTACGTTCATTTTGATCGTCTGCACCCTCCATGCCAGGAAGAGCGGGAGTGTGTTCTATCTCTGTAGGTCCTTTTTGACTTCCTCCGCCAGTCTGGTCAGATTCCACTTGTGGATCTGTGTCCGGTCCCATGCTATCTGGATCCCCAGGTAGCGGAATGTGTGTTGGACTAGTTTGAATTGGAGACCCTCCAGCTCTGTCCCTCCACCGTTTGGGTTCACGGGGAATGCCTCGTTCTTGCCCAGGTTACGTTTATACCCCAAGAAGGTTCCAAACTCTTTCAGGAGCTGCATAGTTGCTCTCAGGCCTTCCTGTGGTTCCGAGACGTAGTCCGTTGAGTCCATATGACCAGCTTTGACAGAGGGTCATCTGGACTCGAAACATTAGCTCATTTGTCTCCTTATAGATGCTGCCAGACCTGCTGCGATTTTCCAGCATTTTCTCTTTTGGCTATGGTTTTATGAGTTGTTTTGTAGTAGTTTCTAGCTACAGTTGGTTTGCAGCCTCAGCGTTTAACTTGACTCAAAACTAAGGGCACGATTTAACGAAAAAATTCTAAGTGTCATTTTAGGCGTGATTGGCGAGGTGTTTTTCGACAGCCGCGTTGGCGAGATCGTAGCCCGTATTTAATGGCATTTAGTGCCAAAAATGAGCCCTCACGAGCATCTCGCCATTACTGGCTGTCACTCCCAGTCAACATAAAAGTATGGCAGCGCCATACGTTTTGGGGATGCCGACCTGGCCAAGTTTCTCAAAGCAGTGGATGTGAGACGTGACATCCTATTTTTCCTCAAGGAGGTCGGAGGACCAGCAGCAGGGTCACCAATACCGCCTGGGAGGCAGTGGCTGTCAATGTGGGCAGCATGACAAGGAGGACCGCTGTCCAAACAACCTCCATCAAGCTGCAAGGGTAAGTTACCATCTCCTGGCATCAGTTCCGCCTGCCACCCCTCAAATTCCCTGCCCCCCCCCCCCCCCCAATCACTGGCTGGCACCTCGCACCCTCTCCACATCCGATCTTTGTGCGCTTGCTCCTCAGAACCCACTGTCACCCACCAGCACTATCCCTTTATGTCCAGGTGCAGTGCCCAGACATGCTGCCTGCTATTGACCCCCATCCCTCCCCGACACATCAAGCATCACTTTGTCCCTGAAGGAAAGATGCCCCATAATAAGTGGGAAAGGCCTGGGGGGGGGGGGGGGGGGAGGGAGAGTACCAGAGATTCAAATCCTCACCCCCTATTAGGAATAGGCACTGGAGATTGTTGGATTCACTGAGGAGAGAGCAGTCATGTACAGTGAGTTGGCCTACACCGCAGAGGTGAGGATCCACTGCCCCTTCACCCAAATAACTTGTCCAAGTGAGTTCACATCAGAAAAAAAATGATCCTTCCCTCTCACTGACTACATGTCCATTGTCTCGCAAGATCTCCATCTGATGGGCCGGGCCACCCGGAGTCGTTTCACCCACTGCCACCCAAGAGACCACCTCGGAGAGCTTCGAGAAGACCACCACCAAGGCTTCAAGCTATCACCCCCACCTTCCACCAGCGCAGAGACATTAGTGGACAGGCTTCTGGGGCACAAACTGATGAACACAACACAGCTGCTGATACACATCAGGTGGAGGCAGGAACATCCAAGGGACTCAGTCAGCAGTCGGATTGCTGGATCCCAGACTCAGCTGAGTCCCGGTCAGATGCTGAGCCTCTACACAAGGTTATCCCAGGCTCAAGCAGATGAAAATGAAATGAAATGAAATGAAAATCGCTTATTGTCACGAGTAGGCTTCAATGAAGTTACTGTGAAAAACCCCTAGTCGCCACATTCCGGCGCCTGTTCGGGGAGGCTGGTACGGGAATTGAACCATGCTGCTGGCCTGCCTTGGTCTGCTTTAAAAGCCAGCGATTTAGCCCAGTGTGCTAAACCAATGATAGGATACAGCCGTGAGATTCAGGAGGGAATGTCAGCAACATTCAAGCAAGTGCATAGCTGATTGGCGAGGGGCGCAGGATATGATATCAACAATGCATGGCACCGAAGCCAACACTGCTAGGGTGGAGACCGCAGTGCAAAGCATGGAGCATGACGTTAGCATCCACAGAGTCCAAGTCATCGCTCAGTCAGTGATGACCAGGATGCACATCATAGGTGGAGGCAGCCTGCTGCTTTCCACACCCCGCTGCTTTCCACATCCTGTGGCCTTTGATGCCCTTGGAGAACGTCCTCTGGAGGACCTGGAGCTGGAGGGCCCCAGCTGACATACTGGTGCCATTGGCGTCGCTGTGTCACCCTGTTCTGTCCACTGGACTTGAGATGCGCCGGTGTCAGGAGAGGGGGATTCGCAAGAACTTGAGACCGTCGTCAACTTCTTGTGGCAGGCTCCAGGTTGGCCTCCAGTATTTTCTCCTCCATGACGGTGCCCGTTGAGCCTTGGGGGTCTCCATGGGATGGAGGGGCAACTGGAGTGAGCTCCACAGCCTCTGAGCCACCTGGCTTTGCCAGTCCTGACAACTCTCCATTGTCTGCACCATGGTGTCGATGCTCCTCAGTGACTGGGCCGTGCTGTGTCGTGCCTCGGCAATATCCACCTGCGTCTACGACATGACCCTCATCGACTGGGACATGATGTCGAGGCCCTCAGCCATTGTCATCATATGGGTACGGGAGGCGGAGCACGGAGGAGGGCACTATCTGTAGCCAGGGGGAATGGAAATGTCAAATGCTCACAATTAAAACATGTTATATCTGATACATGAGAAGCCTCTGTAAAATTAATCTTCACAGCGAGCTGCCTGCACCCCCAAGCCCTATTGCCCTCCGCTTCCCCACCCCCCCGGGCACAGTGGTCCATTATCAAGTGCTCTCGATGCAAACCCCATTGAGAGGATCGGTGTGAGCGTGCTGTCAGCAGATAGACAAGAGTCAGACTTTGGCATAAACGGATGAGCACCAGAGTTGACCACACAATGAGTTATCATGACTCTCCTGCCTTGTATATTCACCCGCTGACAGTGCCCTCACAAGCTCATCACTCTGATGTTACACAGTCCTGTTATTTAACTGGTGTGCCCAGATCCACGCCGGACACAACACGGTGGTTAAATCGCACCCTAAGTTTCTAACTTATGTAACACATAGAAATAGAACATACAGTGCAGAAGGCCATTCGGCCCATCGAGTCTGCACTGACCCACCTTAAGCCCTCACTTCCACCCTATCCCCATAACCCCTCCTAACCTTTTTGGACACTAAGGGCAATTTAGTATGGCCAATCCACCAATCCACCTAACCTGCATGTCTTTGGACTGTGGGAGGAAACCGGAGCACCCGGAGGAAACCCACGCAGACATGGGGAGAACATGCAGACGCCGCACAGACAGTGACCCAGCAGGGAATCGAACCTGGGACCCTGGCACTGTGAAGCCACAGTGCTAGCCACTTGTGCTACCGTGCTTCCTATGTTCTTTCCATCACAAAAGCTGCCACCTTCCACCTCTGTAACATGGCATGTCCAGCTTCGCTTCGACCACAGTCCATCTGTCACTAATAATACAGCTTGTAAAGCAGAACAAAGCCAGCAGCGGGTTCAATTCCCATACCAGCCTCCCCGAACAGGTGCCAGAATGTGGCGACTAGGGGCTTTTCACAGTAACTTCATTTGAAGCCTACTTGTGACAATAAGTGATTTTCATTTAATTTTCATTTCATTCATGTCACTATCCCCACTCAATTAGGGCTCCTGGCTAACATCCCAACCTCCACCCTCCATAAATGCTAGCTCAAACAAAACTCTTCTACCAGTATCCTATTAAAAACTCTGCAGGAAACCTTAATATTCACAATTGGAAATTAGCCATACTGTATAGTAAGCACAAAATAATTAATTCCAATATAAACCTAATCTGGCATTATTCATAAGGTTTGCCATCAAAAGTTATTCAAATCTATTTTGGCAATTACTCAACGCTTTCAAAATTATCAAAAAAATGTAATCCTTCACAAGGAGTTACTGTTCTCATGCACATATTGCAATTCAAATTTGCTGATTTTCACCTTTACCCCCGCTACCAAATCTCTTCTAAATTTATTAGAGAAAGCATTCTCGTGAAGTGCGGGAAAAAAAACAGCAATCATTTTTTTAATGGGCACAATCTCACATCTGTGGTCATGTTTTAATAGAGTCTTCCCATTCATGAGAAACGACAGTTTTATACTCTGGTCACTGTGTGTCTCTGCAAAATATATACACGTATGTGAGATTACCAGACAGTGAAACCACATCAAAGCATTAATTTATTTTACCCCCACCACTTGCCTCTCTGGTGTGCCCTAGTTTTTTTTTCAACATTAAATAGGGAGCTAGATATTTTGAGTTTTTATTTTAAGGCAAGAAGATAAAACTGAAAAAGGGGACATGGTGGAATTAAAACCATGTCTCATACTTAAAATTGAAAAACATTTTAAAATTTTATTTATGCAAAACTATTGACAACTATGACAACAAGGTAGTCAGGAAATGGAATAACATTTTGGTGAACTGAAAAACTGATCCAGACCACCAAAAGGAAAAGGGAGGACAACAATTCTGCATTGGTACAATCAGTGCACTGTTAGGAGTGCAGCTGATCAGCATTTGGAATGTTTTAATAACATTAAGAGAAGGCGCAATATGGCAGTGTTCCATAGTTAAGCATCAAAGAGCACACAGCACAAAAACACACAATTTCCTTCAAGGGCGGCACGGTAGCACAGTGGTTAGCATTGTCACTTCACAGCTCCAGGGTCCCAGGTTCGATTCCCGGCTTGGGTCACTGTCTGTGCGGACTCTGCACGTCCTCCTCGTGTCTGCGTGGGTTTCCTTCGGGAGCTCCGGTTTCCTCCCACAGTCCAAAGACGTGCAGCTTAGGTGTATTGGCCATGCTAAATTGCCCTTAGTGTCCAAAGGGGTTGGGTGGGGTTGCTGGGTTACGGGTATGGGGCGGAGTTGTGGGCTTGAGTGGGGTGCTCTTTCCAAGAGCCGGTGCAGGCTCGATGGGCCGAATGGCCTCCTTCTGCACTGTAAATTCTATGTTCTAAATAATATGCTGTACAGCAATGATGCAAACAAATTTGTAAATACATTGTCCTTAACTGTCAGTATGCTTTGATGAAAAGAATGTGTAGCACTGTGCATAGTAATATATATTTGCATGTGCTTAGTAAACTCTTTGTAATTGTACTGAATATGCCAGTGAAACTTCAAAGAGCATTTTAAGAGATGAAATGCCATTGAATGAGATGTCCATTGCCCAATGGTGACTGTTACAACAAATGAATGTCACCTTACTGTACAATCCTTTTACATACACTTTGCAAAGAACAAAAAGGCAAATATTCAGATAGACTTGCTTATAGAAATCATATATAACACAACTACAAACCTCAAACGCTAATCTAGATTTGCATCATGTTCATGTGGCATCTTGATACTCAAGTTTCACATGGTCTCTTGGGAAGCAGGTTGGCTTTGGGATACAATGTCACATTTTATAAGTAGAAAGTGGGCCTGGTGGGAGTGATGCTTTGGACCCCCCCCCCACCCCCACCCCATTGAAATTATAGTACTAATTATATGAAAGTGATACTTGAATTGCGTTTAATAATGCTTTTAAGAAAACATTTACTTAGTTATATCAGTGACATCAGTGTGCCTGCTTGTCACTGTGGAGTGAGGTGCCCAGAAAGAATAGGAGCATGGAGAAAGCATAACACAGAAAAAGGACTAGAGCAGAAAGGAGAAAACAGGGACACAGCAGGAACAAAACGCACGGTCAGCCACTGCTATTTAATTACATTTTGTTGCAATCCTCAGCCAGACTCCCAAGTTTTTGGCAAAATAACCAATAGATAAAAGGGGGAGATTGAAGACATTATGAAGTGAATAAAGCCACAAGATTCCAAGGTTTTGAACAACCAAAAATAAACTTTACAGGGTCAGAAAGATAAAACAATTTACAATATCTAACTTACACTTAATATTCAGGGTAAGTGTGAGATACATGTGAATTAACAGGCAAACTGTGGTTGAACACACCACACGACACAATAAATGCCAAATGCAACTGAAACAAATTCAATGGATTTCTCAACAACCCACCCAGAAATCAGGAACACTGAGACAAACAATCTTACTGAAACTCTCTCTCATGAGGGATTCAATTTTCACCTTCGGGGCGGCATGGTGGCGCAGTGGTTAGCACTACTGTCTCACGCCATCAAGGACCCGGGTTCGATCCCGCCTCTGGAATGGAGTCTGCAATTCTCCCCGTGTCTGCGCAGGTCTCATCCCCACAACCCAAAGATGTACAGGGTAGGTCCGTTGGCCATGCTAAATTGCCCCTTAATTGGAAAACATTGGATACTTTAAACTTTTTTAAAAATCACCTTCGGAAATCTAACCCCTCCCTCTGCTCCCTACTTGAAACTTCCTTTTGAAAACTCTCCCTGTCCTGTCCCACCCCATCCCTCAGACACTTGCCAGCAATGATGCTCCACACCCGGTCAACTGATCTCTGTTTTTGCACCTTCTTTCTTTTCTTTATGGACTTGTCCTGGGCTAGGTGAACTTAAAGATTGCAGAGCTGTGTATGTGCAGCCCACTGTCTGCACATGCACAGAAAGACCAAGGACCGTCTGGAGTTGAAGTTCCTGATCTCCAAGCTCAACAAGGTAAGTATAGCTTTTTAAACAATTAGACCACAGAGCCTGCATGGTCATGCACCTTTATGGTCAACACTGCATTGCACATCTCTGCAAAGTCTCTACTTGTCCACGGACTCCTGGGGGCCTAAATTTGAAAACCACTGCTCTGAGACACCATTATCAGATCAGTTAACTGGGCTGGACTTCAACTTTGCTGGGATTTGTGGACTTCTGAGAAATATTTAAGAATTGGATGTCCGACAAATGTACATAACTAGATCACAAAAGGAAACAAAATGTCAAATTTACCATTGGCGAGAACAGCAGGAAAATCTTGTTTTATGTCTGGTATTGCAACACTTTCTCTTGCAGTAGGTTTTTCATGCAAGACACACCGTAAATAAAACCTATGTCATATGAACCCATTGGTTTAATCTCCAATTCAAGGTTACAAGCTATTAAGGCTCACCATCAGATCATGTATGTATACCCCATACCTTTCAGACATAGTTAAAGTAATTTTGAAGTTATTAAAGGGAACATATTCTCAATGGTGTAGCTTCAGGGCATCATGGAATACAATGTTTCCCGTTATGTAAAATAAATGAAAGTTGATGAAAAATGCATCTATGTATATTCTCTCCAAGGCAGTATTATTATTTAAAGGTTACATTTGTTGATATCTAATACATCTCTGTATTAGGGACTATGGAGATGACTTTGGAAAAAACATTAGGTTCAGATAAATGTAAAACAATGTAATCTAAAGCACAATATCACATAAACTAGTCTACAAATGTAAATAGTTCAAAAAACATTGTTACAAACAGCAATCTCTCCTTTATTGCCCAATAGTCCAGTTAGTAAAACAAAAAGGATGTGACTGGAGTTTTAAACATTAGATATAAACAAATCCTTCCCCAAGGGCAAATTGCTGGAAGTGCGATAACAGGATAGCTGGGGCCTTGGTGAACAAGGGACCAATATTGCATTAACCAATGAAATCTAATGATAAAGAAACAAAGGGGACAATGCAAGAAGGAAATACTGTGAACTGACGTGAAATTAAACACCGAAATAATGACAGGGAAGAAGGATTGCATTAAGAGTAAGAGAAACAAAAAAAACAAACCGCTTCTGTCCTGTACTATTATATGAAAGGAAAATAAAGAAAAAGTAAAACTTTAAACACCTCAAATAACAATTTATGAGTAGCAGAAACGAGATACTGTCATTTCAGTTGTTCCTTTTCAGGGCCTCTTGAGGTTCAGTGACTGACATTGCACATGCATAAATCTCATCACTCATAGGATTCTTACATCATGAAATATCGGGCACGATTCAATGGGAAAGTTTCTAAGCGTAGTAGCGAGCGGGAAATGCCATGAACTTCCTGGCGCTCGGCTCGTTAAGTCCATCTCAGCAATCCAACATTAACCGGTCCACTTAAAGTGGCCCACGAGCTTCACGCCGCAAATCATGGTCCCCAACCATTGGGAGAGGGCCCAGACAGGCAGCAGGGTGGCAGACATCAGAATTCTCACCACCTTCGAGGAACGGGCCCTGGAGGTGACAGGGGTGGCTGAGGACAGGGCGGTCACCAACGTTGAGGTCGGCGCACGACAGAGAGGTGAGTTTCCACTGAGCTGCACTCAGATGGACTATCAAACATAAGTTGTTAATGCCATACAGAATGACCCACCCTCCCAGTGACCACATGACCATTCTCCCACAGGACCTCCAGTCAATGGCGCCGGCCCATGCGGGGTGCCCTCTCCCTGCCTCCCATGAGAATACCTTAGGGGAGAGCTCTGAGGATGCCACCGTAAAAAAATAGAAGCGGGAGGCGATCATTCGGCACTTGGAGCCTGCTCCGCCATTCATTATGATCATGGCTGATCATCAATTTCAATACCTTGATCCAGCCATCTGCCCATATCCCTTGATCCCTTTAGCCTCAAGAGCTACATCTAACTCCTTGAAATTACACAACGTTTTGGCTTCAACCTTCTGTGGTAGTGAGTTCTACAGATTCATCACCTCACCTCAGCCTGATCCTCAAATCCTCTTATCCTCAAACTATGATTCCTAGTTCATATATCTCCCCCACCATCAGGAATATTTTTTCTGAAACTACCCTGTTTAATCCCGTACCAGCCTCCCTGAACAGGCATCGGAATGTGGTGACTAGGGGCTTTTCACAGTAACTTCATTGAAGCCTACTTGTGACAATAAGCGATTTTCATTCATTTAATCCTGTTAGAATTGTATAAGTTTCTATGAGATCCCCTCTCACTCTTCTAAACTGCAATGAATATCATCCTAACTGACTTGGTCTCTCCTCATATGACAGTCTGGCCATCCCAGGAATCCGCCCGGTAAACCTTAGCTGCACTCCCTCCATAGCAGGATCATCCTTCCTCAGATAAGTACACCAATACTCAACACAATACTCCAGGTTTAGCCTCACCAATGCCCTATACAATTGCAATAAAACATCCCTATTCCTATACTCAAATCCTCTCGCTATGAATGCTACCATACCATTTGCCTTCTTTATACTACCTGCTGTACCTGGACACTTGCTTTCAGCGACTGATGCACAAAGGCACCAAGGTCTCGCTGAGTATCCACCACTCTCAGTTTACACCCATTCAAATAATAATTGAGCTTTGACAAAGGGCCATCTGGACTCAAAACCTTTCTTTCCCTACAGATGCTGCCAGACCTGCTGAGATTTTCCAGCATTTTCTCTTTGGTTTCAAATAATAATCTGTTTTCCTATTTTTGCTACCAAAGCAGATAACCTCATATTTATCCACATTATACTGCAGCTGCTATGCATATGCCCACTTAAAGCCTGTCCAAATCCTGCTGAAGCATCTCTGCATCCTCCTCACAGCTCACACTCCCACCCAACTTTGTATCATCTGCAAATTATGATCATGGCTGATCATCAAGTTCAATACCTTGACATTTAGTTCCCTCGACCAAATCATTAATATATCATTTGAACAGTTAGGGTCTTAGCATAGAGCCCTGTGGTACCCCACTAGTCGCAGCCTATCAATCAGAAAAAGACCCATTTATTCCAACTCTTTTCTGCCTGTCTGTTGACCAGCTTTCTATTCATCTCATAACACTAACCATAATCCCATGCGTTTTAACTTTACACAGTAATCTGCTATGTGTGACCTTGTTGAAAGCCTTCTGAAAGTCTAAATAAACCACATCCACCGTTCTCCCTGGTCAACTCTACTAGTTACATCTTCAAAGAATTCCAGTAAGAATGATTTCCCTTTTGTAAATCCATGCTGACTTTGTCTGATTATACCACTGTTTTCCAAATGCTATGCAATGAAATCCTTGATAGTGAACTCTAGCAACTTCCCTACTACCAACTTTAAGCTCGTTGGTCTATATTTTCCTGTTTTCTCTCTACCTCCATTTGTGAATAGCGGGGTTATATTAACTACCCTCTAATCTGTAGGAACCATTCCAGAGTCCAAAGAATTTTGGAAAATGACCACAAATGGATCTACTACTTCTAGGGCCACTTCCTCAAGGACTCTGGGATGAAGATTCAGGCTCTGGAGATTTATCCCCTTTCAATGCCATTAATTTCCCCAAATCCATTTCATTACTAATACTAATTTCGTTCAGCTCCTCACTAAAACATGTGTTACCAGAAATCCTGGTACATTATTCATGTTTTCCTGTGAAGACAGAAGCAAAGTAAGAATTTAGTTCCTCAGCCATTTCTTTGCTTCCTGTTATGAATTCTCCCGTTTCTGATTATAAGAGGCCTAGATTCATTTTTATCAATCTTTTACCAATAGAAACTTTTACATCCAGTTTTTATGTTTCCTGCTAGCTTACTTTCATATTGTATTTTCCCCTTCTTAATCAGTCCTTTGGTCTGCCTTTGTTGAATTTTAAACTGTTCCCAATCCTTGGGTCTATTGCTTTTTCTTGCTAATTTCTATGCCTCTCTTTTGAATCTAATACTATCTCCATTTTCCCTTGTAAGCCATGGTTTGGCCACAGTTCCCTTTCTACTCTTGCCCCAAATAAACAATTTTTGGAGTTCACCTATTCGTTCCTGCCATTGCCTGTCCGCTGTCCTTCCTTTCAGTAATGTTTTCCAGTCCATCATAGCCTGTCTGCTCCCTTCATAGTTACCTTTATTGAGATTCAGGACCCTAATCTCAGAATCAACTACCTCACTATCCACTTTGATAAAGAATTGTATCATATTATGGTCACTCATCCCCAAGGTTCTCGCACAACCAGATTGCCAACTAATCCTTTCTCATTGCACATTACCCAGTCGAAGATGGCCTGTTCCCTTGTTGGTTCAATGTATTGGTCCAGAAAACCATCCCGTAAACACTTCAGAAATTCCTCTTCGATTGTACTGTGACTAACTTGACTCACCCAATCTATATGCAGATGAAAGTCACCTATATTCACAGATGTTCCTTTGTCATGCGCATCTCTGATTTCCTGTATAATGCTACTCCCAACTTTACCACTGCAATTTGGTGGTCTATATACCACCACTATGAATGTTTTTTGCCCCTTGGTGTTTCTTAACTCGACCCATACAGATTTCACATCAACTGTACTAATATATTTCCTCAATATTATATTAATATTTTCTTTAATCAACAATACAACACCACCACTTTTTCCTTTCTGTCTGTCCTTCCTAAAACCTGAATAGCCCTCAATGTTTAGTTCCCGTCCTTGGTCACCTTAGAGCCATGTCTCCGTGATCTCAATGATATCATCCCCCTTTACACCTAGCTGCGCAACTAATTCATCCATTTTATTTCGAATGCTCTAAGAGTTTAGGTACAAAACCTTAAGGCTAGTCCTTTTAGCATTCCGTATCCTGTGCCTACTATTTTTTTAACAATGTCATTATCTGATACAGGCCCTTGATTTATCTACCTGTCACTTTTCTTATTCTCCTTGCTGTCTTTTTCTCTTGTTCTTTAAAAAAAAAAATTGAGAGTACCCAATTCATTTTTTCCAAGTAAGGTGCAATTTAGCATGGCCAGTCCACCTAGCCAGCACATCTTTGGGTTGTGGGGACGAAACAAACGCAAACACAGGGAAAATGTGGAAACTCCACATGGACAGTGACCCAGAGCCGGGATCGGACCTGGGACCTCGGCGCCATGAGGCCACAGTGTTCTCTTGTTCTTGATTCCCTCTGCTCTGAATCCTTAGCTAGGTCCCCATCGTTGGCAAGGTAGCACAGTGGTTAGAACTGTTGCTTTACAGCGCCAGGGTCCCAGGTTCGATTCCCGCTTGGGTCACTGTCTGTGCGGAGTCTGCACGTTCTCCCAGTGTCTGCGTGGGTTTCCTCCAGGTGCTCCGGCTTCCTCCCACAGTCCAAAGATATGCAGGTTAGGTGGATTGGCCATGCTAAATTGCTCTTAATGTCCAAAATGGTTGGGTTGGGTTACTGGGATAGGGTGGACATGTGGGGTTAGGTAGGGTGCTCTTTCCAAGGGCCAGTGCCGACTCGATTAGCCGAATGGCCTCCTTCTGCACTGTAAACCTTGTCTATGTCTATCCCCTGCCATATTAGTTTAAACCCTCCCCAACACTCTAGCAGAACAGTCCCTGAGCTGTACAAATCACTCAACAATATTTAGTCCATCTCATCCTTGCCACAAATTATTGATTTTCTTTTAAAAACACCTCGTCTGGGGCATTATTTCACCCCCCACCCCAAGGCAGGCTCTGGGGAGGAGGGCATAGAATTCGATGGATGCATTCCCCAGAACCCCCTTGTCTAAACCCAATTTCAAAATTGGGCGAGCAGTACCTCGGTTGGGAATCTCACCTTTTCACCAATTAAGTCCTGGAACTCCAGGACTACTCCACCTTCCTTCCGACCGACCCTTACGAACCCTTCAGGGTGGACCCCACCCTCACGCCCCTGCACGTTGGGCAGAATTCTTCATTTGACAGACTAAGTGCTGATGCTGGGACTGAATCGCAAGTGTTCTACGGCCCTGACAGCGGTGTCGGTCTTGGAGCAATTCTGGACACATTAATAGGTTTGCACCTGCAGCACATGGAACAAGTGCAATTCCAGTGCATGCTGGCGTGTGATACAACGGGGTCAGGATTGGCACTGGAGAGCCTGACAAGCAGGAGCTGCATATAAGCACTCCACTCCCTCCACACCTTCGTCCCAGCCAAGGTGGCACTGGTTGCACTGGAGCACAACTAATTCCTGTTCATAGAACAGAGAACATTACAGCGCAGTACAGGCCCTTTGGCCTTCGATGTTGCGCCAACCTGTGAAACCACTCTAGGGGTTTCAGGGGCATCGGCCGCGTCCCTGAACTCCCACATTGAGCACGAGGAGCATAACACGGGTCTGGGATCTCCTGCCATTTTTACACTTTATCTTAACTGATTACAAATATCAAATAATGAATAAGTGAAAGGAATAACATAGAACATTACAGCGCAGTACAGGCCCTTCGGCCCTCGATGTTGCACCAACCTTGAAACCACTCTAAAGCCCATCTACACCATTCCCTTATCGTCCATATGTCTATCCAATGACCATATGAATGCCCTTAGTGTTGGCGAGTCCACTACTGTTGCAGGCAGGGCATTCCATGCCCTTACTACTCTCTGAGTAAAGTACCTACCTCTGACATCTGTCTTATATCTATCTCCCCTCAATTTAAAGCTATGTCTCCTCATGCTAGACATCACCATCCGAGGAAAAAGGCTCTCACTGTCCACCCTATCCAATCTTCTGATCATCTTGTATGCCTCAATTAAGTCACCCCTTAACCTTCTTCTCTCTAACGAAAACAGCCTCCAGTCCCTCAGCCTTTCCTCATAAGATCTTCCCTCCATACCAGGCAACATTCTGGTAAATCTCCTCTGCACCCTTTCCAATGCTTCCACATCCTTCCTATAATGCGGCGACCAGAATTGCACGCAATACTCCAAATGCGGCCGCACCAGAGTTTTGTACAGCTGCAACATGACCTCATGGCTCCGAAACTCAATCCCTCTACCAATAAAAGCTAACACACCGTGCGCCTTCTTAACAACCCTCTCAACCTGGGTGGCAACTTTCAGGGATCTATGTACATGGACACCGAGATCTCTCTGCTCATCCTCACTGCCAAGAATCTTACCATTAGCCCAGTACACTGTCTTCCTGTTATTCCTTCCAAAATGAATCACCTCACACTTTTCTGCATTAAACTCCATTTGCCACCTCTCAGCCCAGCGCTGCAGCTTATCTATGTCCCTCTGTAACTTGTAACATCTTTCCGCACTGTCCACAACTCCACTGACTTTAGTGTCATCTGCAAATTTACTCACCCATCCTTCTACGCCCTCCTCCAGGTCATTTATAAAAATGACAAACAGCAGTGACCCCAAAACAGATCCTTGTGGTACACCACTAGTAACTGGACTCCAGTCTGAACATTTCCCATCAACCACCACCCCTTGTCTTCTTCCAGCTAGCCAATGTCTGATCCAAACTGCTGAATCACCCTGAATCCCATGCCTCCGTATTTTCTGCAGTAGCCTACCGTGGGGAACCTTATCAAACGCTTTACTGAAATCCATATACACCACATCAACTGCTTTACCCTCATCCACCTGTTTGGTCACCTTCTCAAAGAACTCAATAAGGTTTGTGAGGCACGACCTACCCTTCACAAAACCATGTTGACTATCTCTAATCAAATTATTCCTTTCCAGATGATTATACATCCTATCTCTTACAAACCTTTCCAAGATTTTACCCACAACAGAAGTAAGGCTCACTTGTCTATAGTTACCGGGGTTGTCTCTACTCCCCTTCTTGAACAAGGGGACAACATTTGCTATCCTCCAGTCTTCTGGCACTATTCCTGTAGCCAAAGATGACTTAAAGATCAAAGGCAAAGGCTCAGCAATCTCCTCCCTTGCTTCCCAGAGAATCCTAGGATAAATCCCATCCGGCCCAGGGGACTTATCTATTTTCACATTTTCCAGAATTGCTAACACCTCCTCCTTATGAACCTCAAGCCCTTCTAATCTAGTAGCCTGAATCTCAGCATTCTCCTCGACAACATTGTCTTTTTCCTGTGTGAATACTGATGAAAAATATTCATTTAGCACCTCTTCTATCTCCTCGGACTCCAAGCACAACTTCCCACTACTGTCCTTGACTGGCCCTACTCTTACCCTAGTTCATGGCTCATCTGGGACCAGAGGGTACCTTGGGGTGGCACCAATACAACCCGTGGCGCTAGGTTCAATGTGGGCAGTCAGCGGCGTGCACAGCTGCATGGCTACCTTGCAGGACAGCACTTGTGATCCATGCCCGGCCACCCCGACCCCACGCCCACCACCTGGCTGCCCTCTCTATTCCCCACAGCCTTGGCAGATGCCCCCCAGCCAGCAGCACATTGTCAGCACACTATAGAAATGTTAGACACTTTCGTATCCCCTTTCTCTTCCTCAGCGACGAGGGCACCTGGATTAAAATTTTCAATACCACAAGTGAACCATGCCGTTGGCAGTTCCACCTGACACAGGTGGAGCATCGAGGGAGGCCCATAGAATGCCGGGTCAGGCCAGTTAATGATATGCCAGTGTCCTTTACTGTGTAATTTGCATGCCACATTTATGCCATTGTCAAGGCACCAGAGCATGGCATTCGTGGGCAACCCTCGTGGGGTTGTCCTGCAAAGCAGAGTGGTACAGGCAGTAGAACCACATTTTGAGCAGCCTGATGCTCCACTCAATGATAGAACGGTGGCAATATGGGCCTCATTGTCACGGGTCTCGGTCCCAAGTGCCGCGATGGCATCGTCAACCATGCGGGTATCCCTTGTCCCCAAGAGCCAACCCATCATCCAGGAGTGGTCCCCGAAGACAACAGAGATCTCAGAGTGCCCCAGGATGGCGTTGTCATGTACACTCCCAAGATAGCGTGTATACATGTGCATGATCCTGAGGCGGTGGCCACACAGCATCTGAATATTCAAGGAGTCGAACCCCTTCCAGTTTAATGTAGGGTACTCTCTGATGCCGCGGTGCTTGCAGGTGACATGCTTGCCATCAATGACCCCCTGGACCTGGGGCATCCCGGCAATGACAACAAATCCAGCAGAATGTGCATTTTGGTGGGCCGAGTCCAGATCGAAGGTGATATCGTCGGATGCCGAGGCATACAGAGCATCCGTCACCTCACAAATGCATTTGTGAGCTGATTATTGCAAAATACCACACAGACCCCACTCAAGCACTAGAATCACCCGGTGGAGTAGAAATTAAGGGCTGCAGTGACCTTCATAGCCACTGGGAGCGGGTGTCCCCCTCCTCCATGGGGTGCCATGATCGTGAGGACGTGCCACAGGTGCTGTGATGTCTCCCTGCTGAGATGCAATCTTCTGTGGCATATGTTGTCCATCAGCTCAACGAACATTCATCGATTCCTATAAATGCTCGCACCTCGTTGGTCTTGCTTTTTGGCCCCCTCCTCAGCCTAATGGTCTTGATAGTGTGCAGCAGTCTCCTACACATATGGTGTCAGCTCCACTCTGCACTGGCCTTGCTGCCTTCTTTGGCATCTGCCCACCTCGGCTGTGACAAGCATAACAAGGGCAAACTCCGATATCAACGATATTAATTCCAACATTCATTTTTGTCTCTGGAAGGATTTGGAGAAGGAGACAATCAGTTGTATATTCCATCCTGAAATCCCCCAAGCTTCCCCTTACGCTTACCGTGACTATCCCACCTTCCCTCAGAGTACAATCCAGCAAGCCAATTGTGCTGGCAACCTTCACTCTGCACACTCACTCCTGGCCAGATCATAAGCCTCTAGACCTCTGCCAGCAAATTTAGGGAGGTTCTGCTTAGCTGTCATCCACTCGTCCAGATACTTACCCCTTGGTCGTGAGAGGGTCCTCAGTGGTGAACCCCTGCTCTTTACTGTTTGATTGTTGGCAGCTTCCTCTATGGTGTCTGATGCACCTGGAACACAGGCACACTATTCAGGCAAAGGTTGCAGGATATCCAGTCCACTAATCATCCTCTCAGACAGGGCACCTGTACTTTCGAGGAGGCATTTGAGAGTTCAGGGAGCGTGAAGTGCTATGACAAGTAACAAGGCTAATCTCTCCTTTGAGATAGCATTCAGCTGTGAAGCTAGAGGCTGGTCACAGTCAAATGGGGGAAATGGATTTTTATGAGAGAAGCTGCAACATCGTTCTGTCTTGGGTTTGGTAGGACAAACAGGTTGTGGCAGTGGTTCGCCCTGTTGTGGGTCTGCAGAATATTTAAAGATGGCTTGAAGGCCTCACATATGCATACTCGCACCCCCCCCCCCCACCCACCAGCCCAGGAGTAACTCCAGACCTGACCCCCTCCAGCCCTCCCGAACAACCACAGCCCCCTTGAAGGCTCCCCCCCCCTCAATGTCACTAGGGGCGCAGCTCCGGTGCCCTTGAGCTGCATGTCGGTAAATGGAGAGGGCTACTCACTTCCTGTCAGTAGCCATTGTGCTAGGTCCCCGTTTTTGTAGAGGAATTATGCCCACGTGACTGCTTACCGGGGGTGGGGGGGACCCCCGAGAGGCTGCTGCATTCAACTTCAATCTCGCTAATTAGATTGAAACGAATGCAAATTAGGCTGAATTAGCTTGACGTGAATCCTGTTTTGGCCTTACTCGCTATTCATCTGGCACAACGGGTTCAGCGACGGTATAAACGGGGTGGTGGGTAAATCGCATCCAAAATATTTTTCAGAAACATAATAACCTGATTATGCTTAAACAAAATTCTCAGACTTATCAGCAGCTACATTAAGATTTCTGCTTAGAGACCTCAAGTGTCAGCTGAAACAAATATTCTTTTGTCCACAGTTCCAAGTTCACAGTCTGAGCAATAGCCAAACTGGGTCAAATGGATTTCAAAATATGCAAGAAACTGGCCTAATACTTTGAACTAAAAATGGATAAATCACAGTACTTTCCAAATGGTAAAAGAAATGAAACAGAGTAAGTCCAAAAAGACTTATGGTCCATTGTCAAGAATTGGTGATAAAATGAAAATTAAGGTATCTATTAATTGGGACCGTGGCCTGGTAGGTATATGATTAAAAGAAAATAAACTACTTTTAAATGGAAATTGATTAGGAAGGCAGATTGTGTTATGGGCCAGGGTTTAGAAAACTCCAAAGTATACCATGGAGTTCACCTGACCTACAATTGTTTATTAATTTTGGTTCCGAGGAGCACAAGGGCCTACCTTTCAGGTGTTATTCAACAGAGGCCTTAAGCACTTTTAATCAAAAACAAAGTTTATTCTACGAATTTAGTTAACATTTTTATAAACACACACAGTAAGCATTTTTATCAACTACAAACATAAATACCCCACACAGCTACAGTAATCTACTTCTAACCCTTAATGTATTCCCCTTAAACTGTTTCAATTTAATAACAACATCCCATAAACCAGAAAACCCTTTTACCAAAACAGCAGGTTTGAATTCCTTCCAGAAAACAGTTATTTCTTTTCAAGTTATCAAGTGATAGAACATAACAGCGCAGTACAGGCCCTTTGGCCCCCGATGTTGCGCCGACCTGTGAAACCACTCTAAAGCCCATCTACACTATTCCCTTATCGTCCATATGTCTATCCAACAACCATTTGAATGCCCTTAGTGTTGGTGAGTCCACTACTGCTGCAGGCAGGGCATTCCACGCCCTTACTACTCTCTGAGTAAAGAACCTACCTCTGACATCTGTCTTATATCTATCTCCCCTCAACTTAAAGCTATGTCCCCTCGTGCTAGACATCACCATCCGAGGAAAAAGGCTCTCACTGTCCACCCTATCGAATCCTCTGATCATCTTGCATGCCTCAATTAAGTCACCTCTGAACCTTCTTCTCTCTAACGAAAACAGCCTCAAGCCCCTCAGCCTGTGATCTGGAAACACCTTTCAACATGCACAGAGAGAGAGAGACAAGACAAGACTTCTCTGTCTGAATCTAGCATCCAAAATGAAAATGAAAGCAAAAGAACTCGAGCCACAAAACAGCCCAAACCAAAACAAAAGTAAAACTCAGAGCCACAGCGCAGCTCCACTCACACAATGACATCACTGAAGCCATTTGATAAGACAAAACATTTCTTAAACGGTCACTCCCATGACAATTGGCAGAGGTGAAGGCACTGAGATCTTTGAGATGTGGATTAGCCGAATAATATTGGAAACTGATGTTTATTTAATTTCAGGAGTTAAAGCAAAGATGGTAAAAGTTTAAAAGAGAAGATGAGGGTGAATTTTGAACTTACATGAGTGAGCTCACCCTTTTAAAATGTAAGAAACGTAATTAAGCGGGACTGCCAGGAAAGGTAGTTCAAATAAGAAAGGAACAAAAGAAAAAACAGTATATCAGTGGCAGAGTTCATCCTATACAGACAGTTGTTTCAAATCACAGCCACTTAAAGTAGGAAGCTGTGTTCATTCCGAACAAGTACCTGAAGAAATCTTGTTTGACAGCCATTTTATCTCTATTCTAAGCCAGAAGCAATCCCACAAGAGATATAGATGCCAAGTGGGGTAACTATTGCTGGATTATGCTTATAGTTTTAAAACCTTTTGTATGTTGTTGGGGAGGATTTGCTCTGAGCTTAGGAAAATAGAGAAATTTGGAACTGGGTCAATTTGAAGGTATTATGTACAGTCATTAGTGTAGTTAAGTCTATGTTTTAGTTGCCTTTCTTGTGTCTTACTATTTAATAAACATTTAGTTTTGTTTAGCATTATGACAACAAGACTGGAACATTCTTCACTGGTCTTCACATTTTTCCTCACATTATTCAAAATTGCAAAAATACAGTCAAGAACCAACGTTAAGGCCACATCTAGAGTACTGTGTACAGTTTTGGTCTCCTTACTTGAGAAAGGATGTACTGGCACTGGAGGGGATGTAGAGGGGATTCGCTAGGTTCATTCCGGAGTTGAGAGGATTGGCTTATGAGGAGAGACTGAGTCGCCTGGGACTATACTCATTGGAATTTAGAAGCACAAGGGGGGATCCTATAGAAACATAAAATATGAAGGGAATAGAAAAGATAGAAGCAGGAAGGTTGTTTCCACTGGCGGGTGAAACTAGATCTAGGGGGCATAGCCTCAAAATAAGGGGGAGTAGATTTAGGACTGAGGTGAGGAGGAACTTCTTCACCCAAAGGGTTGTAAATCTGTGGAATTCCCGGCCCATTGAAACAGTTGAGGATACCTCGTGCATGTTTTAAGGCAAAGATAGATAGATTTGAACAGTAAAGGAATTAAGGGTTATGGTGAGCGGGCGGGTAAGTGGAGCAGACCAACAAAAAGATCAGCCATGATCTTATTGAATGGCGGAGCAGGCTCGAGGGGCCAGATGGCCTATTCCTGCTCCTAGTTCTTATGTTCATTCCAAGCTTCTCTACTGGGATTTTGAATACCCAAGCATTTAACATCAGCTGCTTTCTTAACACCCATGTACATATTTTTTAAATGTTGAAAACAGATAAAGAAATAATCAAAAAGGTTAATTGAATATTGACCTCTACACCTCGAGGACTAGAATACAAGTGGATAGAAGTCATGCTATCGTTACACAATACCCTAGTAAGACCATACCTGAAGTACTGGGGGCCACGGTAGCACAGTGGTTAGCACTGTTGCTTCATGGCACCAGGGACCAGGTTTGATTCCCGGCTTGGGTCACTGTCTGTGCGGAGTCTGCACGTTCTCCCAGTGTCTGCGTGGGTTTCCTCCGGGTGTTCCTGTTTCCTCCCACAAGTCCCGAAAGACGTGCTTGTTAGGTGAATTGGACATTCTGAATTCTCCCTCGGTGTACCCGAACAGACGCCGCAGAATGACGACAAGGGGATTTTCACCGTAACTTCATTGTATTGTTAATAAGTAAGCCTACTTGTGACACTAATAAAGATTATTAATTTATACTGTGAGCAGTTGGGGGAATCACACATTACATTGGCCTCGGAGGAAGTGCCTCATTGGTTTGCCACATTATACTTAGATTCTAAAGGATAAATTACGAGAAATGATAATCTAGGTAGATTATGAGAAGTAGAATCTACGAGAAGTGATAATCGAGCAATGACCATCTACTACAAGAGAGGATCTAACCATCGCCCCTTGACATTCATTGGCTTTACCATCACTGAATCCCCCACAATCAACATCCTGGGGTTTACCATTGATCAGAAACTGAACTGGACTAGCCATATTAATACTGTCCCTACCAGGGCAGGTCAAAGGCGACGAATCCTACAGCGAGTAATTCACCTCCTGAACTCCCAAAGCCTGTCAACCATGTAAAAGGCACAAGTCACAAGTGTAATGGAATATTCTCCACTTGCCTGGCTGAGTGCAGCTCCAACAACACTCAAGACCTCAACACCATCCAGAACAAAGCAGCCCGTTTGATTGCTCCTCCTTCCACAAACATTCAAACCCTCCATCACCGACGAACAGTGGCAGTTTTGTGTACCATCTATAAAATGCACTGCAGAACCTCGCCAAGGCTCCTTAGTCAGCACCTTCCAACCCCACACACACTACCATCTAGAAGGACAAGTGCAGCACATACCGGGGAACCTCACCACTTGGAGGTTCCCCTCCAAGTCACTCACCACCCTGACTTGGAAATATATTGCCGTTCCTTCGCTGTCGCTGAGACAAAATCCTGAAACTCCCTCCCTAGCAGCACAGAGGGTGTATCTACTCCTGAAGGGCTGCAGCGGTTCAAGAAGGCAGCTCAACACCACCTTCTGAAAGGCAACTAGGAATAAATGCTGGCCTAACTAGCGACGCCCACATCCCGTAAATGAATTTTATAAAAGGACTCTATTCCCTGGAATTTAGACCATTATAGGGCAATTTGTTCATAGTTTCCAAGGTATTAAAGGGAACTGATGGGTGGAGAGATAGAGAGAGATGGAAGGGGAGAGAGATACTATTTCCATAGAATGCAGAATGTAGGACCATACCCTAAAAGGTAGAGCCAGGGTTTTCAAAACTAAAGTTAAGAAACAGTTCTTCATGCAAAAGGTGATAGAAGGTTGGAACGTTTTTTGTTTCGCAAATGACAGCTGATGGTAGATCAATTATTAACTTTAAAATTGCAATTGATAAATGTTTGTTAACCAAAGGCATTATAGGATATGGGGCAATGGCAGATACAGAGAGTTAGGTCACAGATCAACAATGATATTATTGAATGGCGCAACAGGCTTGAAATGACAAATGGCCTACTCCTGTTTCTATGAACATGTACAGGATGTATTTTTCCAAATGCCTGAAAGAAAGCTGCTGAATGATATTTAAAATTCCATGCTCAAATGCAGCAAGACCCAGACAATATTCAGGCTTGGGCTGAAAAGTGGCGAGTAACATTCACACCACACGGCCATCGCCCCTTGACATTCAATTGCATTACCATTGCTGAATCCCCCACCATCAACATCCTGGGGTTACCATTTACCAGAAGCTGAACTGAACTAGCCATTTAAATACTGTGGGTATAAGAGCAGGTCAGAGGATAAGGATCCTGTGGTGAGTAACCCACTTCCTCACTCCTCAAAGTCTGTCCACCAACTCCAAGGCACAAGTCAGTAATAACCTACACTTGCTTGGATGAGTTCAGCTCCAAAAACACTCAAGAAGCTCGACACCATCCAGGACAAAGCAGCCTGCTTGCTTGGTACTCTTCTACAAACCTACAATCTCTCCACCATCGGTAAACAGTAGCAGGCAGTGTGTACCATCTACAAGAAGCACTATAAGAACTCACAAAAACTCCTGAGGCAGCACCTTCCAAACCCACAACACCACCATCTGGAAGGACAAGGGCAGCAGATACCTGGGAACAATAAATGCTGGCCCAGCCAGTGATGCCCATATCACATGAATGAATTTTAAAAATACTATCCTACCCCCCTCCCCCCCCCCCCCCCCCCACCACCCCCACCTAACATGGGATTTGATTTTGAATGAAATTTTTGAGAAAAGGAAGAAACGTGAGGGGATAAAAGGGAAGAACGAGGAGAGGGGAAAGAAAGAAGGCGTGATGACAGTATTGCACTTGGAACATATATAGCCTGGCATATATACTGCAGGCTTTTACTATATGTTCAGTACACTCAGAATAACTATATTCAATATCACAGCAAGAATTGAAGCTCCAACCATTACACAAGGATACAAAAATGTCAGCCAGGAAAATATAAACTAGTTCGTCTAGCCTATTGCACACGATTGTGGTACTTCATGCATCAAATTAAGGTGCACCCTACCCTCTAAATGCCATGCAGTGCCCCTCAGAATTGAAAACCTCGGCCAGAAAGATAGATAATGGCAACAGGATTTCAAAGACAACATAAGAGTTTAAATTCACTGATCTAATACTGCAATGGGCATTCATGCTCAGCAAGAGCATGGGTGGGGTCAGAGGATACACGCTATTGTTACAGTCATATCTTTGAAACACATTGCTTGTCGAAATCTCCCCTTAAGCAATTCTGCTCTAATGAGAACAATGCCAAATTTTCCAATCTGTCCACGGATTTGAATTCCCTCATCCCTGGTATCATCTTGCTAAACCTCATAGAACATACAGTGCAGAAGAAGGCCATTCGGCCCATCGAGTCTGCACCGACCCACTTAAGCCCTCTCTTCCACCCTATCCCCGTAACCCAATAACCCCTCCTAATCTTTTCTGGACACTTGAGGGCAATTTAGCATGGCCAATCCACCTCACCTCCTTGCAACATGTCCAAGATCATGACGTCCTTCTTAAATGTGGTTCCCACAACTTTAGAAAATAGTAGGCTGAAGCCTAACAACTGATTGTAAAAGTTTAGCAAGGCTTCCTAGTTTTTATATTCAACATTCCTATTGGCCAAACTTTAAATGTCTTGTCAATTTGCCCTACCACCTTCCCACAGGTGCATATGTTCTTGAACCCACCTCAGAATAATAGCACTAATATCATGCGGCTTCTCCATGGGCGGCCCGGTAGCACAGTCATTAGCACTGTTGCTTCGTAGCACCAGGGTCCCAGATTCTATTCCCGGCTTGGGTCACTGTTTGTGCAGAGTCTGCACGTTCTCCCCGTGTCTGCCTGGGTTTCCTCCGGGAGCTCCGGTTTCCTCCCACACGTCAGAGAGATGTGCTATTCGATGAATTGGACATTCTGAATTCTCTCTGTGTACCCAAACAGGCACCGGAGTGTGGTGACTAGGGGATTTTCTCAGTAACTTCATTGCAGTGTTAATGTAAGCCTACTTGTGACAATAATAAAAGATTATTATGTGCTTTCTCCCAAACTGCATCACATCACACTTAACGGCATTAAATTGCATCTGCCAATTTTACCAGTCTGAGGACATGTCCACCTAAAGTCTGTTATCATCTTCATTGGGCTGAGCTGCAGATACAAATTGTATTGGCAGATGGTGGATAGCCGAACCAACCTTCAGATATGGAGGTCAGCTGCAAAATAAACAGGACAACTCCTGATTAATTAAGTGTCATGGACTGCAGTGGCAGGGTGTTTAAGTGGTGTGAGGTAGAGCGTGGTGCCTCTACATCATTCAAAACCTCCATAAATCAGTTTTGCAGCACCATAGGGGCTGGTTTAGCTCACTGGGCTAAATCGCTGGCTTTTAAAGCAGACCAAGGCAGGCCAGCAGCACGGTTAAATTCCCATACCAGCCAACCCGAACAGGCGCCGGAATGTGGCGACTAGGGGCTTTTCACAGTAACTTCATTGAAGCCTACTTGTGACAATAAGCGATTTTCTTTTTTTTTTCATGAAATGGCAAGCAAGAGCTGCCATTCAATAAATTGTGTTAAGAACCCGGCTGACGTTAGATGCAAGGGTATCTCAAAACCCAGAAGGGCAACTTGGAACACTAGTTCTTAACTGTCTATTTTGCAATTTGGTATAATTTGTTGAAAGGTATGCAAACCATTGAAGAATGGTCCAGTCTTCTTGTGATCATTTAAATAAAAGAATGTTTATTAAATTGTAAAAACACAATACAAGAAATATAAATATAACAATATAACAACATAAAACAAAGGTACATGTAACTACAAAATGGCTACGCACACTCATTGTATCCTTGAATTAACCCCGTTCCACATCTATCTATGTTTCAAACTTCTGAGACTGTCCCTTGTCCCAAAACAACATCACATATGGTTAACTCTATGAGACAAATCCAGCAAATAATTACCACACATGTTGCATCTCTATTTCTCGGAAGCCTTTTTTCTGATTCAGCGTAGACTTTGAGGTTTTGAAACAGCAGCTTCTAACAGTGAATCCTGCTTTCAGGAGAACGTCTGTTTCCAGCAGGGCATGATTATGATCTTAGCTGCTCATCAGCTGCTTCTTTTGCAGTATAGAACAAACCCTGCTACTTATATATTGTTTTTCCCTTTGTTAGATTTAATCTTTACTGAACAACTCGCCTTAGAAGTCATGTAAATGCGACATGTATTATTATGTCTTCACTTTGAATTCATACCTTCTGTAGTTTTAACAAATTCTATACTCTATTGTTCTCCACTTCACTTAATTAAATGTCTGTTTACCCTGCTGATAAGCTAATTCATATATAAAAAACACTCCAAGCAGTTGCCTCTTATCAATTATCTTCATCCAATTCTTTTAACTTTATTTTATTTAAGTTTCTTTAATCATTATTTTATCCAATTCTTAAATCTTTATTTTATTAGAGCTCCTTCACATTTCTTCCATAACAAAGTCCTTCAATGTGGGCAGCACGGTAGCACAGTGGTTAGCAATGTTGCTTCACAGCTCCAGGGTCCCAGGTTCAATACCTGGCTTGGGTCACTATCTGTGCGGAGTCTGAACGTTCTCTCCGTGTCTGCGTGGGTTTCCTCTGGGTGCTCTGGTTTCCTCCCACAGTTCATAGATGTGCAGGTTAGGTGGATTGGCCGTGCTAAATTCCCTTAGTGTCCAAAAAGGTTAGGTGGGTGTAGTGATCTCTGTATGTGCATGTACATAAGGGGTTAATGTGTAATCAGAAGATCACTAGAGGGCAGCACTAACGGTTATAAAAGCCAGACTCATGCTGTTCCTCGCTCTTTTTTAAGTGTACTGTGACGAGAGCAGGAGTATAGATTAGTGCAGGGTGATTAGTGTGGTTAAACATAGCTACTGTATTTAGATATTGTAACCTTTCTACTAGTATTAATATTAAAGTAAAGAACTCAGAAAATTATTGTTTTAGTTAATAGACCTTTCATTACTACTGGACGGCTTCGAGTCTTTTTCATCAAAATTCAGAAAACCTCATCAGGAACAGGATTGAGTAACATATATTACATTCAGTAGTATAACCAAACAAACTACAGAAGTGTAACAAAAGATGGTACCAGGATAGTTGGTTTTAAAAGAACAGTACTAGTTAGATTAGGTTAGACAAAAAGAAAATAAAGTACCGATGGTTCGACTATGGAAGACTTTGCAGCATTTGCATCCTCTACGACCAACCGATTTGATAGACCACATTCAAGCTCCATGGCAGCTGAAAACTACCGGTAACTTAAATAGTAACTGGAAAATGTTTAACCAACAGTTCCAAATATATATGGCAGCTAGTGATTTAAACACAGCCGCTGAAGAAAGAAAAATAGCACTGCTACTAGCAATGGCAGGTCAGCAAGCTGTAGAGATCTATAACTCCTTCAATTACTTGGCAGTTGAAGACAGAACTAAATCTAAAGTGATATTCGCAAAATTTGAAGAACACTGTAAAATGTAGTCTAATGAAATCCTGGAAAGATTTAACTTACGTAATAGGTTCCAGAGAAACGGTGAAACAATCACTAATTTTGTTACAGACCTCAGGTTAATAGCACAAGGCTGTAATTATGCTGATTTAACAGACTCTATCATCAGAGATCAATTAATCTATGGACTATGTGATGAACATTTAAGGGAATCACTAATACAACAAAATGATTTAACTCTAAAAACCGCGATAGAAAAGTGCACATCGCAAGAACAAAAACAAAACCAGGACCTTGTGTTTTTACAGAGAAAGAACGGCCAAAAAATCCTCCACGAGGTTGAGGAAGTTAAAATGGTGTCTGAGCATTCTAAATACCTTCTTCATGGCACCAGCTCCCATTCAAACCAGTATGCCAGTATGCACATCCGCACATCCAGGAAAGACGCAAACCGGCAAAATTCCATTCTGCGCATGGGACCTGGTGAAGGGGTTGGGTGCCCCAATTGAGATTGAGGAAATAATCAAGGGGCTGGAGGGCATGCAGTTGGGCAAGGCCCCGGGCCTGATGGCTACCTGGTGGATTTCTAGAAGACGTTTTCAGAGATATTGAGCCCATTACTGGTGAGGACATTTAACGAAGCAAGAGAGAAGGGAGTCCTCCCCCCAACAATGTCGCAGGCCTCGATTTCATTGATCCTGAAACAGGAGAAAGATCCAGAGCAATGCGGGTCATACAGGCCGATTTCTCTACTGAATGTGGATGCCAAACTGCTGGCTAAGATACTGGCCACAAGGATAGAGGACTGTGTCCCGGGGGTGACAGGGGAAGACCAGACGGGATTTGTTAAGGGAAACAAATGTAATTGTTTATGTTACGGTTATAAAAATTTTCAAATACCTTAATAAAATATTATTTTTTTAAAAAAGAGGCTGCGCATGCGCAGTTTAAAAAAGAGCGCACTCGGGCAGAAGATCGATTTGCGCATGCGAATCGATGCCTACGCATGACGTCATGACATGCTACCGCTGTGGCAACGCCCACTTAAAAGGGTAATGTCCTGCTCAAGGGAAAAGATGTTTAAAGTGTTCCAAACTGAATCATTTTGTCTCCCAGTGTAAGTCAACAGCAAAATATCACTCTCCAACACAGAAATAAGCAACCTTCAAGGTTCGTACTGTTGATACAATGGAGATTCAAACACCCAAAGAACATTTTTCCGACCATGAATAATTTAAGACGGAATTCTCCAATCAGTACAATTTTAACCACGTGACATCTAGTCCACACTTTCCCCAATCAAATGGCAAAGTTGAGAAAGGTGTGCACATTGTTAAACAGCTCATAAGCAAGGCCACTGACTTGCATTCCGACATTCACTTGGCTCTATTATCATATAGATCCTCACTGTTAAGTTCAGGGCTATCACCAGCTCAAATGCTTTTCAACCGAGATGTGAGGACAACATTACCAGCATTGCAGTTCAGCAATCCGGATCATTCACAAGTGCTTGACAAGTTAAGACACCAACATCTTAAACAAAAGCAGCATTATAATCAGTCTTCGAAACCACTGCAACCATTGGAAGTTAATAACATGGTTCGATTGCGACACCCGAATGGAGGATGGTCGAACACGACAACAGTAATGCGACAAGCAGCGCCACGCTCCTATATTGTAAAGTCCGACGAAGGTGTGCTATTTCGACGCAATCGGTGAGACTTGCTAAAGGTTCAACTTCCTAAACCGGTCTTTCCAACCTTGAATCTACATGATTCACTCACTCGACAACGTTTTAAACTATCCTTTTAACTTGTATGCAGCAGGTATCATCTTGTGTCTTCCAGTGATGGATGCGAGATCTTTGCTTATCATCAAGTTTGCGGACACTCCAGTGTCAAGCTTGAACGTAATTGGGAAGTTGTTCACTTGCACCGCCGCGTTCCTTTCACTGTTGGAGTCAATGATGTTGATTTGTTGAGGATCCTTGGTTGTCGCTTGACGATACTCTGCTGAATCTATTATTTCAACAAAGAATGTGTTCTCCCAGGAATTAAGAACGGGGTTCTCTGACCCCCCGCCGGGTGCCAAATCACCAGGGGGCGGCGTGAATCCTAACCCATAGAATGAAACAAATCGATACCAACTTTAGTCCACGGTGACGTAGTCATCTCATGTTGCTTAAATGGCTCCTTACATTGTGTCGGTTGATGCTTTTGACACATGGCACATGTCAGTATCTTGTCTTTAATGTCATCATTGATCCCAGGCCAATGCACAGATTGGCCTGCTCTTCCTTTGCATTTTTCGATTCCGAGATGTCCCTCGTGAATCCTGCTGAGCATATCTGACCTGAGAGTTAGCGGAATGACGATTCTGTCATTTCTCCATATTAGTCCATCCATTACTGACAATGCTGTCCTTTCGGACAGCCATGCTGAAGGTTATGAATCACCTAGAACAAGGTTGCATCTTTTTGTGTCGCCAGACGAATTTGCTGCAGCTTCTCATCAGGTGCCGTAAGAGTTTCCTTGCACAACTGCACTTGAGCTTCAACATCGTCAATGGACGCAGGAGGTGAGCTGTCAGTATCAATGGATCTGGATAGTTGTCGGCTATGATGAGGTCTTTTCCAGGAGTGTGGACTAATGTGAAGTCATACCTCCTCAACTTCATCAGCATGCATTGTGGGCGAGGAGTCATGTCATTGAGGTTTTTGTCAATGATGTTGACCAATAGTCTATGATCAGTCTCTACGATGAATGTGGGAATCCTGTACACTTAGGGGTGAAATTTTGTGATACCTGTGATCAGTCCAAGACACCCCTTTTATATCTGTGCATATCTGCACTCTGTGGCGGTCATCGCTTAGACGCATATGCAACTGGAACCCAATCTGATTGATCATCTTGTTGAAGAAGCACCGCACCGATTCCATCTGGACTGGCGTCGGTGGAGATCTTTATAGGTTTAGTTGGGTGGAAGAAAGTCAGAATTGGAGCTGTCATCAATTGATGCTCGAGACTCCTGCTCTCATCACAGTACACCTAAAAGGTACCCTCCTAGGCAGATGAATAACAGGTTTTGCATCTTCCTTGAGCAAAATTTTGTATTTGTAAGGTAACGTCCCCATGCCATGAAATACGTCAGGATATTCACTGAGCAGTAGCTGGTTGTCATCGTCCATTTGTGATGTGTCATTCGTATGCATGAAGATTCTCTGGACAAGCCGCAAGTCCTTGCAGGCTTGAGCACCTAACAGCGAAGTCTTCTGGTTGTCCACAATCTCGAACCGCCATCCTTTCTTTAATCTCTTATTAACTACTTTTAAATGGCATGATCCTCTTTAAGTGACCTGGACTCCATTGTAGTCTTTCAGTGAACAGAAGGACATTAAAACTTCAGTGTCTCCATGTCCACTTCGGAGATCAACTCGAAGAAGACGCAAACCCAATTGTTTGAACTTGTGACCATTGGACTGATTAACTCATTGATTTTATGTAATGCATTTGCAAACTGCATCAACTATATTTGTTCAATATTCTTTACAACATACAGAAAATATGTAACACAACAAAAGTGGGATGTAGTGATCTCTGTATGTGCATGTACATAAAGGGTTAATCTGTAATCAGAAGATCACTAGAGGGCAGCACTAACGGGTATAAAAGCCAGACTCATGCTGTTCCTCACTGCTTTTTAAGTGTACTGTGACGAGAGCAAGAGTATAGATTAGCTCAGGGTGATTAGTATAGTTAAACATAGCTACTGTATTTAGATCTTGTAATCTTTCTACTAGTATTAATATTAAAGTAAAGAACTCACAAAATTATTGTTTTAGTTACTCAATAACTTCATTACTCTGGACGGCTTCGAGTCTTTTTCATCAAAATTCAGAAAACCTCATCAGCAACAGGACTGAGTAACACATATTACATTTAGTAGTATAACCAAACATACTACAGAAGTGTAACAAAAGAGTGGGGTTACTGGGGTGCGGTGGAGGTGTGGGCTTAAGTGGGTGCTCTTTCCAAGGGCTGGTACAGACTCGATGGGCCGAATGGCCTCATAGAACAATACAGCGCAGTACAGGCCCTTCGGCCCACGATGTTGCACCGAAACAAAAGCCATCTAACCTACACTATACCATTATCATCCATATGTTTATCCAATAAACTTTTAAATGCCCTCAATGTTGGCGAGTTCACTACTGTAGCAGGTAGGGCATTCCACGGCCTCACTACTCTTTGCGTAAAGAACCTACCTCTGACCTCTGTCCTATATCTATTACCCCTCAGTTTAAAGTTATGTCCCCTCGTGCCAGCCATTTCCATCCGTGGGAGAAGGCTCTCACTGTCCACCCTATCCAACCCCCTAATCAACCCCCTAATCATTTTGTATGCTCCTTCTACACTGTAAATTCCATGATTCTATGAGTGGATCAGTTCATGGCTGTGAAGGTGGATGAAAGGCAGGATGTTGGATCATTGAAGCCAGGCACTGTCCGCCAGCACAGTTAAGGGCCAGCTGTGTGACCGGCTTCCCTCTCTGAAAAACATCACCATTAGGCCCTTCTATGGTGGGAAATTTCCTCAAGTTCTTTGTGGGGGCAGGATTGTGACATCTGGGAACTTCGAATCACAACCTGACACAAAGGCGGCTGTTGCCGATTAACCACTTCATGATTCTGTGTTTGTAGTCATGTCTGAGCAGCTCTCTTCAGGCTTTACCCTGCTTTACACTACTAGCAGAAGGGGCTTGTAACGATGCTCTAGAAATAGCCTGCCTCATTCCACACTGAGCTGGATCACCCAGAAGCAGTCACATAATCAATCAATATAGGATCTTGGATTACAAGATCTTGGATAACTCAGAATATCCTGAGGGGAGTACGGTAATATAATAGCCCAAGAGTTCCAATGCCTAGACCTTGACATAGTGGCCCTTAGTGAATCCTGTGGAGCAGCTGAGAGTCAGTTCGAAGAACTTGGAGGGTGGCTTTACTTTCTTCTGGGAAGGGAAATTGTATGAACAATGCAGAATTCACAGAATTGGTTTTGCCATCAAAAATGAACTCATCAAGATTACATGAACTCCCTGTTGGAATAAATGGGGGTATTATGATACTACGTTTCAAGCTTCAAGTCAATCAATCTGCCTCCATCATCAATACTTATGCATCCCCTTGGACTCAGAGGATAAAGGGAAAGAAATCTTGAGCTGGATTCTCTGTTGGCGCGATCCTCAGTTTCGCCAGCAGCGTATTCATGCCCGCAGATTTCCCGACGGCATGGGGATGCCCACAATGGGAAACCCCATTGGCTGGAAGGCGGGATGGAGAGTCCCGCTGCCGGCGGGGGCACTCCGCACCAGAAAAGGGGTGCGGTGGGATGGAGAATCCTGCCCCTTATATTCCAACCTAGATGCAACACCTGCAAATTCAAGATCATACTTGTTACTGATTTCAATGGAGGCCATTTGGCCAAACACCAGTGGAAAGCACAGAGTTGGAAAGTGCAATCCCAACCACGTACACCTCCTTCCCCTTACGTTAGACATGATGTTGTAGTCACAAACGCCCTTTTTTACTAAAAATAACATTACAGGATATCCTGGCAACGTCCAAGATCAAAGTACTGGCACTTATTAGATAGACCATATGATAGTGAGGATCAAAGATTGACAGTAAGTGAACATTAACTACTGTCAATACTCTTTTAATGACATGATAATTAACAACTATTATCAATTTTTCCTGCCCAGAAAGTGCACATTTAAAAGCATCGAGTCTCATGCCTTCAGGTATGAAGCTAAAAATGTTAATTTTTAATTCTTTATTAATCCAATCTTCTTCTCTCACTATTTATTTTTTGGGGTCTGATTTGACATTGAATTCACCTATTCTAATTCACCCTCCTTCACAGTCCTTCCTGTTTATTTCTTAATACCTAAATCGCATGAGTTAAAAATATGCATTGTTCATCTTGCTCAGATGCCCTTTTTGTGCCATTACCAGTAACTTTGTGGACAACATTTTTAAACCTAAATGTGCACAAGCAAGTCTAACAAATAGTAATAAAGTATGTTACTTTTGCACGGAAAAAAAATTGGCTCAGATTTTGCTGGAGCAGGTGATTAACAGGCAGAATAGCCACACAATGAGCAAAATCTGAGCCAATTTTTTTAAAGTGCAAAAGGAACTTACTTTATTACACTTTGCTAATTTTATTAACATTTATTTTAAAGTATTAATCAATGCATTAGACAGAAAGTGTGAAATAAGGATGTCTCTGGTTAATAAATTCAATCATTTGAGCCCACTGTGAATGAAGTTTTAAAAAACATTTTTGAAATGTCACATTGACACAATTGTAGCATCAATGCAGCAACGGTACCACAATACATTTCCTCACATAGCTGTAAACTGGCCTTTGTTATTAGTACCATTGGATGATGGTCTCAAGAGAATAAAGATGACAGATTCAAACTGCAGAATGCCAAACTGCGTGAAGCCAATCTTTGTTATTTGTAGCTTTCTGCCCAAGTGAACACTGGGCAGGATATTGTGAAACACCCAACAGATATTCTGGGAAGATGCACAACAAAAGCACTGACATCATTTACACTAGGGTTAAGCTTATTTTAAAGCTGAAAAACATCCTATCATCAATAAATTGTGACTTAATTTTTTCAAGAACTATTAAGTTTTTAAAAATTCCTAATTTTTCTCCCCTCAGATGTTTTGGAAGAACTGCCTTCACTAATCAAGCTCTTCAATATTTCAAAGTTATGGAATTTCAAAGAATGTTTGACAATGTATTTCCCTTTGGCACAACTAAATTGATATTAAAAATGCACACAAAACAAAGAACAAAGAAAAGTACAGCACAGGAACAGGCCCTTCGGCCCTACAAACCTGTGCCGACCATGCTGCCCGTCTAAACTAAAATCTTCTGCACTTCCAGGGTCCGTATCCCTCTATTCCCATCCTGTTCATGTATTTGTCAAGATGCCACTTAAACATCACTATCGTCCCTGCTTCCACCACCTCCTCTGGCAGCGAGTTCCAGGCACCCACTACCCTCTGTGTAAAAAAATTTGCCTCGTAGATCTGCTCAAAACCTTGCCCCTCGCACCTTAAACCTATGCCCCCTAGTAATTGACCCCTCTACCCTGGGAAAAAGTCTCTGATTATCCACTCTGTCTATGCCCCTCATAATTTTGTAGACCTCTATCAGGTCGCCCCTCAACCTCCATCGTTCCAGTGAGAAGAAACCGAGTTTATTCAACCTCTCATAGCTAATGCCCTCCATACCAGGCAACATTTTGGTAAATCTCTTCTGCACCCCTCTCTAAAGCCTCCACATCCTTCTGGTAGTGTGGCGACCAGAATTGAACAATATACTCAAGTGTGGCCTAACTAAGGTTCTACACAGCTGCAACATGACTTGCCAATTTTTATACTCAATGCCCCGGCCAGTGAAAGCAAGCATGCCGTATGCCTTCTTGACTACCTTCTCCACCTATGTTGCCCCTTTCAGTGACCTGTGGACCTGTACACCTAGATCTCTCTGACTGTCAGTACTTTTGAGGGTTCTACCGTTCATGGTATATTCCCTACCTGCATTAGACCTTCCAAAATGCATTACCTCACATTCATCCGGATTAAACTTCAAACGATCTAAGGCTAAGATTGTTACCATTTTATGATGAATTAATATGATCCACTGTAAGAAATATAATATAACGTAGGGGGAATAACATTTTTAATCTTTCAGAAAAGTAACTGGAAGACGTTTAAAATGAATTATTTGTCAATCGACCAACCACTGTTAACCATTTAATACAAAGATACTTCTGAAATTTTCAGAAGAATAATGGATTATAGGAATGCAAAAGGACAAATGATGTATTGTTGGGGGGGGGGGGGGGGGGGGAAGGTTTTATTGCGAAATTTCCATATCAACATTCAGTTGTCGGTCTTCCCAACTATTCAAGACTATGTACATGGGAAAAAACTTTATACAGGATGTAATCACAATGGACATCCCAGAAACAAATTCTTTCATGGGATGTGGGTGTTGCACCCAAAGCCAGCATTTGGTACCCGTTCCCAATTGCCTTCGAACTGATTGGCATTTTAAGAGTCAACCACATTGCTGTGGATCTGGAGTCACATATAGGCCAGACCAGGTAAGGACAGCAGATTTCCTTCCCTAAAGGACATTAGTGAACCAGATGGGCTTTTACGACAATTGACAATGGTTTTCATGGTCATTATTACACTTTTAATTGTAGATTTTTTTATTGAATTCAAATTTCACCATCTGCCATGGTGGGATTCGAACCAGTGTTCCCAGAGCATTACCCTGCATCTCTGGATTACTAGACCAGTGACAATACCACTAGGCCACTGCCTCCCCTATGCCTGAATCCTGGGGGCATGCAGAAATCAACTTTACCGCCCTCCTCCTCCAGCATGTCCCCCCACTGCTGTGGCAGGTTTTGGAGCACAAAGCAGGAGACCCTTTTGGGAGGGTTAATGCAGTGCACCACCAAGCCAGTGGTGAACCGCATTTGAGCAGTCCAATGCACTGCTCAATGACAGCATGGATGGCAACATGGGCCTCGTTATATTGGGAATCCACATCGGTCTCCGGCCTCAGCACTGGCATCATCAGCCAGGACTTCACTGGGTACTTTATCCCTCAAGAGCCCTCCCATCATCCTAGGGTGGTCCTCAAAGACGTCAGAGATCTCCAAGTGTCCCAGGATGTAGCTGCCATGCATACTCCCAGGGAAGCAGGCACACATGTGTATGAACTGGAGGTAACGGTCGCACATGAGATGAACATTCAGTGGCACTCCCCGATGCCTTGGTGCACATAAGGCAACATGCGTGCCATCAATCAAACCCTGGAACTGAGGCATCCCGGCGATGGTGGAGATTCCTGCTGCCTGGGCATCTTAATGGGCTTGGTCCAACCCAAAGTTTATGTAGTCAGCAGTCCAGACATACAGAGCATCCTGGACCTCATGGATCACTTGTGGGCGGTAGCTTGTGAAATGCCACACAAGCCCCCGCTCGAGCCCCGGAATGAACCTATTGCATAAAGGTTCAGGGCTTCGGTGACCTTCACGATCATCAGGAACAGGCATCCTCCTCCATGGGGTGACAAATCCTAAAGGACTGGCACAGATGCCGCACCGTCTCCTTTTTGAGGTGGAATCTCCTGAGGCACATGCTGTCCATCATCTCATTGAACGACCGCAGATGCCTGTACACCTTGGGCCATCGCCGGCATCCTCCTCTTAGTCCCTTCCCCAGCTGAAAGGTAGCCCGGTCTGCAGGGTGTGCACATGGGGTGTTCCCTCAAGCCTGCATCGACACCGCTGTTGCCTTCTCCGGTGTCTGGCTGCCTGGGCTGCCACCAACACCACGAGGGCTACTGTTGCGGGGTCAATAGCACCAGCCATATTGTTACCTTTGTAAGGAATTGGAGAAGGTGAGAGACCATCAATCAGGCTTCCACCCATGGACCCATAAATCCCGCAAGCCTCCCCCACCCTTACGTGTCCTCCATCTACTAAGTCAGTTGTGCTGGGGGACCCCGCCCTGCACACTCATCCCTGTATACATCAGAAGCCCCTACACACCAGAACACTTCCGGGAACACCTGGGGGACCATGCTCAGGAACACCATCTGCCCCATTAACCCTCTGGTTGAGGGGATATCCCCAGTTCTGAAGCCCAGCTCTTGGGTGTTTGATTGGTTGCTGCTGCCTCTGGGTGTTGACGGCCCCAGGATTCAGGCATAGTGTTCAGGACTCAGTTTGATTGGAATGCCAAGCAATAAAACTCATCTGCAACATGGCACATGTAGCAACTAAAATGCACTTGAGAATCACAGACCGAGCTGGCTGGATCCTAAAGGACATAGCTGCTAGACTGGGACTGCAGTAGGTGGAGAGGGAACCAACAAGATGGGCAATGGGCAGCACGATAGCCCAGTGGTTATCACTGTTGCTTCATAATGCCAGGGATCCAGGTTTGAATCCCGGCTTGGGTCACTGTCTGTGCGGAGTCTGCACGTACTCCCCGTGACTGCGTGGGTTTCCTCCGAGTGCTCCAGTTTCCTACTACAAGTCCCGGAAGACGTGCTTGTTAGGTGAATTGGACATTCTAAATTCTCCCTCAGTGTACCCGGACAGGCGCTGGAGTGCAGTGTTAATCTAAGCCTATTTGTTACACTAGTAAAGATTATTATTATTAAAAGAGGGAAAAATATACTCGACCACATCATCACAAACTTGCCTGCTGCAGATGCATCTGTCCATGACAGTATTTGTAGAAGTGACTACTGCACAGTCCTTGTGGACACAAAGTCCTGGCTTCACATTGAGGATACCCTCCATCGTGTTGTGTGGCACTGCCACCGTGCTAAATGGGATAGGTTTCAAACAGATGCAGCAACTCAAGTCTGGGCATCCGTGAGGTGCTGAGGTGTTGTATTCAACCACATTCTGCAACCTCATAGCCTGGCATATCCCCCACTCTACCATTAGCACCAAGCCAGGCAATCAATCTTGGTTCAATGAAGAGTGCAGGGGAGCATGTTAGGAGCAACACCAGTAATACCAAAAATTAGGGATCAACCTGGTGAAGCTACAACACAGGACTACTTGTGGGCCAAGCAGCATGAGCAGCAAGCAATAAACAGAGCTAATCGAATCCACAACGAACTCATCAGATATAAGCTCTGCAGTCCTGCCACACCCAGCCGTGAATGGAGGTGAACAATTAAACAACTCACTCGAGGAGGAGGCTCCACAAATATCCTAATCTCAAAGAAAGAACAAAGAAAAGTACAGCACAGGAATAGGCCCTTTGGCCCTCCAAGCCTGTCTAAACTAAAATCTTCTACACTTCCGGGGTCCATATTCATCTATTCCCAGCCTATTCATGTATTTATCAAGAAAAGAACAAAGAAAATAAAAAAACAATGACGGAGGAGCCCTGCACATATGTGCAAAAGACAAGGCTGAGGCATTCACAACAAACTTCAGCCAGAAATGTTGAGTGGATGATCCATCTTGGTCTCCTCTGAAGGTCCCCAGCATCACAGATGTCATTTCAGCCAATACAATTCATTCCATGTGATATTAGAAAACAGCTGAAGGCACTGGACACTGCAAAGGCTGTGGGACCTGACAATATTCCGGCAATAGTACTAAAGACTTGTGCTCCAGAACTTGCTGCACCCCTAGCCAAGCTGTTCCAGTACAGCTACAACACTGACATCTGGTTTAGCACAGTGGGTTCAACAGCTGGCTTGTAATGCAGAACAAGGCCAGCAGCACGGGTTCAATTCCCGGAGCGGCCTCCTCGAACAGGCGCCGCAATATGGCGGCTAGGGGCTTTTCACAGTAACTTCATTGAAGCCTTCTTGTGACAATAAGCGATTATTATTATTATTATTACCCGGCAATGTGGAAAAGTGCCCAAGTGTGCCTATACACAAGAAACAGGACAAATCCAACCTAGGCAATTACCGCCCTATCAGTCTACTCTCCATCATCAGTAAAGTGATAGAAGGAGTCATCAACAGTCTTATCAAGCAGCACTTATTCAGCAATAACCTACTCACAGATGCTCAGTTGGATTCTACTAGGATCACTCAGCTCATTACAGCATTGGTTCAAACATGGACAAAAGAGCTGAATGCCAGAGGTGAGGTGAAAGTGACTGTCCTTGACATCAAGGCAGTATTTGACTGAATATGGCATCAAGGAGCCCTAGCTAAAGCGGAGTCAGTGGGAATCAGGGGGAAAACTCTCCACTGGTTGGAGTCAGACCTGGCACAAATGAAGATGGTTGTGATGTTTGGAGGTCAATCATCTCAGTTCCAGGACATCACCACAGGAGTTCTTCAGTGTAATGTCCTAGGCCCAACCATCTTCAGCTGTTTCATAAATTACCTCCCTTCCATCATAAGGTCAGAAGTGGGGATGTTCACAGATGACTGCACAATGTTCAACACCATTCGCGACTCCTCAAATAATGAAGCAGTCCATATCCAAATGCAGAAGACCTGGACAATATCCAAGCTTGGGCTGACAAGTGGCATGTTATATTTGCACCACACAAGTGGCAGGCAATGACCATCTCCAACAAGAGAGGATCCAACCATCGCCCCTTGACATTCAATGGCTTTACCATCACTGAACTCACCACAATCAACATCCTGGGGGTTATCATTGATCAGTAAGTGAACTGGACTAGCCATATTAATACTGTGGCTACCAGGGCAGGTCAAAGCCTAGGAATCCTACGGCGAGTAACTCACCTCCAGACCCCTCAAAGCCTGTCCACCATCTACAAGGCACAAGTCAAGAGTGTGATGGAATACTCTCCACTTGCCTGGATGAGTGCAGCTCCAACAACACTCAAAAAGCTCAACACCATCCAGGATAAAGCAGATCGCTTGCTTGCTCCCACTTCCACAAATATTCAAAAAAAGCTCTCCATCTGGGAGCAGGAGAGAGAGAGAGAGCTGGAGCGCAGCGAGTGCAGCTTGGGATTCAGGTAGGTGTTTAAACTTGCCCCCAGGTTCCAGCGGCCTTCATTTCCGGGAGCGGGAGAGAGAGAGAGGGAGCCGAAGTGCAGCTTGGGAATCAGGTAGGTGCTTAAGTGTTTGATTTTTACCTCTGTTTAAGTTGGACGGTTGCTAAATCCGAGACACTACACTTGTAGTGTCTCCCGCCCTTCCACCTCCTCTAACCCAAGGGGGTGAGTGACTATCAGGTAAGCTCTCTCTTTTCTTTTTCTTTTATCCGCAAGTTATAGCTTCAGATTTTCGGTGGGAGCAGCGGCCAGGGGTCTGTCGGGAAGGTAAGTTTACCCTTTAAAAACTTACCTTGCAGGAGAAGCAGCCTTCAGATTTTCGGCGGGAACAGTGGCCAGGGGTCTGACGGGAAGGTAAGTAGATGGGAGAAGTCCTCGTGGGTTGGTAAGTATTGTGATTGGTAAGTAAAATGTTCATATGGGAAATGTTCAGACTGGAGTCCAGTTACTAGTGGTGTACCACAAGGATCTGTTTTGGGGCCACTGCTGTTTGTCATTTTTATAAATGACCTGGAGGAGGGCGTAGAAAGATGGATGAGTAAATTTGCAGATGACACTAAAGTCGGTGGAGTTGTGGACAGTGCGGAAAGATGTTACAAGTTACAGAGGGACATAGATAAGCTGCAGCGCTGGGCTGAGAGGTGGCAAATGGAGTTTAATGCAGAAAGGTGTGAGGTGATTCATTTTGGAAGGAACAACAGGAAGACAGTGTACTGGGCTAATGGTAAGATTCTTGGCAGTGTGGATGAGCAGAGAGATCTCGGTGTCCATGTACATAGATCCCTGAAAGTTGCCACCCAGGTTGAGAGGGTTGTTAAGAAGGCGTACGGTGTGTTAGCTTTTATTGGTAGAGGGATTGAGTTTCGGAGCCATGAGATCATGTTGCAGCTGTACAAAACCCTGGAGCGGCTGCATTTGGAGTATTGTGTGCAATTCTGGTCGCCGCATTATAGGAAGGATGTGGAAGCATTGTAAAGGGTGCAGAGGAGATTTACCAGAATGTTGCCTGGTATGGAGGGAAGATCTTATGAGGGAAGGCTGTGGGACTTGAGGCTGTTTTCATTAGAGAGAAGAAGGTTAAGAGGTGATTTAATTGAGGCATACAAGGTGATCAGAGGATTGGATAGGGTGGACAGTGAGAGTCTTTTTCCTCGGATGGTGATGTTTAGCACGAGGGGACTTAGCTTTAAATTGAGGGGAGATAGATATAAGACAGATGTCCGAGGTAGGTTCTTTACTCAGAGAGTAGTAAGGGCGTGGGATGCCATGCCTGCAACAGTAGTGGACTCGTCAACACTAAGGGCATTCAAATGGTCATTGGATAGACATATGGACAATAAGGGAATGGTGTAGATGGGCTTTAGAGTGGTTTCACAGGTCGGCGCAACATCGAGGACCGAAGGGCCTGTACTGCGCTGTAATGTTCTATGTTCTTTTTATTCCTTTCACTTATTCATTATTTGATATTTGTAATCAGTTAAGGTAAAGTGTAAAAATGGCAGAAGATCCCAGACCCGTGTTATGCTCCCCGTGCTCAATGTGGGAGTTCAGGGACGCGGCCGATGCCCCTGACTCCTTCATGTGCGGGAAGTGTGTCCAGCTGCAGCTCCTATTAGACCGCATGACGGCTCTGGAGCTGCAGATGCTGAGGAGGTCGTGGATAGCACGTTCAGTGAGTTGGTCACACCGCAGATTAGGATTGGTGAGGGAGACAGGGAATGGGTGACCAAAAGGCAGAGAAAGAGCAGGAAGGCAGTGCAGGTGCCCCTGCGGTCATCTCCCTCCAAAACAGGTATACCGTTTTGGATACTGTTGGGGGAGATGACTCACCAGGGGAAGGCAGTAGTAGCCAGGCTCATGGCACTGTGGCTGGCTCTGCTGCACAGAAGGGCGGGAAAAAGACTGACAGGGCTATAGTCATAGGGGATTCAATCGTAAGGGGAGTAGACAGGCGTTTCTGTGGTCGAAAACGAGACTCCCGAATGGTATGTTGCCTCCCGGGTGCACGTGTCAGGGATGTCTCAGATCGGCTGCAGGACATACTGAAGGGGGAGGGTGAACAGCCAGTTGTCGTGGTGCATATAGGCGCCAATGTTATAGGTAAAAAAAGTTATGAGATAAGTTAAAAAGTAGGACCTGAAAGGTAGTAATCTCAGGATTGCTACCAGTGCCACGAGACAGTCAGAGTAGGAATTCAAGAATAGTCAGAATGAATACGTGGCTTGAGAGATGGTGCAGGAGGGAGGGGTTTAGATTTTTGGGACATTGGAACCGGTTCTGGGGGCGGTGGGACCATTACAAATCGGATGGTCTACACCTGGGCAGGACTGGAAGCAATGTCCTAGGGGGTGCTTTTGCTAACACTGTTGGAGCGGTTTTAAACTAATATGGCAGGGGGATGGGAACCAGATTAGTAAGTTAGAGGTCAGTAACGAGGCAGCAACTAAAGCCAGTAAGGTACTAGATAATAAACTCAATGTGACTAAGGGAAAGAGTAGACAGGGAAGAGATGAAGAATGCAAAGGGACAGGTGGTCTGAGGTGCATATGTTTCAATGCGAGAAGTGTAGCAGGCAAGGCAGATGAACTTAGGGTCTTGGATTAGTACCTGGGAATATGATGTTACTGGTATTACGGAGACTTGGTTGAGGGAAGGGCAAGACTGGCAACTAAATATCCCATGGTATAGATGCTTCAGGAGGGATAGAGGGGGAGGTAAAGGGGTGGAGGAGTTGCATTACTGGTCAGAGATGATATCGCAGCTATGATTAAGGAGGGCACGATGGAGGATTCAAGCACTGAGGCAATATGGGTAGAGCTAAGAAATAGGAAGGGTGCACTAACATTGTTGGGACTTTACTACAGGCCTCACATAAGCGAGCGTGAAGTAGAGGTACAAATATTTGCTCGATTATAGAAAAATGTAGGAGCAATAGGGTGGTCGTGATGGGAGATTTTAACTTCCCCAACATTGAATGGGACTCATGTAGCGTTGGAGGCGTAGATGGAGCAGAATTTGTAAGGAGCATCCAGGAGAGCTTTTTAGAGCAGTATGTAAATAGTTCAACAAGGGAAGGGTCCATACTGGACCTGGTATTCGGGAATGATCCCGGCCAGGTGGTTAAAGTTTCAGTCGGTGATTACTTTGGGAATAGCGATCACAATTCCGTAAGTTTTAGAATACTCATGGACAAAGACGAGAGTGGTCCTAAAGAAAGAGTGCTAAATTGGGGAAAGGCCAAGTATAACAAAATTCGGCAGGAGCTAGGGAATGTGGATTGGGAGCAGCTCTTTAAGGGTAAATCCACATTTGAAATGTGGGAGTCTTTTAAGGAAAGGTTGATTAGAGTGCAGGACAGACATGTCCCTGTGAAAATGAGGGATAGAAATGGCAAGATTAGGGAACCATGGATGATGGGTGGAATTGTGAGACTAGCTAAAATGAAAAAGGAAGCATACATAAGATCTAGGCGACTTAAATCTGATGAAGCTTTGGAGGAATATCGGGAAAGTAGGACAAATCTCAAACGCGCAATAAAGAGGGCTAAAAGGGGTCATGAAATATCTTTGGCTAACAGGGTTCAGGAAAATCCCAAAGCCTTTTATTCGTATATAAGGAGCAAGAGGGTGACTGGAGAAAGGATTGGCCCACTCAAGGACAAAGGAGGAAAGTTATGCGTGGAGTCAGAGGAAATGGGTGAGATTCTTAATAAGTACTTTGCATCGGTATTCACCAAGGAGAGGGACATGACGGATGTTGAGGCTACGGATGGATGTTTAAATACTCTATGTCAAGTCGGCATAAGGAAGGGGGAAGTTTTGGGTATTCTAAAAGGCATTAAGGTGGACAAGTCCCCAGGTCCAGATGGGATCTATACCAGGTTTCTGAGGGAAGCGAGGGAAGAAATAGCTGGGGCCTTAACAGATATCTTTGCAGCATCCTTGAGCACGGGTGAGGTCCTGGATGACTGGAGAATTGCTAATGTTGTCCCTTTGTTTAAGAAGGGTAGCAGGGATAATCCAGGGAATTATAGACCTGTGAGCTTGACGTCAGTGGTAGGCAAACTGTTGGAGAAGATACTGAGGGATAGGATCTATTCACATTTGGAAGAAAATAGACTTATCAGTGAGAGGCAGCATGGTTTTGTGCAGGGAAGGTCATGTCTTACAAACCTAATAGGATTCTTTGAGGAAGTGACAACGTTAATTGATGATGGAACGGCTGTAGATGTTATAAACATGGACTTCAGTAAGGCGTTTGATAAAGTTTCCCATGGCAGGTTGATGGAAAAAGTTAAGTCGGATGGGGTTCAGGGTGTACTAGCTAGATGGATAAAGAACTGGTTGGGCAACAGGAGACAGAGAGTAGTGGAAAGGAGTGTCTCAAAATGGAGAAAGGTGACTAGTGGTGTTCCACAGGGATCCGTATTCGGACCACTGTTGTTTGTGATATACATAAATGATCTGGACGAAGGTATAGGTGGTCTGATTAGCAAGTTTGCAGATGATACTAAGATTGTTGAAGTTGCAGATAGCGAGGAGGACTGTCAGAGAATACAGCAAAATATAAATTGATTGGAGAGTTGGGCAGAGAAATGGCAGATGGAGTTCAATCCAGGCAAATGCGAGGTGATGCATGTTGGAAGATCTAATTCAAGAGCTGACTATACGGTCAATGGAAGAGTCCAGGGGAAAATTGATGTACGGAGAGATCTGGGAGTTCAGGTCCATTGTATCCTGAAGGTGGCAACGCAGGTCGATAGAGTGGTCAAGAAGGCATACAGCATGCTTGCCTTCATCGGACAGGGTATTGAGTACAAGAGTCGGCAGGTCATGTTACAGTTGTATAGGACTTTGGTTAGGCCACATTTGGAATACTGCGTGCAGTTCTGGTCGCCACATTACCAGAAGGATGTGGATGCTTTAGAGAGGGTGCAGAGGAGGTTCACCAGGGTGTTGCCTGGTATGGAGGGTGCTAGCTATGAAGTAAGGTTGAGTAGATTAGGATTGTTTTCGTTGGAAAGACGGAGGTTGAGGGGGGACCTGATTGAGGTCTACAAAATTATAAGAGGTATGGACAGGGTGGATAGCAACAAGCTTTTTCCAAGAGTGGGGGTGTCAATTACAAGGGGTCACGATTTCAAGGTGGGAGGGGGACAGTTTAAGGGAGATGTGCGTGGAATGTTTTTTACACAGAGGTTGGTGGGTGCCTGAAACTCGTTGCCAGCAGAGGTGGTAGAGGCGGGCCCAATAGCATCATTTAAGATGCATCTAGACAGATATATGAACGGGCGGGGAACAGAGGGAAGTAGATCCTTGGAAAATAGGTGACAGGTTTAGATAAAGGATCTGGATCGGCGCAGGCTGGGAGGGCCGAAGGGCCTGTTCCTGTGCTGTAATTTTCTTTGTTCTTTGTTCTTATCACCGACGAACAATGGCAGCTGTGTGTACCATCTAAAAGATGCACTTCGGCAACTCGTCAAGGTTCCTTAGACAGCACCTTCCAAATCCATGAGTGCTACCATCTAGAAGGACAAGAGCAGCAGATACCTTGGAACCCTACCACCTGGAGGTTCCACTCCAATTCACTCACCACCCTGACTTGGAAATATATCACCATTCCTTCACTGTCACCGAGTCAAAATCCTGAAACTCTCTCCCTAACAGCATGGTAAATGTACCTACACCCCAGCGACTGCAGCGGTTCAAGAAGGCAGCTCACCACCACCTTCTGAAAGGTAGCTAGGGATGGGCAATAAACGCTGGCCTAACCAGCGATGCCCAAATCCCGTAAATGAATTTTAAAATATTTTGTTTGTTTCTGAAACGGTCAACAATAACTTTATACAAAGAGATGAAAACCATCTACTTACCGTCCATAAATCACACTCACCATTAATCAACAATGAAAAAGCACCATGCCCATACACATACAAGTTCCTTTGTGCTATAGAATATCTGTGTAACCACAAAGCTACAACAGTTCATTTGTACAAAAAATACCAAACACATTGAACACCCCCCCCCCCCCCCCCCCCCCCCGCCAATGCAGGCCCTCAATCAAATGGAGGATCATTGCTGTGTGGTCGTTTTACGTATCAGTCTCTGTCCATGAGCCTCCGTTGTATAGGCCTTATACAGCCCAATTTCATCGGAACCAAAGCTCGGTAACCACATGTTCCACTGCCGTTCAAAGTGCTGTAAAACAGCTTCGACGTCCAGCGTATTTGACTCACGGCGATGTGCTAGTCCACATGCAGCACTCATCAGACTTACAATAAAATCACCAGAAATTCTCAAAAACATTTCTTCAATACCTTCATCAAGTTGCTCATTCGGATCAATCCGTCTCTTTCTCTTCTTCGACTTATCAGCAGTAGAAAATCACAACAACCCACAGCAGGCCGAAAGAGAGAAAGAGAGGCTTCCCCTTCTCCAGCCCAGACAGCAGACTGTCTCTCTCTCTCTCTCTCCCTTCCTCCCTCCCGCAGCAGTGGAAAATCGCACCAAACCAGAGCACGCCAGAAGAGAGAAAGAGGTCCCCTTTCCTTTCTCCAGCCTAAGCAGCAGGTTATCGTCCATCCTACCTTTCCTTACTTCAGGTTACACAAAAAGGAAACTGCTGCTGCAGCCTCCAGGCATTTGCAGTCACAAGCAGCAAATACAACCTGCAGCACAACTTGAGAATATTGTGTTTATTAAATGGTCTACCATACCTTTATATAAAAAGATAAAAACAAACTTCTTCACAGTCCATATATCACAATAACCATTAACTGACAAAGAAAAGACACAGTGCCAAACACGGAGGCACTTTTTCACTATAGAATATGGGTACAAACACAAAGTTACAACAGTGCATTTTTACAAAGAAAACCAAATGCACTTTAAACATTAAACAATACAATTAAGTCACCAGCATCCAAATCAACCCACCACCCCTTCCCCATCCCACAGCTCCCAGAATTAAACTTGCATCAGTGGGAAGTCACTCGCAGATAGCACAACAATACACCGGAAAGTTACACCAAAGCAGAACACAGTTGAAGAGTGAGAGAGCTCCTCTCCTCCCTCTCCAGCACTGGCAGTAGGTACATACTCCAGGCCACAGAAGCAAAAGGGGCTGCAGCAGACAAACACACGGCCTCCAAGTAGTAAACATTACACAGTCAACAATACAATAGCTCCCTCCCCCTCCCGCAGCTCCAGTGGAAGACTCGCATCAGTGGAAAGCTGCTCGAAGGTACCATAACAAAACATCAGAAAGTCACACTGAAAGAGCACGGCAGAAGAACGAAAGAGCATCTCGTCCCCTTCACTGGCACTGGCAGTAGGTCACCTTACTGTCACTCTTTCCCTTGCTCCTAGCCACAGAGGCAAGAGGGGTGGCAGAAGACAAGCACAGGGCCTCCAGGCATTAAACATTCAATAGTACAACAGAAAACACACTGGCTTCTGGACATTAAACATTGAGCAGTCAACAGTACAATAAAGACAACAGCAATCTGCATGGTTTCCAGACATTAAACAGTCAACAGGTCAATAAAGTCACCAACAATCTGCAAAAGCATTTCTTCAAAACCTTCAGCAAGTTTCTCAGCTGAATCGGACCACCACCCTTCCGTTCCTCCAGCACTGGCAGCAGGTCATCGGACTCCCTCCCTTTCCCTGCACCAGACCACAGAAGCAAAAGAAGCAGCAGCAAGCAAACACACAGCTTACAAAAATTAAACATTGAACAGTCAACAGTACAATAAATTCATCAGCAAGCTGCAAAAGCAGTTCTTCAATACTTGCAGCAGGTTTCTCTGTTGAATCGGGCCATCACCCTCCCCATTCGGCAGCACTGGCAGTAGTTCATCTCACTCCCTCCCATTTTTTACTTCAGGCAACAGAAGCGAAAGAGACAGCAGCAAACAGACATACAGCATCCAGGAGCCTGCAGCAACATTTGGGTCACTCCGCCGCTCTCGCCCCCTTCTGCAGCTCCCAGCAGCAGGCACTCAAAGGCAGGAATAATCATACCAGAAAGTCACACTGACGCAGAGCAGAGCATAAGAGTGAAAGAGCACCCTATCCCCCTCTCCAGCACTGTGTAAGCCAGTTTACATCCTCCCATTGCCTTATTCCAGGCCACAGAAACAGAAGAGGCAGCAGCAAACAAACATTAGGCCTTCAGGCATTGCAGCAAGAAGCAAACACATTCCTGCAGCACCAGTTGAGAATATTTTGTTTAAAAGCGGCCAACAATACTTTTTACAAAAAAAATAAAAACAAACTACTTAACATTCCACATATCACATCAACCATTAACCAGCAAGGAAAAGGCACCGTGCCATACACAAGGCACTTGTTCACCAAAGCAGTGGATTTATAAAGAAAACCAAATATATGTTAAACATTAAATAGTCAACAGTGCAATGAAATTACCAGAATCTGAATCAAACTGCCACTCTCTTCCCCCTCCCACAGCACCCAGCTGCACACTTGCATTGGTGGAAAGTTGTTTGGGGGTAGCACAATAATAAACGGAAAGTCACACTGATGCAATGCATGGCGGAAGAGCGAGAGAGCACTCTTTCCCAGACTTCAGGCCTCAGACAAAAGGGGCTGCAGCATACAAACACATGACCTCCAGACATCAAACAGTAAACAGTCAACGGTACAATAACTCAAACTACTTAACAGTCCACATAATATTCACCATTAACCGACAAGGAAAAGGTATGACGCCATACACACAGGCACCTTTTCGCTATAGAATATCGATACAAACACAAAGCTACAACAGTGTCGTTATACAAAGAAAACCAAATACACATTAAACCGTACAGTACAAGGAAGTCATCAGCATTTGAATCAACCCGTTGCTCTCTCCTGCAGCACTCAGCTGCAGACTCACATCAATAGAAAGTTGCTTGAGGTAGCGCAACAATACACCAAAAGTCACACTGACGCAGAGCATGGCAGAAGAGCGAGAGAGCACCCCTTTCCAGACTTCAGGCCTCAGACAAAAGAGGCTGCAGCAAACAAACACATCAAACAGTAAACAATACAATAACTCATGCCCCCTCCTGCAGCTCCATCAGTGGACCTGCATCAGTGGAAAACCGCTCAGGGGTAAGCATAAAAATACACCGGAAAAGTCACACCGCCACAGAGCATGGCGGAAGATCGAGAGAATACCCCTTCCCCCGTTCCAACACTGGCAGTAGGTTCCGGTCTACAAGACATAGAAGCAAAAGGGGCTGCAGTAGACAAATACGCTACGTTCATACATCAAACAATCAACAGTACAATAGCAAACACACAGCTTCTGGACATTAAACATAAACAGGCAACAGTACAAAACTCACCAGTAACCTGCACGGGTTCCAGACATTAAACAGTCACCAGCACAATAAAACCACCAGCAATTTGCAAAAGCATTTCTTAAAAACCTTCAAATTGCTCAGTGGAATCGAGCCGCTGCCCTTCCCCTCCTGCAGGTCAACTGACGTTCACTCTGTCCTTGGTCCAGGCCACAGAAGGAGGAGAGGCGGTAGCAAGCAATCACGTGAATTCTAGACGTCATACGTTGAACAGTCAGCAATAAAACAAAGCCACCAACAATCTGCAGTTCCTCAATACCTTCAGCTGGTTGCTCAGTTGAATCGGGCCACCACCCTTGCCCTCCATAAGTATGATGTGGAGATGCCGGCGTTGGACTGGGGTGAGCACAGTACGAAGTCTTACAACACCAGGTTAAAGTCCAACAGGTTTGTTTCGATGTCACTAGCTTTCGGAGCGCTGCTCCTTCCTCAGGTGAATGAAGAGGTATGTTCCAGCATACCTCTTCATTCACCTGAGGAAGGAGCAGCGCTCCGAAAGCTAGTGACATCGAAACAAACCTGTTGGACTTTAACCTGGTGTTGTAAGACTTCGTACTGTGCTCCATAAGTATGGCAGCAGGTCACCTGACTTCCACCCTGTCCTTGGTCCAGACCATAGAAGTAAAAGATGCGGTAGCAAGCAAACACATGGCCTTCCAGACATTGAACATTGAATAGTCAACAATGCAACAAAGGCCATGTGCAAGCTGCAAGAGCAGTCCTTCATACCTCCAGGAAGTTGCTCAGTTGAATTGGGCCATCATCCTTCCCCTTTGTCAGCCCGGGTAGTAGCTTCCTAATTCCAGATCACACAAGAAAAAGAGGTGGCAGCAAACACACACACAGCTTACAGGCAGCTACAACATCATTCTGGTGACTCCACCTCTCGCCTTTTGGCAGCTTCCAGCAGCAAACTTTCAAAGGCAGGAACAATCATTACCTGAAAGTCACACTAACACAGAGCACAGCAGAAGAGTTAAAAGAGCACCATTTCCCCTTCCTCAGACTGGTAGTCGTCTTTTTTACACCCCCCACCCCCATCGCCTTACTCCAGGCCATAGAAGCAGTAGAGGTAGCAGCAAACAAACACTGGGCCTTCAGACATTGCAGCCAGAGGCCAGGGCAATAAGCAAACACAACCTGCAGCCACTTGAGAATATTTTGTTTATTAAACGGTCAACAATACTTTGATACAAAAAAGATACAATGTAGTTAAGTTAATCTTTATTGTCACAAGTAGGCTTACATTAACACTGCAATGAAGTTACTGTGAAAAGTCCCTAGTCGCCACATTCTGGTGCCTGTTCGGGTACACATAGGGAGAATTCAGAATATCCAGTTCACCTAACAGCACGTCTTTCGGGACTAAAAAAGATAAAAACAATTTACTTAATACTCCATATATCATACTAACCCATTAATCAACAAGGGAGAGGCACCATGCCATACACACAAGGACCATTTTGTTACAGAATATCAGTACAAACACAAAGCTAGAACAGTGCATTTCTCCAAAGAAAACTAAATACACGTTGAACATTAAACAATCAAAATACAATAAAATCATCAGCAAGCTGCAAGAGCACGTCTGCAACATTTCATCAAGGTTCTCATTCAGGTCAATCCGCCTCGTTCTCCCCCTCCCGCAGCTCCCAGCAATAGACTCCCAACAGTGGAAAATCACACGGGAAAGTTACACCGACGCAGAGCACACCAGAGGAGAAAAAGAGAAGGGGAGTAGAGACAACTCCAGTAACTATAGACCAGTGAGCCTTACTTCGTTGTGGGCAAAGTCTTGGAAAGTTTTAGAAGAGATAGGATGTATAATCATCTGGAACGGAATAATTTGATTAGAGAGAGTCAACACGGTTTTGTGAAGGGTAGGTCGTGCCTCACAAACCTTATTGAGTTCTTTGAGAAGGTGACCAACAGGTGGCTGAGGGTAAAGCAGTTGATGTGTATATGGATTTCAGTAAAGCGTTTGATAAGGTTCCCCACGGTACGCTACTGCAGAAAATACGGAGGCATGGGATTCAGGGTGATTTAGCAGTTTGGATCAGAAATTGGCTAGCTGAAAGAAGACAAAGGGTGGTGGTTGATGGGAAGTGTTCAGACTGGAGTCCAGTTGCTAGTTGTGTACCATAAGGATCTGTTTTGGGGCCACTGCTGTTTGTCATTTTTATAAATGACCTGGAGGAGGGTGTAGAAGGATGGGTGAGTAAATTTACAGATGACACTGAAGTCGGTGGAGTTGTGGACTGTGCGGAAGGATGTTACAAGTTACAGAGGGACATAGATAAGCAGCAGCGCTGGGCTGAGAGGTGGCAAATGGAGTTTAATGCAGAAAAGTGTGAGGTGATTCATTTCGGAAGGAATAAGAGGAAGACAGAGTACTGGGCTAATGGTAAGATTCTTGGCAGTGTGGATGAGCAGAGAGATCTCGGTGATCCCTGGAAGTTGCCACCCAGGTTGAGAGGGTTGTTAAGAAGGCATACGGTGTGTTAGCTTTTATTGGTAGAGGGATTGAGTTTCGGAGCCATGAGGTCATGTTGCAGTTGTACAAAACTCTGATGCGGCCACATTTTGAGTATTGCGTGCAATTCTGGTCGCCGCATTATAGGATGTGGAAGCATTGGAAAAGGTGCAGAGGAGATTTACCAGAATGTTGCCTGGTATGGAGGGAAGATCTTATGAGGGAAGGCTGAGGGACTTGAGGCTGTTTTCATTAGAGAGAAGAAGGTTAAGAGGTGATTTAATTGAGGCATACAAGATGATCAGAGGATTGGATAGGGTGGACAGTGAGAGTCTTTTTCCTCAGATGGTGATGGGCTTTAGAGTGGTTTCACAGGTCGGCGCAACAGCGAGGGCCGAAAGGCCTGTACTGCGCTGTAATGTTCTATGTTCCCCTTCCTCCATCCAGCGCTAGTAGCAGGACATTGTACAGCCTCCCTCTTGTTCCCGGCCACAGAATCAAAAGAACCCCAGGCATTAGACATTGAACAGTTATCAGTACAGTACAATAAAGTCACCATCTCAATTATAAGATTGGTCTTAATTGGTGTCTCGCTACATCTAGGCGGGATTTGAAACCCGCCAAGTGAGCAAACCGATTGGCGCCTGGCGTGGATCCTGATTTCGGCCTCTCCCGCGATTTAACTGGTGCGCACATATCCGTTCCGGCACAACACGGCCGTTAAGTCATGCCACTGATTCTGCAACACTGAAGTTTGCTTCCTATGCACATCAACTATTAAATTATTGGGTGTTGATTGGGAGCATAATCAATTATAAGGATCAATGGAAATGACAAGACAAAAATAGCTAGTAACACAATCTACTGTACCGCTACAATACAATCTCAGATTATCATAGTGATATTACTTCACATGAGCTTCCTCCAAGATTATTCAGGGTTCAGTTGTTTATTAAGTACTGAATCATGTCAGAAGCTTGTTTATTATATATTATGTTAGTCAGGATCTAAAACAGGAACAACAGGCAATGAATTATGCTTTCTAAAGTGTTACACAAAGTTTTAATTTCTCTTGAAGGTATTAAATCCTGCTTGTGTATTGCAGCCCTAAAGACCACACCCAAATTTGGATAACAGGTATCATCAGCCAGTTAATCAGCTGGCGTGGTTATCCTACCTGGATTTGATCCTAAGCATCCCAGTGCCCATTTTCTAACAGCGATCGCCAAATAACAGTAAAGAAGAGAAATCATAGTTGATTTTCCCCACCCAAATGAGGAGCATTATAATTTTAGAATGTAGTTGAGAACAGAAACTGGAATCTTCTTTATTTACAAGACTTAATAACATATCAAATCTATTTTATGTAACTAAAAGTTTGATGAAAGCACAATGCCATTATGTAGATATGTAAACTGTGCAATTTGATCCCAACTTCCTCTGAGCCACATTCAACTTTCAAAAAAATATTTATTTTCAAAGTAACTAAGACATTATACAAACCTTAAAAACTGAGGCTTTTGAGGTAACAGCAAGTGAGACTACTAGAAATAAGATGCGATGGATCAACAGGAATTAATGCAATTTCTCATAACTGCAAAAACATGCTTGAGTACAGTTCAGAGGAGCACTATTTTTGCAACAGCAATTCTTGCTAATCTTAAATAACTGACAGTTACCTCTAAAATAGGTGCCTTTTAAGGTCTATTAATACACAACAACACTTAACTGCGTTAACTGCTTGGCTCACTAACTAAAAATTAGCATTGTAGGAACTATCTTTATTCAATTCGAAGTAAATGGGCACAATTCTCACAAAAAAAGACTTTGGGCTGGAATTTCCACTGACGGAATTCTCCGTTGCTCCGGCAGCGTCCCACGCCTGGAGATTCCCTGACGTCATGGGGCTGCCCACAATGGGAAATCCCATTGGCCGCCTGGCGGGACAGAGAATCCCGTTGCTGGCGGGGGTGCAGAAAACTGGACGGATGGGGCGGAGAATCCCGCCCTTAATGTGTAATTTTGGTGGTGGAATTACAGGTTGATTTCCGTCGGGTGTATGGGTGTGATTCAGATTGTAATTCACCCACACCTAGTTTTCTTGGAGCTTGGGGAGATTCTCACTGAAAAATCCCACACTTAGTATTTTTTTATGAAGTGGGGAACTGGTGACGTCGACAAGACTGGCTCCTCAGAGATAGGAGTGCCCAGATCTCAAAGTTAAGTTAAAAGTCCCTCACAACCCCACCAACATCGCAACCCCCAGAGGTTTGACAAAAAGTCATTGGACTCAAAATGTGAGCTCTTTTCTCTCCCTACAGAAGCTGCCAGACCTGCTGAGATTTTCCAGCATTTTCTCTTTTGACGCAACCCCCTGTGATGAATGCAGGACCTTAGATACAATGGATTATAAACATTTGCCAATTTAAGTGTTAAAAGCCTGGGTTAGAGTGTGTCTGACTGCAGAAGTCATGCTTTTTAAAATTGAAAGACCACAGAGCTTTTTGGAGCCAAAGGTGAAGTTGAGTAAACAAGTACGGCAGTTTTGTCTCACATTTGGATAGTTAAAAACAGATTAATAGTTTTAGAGCAGTGCAGACCTGACTGAGGACAATGGGAAACTGAAACAAGCCAGTTGAAACAGCTTTTGAAGACATCCAGCCAGATTCTTCAGGGGTTCTAACAATAGCCAAATCTGTTGCGGAAAGCAAGTGTTACACTGTGCCATTGGGATGTAGGATCGATTGAGAGCCTCATGTTTTTTTCCTTTATTGTTGTTTAATTGGACATTGAGTAGTAATGTTTAAGAAGTATTTTGGATGTGAGGTTTAAGATTTTAATACTGTGTTAATAATAAAGTTTTGTTTTACAATACCAAATCCCCTTATTTCTTCATGCAACCGCTCCTGGAGCAAAGTATTCATTCCATCAGTCTTACAAAATAAAATAAAATATTAGGGTCTGGTCAGGGATTATAATACCCCACAGACATAGGCAACACCCCGAGCCCTCGACACCAGAGGGGCAGCCTCCCAGGCGAGAGGGTAACCCAGCCCCACCCCCATTCATCCTCATTGGGGCATCGCCCCCCTGAAGTGGGCATACCCAGCTATGGGGTCGCTGAACGCCCACCACCTTTAAGGGCACCACTCCCCCCCCCCCCCACGTCAGCCCCCCCATGCGCCTGCTTCAGGCCTCCCACTTCAGCCCTCCCACCCTTCAAACTGCCCCTTCACGTCCCTTCATACTCACCCTCCAGGCCCCATCAAGCTCTCACCCTTCATACACCCCTTCAGGCACCCATTTATGCACTCCCTTCATGCCCCCCTTAGCCTACCCTTTCACGGGCATGGCCCACCCTCAGGCCCCACCTTTTGGCACCATGACACTGCCCTGGTACCAAGGCAGTGCCAACCTGCCATCCCTGCAGACCACCCGGGGGGCTCCAATGACCCCGGAGTGGCCAGCACGCCTGAGTACTAATCGGCACCTAGTGTGGCCAGTGACTCCTGGGCGCTTGGAGAATGCACCTTCAAATAGGCCACGCATATTTAAATGAGCCATGCACCCGGCGTAACCAGATCGGCGCCGAATGCAAAGGGGTGGCAAAATCGTGCTCCTTGTCATGCTATCCTTTCAACTACTAATTGTACATTCAAATTTCTCTTTTTAAAAGATATTGTACTCTACCGGAGTCAAAACAATATTTGGGAAATATTGTGACTCAATACTAAAAAGGATTACTTGATTTCTGGACCATTTTGCTAATTTTTAAAAAGATATAAAACAAAGTTTTATGGGTACATCTTATAGCTCCCACATTCAATATGATCAAAATATATTATCTCGACAATTAGCTCATTGCTGCGTGCTCAAATTGGCTGCTGCATGTCCTTACATTACAACAGTGACTAAATTCAGCAAGTGATTTACTGGCTGTGAGGACTCTGAGTCACCCCACATTTTCTCCTTCAATAATGTATGCAAGTTTATTAGTGACCCACCTGTTAATAGGATCCAAGCCAGGTTAGTGAGGTAGGGAGCTAAACACAAAACTTGTCTTTCCTTTTTTTTCATAAATTTAGTGTACCCAATTCAGTTGTTCCAATTAAGGACCAATTTAGCGTGGCCAATCCACCTACCCTGCACATCTTTGGGTTGTGGGGGCAGAACCCACGCAAACACAGGGACAATGTGCAAACTCCACACAGACAGTGACCTAGAGCCGAGATCGAACCTGGGATTGAACCTTGTGAGGCCGCAATGCTAACCACTGTGCCACCGTGCTGCCCTAAGCTTGTCTTTCCTGAGAGTGTCTATTGGTTTGTTCAATCTTGCAGTTCTCCTCCCACATAACCGTGTTCCAGCTATCCCCTATATATAGTCTCTTTTAAGTAAAAAAATGGTTAATAAAATAAACTAATGAACAGGAATGACCACCCCTCGTGGGGCATATGTATTAATTAATACCTATCACCATGTTTCTCTTCACCGTAATAACGTAATTGACAAGACATTAACGTTATTTTCTTCTGAAATTTTCACCAACATTGAAGCACAGCGATGTAATAATATTAGGAAACTAAGCAATTGTTTTAAATAAAATCTACATTCAAGTCATTTGACAAGACAAGGCTGTGAAACTTTCAGAAAGTAATCCAATTCAAACGAGGAAAGAACAATAGATACGAATGACATACAAAGTCTATTGAAAACTTTGATTTGTAACTGCTAGAACGTGTAAGGTTAAAAAGAAAATTCATTTTTAATAATCAGTCAAAGCCCAAAGGCAAAATCATATCTAAACATTCACAATGAATTAGACTCTTATCTCGCTTTACTAGCTGCGGTAGAAAAGTTTAATTCTTCCGTTTTCATGAAGTGAATCTAAAAGGTCGAAGTATGTCAACGTCAACCAGTCCAAATTTAGAGCTCCTCTCAAGCAGAATTGTTACACCCAAGAAAGCTTGCACAAAATAAACGTTTTCTATTTTCATTATTTAAATATTGAAATACCAAATTTGGTAATATCCTTGGTAGAATATCAAGTTTCATTCTACCGAAATCCAAGGCATTCCTTGTTTGAATGTAAAATGTCTATTGTAAATGAGAAGTTGAACTAGATGAACTACTAATGAATGATGGTGTATCTCACAAGTAAAATATGACCTACAAAGAGGCAAAATACTACAAAGATCACACATTTCAGAAATTAATCAACAGCTTCTCTTTTAGACAAAGGCAGTGACTCATACTGGACAATAGTTCCATGAAAACAGACAGATCCCTAGGACTTTGCTCAAATTGCCATTATTCACATAACCCTACCCTGCAAATGTATGAAAGTTATTTGATCACGTTCAAGGCAGGTGCAAGGGGGCACACAGCAAAACCATTGCAATTAGAACCACTGGATAGAAATGTAGGAATTAGGAGCAGAAGTGGCAATTCAGCCTCTCGAGCCTGCTCCGCCATTCAATCAGATCATGGTTGATCTCTTCCTGGTCTTAAATCCACCTCCCTACCCGTTCCCCATATCGATTTTACCAGTTTTTAAAAAAAATCAGAAATATATCTATCTCACTTACATACCACTCCCATTTATCAGGAACTCTGCGAGTGTAATCAAGAATTCCCGTAGTGGCCGGGGAGAGTAAGGGAATGAGGGGGGTGTCAGTTGAACATCACAGCACATACATACACACATAATGATGGCGAGATCAACGGACCAATCAACACACAAAACACGACAGCCAATCACGGACAAGAGCATACACAGTACAAAGCAGGGAACACGACACTTCCTGGGCACTCGAGCAGGAGAGGGCTCAGGGCACAGACCTCATTGCCAGCCACTCAGAGGTTCACCATGTGCTGAATACCAGAGTTTAATATGTTAATAGTTGATTGAAATAAAACTGCGTTGTACCAGTCGCAACCGTGTTGGTTTGTCTGTGTATCAGAGTACCCAACACTTCATGATACCAGGAGTGATTTGACATCTACCCACAAATCTGCCATCCTGCCGTCAACACACCGCAGCCGCTGCAAGTCGTTGGGAACCTCGGCGTAAATTGGAAGTTGTTCAAGCAGCGCTTCCAGCTCTTTCTGGAAGCCAACAAAAGAGAGATCGCCATCCTCCTCACCACCGCAGGGCAGCACGCCATCCATGTCTACAACTCCCTGGTGTTTGCGGAAGGCGGGGACAAATCCAAATACAAGACAGTCCTTCTCAAGCTCGAACAACACTTCAACGTCGAGGTTAACGAAAGCTTCGAGAGATATGTCTTCCAGCAGCGCCTGCAAGGTAAGGATGAGCTCTTTCGTCATTCCATACCCATCTCCGCATCCTCGCGCAGTCCTGCGGTTACGACAGCACCTCAGACTCCATGATTCGGGACCAGATCGTTTTTGGGGTCGCCACGGGCACCCAACGCCAGCAGCTTTTAAAAATAAAAGGCCTCACCTTAGCTTCCGCAATCGAAGCCTGTGTCCTGCACGAAAACGCGACTAGCCGCTATGCACAATTTCAGGCGACCGAATCGGCGCGGCGAGGGTCCTACACGGCCGGATTGGCGAGCCAGGTGCCCCACCAGGCCGAACGGGTCCAGGCGATCGAGTTCCTCCCGGCCCGCGGCCCGGACGACGCGGCCATTTTGCGCGCTTTTCGGGGCCTCCCGCGCTTCTGCGCGCCAAAACCTACAGCAACACCAAGGGACGTGATGCGCAGGTGCGCCCGACGCAAGACCGAACTGCGCATGCGCAGTGGCGCAACGAGCGTCATGACGTCACGACGTGCGGCAACTGTGGAGCTGCACATTTAAAGCGGCAATGTCCCGCAAGAACCCGACAATGCCTACGCTGTGGCAAGGTGGACCACTACGCTGCTTACTGTCGAGCAGCTCAACCTGTCAATCTTCCACAATTCCGACATTGTCGCAGGGACGTGCGGACAATTCAGCCTCCCCATTACGAATCTTGCCCAGACGACATCCAGTCCGGTCACACAGATGACCGAGACGCCTTCCGTGTTGCGGTCATTGATGGGAACCGAGTTAACACGATCAATCCGGGTGATGAATAGTGTGCCACCCTGACGGTCAACCGATCGCCAATAACTTTCCGCCTGGACACTGGCGCCTCCGCCAACTTCATAGCATGGTCAGCCTTCTACGCCATGAAAGTCAGACCACCAATTCGGCCGTCCCGGTGCAGAATGGTCGACTACAACGGGAACGTTATCCAGGCTATGGGATCCTGCCAGCTCCAGGTGACACACAACACACACACGGCCACACTCTCATTCGAGATAGTCAGCTCATCGAAGGATTCCCTGCTAGGCGCACAGGCATGCAAGGCTCTCCACCTCGTGCAACGATTCCACTCTCTCCAGACGGAACGTCTGACATCCCGGATGCAGAGTTTAACGCACAGCTCCAATCGCTCCTCGCCAACAACCAGGAGGCATTCGAGGGCATGGGAACACTGCCATACACCTATAGAATTCAGCTCAAACCAGACGCCACCCCGGTCATTCACGCACCTCGCAGGGTCCCTGCGCCACTCAAAGATCGCCTCAAGCAACAGCTGCAGGATCTCCAGGACCAAGGGGTCCTATCCAGGGTCACGGAGCCCACGCTGTGGGTCAGCTCCATGGTGTGTGTCAAGAAGCCCTCCGGCGAGCTCCGGATCTGTATTGACCCAAAAGACCTCAAAAACAATATTATGAGGGAACATTACCCCATACCCAAACGGGAAGAGATCACGAGTGAAATGGCCCAGGTGAAAATATTTACCAAACTGGATGCCTCTAAAGGCTTTTTGGCAGATCCAACTAGATCCGTCCAGCCGAAAGCTGTGCACTTTCAACACCCCTTTCGGCAGGTTCTGCTACAACCGAATGCCATTTGGCATCATCTCGGCATCAGAGGTCTTTCATAGGATCATGGAGCAGATGATGGAAGGCATCAAAGGGGTGCGCGTCTACGTGGACAACGTCATCATCTGGTCCACCACACCACAGGAGCACATCTATCGTCTCCAACGCATCTTTGCACGCATACGTGAAAACGGCCTGCGTCTCAACCGAGCCGAGTGTTCTTTCGGCCAAACCGAGCTGAAGTTCCTGGGGGGCCACATTTCCCGGTTAGGGGTCCGTCCGGATGCAGACAAGGTGAGCGCCATCACAGCCATGCCGCAGCCGGCAGACAAGAAAGCAGTACTACACTTCGTAGGCATGGTCAACTTCCTGGGGATGAACTCCCCTATGAACTCAATGCATTCTATGCTCGGTTTGAGCAGGTAACCAACAATCCGCTGGCGAGTGCCCCAGCAGCCCATAATTCACCCATACCCACCATCACAGCTTCCGAAGTCAGATTGGCCTTCCTGAAAGTGAACCCTCGGAAGGCGACGGGCCCAGACGGGATCCCTGGTCGTGCACTCAGAGCCTGCGTGGACCAGCTGGCAGAGGTATTCACGGACATCTTTAACCTGTCCCTACTCCACTCCAAGGTCCCCACCTGCTTCAAGAAGACCACCATCATACCGGTACCAAAGAAGAACCATGCAACGTGCCTCAATGACTACCGACCAGTGGCCCTGACTTCAGTCGTAATGAAGTGCTTCGAGAGGTTGATCATGAAGCGAATCACCTCCATACTCCCAGAATGCCTTGATCCACTGCAATTCGCATACCGCTGCAACCGGTCCACATCCGACACCATTTCCCTGGCTGGCCCTACACTCAGCCCCAGAGCATCTCGAAAACAAGGACTCCTACATTAGACTCCTATTTATTGACTACAGCTCCGCCTTCAACACCATAATCCCAGCCAAGCTCATATCAAAGCTCCAAAACCTAGAACTTGGCTCCCCACTCTGCAACTGGATCCTCGATTTTCTGACCAACAGACCACAATCAGTAAGAATGAACAACAACACCTCCTCCACAATAGTCCTCAACACTGGCACCCCGCAAGGCTGCGTACTTATCCCCCTACTCTACTCCCTGCACACACACGACTGCGTGGCAAAACTTGGTTCCAACTCCATCTACAAGTTTGCTGACGATACGACCATAGTGGGCCAGATCTCGAAAAACGATGAGTCCGAATACAGGAGGGAGATAGAGAACCTAGTGGAGTGGTGTAGCGACAACAATCTCTCCCTCAATGCCAGCAAAAACTGAAGAGCTGGTAATTGACTTCAGGAAGCAAAGTACTGTACACACCCCTGTCAGCATCAACGGGGCCGAGGTGGAGATGGTCAGCAGTTTCAAATTCCTAGGGGTGCACATCTCCAAAACTCTGTCCTGGTCCACCCACGTCGACGCTACCACCAAGAAAGCACAACAGCGCCTATACTTCCTCAGGAAACGAAGGAAATTCGGCATGTCCACATTGACTCTTACCAACTTTTACAGATGCACCATAGAAAGCATCCTATCAGGCTGCATCACAGCCTGGTATGGCAACTGCTCGGCCCAGGACCACAAGAAACCTCAGAGAGTCGTGAACGCCGCCCAGTCCATCACACAAACCTGCCTCCCATCCATTGACTCCATCTACACCTCTCGCTGCCTGGGGAAAGCGGGCAGTATAATCAAAGATCCCTCCCACCCGGCTTACTCACTCTTCCAACTTCTTCCATCGGGCAGGAGATACAGAAGTCTGAGAACACGCACGAACAGACTCAAAACAGCTTCTTCCCCACTGTCACCAGACTCCTAAATGACCCTCTTATGGACTGATTTCATTAACACTACACCCTGTATGCTTCATCCGATGCCAGTGCTTATGTAGTTACATTGTATATGTTGTGTTGCCCTATTATGTATTTTCTTTTATTCCCTTTTCTTCTCATGTACTTAATGATCTGTTGAGCTGCTCGCAGAAAAATACTTTTCACTGTACCTCGGTATATGTGACAATAAACAAATCCAATCCAATCCAATCCAATCCAAGTTCATTCCCAACCTTGCCTCCCACACGACGGCTCTGCGCCACCACGTCAAAAAGTCCACGGAGTTCCAGTGGCAGCACACACACCAGCAGGAATGGGAGGAGCTCAAACTCAAGCTCACCACTGCACCGGTACTGGCGTTTTTCGACACGCCTCGTGCCACTAAAATCTCGACTGATGCCAGCCAGTCCGGTATTGGGGCAGTGCTCCTGCAGCGGGATGACACTGCCTCATGGGCCCCGGTCGCCTATGCCTCACGGGCCATGACCCCCACAGAGCAGCGCTACGCGCAGATCAAAAAGGAGTGCCTGGGCTTGCTAACCGGTTTAGACAAGTTCCATGATTATGTGTATGGTCTTCCCCGGTTCACTGTTGAAACTGACCACCGCCCCCTGGTCAGCATCATAAACAAGGACCTGAACGAGATGACCCCTCGCCTCCAGCGCATCCTACTTAAACTCAGGAGGTATGACTTCCAACTGGTCTACACCCCAGGGAAGGACCTTATCATTGCGGATGCCCTATCGAGAGCAGTGAGCACGACGCCAGATTCAGAGGGGTTCGTATGTCAGGTCGAGGCACAGGTGGCCTTCACATGGGCAAATCTGCCAGCTGACGACTCCAGTCTGGCCCGCATTCGCAGAGAGACTGCTGCCGACCCCCTTCTACAACGTGTGATGCGCCACATGACGGGAGGGTGGCTCAAAGGGCAGTGCCCGCAGTTCTAAAATGTCCGAGACGACTTGGCCGTCATTGATGGTGTCCTTCTGAAGCTGGACCGGATTGTGATTCCGCACAGCATGCACAAGCTGGTTCTCGACCAACTACACGAAGGCCACCTGGGGTCGAGAAGTGCAGAAGGAGGGCCCGAGAGGCAGTATACTGGCTGGGCATCAGTGACGATATTGCCAATATGGTGCTCAACTGCCCAACCTGCCAAAGGTTTCAGCTGGCGCAACCTCCTGAAACGCTTCTGCCCCATAAGCTGGTGACGTCCCCATGGGCGAAGGTGGGTGTGGACTTCTGTCACGCGCTCGGCGGGGACTATGTCATCGTCGTTGACTACTTCTCCAACGACCCAGAGGTCATACGCCTGCACGATTTGATGTCGTCCGCTGTCATAAGGGCCTGCAAAAACACCTTCGCTCGCCATGGCATTCCGGTGACGGTCATGTCGGACAATGGGCCCTGTTTCGCCAACCAGGAATGGTCATCGTTTGCTGCCTCGTATGGCTTCACACACGTGACGTCTAGCCCTCTGCACCCCCAGTCCAACGGAAAGGCGGAGAAGGGCGTGCACATCGTCAAGCGGCTCCTCTGTAAGGCTGCTGCTGCCGGATCGGATTTCTGCCTCGCCCTGCTGGCCTATCGCTCGGCCCCACTAGCCACTGGTCTCTCAACAGCCCAGCTGTTGATGGGTCGCGCCCTCAGGACTACTGTGCCTTCCATTCTAGCGCCCACAATCGACCGTGCTCCAGTACTGCACAGGATGCAACTGCAGCGCGGTCGCCAGAAGAGGTCATATGACACACGGGCAACTGATCTTCCCGCCCTGGCCCCTGAAGACGAAGTCCGCATCCACCTACCAGAAGGTGGCTGGTCAGCACCTGCCGAAGTTCTCCGACGCGTGGCTCTCCGCTCGTTCCTCGTTCGCATGCCTGATGGATCCGTTCGTAGGCGCAATCGCCGGGCTCTTCGCCTGCTTCCACGCTCGCTACGAGTCCTTACACCGACACCGTGCCCTCCTGGTGTTCCTGGTGCCTGCTACCATGCCCCTTCCGTCGTCGCCCGTGGCCAGGCCCGTTCCTCAGCCGGTGGTTCCAGACCTACCCTTGAGGCGGTCAACCTGAATTCGTCGCCCACCTGCTAGACTGGACTGATGAGACCGTTTATACATTGAACTCATGCAACCACTTTGTTAATATGTTTATGTTCTTATCGTAACAGGAATTTGTTTTATCGTTCAACATTTCCCCGTCCTTTGTTTATGGTACAACCTCGTTATTTCACACCTGACATCGCCCCTTGTATATAGTTAAGCCCCATGTACATGCTGTAAATATTGCGCACACACACATTTAGCTACACTCAGTACACATCTCTATTTATAAACACGTAGGCACATAATCCTGTAAAAAAAGGGGGAATGTCATGATATTCAGATGAACATCACAGCACATACATACACACATAATGATGGCCAGATCAACGGACCAATCAACACACAAAACACAACAGCCAATCACGGACAAGAGCATACACAGTACAAAGCAGGGAACACGACACTTCCTGGGCACTCGAGCAGGAGAGGGCTCAGGGCACAGACCTCATTGCCAGCCACTCAGAGGTTCACCATGTGCTGAATACCAGAGTTTAATATGTTAATAGTTGATTGAAATAAAACTGCGTTGTACCATTCGCAACCGTGTTGGTTCGTCTGTGTATCAGAGTACCCAACACTTCAGGGGGTAGGGGGAGTTAGTTTAGTTGTGATCAACGAGAGGTGATGGAGGGACTTGGGAATTGTGTGTGTTGTTGGTTGGGGGGGGGGTGTTACGTACTGAATTATGTTTACATTTGTATTTGTATCTTTTGTTGTTATAAAACCATATATGCCTCAATAATATTTTTGTTTAAAAAAAAGAATTCCCGTACTGACAGGTTATTTATGAAGGCCCACCTTCTCAACCTCGTCCCTCACCTGAGGTGCCGGGATCCTCAGGTTAAATCATCACCAGTTAGCTCTTCCCTTAAAGGGGAAAGCAGCAAATGGTCATCTGGGATATAGCGACTTTACTTACTTACTAATTAAGAATGAGGATGATCCTAACATTAATGTTCCCTCTAGTATGGCCTGCATTGCTTCATACTACATAACTGTGTAATTTGCTTCACTGGGAGATGTACAATGTAATTTTAGGTCCAAATGGATTAAAATATTTCCAAAACTCAATATGATATCAATAGCAGTGTTACAACCTGGTGAAGAAGAGTGAACTGACTCCCCTTTATTCAGTCCCCTTGGTTGGTTGAATCAAAGGTTTAAACAAAAATCCCCATTAATGCCTTTTTAATCCAAATCTAAATACTTATTAATAAGGAGCAAATCAAAGTATGTTTTCTTGTGTCAGAGAAAGAATAAGTGTGTTAGTTACTAAACCCGAGAAGACAAAGACGCAACACAACACACAGATTTCAGAAATGATAAAAGTTAAAGTCCAGATAAGTTAAAAGAATATATGATTAAGTATTCAGATTGTCCTGGAGGTGTAGATTGTTGAATATGAAGCTATTCAAAGTTCTCTGGTTTGTTTAAAAACCCTCAAATTGAATTAAAGCACAGGTAATGGCACTTTGCTCGAATCAATTTTAGCTTGAGAGAGAGATTCGCTACTGCTCTCTTCAGCAGTATTGCCAATTACTTTTTTCTCTCTGTTTTCTCGCTTGGTAAAACAAATTATTAGACCTCCTGTCTTTATATTATTCCAAGTAGGAATTTGATTAACAACAGGAGATGGGGTAATTTCATCCTCCACAGGGGATTTTGAATGTTTGTGTTCTGTCTGTTATCCGGCTGGTTAGCAGTTCCCATTGTTTTTACAGAATGACAGCTGATTAAAGTCCAGTGCTTTGCATTTTTAATTCCTTTCTTTCCAAGTGTCACTTTTTGAAATTACACTCCCCTGGTATGGAATTCCATGAGTGACACATCAGCAGTGAAATTGATATAGTGACTTTCTTGAAAAGTGGTCAACTTAGAACCAGACATCAGATGACTGGTGATAGCCACCATTGGTCAGCATCTTTTCCTGTATTTTTTTTTAAGAAACAGGTCCTCCTAAACGTTCAATATGTTTTTGGTCAGCTGAAGTAGATATCACTCAGTCACAATTTCCATCGTTGTGACAGTAGTCTTATGTCATCAACCTCACATGGTTTGGCAAGGAGAAACTTTTGGGAGGAGAAACTTGACAATTTCAATAGTTTCTAAATATCTACATTTCAGATTTATTACTGGTATTACAGATGATTTCACTCATCTAGCTTACTGTTTACCAAAAAGATCCTGGGAAATTCTGTGCCCACCAACATGTGAGCTAAGATATAGATCAATTTCATGTCTTAGTATTTTATCCACCAATTCTAAGATTCCAAGGTACTGAATGTTTTGCAGAAAAGTAAAACAATCCCGAAGTTCTTTTATTGAAAATTATCTATCATAATTTTGAGAATACAGATTGAGTATCCATTATCCGTTAATTCAAAAACCAAGCTCATACAAAAATTGCATTTTTTGACCTTCATTGCACTTTAACACACAAAGCCTGTGACCTGGGCTGACACAAATCTTACCAACCGCATCTTATGGTACATTTTACTTTTCTCGCCATTTTATTTACTTTAGACTACATCCTAGACCACCTTAAGTGTTAGAAAAACAAAGATGGTTTTAAGGGATTTCAATTTGTATGGATAAACGTTGGAAATAAGGTATAGTTTTAGGTGGGTTTAATTTAATATTTCTGTACCTGGAAGGGATCTCTAGATAGATTTGCGCTGGACAAAGGCGTTATTGTGTGCAGGGGTTGGTGAACTTCTGTTAGGATCCCGAACAAGAACCCAACTATTTTCAATTTGTAAAACTGTGAGGAAATGTTACCGCACCACAGGAGTGATAACACTGACCCATAGATACGTTTTTGTTCAAACAAACTTTAATTTAAACACAGAATTAACCATATCAGCAACAAAGATTACAGTTAACAATTACAACAGTTCTTAAGTAAAATATAAAACCCTAACTTACTTCCTTAATTACCGCTATACTGTCTGTTTGTATGTTGACCCAGGTTTTAATAACATTACGGCATAAATATAACATACATGAACATTGCTGACATTCATCACAGTTCCAGAGTAAATATAGTTGCTTGGCAACTACAGGCCTTTGTAAGGGAAAATAACTTCCCTTTGTTTTTTAGTTTTATCCGGAAGTCAGAGCAGTTAGTGCAGATAGACCACCGGAGAGGGACCATCCCCTACAGATCTGCTAACAGCAGTTGGAGACAGGGAGAGAGCGAGAAAGCAGCTCTGATACCTCTGTTCAAAGCAGTAACTTTGGAGGAACTAAAGGATGATTGGTTCCAGAAACCTGGAAATAGAACAGGATCATGTTCATGGACACCATAGACAATGCTGAGAAGGGCGTGGCTGGCTGCAAAACAAATTTTAAAGCAATTGGGAAGACAGTGGAGGTTGGATATCAGAGTTTGTGTTAACAATGAAAGTCAGTTCAGAGAAATAGATCCTAAAGAGGTTGGTGTAAAACCTGGACTGGATTCGCTGATAGAAATTGAGCAGAAGTTATGTTCAAAGGTTTTTTGGAAAATGTGGACTGGTGTTTGGAATGCAAATGGCAAATGGAAAGCATGGTTAGAGAGAAGATTTTAAAGTATTTGGAAGCAAAGTTCGGAAACTCTTACGTGACAATCATCTGGGGGGATTCTGAGGAGACCCAAACTTGGGTTCAGGGTGGAGTCCGTGTTTGACCACAGCCAATCTGTGTTTTTTTAAAAGAAAGGAATTTATGTGCCAATGAGACCATTGTAGCTTCAAATGAACTGTGTCACCTGTATTAACCTTACAACTTGTGTAATTGTTAACTTGAGGGGAGGATAAAAGAGCATCGTATTCTAATTACAAATTTTCCATGTTTAATAATTGTTTTCGTTGTTTAAACTAATTAGCGGTCCTATGAATCTGTCCCTCCACGTTTAATTAACAAAAACTAAAAAGTTATTGGGGCGGGATTCTCCGATCGTTTTTTTTTTAGAAATATTTTTATTCAAATTCTTACATATTTTCAACGTATTTTCTTACAGAAACAAGAAAAACAAAGAACACATAAATAAACATCTTACAACTACATCACGAATTCCCCCAATATACAAACCCCCCAATAAGCAATAATAAACACAGTAGAAAACACAAAGTACAACCCCCCCCCCCCCCCTCTGGGTTGCTGCTGCTGCTGACCACCTCCTAACACCCCGCCAGAAAGCCTAGGAATGGTTGCCACCGCCTGAAGAACCCTTGCACAGACCCTCTCAAGGCAAATTTTACCCTCTCCAATTTAATGAACCCTGCCATGTCGCTGATCCAGGCTTCCACACTCGGGGGGCTCGCATCCTTCCACTGTAGCAGAATCCTCCGCCGGGCTACCAGGGACGCAAAGGCCAGAATACCGGCCTTTTTCGCCTCCTGCACTCCCAGCTCATCCAATACCCCAAATAATGCTAACCCCCAGCTCGGCTTAACCTGGGTGTTCACCACCTCAGACATCGTCCTCGCAATACCCCTCCAGAACCCATCCAGCGCCGGGCACGCCCAGAACATATGGGTATGATTTGCTGGGCTCCCCGAGCACCTCCCACATCTGTCTTCCACCTCAAAGAACCTGTTCAGCCTCGCCCCTGTCATATGCGCTCTGTGAAGAACCTTTATATGTATCAGGCTAAGCCTGGTGCAAGAGGAGGAAGAATTAACCCTACCCAGGGCATCCGCCCACGTACCCTCGTCTATCTCCTCCCAAGCTCCTCCTCCCATTTACCCTTTAGCTCCTCCACCGAGGTCTCCTCTTCCTCCTGCATCTCCTGATAGATCGCCAAGACCCTGCCCTCTCCAACCCACACCCCTGAGAGCACCCTATCCTGGATCCTGAGTGCTGGAAGCAGCGGGAACTCCCTCACCTGCCGTCTTACAAACACCCTTACCTGCATGTACCAGAAGACATTTCCGGGGGGAAGCCCAAACTTTTCCTCCAGCGCCCCAAGGCTCGCAAACGTCCCATATAAAAACAGGTCCCCCATCCTTCTAATTCCTGCCCTGTGCCAGCTCAGGAACCCTCCATCCATTCTCCCTGGGACGAACCGATTGTTCTCCCGGATCGGGGACCAAACTGAAGCCTCTACCTCACCCCTGAGGCGCCTCCACTGCCCCCAAATTTTCAAAGTCGCCGCCACCACCGGATGCGTGGTGTACCTAGTCGGCGGGAGCCACCAGCGCTCCCAGACTCGTGCCCACACAGGACGCCATCTCCAGCCTCTTCCACGCCGCCCCCTCCCCCTCCATTACCCACATGCGTATCATTGCCACATTGGCAGCCCAGTAATACCCACACAGATTAGGTAACACTAACCCTCCTCTGTCCCTACTCCGCTCCAGAAACACCCTTCTCACCCTCGGGTTCTTTTTCGCCCACACGAATCCCATGATGCTTCTACTGACCCGCTTAAAAAAGGCCTTAGGGATCAGGATGGGGAGGCACTGAAATATAAAAAGGAACCTCGGGAGCACCGTCATCTTCACCGACTGTACCCTACCCGCCAAGGAGAGTGGCAGCATATCCCACCTTTTAAACTCGTCCTCCATCTGCTCCACCAGCCTCGTCAAGTTGAGCTTGTGTAGGGCCCCCCAGCTCCTGGCCACCTGGATCCCCAGATACTGAAAACTCCTTTCCGCCTTCTTCAGTGGAAGCTCGTCTATCCCTCTTCCCTGGTACCCTGGGTGTACCACGAAGAGCTCTCTCTTCCCCACGTTGAGCTTATACCCGGAAAAGTCCCCAAACTCCCGGAGGATCCACATCACCTCCGGCATCCCCCCCACTGGGTCCGCCACATACAGTAACAGGTCATCGGCATAAAAACAAAACCAGGTGTTCCTTCCCCCCCTGGACCAGCCCCCTCCAGTTCCTGGACTCTCTTAGAGCCATAGCCAAAGGCTCAATTGCCAATGCAAATTGCAAGGGCGAGAGGGGGCACCCCTGCCTTGTCCCCCGGTACAGCCGAAAGTATTCCGACCTCCTCCGATTCGTGGCCACACTCGTCACCAGGGCTTCGTAAAGTAGCCTAACCCAACTAATGAACCCCTCCCCGAACCCAAACCTCCTCAACACTTCCCAGAGGTACCCCCACTCCACCCTATCGAAGGCCTTCACTGCGTCCATCGCCGCCACTATCTCCGCCTCCCTCTCCACTATAGGAATCATGATTACGTTAAGGAGCCTCCGCACATTGGTATTCAGCTGCCTTCCCTTAACAAAACCCGTCTGGTCCTCGTGAATCACCCCCAGGACACAGTCCTCAATTCTGGTAGCCAACACCTTCGCTAACAGCTTCGCGTCCACGTTGAGGAGAGAGATTGGCCTGTACGACTCACACTGTAATGGGTCCTTGTCCCGCTTCAAGATCAGCGCCCTGTACATCGTCGGGGATAGGGCCCCCCCTCCCTCGCCTCATTGAAAGTCCTCACTAATAGAGGGCCCAGCAGGTCCATGTACTTCTGGTAAAATTCCACCGGGAACCCATCTGGCCCCGGTGCCTTCCCCGCCTGCATACTCCCCAGCCCCTTAGTCAGCTCCTCCAGCCCTACGGTGCCCCAAGCCCAGCCACCTGCTCCTCCTCCACCCTCAGGAACCTCAGTCAATCCAAAAATCGATGCATCCCCCCCCCTCCTCCGTCGGGGACTTAGACCTATACGGCCCCTCATAAAAGTCTCTAAATACCCCATTTATTCCCACCGCACTCCACACCGTGTTCCCCCCTTTATCCCTAACTCCCCCAATCTCCCTCGCTGCCTCCGCTTCTGAAGCTGGTGTGCCAACATCCAGCTAGCCTTCTCCCGTACTCATACACCACCCCTTGCGCTTTCCTCCGCTGCACCTCTGCCTTCTTGGTGGTCAACAGGTCGAACTCGGCCTGGAGGCTTCATCGCTCCTTGAGTAGTCCCTCCTCGGGGACCTCTGCATACCTCCTATCCACATTTAAAATCTCCCCCACCAATCTCTCCCTCTCTCTCCTCTCCTTCTCCTTGTGGGCCCTAGTGGAGATTAGCTCTCCCCTAATTACCGCCTTCAGCGCCTCCCAGACCACTCCCACCTGCACCTCCCCATTGTCGTTAGCTATAGATAGCTTTCAATGCACCCCCGGATCCGCCCGCTCACCTCCTCATCCGCCAGCAAGCCCACATCCAGGCGCCACAGCGGACGCTGGTTCCTCTCCTCCCCTTGCTCCAGCTCCACCCAATGCGGGGCATGGTCGGAGATGGCTATGGCCGAATACTCCGTGCTCTCCACCCTCGGAATTAGTGCCCTGCTCATAACGAAGAAGTCTATTCGAGAGTAGGCTTTATGGACGTGGAAAAAAAAAAGAAAATTCCCTGGCCCCCGGCCTGACAAACCTCCATGGGTCCACTCCTCCCATCTGGTCCATAAACCCCCTCAGCACCTTGGCCGCCGCCGGCCTCTTATCTGTCCTGGACCTGGAGCGGTCCAATGCTGGATTCAGTACCGTGTTGAAGTCCCCCCCACATTATTAAGCCCCCTGCCTCCAGGTCCGGAATCCGGCCTCACATGCGCCGCAGAAATCCGGCATCGTCCCAATTCGGGGTATATTCATTCACTAATACCACCCGCACCCCCTGCAGCTTACCACTCACCATCACATACCTACCTCCATTGTCTGCCACGATGTTCAGCGCCTCAAACGACACCCGCTTCCCCACCAAAATCGCCACCCCTCGATTCTTTGCGTCCAATCCCGAGTGGAAAACCTGCCCTACCCACCCCTTTCTCAGCCTAACCTGATCTGCCACCCTCAAATGCGTCTCCTGGAGCATAACCACATCTGCCTTCAGTCCCTTCAGGTGCGCGAACACACGGGCCCTCTTGACCGGCCCGTTCAGGCCTCTCACATTCCAAGTTATCAGCCGGATCAGGGGGCTTCCCGCCTCCTCCCCCCGCCCCACCCCTTGCCGATTAGCCATCCCCTTTTCTAGGCCAGCCACGTGCCCGCGCCTCCCACACTCTCCATTTCCCCCCCAGCGGCAGACCCCCACCCCGACTCTTTCTCCGAGAGGATTCTCCGATCGTTGACGCCAAAATCTCGTGTGGCGATCAGCCGGAGAATGCTGGAATCAGGGGTGTCGTCGTTTTTGCGATGCTCCGCTCCCTCAAAAATGACGTACTCGGGGTCTACGCCGCACGCCGTCAGGATGTCACCTGAGGCCCTCCCCTGATGCTCTGCCCCCGATGGGCCGAGTCCCCAATGGCATGGGGGATAGTCCTCACAACTTTTGGGCTGCGGACTGTGTCCAGCGCCACCACAGTCGTGGGGGTAGCCGTTCCGCTGGCAGAGGGGGTTTCAGCGGGGGCTGTGAGTCCGGGGGTCGGGAGGGGAGTTACAGGGGGGGCTGTTTTTGGCAGGCTGGGTCTGTGCGCGGCTGCACCAAGTTGCACGGTTTGGCCACCACTGGCCACCGCCATGCACATGCGCTGCCACGGACCCGTCCGATCTGCAGCCGTATCCACAGGTAAAGCCGGGGGCTTTATGCTGCGCGGCTGCTATCCCCACACCGGGCGGAAGATCAGTGCGGCGGTAGCGCCGACTTTCTGGTCATAAGACCAGACGGATCCTGCGGACACAGCCACGGATCCTGCGGACACAGCCGCACAATTGGAGAATTCAGCCCATAGTTTTTTGAGCTAGGGTTCAATGCTGGGACCTTCACATCCAGTTACAACATCAACTGGGATCGTAACATAAGTATATACTGTATCCAAAAATGGAAATAATCTGAAATCTTAAATGCAATTAGCCATGAGGGTTTCGCATAAAGGATACTCGACCTATAACCCTTTCAAAAGAATGTCTAAACATGGCCTGGTTTCCTGACCCTTGATCATGTTTAGACACACCTTGGGCGAAATTCTCCCCCAGCGGCGCGATGTCCGCCAACTGGCGCCAAAAATGGCGCCAATCAGACGGGCATCGCGCCGGCCCAAAGGTGCAGAATGCTCCGCATCTTTAGGGGCCGAGCCCCAACATTGAGGGGCTGGCCAGCTGGCGGAAATGGCGTTTGTTGCCCCGCCAGCTGGCGGAAATGGCGTTTGGTGCCCCGCCAGCTGGCGCGGAAATGCGGCGCATGCGCGGGAGCGTCAGCGGCCGCCGACAGTTTCCCGCGCATGCGCAGTGGGGAGAGTCTCTTCTGCCTCTGCCATGGTGGAGGCCGTGGCGGAGGCGGAAGGGAAAGAGTGCCCCCACGGCACAGGCCCGCCCGCGGATCGGTGGGCCCCGATCGCGGGCCAGGCCACCGTGGGGGCACCCCCCGGGGTCAGATCGCCCCGCGCCCCCCCCCCCCAGGACCCCGGAGCCCACCCACGCCGCCTGGTCCCGCCGGTAAATACCAGCTTTGATTTACGCCGGCGGGACAGGCAATTTCTGGGCGGGACTTCGGCCCATTCGGGCCGGAGAATTGAGCGGGGGGGGTCCCGCCAACCGGCGCGGCCCGATTCCCGCCCCCGCCCAATCTCCGGTACCGGAGACTTCGGCGGGGGCGGGATTCACGGCGGCCATCGGCCATTCTCCGACCCGGCGTGGGGTCGGAGAATGACGCCCCTTATATGCACTGATATAGATGTGATACCTTCTGAACAGTTCCTTGCTCTACTCTGCATTATTCAGTTCTGTCAGAACCAGTGCTACCAAGTACATCTCGAGTGTTAATTCTAAATCTTCCACATGTTGTAACAATCAGTATATCATAGAGAATAACTATTGGTGACTGATTATCTGTTTTCAAAGAACAGTGCTGGTTGCACAGCAAGTATCAGGTTTAATTCAGGATTAATTGGACATACAGTATCACAGATCACAGAATTGTTACGTTGCAGGTGGAGTCCATTTAGCCCATCGTGTCTGCACCAGCTCTCCAAACAATCATCATAACTTAGTGCCACTCCCTTGTTTTTTCTCCGTGCCCTTGTACAAATGCCCTCTTTAGTGCCTCGAGAAAACCTGCCTTACCACACTTCCAGATAGTACATTCCAGACCTGAACCCAACAGGTTTTTTCTCACGTCACATTTACTTATTTAGCAAATCACTTTAAATCTATGTCCTCTCGTTTTTGATCCTTTTACAAGCGGGAACAGTTTCTCCCTACCTACCTTGTCCTGCCCCCTCATGCTTTTGAACATCTCTATTAAATCACTTCTTAGCCTTCCTCTCTCCAAAGAGAACAATCCCAACCTCTCCAATCTATGTTTAAAACTGAAGTTTCTCATCCCTGGAACCACTCTTGTATTATTATTATTATTATTATTATTAACCCTCTTCTGCACTCTCTCAAACCTCTTCTCAATGTATCCGCACCGCATTTCCACAATGGTTACTCTTACCGATGCTGTCTTGGACAGATGCATTTGCAGTAGGCAGGTTGTTGATGAAGATGAGGTCAAGTAGGTTTTTCCCTCTTGTTGGTTCTCTCACCACCTGTCCACAGACCCAGTACAACAGCAATGTCTCTAGATTATTAGTTCAGTGACAATACCATTATGCCAATGCCTTTCCTGTGCATGATGCAAAGATTGTGACCCTGGACAAGAACAAGGATGACTGCAGAAATTGCAACAATTGTTGAAGCATCAACCTGCTAGGCATCATTGGAAAAGTATTTTCTGGTGTTGCCTTGGTTACGTCCACCCTGAATGCCTGTGTGGTTTTATAACTGGAAAATTATCTCAGTCCGGCTAAGTAAGAGAAATGCTGTGAAGAAAGATGATCACTATAAATATTGCCTTCATTGATCTCACCAAGGCATACGGCTGTGTGAGCAGAGGCCGTCTATTTAAGCTGCTGGAGAAACCTGGCTGCTTGCCGAAGACGGTCAATGTAATCGCCTCTTTCCATGGCAACATGATGGGCAATGTCACTATGAAGCTCAACATCAGGTTTGCAGTGAGGTCAACAGGCTTGTGTTATGGCATTGGCACTTCGCCATATTCTTCTCTCTGCTTCTGTCATATGCCTTCAGGTCATCTACAGAGCATGTATACTTACTGTCATGATATCCACATTAACATAACATGGTGCAATCACACAGACACACTGATGGACAGGTAGTTGGACCAACCAACACACACACACAACATCGCAGCCAATCAGCAGTGAGAGCACACGCACTATAAAACAGGGAACACCACAGTTCCCGCTCATTCTACCAGGAGATGGCTCAGAGCACAGAGCTCACAGCGCGCCACTCAGACATACACCATGTGCTGAGTGCCTCACTAAAATAGTGCTAGGGCTGGGTCCACAGGTTAGCTGGTGAAGTACGAACCACAGCCAGAAGTTAATAGTTATTATTGTACAGAATAATAAAACAGAGTTGTACCATCTACAACCGTGTTGGTTCGTTTGTGTATTGGAACACCCAACACGACACTTACCAGAATTGAAAGTTCAGCATTGCCTACCTGACATAAAAGACAGACGTAGCCAAGTCCTCATCAAATAGTTACTCCATTCAGACGGCGCCACCCTAACACTCCCTACCTTGGAACATCTCAAGCAGCAAATGGACAGACTTTCTCATGTCTGTAAAAAATTTACTTTACAGGACCAGAAAAAGAAATGCGACAATGCAACGATGGAGGTTGTTCATAAGCTCCACAATCACTAGAAATCTGTCAATTGATAATGAAATAAACACATCTATCGGAAAAGCTGCAGCAGTTATGTCCAAGCTGAGTGAGTATGAAACAACAGCAACCTGAACACCAAACTGCAAGTCGATGAAACCTCTTACAAGTTGTGGGGCATACTAATTCCACCAGCATACACTTACTAATAAGCCAAAGACGAATGCACTGGCTTAGTCATATTCATCAGATTGATCATGGTCTTATACCCAAAGTCCATATGTATGGTGAACTGGCCACTGTGTCATGATGTCCAGGTATCCATAGCTCTACTAAAAGGACACCTGAAAGTGAGATAAGAAGATAGCAGCCAATGACACAGTAACACAGTGGTTAGCACAGTTGGACAAGCACGGTAGCACAGTGGTGAGCAGAGTTGCTTCACATCTTAAGGGACCCAGGTTCGATTCCTGGCTTGGGTCACTGTGGAGTCTGCACGTTCTCCCCGTGTCTGCGTGGGTTTCCGCCGGGTGCTCCGGTTTCCTTCCACAATCCAAAGATGTGCATGTTAGGTAGATTGGCCATGATAAATTGCCCTTAGTGTCCAAAAAGCTGAGGTGGGATTCCTGGGTTACGGGGATAGGGTGGAGGCATGGGCTTAAGTGCTCTTTCCAAGAGCCGGTGCAGACTCGATGGGCTGAATGGCCTCCTTCTGCACTGTAAATTCAATGATTCTATGACACTGATAATTGGGAGAGTCATAACGATCATCACCTCTGGAGACTGACAATTTGGAAGGCCATTGCAAGCAGTGAGCAGAAACGAAAAGCTCAGCTGTCAAAGAGAGACCAGAGAAAACAAAAGCAAGTGAATCATGTACCTTGTCAGCCCACTGTCATTCTCTGTAGAAAGTGGAGCAGAGACTGCCATGCCAGAGTGGGGAACCTGAGTCCCACCAGGTGATGCTTGACCACACTGTTCATAAACATCTAGCTATGATTGGCAGTTAAGTGCTTTTGCTGAGAAAGAGAGGAAGTGCGCACTTAACTCCAGATGTTTATAAACACTGAGGTCCGGCTCAAAGCAAGTTACTTGAGATGCAATCAAGTGTGAAGGGAAATGCAAACAATCCAGACATCTGGCTGTCTGGAAGTTGTCAATTACAGCCTACTGAAAGCTATTTCTCTTTGAAGTGAAAAGAAACATTGAAGATCAAAGGATCTGAGCCCTGTGATGTGATTTTGGCCTATAAAATCACAGATGCTTTTTCTAGACATCTGCCTGAGGCAGCAGGTGTAAGGGACAGGTTAGAGAAAAAGCAATGATTTTTTTCACTGTTTCTGCCTGGGCTGCTCCATAGCTTCCAGGCAGAAGTGACTGCTCTGTTATGGGGGGTTCTCTGTTTTGGGGGGGTTCTCTGATATTGGGGGATTCCTTGATAAGGGGGTGCTAGCAGAGCTATCTCCTGAGGCTCCCTACCACCTGGCGTTGCCAGTCCTGGAGGCTCGCTCTGGTCTCGATCCGGGTCTGCATGCTCGCGGCCCTGGAGCATAGGTAGTGGACCATCTCCGTATGGGACTGCACCACATCACCGAATGATGGTGCCTTTTGGATTTGTGTCACATCAGCCAGTGACTGTGCCATCTCCCTCTGGGACTGGACCATCTCCCTCTATGTCTGTGCCACGTTGGCCAGCGCCTGCGCAATGACGCCGATGTTCCCAGCCATGGCCTGCTGTGACTATGCCACGCTCAGGAGCGCCGTTGCGTTTTCCAGGTGGCTCTCGCACATGGTTGCGTGTGAAGTGGAAAACCCATGCAGTGTTGGCTTGGGTGACATGCATGGTGGACACCACCTCCTGTTCCTGCATGCAGTTGGACATCTCCAACTGTGCCTGCAGCTACTGGATGCTTGCCGACAACCCCTCATGTAGTCCCTGGCTCTGTGACTGCATTCCACAATCGATGGGACTGTCAGTTCCAGAAGCCCAAAACCCTTCTGGGCGGCAGCTAATTCCTGGAGTCGGCCCGCCCTCCGGTGCACACCAGATAGTGTCCCAGGAGCCTCATCGCCAAAGTGCCCAACCGAGGTGAGTGTCTCTGGGATGATGGAGCTGTGACAGGAAGTCAATGTCATCCTCTGACTCGACACGGTTGAGGGCTGCCGTCCGAACTGCTCTCTTCATCGGTGGTCGACTCACGGGGGTTGGGGGAGGGCTATGGCTGTGGCACTGGCTGGGGGAGGGGGACACCAGATGGACCTGACCAATCCCCAGCAGATCCAGTAAGACACAAGACAAGACGCATGATTAGACCACGGGCTGGGGGGCGGTGGAGGTGAGGGTGGGAGAGAGGGGCTGGCAAAGGTATGGGTGCAGGGATGGTGAGGGCAAGGGTGATGGTGAAGGTGCTGAAGGCGTGAGGGTGAGGCTGGGAGTGAGGTTGGGGGTGAGGATGCGGGGTGAGGGTGGTGTAGGGGTGAGGGTGGGGGTGACAGTGAGGGTGGTGTGAGCGTGGTGTTGATGGGGATTAGCACGTGTCATGTGGAACTGCAACTCAGCAAGATCTCACTTCCTCGCCTGTGGCCAAACTCCACCCCAGCGACCTACCTTTCCTCTGGGCCACCGGCCATATCCAGGGTTTGTGCTGTGCCACAGCTAAGGGCCGCAGATTCCCCCTCCAGTCTTCTCTCACTCCCAGCGGTTATGGCTGGCCTTCTTCTGGAAAGGGGGCAAACGGAAAACTACAGTATTACACAGTCCGACGCATACAGGCCAGGGGGTATATAGCTGGTGGCCTTAGTGGCCAGGGCACGCGGTCATGGCAGCCGGTGTGGCACAGGTTGGAGGTTCCGCCGCTCTCCAGATTGGGAGGGGGGGCGGGTTACGAATGTGTGGGATGCAGGTTAGTGTCAGGGGTACTGTGCTGCCTACTCACCTGGCCATCCTGAGGAGTCATGCAGTTTCTTCCGGCAGGGCTGGCTGGTCTGGACAGTGTTGCCCACGGCGCTGACCTCCTCTGCCACCTGCGCCCAGACATGACGAATGGCAGCACCTGGCGGTCTCCTTTCTGGGCTGGGGTACAGGCCATCCACCTCTCCCCCACCGTGCCCAGCAGGGTCTCTAGCTCGGCATCGGTAAAGCGTAGAGCTGCTCTCCTTGCTGTCACCTACTTGGCTGGGTTGGTGTGTGTGGGGTGCAGTGTGTATATTTGACTGCAGCTTGTCAGCCCCCCGAGTGTCAATCGCGAAACCGGTGAATCCCGCATCATTTCTCATTGTAACCGATTGTCTTCCACGTGGCGCCGGTGCTAGCTCCTCAACAGTAGCTGAATCGATCCAGGTGCGGCACTGATTTTGCTGTCATGGTACTCCACGAATCCTGCGCTGGCATCAACACTTAATCTCAGAAATGGAAAATCTCACCCCTGAACTATTCCGCCCTATCCAATTGTACAAATATGAAACTAGTTTTTCAGGGCCAATAAGTGTGTTTAATAGCAACTATGAAGTTAGTACATCATTAAAAATCAACTTACATCTCATGCGTTAAGGTGGAACTTTATCAAGTGCTTTTTACATTGTGACTAACCACATAGAAGTGGAAATGGAAGTTTTCCCAAATCATGATTGAAAGAGAGATTACAGTCTTTGGCAACCTCGACAGCACACCTGATGGAGGAATATAAACTCATTGACAGATTGTCTAGATTTTTACATTATTCTGCGTGTGTCTGAACTTTGGGAAGTCGCTGTCAGTTTTAGTGGAATAATGACACTAAACCTTCACAATTTCACTGTCATAACCTCTACAAGGCCATATTCAAACATATCAAAATATAACTATCCATACTGTATCCCTGGTCCTAAGACTTCTGGGAAATATGGTGAAGTTACAAGAGACACTATCGCCTGATGGTTATCAGGCTACCTCTGTATCAGCATTAGCAGTATAAACAGTGGGGATCTGCAGTGAATAACAGGATTTGCAGACAGGGAGTGAGCACAGGAGCTGATTGGGCAATTGCTATTGCTATGCCTTGGACATACAGTGATTAAACACAGACCCCTGTGTTTCATGTTCCTGAGAAGAGAAACGACTCCTGAGTGAGTCAGGACTCTTTGAACATTTGTGACTCAAGGACAGTAATTGATTGGTATAAGTGCTATAAGATCAGTGCTGGCGAGATCTGTATAAGAAGAAGAGACAAAGAGATTTCATCAACGTAACCTTGAGGAACAACATCATCAAAAAAAGAAGCCTCAGGCCTCAAGGTTAAAGATGGAGTCTGATTCCCAATTGTGCCTGGCCAAATGCGATTGGATAGTGATGCTCCTAAGGGTCCATTAAATAAGTATTAATAGTTAGAATCTATGCTTTTAAACGTAGAGGGGAATAGATGCATTTACTTGCGTGATACAGTGCAAAACAAGCAGTCTTATAGCAGTCATAAGTATTTAAGCTTTTTTACATTTTCCAATAAAAACATTCTCCCACATCCAAGGCAGCGCATCAACCCAAGCGACACTAGAAGATTCACACCACCCTCCACCGAAGAGACCTTACCACCAAGGAGAAGTATTGTCAAGACACCCAACAACTGGACTTCCGGGTGCGGCGATGACCAGCTAAGTCGCACGTTTCGGCAGCTCCCGGTGGAACAGACTTTTGGGCTCTTAATAAGAGCCCCAACGGCAATTTTAACGGCTAAAAGCACTGTGCGGTAAACCAGAAGGGAATCCCCCCTGGATACGGATGGAAAAAGGAGAGGAAAGTGGCCGGATTGCGGTGGATCCTTTAGAGCAGCGGCAAGGAAGGCAAGCAAAAACCAAGATGGCGTCGGAAGGTGGCAGTTTAATATGGGGCCCTGAACAACACGAGTTTTTGAAACGCTGCGTGGAAGAGCTTAAAAAGGAGATGAAGAAGGAGCTGTTGGCCCCGATATTACAGGTGATTGAAGGGCTAAAAGATGAGCAAAAGACCCAGGAGCGGGAGCTTCGGGTCGTGAAGGCAAAGGCTGCCGAGAACGAGGACGATATACAGGGCCTGGTGGTGAAGACGGAGATGCACGAGGCACACCATAAACAATGTGTGGAAAGGCTGGAGGTGCTGGAGAATAATGCGAGGAGGAAGAATTTAAGGATTCTTGGTCTTCCTGAAGGTGCAGAAGAGGCGGACGTCGGGGCATATGTGAGCACGATGCTGCACTCGTTAATGGGAGCGGAGGCCCCGACGGGTCCGTTGGAGGTGGAGGGAGCATACCGAGTGATAGCGCGAGGACCGAGAGCAGGAGAAATTCCCAGAGCCATAGTGGTGAGATTCCTCTGTTTTAAGGACAGAGAGATGGTCCTCAGATGGGCAAAGAAAACTCGGAGCAGTAGGTGGGAGAACGCGGTGATCCGCGTATATCAAGTCTGGAGTGCGGAGGTGGCGAGAAGGAGGGAGAGCTTTAATCGGGCCAAGGCGGTGCTTCATAAAAAGATTAAATTTGGAATGCTGCAGCCGGCAAGACTGTGGGTCACATATCAAGGGAAGCACCACTACTTTGAAACGGCGGATGAGGCGTGGACATTTATTGTCGAAGAGAAATTGGAATAAGCGGGTTATTAAAAAAGAACGTTTGAGACAAAGTAGTGGGGCGAATATGGGGGGCGAAGAGGGGGGAAAAAGGGGGGGGAGAGATGATTTTTATGTTGTTAATCCTGCGACCCGGTAACTTTTCTCTCTTCCACAGGTTGTGGGGGAGGGAGGAAGGGAGGTGGAGGAGCTGGGGGCGTTGGCCATTGGGGGTGGGGCCAAAAGGGAAGCGCGGGCTTTGTTCCCGCGCTATGATAATTATGGCGGGAACAGGGAAGCAGGAAGGAGGGGGCGTCGCACGGTGCGAGCCGAGGTCACGGGGGGAAGCCGAGGTCGGCCAGAGTTTGCTGACTTCTGGGAGCAACATGGGGGGTGTAACTACGCTAGTGGGGGATCTAGTGGGGGGGGGGGGGTGGGAGGGGGGATTTACTGGGTTGCTGCTGCTGGGGAGGAGGGGGAGCTGGTATGGGGTGGGGTGGGCGGGGCGGGAGGGCACCGCCTGGGGGGGACACAGCTGCGTGGGAACCGGGTGAGGAGCTGGATAAAAGGGGATGGCTAATCGACAAGGGGGGGGGGGGTAAAGAGCCCCCCAACCCGGCTGATCACGTGGAATGTGAGAGGGCTGAACGGGCCGATAAAGAGGGCACGGGTACTCGCACACCTTAAGAAGCTTAAGGCAGATGTGGTTATGTTACAGGAGACGCATTTGAAACTGATAGACCAGGTTAGACTACGCAAAGGATGGGTGGGGCAGGTGTTTCATTCGGGGCTAGATGCGAAAAACAGGGGGGTGGCTATACTAGTGGGGAAGTGGGTAATGTTTGAGGCAAAGACCATAGTGGCGGATAGTGGGGGCAGATACGTGATGGTGAGTGGCAAATTACAGGGGGAGGCGGTGGTCTTAGTGAACGTATATGCCCCGAACTGGGATGATGCCAACTTTATGAGGCGCATGTTAGGACGTATCCCGGACCTAGAGGTGGGGAAGTTGGTAATGGGTGGAGATTTTAACACGGTGCTGGAACCAGGGCTGGACAGATCGAGGTCCAGGACTGGAAGGAGGCCGGCAGCAGCCAAGGTGCTTAAAGACTTTATGGAGCAGATGGGAGGAGTAGACCCATGGAGATTTAGCAGACCTAGGAGTAAGGAGTTTTCGTTTTTCTCCTATGTCCACAAAGTTTATTCGCGAATAGACTTTTTTGTTTTGGGAAGGGCGTTGATCCCGAAGGTGAGGGGGACGGAGTATACGGCTATAGCTATTTCGGATCACGCTCCACACTGGGTGGACTTGGAGATAGGGGAGGAAAAAGAACGGCGTCCACCCTGGAGAATGGACATGGGACTAATGGCGGATGAGGGTGTGTGTCTAAGGGTGAGGGGGTGTATTGAAAAGTACTTGGAACTCAATGATAATGGGGAGGTCCAGGTGGGAGTGGTCTGGGAGGCGCTGAAGGCAGTGGTTAGAGGGGAGCTGATATCAATCAGGGCACATAAAGGGAAGCAGGAGAGTAGGGAACGGGAGCGGTTGCTGCAAGAACGTCTGAGGGTGGACAGGCAATATGCGGAGGCACCGGAGGAGGGACTGTACAGGGAAAGGCAAAGGCTACACGTAGAATTTGATTTGCTGACAACGGGTACTGCAGAGGCACAGTGGAGGAAGGCACAGGGTGTACAGTACGAATATGGGGAGAAGGCGAGCAGGTTGCTGGCCCACCAATTGAGGAAAAGGGGAGCAGCGAGGGAAATAGGGGGAGTGAGGGATGAGGAGGGAGAGATGGAGCGGGGAGCGGAGAGAGTGAATGGAGTGTTCAATGCATTCTATGAAAGATTATATGAAGCTCAGCCCCCGGATGGGAAGGAGAGAATGATGTGTTTTCTGGACCAGCTGGAATTTCCTAAGGTGGAGGAGCAGGAGAGGGTGGGACTGGGAGCACAGATCGAAATGGAGGAAGTAGTGAAAGGAATTAGGAACATGCAGGCGGGGAAGGCCCCGGGACCGGATGGATTTCCAGTTGAATTTTACAGGAAATATGTGGACTTGCTCGCCCCGCTACTGATGAGAACCTTTAATGAGGCGAGGGAAAGGGGACAGCTGCCCCCGACTATGTCAGAGGCAACGATATTGCTTCTCCTAAAGAAGGAAAAAGACCCTCTGCAATGCGGGTCCTATAGGCCTATTTCCCTCCTGAACGTAGACGCTAAGATTCTGGCCAAGGTAATGGCAATGAGGATAGAGGATTGTGTCCCGGGGGTGGTCCATGAGGACCAAACTGGGTTTGTGAAGGGGAGACAGCTGAATACGAATATACGGAGGCTGCTAGGGGTAATGATGATGCCCCCACCAGAGGGGGAAGCAGAGATAGTGGTGGCGATGGATGCCGAGAAAGCATTTGATAGAGTGGAGTGGGATTATTTGTGGGAGGTGTTGAGGAGATTTGGCTTTGGAGATGAGTATATTAGATGGGTACAGCTGCTGTATAGGGCCCCGATGGCGAGCGTGGTCACGAATGGACGGGGGTCTGCGTATTTTCGGCTCCATAGAGGGACGAGGCAGGGATGTCCTCTGTCCCCATTATTGTTTGCACTGGCGATTGAGCCCCTGGCAATAGCATTGAGGGGTTCCAGGAAGTGGAGGGGAGTACTCAGGGGAGGAGAAGAACACCGGGTATCTCTGTATGCGGACGATTTGTTGTTGTATGTGGCGGACCCAGCGGAGGGGATGCCAGAGATAATGCGGATACTTGGGGAGTTTGGAGAATTTTCAGGATATAAACTGAACATGGGGAAAAGTGAGTTGTTTGTGGTGCATCCAGGGGAGCAGAGCAGAGAAATAGAGGACTTACCGCTGAGGAAGGTAACAAGGGACTTTCGCTACTTGGGGATCCAGATAGCCAAGAATTGGGGCACATTGCATAGGTTAAATTTAACGCGGTTGGTGGAACAGATGGAGGAGGACTTCAAGAGATGGGACATGGTATCCCTGTCACTGGCAGGGAGGGTGCAGGCGGTTAAAATGGTGGTCCTCCCGAGATTCCTCTTTGTGTTTCAGTGCCTCCCGGTGGTGATCACGAAGGCTTTTTTCAAAAGGATTGAGAAGAGTATCATGAGTTTTGTGTGGGCCGGGAAGACCCCGAGAGTGAGGAAGGGATTTTTGCAGCGTAGTAGGGATAGGGGGGGGCTGGCACTACCGAGCCTAAGTGAGTACTACTGGGCCGCCAATATCTCAATGGTATGTAAGTGGATGGGAGAAGAGGAGGGAGCGGCGTGGAAGAGATTGGAGAGGGCGTCCTGCAGGGGGACTAGCCTACAAGCTATGGTGACGGCGCCATTGCCGTTCTCACCGAAGAAATACACCACAGGTCCGGTGGTGGTGGCTACTCTGAAAATTTGGGGGCAGTGGAGACGGCATAGGGGAAAGACGGGAGCCTCGGTGTGGTCCCCGATAAGAAATAACCATAGGTTTGCTCCGGGGAGAATGGATGGGGGATTTGGAACATGGCAAAGAGCAGGAGTAACACAATTGAGAGATCTGTTTGTAGATGGGACGTTTGCAAGTCTGGGAGCGTTGACCGAAAAATATGGGTTGCCCCAAGGGAATGCATTCCGGTATATGCAACTGAGGGCTTTTGCGAGGCAACAGGTGAGGGAATTCCCGCAGCTCCCGACGCAGGAGGTGCAGGACAGAGTGATCTCAAAGACATGGGTGGGGGACGGTAAGGTATCAGACATATATAGGGAAATGAGGGACGAGGGGGAGATTATGGTAGATGAGCTGAAAGGGAAATGGGAAGAAGAGCTGGGGGAGGGGATTGAGGAGGGGCTGTGGGCTGATGCCCTAAGTAGGGTAAACTCATCGTCCTTGTGTGCCAGGCTAAGCCTGATACAATTTAAGGTGTTACACAGGGCGCATATGACTGGAGCACGGCTCAGTAAATTTTTTGGAGTAGAGGATAGGTGTGCGAGTTGCTCGAGAAGCCCAACGAATCACACCCACATGTTCTGGTCATGTCCGGCACTACAGGGGTTTTGGGTGGGAGTGACAAAGGTGCTTTCGAAGGTGGTGGGGGTCCAGGTCGAACCAAGCTGGGTGTTGGCTATATTCGGGGTTGCAGAAGAGCCGGGAGTGCAGGAGGCGAAAGAGGCTGATGTTTTGGCCTTTGCGTCCCTAGTAGCCCGGCGCAGGATACTGTTGATGTGGAAGGAAGCCAAGCCCCCAGGTGTGGAGACCTGGATAAATGACATGGCAGTGTTTATAAAGCTGGAACGGATTAAGTTCGTCCTAAGGGGATCGGCTCAAGGGTTCACCAGGCGGTGGCAACCGTTCGTCGAATACCTCACAGAAAGATAGAGGGAATGGAAAAGAAGAAGACAGCAGCAGCAACCCGGGGGGGGGGGGGGGGGGGGGGGGGGAGGAACCAGAAGGACTCTCAGGGATGTTAGTGTAGAAGTATAATATGTATAGGTTGTTGTTATAGGTAATTGTATACTGGACTGCTGAATTGTATTTTTGGAGAGTATTTATTTGGGACAAGGCAGTTGCCATTTAGTTTTGTTTTTTAATTTTGATGTTGTTTATATATTATTTATTTCATGTTTAAAAAACTGGCCATTGTTATTTATATTGTTATATTACTGTGTAAATGATACACAATGTACTGTTATGGTTGGCCAAAAATTTTGAATAAAATATATTTTTTTTAAAAAAAAGACACCCAACAACTGAGCATCTCGGGAGGGGTACGATCCTCCTCTCCAACACAATAAGGGGAGTCCTCCGAGTCACAATATACCAAATCGGGACCTGCATCGGGACACTACCTACCCAAGTAAGGTAAAGAATCCCCCACAAGAGTGCAACACCAGGATTAGCCAAAGAATGGCAGACACAAACCAGCACCATACATCACTACAGAATGGATACTCGGGGCAGAGCAGCCTGCGTCATCAGAGGCAAAATACTGCCTCCCCAGGGGAGCCCCAGCTTCAAAATGAGGCTATTCAGGAAGCCACTAGAAAGGCTTGGCTAAGGGTGTCGATCTCCCTCATTCAGTCTACCCTCTAACTAAAGAAGGACTCAAACGCCAATCCACAGCACTCAAGACTCTCACTCCAATCCTGCCCATCACTGTTTACTACCTCCCCAGTGGAACCCTATATAAAGAGGGGAGCAGACCGGGAGTTCAAAAGGGGACAATTTGGGGACAACAGACACCCCCCCCCCCCCCAACCCAGGTAAACATAGTTATTCCCGTCCTAATCAAGCAACTGCTGCCACTACCCATGTAGCCAAGAGAATATTGGAGAAGACAAGTCAAGCAAGGATTAACCAACCACACCCATGCATGCACCATTAAACATTTCCTCCTAATCCAACAACTCCAGGAACGCTAACCGGAGATAAGCACAGATTCCCTCAGCCCAAAATAACAAAAATACCAAACAACACAGATAGTCCTAACAGGGCTTTCCTCAACCATATTGAGGACTTACCTAACCATGCCACCCACCATCACATCAATCATCTATCTACCCACCAGCCTGCCGTGGCTCCACTCATCTTCAGTATAAAAGAGGTGAGGCATATCTAGAATCCTTCTTATGCAAAAACTTCATGTCACACTACTGACTCAGCATGATTTTCGCTGAAACAGGATAACAGGTGACAACCACCTCTGTGCTCATATATCATATATCCTTGTCAGGTATATGATATTTTAAGTTATTTTAAGAGAATAATTTAAAATCAGCGGTGTAGTTACAAGATAATAAAGTTCAAGATTATTGATGAACTGCAGGATAACAACACCATCGATGAAGCTTGGAAAGGACAAAGTCATGACAGGATTGGTGAGCAGCATTCAAGACCCACAAAAGTTCCATCGAATGAAAAATCCTTGCCTCTGCCACGCTGTCGTCTCGACACCCAGGCAGCAGGAAACCTCAGCCCCAGCAGGAGGCAATGACCCAACATGTCGGGCCGCCTCCAACCCCTCTTGACGAGCATTGAGGACAAGACAACTTAAGACCAGTGGTCAGGGACTCTGACTGATCCCCAGGCCTCGAATACCAGATGCAATGTGCTCTGCTGAACTTGAAACATCCAGCCCTCAAATAGAGATTGCAAAAGCATGGCAGCCTCAAATCCAGTCAGGAAATTGGCCCTCGTTTCCCTCAAGAGACCGTGCACACGAATACTCCCTGTCTAGCCCCAACTCCTTGAGTCAGGCAGGATAAATAACATACCATGCAACAAGATTTCCAAGCACTGAAGTTGAGCCCCCACCATGGAGATTGCTCTGACAAATAACAGGATTCTCTTCTCCACTTCCACAATTATTTCAGGGATATTTCACAGTTCATCAAAGTGAGCACCACAACCTGCACCATGGAGCTGAGATCATCGTCCACAACATCATTTGCATCATCAAATCCCTACAGTGCAGGAGGCCATTCGGCCCATTGAGTCTGCAGAGAGCCTCTGAAAGAGCACTCCACCCTTGCCCACACCCCCGACCTATCCCCAAATCCCTTTAATTTTGGATACTAAAGGGCAATTTAGCATGGCCAATCTACTTAACCTGCATATCTTTACTGTGGGAGGAAATTGGAGCACCCAAAGGAAACCCACGCAGACATGGGGAGAACGTGCAAACTGCGCACAGACAGTGACCCAAGGCCGGAATTGAACCCGGGTTCCTGGCGCTGTGAGGTAGCAGTCCTAACCACTATGCCACCATGCCGCCTCCTTGATGTTCTTGATGCCAATAGCACCCCCGGAGGTGTAGGTCAACTCACCTGCAAAACTGCCACTGCAAGCTGGACCCCACCCCAGTCGCCTCCAACCACCTCAATCAGACGAGGATGTTTTGACTTAACTCGGCTCCACATCACCAAACTTTAGCCAGGAACTTCCATGGACATAGTACACAACATATACCCAAAAGCCAGTAATTATGAGATGTGCATCAGGATTTTAATAAAAGCATTAAACGATAAGCAGAGCCAAAGATTGTCAAAATACAGCTGCTCCCACACTCACATCACGCGCCTCCCAAATAAAATATATTTTAAAAAAGGAAAATATTTAATTGAATAAAAAACAAACTAGTTATTTAAAACACATTAATGATGGCAGGAGGGATGATGTGTCACAGCTGCAGCAAGGGGAGCTCCTGGATGCCATTGTGATCCAGGACATAACACGCCTGCAGTAAGTGTTCACAGCTCAAGGAGCTTTGGCTCAGAATCATTAAACTTTAGGCCAGGTTGCAGACACTTGTGATGCATCAGGGAAGGAGTAAGTTACCTGACAGTTACACCCCCTATGATAGGGTCTTCTGATTTGGTCAATGGTCAGGGACAGGAGGGTGTGACTGCAAGTGAGGGAGGCAAGGGGACCCAGAGTGCAGGAGCCTTAATTTATGCAATTGTCAGACAAGTTTGAGGTTCTTCCAGCTTATCTGGATGGGATTGGAGGCTGCAGGATGATGAGCTATCTGGCCATGGCACCTTGGTACAGGAACTCATTCAAGTGGCTGGGAGCTAAAGGGAACATAGTGGTGATAGGGGACAGTAAGTGAGAACGATAAACACTATTCTCTGCAACAAAGAACGAGAGTCCAGGAGGCTGTGTTGCTTTACCTGGTGCCAGGGTTTGGGACATCTGCTCAGGGCTAGAGAAGAACTTGGAGTGGGAATGGGAAGATCCATTCATCGTGGTCCATGTGAATGCCAACAACATAGAGAGAACAATGAAAGAGGTTCTGAAAAATCAGTATGAGGATCTAGGCACTAAATTAATAAGGAAAACCGCACTGAACCTTGTGCATATTGGCATAGGGTAAATAAGATTAGAGAAATGAACACATGGTTCGAAGACTGGTGTGGGAGAACTGGTTCCTATTCATGGGGTACTGGCACCGGGCAAGCAACATGGGGTAAGTGCGAGCTGTACCTTTGGTGTGGTCTCTACCTGAACTGTGCTGGGACCAGTGTTCTAACGAGCCACATAACAAGGGAACTAGAAGGGATTTTAAATTAAAAAGTAGGAGCAAGGGATCAAATCTGTGAAGATATGGCAAGTCAAAGAGCAGAGGCAAGGCAAGAGAGAAAGGTACTAATATGGGAAATAATAAACAGACCTTGACAGGAAGGGATAGAGTGTACAAATCTTGAGAGTACAGCTGTAGATGAGGCTGGAGGTTACAAAAATAATAAAAGGACAAAACTAAAGGCTCTGTGTCTGAATGCACTCAGCATTCAAAATAAAACCAATGATTTAAAGTAAATCACTGCTTCACCTGCCGCTTTACCTCCACTCTCCTCACTGTCCAAGGTTTCTAATACTCCTCCCAGGCGAAGCAGTAATTTACTTATACTTCTTTCAATTTAGTCTGCTGCATTTGCTTCTCACAATACAATCTCCTCTGCAAGCTGGGGAAAGAACACCTCATCTGCCGAATAGGCACTTTGCAACCTTCTGTAACGAGTTACACAACTTCAGAGCATAATCTCTGCCCTCCTTTATTCTGCTATAAACACCTACTCTACAGTTGCCAACCCTCCAGGACAGGCATGGAGTCTCCAGGAATTGAACATCAATCTCCAGGGCACTGTAGTGTTCAACCCTGGAGAAAATCATCATAACATGAAAAAATATTTTCTCTTCATTTTCTTTGAACAGTTTTCCTTACTAAATGTAAAGATATTGAAAATGAGGAAGGATAGCTGTTTGGCCAACAATCAAGCATCACCCAATTTGGCGGAGTAATTAATCTTTTTGCTTTCCAATTGGTTTAGGAAGGCAGTGTGCCACAAGGATGAATGTGTTGGCCGACTAGTGGGTGAAACATGGGAGTAAGTCAAGTGTTGAAACCCCCAGGATTACATTTAATCACAGATGGAAACCGTAACCTACTCTGGACTAATATTTTATTTCTTTACTACAATGATTCCCACTCCCTTTGCCTTTTGTTTGGTGTTTTTCTTAATTCGTTCATGGGACGTGAGCATCGCAGGTTGCGCCAGCATTAATTGCCCATTCCTAATTGCTCTTGAGGGCCAGTTAAGTTTTAATCATGTTGATGTGGATCTGGAGTCACATGTAGGCCAGACCAGATAAGGACAGCAGATTTCCTTTCCCTAAAGAACATTAATGAACCAGGTGGGTTTTTAGGACAATCAACAATGGTCATCGTTAGACTTTTAATTCCAGATTTTTATTGAATTCAAATTTCACCATCTGCAGTGGTGGGATTTGAACCTGTGTCCCCAGAGCATTACTCTGGGTCTCTGGTTTACTATTCCAGTGACAACACGACTACTCCACCGCCTCTCCCATCCTCAAACTTATCCCTGATGTTCCACCTGACCCTCCCTCTTTTTCAACAGCATAAAATCTGTCACATTTCTACCTCTCTTCAATTCCCAAGAAGTCATATTGGACTCAAAATATTTCTCTCTTCACAGATGCTGCCACACCTGCTGAATTTTTTCAACACTTTGTTTTTATTGCCTAAGGCAAAGTATTGTGTCAGGGAGGATTACAAGTTTCAGAAGGCTGATGAGGTCAATGGAAACAATTAGAGTGAAATTCTCCGTTTGGGAGACTATGGGCAGGTTTCTCCGTTTCACCGGATGGTCAATGGGGTTTCCCATTGTGGGGCAGCCCCTCGCCATCGGGAAACCCCCGGGCTATCGGGAAACCCCCGGGCTGCCAGCAAAACGGAGAATCCCGACGGCGGAGAATTCAGCCTTACGTTCTCCCACTGGAGCTGAATTGCACCTGATTTGTGCTCCAAGGAAGTGATTCCCAATCCTTAGCCTTGCAAATGTATGCATGGTGATGATTACAAAGGATCCCACTATCAGGGCGTTATTTTGAGCGGGTGGCCTGATAGCGAGGTCCCACGGCTGACCGCCCCTCCCCCCCTTCCCAAGTATGGAAGTGATCCGATCTCACCCCCACACACACAGACCCCTAAAAAAGACCCTGTATAGTGACTCTTTAAATATATTTAGGTCTGTATGGGGGGGGGGGTCTCCTTATTTGTGGGATTTGATCGGGGTGGGTGAGCAGGTCTTGCATTGTGGGGGAGGGGGGGGGTTTACCCCCTTGGCCCTCCACGTGATCCACTATGTCAGGGCCACGCTTGTCAAGACTTGTAGTCATTCTCACCCACGCAAATCCCAGCCCAGAGGACCGGAGAATCGCACGGGTCTGAATAACCCATTTGCATCCTCCTGCTGGCCTGGGTTGCGAACTTAGAACCTGACGCCAGTGGGCGGCCGAAAATCCGAGACGAGAACTCTGCTACCGGCGGCACAAGGCAGAGAATTTCACCCTTAGTCTGGAGGTGCCAAAGGTGAGAGAGTGAGGTAGACATGGATACATGCAATATTTCAGAGTTAGCAGTGGGTAACAAGATTGGGTGTGGCTTTTCAAACTCTGACCAGGGTCAACTGGATCAGACTGAGCTCAAGGGAGTGGGATGTGATTCGGGCTAGGATACAAAATTACCAGTAGGAGCCTTTTTTTTGGTCTTGCTGATCTTGAGTTCCAAAAAATTCTGCTTCAGCCACAATTTGGTGGTGTCAAGGAAGCATCAGATAATGTGGCAACACCCATGGAATCTGTAGAGGAAATGGAAGCAAAGCTGACCCCATACTTATCTCAAGGCAAGACATATTGCTGAGGAAAAGGAAGATCCAAGGATGACACCTTAGAGAATACCAAAAATGACGATATAGATTCCGAAGGAGAAACCATTGCAGATGATGCACTGACAAAGTTGGAACAGGTAGGAATGAAACATTAAAAACATTTTTTTAAGAGTACCCAATTATTTTTTCCAATTAAGGGGCAATTTAATGTGGCCAATCCACCTATCCTGCACATCTTTTGGATTGTGGGGGTGAAACCCACCAGACACTGGGAGAACGTGCAAATTCCACACAGACAGTGACCCAGGGCCGGGATTCGAACCCGGGTCCTCGGCGCCGTAGGCAGCAATGCTATTCACTGTGCCACCGTGCTGCCCCGGTAGGAATGAAACATGACCAACAATTACATAGTGGCATAGTTGAGGGAGGTGGTGTGATCAACACGGTCAAAGGACTCAAAGGGACAAAGAACAGTCACAGACTCAAATAATGTCGCGTACCAGAGGACCAAGCAGTTGAGTCATAGAAATGAATTTGTGCTGTAAACACAGAAAATGTAATAGATTCCTAAATACCACTGAAGACTGAAATGTGAAGTCCATTCACAAACAGAAGCAGTTCACCAAAATCTGAATTGTGAATAAATTGACTTAATGATGGTGGTTTAATGGGCTCATGGCTGGCGACAGGACACTTGCTTGAACAAAGATTACAAATTCCAAAAAAACATTGGAATTGTTGCTAGGCAACCACTGCTTTCTAATTCACACGCAAGGATTCCTTCTAGGGGGAAAATGGCATTTCATTAGTTTTTTTTACACTTGACAGCTGGAAAGCATTACATTTTAGTTGTATTTTTCCTGTTTTATATTTAATATAGTTCCTCCTTTTCCTTCCCTCGCAAACCCCAGATTGTGCCATCAACACCAATGATTTCCTGTGATTTTGTTTGCAATAAGCATTAGAGTTCAGCTCGGAACAGTTAAAAGCGATTGGTTCTTTCCAATAAGATGCTTCAGTTCCAAAGAGACAAAAATAAAATCAAGGACCTAAAAAAATAGTATTTGCACTAGAAATGTGGTGTTACACTATTGACTTGATCCTGGGAGCAACTTTGTGCTGGTGTTGAATTGCCTGCCTGCTGTGCACACATTATATTTCACTCTTGGATGATCTGGTCTTGGATCGCTGCTCTTGGATAGTTGCTTTTGAGGTTGATATGGGAGAGCACCAGTAAAGACAATAGAAGGGAAGGGCACAGCACGAGGTCAGCCCATGGTGGGTCTTCAGAAAACAAGTTTAACACCTAAACCTGATTTGGATGCATTCTATGAAGCACTTGCACTTCAAGAAGGTTGTGGTGAAGCCCTATCCCTTGGACAAAACTGTCTATGGTTGCCACAAAAAGACCCTTAACTTTATGCAACCGGGTTGTTCAAGCTGGCATCAACAGTATCTTGCAGTTCACTGTGGCATCGGGGGGGGTGATATGGGTTCTCTATTTCAAGAAGAATAAATACATCTTACTCATAAACAGCCTAATGAAACAGGACAGGGTTAAAATGCTTTGAATAAATTACAAGTTTCCCCAAGGTGTTAGGTTGCCAATCCTCCAAGATTGGCCTAGAGTTTCCAGGAATTGAAGATCAATCTCCAGGACACTGCTGAGCACAAACCTACAGAAAATTAACTGGGCCATTAAAAAAATAATGTTTTTTTTTCATTTTTTTTGAACATTTATTAGATATAAAAATACTAACGTGGGAGGGGAAGGGGGTGACTGTTTGGCTGACAATCAAAGCATCACCTAATTGGGCAATAAATTGCATAGGAAGGCAGTGTTTCATAAAGTTAGATGTGTTGGCCAAATAATGGCTGACGCGTGGGGCAAGTCATGTGATGAAACCTCCAGAAATACATTTAATCATATTTGACAACCGTGTAGGGTGCAAGGGCTATACTCAAATCACCCTGTTGCGCATCATCAATCTGGCATCTTCCTGAAATTTAAGGGAATCACTCCCTCAATGTCCAATTTACTTGCAACCACAGGTCGTGCATTATACAAGCCGTGCCTGATTTCCTAGCAGCAGGCATGATGCCTATCCCCAGTGACAGTCCTCTATCCCTCCCAGACTTTCAGGTCAGAGGTTTCTACACTCCAGACATGATTTTATGATTCCTGTAGGCAAGACCCCTGATATTTCTGTTCAGGCAAACTCCAGAAATATTTTTACTCTTAACTGTATGTGCTCACCGATAACTCTAATGTTTCATCCTGCAGGTACTAAATGGCCAAATTGTATAATTGCTTCTGCAAATGCATGTTTTGTTTTCCGAAGTAAAAATATTTTTTTTAAATGTGCAGGCTGGGTGGATTGGCCACACTAAATTGCCCCCTTAATTGGAAAAAATGAATTGGGTACTCTAAAGTTATTTTAAAAAATTTAAAAGATTTTAATTGAAAAAAATCAACCCATTGAAGAAAAAAGATAATTACTCCCTAGTCACTTGTCGTTCGTCTAATCCCTTCCATTTTCCCTTATGCCATGTACTCTTCTTTTCACCATCCCTCACTTCCTCTCTCTTTGTGCCAATTCTCAATTCCTTTGTCCTCCTGCCTTCCTCTACCGACCTAAAGCACAATCTGCAGTTTAAAAAATTAAAAGGGCTGGGAAACCACCAAAGAAGGAAAATTATAGACATCCCAAGAGTCAACAACAAAAAGAAACATGGTAAGAAGTGCAGGTGAAGTGGAGTGCCCCTTAGTGTCCAAATATGTGCAGGTTAGGTGGGTTACAAGATTACGGGGATAGGGCAGTGGAGTGGGACGAGATAGGGTGCTCTTTCAGAGGATCCATGCAGATTTGGTGGGCCAAATGACCTCCTTCTGCACTATAGGAAATCTATGGGATTCTATGGATCGATGGGAACCTGAACACAGAGGCCCTGCAATAGGTAAAGCACAGAGAGAGGCAGGAGAAATGCTCATATAAGCAGCAGACTGAGTTAATTTATTTTGAAGATTATTAATTTTAAATGACATTTACCCGCAGTAATACGGAAGCATGGGATTCAGGGAGATTTAGCAGTTTGGATCAGAAATTGGCTAGCTGGAAGAAGACAAAGGGTGGTGGTTGATGGGAAGTGTTCAGACTGGAGTCCAGTTACTAGTGGTGTACCACAAGGATCTGTTTTGGGGCCACTGCTGTTTGTCATTTTTATAAATGACCTGGAGGTGGGCGTAGAAGGATGGGTGAGTAAATCTGCAGATGACACTAAAGTCGGTGGAGTTGTGGACAGTGCGGAAGGATGTTACAAGTTACAGAGGGACATAGATAAGCTGTAGCGCTGGGCTGAGAGGTGGCAAATGGAGTTTAATGCAGAAAAGTGTGAGGTGATTCATTTTGGAAGGAATAACAGGAAGACAGAGTACTGGGCTAATGGTAAGATTCTTGGCAGTGTGGATGAGCAGAGAGATCTCGGTGTCCATGTACATAGATCCCTGAAAGTTGCCACTCAGGTTGAGAGGGTTGTTAAGAAGGTGTACGGTGTGTTAGCTTTTATTGGTAGAGTGTAGCGCACAATGACTTACAAGAGACGAATAGAGATGAAGTCGATGAGGCTTTATTAAGCGTGACTTGTTCCTCGCAGTTCAGCAACAGACTGGAGCTGCGGGGAGAACTCCTGGTTCTTATACTCCGCCTTCAGGGCGGAGCTAGAGATCAACAGCCAACCAGGACCCGGGATCTGTCAGCCAATGGCATCACGGCTTCACAGTCCCACATGACCCCTAATGCATACCACCACACTCATCCCTTGTTAAAAATGAACCCGGCGGGGTGGTGCTTCGCATGGTGGTAGGGGTTTACAAGGCTGGTCCTGGGAGGAAAAAAACTTTTTGCATGTCATTACAGTGCCCTACACTTTGCCCTACACTGGGCTATGTACAGGGTTTGTGAACTATTTACAATATTCGTAAGAGGAACAGAACCTTCTCGTTATAGTCCCACAACATTCTTGTGTTACACCGATGCCATGAGTCGAGCGGGCGGTCTGGTCTTCCTTGTCGATCGCCTCAGCCCCGGTGGTGGTGCAGGTGCTTGTTCCAGCGTTGTCGTCTCCGGGAGCTTTACGGTGTCTGCTTCTGTTTCACTCCTGGTCGGACATGGGAGGAGGACCGATCCTCCCAGGAAGGGGGCGGTCGCGGGGTGCGCCGGTGGCAGGGAGGGGATGATTGGTGTTGGGGGGGTGTGCGTGTTGCCGGCGGGCGCCAGGTCTCGCAGGGAGACCGTGTCCTGTCGGCCGTCGGGGTACGCCACGTCGGCGTACTGCGGGTTCGCGTGGAGGAGGTGAACCCTCTCGACCAACGGGTCCGACTTGTGCGCCTGCACATGTTTCCGGAGCAAGATGGGTCCTGGGGTTGCCAGCCAGGTCGGCAGCGACGTTCCGGAGGAGGACTTCCTGGGGAAGACAAGGAGGCGCTCATGAGGCGTTTGATTAGTGGTGGTACACAGCAGCGACCGGATGGAGTAGAGAGCGTCCGGGAGGACCTCCTGCCACCGTGAAACTGGGAGATCCCTGGACCGTAGGGCCAGTAGGACGGTCTTCCAGACCGTGCCGTTCTCCCTCTCTACTTGCCCGTTCCCCCGGGGGTTGTAGCTGGTTGTCCTGCTCGAGGCTATACCCTTGCTGAGCAGGAACTGGCGCAGCTCGTCACTCATGAAGGAGGACCCCCTGTCGCTATGGATATATGCGGGGCAACCGAACAGTGTGAATATGGTGCTAAGGGCTTTAATAACTGTGGCCGCTGTCATGTCGGGGCAGGGGATGGCGAAAGGGAAACGGGAGTACTCGTCAACCACGTTCAGGAAGTATGTGTTGCGGTCGGTGGAGGGGAGAGGCCCTTTGAAATCCAGACTGAGGCGTTCAAAGGGACGGGAAGCCTTGATCAGGTGCGCTCTATCCGGCCTGAAAAAGTGCGGTTTGCACTCTGCGCAGATGTGGCAGTTCCTGGTGACTGTACGGACCTCCTTCACGGAGTAGGGGAGGTTGCGGGACTTTATAAAATGGTAGAACCGAGTGACCCCCGGGTGGCAGAGGTCCTCGTGGAGGGTTTGGAGACGGTCTATTTGTGCGTTGGCACATGTGCCGCGGGATAGGGCATCGGACGGCTCGTTCAGCTTTCCGGGACGGTACAAGATCTCGTAGTTGAAGGTGGAGAGCTCGATCCTCCACCTTAAGATCTTGTCATTTTTAATTTTGCCCCGCTGTGCATTATCGAACATGAAAGCTACCGACCGTTGGTCAGTGAGGAGAGTGAATCTCCTGCCGGCCAGGTAATGCCTCCAATGTCGCACAGCTTCTACTATGGCTTGGGCTTCCTTTTCCACTGAGGAGTGGCGGATTTCTGAGGCGTGGAGGGTTCGGGAGAAAAAGGCCACGGGTCTGCCCGCTTGGTTAAGGGTGGCCGTCAGAGCTACATCGGAGGCGTCGCTCTCGACTTGGAAGGGGAGGGACTCGTCGATGGCGCGCATCGTGGCCTTTGCGATATCCGCTTTGATGCAGCTGAAGGCCTGGCGAGCCTCTGTCGACAGGGGGAAGGTAGTGGTCTGTATTAGGGGGCGGACCTTGTCTGCGTACTGGGGGACCCACTGGGCGTAATATGAAAAGAACCCCAGGCAGCGTTTCAGGGCTTTGGAGCAGTGGGGGAGGGGGAATTCCATGAGGGGGCGCATGCGTTCAGGGTCGGGGCCTATTATCCCATTGCGCACTACATATCCCAAGATGGCTAGCCGGTTTGTGCTAAACACGCACTTGTCCTCGTTGTATGTGAGGTTCAAGGCTTTAGCGGTCTGGAGGAATTTTTGGAGGTTGGCGTCGTGGTCCTGCTGATCGTGGCTGCAGATGGTTACGTTGTCGAGATACGGGAACGTGGCCTGCAACCCGTGTTGATCAACCATTCGGTCCATCTCCCGTTGGAAGACCGAGACCCCGTTTGTGACGCCAAATGGGACCCTTAGGAAGTGGTATAGTCGCCCGTCTGCCTCGAAGGCTGTGTACTTGCGGTCACTTGGGCGGATGGGGAGCTGGTGGTAGGCGGACTTGAGGTCCACGGTGGAGAAGACCTTATATTGGGCAATCCGATTGACCATGTCGGATATGCGGGGGAGAGGGTACGCATCTAGCTGTGTGTACCTGTTGATGGTCTGGCTATAGTCTATGACCATCCTTTGCTTCTCCCCTGTCTTTACTACTACCACCTGTGCTCTCCAGGGACTATTGCTGGCCTGGATTATGCCTTCCTTCAGCAACCGCTGGACTTCGGACCGAATAAACGTCCGGTCCTGGGCGCTGTACCGTCTGCTCCTAGTGGCGACGGGTTTGCAATCCGGGGTGAGGTTTGCAAACAAGGATGGGGGTTCAACTTTGAGGGTTGCGAGGCCGCAGATAGTGAGTGGGGGTATTGGGCCGCCGAATTGGAATGTTAGGCTCTGCAGGTTACACTGGAAATCTAATCCCAGTAATGTGGGCGCGCAGAGTCGGGGAAGGACGTAGAGCCTGTAGTTTTTAAACTCCCTCCCTTGCACCGTTAGGGTCACTATGCAGAACCCTTTGATCTCTACGGAGTGGGATCCTGCAGCTAGGGAAATCTTTTGCATACTTGGGTGGATGGTCAAGAAACAGCGTCTTACCGTGTCGGGGTGGATGAAACTTTCGGTGCTCCCGGAGTCGATCAGGCATGGTGCCTCGTGTCCGTTGATCAGCACCGTTATTGTCGTCGTCTGGAGCGTCCGGGGCCGTGCTTGGTCCAGCGTCACCGAGGCCAGATGTGGTCGCAGTGTCTCAGCGTCTTCTTCGAACCCCGTGGAGCCGTCGATGTTGGGGTCCTTTGTTGTCGTCCAAGATGGGGGTGGACAAAATGGCTGCCCCCATGCATCGCACATGGCTGGGGGGTCCCAAGATGGCGGCGGGGGTGGACAAAATGGCAGCCCCCTTGCATCGCACATGGCTGGGGGTCACAAGATGGCGGCGCCCATCCTCCCCTCGTGGTGACCGGGACCCAAAATGGCGGCGCCTGCGGGTCGCACATGGGGCGCTGGGGGGGTTGGGGAGCGTTTGGGATGCGCTGGACTCTTTCTTCTCCGGGGACAACGGCGACCCCCCGGGGCCGGCACACAGCCGCGAAATGGCCTTTTTTGCCGCAGCTCTTGCAAATCGCTGCGCGGGCCAGGCAGCGCTGCCGGGGGTGTTTCGCGTGCCCGCAGAAATAGCAGCGGGCCCCCCCGGGATGACCTGGCGTCTGAACCGCGCAAGCCTGTGAGGGGGGGGGGGGGGCTTTGTCGCGACGGGGGTCCACGGAGCCCAGGGGCTGCCGCGCGGTCGGGGCCGTACGCGCAGGCGTTTTGCGCGGCCACATCTAGGGAAGCTGCAAGGGCCCGTGCCTCTGAGAGTCCTAGCGACTCTTTTTCTAACAGTCTTTGGCGGATTTGGGGAGAGTTCATACCTGCCACAAACGCATCGCGAATTAACATGTCCGTGTGTTCAGCCGTGTTTACCGGCGGGCAGCTGCAGGCCCGTCCCAATATTAGCAGCGCGGCGTAGAATTCGTCTAGCGATTCTCCGGGACTTTGCCGTCTCGTTGCGAGTTGGTAGCGTGTGTAGACCTGGTTCACTGGGCGAACGTAGACGCTCTTTAGTGCTGCGAATGCCGTCTGGAAATCCTCTGCGTCTTCTATGAGAGGGTAAATTTCCGGGCTTACCCTCGAATGCAGGACCTGCAGTTTCTGGTCTTCTGTGATCCGGCCGGGGGCCGTTCGGAGGTAGCCTTCGAAACAAGCTTGCCAGTATTTAAAAACTGCTGCTGAGTTCCCTGCGTGGGGGCTGATCCGCAGGCATTCCGGGGCGATCCTGACCTCCATAGTCCTTTAAGTCACGCTTAATAAATTGTAGCGCACAATGACTTACGAGAGACGAATAGAGATGAAGTCGATGAGGCTTTATTAAGCGTGACTTGTTCCCCGCAGTTCAGCAACAGACTGGAGCTGCAGGGAGAACTCCTGGTTCTTATACTCCGCCTTCAGGGCGGAGCTAGAGATCAACAGCCAACCAGGACCCGGGATCTGTCAGCCAATGGCATCACGGCTTCACAGTCCCACATGACCCCTAATGCATACTACCACATAGAGAGATTGAGTTTCGGAGCCATGAGGTCATGTTGCAGCTGTACAAAACTCTGGTGCGGCCGCATTTGGAGTATTGCGTGCAATTCTGGTCGCCGCATTATAGGAAGGATGTGGAAGCATTGGAAAGGGTGCAGAGGCGATTTACCAGAATGTTGCCTGGTATGGAGGGAAGATATTATGAGGAACGGCTGAGGGACTTGAGGCTGTTTTCGTTAGAGAGAAGAAGGTTAAGAGGTGACTTAATTGAGGCATACAAGATGATCAGAGGATTGGATAGGGTGGACAGTGAGAGCCTTTTTCCTCGGATGGTGATGTCTAGCACGAGGGGACATAGCTTTAAATTGAGGGGAGATAGATATAAGACAGATGTCAGAGGTAGGTTCTTTACTCAGAGAGTAGTAAGGGTGCGGAATGCCCTGCCTGCAACAGTAGTGGACTCGCCAACACTAAGGGCATTTAAATGGTCATTGGATAGACATATGGATGATAAGGGAATAGTGCAGATGGGCTTTAGAGTGGTTTCACAGGTCGGCGCAACATCGAGGGCCGAAGGGCCTGTACTGCGCTGTTATGTTCTATGTTCTATGTAAACAGGGTGGCGCATAGTAAATAAACTATCTGCAGTGCCACCTAGTGAAATAGATCTGGGAGATGGAGCTTGGAGTCAAAGCAATGTCAGCAAGTGTTGCCAGTTGATGCTGGAAGGACTGAAAGTTACGCTAAATGTAATCCCAGACCTGACAGAATTGTAATACAGGAGGTAAGAAAGCTAAAAGAAAATTTGGATGCTTAATTCAAAACATTTAATATATTAATAAAAATTAATCTCCTGCTACATGGTTACGGTCAAATGGGTTAGAGGACCAAGACATACTTGAACCACGGTTGAAGGAACATTGCAATACTGAGGGTCAAATGGGGAGAGAGTGTGGAACACAAAACAAGGGGAAGACACAGCAACATTAGGTATTGAATGCAATGTGGAGAAGGGCTAGAGTGGGAGGCAGCAAGAGAGAAATGAATTTACAAATAGAGATTGGTGTCAAGACAGAATGCACAATAGTGTTAGGGGATGAAGGTACAGAAATAGCACCTGACCAGAGGAGAGTTTGAAAACTTTTTGGAGCGGAGAAGTTAAGGGGTGCTGATGCTGGATTAAAATTAGTTGCATTGTACCTGGTGACAGCTGTATGCTTAGCTGAAGGAGAAGCAGAAGCTGGGACTAAATGTGGAAATCAGGACAGAAAAGAGGAAGGGGTCAGAGGGATTGGAAGAAGAAAGTAGGCAGGAGATCTACATAGGAAGGGACGTCAGCTGAAAGGAACAGGGTGAAAGGCAGTAGTAGGCATAAGAATTGGAAGAAAGGAACATTTGGCTATTAAAATATCGATACATTTAGTAGTTTTGGAAGTCCTTTTCAAAAATATACTATAACTATTTTTTTTAAGGACTTCAAAATCTGAAGAGCTTTGCTTTTTTAATTTTAGAGAATCAGGGATAGACATAGGAAACTTACAGTGGAGGCGTGGGCAGCAAGATGAGCAAATACTAGCGCAAGTCACAAGCCTGAAATAGTTGTGGTGATATGAAGACAGGGAGTGAGAATACAGCAAGGTTTGGACATCCGTGCAACACAAAACAAGGTCGGCAACAAAACCACAAGAACACCACAGACCAGCTGACAGTATTTGGAGTGGGGTGGAGAGTACCAGATATAGATACAGTGGGACCACAGGAAAGGACCATGACAGAATCATGAGTGGGGTCTAATGGGCAAAATATTTGCACTATGCAGGAACATCGCAGAATGCGGAAACCCTAGAAGAGAGCCATATCATGGTGAGAATCTTGTAGAAGGAAGCTGAAACACATATTTTTTGTAGAATAGGCACTGTGGGAGGGAAAGTGGGACAGCTGAGAGCTGTCAAACTATGTTGTTACTTTAGTTACATTCATGTAGTCTATTAAAGTAACTAAACCTTAAAATATCAAGTCATGAGCCAAGTGGTATAGGTGAGAGATAAACAAGGTGCATGCATGTTGTAGCCTGGAGGTATAGATAGCAATGATTGGAGCTCCAAATTCTTTCCATTACATGGCTGACCAGGAATCTGTCCCGCTCTTACCACCTGCCATTGATGTACTGTCATGTGAGAGTACCTTTAAGAAATGGGTGTTTATAAATGGGTGTGTATGTAAGTATCTGTAGAGAGAGTACCTTCAAGAAATGGGTGTTTATTACTGCAGTGATGTCAGAGAGTGGGTGGAGCTGGGCTGTCTGTCAGCTTTTTACTTTCGTTTTAGGCTGTTTGCTGCAGGGTGTGTTTTAGTTTCGTTTTCAGAGCTGGATAGCTGCAGTCACAGCCAGAAGGTGTATTAGAGTCTCTCTCTGTAATCTAAAGACTGTAAATCAATCCTGATGATTTAAAACTAATAACAGTAGTGACTTTAACCTGATGTTTTAAGTCTTATGGATGTTAAAAGGAAAGCTTAAAGGATTACTTAGTGTTGTATTCTTTGGGGGTTGTATTTGAATTAATGGTTGCTAAGATGTTCACTGTATGTTTTAAAAAGGTTAACTTCAGTTGATAGAATAAACATTGTTTTGCTTTAAAACATACTTTTCCATTTCTGCTCTACCACGCCTGTAGAGTGGGCCGTGTGCTCCCCACACCACAATCTAGCAAAGGTTGTGGGTCATGTGAACACCATGATACACTTTGGGGTTCTCTAAACCCTGGCCCATAATAGTACATTGAAAGGATTCAGTTGAAGGGAGGTTTAGGAATCCAAAGACAAAGGGCAAGGCATCAGAACAGTATAGCAATGTGAGGAAAGCAGAGTGGGAAGGGACGGAGAGTTTAAAAAATGTACATCAGCAAGTAAGGACATCGCAGAGACTAGAAGTAAAGAATTGAAATGAAAGGTTCTTTATTGAATGCACAAAGCACCTGCAATAAGATGAACTAGTCGCACAAATAGAGGTAAATGATTTAGATTTAATCACCATTACAGTTACAAGGCGATCACGGATGGGAAATAAATATTCCAGGATACACAATATTTCAGAAAGACAGAGTCGCAAAAGGAAGACGGGTAGTCCCGATAGTAAAAGATGACATAAGGACTTTCGAGAGAAAGGATCTGGCCTCTGAAAATAATGAAGTAGAATCAATATGGGTGAAAATTAGGAATAGCAAGAGTCATAAACACTAGAGGGAGTAGTCTATAGACCCTCTAACAGTAGTTAACCAATTGAACAGAGCATTATAACAATAAACTATTACAACCAGTAACAAGGGAAATGTAATAGTTGTAATCGTGGAGGACTTTAACCTTCATATAGTTGGGGCAGCCAAATTGGCAAGAAAAGAATAAAAGAAAATTACTGCTGATGCTGGAATCTGAAACCAAAGAGGAAATGCTAGAAAATGTCAGCAGGTCAGGCAACATCTGCAGGGAGAGAAAAGAGCAAACGCTTTGGGTCCGGATGACTCTGACAAAAGGGTCCCTGACAAAAGGGGCATCTGGACTCAAAACGTTAGCTGTTTTCTCTCCTGACAGATGCTGCCAGACCTGCTGAGACTTTCCAGCATTTTCTTTTTGGCAAGAAAAGAAGATTGTTTGTAGAATGTTTTGTGACGATTTCCTGGAGCAATATGTTGTGGAACAGACTAGGGATAAAGCTATCTTAGATCTAGTATTGTGTAACAAAGCAGGGTTAATTAGTAATGTCGTAATGAAAGATCCACTGGGAAATAATTATTAAACCATTACATTCAATGTTAAGTTCGAAAGTAACATATTTCAATCACAATTTAAATGAAGCCAATTACGTAGGTATAAGGGGAGAACTGGCAAAGCTCGGGTCAATAGACTGAAAGGTATGGGGTAAATGAACAGTGGGAAACATTTGAGGAAACCATTCAAAAACTTCAACAAAAATACATTCTATTGGAAAGCAAAACCTCAGTGAGAAAGGCATATTCTTGGCTCACTCAGGAAGTTAAGGATGGTATTAGTTCAAAAGAGGAGGCTTACAATGTTGCAAAGAACATGAGCAAGTCTGAGGATTGGGAGTGTTTGAGAAACCAGCAGAGGGCATCCAAAGTTGATTAAAAAACGAAACCAACAGGATATGAGAGTAAACTTGGCAGAAATATAAAAAGCTTTGTCAGAACTTTTTATAGGTCTATAAAGAGGAAGAGAGGAACACTGAACAAATATTGTGTGCTGGTCTTCACAGTAGAAGACACAGGTTTGATAACAGAAATAGTGCAGTGAAATTGCACGTTTGAGTGATTAGAACATAGAACATACAGTGCAGAATTTTCCTCCTTTCCATTTCCTTTTGAAAAGACCTTTGTTTTTCCTTTTCTGCACTCTCTAGTCTTCCTTTGCTTCTGCCATTTCCAACATCACCTTTTCGTTTTCTTCTACCATTGCCAATCTCTCCTTTTCCTTTTCTTCTGCCATTGCCAATTTCTCCTTTTCTTTCAGTTCCAATTTCTTCAGTTCTATTTCTTGCTCCCTATCCTTTTCCTGCAATTCTAATTGTTTCATTTGTAATTGAATTCTAGCTAATTCTAATGATTCAGGTTGTGTGTCTGGCAAATTTAAATATTGTTCTTTGGATTGTATTATCTCCACCTTCCTCACCTCTTAGATAGGTTAACTGCAGCTTCTCCACCAAACCCAAAAGTTTTGCTTTAGTCTCCCCTGATTTACCTTCCAACAGCCGCTCCCAATCCAAATCCTTCAATTCCCATCTAATGTTATTGTAATTTGCCTTTCCCCAGTTTAGCACCTTAACCCAAGACCCTCAACTCTGTCGAAAAGTACCCTAAAACTTACGGAATTGTGGTCACTACTCCCAAAATGTTCCGCTACTGAAACCTCAACCACCTGTCCAGACTCATTCCCCAATACCAGGTCCAGCACTGTCCCTTCCCTAGCTGGACTAAATACATGTTGCATCAAGAAGCCTTCCTGGATACATCTTACAAACGCTGCTCCATCCAAGTCCCCAGCACTAAGTGAGTCCCAGTCAATATAGAGGAAGTTAAAATCCCCTACCACAACAACCATGTTACTTTTTCACATATCCAAAATCTCTCTACCTATCTGCTCCTCTATCTCTCACTGGCAGTTGGGGGTTCTGTAATAAACACCCAACATTGTGATTGCCCCCTTTCTGTTCCTGAGGTCTACCCAGATTCCCTCATTGTATGAGCACCCCCCCCCCCACCCCCGCGGAATCCTCCCGCAGTACGGCTATACTATTTTCCTTAACCAGTAATGCTACTCCCCCATCCCTTTTACATCCCCCTCCATCTCTCCTGAAGCAGATATATCCTCCAACATTTAGCTGCCAATCCCGCTCTTCCTTTAACCGCGTTTCCGTGATAGCCACAACATCATAGTTCATTGGTCAATTTCACTTGCTGGCTTCTAAAATAACCCAGTCCATGCAAAACTATTCTTTATAAAAAAACATGGCCACTGCAGTCAAACACATCAAACCCCTAGCTTTTAACCCTTAAATTGTCCAATACTCAGAATCTAATATTCCTCAAGTCTTCCAGTCGTTACACCTCCCCCTTTAAAAAAAATGAACTAGTAAACTGATGGCTTCATTATTCCAAAACCCTTTTAACATTAAACATTTATTTTTTTATATATAAATTTAGAGTACCCAATTAATGTTTTCCAATTAAGGGGCAATTTAGCGAGGCCAATCCACCTAGCCTGCACATCTTTGGGTTGTGGGGGTGAAACCCACGCAAACACGGGGAGAATGTGCAAACTCCACACGACAGTGACCCAGAGCCGGGATCGAACCTGGGACCTCGGCGCCGTGATGCAGCAGGCTTAACCCACCGCGCCGCCCTACATTAAACATTTCTTAAGATTATATACAACCTCTACTCTACTAGATATATTATTTTTCATTTTTAAATAGGCAACATCAACACGATTATAATCCATTTTGCTTTTCTCACATGTTACAATAGTGATAAAGCATGGCAATCAAATTTTCTCTTCCTGCCACATGTGGAATTTGTGAACGAACAGTTGTAATAATAAACTCCATCTGAATAACTTTGTGTATTTGAGTTTTAAATTTGTCCAAGAGTTTTAGTGGATTATGGTCTGTATATACAATTGTCAGGTAAATTGTCACTAACATAAACGATAAAATGTTGTATCGTAATACAAACTCATGTCTCCTTCTCGATGGTGAATGTTGAATTTCCTAGAAAAATATCCGATTGGTCTTTCAATTCCTTTGTTGTCTTTCTGCAGCAGTACAGCACCAACACCCACATCAGTTGCATCAATTGCCACCTTAAATGGTTCAGCATAATTAGGTGCCATCACAGAGACTGGGAAAAGGTGAGGATTTTGGTGAGGATTTTCACAACAATGGACAGGAGGGAGATTCCTCAGTAATTCCCACAGTCCGCTTTATCTTCTTGAAGATGGTGGCAAGGAAGGTATCACTAAGGTCAGCAGGAATTTCTTCTTTGTCCCAGATTTTCAGCAACAGCTTGAAGGGGGTGTCCAGAGATGAAACCTCTTAAAACTGAATAGCTAGGATAACACTAGAATAGTTTCACATAAATTTATTAAGGATTGAGATTAATCATAGAAAGTATACCCAGTAATCATTATTAACCATTAAACCTGTGTTTTAAGACATAGCAGTGATAATCATGTAAACTATAGCTACAAGCAGTGGTCACAGTGCATGATGGGATTTAAGATAGCTAACTTGCCCATGTTTTTGGATAGGATTGTGTAATCAGCAGATTACATAGTCAATTTAGTAAACAGGTTTTATCAGTGGTTTCAAACAATCCATGGAGTAAAGAGGAAACCGGCTTTGATATCATGCCCCTGGATGAACAATGAGTTGGACAGGAACTGATACAAGGTTGGCAATGTCTGAAAAACAACTTTAAAATGGCCACAAGATCCTGGTAAACAACACGTGACAGGGTGGGGTTAAATCATGAGCTGATCACAAGTCATCATTTTGTTTAAAGTAATTTTACTGGATAATATCGAAGTGACAGCTCCAAGGATTGGATCAAGTCTAACTGGGGTGGGCTATTGATTTTTGGAAAATGCTATAATTACTGTGTTTTTATCAGTGATCAGTAGATTGATCCTGGCATGTATCCAGATCTATCTCTCGTGTACATGAAATCAAGCTTGGAATAATAAAGTTGTCTTAACCAGGTTGTGTGTCTGCTCTGTTTATTAAGCTAAGCCATAACAATGAGGGACGAACCCCACATAAAGGCTGGCTCAATACTCAGACCTTTGAAACGCTACTACACAGCTGATGGAGATGGCGGGTGATCTCTTCTCCTTCAAGCTTGAAAATCTCTGCTGGAATCACATCTACTGTGCTTAATGGCGGCTTTGACTTCGTCCATGGCTGGTGGGAGTCCAAGATCATCTTTGATGGGGAATTGGTGGATTTCCCCAAACACATCTTCATCTAGGATTGTAACATCGTTTAGGAGTTCTTTGAAGTATTCTCTCTATCGAAGGCGGATGTTTTCTCAGTCTCCCAAAAGAGTTCTGTCCTTACTCCCCACCGGTTCGAGGTCTAGGGTGTTGGGTCCATATATTGCCTTGGCAGCATTGAAGAAGCCCGGGTGTTGTGCTTGTTGGCGAGGAGTTGCAGCTCCATAGATTTCTCAGTCCATCATTGGTTCTCGATTTCACTAGTTCTTTGTACCTCCGCTTTGATTTATTGATGAGCTCTCCTCTTTGCCTAGATGGTATAAAGTACAGGTAAAGTATTGATGAAACTTAAGAGACTAAATTTCAACAAATCCCTGGGACCTGGTGGCTTACACTCTGGGGTTCTAAAAAAGATAACTATAGAGATAGTGGATGTGCTGGTTATGATTTTCCAAAATTCCTTAGATTCAGTGAAATTAAGCCATTTAACCTAATATCAGTTGTTGGGAAAATACTGTAATGTAATTTGTTATACATTTAGAAAAGCAGAGTATGATTAGAACAAGTCAACATGGCTTTACTAAAGAGAAATGCTGTTTGACAAATGTATTAGTTTTTTGAGGATGTAACAGGTAGGGTAGGATAAAGGGGAAACAGTAAATGTAATGTACCTGGATTTCCTAAAGACATTCAATAAAGTGGCACACGAAAGGTTAATAGGGAAAATAAGGGCTCATGTTGTCAGCTCATGTATCTTATCATAGCCAATTTCTATCTAACAGATCGGAAGCAAAGAGTATTAAATAGGGCCGAGGTGATGGTGGTGGAGTTTGAGCGGCAGTTTGCCAAGCATTTTGAGCAGCATGGAAAAGATGGGGAGACTCAAACAGTTGGATGATATGTTGGGCCCGATAAAGAAAGCTCTTGAAAAGACATTGATGGTGGTGTGGGAGCAGGGAGAGGTGTTGAAGGGGACTGAGAGAGGCATTGTCTCGGCACAGCGACCAACTTGTCTCACTGGGAGAGGAGCTGCAGGAGGTGGAGGAGAGTAATAAAGGGTTGAGAGCCAATGTGGAGAACAGGTCACGGTGGCAGAATCTTTGGATCGTGGGATTGTCTGAGGGGTTGGAGGGCCGGAAACCAATGGAATACTTTTCAGAGATATTCAGCAAGTTGCTGGGGGAGGAGGAGAACACCTCACTCTTTGAGCTGGATAAGGTTTATCGGTTGCTCCAGCTAAAGCCAAAGGCGAATGATTCACCGAGAGCTGTGATAGTCTGTTTTCACAGCTATCAGATGAAGGAGAAGATCTTTAGATGGGCCAAGCAGAATCGGGAAGTGAGGAGGGAAGGCAGTGGTTTCGTATGTGTGAGGATGGCAATGGTGATTGACTATTATGTGGGCTTTAATAAGAATGGGGAGGTCTCATTCTCCGTCGGTGTTTTGGGAGGCGCTGAAACTGGTGGTATGGGGCAAGATCATCTTGTATAAAGGTGCAGGTGGATAAGGAGGCAGCGGCTGATAGCCGAAATCTTGGAGGTTGATGGGAAATATGCATACGATCCCATACCAGAGCTTTTGGTCTGTAGAAAGGAACTGCAGACGCAGTTTGACCTTTTGTCTACAGGGAAAGCCAGTCGCCTGCCGATGAGACAGTTCCGCTGGCAGGCGGCCTCACGAGAGATTGTTCTGGTCTGTAATGGGGTGAAGGAATTGGTGGTGGCGTCGGAGCAGGTGACTAGGGCATTTGAGGAGTTTTATAAGAGGTTGTAAAGGTCAAGGAGATGAGTCAGATATGAGGGAGATGATGGGACAGGCATCTATTTTGCTTTCGTTAAAAAAGGATAAGGATCTGGTGGAGCGTGGGTTGTATAGACCAATATCTCTGTTGAATGTAGATGCCAAGATTTCCACCAAAGCGCTTAAGTTGGAGGAGTGCCTTTCTCAGGTGATTAGGGAGGGTCAGACAGGGTTTGTAAAGAGTGGGCTTGTTAAATGTGGTGCTCGCCCCATCAGAAGCGGGGGAGCTGATGGCAGTAGTGGCGCTGGATGGGGAGAAAGCGAGTGGAGTGGAGTTAATTGTTTGCGATGTTGGAGCAGTTTGGGATTGGGCCTAAGTTTGTGGTGTGGGTCAAATTGTTACATAAAGAACCGATTGTGAGTGTTCGTTTGCCATTTTGTGTGCCGACAACGCTCTTCAGGTACCTGGGGGTGCAGGTGGCTCTAGACTTGGCCCAGCTCAATAAATTGAATTCTACAAGCCTGGTGGGTAGGGTCAAGGCAGATTTATCGAAGGGAGACAGCTTCCCCCTATCATTGGCAGGCCGGGTGCCGGCAGTAAAGATGAATATCTTGCTGCGGTTTTTATTCCAGTGCTTGCTCGTCTTTTTTGCCAACAGCGTTTTTTATGAGGGTGGAATGGATGATTTTGTCATTTGTATGGGCGGATATGGTGGTGAGGATTCGGAAGATGGTGCTTCAGAGAGGGCAACGGTTTGGGTCATCCAAATCTGGTGAATTATTATTGGGCGGCGAACACCGAGAAGGTGTGGGGCTGGGGTAGGGAGCAATGTGGGCGAGGATGGAGTCAGGCTTTTATAGGGGGTCAGGATAGCATGCAGTGGCAACGGCGTCACTCCCATTTTCCGCAGGGAAATACTCAGGTAGTCCGGTGGTGGCTGAAGATGTGGAGGCAATGGAGCTATGCCGGTTCGAGAGAATCATATGTTTGAAGCGGTGAACCTGAATGCTAGGTTTTGGGGATGGGAAGAACCTATTTTTGGAAGGATAGTTTGCGAGTTTGGAGCAGTTCAGAGAAATCATCATAGAATTTACAGTGCAGAAGAAGGCCACTCAGCTCATCGAGTCTGTACCGGCCCTTGGAAAGTGCACCCTACTTCTGCCCCACGCCTCCACCCTATTCCCCCTTTGTCCCCGTAACCCAGTAACCCCACCTAACCTTTTTTGGACACTAAGGGCAATTTAGAATGGCCAATTGACCCAAGCCGTGAATTGAACCTGAGACCCTGGCGCTGTGAAGCAACCGTGTTAACTACTATGCTACCGTGCTGCCTTTGACGGAGAGGTTTGGGGTTATGCAGGGGGAGGCCTTTAGGTATATGTTGGTGCGGAACTTTGCAAAGAAGGTTTTCTTGATGTTTCTGGTGACATCACCCTCCTTGTTGTTGGAAGTGGTGTTGTCGGTGATGGGGTTGTAAGGGGGATCATCTCGGCAATGTATGGGAGGATTTTGGAGGATATGGTGCCGCTGGAGGGGATCAAGGCCAAGAGGGAGGAGGAGCTGGGGGTGGCAATGGAGGAGGGGTTGTGGTGTATGGGATGTGTTGCAGAGAGTGATTGCATCAACCTCGTGTGCGAGGCTGGGGATAATACTAGGTCGAGGATAAGCTGGTTGTTTGAGGGGGTGGAGGACACGTGATCGGTGTGGGAAAGGTCTGGCCAACCACATACATCTGTCCGAAGATGGAGAAATTGTTCAGCACCATGTCAGCGATCGCACTTGGATTTGGAGCCCAGTCCCCTGGGGGCCATATTTGGGGTGTCAGAGTTGCCGGAGGTGCAGACGGGAGTGGGGGCAGATGTTTCAGCCTTCACCTCACTGATTGCTCACAGGCAGGTCCTGTTGGGGTGGAGGTCAGCCTCTTCACCCAGTGCCTCAGTATGGCTTGGGGACCTGATGGAGTTCCTGGCCGGGATTCTCCCTTCTGGGAACTAAGTCACCACGCCAGCAGGAAAACCAGCGCCAACCATACCGGCGTCAACAGCCCCCGAAATGCGGAATTCTCTGGATGCCGGAGGGGTTGCCACCGCTCCAAAGGGTCGGCGCGAGTTCACGCATGCACCAAAGGGCCGGCGTGATCTCGCGCATGCGCGGAACGGCCGGTGTGATTCCGTGCATGCGCAGATCGGCCAGCGTATTTTGGCGCATGCGCAGGGGGTTCTCTTCTCCGCACCGGCCATGGCAGAGCCCTACTGGGGCCGGCACGGAAGAAAGGAGTTCACCCACAGAACAAACCCGCCCGCAGATCGGTGGGCCCCAGTCCCGGGCCAGGCTGTGGGGGCCCCCCCCGCGCCTCCCAACCCCCCCCCCCCCCCCCTGTCAGGTCACCTGCCAGGTCCCGCCGGTGCGTGAGTTGAGTGATTCACCCCGGCGGGACTGGCCAAAAATGGACAGGCGCTCGGCCCATCGGGGCCTGGAGAATCGCAGGAGGCGCCGCTGCAAACGACCCCCGACCGGCATGGCGGGAATCCCGCCCGAAAAACGGCACCGAAGAATACGGCAGCCGGCGTCGGGGCAGGATTCGCGCCACCCCCAGGGGATTCTCTGAACAGGCGGGGGTTTGGAGAATCCCACCCCCTATATTTGGAGATGGTTAGGTTTACCTTGAGGGGGGTCATTGATTCTATTTATTCTTCATTTTAAAGAGTTGGTTACCGTCAGCTGCTAGTGAGAGTTTGGGGACGGGGGGGGGGGGGGGGGGGGTGGTTTGGGGGGGGGGTGGTGGTTAGCGATGGGAGGGGGCTATTCTTTGATCATTGGGGTGTTGCTTTGTAGAGTTCAGGGTGGGAGTGTTGTTCTTGTTGTTATGTATAAAATGTCAAAATGTTAAAAACGAAATAAAAATATTGTCAGAAAGAAATAGGGCTTGGTTATTTGAAAACAAAGCATTATTATAACTCCAGCATTAAACTTTTTAACTTCACACCCAAAAAGAACAGCTTCCAATTTACATCTTAGTCACTACGACTCAATTTCCCATTAAACAACAAGCAACATACAGATCTCAATTTATCTTACTATGGGAGAATTGTGGACTCAGCAGGCAGTTCAGAAGGCAACTCTTCTCTCCAAAGCTTGTCGACCAACTGCCTCTCTAATGCTTTCAAATTGTCTCTCGGCCTTGCTTGGCTCCACCCAGCAATGGCCTCATCTTCTCAAGCTGAAATACAACTAATCTCCGAATGTTGCAAAGCGCATCAACTCCCCAGGGACTTCCCCAGGCACATCACTATGAATTAGCCCAGACTGAAAAACACATTCCTTCATCAATTTCACCTGCTGGCTGCTAAAACCACCCAGGCCCTGCAGAACAGAATTATTTTAAAACAAACACGTTCTAACCCCAGGCTTTTAACCCTCAAATTGTCCACTGCATTTATAATCCAATTTTCCCAACATCCTCCAATCATCACTCTCATTGCCTCTCGGGTACCTTGGCGTTGCCAGCCTGGCACCCTGACACTGCCACCAGGGTACCCTGGCACTGCCAGGTGGCCTGGGTGGCATTGCCTGGCTGGGCACTGTCAGGGTGCCAGAAGTCACTGCCAAGGTGCCTGAGTGCCAGATTGCCATGCCAATGATTGGGCCCATGGGTGCCCTTTTGAGGTGGGGTGAGGGGTGGGAGGGGGGCTCAAGGACCCTCTAAAAAGGTAAGTTGGGGCATTGGGGGGTGGGGGGTCCGTAGGCTGCAGTGAGGGGTCGAGAGATCGGGGAGGCATTTGAAAATGGCACGCCGATCTTTTCCTTGTTAGTGCAGGAAATTAAGGTAAGTGCAGCCTCGGAGCCTCACCAAGGCCAAAACAAAAAGAGTCCTGTTTCCTAGCGGAAGCGTTCTTGGCACAGAAGGCATCGAGAAACAGCCTGTTAAATGCATGCAAAACAGGACTTTTTTTCCTGTTAAATAGCACCTGAAGATCTGAAGTTCGCAACCCAAATGGTTTAGGTGACCAATTAAGTACTCAGATGATTTTGAACACGCTTTTGAATATGGAGACACAGACAGATGGAGGGAGTTAGGAAGACATTTTCAGAAATTCACAAACCCTCTGCTTCTGCCTGTGAAGTAGAGGCAAGGATAGCAGCATAGTAAATTTACAATACTAATATAATTAAGAGTTTATGTAGGTTGGAGCAGGCAATTACAAAGGAATGTTGACAGACAAATCAGCAGACCTATTACAGACAGAGTTCAATTTGAGGAAATGTGAGATCATCCATTTTGGATCCAAGGCAGACAAATTGGAATACGACGAGGTGTTGAGTCACACAAGGATTTAGATATACACAAATCACTAAACCTTCGTGCACAGTTACAAAATATATTTGAAATAAAAAAGCAAATGTTGTCTGAAGGGGATTGGGACACCAAGTGAAGAATTGATGCTTCATCTATACAAAGTCTTGGGTCAGATTCTACCTTTAATATTGCATTTGTTTCTCCGCACACCACAGATCACACTTGGATAAAAGAATTGGGGGTAAAACATACACAAAATGTGACAGAGTAGCTGATTCAGATTTTAGGATGTGAATAGAATCCATCCTTTAATTGGACTGTCCCAACTTCAAACATGTAGGCAAACCTAATTGGACCAAACGTCTGCATTTGTTGCACTCCTTCCTGCTGGCATCAGAAGAGTCTTTTTCTAAAACAAAACTTTAGATGCACAAGTTTCTTATATATTGCAGGATACAAAATTTCACATTTAAAGCAGAATTGTCATTAGAACTAATGTTCTTAAATTATGATTAAAAACCCTGAAAGGGGTCGATTTTAATTTAATTCTCGATTAATAATAAACTGGCTTTTTTCCACACTTTCAAAAGTAAACCAATACTAACATCATAAATTTGTGACAGCTAATTATGCAACACATAATAATAGCATATACTGCAACAAAAAAAAATTTTTTTAATGTCATAACGTTCTATTTATTCTTGAATATCAAAATAAAAGACAGAGCATCAGTGGTCTGAAAACAGCTTTACAACTCCCCAAAGTATAGTAAAAGCAAATATGGTATGTGATGAATGGTTCTGTTACTGGGCAGATTATGAAAAGAATGTCCGGCACCAATTCTAAAAGTGATTCTTTGATCTGTTATCATGTAAATTGGCATCAATGCTACAAATGACCTAAAATGTTGCCAGTATTCTCAGACCTGCAGAGATACTGTTAACCGTTCCTGCATCAATTTACAGTTTTTTGCCAGATTATAATAGGGCATTATACAAGATGGTAACATGATGAAGTGTGCATCCGAATTATGACCTTAAAGTGCTTCATGGATCCAGCACATCATTATCCATTACTAGTCTCTACTTTAACTGGCTTTCTCTGGCCATGCTGTGGTGAATGGAACTACTGTTAATTCACCAGTGCACTGTGATATCATGTTACTACTGTATCGTGTTACGTTATGTGTTTAACCCTGTGGGTTCCACCTATGGGCCATTGTACGGCTTCACCCACAGGGGGATATGTCGGGGCATGTACGGGCTCGCCCATGGCTCCACCCCTTACAGGAAGTATAAAGGCAGCTGACCTGCAGGGCCGCATTCATTGTTGTACCGGTCACAGGCAGGCTCAGTTGTAAGCTGATTAAAACAACGGTTTACTTCTCAACGTGTCTCTCGGTGAATTGATGGTCGCATCAATTTAATCAGCTTAAAATACTACTATGGAATCAGCCCTCAAAGCTGATAGGCTGGAACTTGATCCACAGGCCGCGGAGGCGAGAGACATTTTTTCGCACTGGCTTCGATGCTTCAAGGCCTATCTCGCCGCGTCGTCTACGTCATCCGTCACGGACGAACAGAAACTGAGTCTTCTCCACGCACGGGTGAACCATCGTATTTCTGTCCAGGTCGACGGCGCCGCGTCCTATATAGAGGCCCTCGCACTACTCGAACGCATATATGTACGGCCAGTGAACGAGGTCTACGCGCGACACATCTTCACCACTCGCCGCCAGCGCCCCGGGGAGTCGCTAGATGACTACCTACACGACCTCAAAGCCCTCGCGCGCAACTGTAACTACCAGGCCGTTACGGCCCCTCAGCATATGGAGCTCGCTATCCAAGACATTTACGTGGCGGGGGTCCGATCGAACTATGTAAGACACCGCCTGCTCGAAAAAGGGGCCCAGGACCTGGAGGACACAGTAACACTAGCTACCTCTCTGGAGGTCGCGTTTCAGAGCCTTACTGCATTCCCCGCTGACCACGCGGCCCCCTCGTGGGCCCACGACCAGAGACTACCCCAGGCTTGTGCCGCGCGGCCGCCCGCCCTTCATGGGGGGGCTGCCCTGCTGTTTTTGCGGCCAGTCCCCAACACCCCCGACAGCACTGCCCAGCCCGCAACGCGAACTGTAGTAACTGCCCCTAAATTGCCGCCAGCGCCCCTTAATTGCCCCCAAATTGCCCCTTAATTGGAAAAATGAATTGGGTACTCTAAATTTATTTTAAAAAATAATCTTTGGGTTGTGGGGGTGAGATCCACGCAGACACGGGGAGAATATGCAAATTCCACACCGACAGTGACCTGGAGTCGGGATCAAACCTGGGTCCTCGGCACCATGAGGCAGCAGTGCTAAGCACTGCGCCACCGTGCTGCCAGAAAACACTTTTTAAGTTTGTTTTAAAATATATCTATACTTATCGCATAATAATAATCTGGGGCTAGTTTAGTACACTGGACTAAATCGCTGGCTTTTAAAGACGACCAAGGCAGGCCAGCAACACGGTTCAATTCCCGTACCAGCCTTCCCGAACAGGCGCCGGAATGTGGCGACTAGGGACTTTTCACAGTAACTTCATTTGAAGCCTACTTGTGACAATAAGCAATTTTCATTCATAATCAATTTTGTAGTCCAATTCTTCAAAGTAATAAGGATATTTCTCAGGGATTCCTTCAGTACTCTTGGGAGGTCAAAAGGGTTGTGCACCTGGAAAAACTTGAGAAACCCTGCTGTGGAAGAAAGAAGAGTATTGGGAATGGAACATTGCAGCAGGTCAATGAAATAGGATGAGGTGAGCTTTAAACAAAAGCATGAAAATCCAAAACTGTAGGCATTGAGAGGCCAGGTCCTAAGCAAAAAAAATGGAGGCAAAGCTCTTAACCAAATCACCTGCACATTCCAAAAGAAATTGAGGGAATGTTAGTATGAAACAATGATGAGTAACTTCGACTAGTGAGTGGGCCACATAGTGGCACTCCTTCATCTCAGTGGGCCGCAAGATTGAAATCAGGCTTGTTCACGAATGATGACTCCATGAAGAAGATTGAATACATTAAATATATCTCTGACAAGCACCACGATAAGACAGAGTTGCTGGAAATGGACGAAAGAGATAGTGATATAATGGATAAAGCAGAATGTAATGATCCTACATGTGGTAGCTAATCTGATGTCTGTAGATAATGGGTGAGATTTAATTGCCTCTTCGCGCCCAACTTTATCCTGGAATATTGAGCTGCCAATCCTGTCCCTCTCAACCATATCTCAGTGACAACAATGTACTCCCTATGTTTTTATTTTGCCCTCAACTCATCTGCTTTGTTGGTCAGACTCCTTGCATTAAAATAAATACCATCCAATCTCCCATGCTCCCTTGTGAGTTAATTGGTCTAGAACTTCTGTGCCTTCCTGATTCACTCACTGTTTCTTTTAATTTTGGCTGTGCATCTCCCCTTGGTGAACCTTCTCTCGGGATCCCATCCCCCTGTCAAGTTAGTTTAAACCCCCCCTCAACAGTACTGGCAAACCTGCATACAAGGACGCTGGTCTCATTTCGGTTAACACAGATCTTAACTTCTGGATCACGGATCAGTGAATCCCTTCAGAGACAGGATTCCCTGTTCCATTTGGATATTTGGTTGCAGCAGAACCCCGTTTTGTTTGCAGCAGAACCCAGTTTACACACTAGCAACATTGAATGAACTAGTTGGCTCACCCTCTCAACTTTCTTATCTCAAAGCTGTGTACAGTTAATTGGCACACTTGTATCTGCCTGTGAATGACTGTTGAGTCACAATTTAGTTTCCAATCGCTGAATATATGTCCTGCTGGTAAGGAAGCATTTGCATTGAGCCACTGAAGTGTAGAGTTTTTGTTAAACAGGTCAACTCCACTTTACAATTCCTTATAATTTCCAATCTCATCTTCAACAAAGGGTCTCCCATATATCATAAGGCACGGTTAGCACTGCTGCCTCACAGCTCCAGGAACACAGGTTCAATTCCAGCCTCCGGTGACTGTGTGGAGTTTGCACTTTCTCCCCATGTCTGCATGGGTTTCCTCCGGGTGCTCCGGTTTCCTCCCACAGTCCAAAGGTGTGTAGGTTAGGTGGATTGATTAAAACTTTATAGCTTACTTAGCATAAAAATCTTTATGGCATGTGTTTGAATTCCTGAAAAGGTTGTTAGTTAGATCTTATGGTTTCAATTAGCCTGCTTTCCAGTCAATTCTGCAGCATTTAGTTGAACAGCTGAATTCTATTCTGTATGGGCATATTTTAAAGTTAACTCCATTTTAAGCATGCCAAGAAATTTCCAGAGCAATTTCCTTACAGGTGTTAGTTGGGAATTCAAGGATTATGGACTCGGTGAACATAAACAAAAATTTTAATATTTGTATTGCACCTTATATTTAAAACACACGTTTATGCAATTAGATAAACTTTCCTAAATTGTTTGTGATCTTTAGTTCTGTTACGATCCCAGTTGGTGTTACTACTTGATTTATGTTGTAGGTGTAACATAAGCGGCTTCCTTGTGGTGCACTTGACAAAGGAAGGTTCAGACGTGGAGATAACTTCAACACGTTTATTAAACTATTTACACTTCTATTACTCGGGTTCGACACGATTGCTAATCCTACAATAGCTACCCAGACTCTCGGCATCATGGTGAGTACTGGCGCTTCTCTTACCTTTTCTTTCTGATTGGAGTGTGTTTTCCTCACAGTATTTGCCGAATTTGTCCAGGACTGCCTGGAAGTCGCTCCTGTTTTGCCCCTTGGAGAAGTTGAATTTTTAAAAGATTTCTTCTGCTCTGGCACCGGTGATGGTGAGGAGAAGCTCTGTCTTTTCAGCTTCGGACACTTCTTCTAGTTTGGCTGCCACCAGGAAGATTTCAAACATTTGCCGGAATACCCGCCAGTTTTCACGGAGATCGCCGTGGCACTGGAGCTACTGCGGAACCCGGATCTCGAACATCTTGCCTGGGTATCGTTGCTGGTTGTCACCGTACGCTGAGGTATGGCTATGTGGATTGAAACAGTTCACTCCTGGTATCATGATTTGTTATGTTGTAGGTATAACATAAGCGGCTTCCTTGTGGTGTGGACAAAGGAAGGTTCAGACATGGGGATAACTTCAACACGTTTATTAAACCACACTTCTATTACTCAGGTTAGACACTACTGCTAATCCTACTATAGCTACCCAGACTGACTAACCAGTTGCTGCAATCCACGTGGTGGGTGTAATATTGAATCAACCCTGTGTCTCTACTCACTGACTGTCTCCACTGGAAAGAGGCAGATCATGTGTGTGGTGTCCTTTATAAAGGGGTTGGTGTAATGCCCCCCTGTGGTCGTGTCACCTCCTTGTGTATCGTAAATGTCTATTGGTCGTGTCCTATCTACTTGATCTATTGGTTGAGTGTGTGTGTGTGATGTCTTTGATGCTCCCTCTAGTGTCTAGCTAGCCTACATGTATTTACATTGATGCACATCACCACTCTACTGGATGGGAACTCTGGCTCAGAAGATTGTAACTTTTACTTTTTGTTGAGAAAACGTGGAGGAACAGAGCCACAGGACCGCTAGCTTCGCAAATTATACAGTTTTCAAAAATAACACCCCACATTGAACCAAATGGCCGAAGCCACTCAACCAGTCTTCCGGGGATTTCTCTCACAATTCCTCCAGATGACTGTCACATGCGAGTTTCCAAACTCCACTCCTAAAAAGACACACTTTAAAATCTTCTTTGAACAATGCTTTCCATCAGCTGGTAGCATTAATAATCCACTCCAGGTTTTCTAACTATCCTGTCAAACAAAGCTTCTGCTCCATTTGAAAAATAAATATATTTTTATTCTCCTTTTTCACATTTCCTCCCAAATTTACACCCGGCAACAATAAACATTAATCAGTAACGAATATGTAAATCCCCATATCAATAACAATGATCCCATCCTCCCACCAAACCCCAAAATTAGCCCGCATGTTCACATAAACAAACGACAAAAAGGAAACACACATAGTCATCATTAACACACACAGTCCCCCTCCCCCCAACCCTCCCAACTACCCCCCAACTAATGTTCAATGTTATCCAGTTCTTGAAAGTGCATCATGAATAATGCCCATGAATTGTAGAACCCCTCCATCCTTCCCCTCAGTTCAAACGTAACCTTCTCAAAAGTCAAGAATCCCAACAGGTCCGCCCACCATGCCAGGGCACAGGGTGGAGAGGTTGCTCTCCACAACCCATTAGGATCCGCCTTCGGGTGATCAACGAGGTGAAGGCTACAACATCTGCCTCCGCACCAGTTTCCAACCCCGGCTGGTTCGACACCCCGAATATGGCCTCCCGGGGGCCCGGGTCCAGTTTCACGTGCGCCACTTTAGAGATTACCCTAAAAACCTCCTTCCAGTAATCCTCTAGCTTTGGACAGGTCCAAAACATATGAAGTGGCTTGCGGGCCCCCACCCCAGCAATGTTCACACACATCTTCTACCCCTTCAAAGAATCGGCTCATCTTCACCCTCGTGAGGTGTGCTCTATATACCACCTTCAGCTGTACCAGCCCCAACCTCGCGCACGAGTTGGAGGCGTTCACTCCCCAGAGCACCTCACACCAGAACCCCTCCTCCATATCCTCTCCCAACTCTTCCTCCCACTTTGCTTTGATCCCTTCCAGTGGTGCCTTCTCCTCTTCCAAAATAGCTCCGTAAACCGCCGACACTACCCCCTTCTCCAGTCACCTGTCATCAGCACCTCCTCCAGCAATGTGGAGGCCGGCTCCACCGGGAAGCATCTCTACCCCATTTTTAACAAGGAATCCAGCACCAGGTTTTCCACCTCACCTTTCAGGTTTCCTTTATCTTGAATTGCAACATGCATCCAAAATTACACCAACTCAGGTTACTCGGTCCCTGATGCACGATCAATCACTACTGAAGCGAGATTGTTGTCCAATTGAAGGCTTTAATGAACAAGTAGTTACCCCAGCAGCTCCGGTACAGAATGACTGCTGTGGGTGAAACACAGACTCTTATGCTCCGCCTGCTGGGCGGAACCAGCAGGCAGGTTCTACCAACCATACTACAGTATAAGGTACATCCCACCGAAGTACCGCAGTACCCCTAATATAGCCTACCACAGTCCCCAACAGAATATTATTGCTTCAAACACTAGGAATAAGGGCCTGGATTCTCTGTTCTGGGGACTAAGTCCCCACGCCGGTGGGAAAACCGGCGCCAACCACTCCGGTGCCAACAGCCCCCCATTTTCGGGGGCTAGGTGGATGCTGGAGGGGTTGGCGCCGCTCCAGCCGGCGGCGAAGGGACAGTGCGAGTTCGCGCATGCGCCAAAGGGCCGGTGTGATCTCGCCATGCGCCGAATGGCCAACGTGATTCTGCGCATGCGCAGGCCGGCGTATTTTGCTGCATGCACGGTTGGTTCTCTTCTCCGCACAGGCCATGGCAGAGCCCTACAGGGGCCGGCACAGAAGAAAGGTGTGCCCCCACGGAACAAGCCCGCCCGCAGTTCGGTGAGCCCCGATCACGGGCCAGGCCACTGTGGGGGCCCCCCCCCGGCCGGGATCGAATCCTCCACGCCCCCACGAGGACCACCCACGCATACTCACTGCCAGATCCCGCCGGTGCGTGAGTCGAGTAATTCACGCCGGCAGGACTGGCCAAAAATTTTTCTTTTCTTTTTAAAAATAAATTTAGAATACCCAAATCATTCCTTTTCCAATTAAGGGGCAATTTATCGAGGCTAATCCACCTAGCTTGCACATTTTTAGGTTGTGGGGGCGAAACTCACACAAACACGGGGAGAATGGGCAAACTCCACACGGACAGTGACCCAGAGCCGGGATCGAACCTGGGACCTCGGCGCCGTGAGGCCGCAGTGCTAACCTCCTGCGCCACCGTGCTGCCCAGGAGACTGGCCAAAATTGTACGGCCGCTCGGCCCATCGAGGCCCGGAGAAGCACCGGGGAGTGCTGCTGCCAACGGCCCCCGACCGGCGTGGCGGGAATCCTGTCCTCGCCCGAAAAACGGCACCAGAGAATACGGCAGCCGGCGTTGGGGCAGGATTCACGCTGCTCCCCGGGGATTATCCGACCTGGCGGGGAGTCGGAGATTCCCGCCCCTTATGTCTGCTTCAAATATGTGGCTTGTCTGTAGCCATCCTCATCAGCTCTTCTCAGGATGACTTTGACTCCATAAGCAGTATACTGCTCCACAGGCAGTTCCTCGTTGATCCTTTTTGCTTTAATATTCCTGCAGCTTCTTTTCCATTCCCTGGTTTCTAGTACTAACCATCCTTTAGTGCTCCTGCTTTCGTGCCTCTCACTCCATTGTATGGCTTTTCTGTTTCTGAGCAGAGTTATGAGAGCTGCATTCTCTTCCACAACTGCTCTAAATCCAGCTAAAACTAAACTCAAAAAGCATTCCAACCCAAAAGCTGCCCTGGTTACTAAACAATAACTTATACTTCTGCAAGCTTGTGTACTTTTCACACCAAAACTTATTTGAAACCAAAAGCTCCCAGATACAAACACCTTTGTCTAACATTTTGGATGCTCCGAAAGCTAGTGATTCGAAACAAACCTGTTGGACTTTAACCTGTTGTAAGACTTCTTAACATGAATCTAAGAATAGGTTTACTCTTCCTTCCGCAGCAACACTAAATTAAACCCACTTAAAGCTGTACCTTACTTCTAATATTTAACAATACAAATATAGATCACTTAAACTACCTCTGTTTCCCTGAGAGTTCTATTTGCAAGTCATTACACTTCAAAAGCACTTAATTGATTGAAGTAATTTGGGCCACCTTGAGGATGTGAAAGATGCTGCACAATTGCAAATTCTTTCATTTACACACATACCTAATTATCTGAAATAAAAATATTTGGACATACCATGCATGAAACTACTTAATAATTACTACTTAAAAATAAACCGGATAATAAACTCAAAATAGAGTTAGACAAGAAGAAAAACAGAAAATGCTGGAAATACTCAAGTTTGGCAGCATCTGTGGAATTAATGAGCGGAATCATCTGGAGGTGATGATGGTCTCAGTCATTGGCTCAACAACAGCGAGACCCGTGTCACGTCCTTCTGCACCTTGTGCCAGTCAGACACAACAGGCCATAGTCGGGCCTTCCCTCAAGATCAAGGACAGGTGAGTGATGGAGCAAGGGCAGTCGTGAAGTAGGAGTTGCAGGGGAGAGGGGTTCGGCAACAGGTGCAGGGGAGTGATGGCTTTCAGCAGGAGCCCCCCCCCAATTTTCACACCCAGGGAGGGCGCACGATTCCATCTAATAAGCCACAGACCTGAAATATTAATCAGTATGGAGCTGTAATCGGGGTAGGGGAATGGTGGAGGATAGACAAAAGGTCAGGGGTGGGTGTGTATTCAGCAGATCCAATGGGAGATCAGGGGGCCTGTACCATAGTTCCAGGTGTAGACCAAACGCCCATCAGAATTTGAAATGTCCTCGGAATTTCCCATCAGTCATTGTGTGGGAGCTTCCAGGGAGTTCCCAGTGCATCTTCCAGGGTACCTCCCGGGTACGGCCCTTCCCCTAGAGAATGCAAGATCGGCCTCTCATTTCTCTCTCCACAGAAGCTGCCAGATCTGCTCAGTATTTCTCGCATTTTATGTTTTTATTTCAGATTCCTTGCATTTTTGTATTTGTAATATCGTTACAAAGGGTTTCTTCAGTTATGAAATAAGTGATAATCAACAACTTCATATTCTTTCTTTTCTTCATTTTTACTTCATCCTGCTGTCAGGTCAGATCTCATCTGACTTTATTATTCCTGTCCAGTGTCAAATAGTATAATCTACTCTTGCACAACTTCTTGTGACTTCAGTACGAAGTCTTACAACACCAGGTTAAAGTCCAACAGGTTTGTTTCGATGTCACTAGCTTTCGGAGCGCTGCTCCTTCCTCAGGTGAATGAAGAGGTCTGTTCCAGAAACACATATATAGACAAATTCAAAGATGCCAAACAATGCTAGGAATGCGAGCATTAGCAGGTGATTAAATCTTTACAGATCCAGTGATGGGGTAACCCCAGGTTAAAGAGGTGTGAATTGTCTCAAGCCAGGACAGTTGGTAGGATTTCGCAGGCCAGATGGTGGGGGATGAATGTAATGTGACATGAATCCCAGGTCCCGGTTGAGGCCGCACTCATGTGTGCGGAACTTGGCTATAAGTTTCTGCTCGGCGATTCTGCGTTGTCGCGCGTCCTGAAGGCCGCCTTGGAGAACGCTTACCCGGAGATCAGAGGCTGAATGCCCTTGACTGCTGAAGTGTTCCCCGACTGGAAGGGAACATTCCTGCCTGGTGATTGTTGCGCGATGTCCGTTCATTCGTTGTCGCAGCGTCTGCATGGTCTCGCCAATGTACCACGCTTCGGGACATCCTTTCCTGCAGCGTATGAGGTAGACAACGTTGGCCGAGTCGCACGAGGAGGAGCGTAACAGACATCTACAGACGTTGAAAGATGCCCTCGTACGAATGGGATATGGCACTCGACTCATCGATCGACAGTTCCAACGCGCCACAGCGAAAAACCGGACCGACCTCCTCAGAAGACAAACATGGGACACAACCGACAGAATACCCTTCGTCGTCCAGTACTTCCCCGGAGCGGAGAAACTACGTCATCTTCTTCACAGCCTTCAACACGTCATTGATGACGATGAACATCTTGCCAAGGCCATCCCCACACCCCCACTACTTGCCTTCAAACAACCGCACAACCTCAAACGAACCATTGTTTGCAGCAAACTACCCAGTCTTCAGAACAGTGACCACGACACCACACAACCCTGTCATGGTAATCTCTGCAAGACGTGCCAGATCATCGACATGGATACCACTATTACACGTGAGAACACCACCCACCAGGTACGCGGTACATACTCGTGCGACTCGGCCAACGTTGTCTACCTCATACGCTGCAGGAAAGGATGTCCCGAAGCGTGGTACATTGGCGAGACCATGCAGACGCTGCGACAACGAATGAACGGACATCGCGCAACAATCACCAGGCAGGAATGTTCCCTTCCAGTCGGGGAACACTTCAGCAGTCAAGGGCATTCAGCCTCTGGTCTCCGGGTAAGCGTTCTCCAAGGCGGCCTTCAGGACCCGCGACAACGCAGAATCGCCGAGCAGAAACTTATAGCCAAGTTCCGCACACATGAGTGCGGCCTCAACCGGGACCTGGGATTCATGTCACATTACATTAATCCCCCACCATCTGGCCTGCGAAATCCTACCAACTGTCCTGGCTTGAGACAATTCACACCTCTTTAACCTGGGGTTACCCCATCTCTGGATCTGTAAAGATTTAATCACCTGCTAATGCTCGCATTCCTAGCATTGTTTGGCATCTTTGAATTTGTCTATATATGTGTTTCTGGAACAGACCTCTTCATTCACCTGAGGAAGGAGCAGCGCTCCGAAAGCTAGTGACATCGAAACAAACCTGTTGGACTTTAACCTGGTGTTGTAAGACTTCGTACTGTGCTCACCCCAGTCCAACGCCGGCATCTCCACATCTTGTGACTTCGTCACAGATATTTGAACTGTCCTTCTAAATGTATTTTGTGCACACTAGTTAAATGCATATTTTAAAAATTGCAATGGTTTAGTAATAAGTGAAAACTGCAAATGATGGGACCACTTTTAAAACATTTATTCAGGAATTTGGGTTTCGCTGGCTAGGCCAGTATTTATTGACCATTTCAAACTGCCCTTCAGAAGGTGGTCGTGATCAGCTTTCTTGAGCCACGGTAGTCCAGGTGGTGCAGTGGTGCTTTAGGGAGGGAATTCTATGATTTTGATCCAGTGACAGTGAAGGAAAGGCTTTATATTTCCAAGTCAGGACAGTGAGTGGCTTGGGAGGGGACTTCCAGGTGGTTGAATTCCCATGTATCTGCTACTCTTGTCATTTTAGATGGTAGTGGTCATGGATTTGGATGGTGCTGTTTAAGGAGCCTTGGTGAGTTCCGGCAGTGCATCTTATAGATGGCACACATTGCTGCCACTGTACGTCAGTGGTGGAGAGAGTGAATGTTTGTGGATGGGGTGTTAATCAAGCGGGCTGCTTTGTCCTGGATGGTGACGAGCTTCTTGAGTGTTGTTGGAGCTGTACTCATCCAGCACCAAACTCCTGATTTATGTCTTTTAGATTAGTGAATGGTGTTGTCAGAAGACAAATCATTCCGATTTATTAACAACAATCTAAAGGGCAATAAATACTTCTTCTTAGGGATTTTGAATCTATATAATGTAGTACAGTATACTATAATAATTTTGATTAAAATGTCTAAAAGCTGACACGGCACCAGCTACAGCAGTCAGCATAAAGATCAACAAACATGTTTTTCTAACACAACCTAAGAACCAGACACATATCGGGTCTGGCACCGAGTAGGAAGGTTAGAGAGGAATCCATAGCAAGATGAAGGGTAGATAACATTCATTCTGCCTGGGTGCACATATGTAACTTGTTTAATGTAAAGTTTGAAACAGATATGATCAAATGTGTTACCTATTAACCGGCTCTGTATAAATGGTATCTGATTTCATTTGTTGGAGGGGAGTCAGCTCTGGAGGTCTATCTCTGAAGCTGGGTTCTCCCTACGTGTTGGTCAATAAACGTTTGTTCTGTACCTGAAACGCCTCTAGTTATTTTGTGGAAAAGAGAAAAATCACAATAATGGGCAACCTAGGCTAGTGAGTGGACCACATGAGTGGCCCTCCTTCATCTCAGTGGGCAACAAGATTGAAATCAGGCTTTTTCACTCACCACAATCCCCTGAATAAGAATAAATACATTTAGACTTCCGGTGGCGTGGGTGAGCAGGGTGGCTGCAGCAACAAGAGCTCCCGCCGGTGGCTAAGATTTGCGGTGATTTTGGGTATTTCCCCGAGTCTGCACGCATCCCCCGACTGTGGTCAGCCTTTGGGACCGTCACGAGCAGCCAGCGGGGCCAGTTTAAAAACCGCCGAAGAACCTCGCGCGGGTGTCGGGTGCTAAGGCACTGGGTCCAGCGCGGCGCCGAGGTCAGAGCAGCGGGGGCGGAGCTACGAGGAGGCCGAGGCGGCAGGCCCGAGGCCAGGGCACAATGTAGGTAGGGTGCTCCTCGTCGGATGGCTCCCACCTAGGAGGAAGAAAGAAGGCTGAAGCCTGGTCCCAGGAGAGCTCTGGGTGAATGTAGAGAAAGAAAGAAGGTTTAAGGAAGTTTGGTGCTGAATTTTTTTTTCTCTCCCCTTTTTAAAAAAAAAGAATAATTCTGATTGATGAAGGACAGGAGGGTGAAGGGGGAGAGAGGAGAAAAGAAAGAAAATAAAAAACAATAAACTGCTAAAGGATGCGAAGAGCAGCGTCGAAGAAAGGAGGAAACACGGGTTCGCCGCTGAAGGAGAAGACAAGCAAAAGTGTTGACAGGGTGGCGGAAGCCGAACTGGAAGGCGAGGCCGCACTACTTATGGTAGAGAAGATGACCGAGGTGATGGCGAGGCACATGGAGGCCTTGAGGAAGGAGACGGCAGTCGCGTTGAAGTCATTGGTGGAGGAGGCAATCGCCCCGGTGAGGGTGGCGGTGGCAAAGGCATCGGCCGAGGTGAGAGAGCAGTGCGAGAAACAGAAGGAAGTGGAGGAGGCCGTGTCACGACACAGCGACCAGGTCACCTCGATGAGGGACGAGCTGCAGAGGGTGGTGGAGGTTAACAGAGGACTCCGAGCAAAGCTTAAAGACTTGGAAAACCGCTCAAGGCGGCACAATTTGAGAATTGTGGGCTTGTCCGAAGGGACAGAGGGCCCAAGGCCAACACAATACTTGGCTAAGAAGTTGGCGGGGCTGATGGGGGAGGGCGAGGACCCCTCCCGGTACGAGCTAGACCGAGCTCATTGGTCATTAAGGCCGAAGCCCAAAGTGAACGAGCAGCCGAGGGCAGTAATTATCTGCTTCCATAAGTTTTGCATGAAGGAGAAAGTATTAAGCTGGGCGAAGCAGCAGCGTGAGGTGCTGTGGGATGGTACTGCGATCCGGATCTACCAGGACTTGTCGGTGGAGTTGGCAAAAAGACGAGCGGCGTTTGGGCGAGTGAAGGCGGCGTTGTACAAGAAGGGGGTGCAATTTGGTCTGGTTTACCCGGCAAAGTTGAGGGTAACGTATAACGCCAAAGACTTTTATTTTGAGACAGTGGAGGCGGCTGAGGCGTTCGTGAGGGCAGAAGGCTTGGGACAGACGTGAAGAGCAGAACTCTGAGAGAGACTGTGGACTATGTTTGAGTAGCTGAAAATGTACAATTGTTACAACTTTCTTTTTACTGATTTGTATTGTAATTTACTTCTCTTTGCATTGTTACAGAGTTCAAGTTAATGGTGGGTTGATTGGCGTTCTGTGTTGTGACGGTTAAATGTTATGTTAGTGAATTGTAGGGGTTGGATTGTTGGGTTTGTTTTGTTGTTTCTTTCTCTGGGACTGGGTGGAAGGGGGTGATATGTCTTGGTGGGGGGAGCCACCCGCGCTAGCTAACTAAAGTCAGCTAGTTAACAGAGGTGAGGTAAGAGGAGGGCTGCGGACGTTGGAGCCTGGATAGCAAGCTTCAATGGGTCTACGAGGCGAGTGAGGGGGGGGAAGGGATGGATGTTGGGGGATGTTGTTTCAGGGGGGGTTCTTGGGAGGGGGGAAGGCGTTCGATATTAACAATGGACAGGGGCTGGTCAGGCTTATGGGGCAGGGCCCGGTGGTATGATGATGGTGGATAAGAAAGGTGGGGGGTTGAGAGACCCCCAGTAAGGATAGTCACGTAGAACGTGAGAGGGCTAGGAGGTCCAGTCAAGAGGTCAAGGATTCTCGCGCATCTTAAAAGTTTGAAAGCCGATGTAGCAATGCTGCAGGAGACTCTCTTGAGGGTGAAGGGCCAGGTGAGACTTAAAACGGGCTGGGTTAGCCAAGTGTTTCACTCTGGATTTGATGGAAGGGCTCGAGGGGTAATGGTGTTGGTCAGCAAAAGGGTACGCTTCCAGATGGAGAAGGTGGTGGCAGATTGGGGGGTGGGGGGGGGGGGGGGGGGGGGTAGATATGTGATTGTGGCAGGGGCGCTGGAGGGGAGATCAGTGGCGCTGTTAAGTGTCTACGGTCCCAATTGGGACGATGTGGGATTCGCGAGGAAGGTGTTTGGGGCCATTCCCGACTTGGACACACATGAGCTGATTGTGGGGGGGGTGGACTGAAACTTGGTGCAGGAGCCAAGGTTGGACAGATCACGGCCGCTCTCGCTGGTCCCATCAGGGGGGGCGAAGGCACTGGCTGGGCTAATGGTTGAAATGGGAGAGGTGGACCCTTGGAGGTTCCTGCATCCAAGGGAATGGGAGTACTCGTTTTTCTCAGCAGTCCATAAGGTATACTCGCGGATTGACTTTTTTGTGGTGGGAAAGGCTTTGCTGGCTGGAGTCAAGGGGTCGGAATACTCTGCAATTGCAGTATCAGATCACGCTCCACATTGGTGGATGTGGTGCTGGAGAAGGGGGTCGCAGAGGCCGGGTTGGAAACTGGATGTGGGGCTTTTGGGGAACCAAGAATTCTGTGAGAAAATTGAAAAGGTAATTAAGGAATATGTAGGTTTCAACTGTACGGGTGAGGTGTCGAAGGCAGTCGTCTGGGAGGCTCTAAAGGCGGTGGGTGAGGGGTGAGGTAATTTCGTTTCAGGCCAGGGTGGACAAAGAGGAGGTTGGAGCGGCAGAGGGTAATGGATGAGATGTTGGAGGTAGATAGGAGGTATGCAGATGATGGGGACCCAGCGAAGCTGGAAAAGAGGAAGGAACTACAGGCAAGCTTCGACCGACTGTCCACCAGGAAGGCGGTGGGCCAACTGAGACGAGCAAGGGGTGCAGTTTATGAACATGGACATAAGGCAGGTCAGCTCCGGAGGGAGGCAGCAGCAAGGGAAATTATTCAGGGGAGGGATAGGGCAGGGAAGTTGGTGGTGGCTTCAGAGCTGATTAACAAGGTTTTTGAGGAGTTTAATGAGAGGTTGTACAGGTCAGAACCACCCAGAGGAGACCGTGAGATGCAGGAATTTCTAGATGGGTTGGAGTACCTGAGGCTAGGGGAGGGGGACAGGGCTACATTAGAAGGAGCAATAGTGGAGCAGGAGATAAAGGATGCGATTGGGAGGATGCAGTCGGGGAAGGTGGCAGGGCCGGATGGATTTCCGGTGGAATATTATAAAAAATTTAAGGATACGTTGGCACCCCTGATGGTGGGGATGTTTGGAGAGGTGATAGGCAAGGGAGTGGTGCCACAAATCGTGGGGCAGGCATTGATTTCACTGTTGCTAAAAATAGATAAGGACCCGACGGAGTGTGGGTCGTATAGGCCCATATGTTCTATGTTCTATATCACTTCTGAATGTGGACGCAAAAGTATTGGCGAAGGTACTGGCGGGTAGGTTGGAGGAGAGCCTCCCGAAGGTGATAGGGGAGGATCAGACGGGGTTCGTGAAAGGGAGGCAGCTGTTTTCGAACATTAGGAGGGTTTTGAACGTCATTATGGCACCGGCAGAAGGGAAGGAAACAGAGGTGGTTGTGGCATTGGATGCCGAGAAGGCGTTTGATCAGGTAGAATGGGGGTACCTGTTGGCAGTGCTGGAGCTGTTTGGGATTGGACCAAGATTTGTGAACTGGGTAAAGCTATTATATAAGGAGCCGAAGACGAGTGTCCGCACAAACAATATAGTTTGAGATACTCCACTGTGGGACGAGACAGGGATGTCCTATGTCCCCCCTGCTGTTTGCACTTGCGATTGAGCCGTTGGCCATCGCATTAAGAAGTTCGGGAGCATGGAAAGGAATAGTGCAGGGGGGATAGAGCATAGGGTGCCCTTGTATGCCGACGACTTGCTGCTGTATGTGTCGGAACTGAGTGCGTCGATAGGAGGAATATTGGAGCTATTGCGAGTATTTGGGTCTTGTAGCCGCTTAAAATGGCTAACTCCCGATTAGAATGGCCAAACCCCGATTTAAAATGGCGAACGTAAGAGGCTGTTGGGAAAATCAGTCAACAGGGCTCAAACAGACAGCTGCAGGTAAAACAGTATATTCGTCTCTGGGGAAGCCAGACCGAATCGATACCTGCAGCCATCAACATAACAACACCCCAGCCATCTGCATATAAAGTAGCAATCCCGGGAACAATATGCTACAAATTAGGAACACAAAGCCGACCCAGACCTTTCGGCGCCAGCAGGAGCTGACACAAAGAGAGGTAAACAATCACCCCTTGATCAAGGAATCGCTCCAGCATTGGAGAATATCGAACCAAGTGATTGGGACCAAGTCCAATAACTTGGAACCAGGTACAAGGTCCGCCCCGAGAGGCGGGAAGCCCCTGGGGACTATAAGAATAGGGGCCAAGTTCAAATCGACCCTTCTTCGCCTCTCCGCACCCTTCGAGACCCTTCTGCTGACCTTCTACAACAGCCGCTAGAATCGTAAGTCTTATTCCAACGATCGCTACAAGATAGACACTCCTGACTATCGACCTGTACCAGCTTTGAATCCCGCAGGCTCAGAACCCATACGATAGGCCATTCATTTCCCTGACCTGGTGGGCCATTTCCAAAGTTAAGTATTGGCCTGTTAGTTGTAGGAAGTAGCTTAGAAGTAGAATTAATGTATAAGTATTAATTGCTGTATATAATAAATGAGCGTTGATTTAACTCTTACTAAGCGGTGTGTTGGATTATTGATCATTACTCGGACTTGAACCACGTGGCGGTATCAGAAAGATACCTGGCGACTCAAGAGCAAAGGTGATAGAACAAGAGCAATTAAACTAAGGCTAAAACGAGCAACAGTCTTTCTCGGGGTACAAGCTGAACCTGGACAAGGGTGAGTATTTTAGATTATCATAGAATTTACAATGCAGAAGGAGGCCATTCGGCCCATTGAGTCTGCACCGGCTTTTGGAAAGAACAACTTATCCAAGGTCTCGGCAGGGGGCGGGGGGGGGTGCGGGGGGAGCTGCCATTCCGTAGGGCAGGGACTCACTTTAGGTATCTGGGGGTGCAGGTTGTCCGGGAGTGGAGAAGGCTTCGCAGGTACAACATCACTACTTTGGTGGGGAGAGTGAAAGCCAATCTGGCAAGGTGGGATGGTCTTCCTCTGTCGCTGGCGGGTCGGGTCCAGGCGGTTAAAATTAATGTGTTGCCGCGATTTCTGTTTATTTTTCAATGCCTACCGATTTTCCTGCCAAGTCTTTTTCCAGGGAGATTGAGGGAAGGATTACCTCGTTCAAATGGGGAGGGAAGGTGGCCAGAGTGAGAAAGGTGCTGCTACAGAGGGAAAGGTAGGCAGGGGGTTTGGGTCTCCCGAACCTGATATACTACTACTGGGCGGCGAATGTGGAGAAGGTGCGGAGCTGTGTCAGAGCGGTTGATTCCCAGCGGGTCAGAATGGAGGAGAGTTTGTGCAGGGGGTCGGGCTGAAAGCATTAGCAACAGCGCCGCTCCCGATAGCTCCGGGGAAATACTCAGGGAGTCCGGTAATAATAGCTTCATTGACAATTTGGAGGCAGTTTTGTCAACACTTCGGTTGGGGGCAGGGTCAAGGGAAATGCTGATTCGGGGGAACCACAGATTTGAGCCAGGGAGGTGGGATGGAAGTTTTCGGAAATGGGAAGAGAAAGGGATTAAGACGCTAAAAGATTTGTTTCTTCGGGGTCGGTCTGCAGGATTGAGGGAGCTGGAAGTGAAGTATGGGCTGGAGCAGGGAGAAGTGTTTAGACACATGCAGGTTCAGGATTTTGCCAGGAAGGAGATACAGAGCTTCCCGGAGGATCCGGCCTCCACATTGCTGGAGGAGGGGCTGACGACAAGGGGACTGGAGAAGGGGGCAGTGTCAGCGGTGTACGGAGCTATTCTGGAAGAGAATAAGGCACCACTGGAAGGGAACAAAGCAAAGTGAGAGGAAGAGCTGGGCGAGGTTATAGAGGAGGGGGTCTGGGTGTGAGGTGCTCCGGGGAGTGAATGCCTCCACCTCATGTGCGAGGTTGGGGCTAATACAGCTGAAGGTGGTTATATAGAGCACACCTCACGTGGGCGAGGATGAGCCGATTTTTTGAAGGAGTAGAAGATGTGTGTGAGCATTGCGGGGGGGGGGGGGGGGGGCTAATCACGTTCATTTGTTTTGGTCCTGTCCAAAGCTAGGGGAGTACTGGAAGGAGGTTTTTAGGGTAATTTCCAAGGTGGTGCGCATGAAACTGGACCCGGGTCCCCGGGAGGCCATATTCGGGGTGTCAGCCCAGCCAGGATTGGAAACGGGTGCGGAGGCAGATATCATAGCCTTCGCCTCGCTGATCGCCCGAAGGCGGATCTTGCTGGGATGAAGAGCAGCCTCTCCACCCTGCGCCCTGGCGTGGCGGGGGGACCTGTTGGAATACTTGACCCTTGAGAAGGTTAAGTTCGAACTGAGGGGAAGCTCGGAGGGGTTCTACAAGTCATGGGCACTATTTATTATGCACTTTCAAGAACTGGATAACATCGAACATTAGTTGAGGGGGATGGGTGGGAGGGTTGGGGGGGGGAGGGGGGCTGTGTATATTAGGAATGACTGTGGGTAATCCCTGATTCCTTTTTGTCATTTGTTTATGTAAATATGTGGGCTGATGTTTGGGGGTTGGTGGGAGGATGGGATCGTTGTTATTGTTATGGGGATTGACATATCTGTTGCTGATTATTGTTTAAGGTTGGTGGGTGTAAATGCGGGAGAAAATGTGAAAAAGGAGAATATAAATATTTTTTTTTAAAAAAGAATAAATACATTTAATACATGCTGAACTGTATTCAATACATACGAGTCATAGAAAATGTTTAATCATTTGTATATGAATAGAACTATCAATTTTAAATGGTAATAACAAAATAAATATTTACATTTTGGATGCAGAGGGAGTGCACGACTCTCACAGTCAATGTTGTGTGCAATTAGCATACACCTTACTTCACTTGCCCTTGTTACATGCTTACCATTTCAATCATACCAGTAGGAAAAAAACTGCGCAAACGAAAATTAGCAGTATCACGTAACCTTGCACATGGGCAGGCCAACAAAATGTCTCGTGGGCCGCACTCAGAACCCAGATAGGCCGCATGTGATCCTGGGCTGCAGGTTGCCCACTACTGTTGCAGATAGTGGATAGGCCTTGGGAGTCAGGAGGTAAGTTACTCGCCACAGGATTCCTAGCCCCATACCTGCTTGTGTAGCTGTAATATTTATATGGCTAGTCCCGTTCAGTTTCTGGTCAACGGTAACCCCAGGATGTTTATAGTACGGGATTCAGAAATGGGGGTAATGTCATTGAATGTCAAGGGGTGAGGGATAGATTCTCTCTTGTTGGAGATGGTTCAGTTTTCCTCGGGTTCCATGTTGCCATGCTCAGTCAAATGCAGCCTTGATGTCAAGGGCAGTCACTCTCACCTCACCTCTGGAGTTCAGCTCTTTTTGTTAGTATTTGAACCAAGACTGTAATGAGGTCACAAGCAGAGCGGCACGTGTGGAACCCAAACTGAATGTCAATGTGCAGGTTATTGCTAAGCAAGTGCCACCTGATAGCACTATTGATGATTCCTTCCATTACTTTACTGAGAGTCGACTGACGGGGTGATAACTGGCTTGGTTGGATTTGTCCTGCTTTTTGTGAACAGGAGATACCTGGGCAATTTTCCACATTGCTGGATAGTTGCAACTGTACAACAGCTTGGCTAGGGGCCCGGCAAGCTCTGGAGCACATACAGCGCCCATATCCCGGACAATGCTCAGCATATCAGTCAACATTTATAAAGGTAAAGTTTGTAATAAACCGTGGTTAGACCACACTTGGAGCGTTTTGCACAGTTCTGGTCTCCAAATTATAAGAAAGATATAAAGAGACTGCAGAATCTACAAAAACGACTTCCTACAATACTACCAGAATAGAGGATTATACCTCTCAGGAAAAGCTGAACAATCTAGTGTTATTTACTGTTTAAAAAGAGAAGGCTGGGACCTGATATAGATCTTTAACATTATGAAAGGGTTTGATGGGGTCGATGTAAAGAATATGAAATTCAGGAGAAAACTATTTACCCAGGAAGAGAAGTTAGAATGTGGAGTCTACTACCAAAGGGAGTGGTTGAGGAAAATAACACAGGCACATTCAGACACACTAGATAAACAAATGGTGGAGAAGGAATAGAAGGATGTGTTGATGATAATGGTGCGATGAAAATGGGCGGGAGGAGGTTGCACGAAGCATAAACATCGGCTTAGAAATATCATAGAATTTACAGTGCAGAAGGAGGCCATTCGGCCCATCGAGTCTGCGCCGGCTCTTGGAAAGAGCACCCTACCCAAGGTCAACACCTCCACCCTATCCCCATAACCCAGTAACCCCACCCAACATTAAGGGCAATTTTGGACACTAAGGGCAATCTATCATGGCCAATCCACCTAACCTGCACAGCGTTGGACTGTGGGAGGAAACCGGAGCACCCGGAGGAAACCCACGCACACACGGGGAGGATGTGCAGACTCCGCACAGACAGTGACCCAAGCCGGAATCGAACCTGGGACCCTGGAGCTGTGAAGCAATTGTGCTATCCACAATGCTACCGTGCTGCCCACGACAGGCTTGAACCTGTTTGGCCGATTTACCTGCTTTAGAGCTGTAAATACTTTGTAATACTTTGTAAATGGCAAGAAATGATACTTAAGAATATGTATTCTGCATCAGTTCTGAAAAAGAGAATGTGCTTTAAATGACATAACCAAGTTTTTTCTTCTTTATAAGTGTTGACTGACCTGTTATGTATTTCCAGCGTTTTAATTCATTGTTGCGGGTCTTGTACCATTATACAATTGTTAATACGTTAATGAGATAATGTATCATTAAGTTTGATGTACAGACATACAATTGTGATCAATTTAAGGTAATATCTTGGGAGAACTGTATTCATATAGAATCATTCAGCCCAAAAGCATATTTGTATAAAAAACCGACAGCTGACTGAATAGGAAATGGTGCAGTACAGTAATTGTATTAGATGTCAATAGGTCACTACGAACAGATGATAATTACATGTTTGAATTAACTTCAGTTCAGGAATTATATTACTTACTCCAAAACATTATTTCAGAGTCATGCACCACTAAAGTTCACTTTAATGAAATTCACATCTTCTAGCACACGCTAGCTAGGTTTATTACGACAAAAATACTTGAATTCACCCTGCTCCTCAATGCAAGCATATAGCAAGCCTCACAAACAACATGTAAAATCCCCTCTAGATTAACTTATTTATACAAATTAACATTTCACAGTTGAGTAGCATTCTGCCATTCACTGACTATCCCTGCCGTCCAGGAGAGGTAGTGGAATCAGATACCATAGTGATTTTTAAGTGACTTGCCAAATACATGAATAGGATGGGAATCGAGGGATATGGCCCCCGGAAGGGTTTTAGTTCGGACGGGCAGCATGGTTGGTGCAAGCTTGGAGGACCGAAGGGCCAGTTCCTGTGCTGTAATTTTCTTTGTTCTTTGTAATCTACCAAATGAAGAACAAAAGCAGAAGGATAAACATCTTTCAGGGTTTCCTCTATCTCTGTATCTATTAAGTATATCCAACCACTACTTTTTCTTTCTAGTGGTTGGATACACATGAATGGCTTGCTAGGTCATTCAAGAGGGGATTTAAGAGTGTTATAACCTGCTTGCTTACCATTGGCTGGGGACTAATGACAATCCCACAATCCTGTGGGAGTATGAGCTTCCCCAATGAGGGAGGGCGGAGAAACCATTTGTAAACTCCAAGTATAAAAAAAAAATATATATATATATATATATATATATGTTATTGTAAATAAATGTTATTACTTTGTATCCTTAAACTCGTGCTGGATTCTTCGTGGCCCTTACAAAACTGGCGACGAGGGTTAAAGTGAATAGCTGTCTACACTGCTGAAGCCACCTCCCTGGATGTTTGTTGGATACAGGTTGGAAGTTGATTTCTATTATACCATGTCTCTGTATGGACGTTTGGATGTTTTTGATGCTGCGCTGGAAAGCTGGAACCAGTACGCACAATGGATGCGTTACTATTTCCGGGCAAACAATATCACCGAAAACGAGCGCCAGGTGGTCATATTGCTTACCGCCTGCGGCCCGCATACGTTTGGGGTGATTAGGAGCCTTACGTACCCAGCTGCGACAGACACCAAAACGTTTGATGACCTTGTGAATATAGTGGGGCAACATTTTAACCCAACCCCGTCCACGATAGTCCAGCGTTACCGGTTTAATACCACTGAGAGGACCCCTGGAGAATCCCTTGCCGATTTTCTATCCAGGCTACGCAGGATTGCGGAGTACTGTGACTATGGTGAGACCTTGTCAGAAATGTTACGCGACCATTTGGTTTGCGGTATTAACAATGCGGCCAACCAGAGAAAGTTGTTAGCTGAGCCAACATTGACTTTTCAACAGGCAATTCAAATAGTATTGTCCCGAGAGAGCGCAGAACGAGGAGTGCAGGAGCTACAGGGAATGGAAGTGCATGCCTTGGGGCGCAACCCCTTCCGTCCGAAAACGTCCCCCCGCGCTCCTGCGGTACCTTGGGCGAGGCGACGTCCGGACCGACGCCAGTGGCCGTCGGACATTCCTCCCCGAAGGGAGCCTTCTCCAGAACCAATGGATGAGGAGCCATGTCCGTGTCAAACCTTTAGGCGCCGACCCCGTCGCGGACGCCGGTCCTGGGGGCGCGCCGTCGTTCCGACCGAAACTGGGACCAGCCCAGTGGCCGTAACTGGGACCAGCCCAGGGGCTGTACCTTCCATGTGGATGAACCTGCGGCGACTACTCCTGAGGACGTGGAGATGGAGGACGACTGGCTGCAGCTGCATTGTGTGGCAGCTCCCCGTGCGGCCCCCATTAAGGTGACAGTACGGGTCAATGGTCACCCGCTTGAGATGGAGTTGGACACTGGCGCAGCGGTCTCCGTGATCGCCCAGAGGACATTCGACCGCATCAAGCAGGGTATACAGACCCTTACATTAACCGACTCACAGGCCAGGTTGGCCACCTACACGGGAGAACCACTGGACATTGCAGGAACTACAATGACCCCTGTTGTTTATGGATGCCAGGAGGGGCGTTTACCACTTATCGTGGTGCGCGGCCATGGACCCAACCTGTTGGGTCGGGACTGGCTGCGCCATTTGCGGTTGCAATGGCAGCACATCCTCCAAGTAGTTTCTGAAGGGTTGACTGAGGTGCTAGGACGATACCCAGATGTATTCCAGCCTGGTTTGGGGAAAATAAAAGGGGCCGTAGCGCGTATCCAAGTCGAACCAGGAGCCACGCCGTGCTATTTCCGGGCGCGCCCGGTGCCTTGCGCCTTGCTCGAGAAGGTAGAAGGGGAGCTCACTCGTTTGGAGAGTTTGGGTATTATCAGGCCCGTCCGTTTTGCTGACTGGGCAGCACCAATTGTACCTGTAATGAAGCCAGATGCCACAGTTCGCTTGTGTGGCGACTATAAACTTACAGTGAATACAGCTTCCCGACTCGACCGACATCCAATGCCTCGCATAAAGGATCTCTACGCGAAGCTTGCAGGTGGACTCTCGTTCACAAAATTAGATACGAGTCACTCCTACCTGCAGTTGGAGCTGGACTCTGCCTCCCGACCATATGTAACGATTAATACACACCGGGGCCTGTATGAATATACACGGTTGCCCTTTGGAGTATCCTCTGCCTGTGCTATTTTTCAACGTGTTATGGAGGGCACTTTGAGAGGTTACCACGTGTTGCTGTCTACTTAGATGACGTTTTGATTACAGGGACGTCGGAGCACGAACATTTGGAAAATCTGGAGGCTGTCCTTAGACGCTTTTCGGAGGCTGGAGTCCGTTTACGTCGCACAAAGTGCGTATTTCAGGCAAAGGAAGTAGTCTACCTGGGTTATCGGGTGGACCGCAAAGGTTTGCACCCCGTCGCAGAGAAGGTGCGCGCGATTCAATAGGCCCCCGCCCCGACTGACACTTCGCATCTTTGTTCTTTTCTCGGTCTCGTAAACTATTACGGGAAGTTCCTCCCCAATCTGGCAACTACGCTGGCCCCGTTGCACCTTCTGCGAAAGAAAAATTACACCTGGGTTTGGGGTCAGCCGCAAGAAACCGCTTTCCGGCGGGTAAAGCAACAATTGTCGTCATCTGGGTTACTAACCCACTATGATCCTGGAAAGCCTTTGCTCGTCACATGTGATGCATCCCTGTATGGTATTGGGGCCGTCCTGTCCCACAAGATGGAGAACGGGGCCGAGCGACCGATAGCTTTCGCCTCCCGCACATTGACTGCAGCGGAGAAAAAGTACGCGCAGATCGAGAAGGAGGGCCTGGCAGTGGTTTTTGCAGTGAAACGCTTCCACCAGTACGTGTATGGCCGCCATTTCACTATCGTGACTGATCATAAGCCTCTGCTAGGACTTTTCAGAGAGGATAAGCCAATACCGCCCATTGCTTCCGCACGGATCCAGCGCTGGGCTTTGTTGCTTGCTGCATACGAGTATTCTCTGCAGCACAAACCAGGAACGCAGATAGCAAATGCCGACGCACTGAGCCGATTGCCTTTATCGACCGGCCCCATGTCGACCCCCACGACCGGTGAGGTGGTTGCAACCCTAAACTTTATGGACACCTTGCCTGTCACGGCATCACAGATCCGTGAGTGGACCCAGACGGAGCCAGTCCTGTCAAAGGTTCGGCACATAGTCCTGTATGGTGGGCAGCATAGACAGCTCCCAGGCGAGTTGCGGGCATTTTCCTCCCAGCTGTCAGAATTCAGCGTGGAAGACGGCATCCTCTTGTGGGGGACGCGTGTGATTGTCCCGGTAAAAGGCCAGGAGCTGATACTAAGAGACTTGCACAATGGGCATCCAGGTGTGACCAAAATGAAAATGTTGGCCCGGAGTTATGTCTGGTGGCCAGGCCTCGACACCGACATGGAGAAGGTGGCCCAAAACTGCTCCATTTGCCAGGAGCATCAGAAGCTACCGCCGGCCGCGCCCCTACATCACTGGGAATGGCCAGGGCGGCCTTGGGCACGCTTACATGCAGATTTCGCAGGCCCTTTTCAGGGATCCATGTTCCTTCTACTAATCGACGCCCAGTCTAAATGGCTAGAGGTGCATACGATGCAGGGGACAACGGCCTGCGCAACAATTGAAAAGATGCGTTTGTCCTTTAGCACGCATGGCCTCCCCGAGGTGCTGGTCATGGATAACGGCACTCCATTCACGAGTGAGGAGTTTGCGAGGTTCATGAAGATGAACGGCATACGCCATATCCGCACTGCCCCTTACCACCCGGCTTCAAATGGGTTGGCAGAGCGCGCAGTGCAGACATTCAAAAGAGGACTAAAGAAGCAGTCTTCCGGATCAATGGACACGAGACTGGCTCGCTTTTTGTTTACGTATAGGACCACCCCCCCATGCGGTGACTGGGGTAGCTCCCGCAGAACTCCTAATGGGCCGGAGACTTCGCACCTGCCTTAGTATGGTTTTCCCGGACATTGGCGCAAAAGTACGCTGCACACAAGAACGGCAGGGACAGGGATTTTCTCGGCATCGGCCGATTCGGCAGTTTGCGCCCGGTGACCCAGTGTTCGTTTGGAATTTTGCTGGTGGTGCCCAGTGGGTTCCTGGCGTAATCTTTCGCCAAACGGGCCCTATATCTTACCAGGTGCAAGCCCATGGTCGTCTCCAGTGCAAACATGTAGACCACGTTCGGTCCAGAAGACTATCCTCTCAAAGGATTCCCCGCCCCCGGAGCTCAGTTCTACAGCCGCAGAGACCAGAGACAAGGGAAGGTAGTCCTCACAATCTTACACTGGTGCCACACTCAAAGCCTGCGCAGGTCGTTACAGAACCGAATGGAGATAGAGACGCTGACATGACGGAGGCAGCAGACTCTGACTCCAAGATGGAGACACAGGACGCATCAGAGGGTGAATCCTCGGGTCCACGGGCCGTGGATGTACAACCGTTACGCCGTTCATCACGGAAGCGCCAGTCTCCGTCTTGTTACACGCCGCCTGATTCAGCGCCGCATGCAAATGGTGTCCGGCCTGCGGCAAAACTAGTCCGACGCCCTCCTTCGCCAGGGTCTTCGGTGGATTCCTTGGACTTTGGGGGGGGGAGGGATGTTATAACCTGCCTGCTTACCATTGGCTGGGGACTAATGACAATCCCACAATCCTGTGGGAGTATGAGCTTCCCCAATGAGGGGGGGCGGAGAAACCATTAGTAAAGTCCAAGTATAAATAAAGCTGGTCAGTTTAGGAACCAGCAGGAAGGAGTGTGCAGCAAGGGAAGTTGCATATATAATATATATGTTATTGTAAATAAATGTTATTACTTTGTATCCTTAAACTCGTGCTGGATCCTTCGTGGCCCTTACAAAACCACATTGCTGCGGATCCAGTGTCACATGTAGGCCAGACCAAGTAAGGATGACAGGTTTCCTTCCCGAAAGGACCAGGTTGGTCTTTACGACAATTGACAATGGTTTCATGGTCATCATTAGACTTTTAATTCCAGATTGAATTTAAATTCCAACATGCCATGGTCGGATTCAAACCCAGGGCATACCCTGGATCTCTGAAAATACCACTGCTCTCTGCAGCCCCCTGCACCCTTTTTTTGGAGGGGAGCTGAATTTAAAAGGTGAGTGTGACTACCCTTGACATCAAGTCGGCATTTGACCAAGTCTGGCATCATGGAGCCATAGGAAAACTGGAGTCAATGTGATTGGGGGAAAACTTCCCACTGTTTAGAGTCATACCTGGAAGAAAGGAAGTTGCTTGTGCTTGTTGGAGGTCAATCATCCCAATTCCAATACATCTATCAGGCTGGATAATCTACATCAGAGAGTACTTGAGGAAGTGACTCTAGAAATAGTGGATGCATTGGTAGTCATCTTCCAAGATTCTATATATTTTGGAACAGTTTCTACAAATTGGAGGGTAGCTAATGTAACCCCAGTATTTAAAAAGGGAGGTAGGGATTTAACAGAAACATTACTATGTGGCATTTAGGGCACGATTGGCAGGGTGTTTCTCGACATTCGCATTGGCAAGATTGCAGCCCGTATTTAACGGCGCTTTGTGCCACAAATGAGCTTTTCCCCATTACTGGCTGTCTCATGTCTGATTCGCCAGACTCCTGCCTCAGTGTCTCACCGTTTATAAGGGGTAGTTAATTTTAAACATTCCCTCACCACAAACCATCTCAGGACACCATCTCAGACTAAAGGGACGATCCTTCAAAACAGAGATGAGGAGGAATTTCTTCAGCCAGAGGCTAGTGAATCTGTGGAACGCTTTGCCGCAGAAGGCAGTGGAGGCCAAATCACTGAGAGTTTTTAAGACAGAGATAGATAGGTTCTTGATTACTAAGGGGATCAGGGGTTATGGGGAGAAGGCAGGAGAATGGGGATGAGAAAATATCAGCCATGATTGAATGACAGAGCAGACTCGATGGGCCGTGTGGCCTAATTCTGCTCATGTCTTATGGTCTAAACTCCCAGTCGACACACAAGCATGCAGTGCCCAGACCTGCTCCTCTCTTTGGGGGTGCCACCCTGCTCCTCACTTTGGGGTGTCTCGACGCCGTTGATGCAAGATGGAACATTCTGTTCCCCCGAGCAGGTCGGAGAACCAGCAGCAGGGTCATCAATGCTGCCTGGGAGGCAGTGGCAGCGGCTGGAAGTGCAGGCAGCATGACAAAGAGGACCACTGTACAATGTCGGACCTCCACCAAGCTGCAAGGCTAAGTTACCACCTCTCTCCTGGCATTAGTTCCGTCTGCCATCTCTCAAATTCCCAACCCTCCCCACCTTCCCATTTCACCTTGGAGAGGAGCTCAGAGGAGACCACCATTGCGCGACACAGCTAACATCCCCACTTTCCACCGGTGCAGAGACGTACACCTTTAGTATAAAGGCTTCTGGGGCACAATCTGGTAAGCATCACACAGTTGGTGATGCACATCTGGTGGAGGCAGGAACATCCAAGGGAGTCAGCAGCCAGAGGTCTGGTGAATTCCAGGACTCAGCTGAATCCCAGTCAGATGCTGAGCCTCTGGACCACGTTATCCTGGAGCTGATGTAGACGCTAGGACACAGTCGTGACATTCAGGAGGGGAACATTCCAATGAGTGCATAGCCAATTGGAGGAGTCCGAAAGACTCGAGTGCTGGAGGAGATGCCAACAATGCATGCCACTAAAGCCAACACGACTGCAGTGGAAAACCTGGAGCACGACGTCAGCGTCTTGAATGGTGGAGCCCAAGACATGGTTCAGCCTATGACGACTATGGCTGAGGACCTCAACGTCATGTCCCAGTCACAGGTGGACATTTCCAAATTTCCTGGGGACACACCTTGACAAAACAGGGGACCATGACGTATCAAGAAAAGAGATCACTGAGTGGCACTGGGGTGGGGGATGGTGGTGGAGGGCACTATCTGTGGCATGGCCCAGTCAGTGAGGAGCATCGCTGAGGGCATCGGCAACATGGTGCAGACAATGGGGAGCCGCCAGGACTGGAAGAGCCAGATGACTCAGAGGCGTATTGAGGCCCTCCATCCCATGGAGACCCCCTATGGGCACCGTCAGGGATGAGGAAGCTTTAAAGACCAACCGGTCTTCCACCAAGGAGCTGACAGCGGTCTCCAGTTCTTCCGAATCCCCCCCTCCTGGCACTGGAGCATCTCAAGGGCAGCAGGCAGAATAGGGTGGCACAGATGATGCCAGTGATACTGGTAAGTCAGCCACAGCACCCCCCCCCCCCCCCCCCCCCCAGCTTCAGGCTTTCCAGATGACGTCCACCAAGGTCATCAAAGGCCACAGGATGCGGAAAGCAGCAGGCTACCTCCACCTCTGATGTGCATCCTGGGGACACACCTTGACATAACAGGGAACCATGAAAGATCAAGAAAAGAGAAGATCACTGAGTGGCACTGGGGTGGGGGATGATGGTGGAGGGCACTATCTGTAGCTAGGGGGAATAGAAATATCAAATGTTCACAATTAAAACATGTTACACCTGACACATGTAAAGCCTCTGTCACGTCAATCTTCACAACGGGTCTGCCTGCACCCGCACCCCCTATTTCCCTCTGTTCTTCCGCCCAGGGAATTATACACCAGTAAGCTTGAAGTCAGTAGTGGGTAAAATTTTAGAATCCATTGTCAAAGATGTTAGACAACAGTGGCAGGATCAGACAGTGATAACATGGATTTATGAAAGGGAAATCACGCTTGACAAATACTGGAATTCTTCGAGGATGTAACTAGTTGAGTTGATGAGGGGGGAACCAGTGGATGTGGTTTATTTGGACTTTCAGAAGGCTTTCGACAAAGTCCCACACAAGAGATTTGCGTGTAAAATTAAAACTCATGGGATAAGGGGTAGTGTATTGAGATGGATAGAAAACTGATTAGGAGACAGGAAACAAGGAGGAGGAATTAACGGGTCTTTTTCCAAATGGCAGGCAATGACTAGTGGGGTATCACAGGGATCGGTGCTGGAATCCCAGCTATTCACAATATATATTAATGATTTAGATGAGGAAACAAAATGTAATATCTCCAAATTTGCAGATGACACAAAGTTGGATGGGTGAGCTGTGAGGAGGATGCAGAGCTCCTTCAATGTGATTTGGAAAAGTTGAGTGAGTGGGCAAATCAATGGCAAATGCAGTTTAATTTAAATAAATGTGAAGTTATTCACTTTGATAGCATAAATGGGAAGGCAGATTATTATTTGAATGGCTATAAATTAGGAGAGGGGAATGTGCAACGATACTGGAGTATCCTCGTACACCAGTCACTAAAGGTAAGCATGCAGCTGCAACAGGCAGTAAAGAAGATAAATGGTATATTGACCTTCACAGCAAGAGGATTGGAGTACAGGAGCTTTCTGCAATTATACTGGGCCTTGGTGAGGCCACATATGGAACAATATGTGCAGTTTTGGTCTCCTTATCGGAGGAAGGATGTCCTTGCTCTAGAGGGAGTACAGCAAAGGTTTACCAGATTGATTCCTGGGATGGCAGGATGGATGTACGAGGATTGGATTGGATTTGTTTATTGTCACGTGTACAGAGGTACAATGAAAAGTATTTTTCTGCGAGCAGCTCAAACAGATCATTTAGTACATGAAAAGTAAATATATAATAGGGCAACACAAGGTGCACAATGTAAATACATAGACATCGGCATCAGGTGAAGCATACAGGAGTATAGTATGAATAAGATCAGTCCATAAGAGGGTCGTTTAGGAGTCTGGTAACAGCGGGGAAGGAGCTGTTTTTGAATCCGTTTGTGCGCGTTCTCAGGCTTTTGTATCTCCTGCCCGATGGAAGAAGTTGGAAGAGTGAGTAAGCCTGGTGGGAGGGGTCTTTGATTATGCTGCCCGCTTTCCCAAGGCAGCGGGAGGTACAGATAGAGTCAATGGATTATTTGTGTGATGGACTGGGCTGTATTCACGACTCTCTGAAGTTTCTTGCGGTCTTGGGCTGAGTAGTTGCCATACCAGCCTGTGATGCAGCGAGATAGGATGTTTTCTGTGGTGCACTTGTAAAAGTTGGTCAGAGTCAGTGTGGATATGCCAAATTTCCTTAGTTTCCTGAGGAAGTAACGGTGCTGTTGTGCTTTCTTGGTAGTAGGTCTTGACGTGGGTGGACCAGGACAGATGTTTGGTGATGTGCACACCTAGGAATTTAAAGCTGTCAACCATCTCCAACTCGTCCCCGTTGATGCAAACAGGGGTGTGTACAATACTTTGTTTCCTGAAGTCAATGACCAGCTCTTTAGTTTTGCTGGCATTGAGGGATAGATGTTTGTCATTACACCACTCCACTGGGTTCTCTATCTCCCTCTTGTGTTCTGACTCGTCGTTGTTCAAGATCCAACCCACGATGTAGGTGGAGTTGGAACCAAATTTTGCCATGCAGTCGTGTGTGTATAGATAGTTAAGTAGGTAGCTAAGTATGCAGCCTTGTGGGGCCATGGTATTGAGGACTATCGTGGAGGCGGTGTTGTCTATTCTTACTGCTTGGGTCTGTGGGTCAGAAAGTCGAGGATCCAGTTGCAGATATGAACTTGGCTTGGATTATGGTATTGCAGGCGGAGCTGTAGTCAATAAATAGGAGTCTGATGTAGGAATCCTTGCTGTTGAGATGTTCCAGCTGTTGAGATGTTCCAGGGATGAGTGTAGGGCCAGGGAGATGGTGTCTGCTGTGGACCAATTGCGGTGGTGTGCGAATTGCATGGGATTTAGGCATCCTGGGAGTATGGAGTTGATGTGCATCATGACCAACCTCTCGAGTGATACAAGTCAGTTAGGATTGTATTCGCTGAAGTTCAGAAGAATGAAGGGGGAATTTCACAGAAACATATAAAATTCTAACAGGACTAGGCAGGGTAGGTGCAAGAAGAATGTTTCCAATGGTTGGGTATCCAGGACCAGGGGTCACAGTCTGAGGATACGGGGGTAGATCAATTAGGACAGAGATGAGGAGAAATTTCTTCACCTAGAGAGTGGTGAATCTGTGGAAAAGAATGGAGGCCAAAACGTTGTATGTTTTCAAGAAGTAGTTAGATGTAGCACTTGGGGCGAAGAGGATCAAAGGATATTGGGGGGGGTGGAGGCGGGATTAGGTTACGGAGTTGGATGTTCAGCTATGATCATAATGAATGGTGGAGCAGGCTCAAAGGCTTGAATGGCCTTCTCCTGCTCCTATTTTCTATGTTTCTATCACTGCAAGAATTCCTCAGCATAGTGTCCTAGGCCCAGCCATCTTCAGCTGCTTTATCAATGAATTTTCCTCCATCATAAGGTTAGAAGTGGGGATGTTCGCTGATGATTGCACAATGTCCAGCACCATTTGCAACTCCTCAGACACTGAAGTAGTCCATGGCCAAATACAAAAGGATTTGGACAATATCCAGGCTTGGGCTGACAAGTGGCAAATAACATTCACACCACACAAGTATTAGGCAATGAGGAACTCCATCAAGAGAGGATCTAAACATCACCCCTTGACAGTTAACGGCATTACCATCACTGAATCCCCTATTATTAACATTCTGGGGTTAATATGATTAGAAACTGAACTGGACTAGCCATCTAAATACTGTGGCTACAAGAGCAGGTCAGAGGTTAGGAATCCTGCAATGAGCAACTCACATCTCGACTTCCCAAAACCTGTCCATTATTTCTCAGGCACAAGTCAGGTGTGTGATGGAATAGTCTCCACTTGAATGAGTGAGTGCAGCTCCAACAACAGTAAGAAGCTCGGCACTATCCAGGACAAAGCTGCCAGCTTGATTGACTCCTTCCGCAAACATTCACTCCCTCCACCACCGACAACAGTGGCAGCTGTGTGCACCATCTACAAAGTGCCCCCAGGAATTTATCAACGTTCCTTAGGCAGCACCGCCCAAGCCAACAACCACTACCATCTAGAAGGACAGAGCAGCTGATGTCTTTGTACACCACAACCTGGAAGGTGCTCTCTAAGTCACTCACCATCCTGACTTGGAAATATATTACTGTCCCTTCACTGTCGCTTGGTCAAAATCCTGGAAACCTCTCCCGAACAGCTGAGTGTACATACACCTCAGGGACTGCAGCAGTTCAAGAAGGCAGCTCATCCTTCACCTTTTTGAGGGCAACTAGGGATGAGCATGCCAGTGATGCTCACATCCAAAAAACTAATTTAAGAAACCATTACTGCCAAGTGCATAGGGAATCTAAGTGAGGACTGGACTTTACTGTGATACCCCCGATAGTCTAGAAGCCTGTTAACACTATCAAGTTTCATAAAGATTAGCTCTTAGGCATGATGTAGAGGCTGCCAGTGGCCAAGTAATAGTACATCAGCTTGAATCAGCACTTTCAAGGGAGGAGAGAAGTAAATTGCATTATTTATAAGCCTATTTGAAGCAGAAGACATCAACAAGAGGATGAATGGATTTGCATTAGCAGTTAATTACTGACCATAAAACTGCTTGCTACACCTTCCACAACATTCACTCTCCACCACCGACAATAATCAGTAACTGAGAGACAGTAAAAGCACTGAAATATCCCACACAACAAACAGAAGAAAATGCAATACTGAGAACTTCTGTTTCACCAGAACTAGAAATAAAGGGCGAGTTTCTCCGACCCTGGCATGAATCCCGCCCCCGCCGGTTGCCGAATTCTCCGGCACCGGAGATTCGGCGGGGGTGGGAAACGCGCCGCGCTGGTTGGCGGGCCCCACCCCACCACCCCCCCCCCCGAGATTCTCCGGCCCTAATGGGCCGAAGTCCCGCTGCTAGGATGCCTGTCACGCCGGCGTGGATGAAACCACCTCTCTTACCAGCAGGACAAGGCGACGCGGGCGGGCTCCGGGGTCCTGGGGGGGGCGCAGGGCGATCTGGCCCCGGGGGGTGCCCCCACGGTGGCCTGGCCCGCGATCAGGGCCCACCGATCCGCGGGTGGGCCTGTGCTGTGGGGGCACTCTTTTCCTTCCGCCTTCGCCACGATCTCCACCATGGCGGAGGCGGACGAGACTCCCTCCACAGCGCATGCGCGGGAATGCCGTGAGCGGCCGCTAACGCTTCCGCGCATGCGCCGCCCGGCAATGTCATTTCCGCGCCAGCTGGCGGGGCACCAAAGGCCTTTTCCGTCAGCTGGCGGGGCGGAAATCAGTCCGGCGTGGGCCTAGCCCCTCAAGATTAGGGCTGGGCCCCCCAAGATGCGGAGGATTCCGCACCTTTGGGGCGGCACGATGCCCGACTGATTTACGCCGTATTTGGTGCCGGTCGGCGGACATCGCGCCGGTACTGGAGAATTTCACCCAAAGGGTTTATGACAGGTTAAATTGTACATTTAGGACTTCCGGGTGCGGCAATGCGGAGCCGAGCCGCACGATTCGGCAGCTCCCGCTACCACGGACTTTCGGGCTCGCTAGAAGAACCCCAATGGAACTTTTTTTGGAACTAACCCGTGGGGAAGGTAAGAGGGAGGTCCCCCTCCAACTCGTATGAAACGGACTCGAAGCGCAACGACCACAAAAGTGGCATTGAAGCAACGGGAAAAACCGGGGGAAAAAGACAAAATGGCGACGGCCAGAGACAAAGGTGAGCTGCAGGAGCTGGAGCAGCGGGAAGGACCGGGGAAGAAAGATAGAATGGCGGCGGCAAGAGACAAAGGTGAGCTGCAGGAGCTGGAGCAGCGGGAAGGACCGGAGAAGAAAGATAGAATGGCGGCGGCCAGAGACAAAGTGGAGCTGCAGGGGTTTATTAGGCACTGCTTCGAGGAGCATCGCGAGGAGATGCGTAAGGAAATGCTGGCGCCTATGCTTTCGGCAATCGAAGGACTAGGGATCACCCAGAAGGCCCACGAGGTTCAGATCCAGGAGGTACAAAAAAGAGTTGGTCAGAACGAGGACTAGATCTCGGGCCTGGTGGAGCAGAACGAGGCACTACACAGGAGGTGGGCGGGAAGACCCGAAGATCTGGAGAACAGGTAGAGGAGAAAAAAATCTGCGGATCCTGGGTCTCCCTGAAGGAGCGGAGGGGGCCGATGCCGGGGCATACGCGAGCACGATGCTCGGGGCGATGATGGGCAAGGAGGCCCCTTAGAGGCCGCTGGAGTTGGACGGGGCACACCGGGTGCTGGCGAGGAGGCCCCGGGCAAATGAGCCGCCAAGAGCGATGGTGGTGAGGTTCCACCGGTTCACGGACAGAGAGTGGGTCCTGAAATGGGCCAAGAAGGAGCGGAGCAGTAAGTGGGACAATGCAGAGATCCGAATATACCCGGACTGGAGCACGGAGGTTGCAAAGCGGAGAGCGAGTTTCAACCGGGCCAAAGCGGTGTTGCACCGGAAAGAAGTGAAATTTGGAATGCTGCAGCCGGCACGACTGTGGGTCACATACAAGGGCCAACACTACTACTTTGAAACGCCTGAAGAGGCGTGGACATTTATACAAACCGAAAAGTTGGACTCTAACTGAGGGTCTGTGAGGGTGGGGGGATATTTGAGGTTTGATGTGTGATGGTTGTTGTATGTAGGGAGTCAATCACAATCACGCGCAGGAAATGTTACATGGGCTGGGGGAGAGAGACAAGGCCGCGACAGGAGCTGCGCCAGAGGGGGCAGAGCGGGCTTTGGAAAGCGCGAGGTTTGGTTTTTCCCGTGCGCGGGAAGAAAGGTGGGAGGGGGAACTCCCACACGGGGAGGTCAATGGGATAGCGGGGGTAGCCGGGGTCAGTAGGTGTCAGCTGACTTACGGGAGTGACATGGGGGGAGCAAAAAAGCTAGACAGGGGTCAAGCGGGGAGAGGGAAGGGGCGGAAAAGGGTTGCTGCTGCACTGGCCGAAAGGGAATGGGACGTAGAAGAGGTGGTAGGGACGGGGGTCCCCTGTCTGGGGGACTGGAGTGTGAGGGAGGCGTGGACATGGGACTGGCCCAGAAAAGGCGATGGCTAGTCGGCAGGGGTGGGGGGGGGGGGGGGGGGGGGGGGTGAGGCCCTCCAATCCGGCTGAATGGGCCGGTGAAGAGGGCTTGAGTGTTTGCGCACTTAAAGGGACTGAAGGGGGACGTGGTCATGCTCCAAGAGACTCACCTGAAGGTGGCGGACCAGGTCAGGTTAAGAAAGGGATAGGTAGGACAGGTAGTCCACTCGGGACTGGACGCGAAGAATAGAGGGGTGGCAATATTAGTGGGAAAGCGGGTGTCATTTGAGGCCAAGACTATTGAGGTGGACAATGGAGGGTGATATGTAATGGTGAGCGGTAGGCTGCAAGGGACGTGGGTGGTGTTGGTAAACGTATACGCCCCGAACTGGGATGATGCAGGATTCATGAAGCGCATGTTGGGGCGCATTCCGGACCTGGAGAAAGGAGGCCTGATAATGGGGGGGACTTCAATACAGTGTTGGATCCAGCACTGGACCGCTCTAAATCAAGGACTGGAAAAAGGCCGGCGGCAGCCAAGGTACTTAGGGGGTTTATGGATCAGATGGGGGGAGTGGACCCATGGCGGTTTGCAAGGCCGCAGGCCAGGGAATTTTCTTTCTTTTCCCATGTACACAAAGCCTACTCCCGGATAGATTTTTTTGTTCTGGGCAGGGTGCTCATCCTGAGGGTGGAGGGGACGGAGTATTCGGCCATAGCCGTTTCGGACCATGCCCCGCACTGGGTGGAACTGGAGCTGGGAGAGGAGAGGGACCAACGCCCGCTGTGGCGGCTGGATGTGGGACTGCTGGCGGACGAGGTGGTGTGTGGGAAGGTGAGGGGGTGTATCGAAAGGTATTTGGAGGCCAACGACAACGGGGAGGTGCGGGTAGGGGTGGTATGGGAGGCGTTGAAGGCGGTGGTCAGGGGAGAGCTAATCTCCATTAGGGCTCACAGGGAGAAGACAGAGGGCATTGAAAGGGAGAGATTAGTGGGGGAGATTTTGAGAGTGGACAGGAGATACGCAGAGGCCCCGGAGGAAAGATTACTTGGGGAAAGACGACGGCTCCAGACGGAGTTTGACCTGTTGACCACAGGGAAGGCGGAGACACAGTGGAAGAAAGCGCAGGGGCGACCTAGGAGTATGGGGAAAAGGCTAGTCGGACGCTGGCACACCAGCTCCGTAAAAGGATGGCAGCGAGGGAAATAGGGGGAGTCAAAGATGGAAGGGGAGCCACGGTTCGGAGTGCGACGAAAATAAACGAGGTATTTAAGGCCTTCTATGAATGGCTGTACAGATCCCAGCCCCCAACGGGGGAAGAGGGTATGAGACGATTCCTAGATCAGCTGAGATTCCCGAGGGTGGAGGAGCAAGAAGTGGCTGGTCTGGGGGCACCAATTGGGTTGGAGGAGCTGAGCAAGGGTTTGGGGAGCATGCAGGCGGGGAAGGCCCCGGGACCGGATGGGTTCCCAGTGGAGTTCTACAGGAAGTACGTAGACCTGTTGGCCCCGCTACTAGTGAGGACCTTTAATGAGGCAAGAGAGGAGGGGACCCTACCTCCGACAATGTCGGAAGCGACAATTTATTTGATCCTAAAGCAGGACAAGGACCCACTGCAATGTGGATCGTACAGGCCGATCTCGCTCCTTAATGTGGATGCAAAGTTGCTGGCAAAAGTGCTGGCCACGAGGATCGAGGACTGTGTCCCGGGGGTGATTCACGAGGACCAGACAGGATTTGTAAAGGGTAGGCAGCTAAACACCAATGTGCGGCGGCTCTTAAACGTGGTAATGATGCCATCGGTGGAGGGAGAAGCGGAGATAGTGGCAGCTATGGACGCGGAGAAGGCCTTTGACCGAGTAGAGTGGGAGTACCTCTGGGAGGTGCTGCGTAGGTTTGGGTTCGGGGGAGGGTTTATCAGTTGGGTTAAGCTCCTTTACAGAGCCCCGGTGGCGAGTGTAGTGACGAACTGGCAGAGGTCGGAGTACTTTCGGCTGTACCGAGCGACGAGGCAGGGGTGCCCCCTGTCCCCCCTGTTGCTCGCATTGGCGATCGAACCATTGGCCATGTCATTGAGGGAGTCTAATAAATGGAAGGGGGTGGTCCGAGGGGGAGAAGAGCATCGGGTGTCGCTATATGCGGATGACCTGTTGCTGTACGTGGCGATTCCAATGGAGGGGATGGTGGAGGTCATGCAGACTCTAAGGGAGTTTTTGGGCTATAAGCTCAATGTAGGGAAGAGTGAACTCTTTGTATTACAGGCGGGGGACCAAGAAAGAGGGATAGGGGACCTACCGCTGTGGAGGGCGGAGGGGAGCTTTCGGTATCTGGGGATCCAGATAGCCAGGAGTTGGGGGGCCCCTACATAAACTGAATCTGACGAGGTTGGTGGAGCAAATGGAGGAGGATTTTAAAACATGGGACATGCTACCGCTCTCGCTGGCGGGTAGAGTGCAATCGGTCAAAATGGTGGTCCTTCCGAGGTTTTTGTTTGTGTTTCAGTGCCTTCCCATCGTGATCACTGAGGCCTTTTTTTAAGAGAGTAGGCCGGAGTATTATGGGGTTTGTGTGGGTGAATAAGACCCTGAGGGTAAGGAGAGGGTTCCTGGAACGCAGTAGGGACCGAGGAGGGTTGGCGCTGCCAAACCTGGGGAGCTACTACTGGGCAGCAAATGTGTCGATGATCCGCAAATGGGTTATGGAGGGAGAGGGGGCGGCATGGAAGAGGATGGAGATGGCGTACTGCAAAGGAACGAGTCTGGGGGTGTTGGTGACAGCACCCCTGCCGCTCTCGCCGACAAAGTATACCACGAGCCCGGTGGTGGCGGCAACGCTAAGGATCTGGGGCCAGTCGAGACGGCACAGGGGTGCAATGGGAGCATCGGTGTGGTCCCCGATCAGGGGTAACCATCGGTTTGTCCTGGGGAAGATGGACGGGGGGTTCCACAGCTGGCATCGGGCGGGGATCAGAAGAATGGGGGACCGGTTCATTGACAGAACATTTGCGAGCCTGGGGGCACTGGAGGAGAAGTTTGAGTTACCCCCGGGAAATGCCTTTAGATATATGCAGGTGAGGGCTTTTGTAAGGCGACAGGTGAGGGAATTCACGTTGCTCCCGGCACAAGAAATTCAAGACAGGGTGATCTCGGGCGCATGGGTCGGGGAGGGCAAGGTGTCGGAAATACACCAGGAGATGAAAGAAGAAGGGGAAGCACGGGTAGAAGAGTTGAAGGGTAAATGGGAGGAGGAGCTGGGGGAGGAGATCGAGGAAGGTCTGTGGGCGGATGCCCTAGGTAGGGTTAATTCCTCCTCCTCGTGTGCCAGGCTCAGCCTGATACAATTTAAGGTGGTTCACAGAGCTCACCTAACGGGGGCGAGGTTGAGCAGGTTCTTTGGGGTAGAGGACAGATGTGGAAGGTGCTCAGGGAGCCCGGCGAACCATGTCCATATGTTTTGGTCATGCCCGGCACTGGAGGGGTTCTGGAGAGGAGTGGCGGGAGTAATATCTCAGGTGGTGAAAGTCCGGGTCAAGCCAAGCTGGGGGCTAGCAATATTCGGAGTAGTGGACGAACCGGGAGTGCAGGAGGCGAAAGAGGCCGGTATTCTGGCCTTTGCGTCCCTAGTAGCCCGCCGAAGGATCTTGCTAATGTGGAAGGAGGCGAAGCCCCCCAGCGTGGAGGCCTGGATAAACGATATGGCTGGGTTCATAAAGTTGGAGAGGATTAAGTTCGCCTTGAGAGGGTCTGCGCAGGGGTTCTACAGGCGGTGGCAACCGTTCCTAGGCTATCTCGCGGAGCGTTAGAGGAGGGTCGGTCAGCAGCAGCAGCAACCTGGGGGGGGTGGGGGGGTGGCGGGGAGGGGACGTCAGGGCGGGGGGAGGAGCTGCCTGGGGGGAGAGTGGGTGAGCAAGAGATAACATGAAGAGTCGGGGAAACTGGCACGTACGGGAGAGAGCCAGTGTACAAAGCTATGTAAATATACTATTTTGCCATGCATATATCTTGCTCTGCGCGATTTCTCGTTTCTTTTTTTTTTGTTACGGGAGGGGGGGGTTATTAAGGGAGAAAAATTGTGTTAAAAACTTTAATAAATATATATATATTTTTAAAATTGTACATTTAGGTCCACACTTACACAGATCATGCAAATATATGCAGGTATTGAAATGAAATGAAAATCGCTTACTGTCACAAGTAGGCTTCAAATGAAGTTATTATGAAAAGCCCCTAGTCGCCACATTCCGGCACCTGTTCGGGGAGGCTGGTACGAGAATTGAACAGTGCTGCTGGCCTGCCTTGGTCTGCTTCAAAAGCCAGCGATTTAGCCCAGTAAATTTGAAATCCCTACCATCAACTTCATCCCACATGATATCCCAAGCTGAAGCAGACCATTCTCAACCTCCACATTCTCCAAAACCTTGAACTGAATTTCCAAACGTATACACCCTCCCTCATGTACAGCATTTACTTCCACCTCTGTAATGTTGGCTGCATCTGCCTACCTGCTGCTAAAATTTTCAGACATGCCTGACGTATCCCCAGACTCAATTACTCCAATGCTTACCTGGCTAGTCTCCCATCCTCCAATCTGCATACACTTCAGGTCATACAAAACTCATGCTTGTGTTATTTCCTACAGCTATCCCCACTTGCCCATCACTGAGCAATATGGATTCTTTGTCCTCCTTTCCCATAAATGTAAAATGATCGGGCAGCACGGTAGCACAAGTGGATAGCATTGTGGCTTCACAGCGCCAGAGTCCCAGGTTCAATTCCCCGCTGGGTCACTGTCTGTGCGGAGTCTGTACGTTCTCCCCGTGTCTGAGTGGGTTTCCTCCGGGTGCTCCAGTTTCCTCCCACAGTCCAAAGATGTGCAGGTTAGGTGGATTGGCCATGATAAATTGTCCTTAGTGACCAAAAAGGTTAGGAAGGGTTATTGGATTACGGGGATAGGGTGGAAGTGAGGGCTTAAGTGGATCGGTGCAGACTCAACAGGCCGAATGGCCTCCTTCTGCACTGTATGTTCTATGTTCTATTAAGGATCATTGTGGTTATATCTTTCTATGGCATCTTTCTGTAACAATCTCTGGGTTTACAAGCTTCTCTTTTTCCACATGCACAGTTCTTTTGACTCTGGCAAATGAACACAAGAAATACAAGCACAGTCGACCATATGAATCATTGGACCTCCTTCACCATACAATATGATCATGACTGATCATAGAATCATAGAACTCATGGGTCTCAACCTCAAATTCCTGCCCTTTTCCCATAATTCCCCATGAGAGCAAAAATCTATCTATGTCACCCTTGAATCTATTCCAACAGTGGATCCAACTCTCTGGGGCAGATAATTCAATCATTCACAACCCTTTGATTGAAGAGGTTTCTCAGAATTATCCTGAAACTATGTTTTAGATTCCCTGACCAGTGGGAACAATCTCTTAGCACCCATCCTATCATGCTTCTTCAGAATTTTCTAGATTTTAATGAGATCACCTCTCATTCTTCTGAACTCCAGCGAATATAAACCCAATTTACTTAGTTTCTTGTCATAGGCCAACCCCTCATCCCATGGCCAAATTTAATGAACATTCGCAGTTCTGCCTCAAATGCAAGTATCTCCTTTCTTAAATGTGGAGACCAAAACTGCACGCAAGATTTCTTTATTCTTATACTCCAATCCCCTTGCAGTATAAGCCAACATACCTTATGCCTTCCTAATTTCTAGCTACACCTGCACGCTAACTTTCTGCATTCCTTGTACAAGCACACCCAAGTCAACATCATCACTAATAGATTTCTCACCTTTTAAAAAATATTCTGCTTTTTTACTCTTATGACCAAATTGAATAACTTCACACTTCACAATATTATATTCCATCTGCCATCTTGTTGCCCATTCACAAACCTGTCAATATCTCTTAGCAGTCTCTCTGTATCCTTCCCAAAGTTTATCTAGTTTGGTGTCATCAGCAAACATAGACAATGTTGACTTGTTCTAATCATACTGAGCTTTTCTAAGCGCATTGTTAAGACTTCCTTATAAACTCCACCAGTCCACTGGTGGTGGCGGCCCTGAGAGTTTGGGGCCAGTGGAGGCATCATGTGGGAGCATCGGTTTGGGCCCCAATCTGTGATAATCACCGATTTGCCCCAGGGATTATGGACAGGGGGGTTCCGGCTATGGCAGCTAATCACCAGTGACCGCACACGCACTATAAAGACAGGGGGCATCAGAGTTCCTGCTCATTAGAGTTGCAGCTCGCTAGGACAGAGCTCACAGCCTGTAACACAGACATTCACCAAGTGGTGAGTGCATCGACTGGTTAGGACAAGGCAAAGGTCTTTAGTTAAAGCTAGTATCGTATACACCCACAGTCTGAGTATGTTTAAACAGTTAATGATTCAATAAAATAGAGTTGCACTATTTCAAGTGTTGGTGACCTGTATGTGATCCAGAACACCCAACACATCAGGACTCAATGCCCCCGAAGTCAGAGACATAGAACATAGAACATAGAAAATACAGCACAGAACAGGCCCTTCGGCCCACGATGTTGTGCCGAACCTTTGTCCTAGATTAATCATAGATTATCATTGAATTTACAGTGCAGAAGGAGCCGGCCATTCGGCCCTTTGAGTCTGCACCGGCTCTTGGAAAGAGCACCATACCCAAACTCAACACCTCCACCCAACACCAAGGGCAATTTGGACATTAAGGGCAATTTATCATTGGCCAATTCACCTAACCCGCACATCTTTGGACTGTGGGAGGAAACCGGAGCACCCGGAGGAAACCCACGAAGACACGGGGAGGACGTGCAGACTCCGCACAGACAATGACCCAAGCCGGAATCGAACCTGGGACCATGGACCTGTGAAGCAATTGCGCTATCCACAATGCTACCGTGCTGCCCTTAAGAACAAATAAATCTACACTATATCATTTTACCGTCATCCATGTACCTATCCAATAGCTGCTTGAAGGTCCCTAATGTTTCCGACTCAACTACTTCCACAGGCAGTGCATTCCATGCCCCCACTACTCTCTGGGTAAAGAACCTACCTCTGATATCCCTCCTATATCTTCCACCTTTCACCTTAAATTTATGTCCCCTTGTAATGGTGTGTTCCACCCGGGGAAAAAGTCTCTGACTGTCTACTCTATCTATTCCCCTGATCATCTTATAAACCTCTATCAAGTCGCCCCTCATCCTTCTCCGCTCTAATGAGAAAAGGCCTAGCACCCTCAACCTTTCCTCGTAAGACCTACTCTCCATTCCAGGCAACATCCTGGTAAATCTTCTTTGCACCTTTTCCAGAGCTTCCACATCCTTCCTAAACTGAGGTGACCAGAACTGTACACAGTACTCCAAATGTGGCCTTACCAAAGTTTTGTACAGCTGCATCATCACCTCACGGCTCTTAAATTCAATCCCTCTGTTAATGAACGCGAGCACACCATAGGCCTTCTTCACAGCTCTATCCACTTGAGTGGCAACTTTCAAAGATGTATGAACATAGACCCCAAGATCTCTCTGCTCCTCCACATTGCCAAGAACTCTACCGTTAACCCTATATTCCGCATTCATATTTGTCCTTCCAAAATGGACAACCTCACACTTTTCAGGGTTAAACTCCATCTGCCACTTCTCAGCCCAGCTCTGCATCCTATTTTATGTCTCTTTGCAGCCGACAACAGCCCTCCTTACTATCCACAACTCCACCAATCTTCGTATCGTCTGCAAATTTACTGACCCACCCTTCAACTCCCTCATCCAAGTCATTAATGAAAATCACAAACAGCAGAGGACCCAGAACTGATCCCTGCGGTACGCCACTGGTAACTGGGATCCAGGCTGAATATTTGCCATCCACTACCACTCTCTGACTTCTATCGGTTAGCCAGTTCGTTATCCAACTGGCCAAATTTCCCACTATCCCATGCCTCCTTACTTTCTGCATAAGCCTACCATGGGGAACTTTATCAAATGCCTTACTAAAATCCATGTACACTACATCCACTGCTTTACCTTCATCCACATGCTTGGTCACCTCCTCAAAGAATTCAATAAGATTTGTAAGGCAAGACCTACCCCTCACAAATCCGTGCTGACTATCCCTAATCAAGCAGTGTCTTTCCAGATGCTCAGAAATCCTATCCTTCAGTACCCTTTCCATTACTTTGCCTACCACCGAAGTAAGACTAACTGGCCTGTAATTCCCAGGGTTAACCCTAGTTCCTTTTTTGAACAGGGGCACGACATTCGCCACTCTCCAATCCCCTGGTACCACCCCTGTTGACAGTGAGGACGAAAAGATCATTGCCAACGGCTCTGCAATTTCATCTCTTGCTTCCCATAGAATCCTTGGATATATCCCGTCAGGCCCGGGGGACTTGTCTATCCTCAAGTTTTTCAAAATGCCCAACACATCTTCCTTCCTGACAAGTATTTCCTCGAGCTTACCAATCTGTTTCACACTGTCCTCTCCAACAATATCGCCCCTCTCATTTGTAAATACAGAAGAAAAATACTCATTCAAGACCTCTCCTATCTCTTCAGACTCAATACACAATCTCCCGCTACTGTCCTTGATCGGACCTACCCTCGCTCTAGTCATTCTCATAGACCTGACTATCGGACATGGCTAGCTTTCTCTGTTTGGAGAAAATCAAGTTTGCCTTGAAAGGGTCACTGTTAGGATTCACCCGGAGGTGGCAACCGTTCGTCGACTTCTTTGCTGGAAATTAATCATCAGCAGGGGGGGGGGGAGAGTAGTTTAGATTAGAGTAGGGGGTCAATAAGGGTGGGACATGTATGAGAGGTAAATGGCTTTTGCACTATGTTTATGGTTTCATGTATATTGTTTATTTTGTTGTCGTTACTATACCAAAAATACTTCAATAAAATGTTTATTAAAAAACAATTCATGTTAGGCTAACTGGTCTCTACATCCACTATTTTCTTTCTTGTAAAGCAGTATAACATTTGGCAACTTCCAATCTCCTGGGGCCGATCCCGAACCTAAGGAATTTTGAAAAATCATAGCTAGCCCATCCATTATCTCTGTAGCTATCTCTTTTAGAACCTTATGGTGTAGGCCATCAGGTCCCAGGGATTTGTTGGATGTTATTCCCTTAAGTTTTGTTAATACTTATCTCTGCTGATATTAATTTTCCCACTCTTTTTATCTGCTAGATTGTCTATTTCTGGTATGGAACTTGTGTCTTCTATTGTACACATGCAAAAATTTGTTCAATGCCTCTGCTATTTCTTCATTCACAGAATCACAGAGTGCAGGAGAGGCCCTCTGGTCCATCGAGTCTGCAGCGACACATGAAAAACACCTCAGTAACCCACCTAATCCCATTTACCAGCACTTGACCCATAGCCTTGAATGTTATGACGTGCAAGTGCTCATCTAGGTACTTTTTAAAGGATGTGAGGCAACACGCCTCTATCACCCTCCCAGGCAGTGTATTTCAGGCCGTCAACGCCCTCTGGGTAAAAAAAGTGTTTCCTCAAATCCCCCGCCCCTCACCTTGACCCTGTGTCCCGTCGTGATTGACCCATCATCTAAGAGGAACAGTTGCTCTCTATCCATGTTCCTCACAATTATGTACATTCAATCAGGTTGCCCGCACCTCAGTTTTCTCTGTTGCAACAAAAACAATCCAAGCCTTTCCAGCCTCTCTTCATAACTTAAATGTTCCACCCCAGGCAACATCCTGGTGAATCTCACCTGCACCCTCTCCGGTGCAACCACATTCTTCCTATGTGATGACCAGAACTGCATTCAGTACTCCAGCTGTGGCCTCACCAAAGTTCTATACAGCTCCAAAAGCACTCCCTGCTTTTAAAAAAAATTTTTTTTTATTTTCCTCCTTTTTCACATTTTCTCCTAAATTTGCACCCACCATCAATAAACAATAATCAGTAACGAATATGATGTCAATCCCCATATGAATAACAACGATCCCATCCTCCCAAGAAACCCCAAACATTAGCCTGCACGTTAACGTAAACAAATGACAAAAAGGAATCAGGAATCACCCAAAGTCACCATTAACACACACAGTCCCCCTTCCCCCAACCCTCCCAATCACCACCCCCCCCCCCCCAACTAATGTTCGATGTTATCCAGTTCTTGAAAATGCATAATGAATAATACCCATGAATTGTAGAACCCCCTCCATCCTTCCCCTCAGTTCAAACTTAATCTTCTCAAGAGTCAAGAATTCCAACAGGTTCCTCCGCCACGCCAGGGCACAGGGTGGAGAGGTTGCTCTCCATCCCATCAGGATCCTCCTTCGGGCGATCAACGAGGCGAAGGCTACAACATCTGCCTCCGCACCCGTTTTCCAACCCCGGCTGGTCCGACACCCCGAATAATGCCTCCCGAGGGTCCAGGTCCAGTTTCGCGTGCACCTTTAGAGATTACCCTAAAAACACCTTCCAGCAATCCTCCAGCTTCGGACAGGACCAAAACATATGAATGTGATTTGCGCCCCCCCCCCCCCCCCCCCCCCCCAAAGTTCACACACATCTTCTACCCCTTCAAAGAATCGGCTCACCTTCGCCCTTGTGAGGTGTGCTCTATATACCACTTTCAGCTGTATCAGCCCCAACCTCGTGCACGAAGTGGAGGCGTTCAGTCTCTGGACCACCTCACACCAGAACCCCTCCTCCATACCCTCTCCCAACACTTCCTCCCACTTTGCTTTGATTCCTTCCAGTGGTGCCTTCTCCTCTTCCAAAACAGCTCCATAATCCGCCGACACTACCCCTTCTCCAGTGCCCATGTCGTCAGCACCTCCTCCAGCAATGTGGAGGCCGGCTCCACCGGGAAGCTCTGTATCTCTTTTCTGGCAAAGTCTCAAACCTGCATGTATCTAAACATTTCCCCCTGCTCCAGCCCATACTTTGCTTCCAACTCCTTCAATCCTGCAAACCGACCCCAAGAAACAAATCTTTTAGTGTCTTGATTGTTGCTGAGATGTTCACTGTATGTTTTAAAAAGGTTAACTGAGTTCATAGAATAAACATTGTTTTGCTTAAAAAAATACTTTTCGATCTCTGCTGGACCACACCTGTAAAGTGGGCCATACCACAATCTAGTAAAAGTCGTGGGTCAGGTGAACGCCATGATACACTTTGGGGTTCTCTAAACCCTGGCCCATAACACTTCACCCTCTCCCTCTCCCACCCTGTTGGCTTAAAGCCCTGTCCATAGCCCTACTTATTCAATTGCCCAGGACACCGGCCCAGCCCAATTCAAGTGGAGCCCATCCTAATGGAAGAACTCACCCTTCCCTGAGTAGTGATGAAATCCATATGGATCGAAATCCCTTCTTCCCACACCATTCTTTGAGCCACATGTTTATTATCTAACCTGTTTAATCTGATGCGCGAAGCTCAGGTAAAAATCCCGAGATAAATACCTTTGATGTTCTGCATTTTAATTTGAACCCTAACTCCTCAAATGTTTTTAGCAGAATACCTGTCTCTATGTCATTGGTTCCTACATGGACCATGACAACTGGATCGTTCCCCTTCAGTTTCCTTTCAAGCCGCACTGGGTAACCCCAGCTCTGGATAACCCCAACTCTGGGTAATCAACTATAAAGACTCAGGAAGCCAAACAATAGGGTGAATGCTGGTTTATTCACGGTCGTAAGAATCTGCCAACGGCAGTAAATACTCACATAATATAAGTCCCATTGGGACAACCAACATGTTGATCCCTGTCACAGAGATGAGGAGACATTTATTCACTCAAAGAGTGGTGAGCCTATGGAATTCATTACCACAGGAAATAGTTGAGGCTAAGATTTTTATTGAATTCAAATTTCACCATCTGCCATGGCGTGATTCGAACATAGGTCTGCATCTGCCAGGGTTCTGGAAGCGCATGTAATAGGGCACTTTGTGCCATCGATGGGACAGTACTGCTCTGATGCCGTATGGGGAGGCACCACACGTGAGACCAAGCAGCTAGGAAGGATCATAGTGGCCAGCAGTTGGGAGGATAACAGCCATCTCTTCACCCTGGCGAACGCCTCCTCTTGTGGATCTCCTCAAGCCCACTTTTGGTTCTTCTTTAATAAGATGTTAACAGGTGCCAGCAGGGTGGTCAAATTCAGAATAAACTTCCCGCATTAATTTACAAGTCTCCAAAAATGAACACAATTCTGTTGTGTTTTGTGGAGTCCCTTTATGCCCTGGATGTTTTCCTCGTCTGCACTCAAACCTGTTAGACCAAGCCAGAGGCAGAGGCTCCTCCATCATTGCATGCTGAGTCACATAACCAGCCTGACCCACAATCATTTTCCTGACCATTAAGCAACTCTAAAGTTCTGTCTTTCCTAAGGAATGTAACCACCTCCTTAAATAAAGTCTCCAGATCGGTTTCCCCCTCTCTAATGCATCGATGTCCACAACTCGGCCTCCAGTTCAATGTCTCGGAGTTGAAACTTCTCAAGCCACAGAGATTCATGCAGACACATTTGCCCTGGATCACACTTGTGTCCACGAGCACCCATATTCTGCAGTCACAAAACATCACCTTCCCTACCATCTTAATTATTTTTTCTGAATTAATTTATAATTAATCAACCCTCCTACTCTCAATGACCTTTACTAATGTCAGTAGACTTTAATATTAATAAAACCTGACAATTATTAATAAAATACACACTTTTGTAAGATAAATAAGGAAAATACTCACTAATCACTTACCCTATCCCCTATGGTCTCACACTTCGATTATTGATCTCACCCCTTGCACTGTTTTCAGACTAATGGCCCAGTTGCTCATTTCACACTCCCTTGCTGTTAATGGCCCCGCTGCCCCACTCGTATGCTCTTGCTGTTAATGGTCCCGCTGCTCCTCTTGCAGATAATGGCCTTGTTCCTCCTCTCACACTCTCTCGCTGTTAATAGTCCCAACTCCTCTTCTTGCACTCTCTCGCTATTAATGGTTCCAAACCCCTCTTCTCACACTCTCTTGCTATTAATTGCCCCGCTGCTCCTCTTACACTCTCTGCTGTTAACGGCCTCTTGCACATGTCGTATGGTTCTTCACTCCACCATTGGTAGCTATATCTTCAGGAAATGATTGATTCCTCATCTCTGGAATTTCCTTCCAAAACCTCTCAGCAATACATTGTCCATTCCTTCTTCAAGATTCTCCTATCTGCCAGAACTTTGGCTGTTCTTTCTAACCTCTCCTTCTTTGGCTTGGAGTCCATTTTCTTTCCTTTGAACCTCAAAAGGCCATTCAGATCTTCATGCTTGTGAATGATTTTCAAAGGCAGCACGGTGACGCAGTGGCTAGCATTGCTGCCTCACGGCGCCGAGGTCCCAGGTTCGATCCCGGCTCTGGATCACTGCCCATGCAGAGTTTGCACATTCTCCCCCCACAACCCAAAGATGTGTAGAGTAGGTGGATTGGCCACGCTAAATTTCCCCTTAATTGAAAAAAATGAATTGGGTACTCTAAATCTATAAAGAAAAAGTGAATGATTTTCAGATGTTTTCTAAGGCTCAGGGTGCAAATTGTTGTTGTACTTAAAAGTGTGACAAAAAGATATACGTTATTGTGGTTGAAGTTTCAAATGGAAGATTTGATTCCGTGTCCACCGATAGCATCCATCATAAATTTAGAAGTGGAGCTGTTTGCTGATGATCACAGGAATGATCCTCAAAACCTCTTGTTATGGACATTTATTGTTAATTTAAACAGCATTAATTTCTCCTCTCACGACCTGTCCATAAACAGAAAGGTGTTTTGATTTGTTTCCGTCTTTAGAAGCGGTGGAGTATTTCCCGACCCCTTGGTTTTGGTGCGATCCAGTTTTCCAATAACAGCCCTACAGCAAACTCAAGATAGGATGAACTCTAAGGATTGCATACACTCAAAATGTGAAGATGGTTCACAACATCGCCTTCATTTTCAGATGGTAAAGAATGGGATAGAGAAAAGAAAGATTTACAGTACAGAGACCACAGAGAAAATAAATATTGTTTCATGTGGGTTCCTGATGAGGTATTCCTTCACGAATGATGGCATGCCGAAAACTAATTTTGTAGAATTCATTTTTCCGGTGGAGTTGACTTCATAAAATGTGAGAGGTGAGTACGTCTTGTAGGCAATGGCACAGAACTTCCAAGAGAAGCAGGGTAGACAGGGTCAGGTGGCCAACCTGGGCCAAAGCTCCTTTGGTATGGCCTGCTAGGCAGATGTTCAAGCAACAGACTGAGTTTTGTTTCACAGTAAGACATTATTAGCTTGTTCAACAAGCCAGAGTCTTAGGTTACATGACATTACCTCACCACAAGATCTTCAACAAAGGATATTTATCCATGGTCTAGAATTCAGCTTGTTTTTCAGGACTTCCATCGTGACTTAAAATTAGAGACTTTTGTCTTAGTAGGCATTCCATCTCCACTGGCAAGCCTGGGTTATCAAATACAAAAAGCCTTCGATGTAGCTCCCTTTCAAGTTGTCTGTGCAGTCCCCAGGGGATTGTTAGTAGTTCCTCAGAGATAACGTGGTGTGAGTTTTCCAAAACTGCAAAGTGACTTATTTTGTTCCAGGGTTAAAGACAGACACAGTTTCAGCCATTTCAAGGATCTTTGTTCAGTTTTAAAATTTACAGTGCGAGATCTTAATCCCTCACACTCTCCATTTGCTATAAGGCACAATTCAGGAGTGTGTTAGAGTATTCTCCACTTGCCTGGATGGGTGTCGCTACAATATCATTCAAAATGTCTGCCATCATCGAAAACAAAGCAGTCTGCTTGACTGGAACCACATCGACCAGCTTCGCCACCAGGGTACTGTACTATCTGTAGAATGCATTGTAACAAGTGGCCAAGGCTTCTTTGGCAACACTTCCCAAACATGTGACTACCACATAAAAGGAAAAGGGCAGTAAATACATCCCCTTCATGTTCCCCTCCAAGTCAGATCATCCCACTTTGGGCATAGATTGCCATTTATTCATCATTACTGGTTCAAAATTCTTGAATCCTAACTGCTTTGCATGAATATTTTCACCACAAGGAACAGTTCAAGAAGGTCCACTACCATCTTGTTAAAGGAAACTCGGGATTGTCAACAAATGACCACTTTGCCAGCAATTCCCACCAAGAATGAATTAAAAATATTGTTGAAAGGTTTAGCATAACAAATACAAAAAAACTTTTTTTTAAAAAACTTTTCGTGCTGGAAATACAATTTTTTTCACCTTAGCACTTGTAAACCTATTTATTTTAACCATCCCCAAAACTGTACTGCTCAATGTGAAATGAAATGAATGAAATTAAAATTGCTTATTGTCACAAGTAGACTTCAAATGAAGTTACTGTGAAATGTCCCTAGTCGCCACATTCCGGCACCTGTTCGGGAATTGAACCGTGCTGTTGGCCTGCCTTGGTCTGCTTTCAAAGCCAGCGATTTAGCCCTGTGCTAAACAGCCCCATGCCTGTAAATATAAACACAAATGCTCGAAATACTCAGCAAGTCTGTTTGTATCCCTGAAGAGAACAATAAAATTAATGGGCCAGATTATCCTCTCCCAATACTGAGCAAAGGAACACCAAGGGGTTGAAATGCGAGGCATGCGGGGCTGCAATTTGGGATGCGATTTCAAAGTTGCTAGGCTATTCCCTCCGCTTGCCATTTTCCCTGGGTCAGGAAACATTTTTTTAAAAAATTCATTTGCGGGATGTGGGCGTCGCGGGATAGGCCAGCATTTATTGCCCATCCCTCGTTGCTCTTCAGAAGGTGGTGGTGAGCTGCAATCCTTCAGGTGTATGTACACCCACTCTGCTGTTCGGGCGGGAGTTCCAGAATTTTGACCCAGCGAAAGTGAAGGCTCGGCGACATATTTCCAAGTCAGGGTGGTGAGTGACTTGGAGGGGAACCTCCAGGTGGGGAGGTTCCCAAGTATCTGCTGCTCTTGTCCTTCTAGATGGTAGTGATCGTGGGTTTGGAAGGTGCTGTCTAAGGAACCTTGGTGAGTACACAAGGCTGCCATTGTTCGTGTGGGCTGCTTTGTCCTGGATGTTGGCAAGCATTTTGAGTGTTGTTGAAGCTGCACTCATCCAGGCAAGTGGAGAGTATTTCATTACACTCTTGACTTGTGCCTTGTAGGTGGTGGACAGGCTTTGCAGAGTCAAGAGAAGAATTACTCGCCGTAGGATTCCTAGCCTTTGACCTGCCCTGATAGCCACAGTATTAATATGGCTAGTCAGTTCAGTTTCTGATCAATGGCAACCCCCAGGATGTTGAAGAGCTGCTTTTAAGCATTCCCTCACCACTCACTCCCAGTTAACACATAAGCATGGCAGCGCGCAGACCTATCTGCTACTCACTTTGAGGGTACCGAACTGGCCAGGCTTCTGGATGCAGTGGGTGCAAGACGACATTCAATTTCCCCGAGGAGGTCGGAGGAACAGCAGCAGGGCCAGCACATGCCATGGATCCCCCGATCCATCAAGCGTGCATCTCAAAATGCCCCCTCTTTGCACTTGCAGGATAGGTCGGCCCATAATAGGCGTGAAAAGGCCAAGACAGGCGGTGGAGCACCAGAGATCAGAGTCCTCACCCTCTATGAGAAACGGGCCCTGGAGATCACAGGGTTGACTGGGAAGACAGCAGTCACTGGCAGCGAGGTTGGCCTGTGCCAAGGAGGTGAGGATCCACTGCCCCTTCACCCAGATAAACTGTTTGAAGTAAGTTGTTCATGTCAGACAAAATTATCCTTCACCCCTCACTGACCATATGTCCATTCTCTTTCAGGATCTCCATCTGATGGGGCCAGGCTATCCACTTCCATCTCCACCTCTGCCACCCTAGAAAACAGCTCGGAGAGCTCCGCGTAGGCCACTACAGACATGTCACAGCTATTATTCCCATCTTCCACACACCTCGGTGGGGGACATTAGTGGGCCACTTCTGGGGCACAATCTCGTGTGCACCACACAGTTGCTGATGCACATCAGATGGAGGCAGGAACATCCAACGGAATCAGCAGTCAGTGGTCTGCTGGATCCCAGGACTCAGCTAAGTCCCAGTCAGATGCCAAGCCTCTGGACAAAGTTATCCCAGAGCTGATGCAGTTGCTAGAACATGGCCGTGAGATTCAGGAGGGGATGTCAACGACACTCCGGTGGGTGCACAGCTAAATGGAAGAGTCCCAAAGACTACGGATGTGAGGCTCAAGAGGGGATGTCAGCGACATTCTGGCTGGTGCATAGCCAAATGGAGGAGTCCCAAAGACTATGGGTGCAGGAGCCGATGCCGGAAATGCGTGGCACCGAGGTCAACACTGCGAGGATGGCGACTGCAGTGGAAAGCCTGCAGCGTGAGGCCAGTGTCTTTAGTGCTGGTGTCCAAGGCGTGGCTCAGCCTGTGACAGTCATGGACGAGGGCCTCGACATGGATGAACATTGCTGAGGCACTGCAGAGTGTGGGAAGGAGTGGGATGGGGGGGGGGGGGGTGGTGAACTGATGGACAAAGCCTTATCCTATGAGAAGCGAGCGAGGATGAGGGCCTCACTGGTCCTTCGGGCATGCCGGACCCTTGTTGCCACCTGCCCTCCACCTTCCTGCAGCTCCTCCTCGGGCTCTTCCGCCAATCCCTCCTGCTTTGCCACCTCAGACGAGGCTGCATGTCCCGCTTCTTCCTCCTCCTGCATCTCGCCCCGCTGCTGTGCCAGGTTGTGGATGGAACAGCAGACTACCACAAAGCAGGAGACCCTCTGCGGGGTATGCCACCAGGGCAGTCCAGGTATTTGAACTACGTTTTTAGCAGTCTGATACAATGCTCAATGATATCAAGGGTGGCAACATGGACCTCATTATGTCAGGTTTCTACGTCGGTCTCCAGCCTTTGCACTGGCGTCATCAGCCAGGTCCTCAGCAGGTACCCCTTATCACCCAAGAGCAAACAGGCATCCTGGAGTGATCCGCGAAGTCAAAGAACAAAGAAAATTACAGCACAGGAACAGGCCCTTCGGCCCTCCAAGCCTGCACCGACCATGCTGCCCGTCTGAACTAAAACTCCCTGTACTTCCGGGGACCATTTACCTCTATTCCCATCCGATTCCTGTATTTGTCAAGGAGCCGCTTAAAAGTCACTATCGTATCTGCTTCCACTAACTCCCCCAGACGCCGGGTATCTCCGAGTGTCACAGGATGTAGCTGTCATGCACGCTTTCTGGGAAGTGTGTACACACATACATGATCTGGAGGTGGTGGTTGCACATGAGTTGAACATTCAGCGAGTGGAACTCCTTCCTGTTCATTTATTATAGAATTTACAGTGCAGAAGGAGGCCATTCGGCCCATCGAGTCTGCACCGGCTCTTGGAAAGAGCACCCTACCCAAGGTCAACACCTCCACCCTATTCCCACAACCCAGTAACTCCACCCACCACTAAGGGCAATTTTGGACACTAAGGGCAATTTAGCATGGCCAATCCACCTAACCTGCACATCTTTGGACTGTGGGAGGAAACCGGAGCACTCGGAGGAAACCCACGCACACACGGGGAGGATGTGCAGACTCCGCACAGACAGTGACCCATGCCGGAATTGAACCCGGGACCCTGGAGCTGTGAAGCAATTGTGCTATCCACAATGCTACCGTGCTGCTTCATGAAGAGGACTCCCTGATGTCCTGTACGTGCAAGGCAACATGCATGCCATCAATTATCCCCTGGACTTGGGGCATCCCAGCGATGGCGGAGAATCCTGCTGCCCAAGCTTGGGCTTGATCTAACTCAAAATTCATCTAGTCTGCTGCCCGGGCATACAGGGAATCCATCTCTCATAGATGGACTTGTGGACAGTGGCTTGTGAAATGCTGCACAAGTTCCCGCTCGAGCCTGGAATGAACCGGTGGCATAGAGGTTCAAGGCTGCGTAACCTTCACGGCCACCAGGAGCGGGTAGCCTTCTCTTCCATGGAGTGCCCCGCCGTTACGTTCATGACTAGTTACTGAACATGAAAAGTCACCAGTAGTCCATGAAAGTGTCCCGGTGCAACCTTCTTGCTGTGCAGCTGGCCGTCGCCCTTCCTCTCCTGCAATATCGGCGTCTGATCTTCCATCACCACTCTGTCCGAGGACCGTGCCAGAGGAACACAGTGTCATTAGCAGGTAACCCACAGGTCCAGAACAGAATGTCAACACGCAAAACAGGTCTTTAAAAACATCCACAGACTGCTCGATCAAGCCTCCCTGCATCCTCAGCCCGGTAGCAGGCTTGGCAAAATCCTCCCCTCGCTGCAGTCCAGGCAACTAATTTTCATTCTCCCTTCTCTTCATCCAGAAAGCAGCAAGTATGCTCAGTGGGAAGAGGCAGCAGGCAAGTAGAAAAAGGCAACAGCAAGCAGTGAACAAACTCAGCTACAGCAACTTCCAGACATTTGCAAGTCACCAACAGGAGAAGCAAGCAAACAAACTCTTAGCTACAGCAGCTGCCAGGCAGGAGCTGGCTTAGCACAGGGCTAAAGAGCTGGCTTTTAAAGCAGACCAAGGCAGGCCAGCAGTACGGTTCAATTCCCGTACCAGCCTCCGGAATGTGGCAAATAGGGGCTTTTCACAGTAAGTTCATTTGAAGCCTACTTGTGCCAATAAGCGATTTTCATTCCATTTCATTTTCAGCCCCCAGCAAGAGCAAGCAGCAAACACAACCTGCAGCTGGGAAGTAGTGTCACAACTAACAAGGCCAATTCTTAATTAGCAATGTCATGATATTCAAACATACATAACACATACACAATGATAGACAGACCAATGGACCAATTAGCACACATAACACGACAGCCAATCACAGACAAGAGCAGACACAGTATAAAACAAGAAACACGACACTTCCTGGGCAGTCCATCTGGAGACGGCACAGGGCCAGGACTTCATAGCAAGACACTCTCACAGTCACAACGTGCTGAGTACCAAGTCTGATGTATAAATAGTTAAATGGAATAAAACTGCATTGTACCAATCCCAACCGTGTTGGTTCGTCTGTACCTCAGAGCACCCAACACTTCATGATACCAGGAGTGAATCGATACCTACCGGCAAATCTGCCATCTCTGCACCCTGAGCCATGGACACCCGCAACAAACCGCAGCCGTTGCTAGTCGCTGGGAACCTGGGCACAAATTGGAAGCTCTTCAAGCAGCGCTTCGAACTCTTCATGCAAGCCAATGAAAAACAGGGCGTCTCGGACGAAACAAAGATTGCCATGCTCCTCACCACCGCAGGTCAGCACGCCATCGATGTATACAACTCCTTGGTGTTCGCGGAAGGCGAGAACAAAGCTAAGTATGACACGGTCCTCCTCAAGCTCGACAAGCACTTCAACGTTGAGGGCAACGAAAGCTTTGAGAGGCATGTCTTTCAGCAGCGCCTGCAAGGTAAGGATGAGCTCTTTCAGTCCTCCCTGACGCACCTCCGCATACTCGCGCAGTCCTGCGGTTACGACACCACCTCAGAGTCCATGATCCGGGACCAGATCGTTTTTGGCGTTGCCTCCAGTGGCCTACGCCAGCAGCTTCTAAAAATAAAAGGCCTGACCTTAGCATCTGCAGTTGAAGCCTGTGTCCTGCATGAGAATGTGACTAGCCGCTATGCCCAATTTCAGGCGACCGAATCGGCACGGAGGGGGTCCCACGCGATCGAATCGGCAAGCCAGGCCGCCCACGAGGCCGAACGCGTCCAGGCAATCGAGTTTCTCCCGGCCCGGACGAGGGCGGCCGTTTCGCGCGCTTTTTAAGGCCTCCCGCGTTTGGGCGCGCCAAAACCTACGTCAACACTGAGGGACGTGCTGCGCAGGCGCGCCTGACGCAAGACCGAACTGCGCATGCGCAGTGGCGTAATGAACGCCATGACGTCATGACATGCAGCAACTGTGGAGCTGCACATTTAAAAGGGCAATGTCCTGCAAAAACCCGACAATGCCTACGCTGTAGCAAGATGGGCCACTACGCTGCCTACTGTCGAGCGGCTCAACCTGTTGATCTTCCACATCTCCGACAACCTCGCAGGAACGTGCGGACCATTCAGCCTCCACATCACGACATCCAAACCGACGACACAGGTGACCAAGACGCCTTCCGGGTTGCGGTCATTGATGTGAACCGGGTCAACACCATCAATCCGGGCGATGAATGGAGTGCCACCCTAACGGTCAACCCGAATTCGTCGCCCACCTACTAGACTGGACTTATGAGACTGTTCACACGTCAAACTTTTGCAACCACTGCTTTATAACATGTCACTGTTTTATCGTTACAGGCCTCGTTTGATCGTTCCAAATTTCCACGTTGTTCTTCTTTTGTTATGGTACAACCTCGTTAGCATGTCACACCTGACATCACCCCTTGTATATAGTTAAGCCCCATGTACATGATGTAAATATTACGCACACACACACCTTTAGCTGCACTCAGGACACATTTATATTTATAACCATGTAGGCACATAATCTTGTAAAAAAAAAAAAGGGGGGGATGTCATGATAGTCAAACATACATCATAACACATACACAATGATAGACAGACCAACGGACCAATTAGCACACATAACACGATAGCCAATCACAGACAAGAGCAGACACAGTATAAAACAAGAAACAGGACACTTCCTGGGCAGTCCATCTGGAGACGGCACAGGGCCAGGACCTCATAGCAAGACACTCACACAGTCACAACGTGCTGAGTACCAAGTCTGATGTATAAATAGTTAAATGGAATAAAACTGCGTTGTACCAATCGCAACCGTGTTGGTTCGTCTGTACCTCAGAGCACCCAACACTTCAAGCAATAGCCTCTAGAGACTGCTCACAATCAAAGGAAGTTAAAATGACCGTCAGCATAGAACGAAGAACAGGGCTTTGTCATGGAAGTGTTTGATAGGGCAGACAGGCAGCAGCTGCAGTTGCTCCCGTCATGGGTATCCACAATATCTAAAGTTGGCTTGAAGGCCTCACGGACATTAAGCCCCTCAAACCCACCACACCCCACCCAGCCCAGGGGTGACCCTGACCTGGAATGCTTCAGCACCCCCACCCCACTTCCCTCCCAACCATGCCTCAACCCCCGAGGTGGCCTCCACTTCCCCCAAAAATCGAAATGAAATGAAATGAAAATTGCTTATTGTCACAAGTAGGCTTCAAATGAAGTTACTGTGAAAAGCCCCTAGTCGCCACATTCCGGCACCTGTTCGGGGAGGCTGGTACGGGAATTGAACCGTGCTGCTGGCCTGCCTTGGTCTGCTTTAAAAGCCAGCTCTTTAGCCCTGTGCTAAACCAACCCCTATAACTACTCACCTCCTCAAATCCCCTGAGCTGCCATTGTGCCAGCTTCATGTTTTTAAAATGGAGTACTAAGCAACGCCTTTGTGATGTCTCGCTGGGGAGCCAGTTAATTCCCAGGAGGCCGTTTCGACTTTCATCTCATTAATGAGATGGAATTTGGTGCTAATTGGGGTTAATGATATGCTTGCCATACTTGGGCCTGATCTGGAACTCACCATCGGGAGCTGGCCGACCAGTTGGCAAGCTGTTTCATGCTCAGCACAGATCTCGATTTTCGTCTTTCCCGCTATTTAACCGGTGTACCCAAATCTGCGCCAGGTGCAACGTGATAGTTAAAATCACACCCACCAAGTTTTGTATGCACTGCAAAATGGGGCCAATGAAATTTTCCATTATCTTTTACGTAATTAAATCATAACAGTACCAATACTTTCAAATTCAAGCTATTTGAAAAGGCTTTGATTAACATTCATAGAGACAATAGTAACCCATCTTACAAACATCTGAAGTAAACAGTAATACAAAAGAAATATACATTTCAATTTATATTGCCTCTTCACACTTCCTTCCAAAATGCATGGTTTCACACTTTACACTTGCCATGGGTTTGCCTATGTACTCCTAAAGTCCACTTCAGGATGGGATGTGCAAGTACAGCAACTCATATCTCTACATGGGATTTCAATGCCAAGTTTATCATGAAGTTAGCTCAACTTGTATACTTTAATTGTTCTGTATAGTTCAGAATATATAGCCTTTGCCAACTTCGATTGTACGAGAAGGGAACTGAGAACCAGAACCAGCCTCCACTTAAATCCTTATACAGGTCATGGGTTCTAAAGAGTAGAGCAAACTTCAGTATGACTTTGCTTGTGAAAAAGTAGAGAAAGCCAGACAGCAACTTCCAGATTTTAGTTCTGAACTGTATATGTTGTCCATTATAACAGTGTGTGGTTAGCCACACCGTTATTCATATTACAAGGACTGGGCCAGTGATGTCATCCTTCCTGCAGGAAAGAAAGCAATGCATGACTCTTGCCATAATACTCCCTACATGGAGACATGTAAGTCTCCTGGCATTCTGAATCAAAACACAAATGAAACTCCAAAATCCATACCTATTGCATAGTTGTCACAATTAATCTCTCATCCAAATGCCAAAAGATGTAATCAGCTAACCAAGGGAATGCAGTCATTCTATATAATTCTTTTGATTAATATATAGCAGCAGAACTCAAAAATATATCAAAACATAGAAGAGAATTTCTCAAGACACTATGCATTGTGAGTGGTATGCCCTAATGTTCAATGAACAGAAATTAATTAGTTAATGGAGTATTTTCAAAACCTGTGTATCACATTACTTCCTAAAAGATCACTTGCTTTATATCCTGAATTTATCAAAACAGAAGTTTGCTCTACTCTTTAGAACCCATGACCTGTATAGGGATTTAAGTGGAGACTGGTTCTGGTTCTCAGTTCCCTTCTCATACAATTGAAGTTGGCAAAGGCTATATATTCTGAACGATACAGAACAATTAAAGTATACAAGTTGAGCTAACTAAAAATAGTCAAGACTAAAATTTGAGATTATGGAATGTTTAATATTACATTCATATGTAGTGCTTAGTACGTACACACGTCAAGGATCTATTGGATATACGTAAAAATGTCTTCTAAAATGTTGGAAGTTAAATTGAAACTAGGATTAAAAAATAAATAATTTTCCGACAGCACATGCCAAACATATAATACCAGACCACTTCAGCTACAGCAGGGTGGTTCAATACCTCTGTTTTTGAATGGCGGGTGAATAACATAGACTACCTACCTTGGAGGGTCTTCTTAATTCTTCCAATGATATGCATCTTCCACACACCTAAGAAAAATAACCTAGGTTGATGATTTTCTGCTGAGCATGCTTATACAAGTACCATGAGAAACTTTCCATTGGTAGGGCAGAAGCACATGCTCTCCTACTCACGGAATGCCCCCAAGAACTGCATCAGTGCTGATTCGTTTTGACCTGGAGCTAGGAACTGAAATGAACTAACTACTTTGCATTAAGACCACCCTCCCATCCCACCCCAAAACCAGAACTCTGTTGGTTGTCAACTGTGGATCAGTTGGTAGCACTTTTGGGTCTGAGTCGCCAGGTTCCAGGTTCAAGTCTCACTCCAGGGTTTGAGTATAAAAATCAAGGCTGACACTCCAGTGCAGTACTGAGGGAATGCTGCATTGTTAGAGATGCTGACTTTCAGATGAGGTGTTAAACCAATGCCCATCTCCCTGCTTGACTGGATGTAAAAGATCCCATGGCTCTATGTTGAAGAGGAGCTGGGAAATTATCCCTGGTCAATATTTATCTTTCAATCAGCATCAGAAAAACAGATTACCTGGACATTATCACATGGTTATTTGTGGAGGTTTTCTGTGTGTAAATTGATTGTCACGTTTCCCATATTACAAGAGTGAAGAGACTTCAAAAGTACTTCATTGGCTATCCAGAGCTTTGTGATATCAAATAATTGTAAAACTGCTAAATAACAGTGCAAGTCTTTCTTTTTTTTCTATCATTCTAAGAATGAAGATACACCTACAAGATACTTAATTTATCTTGTTCATTCCACATCCCCCACATATAACTTCTATTCTCCCGGGTTGTACTTGGCTACCATGACAGTATTATGCTGTGAGTGTCAGGAGCAAGTATCAAATGTGTGCCTGCACCCTGAGAGATAGCAACAAAACAGGATAGGTGGAAGGGTAAAGGTCCTGAATACAGTATATAACAATCATCCCCTTAGACATTATGTTAATCTGAGTCAATGCAGTGTTAAGTGAGCATCTGAGATGCTGCCATCTCCATGGCAAAACTCCAGGCCTTAGTGTTTGCATGTCACCTGGTCCATTAAAATAAAAAAGGTGGCTTGAAACAGGCTAACAATAAAGTTCAAGTTACCCATTTTTATGTATGTGCAGTTCTTAACCAATTGCAAGTTCTTGTATCTAGTCTATCTATCATCTATCAACTGTTCCTTCCATAAAACATGATTCCGATGATTCTACTGACCCATGTGCTGCAAAAGGTCTGTATTTTCTTTTGTATGTTTAAGACGAAAGTGGGTTGGGGAATATTCTGAAAGAGGGCTAATTGGTTTCTGGATTATGATATTAGGTTCCCAGAAATACCTATATGACCTCAAGTTGCTACAGGGACAGTCCCACACTTAGTGTCTGGAGACAACTGTTCAGGAAATCATGCAAATTTAACTTTGGAGATCAAAAACTGTCGTGGGCAGAGCTTTGATAATGCCGCAAGTATGGCAGCAAAATTTTCAGGTCTACAAGCAAAACTGAACAATGCAAGCCCCTGTGCATTATTCATCCCACGTTTCAGTCACTCCTTGAACTTAATCTGCAGCTCTGCAGCTGGATCATGTGAGGAAGCTGCACATTTTTTTGACTTTGTTCAAAACGTGCATGCCTTTTTTTCAGTTTCCACACATCAGGGGAATATGTTGCAATCACGTTTGGGAAGGCAAATGGAAAACTTTTGACAGTCAAAAGAATTTGTGACACCAGGTGGTCCACTTGTGCAGATACCGTTTTGTCTTTGATAATGAACTTTGTCAATATAAAGGAAACATTATCAGACATAGCCGCATCAAATTCAGTAAAACCACGTGTGAAAGCTGAAGTAAAGTCCTTCGCAGAGAAGTTTGAAAAGTATGATATTGCTGTTTTTACTGTTTGTTGGAACCATTTACTTCAAAGAATTAATGCTGTCAGCAAATCGCTGCACAATTGTTAACCTCAGTTAAATGTTTTGTCATGCAAGTTCAAAATGACTATAGCTCGGTGAAAGCAAAGGCACGAACATTAACAAAAAATACAGGTGCCTTTGATGATCAGATGCATACAAGATGAAGGAAGTTATTTATTGATGAAACTAGAGACAACAAAATCACTTTAAATTGGAAATAGATCATCGGCGAGACTGTCAATGTTATGTGTGACACAATAATGGTGCAATTTCAGAGTAGAAGTGAATCTCTGAAGAAAACTGTTGGATTATATTGCGTCCTTTTCGAAATAAGTTTGGATGAAAATGCTTTATAGTCACTGCAGTAAGAAATTGAGTGAATTCTACCCAGAGGATATAAAAACACATCTTTTTGAAGATTAAGTGAAACAATAGATTTATTTTATCGATAATGATGAACTCTGTGCTTCGAGATCACCCACTGATTTGTACACAGTTGTACATGGAGGTTTTCAGGCAATGTTTCCAAATGTGGGAACCATCCTGAAAATAACAGGTCACATCTGCTTCCAGTGAACGCTCTTTTTCTACCTTGAAAAGAGTTTAAAATGATTCGCAAGTATGATGAGTCAGGAACATTTGACAAGTTCAGCAATATTAATAATTGAAAGTGTGTCTTTAAAAGATTTTACCTACAATGATGCAATTTCTGATTTGTGAAGAAAAATTATAGAGGGCGGGATTCACCAATCCCGCAGCAGAGTGTCCACGCCATCGTAAATGTCTAATTCATGCTCCCACGTCTAATTCTGGCCCCTTCAGGGGGCCAGCACAGCGCTGGAGTGGTTCGCGCCGCTCCAGCTGCAGATCCTGGCGCGAACTGGGCGCCGTGGGATCCGCGCATGCGCAGTTGCGCTGGCACCAATGAGGACATGCGCAGTGGTGCTGGCGCCAGTGCGCGCATGCGCAGTGGCCTCCTTCAATGCGCCGACCCCGACGCAACATGGCTCAGGGCTACAGGGGCCGGCGCGTAGGAAAGGAGGCCCCCCCAGTCACAGAGACCGGCCGCCGATCGGTGGGTCCTGATCGCGGGCCAGGCCACATCGGAGGGTCCGCGGGGTCGGACCACCTTCCCCCCCCCCACAGGCCGCCATCCGACCCTTACACGCTGAGGTCCCGCCGGCTCAGAGCAGGTTAGAACGCCGCCGGTGGGACTCGGCTCTTTTCCTATGGCCGCTCGGCCCATCTGGCCCGGAGAATCGGCAGGCCGTCCAAGTAGGGCGACCCGTGACCGGTGCCGCGCCAACCATGCCAGTGCCAATGGCGCCGATTCTCCGCACTGCAGAGAATCGCGTGCCGGCGTTGGGGCTGCGTGGCCCCATAGCGGGGATTCTCCGGCTCGACGCGGGGCTGGGAGAATCCCGCCCAGAGTGTTTGCTCCTTCACTGGACTGTTTCATTCTGTCCTGTATTGGCCTGTGCTGCAGTGATGTCATTGGCTGATTTTTCATCTTGTTGCTCATCGGCAAGTTCCATGTTTTCTCGCCTCAAGGCACACATCGCAATATCGACCACCTTTACTATCATTCTGACAAGAGGTAAGCTTGGATTTCAATTCAGCAATTATTCATACAGGCATGTTTTTACAAGTTAAAAAGCACTCAATCAGTTAAGCAGTAATCAATTTGTGTATGTTGTGGCTTACGCCTCTAGGTTCTGTGGGGTGAGGGTGAGTGGATCGGGAGGGGCGTGACGTGTTGTGATTGGAGGAAGGGTGTGACCTCATTTGGGGGGTGGGGTGAGGCCAGAACTGAAGGTGAGCATGAGGCCCCACAAACTAGGTCCGCGATTGGGAATAAATGGTCTATTTGTATTCTCATGTCCCTATGAAAGGGTTAATTAAAGATAGTCAATAGATTTGTATAAGGCCAGTCATATCTGACAAAGTTAGCAAAGTTCTTTGAAGGAATAACAGTGATTATTGCTAAAGAAAATGCCAGCAACAATGCATTGATGAATCTTAAAAAGGTGTTTGATGACACATACGAAGCGTGTTCACACATTAATGCCCATGATATTAAAAGAGGTATAACAGTGTGGATAGGAATTTGTTTAGAAGGACAGAAAAAATCTAATTATTGGATTGGATTGGATTTGTTTATTGCCACGTGTACCAAGGTACAGTGAAAAGTATTTTTCTGCGAGCAGCTCAAACAGTTCATTTAGTACATGAAAAGCTAAAATAAAAAGAACATACATAACAGGGCAACACAAGGTACACAATGTAAATACATAGACACCGGCATCAGAGAAGCATATAGGAGTGTAGTATTAATCAGGTCAGTCCATATGAGGGTCAATTAGGAGTCTGGTAACAGAGGGAGAAGCTGTTTTTGAGTCTGTTTGTGTGTGTTCTCAGACTTTCGCATCTCGTGCCCGATGGAAGAATTTGGAAGAGTGAGTAAGCCGGGTGGGAGGGGTCTTTGATTAGGCTGTCCGCTTTACCAAGGCAGTGGGAGGTATAGATAGAGTCAATGGATGGGAGGCAGGTTTGTGTGATGGATTGGGCTGTGTTCACGACTCTCTGAAGTTTCTTGCGGTCTTGGGCCGAGCAGTTGCCATACCAGGCTGTGATGTAGGCAGATAGGATGCTTTCTATGGTGCATCTGTAAAAGTTGGTAAGAGTCAATGTGGACATGCCGAATTTCCTTTTTCCTGAGAAAGTATAGGCGCTGTTGTGCTTTCTTGGTGGTAGCGTCGAGGTGGGTGGACCAGGACAGATTTTTGGTGATGTGCACACCTAAGAATTTGAAGCTGTCAATCATCTCCACCTCAGCCCCATTGATGTTGACAGGGGTGTGTACAGTACTTTGCTTCCTGAAGTCAATGACCAGCTCTTTAGTTTTGCTGGCATTGAGGGATAGGTTGTTGTTGTTGCACCATTCCACTAGGTTCTCTATCTCCCTCCTGTATTCTGACGTGCCGTTGTTCAAGATCTGACCCACTATGGTTGTGTCATCAGCAAATTTGTAGATGGAGTTGGAACAAAATTTTGCCACGCAGTCGTGAGTGTATATAGGGAGCTAAGCACTCAGCCTAATGGAGACATGCAAACAATGTTGTCCCCATGGGGTCCATTTCAGGATTATTATACACACTACAGGTTTGCAGCTCATTATACACACATCAAAATTTGCAGATTAAACAAAATAGGGTGTAGAGTTAAGTGCTCAAAGGAGCAGAGGAATGAAGATATCTTAGGGCTCAAAAGCACAAATTTAAAATGAGGGGAAGTCACTGAAACTGCATAAAGTGAGTACATGGCACTCTAACTTTTATTAATATATGTGTAGAATGCAGCTGCAATTAGGTAATGCTACATCCATTCAAATCATTGCTTAGACAGCAGTTAGAATATTGATTGCCTTATTTTAGGAGAGGTATTAAAGATCAGTGAGGTGATAGAAGAGATTCACCATGATGATTAGAGGTTTTAGTTATGAGGACAAACTGGGTCCATTTTCATCCAAACAGAGAGAATGAGCAAAATTGTTCAGAATTTGAAAGATTTTGATGAGATAAAATCAGGAAAATCCACTATCATCCGTCAGTAACTGGAGAGCATCAATTTATCACTAAAAGGAAGGAAAGGTTAAGAGAATTTATGTTTAATTTTATACTCAGGAGATCATCAGGATAGAAAAAGACCTGAAACTAAGCAGAAAGCAGAATCCATCCTGGCTTTTAAGAAGAAAGTTGAAAAATATTTTTATTAAAGGAAATAACAAAGGAATGGAATTAAGTGGAGATCTCTTTCAGGGAGTCAACACAGGTACAATGAGATAAATAGCCTACACAGGTACAATGAGATAAATAGCCTCATATTGTGTAAAACTCTATGACTGTATGTCTGCAGCTTTAACTCACTATCCTAAGATTACATTTCATCTGTACTGTATCAAAGTGACACATTATCCTCACCCCACTTCCCTTATTAAACATAATTCTATTAATTAACCACCTTAACCAATTACTTGGGAAGACATTAGGTTAAGTGAATTACAATACAAAAAGCAAAAGAAATCATGGGCATTTGTGATATTTCAGGCTATGTTTCATTGAGTCAATGTCTCACCACCTCACATTACTCGATGTATCCTCACCTTCTCCATGCCAGCCTTTTTTTTTCACCCAGTCACAGATGCTGGCTACACATTGAGCACACTAATACTGTGTTCACAAACTCAACTGCCAACTTTCTACCTCTAGGACATGTTAAATATTTTTGCTACAATGCCAAATGAAAGATTTATCAGCCATGATTGAATGGTGGAGTGGACTCGATGGGCCGAATGGCCTTACTTCCGCTCCTATGTCTTATGGTATTTAAAAACTGAAAATGCTGGAAATATTCAGCAGCTCTGGCAGCATCTATGGGGAGAAAAACAAAGATAATAAACATGTTTTAATCGGAAAATTTCTGAATGTCATATCGGGTTTGACTTCCCGGGTGTTTCCCGATAGCCGAGCCCTTATTTAATGGAAATTAGTGCCAAAAATGAACCCCCACACGCATCACGGTGGAACTGGCTGCCCCACCAGCGGATTCACCGGGACCATGCCTGGCAGCTCCCAGCTAACAAGGGGGAGCTGCCCATAAACGCTCCATCCGAACTTACTCCCAGCACCACACGACCATGGCAGCACGTAGACCTACTCCACGCTTCGAGGACGCAGACCTGACCAGGCTGATGGACGCCATGGAGGCAAGATGGGACACACTGTTCCCCCGAGGGGGTTGGAGGACCAACAAAATTAGTCTGGATAACGCAGATTTAAGAAAACTTAGTTTATTAACACACGCTAGTACTTACAATATACACCAGATCCCAACCGGGTCTGAACTATTGGTACCATACATGGTCGACTTTATACATATATTAACTATGGATGATTTAAGGTTCCCTGCCCCTTTAACGGGGTAGCTCGTCTTCGGTGAGACTCACGGAGAGGTTGATTTCTCCAACCCCATAGGTCTCGTGGAGGTCATAACACCACAAATGCCGTCAGTTCGGCAACATGACCAGAAGGACCCCTGTCCAATGTCGGAAGAAGACCAACAACCTCCTCAGGGCTGCGGGAATTAATTAATACCGGCCCCCTGGTTTCAGACCCGCCTGCCTTTCCCAGACCTCCTGCACCGCCCCCCCCCCCCCCCCCTCCCAACCCCCACCCCCCAACCCCCACCTCCTAGCACACCCGGCATCTACCAGCACAACCCCTCCAAGCTCAGGAACAGTGCCCACACATGCCACCTGCCCAGACGGGCCGCGGGGATCCAGACATCAGAGTCCCAGCCAACTATGAGGAACGGGCCCCTGGAGAGAGCAGTCAGCAACAGTGAGATTGGTCTGCTCTGCAGAGATGAGGATTCACTGCCTCTTCACACAGAAGACCTGTTTCAAGTGAGTTGTTTATGTCAAGACAAAATTATCCTTCCCTCTCCACTTGTCCATTCTCTCGCAGGATCTCCATCTGAAGCGGCCAGGCTATCCGGGGCCGCCTCCTCCTCCTGCCACCCAACAGAACACCTCAGAGGACAGCTTCGAGGCGACCACCATCAACGCGTCACAACTATCACCCCCACCTTCCACAAGCGCAGAGCCACACACATCAGCAGGCAACATTAGTGGACAGGCTTCTGGGACACAACCTGGTGAACACCACACAGTTGCTGATGCACATCAGATGGAGGCAGGAACATCCAAGGGAGTCAGCAGTCGAAGATTTGTTGAATCGCAGGACTCAGCTGGGTCCCAGTGAGATGTCGGGCCTCTGGGCAAGGTTATCCAGAGCTGATGTATACATTAGGGCAATGCGGTGAGATTCAGGAGAGGATGTCAGCAACACTCTAGCGAGTGCATAGCCGATTGGAGGAGTGGCAAAGGCTACGGGTACAGGAGATGGTGTCAGCAATGCATGGCACCGAGGCCAACACTGTTAGGGTGGCAACAGCAGTGGAAAGCATAGAGAACGATATCAATGGTGGTGGTGCCCAGGTGTGGCTCAATTAGCATCAACCGTGGCTGAGGCTCTTGGCATCATGCCCAGTCATTGAAGGACGTGTCCCAGACGCAGGTGAACGTTGCTGGGGCACAACAGAGCATCGCCCAGTCATTGGCGAGCATCGCCAAGGGTGTCAACACCATGGTGCAGGCAACGGGGAGGCGGCAGGACTGGCAGAGCCAGATGACACAGAGACCTCTGGAGCTCACTCCAGCTGCCTCTCCATCCCATGGTGATCTCCAGAGCCCCAAGGAGGAGGGGGCTCTGGAAGCCGACCCAGGTCCTGCCACCAGGTAGACGACGGTGGTCTCCACCTCATCCATATTCTACGCTCCTGACACCGGCACTTCTCGAGGTCAGTGGGCAGAACAGGGAGGCATGGATGGGGGCCCTCCAGTTCCAGGCCCCTCAGAGGACGCCCGCCAAGGGCATCAAAGGCCACAGGGCGTGAGAAGCTGCAAGCTGCCTCACCTCCTCTGATGTGCATTCCGGAGATACACCTAGACACAGCGGTAGAGCACGGAAGATGAAGAAGATTGAGGTTCACTGAGCAGGCGCTCAGAGATGTTGGGGGGGGGGGGGGGGGCACTATCTGTAGCTGGGGAGAATGCGGGTTTTAAATGTTCACTATTAAAACACATTACACCTAATACATGGGAAGCTTCTGTTACATTATAAGAACATAAGAACTAGGAGCAGGAGTAGGCCATCCAGCCCTTCGAGCCTGCTCTGCCATTCAATGAGATCATTGCTGATCTTTTGTGGACTCAGCTCCACTTTCCCGCCCAAACACCATAACCCTTTATTCCTTTATTCTTCAAAATGTTTATCTTGAATACATTTAGCCTCAACTGCTTCACTGGGGGCCTGCATACATCCCCAACCCCAGCTGTCCTCTGCTCTCCCCACCCCGTGCCCCCCCAGGCAAGAGCCCTCGATGCCCCAAGGAGGTGGTGGGTGTGAACAGAAAAACAGGAGTCAGACTTTGGCATAAACTGATGAGCACCAGATCTTACCTCGCTGCAGGTTATCATCACTCTCCTGCCTTGTATTGTGATCTGCTGACAGTGTCAATATAGGCCCATCACCCTGGAGTGATGCTACACAGCCCCTGGAAGGGTGGAACAGGGTAGTCAGGTGGGGAGGGGCAGGGAATTGGGGGGGGGGGGGGGTCAATGAGGGGGAGGGGCTGGCCAGAGGGGGGGGGTGTTTGGGGGTTATTGGTTGGGGGGAGGCAGGCTGATGGAAAAAGCCTGGTCCTATGAGAATCCGGTGAGGATGAGGGGCCTACCTGGCTGTCAGACCCTTGCCACTGTCTGTCCACCATCCTTTGGCAGCTCCTGCAGCTCCCCGTCGGGCTCGTCCTCCAGCCCTTCTAGTCCGGTTCCTCCTCCTTCCTCCCTTCTCCTCCTCCAGCATGTCGATCCGCTGCTGCAGAACTTTGGAGCACACAGCAGACCACCACAAAGCGGGAAACCCTCTGGGGGATGTACTTCAGTGTACACCAGAGCGGTCCAGGCATCGGAACCGCATTTTGAGCATTCCAATGCACCATTGAATGACCACATAGGTGGCAACACGGGCCTAGTTTAGGGTCTCCACCTCCGTCTCCGGCCGCCGCACTGGCATCATCAATCAGGACTTCAGCAGGTACCCATTACCCCCAAAGAGCCAATCCGTCATCTTGGGGTGGTCGTCGAAGATGCAGGGAATCTCAGAGTGTCTCAGAATGTAGCTGTCACGCACGCTCCCTGGGAGGCATGCACACGCGTGCATAATCCGGACGCGGTGGTCGCACACGAGTTGAACATTCAGGGAGTGGAACCCCTTCCTGTTAATGAAGGGGACTCCCTGATACCCCTGTGCACGCAAGGCGACATGCGTGCCATGTATTGCATTCTGGACCTGATGCATTCTGGCTTTGACTGAGAATTCTGCAGCTCAGGCATCTTGGTGGGCCATGTGCAGCTCAAAGTTGATATAGTCTAATGCCCAGGCATACAGGGTATCCGTGACCTCATGGATGTACTTGTGGGCTGTAGCTTGGGAAATGCTCCAGCCCTGGAATGAATCGGTTGCATTGAAGTTCATGGCCACCGGGAGTGAGTGTCATCCTCCTCTATGGGGTGCCAAGTCCGTTAGGATGTGGCACAGGTACCGCACTGTCTTTTTGTTGAGACACAATCCCCTGCGGCACATGCTGTCCGTCATCTCCTCGAAAGAACAACGACGCATGCACACCTTGAGCCGTCGCTGGCATCCCTCTCTGGATTTCTCCTGATAGCCAGGGTGTGCAGTGGCCCCCTGCACATGGGGTGCCGCTACCAACCTGCATCGCGCATTCTCTGGCGTCTGGCGCCTGGGCAGTCACCAGCACCGCAAGGGTGGCCTCTGCGGGACCGACATAACCAGAAATATTTTGTATATCTGTAAGTAATTCGAGAAGGAATGAGACGGACAGTAAGTTAGGGCTTCTACCCCGGGACCCTCAAATCCCCAAGTCTGCGCCAATCTTATGTGTCCTGCCATGTGACCTTCAGCATAGAACCAAGAGCAGGGCTCTGTCCTTGATGCATTTGGTAGGACAGATAGGCAGCAGCTGTAGTTGCCCCTGTTATGGGTATCCACAATATTTAACAATGGTTTGAAGGCCTCACCGACGAAAAGCCCCTCACCCCCCACCTCCCCAAGGAGTGGGGTACCAATGGAAATGGCCACTCACTTTCTCTGTACCCCTCAGCAGCCATTGCGCCAGCTTCACAATTTTTAAAAGGAGTACTAAACGACACCCGTGATTTCTTACTGGGGAGCCAGTTAATTACCGGGAAGTTGTTGCATTCGCCTTCAATCTCGCTAATGAGATGGAAATGAGTGCAAATGAGGGTTAATGAAATGCTCACCATATTTGGACATGATCCAGAACTTGCCATCGGAAGTGGACCGGCTAGATAACAAACTGATTCACACCCGGCGCGAATCTCGATTTTGGCCTTTCTCGCGTGCCCAGATCTGCCCCTGGCGCAACGGGGTGGTTAAATCACACCCTATAGCTTGAGGGATGCCACTCTACATCAAGCATGGCTGACCAGGAGTCTCTGCTGCTCTTACTGCCTGCCACAAACATATTGGAAGGATTTACAGGTTGATAGTCAACCTGTTTGACTATGTTATGAACAAACCAACAGGCCCCGGAGTGAGACTAGAATCCAAGGCTTCAGGCTCTTAGGCAGGAATGCAACTCCTCCCAACTCATGTGTGTGCGCAGACACATTGGACATTCTTGGAAGATGAGACAATTTACAATATTCAAATATTGGAGCGAGCACAGTGGAAGGGAAAGGAATTACAGGCACATGAAATGAGGAGAAATGACAACAAAAGTCCATTTTCACATTTTTCCGACAAGGTTCAAGTTCACTATTTGTTGACAAATAACGACTTGGATAATATGCCGAGGGTGGGCTCCCTGCACTCCCTCGGGGAAAGCCCACATCTACTTGGCCGGCTCACCCCACTTTAATTTTTCAGGTGAAGGCCTACAGTTCATTTGAAGAGGGACCTCCATCAGCCTCCAACAGGAATTCCTGCCTCATGCTGTCTGTCAATCAAAGGCCAACAGCTCTGCACCACACCAGGATTGGTGGGTGCTGCTGGTGTTGCAAGAAGCCCAGAAGACCCGAAAGCCAGGTAAATCTGAATCTTACCGTGGAAGGTTGGTGGAGGTGTAGAAGAGCCACAAGAAGCCCAGGAGAGAGGCGCTCCCCCCCAACAATAACCCGTTCGCTGATCAGAACCCTACAAGGTTAAACCAGGATAGAAGGAAGAAGGCACCATAACCCCAACTTCACTGACCAGCACCCTGCAGGGTTAAACCTACCAAGCTGCACATGGATGGAAGTCAGAGCAGAGGTGGCTAAGGCCATTAAATGGGTATTAATTTCCCACTTGATAATTCAATTGGGCAAAGGGCAGGTAGTCCACCCAAAACCTCCTCCACCCATAGAATCATGACTGCCACCCTAATTTACTGGGGTCCACCTGCTTATTTTCCTCCTCGTGGATGGCCCATAAAATTCATCCCAATGAAAAAGTTCAAGTTACCTTTAATTACTGAATATCCTGCATAGACTTACAATTATCACATTCATCTTACTGAATATACATATGTAAAAGTAGATTCCATGCATTTTGGCCTTAAAAGCTGTAATCTTTCATTTACCGTGTGTAAAGATCAAGCCTAGTTTTTTAGGGATCAAATCATGTGTAATTAGGGCACACTTAGAATCCTTTAGATTTTCCGTCTGCCAATTTTAGCAGCAATTTCCCAGCCAATTAACAAGACTAATGTGTGCCAAATGATTTTTTACAATGCTTTTGAGAACGTACATTGTTATAAATATGAGGTTTATAAGATTATGTTTTGGGACTGTGTTTATTTAGAATAAAATGAAGGGGCCATGTGATCTATTCTGAAGACTGGACAAGGGGACTGTTAAAGATTAAAAGGAGGCCCCAGTTGTTTTTCTGGAAAGTATGTGTATGTTTTCACCCTTGGAAACAATGGCAACAGAATTTGTGTTTACAGTGGTGAGACAATTAGTCTCTAAAGTCTCAGGAAGGTATTGAGAATTTCTGGTTGTAGACAGTTATGCTTTAAACTGTCCATTTACTTCCAAGATAAAAGAGAGTTGGGGGTCCCAAAAACAGCTGATCAGTGTTTCTACCTGGATACATGGCCCATGGATTCATGCTGCCATGGAGGTAGCCTTTGAGAAGGGAGGAATTTCTAACCCTGAAAAGTCTCAGACACTGGCACCCCGCCAGAATCCAGAAAAGAGAGAGTAGCTAGAGGCCAAAGTCTCTATGTTCAAATTATAAACTGTCGACAAAAATATACAAGCTACAACAATTTACTGATATCAATGCACATCTGGGACCCACCGCACCTTACCATCCCTCTGACCCATTCTGTCTTCTAATCCCAGCCCTTGCCATGTATTCAATATAACCCCTGACCTTCCGCTCTCTGATGAACAGTTGTATTCAGGAAAGTACTCAGATTCATCCCCTTTTGTCGTCACCTCAATGAATTTCGGGGTCGACACAATTCTGAACACTTCTTGAGTCGCCTTAGTCTTCATGTTCCCTCCGTACCTTTCCATTGGCTCAGAGGGGTTTCCTCTATTGCCTGCTGCTGCACCCGCTCCACTTCTTTGTGTTCCTCCATGGTCAGGACATACTGTGGCATTCTGTTTTACCATCTGGCAGTGGGGGAAGTCCCTAGTGGAGGGTTCTCTGCATGGGCATCCTCCAATTTCTCATCGGGGGCCTGGCATGGAGGGTGTTGCATGCAGCAGTGCCATACAATCGTGGGTTAAGGTGGTTCATAGACTCGCAGGCCGCATGCGTTTTCTGCAGACAAGGGGAGTCCATGTTCCACGTGTACATTGTCTGAGCCGCTTTTTAGTTATTTGAAGCGGTTACTCCTCAATATTTGGTTGCATTTTAGCCCCACGCTCCTGATCTTTGGTCACTGATAGATTATTGATTTTGATTTATTCATGGTTTTAGGTGCGAATTGAATGCACAGCTAAAGATTGAAATTATTAAAAATTGGAAATGTGGATATTGTTTCAGTGAATGTTTCATATAATGAATTGACTATTGTATTTCAGTATATTCAGCAGTAAGAATGTATCAACTAATTAGTTACAGCAAGGTCTAAGGCCAGCGGGGGCGTGAGAAACCTATTTTCCTGAGGCTGTGTACGTGGACATCAACTTTTTAAAAAAAAATAATTTTTATTAAAGGTTTTCATAAAATATCAATAACAAAATGAAAATGAAAAAAGAACCCAACAGGGTTAAGTACAAAACACAATCTAAAAAAGCAATCCCCCAAACCCCTCCCCCCTGTACATAAATAATAAATTAACATTAACACCCCGACTTAAGACAACAGGTGTGTACACCCCCTCAGACCCTTCCAGTGTAAATAACATAGACAAAAATAAAGTAACCCCCCCCCCCCCGAGCTGCTGCTGCCATTGACCAATGTCTATCGTTCTGCCAGAAAGTCTAAGAACGGTTGCCACCGCCTAAAGAACCCTTGTACCTACCCTCTCAAGGCGAATTTCACCCTCTCCAATTTAATGAACCCTGCCATATCGCTGATCCAGGATTCCACGCTTGGGGGCCTCGTATCTTTCCACTGAAGGAGAATCCTTCGCCAGGCTACCAGGGACGCAAAGGCCAGAATTCCGGCCTCTTTCGCCTCCTGCACTCCCGGCTCCTCTGCCTCCCCAAATATTGCGAGCCCCCAGCCCGGTTTGACCCTGGATCCTACCACCCTCGACACCGTCCTCGCTACGCTCTTCCAAAATTCCTCCAGCGCTGCGCATGCCCAGAACATATGGGTGTGATTTGCTGGGCTCCCTGAGCACCTAACACACCTGTCCTCATCCTCACCCCCAAAGAACCTGCTCATCCTTGTCCCGGTCATGTGTGCCCTGAGCAGCACCTTAAACTGTATGAGGCTGAGCCTCGCGCATGAAGAGGAAGAGTTCACCCTCCCTAGGGCATCTGCCCACGTCCCCTCTTCGACCTCCTCTCCCAACTCCTCCTCCCACTTACCTTTCAACTCCACCACCGAGGCCTCCTCCTCCTCCTGCATCACCTGGTAAGTTTCCGAGACCTTCCCCACTCCCCCCCCCGAGAGCACCCTGTCCTGTACTGTGTGTGGCAGTAGCCGTGGGAATTCCACCACCTGCCGTCTGGCAAACGCCCTTACCTGTAAGTACCTGAAGGTGTTCTCCGGGGGGGAGCCCGTACTTCTCCTCCAGCTCACCCAAGCTCGCGAACTTCCCGTCCACAAACAGGTCCCCCAACTTTCGTATCCCTGCCCTGTGCCACCCCGAAAACCCTCCACCTGTTCTTCCTGGGGCGAACCGGTGGTTCCCCCGTAATGGGGTCCACGCCGAGGCCCTAACTTCCCCCCTATGCCGCCTCCACTGCCCCCAAATTTTGAGGGCCGCCACCACCACCGGGCTCGTGGTATACCTCCTTGGAGGGAGTGGCAGCGGCGCCGTTGCCAGCGCCCCCAGACTCGTACCCACACAGGATGCCGTCTCCAGCCTCTTCCATGCAGCCCCCTCCCCCTCCATCACCCACTTGCACACCATTGTCGCATTGGCGGCCCAGTAGTACCCACAGAGGTTGGGCAGCGCCAGCCCCCCCCCTATCTCTACTCCGCTCCAGGAACACCCTTCTCACCCTCGGAGTCCCTTGCGCCCACACAAACCCCATTATACTCCTGTTAACCCGCCTGAAAAAAGCCTTCGGGATAAACACGGGGAGGCACTGGAACAGGAACAAAAACCTTGGGAGCACCGTCATTTTGATTGACTGCACCCTACCCGCCAGGGACAGCGGCAACGCGTCCCACCTCTTGAACTCCTCCTCCATTTGCTCCACCAGCCTTGTAAAGTTAAGCCTATGCAGGGCCCCCCAGCTCCTGGCCACCTGGACCCCCAAATATCTGAAACTCCTCTCCGCCCTTTTTTAGTGGGAGCTCGCCAATCCCCCTCGCCTGGTCCCCTAGCTGAACTACAAACAGCTCGCTCTTCCCCATATCGAGCTTGTACCCCGAAAAGTATCCGAATTCCCTAAGGATCCTCATTACCTCTGGCATTCCTCCCACCGGGTCCGCCACATACAGCAGCAGGTCGTCCGCATAAAGCGACACCCTATGCTCCTCCCCACCCCGCACCAACCCCCTCCAGTTCCTCGACTCTCTCAGTGCCACAGCCAGGGGTTCAATCGCCAGTGTGAAGAGCAGGGGGGACAGGGGACACCACTGTCTCGTCCCTCGGTGCAACCGAAAGTACTCGGACCTCCTCCTATTTGTGGCCACACTTGCCATCGGGACCTCATACAACAGCCTAACCCACCTGACAAACCCCTCCCCAAACCCGAACCTCTTCAGCACCTCCCACAGGTACCCCCACTCTACCCTATCGAAGGCTTTCTCAGCATCCATCGCCACCACTATCTCCGCCTCCCCCTCCCTTTCCGGCATCATGATAACGTTCAAAAGACTCCGCACATTCGCGTTCAACTGTCTCCCCTTCACAAACCCCGTCTGGTCTTCATGGATGATCTGCGGCACACAATCCTCAATCCTCGTGGCTAAAACCTTCGCCAGCACCTTGGCATCTACATTTAGCAAGGAAATCGGTCTGTAAGACCCACATTGCAGGGGATCCTTGACCTGCTTCAGGATCAAGGAGATCAGTGCCCGGGACATCGTCGGGGGTAAAGCAGGCGGCTTTACCATCGCCACCACTATCTCCGCCCCCCCCCTCCCTTGCCTCATTAAAGGTCCTAACTAACAGCGGGCCCAACAGGTCCATATATTTTTTATATAACTCGACCGGGAAACCATCCGGCCCCGGTGCCTTCCCCGCCTGCATGCTTCCGATCCCTTTGATCAGCTCCTCCAGCCCAATCGGGGCCCCCAGTCCCGCCACCAGTCCCTCTTCCACCTTTGGAAACCTCAATTGGTCCAGGAAACGGCCCATCCCTCCCTCCTCCCGTGGGGGCTCGGATCGGTACAATTCCTCATAGAAGTCCCTGAAGACCCCATTGATGCCAACCCCACTCCGCACCACGCTCCCTCCCCTGTCCTTAACTCCCCCGATCTCCCTAGCTGCGTCCCTCTCCTCCCCCATCTCCAAGTCCACCCAATGCGGGGCGTGGTCCGAAATGGCTATTGCCGAATACTCGGTATCCTCTACTCTCGCTATCAGCGCCCTACTCAAAATGAAAAAGTCGATTCGAGAATAAGCCTTATGAGAAGAATGAAAATTCCCGAGCCCCCGGCCTTGCAAATCTCCAAGGGTCCACCCCTCCCATTTGGTCCATAAATCCCCTCAACACTCTAGCCGCCGCCGGCTTCCTACCCGTCCTAGACCTGGAGCGATCCAGTGCAGGATCCAACACCATGTTAAAGTCTCCCCCCATTATCAGGCCCCCCACTTCCAAGTCTGGGATCCGACCCAACATACGCCGCATAAAACCTGCATCGTCCCAGTTCGGAGCATACACATTGACCAGTACCACCCTCTCTCCCTGCAACTTACCACTTACCATTATGTACCTACCGCCATTATCTGCCACAATGCTCGACACCTCGAATAACACCTTATTTCCCACCAAGATCACCACCTCTCGATTTTTGGCATCTAGCCCCGAGTGAAACACCTGACCTACCCACCCTTTCCTCAGTCTTACCTGGTCTGCCACCTTCAGGTGAGTCTCCTGGAGCATAACCACATCCGCCTTGAGCCCAGGTGCGCGAACACGAGGAATGCCAGGTGCGCGAACACGCAGGCCCGCTTAACTGGCGCATTCAGTCCCCTTACATTCCAGGTTATCAGCCGAATCAGGGGGCTACCCGCCCCCCCTCCCCCGCCGACTAGCCATGGCCCCTCCGCGGCCAGCCACGCGCCCGCACCCTACACCCGGCCCGTTCCCCACAGCGGCATACCCCCGTCTCGACCCACCCCACTCGCTCCAGCTCCTCCTTGATCTTAGCAGCAGCAACTCGATTCCCCCCCACCACCCCCCCACACCCCCGCCTCGGCTAGGACCCATCCTAGCTGGTTTACTCCCCCCATTGCGCTTCCGCAAGTCAGCTGACTCCTGCTGACCCCGGCTCAGCTGACTCCTGCTGACCCCGGCCGTGGACGTCAACTTTGATGGACACCAGTCAATCTTAAGTGATGACTAATGTTTGATTGAAAAATCATCCTCTAAGTAACAGACATCCATTTGAGCAAACCAGGACGTCTCAGCTGAGAATTAGAAACCAATAGAGTAAATGAGGGATTACAACCTTGATAAGGATTCCTTTAAAAGTATGACCTCGTGGTCGAGGTCTCGTTCCTGAATTTATGCCTTCCTGAATTCTTGAATCATCTATCCGTTTGTTTGCTTTAAAGTGATTTCTTTATGCTTTTTTGCCATGTTTTTGACCGGTTGATGTATTGTTTGATATTTAATTTCTAAGTTTCGATCAACCGGACGATCGACTCTTATTAGAATAAGGTAAAACAAGAGTCCCAACAGTCACCAAGTGCAGCCCTCTGCACTCGGTGACTGTTGGGAATCTTGTTTTACCTTCTTCAATTAAGAGTCGATTGTCCGGTTGATTGAAAATACAACTTTATTCCTAATTATTCACTTTAATACACCTGCATAAGAACTTTTCATAAGCCTGCTCCAGACCTGGCGAAGTCAGAACTACATTCAACAGTCTCCTAATGTTGCTTGAGAGCTGTCTACCCTTCACAAACCAATTTTGATCTTTGGAGACCACCTCTAGCACACACCCCTCCAACCTACACGCCCACACCTTCGCCAATACTTTTATATCAGTGTTCAACAAAGAGATGGGCCCACACTCCAGTGGTCCTTGCTCTTCATTGGGATCAATGAAATCGATGCCTGAGACAACGTTGCTAGCAACTCATCCCTCACCATCGCCTCACTAAACATCCCCAACAGGTGGGGACCAACTCTGGCGCAAGCTGCTTGTAAAACTCTGCCGAAAATCCGTCCAACCCCAGGGCCTTCCCCGATTGCATTCTCGTGAAACTATCCATCTCCTCCCTCTACCCAACAGCTCCTCCAATGCCTGCATCTTCCTCTCCTCCAGCTGTGGGAACTCCAACCCATCCAGAGACCGCCCCTTATCCCCACATCTCTCCCGGTTCGGCCTTATACAACTTCTTATAGTACCCCTGAAGACCTCATTTATCTTTTCGGCTCCGACACCAACTCCCCCTTCTCTGCCCTTGCCTGCAAAATATCCCTAGACGCTGCCTGACACCACAATTGGTGGACTTGCCTTCTCTCCATACTCATACTGCACCCCACTCGCCCTCCACAGCTGCCCCACCACCTTGCCCGTTGTCAACCTGCCCCTGCAACTTCTTCCTCTCCGCCAGCAATTCCTCCTGGGGGCCACCGAATATCTCCTATCCACCTCCACTATCTCGTCTAACAGCCGCCGTTGCTCCTCCCTCCTATCCCTACACCGTCTTCAAACCTTCACAGAACATGGCCACCGATATCTTAGCATTCTGATTAAACTCCATAGTCCCTAATTAGCACTATCATCTTCTCACAAAATACCTTGGCCGGGATTCTCCAATAATGGGGCTATGTCCCCAGGCCCGCCAGAAAACGGGCGCGAATCACTCCGGACTTTTTTCTAAAAAGTCCGGAATGATTCTCCGACTTTAAGGGGCCTTGCAGCACACTAGCTCCTGCAGCCGATACGGGGCCCTGCATTTCCGGCCGCGGGTCTCCTGCAGCGCCGGCCCCGCGTGACATGGCAGACCCACACAGCGGGCCGGCACGGAGGAAGGTAGCCCCCCCCCAGATCTCGAGTGCCCGATCGGTGGCCCCCGATCACGGGCCTGGCTGTCGTGGAGCCCCCCCCTCTGAAGACTGATCCCCCGCCCTCCCACCAGGACGGCCACCGCAGCCGCGACGCCAAGCTCCAGCCGGGTGGAATCATACATGAACCACGCCGGCGGGAACTCGGCCGGTTGATCGCGGTCGAATCACCGGGGGGGCCTCTTTCAACGTCACCTGACCGGTGCCGTGTCAACTGCGCGCGTGCAGCTGGCAGCGATCCTCCGGTCGCTGGAGAATCACGCAAAGGCATCACGGGTCCGACACCCCATTCTAAGCCCCCGTGCCGGGCACGATTGCAGCACGGGGGCTCGGAGAATCCCAGCCCTTGTCCACCAGAATCCCGAAGTCAATGCGGCACGTGGTCTGAAATCACAATTCCCACATATTCCGCCCCTCCCAGCCCATCAGCACCGTCTCTAACTGACCATGAAAAAAAATCAATTCTAGAGCACACCTTGTACACGTGCGAAAAGGAGGAGTACTGCCTCTCTTCGGGGTTCCTGAACCTCCACAGATCCACCAACCCCATTCTATCCATAAACCCTCCTAGCTCTCTCACCATCTTCAACCTTCCCTACAACTTGGGACTCGACCTGTCCATCCTCAGCTTCATCACACATGTAAAATCCCCTCCCATGATCAGCTGGTGCGAATCCAAGTCTGGAATCACCCTAGTACCCTCTTTCCAAACCAGTTAGGCGCATAAACATTGACTAACACCACCGGCGTCCCTTCTAATATGCCACTCACTATCACAAACCTTCCCCCTGGATCTCACACCTCCGTGGCCCACCATAAACCTCATTTTCTTGCAGAACAAAATGGCCACCCCCTTCGGCTTTGAGTCAAACCCCAAGTGAAATACGTGTCCCTACCGTCCCTTCCTCAGCCAAACCTGATCCTTCACCCGGAGATGCGTTTCCTGCAAGAAAATCACCTCCGCTCCCAAACTCTTCAGGTGCTCAAAAACCCCGGACCTCTTGACCGGTTTGTTTAACCCACGGACATTCCATGTCACAATTCTTACTAGAGGCTCCCCCTTCTACCATCTGCTATCATTCCCCTTCGGTTCTGCCTCGCCCAATCCCACTCTGAACCGGGCCCATCCAAGATGGCCCCCGCCCTTCATCCTCCACTCCTCCCTCCACCGCCCCCCCCCCCTCCCAGACTCACTTCACCTTGGCCCACCTCAGGATTTCCTCCTTGTCCAAAAACTTATGCATCCGCACAATCAATGCCCGTGGAAACTCCCTTGCTCTTGGCTTCTGCCGCAAGGACCTATGGGCCCGGACCACCTATGGGGCCTTGTCCAACACCTTTTCCTCCATTAACCTGGCCAACATTCTCAAAATATACTTTGTGGAGCTCGTTCCTTCCACACCTTCCGTCAGCCCCACAATCAGAAAATTCTGTCATCTGGACCTGTTCTCCTGCTCCTCCATCTTCGAACGCAGTGACTTACATAGATGCCCCAGGATCTCTGCCTCCAAGGACACAATACGATCACTCTGATCGGCCACAACCTTCTCCACCTCCCGGTTCGTCGCCCCTTGTGTTTCCTGGCACTTTTCCACCTGGTGCAGGGACCTGCGAAGAGGTGCCACTACTCAATCACCTTCAACCAGTCACTGTGCATCTCCATCCTCTGCTGTTGAAATTCCTCCTTGATGAAGCTCATAAATTGCTCCATCTGAGGCTTTCCTGCCAATGACGACCCTTCCCCTTCTGCCATTTTCACAATTGTGCTGCACCTCAAGTCTCCTCAAACTGCTTCGCCAGGTCTTTCACTTTCTTCAGTTAGGTTGGATAGTTAGTAAACATACCAAACTTCTTTTCGCCAAATCTACCCAATACGCAGGTGAAAAGTGCCAAAACCAACACCCTCGAGCCTGAGCTGCCCTGTGTGCGACCACTCATTACATGGCCACCACCGGAAGTCACGCCTCTCATTTGTGTTTAATTTATTGATGTTTGTTTTATTAAAAGGTATAATTGGGGAGAGCTGGGACAATGGGGGGGGGGGGGGGGGAAAGAGGAGAGGTATGAAACTGAAAGTTCCTTGGTAATTAAAAATTCAGTGTCTTGGTTTTGACTTCACAAACAAGCTTGAATTCTGTTAACAAACATTATTTCAGGGGCCGGATAGGTCAGTTAGCTAGATGGCTAGCACAAGGTTCAGAATAATGGCATTAGCGTGGAATCGATTCCCGTCCCAGCTGAGGTAGACTTGAAACCTGCCCTTTTGCCCTGCCCTAAGAGTGGAAATCAATGGCAAACCACCACTAACAAAAGCTCTAAATTACTCACACCTGTCTACGTCACCTCTCACTCCCATATTGGGGAGAAAATTGTGCCCTATGTTTCTTACCAGATGCCACTAGTTAGTGAATCTCATGCTCATCAGGATGAAATATAGTTGTGGTAGTATGCATTAGGGGTCATGTGGGACTGTGAAGCCGTGATGTCATTGGCTGACAGATCCCGGGTCCTGGTTGGACGTTGACCTCTAGCTCCGCCCTGAAGGCGGAGTATAAGTACCAGGAGTCCTCCCCCGCAGGCAGTCTACTACTGAACTGCGGGGGAACAGTCACGCTTAATAAAGCCTCATCGACTTCACTCTATTCGTCTCTCGGAGTCTTTGTGCGCTACAATTTATTAAGCGTGCCTAAAGGACTATGGAGCTCAGGATCATCCCGGAATGCCTGAGGATCAGCCCCCACGCAGTGAACGCAGCAGCAACTTTCAAGCACTGGCAGACTTGTTTCGAGGCCTACCTCAGAACGGCCACCGGCCGGGTCACAGAAGACCAAAAACTACAGGTCCTGCACTCGAGGTTAAGCACGGAGATTTTCTCTCTCATCGAAGACGCAGAGGATTTCCAGACGGCGTTCGCAGCACTAAAAAGTCTCTATGTTCACCCAGTAAACCAGATCTACGCTCTCTATCAACTCGCAACGAGACGGCAAAGTCCCGGAGAATCGATAGATGAATTCTACGCCCGCTACTAATTTTGGGACGAGCCTGCAACTGCCCGCCGGTGAACGCAAATGAACACACGGACATGTTAATGCGCGATGCTTTTGTGGCAGGTATGAATTCCTCCCAAATCCGCCAAAGACTCCTAGAAAAAGAGTCGCTAGGACTCTCAGAGGCAGGGGCCCTAGCAGCCTCCCTAGACGTGGCCGCGCGAAATACCCGCGCCTACGGCCCCGACCGCGCGGCAGCCCATTGGGCTCCGTACGCACCCGTCGCGACAAACCCACAGGCTTGCGCGGTCCAAACGCCAAGTCGCACCGGGGGAGCCCGCTGCTATTTCTGCGGCCAGGCGAAACACCCCCGGCAGCGCTGCCCGGCCCGCGCTGCGATCTGTAAGAGCTGCAGGAAAAAGGGCCATTTCGCGGCTGTGTGCCGGTCCCGCGATGTCGCCGCTGTCCCGGGAGAACAGGGAGCCCTGCACGCCGTTTACGCTCCCCAACCCCCCCAGCGCCCCATGTACGACCCGCAGGCGCAACCACTCTGGGTCCCGACCCACCGCTCTCCCCGGAGAACAGGGAGCCCTGCACGCCGTTTACGCTCCCCAACCCCCCCCCCCGCGCCCCATGTATAACCCGCCGGCGCTACCACTTTGGGTCCCGGCCACCGCTGTCCCCAGAGAAGAGGGAGTCCTGCGTGTTCCCAACGCTCCCCAACCCCCCCAGCGCCCCATGTGCGACCCGCAGGCGCCGCCATTTTGGGTCCCGGCCACCGCGAGGGGAGGAAGGGCGCCGCCATCTTGGACCACCCCAGACCTGTGCGACGCATGGGGGCGGCCATTTTGTCCACCCCCGCCGCCATCTTGTGATCCCCCAGCCATGTGAGATGCATGGGGGCAGCCATCTTGTTCACCCCCGACGCCATCTTGGACGGCAACAACGGACCCCAGTGTCGACGGCTCCACGGGGTTCGAAGAAGACGCTCAACCATTACAACCACGTCTGGCTTCAATGACGCTGGACCAAGCTCGGCCCCGGACGCTCCAGACGACGACGACAACGGTGCTGATAAACGGGCACGAGACACCATGCCTAGTCGACTCCGGGAGCACGGAGAGCTTTATCCACCCCGACACGGTAAGACGCTGTTCTTTGACCATCCGTCCCAGCGCACAAAAGATTTCCCTAGCTGCAGGATCTCACTCCGTACAGATCAAAGGTTTCTGCATAGTTACCCTAACGGTGCAAGGGAGGGAGTTCAAAAACTACAGGCTCTACGTCCTTCCCCAACTCTGCGCACCCACATTACTGGGATTAGACTTCCAGTGCAATCTACAGAGCCTAACCTTCAAATTCGGCGGCCCAATACCCCCACTCACTATCTGCGGCCTCGCGACCCTCAAGGTGCAACCCCCATCCTTGTTTGCAAACCTCACCCCGGATTGCAAACCCGTCGCCACTAGGAGCAGACGGTACAGCGCCCAGGACTGGACCTTCATTCGGTCCGAAGTCCAGCGGCTACTAAAGGAAGGCATAATCCAGGCCAGCAATAGTCCCTGGAGAGCACAGGTGGTAGTAGTAAAGACAGGGGAGAAGCAAAGGATGGTCATAGACTATAGCCAGACCATCAACAGGTACACACAACTAGACGCGTACCCTCTCCACCGCATATCCGACATGGTCAATCGGATTGCCCAATATAAGGTCTTCTCCACCGTGGACCTCAAGTCCGCCTACCATCAGCTCCCCATCCGCCCAAGTGACCGCAAGTACACAGCCTTCGAGGCAGACGGGCGATTATACCATTTCCTAAGGGTCCCATTTGGCGTCACAAACGGGGTCTCGGTCTTCCAACGAGAGATGGACTGAATGGTTGATCAACACGGGTTACGGGCCACGTTCCCGTATCTCGACAATGTAACCATCTGCGGCCACGATCAGCAGGACCACGACGCCAACCTCCAAAAATTCCTCCAGACCGCTAAAGCCTTGAACCTCACGTACAACGAGGACAAGTGCGTCTTTAGCACAAACCGGCTAGCCATCCTGGGTTACGTAGTGCGCAATGGGATAATAGGCCCCGACCCCGAACGTATGCGCGCCCTCATGGAATTTCCCCTCCCGCACTGCTCAAAAGCCCTAAAACGCTGCCTGGGGTTCTTTTCATACTACGCCCAGTGGGTCCCCCAGTACGCAGACAAGGCCCGCCCCCTAATACAGACCACGACCTTCCCCCTGTCGACAGAGGCTTGCCAGGCCTTCAGCCGCATCAAAGCAGATATCGCAAAGGCCACGATGCGCGCCATCGACGAGTCCCTCCCCTTCCAGGTCGAGAGCGACGCCTCCGACGTAGCTCTAGCGGCCACCCTTAACCAAGCGGGCAGACCCGTGGCCTTTTTCTCCCGAACCCTCCACGCTTCAGAAATCCGCCACTCCTCAGTGGAAAAGGAAGCCCAAGCCATAGTGGAAGCTGTGGGACATTGGAGGCATTACCTGGCCGGCAGGAGATTCACTGTCCTCACGGACCAACGGTCGGTAGCCTTCATGTTCGATAATGCACAGCGGGGCAAAATCAAAAACGACAAGATCTTAAGGTGGAGGATCGAGCTCTCCACCTTCAACTACGAGATCTTGTATCGTCCCGGGAAGCTGAACGAGCCGTCTGATGCTCTATCCCGCGGCACATGTGCCAACGCACAAATTAACCGCCTCCAAACCCTCCACGAGGACCTCTGCCACCCGGGGGGTCACTCGGTTCTACCACTTTATTAAGTCCCGCAACCTCCCATACTCTTTCGAGGAGGTCCGTACAGTCACAAGGAACTGCCACATCTGCGCAGTGTGCAAACCGCATTTTTTCAGGCCGGATAGTGCGCACCTGATTAAGGCTTCCCGCCCCTTTGAACGCCTTAGTCTGGATGTCAAAGGACCCCTCCCCTCCACCGACCGCAACATATACTTCCTTAATGTGGTGGACGAGTACTCTCGCTTCCCATTCGCCATCCCCTGCTCTGACATGACCGCGGCCACAGTCATTAAAGCCCTGAACACCATATTCACACCGTTCGGTTGCCCCGCATACGTCCACAGCGACAGGGGGTCCTCCTTCATGAGTGACGAGCTGCGCCAGTTCCTGCTCAGCAACGGTATAGCCTCGAGCAGGACGACCAGCTACAACCCCCGGGGGAACGGGCAAGTAGAGAGGGAGAACGGCACGGTCTGGAAGACCGTCCTACTGGCCCTACGGTCCTGGGACCTCCCAGTTTCACGGTGGCAGGAGGTCCTCCCGGACGCCCTCCACTCCATCCGGTCACTACTGTGTACTAGCACTAATCAAACGCCTCATGAGCGCCTCCTTGTCTTCCCCAGGAAGTCCTCCTCTGGAACGTCGCTGCCGACCTGGCTGGTGGCCCCAGGACCCATCTTGCTCCGAAAACATGTGCAGGCGCACAAGTCGGACCCGTTGGTCGAAAGGGTTCACCTCCTTCACGTGAACCCGCAGTACGCTTACGTGGAGTACCCCGACAGCCGACAGGTCACGGTCTCACTGCGAGATCTGGCGCCCGCCGGCAACACACACACCCCCCCAGACACCAATCACCCAACCCCCCCCCTTCCTGCCACCGCTGCACCCCGCGACCGCCCCCTTCCCAGGAGGATCGGTCCTCCTCCCAGGCCCGACCAGGAATGAAGCCCAAGCTGAAACCGTAAGGCTCCCGGAGACGGCAACACCGGAACAAGCACCACCACCACCACCGGGGCCGAGGCGATCGACACGGACGACCAGACCGCCCGACCGACTTGTGGCGTCGATCTAACAGTACAATATGTGGACTTTTAACAAGAACATTTTGTCTTTTCCTGACGATTACTGTAAATAGTTCGAAACAAAAAAAAACCTTGTACATACTGTAATAACATGTGAAAGTTTTCCTCCCAGGACCAGCCTTGTAAACCCTTACCACCATGCGAAGCATCACCCCGCCGGGTTCATTTTTAACAAGGGGTGAATGTGGTAGTATGCATTAGGGGTCATGTGGGACTGTGAAGCCGTGATGTCATTGGCTGACAGATCCCGGGTCCTGGTTGGACGTTGACCTCTAGCTCCGCCCTGAAGGCGGAGTATAAGTACCAGGAGTCCTCCCCCGCAGGCAGTCTACTACTGAACTGCGGGGGAACAGTCACGCTTAATAAAGCCTCATCGACTTCACTCTATTCGTCTCTCGGAGTCTTTGTGCGCTACAATAGTATGTAGTGAGATTTCATAAGCAGTTCCACTAAATAAGGTATCTTGTATTTCTATTAAATTAATTCATGACAGGTGTAAATAACAGCAAATAAAATTAAATTTTAAAATAATAAAAAAAGAAATTGATATTCATTTCACAGATCAATGTAGTTACTTTTTAATTTTCTGAAAATAATTTTATGCCCTCAATCCACTTCTCTTCCTACTAAATTATTTTGCATGGATCCATACAGATATAACAAGATTTTGCATTCACTCTTTCTTAATGCAGTAAACATTCCAAGATACTTCACAGAGGCTGTTTACATGGCTGCATTTAAATCATCCAATGTTAAGTTATTAACCCCTGTTTCCAAACCCAAGGACAGAAAAAACAAACGAGAAAAAAGGGTGATTTACTTTCAGGATAATCTGAAATAAGACTTAATTCAAACTGCCTATTTCGAATTGACAAACAGCCAAGGGAAAAGGGTCTGCTACAAGCTACATAATCAGGCTAAGAATGTTTAAATATAATTAAGCCTCTGGGTCAGACCACGAATATGGGCCCCATATCTAAGGAGGATGTGTTGGCCTTGGATCCCTGGAATGAAGAACTTGTCATATGAAGAGTGGTTGAGGATTCTGGGTCTGTACTTGATGGAGTTTAGAAGGATGAGGGAGTATGTCATTGAAACTTACAGAATACTGCTGGGACGTGGATAGAGTGGACATGGAGAAGATGTTTCTACTAGTAGGAGAGACTAGAACCCAAGCGCACAGCCTCAGACTGAAGGGACAATCCTTTAAAACTGAGATGAGGAGGAATTCAGCCAGAGGGTGGTGAATCTGTGGAACTCATTGCTGCAGAAGGCTATGGAGGCAAGTCACTGAGTGTCTTTAAGACAGAGATATATAGGTTTTTGATTAATAAGCGGATTAGGGGTTGTGAAGAGAAGGCAGGAGAATGGGGATGAGAAACATATCGGCCATGATCGATTGATGAAGCAGACTTAATTCTTATGGTCTATAAATGATAAAACCCATGAGCAGATACAGATAACAATGCTGCAACAATTGATGACTTCAATCAACATAAAATCAAGTGAAAAATGACCAGTGGTAAAGACAATAAACGTGGGCAGCACGGTAGCATAGTGGTTAGCACTAAGGCTTCACTGCGCTAGGGTCCCAGGTTCAATTCCCGGTCTGCACATTCTCCCCATGTCTGCGTGGACTTCCCCGGTACTCCGGTTTCCTCCCACAAGTCCCGAAAGACGTGCTATTAGGTAATTTGGACATTCTGAATTCTCCCTCTGTGTACCCAAACAGGCGATAGAATGTGGCGACTAGGGGTTTTTCCACAGTTAATTCATTGCAGTGTTAATGTAAGCCTACTTGTGACAATAAATATTATTAAATTATTTAAAAATTAGAATTTGTGAATGAGGTAAGGGATTGCATTTTGGCTCAATGTGTTACCATACCCCTCAAAGAATTGACAAATGTAGGAAAAGGACATGAAAAGACCAAATAGTCTGTCCAGACCTACAAACCTACAATTGGGGAATTTGCATCTCGTATAATGTTCAGTGTACAACAATGGAGCCTTTGATGGTTATTGGCCATTATGATTAAAATTAAAGTTTCCTGACAATCATCACCATCAATCAACAGGACAACAATAATGAATGATGTCTCAATCAAGAAAAATTGAATACTCTTAAAAGTGTAATCATGTTGAATATAGAAGTTAATTAGTGCACAAAAATGTAAACAAAACAAAATGGTGCACACAAATATAAACAAAACAAGAGGTCCCCTAGATAGCTGAATATGGTAAATAAATAGAACAATAGAACATTACAGCGCAGTACAGGTCCTTCGGCCCTCGATGTTGCGCTGACCTGTGAAACCAATCTAAACTATTCCATTATCATCCATATTTTTATCCAATGACCATTTAAATGCCCTTAATGTTGGCGAGTCCACTACTGTTGCAGGCAGGGCATTCCACGCCCCTACTACTCTCTGAGTAAAGAACCGACCTCTGACATCTGTCCTATATCTATCTCCCCTCAATTTAAAGCTATGTCCCCTCATGCAGGCCATCGCCATCCGAGGAAAAAGGCTCTCACTGTCCACCCTATCTAATCCTCTGATCATCTTGTATGCCTCTATTAAGTCACCTTCTTCTCTCTAACGAAAACAGACTCAAGTCCCTCGGCCTTTCCTCATAAGATCTTCCCTCCATACCAGGCAACATCCTGGTAAATCTCCTCTGCACCCTTTCCAATGCTTCCACATCCTTCCTATAATGCAGCGACCAGAACTGCACGCAATACTCCAAATGCGGCCGCACCAGAATTTTGTACAGCTGCAACATGACCTCGTGGTTTCGAAACCCAATCCCTCTACCAATAAAAGCTAACATACCGTACGCCTTCTTAACAACCCTATCAACCTGGGTGGCAACTTTCAGGGATCTATGTACATGGACAGTACGAAGTCTTACAACACCAGGTTAAAGTCCAACAGGTTTGTTTCGATGTCACTAGCTTTCGGAGCGCTGCTCCTTCCTCAGGTGAATGAAGAGGTCTGTTCCAGAAACACATATATAGACAAATTCAAAGATGCCAAACAATGCTAGGAATGCGAGCATTAGCAGGTGATTAAATCTTTACAGATCCAGAGATGGGGTAACCCCAGGTTAAAGAGGTGTGAATTGTCTCAAGCCAGGACAGTTGGTAGGATTTCGCAGGCCAGATGGTGGGGGATGAATGTAATGTGACATGAATCCCAGGTCCCGGTTGAGGCCGCACTCATGTGTGCGGAACTTGGCTATAAGTTTCTGCTCGGCGATTCTGCGTTGTCGCGGGTCCTGAAGGCTGCCTTGGAGAACGCTTACCCGGAGATCAGAGGCTGAATGCCCTTGACTGCTGAAGTGTTCCCCGACTGGAAGGGAACATTCCTGCCTGGTGATTGTTGCACGATGTCTGTTCATTCGTTGTCGCAGCGTCTGCATGGTCTCGCCAATGTACCACGCTTCGGGACATCCTTTCCTGCAGCGTATGAGGTAGACAACGTTGGCCGAGTCGCACGAGTATGTACCGCGTACCTGGTGGGTGGTGTTCTCACGTGCAATAGTGGTATCCATGTCGATGATCTGGCACGTCTTGCAGAGATTACCATGACAGGGTTGTGTGGTGTCGTGGTCACTGTTCTGAAGACTGGGTAGTTTGCTGCAAACAATGGTTCGTTTGAGGTTGCGCGGTTGTTTGAAGGCAAGTAGTGGGGGTGTGGGGATGATCTTGGCAAGATGTTCATCGTCATCAATGACGTGTTGAAGGCTGTGAAGAAGATGACGTAGTTGACCTCTGTCCTATATCTATCACCCCTCAGTTTAAAGTTATGTCCCCTCGTGCCAGCCATTTCCATCCGCGGGAGAAGGCTCTCACTGTCCACCCTATCCAACCCCCTGATCATTTTGTATGCCTCTATTAAGTCTCCTCTTAAACCTTCTTCTCTCCAACGAAAACAACCTCAAGTCCATCAGCCTTTCCTCATAAGATTTTCCCTCCATACCAGGCAACATCCTGGTAAATCTCCTCTGCACCCGCTCCAAAGCCTCCACGTCCTTCCTATAATGCGGTGACCAGAACTGTACGCAATACTCCAAATACGGCCGTACCAGAGTTCTGTACAGCTGCAACATGACCTCCCGACTCCGGAACTCAATCCCTCTACCAATAAAGGCCAACACTCCATAGGCCTTCTTCACAACCCTATCAACCTGGGTGGCAACTTTCAGGGATCTATGTACATGGACACCTAGATCCCTCTGCTCATCCACACTTTTAAGAACTTTACCATTAGCCAAATATTCCGCATTCCTGTTATTCCTTCCAAAGTGAATCACCTCACACTTCTCTACATTAAACTCCATTTGCCACCTCTCAGCCCAGCTCTGCAGCTTATCTATATCCCTCTGTAACCTGCTACATCCTTCCACACTATCGACAACACCACCGACTTTAGTATCGTCTGCAAATTTACTCACCCACCCTTCTGCGCCTTCCTCTAGGTCATTGATAAAAATGACAAACAGCAACGGCCCCAGAACAGATCCTTGTGGTACTCCACTTGTGACTGTACTCCATTCTGAACATTTCCCATCAACCACCACCCTCTGTCTTCTTTCAGCTAGCCAATTTCTGATCCACATGTCTAAATCGCCCTCAATCCCCAGCCTCCATATTTTCTGCAATAGCCTACCGTGGGGAACCTTATCAAACGCTTTGCTGAAATCCATATACACCACATCAACTGCTCTACCCTCATCTACCTGTTCAGTCTATTTGCTTAAATAGTAAGCAACATGAAGGTAATTTGTGGATTTTCACATTTAAAATAGGTTTTCAGATATATATAAAGCCAATTTAGTGTTATGGATTCTTTTCAGTTACTAATATGCCTCTGAAGTAAGTTGTTGCCAGATGAAACTCAGTATTACCATTTTCCTGCAAACGTATGTTTTTAAACGGTTCATCAAAAAGTGTAATTACATTTCTCTTCAACAGCCTCTTAAACAGGGGCAAATTTAAAATATATTTAAAAAAACCAACCCAAGCCATCAATAAACTTTTAAACTACATTTCTGAAATATGTTCATAGGCATCTTCCAGTCACATTGTCTAATTGTGCATCCAGTTGCAGACCTTTCTTACCATCATCATAAAACTAATGGGCATACAATAGGACACAGGTGGTTCCAGCCAAATTATCTGATGTCATATAATATATTACGTACATTAGAAACAATAGATGGTTGAACACACAATGTTTTAACACCCATTGAAATCTCCTGTCAATCTGATCTTGAGAAAATTCCCATTTCCTGGCATTTCCTGTTATTGCTGTTAATGGTTTTGTCATAAACATTTTCTATTTTTTGATAAACAATTTTATTAAGACATTTTGGTACAATAAACAGCAACAATATAAAACAGTGTGCAAAAAACAATCGTTATAGTGCAAGAAACCCTGCTCCCCTCCCACAAGGACCACCCTATCTACCCCCCCGAACCTACGTTACCCTAACCCCCCTTCCCACCGCCCCCCCGCGCCCGCTGACGATTAATTATCCGCGAAGAAGGCGATAAATGGTTGCCAACTCCGGGCGAACCCATACAGTGACCCTCTCAAAGCGAACTTAATCTTCTCCAGACCGAGAAAGCTCGCCATATCTGATAGTCAGGCCTCCGACTTCGGAGGTTTTGAGTCCCTCCATGCCAGCAGAATTCGTCGCCGGGCTACCAGGGAAGCAGAGGCCAAAAGGTTAACCTCTCTCTCCCCCTGGACTCCTGGGTCCTCCGAAACACCCAAAATAGCCACCTCTGGACTCATCACCACCCCTGTTTTCAGTACCCGGGACATAACATCCGCAAACCACTGCCAGCACCTCCTGAGTTTTGGGCAAGCCCAAAACATGTGGACATGGTTCGCCGGCCCTCCCGAACATCTGGTACACCTGTCCTCCAATCCGAAAAATTTACTCATCCGGGCCACTGTCATGTGAGCCCGGTGGACGACCTTAAATTGAACCAGGCTGAGCCTGGTGCATGTTGCGGTCGCGTTTACCCTGCTCAACCCCTCCCCACAGGCCCTCTTCTATCTCACCTCCGAGCTCCTCTTCCCACTTAGGCTTCAGCTCCTCGGTCTGTGACTCCTCCACTCCCATAAGTTCTTTATATATATCCGAGACCCTCCCCTCCCATCTACCGGACACTACTCTGTCCTGGATCCCCCTGAGTGGCAGGCGTGGGAAGGACGTACCTGCAGGTACCTGAACTCATTCCCTCTCACCAGCCCAAATTTCTCCTCTAACGCCCTCATGCTCGGGAAGCTCCCTTCCAAGAACAAATCCCCCATCCTCTCAATCCCCGCCCTCCGCCATGCTCGGAACCCACCGTCCATATTCCCCAGGGCAAACCGGTGATTGTCGCAAATTGGGGACCAAACCGATGCTCTCATTCCCCCCACGTGCCTTCTCCATTGGCCCCAGATCTGCAATGTCGCCACCACTATGGGGCTGGTGGAGTACCGTGCCGGTGGGAGCGGCAGGGACGCCGTAACCAGGGCCGCCAAACTTGTCCCCCTACATAAAGCGGCCTCCATTCGCCCCCAAACCGACCCCACACCCACGATCCACTTCCTTATCATAGCTATGTTGGCCGCCCAGTAGTAATTACTAAAGTTTGGCAGCGCCAGCCCCCCTTCCCCTCGGTTCCTCTCGAGCATCACCCTCTTCATCCGCGGGGACTTTCCCGCCCGTAAAATCCCATAATCATTTTATTAACCTTCTTGAAAAAAGACCGTGGAATGAAAATGGGGAGACACTGAAAAACGAACAGGAATCTTGGGAGGATTGTCATTTTAACCATCTGCACTCTCCCCACTAGTGTCAGTGGGAGCACATCCCACCTCCGGAACTCAGCCCTCATTTGCTCCACCAACCGAGACAAGTTCAACTTGTGCAGACAGCCCCAGTCCCGCGCCACCTGTATCCCTAAGTATCTAAAACTGTCCCCCACTAACCTGAACGGCAGCTCCCTCAACCTCCCCTCCTGGCCCCTCGCCTGGACTACAAACATCTCACTCTTTGCCATGTTCAGTTTGTACCCGAGAACCGTCCGAATTCCTTCAGGATTCCCATGATTTCATCCATCCCAGCCATTGGATCCATGATGTATAAGAGCAGGTCGGCGGCGTACAATGAAACTCTGTCCCCCCCCCCCCCCCATACCAGCCCCTAGAAGCTCCTAGGGCAATTGCCAGCAGCGGCTCTATTGCTAACGCAAACAGCAGTGGGGATGGGGACACCCCGGCCTTGTCCCACGGTACAGTCTGAAATAGTCAGATGTCGTCCTGTTCGTCCTCACACTCTCCTCCGGAGCCTGGTACAACAATCTGACCCAGTCGATAAAGCCCTCCCCAAACCCAAAACGTCCCAGCACCTCCCATAAATAGTCCCACTCAACCCGGTCGAAAGCAGTCTCGGCATCCACAACTACCTCTACCTCCTTACTCTCCGGGGGCATCATAATCACATTCAGCAGCCTTCTTAGGTTGGTCACCAGCTGCCTGCCCTTGACGAACCCGGTTTGATCTTCCACAATGACGTCTGGCACACAGTCCTCAATCCTAGCTGCCATGAGCTTGGCCAGAATTTTAGCATCTACATTGAGCAGAGAGGTTGGCCTATAGGACACACATGCCTCCGGGTCTTTGTTCCGTTTCAATATCAGGGAGATGGTGGCCTGTGACATCATAGGGGGTAACACCCCTCTGTCTCTTGCCTCATTAAAAACCCTTGCCAGCACTGGCCCCACTGTCTCGGAGAACTTTTTGTTAAACTCCACTGAATACCCATCCGCCCAGGGGCCTTACCCGATTGTATGTCCCTCAAGCCCACCAATATTTTGTCAGTCCTGATCGGGGCCCCCAACCCGTCTACCAATCCCTACCCACTTTTGGGAAGGTCAGTTCATCCAGAAAGCGTCTCATCCTCTCCAGCCCCACGGGGGGTTCTGAGGAGTAAAGCTTGCTATAGAGGTTCCTGAACACCTTGTTCAGCCCCGCCGGATCCCCTACCAAGTCTCCCCTTCCCTATTTCCCTGGCCGCTTCCCTCTTCCTCAGTTGCTGTGCCAGCATTCTACTGGCTTTCTCCCCGTGCTCGGAAATCGTACCCCTCACCTTCCTAAGATGCTCCACAGCTTTACCTGTGGACAACACCCCAAACTCAGTCTGTAGCCTTCGTCGTTCTCTTAATAGCTCTGTCCTCGGGGTCTCCGCGTATCTCCTGTCTGTCTGTATGATTTCCCTTACCAGTCGGTCCATTTCTGCCCTGTCCGTCCTGTCCCTATGTGCTCTGATCGAAATCAGCTCCCCTCTCACCACCGCCTTCAGCGCTTCCCAGAGCACCACCGCTGAGATGTCCCCTGTGTCATTGACCTGCAGGTAGTTTTGCATACATTTCCTCACCCTCTCACACACCGCCTCGGTCCGCCAACAAACCGACCTCCAGCCGCCATTGAGGGCGCTGAAACTTTCCTTGCAGACCTGCAGATCAACCCAGTGCAGGGGCATGGTCTAAAATAGCCATCGCCGAATATTCTACGTCCGTCACCCCCGCTAACAAATCCCTGTTCATGATGAAAAAATCAATTCGGGAATACACCTTGTGAACATGTGAGTAGAACGAAAACTCCCTCCCCATTGGCTGATTAGCCCTCCATAGATCAGCCCCCCCATTTGCTCCATGAACTCGCTCAGTTCTTTCGCCATTGCCTGCATCTTACCCGTTCTTGAACACGACCGGTCTAGGCTGGGGTCAAGGACTATGTTAAAATCTCCTCCCATAATCAGCCTGTGCGAGTCCAGGCCAGGTATCTTCCCCAGCAGTCTCTTGATAAACTCCACATCATCCCAATTTGGGGCATACACATTGACCAAGACTGCCCCCAACCCCTCAAGCTTGCCACTCACCATGACAAATCTGCCTCCCCCATCCGAGATTGTGCTGCCCACCTCAAATTGCACCCGTTTGTTGACCAAAATCACGACCCCACTGGTTTTAGTGTCCAGCCCCGAGTAGAAGACCTGGCTAATCCAGCCCTTCCTCAATCTGACCATGTCAGCTACTTTTAGAAGAGTCTCCTGAAGCATTATCACGTCTGCTTTCAGCGCCCTCAGATGCGCGAACACACACGCCCTCTTTACCGGCCCGTTTAACCCTCTAACGTTCCAGGTGATCAGACTGGTTTATTTATTTTTTTAAATATATTTTATTAAAGTTTTCAACCACAATTTTTCCACCTTACAAATCAACATGAAAGATAACACCTTAACTAATAAGTAACATTATTTAAATAAAATAGTGAACTAACTAAGTAACAAAAAATAGTGCTCCCCCCCTCCCACCCCAACCAGAACAAAACAGGATGACCCCCCTTCCCTCCCCCCCCCTCCCTCTGGGCTGCTGCTGCTGACAATCTATTTTCCCTTAACGTTCCACGAGATAGTCAAGGAACGGTTGCCACCGCCTGGAGAACCTCTGAACCGATCCTCTCAACGCAAACTTCATCCGTTCCAGTTTTATGAACCCTGCCATATCGTTTATCCAGGCCTCCACGCCGGGGGGTTTCGCTTCCTTCCACATGAGTAAGATCCTTCGCCGGGCTACCAGGTACGCAAAGGCCAGAATATCGGCCTCTTTCGCCTCCTACACTCCCGGCTCCTCCGCTACCCCAAATATAGCTAACACCCAACCTGGCTTGACCCGGACCTTCACCACCTTTGAAATCACTCTTGCCACTCCCCTCCAGTACTCATCCAGTGCCGGACAGGACCAAAACGTGTGTGTGGTTCGCCGGGCTTCCCAAGCACCTCCCGCACCTGTCCTCCACCCCGAAGAACCTGCTCAGCCTCGCTCCCGTCATGTGTGCTCTGTGTAGAACCTTGAAATGTATCAGGCTAAGCCTGGCACACGAGGAAGAGGAATTTACCCTACTTAGGGCATCAGCACACAGACCCTCCTCAATCTCCTCCCCCAGCTCTTCTTCCCATTTTCCTTTCAGCTCCTCTACCAGCGTCTCCCCCTAGTCTCTCATCTCCTGATATATTTCGGACACTTTGCCCTCCCCGACCCATACCCCCGAAATCACTCTATCCTGGATCCCCTGTGTCGGGAGCAGCGGAAATTCCCTCACCTGTTGCCTCGTGAACGCCCTCACTTGCATGTATCTAAGGATATTCCCCGGGGGCAACTCATACTTTTCCTCCAGCGCTCCCAGGCTCGCAAACGTCCCGTCAATAAACAAGTCTCTCAATCTCCTAATTCCTGCCCGATGCCAGCTCTGGAACCCTCCGTCCATCCTTCCTGGGACAAACCTTTGGTTGTTCCTGATCGGGGACCACACCGAGGCACCCGTCACACCCCTATGTCGCCTCCATTGACCCCAGATCCTTAAGGTTGCTGCCACCACTGGGATCGTGGTGTACCTTTTCGGGGAGAGCGGTAGGGGCGCTGTCACCAGCGCCTTTAGGCTCGTTCCTTTACAGGACACCATCTCCAGCCTTTTCCACGCCACCCCGTCACCCCCCCCCCCCCCCCCATCCACTTGCGAACCATCGCCACATTGGCGGCCCAGTAATATTCGTCCAGATTCAGCAACGCCAGTCCCCCTCTGTCCCTGCTGCGCTGCAGGAACCCCCTCCTTAGCCTCGGGGTCTTGCCTGCCCACACGAAACTCATAACACTCCTATCTATTTTCTTAAAAAAGGCCTTAGTGATCAAAATGGGGAGACATTGAAAGACGAAAAGAAACCTTGGGAGCACCATCATCTTGACCGCCTGCACTCTGCCCGCCAGTGAGAGCGGCAGCATATCCCACCTCTTGAAATCCTCCTCCATCTGCTCCACCAGCCACGTCAGATTGAGTTTGTGTAAAGTTCCCCAGCTCCTGGCTACCTGATTCCCCAAATATCGGAAGCTCCTTTCCACTCTCCTTAACGGCAGGCCGTCTATCCCTCTTCCCTGATCCCCAGGGTGTACTACGAAAAGCTCACTCTTCCCCATATTATGCCTATATCCCGAAAAATCTCCAAACTCCCTCAATATCTGCATAACTTCTGTCATCCCCTCCACTGGATCCGCCACATACAGCAGTAGGTCATCTGCGTAGAGTGGCACTCGGTGTTCCTCTCCCCCTCTAACCACCCCCTCCATTTCCTAGAGTCTCTCAACGCTATGGCCAGTGGTTCAATTGCCAGCGCGAACAGTAATGGGGACAGAGGGCACCCCTGCCTTGTTCCCCTATGTAATCGAAAGTACTCCGATCTCTGCCGATTTGTGACTACACTTGCCACTGGGGCCCCATAGAGGAGTTTAACCCAACTGACAAACCCCTCCCCGAGCATAAACCTCCTCAGCACCTCCCATAAATGCTCCCACTCTACCCTATCAAATGCCTTCTCTGCATCCATCGCTGCCACTATCTCTGCCTCCCCCTCCGCTGGGGGCATCATTATCACCCCCAACAACCGTCGCACGTTAACATTCAATTGTCTCCCCTTTACAAACCCTGTCTGGTCTTCATGCACCACCCCCGGGACACAACCCTCGTCGCTAGCACTTTTGCCAGCAACTTGGCGTCTACATTCAGGAGCGAGATAGGCCTATATGACCCGCATTGCAGCGGATCTTTATCTCATTTCAGGATTAATGATATCGTCGCCTCCGACATTGTTGGGGGTAGAGTCCCCCCTTCTCTGGCCTCGTTAAAGGTTCTCGCCAGCAGCGGGGCCAACAGGTCCACATACTTCCTATAAAATTCCACCGGGAACCCGTCTGGTCCCGGGGCCTTCCCTGCCTGCATGTTCCCTAGCCCTTTAGTCACCTCGTCCACCCCGATTGGCGCCCCCAGACCTGCCACCTCCTGCTCCTCCACCCTCGGGAACCTTAGTTGGTCCAAAAACTGTTCCATCCCCTCTTTTCCCTCTGGGGGTTGGGACCTATATAGCCTCTCATAAAAGGTCTTAAACACATCATTTACCTTCCCTGCACTCCGCACCGTAGTTCCTGTTTCATCCCTAACTCCCCCTATTTCCCTCGCCTCTATCCTTTTACGAAGCTGGTGGGCCAGCAGCCGGCTCGCCTTTTCCCCATATTCGTATCCCATCCCCTGTGCCTTCCTCCACTGTGCCTCTGCCTTCCCTGTGGTCAGCAGGTCAAACTCCGTCTGAAGTCTTCGCCTCTCTCTATATTGTCCTTCGTCCGGGGCCTCCGCATATCTTTTATCCACACTCAAAATCTCCCCCACTAATCTCTCCCTTTCTTTGCCCTCTTTTTTCTCCTTGTAAGCCCTAATGGAGATCAACTCTCCCCTAACCACCGCCTTCAGCGCTTCCCATACTACCCCCACCCGGACCTCACCGTCATCATTGGCCTCCAGGTACCGTTCAATACATCCCCGCACCCTTCCACAGACTCCCTCATCCACCAATAGTCCCACATCCAGTCGCCAGAGTGGGCGCTGTTCCCTCTCCTCTCCTAGTTCCAGATCCACCCAGTGCGGGGCATGGTCTGAAACGGCTATGGCCGAGTACTCCGTTCCTGCCACCCTCAAAATCAGTGCCCTACTCAAAACAAAGAAATCTATCTGGGAGTATACCGTATGAACATGGGAGAAAAAGGAAAACTCTTTGGCCAACGGCCTAGTAAATCTCCACGGATCCACTCCCCCCATTTGCTCCATAAACCCCCTGAGCACCTTGGCCGCTGCCGGCCTTCTTCCGGTCATGGATCTAGACTGATCTAACCCTGGATCCAGCACAGTATTGAAATCCCCCCCCATTACCAGGCTTCCTACCTCCAGGTCCGGGATACGTCCCAGCATCCGCTTCATAAATCCCGCATCATCCCAGTTCGGGGCATATACATTTACCAGCACGACCTCCATTCCCTGCAATCTACCACTCACCATCATATATCTACCACCGTTGTCCACCATTGTATTCCTAGCCTCGAACGACACCCGTTTCCCCACCAATATAGCCACCCCTCTATTTTTCGCGTCCAACCCTGAGTGGAACACCTGTCCCACCCATCCTTTCCTTAACCTAACCTGATCCGCCACCTTCAGATGCGTCTCCTGAAGCATGACCACGTCTGCCTTCGGTCCTTTTAAGTGCGCGAACACTCGGGCCCTCTTAATCGGCCCATTTAGGCCTCTCACATTCCACGTGATCAGCCGGATTGGGGGGGGCTGCCCGCCCCCCGTCGACTAGCCATCACCTATTCTAGGCCAGTCCCACGTCCAGGTCCCGCGCACCCACCCGTCCCCCAGGCGGCGCACTCCCGTCCCGACCATCTCTTCCCTTGCCAGCTCCCTCTCGGTCCCAGCAGCAGCAACCCAGTTTTCCCCCCGCCCCCCGCTAGATTCCCATCTAGCATGGTTAATCCCCCCATAATGCTTCCGAAAGTCAGCTGACTCCAACTGACCCCGGCTTATCTCTCTCCTTGACCCCCCCCCCCCCCCCATGTGTGGAACTCTCATTCTCCTTGCGCCTCTCTTCCTGCCATCATCTCCCTAGCGCGGGAAAAAACCCGCGCTTTCTAGATCAGCCCCGCCCCCTACGGCGCAGCTCCCCCTACAGCCCCGTTCCCATTCCCCACCCTTCACCTCTGTCCCTTTTTCCACCGGCGCCCACATTTCTCAGTGTCCCCCCCCGTCAAGGAGAGAAAAAACCCATCTATCATCCCGATACGGTGAACCTTCCATTCCCCAATTTACATTTCTGTACATCAACATCGTCATCTCCTCCACAGCATCAGTCCCTCAGTTCTGGTCCAATTTCTCTTTTTGGATGAAGGTCCATGCCTCTTCCGACGTTTCAAAATAGTAGTGTCTATCTTGGCACGTGACCCACAATCGTGCCGGCTGCAGCATCCCAAACTTTACTTTCTTCTTGTGAAGCGCCACCTTGGCCCGATTAAAACTCGCTCTCCCCCTCGCCACCTCCGCGCTCCAGTCCTGATACACTCGTATCACCACATTCTCCCACCTGCTACTCCGTACCTTCTTGGCCCAGCTCAAAACAGCCTCTCTGTCGGTGAAGCGGTGAAATCTCACCACTATCACCCTTGGTGGTTCTCCAGCCTTTGATCTCCTTGCAAGGACCCGGTGAGCCCCTTCCACCTCCAGGGGGCCCGAGGGGGCCTCAGCTCCCATTAGCGAATGGAGCATCGTGTTCACATAAGCCCCAAAGTCAGCTCCCTCCACTCCCTCGGGGAGACCCAGAATCCGGAGGTTCTTTCTCCTCGAGCTGTTCTCCAGGACTTCGAGTCTTTCGATACACCTCGTGTAGCGCCTCGTGCGTCTCCATCTTTACCGCTCGGCCCAGAAGCTCATCCTCGTTCTCAGCTGCCTTCGCCTTCACCCCACGGAGCTCTATCGCCTGGGCCTTTTGCGTTTCTTTTAGCCCTTCGATTTCCAACAACATCGGCGCCAGCACCTCCTTCTTTAATTCCTCCACACACTGTCTAAGGAATTCCTGCTGATCCGGGCCCCATGTCGTCTGGGCTCCATCCGTCGCCATCTTGCTTCTTCCTTCTCTTCTCTGCCGCTGCTCCAAAGGATCCTTCGCAATCTGGCCACTACCACCGATCTTTTCTATACACAGTATGGGGGACTCCTTACTTCGTCACCCCACACTGGGTTTGGTCCGAAGAAATTTCCGTTGGGGCTCCCATAAAGAGCCCAAAACTCCGTTAGAACGGGAGCTGCTGAAACTTGCGGCTTAGCAGTGCATCGCCGCAACCGGAAGTCCAGTCGTGATCAGCCTGGTTGAGGGGCACTTTGCCCGCCCCCCCCTCCCCCCCCACCGATCAGCCCTCCCCTTTCTTGGGGCCACCCCCAGCCCCTGTGCGCGCTTCCCCTGGCCCGCCTCCTGGCAGCCTCCACCTCCGACCTCCTCCATGTTCCCCTACCTAAGTCCCTCCTTCGTCAGCAGAACAACTACCCCCCCCCCCCTCCCCCAGCAACAACACCCTGTAACCTAACCCCTGCCATAAACTAACTAAATACACCCCCTCCCCACCTGGCCTCCGTAGACCAGCTCACCCAGCTAGCCTGGTGACTCTCGACTCCGGCGCCAATAAGTCTCCCACCTATTGTTCCCTCTGACCCCCCCCCGCCGCCCCCCCCCCGCCCCCCCCCACCCAGCCCATCAACACCACTTCCCCAAACCAGCCATCCTCAAGCAATTGCTTTGAAAAGAAACAAACAAAACGAGAAACAAAGAAAACCCCAACGCTAGTGCAAATCAAATAAAACATAATAAGTAATAGGCACTTCCAACCGCCCCCCTCCCCCCCCCTTGATCCCAGCATCACATACCTTAACCTCGCTCTTTTATCCCAACAAAAACTCAAGCACAGGAGGGAAACAGAAAAACCAGGAAGAGAAAAAGAAAAACACATAGCACCAGAAAAATGTGTAAACATCGCTCAGTGCCTTATTAACCCAAGTCCAAAACGTCCTCAGTTCAGCACCAGCACTTCTCTCTTGGCAAAGTCCATCGCATCCTCGGGCTCCTCAAAGTAATGGTGCCGTCCCACAGGCGCGCCGGATACAGCAGCCCAAATTTCACCTGCTTCTTAAACAGAATCTCTTGGACTTGCTGTAGCCTGCCCTTCTTCTGGCCACCTCCACGCTCAGGTGCTGGTAAATGCGCAAGACACTGTTATGCCAATGGCAGCTCCGCGTGCGCTTGGCCCACTGTAGCACCCGCTCCTTGTCCAAGAACCTATGAAACCGGATCACCAACGCTCGGGGGGGGGGGGGGGGGGGGGACCTCCCACTCGCGGCTGCCTCGCCAGCGCCCAGTGCGCCCTGTCCACCTCCACCGGGCGAGTGAAGACATCATCTCCCAACAGCTTCTGGAACATGCCCGCCACATACGCTGCGGCATCCTCTCCCTCAGCCCCCTCCGGGAGTCCAACGATTCTCAAATTCTGCCGACGAGACCTATTTTCCAGGTCCTCCACGTTTTCCAGGAGCCTTTTTTGCTGATCCTTCAGCCTCTCCACCTCCGCCACCATTTGGTGATCCTCCTGCTCCTCCAGCGCCTTTTCCAGCTTCTGGATCGTACGATCCTGAGCATCCAGCCTATGCTCAAGGCGCTCGATAGACTTCTGAATCGGGTCTAAACTGTCCCGCTTCAAAGCAGTAAAGCCCTCTTGGATGACCTTCAACAGATGCTCCGTTGTTGGCTGGGCTGTCTGCACCGGGGTCCGGACATCGGCCATATTGTCCTCAGCAACAGCTTCTACACTGCCCCTGCTTGCCCATTTCTTCAACTGTTTGCGATTCTTTCTGCTTCTTAATTCTATACACCGGTGTCTGGAGTCAGTGCCTGAGTGCCTATGCCTTCCGAACTAGCACTCAAAAGTACCAAAAAGTCGGGGAAACGTCCAAATTTCCAACCGGATCGAGAGCCACCAAATGTGCGACTTACTCCTCCGTAGCCTTCACCGGAAGTCCGTCATAAACATTTTCAATGTTAAGCTTTGCCATTGTCAGTAACATTATAACCTTGGGCAAGATTTTCCAGCCCCACCCGCTGCTGGGATCATCCAGTCCCGCCAAAATTGAATGGAGTTTTGGCTGGGAAGCCGAATATCCCATGGCGGGTGCTCCCACAATGAGGCTGGAAAATCCCGGCCCTAATCTTCCCAATTACCTGGATAAATTAGTGACATGTACAGATATGAAGTCCTGCCAGCAGAGATGGACATTTGTATTTTTTCTTAAATTAGTGTCTCTTGATTCTTTAAGTATCAGAACTTCTTAACTATTTGAAAAATTGGAACATACTAAATATAAAAGTGGGATCTATATACTGTCATGTGAGAGTACCTTTAAGAAATGGGTGTTTATGACTTCCGGTGGCAGCTATGAGGGAATAAGTCGCGCATTTGGTGGCTCTCGCTCTGGTCAGACTTTTAGACCTTTTCCCCCGACTTTTTTGAACTTTTGAGCGCTGGAGGGGAAAACAACAGCACTGTAGATCTGGATCCATACAGAGTTGTATGGACTTGGGTAGAAGGGAGCGAAAACAGGCGAAGAAGGGGCTGAACAAAGGTGGTGTGAAAGTTCAAGTGGGAGGAAAGATGGCCGTCGAACGGACCACGGAACGGACGGTCCAGGCAGCACTGGACAACATGCTGAAGGTCATGAAGGAGAGCTTTGCAGCACTGAAGCGGGATAATTTGGAACCGCTTCAGAAAGCGGTGGAGCGACTGGACCAAAGGCTGGACACCCAGGATAAGAAGGTCCCGGCATTAGAGAAGACACTGGAGGAGCAGGCGGATTTCCAAACGGTAGCAGACGTGGAAATTAGAAAGTTGAAGGAGCAACAATCAAGGCTGATGGACAGGCTGGAGGACCTGGAAAATAGGTCTCGCCGGCAGAGTCTGAGAATCATTGGGCTCCCGGAGGGGGCCGAGGGAGTGGATGCCACGGCATATGTGGCAGACATGCTGCAGAAGCTGGTGGGGATGATTTCTTCCCGCGTCTGTTGGAGCTGGACAGGGCACACAGAGTGCAGGCGAGGCAGTCGCGAGGGCGGGCGATGGTGGTCAGGTTCCATAGGTTCGTGGACAAGGAGCGGGTCCTACAGTGGGCCAAGAACACGAAGAGCTGCTTATGGGAGAACAGTGTCCTGTGCATCTATCAGGATCTGAGCCAGGAGGTGGCCAGAAGGAGGGCAGCCTACAGACAAATTAAAGAGATCCTGTTTAAAAAGGTCAAGTTCAGGCTACTTTTTCCGGCGAGTCTTTGGGTCACATACTGGGAACAGCAACATTATTTTGACGACCCGGAGGAAGCGATGGACTTCGCTAAGGGGCATGGACTGGTGCTGAACTGAGGACCCATGGACTCAAGTTAGAGTGCTTCAAGGGATGTTTGCATTTGTGGGATGTGTCATGTGAGAGTACCTTTAAGAAATGGATGTTTAAACAATGTACGTCTAACAGATGAAGCTGATCATATTACTGAAGTGATGTCACAGGGGGGGGGGGGAGCTGAGCTCACTTCTGCTTTTGGTTTCAGTTTGAAAAAGCAGCTTGTGTGTGTCTGTGTGTTTCCAGAGAGCTGCAGGAAGAAAAGCAAGGTGCTGGAGCTGAAGTCAACCAAGCTGATATATCTCTGCCATCCAACAGAAAATATATATATTCTGTGATCTGGTGTGTTACTGTTTTGAAGATTTGAAGCCTTTTGGATGTTTGAAGGAACATTTTGAGGGATTATTTAGTATTGTATTATTTTCGGGGTTATCTTTGAAGTAAGGGGTGTTAAGAGATCCAATGTTTATTTAATAGGTTAATTTGAGTTCATGGAATAAACATTGTTTTATTTTAAAAAGCACGTATCCATAATTGTAATATCACACCTGGCGAACAAGCCGTGTGCTTCAAAAGCAACAATCCATTAAAGGGAGAGGTTGGTTGAACTCCATGATACATTTTGGGGTTCTGAAAACACCTCGCCCATAACAGGTGCCATTCGTGTTAACGATGTCGTTCGGCATGTTCTTTTACTTAAAATTTGGGGTGTTCTTGTGTTTGTTTTTGCCTGTTTGAAAGTTTTAAAGTTAAAGCCAAAGTCATAGTTAAATGTTAAGTTCTTGGGTGCTGGGGGGCTGTACGGGTTCCTTTTGCTATTTTTCTGGTAATGTTGGGAGGGGGGTGGGTGGTAGCGCCCATCTCATTACACAGTTTGAATTGCATTATTGTGGGGGCGAGCTTTGTTCTTTGTTTGCTTTCTCTCTGTTTCGGTCCCAGAGCGACTGCTCGAATAAGGCTGTTCTGGGGAAGTGGTGTTGATGGGCGCGGGGGTGGGGGGGAACGGACGACACACACACGACAATAGGTGGGAGACATGGTGGCGCCGGAGTTGAGAGTCACCAGGCTAGCTGCTTTGAGCTAGTCAATGGGAGCGGGGTGCGGATACAGCCAGTATATCGCAGAGCTTAGGTTACAGGGGGTTGTTGCTGGGAGCGGGGGGGGGAATGATCTGCTGACGAGGAAGGGAACTGAACCAGGTAACAGGTAAGAGGTCGGGGGTGGGAGCTGCCAAGAGGCGGACCAGGGGAGGCCCGGCACATGGGCAGGAGGTGGGCCCAAGAAGGGGGATGGCTGATCGGCGTGGGGGGGGGGGTGCCCTCCAACCAGGCTGATCACCTGGAATGTTCGAGGGTTAAACAGGCCGGTCAAGAGGGCATGTGTGTTTGTGCATATACGGGCTCTGAAGGTGGATGTAATGTTGCTGCAGGAGGCACATTTGAAAGTGGCGGACCAGATTAGATTATGGAAGGGCTGAGTTAGCCAGGTCTTCCATTCGGGGCTTGACGCTAAGACCAGAGGAGTCGCGATCATGATTAACAAACGGGTTCAATTTGAGGCGGACAGCATAGTTGTGGATGGGGGTGGTAGATTTCTCATGGTCCGGGGTAAGCTTGAGGGGGTGAGGGTGGTGCTAGTGAATGTTTACGCTGCAAACTGGGATGATGTAGATTTCATCAAAAGGCTGCTGGGGAAAATCCCCGACTTGGATTCGCACAGGCTGATTATGGGTGGGGACTTTAATACAGTCCTTGATCCCGACCTGGATCGGTCGTGCTCCAGAACAGGCAGGGTCCCGGCAATAGCAAGGGAACTGAGGGGGTTGATGGAACAAATGGGGGGGGGGGGGGGATAGACCCCTGGAGAATCAGTCGGCCGACGGGGAAGGAGTTCTCGTTCTATTCACATGTTCACAAGGTTTATTCTCGTATTGACTTCTTTATTATGAGTATGGACTTTTTGGACGGGGTGAGGGAGACAGAATACTTGGCGATCACTATTTTGGACCATGCTCCACATTGGGTCGACCTGCAGGTCTGCAAAGAAAATTACCAGCGCCAACAATGGAGGTTAGAGGTGGGATTGTTGGCAGATGAGGGTTTGTGTGAGAAAGTAGGGAAATGCATGCAGAACTACCTGCAGGTCAACGATACAGGGGAAGTCTCAGCAGCAGTGTTCTGGGAGGCGCTGAAGGCCGTGGTGAGAAGGGAACTGATCTCAATCCGAGCCCATAGGGACAGAACGGACAGGGCGGAGATGGACAGACTGGTTCAGGAGACGTTACGGACGGACAGGGGATATGCGGAGTCCCCGAGGGCAGAGCTACTTAGGGAACGACGGAGACTGCAGGCGGAGCTGGGGGCGCTATCCACTGGGAAGGCGGTAGAGCAGCTCAGAAAGGCAAGGGCGCGGTGTACGAGTATGGGGAGAAAGCCAGCAGAATGCTTGCACAGCAACTTAGGAAGAGGGAGGCGGCCAGGGAAATAGGGACGGTAGTGAAATAGGGGCAAGGAACCGGGTTGGGGCACGATTGAACAAGGTATTCAGGGACTTTTACAGCAAGTTGTATACTTCGGAACCCCCCACGGGGCCAGAGGGTATGAGGCACTTCTTAGATGGGCTGACCTTCCCAAAAGGTGGGCAGGGGGATGGTAGAGGGACTGGGGACCCCGATTAGGGCTGAAGAAGTAATGGGGGGCCTGAAGGCCAGGCAGTCGGGTAAAGCCCCGGGGCCGGGCAGGTATCCAGTGGAGTTCTACAAAAAGTTCTCAGGGATAGTGGGGCCGGTGCTGGTTAGGGTATTTAACGAGGCGAGGGACAATGGGGTGTTACTCCCGACGATGTCGCAAGACACCACCTTGCTAATATTAAAACGGGATAAAGATCCGGAAGCCTGTGGGTCCTAAAGGCCAATCTCCTTGATTAATGTTGACGCTAAACTACTGGCCAAGATCCTGGCGTCCAGAATCGAAGACTGTGTACCGGACGTGATTGTGGGTTTGTAAAGGGCAGGCAGCTGGTAGCCAACCTAAGAAGGCTACTCAATGTGATTATGATGCCCTGGAGGGCAGAGAGGTGGAGGTCGTGGTGGTAATGGATGCCGAAAAGGCTTTTGACCGGGTGGAGTGGGACTATTTATGGGAGGTGCTGGGACGTTTTGGGTTTGGGGAAGGCTTTGTGGACTGGGTTAGACTGCTATATCAGGCCCCGGGGGCTAGTGTAAGGACGAACAGGATGACATCTGAGTATTTTCGACTATACCGTGGGACAAGACAGGGATGCCCCCTCTCTCCATTGCTGTTTGCGATGGCTATAGAACTACTGGTAATTGCTCCGAGAGCGGCAAGGAGATGGAAGGGAATGGTCGGGGGGGGGGTAAGAACACAAGGTCTCGCTCGACGCGGATGACCTGCTTTGGTACGTGTCGGATCCAGTGGCAGGGATGGACGGGATTATGGAAATCCTCGGGGAATTTGTCCAGTTTTCGGGGTACAAGTTGAAAATGGCAAAGCGCAAGATGTTTGTGGTGCAGGCGAGGGGTCAGGAGAATAGGCTGAGGGAGCTACCGTTTAGGCTGGTTGGGGAAGGTTTTAGGGATTTAGGGGTACAAATGGTGCGGGACTGGGACAGGATGCACAAGTTGAACTTGTCTAAGCTGCTGGAGCAAATGAGGAGCAAGTTTCGGAGATGGGATGCGCTCCCGCTGTCACTAGCGGGGACAGTACAGACGGTGAAGATGACGATCCTCCCAAGATTCCTGTTTATTTTTCAGTGCCTCCCTATTTTCATTCCGCGGTCCTTCTTTAAAAGGATCAATAAATTCATCCTGGGATTTGTTTGGGCGGGGATGTCCCCGCAGGTAAAGAGGGGGATGCTGGAACGGAACCGTAACGAGGAGGGACTGGCGTTGGCGAACCTCAGTAACTACTACTGGGCGGCTAACATAGCCATGAAATGGATGGTGGGTACAGGGTCGGTTTGGGAGCGGGTGGAGGCTGCTTCGTGCAGGGGCACCAGTTTGGCAGCCCTGGTCACGGCTCCTCTGCCGCTCCTGCCGGCCAGGTACTCCACCAGCCCTATAGTGGTGGCGGCTCTGTGGATTTGGGGCCAATGGAGGAAGCATGCGGGGGAAGTGGGAGTGTCGGTCTGGTCCCCAATATGCGACAACCAACGATTTATCCCGGGGAAGATGGATGGCGGGTTTCAAGCGTGGCGGAGGTGGGAAGGATGGGCGACTTGTTCCTGGAAGGGAGCTTTGCAAGCATGAGGGCGCTGGAGGAGAAGTTCGGGCTGGCAAGGGGAAATTACTTTCGGTACTTACAGGTGCGCGATTTCTACGTAGACAGGTCCCATCCTTTCCACACCTTCCACCAAGGGGGATCCAGGACGGTAGTTTTCCAGGGGAGAGGTAGGAGAGGGGTGAGTCTCAGATATTTATAAGGAGCTTATGGGAGCGGAGGACACAGGGACCGTGGAACTGAAACTCAAGTGGGAGGAGGAGCTTGGTGGGGAGTTGGAAGGAGGTGTATGGGCAGACACGCTGAGGAGGGCCTGATTCAGTTCAAGGTAGTTCACCGGACCCACATGACGGTGGCCTGGATGAGTAAATTCTTTGGGCTGGAGGACAAGTCTGCTAGATGTGCGGGAGGACCAGCAAACCATGCCCACATGTTCTGGGCGTGCCCAAAACTCAGGAGATACTTGCAGGGATTTGCGGACATCATGTCCCAGGTACTGAAAACAAGGGTGGCGATGAGTCCAACAGTGGCGATTGTTGGGGTGTCAGAGTGTGTAGAGAGTAGGGGGGAAGAATAGGCAGGTCTATTTGCATTTGCGAGAGAGGAACTGTTATTTGCACTATGTTTTTGTATTTGATATGTGCACACTGATATATATTATGGTTTACAATGCCAAAAATACCTTAATAAAATTGTTTGTTAACAAAAAAAGAAATGGGTGTTTATAAATGGGGTGTATATAAATATCTGTAGTGAGAGTACCTTTAAGAAATGGGTGTTTACTACTGCAGTGATGTCAGAGAGTGGGTGGAGCTGGGCTGTCTGTCAGCCTTTTACTTTTGTTTTACGCTGTTTGCTGCAGGGTGTGTTTTAGTTTCATTTTCAGTGTTGGAGCTGAAGCCAGACAGAGCACGTGTACTGTTGATCTCTCTGTCATGAAAAGACTATCTCTTGATCATTTGGTGAATTCAGAATTATAAATGTTCGCAGTAGTGAACCTAATGTGCTTCTGTTAAAAGATGTTTCTTTTGTCTGGATGTTGTTTGGGAAGTTATTAAGGATTACCGGGTGTAGTATTCTTTGGGGGTTGTATTTGAATTGAAGGTTGCGAAGATGTTCACTGTATGTTTCAAAAAGGTTAACTTATGTTCATAGAATAAACATTGTTTTGCTTTTAAAATTACTTTTCCCTTTCTGCTGTACCACACCTGTAGAGTGGGCTGTGTGCTCCCCATACCACAATCTATTAAAAGTCTTGGGTCAGGTGAACTCCATGATACACTTTGGGGTTCTCTAAACCCTGGCCCATATCAATACATTCTGACATATTGGACTCGAGCCACATGCACACCAAACCTGCTTAGAGTGACAGGTTCTCTACCATGTTACATTTTCATGAACCAGTTGGGTTTTTATTCAGCAACTTTTATGACATTTTCTCGTGCTATCCCGCAAATTACCAGATTTATTGAACTGAATTTCATAATCTGTCTTGGTTCAATTTGGAATCATGATTCTGGCTTGAGAGACAAATGTCAAAATCATCAGGCTACTGTGCAATTTAGCTGATTGAAGTCGGAGATTGAATAACCTCTGGGGCATTGCATATTTTTATATGAACTCTGACATCCTGTTGAATTATTCCAATAAGTTAATGCAGTATTGAGAAAATTAAGAAAACCACTAAAGCCTCCAGACAACATCTGAGGAATCCATATTGGATGATAATTTCCATCAACAATCAGAAACTTGGGGCAGCACGGTGGTGCAGTGGTTAGCACTGCTGCCTCACGACGCCGAGGCCCCAGGACCCGCCACTGGGTCACTGTCCGTGTGGAGTTTGTACATTCTCCCCATGTTTGCGTGGGTTTCGCCCCCACAACCTAAAGATGTGCAGGCTAGGTGGATTGGCCGTGCTAAATTGCCCTTAATTGGAAAAAATGAATTGGGTACTCTAAATTTATTTTAATAAAACAATCAGAAACTTGAATGTAGAATATTAAAGGTTTTAGTTATCAACTTTAGTTTTCCGGAAACAATTTACTTTTCTGAACACAACCAGAAGTACATACAGTGGAGCAAATGTCTCAGACATCTGACCAAAATATTTGCTGGAAGCCAAAAATGATAAATAGTTTGTACTAGACATCAGCAACCTTATCCATGCTTCAACAACCTTATACATACAAATTTAATTTAATCTTTGCTTTGTTTACTGTATTATGAAATGTATTAACTAATTCATTGGTAGGAAAATAAAATGTATTAAGACACAAGTTAAATGAACAAATACAAAAAATGTTGGTGTTATTTCAGTTACCTATTGTGAAACAGTCAATCTTTGGAGATTGGTAACCCACAGGAAAACTGCGGATTCTATTTCATTTTTTTCAGTGAAAGAAAAGGTTTCCAAGGTGATGAGTATACTAAAAACCATGATAATTTTCCTTGGGATAATGATGTTGTCAATAAATGCACAATTTATTTTCCTTCTTGTTAACTTTAACATACAAGCTCAGTCTTTTTGCATTATACTCACACAATACATAATACATTGGCCTATATTTTCCTGGGGACATGTACCATCATATTGGCATATCTACACATAGAGGCCCTTGAACTTCAGGGGGGGGAAATTAGGAAATTACAGAGTAAATTAGTTACTCCATTAGTAATGCCACTCCATATTTTTCCCAGGACTTTTGTGCTGCTCTGCCATTACCCTGACCAAAATCAGTTTGAAGGACCCTTCATCTATTAAAATCAGATCTCAATTTTCCTACAGTTAAACCTGTTTTAACCTGTTTCCATAAATGTAAAAACAATGCCATTGGTGGCGTGACAGAAGCATAATTTACTGACTTAAAGGATGCAGCTGTGAGAATGATTTTTAAAAATTCAAATATTGAAATGCAATACTAAAACTTAAAATAAATAACAAGCAAACATTATTGTCGCTTAACAGAAAAATGTGATACTGCATGCTTCTAAAATTAGTTGGACCTGTGTCAGGGAGCCAATTTTCACATTTCCCCAGAAGAAAATGGTGCTTGTTACATGTCCCTCAGCAAAATCCACCTGTAAAGACAATTCATATTTATGTCTTTGATATGCTTTAGAAGGCAGTCAATGTCCATGAGAATATGGGCACGATTCACCCAAAAAGTGTCATTTTGGGAAAGTTTGGTGGAGTGTTTCACGCCAGCTGTAATGACGAGATCGCATCTGTATTCTCCCGCACTTATTACAAAAAATTACCCAAAGTGAATCTCACCACGCCTGACTCCCTCACTGTCTGATTCACCCAACTCACACCTCAGCTGCTTGCAAAGGGGAGCTGCTATTAAATGCTCAGTCAGCACCCGCACTCTCTCATTCAAGATATGAGGATGGCAGCGCAGAGACCTGCTCCTCGCTTTGGGATGCCAACCTGGCCAGGCTTCTCGATGCCCGAGGGGGTTGGAGAACCAGCAGCATGGTGAGCAATGCCGCCTGAGAGGCAGTGGAAGCTGCAGTGACTGCAGACAGCATGACCAGGAGAACCGCTGTCCAATGTAGGAAGCAGATGAACAACCTCATATGAGCTGCAGGGATATGTTACCACCTCTCTCCTGGCATCAGTCCCACCTACCACCCTTCAATTTTCCAAACCTCAGCCCCATCCCACATCTACAGACTGACACCTCGCACCCTCCAAACATCCATCTGAGCATTTCTCTATGCCTCGGCATTTCTCTTTAAAGTCAGATACTTTAGTTCAATCTGACCACAGAGTCTCCAACACATGAGCATTGGTTATCACAGCTTTCAGGCAGTCAAATGCCTGCTGAACGTCCGCTGTCCAATGAAATTTTGACTTTTCTTCAACAAGTCCATCAGTGGAGCAACCACGCTACAAAAGTCTTTCAGAAATGTTCGATCAAATCCACTCATGCCAAGAAATCGCATTATTTCCCTACGTCTTGAGGGTACTGGAAACTCCTCAATAACTGTTGGTTTCACATCCCGTGTGACCATTCGACCCTGTCCGATTGTATGGCCAAGGAAAGTGACTTGGGCTTTTCCAAATTCACTTTTGGCTAGGTTTATCATCAAACCCGCCTCCTGAATTCGATCGAATAACTGCATCAGATGTTTTAAATGTCCTGTCCATGTCTGGCTGAAAATTACCAGTTACAAGAACGGACTCTTATCCTATTCCACATTTGGAGGATTGCATTGAGAAGGTGGGACAATCAGCTTTTATTTCCAAATTGGATTTACGTCAATGTACGTCAAACAGGGGCTGTTTGGCACAGAGCTAAATCACTGGCTTTGAAAACAGACCAAGACAGGCCAGCAGCATGGTTCAATTCCCGTAACAGCCTCCCCGAACAGGGGCCGGAATGTGGCGACCAAGGGGCTTTTCACAGTAACTTCATTGAAGCCTACTTGTGACAATAAGCGATTTTCATTTTCATTTTTTCATGTATACCGCACAATTGGGTAATCCTGAAACAACTTTGTTAGTTAACCGTTGAAATGTGGCTGTTGCGTTTTTCATGCCAAATGGCATTACTTTGAATTGGTATATACCATCTGGAATCACAAAAGCTGAAATCTCCTTCGCCTTTGCAGATAAAGGTACCTGCCAGTAACCTTTAAGTAAATCCAATTTGGAAATAAAAGCTGATTGTCCCACTTTCTCAATGCAATCCTCCACACGTGGGATAGGATAAGAGTCCATTCTAGTAACTGCATTAACCTTTCTATAGTCCACACACAACCATTGGGTACCATCTGGTGTAGGCACCATCACTATGGGTGAGCTCCACTGGCTGCAACCCACTTAAATTATGCCATTTTTAAGCATACTCTCAATCTCTTTGGTAAGCTGTGCCAATTTTAAACGGTTAAGTCTATATGGATGTTGTGTGATTGGAACAGCATGTCCCACATCTACATCATGTATAGCCATTTTAGTACTTCCCAATTTATCTCCACAAACTTGCCCATGTGATATCAATAACTCTTTCAGGTCAGTCCGTTTTTCCTCTGGAAGGTAACTCAATAATTTATCCCAATTTTAAGAACATCCTCGTTTTCCAATTTAATTTAAGGTATGTCAAAATTAAAGTCATCTGGATTTTGTTCATCACTGAGTTAGAATCATTAAAACCTCCTCCTTTTTCTCTCCTTCCCTTTCAAAGTACCTTTTAAGCATATTCACATGACACACTCGGTGAGTTTTCCTTCTATCTGGCGTTTTTAACCACATAATTCACCTCACTTAATTTCCTTTCAATCTGATACGGTCCACAAAACCTAGCTTTATAAGGTCCACAAAACCTAGCTTTTAAAGGTCACCTACCACTGGTAACAATATTAAAACTTTATCTCCACTGGCAAATCTACAAACTTTGGATTTCATGCCCGCTACCCGTTTCATCACATTTTGTGCAACTTTTAAATGTTGTCTAGCCAATTCACCTGCTCTATTTAATCGTTCCCTAAAATTTGACACGTAATCCAATAATGTAATTTCCGATTTCTCACTCACCAATTTTTCCTTAATCAATTTAAGTGGTCCTCTTACCTCATGACCAAAAATTAGTTCAAAAGGATTAAATTTGGTTGACTCATTACGTGTGTCCTTAATTGCAAACATTACGAATCAAGTTCCTTTATCCCAATCCTCTGGATAATCTTGACAATAAACCACATTGTCTTTAATGTCTGATGCCACTTTTCTAACGCTCCCTGCGATTCTGGATGGTACGCAGTTGATTTAAATTGTTTTATTCCTAAGCTATCCATAACTGCTTAAAATAACCTTGATCCAATTGTATTTCTGTGGGTAGTCCATGTCTAGTAAAGAATTTGAGTAACTCCTCCACAATCTTTTTATCTGTAATATTACGTACTGGAATGGCCTCTGGAAACCTAGTAGACACATCCATTATCGTCAAAAGATATTGATTCCCACTTTTTGTGTTAGGAAGCTGTCCTACGTAATCAATTAGGACCCTTGTAAAAGGTTCCTCAAATGCTGGAATGGGTATTAAGGACGTTGGTTTTATCACTGCTGGAGGCTTCCCTATTACTTGTCATATGTGACATGATTGACAAAATTTAACTACATCTTTATGTAGTCCTGGCCAATAAAAATGTTTTGGGATTTTAGCTTGAGTTTTCCTTATTCCCAAATGACCTCCCATTGGTACCTCATGTGCAACTCACAACACCTCCTTTCTATACCCTACTGGCAATACTACTTGATGAACTTCTGCCCACTTTTCATCCGCCTGCATATGTAAAGGTCTCCATTTCCTCATCAAGACATCACTTTCACGGTAATAACACTCTGGTATACACTCAGATTCCTCTTCCGTGTATGCTCTCTGATACATCCGTTTTATTTCTACATCTTTCTGTTGTAACTCCGTCAATTTTCCTGAACTAAAAATATCCGCCTCATCCTCCACCTGTTCTTGGTCTTTTTCAACCATCTGATCAAAAATTGTTTCTGATAATTGCACTTCAAATTCATCTTCACTCTTTGATTTCTCCTCTTGTCTTAACCTGTGACTTTGCGACCTTGTTACTACACAATCCGGAAAAATCCCAGGATATTCATCCTTCAACACTTCAGTCGTTCCATTTTTCACTGGCTTATCAATCACAGTAGGCATCACTCCCACTTGCGATCCAGCTATATCATTATCCAAGGTAAACTGTATTCCTGGACAAGATAGTTTATCTATTACTCCTACTACCACTTCACCACTCTACACTGGACTTTCCAACCTTACCTTATATAAGGGAACACTACTCCTCTCACCCTGAATTCCACATATTACCACCTTTTTTGGCAACATTCTTCCCAAACTACATAACTCCCCATCTCTTACCATTAAAGATTGACTCGCTCCCGTATCTCTTAAAATTGTGACTTCTTTACCTACTCCTCCTGATACACGAGTAAACTTTACCCACACAAGTAAATTCTTTAAACAGATCTGGCACCTTCTTATCAATCACCTCTTGATCAGGCTGTACAATCTTTTGCACCTCCTTCGCTTCACTTGGGCTTTCCTTTACCACTTTAACAAACCCCACTGTCTTCTCCTGTTTTACCACATCAGCCTTCCCAGTGCTTTTCTTCAACCACCAACACTGTGACTTTACAGGGCTTAGTTTATTACAGTGAAAACATTTGAAATGTTTCATTTTTTTTTCCACCCTCCTGGATTTCATTTTTAGTCTGAGGTACTCTCTCCTTATTATCTCCCATCAGATCACCTTTACTTTTACCACTTTAGTATTTCTCATGTGCCAGTTTCTATCCCTCACAGGCTGAAACTGATGTTGGAAACCAAGCTTTGATTTATGAACTGATTCATAATCATCTGCCATTTCTGCTGCTAATCTCGCAGTTTTAACCCTCTGCTCTTCCAATGAGTTCTCACTACAACAGGAATTGAATTTTTAAACTCCTCCAAAAGTATAATTTCTCTGAGAGCTTCATACGTTTGGTCAATTTTGAAAGCCCTTATCCACCTATCAAAATTACTCTGTTTGAGCCTTTTAAACTCCATGTATGTTTGACCAAATTCTTTCCTTAAATTTCTAAACCTTCGTCGGTAAGCTTCAGGCACTAGTTCATATGCACCCAAGATGGATTTATTCCTCATACGTCCTAGATACCTCTTCCAGTAGTGATGCAAACACTTCACTAGCCCTACCTATCAGCTTTGTCTGAATCAGTAATATCCACATGTCCTGTGGCCATTTCATTTGTTTAGCTACCTTCTCAAATGAAATGAAAAAGGCTGCCACTTCCTTCTCGTCAAACCTTGGCAATGTTTGGACATATTTAAATAGGCGATCGCCACCATGCCTTCGACTTTGACGCTCTTTCTCACTATCCTCATAAGTATCATCCAACCATACGTTTCCCTTTACGTCTGCCAATTTTAACAGACTGTCATGTTTCATGGCCATTTTCTGAAGTTCAAACTCTCTCTCAATATCTTTTTCCCTGATCCGTATCTCCCTTTCTCTTTCTTTTTCATAGAATCATAGAATTTACAGTGCAGAAGGAGGCCATTCCACCCATCGAGTCTGCACCGGCTCTTTGAAAGAGCACCCTACGCAAGCCCACATCTCCACCCTATCCCCATAACCCAGTAACCCAACCCAACACTTCGGGCAATTTTGGACACTAAGGGCAACTTAGCACGACCGATCTACCTAACCTGCACATCTTTGAACTGTGGGAGGAAACCGGAGCACCCGAAGGAAACCCACGCACACACGGGGAAAATGTGCAGACTCCGCACAGACAGTGAGCCAAGCCGGGAACCGAATCTGGGATCCTGGAGCTGTGAAGCAATTGTGCTAACCACCATGCTACCGTGCTGCCCACAGCCATTCTTTCTTTTCTCCTTTCTTCTCTCTCCTTTTCTTTTTCCTCTCTCTCTCTTTCTTTTTCCTCTCTTTCGTATTCAAGCTGCTTTAATTCTTTTTCATGTTCCATTTGTTGAATTTGTAACTGAATTTTTGCCATGTCCAATGAGTCAAACAGTATCTCGGGCAACTTTAAATGCTTAGCCACCGCTATAATTACCTCATCTTTTCGCATTTTGTCAGGTAATATTAACTGCAATGTTTCTGCCAAATCTAACAGTCTGCTTTTAGTCTCTGTCCGTCTTCACCCCCAAAAACTTCAGAGCCTCTGAAAGAGCTATTGTCCACAACACACTCCCCACTTAAACTGGAATACCACACCTGATAAGCAACCATAATATGCTCACCCCTCACTGTCTTTAAATTCACTAAGCCAATCCAATAAATAGACTTTTATCCTGGACGAGCCCTCAATTTGTTATGGGCCAGGGTTTAGAGAACCCCAAAGTGTATCATGGAGTTCACCTGACCCACAACTTTTAATAGGTTGTGGTATGGGGAGCACACGGCCCACTCTACAGGTGTGGTACAGCAAAAATGGAAACGTATTTTTTAAAAGCTAAACAATGTTGATTCTATGAACACAAGTTAACCTTTTTAAAACATACAGTGAACATCTTAGCAACCATCAATTCAAATACAACTCCCAAAGAATACAACACTAGGTAATCCTTAATAACTTCCCAAACAACATCCAGAATACAGAAGAAACACCTTTTAACAGAGGCACATTAGGTTTACATTCGCTACTGAGAACATTTATAATTCTGAATTCACCAAATTATCAAGAGATAGTCTTTTCATGGCAGAGAGATCAACAGTACACCTGCTCTGTCTGGCTTCAGTTCCAACACTGAAACCAAAACTAAAACACACCCTGCAGCAAACAGCCTAAAACAAAAGTAAAAAGCTGACAGATAGCCCAGCTCCACACACACTCTGACATCACTGATAAACACCCATTTCTTAAAGGTACATTTCTTAAACACCCATTTCTTAAAGGTACTCTCACATGACAGGTGGAGGACTTCTTTTTGGGAGACCTGAAGAAGTGGAGGACTTCATCAACAAACATGGACTGGGATCCAATTAAACAAGAGGTATTATGTGGGGGATCTCTTTATTTGCAGTTTCTTGTAAAAGTTGCAGGCTGAAGGGGGTGGTGAGTTTTACTATATATAGTTCTTAACAATCGGTTATTGAATTTAGTTTTTTCTAGTTGAAGGAAAGGAACTTATATGTTGTATGGATGATGGATCTTTATCCTTTCTCTTCCTAGAAATAGTTTATTCTCATGTTTGGCAATGATATTGTCCCTTTCATTTCCCTGATGGGATTCTCCTCGCTAGCAGTGTATAATGCTGGCGAATGGAGCGAGGTGGGGGGAGTAGCTGCAGCTGAAAAACCAGTACTAACTGGGTTAGTGTATTTAGTGTCTGGGTTGGGGAAGGGGCTGAAACTGAGGGTCCAGTTCCAGTTTGGGGATTTAGTGGAGAATGAAGCTTGGAGGGGTGGGGGGGGGGGGGGGTTAGCTGGCTGATGGTAGTTGGAGAACATTCTTTGTATTTTTCTGGGGCGGAATGGCTGTCATCATGGGAGGGGGTGGAGTCATAGAATTTACAGTGCAGAAGGAGGCCATTCGGCCCATCGTGTCTGCACCTGCCCTTACAAGGAACACACTACTCAAGCCACGTATTTACTCTATCCCCGTAACCCAGTAACCCCCACTTAACCTTTTTAGACACTAGGGGCAATTTAGCATGGCCAATCCACCTAACCCGCACATCTTTGGACTATGGGAGGAAACCAGAGCACCCTGAGGAAACCCACGCACACACGGGGAGAACGTGCAGACTCCGCACAGACAATAACCCAGCTGGGAATCGAACCTGGGACCCTGGAGCTGTGAAGAAACTGTGCTAACCACTATGCTACCGTCCTTTGATAGGTATCTCTTTATTTGTTTTTCCCTGATTCAGGAAACGGGGGAGGGGGGGGGGAAACCCCTAATTTGACTGGTCACCCAGTGAAGAGATCAAGAGTCTTTTCCCATCTAAAGAACTTAAACACTGATCTGCAGGAGACCCGATGTGGTGTTTCTGCAGGAGACCCAATTGGGGTGAGGGACCAGACCAGACTCGAAGGTTTGGGTAGGGCACGTGCTCCACTCGGGCTTCGCTGGTAAAACCGTAGCCACAGCAATTTTGATTGAGAGCGAGTGCAACTGAGGTTGTGGCAGACCCTAAAAGTAGGTATGTAATAGTGAGTGGCAGGTACTCTGGTAGTTATGATAAATGTATATGCCCCTAATTGGGACAATGTAGCATTGATCAAAGGTTTGCTAGCCTCCATCCTTGATTTGGATGGACATCGATTGGTCTTGGGGGGTCTTTAGGCAAGGTTCCATAATCACCATAGTCCCAGATGACCATAGGCTGCTTTCCCCTTTGAGGGGAGAGCTGACTGGTGGTAGTTTAACTTGAGGATCACCACACCTCAGGCGAGGGGCAAGGTTGAGAAGGCAAGCCATCATGAATAACCTCAGCTGGTACGGGAATTGAACACAAGCTGCTGGCCTTGTTCTGCATCACAAACTAGCTGTCTAGCCCGCTGAGCTAAACCGGGGGAGGGCACTTTAACTGGCCCAAAATGGACAGTTCAAGCCCTAAATCTCTGGCTCTCTCGGGAATGACAATGGTGCTTCAAAGTTTCATGGGGCAGATGGGGGGGAACAGACCCCTGGAGAATCCTGCATCCACATGATTAGGAATTCTCGTTTTTCTCACATGTACATAAGATCTACTCAAGAATAAACTATTTTTTGTTTGACAAGTCTCTGCTCCTGAGAGTCAGAAAAGCGGAATATTCAGGGATAGTGATCTCTGATCACTCTCCACATTTGGTAAACCTTGAGCTGGAGACGGTTCCCATTCAGCGGGCTCCATGAAAATTCGATGCGCCCCTACTAGCTGACAAGAAGTTAAGCGATCGCATAGCCATGGCCATTGAGGAGCACATCAGGTTTAACAGCAATGGATCGGTCTCTCCCTCTACACAGTGGGAGGCACTTAAGCTGATGATAAGAGGAGAGGTAATGTCATATAAAGCACACTTAGATAGGGCAGTGAGGAAGGAATGGCAGCATTTGGTAGCAGAGATCCTAGAAACAGACCACCACTACTTGAAGACTCCTACCCTGGAGCTGCTTGCAACCAGGAAGCGGCTCCAGGTGCAGTTTGACTTGGTATCCACTGGGAGGATGGTGAAACAACTATGACATGTAGTTCACGCATACAGGGAGAAGGCAGATTGCCTGTTGGCACACAAACTGGCGACAAAGCGGCTTCTTGGGAGATAATGCAGGTCAAGAACTCGAGGGGTGGTTTAGTGACAATGGCAAGAGAAGTCAATGTGGCTTTTGAGGTGTCCTACAGGGATCTATACAGGTCGGAGCTGCCAGAGGGGCTGTCAGGTATGATGGAGCTTCGAGACAGGTTGACTTTCCAAAGAGTAGAGGAGAAGAGTAGGGAAGAGATGGAGGCCCCACTAGGTTCGGATGAGGCGCTATGGGCGATTGGGTTGATGCAGGCGAATAAAGCTCCAATAGGTATCCTGTTGAATTTTACAGAAGAATCTCAGGCCAGCTGGTACCAGAAATGTTCAACGATGCTTTAGTTCGAGGTTACATGCCTGATCCACTTACACAGACCTCCTTATTTTAAAGAAAGATAAGGACCCCACGGTGTATTTTGTATCCATTCATGGGAGGTGGGCGCCTGGCTGGGCCAGCATTAATTGCCCATCCCTGAGGGCATTTAAGAGTCAACCACATTGCTGTGGATCTGTAGTCACATGTAGGCCAGACCAGGTAAGGATGACAGATTTCCTTCCCAAAGGACATTAGTGAACCAGATGGGTTTTTATGACATCGACAATGGTGCCATGGTCATCGTTAGACTTCTCAATTCCAGATTTGTTTTTGAAAAATATTTTATTCAGGCATTTAAATATTATCGCAACAAAGAATCACAAATCAAATCAAGCCAACAGGGCTGCAAATAACCAACTGGACAACATACCCCACCAACCCACTACCCACTTCCCAACTCCCCTGCCTCCCCATTTTACCCCCCCCCCCCCCCCCCCCCCACTGCTGACATCTTAACTTTTGTTGAAGAAGTCGATAACAACTGCCACCTCCGGGCAAACCCCTCCACAGAACCCCTCAAGGTGAACTTCATTTTTTAAACCCGAGAATCTCCGCCAGGTCACTCCCCACCCTCGAGTCTCTCCATTCCAACAATATCCGGTTACAGGCTACCAGGGAGGCAAAGGCCAAGACAACGGCCTCTCTCACCCCCTGGACTCCCGAGGCTTATGACACTCCAAAGATCGCCACCTCTGGACTCGGGTCCACCTTCACCTTCAGGACCTCCGACATAACGTTGCTGAACCCCTGCCAGAATCCCCCAAGCTTCGGACACGCCCACATGTGAACATGATTCTCGGGCCCACCCACACACCGTCCACGCCTATCCTCCATCCCTTCAAAAAATCTGCTCATCCAGGCCACAGTCTATGGGCCCTGTGTACCACCTTAAACTGGATAAGGCTAAGCCTAGCCCACAGCGATGATGCATTCACTTTCCTCAGGGCATCCTCCCACAACCCAGGCTCCAACTCTCGACCCAACTCTTCCTCCCACTTGCGCTTCACTACCCCTATCGGGGCTCCCTCCTAGTCCATCAGTTCCTAGTAAATTTCCGAGACCTACCCCTCCCCTACCCCTGTTCTTGACACCATCTTGTCCTGTAGCCCCTGAGGCGGCAGGTGAGGAAAGGACGGTACCTGCCTCCGAACAAAGTCCCTCACCTGCAAATACCGGAACCCGTTCCTGATGGGCAGCTCAAAGAACAAAGAACAATAAGCACCAGGAACAGGCCCTTCGGCCCTCCAAGCATGTACTGGTCATGATACCAACCGTTGCCATAACCCTCAGCACTTACTTGTGCTGGATCCCTCTGTACCCATCCTATCCATGTGTTTGTCAGTATGCCTCTTGAATGCCGTTAATGTATCTGCTTCCACAACCTCCCCTGGCAACGCGTTCCAGGCACTCACCATCCTCTGCGTAAAAAAATCTGCCTCGCACATCTCCTCCAAACTTTGCCCCATGGACCTTAAACCTATGCCCCCTGGTGACTGACCCCTCCACCCTGGGAAAGAGTGCGTGCCCATCCATTCTGTCCATGCCCCTCATAATCTTGTAGACCTCTATCAGGTCACCCCTCAACCTCCGTCTTTCTAATGAAAACAGTCCGAGTTTATTCAGCCTCCCAGACCAGTCAATATCCTGATAAACCTCCAAAGCCTCCACATCCTTCTGGTAGTGCAGCGACCAAAATTGTGCGCAATATTCCAAGTACGGTCTTACCAAGGTTCTATACAACTGCAGCATGACTTGCCAGTTTTTATACTCGATGCCCCGTCCAATGAAGGCAAGCATTCCGTATGCTTTCTTGACTACCTTGTCCACTTATGTTGCCACCTTCAAAGATCTGTGGACCTGCACGCCCAGATCTCTCTGACTTTCTATATTCCTCAGAGTTTTGCCATTTACGGTATATTTTCCCTCTATGTTAGACGTACTAAAATGCATTACCTCACATTTGTGCGGATTAAACTCTATTTACTATTTCTCTGCCAAGTCTCCAACCTATCTACACCCTGCTAAAATTCCTCCTCCAACTCCTCAGTCGTCAATGAACAGATCCCCAAACCGCTTAATCCCCGCTCGATGCCACCCCAAAACCCCCCATCCAGACCCCCCGGAGCAAACCTATGATTCCCGCAAATCGGTGCCCAAACTGAGGCCCCCTTCAGCCCCAGATGCTGCTGCCACTATCCCCACACCCTGAGGGGCCCTACCACCACCGGGCTTGTGGAGTACCTGTCCGGCGAGAATGGCAGAGGCGTCATTAACGGTGCCCTGAAACCTGTGTCTTTACAAGAAGCTGCCGCCATCTGCTCCCATAAACTCCCCCACCCCTCGCGACCCCGCTCCAGCAACACCTTCTTCGCCCACGGGGCTTTACCCGCCCAAATAGACCACAAAATCACCACGTTCACCCTCCTAAAAAATGCCTTAGGAATAAAAATTGAGAGGTTCTGGAACACAAACAAGAACCACAGGAGGACCTTCATCTTCACTGATTGCAACCGTCCCGCCAATGACGGCAGGAGCATATCCCAGCTCCTAAGTTCCTTCCAAGTTCCCACATCCCAGTTCCTTCATCTGTTCCACCAACCGAGTCAAACTCAGCTTGTGCAACTGCTCCCATCCCCACGCCATCTGAATGCCCAAATACCAAATGTCTCCCCCACCACCTTAAACGGCAACTCCCCCAGCCTCTTCTCCTGCCACCGCGCCTGGATCCAAAAGACCTCGCTCTTCTCCATGTTCAATTAATATCCCGAGATCCGGCCAAATTCCTCCAAAATCCTCCCAATGGGTCCAAAATATAAAGCAGCTAGTCATCCGCACAGCAAGACCCTGTGCTCCACGCCCTTCACTTCTTTAAGGTGAATTATGGCACTGAATTATGGCATCAGCGGGTGGATTGGGGGGGGGGGGGGGGGTGGAGTTTAAAGGTTTGGTGTCTTTTCTTTGTTTCGGGGGAAGATAAGGGAGAAAAATGAGGGGGTGGGGTGAGTTGCAGGCTTCTCAGTTGCCGCGGGTGGCTTGTGAATTTGTATGTTTTTTCCTTTTTTTCTGTTATTTCTATGTATATATGCACAATGCCTTTAATAAAATATATTTGTAAAATTGGCATTTCCCCATTAGCAATAGCCTTCAGCTAAGCAGCCAGCTGCCACCATGGTCATTGGGACCATCATCTTATTACCACGGAGAGGGCTCTGTCCTAGGTGTGTTTGGTGAAATGGACAGGCAGCGGCTGAAGCTTCTCCCATTATAGGTATGCACATCTGGGAGGTGGCATGCCAGACTCACGGGTGTAGCGCCCCCCCCAGCACAGAGGCGACCCCTCCAACGATGGTGGCCCACCCTGATTATTGGCTTTTCACCATGCTGCAGCAAGATCCGCATTTCTCCAACAGGAGTGGGCCGGTTAGATCGTAAACCAATCGGCGCCCGGCTTGGTTCCGAATTTCGCCCAGTGCAACGTGGCCAATAGATCTCGGGCCAAGTGTCATTTGTGGCGGGGTTTCCTGCCTGCCCTGCCTGCGGGTTCGCCACCGCTATCTAACTAAACTTCGGATGCTTGGCGCCGATCGGTTTCTAATCTAACCAACTTGCTCCTGTTGCCGAGATCCAGATCCCGCCATGAGTGGTGGAAAACCAGTAATCACCAGTCAAGGCCAATTTTCTCCCATTAACGGGAAGGACCCCCTATCTACGGCCTCTCATCATCTAACCAGCTTCTCAGCGAGCAGGCGCTGATTACGACTGGTCCACAGAAACGTGGACCAGGCATCACGGCACCTGGGGAATCTCCCAGGCCATAAAACGCCCCTGGGTAGTCAAGGATAGGGCAGGGCTGAATGTGGCCCTGCCCCTGGAACGTGTGCACCATGGTACGGCCAGGCTGGGATCTTGGCACTGCAACCCATTCACTGCCAAGGTGCCCGGGTGACATCGCAAAGCCGGTAGGAGCGCTCCCAGGGTGCCAGAGTGGCACTGCCAAAGGTCAAGGCCTGATAACGGCTGTGCTCATGAGCAGGGTGGAGGGGATGTATACAGGGTGGGTCTGAAGGGGCCTCTAAAAGGTTGAAGGGGTGAAGGGTGGGGGTCCTGGAAGTGGGCGCCCATGTGGGGTAATGCCCATGTGTGTGGGGGGTGACATTCTGCATTGGTGGGGGGGGGGGGGGGACTCACAAGCCCACTTAGAGATCAGGGGCACACTTTCAAAGCGCAGGCCTGATCTCAGATGAGCCTTGGCTGGGAGAAACTCCTCAGGGCCCAAAAACGTGACTGTGGTTAGATCGCAGTGGGAAACTCACCGACAGAGCTAGCAGGAAACTCCAAGCAAATCCCACCATAATTGACATTAAGGGTGGTATTTTCCCACCAGCCCACCACATGTTGACAGCACCCCTCGTTGCCAGAAAGCCCGTGCTCCGCCTTGGGACCAGAATTTCCCGCCGACGTGAACAGCCAGTTAATCCCGCCCTTGGAAACCTTTACGTTAGATTGTGCCCTTTGTCACTTTTTTGGGCATTGGGGAGTTTCTCACCAGTTTAGCCCACACTTAGAATTATTTTCATCACTGGGGAGCTGAACTCATCGGGCCGTCATTTTGAAAAGGTACCCCAATCTCTAAGTGAGCTTTTGGGTCCCCACAACCCCCCACCCATGGGCAGTGTCACCTCCCACACACATTATCATTACCCCACATCCCCTCAAGTTAGGACAGTGCACTATGAAGTCCCTGGGGCCCCCTCTTCAGGCTGCCCCCATGCCCAGTTACAGGCCTCCCAGGTAAATCTCGCAAGGCGTACTGGCTGTCAGGAAACCAGTAGGAGGCTTCTCCCAGCATTTACCCCATGTCGTGCTCCTGTTCGAGAGCTCAACCCATATTTCTCTGTGTTAAGTTCCATCTGCCACTTGACTGCTCTCTGCCTGCATGTATCCTGTTGCAGTCAACTGCTGTCATCCTCACTTTCTGCCACAGCTCCAGGTTTGGCATAATTTAATAGAATCATAAAATCCCTACAGTATAGAAGGAGGCCATTCGGTCCATCAAGTCTGCACCGACCCTCTGAAGGAGCACACATGCCCACCCTATCCCCATAATCCAGTAAACCAACCTATTGTTTTGGACACTAAGGAGCAATTTAGCATGGCCAATCCACCAAAGTTGAACATCCGACTGTGGGAGGAAAGCGGAGCACCTAGAGGAAACCCACGCATACATAGGGAGAACATAGAAACTCCACAGAGTCACCCAAGCCCTGAATTGAACAGGGGTCCTTGATGCTGTGATGCAACAGTGCTAACCACTGTGCCGCTGTGCTGTCCATAATGCATGAAGTGTTTGAAGACCAAGTAAATGTAGATCAGGAAGCCAAAGGAAAGCCAATAGTTTGGCAGAAGGATAAGTGACCATCTAATCATGATAACTGGATTAGGATCAATGAAAGGCCAGAGACAGAGGGGGAATCATGAAAATGGTGGCTGCGTGATAAAAATAACCAGTTGAACACCAATCTGACCAGCAACTGCAAAAGCAGATAACACTGGTGTCAGAATACAGATATGACCATTTAATATCAATAATGACAATGATACGAGATGAACTCCCTTTTACATACAAGCCACTGCAAGGCAAGATTTTTAATTGCAAATATTTATTCTTAATTCAATCTGTAATGTTGTTGTCATGCATTTGAAGGTGATATTGCATTTCAGTGCATTTCTTTTGATACTTTGGAGATGCAGAGAGTGAAGGAGGATGTAGTAGAGAGTGGGATGGCTAGAGATACAGATTAGAACCTCCTGGAAGTGCCAGGGCTTACATTGCCTCTTTCTGGGAAGGCCCGCCACCTCATGTGCCACTCAGCACCCTGGGGCTGACATCCCACCCACTGAAACCTGCCCGATCAAAGACCAGCAGCTCAACCTAATGGCAGTGCCACCAAGGCAGGGTGGCTTCGAGCATTACAACACCTACCTGAAGCCTTGGATCATCACTGGATTTCAAGCCACAGCTGAATGATGTGGGGAGGTCGCTCATCAGCCAGGGCTCCCTGCATGGTAAGCGTCCTGTCCACCACTGGGGTTAAAGCCATCGGTGGCAGTATGAGGCCCTCAGTGGGTGTTAATTGGGCAATTGGTAGTGGGACGGGGAGACCTTCCTGGGTTTCCCATCATGAACTTAATCAGGATGGAACCGGAGACATCTGGGACCCCAGCCACCAATGTTTTGTCTGATAAAATGCCCCCTTGCCACCAAACATCCCATGGGAAGGACAGAAGATTCTGGCAACACACACAGTAAGTACTTTGTCTTAGATTTCAGAGAGAATATGGATATTGAATTGTAGAACTGCCAGAAGCGGACTAAGTATAGAACAGAAAAGATTTTTATTCAAAGAAAAATTATACTAAAGAATTCTTTAAAGAAAGAACCAAAGGGTCATTCAAGAATATGATTAAAAAGTCAAACAAAATAGGTTTCTTTTGGTCTAGTGTTATCACCTCACTTCCTAAGCCCAGGTCATTTACAAAAATAATAAATAACAATAGTCTCAGCACAGAGTACTGTGGAACACCACTCACCAGGTTTTGTGCCGGAGAAACTTGCCTTTACCTTTGCGCCTTTTGTCTTCCGTAGTTCAACCATCTTTCTCAGCCATGTGGCTAAAGTCCCCTCAAAGTAATTTTACAATTTGTGTCTTATCAAAAATCTTTTAAATATCTACATAAACCATGCGCATAGCATTTCCTATCTAACTTCAATAATTTATTCAAATAATTCTATTCCTATATGATTTACCAGTTAGAAATCTATGCTGACTGGTCTAGATTAATTTACTTTTTCTTCAAAGAACATATCCTCCAGTAGTTTTCTAAGTATCACTTTCTTTTTAAGTATATTACTAGAAACTGCTCTAGTACATTTTTGCTTCTGCAAAGCTTTAGAAAATTGTAGTGACAGACCCCAGTATTCCTTTGCTAGATTTCCTCAGGATTCTCAATGCAAACAATCTATATGAAGTTTAAGTAGCTTTTTAAAAATGCAACAGTGCATTTTTGTTCTGAAAAACAAATTCTTAGACCAAACACCAGTGAAAGCGTACAAGTACAGCCTATTTTATAATTTAAAAAATTGCATTCAAATTTTATTTATAAAATCTGAAAGTTTAGATTAAGGAAGTCAGCAGATAGAAAATATTTTGTTTAGAATTAATAATCTTAGATTTATTATGTAACTTTCCATTCCTATACCATCTAAACAATTTCATACAAGACTGGTAGTCATTTTAATGTACAACATAACTTTATGAACACAACTCTTGACATTAATCTACAATTTCTTAAATTATTTGCTCAGGAATTATAAGAATAATGAAATATTTGATTATGTCAGGTGCCTAATGGTTACAATCGCTCCATGGAATTTGCTTTTTACATTCTACAACAATCAGAAAGTAAACAAAGCCATACCATTCACATGAAAATAAACACTGCATGTCTTGTTCCAGGATGAGAACAATTGCTAATCAATGGGACAATAAATATTCATCACAGAGCATTGGTCATTTTCTGCAAATAAATCAAGATTTTAGTTTTAAAACTCTAAAATATTTCAGTCCATTAACTAATTTGATTTTCTTCAAAGTGTCCTCATCACTCATCCCTACAACACAGGGATTGGGCAGACCAATCATCTAAGACTATCAGTACACTATGCTATCATACTTGATTTTTGTACTGCGAAGAATAATCAGTTTCGGCAATTTTATAATAGCTAAAAGTATTGTTCATTTGCAAGAATGGAATAAACATTGCATCTTAACTTTCCAATACTCAAACTATAATTCTTCAACAACAAAATACTAATACAGATCCTCCAGAAGAGAATACTTAACAGTGTCTGTTCGGACCACAGATTCTAAACTTTATATTCGCACAATTTTGACTATTGCAATTATTGTCCTTTATCACACAGGAACGCAAATGTCAATTCAGTCAGATATTATTAACAAAAACTGGCACATTTACATATTATAACACTGGCAAATATATAGAGCTCCAATAACAAACTGGCAGTTAACATTATTGGAAGATTACGGTACCTTGTTTCACACACTTCAAACGAACTGGGTCCTTACAATGTTTGATCACAGCCAATACATCTCTGATCGTGAGCCCAGACACTGCTGTATCATTGACTTCCAATAACAACTCATCAGAATGCAGTTTTCCATCCTGGTAGATAATTTTGTTCTGTTTCATTTCTCCCAGATACGAGAACAGGCCATTCTCTGCGCCACCTTTGATCTCCACATTCAGTTCCCCATCTTTATCTCTGCATATCACAGTTTCGTGGACTTTACCCGTCCAGTGACTTTTCTTTTTTAATACCTTGGACATCGTTGCTGCAATCAGCCTGCAGAGTCAACGCTCCAAAAGCGAAAAACGTGTGACAACTGGGGCGGGTGCAAAACTAGATCGGAAACCGGGCAGAGTTATCAGAGGAAGAGCCCGGAGCCTTGGAGATGACAGCGGAACATGCAACTTTCCTTGACATATCCATGGAGCCCCGTTTAATGATGTTGATGATGGTGGAAGAGTCGAAGAGTGAGAGGCCTGTATCAGTTTGCTTTTAAAATACACACACACACTCTTCACAAATACTCAGGGCGACAATGTATCTTCCCCCCCCCCCCTGCGCCGTCGTCCTCTGCAAACACGCATTTCAATCTCTTCCATGGGGTAAACAGCTGACACAGGCTGGGAATGACGACTGGGATCCTCCCCCATCTCTCACAAATTTTAGAGGGAGGGGAGGGGAGGGGGATAAAGAACAAGTATGGGTGAACGGCCGGCCCAGGGAAGCACTATGTGTCTGTGTGTTTGTATCCCCCGGATTTGTCCGTCTCACACACACTCATTTCCATCCACACACGGCATCTGAATCTGCTTCCAAGTTGCTCGAACTTCATTCGCGCTGCAGCCTCGCTCCAATCGCCAACAACAACCCCCGAGGCACGCGCACTGCGCACGCGCGCAGCCTCTCGCAGAGACCGTTAAACCGACGGCGACCGAAAGTGCTGGAAGGGCAGGGGCGGCCTCGCGCGATTTGCGTGCCAGCGGCTGCCGCCAGCCTCGGTAGCAACATCAGGCCTGCCAACCTGCTCCCTCTCCCCAGCGTTAATTCCGCTGCCGTCCCCATAAAGCGTCAATGGCGTCTTTTCAGTCACTTAAAATATGTTTTTCCCTTTCAACTGCGGGTATTCCCTCTACTTTTGTTGCCGGTCACGTACCAACAAGCACCCAGAATCTGCTGCCTGAACTGCGTTACGGGGTCACTCGATCGGTGCAAAATTGCTGAGTTAGTGACTTATAACCCGCTGCATTTTTCTGGGACTTGCCGTTACCCTTGTCAAAAAGAGGGTACCAGCAATGAGACGCATAAGCTACGTGGGGAAGCTGGGACTGTTTTCCGGAGAGGACCAACAGTTGAGGGGCTATTTAATATCGCGTTCAATGTAACGAGGGGTCATTTATCAAGTAGATTGGGAGAAACTGTTTCCATTGACAGGATTGTTGTAGGATGCTGGCTACAGTTGGGTAGGTCTGAGGGAGTCTTCATAGTCACTTATAAGTTAACTATCTTTATTGATTTATAGAACACGTTGCAAAAATACAGAAAAGGGTACAAGCTAAGGAGCTGTCCCCAGCTTGTTAGTGCAAATACTCCTGTCCAACACTCAACTATCTCTGGGTGCTGTTCATGTGTTATCTTAGATCACTGAGTGGGTGGTACTGTACTCGGTTCCACATTAATTCTATATGTGCCTGATCCAAAGACTACACCTCCCCCAATTCTTTATCCAATGTATTTGAAGTGACCATAGTTTACCTCATGTCTTACATTGTTGTAACTATGAAACATTAACACTTATTACTATGTTATCACTTCCCCTTCAAGTCCTTGAATTCAAAAGTTCAGGTGGCCTGGAGGAGGCCTTATAACCCTTCTATACCTCGTTCGCACTACTGTCAGAAGAGTGGTAGGCTCTGTCGCAGCTGGTTCTTTCTGTAGGTTTGGAGGGCGTTCTAACATCAATGTATGTTTTCTTCCATTGTTTCATGTTGAACTGAACTTGGTCGGTTCAGTGATCGCACTGGTTGGTGGTTGCGACCCTGACTCATTTCTTGCGAGGTAGACCAATGTTGTGTTTGTCTTCTTGCCATTTCTTTTGTTTCTGTCCCCATGTGCATCGTAGCAATGTCCTCTGATGTGGAGGGTGAACATTCCTGTGACTAGAATGAGATTTATTGGTACGCTTACCTCTGCAATCATGGTTGGTAATTGACAGCTGTGACAAGATTTCAGCATCTTTTATGACTGGCATGCTGGCTGAGAGTTGCAGCATATGCCGGTGGTTGCCGTGTCGATCTGCTGTGATGCGTTGGGTGTTCTGGATCACATACAGGTCACCAACACTTGAAATAGTGCAACACTATTTTATTGAATCATTAACTGTTTAAACATACTTAGACTGTGGGTTAATACGATACTAGCTTTAACTAAAGACCTCTGCCTCGTCCTAACCAGTCGATGCACTCAGCACATGGTGAATGTCTGTGTTGCAGGCTGTGAGCTCTGTCCTCCTAGCTAGCTGCAACTCGAATGAGGAGGAACTCTGATGCTCCCTGTCTTTATAGTGTGTGTGCTCTCACTGGTGATTGGCTGCGGTGTTGTGTATATTGATTGGTCCCACTGTGTGTCCATCAGTGTGTGTCTGCACCATGATATACTGGTGTATATTATGACATGCTGTACCATCATCGGAACCAAAGTTTGAGGCTCATCGAATTTCCAGGTTTTCTCTTACATGCTCCACTGGAGGCATCACGGTTACCTGCTGAGCTGTTGGCTTGTCTGACCATTGACGATTTTCCTGCACCTATAATGAGAATGGGAAAATCTGCTGTGCAATGAGAGAAGACAGTTCAGAGCTGAAGTCCCATTTAGGATATTCATTTTTATTTGAATACTTGAGAACTTGCAGTTCTATATGATTAAGAACAGTGGTCATCTTGACCTCTGCCGATTTGAGGAGGTCCATGGCTACACAGGGCTGTTCAAAAGAGAGAAAGGCGTGTAACGGATTACATCCATTTACTCAAAGATTTGTTTGCTGCCATGCCTTAGTGGTTCCACAATCATGTCTACAGCAAGAAGTCAGATTCTTCTGGGTCCATGAAGTGTGTCTGTTCTTCAAAGCTTTAGTCATGATTCTTTGTCCAACAGGACTGTTATGCTGGCTCTGAAGAATAGATTAAAATTTGTTAAATGGCTCTTGATTTAAATGTCCACATTCCAAAATGAGAAACCAACATAGAATCATTGAATTTACAGTGCAGAAGGAGGCCATTCGGCCCATCAAGTCTGCACTAGCCCTTGGAAAGAGCACCCTACTTAGTCCCATGCCTCCACCTATCCAAGGTCTTTGATCTCTCCCAAGAAGCATGGCTGTCTTCCGGGCTTGCACTCTCGACAATGTGGATGATCTTTCATCCTTCTCCATGTTTTAGAGTTTCTGTCTTGCTCTGTCTGCCATAGTGTCCAATCCTGTTGTACTGAAAGCATTGGGCTGAATTGCAGAACACTGATCTCGAATATGGGGGTGCTTTGCTCCACAGCATTGGCATGGTCGCTCTGCTGACCAGTTTCCTTAACCCGGAGTGTCCCTCTGTCTTTGTTGCTTAACTAGCTGAACTCTGGGTAGGCCTCTGCACCATGCTTCATTTTTCCCTGCTACAATCAATTGGTGGTATAACTGGACAGAAAGATAACAGCATGGAACCCTGGTTCAAAATACCATAACTTTACTTTTTTTTCATAAAATATGGAGGAACAGAGTCACAAGGCCGCTAATTAGTTTTAACAACAGGAAAAAAAAATTATTAAACATGAAAAAAATGGATTGTGATACAGTACTCCTTTACTCCCCTCCCTTAGTTTAACAAATTCACACCGATTTAAAAATTAACATGTTAAGCTACAATAGTCTCATTAACACAAAATGTCCCTTTTAAGCATATAAGATGTCTGTGGTAAGGCACACTCCTGTCTGAACCCAAGTGAATGTCTGTTGTCATGTGAGAGTACCCTTTAAGAAATGAGTGTTTAAGAAATGTACCTTTCAGAAATGGAGCTGCTCATGTTACTGGAGTTATATCAGAGTGTGGGTGGAGCTGAGCTCCACTTCTGCCTTTTTAGTTTCAGTTTGAGAAAGCTTGGATGTGTCTGTGAGCTGCACTGCTGTTGATCTCTGCCATGAAGGACTATCTCTTACTCATTTGGTAAATTCAGAACAATTATAAATGTTTTCAGTCTTTAAATGTAAACACTAATGTGCTCCTGTTTGAAGGTTTGTTAAGCCTTTTGGATGTTAAAAGGACAGCATACAGATTACTTAGTGTTGTATTCTTTGGGGGTGTATTTGATTTACTGGTTGCTAAGATATTCGCTGTTTGTTTTAAAAAGGTTAACCTGAGTTCATAGAATAAACATTGTTTTGTTTTACAAACCACTGGTCCATTTTCTGCTATACCATACCTGTAGAGTGAGCCGTGTGCTCCCCATACCACAATCTATTAAAAGCTGTGGGTCAGGTGAACTCATGATACACTTTGGGATTCTCTAAACCCTGACCCATAACACTGTGGATTTTGCCTCACAATCCGCCTAGACGACTCTTATGCCGTGAGCCACCTTGTCTCACCGAACCTCAGCTTCCGCGCAAGTGATTTCAAATTCCGTTTTCAAATCTTCTTTTGAATCATGTTTTCCCTCTGCTCCTTCCATCAAGGTTTCACTTTCAAATTTTGCACCTCTCCTTTCAGGTTTCCTTTGTCTGAAAGGCTTTTACAAGGTAGTTCCAACCACCAATTTCCACAGTTATTATAAATAATGTTTCCCATACTGTAGTAATTTCTCACAAACCATATCACTACTGCAGATATATTTCTGGTCTCTCATGATCCAATGCCTTTTCAACTCTCTGGACTATACTGAACAGTAATCTGTTCAAGTTCCCAGTTTCCTCTGTTACATTAACTCCAGAATTCTTGGAAACTTCTCTTAACTAACTAGACTTTTGATCTGTTTCCTTAATGATTACTCCATAGTGTGGCTTTTTCCTCTTGCAAGACTGAGAGAGCTGTTCCCTCTTTACCCTTCTAAAACCAACTGCTTCTAGCAGAGCTGTGAGAGATGCCTTCTCTCTCACCTCCTATCTACAACTGCAGTGAAACTAGCTAAATTTAAACTTAAAAGTTTCTCTACCTTACAAGACCCCAGTTGCTAAGTAACTACTGCTGGTTTATTTACTCTTCACTTCATCACCCTCTCGAAGCACAATAGAATCACAGTTGAAACCAACCTCCACACAAACAAACACCTTTGTCCTACATGAAACTAACTATAGGTTTTATACTTCCAGACACAGAAACATGAAATTAAATCCGCTTAAACTATACCTTTTTAAAAAATGTTTACCAATACAAATATAAATCCTTTTACACTACTTCTATCTTATTAACATCCCCTTAAAATGACTCTGTTCTGCTTCCTAAATTCTGACTGCCTAAGTGTATGGATTGCCCTTTCCACAGTTAGAGATTCTTTCCTTGTATGGGACCAGAGAGTGCATTGTCCGCTACTCCCACCACTATTCTGCCTCTAATAAATTCAGATTTTAAGCCTCCATATTCACAAAATTCTGTCATCCCGTGCAGAACTTTGATGAATCAATTGACAGGTTCTCTTAGCTGCAGGATTCACTTGTTAAAGTTAGCTCCTTTGAGTATTTTATTGCTTCTTAGATTTAAATCAGGGGCTGGTTTAGCACATCAGAGGCTGGTTTACCACATCAGTGGCTGGTTTAGCACAGTGGGCTAAATAGCTGGCTTGTAATGCAGAACGATGCCAGCGGCACGGTTCTATTCCCGTAGCGGCCTCCCTGAATAGGTGCCGGAATGTGGCGACTAGGGACTTTTCACAGTAACTTCATTGAAAACTACTTGTGACAATAAGCTATTATTATATGGTGGCTGGTTTAGCTATGGTGACTGGTTTAGCTCAGTGGGCTAGACAGCTGGTTTGTGATGCAGAACAAAGCCAGCAGCGCGGGTTCAATTCCCGTACCAGCTGAGAATTCTGAATTCTCCCTCCGTGTACCCAAACAGGCACCGGAATGTGGCGACTAGGGGCTTTTCACAGTAACTTCATTGCAGTGTTAATGTAAGCCTACTTGTGACAATAAAAAGATTAAATTAAATTAAATAAATGTCAAAAGGTTTTGGGCATGATTTAACGGAAAATAAAAGAGTTCTGTTGTGAGCAGGTTTAGCTTGTAGCACCGGGAACAACCCTGCGATCGAACAGGACTCTTTTATTTGATCGGGCCTCAGCTGGGAACTTACCTTAATTTTCTGCACAGAGGAGCTGCACTTAACAGTGCAAGAAGAGATCAGGGCACCATATTTAATTGCGAAAAGGCCCTCCCGTTCCTCCAATGTGACCCCCGGACCACACCTCCCATACCACAACTTACCTATTGGGGGGTCCTTGATCCCCCCCACACCCCACCTCATTAGGGCAGGACATCCCCTCGGCTTGATTCCTGGTGTGGACAAAATGCAGCCTTAGCACCGAGACCCTGCCAACCTGGCACCCTGACAGTGCCAGGCTGGCATCCAGGTAGCACGACCAAGGTGTCTGGGTGGCACTACCAGGGTCCCAGGCAGGCAGTGCCAAGGTGCCCAGGTGGCATCACAGTGCCAAGGTCCCACCCTTCCCAGAGGCTGACAACCCGGAGGCATACGATCATCTGGGAGACCCCCAAGTGCCATTCCACCTGGTCCTTGTTTGTGGAATCCATTGCTAAACTGCGTCTGGCTGGGATCTCCTCGGCGAGAGAATTTGATCTTGGGTGCTGGTTAGATCTGGCAAGTGCATTTTCAACTCTGTCAAACTGCACACTTAAACATGCAAACCCGCACATTGTGTGAGGAATCCAGATCGCACCATCAAGCGAGATCCTATAAGATCTCATAGAACATAGAACAATACAGCGCAGTACAGGCCCTTCGGCCCACGATGTTGCACCGAAACAAAAGCCATCTAACCTACACTATACCATTATCATCCATATGTTTATCCAATAAACTTTTAAATGCCCTCAATGTTGGCGAGTTCACTACTGTAGCAGGTAGGGCATTCCACGGCCTCACTACTCTTTGCGTAAAGAACCTACCTCTGACCTCTGTCCTATATCTATTACCCCTCAGTTTTAAGTTATGTCCCCTCGTGCCAGCCATTTCCATCCGCGGGAGAAGGCTCTCACTGTCCACCCTATCCAACCCCCTAATCATTTTGTATGCCTCTATTAAGTCTCCTCTTAACCTTCTTCTCTCCAACGAAAACAACCTCAAGTCCATCAGCCTTTCCTCATAAGATTTTCCCTCCATACCAGGCAACATCCTGGTAAATCTCCTCTGCACCCGCTCCAAAGCCTCCACGTCCTTCCTATAATGCGGTGACCAGAACTGTACGCAATACTCCAAATGCGGCCGTACCAGAGTTCTGTACAGCTGCAACATGACCTCCTGACTCCGGAACTCAATCCCTCTACCAATCTCATGAGGCGCGGTGAACCGGGTAAATCTCACTAGAGGCCTCTCATGGGATTTACTGGATACGTCCCATCCTGAGCCGGGCGCGGTGTGGCCGTTAAATTTTGTCCTTTATTACTTCTTCAAATTTATTGGATAATTCATTATTCCCAGTATGGCAATAATGTCATCTGCAATTGAGCCTAATAAGTAAAGTAATGTGTTAACTTGCTCTGCTTCTGACTTTTGGCTAAACCCGATGCGATAGCATGGTAGCACAGTGGTTAGCACTGTCACTTCACAGCGTCAGGATCTGGGTTCGATTCCCAGCTTGGGTCACTGTCTGTGCAAGGTCTGCACATTCTCCCCGTGTCTGCGTGGGTTTCCTCCGGGTGCTCCGGTTTCCACCCACAAGTCCCGAAAGACGTGCTTGTTAGGTGAATTGGACATTCTAAATTCTCACTCAGTGTACCCAAACAGGGTCTGGAGTGTGGCGAGTAGGGGATTTTCACAGTAACTTCATTGCAGTGTTAATATAAGCCTACTTGTGACACTAAAAAAGATTATTATTATTGTATCTTAGGAATCTTTTCCTTCGATGTTCCTGATTATGTGGTTAATCTAGGCGTTGGCTTTGTCTGAATTGATTTGCAAGTGCGAAATGCTGATCCATAGTTTAATTTTTTAATTGTAAGTTCTGCCTTAAGAGCTTTCTAAATTTCAAGATGGCTTCACCATTCACGGGGGACAAAGAGATTTCCGGCACTTGCCAGTTTTGGTGGGCTCCACTACAATGGGGTTTGCACTCAACTTAAAAAAAATCAACAACTGCTGCCTTGATTGACTACCTGCAGCATTCTCTTGCTGAACGTTTTACTTTAAAGTCACAAATTTGCCGAATCCTGGCCTTTGTTTTCTTTCAGCTGAGTTCAGAAGTCGAGATTCTCTCGTATTTTTTAATTAATTATCTTTTCTGTTTCGGAGTGAGCTCAGGCACTGACTCGGGGATTGGGTTTAAGTGACGGATTTTTTCAAACTATACTTCTGGCTCTGAATTATTTAAAGATTTTTCAACACCTGCTTTGGCCTGGAGTTTAAAATATTTAGTTCACCCCTAGTAGGTCTGTGGGATTAGAAGTTGGACGTTCAAAGGAAATTCAGTGGAGTTTTCCACAGCAATAAAGAATTTTTAATTTTTGCCTCCAGCTTCCAAACCATTCTTTGAGCTTTTTGTTGGAGGTTTTTCCTGTTTCTGGAGCTTCTCTCCAGGTCAGACTGCTTTGCTGAATTTTTTCTCAGTCTTCCAGCATTTTTGTTTTTCTCTCATTTTTTTGTGAGGTCTTGGGGTGTTCCACAAGCTACCACCATGTTGCAGGGTGTTAGTTGCAATTAGTTTGGTCTGAAAAAGCCTTTGTAGCCTTTCGTAGTTTCACTGCAAGTCTTTATTGACTGTTAGTAACCTATATATATATATATATATATACATTAAAGGGTACAAGGTAGAAGCTGTCTACAGGAATAGTGCCAGAAGACTGGAGGATAGCAAATGTTGTCCCCTTGTTCAAGAAGGGGAGTAGAGACATCCCCGGTAACTATAGACCAGTGAGCCTTACTTCTGTTGTGGGCAAAATCTTGGAAAGGTTTATAAGAGATAGGGTGTATAATCATCTGGAAAGGAATAATTTGATTAGACATAGTCAACACGGTTTTGTGAAGGGTAGGTCGTGCCTCACAAACCTTATTGAGTTCTTTGAGAAGGTGACCAAACAGGTGGATGAGGGTAAAGCAGTTGATGTGGTGTATATGGATTTCAGTAAAGCGTTTGATAAGGTTCCCCACGGTAGGCTACTGCAGAAAATACGGAAGCATGGGATTCAGGGAGATTTAGCAGTATGGATCAGAAATTGGCTAGCTGGAAGAAGACAAAGGGTGGTGGTTGATAGGAAGCGTTCAGACTGGAGTCCACTTACTAGTGGTGTACCACAAGGATCTGTTTTGGGGCCAGGCCACTGCTGTTTGTCATTTTTATAAATGACCTGGAGGAGGGCGTAGAAGGATGGGTGAATAAATTTGCAGATGACACTAAAGTCGGTGGAGTTGTGGACAGTGCGGAAGGATGTTACAAGTTACAGAGGGACATAGATAAGCTGCAGCGCTGGGCTGAGAGGTGGCAAATGGAGTTTAATGCAGAAAAGTGTGAGGTGATTCATTTTGGAAGGAATAACAGGAAGACAGAGTACTGGGCTAATGGTAAGATTCTTGGCAGTGTGTATGAGCAGAGAGATCTCGGTGTCCATGTACATAGATCCCTGAAAGTTGCCACTCAGGTTGAGAGGGTTGTTAAGAAGGCGTACGGTGTGTTAGCTTTTATTGGTAGAGGGATTGGGTTTCGGAGCCATGAGGTCATGTTGCAGCTGTACAAAACTCTGGTGCGGCCGCATTTGGAGTATTGCGTGCAATTCTGGTCGCCGCATTATAGGAAGGATGTGGAAGCATTGGAAAGGGTGCAGAGGAGATTTGCCAGAATGTTGCCTGGTATGGAGGGAAGATCTTATGAGGAAAGGCTGAGGGACTTGAGGCTGTTTTCGTTAGAGAGAAGAAGGTTAAGAGGTGACTTAATTGAGGCATACAAGATGATCAGAGGATTGGATAGGGTGGACAGTGAGAGCCTTTTTCCTCGGATGGTGATGTCTAGCACGAGGGGACATAGCTTTAAATTGAGGGGAGGTAGATATAAGACAGATGTCAGAGGTAGGTTCTTTACTCAGAGAGTAGTAAGGGCGTGGAATGCCCTGCCTGCAGCAGTAGTGGACTCTCCAACACTAAGGGTATTCAAATGGTCATTGGATAGACATATGGACGATAAGGGAATAGTGTAGATGGGCTTTAGAGTGGTTTCACAGGTCGGCGCAACATCGAGGGCCGAAGGGCCTGTACTGCGCTGTAATGTTCTATGCTTGCTGGTACAAACTAGACTAACTCTGGGTTTTGGCCATGTGCCTCTTACAGCACTGTGTGAGCGGTACTGTACTCAGTTCCACATTAACCTTATATGTGCCAGACACATATTACAAGAATTTGGTCAGAGATCAAAAAATAGATTTAGGATAATTGACAAAAACCCCAGGGGGAGAAATTTGGAATCTGTAAAGGTGGCGGAAACAGATCTCCAATAGTACCTTTCAAAGGGGAATTTGGATACTGTATGTACATAAAAAGGACAATATTTCAGGGCTCTGGGGTGCAGCGGAGCAGATCTAATTGTCTAACTGTTTCAAAGAGCTGGCACAAACACATTGGACGAAATAGATTTCTGTGCGATATGTTTCCATAAGGCTTTAAAAGTCTGGTAGTGCTTTAGTGTACTCTCACTGACGAGATAGTGGAATGATTCCAATATAATATGTTGAAAAAGCTCTGCAATCTTCTTTCCGCACTTGCTAGTATCGTGCCTAAATTAATGTGCAATCTTGTCATTTTTTGGGTGCACAAACTCATTTAAACATGTGAATGTTAATTTTGCTGCCTATCCTTATTTTGTGTGGGGACCTGTTAGAGTATAGTTTTATTCATAGTTTTATTCATATAGGCGCTAGTTGAATGCATTTGGTACAAGAGTGCTAAATATTAAAAGTGTCTTGGATGTGGGAACTCAGTCATTGTCTCATATAATGAATTAACCATTGTATTCCAGTATATTCAGCACTAAGAACGTATTGGTCTCTATCTATTCAACTAATCAGTTCTAGCAAGGTTTCCGCCAAGCTGTGTAACATGGAAAATGTTCGAAACATATCCAGACTGTGCATGCAGACGCTAAGCTAGTTTTGATAAGCACCAGTCAATCTTAAGTAATGTCCCATGTTTGATTAACAAATCATCCTCTAAGTAACAGGCATTCATTTAAACAAACCAGGAGGTCTCAGCTGAGAATTAGAAGCCAATGAAAGTAAATGAGGGATTAAACCAGAGATAAAAATTCCCTTAAAAGTAGGACCTTGTGGTCGAGGTTTTTGTTCCTAAATTTGTGAATCATCTATCTGTTTGTTTGTGTTATGTAATTTATTTTGTGTGCTTATGCTTTTTGCCATGTGCTTGGCCTTTATATGTATTGTTTGATATTTGGTTTCTATGTTTTTATTCAGTTCTTAATCAAGTGAGTAACTAACAATAATAAAGTTGTAGGTGGGACATGTGAGGGAGGGAGGCGGTCTTTGCACTATGTTTATATTTGTATTTGTGCTGTTTATTGTTATTATTATAAAATTATAAATGCCTCAATAAAATATTTTTGAAAAAACAATAATAAAGTTGCATTTTTGACACCTCGCACAAACCGGACTACCGATTCTTATTAGAAGGTAAAACAAGAGTCCCACAGGACCTGTTTATTCAGTTTATTCATTCAGTCCATTTCTTGAGTCTGACCATGCACTGCCTGTGCATTTGGTCAAAGTAAGTGTCCAAAGTTCCCAATTCTGAATGGTCCTGACTCACCTAGTGCAAAATCATACCGGAAACCCCGACTCCACCATCTCCTGTCCATTGCTAGACTATTGCCCTGATGGACAGCTGTGGCCACTTTAATTGTCTTCTAGTGTGAAGCAAAATACTTGTTTCCTACTTCATGTTATTCAAGAATTAAAGTATTTTTACAAAAACGAAATTGAAATGAAGTAGCACTACCACCCAGCAGAGGTAGTAATTTTGCAGATGGATCATATCCTATTTTCCTACCATTCTTCCTATTTTTGTAGCTGCTGTTACAGATATGATGGGATCATTGTTAATTCTATCACATTAGCTAATCTGGACATAAAATGAAGAAGAAGCTGATTAGATTAGGAAATTGATGCCTTAAAAATTTTAATCCCTACTTTAAAAATAAAATGTATATTTCTGAAAAATTATGGTATGTTTATTTATTTTTGCTTTAAAAAGATGATAAATTGATCAATGAAACATTAATTAATATCTGTTACCACAATAGTGCAGAAGAATCTTTAATTTTACATATATAATTTTGTGGATGTACCAAGCAGGGACCGTGTAGCAGATGAAAAGGACCATCATTGTGTGCCTCCCAAATATTGCAAACCGAGCTGCAAGCCTTTTCAACCACAGGAATTGCTTGTTAGAGAGAGTCCAGAATAGGACAGGAAGATGACCTTCAAATGCCATTATAATAAATTACTAAACAACGTGTATACTAATTCATATTAGGAAGCACTTTCCATATATCATAGTAGAAGGTCTTCCTAAATAGAAAGGCTTGAATTTATATGGCACCTTTTACGACTAAGCCAGCTCAAATACTTTGCAGACCAACAGTATTTTTGAAGTGTGGTCACAGTTGTAATGTAAGAATGAAATAAATAGAAGAAATAAACATCTCCAGGAAAGAAGGATGCATTTTACTTAGTGGACTGATAAAATATTGGTTGGGAAATTGAACACCATGCACATGCTCAGACAGTAGGATCTGCTAGGAAATTCCAGCTTTTGAACAGAATAAGCATTCAAGTCAAAGCATTAAGAGAGCACTCCAGTAAAATGTCATAGTTAGGTTTAATCATATTATTGCAAAATATTTAATTTTTAATGGTCTATTTATGTTACAAACCTTAATTTGCACTTTGGAAATTTTCAATCTGTGCTAAAATGGGAACCACAATTTTATGTGTATGATAGGATCCTGATTTGCATATTAAGAGGGGTCTACCACCTAAAACATGTGGACAATTTGACTACTCAGGAGCAGGGTCATTTTGAAGTGGCAGTGAGGTTCTCAGGCTAGTAACCAATGTATCACCATTTTAAATGTGTTATTGCAATTTGTAGAAATCACGACAAGGTAAAATTGAGCCCTCTTTCTGTCTCTGGGTTGAATGCACATTCTGAAGTTGAGAAAACTCACAACAAAAAGTAACAATAAATATGCAATTTGTCATCTCTCTGTTTAATATAAATGAGCACAGTACGAAGTCTTACAACACCAGGTTAAAGTCCAACAGGTCTGTTTCGATGTCACCAGCTTTCGGAGAGCTGCTCCTTAGGTGAATGAAGAGGTATGTTCCAGAAACAAATATATAGACAAATTCAAAGCTGCCAGACAATGCTTGGAATGCGAGCATTAGCAGGTGATTAAATCTTTACAGATCCAGAGATGGGTAACCTCAGGTTAAAGAGGTGTGAATTGTGTCAAGCCAGGGCAGTTGGTAGGATTTCGCAGGCCAGATGGTGGGGGATGAATGTAATGCGACATGAATCCCAGGTCCCGGTTGAGGCCGCACTCATGTGTGCGGAACTTGGCTATAAGTTTCTGCTCGGCGATTCTGCGTTGTCGCGCGTCCTGAAGGCCGCCTTGGAGAACGCTTACCTGGAGATCAGAGGCTCAATGCCCTTGATTGCTGGTGATTAACAGGTGGCATTAGCAGGTGATTAAATCTTTACAGATCCAGAGATGGGGTAACCCCAGGTTAAAGAGGTGTGAATTGTATCAAGCCAGGACAGTTGGTAGGATTTCGCAGGCCAGATGGTGGGGCATCTCCACATCATAATATAAATGAGGTACGGCCTCAAAACAACAGCTGCATTTTCACTGCCGGGATGCATAGCAAGTTCTGCCAGTCGACGACCCAATAATCAAAATTGCGCCCCCCCCCCCCCCCCCCCCGGTGTCTTTTGTCACTGTAATTGAGATAATTTTAGCAAGACAACTAGTTGAATATTGAAGGTTCATTATCACTTGCATTGACATAACAACCTAATTATCACCTCTGTTGTGTAGACAGAAAATGTTAACATTTTCATTACTTGCAGCTGTCAGAATCTATCGCAGTGGTTTGGGTGTAACATCGACAGAATCCCCAGGAGACAAAAACAAAATGCTGTGATGCTGAAAATCTGAAATAAAAAAGAGAAAATGTTGGAAATACTCAATAGGTCACACAGCAATACAAAACAGCTAACTTTTCAGTTCAATTACCTATCATCAGAATGACCAGAGCTGAGAGCTCATGCCATATTAAATGCTAACAGACACCACAAATTCACCAGAGCCAGACCTCACATTTAATCCCAGTTGGATCAAACCTCAATTCTGCCTTCCACCTGCCTTAAAGGAAAGTACCCTCCACCTCATCGTTATACCAGATAAAAAGATCTCCAGAATGTTTCCAAACTTCAGCATCTCCACGGCAATACAGTCAAACTCTAAGGCCCCCATATCAGTTCTGCCAAACTCCATGATTATTTTCCAGTGCTCCAAAGCCCAAGAACATCCCCAGTACAATTAAATCCTGGGGTGATCCTCATTGATGCTTAATGCAGGACTCCCACAATTGCAGCAAATCTGCATTTCTCTTCACCATTACTGCTGATACTTCCATTTGGTGCCTTTCACATTACATCTTGCTATGTATTCCCAATATTAAAATAAGAGATAAACAATAAATGATAAACTGAGAAGAGATGTGCATATGATAGATGGGGGAGGCACTGGCATAGTGGTATTGTCACTGGACTAGTAATCCAGAGACCCAGGGTAATGCTTTAGGGACCTGGGTTTGAATCCTACCAGGTGGAATTTGAATTCAATAAAAATCTGGAATTAAAAGTCCAATGAAGACCATGAAACCAAGGTTAATTGGCATAAAAACCCATCTGGTTCACTAATGTCCTTTAAGGAAGGAAATCTGTCATTCTTACCTATAATCTTTATTGTCACAAGTAGGCTAACGTTAACACTGCAGTGAAGTTACTGTGAAAAGCCCTTAGTTGCCACATTCCGGCACCTGTTCGCATACACAGAGGGAGAATTCAGAATGTCCAAATTACCTAACAGCACATCTTTCGGGACTTGTGGGAAGAAACTGGAGCACACGGAGGAAACCCATGCAGACACAGGGAGAACGTGCAGACTCCGCACAGACAGTGACCCAAACGGGAATCGAACCTAGGACCCTGACGCTGTGAAGCAACATTGCTAACCATTGTGCTACCTTGGCCTACATATGATTCAAGACCCACAGCAATGTGGTTGACTCGTAAATGCTCTTAGGGATGGTCAATAAATGCTGGCCCAGCCAGCAACACCCGCATCCCATGAACGAATGTAGATGCCACTCATTTACAGTTTTCACAATGGTGATGGGGGTGTTCTAAAATAACATACTCAAAAACCAGCAAAAATTTAAGATAAAAGAATAAAATTAATTTATGAGTTATTGTCACTGGATTGGCAATCCAGAGATCCAGGGTAATGCTCTGAAGACCTAGGTTTGAATTCCATCAGGGAACATGGTGGAATTTGAATTCAATAAAAATCTGGAATTAAAAGTCTAATGAGGACCATGAAACCAAAGTTGATTGTCGTAAAATCCCATCTGGTTCACTAATGTCCAGTAGGGAAGTAAATCTGACATCCTTACCTGGACTGGCCTGCATGTAAATCACAGCCTCAATGTTATGCTGTATATGGTTTGAGCACTCCAATTGACCAGAAACTCAACTGTACCAGCTACATAAGAGCTGTGGTAGAAGAACAGGTCAGAGGCTGGGAATTCTGTGATGAGTGATTCAACTCCTGCCTTTCCACCACAAAGAAGGTACAAATCTGGAGTGTGCTGAAATGCTCTCCGCTTGCCACCAGATTAGTGTAGTGGCAGTAACACTCAAGAAGCTTGACACAATCTAAGTGTCAATTCAGGACAAGGCAGTCTGCAAGATTGGCAGCTCATACATCATGTTAAACATTCACTCCCTCTACCATAGGTGCAACGTGGCTGTCATGTGGACCATCTGCACAAAACGCTGCAGAAATTTGCCAAAGCTCCTTTGATGGTATCTCTCAAACCTGTGACTTCTACCACCTGGAATAAGGACACCAAGGAAATGGGAACAACATAATCTCCAAGCTCCACTCCAAATCACACAGCACCCCATTTTGAAATATATTATTATTCTTTTATCATTGCTGTGTCAAAATCCTGGAACCTCCAAATTAACTGCACTGCAGAAGTACCTTCACTGCATGCACTGCAGTTGTTCAAGAAGATGGCTTACCGCCACCTTATCAAGGACAATTAAGGGTGCACAATAAATTCCAGTCTTGCCAGTGATGCCCATATCCAATATTTATTTATTTTTTATTGCTATAAAACAGTGAATTCCTTAACTCAATGGGCGCGATCTAACGTTTTCTGCGCTGAGAAGCTCCTTTCGCCGACATCCCAATCTCTGGAGCCCCCTACACAACCCCCGACTTCCCCCAATCCCCAACTCACTATGGTTGGGCTCTGGGCAGGGTGGTACCCTAGGCAGGGTGCCCAGGTGTCACTGGCAGGGTGCCAGGCTGGCAGTGCCAAGTTGCCCGGGTGGCATCTTGCCCACGCCAGGGAATGGGACCGGGCGTGCCCTGCCTTTATAAGATGGGGTGCAGGCAGGGGGCTCAAGGACCCCCTGATTGGTAAGTTGGGGAGAGTGCGGAGGCCGTGGTGGGGGCTTTAGAGATTGGAGCACCATTTTTAAATGGCGCCCGATCTCTTCCTGCACTGGTGAGCGAAGTTCGTTCGTGCAGGAAAGGGAACTAAATGTGGCCTTGGTGGGGCGTTCCTCATTGAGGCCCAGAAATGAAGCAGAGTCCCGTTTAATAGCGGGGCCATTTACGGCCCTGCCAGCACCGGGAAACTCCTGGCTAAATGCGCTCGACACAGGACTCTTTCATTTCTGTTAAATCGCACCCAATGCCTTTGATTCCAGGACTAGCTTTATTATTGTTTCTAATATAGTTGAGATTATAAAGTATTCTGAATGTGACACTGGAACCTATTTTTTAATCATGAGAATCAATAGCTGGAAAGATTTTCTTCATTCTTTGTAGCTTAAGTTAAAGTTTGTTTTAAAAGTGACTTTACTGACAAAACTATAGTCAAGAAATTTCAAAAAACGCATACATTCTGAGTTAGGTATTTTTAATTTTAATTTTTTTCTATTGGGGCATAATTTCAACATATGTATTTTATTAATTATATATGCAACTTTTTTTGAAATAAATATATTTATTCAAATTTTTCAACAGATTTTCAACAAACCCTCCCAACAAAAAGAAAGAAACAAGAACACAACAATCAAAAATTATACAAAGATTATACATTGGATTTCCCCCATATACAATAACCCCCCATATGACATTTAAAAGCACCAAAAGGGAAGTCCCCCCCACCCACCCAAACCCCCCCCCCAAAAGAACCCCCCCCACCCCTGGGCTGCTGCTGCTGCTGACCTCCTCCTAACGCTCCGTGAGATAGTCTAGGAACGGTTGCCACCGCCTGAGGAACCCCTGCACAGACCCTCGCAAGGCAAACTTTATCCTCTCCAGCTTGATGAACCCTGCCATGTCATTGATCCAAGCTTCCACACCAGGGGGCTTCGCATCTTTCAATAATAGCAAAATCCTCCGCCAGGCTACCAGGGACGCAAAGGCCAGAACACCGGCCTCTTGCGCGTCCTCCACTCCCGGCTCGTCCGTTACCCCAAATAATGCCAACCCCCAGCTCGGCTTGACCCGGGCTTTCACCACCTTGGACATAGTCCTCGCAAAACCCCTCCAAAACCCATCCAGTGCCGGGCACGACCACAACATATGGACGTGATTTGCTGGGCTTCCCGAGCACCTCCCACATCTGTCCTCCACCCCAAAGAAGCTACTCAAACTCGCCCCTGTCATATGCGCTCTGTGAGTAACTTTGAACTGTATTAGGCTGAGCCTGGCGCAAGAGGAGGAAGAATTAACCCTACTCAGGGCATCAGCCCACAGACCCTCATCTATCTCCTCCCCAAGCTCCTCCTCCCACTTGCCCTTTAACTCCTCCACCGAGGCCTCCTCCTCTTCCTTCAGCTCCTGGTAAATCGCCGAAACTTTGCCTTCTCCAACCCATACACCTGAAATCACCCTGTCCTGAATCCCCTGTGCCGGGAGCAGCGGGAATTCCCTCACCTGCCGCCTCACAAACGCCCTCACTTGCATGTACCTGAAAGCGTTTCCCGGGGGGTAACCCAAACTTCTCCTCCAGCGCCCCCAGGCTCGCAAACGTCCCATTGATGAACAGGTCCCCCATTCTTCTAATCCCTGCCCGATGCCAGCTCTGAAATCCCCCGTCCATCCTTCCAGGGACGAACCGATGATTCTCTCGAATCGGGGACCAAACCGAGGCTCCCACCTCGCCCCTGTGTCGCCTCCACTGCCCCCAGATCTTCAACGTCGCCGCCACCACCAGACTCGTGGTGTACCTTGTCGGTGAGAGCGGCAGCGGTGCCGTCGCCAGCTCCCTCAGGCTCATGCCCACACAGAACGCCATCTCTAACCACTTCCACGGCGCTGCCTCTCCCTCCATTACCCACTTACGGAGCATCGCCACATTGGCTGCCCAATAACAGCCGCACAGATTCGGCAGCGCCAGCCGCCCCCTGTCCCTGCTATGCTCCAGAAACACTCTCTTCACCCTCGGGGTCTTATTCGCCCACACAAAACCCATGATGCTCCTACTTACCCGTTTGAAAAAGGCCTTGGGGATCATAATGGGAAGGCACTGGAACACAAAGAAAAACCTCAGGAGGACCGTCATTTTGACCGACTGCATCCTACCCGCTAGTGAGAGTGGCAGAACATCCCATCTCTTAAAATCCTCCTCCATCTGCTCCACCAACCGCATCAAATTGAACTTGTGCAGGGCCCCCCAACTCCTAGCTACTTGGATCCCTAGGTACCGAAAGCTCCTTTCCACCCTCTTCAGCGATAGCTCGTCTATCCCCCTTCCCTGGTCCCCTGAATGCACCACAAAGAGCTCACTCTTCCCTACGTTTCGTTTATACCCCGTAAAGTCCCCAAACTCCCTTAGGATCCGCATGACCTCCGCCATCCCCTCCACTGGATCTGCCACATACAGCAACAGGTCGTCAGCATACAATGACACCCGGTGTTCCTCTCCCCCCCCCGGACCAGTCCCCTCCATTTCCTGGACTCCCTTCGTGCCATGGCCAGAGGCTCAATTGCCAGTGCAAACAACAAGGGGGACAGGGGGCACCCCTGCCTCGTCCCCCGGTACAGCCAAAAGTATTCCGACCTCCGCCGATTCGTAGCCACACACGCCACCGGGGCTCTATATCGTAGCCTGACCCAGCTGATGAACCCCTCCCCGAACCCAAACCTCCGCAACACTTCCCAAAGATACTCCCACTCCACCCGGTCAAAGGCCTTCTCCGTGTCCATAGCTGCCACGACCTCTGTTTCCCCCTCCACCGGGGGCATCATAATCACATTGAGGAGCTTCCGCACATTTGTATTCAATTGCCTACCCTTCACAAATCCCGTCTGGTCCTCATGAATCACCCCCGGGACACAGTCCTCAATCCTCGTAGCCAGCACCTTCGCCAGCAACTTAGCATCAACATTGAGGAGTGAGATCGGTCTATACGACCCACATTGCAATGGATCTTTGTCCCGCTTCAGGATCAAAGAAATCAGCGCCCTAGACATTGTCGGGGGCAAGGTCCCCCCCCTCCCTTGCCTTATTGAAAGTCCTCACTAGCAACGGGCCCAGCAAGTCCACGTATTTCCTGTAGAATTCAACCGGGAACCCATCTGGCCCCGGGGCCTTTCCCGCCTGCATGCTCCCCAATCCTTTAACCAGCTCCTCCAGCCCAATCGGCGCCCCCAAACCAACCACCTCCTCCTCCTCCAACTTCGGGAACCTCAGCTGATCTAAGAATCGTCGCATCCCCTCCTCCCCCGCTGGGGGCTCAGACCTGTACAGATCCCCATAGAAGTCCCTAAATACCTTGTTTATTCTCACCGCACTCCGCACCGTATTCCCCCCTCTATCCTTAACTCCACCAATCTCCCTCGCTGCCTCCCTCTTACGAAGCTGGTGTGCCAGCATCCGACTCGCCTTCTCCCCATACTCATACGTCGCCCCCTGCGCATTCCTCCACTGTGCCTCTGCTTTCCCTGTGGTCAACAGGTCGAACTCTGTCTGGAGGTTCCGTCGCTCCCTGAATAGTCCCTCCTCGGGGGCCTCTGCATACCTCCTGTCCACCCTTAAAATCTCCCCCACCAACCTCTCCCTCTCCCTCCCCTATCTTTTCTCTCTGTGGGCCCTAATGGAGATTAGCTCTCCCCTGACCACCGCCTTCAGCGCCTCCCAGACTACCCCCATCTGCACCTCCCCATTGTCGTTGGCCTCCAAATATCTTTCAATGCACCCCCGCACCGGCCCGCACACCTACTCATCCGCCAATAGTCCCACATCAAGGCGCCACAGTGGGCGCTGGTCCCTCTCCTCCCCCAACTCCAGCTCCACCCAGTGCGGGGCGTGGTCCGAGATGGCTATGGCCAAATATTCCGTTCCCTCCACTTTCGGGATTAGCGCCCTACTCAAAATGAAAAAATCTATCCGGGAGTAGGCTCTATGGACGTGGGAAAAGAAGGAAAATTCCCTGACCAGCGGCCTGACAAACCTCCATGGATCCACTCCCCCCATCTGGTTCATAAACCCTCTGAGCACCTTGGCCGCAGCAGGCCTCTTACCCGTCCTGGACCTAGAGCGGTCCAGTGCTGGGTCCAGCACCCTGTTGAATTCTCCCCCCCCCCCCCCCCATTACAAAGCTTCCTACCTCCAGATCCGGAATCCGACCCAGCATGCGTTTCATAAATCCGGCATCATCCCAATTCGGGGCATATACGTTCACCAGTTCCACCCGCACCCCCTGCAACCTACCGCTCACCATCACATATCGACCTCCATTATCCACTACAATATTCATTGTCTAACAACACCCGTTTCCCCACCAGTATTGCAACCCCTCTGTTCTTCGCATCCAGCCCTGAATGGAAGACCTGCCCTACCCATCCCTTTCTCAGCCTAACCTGATCTGCCACCTTCAAATGTGTCTCCTGGAGCATAACCACGTCTGCCTTCAGTCCCTTTAAGTGCGTGAACACCCAGACTCGCTTGACCGGCCCGTTCAGGCCCCTCACATTCCAAGTTATCAGCCGGATTGGGGGGCTATTCGCCCCCCCACCCCCCTGCCGACTAGCCATCTCCTTTTCTAGGTCAGCCACGTGCCCGCGCCTCCCGCACCCTCCAGTCCCCCAGGCGGCGGACCCCCGCCCTGACCACCTCTCCTACTTCCAGCTCCCCTTTGGGCAATGCAGCAGCAACCCTGTTCCCCCCCTCCCCCCGCTAGATCCACATCTAGCCATTTTGCTCCCCCCATGACACTTCCGTAAGTCAGCTGACACCTGCTGGCCCCGGCCTCTCCCACCATTCCATCGACCCCCCAGTGTGAGAATCCCCCCTCTCCTTGGCAGTCAGTGTGCGCTCCTCTCCAGCACCACCCTCCCCCCCCGGCCCCACCCCCGTCCTTCCCTAACGCGGGAAAAAGCCCGTGTTTTCCTGAGCCGAACCCGCCCCCTCTGGTGCAGCTCCTTTTTGCGGCCTTACCCCAATTCCCCATCCACGGGCCTCCACTCCCCCTCTTCCTCCGTGGGGGCCTGCCCCTCCAACACCGACGCCCACACTCTCACACAGCCCCCACATCAAATCCATTCACCCAATCCCACCCAGCACTCAAACCAAAAGAACATTCCCCAAACGTAATAAACACAGTGAACACAGTAAACACCCCCCACGACAAACCCTCAATTTGAGTCCAACTTTTCAGTCTGTATAAAGTTCCATGCCTCATCGGGCGTTTCAAAATAGCGGTGCCGATCTTGGAACATGACCCACAATCGCGCAGGCTGCAGCATACCGAACTTCACCCCCTTCCGATGGAGCACCGCCTTAGCCCGATTGAAACCAGCTCTCCTCTTAGCCACCTCCACACTCCAGTCCTCGTAAATTCGGATCTCCGTGTTCTCCCACCTGCTGCTCCGCTCTTTTTTGGCCCATCTCAGGACACACTCTCTGTCCATAAAGTGGTGGAACCTCACCACTACAGCCCTTGGCGGCTCGTTGGCTTTGGGTCTCCTTTCCAGGACCCGATGAGCCCCATCTAGCTCCAGGGGCCTCGGGCCCCTCCACACCTTCAGGGAGTCCCAGAATCCGAAGATTCTTCCTCCTCGACCTATTCTCCAGGTCCTCGAATTTCTCCGCCCACCTCTTGTGCAGCGCCTCGTGCGCCTCCTCCTTCAACGCCAGGCCCAAGATCTCATCCTCGTTCTCCGAGGCTTTTTGCCGCACCTCCCGGATCACCGCCCCTTGGGCCTTCTGGGTCTCCACAAGCTTCTCAATCGCCGCCTTCATTGGCACCAGCATTTCTGTCTTCAGCTCCTCAAAGCAGCGTTTAAGAAACTCCTGCTGCTCCTGCGACCACTGCACCCATGCTGCTTGGTCTCCACCCGTCGCCATTTGCTTTTCCTCCCTCGCACTTTTCGCTGCCCCAAGATCACTTTTTTCACCGCTCCACTCCTGGTCCAATCCATATAATGTCGGGGGGACCTTGCTGTCACCTTCCCACAGTGGAAGCCATCGAACAATTGCCGTTGGGGCCCCTCTGGAGAGCCCAAAAGTCCGTTCCCGGCAGGGGCTGCTGAACGTGCGACCTACCTAGTGTGGTAGTATGCATTAGGGGGTCATGTGGGACTGTGAAGCCGTGATGCCATTGGCTGACAGATCCCGGGTCCTGGTTGGCTGTTGACCTCTAGCTCCACCCTGAAGGCGGAGTATAAGAACCAGGAATTCTCCCCGCAGCTCCAGTCTGTTGCTGAACTGCGGGGAACAAGTCACGCTTAATAAAGCCTCATCGACTTCATCTCTATTTGTCTCTCGTAAGTCTTTGTGCGCTACAATTTATTAAGCGTGACTTAAAGGACTATGGAGCTCAGGATCGCCCCGGAATGCCTGAGCATCAGCCCCCACGCAGTGAACTCAGCAGCAATTTTTAAACACTGGCAGACTTGTTTCGAAGGCTACCTCCGAACGGCCCCCGGCCGGATCACAGAAGACCAGAAACTGCAGGTCCTGCACTCGAGGGTAAGCCCGGAAATTTACCCTCTCATAGAAGACGCAGAGGATTTCCAGACGGTGTTCGCAGCACTAAAGAGCATCTACGTTCGCCCAGTGAATCAGGTCTACGCACGTTACCAACTCGCAACGAGACGGCAAAGTCCCGGAGAATCGATAGACGAATTCTACGCCGCGCTGCTAATCTTGGGACGGGCCTGCAGCTGCCCGCCGGTAAACACGGCTGAACACACGGACATGTTAATTCGCGATGCGTTTGTGGCAGGTATGAACTCGCCCCAAATCCGCCGAAGACTGTTGGAAAAAGAGTCGCTAGGACTCTCAGAGGCACGGGCCCTTGCAGCTTCCCTAGATGCGGCCGCGCAAAACGCCCGCGCGGACGGCCCCGACCGCTCGGCAGCCCCTTGGGCTCCGTGGACCGCCGTCGCGACAAAACCCCACACCCCCTCCCACAGGCTTGCGCGGTCCAGACGCCAGGTCATGCCGGGGGGGCCCGCTGCTATTTCTGCGGCTAGGCGAAACACCCCCGGCAGCGCTGCCCGGCCCGCGCAGCGATTTGCAAGAGCTGCGGGAAAAAGGGCCATTTAGCGGCCGTGTGCCGGTCCCGGGGGGTCGCCGCTGTCCCCGGAGAAGAGAGAGTCCAGCGCATCCCAAACGCTCCCCAACCCCCCCCCCCAGCGCCCCATGTGCGACCCACAGGCGCCGCCATTTTGGGTCCCGGCCACCACGAGGGGAGGAGGGGCGCCGCCATCTTGTGATCCCCCAGCCATGTGCGATGCATGGGGGCGGCCATTTTGTCCAACCCCGCCGCCATCTTGGGACCCCCCAGACACGTGCGATGCATGGGGGCGGCCATTTTGTAACTCCCGCCGCCATCTTGGACGACAACAATGGACCCCAGCATCGACGGCTCCACGGGGTTCGAAGAAGACGCTGAAACACTGCGACCACGTCTGGCCTCGGTGACGCTGGACCAAGCACGGCCCCGGACGCTCCAGACGACGACAACAACGGTGCTGATCAACGGACACGAGACACCATGCCTGATCGACTCCGGGAGCACAGAAAGCTTCATCCACCCCGACACGGTAAGACGCTGTTTTTTGACCATCCGTCCCAGTACGCAAAAGATTTCCCTAGCGGCAGGATCCCACTCCATAGAGATCAAAGGGTTCTGCATAGTGACCCTAACGGTGCAAGGGAGGGAGTTTAAAAACTACAGGCTCTACGTCCTTCCCCAACTCTGCGCGCCCACATTACTGGGATTAGATTTCCAGTGTAACCTGCAGAGCCTAACATTCCAATTCGGCGGCCCAATACCCCCACTCACTATCTGCGGCCTCGCAACCCTCAAAGTTGAACCCCCATCCTTGTTTGCAAACCTCACCCCGGATTGCAAACCCGTCGCCACTAGGAGCAGACGGTACAGCGCCCAGGAACGGACATTTATTCGGTCCGAAGGCCAGCGGTTGCTGAAGGAAGGCATAATCCAGGCCAGCAATAGTCCCTGGAGAGCACAGGTGGTAGTAGTAAAGACAGGGGAGAAGCAAAGGATGGTCATAGACTATAGTCAGACCATCAACAGGTACACACAGCTAGATGCGTACCCTCTCCCCCGCATATCCGACATAGTCAATCGGATTGCCCAATATAAGGTCTTCTCCACCGTGGACCTCAAGTCCGCCTACCATCAGCTCCCCATCCGCCCAAGTGACCGCAAGTACACAGCCTTCGAGGCAGACGGGCGATTATACCACTTCCTAAGGGTCCCATTTGGCGTCACAAACGGGGTCTCGGTCTTCCAACGGGAGATGGACCGAATGGTTGATCAACACGGGTTGCAGGCCACGTTCCCGTATCTCGACAACGTAACCATCTGCGGCCACGATCAGCAGGACCACGACGCCAACCTCCAAAAATTCCTCCAGACCGCTAAAGCCTTGAACCTCACATACAACGAGGACAAGTGCGTGTTTAGCACAAACCGGCTAGCCATCTTGGGATATGTAGTGCGCAATGGGATAATAGGCCCCGACCCCGAACGCATGCGCCCCCTCATGGAATTTCCCCTCCCCCACTGCTCCAAAGCCCTGAAACGCTGCCTAGGGTTCTTTTCGTACTACGCCCAGTGGGTCCCCCAGTACGCAGACAAGGCCCGCCCTCTAATACAGACCACTACCTTCCCCCTGTCGACAGAGGCTCGCCAGGCCTTCAGCCGCATCAAAGCGGATATCGCAAAGGCCACGATGCGCGCCATCGACGAGTCCCTCCCCTTTCAAGTCGAGAGCGACGCCTCAGATGTAGCTCTAGCGGCCACCCTTAACCAAGCGGGCAGACCCGTGGCCTTTTTCTTCCGAACCCTCCACGCCTCAGAAATCCGCCACTCCTCAGTGGAAAAGGAAGCCCAAGCCATAGTGGAAGCTGTGCGACATTGGAGGCATTACCTGGCCGGCAGGAGATTCACTCTCCTCACTGACCAACGGTCGGTAGCTTTCATGTTCGATAATGCACAGCGGGGCAAAATTAAAAATGACAAGATCTTAAGGTGGAGGATCGAGCTCTCCACCTTCAACTACGAGATCTTGTACCGTCCCGGTAGCTGAACGAGCCGTCCGATGCCCTATCCCGCGGCACATGTGCCAACGCACAAATAGACCGTCTCCAAACCCTCCACGAGGACCTCTGCCACCCGGGGGTCACTCGGTTCTACCATTTTATAAAGTCCCGCAACCTCCCCTACTCCATGGAGGAGGTCCGTACAGTCACCAGGAACTGCCACATCTGCGCAGAGTGCAAACCGCACTTTTTCAGGCCGGATAGAGCGCACCTGATCAAGGCTTCCCGCCCCTTTGAACGCATCAGTCTGGATTTCAAAGGGCCCCTCCCCTCCACCGACCGCAACACATACTTCCTGAACGTGGTGGACGAGTACTCCCGTTTCCCTTTCGCCATCCCCTGCCCCTACATGACAGCGGCCACAGTTATTAAAGCCCTTAGCACCATATTCACACTGTTCGGTTGCCCCGCATATATCCATTGCGACAGGGGGTCCTCCTTCATGAGTGACGAGCTGCGCCAGTTCCTGCTCAGCAAGGGTATAGCCTCGAGCAGGACGACCAGCTACAACCCCCGGGGGAACGGGCAAGTAGAGAGGGAGAACGGCACGGTCTGAAAGACCGTCCTACTGGCCCTACGGTCCAGGGATCTCCAAGTTTCACGGTGGCAGGAGGTCCTCCCGGACGCTCTCCACTCCATCCGGTCGCTGCTGTGTACCACCACTAATCAAACGCCTCATGAGCGCCTCCTTGTCTTCTCCAGGAAGTCCTCCTCTGGAACGTCGCTGCCGACCTGGCTGGCGGCCCCAGGACCCATCTTGCTCCGGAAACATGTGCGAGCGCACAAGTCGGACCCGTTGGTCGAGAGGGTTCATCTCCTCCACGCGAACCCGCAGTACGCCTACGTGGAGTACCCCGACGGCCGACAGGACACGGTCTCCCTGCGAGACCTGGCGCCCGCCGGCAACACGCACACCCCCCCGACACCAATCACCCCCTCCCGGCCACCGGCGCACCCCGCGACCGCCCCCTTCCCGGGGGGATCGGTCCTCCTCCCAGGTCCGACCAGGAGTGAAGCTGAAGCAGAATCCGTAAAGCTCCCGGAGACGACAACGCTGGAACAAGCAACTGCACCACCACCGGGGCTGAGGTGATCGACAAGGAAGACCAGACCGCCCGCTCGACTCGTGGCATCGCTGTAACACAAGAATGTCATGGACTTTAACGAGAATGTTCTTTTTCTTCTTACGAATATTGTAAATAGTTCACAAACCCTGTACATAGCCCAGTGTAGGGCACTGTAATGACATGCAAAAGTTTTTTTCCCTCCCAGGACCAGCCTTGTAAACCCCTACCATCATGCGAAGCACCACCCCGCCGGGTTCATTTTTAACAAGGGGTGAATGTGGTAGTATGCATTAGGGGTCATGTGGGACTGTGAAGCCGTGATGCCATTGGCTGACAGATCCCGGGTCCTGGTTGGCTGTTGACCTCTAGCTCCGCCCTGAAGGTGGAGTATAAGAACCAGGAATTCTTCCCGCAGCTCCAGTCTGTTGCTGAACTGCGGGGAACAAGTCACGCTTAATAAAGCCTCATCGACTTCATCTCTATTCGTCTCTCGTAAGTCTTTGTGCGCTACACCTAGGCATAGCCGCAACCGGAAGTCTTCAATTATATATGCAACTTAAGTATTCTACCAGAGATATTTGCAATTTGCCAAGTATTTGGTTTAGCAATGCAAAATTTTCATCTTACATCTTCAATAATAATTATTTTAGAAATCTTTTTTCAAAAGCCCTTCAGATAAAAAGGTTGCCAGCCCCTGACTTAGACACTAGCAGTTATTTTACATTGATTATGTACTATTGTCCTAGGTTCTGCATTGCTTCTGTGGTAATTCCAATAATTGTATATGGTGAAAGAATGAGTCTGAATCATCTTTTACTTCAGGCAGGTTTATTTTTAAGACAGCTCGGCAGAGTGACAGATTCTTCCAGGTCCTTCCACACCCCACTGTTCCTGATTGGCCAATTTGTAGGTGAACCAATGATTGTCACCTGCCTTTAGCATTGCAATTGTCTTAGCAATGTAACAATGCAATTTCTGATACATTGGGCAGGCCCCCCCCCCCCCTTTCACTGTGACCATGTTTTCCGGCAGCTTGCTATTGGCAGAATCTTCCAGTCCCACATAAGTCTAAAGTGTGTGGCATGGCTCGCCTTTCCCGTTGCCAGGGAACCTGCCATTGAGTGGGGGGGGGGGGTGGGGGGGGGTGGCCTTCAGCGAGGATGGAAGTTCCACCGGCAGGAAGGGCCAGTAAATCCTGCTAATTGATTTCTGTTGCTGAAGATATATTATGATAGAGCAGAGGATTTTTTTCGATATTTAAATGGAGTCCAGGATTTCCATTTTGTGGTTTAAGAGCTGCAACTGGAACCTCTCCATCATACTGACTTCCCAGAGAACCACTAGGCAGTATTCTAACAAACAAATTAGGGAGTACAGCACTTGCAGTTCAGACGTCTGTGTGGCTCTGTGACATCAACATAATACATTCTTAGGCTAAGGAATATACATGGTTCAGGGGAAAGCGTAAACGAGGGGGAAGCATAAAATAAGTTTTAAATAGATCATTTCTTACAGAATTAATAGACAGAGACAATATTTAATTTCCTGTATACCAACTCAATTGTAAAATAACATAGGACAGGCTTTGTGGCACTGCAATACTTGGATTTGTCAAGTTCAGGTGTATGGGTGGAATCTTACCAATATTTTTTCAAAGTGTCAGGATCTGACTGAAAACCGCGTGTGGCTTTCCAGTTGCACGAACCATTTTTCACTCCAGATCTTGGGACACTCTGAAGAACAAAAATGAGTGAGTAGTGTTTTCACCATCAGTCTGGCGGGTCAGGGCCTGATAGAGCTGGCAGGCCTGGCTCCACATAGTGCCAGACTGTGCCATCGTTCAAGGATGCCCCAGTCAGAAATTAAGGTCAACCCTGCTCCCCTGTCCCCACAATCATCGCTGGCTAATTATATTCAAATTTGTTTAAATCCACTAAAATGAGGTTCTCACCCTTCGTGGGCATAAACCTCATCACATCACTGGCGAGGGACATGGAAGATCAGGAAACACGATCACTCCAGAAAGCATCGCATTTCCGATTCTCTCCATATTTTCCGCCCACGTCGCCGTTCTCTCTGGCACCGAACGCTGGCTGAAATTGACCTCTTTGTGTCTACTTTAATAATTAGTAATTAGCTTGCATACAAGAAAGAAAACACATTGTTGAACTATGAGTGAGATTGTGCACAGAACAAAAGAAATATTTGTGTGAAAAAATAGTAAGTACAAAAATGAGAGGTAGAATTTGTTGTTGTCCTACATGTTTTATTTAATGATTTTTTAATAATTTATGGCTCTGCAGTTTTACTGACTCTGCTAAAATATTTCCCTTTTTCTCCAATAATTTTTACCCATTCTGGTATCCTATTATCTTTCAAAGAAAATATCTTCCCTGCTGTGTTATCTGGGTTTGAATTGCAAATGTGGCTTGCATTTCCTAAAACACTGCAATCTTATTTCCACCCTGCATTATGGTTATTAGTGTAACTCTTCTGCAATTTACATATTCAAACATAGAGAATATGCCTAAAATGAATAGTGGGATAATTATTTTTCAACGTCCGCCAGATTTGCAATTACATTTTAACTTATTTTAAGTTGCTCAATTTATTTCATGTTAATGAGAGGTAAAATAAACCACAGAAATGTCCCAAGACTTTTTTCAGAATAAAAACTGAACTGTATTTTTGGCAACTGGACCGACTCATCATTCTAATGGAATTCAGCTAATGAAAGGTTGTCCTAACCAAGATTCGTACAATTTTCTTTGATAATGCTATTATCTCGAATTGTAATATATGACATCAAGAGGACATAGATAGGCTAGAGGAAATTTCCGGTAGAGAAATGTTATTGTTATATAGGGAACATCCTAAATACTTAAAGAAAATAGCAAAACTGTAAACAACTGAGTCAGCAAAGGTGAAGAAGAGGTTAACCAGATAATGAATAGTTTGAACTGTTGATCTTTCCAGGAAGGATTCTAGATGGATTCCTTTGTGCATTTTAAATTCTGATCAATTAAGTTAAATATGTCAAGTGAAGGTCACATTACTTAGTGTTTGAATAACTGCTGGAACATGTTAGCAGTGTGTTGAGAGTGGTGCATTTTTCCAGTATTAAAAATTTCAGATTTTTCTTTTCATATAGTGTTATATTTGTCCATGCATAAATATTTTCCCATGAATATACTTAAATATCAAACTTAAATCATCATCAATTAAAATTCCTGTACCACATCCAGTTAATTGAATTTGTGTCTATAATTAAGGTTTGTGGAGAAGTACAAATATTTGGCCAGAGAGTATAAAAACATTAGTGGCACGGATGGTTTTCGCCCATACAACAGTGATTGCCCTGTCAAGTTGACAAGTTGTAGCTGTTATCTATATGAGTGGTGGGGTATGTAAATATTATAAATTAGTAAGGAATTGAGAACATTTGATGAGAACGTAGTATAGTTCCAACAAGTTGTTCAGTTATATGATTATGTATAAAGGTCATGATGATTATGAGCTTTAATTTTTATTTTGTCTGGCATGGTGAAATCTGGTGAAAACAACCTGTTGCCAGGTTTTACAGAAGGTGAATGACCTCTAAGAATTGTTTTCATAGATATAGATTTTGCTTGAATTGAACTGTATCTCTTCTAAAATCGGCATTACTTCAGCGTCGATAAAAATTTCTTTCTATTGGTGTTTTTCAATGTTATCTTTGAAGTTTTTGAACTGAACATCTAGATTAATCATTATATCTTTACTTTGCTGGTTTCTAAAATGTTCCCAATCTTCTGGGGCATCACTAATAATTGCTGAATTGTTGGTCTTTTCTTTCAATTTGAGAGTATGAGATATCTCCTTAGATATCTGCCACTGCTTCTCTGCCATATTATCTTTAGTCTATTTCCCAGTCTGCTTTAGCCAACTCTGTCTTCATAGGCAGTTGTCTTCATGAAGCACGGTAGCACAGTGGTTAGCACAGTCGCTTCACAGCTTCAGGGTCCCAGGTTCGATTCCCATCTTGGGTCGCTGTCTGTGTGGAGTTTTCACATTCTCCCCGTGTCTGCCTGGGTTTCCTCTGGGTGCTCCGGTTTCCTCCCACAGTCCAAAGATGTGCAGGTTAGGTGGATTGGCTATGCTAAATTGCTCTTAGTGTCCAAAAAGGTGGGGTGGGGTTACAGGGTTGTGGGGATAGGGTGGAGGTGTGGGCTTGGGTAGGGTGTTTTTTCCAAGGACCGGTGCAGACTCGATGGGCTGAATGGCCTCCTTCTGCACTGTAAAATCTATGATTCTATGAAGTTTAAGACAGTAGTTTCAGACCTAAATTTGTCATTCTCAGACTGAAAGTGAAATTGTCCATGTTATGATCACTCTTACATGCGGGATTGTTTACTGTGACATCATTAATGAAGCCTCTCTCATTACACATGGCCAGATCTAAAATAACCTGCTCCTTTGTTGGTTCCAGAACTTAATGTTCGAAGAAACTGACCGGAATACATTCCATGAACTTATGCTCCAGGCTACTTTTGCTAATTTGATTACTTAAATGTCTACGGAAATTAAAATCTCCAACATACCTTATTTACAAGACCCCATTATTTCTTGATTTATGCTTTGTCCTGCAGTGTAACCATTGTCAGGGCCCATGAATCACTTCCAACAGTAACTTCTTTACTTTGTTATTTCTTATCTCCACACAAACTGATTCTACATTTTGACCTGCCAAGATTAGATCTGACAAAGGGCAGCACGGTGGCACAAGTGGATAGCACTGTGGCTTCACAGCACCAAGGTCCCAAGTACGATTCACCACTGGGTCACGTTCTCCCCGTATCTGCATGGGTTTCCTCCGCGTGCTCCGGTTTCCTCCCAAAGACGTGCAGGTTAGGTGGAATGGCCATGAAAAATTGTCCTTAGTGACCAAAACGGTTAGGAAGGGTTATTGGGTTACGTGGATAGGGTGGCAGTGAGGGCTTAAGTGGGTCGGTGCAGACTCGATGGACCGAATGGCCTCCTTCTGCACTCTATGTTCTATGACACCATGACAATCTTGCTGGGAGTGACCACTACATAGTCCTTGTGGAGATGAAAATCCATCTTCACACTAGGACATCCTCCATCGTGTTATATGCACAACCATTGGCAGCTCTTGAATTGCCTCAAACATCCACTCTCTCCACAAGGGGCGAAACATGGCTGCAGTCTGTACAAGATGCACTGCAGCAAATTGCAACGCCTTCTTCACCAACACTTTGAAAGTACTGCTTTCCACCAGTTGGAATGGTAAGGTCGACAGACACATGGAAACTCACAATTGCCCCACTAAATAACACGCTGTCTGACTTGGAAAAGTATTGAAGTCCCTGAATCGTTATTAGGTCAAAATCTGCTGGAGGATCTGTGACCAGATCAGCACCCTCCTTCAGACAAGATGGTCAGACTATACCACTTTTTATACTGCAATTTTACTATCAGAATTTTTATGAATAGTGTTAGACTGCATGTAGTGGAACTGCAGAATTATCATTGATGAATTAAATAGCTCACATTAGCATTGTAATGTAAATCTGGATTAAGTAACTAAATTACATTCTTTAATCCTGAACTTCTGCCGACATTATTTTCTTGGTAAGGTGAGAGATACAGTGCACGTGAAGAAATGTATTTTCTCTAGTGTTCATTTCTGTATTCATAAAGCCATTTTCTTACAAGCTGTTATCTTTACTAAAACATTTCCTAGTTTAACGAACAATGTCTAGTCTGTGAGGCTATCAATATCATCAAATTAGTTGATATCCTAAGGTTGAAAAAACTTGGCATTTTAGATTATAGTGTCTGTTTGATGGATGAGGCCCAAGCTACAACATTAAATTCAGAAGAAAAGACAGACTTGAAAATTTGATTTGGACATCTACTTTCAGTGTTAGCAGCATCATTCTGTGATAAAGATCTATTATTATAACAGTATTGATGACTAATGCAGTAGTGTAGGTAGATAATACACCATTTCTCATGAATTCAATTGATGTTTAGTACCAACTAAATGTTTGTGATTTAGGTAGTACGAGTAGGTGTGTGAAAACATGAATCATTGCAAATTACAATAATCTTTTTCAGAGTATTAAAAGTCCTTGTTTATTTTTGTTTAATCAAAACTGTCTTGGATTTATAAAATTCAGAATATTTTATATCCAGAGTATTATTTAATGGACATCAGAAGCAAATTAAATCTCTTAATTGGTAATCGTTGCAATTGCATTTAGGTTCTGTGGGGGAAAGATTGACAAAAGGCGATGAAAGTTATTATAAATTATGTCAATTATTTGTTACCATTTAATAAATGGCCATAACTCACTAATTATCTCACACTTATATTTTCTGGTACATTAAAGCTAATTTGGTGAGATACTACTGTCGTAAATATTCCCTTTACAGACAAAAGGACCTACACATCATTAAACTTAATACTAATATTTTAGACTTTCTAAATCAATTAAAATGAAAATCAGTTATTCCAATACTTTTCCAGAGATATTAAGATGGATCACAGCAGCTAATGCAGCCAATCATGCTGCAAGGTGGCACTGGCAGGGTCAGTGCCAGGCTGGCATTTTTCCCGGGACTTTAACGGGATTAAGTGTGGCCTCGGTGGGGAATTCCCCGATTTGCAGCAGAGTCCCAATCGACAGTGTGGTGTTTCTTGGCACTGCAAGCGCCGGGAAACACCAGGCTAAACATGCTCATCACAGGACTCTGTTCCAATTTGGTCAAATCGCGTCCCAAGATCTCCAGAAAAAGTACCAAGATCACCAGAAGTAGGACAGAGGGTTCAAGCCAGGGGACACTTGGCCCGATGGATACCGGGACCATAGTAGAGAAGACTGGACCAGTCTCTTATACGGTCAAAACCAAGGAGCGGACGGTACACAAACACGTGGACCATCGAAAACGCAGGAAACGCTCACCAGAGCCAGCCGCGCCAAATGAATCAGTCCTTCGTCCCTCTTGCGCAGCATCTATGGGCCAAGGAACAATACCCCCAAGGGCCAGGTTACAGATATGCGCAAGATGGAGGATTCTGGGTCAGATATGGAGACAGAAGCATCAATAGCATCAGATGACAGTTTGACCAGGAAGCAACTGCCGACAGGATTCCCCCAGACAATCAGCATGGAAGCGACGCACCCCAACCCATTACATATACCCCCGGCCCAGCCCCACAACTGCTGGAAACACAGCCACGGGCAAAGCGACGAAAGAGACCTCCTCCACCTCCAACAACCGAGGAACCTATGGAATTCATGGAGAGAGATGCATTAACTCTCATGAGACCCACAGGGATGACCCAATTGACCGCCCCCTGGGGCTTGTGGAATACGAGCTCCCCCGCTGAGAGGCAGTGGCCTAGCAGCTGGGGCTCATCAATCAGGTAGTTCAAAGGCGCCCAGGATTGGGACTGGCTTGATCGGTAATTCCGGTTGGGAGTTGCCTGCTGTATGCTGTGATGCAGCCTTTCCTTGCCCAAATAAACCTTCGTTGTTCAACCTTCTCGGAACTCCTGGAGATAGTGTGGGGAAGTCTTTCTGCAACTGTACAAGGTACTGGTGAGACCACATCTGGAGTAGAACAAAGAACAAGAACAAAGAAATGTACAGCACAGGAACAGGCCCTTCGGCCCTCCAAGCCCGTGCCGACCATGCTGCCCGACTAAACTACAATCTTCTACACTTCAAAGAACAATATGTGAGTAATGTGAGCAATTTTGGCCCCTTATTTAAGGAAATATATTACTTAATTGGAGGTTGTTCAGGGAAGGCTCACTAGGATGATCCTCATTATGGAGGGATTGTCTTATGAGCAAAGGTTAAACAGGTTGCAACTCTACTCATTGGAATTTAGACGAATGAGAGGTGATCTCATTGAAAGATATATGGGCTCTTTCCCCACATGGGAGAGTCTAGGACCAGAGGCATCATCTCAGAATAAAGGTGTGACAATTTAAGACTGAGATGAGGAGAAATTTCTTCCCTCAGAGGATTGTGAGCCTTTGGAACTCCTAGATTCTTCATCAGTAAGGGAATCCAGGGTTACAGGGAAAGGACAGGAAAGTGGATGTGAGGAATGTCAGATCCGCCATGATCCTATTGAATGGCGAAGCAGGCTCGAGGGGCTGAATGGCCTACTCCTGTTGCTATTTCTTAAGGTCTTATGTAATCATAGAATGGTTACAACATAGAAGGAGGACATTCGGCCTGTCACTGTCTGTGCTGACCTTCTGCGAGAGAAATTTAGGTTCCACTCACCTGCCCTGGTCATATTCAGGGCAAGTGGTTACACTTCAACTTTGGACTACTAAGCAAAACAAAAGGTACTGGAGGAAGTTATTTGTGAACTCTTGTTTACTGATTACTGTGCTCTCGTGGCCCATACCCAAGGATGAAGTGCAAACAAACATGAATCACTTTGCAACAGCTTGCCTGCAATTTGACATAATTATCCACTTTGAAAAGATGGTGGTAATCTTCCAGGCAGTCCCAGGCAAGGATCATATGTAACATATCATTAGTATACGTGTCACAAGCTTCAGGCTATGGACAGGTACAACTATCTAGAGGTAGCACCCCAGAACCAGTTTAACCTTTGGCAAACTTTGTAAATACCTTTGGCACAAAAGAGAGGTTAACTGACAGGCCAAGCTCAAAGTATACAATGCTATCGTTCTAACAACGTGCTTCACCCCTTGTGAAACATGGGCAATGTATGCACAGCAAATTTAGAAAGGGAATTAATTTCACCTAACCTTGTTAAGGTGACGAATGAAGATCAATAGCCAGACAAAATCCCTGACACTGAAGTTCTTAAAGCAATCATGCCAAGCAGAGATGCTCTGATCATGCAGGCACAGTTAAGCTGATCAGGCAAACGTTTGATGAATAAATCAGGAAGAAGGTCTCTTATGGCTCATTGACAACTGGGAAATGATCTCATGGTGAACAGTGAAAGATCGATAAAGACCACTTAAAAACAATTCAGAACCAGTGTGTAATAGAGATCCATAAATGAGAACAACTTACTGAAGATAAAAAAAGATAAAAAGATATGTTGTAACCATTCTATGATTACATAAGACTGTAAGAAATAGGAACAGAAGTAGCCCATTCAGCCCCTCGAACCTGCTTCGCCATTCAATAGGATCATGGCGGATCTGACATTCCTCACGTCCACTTTCCTGTCATCATAGAATTTACAGTGCAAAAGGAGGCCATTCGGCCCATCAAGTCTGCACCAGCTCCCAGAAAGAGCACCCTACCCAAGGTCAACACCTCCACCCTATCCCAATAACCCCACCCAACACTAAGGGCAATTTTGGACACTAAGGGCAATTTATCATGGCCAATCCACCTAACCTACACATCTTTGGATTGTGGGAGGAAACCGGAGCACCCGGAGGAAACCCACGCACACACAGGGAGGATGTGCAGACTCCGCACAGACAGTGACCCAAGCCGGGAATCGAACCTGGGACCCTGGAGCCGTGAAGCAATTTTGCTATCCACAATGCTACCGTGCTGTCCTTGCCTTGATTCCCTTACTGATGAAGAATCTATCTATCTCAGCCTTAAATATACACCAAAGTTGTAAAACCTTCCTTTGAGACACCTTCTATTATAAGGCTGATCAATTTGCTGACACTGGATGTCAACCCCTGCTGAGGAGGTTTTGTCTAAAATATCAAAATCCTCAACCTGCTGCACCCTGGAGCTACTGCTCACCATGAATGATTCTCATCAAAAATTTGGCAGCAGAAAATGAAATATTATTTTTGTTGTCTTCTTCAATGTTGGAGGATGAACAAATAGGGCATGCACACCACCCTCAACCACTGATTCAGATAAATGGGATGCGACTGAACCTGTCAGCTGCGAATTATAATGTTTATTAACACTCTTGCTATAATTGACAGTCCCTCACCAGATCAAAAACAGTTAAGTGCCTCCTGCTGTGGAAAAGAAGAAGTCAAAGCACTTAGCTTCTTTTGAAGTGGTGAGGGGCTCTGTTGAGGGGGGAGGGTCTGATGGAAGGGGCCAGAGGGGTCTGATTTGGGGGGGAGGGGGGGGGACTCTGTTGGAGGGTCTCCATTGGGGGTCTTCTTTATTAAAGTATTTTTATTCGCATTTTTCAAATTTTATACATAAACAGTAACGTAATCAAACAATAAAACAAGAAACAAATGCCCCAGTGAGATTTTCCTCAAATCCAATGGTGTTATCCACGCTAAGAATTTGGAAGCAGGTTAGGCAGCATTTCATGCTCCTTTCCCTGTCTTTGCTAGCCCCCATTTGAAACAATCACCTTTTCCTACCAGCTGGTTTGGACTCGACATTTAAGTCTTGGAGGAGCAGGGTCGGGAGAGGTTTACGGACTTGATCATGGAGGGGTGGTTTGCTCGTTTTGAGGAGATGGCTGAGAAATAAAACTGACTGGTTCCAGTATTTTCAGTTTTTTCAAAGTTGCGATTTCTTGCGCACGGCTTTCACCTCCTTTCCTTTTCCCTGTCGAAGAAGATTTTGTCTTTGGCTAGGCCTGATGGGAGGACTATTTTGGACATACATGGCCATATCCTTTCAATGGAGTCAGCTCCATTGAGTGAGGTGAGGACAAAATGGGAGGGTGAATTGCATCCCATTCTTAATGGTAAGGTGTGGAGTGAGGCCTTTCACAGAGTCAACTCCATGTCTTCATGCGCTTGGTAGAGTTTGATTAAATTCAAGATTTTTCACAGGATGCACCTGGCCAGAGCTAGGATGAGCAGATTTTTCTCCAGGTTGAGGATAAGTGTGAGCGCTGCTCTTGGGGGCTGGCAAACTATACACATATGTTCTGGTCTTGTCCCAAGTTGATAAGCTTCTGGGCTCTTTCTTGAATACTATGTCAAAGATACTCTATGTAGATTTAGATCCATGTCCACTGGTGGACATATTTGGGGTGTTGGATTCCCCGGTGCTTCAGTCTGGGGCGAAGGCAGATGTTCTCGCCTTTGCCTCGTTGGTAGCCCGGAGGCGAATTCTGCATGGCTGGAGGTCTGTTACTCCGGCTAGTGCCTCGGCTTGATTGGATGACCTCATGTCTTTTATACATTTGGCAAAGGTCAAGTACACCATCAGGGGTAGGTAGAGAGGCTCGACCTAAGATGGCAACCATTCGTTTCCTTTTTTAAGGAGCTAGTCAGTCAGCTGTTAGGGGGCGTAGTTTAGTTTTTGTAGCAAAATTAATTAGGTGTTATTTGTGCTTTTGCTTTTTTGTTTCTCTCTTCTTTGTGTATTTCTGTTTGATTGTTTCGGGTTGTTTTGTTTAATGTGGAAACATTTTAACATTTTTTTTTTAAAAGACAAAACTTCCGGAAGCTAAGGGTGAGATTTTACTGCAACAGAAGACTCTAAAGAATCTTTCTTAGACATTCACCTTCAACACACATCGTCCAGAAACCACAAGGGTGAGCTAAATCCTTTTATGTTTCAGGCTGCAGCTTGTCCTGAGAGCCCCTTTTACTAATTCAGAGTCAGAAGCACCATTTGAACAAAACCCATTGCTAAATCTGATCCCTGACTCTGAGCCTCAATACATAGCCTCTTAGTTTGAAAATGAAAAAAAATATTAAATTAAATTGGGCAATGGGCAATTAAAACTAAGAGAAGAAGGAGGTTCCACAAATAACCCCATCCTCAATGATGCAAGAGCTCAGCAGGTCAGTGCAAAAGTCAAGGCTGAAGCATATTCAACCACCTTCAGCCAGAATGCCGATTGGATGATCCATCTCAGCCTCCTCTTGAGGCCCCAGCATCACAGGTACCAGGCTTCAGCCAATTCGATTCACTCCATGTGATATCAAGAAATGGCTGAAGGTACTGCATACTGCAAAATCTCTGGGCCCAGGCAACATTCAGGCAATAGTACTGAAAACTTGTGCTCACAACTAGTCGCATTCCTAGCCAAGGTGTTCTAGTTCAGCAGCAGCACTGGCATTTACCTGGCAATGTGGAAAATTGCTCAAGTATGTCATATCCACAAAAAGCAGGACAAATCCAACACGGCCAATTACTGCACCGTCAGTCTCGATCATCAGCAAAGTGATGGAAGGTTTCGTCAATAGTGCGATCAAGTGGCACTTACTCAGCACTAAACTGCTGACTGACGCCCAGTTTAGGGTCCGCTAGGGTCTCTCAGCTACTGGCTTCATTAAAGCCTGAACTCCAGAGGTGAAATGAGAGTGACTGCCCTTGACATGAAGGTAGCATTTGCCCGAGTGTGGCATCAAGGAACCCTGGCAAAACTGGAGTCAATGGGAATTAGGAGGAAACCTCACCACTGGTTGGAGTCATCCCCAGCCCAAAATTCCAGTTCCAGGACATCAGTAGTTCCTCAGAGTAGTGTCCTAGGTCCAACCATCTTCAGCTGCTTTATACGTTCCCAAGTGGGGATGTTCTCTGATGATTTCACAATCTTCACAACTCCTCAGGTACTGAAGCAGTCTGTGGATGTATGCAGCAAGTCCTGGACAACATTCAGACTCAGGCTGATAAGTGGCAAGTAACCACACAAGTGCCAAGCAATGACCATCTGCAACAAGAAAGAATCTAACCACCTTCCCCTCATTTTCATTAGCATTACCATTGCTGAATTCCCCAACTATGAACATCCTCTGGGTTACCATGGACCAGAAACTGAACTGGACTAACCTTATAAATAAAGTAGCAATCAGAGCAGTTCAGAAGCTGGGAATTCTGTGGGAGAGTAATCCACCTCAAGACCTGTCCACCATCTACAAGGCATATGTCAGGAGTGTGCTGGAATACTCTCCACTTGCCTGGATGAGTGAAGCTCCAACAACACTCAAGAAGCCCACACTAGGACACTCAATCGGCACCCCATCCACCACCTTCAACACTCATCCTGCCCAGCACCAATGAACAATGGCAGCAGAGTTTACTATCTACAAGGTACATGACAGCAACTCCCCGAGGCTCCTTCAACAGGAGCTTCCAAACCTGTGACCTCTACTACATAGAAGGACAAGGGCAGCAGATGCATGGGAACACCATACCTGCAAGATACCCTCCAAGCCAACACCAAATTGATTTGAAACTTTATCGCTAATCCATTATTGTTACTGGGTCAAAATCCTGGCACTCCCTTCCTAACAGCATTGTGGGGTGTACCTACAGCACATGGACTGCAGCAGTTCAAGTAGGCCTCTCACCACCATCTTCTCATGGCAAATTAGGGATGGGCAGTACACCACATCCCATGAACAAATGCATACATTTTTAAAAGGTGAAAGTCAGCTTAAAAATAAATAAATCATGACCTAGTGAGAAGAGATGACCTCCTGCAAATGTACAGCTTAAAATAAATTTGTTTTTTACTGTCGACAGTGAGATACTGGTGTTTTTCCCTCATTGTGAAAGATCCATTACTCATAAGAATTGCTAGTGTGAATGAATTATTATAGTCTTTCACATGAGCAAGAGAACATCTGGAACTTTCTGCCACTGCTTGGATATTCTGTTGCATACATTCATCCTTTAAATTTTAAGCATCCTTAATGTTGTGTTGGAGAATGTGGCTGCCAATTATCAAATCACACAATTACATCAACAATACAGCACAGAAACAGATCATTCGGCCACACTGGTCTTTGTCAGTTTTTATACTTTGTACAAACCTCCTCCCACTCTAATGATCTCTTCCCACTCTATCCCAGAATCTCTCTATTCCCATCCCCTTCAAATCATCAACAATCCACTTAAGTGCATCACTACTACCTGCTGCAACCATACAGGGAGGTGGTGGTGTAGTGGTATTGTCACTGGACTTGTAAACCGGACACCCAGAGTACTGCTCCGGGGACCCAGGTTCAAATCCTGCCACTGCAGAGAGGTGAGATTTGAATTCAATAAAAAATCTTGAACTGAAAGTTGAATGGTAACCATGAAACTGTTGTTTTTTTAAACAATTTTATTGAGGTATTTTTTTGGCATTGTAAATAGTTACAGATAACAGAAATGTGCAAACATCAATATAAAACCAATACTTCAATCAAACCATACTGCACATGCCCGCTCCTCTCCCCTAGACACTACCCGCCTATTTATCCCTCCTACTCTACTCTAATCTCCCCCCTCTTTCTCCCGCCCCCCCCCCCCCCCACCCCCTGCTGACGTTCACTCTCCCGCGAAGAAGTCGATGAATGGTTGCCACCTTCGTGCGAACCCCAATACAGATCCCCTCAAGGCGAGCTTAATTTTTTCCATACGCAGAAAACCTCACATGTCCGAAAGCCATAGTTCGGTCTTCGGGGGTTTTGAGTCCCTCCATGCCAGCAGTATTCGCCGCCGGGCTATTAGGGAAGCAAAGGCCAGAACATCTGCCTCTTTCTCCCCCTGGACTTCTGAAACCCCGAAAATTGCCACCCCTGGACTCATCACCACCCTTGTTTTCAGCACCCGGGACATGACATCCGCAAATCCCTCCCAGTACCCCCTAAGCTTAGGACATGCCCAAAACATGTGAACGTGGCTCGCTGGTCCTCCCGCGCACCTAGCGCACTTGTCCTCTACCCCAAAGAATTTGCTCATCCGAGCTACCGTCATGTGGGCCCGGTGAACGACATTAAATTGAATCAGGCCGAGCCTGGCACATGTTGCGGTTGAGTTTACCCTACTCAGGGCTTCCGCCCACAACCCGTCCACCATCTCCCTGCCAAGCTCCTCCTCCTATTTGAGTTTCAGTTCCTCCGTCTGGGACTCTTCCCCCTTCATGAGCACCTTGTAGATATCCGAGACTCTACCCTCTCCTCCTTCTCCTCTAGAGACTATTCTGGCCTGGAGCCCTACTGGTGGGAGGAGTGGGAAGGATGGGACCTGGCTGCGTACAAAGTCCCGCATCTGTAAGTACCTAAAATCATTTCCCCTTACCAGCACAAATTTCTCCTCCAAGTCCCTCAAACTTGCAAAGCTCCCCTCCAGGAACATATCGCCCACCCTCACCACCCCCGCCCGCCGCCATGTTCGAAACCCTCCATCCATGTTCCCGGGGGGCGAATCGATGGTTATCACATATTGGAGCCCAGACAGATGCACCCACCTCCCCTACATGCCTCCTCCACTGGCCCCATATTCGCAGGGCCGTCCCCACTATCGGGCTGGTGGAGTACCTGGCCGGCGACAGCGGTAGGGGAGCCGTGACCAGGGCTGCCAAACTGGTACCCCTGCATGAAGTCGCCTCCACTCGCTCCCAGATAGACCCCGTACCCACCATCCACTTCCTTATCATGGCTATGTTAGCCGCCCAGATTAGATTCGGCAATGCCAGTCCCCCCTCGCTGCGGCTCCTTTCAAGCATCGCCTTCGTCACCCGTGGGGATTTTCGCTCCCAGACAAAGCTCATGATGATTTTGCCAGTCCTTTTGAAGAAGGTGTGGTAGTCTGTGTAGAGGAATTACGGTACCTAGCAATGCTGGAACACCATTGGTAGATATTGTATGTTTCCCATTGGTCAAGCTGCATGGTAGCTCTGTTCTGCAAGGCGGGGTATAAGAGCCCGTGCCGCCCCAGCAGCCTTCTTTCTGTACCTGAGTTGCTGGGGGAAACATCTAGCTTATTAAAGCCTTCAGTTGGACTACAACGTCGCTTAAGTGGTCATTGATCGTGCATCAATTTAATAAGCTAGATTTAAAAGGATGGAGCTCCGAATCAAGCCGGAGTGTCTGCAACTCAGCCCCCACGCGGCAACCTTCAAGCACTGGCTGGCGTGTTTTAACGGATATCTCGGAACGGCCGAAAACACATCCACGGGAGAACAGAAATTGCAAGTCCTGCACTCGAGGGTGAGCCCAGAAATTTACACCCTCATCGAGGACGCGGACGACTTCGATGCAGCAATGGAGCTGCTGAAAGGACATTATATTCGCCCGGTAAACCAGGTCTACGCCCAACATCTGCTAGCGACAAGGCGACAAATCCCTGATGAATTGCTGGAAGAATTCTACCGTGCGCTCCTGGTGTTGGGGAGAAACTGCAGCTGCCCGCAAGTTTCGCCGAGCGACCACACAGAACTTTTGATCCGGGATGCTTTCATTGCAGGTATGCTGTGCTCCCAAATCCGCCAGCGATTGCTGAAGAAAGACACCCTAGGCCTCAAGGAGGCACGGGCCTTTGCAGACTCCCTGGATGTGGCCTCCCAAAACGCCCGCGCTTACGTCTCCGACCGTGTGGCAGTCCCCTAGGCAGTGTGGAACCCCCCCGCGGCCGACCCCGAGACATCTCCCATCCCCCCCGTAAGCTTGTGCTGCAAGACGGCCTGGCAACCCAGGGGGGCCCTGCTGCTATTTTTGCGGGCAGGCCAAGCACCCCCGGCAGCGCTGTCCGGCCCACGCATCCACCTGCAAGGGATGCAGTAAAAAAGGGCCACTTCCTGGCTGTATGCCAGGCCCGGGCGGTCGCTGCGGTCTCCGGTGGTGAATGCGGACCGCCACAACAATCCTCTCCACGGTCCCCGTGCGGCCAGCGGACGCCGCCATCTTCCTCCTCCAGGGCCACGTCCGCCATCTTGTCCCGCGGACGCCACATACGATGGATGGGCGCCACCATTTTGTGCACCCCCTGTCATGTGCGACCAATGGGTGGCGCCATCTTGGATGGACTCCCAGGACCCCAGCTCGGCTGACCACACATCGCCCGAAGAGAACATTCAACTGCTGCCGCGATTAGCCTCAGTGACCCTGGACCAGTCCCGGCCTCGAACACTCTCAACTGCTACAACAATGGTACTAATCAACGGGCACAAGACATCCTGCTTAATCGACTCTGGGAGCACGGAGAGCTTAATACACCCCGGCACGGTAAGGCGCTGTTCTCTCCCCGTCCACCCCGTTAATCAAAAAATCTCCCTGGCCTCCGGTTCTCACTCAGGAGAGATAAAGGGGTTTTGTGTAGCAAACCTCACGGTCCAGGGAAGGGAGTTTAAAAATTACCGGCTCTACGTCCTTCCCCATCTCTGCGCGGCCACACTCCTAGGGTTAGACGTCCAGTGCAACCTCCGAAGTCTAACTTTCAAATTCGGCGGCCCTATACCCACCCTCACTGTCTGCAGCCTCGCTACCCTCAAGGTCGATCTGCCTTCCCTGTTTGTGAACCTCACCCCGGATTGCAAACCCGTCGCCACCAGGAGCAGGCGGTGCAGTGCCCAGGATTGGATCTTTATTAGGTCAGAGGTCCAACGGCTACTGAGGGAAGGAGTAATTGAAGCTAGCAACAGACCCTGAAGAGCTCAAGTAGTGGTGGTAAAGACCAGGGAGAAGCATAGGATGGCCATCGACTTCAGTCAGACCATCAACAGGTTTACGCAGCTGGACGCGTACCCTCTCCCCCGCATATCCGACCTGGTAAACAGGATCGCGCATTACAAGGTCTTCTCCACGGTGGATCTTAAGTCTGCCTACCACCAGCTCCCCAACCCCACTAGTAACCGCAAGTACACTCTACCACTTCTTAAGGGTTCCCTTCAGTGTCACTAACGGCGTCTCCGTCTTCCAGCACGAGATGGACCGAATGGTTAACCGGTACGGTTAACGGGCCACATTCCGTATCTTGATAATGTCACCATCTGCGGCCACGACCAGCAGGACCACGACACCAACCTCCGAAAATTCCTCCAGACCGCAAAGATCCTTAACCTTACCTATAACAAGGATAAATGCGTGTTTAGCACCGACCGCCTAGCCATCCTCGGCTACGTAGTGCAAAATGGAGATATAGGCCCCGACCCTGAACGCATGCGCCCCCTTATGGAGTTCCCCCTCCCTCACTGCTCCAAGACCCTGAAGCGCTGCATAGGCTTTTTTTCTTACTATGCCCAGTGGGTCCCCAACTATGAGGACAAGGCCCGCCCCTGATCCAATCCATAGTTTTTCCCCTGTTAATAGAGGCCCGCCAGGCCTTCAGCCGCATCAAAGCAGACATTGCAAAGGCCACGATGCACGCCATCGATGAGTCCCTCCCCTTCCAGATCGACGTAGCTCTGGCGGCCACCCTCAACCAAGCGGACAGATCCGTGGCCTTCTTCTCACGTACCCTCTATGCTTCCGAAATCCGCCACTCCTCCGTCGAAAAGGAGGCCCAGGCCATAGTAGAAGCTGTGCGACATTGGAGGCATTACCTGGCCGCCAGGAGATTCACTCTCCTCACTGACCAACGGTCGGTCGCCTTCATGTCCGATCATGCACAGCGGGACAAGATAAAAAAATGATAAGATCTTACGTTGGAGGATCGAACCCTCCACCTATAACTACGAGATCTTGTATCATCCCGGGAAGCTAAACGAGCCTCCTGATGCCCTGTCCCGCGGCACATGTGCCAACGCACAAGTGGACCGCCACCGAGCCCTCCACGAGGACCTCTGCCACCCGGAGGTCACTCACTTCTTCCACTTTATCAAGACCCGCAACCTGCCCTACTCCATTGAGGAGTCAGGACAGCCACCAGGAATTGCCAAATCTGCGCGGAGTGCAAACCGCACTTCTACAGGCCAGAGAAAGCGCACCTGATAAAGCTTCCCGTCCCTTTGAACACCTCAGTATGGACTTCAAAGCCCCCTCCCCTCCACCGACCGCAACACGTACTTCCTGAACGTGATTGACGAGTATTCCCAGTTCCCATTTGCCATCCCCTGCCCCGACATGACCGCAACCACAGTCATCAAGGCCCTCCATAGCATCTTTACACTGTTCGGGTTCCCCGCTTAAATACATAGTGATAGGGGGTCCTCCTTTATGAGCGACGAACTGCATCAATTCCTGCTCAGCAAGGGCATTGCCTCGAGCAGGACGACCAGTTACAACCCCCTGGGTAACGGACAGGTAGGGAGGGAGAACGGAACAGTCTGGAAGACCATCCTACTGGCCCTACAGTGCAGGAATCTCCCAGTCTCCCGCTGGCAGGAAGTCCTCCCGGATGCCCTCCACTCCACTCGGTCACTGCTTTGTACCACGACCAACCAAACACCTCACGAACGTCTCCTTGTCTTCCCCAGGAAGTCCTCCTCTGGGACCTCGCTCCCGACCTGGTTGGCAGCTCCCGGACCCATCCTGTTCCGAAAACACGTGCGGGCGCACAAGTCGGACCTGCTGGTTGAGAGGATCCAACTTCTCCACGCTAACGCCCAGTACGGCTACGTGGTGTACCCCGACAGCCGACAAGATACGGTCTCCATACAAGACCTGGCGCCCGCTGGATCCCCATGCACGCCCCAGCCACCAGTCCCACCCTCCCTCCCACCGGTGCACCTTACAGCTGCCCCCTTCCCAGGAGGATCAGTTCTTCCGCCGGCCCCGTCGATACCCCCCCGCCCACCGATGCACCCCGCAGACGCTCCCTTCCCAGGTCAACCGGCCTCCCCACCAGCGTCGTCTAGGGGTGTTGAAGTTGCCACAGAGATCGAGGCCATGCTCCCGGAGTCACGGACGCCCGAGCCTCCACCGGCGTCACCACCAAAGCTTCGACGATCACAGAGGGCGACCAGGGCTCCCGATCAACTGATTGCTTCATCTTAAAGTGTACATAGTTAATTGTGAAATTGTAAATAGTTACGCCAATAAGTCAAAACGCTATATGGAGGTATTACGGTACCTCCATAACTATAACTTCTACCACGTTACCATGTTGTAATATCAAGCCACCACCACCGCCGGACTCTTTTTTAACAGGGTGTGAATGTGGTAGTCTGTGTAGAGGTATTACGGTACCTCGTAATGCTGGAACACAATTGGTAGATATTGTATGTTTCCCAGTGGTCAAGCTGTATGGTAGGTCTGCCCTGCAAGGCGGGGTATAAGAGCTTGTGCCGCCCCAGCAGCCTTCTTTCTGTACCTGAGCTGCTGGGGGAAACATCTAGCTTATTAAAGCCTTCAGTTGGACTACAACCTCGCTTTAGTGGTCATTGATCGTGCATCAGAAGGACCGTGGGATAAAGATCGGGAGGTACTGGAAGATGAACAGAAATCTAGGGAGGATTGTCATCTTTACAGTCTGCACCCTCCCTGCCAGTGACAGCGGGAGTACATCCCATCTCCAAAACTCCATCTTCATTTGTTCCACCACTCTAGTCAAATTTAACTTATGCAATCTGCCCCAGTCTCGTGCCACCTGTATCCCCAAGTACCGGAAACTTTCCTCCACCAGCCTAAATGGCAGCTCCTTCAGTCTATTCTTAAGCATGACTGTTCCCCCGCAGTTCAGTAGTAGACTGCCTGAGTACTGCCTGAGTACTTATACTCCGCCTTCAGGGCGGAGCTAGAGGTCAACGTCCAACCAGGACCCAGGATCTGTCAGCCAATGACATCACGGCTTCACAGTCCCACATGACCCCTAATGCATACTACCACATTCACCCCTTGTTAAAAATGAACCCGGCTGTTCGCATGGTGGTAAGGGTTTACAAGGCTGGTCCTGGGAGGAAAACGTTTGCATGTTATTACAGTATGTACAAGGTTTTCTTTGTTTCGAACTATTTACAGTAATCGTCAGGAGAAAAAGACAAAATGTTCTTGTTAAAAGTCCACATATTGTAGTGTTAGATCGACGCCACGAGTCGGTCGGGCGGTCTGGTCGTCCGTGTCGATCGCCTCGGCCCCGGTGGTGGTGGTGGTGCTTGTTCCGGTGTTGTCATCTCCGGGAGCCTTATGGTTTCAGCTTGGGCTTCACTCCTGGTCGGGCCTGGGAGGAGGACCGATCCTCCTGGGAAGGGGGCGGTCGCGGGGTGCGGCGGTGGCAGGAAGGGGGTGATTGGTGTCGGGGGGGTGTGTGTGTTGCCGGCGGGCGCCAGATCTCGCAGGGAGACCGTGTCCTGTCGGCCGTCGGGGTACTCCACGTAAGCGTACTGCGGGTTTGCGTGAAGGAGGTGAACCCTTTCGACCAACGGGTCCGACTTGTGCGCCCGCACATATTTTCGGAGCAAGATGGGTCCTGGGGCCGCCAGCCAGGTCGGCAGCGACGTTCCAGAGGAGGACTTCCTGGGGAAGACAAGGAGGCGCTCATGAGGCGTTTGGTTAGTGCTAGTACACAGTAGTGACCGGATGGAGTGGAGGGTGTCCGGGAGGACCTCCTGCCACCGTGAAACTGGGAGGTCCCTGGACCGTAGGGCCAGTAGGACGGTCTTCCAGACCGTGCCGTTCTCCCTCTCTACTTGCCCGTTCCCCCGGGGGTTGTAGCTGGTCGTCCTGCTCGAGGCTATACCGTGGCTGAGCAGGAACTGGCGCAGCTCGTCACTCATGAAGCAGGACCCCCTGTCGCTGTGGACGTATGCGGGGCAACCGAACAGTGTGAATATGGTGTTCAGGGCTTTAATGACTGTGGCCGCGGTCATGTCAGGGCAGGGGATGGCGAATGGGAAGCGGGAGTACTCGTCCACCACATTAAGGAAGTATATGTTGCAGTCGGTGGAGGGGAGGGGTCCTTTGAAATCCAGACTAAGGCGTTCAAAGGGGCGGGAAGCCTTAATCAGGTGCGCACCATCCGGCCTGAAAAAAATGCGGTTTGCACTCTGCGCAGATGTGGCAGTTCCTTGTGACTGTACGGACCTCCTCTAAAGCATATGGGAGGTTGCGGGACTTAATAAAGTGGTAGAACCGAGTGACCCCCGGGTGGCAGAGGTCCTCATGGAGGGTTTGGAGGCGGTTAATTTGTGCGTTGGCACATGTGCCGCGGGATAGGGCATCGGACGGCTCGTTCAGCTTTCCGGGACGATACAAGATCTTGTAGTTGAAGCTGGAGAGCTCGATCCTCCACCTTAAGATCTTGTCGTTTTTGATTTTGCCCCGCTGTGCATTATCGAACATGAAGGCTACCGACCGTTGGTCCGTGAGGAGAGTGAATCTCCTGCCGGCCAGGTAATGCCTCCAATGTCGCACCGCTTCCACTATGGCTTGGGCTTCCTTTTCCACTGAGGAGTGGCGGATTTCTGAAGCGTGGAGGGTTCGGGAGAAAAAGGCCACGGGTCTGCCCGCTTGGTTAAGGGTGGCCGCTAGAGCTACGTCAGAGGCATCGCTCTCGACCTGGAAGGGGAGGGACTCGTTGATGGCGCGCATCGTGGCCTTTGCGATATCCGCTTTGATGCGGCTGAAGGCCTGGCAAGCCTCTGTCGACAGAGGGAAGGTCGTGGTCTGTATTAGGGGGCGGGTATGTACTGGGGGACATTGTCTGCGTACTGGGGGACCCACTGGGCGTAGTATGAAAAGAACCCCAGGCAGCGTTTTAGGGCTTTTGAGCAGTGCGGGAGGGGAAATTCCATGAGGGCGCGCATACGTTCGGGGTCGGGGCCTATTATCCCATTGCGCACTACGTAGCCCAGGATGGCTAGCCGGTTTGTGCTAAAAACGCACTTGTCCTCGTTGTACGTGAGGTTCAAGGCTTTAGCGGATGGAGGAATTTTTGGAGGTTGGCGTCGTGGTCCTGCTGATCGTGGCCGCAGATGGTTACATTGTCGAGATACGGGAACGTGGCCCGTAACCCGTGTTGATCAACCATTCGGTCCATCTCTCGTTGGAAGACCGAGACCCCGTTTGTGACGCCAAATGGGACCCTTAGGAAATGGTATAATCGCCCGTCTGCCTCGAAGGCTGTGTACTTGCGGTCACTTGGGCGGATGGGGAGCTGATGGTAGGCGGACTTGAGGTCCACGGTGGAGAAGACCTTATATTGGGCAATCCGATTGACCATGTCGGATATGCGGTGGAGAGGGTACGCGTCTAGTTGTGTGTACCTGTTGATGGTCTGGCTATAGTCTATGACCATCCTTTGCTTCTCCCCTGTCTTTACTACTACCACCTGTGCTCTCCAGGGACTATTGCTGGCCTGGATTATGCCTTCCTTTAGTAGCCGCTGGACTTCGGACCGAATGAAGGTCTGGTCCTGGGCGCTGTACCGTCTGCTCCTAGTGGCGACGGGTTTGCAATCCGGGGTGAGGTTTGCAAACAAGGATGGGGGTTGAACCTTGAGGGCTGCGAGGCCGCAGATAGTGAGTGGGGGTATTGGGCCGCCGAATTTGAAGGTTAGGCTCTGTAGATTGCACTGGAAGTCTAATCCCAGTAATGTGGGGGCGCAGAGTTGGGGAAGGACGTAGAGCCTGTAGTTTTTGAACTCCCTCCCTTGCACCGTTAGGGTAACTATGCAGAAGCCTTTGATCTGTACGGAGTGGGATCCTGCAGCTAGGGAAATCTTTTGTGTGCTGGGACGGATGGTCAAAGAACAGCGTCTTACCGTGTCGGGGTGGATAAAGCTCTCCGTGCTCCCGGAGTCGACCAGGCATGGTGTCTCGTGCCCGTTTATCAGCACCGTTGTCGTCGTCGTCTGGAGCGTCCGGGGCCGTGCTTTGTCCAGCGTCATTGAAGCCAGACGTGGTTGTAATGGTTGAGCGTCTTCTTCGAACCCCGTGGAGCCGTCGACACTGGGGTCCGTTGTTGCCGTCCAAGATGGCGTCGGGGGTTAACAAGATGGCTGCCCCCATGCATCGCACATGGCTGGGGGGTCACAAGATGGCGGCGGGGGTGGACAAAATGGCCGCCCCCATGCGTCGCACAGGTCTGGGGTGGTCCAAGATGGCGGCGCCCTTCCTCCCCTCGTGGTGGCCGGGACCCAAAATGGCGCCGCCTGCGGGTCGCACATGGGGCGCTGGGGGAGTTGGGGAGCGTTAGGAACACGCAGGACTCCCTCTTCTCTGGGGACAGCGGTGGCCGGGACCCAAAGTGGTAGCGCCGGCGGGTCATACATGGGGCGCGGGGGGGGGGGGTTGGGGAACGTAAAAGGCGTGCAGGGCTCCCTGTTCTCCGGGGAGAGCGGTGGTCGGGACCCAGAGTGGTTGCGCCTGCGGGTCGTACATGGGGCGCTGGGGGGGGTTGGGGAGCGTAAACGGCGTGCAGGGCTCCCTGTTCTCCTGGGACAGCGGAGACCTCCCGGGACCGGCACACAGCCGCGAAATGGCCCTTTTTCCCGCAGCTCTTACAGATCGCTGCGCGGGCCGGGCAGCGCTGCCGGGGTGTTTCGCCTGGCCGCAGAAATAGCAGCGGGCTCCCCCGGTGCGACTTGGCGTTTGAACCGCGCAAGCCTGTGGGGTGTCCGGGGGGGGGGGGGTGGGTTTGTCGCGACGGGTGCGTACGGAGCCCGCGGTCGGGGCCGTAGGCGCGGGTGTTTCGCGCGGCCACGTCTAGGGAGGCTGCTAGGGCCCGTGCCTCTGAGAGTCCTAGCGACTCTTTTTCTAAAAGTCTTTGCCGTCTCGTTGCGAGTTGATAGCGAGCGGAGATCTGGTTTACTGGGCGAACATAGAGACTTTTTAGTGCTGCGAACGCCGTCTGGAAATCCTCTGCGTCTTCGATGAGGGAAAAAATCTCCGTGCTTAACCTCGAGTGCAGGACCTGTAGTTTTTGGTCTTCTGTGACCCAGCCGGGGGCCGTTCTGAGGTAGGCCTCGAAACAAGTCTGCCAGTACTTGAAAGCTGCTGCTGCGTTCACTGCGTGGGGGCTGATCCTCAGGCATTCCGGGATGATCCTGAGCTCCATAGTCCTTTCCTCACGCTTAATAAATTGTAGTGCACAAAGACTCCGAGAGACGAATAGAGTGAAGTCGATGAGGCTTTATTAAGCGTGACTGTTCCCCCGCAGTTCAGTAGTAGACTGCCTGCGGGGGAGGACTCCTGGTACTTATACTCCGCCTTCAGGGTGGAGCTAGAGGTCAACGTCCAACCAGGACCCGGGATCTGTCAGCCAATGACATCACGACTTCACAGTCCCACATGGCCCCTAATGCATACTACCACACTAGCGTAATTGCACCCCCCATATTGCTCCCAGAAGTCAGCAAACTCTGGCCGACCTCGGCTTCCCCCCGTGACCTCGGCTCCCACTGTGCGAGGCCCCCTCCTTCCTGCTTCCCTGTTCCCGCCATGATTACCATAGCGCGGGAACAAAGCCCGCGCTTCCCATTTGACTCCGCCCCCAATGGCCGGCGCCCCCAGCTCCTCATCCTCCCTCCCCCACGACATGGGGAAGAGAGAAAAGTTACAGGGTCGCAGGATTGACAACTTGGGAAATCATCTCTTCCCCCTTTTCCCCCTCTTCACCCCACATATTCGCCCCACCACTTTGTCCCAAACGTTCTTTTTCTAGCCCGCTTATTCCAGTTTCTCCTCGACAATAAATGTCCACGCCTCTTCTGCCATTTCAAAGTAGTGGTGTTTCCCTTGATGTGTGACCCACAGTCTTGCCGGCTGCAGCATTCCAAATTTAACCTTCCTTTTGTGCAGCACCGCCTTGGCCCGATTAAAGCTTGCCCTCCTTCTCGCCATCTCCGCACTCCAATCTTGATATATGTGGATCACCGCGTTCTCCCACCTACTGCTCCGAGTTTTCTTTGCCCATCTGAGGACCATCTCTCTGTCCTTATATCGGTGAAATCTCACCACTATGGCTCGAGGAATTTCTCCAGCCCTCGGTCTTCGCGCCATAACTCGATAGGCTCCCTCCACCTCCAACGGGCCCATCGGGGCCTCCGATCCCATTAACGAGTGCAGCATCGTGCTCACATATGCCCCGACGTCCGCCCCTTCTGCACCTTCGGGAAGACCAAGAATCCTTAAATTCTTCCTCCTCGCATTATTCTCCGGCACCTCCAGCCTTTCCACACACCTTTTGTGTTGTGCCTCGTGCATCTCTGTCTTCACCACCAGGCCCTGTATGTCGTCCTCATTCTCAGCAGCCTTTGCCTTCACGACCCGAAGCTCCTGCTCCTGGGTCTTTTGCTCCTCCTTTAGCCCTTCAATCGCCTGTAATATCAGGGCCAGCAGCTCCTTCTTCATCTCCTTTTTAAGTTCTTCCACGCAACGCCGCAGGAACTCTTGTTGGTCAGGGCCCCATATTAAGCTGCCTTCTTCCGACGCCATCTTGCTTTGTGCCTGCCTTTCTGGCCGCTGCTCTAGAGGATCCACCGCAATCCGGCCACTTTCCTCTCCTTTTTCCATCCGTGTCCAGGGGGGATTCCCTTCTGGTTTACCGCACAGTATTTTTAGCTGTTAAAATTGCCGTTGGGGCTCCTATTAAGAGCCCAAAAGTCCTTTCCACCAGGAGCTGCCGAAACGTGCGACTTAGCTGGTCATCGCCGCACCCGGAAGTCCGTTTTTCTTTTTTTTTCTTTTCTTTTTTTTCTTTAAAAAAAAATTTTTTTTTAAATTCTTTTTTTTTTAACGGGCTGTGGATTTAAGTAATTTCAGATCATGTAAGAAACTTAACTGCCCTTCAACAGCTCTTACATTTACTCCATCAATTCATAACTTTCTCATTGTGGGTGAAGTCCCTTACAGCAGCTAAATTGGGGTCTGTTAAAACTCAGCAATGAGTTTTACTTTATCCTACTGGTAAAAATTAGATCAGTCAGAAAAAGGGTTGGTCATCCACATCTACGTCCCATCTGATATTTTGGAAGTTCTACAGAGTCTCCACAATTCTGCAAAAATCCAGGAAAGAGAATTGATATGTTTAAGTAATGTAAGTCTAGTTTTATATTGATATATGTTATTATAAATGTATTTTAAAAATGGCCTGTATACAAGAATAAAATGATAACAGAAATCTCAGCTAATTCTCATCAGTAGGTAGCATTCCAGATGGGTTATTAGGGTGAAGTAACATAAGTGTAGGTTTGAATTATTTTGGAATTCTCCAAATGAGGGTCTGTGGCAATATTTTATATGTATTAATTGGAAAATAAAGAGTTTCCTTGATTGCAATGAATGAATTTGAGCCATTTTATGGGATCACTTCATTATTCGTTTGCCAGTAAAATCTATTTATTGCTGTATATTTATGCTGGCTGATCAGTGTGATCCCATTTCATAATCTGGAAGTATCAGTTTTGGAAGCAAATGTCTAATGGGAAAGTATACAGGGGCAATGTTTTGGATGTATAATAATAATATAATCTTTATTAGTGTCACAAGTAGGCTTATATTAACACTGCAATGAAGTTACTGTGAAAAGTCCCTAGTCGCCACACTCCGGCGCCTGTTCGGGTACATAGGGAGAGAATTTAGAATGTCCAAATTACCTAACAGCACGTCTTTCGGGACTTGTGGGAGGAAACCGGAGCACCCGGAGGAAATCCACGCAGACACAGGGAGAACGTGCAGACTCCGCAGTGGCCCAAGCCGGGAATTGAACCTGGGACCCTGCCGCTGTGAAGCGACAGTGCTAACCACTGTGCTACCGTGCCGCCCATATATGTGTATGATTTACCATGCACGTAAACAAGTCAAGGTGCCCCCTTTTCCTGCTTCTTTCTTGTATAGGCAAAGCAGGAAAAAGGTACAAAATTTTTGGTACAAACAGGTGGCAATGCTGCCAATTATGAGTAACATTAACCAACTCATAAGGGATTAATATGCCTCAGAACAGAAACACAAACACAATATTACCAACTAAAAGAATGCTAGTGAATCAACTGGCCCTCTTAAAATTCCATCAAATAATCATCATTTAATAATCTATAGAATCTATGATTCTCATAGGGTACAACATTTCTTAACTTTTCTGTTGGGAATACAGTAGAATGTGTCTGGAACAAGGATACATTCAATTTTTTTATCTTTATTCTTTCTTGGATTGTGGATGTAGCTGCATTGGTCAGCATTTGTTGCCTATCCCTAATTTCCCATGAAAAAGTGGTGGTAAGCCATCTTCTTCAACCTTTGCATGTACACCCACAGTGCTGTAAAGAAGTGAGTTCCAGGATTTTGATCCGGCAACAATGAAGGAACAACAGTCTAGTTCCATGTCAGGATGGTGTGTTGTTTGGAGGGGAACTTGCAAATGGTGCCATTCCTATATATCTTCGATGTGGTAGAAGTCACGAATTTGGAAGGTGCTGTCAAATGAATTATCGTTATCTGCTTAAAATTGATTTATTACCTATCATATGAAGTTATATTATCAAATTTGGCAGTGTTCATATATCATCATTCTTTTCTGCAATAAAAATAAATGGAAATGAGGTACTGAGAGTTTAATGAAGCTGATAGTCAAGGTGGAAACTTGGGGTAGATAAAAAGATCTCGTCAAAAGGAATACTGAATCCCACAATTCTTCTTCGTACCAAATGACTTGAGATCACCTATAATAAATTCTGACTGTTAAAGCTGTTTATTTAGAGCACGGAATTAATTATTTATTCGCAAAGTGTTCATTGAGGCAAGCGATTATTTATTTTTCTGGATCATCAAATCTGGGAGCTTAAACACTTATTTTAATGTTCAATAAATTAAGCAAGCTGGATCATAACACATTTTCAATGACATATAAATGTATTGCCAGAAATTCCATATTGATTAACTCCTGAATGCTCAGTTGATTAATATTAGTTAACATGTATTGACATATAGTTATGTCACTATTAAAAAGAGATTGTGGAAGAATTCATAATACTTATTGAAATTCATATTTAATAGAACAAATAGCAAATGTATATTTATTAACTACAGTTTTAATTCATTCAGTTAGTACGAACCTTGCAATATGTGTGAGTTATAAGTAATTTAATTGAATATATTCATTATTAATATACTCCTGTTTAGCGATGAGGTGATGATTTTGAAAGATGAAAATCGATAATGTTTGAAATCCTGAAGTAACAAGGGTAATGTTCAACTTTGTCACCTGAGCAGTAACGTGGCAGAGTAGAATGCCCATAACTCAGTGGGCTAGACAGCTGGTTTGATATGCAGAACAAGGCCAGCAGCGCGGGTTCAATTCCCGTACCAGCTGAGAATTCTGAATTCTCCCTCTGTGTACCCGAACAGGCGCTGGAATGTGGTGACTAGGAGCTTTTCACGGTAACTTCATTGCAGTGTTAATGAAAGCCGACTTGTGACAACAAAGATTATTTACATTTTACATTTACTTAATTTTCAATCCTTAATTTCCCTGGGATATATTGTCAACTGGGCTGCTGATGTGAAAGATACTGCATAAATTAATTCCTTATGAAACAAAATGCTTCATTTGTTGCAATTGTGGTCATTATTTTTTTTGAAATCTTTACTGCCTTAACTGAACAAACATTCATTACTTGCTCTCACCCTATTGGACAGAAATATGTAACCTCAGAGAATTAACTGTGGTATTACAGTTTAATCCAATTTTTGTTGCTTTTTTATGGCAACAAAAAAAATGAGAATAATAATCATTACATTTGAAATAATAACTTAAGAGGCTATGTATATAATAAAAGGAAATAATAAGCTTTTCTCACATAAGCAAATAATATGTAGCAGGCAGAAAGAAAGCCAATATAAAATTGCATACCAAATATGTTTGGACGGGCTCTGTGGAAAGAAGGACTTCATCTGCTTTGGCAAAACCTCAGATTAAAAACTCTTTTTGGAAATGATTCTTCGTGAAGCTTGATGGGTAATTGATTCATAGAATTTACAGTGCAGAAGGAGGCCATTCGGGACATCGAGTCTGCACCGGCTCTTGGAGCGAGCACCCTACCCAAGGTCAACACCTCCATCCTATCCCCATAACCCAGTAACCCCACCCAACACTAATGGCAATTTTGGACACTAAGGGCAATTTATCATGGCCAATCCACCTAACCTGCACATCTTTGGACTGTGGGAGGAAACCGGAGCACCCGGAGGAAACCCACGCACACACGGGGAGGATGTGCAAACTCCGCACAGACAGTGACCCAAGCTGGAATCGAACCTGGGACCCTGGAGCTGTGAAGCAATTGTGCTATCCAGAATGCTACCGTGCTGCCCAATCACTGTATGATATCAATCCAACATCATGTCTAAGGCCTGTGATTCAATGTAGCAGATGAAAAAGAACCGATTAAACCGGCCAGAAACCTTGGGCGGGATTCTCCGTGAACCGGCGGGGTGGGCCACTCTGGCGCCGAGGAGTGCCGTGAACCACTCTGGCGTCGAGCCGCCCCGAAGGTGCGGAATCCTCTGCACCTTCAGGGGCTAGGCCGGCGCCGGAGTGTTTGGCGCCGTGCCAGCAGGCGGCGAAGAGCTTGGCGCCACGCGAACCGGCGCCGAATGGCCTCCGCCGGCCGGCGCGAGTTGGCGCAAGCGCAGGAGCGCCAGCATGTGCTGGCGTCATCCCAGTGCATGCGCAGGGGCGTTCTTCGCCACACCGGCCATGGCGGAGGTTGACAGCAGGCGGTTAGGTGGGAAAGTGTGCCCCCAAGGCACAGGCCCACCTGCGGATCGATGGGCCCCAATCGCGGGCCAGGCCACCGTAGGGGCATCCCCTGGGGCCAGATCCCACTCCCCCCCCTCGCCCCCCCCCCCCGAGGACTCTGCAGGCAGCCCGTGGAGCCAGGTCCCACCGGTAAGGACCTGTTGTGATTTACCCCGGCGCGACCCGCCGAAAACGGGCGGTCACTCGGCCGATCGTGGGCCGGAGAATCGCCGGGGGGGGGGTGCTGCTGTCAGCAGCCGCCGACCGGCGTGCCGTGATTCCCGCCCCCGCCAAAACCCCGGCGCTGGAGAATTCTCCAGCCGGCGGGGGCGGGATTCCCGCCTCTTGTTTTAGGGGTCCTTCCTGTGTGTTCCTGTTTATTCCCTTATTTCCCCTTTCTATTTTTGCCATTACATTTTTGATCCATGGATGTTTAATGGACCTGTGACTTATAGGCAAATCAGTCTGTAAGCAACCTGCACCTTTAATTCACACAGCAGGATCCAGAAGGCTGTACTGACTTAGACTGATGATTGTCGATTGGCCAGTGTCAGGGATGACTCGGTTTGATTGATTTGGCTGGTGGCCAATAACTGGAACCAGAATCTTCGCTCTGCCTGGTAACAGGTGGTGATTGGATCTGGTCCCACTGGAATGTTATCAGAGTCATGAAGTTCCAGTTTGGTTTCACTTTTGATTCAGCAGCTTGGATGGAGGGTTCTAATTCTCTCCCGAAAGATCCACCTAAACTCTCCTCAGAAGGCGACTGTGAATATTTACGGAAGGATCCTACTGCTGGATACTGCATCCCTGGTGGGGATTAAGGTCAAGTGGGAGGAGGAATTTGGGTGGAATTGGAGGTGGGGGTGTGGTGTGAAACTCTGCGAAGGATGAACGGCACTTCATCACTGTGTGAGACTTGGGATGATACAGCCAAAGATGGTACACTGGCGCATTTAACAAGGTCTGGGATGAATTGGCTATTTGACGGAGTGGAGGATAAGTGTGAGCGCTGTGGGAGGGGCATGGCAAACCATGTACATATTGTTCTGGTCATGTTCTGAGCTTGTGATGTTTTGGGTCACCTCATTCAGCATCATGTCATTGATTCTACAAATCGAATGTAGCCCAGTCCCTTACGGGCTATATTTGGGGTGTCAGACCTGCAGGAGCTGGTACGGGGGCAGATCTATATTAGCCTTCGCCACGCTGATTGCTCGCAGGCAGGTTCTGTTGGGCTGGAGGTCAGCTTCACCACCCAATGCCTCAGTATGGCTGGGGGATCTTATGGAATTTCTAGATCTCGAGAAAATTAAGTACACCATAAGGGGTGTAATTGAGAGGTTCTACAAAAGTTGGCAGCCGTTTATTTTCTATTTTAAAGCGCTCAAGACTGTCAGTTGTTGGGGAGAGGAGGGTAATTGTGTTTCTACTTATAAACCTGGTGACTGTAATTATTGGGCAATCAAGGGCCAAGGACACTGGGAATTTTTGTAAGAATTATTGGTTAATTCACTTGCGCGCGACTCAGCATGTGAGGCTGGAATTGACTGCGCACTTATCCAGGGTGTCATAATATTGTCTATCGCATCATAATGGGCCGGATTATCTGGTCCCGTCAATGGCAGACATAATGGTGGATGGGAAGGGAATGCATGTCCACTGGTCCTTGAAGGTGGCAAGACAGGTGGGCAAGGAGGTCAAGAAAGCATATGAATGGAAAAACTTCCGGGTGCGGCGATGACCAGCTGAGTCGCACGTTTCGGCAGCTCCCGGTGGAACGGACTTTTGGGCTCTTGATAGGAGCCCCAACGGCAATTTTAACGGCTAAAAACACCGTGCGGTAAACCAGAAGGGTGTTCCCCCTGGACACGGATGGAAAAAGGAGAGGAAAGTGGCCGGATTGCAGCGGATCCTTTGGAACAACGGCAAGGAAGGCAAGCAGAAACCAAGATGGCGTCGGAAGGTGGCAGTTTCATATGGGGCCCTGAACAACAAGAGTTCTTGAAATGCTGCGTGGAGGAGATAAAAAAGGAAATGAAGAAAGAGTTGTTGGCCCCGATACTACAGGCGATCGAAGGGCTGAAAGAGGAACAAAAGACCCAGGAGCAGGAGCTTCAGGTCGTGAAGGCGAAAGCAGCTGAGAATGAGAACGATATACAGGGCCTGGTGGTGAAGTCGGAGATACAGGAGGCACACCAGAAACGATGTGTGGAGAGGTTGGAGGCACTGGAAAACAACGCAAGGAGGAACAACTTGAGGATTCTTGGCCTTCCTGAAGGTGTGGAGGGGGCGGACGTCGGGGCATATGTGAGCACGATACTGCACTCGTTAATGGGAGCGGAGGCCCCGACGGGTCTGTTGGAGGTGGAGGGAGCATACCGAGTTATGGTGCGAGGATCGAGAGCAGGAGAAACTCCCAGAGCCATAGTGGTGAGATTCCTCCGTTTTAAGGATAGAGAAATGGTCCTTAGATGGGCGAAGAAAACTCGGTGCAGTAAATGGGAGAACGCGGTGATCCGCGTTTATCAAGATTGGAGTGCGGAGGTGGCGAGAAGGAGGCCGAGTTTTAATCGGGCCAAGGCGGTACTTCACAAAAGGAAGATAAAATTTGGAATGCTGCAACCGGCAAGACTGTGGGTCACATATCAAGGGAGGCACCACTACTTTGAGACGGCGGATGAAGCGTGGACTTTTATTGTAGAAGAAAAATTGGAATGAGTGGATTATGAAAAAGAACGTTTGGACAAAGTGGTGGGGCGAATGGGGGGGGGCGAAGAGGGGTTTTATGTTCTAATCCTGTGGTATGGTAACTTTTCTTTCTCCCACAGGTGGTGATGGGGGAGGTGGGGAGGGAGAGGAGATGGGGCGTTGGCCATGGGAGGCGGGGCCGAGGGAGAGGCGCGGGCTTGGTTCCCGCGCTATGATAATTATGGCGGGAATAGAGAAGCAGGAAGGAGGGGGCGTCGCACGGTGCGAGCCGTGGTCACGGGGGGAAGCCGAGGTCAGCCAGAGTTTGCTGACTTCTGGGAGCAACATGGGGGGAGTAATTACGCTAGCGGGGGGTCTAGCGGGGGGGGGCGGGAGGGGGGAATTACTGGGTTGCTGCTGCTGGGGAAAGGGGGGAGTGGGTACGGGAGAGGATGGGCGGGGGGGCACCGCCTGGGGGAGATACAGCTGCGTGGGAACTGGGTGAGAAGCTGGAAAAAGATGATGGCTAACCGGCAAGGGGGGGGGGGGGGGGGTGGGAAGCCCCCCAACTCGGCTGATCACGTGGAACGTGAGAGGGCTTAACGGGCCGATAAAGAGGGCACGAGTACTCGCACACCTTCAGAAACTTAAAGCAGATGTGGTTATGTTACAGGAAACGCACCTGAAACTGATAGACCAGGTTAGGCTGCGCAAAGGATGGGTGGGGCAGGTGTTCCATTCGGGGCTGGATGCGAAAAACAGGGGGGTGGCTATATTAGTGGGGAAGCGGGTAATGTTCGAGGCAAAGACTATAGTGGCGGATAACGGGGGCAGATACGTGATGGTGAGTGGCAAATTACAGGGAGAGATGGTGGTGTTGGTAAACGTGTATGCCCCGAATTGGGACGATGCCAATTTTATGAGGCGAATGCTAGGACGCATCCCGGACCTAGAGACGGGAAAGCTGATAATGGGGGGAGACTTTAACACGGTGTTGGAACCAAGGCTGGATAGGTCGAAGTCCAGGACTGGTAGGAGGCCGGCAGCAGCCAAGGTGCTTAAGGATTTTATGGAGCAGATGGGAGGGGTGGACCCGTGGAGATTCAGTAGACCTAGGAGTAAGGAGTTCTCGTTTTTCTCCTATGTCCATAAAGTCTATTCGCGCATAGACTTTTTTGTGTTGGGTAGGGCATTGATCCCGAGGGTGAGGGGAACGGAATATACGGCTATAGCCATTTCGGATCATGCCCCACACTGGGTAGACTTGGAGATAGGGGAGGAAACAGGAGGGCGCCCACCCTGGAGAATGGACATGGGACTAATGGCGGATGAGGGGGTGTGCCTAAGGGTGAGGGGATGTATTGAAAAGTACTTGGAACTCAATGACAATGGGGAGGTTCAGGTGGGAGTGGTCTGGGAGGCGTTGAAGGCGGTGGTTAGCGGGGAGCTGATATCAATAAGGACACATAAAGGGAAGCAGGAAAGTAAGGAACGGGAGCGGTTGCTGCAAGAACTTTTGAGGGTGGACAGACAATATGCGGAAGCACCGGAGGAGGGACTGTACAGGGAAAGGCAAAGGCTGCATGTGGAATTTGACTTGCTGACTACAGGCACTGCAGAGGCACAATGGAGGAAGGCGCAGGGTGTACAGTATGAATATGGAGAGAAGGCGAGTAGATTGCTGGCACACCAATTGAGGAAAAGGGGAGCAGCGAGGGAAATAGGGGGAGTGAGGGACGAGGAAGGAGAGACGGAGCGGGGAGCGGAGAGAATGAAGTGTTCAAGACATTTTATAAAAAATTGTATGAAGCTCAACCCCCGGATGGGAGGGAGAGAATGATGGATTTTTTGGATCGGCTGGAAATTCCCAAGGTGGAAGAGCAGGAAAGGGTGGGACTGGGAGCACAGATCACGGTAGAAGAAGTGGTGAAAGGAATTAGGAACATGCAGACGGGAAAGGCCCCGGGACCGGACGGATTCCCAGTTGAATTTTACAGAAAATATTTGGACTTGCTCGCCCCGCTACTGACGAGGACCTTTAACGAGGCAAAGGAAAGGGGACAACTGCCCCCGACTATGTCTGAAGCAACGATATCGCTTCTCTTAAAGAAGGAAAAGGATCCGCTACAATGCGGGTCCTACAGACCAATTTCCCTCCTAAATGTGGATGTTAAGGTCCTGGCCAAGGTAATGGCAATGAGAATAGAGGAATGTGTCCCGGGGGTGGTTCATGAGGACCAAACTGGGTTTGTGAAGGGGAGACAGCTGAACACGAATATACGGAGGCTGTTAGGGGTAATGATGATGGCCCCACCAGAGGGTGAAACGGAGATAGTAGTGGCGATGGATGCCGAGAAAGCATTTGATAGAGTGGAATGGGATTATCTGTGGGAGGTGTTGAGGAGATTTGGTTTTGGAGAGGGGTATGTTAGATGGGTGCAGCTGTTGTATAGGGCCCCAGTGGCGAGTGTGGTCACGAATGGACGGGGATCGGCATATTTTCGGCTCCATAGAGGGACAAGGCAGGGATGTCCTCTGTCCCCATTACTGTTTGCACTGGCGATTGAGCCCCTGGCGATAGCGCTGAGAGGTTCCAAGAGATGGAGGGGAATACTTAGGGGAGGAGAAGAACACCGGGTATCTTTATATGCGGATGATCTGCTACTATATGTGGCGGATCCGGCGGAGGGGATGCCAGAAATAATGCGGATACTTGGGGAGTTTGGGGATTTTTCAGGGTATAAATTGAACATGGGGAAGAGTGAGCTGTTTGTGGTGCATCCAGGGGAGCAGAGTAGAGAAATAGAAGACCTACCGTTGAGGAAGGTAACAAGAGACTTTCGTTACCTGGGGATCCAGATAGCTAAGAATTGGGGCACATTGCACAGGCTAAATTTAACGCGGTTGGTGAAACAGATGGAGGAAGATTTCAAGAGATGGGATATGGTAGCACTGTCAATGGCAGGGAGGGTGCAGGCGGTTAAGATGGTGGTCCTCCCGAGATTCCTCTTTGTGTTTCAGTGCCTCCCGGTGGTGATCACGAAGGCTTTTTTTTAAAAGGATAGAAAAGAGCATCATGGGTTTTGTTTGGGCCGGGAAGACTCCGAGAGTGAGGAAGGGATTCTTACAGCGTATTAGGGATAGGGGGGGGCTGGCATTACCGAGCCTAAGTGAGTATTATTGGGCCGCTAATATTTCAATGGTGAGTAAGTGGATGGGAGAGGAGGTAGGAGCGGCGTGGAAGAGATTAGAGAGGGCGTCCTGTAGGGGGACCAGCCTGCAGGCTATGGTGACAGCCCCATTGCCGTTCTCACCGAGGAACTATACCACGAGTCCGGTGGTGGTAGCTAAACTGAAGATTTGGGGACAGTGGAGACGACATAGGGGAAAGACCGGAGCATTGGGGGGGTCCCCGATAAGAAACAACCATAGGTTTGCCCCGGGGGGAATGGATGGGGGATATGGAATGTGGCAAAGAGCAGGAATAACGCAACTGAAAGATCTATTTGTGGACGGGAAGTTCGCGAGTCTGGGAGCGCTGACCGAGAAATACGGGTTGCCCCAAGGGAATGCATTCAGGTACATGCAATTGAGGGCTTTTGCGAGGCAACAGGTGAGGGAATTCCCGCAGCTCCCGACACAAGAGGTGCAGGACAGAGTCATCTCAAAGAAATGGGTGGGGGATGGTAAGGTGTCGGATATATATAGGGAAATGAGGGACGAAGGGGAGACTATGGTGGACGAACTAAAAGGGAAATGGGAAGAAGAGCTAGGGGAGGAGATCGAGGAGGGGCTGTGGGCAGATGCCCTAAACAGGGTAAACTCGTCGTCCTCGTGCGCCAGGCTAAGCCTGATTCAGTTTAAGGTATTACACAGGGCACATATGACTGGAACACGGCTCAGTAAATTTTTTGGGGTGGAGGATAGGTGTGCGAGGTGCTCGAGAAGCCCAGCGAATCATACCCATATGTTTTGGTCATGCCCGGCACTACAGGGGTTTTGGATGGGGGTGACAAAGGTGCTTTCGAAAGTAGTAGGAGTCCGGGTCGAACCAAGCTGGGGGTTGGCTATATTTGGGGTTGCACAAGAGCCGGGAGTGCAGGAGGCGAGAGAGGCCGATGTTTTGGCCTTTGCGTCCCTAGTAGCCCGGCGCAGGATATTGCTAATGTGGAAAGAAGCCAAGCCCCCGGGGGTGGAGACCTGGATAAATGACATGGCGGGGTTCATAAAGTTAGAGCGGATTAAGTTCGTCCTAAGGGGGTCGGCTCAAGGGTTCACCAGGCGGTGGCAACCGTTCGTCGAATATCTTGCGGAAAGATAGATGGGGGAAAAAAGAAGGCAGCAGTAGCAGCCCAGGACTTGGGGGGGGGTGGAGGGATGGGGGTGGGTGGGTGGGGGGGGGGGTGTGGCCTGAGACAAGGCAGTTGCCAATTAGGGCTAGTTTTTATTTTTGTTATTTAATATTTATTTATTTGTTGTTGTTTTTTTTTTTTGTTGTTGTTTAAATAAAAAAGGTCATTATTATCTGTATTGTTATAATGTTGTGTAAAGGATGCACAATGTACTGTGTTGGTTGACCAAAACTTTTTCAATAAAATATTTATTAAAAAAAAGAAAGCATATGAATGCTTTTCTTTATTGGGTGAGGTATTGAATATAAAAACGGGTGTAATGATGGAACTTTTTAAAAGACTGGTTAGGCCACAGCTGGAAATTTGTGTACAGTTCTGGTCACCACATTACAGGAAGGACAGAATTGGTCAGGAGAGAGTACAGAGGAGATTTACAAGAATGTTGCCAGGGCTTGAAAATTGCAGCAACGACGAGAGATTGGATAGGCTACGGTTGTTTTCCTTAGAACAGAGGAAGCTAAAGGGTGATCTAATTGAGGTGTACAAAATTGTGATGGGTCGGTCTAGACAGGGTAGACAGGAAGGTCCTTATTCCCTAGAGGAGTAAATTACCAGGGGGAATAGATTTAATGGAATTGGTAGAACCATTTGAGGGGTCATGAGGAAAAACCTTTCACCCAGAGGGTGGTGGGTGTTTGGAATTCACTGCTTAATTTTGTGTTTGGGGCTGAATTGCTCAACTCATTTAAAAGTGACCTGGATCTGCAGCTGAAGTGCTGTAACCTGCCAGGTTGTGGATCAGGTGCTGGAAAATGGGATTAAAATGAGTGGCTTGGTTGTTTTTTCTTTTATTTTAGACAGCACAGGTGGGTTGAAGGACCACTTTCTGCACCATAACCTTTCTGAGGTCCTATATCATGGGAGTGTAAAAATCTGCTTTAGGTTGGTGTGAAAACAAATTGTGATCGTCCACTTGAGACTTCAATGGTGGCACATGTTTCCCACTGTGCTATCACAGAATTGTTGCTGTGCAGAAGGAGGCCATTTGGGGCATCGTGTCTGCAGCAGTTCTCTAAACAAGCATCATGACGTAGTACCATTCTCATGCCTTCTCCCTTTACCCCTGCATATTGTTCCTATTCATCATCTGATGCCCTCTTGAATGCCTCCATTGAACCTGCCTTCACCACATTTCCAGGCAGTGCATTCCAGATCCAAACCACTTGACGTGTGAAAAGGTTTTTTCTCACATCACATTTGCTTCTTTTACAAACCACCTTAAATCTGTGCCCTCTCGTTCTTGATCCTTTTACGAGAGGGAACAGTTTCTCCCTATCTTCTCTGTCCCGCCCCGTCATGATTTTGAACATCTCTGTCAAAATTCCTCTTAGCCATCTTCTCTCCAAGGAGAACAGTCACAACCTCTCCAATCTATTCTCATAATTGAAGTTTCTCGTCGCTGGAATCATTTTTGTAAACCTCTTCTGCACTTGAAATGAAATGAAAATCGCTTATTGTCACAAGTAGGCTTCAATGAAGTTACTATGAAAAGCCCCTAGTCGCCGCATTCCGGCACCTGTTCGGGGAGGCTGTTACGTGAATTGAACCGTGCTGTTGGCCTGCCTTGGTCTGCTTTCAAAGCCAGCGATTTAGCCCTGTGCTAAACAGCCCCACTTTCCAATGCTTTCACATCTTTCCTATAGTGCGCCGCCTAGAACTGTGCACAATAGTTTAGCTGAGGTCTAACCTGTGCCTTGAATAAGTTCGGCATAGCCTCCTTGCTCTTGAACTCTATGCCCCTATTAATAAAGTACAGAATACTATATGCTTTATTAACTGCTCTCTCCACCTCTCCTGCCACCTTCAATGATCTATGCACATATACATCGAGGTCCTTCAGCTCCTGCCCCCCCCCTTTAGAATTTTAGTCTCAATGGCATCTCTGACAGTGCTACATTCCCTCAGTACTGTGCTTGATGTGGTGATATGCATATACATATTAATGTATAAAGTTATCTGTGTGACATCCGACCAGCAGGTGGCAATAGAGATCTACCATGTGTCCCTACAGATCGGGCAGTTGGCAGTAAGTCATACTAGAGGACAGTCACATTAGAAGTAGTTCCAGGATAGTTCAATTATTCATTACCATCTGTATGATAGTTTGTCAGTTATCTTTCTACCTGCTCACTTTGTTAATAAACTATGTTACTAGTTAAAGAACTAGATGTTCTGTCTGCACCATTAGCACGGCCACAACACAGAACATAATACTGGAGAGTCAGCGATTATTTTTGTGCTCAGATCCTTGAGTGGTACTTGAATCCACAAGCTTTTGAATTAGAAGGAAGAGTGCTACCAATTAAGCCAGAGCTGACACTGTTGGGGACAATATCTGAATATCATGAATGAATGCTCATCATGAAAGCATCGCATCGGGATCACAGTCTCCACGCTGAATCAAAGGCCACACTGGCATCTGATTAGACCAGCGATCGGATAGAAATATATGCACCTGGCAAACCACACCACTTACGGTTTGAGGTATGTTCACCTACCTTACATTGCGCATTGTTTGCGGCTCCTCAAACTCTGCAGCAGGCTATGCAGGCAACAGCACAACTATTTCAGGGTGGTTTCAGAGCCAAGGCTTTATGCACCATGACCAGCAGTAAGGTGGGGAAGTGGGAGTGGGGATTGAAATGTGCTGAAGGACAAAGTCTTGTCTGGAGGGTGGGGGGGGGAGACAGGACAAGGCAAGGGAAGGGCCTGGAGAGCAACCGCCTGTCTGGGGTGGGGAGAACATTGGGGAAGGGAGCACACAGGCAAACTGGGTGGGGGATGATGAGATCGTCCTCAGGGCCAGAATGGGAAGTGATCCAAGGCAGGAGCTCAAACGTGAGTCAGGTGGAGAACTGAGTAAAGCACCGCTTCAGTTTAGTTTGCTGAATTTGCAAACACTGTCCTGGTCCCAGTGCAGGGAGGGGGAGAGCATATCAGTCCATTGTCAGTAGTGACAAAGGTGCACAGACCCTGGTCACCACCTCACTCACTTCAGTCTGGAGGATTGAGGGATGGGGTGTGGTTTGGGCATAATACTGGGCTGCAGGTGGCAGTCACAGTCACAGTCAGGGCCAGTATCTGCAGCTTATAGATTGGTAACAGATAGTGTAAGGGCTGGCACTTGATGGTCTCATTGGGGTGTCTCTATATGTCACTGTGCAATGGGCATCAAGTTGGGGAAAGATAGGGTCCACATAGGGCATAGGAACACCCACATCGTCATTTGCATGGATTTTAATTTCATTCCCGGTTAGACATGTCATGCTCCACCCATTCGCAATGCTTCACCCTCTTAGATGGATGTCACGCTGACGTGAATTGGTGCAAGTATTTACAAGCGGGGCCTGTGCACCATGGCTGCCGAGGGGGAACGAGGAGGTAAGAAATCTCTTTGAAACTCTCCAAAATTGTCGGGCTTGCTGGGCGGGGTGGCTGTCTGGACCAGGGGCAAATAGCTAAGAGTGACTTGGTGCCAAGTCCATGGACCCAGGGTGTCTCCCTCAGGATCGGGGTGGCCTGGCTCAAAGCACCATTTTTGCAGGACGTGTTGTTTAAAAATATTTTTATTAAGGCATTTATATAAACATTAAACACAAACCATCACAAGAGTAAGAACAAATAGAAATCTAATTAAAAATCCCATAACTACCCGAACGCACCACCTCTCCCCCCACCCCCAGGAACTCCTCCATGTCGCTCACCCATCCCCGGCTGTGGTGGCCCCGAATCCCTCCACTCCAGCAAAATCCGTCTCCAGGCTACTTGGGAGGCTAAGGCCAAAATGTCGGCCTCTCTAGCCCCCTGGACTCCCGACACACCAAATATCATCCTTCTGGACTCAGGGCCACCTTCATCTTCAGCACCTTGGACATTACGTCCGCAACCCCCTGCCAGAACCCCTCCAGCTTCGGACATGCCCAAAACATGTGGACATGGTTCGCAGGCCTCCCCACGCACCGTCCACACCTGTCCTCCACCCCCTCAAAGAACCTACTCACCTTGGCCACCGTCATATGCACCCTGTGAACTACCTTAAATTGGATAAGTCCTTGCGCACGACAAAGATACATTCACCCTCCTCAGAGCCTCCTGCCACAACCCAGCCTCCATCCCCCCACCCCCCCCAGCTCCTCCTCCCATTTACTCTTGACTTCTTCTATCGGGATTCCCTCCCAGTCCATTAACTCCTCGTAAATCTCAGACACCTTGCCCTCATCCATACCCTCTTTCGACACCCCTTATCCTGTAGTTCCAGGGCAGCAGATCGGAAAAAGGTGGCACCTGCTTCCTCATATAGACCCGTAACTGTAAGTAATGGAACCCATTCCCACTGGGCAGCTCATAGTCCTTCTCCAATTCCTGTAAACTCGAAAAGCTGCCCCACACAAACAGTTCCCCAAACCACTCGATCTCTGCCCATTGCCATCCCTGAAATCCTGCATCCAACCCCCCCCCCCCGGGTAGAAATCTACGATGACCACAAATCGGTGCCCACACCGAGGCACCTTCTAACCTCAAAAGCCTTCGCGCTGTCCCCACACCTGCAGGGCCGCCACGAGATCAACAAATTAAATTTCCTGAAGGAAGATCTTGGGACGAAGGTCGGGAGGTTCTGAAAAAACATTAAAGCATTGGGAGCACCGTCTTTTTCCATGTTTGCACCCTCCCCACCAATGATAGCGGCAGCACATTCCACCTCTTGAAATCCCTCCTTATCTGTTCTACCAATTGCGTCAGATTCAATTTGTGAAGCTCGCCCTGACCCCTTTAAACGGCATCTCACCCAACCTCCTCTCCTGCCCTTGGCCTCAATCGGGAAGACTCACTCTTCCCCATGTTTAGCTTGTATTCCAGAAAACTGGCCAAACTCCTCCAACATACCCATAATTCCTTCAATACCTCCCAGTGGCGTCAGAAATATAAAGCAACAGGTCGTCCATATATAACAGACCCTGTGCTCAATCCTTCCCCGGCAAAATCCCTCGCCAACTCCTTAACCCTCTAAGCGCTATTGCCAGTGGTTTTATTGCCAAGGCAAAAAGCAACGGGGAGAGTAGGCACCCCTGCCTTGTCCAAAGGTGCAGACCAAAGTACCCCAAATTCACCCGGTTCATCCATACGCTCACTACCGGCGCCCTATACAACAATCGGACACAGTCTACAAACCCTTGCCCGAAACCAAACCTTCCTAACCCTAACCACAGATATTCCCACTCCACCTCCGCATCCTTAGCAACCTCCACCTCCACATCCTGTCCCTCTCAGGGGAATCATTATCACGTTCAGTGATCTCCTGACATTCGCCGACAGTTGTCTGCCCTTTACGAACCCCGTCTGATCTTTCCCTATCACCCCCGGCACACAGTCCTCAATCAGCAAGGCCACGACCTTTTAAAAATAAATTTAGTGTACCCAATTCATTTTTTCCAATTAAGGGGCAATTTAGCGTGGCCAATCCACCTACCTGGCACATCTTTTTGGCTTGTGGGGGCGAAACCCACACACACACAGGGAGAATGTGCAAACTCCACACGGACAGTGACACACAGCCGGGATAGAACCTGGGACCTCGACACCGTGAGGCAGCAGCACTAACCCACTGCACCACTGTGCACCCCACAGCAAGGCCATGATCTTTGCCAACAATCTGGCATCTGCATTTAGCAACAAAATCGGGTGGTAGGACCCACACTGCTCCAGATCTTGATCCTTATTTATTATTCGGCTTCACTAAAATCCCTCACTGAGGTGAAAGTCCCTGTGATGGTGGCGAGTGCGGGCGATAGCAGTGATGAAAAGTCAGTGTCTTCCCTGGACTGGTGCTTTGGGGTGTGCTGGGGATGTTGACCTCTGACACTGCCCTTTCCTCAGCCTCGCCCGCTAACACCAACGCCCTCGGGGTCTGCACTCGCAGGTCAGGGATGTTGGCTTCAGTCTTCTGGTGCTCTCGTCTATTATGGGCCGCTTTGTCCTAGGGGACAGAGAAAGGACTTGGTGACATGCTTGAGGTGAGTTGTAAGGGGGCTATAGCTGGTGGCCTATGTATGCAAGGCACCTGGCCAAAAAGGACAATACATGTGTTGGGGTTTGGTGGAGGGTGAAATGCGAGGGAGATGCAGGCAGGTTGGTTTGGGTTGTCCTCTAGGGGAGTGGGGGTGATGTGAAGAGTGAGGGACAGCAGCTATGTCAGGGGCACGGAGGTAGTGACTTACCCGAGTTGCCCTGAGGAGGTCATTCAGCTTTTTTCTGCACTCTGTTCCAGTCCTGGTCAGGCTGGCAGCATTGACAGCCTTTGCCACCTCTTCCCAGGCCGTGTTGACAATGATGGGCTTCAGTCAGCAACCGCCTCCCCCCCCCCCCCCCCCCCCCCCCCCCCAACCCTGGGGGAGAGGGAGTCCCTCCTCTCAATGTTCCACAGAATCACCACCCTCCGGCTGAAGAAATTTCTTCTCATCTCAGTTTTAAAGGATCATCCCTTCAGTCTGAGGCTGTGCCCTCAGGTTCTAGTCTCTCCCACCAGTGGAAACATCTCCATGTTCACTCTACCCAGGCCTCTCAGTATTGTGTAAGCTTCAATGGGATCCCCCTTCATCCTTCTGAACTCCATCAAGTACAGACCCAGAATCCTCAATTGCTCAAGCCCTTCATTCCGGGGATCATTCTTGTGAATCTCCTCTGGACACTCTTCAAGGGCAGCATATCCTTCCTTAGATACGGGGCCCTAAACTGCTCACAAAACTCCAAATAGAGTCTGACCAGAGCCTCATACAGCATCAGCAGTACATCCATGCTCTTGTATTCTAGCCCTCTTGTAATGAATGCTAACATTGTATTTGCCTTCCTAACTGCCAACTGAACCTGCATGTTAACCTTAAGAGAATCCTGAACTAGGACTTCTAAGTCCCTTTTTAATTCAGATTTTCGAAGCCTTTCCACATTTAGAAAATAGTTTTTGCCTCTTCTTCCTACCAAAGTGCATAACCTCACAGTTTTCCACATGTTATTCCATCTGTCACTTCTTTACCCACTCTCCTAGTCTGTCTAAATCCTTCTGCAGCTTCTCCGCTTCCTCAACACTACCTGTCCCTCAACATATCTTTGTACCATCTGCAAACTTAGAAACAATGCCCTCAGTTCCTTCTGCAAGATCGTTAATGTATATCGCAAATTGTTGGGGTCACAATTCTTTTTTTTTAAATTTAGTGTATCTAATTCAGTTTTTCCAATTGAGGGGTAATTTAGCGAGGCCAGTCCACCTAACCTGCACATCTTTGGGTTGTGGGGGCGAAACCCACGCAAACACGGGGAGAATGTGCAAACTCCACACGGACAGTGACCCAGAGCCAGGATCGAACCTGGGCCCTCAGCGCCATGAGGCAGCAGGGCTAACCCACTGTGCCACCATGCAGCCCTGGGGGTCTCAACTCTGATACCTGCGGAACACCATTAGTCACTGGCTGCCATCCTGAAAATACCCCTTTATCTCCACTCTCTGCCTTCTGCCAGTCAGTCAATCCTCTAGCAATGTCAGTACCTTGCCTCTAACACCATGGGCTCTTATCTTGTTTAGCAGCCTCCTGTACGGCATCTTGTTAAAAGCCTTCTGAAAATCCAAATAGATCCATGTCCACTGGCTCTTCTTTGTCTAACTTCCTCGTTACCTCCTCAAAGATTTCTAACAGATTTGTCAGTCATGACCTCCCCTTTATGAAGCCATGCTGACTCAGCCCTATTTTACCACGCACTACCAAGTACATCGCAATCTCATTCCTAATAATGGACTCTAAAATCTTACTAACGTCCAAAGTCAGGCTAACCGTCAGGCCTATAATTTCCGAAATTCTGCCTCCCTCCACTCTTAAACAAGGGTGTTACATTAGCCATTTTCCAGGACCCTCCCTGACTCCAGTGATTACCGAACGATCGTCACCAATGCTTCCACAATCTCCTCAGCCATCTTGTTTAGCACCCTGGGGTGCAGTCCATCTGGTCCGGGTGATCTATCCACCTTCAGACCGTTCAGCTTCCCCAGTACCTTTTCCTTAGTGATGGCCACGACACTCACCTCTGCCTCCGACTCACTTGAAGTTCTGGTATGCCACTGATGTTTTCCAACTCGAAGACTGATGCAAAGTATCTATTCAGTTCCTCTACCATTTCTTTGATCCCCATTACTACTTCTTCTCTCCTACTTTTTATATATGCAGTGTGAATTCTACCATATTGTGGTTACTGACCCAAAAAGTTCCTTCTCCTCAAGTTCCCTAATCAAGTCTGCCTCATTACACATTCCCAATCCAGAATTGTCTGTTCCCTCGTGGGTTCTACCACATGCTGTTCCAAAAAAACCATCTCATAGACATTCGACAAATTCCTTTTCTTGGGATCCGCCACTAACCTGATTTTCCCAGTCCACCTGCATATTGAAGTCCCCCATGATAATTGTAATATTGCTTTTTTTACATGCCTTTTCTATTTCCTGATTTATTTTCTGTCACACGTCCTGACTCCTGCGAGGGGTCGTAACTCCCATGAGGGTCTTTTTTCCTTTGCAATTCCTCAACTCTACCCACACAGATTCTATGCCTTCCGACCCTACAACGTTTCTTGCTATTGATTTAATTTAATTTTTTATTTTTCAAAATCTTTTTATTGGCATTTCTCATATACACATCACATTTTTTCTCACCCGCGCTATTTTCTTTTATGATACAGCGAGGTTTATTTTGTCCTTCGTTTAACTGACCCTATGTGCATTTCATTGCCCTCTGGATCGGTATATAGTTCCTCCTCCTTCCCCATTGTTCCCCCCCCCCCGGCTTTGGCTGTGCTTTTATTTTATTTTCCAGACAGAATGGGAAAAAAAGGGGGGAGTACACCCCCCCAATCTCTCGTGGTTTCCCCACCTTCCTTCTGCCCCCCCCGATCCTCTGATTCCTTTGTAGCCACGTCTCTGTGACGCCCAGAACATCATACTCGCTAATTTCAATGTGCACTACAAGTTCATTTATCTTGTTTCATTTACTGTGTGCATCTAGGTCCTCAGTCTTGCATTGACAGGCCCCCTTCTCTCGAAGATTTACTAACCTCTCCTAAGCCTCTTTAACTTTTTAAAGTCCTCATCATTAACATCTCCTTAAACTTTGATTTTCTAATTCTCTATACAACTGAACCCTCCCACTATTTAGTTTAAAGCCTGATATATAGCCCTATTTGTCAGGACTCTAGTCCCAGCATGATTCATGTGAAGACTGTCCCATCAGAACAGATCCCTCCTTCCCCAGTTCTGGTGCCAGTGTCCCATGAATTCAAACCCATTTTCCCACACCAACCTTTGAGCCATGCATTTTCCTCTTAAATCTCATTGACCCTGTGGCAATTAGCTCATGCCTCAGGTAGTAATTTGGAGATGATTACTTTTTAGTTCTGCTTTTTAATTTAGCGGCTCATATTCCTTCAGCAGAACCTCTATCTCTGTTCTACATATGTCATATATATATCTCTGTTCTACATATGGCATCTACATATACATGGACCACAATGACTGGACCTTTTCCCTTCCACTCTAAGTTCCTCTGCAGCCCAGATGAGATATCCCAAATTAGACAACTCAACCTTTGGGATTCTCGATCCTGGTCACATAGAACAGTACCTACATCGCTAACTAAAGGTCGGGTAGAGGTATAGTTGCCATAGTCCCAGGTGACCATAGGCTGTTTTCCCCTTTGAGGGGAATTAATCAAAGGGGTGTGACTGCTTCCTGAGCCCTCAGCCCCTTTAACTAGTTTAAAGTCCTCATCATTGACCTGCATTCCTATCTTCTTCTTAAACTTTGTTTTTCTAATTCTCTGTACAACTCAACCCTCCCCCACTATTTATTTTAAAGTGTCCAGGTAACCCTCTCCATCCCCCCCCAACCGGCGACCACCACGAGGCAGGCGGCGGAACAAAGAGGTACTCCCGGCCTGACCAGAAACCTCTCTCTCTCTCGACCGTGGGTGAGTGGTGGGGGGAAAAAAAAGAACTTCCCCTTTCTCAAAAAAAAACTTTGAAAAGAAAACTTTTAAAGAGAAAGAATTCTTTCACTTTAAAAAAAAAATTCTTGGAAAGAGTTTGATGCACGATCAACTACACAAAGACGAGAGTAGGATGTAATCGAGGCTTTATTACACTGAGATGTGTGGCCTCCTACAGCAGCTGATGAAATGGCTGCTGTACTGGGAGCACACATATTTGTACTCCGCCTACTGGGCGGAACCAGCAGGCAGGGATCTACCCCCGTACCTGTAGTACAGGGGCCTTACTGTAAAGCACCTATATCAACATCCTATAAATACAATATATACATCAGTGGTGACTACCACCGAGTTTTATTTAAAAAAGTGTTAAGGGAGAGAAGGGAGGGGAAAAGAAATAGGAGGGAAAAAAGGAGAAAGAAAAAAGAAAGGAGGAAAAAACAAATGCCAGAAGGGAGCCAAAGCAGAGGGAGAAAGGGCACCAAAAGCAGATGGGGCAATGTGCGAGCCCGCTCAGACGAGCTAATCAGCGCACAAAGCGGTGGAACGAAAGCCTCACCGCAATAAAAAGAACTGGTCAGACAGGACCATTTCCCCCCTGGGCCAGGGGGGAACTGGAACTGGAAGGCAGCCTTTGCCAGGGCGCTGAGGAAACATCAGCAGGAAAACAAGGCAGAGGCCAGAGCAGACATAGAGGCTGAAGTGCAGGCAGCAATGGCCAAGGCCCTGGCGGAGGTGCAGCTCGCCCTGGGCAGAACAGAGGAGAAACTGGAAGCACAAGAGGAGAAACTGGAAGCCCAAGAAGCGACCATTAAGGAGTTGGAAAAAGCTGCGACTGACATGAGCGACCGGATCACGGCCCGAGAGGAGGAGGTGGCGAGACTGGGCACAACACAGGGGAGCCTGAAGGGCAGAGTGGACGATCAGGAGAACCGCTTGAGAAGGCAAAATGTCAGGGTAGTGTGCCTACCAGAGGGGATCGAGGGTAGAAACCCCACGGCCTACGTGGCCGAGCTGCTGGGCAATTTAGTGGGGAGGAACACTTTCCCCAACCCACCAGAAATGGACAGAGGACACCGGTCGCTGCGCCCGAAGCCCAAGGCAGGGGACCACCCGAGAGCAGGTAAAGCTAAACTGCACCGGTACCAAGATAGGGAAACAATCCTACGCTGGGCCAGGAAAAACAGAACCTGCAAATGGGAAGGACAATTCATTAGAGTTTATGAGGACATTGGGGCAGACCTAGCCAGTAGATGGGCCAAACTCAATATAGCGAAAGCAGCTCTTCACAAGAACGACGTGCGTTTTGATATGCTGTACCCAGCGAAACTCTGGGTCACATACCAAGAAAGAGAATACTTCTTCACAGCCCCCGCCGAAGCAAACAGGTTTGTCGAGGTACATGGGCTGGAAAACAAACAGCTCGGGTAGAAATAAGGGGCCCCTGGCAAGGGGCAACAACACGCCGACGGGGGTGGGGGGGGAGAGACACGCTAGGCCCTCCCCGTCCCCACCCCCGCCACGGCGAGCGCACCCTGAACAAAACGCAAACCACTACCCGAGGGACCGCTTCAGGTGGGAGACCAGGCCTCGGCGCGAGGGAACGAGAGTAGCGGAGAAGTGAGAGCAAGCGAGGGGAGTGCAGGGTAGGATGGGGGAAGAGCGGGCAGAAAAACGCAGAGGCTGGGCAAGGGAAAAGCGAGACAGTAACACCCAAGAGGGGGGCTACCGCACTAGCAGGAAAGCTAGCGCCAGGGACATGCAACAAAGCAGGGCTACAGGGCGCCCCCCAACAGGGGGGAAGGCGCCAGGCCGAGGGGGGGGGGAACCACTCAACAGAGGAGAGAGAGCAAACAGGGATAGGAACAGGGGAAAGAGGAACAAAGGAGGGGTATACGAGAGAGGAGGGAACAGAGAGCAAGGAGAATCCAGACGAAAGATGGGACGAACGGCTGAAGCGGAGGTGAGCGCGAGATGACAACGGCAGCGAAAACAGTCCGGGAGAAGCAAGTGACAACATCAACACCAGACCCATTTGCGTATTGCCCTCTAATTGTTTCTCCGGCACCCAAATGTGTATCTACTTCCCAGTCTCTCCTCCCCCCGCTCCCCCACAAACAGATGCCTACTTATGTATTGTAAATAATATTGACAATTGTACAAAGTTGCTGCTGTTGAGCTGGTGCATAATACCCTACCAGGTACTTTGGGCGCGATTCTCCACTCCCACACCATCCGGGCCTCAGAATAGCGGGGGTGCCGGAGAATCGCCATTTTCGGTGTCTCTGGCGATTCTCCGGCCTGCGGCCCGCGACACTCGACCGGGCCGTTCCCACTGCTTGGGAGAATCGTGGGAGGGCGTCGGACCGGCATCCCCGGAAATTTTGGCGGCCTAGGCGATTCTCCCAACCGGCGTGGGAGTGGAGAATGGCGCCCCTTATTTTATTATTTTTAAATTTTTTACTATTACTTTTTTTTTGGTATGTTTGTGTGTGCCCTTCTCTGCGTCCGAAGCTCAGACTCCAGCTCATCAACTCTGAGCCGAAGTTCCTCAAACAACCAACACTTGCTACAGATGCGTTCGCTAAGAACCACAATGGGGTCCACCAGTTCCCACATCATGCAGGTACAACACATTGCCTAACCCTGCATCACTGTTTTATTTAATTAGCTTTTAATTAGTTTTTGGAAACATTTCCAACTTGTATTTTACTCACCCGGTGCTGGTGTCTATGTATTTACATTGTGGACCTTCTGTTGCCCTTTTATGTATTTTATTTTTATTTTATTTTATTTTCATGTACTAAAATGGGCTGGTTTAGCACAGGGCTAAATCGCTGGCTTTGAAAGCAGACCAAGGCAGGCCACGGTTCAATTCCCGTACCAGCTTCCCTGAACAGGCGCCGGAATGTGGCAACTAGGGGCTTTTCACAGTAACTTCATTTGAAGCCTACTTGCGACAATAAGCGATTTTCATTTCATTCCATTATCTGGCTGAGTTGCTCGCAGAAAAATACTTTTCACTATACCTCGGTACACGTGACAGTAAACAGATCCAATACAAAAAAAATGTTTCTCTTTTTACCTTTTATTCTGAAGCAATTTAGAATAGGTAATGCAAATTATCAGTTATGTGGACAAATCCCAAGTCTGAAACAAATATATCCTGAATCTCTCGGTCAAGGTCAGTGATTTTTAAGAAATCCACTGCAGATACGATCGTCCCATAAAAATGTCATCCTGTACACAAAAAATCTCTGCAAACTATATAGAAGGAAACACAGGGCGTGTGGGGAGGAGGGGTGGGGGCGGAGTGTGCAATGGCGGCAGCAGGGACAACGTGATAGTATTTGCAACATAAAATTCTCTCCTGCATATATACTGTTTCGAAGTGTGTGCAGGAGGTAACTTCAACTGGATGAATTATTCATACACCAGTGAAGAACTTTCATTTTTGATTTCCACATATTTATGTTGTGTTGAACACTCATTTCCTGTTTAGAAAATCTTACTTCCTGTTGATGATGGTTTTTCCTGCCAAATACCCATGTATGTTGTAGCATGAATATCAGTTAAATTATACTCCCAAAAGTAAAAAATGAATTGTATTTATCAAAATCCAGCCATGAAATAGACCAGCGAAAGCATTTTATTTTCTTGGCACTCAGAATTGCTCATCCAAAATCTGTCTAACATGGAATCTGAATGGATTATCTGTTTACCTTATGTTTCAGTTGATTGTTTCCTTTGGTCAAAATTATGTTTTGCATTTTATGTGAATATTGTGGGGATTATTAAATCCCAGACCTGAGAGGTAATTCATCTGTTACAATTTACTTGTGGACACTAATTGGCTGGGCATAATCCACTGAAAACTCTTCCTAATTGTTCAAGGGCTGACATCTCCCAAATAAAAACATGTCACAATATTAATAACGTATCCAAACTACTTTGTTTCTGAAAAAAGAAGGAAAAGCCCAGCAATAATGCCTGAATCTAGGAGGCTTCACACCTACTAACACTAGATTTGAGAGGCTGTGCATTGTGAGATAACATTCATTAACATGTATCTGTTTTTATTAAAGATGTAACTGCTCATTGCTTGTACTTTGTGAATGTACTGTAAGATCCAAAGTAATTGACGCATTTGCATAAAATTTACAGGTGAGTTTTATGCAGAAGCTGAAAAGAATCTATAGATCATGTTTGGGAATAAATCACAGCTCTCCATGCAAGGCGTTAAGAATTTGCATAGATCACATGTGCCCTGAATGATTATGTCTTGTGATAGGGTTGAACTTCAAGGAATTAGATACACCCTGAGTGGTTAATCAAAATCTGGGAATGTACAGAAAATGGGAGTTGCAGCAGCCCAGGGGAACAGTAACCATGAAGTGGTTTATAATCCTAGCCCCTTTTTGGGACTATTCTCGATCGTGCGTACTCTTTGGATGATCACTCTCATGTAATATAGGAAATAGGAGTAGGAGGAGCTCATTCAACCCAGTGAGCCTGCTCCACCAAGAACAGGGACGGCATGGTAACACAGTGGGTAACACTGTTGCTTCTTGATTAATAAGGGGATCAGGGGCTATGGGAAGAAGGCAGGAGAATGGGGATGAGAAAATATCAGCCATGATTGAATGGCGGAGTAGACTCCATGAGTCGAGTGGCCTAATTCTGCTCCTATGTCTTATGGTCTTATGGTCTTCACAGCGCCAGGGTCCTAGGTTCAATTCCCGGCTTGGGTCACTGTCTGTGTGGAGTCTGCACATTCTCCCTGTGTCTGCGTGGATTTTGTCTGGTTGCTCCGGTTTCCTCCCACGAGTCCTGAAAGATGTGCTGTTAGGCAATTTGGACATTCTGAATTTTCCCTCTGTGTACCCGAACAGGCGCCGGAAAGTGGCGCCTGGGGGCTTTTCACAGTAACTTCTTTGCAGTGTTAATGTAAGAATTCTTGTGACAATAAAGATTATATTATTATAAAAACAAAGAACAAAGAACAGTACAGCACAGGAACAGGCTCTTTGGCCCTCCAAGCCTGCGCTGATCATGTGTCCTATTTAGACCAACTGCCTGTATCCTTCTATACGCCACCTGTTCATGTGTCTATCTAGATAAGTCTTAAAGGTCGCTAACGCATCTGCCTCAACCACCTCACTTGGCAGTGCATTCCAGGCCATCACCACCCTCTGTAAAAAGACTTCCCCCGCACATCTCCACTGAACCTATCCCCTCACCTTGAACTTGTGCCCCCTTGTAATTGTGATTTCCGCCCTGGGACAAAGCCTCCAAATGTTCACCCTATCTATACCCCTCATAATTTTATAAACTTCTATCAGGTCGCCCCGTCTTTCCAGGGAGAACAATCCCAGTTTATTCAATCTCTCCTCATAGCTAATCCCTCCATACCAGGCAACATCCTGTGAAACCTTTTCTGTACTCTCTCCAAAGCCTCCACGTCTTTCTGGTAGTGCAGTGACCAGAATTGGACACCGTATTGCAAATGTGGCCTAACCAACGTTCTATATGACTGAAATATAATTTGCAAACTTTTATACTCGATGCCCCATCTGATGATGGCAAGCATGCATATGCTTTCTTTACCATCATTTCCACCTGTGCTGCCACTTTTAAGGATCTGTGGACCTGTATACCCAGATCTCTCTGTGTGTCTATGCTCCTGATGGTTCTGCCATTTATTTTATAGCTCCCATCTGAATTGGATCTACCAAAATGCATCACCTCATATTTGTCCGGGTTAAATTCCATCTGCCATTTCTCCGCCCAATTTTGCAACCTATCTATATCCTGTTGTATTCTCTGACACTTTTTATCACTATCCGCAACTCCTGCAATCTTAGTATCACCTGCAAACTTGCTAATCAGACCAGCTATGTTTTCTCCCAAAGTCATTAATATATATTACAAACAGCAGAGGTCCCAGTACTGATCCCTGCGGAACACCACTAATTAGAGACCTCCATTCGGAAAAACACACTTCCACTGCTACCCTCTGTCTTCTATGACCTAGCCAGTTCTGAAATCATCTAGCTAGTTCAACCCTAATCTTTTGCACCAGCCTGCCATGAGGGACTTTATCAAATGCTTTACTACAGACATGTAGACAACATCCACAGCCCTTCCCTCATCAAAATTTTGTCAACTCCTCAAAAAACTCAATTAAATAAGTGGGGCATGACCTCCCTTGTACATAACCATGCTGTCTGTCGCTAATAAGTCCATTCACTTCCAAATGTGCATAGATCCTATCTCTGAGAACCTTTTCCAACAATTTCACTATCACTGAAGTCAAGCTCACTGGCCTATAAATTACCTGGGTTATCCTTGCTACCCTTCTTATATAATGGGACAACATTGGCTATCGTCCAATCCTCTGGAATCTCACCTGTGGCCAACGAGGAAACAAAGATTTCTGTTAGAGGCACAACAATTTCATCTCTTGTCTCCCTCAGGAATCTGGGATAGATGCCACCTGACCCAGGGAATTTGTCTACCTTAATGCTTTTTAACATACCTAACACCTCTTCACTCGTAATAACGACCTGTTCTAAAGTGTTTACACAACCTTCTGAGACACCACCAATCAACATTTCCCTCTCCTTTGTGAATATCGATGCAAAATATTCATCAAGGTTCTCACCTATTTCCTTTGATTCTGTGCATAATGTCCCTCCTTTGTCCTTGAGCGGACCAACTCTTTTTCTAGTTACCCTCTTGTTCCTAATACACATATAAAATGCCTTGGGATTCTCCTTAATCCTGTCTACCAAGGACATTTTGTGACCCCTTTCTGCCCTCCTAACTCCCTGTTTGAGATCTTTTCTACTGTCCCTGTATTCTTTAAGTTCCTCATCTGTTTTTAGTTGCCTAGACCTCATGTATGCATCCTTTTGCTTTTTGACTAGATTCGCAATTTCCCTGGCCATCCACGGTTCCTGAATCTTGCCTTTTCTTTTCTTCGGCACATGCCTGTCCTGTCTCCCATCAACTGCACCTTAAAAGACTCCCACATGCCAGATGTGGATTTATCCTCAAACAGCCTCTCCCAAAAAACAGCCTCTAAATCTTGCCTAATCTGGTTGTAGTTAGTCTTCCCCAATTTAGCACCTTAACCCTCGGACAACACTCGCCCTTTTCCATGAGTATCCGAAAGCTTACGGAATTGTGGTCACTGTTCGCCACATGTTCCCCCACTGCAACTTTGATGACCTGGCCGAGCTCGTTCCCTAGTACTAGGTCCAGTGTAGCCCCTCTCTAGTTGGACTATCCATATATTGTTCCAAAAAACCTTCCTGGACACACTTAACAGATTCCTCACCAACCATACCCCTAGCCTGAAGGGATTTCCAGTCAATATGAGGAAATTAAGTCTCCCACTACAACAACCCTATTATTTCTACATCTATCCAGAATCTGCTACATATCTGTTCTTTAATTTCCCGTGGGATGTTGGGAGGCCTGTAGTACACCCCTATCATAGTGACTGCCTCCTTCCTGTTTCTGAGTTCATAGAATCAGAGAGCTTACAGTGCTGAAGGAGGCCATTCGGCCCATCGAGTCTGCACTGGCCCTTGGAAAGAGAACCCTATGCCTCCACCCTATCCCATAACCCAGTAACCCCACTTAACCTTTTGGGACACCTAAGGGCAATTTAGCATGGCCAATCCACCTAACCCGCACATCTTTGGACTGGGAGGAAACCGGAGTAACCGGAGGAAACCCACGCAGACACGGGGAGAACATGCAGACTTCACACAGACAGTGACCCAAGCCGGGAATCGAACCTGGGACCCTGGAGCTGTGAAGCAACTGTGATAACCACTATGCTACTGTGCTGCCGATGAGTTATACCCACGGTATCTCGTTACTTGATTCGTCCAAGGTGTTCTTCCTCTGTACAGCATTAATATGTTCTCTAACCAGTATTGCAACTCCCCCCCCCCTCTTTTACCTTCCCCTCTCTCTCGCCTAAAACACCTATACCCCGGAATAATTAGCTGCCAGTCCTGTCCCTTTTTAACCAAGTCTCCGTTACCGCAACCACATCCAAGTTACGCGCATGAATCAAGGCTCTAAGTTCATCTGTTTTACCTTATACTCCGCACATTGAAGCAGATGCACTCCAGACCTCCAGGTCCACTGAGTTCAGCCTCACCCAGCCTGCTCTTCCTCTGAGCCAGCCTGACCCTGGTACCATGCTCATCCGCAGTCTCTACACCGTAGCACAGTGGGTAGCACTGTTGTTTCACAGCGCCAGGGTCCCAGGTTCGATTCCCAGCCTGTGTGGAGTCTACACGTTCTCCCCATGTCTGCGTGGGTTTCCTCCAGGTGCTCCGGTTTCCTCCCACAAGTCCTGAAAGACATGCTGTTAGCTGAATTGGACATTCTGAATTCTCCCTCTGTGTACCCGAACAGGTGCCGGAATGTGGCGACCTTGGCTTTTCTGAATAGCAAACCTCGCTGCCAGGATATTGGTGCCCCTCCAGTTCAGATGTAACCCGTCCTTCTTGTACAGGCCCCACCTTCCCTGGAAAACATCCCAATGACCCAAAAAACTGAAGCCCTCCCTCCTTTAGCCACGTGTTCAGCTGCAGTATCTCCCTGTTCCTAGCCTCACTAGCACATGACATGGGGAGTAATCCTGAGATTACTACCCTAGAGGTCCTCCTTTTTAATCTTCTACCTAACTCCTAAATTGCCATTGCAGGGCCTCGCTACTCTTTCTACCTCTGTCATTCGTGCCAATGTGGACAATGACCTCTGTCTGATTTCCCTCCTGTTTTAGAATGCTTTGTACCCACTGAGAGACATCCAGGACCCTGGCACCAGGGAGGCAAACTATCATCCTGGAGTATCCTTCACGGCCACAGAAGCGCCTATCTGTGCTGTGCCCCTGACTATTGAAGCCCCTACCACTATTGTTTTGTTACGCTTGGTACCCCCGTCTGTGCAGCAGGGCTAACCGTGGTCCCTTCGTTTTGGCCACTGCTGCTGTCCCCTGATGGACCTTCCCACTCATCGGTATCCAAAACGGCATACTTGTTAGATAGGTGGATAGCCATAGGGGACCCCTGCCTACCCCGTCTGGCGGTCACCCATGTACCTTCCTGTACTTTGGGTGTGACCACAACTCTGTAGCTATTATCCATAACAATTTCAGCTATTTGTGTGCCCCTCAGTGCTCCCAGCTGTTGCTCTAACCGATCCATGAGTTTGGTGAGCTTCTGCAACTTAATCCACTTCCCACAGATGTAGTCCTCGGGGACACTTCAAACAAATTATGGCCGATCATTTACCCTATGCCATTTCCCCCCAGTATCTCCATATCCAGTGATATCATTAGTATTCAGAAATCTATTGATTTCTATCCTGAACAAGCTCATTGATTGAGCTTCCACAGACCTCTGAGATAGAGATTCCACCCTCTGAGTGGAAAGGTTCCTTCTTAACTCAGTATTAAATGGCTTCTCCTTGTTCTGTGACTGTGGGTGCAATTCACCCAAAAAATGTCTGTGGCTGCGATTCTCTGGAAAGATTTGGGAGCAGGAACTGCCACGAGCTTCCTGGCAGTTGGCCCAGTGAGGCCGGCAATGCTAGTCAACGTTAATTGGTCCACTTAATGAGGCACCATGGGCTTCTTGCCGCCAATGAAGGCTCACCAGCTGATTCGCCGGCACCACGCTCGCCAGCCCTCCACTAACAAGGTCAAGCAACACTTAAGCAGCACTTGCTCAGCCAACCCCAGCCAGGTCGTAACAATGGCGCCCAGAAGACCGGGCCCAAGATTCAGGGATGCAGACCTGGGGAGGTTCCTAGACACAGTGGATGTCAACAGATGTCCTGTTCCCTCGAGGGTCAGCCATAGGGCAGCCAGTGTGGTCTGGGATGAGGTGATGGTGGGTGTAAGCTCCAGGAGTGTGCCCAGGAAGACTGGCCTCCAGTGCCAGAAAAAGGTCAACAACCTACACTGGGCAGCACGAGTGAGTAGACTCCACCCCGAGACCTTTCCGCCCCCATGTGAGCAATTGCCCACCAAACTCTCCATGCGACGCCCAACCCTCCATCAACCCCGTCTCCCTTCAACCCCCCACAACCCTTCCTTCACACACACCCTCCCACCACTGCGAATCACGCGTGTGGCTAACAATGCTCTCTATGTGTTTACTCAGGAAAAGCTCTCCCACAATCGCCAGAAAGGGGCCCAGACTGGGGGCGGGTTGCCAGACTTAAGAAACATCACCTCCTTTGAGGAATCTGCCCTGGAGGTGGCTGGAATGGCTGAGGATAGGGTAGTCACCCACGTAGAGGTTGGTGGATACCGCAGAGGTGAGGAACCACGGGGCTCCACCCGGAGGACCTGTGAAACGTGAGTTCTTATTGCCTTACTGTGCTGTACAAAACTCTGGTGCGGCCGCATTTGGAGTATTGCGTGCAATTCTGGTCGCTGCATTGTAGGAAGGATGTGGAAGCATTGGAAAGGGTGCAGAGAAGATTTACCAGAATGTTGCCTGGTATGGAGGGAAGATCTTATGAGGAAAGGCTGAGGGACTTGAGGTTGTTTTCGTTAGAGAGAAGAAGGTTAAGAGGTGACTTAATTGAGGCATACAAGATGATCAGAGGATTGGATAGGGTGGACAGTGAGAGCCTTTTTCCTCGGATGGCGATGTCTAGCACGAGGGGACATAGCTTTAAATTGAGGGGAGATAGATATAAGACAGATGTCAGAGGTAGGTTCTTTACTCGGGTAGTAGTAAGAGCATGGAATGCCCTGCCTGCAACAGTAGTGGACTCGCCAACACTAAGGGCATTCAAATGGTCATTGGATAGACATATGGACGATAAGGGAATAGTGCCGAAGGGCCTGTACTGCACTGTAATGTTCTATGTTGTATGTTCTATAAGGCCTCAACTTTTTACAAGTTATATAAATTACTTGGATGAAGGGACTGAATTTTGGTTGCTCAATTTTCTGATGACACGAAGACAGGTAGAAAAGTAATTTGTGAAGAGGACGTAAGGAGGTTACAAAAGGACATAAATAGGTTAAGTGAGTGGGCAATAATATGGCAAATGGAGTATAATGTGGGCAAATGTGAAATTGTCCATTTTGACAGGAAGAATAAGAAAGAAGCTTATTATTTAAATGGTGAGATATTGCAGAGCTCTGACGTGCAGAGGGATCTGGGTGTCCTAGTCATGAATCACGAAACACTGGTTTGCAGGTAATAATAATAATTATCTTTATTAGTGTCACAAGTATGCTTACATTAACAGTGCAATGAAGTTACTGTGAAAATCTCCAAGTTGCCAAACTCTGGAGTCTGTTCTGGTGCACTGAGGGAGAGTTCAGAATGTCCAAATTACCTAACAGCACGCCTTTCGGGGCTTGTGGGAGGAAACTGGAGCACTCAAGTGAACCCATGCAGACATGGGGAGAACATACAGACTGGGCACAGACAGTGATCCAAGCCGGGAACCTGGAGCTGTGAAGTAACAGTCCTAACCACTATGCTACTGTGCCACCCATTGGGAAAGCTTATAGAATGTTATTGCTCATTGTGAGGGGAATTGATTACAAAAGTAGAGATGTTATTCTTCATTGTACATGGCATTGGTGAGGCCACAAGTGGAGTATTGCATACAGTATTTGTCTCCTTACTTAAGGAAACATGTAAATGCATGGAAGCCGTTCAGAGAAGGTTTACTGGACTAATTCCAGGAATGGGTGGGTTGTTTTATGAGGAAGGTTTGGAGAGATTAGGGGCTGGATTCTCCGTAGTCCGATGCCGATGTCAGGAACGGCGATTGAGTGGAGAATGGCATCCAATGCTGGATCCAGGGCAGGCGCCAGTGTAACGCCAGTCTGCAATGGTCCGCCCGCTCCAAATCGGCATAATAGTGCCGCGCGCAGTCGCAACGCTGTTGGCGTGTCATCAGCCGGCCCACTCGCGATGCTCGGCCCGATTGGCTGGATTCCCGACGGCGCGGGCCACGTGTGGTCCCAGCGGTCAGGAACCTGGCGTGCCGGCTGTGGGCAGTGTCCAGCACTGCCACAATCGTCCGAATCCGTGCCGCTGGCCGGGGCGCTTCTGCTAGGGCTGGGGGGAGTGGTAGGGGGTGGCCAGGTGATGGGCTGGGGGGTTGGGGTGGGCGGGTTAGCGTTCCAACAGGGCTGGCGCACGTTTCCGGCGTGACCGGTGCAGGCCGTCAGCCCTGCGCATGTGTGGCCCGGGACCAGAATCGGTGAGGGGTTCATGCTGATTTTCCCATCGTGAAACTCCCGCGAATTCTCCGTTCGCACTGGCACTTAGCCTCAGGAACTGAGAATTCCGCCCTAGGGTTTTATCCACAAGAATTTTGAAGAGTAAGAGGTGACTTGATTGAAACCTTTAAGAGCCTGAGGAGTATTACCAGGGTGGAGGTGGAGAAGATGTTTCCTCTCGTGGGACAATCTAGAACTAAGGATCAATGTTTAAAAGTAAGGGGCCATTCATTTAAGCCAGAGACGAGGTGAAATGTTTTCTCTCAGAAGATTATGAGACTTTGGAACTCTCTTCCACAAAAGGCAGTGGAAGCAGAGCCTTTAAATATTTCTAAAGCAGAGCGAGATAGATTCTTGATTAACAAGGGGGTGAAACATTATCAGTAGTCAAGAATATGGAGTTGAAGTTACAAGCAAATCAGCCATGATCTTATTGAATAGCGGAGCAGGCTCGATGAGCTGAATGGCTTACTCCTGCTCCTAATTCATGTGTTCATAGGTATGTAAAAGGTTATTAAAAAACTGAACATGCAACTCACATTTGATAGTAAGTTGATTGCAACATTGATAATTCCAGGAAAAGAAAATGTAATCTTGTTTCTATTCGAAAATCCATGTCTTAAGTCTGAACAGTGTTAAGAGATCCATCAATTTTTAAACTACTGTTTGAGTATCCCTTATCCCAAATGCTTGGGGCCGAGTGTGTATTGGATTTCGGAATTTTTCGGATTTCGGAATATAACGTGCATCTGCGGCATGTTGGGAACTGCGCTTATGCAGTGCATGTTGGGAATTCCGCACATGTGGTGCATTGGAAACTGCGCATGTGCGCATATTGGGAACTGCGCATGTGCGGCACGTTGGGAACTGCGCATGTGCGGTGCATTGGGAACTGCACATGTGCGGGACGATGGGAACCGTGCATATACGGTACATTGGGAACTGTGCATATGTGGTGCATTGGGAACTTCACATGTGCGTGCATTGGGAACTGTGCATGTGCGGCACGTTGGGAACTGTACATGTGCGCCGCGTTGGGAACTGTGCATGTGCGCCAGGTTGGGAACTGTGCATGTGTGGCACGTTGGGAAATGTGCATGTGTGGCACGTTGGGAACTGTGCATGTGCGGCACGTTGGGAACTGTGCATGTGTGGCACGTTGGGAACTGTGCATGTGTGGCACGTTGGGAAATGTGCATGTGTGGCACGTTGGGAACTGTGCATGTGTGGCACGTTGGGAACTATGTATGTGTGACGCATTGGGAACTGTGCACTTGCGGTGTGTTGGGAACTGTGCATGTGCGGCACGTTGGGAACTATGTATGTGCGGCACGTTGGGAACTATGTATGTGTGACGCATTGGGAACTGTGCACTTGCGGTGTGTTGGGAACTGTGCATGTGCGGCACGTTGGGAACTATGTATGTGTGACGCATTGGGAACTGTGCACTTGCGGTGTGTTGGGGCTCCCGCTTTGCCCAGGTACCCGTGACGTCACATTGGCACAGGAAAGAAAGTGCGGATTTCGGAATTCTTCAGAATGTTTTGGAATTTTTGTTTTTTGGAATCTCAGATAAGGGATGCTCAACCTGTTGTATTTATCTTAAATCCCCAAGCAAGAAGCTACAGAGTCTGGCAAGGTACCTCTATTCCAATTGAGACTTATCCGACATAGAATGAATGACAATGATATTAATAAGATGGAATTCTCAGACAAGTGAAAAGAATTTTAAACAAACCTGTCCCCGAACATTTTGTTATTCATCCCATAGTTGAGAGAAAGCATTATGATACAATGGTGATCATTCTGAGAAAGTCAGAGGCTATTAATGAGGAACCAGTGGGTTAGAATCAGGCTACTAAAATTGTTGACAAAACAAATATAGACACTACAGACCCATTTGTTTTACTTTCAGTCAGTCTGAAATAATGAGTAGGTTATCAGGAGCTTTCATCTTCACCACAGGAAGCTAGAGCTTCAGATCTGTTAGAGACATAAGTTGCTACGGTACATGGGTATTAGAGCTTTTCCTCCCTGTTTTTCCTTGCCCTTGGGATAGTCACCAATTTCTATGCTTCCAGTGCAAGCTCATCGGTATGATTAGCTTCAGAAACTCTGATTCCACAAACTTCTATCCCTCCCTGAAGTGTTGAATTATCACCATCTCCTTCTTTGGGATTTTGAGCAAAATGAGTTAGTGACACTTCCCACAGATGTGTTTATCTGAGTCAACATCTGGTGCTTGAAACTCTTATATTTTCAGGAATTACATCTCACTCTCCCTTCTTGTGCTGACATGTTTAGTTTGTTATAATTAAAATTTTATATGACTTGTATATCAGCTGGTCTACCTAGCTTCTCTTTCATCCTGTACACCGAACTTCCACCGTCTCCAAATACTCATTTGGAAATGCTTAATCTCATTTTCTTCCTTCCTAATTCCATTACCAGCTTTACTATATATAGGAAAGAGAGAATAATTTCTCAGGAGGATAAAAAGACTGGACATGTCCTTTACTCACCATTCTTCCCTGAATCCTCCTCCTCCTCCAAATAAGCCAGAGGGATATCCATTGTAATTCCTATGTTAGAATATTTTAAGTGTAGAAAAGCCAGGAACAAAAATGTTTAGAACAAAAGGTTAAAGTGCACCTTTGTATATGCTTTAAATAAAAAGACAATTAATTTCCCCTTCAAACGGTGACTCTCTGTCAGCCCAGCACATGCTAACACAACAGTTCGATATGGGTGATCTAAATGCCCAGAAAAATGTGCCAGTGTTTATTATCCATTGATTGCAATATTGAAGTAAAGTCTTGTACATTTTGTGCAGAACACTTTACCCAGTTAAAAGACTAGCCAAAAGATCACATTTGGCTCACCAATGGTCAGAGATCTAATAAGGAAAATCTTTGGTTTACCTTGTTTCACTTCCTATCACACTTGGGCACCGTATATTTAAATTCCTTTGGCAGTTCCTCAGACTTATGGCCTTGAAATGGTTTAGTCCAAATACTGGTTCAACTCGAGCTGGCCCCTCACCGGCCTTCAATTTTTGACCTCTCCTGCAGATAATGCTTTTTAAAAGTTATCTTACTCAATTCTATTAATCAGTTGATAGAGCTAATCTTCCATGACACCCCCCCCCCCCCCCCCACCCACTCTCTCCCAGATTTGTATATGCCTCTAATTATAATTTAATTTACAAAAATAGCCAAACTGGATTGACTGCTGCATAATTATATCCAATTCCTTCTCCAATTTAAAAGAAAGGGATTCAGGTTCTAAAATTATTTTGGTTGCTTTCTGCCTTGTCTTTAAACTATCAATGATGAAGAACTGACTATTTGGTCATTATTTTACATCAGATAGACTGCAGAAATCAGCAAATTTAGCTCCACTGTACATGAATTAGAGTAAAGATGAGTTTTGCTTCCTACCATTCAGCGTTGCTGCAAGCAAACATTCTGCTGAAAGTTCTATTTTCACTTCAATCACTTGTCAGTAGTATTGTGAATATCAGGAAAGAATAATTCACTTTTTGTTTACTGACCTTGTTGAAGTAATATTTTGATTTGGGCTAACTACTCAAACTTGAAAACAACCTCTTTTATCGGCATTGTACAAGCATCAGATAATATTTCCACGGCAGCTTGCACATTTTCTGTACTTTCTCCTGAAGAAAGCATTGCCATTTCTCAATAGCAACTGTTTGCTTTCTGTACTCCCTGAAGTTACTTGTCAAGATGTATGAGTAAGCATGACAGACCTCCACAGAGCATTGCTCCATAAAAGGAATGTAAAGAATGCGTAGGGTGAGCTGGAATGTCAGTCAAATTCAGTCAAACATTCTGGCCATCTTTAATATTCCTCTCTCCTGACTGGCTGTATTTTAAAAAAATTTGCTTTACTCTATCTTAACTGGATTTTGGCATTTCCTGAAAATGTGAGAGCATAAATAATTAAAGGTCTCAGTGACTGACAACAGTATCCATGCAAGTATTTTATGATCTAGAAGCTTCCATGCCTATGAGAGAGAGATTAATGCTCTAAAAAAAAGTTTTTCTTTGTTTAAATAAGTATTTAATCTCCAAACACAAGTTTTGCATTCTGCCAACCATGCCTCAAATCCTGATGCTTCTGACTGAGCGAGCCATAATGGACCAAATGGGGCTATTCTCGAAATGTTCCTCTTCAACATGGAAAATTGTGGTCAAAGTAGAAAATACATAAACTTGGAGACTGATTGATTACCATTCCCTCCTTTGCTATTTTAGGGTCTATTGAAGGTAAATAATGGAATCCACTCCGATATTTATAGACATGTGGCGTGGATTTCCCACTGCGTTGCACCCAGCGCCGATCCCATTGCACAGGGAGCATCGCAATAGAGGCCCAAAATGGGCTTCATGTCGGGCACCAGGCCACGTGTGAGTCACATGACCCCAGTGCCCAGTTCAGTCTGGCTCACACTCTTGCTGGCCATGATCCAGAAAATCATCTTTAAACGAGCCTAATCTAAACGAGGCTAATCTAAATATGCACAGGCAGGTTGAGGCCACAGTCTCCTGGCTCCCGGGAGTCAATGGCTGCACCGGCAAGGCCTCACCTGGGTGCTGATTAGTACTGATCTCTGCCAGGCGGGATGGCCACTCCAGGGATCTCGGAGGCCATTAGAGTCCCCCCGTTGGTCGAGGACAGAGCAGGGAAGTGGCCTGGCACGGCTCCTGGCACCCAAACACCATGGCAGTTCCAACAAGGTGACAGGTTGGCACTGCTAGGATGTCAAGGCAATGCGAGGGTACCAGGTTGGCACTGCCAAGGGGTGGAGCTATGAAGGGGGTATGAAGAGGCATGATGAATGTTGGGGTGAGGAAGGGGGGTCCAGAATGCGGGGGGGGGGGGGCGTGGACTGAAAGGTGGGACACTAAAGATGGCAAGCTGACCCTATAGCAGGGTAAATTCACTCGGTGCTCTGATACCCGGAAGGATGCATTGGTGTGGGGCAGGATCACCCTCATACCTGGCTGGTGAATACCGGTCTGGTGGGATTTGAACCAGGCTCTCCCTGGTTTTCTGGATTACTAGTCCAGTGACAATAACACTCTGGATTACTAGTCCACTGCCTCTCCAATTGTCAGTTTGCTCATTTGTTCATTTAACATGTGTCTGCAGCAGTCTGTATTTTATAATCCTTTACACGAAGACAAAGAATACAATATGTATGAGGAATGAGCGTGGAAATAGGCTTAGCATTGATATCTTCAATTGAAAAGCTAACATATGCTCAGGTAATTAGAAAAATAGCTTTTTTGTTCCACTGTAATTTCCTAGTTCAGAGAATAAGCAGCCAGCTGCCTTCCAAAGTTTTAACAACGTGGCTGTTGAAATAGGTGCTTAGAAATTCTGACACCTATCCAGCAGCAATGACAGGTGACTGATTTATTTAAATAAAGTGTACCAATTTTGTTTAAGAAACTATGCAAGTTTTTCAATGACCTGGCATTTAACAAAATTAGTATATTTTCCAAGAATTGATTTTTCCAAATAATATCAATTTGCGATTTCATCGCTCCCAGTTTGAAAAGATTTTGGGTTAAAAATGTAATTGCCTGTGAAAATACACATGAGGATTACAATGCACGATTAAGCTGCACCACTTCAAAGTAATGAAGGCAGCATGCAAATCTCATGCTGTCATCTACTTGTATTGATTGTAGCATGCACCCCAGTGCTGAACACATTGCTGAGTGGTTGCACACCACTGCAGGGTCCCAGGCAGGAATGTCGAGCAGCGCTTACATTGAAGTAGTTTGTACTACTTCAAATCAGTCCGCACCTCTTAAAGGCAAAGTGCATTCTGGTGGCAGTAGATGGTGGAAGTCATTGTGTAATCAGGAGGAGTGGTCAGCCCATATAGTCTACCCTAAGGTCTTCCAAAATTTGAGCAATTGGAGGCCTTTGTGCAGCGAGAAAGAGGTCTTTTTTCTCTCAGGGGGCCAAGTAGTCCTCAGGAAAGACACAGTGGGAGAAGATAGCTGCCACATTTTATGTTGGCAGTCTGAGGACCAGGATGCAGTGCTGCAGAATGTTCACTGACCAATGGTCAAGGTTGGTTAATATGCTTCGAAATGAATCACTGGCCTCAGACACTGTTCAATTCATCAACCCACCTTTGTCCAAATCCTAACAGTTTCTACCATCCTCACCGTCATACACATAGTACTTCTGTAAACCTTACACCCACATCGCACAGATTGCCCACACTGCCAGCAATTCAATTGCGGAAAGCACATCACCCAACTACATTGCACAATACTCACTGATGTATTTTCTTCTCTTCCGCAGGACAAAGTGACCTATTATCCAGAGTGACCCAAAGTGAGTAGCAGCTCACCAGCGGGGCCTGGCACGATTCTATGTATTTACCTTAATGGAGGAGTTGGCATTGGTGCTGCCATGACTGTGGCTGTGACCAGCAGTTGGGCTGACAACACTGGGGATACTGGTATGTTCCTACCTAATCCTCCTTTTCTCATCCTGCAATCTCTTATGAATTACAAGCTGCCGATGGTTTAAGCATGCACCTCTTATTTTAACGTCTCACCTCAAACCAACCCTTGTGCCTTTATCCTTTCTGATACCCAAAAACCACCGCCTGCATAACAACAGGAGCAGGGACCTTAAGTGCAGGAGGAACAAGAAACAGATGAAGAAGAAACATCACAATTCGATCTAAAACTGGCAACCACCAGTTCAAAACGTAAGGGTAGTAAAGAGGTGGGACCTGCATGTGATAACTCACCAGGCACGAGTGAGCTGCAATGAGGGCGAAGGGAATAAGTAGCAAAGGCGCCAGCTCCCAGGGAGCAATGTTGCGTAAATGTTGTGCCGCAGGGGACTGAATCAGATCTTCAATGGGTGGTGTACAGAAACAGACTAATAGGCATGCACGCCAAAACATTTGGTGGAATGCACACAGAAGGTCTGCTGTCACTGTCAAGGAGCATGGAGGAATATGGCTCCAACTTGGCACGGGGTTTTATGCAGAACCTGGAGCCCATGATTTCCAGTGCAGAGGCGGTGGTCAAGTCCATGAGAAAACTTTTGATATGATCACAATGAAGTGTCTTAGGCTCTGGGCAGGGTGATACCCTGATTCCACCTGGGCACAGCCACCCTGGCAGTGCCACTTGGGAGCGATCCTGGCACTGCCAGGGTGCCAAGGTGCCTGGGTGGCATTAGGCCCGGAGATGCCCTGCCCTTATGAGGTGCAGTGGGATTGAGGAACCCCGGACCCCCTAATTGATAAGTTGGGGGGGGGGGGTCTGGAGAGCGTGCCGCAATCAATGCAGGACGTAAGCCTAACTGCGGGCGCGGTTGGTGGTTCCGCGCGAAGGGCCAGAAATGAAGCAAAGTCCTGTTTAATAGCGGGGTCGTTCTCAGCCCTGCAATGCCGGGAAACACCAGGCTAAACGCACCCGAAACAGGACTCTGTTTCATTTCCGTTGTATCACACCCTTGATCACATAACCTCGGCTGAAACTGCTGGGAGGACTTTTCATTCGTGATGTTAAACAGTCTATTCTGATGGCTGCAAATGAGATTCTGCATTTGGGAGACTTAGGGCGGGATTCTCCGTTGGCCGATGCCGATATCATAATCGGCGGTCAGGTGAAGAATCCTTTCCGAAGCCCAAATCGGGGGTGGTGTCGGTTTGATGCCGGTTTTCGACCCTCCGCCCCCATTGAAATGGCATCGCTGCACGCCGCAGGAACGGCGTTAGCGCGTCATCTGAAGGCCCTCCCCCGATGCTCCGCCCGGATGGGCCGAGATCCCGACCGCGAGGTTGATGTGTGGTCTCAGAGGTCGGGAACCCAGCGTGGTGGCTGCGGACTGTGTCCAGCATCGCCACAGTCAGCCAGAAGCCATGCTGCTGGCTGGGTGGACCTCCGTGAGGGCTGGGTAAACTGGTGGGGGGTGGCCAGGGGGTGGCCGGGGGACAGTAATTAGCAGGTCGGGACTGTGCATGGCTGGTGCCATGTTTCATGTCGCGACCGCTGCAGGTCATCGCCGTGCACATGCACAGCCACGGACCTGGCCATTCTCCAGCTGTTTTTGTCATGGGTGCCGGGAGTTTTACCCGGCGCAGCTGGTAGCCCTTCACCGGTCGCAGGTGAGGGTTCGCCACAGTTCCCATACCGGCATCGGCACTTAGCCTCCAAATCAGTGAATCCAGCCCTATCTTCTCCTCCCGGATCTGAATTATACTAGTTTTACAATCCCCTTGCGGTTGTAAAGCAGGATATAGTGATCAATGCCATGCAAATTTATGTATGAGCGGGCGGCCCAATAGCGAAGTCCCACGGCCAGACAAACCCCTTTCCCCATGACAACAACTCCCCCAGCACTGCAGGTTGGCCCCGAACCCTGTACTGCAAATCACCCCGCCCCCACCACCACCACCACACTGCAGCCCTCCATCCCCGGATTGCCTGGGTGCCTCTCCACCCCCAAGTATGGGGGCGACCTGTCCTGCACCCCCAGGGACCCTTGTAATAGGGGACCCCTCACTGGAGCCCCTGCCTAAAGGAACCCCCTCCACAGAAACAGACCACCCCCACACACAGACAACCCCCCTCCCCCCAGAGATGGGATCCCTGTCTGGAAGCTAGAGAGCAGTCCATACAGGGGCTGTGGGAAGCTGCAATATGTATCTTGCTGCTCCACTTGTCCATTCCTCAAAGGAGAACAGCTGTGCCTGCTCCTAGTTCCCACAGATCCACTGTCTGCAACCCATTCCTGGCTTTCGAGTAGTGGTCTGTGATTGACAGCGTGTAAAAAAACATCTACAGCTTTGATCCATTCATATCCCTTCACATTTCCGTGGCCTAAGTGGTGAAACCCCAATGTTTGTAAATATTGTCCACATCAAAGAGATGAAAGCGCACTAAGTGCATTCCAATCACTCACGCGTGTGATTTCACTGCACTTGCCTCTCTTTGATGTGGTCAATGTGGCCTCAAACGGTTAAAGAGCTGCAAGATGTGCCTGTGGTGTGAGTACTGACTGTGAATCATCATAATAATAATAATCTTTATTATTATAACAAGTAGGCTTACATTATCACTGCAATGAAGTTACAGTGAAAATCCACTAGTTGCCACACTCCGGCACCTGTTTCGGTATACTGAGGGAGAATTCAGAATGTACAGATTACCTAGGACTTGTGGGAGGAAACTCGCGCACCCGAAGGAAACCCACGCAGTCACAGGGAGAGCGTGCAGACTTCGCACAGACAGTGACCCAAGCCAGGAATCGAGCCTGGGACCCTGGTGCTGTGAAGCAATAGTGCTAACCACTGTGCTACCGTGTCGCCCAACAGTGTGGTTGTGTGAATGTCAGTGTACAGTGAGATGGTGTTTGCATTATGTTGATGTTGTGATATTGCTGGTGGTGCAAATATTGAGAAGTATGTGATTTTGGATCTTAACTTGACCTGACCACTTAGTCAAATAGTTAATTTTTTTTGCGTCACTGGAGCTATCGCCTGGAGGTAGTGCTTTTAGCTGTGACCCCCATGGCAAGTTCCTTTCCCTTCTGCTATATTTGTTGTCTCGGTGATATCCTTCCCCTGCAGGCTTGTGATATCCCTCCTCCATTGTACTCCCTCCACCAGGACTTCCTAATCAGTTGCCGAGTTCCTTTGGATACATCTCCGGTCTAACATTTCCAGGTGTGTTCAAATCATGGCAATCAGCAGCTCGCCCTCAAATTGTTGGTTAAAATCAGATTTTTAAGGCAGGCCCATTTTGTTAGCACAACACCCATTTCACCCTGTCTTCATCCTTTCCTCAAAACAAATCTCCAAAATATTTCACCTTTTTATGTCGCACCAAGGTTCTGGTATGTTAAGGGAAATCCTGATTTAAACCGCTGCCTCAATCCATTGAAAAATGTAATATTCCAGCCCATGCTCGACAACAAGCTTAGCAAATATCTGCACTGACAACACAAAAAGCAGTAAATCTTCATGCTGAATCCTGGCAGTCCTGCCATTCATTCAGACTTAATGTTGCTGTGCACTTAGTCCGTGATAGATTCTGAAATGAATGGCAGTTCTGGATTAGAACCCTGCAATGATAAGAAATTGAGCCTCTGTTTCTGCAGCGGTAGTGCATGCTGTTCATGATCCACCGTCTGAGCTTGCAGCGAGCATCTTTCAGAGCATTCTGGGATATAAAGCAATGATCCAAATCAGGACCTCGCCACACCAGTACACTCCTTTTAAAATATGCAGGGAATGGTTCGTCATACATTTAAAAAAAAAAGATTGTAGTGCAATATTCATCTTTATGATTAACTATTCGGGAAGGCAGAATGTCATTTCTGCCCTTGACTCAATCCATCCAAACTACGGCTGGTTTCTCAACGGGCCCATTGCCTGCGTGGGGTTGAGCAAGATGAGCGAGCAGCAGCTATGAAAGCAAGTAAGATTGAGTAGCTTCGAAAGATAGCTCAACCCTCACAGAGATATTCTACCACCAGTGTTCAAAAACGACCATGCCTTCTATCAATATCTCTTCTATTACGGGAGGCTTTGTGGTTCATCCTTCAGAGTGACTGGAGGACGACACCGAAAGCCAAATGGTGCTCAAAGTACTGGAGAAAGTAACAGCTCTGAATTATTTTGCTACTTGGCCAATCTAGGAAGCACAAAATTATGAGGGGAAGTGATGGAGTGGACAGGATAAAATTGTTTCCCTTGGTTGAGAATTCTAAAACCGGGACATAGATTCAAGAGAAGTGGCAGAAGGTGTCGAGGAAGAACATTTGTACGCAGAGGGTAGTGGGAGTCTGTAATTCGCTGCCTGAGTTGGTGGTGGAGGCAGAAACCAGAAACTCTTTTAAAAGGTACCTGGATCTACACCTTAAGTACAGGGCTATGGACCGGGTGCAGGAAGGTGACGTGTTATGTACTTTGGGATAACACAGGCTGCAACTGGATGCAGCTTTGACCAAAAGATACACCAGACCTTGAAGTTAATTCAATCTGATTTATTGAACCAGTAGCACAGTTAGCACAGTTCTCTATGAGTACGACTCTCTGATAACCTAAGTGTGGTTACTCTGTCTGACTGAACCAGGCTAGCTCTTAGCCACGTGCTGGAGGTGTGATACTGTACATACACCCTGACTCACTCTGTAGATGTTCATCAGTGAAAAGAGGCGGAGTGTGAGTGCCTCGTGCCTTTTATAGTGAGATACCACCCCTGAGTGTCCTGCCTGCTCATTGGTCATGTCTTGTTCTCTGTGTTCATTAGCTGCCTGTCTGTGTCTGTCTGTATATCATTATCTGCATGTCTGCATATCATGAAATCTCCCCTTATTTTTTATGTTTTGTTGGCACATGGGAACATACTTACATGTGGTGGCATATATTAACATATTTACAAGCGATGTCATATGTGAACATATTTACATGTGAAGACAGCTGTCTAATGTGAGAAAACAGAACATAGCAAACAAAACAAATGTTCATAAGTCCAGTCTCTGGGGCTTGCGTCTGATCCTTGTCGACCGCCGGAGAGGTGGTGGTGGGGACGACGGCTCCTTGACAGGCGGGATGGAAGCTTGACTGGTGTCCTCGTAGTTCGAGGTATCAGGAGGTGGCAAACCAATGGACAGAAACGGAGAAGAAAGCGGTTGTGGGCAGGCAACTTTGCGCAGTGCCTGTCTGTTTCGTCACACAAAAGAACCATCTGCCATACGTACAACATACGAGCGGGGCGCAGCCTGTCAAACAACGACAGCTGGAGCAGACCAGCCACCATCCGGTATCTTGATCCTGACAGTGTCTGCCGGGGATAACACGGGCAAATCGGTGGCATGAGCATCATAGCCCTGCTTTTGCTGGTTTCGGAGCTGCTGCACCTTCTGCAGCACCGGGAGGTTATCCAGGTTGGGCAAGTGTATGGCTGGAAGTGTCGTCCGCAGGTCCCTGTTCATCAGGAGTTGAGCCGGCAACATGCCAGTGGACAGTGTGGTCGTCCTGTACACAAGCAGCGCGAGGTAGATGTCAGAAGCAGAATCCACGGCCTTGCAGGTGAGCTGTTTCACAATGTGCACCCCTTTTTCAACCTTCCCATTGGACTGCGGATAGTGTGGGCTGGAAATGACATGTTTGAAATGGTATGACTTGGCAAACATAGATCACTCGTGGCTGTTGAAGCATGGGCCATTGTCACTCATGACAGTGAGTGGGATACCATGCCTGGAGAATGTCTCTTTACAGGCCTTGATGACGGTCCGAGATGTGAGGTCTGAGAGCTTCACGACTTCAGGGTAATTGGAGAAATAGTCAATAATCAACACGTAGTCACGACCATTCGCACCAAAGAGGTCGATGACAACCTTGGACCACGGGGAGGTCTCGATTTCATGCTGCTGGAGCATCTCCTTGCTCTGCGCTGGCTGGAAGCGTTGACAGGTCACACCGTCGAGGACCATGTTCGAGATATCCTGGCTAATACCAGGCCAGTAGACAGCCTGCATGGCTCTGCGCCTGCACTTCTCGACGCCCAGGTGTCCCTCATGGATTTGGCTGAGCACCAAGCTCTGGAGACTGAGTGGAATGACAATCCGGTCCAGCTTGAGGAAGATACCATCAATCACCGTCAGGTCGTCCTTATTATAAAATTATAAAATTGAGGGCACTGCCCTTTCTGCCAGCCATTGGCGAGGTGGTGCATGACACGCTGCAAGAGGGGGTCTTTGGCTGTCTCCTCGCAGATACGAACCACCTTCTCATCAGACACTCGGAGGGTGCTAGCACACAGCTGCACCTGTGATTCAATCTGCCGGACGATTTCCAGCGGTTCACTAGGCAATGTGATGGAGCGGGACAATGCAGCAGCGATGATGAGCTCCTTGCCAGGCGTGTACACTAAGTCAAAGTCGTACCTTCTGAGTTTGAGGAGGATGCGCTGCAACCAAGGCGTCATGTCGTTGAGGTCCTTGTGGATAATGTGGACCAGAGGCCTATGATCCGACTCGACAGTGAATGTCGGCAGGCCGTAGACATAGTCGTGAAACTTGAGAAATCCAGTGAGAAGACCCAGGCATTCCTTCGCTATTTGCGCATACCGTGTTTCGGTGGACGTCATGGCCATCGATGTGTAGGCTACCGGTGCCCAGGGTGAAGTGTCATCGCGTTGGAGCAGCACTGCACCGATGCCATCCTAGTTCGCATCTGTCGAGATCTTTGTCTCCCTGTCGGGCCGAAAAATGCCAAGACGGGTGCCGTGGTGAGGTTGGCTTTCAGCTCCATCCACTCTGCCTGATGTGCTGCCTTCCACTCAAAGGCAGTGGACTTTTCACCAGGTGTTGCAGGGCTGTGGTGTGTGAGGCCAGGTTTGGGATGAACTTGCCTAGAAAATTGACCATGCCCAGGAAACGCAACACCGCCTTCTTGTCTTCAGGGTCCTTCATGGCTTCGATGGCCTTGACCTTGTCCGTGGCCGGGCGCACGCCCTGCTGAGAGATCTGGTCACCTAGGAACTTGAGTGTCGACATGCCAAAGCAACATTTGGACCTGTTCAGCTTCAGGCCATTGGCATGGACTCGGCGGAATACCTGCTGGAGACGAGAAACATGCTCTTCAGTGGTCATGGACCATATGATGATGTCGTCCACGTACACTCGAACCCCTTCAATGCCCTCCATCATCTGCTCCATGATGCGATGAAAGATCTCCGATGCCGAGACAATGCCAAACGGCATGCGATTATAGCAGTATCTGCCAAACAGTGTGTTGAAGGTGCAAAGCCTTCTGCTGGACTCATCCAGCTGGATTTGCCAAAATCCATGTGACGCATCTAACTTGGTGAAAAAAACGTGCGTGTGCCATCTCACTGGTGAGTTGCTCCCACTTTGGGATGGGGTAGTGTTCACGCATTATGTTCTTATTGAGATCCTTGTGATCAATGCAAATGAGCAGGTCTCCCGAAGGCTTTCAGACACATACCATCGAGCTGACCCAGTCAGTCGGTTCGGTTACCTTGGAAATGATGCCCTGTTGCTGAAGATCCTTGAGCTGTGCCTTCAGGCACTCCCTCAGCAGAGCTGGGACCCGGCGTGGTGCGTGGACCACTGGCTTGGCATTAGGTCGTAGCAGAATCTTGTATCGATGTGGCAGCGTGCCCATCCCGTCGAACACATCCGGATACTGAGCGAGGATGTCGTCAATGCCGGCCTGAAGATCCACATTGGAGGATGTTGTTGTGTAAACCCGCTGCACGAGTTTCAGCTGCTTGCAGGCATGCACGCCAAGTAGGGATGCCCTGTCTGGCTTGACGATTTCAAAACTTAACCGAGCATGGGTGCTCCGGTTGGAGATGAGTAGATGGCAGGATCCCAGTGCCGTGATGGCATTTCCAATGTAGTCCAGGAGCCTGCAGGCTGCTGGAAGGACCTTGGGGGGGCTTCTTGATGCGTTTGAAATCTGCCTGTGAGAGGGGGTTGGCAGAAGCGCCTGTGTCCAGCTTAAACTGGATGGAGCAGTGGTTGACCTGCATCACCTCACACCATTCGTCCGCAGAATCCACAGCGAGGATAGATTGACTTTATGATGAGTTGGATGTGGCATATTCACATTTGGTAATGATATCCACACAGTAGGCAGAGTCCAGGCATTCTTCCTCTGGATCCGTTGTGCTGCCAGGATTAGGATCCTGTAATCGTTGTTGCGCACTCTGAATGTGCCGTCGTCGGAATTGCGAGCGCTGGCCCCTGACTGGTGGTGCAGACCTGCACAAGGCTGCATAGTGTCGAGGCTTCCCGCAGTTTAAACATCGCCTGCCTCTTGCAGGGCAGTGTTTCATTAAGTGGGCGTTGCCGCAGTTCGAGCATGTCATGACGTCGGCGTCCTGACGCTCTGCGCGTCGTCGCACATGCGCAGTGCGGGCGTCGGCTTCGTTATCCCGTTCACATCGCGCATCGCGCATGCGTGGGGCCCCGGCAACTGGCCGCTTTCATCAATGCTGAGGCGCTGCATCCGGGAGATGGCCTGCACACTCTCCGCCTCGTGGGAGGAAAGTTTCTCATTTTCAGTAAATTTGTACTGGGCATAGCGATTTTTGACGTGCTCATGCACTGTGCATGTTTCAAGCGCGACTGGCAGGGTCATATGCTTGATTTTCAGTAGATGCTCTCTCAGAGGATCAGAGTGAACTCCAAAAACGATTTGGTCTCTGATCATGGAGTCAGCAATATCACCAAAGTTGCAGGACACGCTAGCAGGCGGAGATTAGTTAAGAAGGAATTGAAAGATTCATCTTTACCTTGTAGACACTGTTGGAACATGTAGCGCTCGAAGATTTCATTGGTGTCCACTTCACAGTGACTGTCAAACTTGTCCAGGATGGTCTGAAGCTTTGTCTTGTCCTGGCCTTCGGTGAAGTGAAAAGAGTTAAAGAGTTTGATGGCTTGATCAATCGCTGTTGAGAGGAGAAGCGCTATCGTCCTTGCATCAGACGCACCCTCGAGGTCTGAAGCTTCGATGTACAGCAAAAACTTTTGCTTGAATGTCCGCCAGTTGGCACTGAGATTGCCGGAGGTCCTGAGGTGGTGAGGAGCCTGAATCTTCTCCATGGTGCCGGGATACATTCGCTGGTGGTCACGGAACGGACTGAGGTAAACCATCTAGATTAAGCAATCTCCTGGTATCATGATGTGTTATCTACTCTGGGATAACATAGGCTGCAACTGAATGCAGCTTTGACCAAACGATACACCAGACCTTGAAGTTAGTTCAATCTGATTTATTGAACCAGTAGCACAGTTAGCACAGTTCTCTATGAGTTCGACTCTCTGCTAACCTAAGTGTGGTTACTCTGTCTGACTGAACCAGACTAGCTCTTAGCCACGTGCTGGAGGTGTGATACTGTAGATACACCCTGACTCACTCTGTAGATGTTCATCAGTGGAAAGAGGCGGAGTGTGAGTGCCTCGTGCCTTTTATAGTGAGATACCACCCCTGAGTGTCCGGCCTGCTCATTGGTCATGTCCTGTTCTCTGTGTTCACTAGCTGCCTGTCTGTATATCATTATCTGCATGTTTGCATATCATGACAGAAGGTGGGATTAGAAAGGACACCTGGATGTCTTAGGGCTGGCATGGACAAGATGGACCTTCCTTCCTTCTGTGCTGTAACCTTCCTATAATTCTATGAAGCTACTTGCGATTTTCACCAAGTTTTATTCATAGTGCATATCTGCATTAGGTAGGTTACCTCAGACCCCAGCCATATGTGTATTAGGCAGGTTACCTCACACCCCAGCACCTCATCGTATACCTTTGACACTCCAGACAGTTTAGCGAGCGGGCATTGGTCTTTATATAATTCCAGGCTTCTCTAAAATTATTGAGCCAATTGACTGCTCATACCCATATATTCTCCACATGTATAAGTCCCCGGGGCCTGATGGGATTTATCCTAGGATTCTCTGGGAAGCCAGGGAAGAGATTGCTGGGCCTTTGGCTTTGATCTTTATGTCATCATTGGCTACAGGAATAGTGCCAGAGGACTGGAGGATAGCAAATGTGGTCCCTTTGTTCAAAAAGGGGAGTAGAGACAACCCCGGCAACTATAGACCAGTGAGCCTCACGTCTGTTGTGGGTAAAGTCTTGGAGGGGATTATAAGAGACAAGATTTATAATCATCTAGATAGGAATAATATGATCAGGGATAGTCAGCATGGCTTTGTGAAGGGTAGGTCATGCCTCACAAACCTTATCGAGTTCTTTGAGAAAGTGACTGAACAGGTAGATGAGGGTAGAGCAGTTGATGTGGTGTATATGGATTTCAGTAAAGCGTTTGATAAGGTTCCCCACGGTAGGTTATTGCAGAAAATACGGAGGCTGGGGATTGAGGGTGATTTAGAGATGTGGATCAGAAATTGGCTAGCTGAAAGAAGACAGAGGGTAGTGTTTGATGGGAAATGTTCAGAATGGAGTTCAGTTACAAGTGGCGTACCACAAGGATCTGTTCTGGGGCCGTTGCTGTTTGTCATTTTTATCAACGACCTAGAGGAGGGCGCAGAAGGGTGGGTGAGTAAATTTGCAGACGACACTAAAGTCGGTGGTGTTGTCGACAGTGCGCAAGGATGAAATGGAGTTTAATGTAGAGAAGTGTGAGGTGGTTCACTTTGGAAGGAATAACAGGAATGCGGAATATTTGGCTAATGGTAAAGTTCTTGGAAGTGTGGATCTAGGTGTCCATGTACACAGAGCAGAGGGATCTAGGTGTCCATGTACACAGATCCCTGAAAGTTGCCACCCAGGTTGATAGGGTTGTGAAGAAGGCCTATGGAGTGTTGGCCTTTATTGGTAGAGGGATTGAGCTCCGGAGTCATGAGGTCATGTTGCAGCTGTACAAAACTCTGGTACGGCCGCATTTGGAGTATTGCGTACAGTTCTGGTCACCGCATTATAGGAAGGACGTGGAAGCTTTGGAGCGGGTGCAGAGGAGATTTACCAGGATGTTGCCTGGAATGGAGGGAAAATCTTATGAGGAAAGGCTGATGGACTTGAGGTTGTTTTCGTTAGAGAGAAGAAGGTTAAGAGGAGACTTAATAGAGGCATACGAAATGATCAGGGGGTTAGATAGGGTGGACAGTGAGAGCCTTCTCCCGCGGATGGAAATGGCTAGCACGAGGGGACATAGCTTTAAACTGAGGGGTAATAGATATAGGACAGAGGTCAGAGGTAGGTTCTTTACGCAAAGAGTGGTGAGGCCGTGGAATGCCCTACCTGCAACAGTAGTGAACTCGCCAACATTGAGGGCATTTAAAAGTTTATTGGATAAGCATATGGATGATAATGGCATAGTGTAGGTTAGATGGCTTTTGTTTCGGTGCAACATCGTGGGCCGAAGGGCCTGTACTGCGCTGTATCGTTCTATGTGAGCCCTACCGTTTCAACATGATCCGAGTCCCAGACTACTGTTCAATAACAGGCAAGTTTCTTTCAGTTAATGCCAAGTTGTAGGGCGCTACTGTGATCTGTGGTGGTCTGGCTCCCTTCAATACCTTTCCTTCACTATTAAAGATAAGGTCCCAAATGGCTACTCGCTGATAAGCATTATCAAGTACTGCACTGGTTCATGACCTCATTAGAATGTCATTAATATGCAGCTTGTGGCTGATCTACAATTAACTGCTGTTCAGGTGCAGAGACGGACCAGAAGTTCATTACAGGATGCTGCTAACACAATGTCCAGATTAGTCACCGTTTGTTCTAGGCTTGCAAATAGATATTGTCAAGGAAGAAGGAAGAGAATGGCTGGAAACATTGAACGTGGGTGAAGCGTGTTTTTATAAGACCATGGAGGAGTCCACATCGAGTTGTTCAAAGAAACTTAGTTTTTTCCAATGACTATTATATACATCACATGGTAGATCCCAACTGGGTCTGCCTTGCCGGTGCCTAACGGGCCGGCTTTATACACCATCAAACTATACATTGTTTAGATATCCTCCAACTCCTTAACGGGGGAGTTCATATTCTGCAAGGCTCGCAGGGAAGTTAATTGCTCCCACCCCTTAAGATACTTGCGGGTTATAACACGTGTGAAGGCACGGTCAGAGAACAGTCAGCAGCAAGCGAGCCTCAAGACAATGTATTATGGAAACCATAAGTCATGAATGATCCATATTTTGTCACTGCGTCTCCAATACCACTCATCACCACTCTCTTTGACATCCACTATGGCACTCACCACTTACATAGACAAATATATCAGCCTGAAAAAAAAGAATACATTAGAAACACCATCACTTCCAGTTCGTCTTCAAAGAAAACTGAAATGAATCAATACATCATAATACATCAAAATGGAGCAAATTTGTGAAACACAACCTAAGGTTCACCTATCTGCTTGTCCTTTGGAGTTTATGTACTTCTAAACCTTCTAAAATGAACGTCATAACCAAAAATCCCTCGGAGACTGTTTTGATATTGTTAATGTAGAATTCAAAATATGAAAATCATGAATATCTTGATTATATGAATTATGTTCTTTTTGTTTGAAATAGTGGGCGGGATTCTCCGATCCTGGGGCTAAGTGTTGACACCGACGTAAAAGCCGGAGCGTTATACGACAGCATCATCTGGCCCCCAGGAGCAGTGATCCTGCGCCGCACAGGGGCCAGCATGGCACTGGAGCTCCTCACGCAGCTCCAGCTGCTGATACAGGTGCCAGCACAGCCGGCATGAGTTTGCGCATGTGCACCAAGGCCGGCGCGAGTTCACGCATGCGCGTGGGTTGCCTACTCTGCGCCGGCCCCCGGGCAACATGGCAGAGCCCTACAGGAGCCTAGCGCGGAGAAACATAGGCCCCCCCCCCCCGGGATAAGCCCGTCTGCCGATCGGTAGGCCCCGATCGCGGGCCTGGTCACTGTGGAGGCCCCCCCCGGAGTCGGATCCCCCCTCCCCCACACCAGGACGTCCCCCGCAGCATAAACGGCGAGGTCCCGCCGGGTAGGACCACACGTGAACGACACTGGCAGGACTGGCCGAACGTGGCGGGCACTCGGCCTGTCGCGCGTGGAGAATCGCGGCCCCCGACCGGCGCCGCGGTGACCGTGCCAGCACCATTGGCGCTGATTCTCTGGACCCGCGTCGGAGCAGCATCGCGTGATTCCCCCCCCCGGCCGATTCTCCGACCCAGCACGGGGTCAGAGAATGCCGCCCAATGTATTTCAGGTTGTTTCAAATTAATACCAACATGTGGGCACCTAGTGAATTATTATAAAAAGAGATTAATGTATCAAAGTTTTCAGACAGTACAAAGCTCAGTGGAAATGCAAGCTGTGATGGGCACACAAGAAGGCTGCAAAGAGATAAACAGGTTAAGTGAGTGGGCAACAAAGTGGGAGATGGGGCAGGATTTTTCAGATGAGAATGTTTCGCACCTTGCCAAAGAGTCAATGGGGAATGCATCCCTGCCAATCACATCAGCTCTGAAGCCATCTAATACTTCAGTAGATATTAATTGACTGGAGAGGAAACTCATGCCCCTCACTCAGGCAGAAATACTACCTCAGAGAGCTGCCAACCAATCAGATTGACCAAAAGCTTTGTAGTCTCAGCAATGCGAGTGGCTAGGGCTGGGGCTGCAAGGAGACCCTAGATTCCAAGTCTCAGACCAGATAAGTGTAGGGGGCCTCATGGTAGGGAGGGGTTGTGAGGTCCTGCAAGGGATAAGGGATGGGGAGAGGGGAAGAGGGAAGTGGGGGGTCTTCGAGAAGCCAGGAGGGAGCCCTCATTGGGGGAGCAGATTCTGGGGATACAGGTCACCTGATGTGGAATAGGTGTCCTTGAGGGAGATGGCTTTGCTTCTCGCAAGAGGGGCCCAAACAGGTTGATGTGCGAAGCTTCCACTCTACACCTGAATAGGCCACTTGAGGATCTCAATTGGTGTGAGGGCAGGGGAGCAGCCTTAAGCCTTGTCTGTCACATGTAAAATTGCGGACAGGTCAGGAGCATGTGGGACACTGCCCAGGAAATTATATGGATGCCCCATCTGCAAATTCTTCCCATGGAGTATAATATGGGGGAGTGTGAGGTTATTCACTTTTGTCCTAAGAATAGAATGTCCTAACCCTAACCCTAATATTTGTTAAAGGTGTGAAACTTATAAATATTAATGTTCAAAGAGAACTTGGGTGTACTTGTACAAGGATCACCAAACGTTAGCAGGCAATTAAGAAAGTAAATGACACATTGGCCTTTATTGCAAGGGTGTTGGAGTACAAAAATGAAGGAGTCTTTATACTATTATGCAGTCTTTAGTGAAAGCACACCTAGAAAAGTGTGCGTAATGTTGGTCTCACTATTTCAGGAAGGATAGATATACTTGCATTGAAGCAGTAGCATGAAGGCTCACTATTATTCCCTGGGAAGACAGGGCTGTCCTAGGATGAGAGGCTGAGTAACTTTGATCTGTATTCTCTGGAGTTCAGAAAAATGAGAGGTGATCACGTTGAAAGATTCAAGATTATAAAAGGAGCTTGACAAGAGTAAGTTCTTTAAGGTTGGTTCCCCTGGCTGGTACAATTTCAGGATAAGGGGCTATGCATTTAGGACTGAGATGATAAGAAATTTCTTCAATCAAACGGTTTGTAGGGTTATAATTTGCTACCTCAGAGGGTTGTGGATCATTGAATATATTTAAGGCTGAGATAGACAAGATTTTTGATTGTTCAGGTAATTAAGGGATATGGGGAGCAGGCAGAAAAGTGGAGTTGATTCCCAAGATCAGCCATGATCATACTGATGGCGGAGCAGGCTCGACGGGCTATGTGGTCTACTTCTTCTCCTTGTTCTTGTATAATTCGCACAGAGGAATGAAAACATAATTATTCTGCACTAAATTTTCAGTTACAGATATAATTTGGCAGATTCCAAATGAAATATGAAGAGATTTCAGATACTTGATCTGAATATTTCATACACTGGATAAATCAAAAGAAGATTGTTTTGGGCATTAACTCAGCTTTTTGTTAAAAAAAATCTAGCTGCACTGTTTTCTAATCTAATTATAGAGTGTCTTCCTGCCTTTCTAATTTGTTTACAAGGCTGGTTGTTTGATGTAGCAACTTGTTTTATTTGACTATTTAACATTTTCTTTGTATCTGATCATTTAAAATCTTTGATCCACTTCTCAAAACTATTTCTCCAAGATTGCTGAAGGAAAGTGGTTTCGCATTAGTTATTTGACATAACCTTTTAACATGAAATAATGGGAGTGAAATTGGCATTTGACAGTTGCACAAATAAGCAGCAACAAATTGAAAACCTACTTGGATGTTGCTTGATTTTTCCTTCCCATCGTGGAAAACAAAATCAGGAAGGATGTAAAATGGCTGCTGATTTGCTGTCATGTGTTTTGTGCCTTTGCCAACATAAGAATATGAAAGCATAAGCTATAGAAGCAGAAGTAGATCAAACCTCATCTCCCGCATTCTCCTTTCTACCTCATCTCTACTTTCTCACCCACTCCCCATAGTTCTGGACTCCCTGAGACACCAAACATCTGTCTTATCTCAGCCATATCTATTATTACAATCTCTGTGGGGAACCAAAATAACCGCAGTTACTGATTGACTCTGAAACGAAGAAATTTACACAATTCCACTTTTTGTAATGTTTACTTGAACGCAAATCAGAACCAACTCAATTATGTATGAATTAAGAGTCAAATTATACTCCAGATAAAAAGATAAATTTCACCTTAAGTTGTCATTGACACAGATACATCTTACTCAATCAGAAGCATTCACATCACTCCCTGCACAAATATGGCACAATGTTGCTACATAGTTCGACAATATGCTGTTCTTTATTCACACAGTGTAGGTCAGGAGTCCTATCCAATAACAGTTTTCACCTTTGAGTTTCATGGATATGAAGAGAGAGCGGGTAAATGGAGTTGAAATCAGCCATGATTGAATGGTGGAGTGGACTCGATGGGCCGAATGGCCTTACTTCCGCTCCTATGTCTTATGGTCTTATTATCTTCAACAAGGCTTACCTCTACAAACTCACTCTCCCTCAGGTCACCACAGTCCTGACGGTGTAACCTTCCAGAGTTCCTTTTCAACCAACGAAGTTGAATACTGTAGTTCATGGTTTGGCCACGTTTGGAAAAACACTCAGCTCTTTAATGTCTCTGAACTATTCACACAGCTTTCCAGATTTTTGACCATTTTAGCTAGCTTGTATAGTCCCCCCCAGAATTCCTGGCTCCTTTTTCTGGGAGGATTCTTCTCCTCGCTAGAATTCTCTGTCTTCCTCTTTCTGTCTCTGACTGCTTTCTCTTAATGTCTGCATCTGTGCGCTGTCTACCTTCATCATCCAGCTTCTCTGCTTGCAGCTCTCCTTTGTGTCTGCCAGTTAGATGGCTTATTTCTTGACTTCCTTCCTCTTGACATTGCTTTCAGGTCAAGGGTTACCAACTCACATGGACCAGTGTTTCTGATTATCCCAGAAAATTGAAATTTATCCATTTACAATTGATGCATACTCTTCAAACACCTTTAAATTCTTGATTAATAAGGGGATCAGGGGTTATGGGGAAAAGGCAGGAGAATGGGGCTGAGAAAAATATCAGCCATGATTGAATGGCGGAGCAGACTCGATGGGCCGAGTGGCCTAATTCTGCTCCTATATTTTATCGTCTTATGGTCTTAAAAGCAACACAGACATTTTAAAGAAGTCACAAATTTTCCTCACTACTACTTCTGGGTCAAAGGTTGTCACAATATATTCAACGATGGAACATCCATAACCCTCGGGAGTAGACAATCCTGAACATTAGTAACCCTGTGTGAACACTAATTTCGCTCCAAAGCTCCTTAAATTAAAATCTTACGGCATCCTTTTCCTTTCTTGTTCATTGTTAGACACTTTCTTCATGTCTAGTTAATTATTTTTCACATGATCAATCATTAAAACAGGAGTTTTACACCGATTTATATTGCTTCTATTTTAAATATTTACAGAATGACATCACCAAAGAAGGTTATAGCAAGGAGGGGGCATTTGGCACATTGTGCTCGTGTATCAGTCAGAAACAGACCCCACTTGTCTGCGCTCCCTCCTTATAGAATTAATGGAACTCCGAATAGAACAACCGAAGTTTACAGAAGAATTTTCCTGTCAAACACTGCTCTATGCTCAGTTGATTGATGTCATTTGAGGATAATCCTGTAAAAGCATTTGTGCATTCCAATGTTTTTTTTACAATATAAGGGTAGCCCTTTACAGGCTGAAAAGTCTTTGTACAACTGCATGTGCCCAACATCCTGGGCGAAATTCTCCCCCAACGGCGGGATGCCCGCCGACTGGCGCCAAAGCTGGCGCAAATCAGACGGGCATCGCGCCGGCAAAAAGGTGCGGAAGTCTCCGCATCTTTGGCGGCCTAGCCCCAACATTGAGGGGCTAGGCCGACGCCGGAGGGATTTCCGCCCCGCCAGCTGGCGGAAATGGCGTTTGTTGCCCCGCCAGCTGGCGCGGAAATGCGGCGCATGCGCGGGAGCGTCAGCGGCCGCTGTCAGTTTCCCCGCGCATGCGCGGGAGCGTCAGCGGCCGCTGAAAGTTTCCCGCGCATGCGCAGTGGGGAGAGTCTCTTCCGCCTCCGCCATGGTGGAGGCCGTAGCGGAGGCGGAAGGGAAAGAGTGCCCCCACGGCACAGGCCCGCCCGCGGATCGGTGGGCCCCGATCGCGGGCCAGGCCACCGTGGGGGCACCCCCCGGGGTCAGATCGCCCCGCGCCCCCCCCCAGGACCCCGGAGCCCGCCCACGCTGCCTGGTCCCGCCGGTAAATACCAGCTTTGATTTACGTCGGCGGGACAGGCAATTCCTGGGCGGGACTTCGGCCCATCCGGGCCGGAGAATCCAGCGGGGGGTCCCGCCAACCGGCGCGGCTGGATTCCCGCCCCCGCCCAATCTCCGGGAGCGGAGACTTCGGCGGGGGCGGGGGCGGGATTCACGGCGGCCAACGGCCATTCTCCGACCCGGCGGGGGGTCGGAGAATGACGCCCCCTGATCCTGACTTCCACTGTACTCCAAGTGTGTTATGTGCTAGCTGCTGTATGCACCACAAAAAATGTTTGAATAACATTATTGGATGAAGTCAACTCAGTCAGGCACGGACACAAGCAGCGCACAATTCATTATGCGCCTGACGTTGCTGCATTAGAACTGTATTGTTAACCTCATACTGTGCACTGCATATGTTCAAGTGTATAAAAAGTCAAAGGACTATTAGTGGCTCGGAAGATAATTCTGAGCAGATTGAAGGTCTTCATGTAATTGAATACAATTGGACTGGCTGAAATAAATAATGGAGTTTGCTTTCTGGCATTGGTTATATTATATCTCCTGCAGTAAGGCTCAATTGCCTTATAAAAAATGTAACAGGTTCCACAACATGGTGGATCACCTTAATGTTGCACTTAATGATCATGCATCACTCCTTGAGTACTTTTTAATAGAACATTTTATTGAGGTATTTGTGATTTTGTAACAATAACAGAAGAAACAGTGTACATACAAATATAAACATAGTGCAAAGGCCGTCTTCCTCCCTCACAGGCCCCACCTTTCTTACACACTAATCTAAACTAAATCCCCCCCCTCTCTGCTGACAGTTAATTTTCTCCAAAGAAGTCGACGAATGGCTGCCACCTCCGGACGAACCCTGACATTGACCCTCTCAGGACGAACTTGATTTTCTCCGGAGAGAGAAAGTCAGCCATGTCAGTGAGCCAGGTCTGTGACTTCGGGACTCCAGGCTACCAGGGAGGCAAAGGCCAGAATGTCTGCCTCTTTCTCCTCCTGGATTCCCGGATCTTCCGGCACTCCGAAAATCGCCACCTCTGGACTCGGTGCCACCCTTGTTTTTAACACCTTGGACATGACATCCGCAAACCCCTGCCAGAGTCCCCTAACCTTCGGGCATGTCCAGAACATATGAACATGGTTTGCTGGTCCTCCCATACATCCTGCACACCTGTCTTCTAAACCAAAGAACCTGCTCATCCGGGCCACTGTCATGTGTGCCCGGCGAACGACCTTAGCTCATCCGGGCCACTGTCATGTGTGCCCGGTGAACGACCTTAAATTGTATCAGGCTGAGCCTGGCGCATGATATGGACGCGTTGACTCTACTCAATGCAACCGCCCAGGGACCATCCTCTATCTCTCCTCCTAACTCCTCTTCCCATTTGTGTTTCAGCTCCTCAGTCTGCATTTCCTCTGACCCCATGAGTTCTTTATAAATGTCCGAAACCTTCACCTCTCTCACCAATACTCTGGAAACTACCCTGTCCTATAACCCCCTTGGTGGTAGGAGTGGGATGGTTGAGACCTGCTTGCATAGGAAGTCCGGCTCCTGCACCTAAACTCATTCCCTCCCGTCAATTCAAATTTCTCCTCCAACTCCTTCAGGCTGGGGAAGCTCCCCTCTATGAACAGATCTCCCATCCTTTCGATCCCTGCTCAATGCCATCCCGAAACTCTCCATCCAGCCGCTCCGGGGAAAACTGATGATTATTGCAGATTGTAGTCGAAACCGATGCTCCCTCTGCTCCCACATGTCTCCTCCATTGCCCCCAGACTCTCAGGACCGCCACCACCACGGGGCTGGTGGAATACCGTGCCGGCGGGAATGGCAGAGGTGCCGTTACCAACGTCCCAAACTCGTGCCCTTACATGATGCCGCCTCTACTCGATCCCATACCGACCCTCCCCCCACCGCCCACTTCCGAATCATGCCTATATTTGCCACCCAATAGTAATTGCTAACGTTCGGGAGCGCCAACCCGCCCTCCCCCCGGCTACACCCCTTTTTTACTCGCAGGGTCTTACCCGCCCATACAAAGCCAGAGATCACCTTGTTTACCCATTTAAAAAAGGCTTGTGGAATAAAGATGGGGAGGAACAGAAAAACAAACAGGAATCTCGGGAGAACCTCATTTTCACTGTCTGTACCCTCCCAGCCAGTGATAGCGGGAGCGTGTCCCACCTTTGGAAGTCTTCCTTCATTTGGTCTACTAGTCGGGCCAGATTTAGCTTATATAGCTGTTCCCATTCCCGTGCCACCTGGATGCCTAAATACCGAAAGCTTCCCCCTACCACTCTAAACGGCAACTCTCCCAGTCGCCTCTCCTGCCCCCTTGCCTGGATCGCGAACATCTCACTTTTCCCCACGTTCAATTTATAACCCGAAAACCGGCCAAATTCCCCTAAATTCCTCATAATCTCCCCCATCCCCTCTAGTGGATCAGAAATATATAGGAGCAGGTCAACTGCGTATAGTGAGATTCTGTGTTCCTCGCCTCCCCGAACCAGCCCCTTCCAGCCCCTTGAGGCTCTCAGCGCAATTGCCAGCGGTTCTATGGCCAGTGCGAACAACAGTGGGGAGAGGGGGCATCCCTGCCTCGTCCCCCGGTGCAGCCTAAAATAGCCCGATGTCAACCAGTTCATCCATACACTCGCCACAGGCGCCTGTTACAGCAGCCTAACCCAGTCGATGAAGCCCCGTCCAAACCGAAACCGCCCCAGCACCCCCCACAGATAGGTCCATTCCACCCGATCAAAGGTCTTCTCTGCGTCCATTGCGACCACTACCTCTACGTCCCTACCCTCTGGGGGCATCATGATCACATTCAACAGTCTTCTAACGTTGGCCGCCGACTGCCTGGCCTTAACAAATCCGTCTGATCCTCCCCAATCACATCCGGAATGCAGTCTTCTATCCTTGAGGACAAGATTTTGGCCAACAGTTTGGCATCAACATTTAGTAGGGAGATCGGCCTGTATGACACGCATAGCTCCGGATCCTTCTCCCACTTCAGGGTCAGTGAGATCGTGGCCTGTGACCTTGCCTCATTAAATGTCCTCATCAGCAGCTACCCCAGCCTCACAGAGAACCTTTTATAAAGCTCCACTGGGTACCCATCCAGTCTCGTGACTTTACCCGACTGCATGGCCTTCAGCCCTTCTGCTATTTCTTCAATCCCTATCGGGGCCCCGAGCCCATCTGCCAACCCTTCGTCCACCTTCGGGAACTCCAGCCCTCCCAGAAATTGCCTCATTCTTTCCGGTCCAGCTGGGGGTTCCGACTCATATAGCCTGCCTTAAAACTCCTGGAACGCCCTGTTAACCCCTGCTGAGTCTCCGACCAAGTTCCCGTCTCTGTCCTTCACTTTCCCAATCTCCCTGGCTGCCTCCCTCTTTCTGAGTTGCTGCGCAAGCATTCTGCTGGCCTTCTCTTCATACTCATATATCACCCCCCCTCGCCTTCCTCAGCTGCTACACTGCCTTCCCTGTAGTTAGCAAGCCAAACTCTGCCTGTAGCCTCCGTTGTTCCCTTAAAAGCCCTGTCTCTGGGGTCTCCGCATATCTCCTGTCGACCTGAGGTATTTCCCCTATCAGTCGATCCGTCTCTGCTCTATCTACCTTCTCCTTGTGGGCCCGTATCAAAATCATCTTCCCTCTCACCACCGCCTTCAGCTCCTCCCAGACCATTGCTGCCGAGTCTTCCCCTGTGTCATTAACTTCCAGATAGTTCTGGATGCATTTCCTCACCCGCCTGCACACCTCCTGATCCGCTAACAGTCCGACAACCAATCTTCAATGCAGGCGCTGGCCACGCTCCTTGCTCACCTGTAGGTCCACCCAGTGTGGGGCATGATTCGAGACCATGAGTGCTGAGTACTCAGTGTCCACTAACCCCGTCGATAAAGGCCTGTCCAAGATGAAAAAGTTGATCCGGGAGCACACTTTATGTACATAAATGATGAGTAGAAAGAGAACTCCTTCATCTCGGCCACCCAAACCTTCATGGATCCACTCCCCCCATCTGCTCCATAAACTCCTTTAGCTCCTTTGCCATTACTGGCACCCTGCCTGTCCTTGAGCTCGACCAGTCTAGCCTTGGGTCAATAACTGTGTTGAAGTCCCCCCCAATGACCAGCTTATGTGAGTCCAGGTCTGGGATCTTCCCCAACATCCTTTTTATAAACTCCACATCATCCCAGCTTGGTGTGTAGACATTTACGAGCACCGCCAGCAGCCCTTCCAGCTTCCCACTAACCATGATGTACCGACCATCCACATCCGCAACTATTCTTCCCCCTTCGAATGACACTCGCTTATTAATCAGGATCGCGACCCCTCTAGTCTCAGAGTCCAGCCCCGAATGAAATACCTGCCAGACCCATCCCTTCCTTAGTCTAGTCTGATCGATTACCCGAAGATGCGTCTCCTGTAACATTGCCACGTCCGCCTTCAATCCCCTCAAGTGAGCGAACAAGTGTGCCGTCTTAACCAGCCCATTTAGCCCTCTAACGTTCCACGTGATCAGCTGCCGATCAGCCATCACCTTTCTTAGGCCAGTCTCCAGCTCGTGCCCCGTGCACCCACAGGCCCGCCCCCCCAGGCAGCCTTCGTTCCCGGCCTCCCTTTTGTCCCCCAGCAACAGTCCCTCCCCCATCAGCAGTGCAATTCCCCCCCTCCCGCATCCCAGTAACAGCACAGTAAAAACTGCCCCCTTCAACAAGCATAACATCTGCTCACCCCCCACTGCGCTTCGGTGAGACAGCCCACCTAGCTAGCTTGGTAGCCCCCGCCCATGGCGCCAAACATTTTCCCGCCTATTATTCCCCCCTTCCCCCACTCAGACACACATATGCAAGAGAAAACATTCCCAGCCCAGTTAACCGAAAGAAACAAAAAGAAAAAAAAACCCACATCGAAAATTCACACCTCCAAACCCCACCAGTACAAATGGAAACTTTAACTTACAAAAATACGCGGCACCTCCAGGATCGATACAGAAGGCATTACAAATATAGTACAAAAACAAAAGTATTTTTAACGTGAACACTGCAGCAAAGTTCAATCATCTCAGTCCCTTGCCAGCTATTTCCTTCTGGCAAAGTCCATTGCTTCTTCGGGCCACTCAAAATAGAAGTGTTGCTCCTTATAGGTGAGCCAAAGATGGACCAGATACAGCAGTCCAAACTTCACCTTCTTCTTGAAGAGGGTCAACTTTACTTGGTTATATCCCGCTCTTCTCCTGGCCACGTCCGCGCTCAGCTCTTGGTAAATGTGTAGGTTGCTTTCTCCCACTTACAGCTCCGTGTCTGCTTGGCCCACTGTAGAATACGCTCCTTATCCAGGAACCTGTATAGTCTCACCACCATCACCCTCGGGGGTTCGCTTACACGCAGCTTTTTCGCTAGTGTTCTGTGCTCCCTGTCCACCCCCAAGGATCGAGTGAACGCCCCATCCCCCATTAGCTTCTCGAGCATACCCGCAAGATATGCCCTGCATCTGCTCCTTCGGACCCCTCCTGGAGACCAACAATCCTCAAGTTCTGCCGGCAGGACCTATTCTCTAGATCCTCCACCTTCTCCTGGAGCCTTTTCTGCTGGTCTTTCAGCATCCCCATCTCCACCTCCATTGCTGTTTGGTGTTCCTCGTGCTCGGACTGTGTCTGCTCCACTTTCTGGATCGCCCAATCTTGAGCATCCAATCTCTGTTCCAGCCGAGCAGTCGATTCCCTAATCGGATCCAAGCATTCCTGTTTTTGCTTGGCGAAGCTCTCTTGGATAAACTTTATCAACTGCTCCGTCGACCGCTGGGTCGTCGAACCAGAACACCGCTCGTCCGCCATGCTTTTCTCCACTGCAGCTTCAACCCAAGCCTTCTCTGTTTGTCTATTTCTTCCTTTGCGAGCATTCCTGGTCCGCCTATCCATGCACTGGTGGGGGACTCCTCCTCACAGTCGCGTCCACTATCAATTTTTCAAATAAAATCCGAGAAAAAATCGGGGAAAAGGTCCAAAGGTCTGTCCTGAGCGGGAGCCAACAAATGTGCGACCTACTTCTTCATGGCCGCCACCGGAAATCCCTCCTTGAGTATTGTGTAGTGCAGGTTGTTTCCTATGTACCAGAAATAAACTTCTCCTTTTGGTCTCCCGTCTTTGTTAATGTCATGGTGCACAACGACATCCAATGCGCACATTCAAATAGAAATTGGGTATACTTGGAGGGAGAAAAATTACAAAAAAATTAATGTATATTAATTATATGCAGGTTTAGAGTTTGGGGGTTTCACTTGAGCAAGCATGAACAGACAGTTACTGAAACCGATGTGGATGAGTTCGGAGGTGTGTGCTTGTAATGTTTTACGTGTAAATAATGTACGACTGAGTAAAGATTGGCTCCGGTATCATCCTTCGCCAACTGACTTCCTGGAATATAACAGGGCTATTGGCAAAGAACTCTGCCAAGGAACTAGCATAGACATGATGGGCCAAATGACCTCCAACTATGCTGTCACATTCTCTGATTCCATATCCAGTTCTGTTACAACTGAACATCTTTGTTGATCCTGTACAATGTAAACTGAAAGAGATGTGGATTTACTTGTGTTGAGTATGAATAATTTAATAAAAATGTAAACCTGTTTAGGATTTGCTGAGAAAACACATCAGATATTCAAAAAACAACTATACATTTAATGTTAAAGAAAGGCTTGGTGTATTTTAAATGTGTAAGGGGTGAACTTGGACTTGAGCAAAAGAAAGAGATATTAAGATGAGCAAGCAAAAACTTGGCCAAAGAGTTGAATGTTAAGAGCAGGGGGGAAAGAGAAGAGGAAAAGCGGAGAAGCTTAAGATGGAAGACAGTGGCTGATGGTGGTCAACAGGTAATTGATACAAGCGGGATTCTCCGACCCCCCGCTGGGTCGCAGAATCCCTGGGAGTCGGCAGGAATCCTGCCCCACCGCCCCAACGCCGGCTGCTGTATTCTCTGGCACCGCTTTTCAGGTGGGGGCGGGACTCATGCCACGCCGGTCGGGGGCCGTTGGCAGCGGCCCCCCTGGCGATTCTCCGGGCCCCAATGGGCCGAGCGGAATGGCTTATGCATGGTCCCACACAGCGGGATCTGGCAGGTAAGTCAGCGTGGGCAGTCCTCAGGAGCACGGAGGGATCTGACCCTGGTGTGGGAGGGGGGGGGGGGCATGGTGGCCTGGCCCCGATCGGGGCCCACCGATCTGTGGGTGAGCCTGTTCCGTGGGGGCACTTCTTCCTTCCGCGCTGGCCCCTGTAGGGCTCCGCCATGGCCGGCACGGAGAAGAAAACCCCCTGCGCATGTGCCAAAATACGACGACCGGTCTGCGCATGCGCGGCATCACACCGGCGGTTCCACGCATCCGTGAGATCACGACGGCCGTTCCGCTCATGCGCGAACTTGCGCTGTCCCTTTGGCGCCGGCTCGAGCGTGCCAACCCCTCCGACGTCCACCTAGCCCCCGAGACAGGTGAGAATTACTCACCTTGAGGGCCTGTTGACACCGGAGTTGTTGACGCCGATTTTCCGGAATGGAGAATCCCGGCCCTTTTCCAGTTTGGGACCACTTCAATTATTCCGGTTGAGAGCACTTAACCTAGTGAAAATGACTAGCTAAGTACGGGTTCCAGAAACCTTGGACCGGATTCTCCGATTTGCAGGCTACGTGCTGACGCTGGCGTGGGAACAGTGGCATTTTATTCCTGAAAAAATAGTGCAATAGCTGCACCGATCCTCTGTCTGGTGGGGGGCTAGCAGGCAGGCAGCATGCAGCCCCTGGCTTTAGCTGCGGATACAGCTGGAGAATTGCCAGGTCCGTGGTCGTGCGTGCGCTGTGCGGCGGCCTGCAGCGGCCTTGCTGTGCAGCATGGCGCGGCCGTGCGTGGACCCGGCCTGCCAAATAGTGACCCCCTTTGGCCAAGGTCGCCACTCCTGGACCACCCCCCACCAGTGCCCCCAGCCCCTGCCCCTGCCAAAGACCCCTGACCACAGAACGGCTCCCACCTGACTGTGGCGGTGCTGGACTCAGTCTGCAGCCGCCATGCTGAGTTCACGAAAATAACGGGAGCGAAGCATCGGGGGAAGGACTCCGGTGACGTCCTGAGGCTGCCCAGACGGTATGCGGCATGCAGAGTATGCCGTTTTGGAGGGGCGGAGCATCACAAAAGCGGCATCAGCCCCGATTTTGGCGCAAACGGGGATTCGGCCGATCGCCGAACACGATTTTGACGTCGGAGACCGCGAATTCCCGCACCATGTCTACTCGTTCCAGTTGAGGCATCTGAAGTTTGACTCTAATTCAAAATGTATGTTAGGGCGATGTTTAGATTATTAATTCATGCACTCAATAATATTCATTTAGGTCTCAGTGTCGTTCATGGACATCAACATGATAGAATATACACTCAGTGAAAATAAAATTACGGGCAAAATTCTCACAAAAAATGACTAAGGGTGCGATTTACCCAAATGGAACAGAGTCCCATAGTGCGCACGATTAGCCGAATGCTTCCCAGTGCTCGGAGCGCCGCGAAACACCATGCTACTGAACGGTCGATCATGGGCCTCAGTGGGGAATGCACGACTGAGGCCACACTTAGTCCCGTTTCCTGCACTGAGGAGCTCCGCTTGCCGCTCCGATGCAACCCCGAACTACCCCCGAAGTACCAACACACCCATAAGGGGATCCGCGGACCCCCCCACCCCGTCCCGCATAGGGCGCCCCTGGTCTGATCCCCGTATGTCCTTTTCATGTATGGAACGATCTGTCTGGACTGTACACAGAACAATAAATCCAAATCAGGCTAGCAGTGCCAGACTGGAGTGCCAGGGTGCCACCGTGCCCAGAGGGCAAGCACCTGGGGGCATCCGGTCCCCTGGGAGACCCCCATGAGTGCCGTTCCATCTAGTCCCATTTTGTGGAGTTGAGCACTGAACGGCGCTCGCCTGAAATCGCCAAGGTGGGGGACAGATCGTGGGAGAGCATATTGGAGTGAGACTAGTTATCTCACTCTAATATGCAGATTTGGTAAAAAGTGAATCCGCCCATAATGGGCAGTATTCACATCGCAATGTCTTGCGTGATCATATTAGATCTCGCGAGGCGTGGCAAGCCAGGTAGATCCCAGAAGAGGGTCTACCGGTTGCGTTGCACCGCACTGTGCTGCCTTTTGGGCGTAACACGGCAAATATATCTCGCCCTAAGTGTCATTTTGGGCAGGAATTGCAGGGTGACTCCCATCGGGTGACACGATCCAGATCACAATTCAGCCACGCTTAGTCCTTATTTTGGAACTCGGGGAGATTCTCACTGAATTATCCCACACTTAGAGAGCTGGATTCTCTGTTTGAGAGACTAGGGCAGGGCAGCATGGTAGCACAGTGGTTAGCACAGGTTCGATTCTCGGCTTGTGTCACTGTCTGTGCGGAGTTTGCACGTTCTCCCCGTGTGTGCGTGGATTTCCTCCGGGTGCTCCGGTTTCCTCCCACAGTTCAAAGATGTGCAGGTTAGGTGGATTGGCCATGTTAAATTGCCCTTAGTGCCCAAAAAGGTGAGGTGGGGTTACTGGGTTATGGGTATGGGCTTAAGTGGCATGCTATTTCCAAGGGCTGGTGCAGACTCGATGGGCCGAATGGCCTCCTTCTGCACTGTAAATTCTATGATTTTATGATTCTCCGGCCGCGCTCACTGCGACTGGACAATCCCACCCGAGGTCAGTGGACTTTTCCATTGTCCGTGTCGCGCCCATGGCGTTCTTGCGGCAGGCGGTGCAGAAGAATCTAGCCTGAAGGGTGTGATTCTCCAGAAAGGTTTCTGAGCGTGGTAGCAAGCAGGAACTGCTGCACGTTTCCCAGCGCTCTGCCCTTCGAGGCTGGCAACACTATTCAACGTTAATGATGCCCCACGGGCTTTTTGCTGCAAATGAAGTCTTGCCAGCTGATTCACTGGGACCGCGCTCGCCAGCCCTCCCCCCCCCTTCCCCGACTAACAAGGAGACCACCAGCCCCAAGAGTCAGGGGATGCAGAACCTGGAGAGGCTCCTTGATGCAGTGGATCAGGGATGTCCTGTTCCCCTGAGGATCCGGGAGGGTGAGCCATAGGTCATCCATTGTCGTTAGGGATGAGGTGGCAGCAGCTGTGAGCTCAGGGAGTGTGACCAGGAGGACTGGCCTCCAGTGTCGTAAGAAGGTCAACAACCTGCACGGGCAGCATGGGTGAGGCCCGCCTCCCCCGAGACCCACGCGGGCATACGCCCCCTAACCCTCCATGCAAACCCCAACCTTCCCTTCAACTCACTCCTTTCAACCCCCCAATCCTTCCTTCACAGCCCCGCCCCCCCACCCCCTCCCCCACCCCCACCACCACCACTGTGAACCACACGTGCAGTTGATGGTGCCCTCTCTATGTCTCCTCAGGAGAAACTCTCCCACAATCGCCGGTAGAGGGCCCGGACTGTTGGAGCGATGCCAGACATACAAACCCTCACCACCTTCAAGGAACAGGCCCTGGAGGTGACTGGGGTGGCCGAGGACAGAGTGGGTAACAAGGTGGAGATTGGCAGATGCCGCAGAGGTGAGGCTCCACCCGGAGGACCTGTCACGTAAGTTGTTATTGCCTTACTGACTGACCTGTCCCTCCCACTGACCACATGTCCGTTCTCCCGCAGGTCCTCCAGCCGACGATGCTGGCCCATCCCAGGTGGCAGCCTTCCCTGCCTCTCAGAACACTTCAGAGGAAATCTCCGAGGATGCTGTCATCCCCACCCTCCACCAGCACAGATACACAGACCTCGGTGGGAAATGTTAGTGGTCAGGTTTGTGGGCCCACTCTGGTGAGCACCACACTGCTGATGATGTACATCAAGTGAGACAGCAGTCGGAGGTATGCTAGATTGCAGGTCCCAGCTGGATCCCATCTTATGCTGAGTCTCTGTACAAGGTTACCTGGAGCTGCTGGAGACGATAGGGAGCGGCCGGGACATTCAGAGGGAGATGCCAGCAACACTTCAGCAGGTTCATAGCCGATTGAAGGAGCCCCAGAGGCTACGGGCACAGAAGATGTCACCAGCAATGCATGGCACTGGGGCCAACACTGCTAGGATGGTGACCACAGTGGAGAGCCTGGTGCACGATGTCGGCAGCATGAGTGAAGGTGTCCAAGACGTGGCTCAGTCAGTGATGGCCATAGCTGAGGGCCTTGGCGGAATGTCCACCTCTCAGATGAGAATGGCTGAGGCGCTGCGGAGCGTGTCCCAATCATTGAGGAGCATCGCCGAGGGCAATGAACTTGGTGCAGACATTGGGGAACTGCCTGGGCTGCCAGAGTCAGACGAAGCAGGGGCAGCCGGGGCTCGAACTAGCTGTCCCTCCGTCCCAAGGTGAACCACATGGGCACTGAGTGGGAGGAAAGGGCACTGGGTACCAACCCGGACACGTCCCATGGAGTGGGGATGGTGGCCACCAGCTACCCCAAGTTCCACCCCTCTCATGAGGCTGCATCTTGAAGTCAGCACAAGAGGCAGGACAGTGCCACTGTGCATGTGTCGTAGATACATGCTGAAGCGCCCTCCAGCACCAGAGCACCCAGAGGGCCCCTGCCAGGGCCGTTGAAGGTCACGGGACGAGACATGGCTGCCTCCACAGGAAATGTGCGCCCTGGGGACACACCTAGACGTTGCGTTATAACAAGGAAGATTAAGCACTTTCAGGATCACTGAGGCAACTGAAGGATGGGGGGAGAGGGCGGGGGCAGTGGTGAGGGGTGGGGTGAGGGTGTGGTGGGGTGTATGGAGCATCACCATCGGGATAGTGGGGATTTTTTGGACATCTGTGACACATTGCAAACCCTTGACCACAAGCAGTATGACGCCTCTGTCACTTTCTTCCGCAATGCAGCCTGACCTCTGAACCCATGGCCCATCTCTTCAGGCATCTCCCCCTTCCCGTAGCACTCACCCACCCTCTGGCTGTGGACATGTCACCGGAGCTGTGTCCCATCCCCTGGGTGTTCAGATGTTGGCTGCTGCGTCAGTGGTGTTGCCTCCTGCATGGTTCAAGCAGTGTCCATGCATCAAGGTGTGATTGGGATGCTAGGCAATGACTCCCACATGCTGCATGGTCCGCCCACCCATGGGAATCCACTTGGGTTGTGTGAAGTGCTCATATCACCACGATTGCCAATTCCCTATTAGCGATAGCCTTCGGCCGCACAGCCAGAGGCCTCGGCAGTCAGTGGGGCTTATGGGTGGTCGGTGGGGCAGATGGACAGGGGCTAGGGTTGCCCTTGGAACAGGTACACACGATCCAGAGGTCGGCATGGTAGTGCCGCATGTGGTTGCCCCCCCAGCACCCCCCTCTCCCTCCCTGCCCCCCCCCCCCCCCCAGCCGAGGGCCCCCCACACCTGCCGAGCACTCGGGCGGGAAGCCTAGCAATCCGGGCTCTTTGCCTGTGAACAAAGATGGCGACTCACCTCCTCAGCTCCCCACAGAAGCCCTTCCGCCAGGTTCACGTTTTTCAAAAGGAGTACTAATCGGCACCAGAGAGAGCACTTGCTGTGGAGGCGGTTGGGAAATATGTGGGCATGGGTACACTGTTGGCGGGGCAGAGGATCTCGCCAATGGAGAATCCCATAGTCAATCTTTCCGATTCATCGTTGCATGGTATCCATAAATAACATCACCCGAACACATGGTTTCACCTGTCATAAGTATGCAGTAAAAGCTAAACTTTTTTGTACTAACACCATTGACTCCAATGCAGTGACTATACTTTCTGACTGCCTTTTTAAAATGTTGAGTTTGACTTTTTCAAAGATAGCCTGGTCCTGACTCAGCACAGCCTGCCATTCTGTTGAACCCAGAGCTAAGTTCGTTACTCCACATCCAACACTTTACAACATTATCTGGTCATGTCTTTCCCTCTCATCCATTGCTGAAGCCTGAATCCATATTTTCATCACCTTGAAGATTTGTTCCAATCACCTTTCTTCTTATTACAAGTCTTCACAAACTTCAGCAGTCCCGAAGCTCCTCTCTTCTACATCTAGATCCTGAACAGCCCACCTTGTGTTATATTACGTTTTGTAATATCGTGTTACTCATTTGCTTACTGCCAGAATGGTTGTATGCTTGATGTTCAGTAATACTCGAAGTCCTCAAATATAGCAAATATTGTTTATTGAGTAACGATTATAAATTAACTATGTGTTTGTTCACTCTTCAATAACTCTAACTGTAGATTAGATTAATAAGATTAAATATATATATAATGATTACCTACACCCGCACACTAAGCTATCTCTTGTTAACTCTGTTCACTGTTCACTCCTGATACGAAGAGGTGGGAACGCTCTCTGAGTTTACCTTTTATACATATATCTCGTGCTGCCATCTAGTGGTTATCTAGCACTTGCTTATGGATGTTAACCTTTTACATACATTCAGATCTATAGATCGCTCACTACACCTTGTACTTGCCGTGCTGCATTAGGTCCCTCTCTGTTGCAGCAACTTGACATAAAGATCAGCACTTTCTTCTGCAAATCCCTCTATGACCTGCTTGCTCTTGACTGAGTAATCTTCTTCAGTGCTTGTTTCTACCCACACTGTTTTCTGACTTGGTTATTAGTTGTTCCTCGGTCCTTCTACTCCATCAGTGAGCCAATCATTCAATCAGTGCCCATCTGTTATCTGGAATCCCTTCCATAAATTCTTACCACCCAAATTCCTTCCTTCTGCTCAACATTCCCACCGGTTACGTGTTCTCAGGCTTTAAGTGAGCAGCACCATATAAATCCAAGCTGCCAGTAAATTCCTCAAATATTTCTGAGAGCGAATTTACTTTCTGCTGGAAATCCTCCCTGAGACATTTTCAACTGATTAAACGTGCATGTTATCGAAAAGTTCAGTCTTTGGGGGATTGAGGAAATCTTTTTTTAAAAATTCATTTGTGGGATGTGGGCGTTGCTGGCTAGGCCAGCATTCATTGCCCACCCCAAATTGCCCTTGAGAAGTTGGTGGTGAGCTGCCTTCTTGAACCACAGCAGTCCATGTGTTGTAGGTGCTGGGCATCTGGATTTGTTGACAGCTTCATCTGTGCAGATCTGGACGAAACCGATTCCTACTTGCCATTATATATGGTGACTATTTTTCTTTTGATCACATGATGAGATTTGTACAAGCTTCTGCATAGGAGTACCTCTGAAAGACCTTTCCCAGGTGCACACCCATTGTACCTTCTCACAGTTGAATCAAAACAGCGTTTCCCATTTCGCAAGCCGTGACAAAGCATGTACTGCACCATTTGTTTACACAAATTAAAAGATATTTGGGCTGAAGGAGTCATGCCATCTGGACTGCTGACTGATATTGGCAGCAGCTCAGTATACTCATGACCTTTGACAGCTGCCTGTTTTAGCTAAATTCTGGCTGCTTATCACCAAACTTTATTTTTAACCTCATGTTTCCAGATGTGGAAGGAAATACTACAGATGGTGAAACGATGAAAGTGACGGGTCAGTCACCTGAATTTTTGTAATGTGCTCCAATTCTTTGTATATGTGCAAAACTAACTATCAAACCCATTGCAGGCTGGAGTCCAAATCCTGTCAAGTTAATTCTAAATATCCCTATAGTGAAATAGGAGCAGTAGCATAGTATTTTCACTTTACTCAAGAACTCCATCTTAATTATGCTCCCTGCACATAGAATGCGACACCGATCTGATCAGCTTATTTTCTTGACTTCCAAATTCATAGGTGTGGAATTATTAAATATTCCTTATACAAAATCACTGCATTTTCCCCATGTTACCTTGAAATGATTTCCTGTGTGATATTCTGAAGCGTTCTGCCTCGTTTTACTTTGCTGCCTTTCAAGGCAGGATCTTGAATGTTGGTCCATTTTCAGAGCAGCTTATCCTACTGCTCTATCAGTAATGTGGTGCAAGGGGCATGTCTGGCAGGATAAAATAAATACTGTTTTTTCTTCTTTTCCCCAAGGGTATAGTGCGCATGGAAAACATATTTGCATTATATTGTGAAGCTGACAATATGGTCAAACAAATCATCTTTGTCTCTGTTTTTATCAGTTCAGTTGATATGTTCTTTAGATACAGTACTGCCAAAATTATATTGGTGAAAACGTACAGGTGAACATCCCTGCGAACATAATTTTTCATGATATATTAGTTGGCAAGTCAGCAGCATCTGTCCTTGAGGTTGCACTTTGCAACACTGTCACCAGTTTTTAATCATCTACAAGCTTTGTATGAGCTGTGTTACGCGTTTCAAATACCATACGAATAATAGCAAGAGCTCACTTTGTATCCATGGATTCAGGACCTGCTACCTTTATTTACAGTGCCTTAAATTATTTTAGGACATGTTATACTGCATCACAGGAACACAGTGCACCATGGCATGTAATAGCTTTATGGCACATACTTTGTCAGCACTGTCTTTTTATGACCTCGATATTCTTAATGATCAAGCATCTGTTTCTCATTAATTTGGTGGACATCATCCTATTTTCTAATTAATAATGACCAGCAGTAGCAAATTTTGCTTTAGTTTTATTGCATGGTACAACAGAACTTCCTTTTTTGTTGGCTATTATTCTTTTTTTTAAATAAATTTAGAGTACACAATTTTTTTCCAATTAAGGGGCAATTTAACGTGGCCAATCCACGTACCCTGCACATTTTTGGGTTGTGGGGGCGAAACCCACACAGACACTGGGAGAATGTGCAAACTCCACGCGGACAGTGACCCAGAGCCGGGATCGAACCTGGGACCTCAGCGCCGTGAGGCAGTAGTGCTACTCACTGCGCCACCGTGCTGCCCTTTGTTGGTTACTATTCTGCTTTTGATTCAGAATTTAAAATGACTTCTGTTGCAAATCGCCCGAGAGAATGACAATGGCGAATGAATTTAGAGGTTGACATCATAACCCCCGGCCCCTGGTCAGTAAATAATTTGAGATGTATGACAAATCCGTATGTATCCGTATATATGTAATCCGTATGTATCCGTACATATGTAATCCGTATGTATCCGTATATATGTAATCCGTATGTATCCGTATATATGTAATCCGTATGTATGACCCATCGAGTCTGCACCGACCACTTAGGCCCTCACATCCACCCTATCCCCGTAACCCAATAACCCCTCCTAACCTTTTCCGTCACTAAGGGCAATTTATCATGGCCAATCCACCTAACCTGCATGTCTTTGGACTGTGGGAGGAAACCGGAGCACCCGGAGGAAACCCACGCAGACAAGGGGAGAACGTGCAGACTCCGCACAGACAGCGACCCAGTGGGGAATCGAACCTGGGGCTGGTTTAGCACAGGGCTAAAGAGCTGGCTTTTAAAGCAGACCAAGGCAGGCCAGCAACACGGTTCAATTCCCGTATCAGCCTCCCCGACCAGGCGCTGGAATGTGGCGACTAGGGGCTTTTCACAGTAACTTCATTTATAGATTCATAAAATTTACAGTGCAGAAGGAGGCCATTCAGCCCATCGAGTCTGCACCGGCTCTTGGAAAGAGCACCCTACCCAAGGTCAACACCTCCACCCTATCCCCATAACCCAGCAACCCCACCCAACACTAAGGGCAATTTTGGACACTAAGGGCAATTTATCATGGCCAATCCACCTAACCTGCACATCTTTGGACTGTGGGAGGAAACCGGAGCACCCGGAGGAAACCCATGCACACACGGGGAGGACGTGCAGACTCCGCACAGACAATGACCCAAGCCGGGAATCGAACCTGTGACCCTGGAGCTGTGAAGCAATTGTGCTAACCACTATGCTACCGTGCTGCCCGTGCTACCGTGAAGCCTACTCGTGACAATAAGCGATTTTCATTTCATTTCATTTTCATTTCATTTTATTTTTCAAATCCCAATGCTGTTGAAAATGTAGCAGGAGCTGTCCCCTTCAGTTTAGGACTGATAATAAAATATTACTGGATAACTGTCTTATCATTGCTGTAATACAGTGAATGAGAAAATGGTTAGTTCCAGGTTATACTGCAGTTTTCAGCTTGCGCAGGTGGGAAAGAATGGAAAATGACATTAATTGCAGGTGCAAACGTAAAAGTTTTAAATACGGAATTTGATTATAATTATTTTAAAAATAAATTTAGAGTACCCAATTCATTTTTTCCAATTAAGGGGCAATTTAGCATGGCCAATCCACCTACCCTGCACATCTTTAGGTTGTGGGGGAGAAACCCACGCAGACACGGGGAGAATGTGCAAACTCCACACGGACAGTGACCCAGAGCCGGAATTGAACCTGGGACGTCGGCGCCGTGAGGCAGCCACTGTGACACCATGTTGCCTTGAATTTGATTATTTTAAAGTAAACCCTTTTTATGTATTCGAGGAGCTCAGGAACAAAGTTTAAAAGAAAAAAGGCCATTTGGCGTATTAGATCCAAACTATCCAAGAAATGTCTACAATTTTGAGCAATAAAATGGCCCTGGATTTGCTGCAGCAGCATTTCACAGCATGCTCAGTTGGTTTAGCAGTTCCTCTGCACCCTTCAGCTCCAAATTATTCTGCCTTGTAAATAGTTGCGAGTTGTGAGTTGATCACAGTGTAGTGAGAGCAACTGGGCATCTGGAACCTTGGCGAATGACAGGACCAACAGTGTATCTCCTGTGTTCATGAGATAGATGAGTCGAGAAACAAGCACAGGAAGAAGGAGGGCAAATTAAAGTGGTGCAGGCAGACTGAATATGTACACACATTGTACCTGTTTCAGTTAAACAAAATAAGTGATAGCCATTCGCTGGTTCATTCCACAGGACAATACCATAAATGATCACAGTCAGGTTGCCTGGTTTAACATAGAACATACAGTGCAGAAGGAGGCCATTCGACCCATCGAGTCTGCACCGACCACTTAGGCCCTCACATCCACCCTATCCCCGTAACCCAATAACCCCTCCTAACCTTTTCCGTCACTGAGGGCAATTTATCATGGCCAATCCACCTAAACTGCATGTCTTTGGACTGTGGGAGGAAACCGGAGCACCCGGAGGAAACCCACACACACACGGGGAGAATGTGCAGACTCCGCACAGGCAACGACCCAGCGGGGAATCGAACCTGGGACCCTGGCGCTGTGAAGCCACAGTGCTATCCACCTGTGCTACTGTGCTGCCTGTTTCAATGTCAAACAATGCTTGGCAGTTAACTGTCAGTTCCCATCAATTGATGCATTCTTCATGGCAATGCCTCTACCAATCAGAGTCCACTTGCTAGCCAATCAGAACCTTCTTCGCATAAAGTTGTTGTTTCCTCTGGCTTTGGTATCCTTGAGATGGTTCTGATGAGTGCGAGATGAGGTAGAAGGTGATAGCGGAAGGTTGTTTTTGTGATCGGAAGCCTGTGTCCAGTGATATAGCGCAAAGATTGGTGCTGGGTCCCTTGTTATTTGTAGTGTACATTAATGATCTCAACGTGAATATGATCAGTAAGTTCGTAGATGACACAAAGATTGGTGGTATGGTAAAGAGCGAGGACGAAAGCCTTAGATTACAGATGGTATAGACGGGCTGGTCAGTTGGGCAGAACAGTGGCAAATGGTAGTGGATTTTGGGAGGACAAAAAGAGAAAGGGAACTCACAATAAATGCTCCAAAGATCACTGAAGGCAGCAGCATGGGTAGAGAAGGTGGTTAAGAAGGCATATGGGATACTTGCCATTATTAGCTGAGGTATATAATACAAGAGCAGGGAGGTTATGATGGAGCTGTTTTAAATGCTCGTGAGGCCACAGCTAGAATACTGTATGCAGTTCTAGTCACCACACTAGGGGCAGGATGTGGTTACGCTAGAGGAGATTCACCAGCATGTTGCCTGGGCTGGAGCATTTCAGCTATGAAGAGAGGCTGGTTAGAGGGATTATGTGGGATATAGTTAGGGTAGATAGGAAGAAACGTATTGGAGAGGTCAATAACCAGGGAGCATAGATTTAAGGTAAGAAGCAGGAGATTTCGAGAGGATTCGAGGAAAAACCTTTTTACCCAGAGGGTGGTTAGAATCTGGAACTCACTGCCGGAAAGGGTGGTAGAGACATGAACCCTAACAGCATTTAAGAAGCATTTAGATGAACACTTGAAATACCATAGCATAGAAGGCTACGGACCAAGTGCTAGAAAATGGGATTCGAATCGATTGGTGCTTCATGTCTGCACAGACAAGATAGGCCAAAGGACCTCTTGATGTGCTGTAAAACTCTATGACTTTATGACTCTATAAAAGCTTCAACTAAATGTACTTTTTCAGCAATACTCAAGTTCTGTACAACCAAATTACTATTTTACAAATCCTTGCATAAAAATGTTGAACCTGAAGGATTCAATTGTTACATTTTGGACCAGACAGTTGACAACAATTATCAAATAATTTGAAGGGTATTTTATTCCGTTAATTGAATAGAATTGGGTATCTGTGATGAGTTTAATGGGCAGTTAATGTGCGAATGCAGCACCTTCATAAAATTCATGGGGAAGTTAGCGCGTGACGCTATTTTCGTGAAGCTAATGGCAAAGTGGTCAAATCATCCAGCAGCTTGTGGAAATTTACACTTCACAGGTATCTTTTCCTTGCCACTAGTTGTAGGCTGATTTACATGTTAATAATGGTGTGTGTCATTCACACACTGTCATTTTTTCAGAACTTTCTAGGCCAATGTCTATGCTAATGAGTTAATCTCCAAAAACAGGAAAATTGCTATTTCAACTACATTCAAAACTGCAATATGTTTCTCTGACTTCTAATGTAATTATACAAAAACTTTATTTTGTGTTGAAGTTTATATTCTATTCCAGAGATATATTTTCCTCGGTTATAACAAATTTAGAGATACAATGATTCATGCAATAAATAACACCTGTGGCTGCACTTTGATAAGTTCATTTTATTATTAAGAAAATAGTTTTCTAGCTCCCTTTTAATGTTTCATAAGGGAATGCGCATTTATGTGCACGTGGGACACTCCATGAAGTAGGCTACAAGGTATGGATAGAATTTGGAACAAAATACGCAATACAAACAAAATACATCCATAATTAACTGAACTAACTTTCTGCACAGCTAGTTAACAACTGTAATGAACTTTAGAGTAATTCTATGCATGTTAAGTGCATTGCATATATTATCCAACATGAAGTAGATTGCATATATTATTAGAATTGTGCCAAACACACCTTACCCCTATCTTTCTGCTAGTGGGAAACAGGGTCCCAATACCCAAGCTGGCTGTACTTACAGTTCAAAAGATACACCCAACCCACTTCCTCAAGATAGTCTAGGTATCCAATTTAAACTTTCCTTCATTCCCCTCATTCTGCTTCTTTATTTGCTTAAAGTTTGTTACATCTCTCTTCCAGATCTGACGAAAAGTCATCAACCTGAAAGGTTGAGGAGATTTTCCTGCTCACGGGGAGGCTGATTTGGAGGTGGGAGGGTCTGGAAAATAGGTGGGTGAAGGAGAGTTGCGTGCGACATCTCCTAGACACCTTGCATCTGGGAGCATTTCCCAGGGGTAGACTGGGAACAAAGTTGGCAACCCTATCCATCAAGGCTAGCAGCAAATTAGGTTAACAAAGGCCCCACTTAAGGACCAAATACAGCAGTAGTTTTCTGTCTTTGAAGTGGCTCTCCAGAGCCAGTGATCACGTGTCATAGTCAGAGAATCATACAGCACAGAAAGGCCCTTCAGCCCATCCTGCCTGTGCCAGTCAAAAACAACCACCTAACCATTCTAATCTCATTTTCCAGCACTTGGTCCATAACCTTGCATGCCCTGGGATCACAAGTGCACATCTAAATACTTCTTAAATGTTATGAGTGCCTCCATCACCCTTTCAGGTAGCGACTTCCAAACTCCCACCACCCTCTGGGCAAAAAGGTTTTCCCTCACATCCCCATTAAACCTCCTGCTCCTTGCCTTAAATTTATGCTACCTGGTCATTGACCCCCTCCACCAAGGGGAAAGGTTTGTTCCTGCCTACTCTATCTATGCCCCTCATAATTTTATACATCTCAATCATGCCCCCCTCAGTTTCCTCTGCTCCAAGGAAAACAATCCAATCTCTCTTCATAACTAACACTCTCCAGCTCAGGCAACATCCTGGTAAATCTCCTCTGCACCCTTTCCTGTGCTATCACATCCCTCCTGGAGTGTGGATTCCAGAACTGCATACAATACTCTAGCTGTGGCCTAACCAATGTTTTGTACAGCTCCAGCGTAACCTCCCTGCTGTCAAACCCTATGCCTCAGCTAATAAAGGCATGGATCAGATGGGCACTGATCAGCCTTCTAGTCAGCGCATCTATATCCGCCTGTAATCGAAGGCTATGCTTCGAAGGCTGTTCCACTGAAGATATGACAGAGAGGAAGGGGCCAAAGTCAAACCTGTGCAGGGATTTCCCCATCACACCCTTAGTCCTACCAGCTGGTGAGTCTCTTTAATTTAAACTTTTCAGAAGGCATTCGGGACTGCTTCTGCTTGCCTTTCTGTTGTGGCAGTGTTTAGCCCTCCTAGTGGGGCAACCAGTTATCCTGTGATGTGGGCCTACTGCCTTAGGAACCTTCCCCTGCCCTCACCCTAGTACAGTTAAGGTGGAAGTGGCCTCTTAATTAATTTCCTCCCACAAAATTTCACCGGTGGATGCACTGCCAGCTAATGTGGGCTCGGGACCTGCATATAGCGTTGATGTATCACTCAAATGAGAAAATTCCACTTGTTAATTCTATTTCTCTCTCCATAGATGCTGCAAGACATACTGAGTATTTCCAGCAGCTTGTCAGTGATCAAAGTTCATCAAGAACTGAGCACGATCTGTGTGATTTGCACTGTGAATTATCAAGCTGTTATCTGTGTCTCAATGAATTGTTTTTATTTTATCCAACACTGTTCCTCATTTTGTCTAAATGTCAATAATAGTAGATTATATGTGTTTGAGCTCCTATTCTTTCTAGTTGCCTTTGGTTAACTTTTAGGGTGTAAAATTATTTCCAAAAATAGAATTAATGCAGGATCAAGAAAGAAAGAAAGGAATAGAATAAAAGTCTTGCACTTTTGCAGTACTCTTCATGTCCTCCAGGCATCCTAAAGCACTTCAAAGTCAATTAATTATTTTTGAATACCATTTCATCATGAAACACGTCAGTCAGTTTGTATATGATAAGTTTCACAAAGTGTATTTGTGATAGATGTTCAGTAAATCTATTTTGCGGGGATATTAATTGAAGATTAATGTTGGCCAGGATACCTGGAGAGCTCCCTGCTTTTCATTCAAAACAATACGGAAATATTTTTTTAACATCCATCTAACAGGCAAATGATTGAATGTTGCAACTGAAAAATGCTGTCGCCAACAATGCAGCACTCCCTCAGAATTGCACAGAATCAGCACCTTGGAGGATGTGCTCAATTATCTGGAGTGGGGCTTGAATACACAACCATTCTGACTCAGATGGGGGAAGTTGTGCCAGGTTGTGGAGGGCGCAGCAGACCAACACAAAGTGTGCGACCCTCCGGGGGGTGTACTGCAGTGCACCACCAGACTGGTCAAGGCATCGGAACCGCATTTTAAGCAGTCCGATGCACCGCTCAATGACAGCCACATGGGCCTGGTTATATTGGGTCTCCACGTCCGTCACTGGCCTCCGTACTGGTGTCATTAGCCAGGTCCTAAACCTCTTATCCCCCAAGAGCCAACCAGTCTTTCTGAGGTGTCCTCCGAAGATGCCTGGGATCATCGACTGCTCCAGGATGTCACTGTCGTGCACATTCCATGGGAAGTGTGCACACATGTGCATGATCTTGAAGTGGTGGTCGTGCACAAGTTGGACATTTAGGAAGTGGGACCCCTCCCTGTTAATGAAGTGTACTCCTGGACCTTCCAGTGTGCGCAAAGTGACACGTGTGCCATCTATTACCCCTTGGACCTGGCAAACCGACGATGGCGGAGAATCCTGCTGCCCAGGGATCTTGATGGACTTAGTCCAGGCCAATAGAACATAGAACAACATAGAACATACAGTGCAGAAGGAGGCCATCCGGCCCATCAAGTCTGCACCGACCCACTTAAGCCCTCACTTCCACCCTATCCCCAAAACCCAATAACCCCTCCTAACCTTTTTTGGACGCTAAGGGCAATTTAGCATGGCCAATCCACCTAACCCGCACATCTTTGGACTGTGGGAGGAAACTGGAGCACCCGGAGGAAACCCACGCACACACGGGGAGAACGTGCAGACTCCGCACAGACAGTGACCCAGCAGGGAATCGAACCTGGGACTCTGGCGCTGTGAAGCCACAGTGCTAGCCACGTGTGCTACCGTGCTGCCCAATGTTTAGAGAGTCCACTGCCCTGAATACACTTATTAGCTGTGAGTTGTTATATGCTACACAAGTCCCCGCTCGAACCTTGGAATGAACCCGAGGTGTAAAGGTTCAGGGCTGCGGTGACCTTCACGGCCACCGGGAGCGGGTGTCCTCCTCCTCCATGGGGTACCAAGTCCGCAAGGACATGGCACAGGTGCCGCACTGTCCCCTTGTTGAGGCGGAGCCACCTGCAGCACATGCTGTCCGGCATCTCTTCAAACTGCCAGCGATGCCTGTACACCTTCGGCCATCACCAGCCTCCCCCTCTGGGTCCCTACCTAGCCAGATGGGCAGCCGGGTCCACAGGATGTGGGGGGGGGCCCCTGCACATGGCCTGTCACCTCGACCCTCTGTCAGCGCTGCCGCCGCCGCCTTCTCTGGCGTCTGGCCACTTGGACTGCCACCACCAGGGCAGTTGCTGCGAGGTCCGCAATATCATCCACCATGTGATATCTCTAAGGAATTGGAGAGGTGAGAGACTTACAATCAGTTATGGCTTCCACCCTTACATTCCCTGCCATCTCTCAGGGTACCATCCAGCAAGTCGGTTGTGTTGGGGGACTCCACTCTGCACACGCATAACTCAGCCACAGCAGGGGCCCCTGGGCACCAGATCGCAGACCCCAGCCAGGAACTGCACTGGGACCGGGCAGTGGGGGTTCAAGTGACCTTCACAACATTACCACAGACAGGGCTCTGTCCGGAGGGTGCTTGGTGGAAAGGACAGGCAGAAGCTGAAGTTGCCACTGGTATGGGTATACATGATCCGGGGGGGGGTGGCATGTCGGAACACGGCTCTGAGCTTCTCGCCCCCCCCCCCCAAACCCAGGTCAACTTCCCCACCGATGGCGGCCGAACCACCCGACCTGTCTTGTTCCCCCCCCCCCCCGCCCCCAACCCAGGGGTTCCCACACCTTCGCAGAGCATTGGGGCAGCAGCACAGCAGCCCCGGTGCCCATGGGCTGACTGCCAGTTTTCCAAGATGGCTACTCACCACCTCCGATCCCCACAGCAACTAATACGCTAGCTTCACGTTCTTAAATAGGTGTGCTAATCGGCGCCCGCGTAACCGCTCGCTAGGGAGCCAGTTAGATAAAGGGTCCTTCCCGAAAATGGGATGGAGATTGGCCTCAAATGGCGATTGTTGGTTTCTTTCCACACCTCGATGGGATCCTGATCTCGCCAATGGGAGTATACCCATTAGATCAGAATCTGATTTGCGCCTGGTGCGGTTCCTGATTTTGGACTCGCCAGTGATTGAACCGGCTTGCTCAGAATGGTGCCCGGCAAATCGCGACTGTTAGATTGCGCACAATAGCTTTGCTGGAAGTTTTCATTCATTGTGCCTTAACATTGGACTGCTGAGTAAAAAGAGAGGCAAAATTTGCAGGGTTAATGGAGGTGGCAGAGAGATAGAATTGAGTGTCATTGGTCCCTGCAACATCCCTACTTGCTAGGAGTGTTCTTACATATATATATTAAGACAAAAAAAAAGATATGAACACGCAACATTTTCACTTGTGTGTGCATGAGAACATTCAATCTTAAGCTTTTCCTGTTTGTCCTTGGTTTGTCCTACAGGTTCCTAGATTAGATGCCTTTCGATTCTACTGTATGAGATTTCTCGCAGAGCTTCTTCCTGACAATCTAATAACTGATGTCAGCTAAATAGTTTCCTGCAGAGAGAAGGGAGGGACTTGAAACTTTGAACTTTAGTGGGAGGCGAAATGAATACTACAAGTACACAATTTTTATATGATGATTTTTCAAAAGTACTTTTTGTCTGATGAGAAAATTATTCTTTAATGTCAGCACTATCTCCGCATTTTATCTTCTTATTGATTTGGTGGTGATCGTTATTCCCAGCCATTAACTTACACTGCAAAATGCAAAGAGGTAATAATTCTGCCCAAAGTTGATCTACTGCACAAATGACAGCATTCGTGTGGGAGGCAAATTGATGCAGTCATTATTGAACAGCCAGGAAAATCCAAATTTTCCATTCTCTGATTAAATCAGAAATCTGTTCCCACAATTTGAACGTTTTCCAGATTACCTCGGAGAGATCCCCATGGTATATCATAGAGAATGGATTAATTTGGAGTCTGTTCACTGATGTTAATGCAGTCAAAAGGTGACAAATAATTTTTACACAGCGAAATTCCAACAAACAGCAACATGATGAATCATCAGCTAATCTGTTTGGTTAAATGAGAAATGTTTGCGAGGAAGTGGAAACTTTAACATCCCCGGAACTAGCAGATGGTGTATTTGTTTGACATCTCATGCTTAATGTGGCATCTCCAACAAAGCAGCAATCCTACTGTGCTATCCTGAAATGTCAGCCTAAAATTGGAGCTAAAACCTGGGAATGGGAGTTAAATTTATTTAGCTTATTAGATATAGTTAAACACTAACAGACTTGTGCAGCAAAATAGGGTTATTCCCAACTGTAACCACAATATTATATTCAGGATCAGACACATTGGGTCTGCTGTTGAAATTCTAGTCACTTTATAACATGTGTCATATAGGGGAGGCATTGGCTTAGTGCTATTGTCCCTGGATTGGCAATCAGAGATCCGCAGAAATGCTCTTGTGGCCCAGGTTCAAATCCCACCAACACAGGTGGTCGAAATAGAATTGAATCAATAAAAATCTGGGGTGGGATTCTCCGAACATCCGCGCTGAAATTGCGCTCGGTGCGGGGGCGGAGAATGGGGCATCAGACCCGCGATCGGGTCTAACGCCTTTCCGCGATTCTCCGGGGACCGGAGGATCGCTGCCAGTCACGCGCACGGTCGACATGGCGCCGGTCAGGGGCCGTTGAAAGCGGACCCCGTGGCAATTCTCCGCCGACAACTGGCCAAGTTCCTGGCGGCGTGGTTCACCGGCGGGAGCTCCTAGTGGCAGGTGCGGACCCAGTCCACGGCTGCCCTGTTAGTGGGCGGGAGGATCCATCACCGGGAGGGGGCCTCCAAGACGGCCGTGCTCGCGATCGGGTGCAACCAATTGGTGGGCGTGCATGATCGGGGCCGGCACGCTGTGTGGGTCTGCCATGTTGCGCGAGGCCGCCGTCATAGGTGGTCGCAGCGCGCATGCGCGAACCCGCAGCCGGAATGCAGGGCCCTGTATCGGCAGCAGGAGCTGTGAGGACTACTCCGGGATCCTGCTAGCCCCCTTCAAAATGGAGAATCGCGCCCGTTTTCTCGCGGGCGTGGGGAACATAGCCCCATTATCAGAGAATTCTGCCCCTGGAATTCTGGATGATGACCATGGAATCATTGTGGTAATCATGGCCCAGTATATCTACCACTCTACCATTACCACTAAGGCAGGAGATCAATGAAGAGTGCAGGAACAGCACCAGGGGACAACTTGGCAAGCTACAGCATTATCAGTGCAAAAGATAATGCTGAAGCATTTGCAACATTCTTCAGCCAGATATGCCAAGTGGATGATTCATGTCCGTCTCCTCCGTAGGTCCCCTGCATCACAGATGCCAGTGATCAGTCAATTTGATTCACTCCACATAATATATAGAAATAGCTGAAGGCCAAATGGCTGATGGGACAAATCCAATGGGGCGAATTACTGTCACAACAGTTTTCTCTCCATCATCAGTAAGGTGATGGAAGGGGTCATCAAAGCAACACTTGCTTAGCAATAACCTGCTCACTGACTCTCAGTCTGGGTTCTACCAATGTCACTCAGCTCCTGACCTCATTACAGCCTTGGTTCAAACATGGACAAACAAGCTGAACTCCAGAGGTGAAGTGAGAGTGACTACCTTTGACTGAGTGTGGCATCACTGTTGGAGGTCAATCATCTCAGTTCCAGGACATCACTGCAGGAGTTCCTCAAGGTAGTGTCCTATGCGCAACCATTTTCAGCTACTTCATCAATGACCTTCCTTCCATCATAAGGTCAGAATTAGGGATAATTGCACAATGTGCAGCACCATTTGCAACTCCTCAGACGCTGAATCAATTCATGTTCAAATGCTGAAAGATCTGGACAACATCTAGGCTTGGGCTGACAAGTGACGAGTAACATTCGCGCCACACAAATGACAGGCAATGACTACCTTCAACAAGAGAGAGTCAAACTTTTCTACCAGCACTGTGGATGTACCTACATCACAGAGGCTGCAGTGGTGCAAGAAGGCAACTCACCACCACCTTCTGAAGGGCAATTAGGGATGGGCAACAAATGCTGGCAATGCCCACATCCCAGGAATTAATAAAATGTTCTCTTAAATGCAATGGTTGAAAAAGCGAAACAAAAATCTGCAAGAAGTACAGTAAAAACTTGGCTGGCAGAATAAGGACGAGAGAAGCTCAGGAACATGATTTTATTTGACAAATAAGTTAACTTCCAGAAACATGGTTCAAAACAGGAAAAACTGTTTACTGCATGAAGTCAACTCAGTTTTTCCCAGTTCGAGCAGCTGCTTCCTCACTGGCATGTGCAAGTCTTTCAATAACCTTACATTTTGGCATTGTCTTGCATAAAAACAGTCAGGATGTGACTTTAGAAAAAATGTGGAAGATGTGAAGGAGTGTGTAAAAGTGATGTTAATACAAGGAGTGATGAGTTAAACTGCAGAGAGAATCAGCAAGAGGGAACAGGCTGAGACTGTGGCAAAAGAATGGAATAGTATCAAGAGGTTAAGCGAAGATTGAACTATCGAGAGATAAATCAATTAGCTAGCGAAACAGACCTCCCAGAACAACAGAAGTAGTTTCAGATTGAATTGATGCCTTACTGCAAGACAGCAGTGAAGGAGACAGAGACCCAAGTGTAACGTTCCAGGCGAGTGACCACATGGAAGCCATGACTGTAAGAAAAATGCAAGTTAATTTGACCTATTATATTACACTCCTACTCCCCGAAGGGTCTCCAGCGTCTGGCCCACACTTCGGTCAGGGTATTTATGTCCCATGAGGCCCTTGGCTGAAGGGCCCCCTTATCTAGGTGGATCATACTCAGGTGAGGCCACAGGGACTCTGAGGTTGCAGACCCCATGGCCTCCGGTCGGGTTATAACACCAAGTTACAACACCCTGATCCCTCCCAGAAGGAAATAAGTGTAAAACGGAAAAATAAGAATACTGGCCTGAACTGGTCTTGTATACTTCGAAATAGAACACCAGTAAAACAGGGAAAGAATAATGCTGGTCCAAACTGTTTTTTTCCTTCTGGGCTGTAATCAGATTGTGTGGAGAAATTATTTCACAAATTTATTTCCAGTAAGAAGGGAAAATAGGTCAATTGTACATGCAAATCCAAAAATGGATAAACTCTCAAACATTTAATTTATGATGCCAGGGAGACATTGGGCAGGGTTCTCTGTTTGGGAGACTTGTTTTCCCCACCAAAGTTGAAAAGCATCTTATTTAGGAGCGGCGTCCAAAAATTGTCCATTGTCATGCATGGCGGGGATCACGAGGGTTTCCGACTCAATTCCCGCTATCAGGCCGCCATTGGGCTGCCTGCTCAACATGGCGGCCTGAAAGGGGGATTTGAGTCGGAAACCCTCATGATCCACGCCATGCATATATTTGCATGACAAGGGTCGGTGAATCACCTCTGGCGCTACTCACAGTGTGAGCGTAAACCAGAGGCGATTCAGCTCCGGCGGGAGAACACAGGGCAGGATTCTCTGTTTGGGAGACTATGGGCAGAATTCTCCATCCCGCCAGCCCCATTTTCACAAGTGCATAAGATATAGGAGCAGAATTAGGCCATTCGGCCTTCGAGTCTGCTCTGCCATTCTATCATAGCTGTCATAGTTCCTCATCTGCTACCTAGAATGCTACAGACCAAGAGTTAGATTACAAAATCAGCCAGAGCATCGCCTCCCTAGAACACGTGACCTAGGAGCAGGAGTAGATAATTTAGCTTCCCGAGCCCAAACACTTTTGATGTGATTATGGATAAGCATGTATGTATACATTTGTAGAATGTTTCATTCAATTTGATAGTTTTCTCTCCTGGAGTCCTGAGGATATTTGAATATTCATTGAAGGTGTCTTTCTGTTATTAATTGTTGAAACAAATTTACTCATACAACATTAAAGTGCGTGCATTTATTTATGAAGTGTGAACAAAGAATAATGCACTACAATGGACAGCACGGTAGCACAGTGGTTAGCACAGTTGCTTCGCAGCTCCAGGGTCCCAGGTTCGATTCCCGGCTTGGGTCACTGTCTGTGCGGGGTCTGCACTTTCTCCCCGTGTCTGCGTGGGTTTCCTCCGGGTGCTCCAGTTTCCTCCCACAGTCCAAAGATGTGCAGGTTAGGTGGATTGGCCATGATAAATTGCCCTTAGTGCCCAAAAAAAATTAGATGGGGTTACTGGGTTACGGGGATAGGGTGGAGGCGTGAGCTTAAGTAGGGTGCTCTTTCCAAGAGCCGGTGCAGACTCGATGGGCCGAATGGCTTCCTTCTGCACTGTCAATTCAATGATAAGATATGAACAAAAAGCCAATTTTAACCCTGTGCTAATCATCGAGCACAGGGAGATATTTTCTATTAGTCGAGCATATCAACTTTGTTCCTGCAGAATATCCTGCAGGATAATAAAAATCAATTTTTATCTTGTTGATGTTGCATCATGTGCATTAAACTGAAATCTGGTACAGATGTGATTTATTACCCCAAATTGAGCATAATTTGGCAGTTGAGCATTAATAATGCCTATTGAACCTGCCTCCAAATAGATAAATAAAGGCTGTTTTAGTTTCCATTTGATTTTACTTTAATTCTTCCTTCCAATTTGTTTATGCTTATTCAGAAAGCTGTTCATACTTAATAGGATAGGATCCAGTTCTTAGGTTACTTGGAATACTCCAATACGTAACTATTATTTATCAATGATGTTTAACTTGAAGTGCTAGTAAGCTGTTCAAATGGAGATAGCATTAATGCCGGATCAGATTCTGTCCACATGCATGCATTTCCAGCAAAGATTAATGGTGACAAGTGGGATCCCGAGCCAATTTGTCAGTCTTGGGCATGTTGACATTGAGGCCACAAGTTCTTCAACACAGACCATATACTGAGCTTCCTTCTCTGCATGGCTCAGCTACCCAATAGCTAAACTAAATGACCATCAAGAAAGCATGTAGGTGTTGTTTTTAATCCTCTCGTCATTGCATAAAACAAAATGCTGAGTTTAAACTCTGCCATAGAATGCACATTTTATTTTTATCCACCCAACTCTACTTTTACACCTAGCTGGATATTATCGACCTGGCTCTCTGTTGCAGATAACACCATCACTCTTTCATGACAAGAAAATATGGTTAACAACCTGTTATTTAATTCAATAATTTTTTTACACACAATTTGATTCAATGGTGCGTACTCCAGTGACAACAAGGATCCGCATTCATATAGTGCCTTTAATATAGTTGATGCACGATCAATTACAATCAAAGACGAGGTTGTAACATAACTGAAGGCTTTAATCGACTAGAACTGTTCCCCAGCAGCTTCGGTAAAGAAAATGAGGGCTGCTGGGACGGCACCAGTTCTTATACCCCGCCGGTCAAGGCGGAGCTACATACCAACAGCCAATGGTAAACTCCTAGGTTTAACCAATGGTCTTCAGCCTCTTGCGTACTGTAATACCTGATAATACCACATTCACCCACTGTTAAAAAAGAGTCCGGCGGGGGTGGTGGCCAGTGGTTACAATTGCATTGAACATGGTATGATCAGATACGGAGGTACCGTGATACCTCCTTACAGAGTTGTTGAGAATATTTACAAGTGTGGAAGATATATACATTCAGTGTTCGTTTACAGTTGCAGTTACAGTGAAGCAATCAGTCGGTCGGGTGGCCTGGTCATCCTCCTGGACCGTCTGGGCTTCGGTGGTGATTCTGGTGGGGGTCCGGGCGTCAGCGACTCCGGGAGCGTGGCTTCGGCCTCCACGGCAGCTTCATCACCCCTAGACGGCGCTGGTGGGGCAAACGGTTGGCCCGAGAGGGAGGCGCCTGTAGGGGGCGTCGGTGGATGGGAGGGCCTCGGCAGGAGTGGCGGGAGGACTGACCCTCCAGTGAGGTGCTGTGGGGTTGGGAGTGGGTGGGGGGGGGTAATGGTTCGGGTGCGGGTGGGGTTCCGGCGGGCGCCAGGTCCCAAAGGGAAACTGTATCTTGCCGGCCATCAGGGAACGCCACATAGGAGTACTGGGGGTTAGCGTGCAGCAGGTGGACCCTCTCGACCAACGGGTCCGACTTGTGCGCCCGCACGTGCTTCCGAAGCAGGATGGGTCCGGGCGTTGCTAGCCAGGTTGGGAGCGAGGTCCCGGAGGAGGACTTCCTGGGGAAGACAAGGAGACGTTCATGAGGTGTCTGATTGGTACTTGCACGGAGCAGAAACCGGATGGCGTGGAGGGCCTCCGGGAGGACTTCCTGCCAGTGGGAGACTGGGAGATTCCTGGACCGTAGGGCCAGTAGAATGGTCTTCCAGACCGTTCCGTTCTCCCTCTCCACCTGCCCATTTCCCCGGGGGTTGTAACTGGTCGTTCTGCTTGAGGCAATGCCCCTGTTGAGCAGGAATTGACGCAGTTCGTTGCTCATAAAGGAGGACCCCCTATCACTGTGTATGTACGCGGGGAACACTAACAGTGTAAAGATATCCTGGAGGGCCTTGATGACGGTGGTTGCGGTCATGTCTGGGCAGGGGATGGCGAATGGGAACCGGGAGTACTCGTCAATCACGTTCAGGAAATATGTGTTGCGGTCGGTGGAGGGGATAGGGCCTTTGAAGTCCATGCTGAGGCATTCAAAGGGACGGGAAGCCTTTATCAGGTGCGCCCTCTCTGGCCGGTAGAAGTGCGGTTTGCACTCCGCGCAGATTTGGCAGTCCCTGGTAACTGTCCTGACCGCTTCAATGGAGTAGGGCAGGTTGCGGGTCTTAATGAAGTGGAAAGAACGTGTGATCCCCGGGGGGCAGAGGTCCTCGTGGAGGGCTCGGAGGCGGTCCACTTGTGCTGTGGCACATGTGCCGCGGGACAGGGCATCAGGAGGCTCATTTAGCTTCCCAGGATGGTACAAGATCTCATAGTTGTAGGTGGAGAGTTCTATCCTCCACCGTAAGATCTTGTTGTTTTTTATCTTGCCTCGCTGTGCATTATCGAACATGTACGCCACTGACCGTTGGTCAGTGAGGAGAGTGAATCTCCTGCCGGCCAGGTAATGCCTCCAATGTCGCACAGCTTCTACTATGGCTTGTGCCGAGGAATGGCGAATTTCTGAAGCATGGAGGGTACGGGAGAAGAAGGCCACGGGTCTGCCCGCTTGGTTGAGGGTGGCAGCCAGAGCTACGTCGGACGCATCGTTCTCGACCTGGAAGGGGAGGGACACGTCAATGGCGCACATCGTGGCGTTTGCAATGTGTGCTTTGATACGGCAGATGGCCTGGCGGGTCTCCTTCGACAGGGGGAAGGTTGTGGACTGGATTAGGGGTCGGGCTTTGTCTGCGTAGTTAGGGACCCACTGGGCGTAATAACTGAAAAACCCGAGGCAGCGCTTCAGGGCCTTGGGGCAGTGAGGGAGGGGAAATTCCATAAGGGGGCGCATGCGTTCAGGGTCAGGGCCTATAACTCCATTTCGCACCACGTAGCCAAGGATGGCTAGGCGGTCGGTGCTAAATACGCATTTATACGCTAGCTTCAATTACCCCTTCCCTCAGTAGCCTTTGGACCTCTGACCTGATGAAGGTCCGGTCCTGGGCACTGTACCGTCTGCTCCTGGTGGCGACGGGTTTGCAATCCGGGGTGAGGTTCGCAAACAGGGAAGGCGGGTCAACCTTAAGGGTCGCGAGGCCGCAGACTGTAACGGGGGGTATAGGGCCGCCGAATTTGAAGGTGAGGCTTTGCAAGTTACATTGGAAGTCCAACCCCAGGAGTGTAGCCACGCAGAGGTGCGGCAGGACATAAAGGCGGAACTTGTTGAATTTCCTGCCTTGGACAGTGAGGTTTGCTAGGCAGAACCCCTTTATCTCCACCGAGTGTGACCCTGAGGCCAGGGAGATTCTTTGGTTTACAGGGTGGGTAACAAGTGAACAGCGCCTTACCGTGTCGGGGTGTATAAAGCTTTCCGTGCTCCCAGAGTCGATCAGGCAAGACGTCTCATGGCCGTTGATTAAGACCGTCATCGTTGCTGTTGCAAGTGTCCGAGGTCGATTTTGGTCCAGAGTCACCGAGGCCAGATGAAGCAGTTGCGGGTTTTGATCGGGCAGCGTGTAGTCGGCCGTACTGGGGGCCTGGGGCCTCATCCAAGATGGCGTCTCCCATGGGTTTCACATGGTGGTCGGGGATGGACAAAATAGCGGCGGGGATGGACAAAATGGCGGGCCCATCCGTCCAGCGTGGTATCCGAGGGGCAAGATGGCCGCGCCTGTGGGTCGGACGTGGCCCTAGGATAGGGGGGTGGCAGTGAGTGCTGGCCGCCTGGGGCCCGAAAGGAAGGTTACCGCGGCGGTCCGGAGTCGCTGGAGACCGCGGCCACGGCTCGTGCCTGGCAGACCCCCACAAAATGGCCCTTCTTGCCGCACCCTTTGCAGGTGAGGTGCGGGCCGGGCAGCGCGTGCGGGGATGCTTCGCCTGCCCGCAGAAGAAACAGCGGGGCCTGACGGAGCTAGCGGGCCCTCTTACAGCGCAGGCCTGCGGGGACACGGGAAGGTCTGTGGGGCTGCTGCTGCGGGATGCCACGCGCGGTAGGGCGCATAGGACTGCACGTTTCTGGAGGCAACATCCATGGACCCTACCAGGGCCCGTGCCTCTCTAAGTCCCAGGGTGTCTTTTTCTAAGAGTCTTTGACAGATCTCTGAGGAGCTCATACCTGCTACGAAGGCATCCCGGATTAGAAGTTCCGTGTGCTCGCTCCCCGAAACTTGTGGGCAGCCACAGTTTCTGCCCAGCACCAGTAGCGCACGGTAAAACTCCTCCAACAATTCCCCGGGGGTTTGCCGTCTAGTTGCAAGCAGGTGACGTGCATAGACCTGGTTTACAGGGCGGATATAATGTCCTTTTAACAGTTCGATCGCAGCATCGAAGTCCTCCGCTTCCTCGATGAGGGTGTAGATTCCAGGGCTTACCCTCGAGTGCAGGAGATGCAGTTTCTGTTCTCCTGAGGGGATGCCTCCGGCCGTCCCGAGGTAGCCTTTAAAGCACGCCAGCCAGTGCTTAAATATCACCGCCAAGTTCTCCGCGTGGGGGCTGAGTTGTAGACACTCCGGCTTGATTCGGAGATCCACCCTTTCAGCTTAAGTGTAGTCGATTAAATTGATGCACGATCAATTACAATCAAAGACGAGGTTGTAACATAACTGAAGGCTTTAATCGACTAGAACTGTTCCCCAGCAGTTTCGGTACAAAAAATGAAGGCTGCTGGGACGGCACCGGTTCTTATGCACTGCCTGACAAGGCGGAGCTACATACCAACAGCCAATGGTAAACTCCTAGGTTTAACCAATGGTCTTCAGCCTATTGGGTACTGTAATACCTGATAATAGCAAAATGTCCTAAGGTTGTCAACTATTGTCAACCAAAATTTGGCACACGGCCACATGAGGAAATTCTGACAGAACCATAGCGTCTCTCCAGTGCAGAAAGAAGCCATTCGGCCCATCAAGTGTGCAGTGAATCTCTGAAAGAGTACTCTACCTAGGCCCACTCCCCCACTCTATCCCGTGCCGTAACCTAACATGTACATCTTTGGACACTAAGGGACAATTTAGCATGACCAAATCATCTAACATGAACATCTTTGGGCTGTGGGAGGAAACTGAAGCATCCGGAGGAAACCAACGCAGACACGGGGAGAAAGTGCAAACTCCACACAGTCACCCAAGGCTGGAATTGAACCCCAGTGCCTGCCGCTGCGTTGCAGCAATGCTAAACACTGTGCAACCATGCCGGCTTGTGGTTAATTTCACAGCAGGCTTCACAAGGGCACGGCACATAGCAGGACATGTGAACAAAAGCTTGGTCAAAGAGATTTTAAGTAGGGAGACAGAGAATCAAAGAGGTTTAATGAGGGAATTCCAGAATTTATGGCTGAGACAGTTGAAAGGAGAGCCGCCAATGATGAATCAATGGAAATTGTGGGTATGCAAGAGGCTGGAATTAAACAGTTTTTTAATATTCTTGGACATATTGGCTGAACAGCTACTCAGCCTGACTATAGAGGAGTAGAATTAAGAGTTACAGAGACTCAATGAATAATCCGGTGCTAATTGAGCATGAGCCATGATGCTAGGGCAGCGTGGTGGCACAGTGGTTAACACTGTTGCTTCACAGCACCAGGGATCCGGGTTCGATTCCCAGATTGGGTCAGTGTCTGTGCGGAGTCTGCACGTTGACTGCGTGGGTTTCCTCCAGGTGCTCCGGTTTCCTCCCACAAGTCCCGAAAGATGTGCTTGTTAGGTGAATTGGACATTCTGAATTCACCCACATTGTACCCGAATGGGGCCGGAGTGTGGTGACTAGGGGATTTTCACAGTAACCTCATTGCAGTGTTAATGCAAGCCTACTTGTGACACCAATAAAGATTATTATATTGTTATAAATCATCATTAGATTTACGAATGTCCCCCTTCGTGGTACTTCAGCCTTTTCATACTACCAGGCGTATTAGCCTTTATAAACTAATAATCACAATAAGGATATCAGCATTTAATTTAAATACATATTATTTTAAAAAATGATCAAAAATGAGGCATTCAGGGCAGCACGGAGGTGCAGTGTTTAGCACTGCGGCCTCACGGCGCCGAGGTCCCAGGCTCGATCCCGGCTCTGGGTCAGTGTGGAGTTTGCACATTCTCCCCGTGTTTGCGTGGGTTTCGCCCGCACAACCCAAAGATGTGCAGGCTAGGTGGATTGGCCATGCTAAATTGCCCCTTAATTGGAAAAAATGAATTGGGTACTCTAAATTTATTTTAAAAATTAGGAATTCAAAATTAAGAATGTTAATGTTTTTGTCAGCTGATTTTGAAAAGGATCAGAATGGTTAGGCTTCTTCCTTAAACGTCATTCCTGGTCTTACTTGGTATTTTGTTTGAGAAACTACTTTCAATATCTTCTCCACGGAGCAATACAGAACATTCTTGGCCAGCAACAGGCTGACTGATAATAAGGATTTTCCTTTCAAGGTGTATGTACTGTGGTCGTTTCCCAGGAAACGGGTCAATGGAACAGTTTGCAAATTCTTGGCATCTGTGGAAGGATATTAATTACTCCTGACCATCTCAGTAACATTTTGTCACATTCCCCACTGCTTATGGAAGGTTGATACTTGGCTTTTCATTAACCTTCAGCTGCTTGCCCACATTTCAGGTAGCCTGCATAATCCTCAAACATGTTAAAAAGTATAAGCAATGAGATTTTAGGCACAATTCTAACTCCGCTTGTCAGGCAAAAATACAACTTGTATTGAAATAGGACACTTAACGCAACATAAATGTCCCAAGGCACTTCACAGGAGCGTTATCAAACAAAATTTCACCGAACCACATAAGGGGTATTAGGGCAAATAGAACAAAGAACAAAGAAAAGTACAGCACAGGAACAGGCCCTTTGGCCCTCCAAGCCTGTGCCGACCATGCTGCCCGTCTAAACTAAAATCTTCTACACTTCCTGGGTCCGTATCCCTCTATTCCCATCCTATTCATGTATTTGTCAAGATGCCCCTTAAATGTCACTATCGTCCCTGTTTCCACCACCTCCTCCGGCAGCGAGTTCCAGGCACCCACTACCCTCTGTGAAAAAAACTTGCCTCGTACATCTCCTTTAAACCTTGCCCCTCGCACCTTAAACCTATGCCCCCTAATAATTGACCCCTCTACCCTGGGAAAAAGCCTCTGACTATCCACTCTGTCTATGCCCCTCATAATTGTGTAGACCTCTATCAGGTCGCCCCTCAACCTCCGTCGTTCCAGTGAGAACAAACCAAGTTTATTCAACCGCTCCTGATAGCTAATGCCCTTCATACCAGGCAACATTCTGGTAAATTTCTTCTGCACCCTCTCTAAAGCCTCCACGTCCTTCTGGTAGTGTGGCGACCAGAATTGAACATTATACTCCAAGTGTGGCCTAACTAAGGTTCTATACAGCTGCAACATGACTTGCCAATTCTTATACTCAATGCCCCGGCCAATGAAGGCAAGCATGCCGTATGCCTACTTGACTACCTTCTCCACCTGTGTTGCCCCTTTCAGTGACCTGTGGACCTTACACCTAGATCTCTCTGACTGTCAATACTCTTGAGGGTTCAACCATTCACTGTATATCCCCTACCTGCATTAGACCTTCCAAAATGCACTACCTCACATTTGTCCGGATTAAACTCCATCTGCCATCTCTCCGCCCAAGTCTCCAAATGATCTAAATCCTGCTGTATCCTCTGACAGTCCTCATCGCTATCCGCAATTCCACCAACCTTTGTGTCATCTGCAAACTTATTAATCAGACCAGTTACATTTTCCTCCAAATCATTTATATATACTATGAACAGCAAAGGTCCCAGCACTGATCCCTGCAGAACACCACTAGTCACAGCCCTCCAATCAGAAAAGCACCCTTCTATGACCTAGCCAGTTCTGTATTCATCTTGCCAACTCACCCCTGATCCCATGTGACTTCACTTTTTGTACCAGTCTGCCATGAGGGACCTTGTCAAAGGCCTTACTGAAGTCCATATAGACAACATCCACTGCCCTACCTGCATCAATCATCTTTGTGACCTCTTCGAAAAACTCTAAAAAGTTAGTGAGACATGACCTCCCCTTCACAAAACCGTGCTGCCTCTCACTAATACAATGATCAAAAGCTTGATCAAAGAGGCAGGTTTAAGGAGTGTCGGAAAGGAGGAGAGAGAGGTGCTGAGGTATAGGGTGGGAATTCCAGAGATTAGTGCCCAAACAGCTAAACAGGACCACCAATGGTGGAATAAAATTAGAGATGCTCAAGAGGCCAGAATTAGATAGCACAGATATCTCAAGACAGTTGAGGCTGTTGGGGAGATTATAAAGAAGGAGATAAGGTCATGGAGGGATTTAAATCCAAGGGTGAGGTTTTCAAAATTGAGACATTGTTCAACTGGGAAACAATGGCCGCGATTCTCTGGTCCTACGGGAGTATTTTATTCCGGCGCTAGCGCCGATTCCAAGACCCGATTCTCGGATCCTGGGGGGCCAGAATGGCTGCCAGTCCCGGCGTCGATCCGGCTCCGCGGGGTCCGCTCATGCACAGTTGGGGCGGCGCCAACTAGCGCATGCGCAATGGCCTTCTTCCCCGCGCCGGCCCCAACGCCAAATGGCGCAGGGACCCAGGAGCCGGCGTGGAGGAAAGGAGGCCCCCCGACAGAGAGGCCGGCCCGCCGATCAGTGGGCCCTGATCGTGGACCAGGCCACTATAAAGGTCCTTCCTGTGGTTGGACCCCCCCCCCCCCACAGGCCGCCCCCGGACCCTTCAACCCCGAGGTCCCGCCGGCCCAGAGCACGTTAGAACGGCGCCGGCGGGACTCGGACTTTTTCGGACGGCCGGAGAATCGCGGCGCCGCCGGAGGATCGCCGCTACGGCCGTTTGCAGCGATTCTCTGTGCGGCCCGGCGCCATGCGCGCCCGTTTTTTTTACGGGCGGCAGAATGGCATCCCCACGTCGGGGTGGCGTGGTGCGATTCGCGCGGCCCCCTGCCGATTCTCCGGCCCGGCGGGGGGTCGGAGTATCGCACCCAATGTAGGTCAGCGAGCCCACAGGTGAGGAGTGAATGGGACTAGGTGAGAGTTAGGACACAGCTGGCAGCGGGAGTTTGGATGGCCTCAAGTTTACAGAGGGTGGATTGTGAGAGGTTGGCCAGGAGACTTAGTTCAGGTTTCAGCAGGGGTGAGCTGAGGCAGATGTCGAGTCAGGCAATGTTATGGAAGTGGAAATAAATGATCTTGGTCAGGTCATTGCACAGAATATGGTTGTGAGCTCGTCTGAGGGTCAAATATGATAACAAAGTTATGTTAATCCTCCGACAGTTGCCAGGGAGAGGATGGGAGCTAGGAAACTGAATTTCTGATGGGGACGAAGACAATGACCGGTATTCTCTGGCCACGCTCGCCCAACAACCAGAGAATCCCGCCCGAAGTATGGACGCTATGGTAGCACAGTGGTTATCACTGCAGCTTCACAGCGTCAGGGTCCCAGGTTCGATTCCCGGCTTTGGTCACTGCCTGTATGGAGTCTGCACGTTCTCCCCGTGGCTGCATGGGTTTCCTCCGGGTGCTCCAGTTTCCTCCCACAAGTCCCAAAAGACGTGTTGTCAGATAGTTTAGACATTCTTGTCGTGTTGGGTGCTCTGCTACACAGACGAACCAACACGGTTGCGGATGGTACAACTCAGTTTTATTACTAACAATATTTACAATGGTAAACTGGTTACTGTGGTTTGTTCATTACCCTTGAATCTGTGGACCTATCCCTAACACTATCTTGGAGTGGCACTCAGCACATGGTGGATGTCTGAGTCGCTTGCTGTGAGCTCTGTGCCCTGAACTGTCTCCTGCTTGAATGAGCGGGAAGTGTCGTGTTCCCCGTTTTATAGTGTGTATGCTCTTGCCTGTGATTGGCTGTGGTGTTGTGTGTGTATTGATTGGTCCGTTGATCTGTCCATCAGTATGTATGTATGTTTGCACCATGATGTTTACCTGAATATCATGACATCCCCCCTTTTTTACAAGAACACGTGCCGATGTGGTTATAAATAGAGATGTGTACTGAGTGCAGCTGAATGTGTGTGTGTGCAATATCTACAGCATGTACATGAGGCCAAACTATATACAAGGGGCGATGTCAGGTGCGACATAGCAACGAGGTTGTACCATAAACAAAACACGTGGAAATGTTAAACGTCAAAACAAACTCCTGTAACGACAAGGAAAAAGAGAAACATATTAACATAGTGGTATGATACATCAGTGAGTTCAATGTTCAAACAGGCTCATAAGTCCAGCCTAGTAGGTGGGCGACGAATTCGGGTTGACCATTAGGGTGGCACACCATTCATCACCTGGATTGACCCTGTTCACAGGCATCGGCTGGTGGGTCCTGCACTGGAGACATCCGGTTCCTATCAATGATCGCAATACGGAAGGCATCCCGGTCGTCTGTGTCACTTTTTTGGATGTCGTCTGGGCACGACTCATAGTACGGAGGCTGAATGGTCCGCATGTCCCTGCGAGGTTGTCGGAATTGGGGAGCATTGGCAGGTTGAGCTGCTCGACAGCAGGCAGCGTCGTGGCCCATCTTGCCACAGCGGAGGCATTGTCGTTTTTTTGCCGGACATTGCCGCTTGAAATGTGCGGCTCCGGAGTTGCCCCACGTCGGGACGTCATGGCGTTCGTTGCGCCACCGCGCATGCACAGTTCGGTCTTGCGTTGAGCGCGCCTGCGCATCACGTCCCTCTGCGTTGACATCTTTTTTGGCGCGCACAAACACGGGATGCCGCGGAAAGCGGGTGAAATGGCCGCCCTCGTCCGGGCCGCGGGCCGGGAGGAACTCGATCGGCTGGACCCGTTCGGCCTCATAGGACGCCTGCCTTGCCGATTCGGGCGCTTGAAATTGGGAGTAGCGGCTAGTCGCATTTTCATGAAGGACACAGACTTCGATTGCGGAGGCTAAGGTGAGGCCTTTAATTTTGAGGAGCTGCTGGCGTAGGGTGCCCGAGGTGACCCCAAAAACAATCTGGTCCCGAATTATTGAATCGGAGGTGGTGTCATAACCACAGGACTGCGCAAGGATACGGAGGTGTGTAAGGAAAGATTGAAAGGGCTCATCCTTACCCTGCAGGCGCTGCTGGAAGAGGTACCTCTCGAAACTCTCATTTACCTCAACACTAAAGTGTTGCTCGAGTTTGAGAAGGACCGTCTTGTACTTGGTTTTGTCCTCACCTTCCACGAACACCAGGGAGTTGTAGACATGGATGGCGTGTTGCCCTGCCGTGGAAGGGAGGAGAGCGATTTTTCTGGTGTCCGAAGCGCTCTTCCTTTTGGTGGCTTCCAGGAAGAACTGGAAACGCTGTTTGAACAGTTTCCAATTGACGCCGAGGTTTCCAGTGATTTGTAACGGCCGCGGCGTGCTGTCGGTGTCCATGGCACAGGATGACGGATTCCTGAGGATTCGTAGGTAGGTCTCACAGTTACCGGGTTCCAACCTGATACTATGTCGTGTTGGGTACTCTGCTACACAGACGAACCAACACGGTTGCGGATGGTACAACTCAGTTTTGTTACTAACAATATTTACAATGGTAAAGTGGTTACTGTGGTTCGTTCATTACCCTTGAATCTGTGGACCTATCCTTAACACTATCTTGGAGTGGCACTCAGCACATGGTGGATGTTTGAGTCGCTTGCTGTGAGCTCTGTGCCCTGAGCCGTCTCCTGCTGGAATGAGCGGGAAGTGTCGTGTTCCCCGTTTTATAGTGTGTATGCGCTTGCCTGTGATTGGCTGTGTTGTTGTGTGTGTATTGATTGGTCCGTTGATCTGTCCATCAGTATGTATGTATGTTTGCACCATGATGTTTACCTGAATATCATGACAATTCTGAATTCTCCCTCCGTGTACCTGAACAGGCGCCGGAATGTGGCAACTGGGGTTTTTTCACAGTAACTTCATTGCAGTGTTAATGTAAGCCTACTTGTGACAATAAAGATTATTATTATGGACTTTTCCATTCTCCGCGATCTTGCAGCGGGCGGGTCGGAAAAATCCAACCCAATGGCTTTGGTCTTCCCAATATAAAGTGGGTGGATAACATGTCAACTACACACTTCCTGCATTCTCAATGCCCTCCCACCTATCACCATTTAACAGTGCAGTTTTCTTTTGATCATGGAACATTCTGGCCATGTGACTTCTGCAAAATTGCATCTTTTTCCCTTTTATCTCCGTTGGCGCTGTTTTTTTGTGAAGGTCACAACTCTGTACTGGGAGCCTCAATATCTATACTTGGACTCCATACATTCGGAGCAGCTGACAGCCAACTTCAACAAAACCAACTTCAATGGCTTTGAGCGTTATCGGAAGGCCCTCCCCCTATGCTCTGCCCCCAATGGGCCGAGTTCTCAACCGCGCGGTTCACGTATCGGGAACCCAGCGTGGCTGCGGCGGACTATGTACAGCGCTGCCACGGTCAGCTGAGAGCCGTGCCGCTGGTCGGGGGCTTCCGGGAGGGCTGGGGGGACTGGTGGACTGGTGGGGGGTGGCCAGGGGTTATCCTGTGCGGCCGTATTTGGCAGGTCGGGTCTGCACACGGCCGGCGCCATGTTGTACGGTGCGACCGCTGCAGGTCGTCGTCGTGCGCCTGCGCGGCCACGGATCTGGCCATTCTCTGGCCGTTTTTGGTGTGGGAGCTGGGAGTTTTACCCGGCACCGATGCTAACCACTCACTGGTTCCGGAATCGGTGACGGTCCGGCGCCGATTCTGGCGTCGAAAAACGCCAGAGTTCCCACGCTGGCATCGGCACTTAGCCGCAAAATCGGAGAATCTCGCCCAGTGTATCAAGCCTTTATCATAATAATCATAATAATCTTTATTAGTGTCACAAGTAGGCTTATATTACACTGCAATGAAGTTACTGTGAAAATCCCCTAGTCATCACATTCTGGCACCTGTTCGGGTACACTGAGGGAGAATTCGGAATGTCCAATTCACCTAACCTACACATCTGAAGAATAATTAGGGGCTGGTTTAGCACACTGGGCTAAATCGTTGGCTTTTAAAGCAGACCAAGGCAGGCCAGCAGCACAATTCCTGTACCAGCCTCCCCGAACAGGCGCCGGAACGTGGCGACTAGGGGCTTTTCACAGTAACTTCACTTGAAGCCTACTGATGACAATAAGCGATTTTTTCATTTTTTTTTCATCTTTGGACTGTGGGAGGAATCCGGAGCACAGAAGAAACCCACGCAAACACGGGGAGAACGTGCAGACTCCGCACAGACTCCGCACAGACTCAAACCTGAGTTCCTGGTGCTGTGGAGCAACAGTGCTAACCACTGTACTACCGTGCCGCCCTATGATGGCCAATGACAAATACTCTAGATTATTCTTCAGTCATTATTGTATTGGATTATCTGCCTATTTGGCTCAAATTGTTCCAGAGTTGACATGTGTCCTGACAACTAAACCAATCAGCGAGCTTGTTTAATTTAAAATGATGACAAAGAAAACATTAAAAGTCACCCAAGACTTCCTGTACAATCATCTTCTTCGGTCTTTACAGAACTTGATATGCATTGTGCCAGCAAACAGAAGGCAGCAAACTCCTATTCCATTTATATTCAATTCTTACAATATTAAGGCAGATATATTAAATTTATATATCTACCTCATCATATTCTATTAAAGATTAAGAAGCTGTTTAGTGAATCTTGAACACTAACTAGTACAGCCTCACTGCACAAATGATTATTGCCTTTTATAAATCAACCACTTCATATGACAGCACTTAGCAATCATTGGAGGCTATTACTTGACAGTGGCTCTTACATGTATCGCTCTCCTTGAAAGAACTTTGCAGGTTCAAGAATTGCTGTACTGTTAAAGGAAAATTGCATGGTAAATTTATATTCTAGGATCTTACAGCACAAAAGGAGGCCAATCTACCCATCCAGCCTGTGCCAACTCTTTCCAAGAACGAGACAATTAGCCCCACTCGGATGATATTTCTCCATAGCCCTGCAAGCTTTATATGTCTGATTCTCTTATTAAAGTTACTGCAGAATATACTTGGATACCTTTTCAGATCATAACATTTAGTTGCGTCAAGACATTTCTGCTCATCTTTCCTTGGTTCTTTTGGCAATTATCTTTAATCTAATCCCCTAATTATCTCTTTGACAGGGGTGAAGATAAGTGTAGATGGATGGGTTGGAGAGTTTGTGGTATGGGTAGGAACATTGGGGGGATTGGGTAGTTAGGTAGTTAGGTAAGTAATCGGAAGGTCAGGTGGGATGGGGGAGTGAGAGGGTCAGTTGACCATCGGCGAGGTATGGGTGTAGACGAAGGGTGAGGAGGTAGTTAGAGGGTGTTGGGGTTGGCTGGTTGTGGGAGGCTTTGGGTGGTAGTTGGGGGGGGGGGATGGGGACGTAGTTGGGGGAGGTTGAGAAAATAATCACGGGGTCCAGTGGGTGTTGGGGGGAAAGGGGGGTAGAGAGCAGTATGAAAGTTACCAGGAGTTAGAACTGGTTTAAATCCTTCTAAATTTTCCTGGGATGTTGCTAAGAGAATTGGAACCATTCAAAGTGTCCAATTTAAACCAGTGCAGGGTAATTGCCGAACAGAAGTTTAAACTTCCCAAGTATTTCCATGCAGTCCTTAAGTGGGATCTATTGGGTGTCCCCCAGCCCATCTTCTGGAATCCGGCCTGGGTATACCCAGCAACCCCCCCCCCCCCCCCCCCCCCCCCCCCGCATCCCCGCCTCAGACAATGAAACCTGGGCCATTATAAATTAATTTGGCAATATAGCAGGTATATAACCAATCCATTCACCCATAATTATAATCCATGTGGGGGCACAGGTGTCTGTCTCTGTTCACTGTCATTCTGCTGTCATTCCTCCCTCTGTCCAAATTCTGATCATTTCCTCCCATCCAATCTTCCTCTGACCTTGCAAGTTCTTTCCTGCTGTTTCCCCTTCTATTGTCACTGGCACCAAACTCACTGTGGTAGTATGTATTAGGGGTCATGTGGGACTGGAAGCCCTAATGTCATTGGCTGACAGATCCCGGGTCCTGGTTGGCCGTTGACCTCTAGCTCCGCCCTGAAGGCGGAGTATAAGAAGCCGGAGTCCTCCCCCGCAGGCCATTCTACTATCGAGCTGCGGGGGAACAGACACGCTTAATAAAGCCTCATCGACTTCACTCTATTCGTCTCTCGGAGTCTTTGTGCGCTACAATTTATTAAGCGTGCCTAAAAAGGACTATGGAGCTCAGGATCATCCCGGAATGCCTGAAGATCAGCCCCCACGCAGTGAACGCGGCAGCAGCCTTCAAGCACTGGCAGACTTGTTTCGAGGCCTACCTCAGAACGGCCACCGGCCGGGTCACAGAAGACCAAAAACTACTGGTCCTGCACTCGAGGTTAAGCACGGAGATTTTCTCCCTCATCGAAGACGCGGAGGATTTCCAGACGGCGTTCGCAGCACTGAAAAGTCTCTATGTCCGCCCAGTTAACCAAATCTACGCTCGCTACCAGCTCGCGACGAGGCGGCAAAGTCCCGGAGAATCGATTGACGAATTCTACGCCGCGCTGCTGATTTTGGGACGAGCCTGCAGCTGCCCTTCGGTGAACGCAAATGAACACACGGACATGTTAATGCGTGATGCTTTTGTGGCAGGTATGAATTCCTCCCAAATCCGCCAAAGACTTCTAGAAAAAGAGTCGCTAGGACTCTCAGAGGCACGGGCCCTAGCAGCCTCCCGAGACGTGGCCGCGCGGAATACCCGCGCCTACGGCCCCGACCGCGCGGCAGCCCATTGGGCTCCGTACGTACCCGTCGCGACAATCCCAACCCCCCCCGGACACCCCACAGGCTTGCGCGGTCCAAACGCCGGGGGCGTCCACTGCTATTTCTGCGGTCAGGCGAAACACCCCCGGCAGCGCTGCCCGGCCCGCGCAGCAATTTGCAAGAGCTGCGGGAAAAAGGGCCATTTCGCGGTTGTGTGCCGGTCCCGCGAGGTCGCCGCTGTCCCGGGAGAACAGGGAGCCCTGCACGCCGCTTACTCTCCCCAACCCCCCCAGCGCCCCATGTACGACCCGCAGGCGCAGCCACTCTGGGTCCCGACCACCGCGGTCCCGGGAGAACAGGGAGCCCTGCACGCCGCTCACGCTCCCCAACCCCCCCCCCCCCATCCCCACGTATGACCCGCAGGCGCTACCAATTTGGGTCCCGACCACCGCTGTCCCCAGAGATGAGGGAGCCCCGCGCGGTCCTAACGCTCCCCAACCCCCCCAGCGCCCCATGTGCGACCTGCAGATGCCGCCATTTTGGGTCCCGGCCACCACGAGGGGAGGAAGGGCGCCGCCATCTTGGACCACCCCAGACCTGTACGACGCATGGGGGCGGCCATTTTGTCCACCCCCGCCGCCATCTTGTGACCCCCCAGCCATGTGCGATGTATGGGGGCAGCCATTTTGTTCATCCCCGACGCCATCTTGGACGGCAACAACGGACCCCAGTGTCGAAGCTCCACGGGGTTCGAGGAAGATGCTCCACTACTACAACCACGTCTCGCTTCAATAACGCTCGATCAAGCTCGGCCCCGGACACTCCAGACGACGACGACAACGGTGCTAATAAACGGGCACGAGACACCATGCCCAGTCGACTCCGGGAGCACGGAGAGCTTTATCCACCCTGACATGGTAAGACGCTGTTCCTTGACCACCTATCCCAGCGCACAAAAGATTTCCCTAGCTGCAGGATCCCACTCCGTACAGATCAAAGGTTTCTGCATAGTTACCCTAACGGTGCAGGGGAGGGAGTTCAAAAACTACAAACTACACGTCCTTCCCCAACTCTGCGCCCCCACATTACTGGGATTAGATTTCCAATGCAATCTACAGAGCCTTACGTTCAAATTCGGCGGCCCAATACCCCCACTCACTATCTGCGGCCTCGCAACCCTCAAGGTGCAACCCCCGTCCTTGTTTGCGAACCTCACCCCGGATTGCAAACCCGTCGCCACTAGGAGCAGACGGTACAGCGCCCAGGACCGGACCTTCATTCGGTCCGAAGTCCAGCGGCTACTAAAGGAAGGCATAATCCAGGCCAGCAATAGTCCCTGGAGAGCACAGGTGGTAGTAGTGAAGACAGGGGAGAAACAAAGGATGGCCATAGACTATAGCCAGACCATCAACAGGTACACACAACTAGACGCGTACCCTCTCCCCCGCATATCCGACATGGTCAATCGGATTGCCCAATACAAAGTCTTCTCCACTGTGGACCTCAAGTCCGCCTACCATCAGCTGCCCATCCGCCCAAGTGACCGCAAGTACACAGCCTTCGAGGCAGACGGGCGATTATACCATTTCCTAAGGGTCCCGTTTGGCGTCACAAACGGGGTCTCGGTCTTCCAACGGGAGATGGACCGAATGGTTGATCAACATGGGTTGCGGGCCACGTTCCCGTATCTCGACAATGTAACCATCTGCGGCCACGACCAGCAGGACCACGACGCCAACCTCCAAAAATTCCTCCAGACCGCCAAAGACTTGAACCTCACGTACAACGAGGACAAGTGCGTTTTTAGCACCAACCGGCTAGCCATTCTGGGCTACGTAGTGCGCAATGGGATAATAGGCTCCGACCCCGAACGTATGCGCGCCCTCATGGAATTTCCCCTCCCGCACTGCTCAAAAGCCCTGAAACGCTGCCTGGGTTTTTTTTCATACTACGCCCAGTGGGTCCCCAGTACGCAGAGAAGGCCCGCCCTCTAATACAGACCACGACCTTCCCTCTGTCGACAGAGGCTTGCCAGGCCTTCAGCCGCATCAAAGCGGATATCGCAAAGGCCACGATGCGCGCCATCGATGAGTCCCTCCCCTTCCAGGTCGAGAGCGACGCCTCCGACGTAGCTCTAGCGGCCACCCTTAACCAAGCGGCCAGACCCGTGGCCTTTTTCTCCCGAATCCTCCACGCTTCAGAAATCCGCCACTCCTCAGTGGAAAAGGAAGCCCAAGCCATAGTGGAAGCTGTGCGACATTGGAGGCATTACCTGGCCGGCAGGAGATTCACGCTCCTCACCGACCAACGGTCGGTAGCCTTCATGTTCGATAATGCACTGCGGGGCAAAATCAAAAACGACAAGATCTTAAGGTGGAGGATCGAGCTCTCCACCTTCAACTACGAGATCTTGTATCGTCCCGGAAAGCTGAACGAGCCGTCCGATGCCCTATCCCGCGGCACATGTGCCAACGCACAAATTAACCGCCTCCAAACCCTCCACGAGGACCTCTGCCACCCGGGGGTCACTCGGTTTTTCCACTTTATCAAGTCCCGCAACCTCCCATACTCTTTAGAGGAGGTCCGTACAGTCACAAGGGACTGCCACATCTGCGCAGAATGCAAACCGCATTTTTTCAGGCCGGATGGTGCGCACCTGATTAAGGCTTCCCGCCCCTTTGAACGCCTTAGTCTGGATTTCAAAGGGCCCCTCCCCTCCACCGACCGCAACACATACTTCCTTAATGTGGTGGACGAGTACTCCCGCTTCCCATTCGCCATCCCCTGCTCTGACATGACCGCGGCCACAGTCATTAAAGCCCTGAACACCATCTTCACACTGTTCGGTTGCCCCGCATACGTCCACAGCGACAGGGGGTCCTCTTTCATGAGTGACGAGCTGCGCCAGTTTCTGCTCAGCAAGGGCATAGCCTCAAGCAGGACGACCAGCTACAACCCCCGGGGGAACGGGCAAGTAGAGAGGGAGAACGGCACGGTCTGGAAGACCGTCCTACTGGCCCTACGGTCCAGGGACCTCCCAGTTTCACGGTGGCAGGAGGTCCTCCCGGACGCTCTCCACTCCATCCGGTCGCTATTATGTACGAGCACTAATCAAACGCCTCATGAGCGTCTCCTTGTCTTCCCTAGGAAGTCCTCCTCTGGAACGTGGCTGCCGACCTGGCTGGTGGCCCCAGGACCCATCTTGCTCCGAAAGCATGTGCGGGCACACAAGGTGGACCCGTTGGTCGAAAGGGTTCACCTCCTCCACGCGAACCCGCAGTACGCTTACGTGGAGTACCCCGACGGCCGACAGGACACGGTCTCCCTGCGGGATCTGGCGCCCGCCGGCAACACACACACCTCCCCGACACCATTCACCCAACCCCCCCCCTTCCTGCCACTGCCGCACCCCGCGACCGCCCCCTTCCCAGGAGGATCGGTTCCCCTCCCCTCAGGCCCGACCAAGAATAAAGCCCAAGTTGAAACCGTAAGGCTCCCGGAGACGACAACACCGGAACAAGCACCACCACCACCACCGGGGCCGAGGCGATCGACACGGACGACCAGACCGCCCGACCGACTCGTGGCGTCGATCTAAATCAATATATGGACTTTTCACAAGAACATTTTGCTTTTTCTCCCGATACCTTCTGTAAATAGTTGAAACAGGACAAAATTGTACATACTGTATTGCCATATGAATGTTTTCCTCCCAGGACCAGCCCTGTAAACCCTTACCACCATGCGAAGCATCACCCCGCCGGGTTCATTTTTGACAAGGGGTGAATGTGGTAGTATGTATTAGGGGTCATGTGGGACTGGAAGCCCTAATGTCATTGGCTGACAGATCCCGGGTCCTGGTTGGCCGTTGACCTCTAGCTCCGCCCTGAAGGCGGAGTATAAGAAGCCGGAGTCCTCCCCCGCAGGCCATTCTACTATCGAGCTGCGGGGGAACAGACATGCTTAATAAAGCCTCATCGACTTCACTCTATTCGTCTCTCGGAGTCTTTGTGCGCTACACTCACACCCCACCTTTCCCAGTGGTTGTACTTTCTTAAATTTCGCTTCTTCACTTCAGCTAAAAGCCCATAAGATTCTTGACTCAGATATTCCTGAGAACAAATTCATAGGTTCTTTGCTCTTCCTACTGATTCTAAGGACTCTTGCCAGAGCTAGATTTCAAAAGCTGTATTCCTCTGTTCATCAGCTTTCTTGAGGGTTTAGCTCTTGCACACTGACAGTGCAATGCTCCAGACCAGAAGTTTTACAAGGTGCATTTTCAGTATAGGCCAATGTTGGATATGTTCCAGAGTAATACTAATTACTTAACAAAAACATTGTCTCGGGGCGCAATTTGCCAGCCCTGTCCCACCGGAATTGGGCCAGGATGCGGCCTGTCAACCCCGCGAGATGCCTTTTCCGAGATTCCCAACGGCCGTTACGTCTTGTGAGATCTTGTTAGGAGACACCCGGGTGGTTGGCCTCTGGGTAGATTGGCACCCTGGCACTGCTGAAGCCACCTGGACACTGGGCACCCTGCCACTGGACACTCTGGCACTGGACACCCTGGCACTGGGCACTGGCAGTGTCAGCCTGATGCCAGGCTGGCAGTGCCAAACTGGCATTTTGCCCACATCTGGGAGTGCCCTCCCCTATGAGGTGGGGTGCGGAGGGTGGTGGGCCCGAGGACCCCTAAACAGGTCAGCTTGGGCATTGGGGGGCTTCCGGAGGTCATGTTTTGGGGGGTGAAGTGTTGGGTGCTCTGCCACACAGATGAACCAACACGGTTGTGAATGGTACAACGCAGTTTTATTTCAAACATCTATTCACATTGGTAAACTGTTTACTGAGGTTCAATCATGACCCTTGATTCTGTGGACCTATTCCTAATTCTATCTTGTAGTGGCACTCAGCACATGGTGGATGTCTGAGTGGCCTGCAATGAGCTCTGTGCCCTGAGCCGTCTCCGCTCGAGTGCCCAGGAAGTGTCATGTTCCCTGTTTTGTACTGTGTATGCTCTTGCCTGTGATTGGCTGTCGTGTTGTGTGTGTTGATTGGTCCGTTGATCTGTCCATCAGTATGTATGTATGTATGTGCTATGATGTGTACCTGAATATCATGACATGGAGTTGGATCCAGAGATCGGACGGCATTTTGAAAAATAAAATAAAACTGGGTGTGGCCTCAGCAGGCGCTTCCCCCTGAGGCCTGAAAAATAACAGAGCGCAGTTCGATAGTGGGGTCATCGCAGGCTAATCCCGACCAAAACGAGACTGTTGATTTTCCATTGGATCGCGTCCTAGATTTCTTTCTCCAAAATAAACTGAAATAATTTGTTCAATTGAATACAAGATATACAAATAATTCTGTCTGCAATGTAACATTGCTTTACTTCAGTGTGAATAAATGTGCCGGTCAAATTGTATTTGCTATAAAACTGGTATGTCATCATGACTTTGCTTTGTTGTTAGTGCTGTTTAAATTAACCTTATTGATTTTGAGAACTCACCATCTGGAGGAAACTTGAATAAAAATGCTAACTAAGACTTCAAAGTAAAACCTGGGTCTCCTTGCCGGTGATACAGCACACCAATGCCCTACATATTTAATGGTACGTTACTTCTCTTTCATTGTATCCTGGTGCCAGCTCACCTATTAGATAACTGAAGTGCATGAATAATTGGCATGTTACTCATAAAATGTGCTTGAATATCATAAAAATGTAAAAGTCTTTAATCCATCTTGATCTTGGCATGATATATAAAGCATGAGGCTTATGCAGTGAGCTAGGCTTTACATAAATAAATGTCTACCAGTTCAAAAATGTGTCAGGAGATTGTCCTGAAATTTCAGAACCTGAATATTTTGGAGCTGTTTAATGCATTTTGTAAAAAATTATATCTGTTCATTGTTGATCAGTTACGATATAAAGTAACTTAATTGCTGCACATTACATTAATTATTTCTATCTGGAAATGATACACTGCCCCAGTACCTTCTGTGTCTCTCTCTCTCCCAGTCCAGTACACTTTTCAAATAATTATGAAAATAGAAATCAATTATATTAATTCATTCATGGGAAGTGGGTGTCATTGGCTGATCCTTAATTGCCCTTGAACTGAGTGCAGAATATGAGAAATAGCATAACACTCGCAAAGAAGCCATCCAATGTGGCCTTAAAGTTCACTTAATTTATTTTTATCATAAATTCCTTTAATTCCCTTTCACATTTTCCTTTTGATCTCCTTGGGCCAACTCATGAAACTCATTTCAAATATAATGCAATTTGGAATTAAAGGTGCAGTCCAAGGTTTGGAAAAATATAACAGGCAAAAATCATTTCAAACTTTATCAGCCCCCATGGTTGAAATTTAACACTGAATATTTTGTAATAATGTCCACTGTTGCACCAAGGAAAGACTGGCCGCAACGGCTACTCCTGAATGGTGCAATGGACGCTCAGAATGCTGTGATCATGGCTCTGAAACCATTGTTCAAAGGGGTGATTTGGATTTGACAGCAGACCAGAAATTTGTTCTCCAGCAAATTACTAGGATTGAGGAATGCAGCAGGTCTGGCAGGTTCTGTGGAGAGAGAAAAACAGAGGACAGGATTTTGGCACCACAAGTTAAGTTCCGTAGGGACACAATGCAGTGTTCTCAGCCAGCATGGGGGCTCAGCGGGACTGGAGGCAATCTTCCTGGATATGGCCAACTAAGCGGATATAAGTGGGTTGCATCTCTCAGCTTGGCTGATGAGACAGCCAGCAGATCTTCAGCCTTGACAATGCCACAGATAGAGATGGCCACTACTGAGGGGAAAGAACGGCGCCTCCATATTGAGGCAATATGTAGGCAAGTAGAAAAATGCATTCCTGTCCCGGGGCCGACCAGAGGGGCCACCCCTCCAGTGGTGGCATCAATGCTGCCGGGGGCCCGAGACATGGAGCCTCTCACGGCCTACCTCACGGGAAACTGCTAGAAGATGTTACCCATTTCATCAGCAGGTAGCATATGTCACTCAGTAACTACCTGTTGTTTTTCCATGGTGTTTGTAACGGCACTAAGGATCAATGTGTTTAGACTGTTTTTAATCAATCAAATCTACACTGTAGCTCCTGCCAACGCAAGATGGTCACCAATAGTGCTTATGTGCATGCGCACAGCTCCACTTGTGTGAGAAAACCTGGTCACTGCTGTGTCCAGCCTTCCAGGGACACTTTGTGCACATGCTGTTGATGTTGCTACGCACGAACGCGCTGACGGCAGAAGGATCCCATTTTAAAAGTCGGCAGTTTTGTAGCTGTGGTGAGGGGCGTGCTCTCCCACTTTGTGGCTCCACCAGCAGGCTTTTCACACGTTCACAGCGGAAGAGGCCACCCAATGGTTCAACCATGTCAACAATGGGCACCATGCATACAACCATGAAATCTGGCACACTCCGTGTGGAGCATTCTTGTACCTCCCCATCCCTGATAATTTCTCCAGCCCCTACAAACCTCACTTTGTCCTCACAGAAGAAGTTGGCCCACAACAGACGGGAGAGGGCACAAACGGACAGCGGGATGCCGGACATCAGAGTCCCCACCTCCTGCTAGGAATGGGCCTTGGAGGTGGCGGAGGTGGCCGTGGTCAGATCGCTTGCCAATGTTGAGATTGACCTATGCCGCAGAAGTGATTATCCACTGGCATCCACCCAGATGACCCGTCACACATGTGTTGTTCATGCCAGACATAATGATCCTTTTCTCCCACTGACCACATGTCCACATGTCCACATGTCCATTCTCCCACAGGATCTCCATCTGATGGTGCTGGTCCATCCGGGGTGCCCCCCACCCCCAGAGAACACGTCGAAGGACAGCTCTGAGGATGCCACCGTTGAGGCATCACGGGTGTCATCCCCACCCTCCACCAGCACAGAGACACATACAACTCGGTGGGTGAAAGTAGTGGACAAGTTCTTGGGACACAGTCTGGTGAGCACCAAAGAGCAGGCGGAGGCAGAAATGTCTGGGGGGAAAGCCGGAGGTCTCGGTCCCAGTCAGATGGACCAGGTTTTCCCAGAGCTGATGTTGACGCTAGGGTGCAGCCATGAAATTCAGAGAGGGGGAGGGGGGTGTTGGCGGCACTCCAGTGGGTCCACAGCTGATTGGAATGTTCCAAAGGCTACCGGCATAGATGGTGCCGGTAATACGTGGCACTGAGATCAATGTTGCTGGGGAGGTGACCGCTTTGGAAAGCCTGGAGCATGGCATCAGCGGCATGACTGGTGGTGTCCAAGGCTCAGTCTGATAGCCATGGCTGAGAGCCTCGACCCGCATGTCCCAGTCGCTGGGGGACGCGTCCCAGATGCAGGTGGACCTTGCCGAGGTGCTGCAGAGCATGTCCCTGTCGCTGAGAAATATATCCCAGGCCCATCACCCTGGAATGGTGTAACACAAACCTATTAGGGTCGAACCGGGCGATTGGAGGGGTGGGTGGGGGAGAGGAGGGTGGGGAATCATTGGGGGAGGCTGGGAGGGGGGAAGGAGAGGCAGATTGGGTGGGGGTGGACAGTGGATCCGGGCCGCCGCTGCCTGTCCTCCATCCTCTAGCTGCTCCCGCTGGTCCTCCCCAAGCTTGTCCTCCTGCCCCTCCCAGTCTGACTGCTCCTCGTCCCCCTTCTCTGACGTGACCATTTGTTCCTCCTCCTCCACCTCCAGCAAGTTGCTCTGCTTCTGTGCCAGGTTCTGGAGGTCACACACAACCCTAAAGCGGGCAACCCTCTGAGGGGTGTACTGGACCACCGGAGCGGTCAAGGCATCGGAACCGCACCTTAAGCAGTCTGATGCACCACACAATACAGCCCAGGTGGCCGCATGGGCCTCATTATATCGGGTCTCCGCATTGGCACTGGCCTCCGCACTGGTGTCATTAGCCAGGTCCTAAGTGGGTACTCCTTATCCCCCAAGATCCTACCGGTCATCCTGGGGTGTCCCTGGAAGACACCGGGAACTCCGACTGCTCCAGGGTGGATTATCATGCAGACTCCTTGGGGAGCATGCACACATGTGCATGATCTTGAGGTGGTGATCACACACAAGTTGAACGTTCAGGGAGTGGATGTTGCTGTTGATGTAGGGCGCTTCTTGCTATTGGGTGTTTTCGAAGAATTGTGACCCTTCAATCAGGAGGTTCGTCGAAGTAGGTCTCTTCTGATTAATGGCCTCCCCGGTGTTTACATCTATGTTCCATTTCTTGAGGTAAACCTACAAGGTGTCTTTGAAGAGCTTCCTTTCGTCCTTCCCTTGTTCGGGATCCTTCCTTGAGCTGGTTGAAGAAGATTTGCTTTTGCATTCATAACTCTGACATCCAAAGCATATAGGGGGCCCGGCGGAGTTGATCATGGCCTAAATACTGGTGCTATTGACTCCTTCAAGGACAGTCATGTTAGCATATATGTTCTCCCAGCTGATTCAGAGCTAAAGTACATTTGGATTTTGCAATGTATTTTAATCTGAATTGTTTACAAGTCTCCCTGATGTAATGTTCAGTCTTAGAAGCCTCAAATGCTTTCACAAAGTTTAATGCCTCAGTTGATATATGCAAGCTTCATGTGAGCTAATGTGAACTATCTGTCTGACAGGTATTGCATTGAATCAATCACCCACACTTAAGAGTGTGCTGCAAAAGGACATCCCAAAATGATGTCAGAGGAGATGTACCGGGACACTGCGCTTCAGCAGCTGCTATTTTTGGACATTGAGCTTGTCAATTAATAATTGTGAAAACCCTCCCCTTCGTGCCCTCCCTCCCTCCCCTCCTTGCCTCCATTTCCTTTACAAATAGACAGGCCCATTGTGTTTTAGTGCAAAAATATATTTTGTTTCAAGAATTTTATAAAAGTTGAGGCATTCTTATGTCATTGTTCAGCTGATGAAGTTAAACGTTCAGTTAAATGTTAACTGGTATCAAAGTTTTGTATTTATGAAATTATTTTTGGTAATAAATGTTTTACATTAAACATTACAAGCTTCTGCAAATGTCTTACTGAAACTTCAGGACGCAACATTTAATTGAGATAATTATAAATGAATAAGGTAAATGTGCAGACTTTTCTTTTAAAATCGTCAACCTGTGGCTTCCCGCAGAAGGTATGGGCCATTAATTTTAAGAAGGGAATAGATGCCACGAAGACAAATATGTATTTGATTTGCGGCTTAATTTTGTTCTATTACTTCAGTAAATTCTAAATTCAGTAAAGACATCCTTCTCACTTTCACCAATTATACAACCAATTGTTTTTCAAGGTAATTTGTTCTGGAAATTTGTAGAGAATTTGTGCTTAACATGACCAAGTATGCATATCAATTATCTCAACATTCCACTGTCATTCTCATGCATTGACCAATCCTTCTTATCTCAAATATTAATTTATTTTCAGAAAATATATTGAATGGGTTTTAAAATTTGTCAGCTTTTCTATTTTGTTTTAAAATGGAAATGGACCTATAATTAAAAAAACATTTCTATCTACAAGATGAACAATTTACAATTGATCTTACAACATGCAACCAGCTATTGGTATAAGTTTTAAGTTCTTAACCTGTTCCGACCTCAATCACTGTTGCTAAAACTCTTGTTAAATCTCCATTTGCTCATTGGTATGATTGCACATTTCAAAATCAGCAGTTGTTTGTCTGACATATTCATAATATTGTTTGCAGTTTAAAGGAAGTATATCTCTCACAGAGTATTATCTGAACTTTTCTCAGACAGATTGCAAAGTAGTACACAGTAGGAAGTTAGTCAATTTGTGTATTTTTTACCACAGGGTCATTGCAACAATCCTCTGCAAAATCTGTTGATCACTGCTTCACTCAGCTATGTAAATGTGAAGGTTGTGGGACTAGAGATTTGTCAATACCTGGTGAATGAGTTCAGGTTCAGGGATATCACCCCGCTGGCTGGATGGAGATTAATGGGCTGATTGGCCTGGAATTACACTGTAGAATCAAAATGGAAAAGAAAAGACACTTCTGGATTTCTGCCTGACCCCACATTAACTACATTGTTTAGCCATTTGTTGGAATTTTCTTCAATAATATTTGCTGCCTGGAGACAGGCATTCAACCAGACAAATTCACCTGAGCCTCCTCCAACCCTGCTTTGCCTAATCCTAACAACATATCCTTCTATTCTTTTCACCTTCACATGTTTACCGAGCTTCCCCTTAAATACACTCATGCTCGTTACCACATCTACTCGTCACCCGTCTCATAAATTCCACGTCGTCCCAATTCGGAGCATATATGTTCACAAGTACCACTCGCACCCCCTCCAGCTTCCGATTCATCATTATGTACCTACCCCCCTTGTCTGACACGATTCTCCCTGCCTCGAATGCCATTCGTTTGCTGATCAAGATCGCTACCCCCCTGGTCTTTGAGCCCAGTCCGGAGTGGAACACTTGGCTAACCCACCCCTTCCTCAATCTCGTCTGGTCTGTAACCTTTAGGTGTGTCTCTTGTAGCATTGCCACGTCCGCCTTGAATTCCCGCAAATGCCCGAACATGCGAGCCCTCTTGACCGGCCCATTCAGTCCTCTCACGTTCCATGGATAGACCCACCAGTCTGGACGGGGGGGATTACAAACACCCCCCCCCCCCCCCCCACCCCCTGCCGACTAGCCATTGCCCTTTTTAGGCCAGCCTCGAGCTCGCGCCCACCACTTCCTCGAGTCCCCACTCGGGCTGTCGCCGTTCCCGACCTCCCATTTGTCCCCTCGTAACAGTCCCCCCCCCCCCCCCGTCTGCAAAACAGCTCCCCCTCCCTCCCCCCCCCCCCCTAGCAACAACACTGGAAACCCAATCCCCCAAGTCAAGCTCCAGCTTAACACCTGCTCACCCCCACTGCGCTTCCGAGAGTCAGCTGACCCATGCTGACTCGATAGCTCCCGCCCCTGGCACCAAGCAGTCTGTCTCCCTATTGTACTCTCCTCTCTCCTCCCCCACATGAATAAACATTTTTAAAGCATCACATTCCCCAGTAAACAAACCACGGAAAATACAGTGAAGAAACAATCACTTTAGAAAAATAGTCACCCAAAAAGCAGAACTAAATTCAAAGCCCATTCCCCCTCTTCCTGCAAGACAGATCAACCTTTAACCATCCACACAGCCCATTATTTCACATAGAGCTACTTAAATATTTACTATCCAGCATCATATATCGCTGCCACAGTACTTCTCCAAGGCTTAAGTGTCTTTTAATTCGCCTCCAGCTTAATTTCTTTAATAAAGGTCCATACTTCGCCTGGCGTTTCAAAGTAGAAGACCCGTTTCTCATGTGTGACCCACAGGCGGGCTGGGTACAGCATCCCAAACTTCATCCCCTTCTTAAAGAGGGTCGTTTTTGCCCGATTGAACCCAGCTCGCCTTTTGGCCAAATCCGCTCGCAGGTCCTGATAGATGCGCAACTCACAGTTCTCCCACTTGCTGCTCCATTCTTTCTTGGCCCACCATGACCCTCGGCGGCACATTCGCTCTGGGCTTCCTCGCGAGGGCTCGGTGAGCTCTGTCCAATTCCAGGGGCCGAGAGTACGCCCCAGCTCCCATCAACTTCTCCAACATATCCGTCACATAGGCCCTCTCATCCGATCCCTCACTGCCTTCAGGGAGGCCAACAATTCTGAGATTCTGCCTCCTGGACCTATTCTCCAGGTCCTCCAGCTTCCCCTGCACTCTTTTCTGGCAGTCGTTCATCATCCCCACCTTGCTTTCCAGCACGGTTATATACTCCTCATGCTCGGACAACTTTTGTTCAACCTCCTGGATCACTCTCCCGTGGGTTTCCTGATTCTGAACCACTTAGAACATAGAACATAACCACTTAGAACATAGAACATTACAGCTGATCAATCAAAGCCTTAATCGGGTCCAGCGTGTCCTTCTTCAGCTTGGCGAATCAATCCTCGAAAAACACCAACTGCTCCGTCGACCACTGTGCCATCTCCCCGCGGCCCTTGCTCTCTGCCATGCTGTCCCGTGTTACCAGTCCCTTATAGGACTTTGTCGTCTCTCACGGCCACTTCTGGTCCAATTCTCCATACACCGGAGGGGGATTTCTCCTTACTGTGTCACTCTTCACTGATTTATCCCATAAAATCCGATAAAAACCAGGGGAAAAAGGTCCAAACGTCCGTAACAGGCGGGAGCTATCAAATGTGCGACCTACTCCTCCCTGGCCGCCACTAGAAGTGCAAATTTCACATTCTAACCAATCCCCGCTCAGAGAATATTTAGGGGCTGGTTTAGCACACTGGGCTAAATCGCTGGCTTTTAAAGCAGACCAAGGCAGGCCAGCAGCACGGTTCAATTCCCATACCAGCCTCCCCGAACAGGCGCCGGAATGTGGCGACTAGGGGCTTTTCACAGTAACTTCATTTGAAGCCTACTTGTGACAATAAGCGATTTTCATTTCGTTTTATTTCCTGTAACCCCACCCAACCTGCACATCTTTGGACACTAAGGGCAATTTAGCATGGTCAATCCATCTAACCTGCTCATCTTTGGAATGTGGGATGAAACCGAAGCACCCGGAGGAAACACACGCAGACGCGATGAGAATGTGCAAACTCTACATAGACAGCCTCCCAAGTCCGGAATTGACCCCAGGTCCCTGGCACTGTGAGGCAGCAGTGCAAACCACTGTGGCATCGTGTTGTTTTTATACCATGTATAATGTGGATGATTCGACATGCAAAACAACTGCTGGACCATTGTTTTTATCAGCTGGTTTGCTTGCAACACGAAGAGGTGCTGTCAAGTGCAATTTCTGTTTCTTGAAATTCTATATTAGACATTCCCCCAGCCTGGTGCCATAGCCCAGTTAAGAGGGTGAACACGCAACATGTTCGCAGAACTCTTTTAATGCTATTGGGTGCTAGGAAGTCAGCCTGGCATGCTTGGTCCTCTAATTTTACAACCCTTGGTTTGGGGTTGCTCTGATTATTTATGATTCCCTTATGGCAACACTAACATTGGAAAACTGTTTCATTATGAATTCAAGGTTAAAATCCAAAACCTACACAACTCAGTGTTGTGATGTTTTGGAGTACCCTACATTGTGCCATATTTCAATGTTTCTTACAAAGCTTTGTCACATAGTTATTTCAGTTCAATATAAACGATTGTAACTACACTTCCATGTTTCCTTCATTTTCTTTACACAATAAAACACAGTACCAATTCATTATTGTATCCTGCAGTGGAAAGTTTTATTTCCCCCAACCTCATACCTCATAGCCTTTGCCAATGTTGTTCTGTCCTCAGCTTTTGGGAGTTGCGCAGAGGTATCACCACCTGATAGTCCAACACACATAGAAACGTCCCCTGTGGAAAATCACATTTGTGCCAACCAGCACGGTGTGGGGATGATTGTTTTCCCCGTGCTCCTTGTGGAGTACAAGCTCCCCCGCAAGGGGTGGGTAGCTTACCCGTGAGACATTATCAGAAATGTAAGAACTGCAAGGGTTAATGTAATGTAGAAATCAACCACTAGAGGGAGCTAGACATACAAGTATATCAGACATTGATGCGAAGCCTTGTGGGTGAGAGGTTGAGGATAAAGCTAGAGAACAGACTGAAGGAAAGATAGTGTGAGTGAGAGCAGATCATTGTTAATGTAATAGTGTAGAGATTAGTAGCAGATGAGTGTAGATTATATGTTTATTATCAACTGTGAATTATATAGGAGTAAATGTTGAATCCAAATAAGTAATGTTAATAAATTTATAGCTTTGTTCAATCTAAAGCTATTTGTGATCTTTGTGAACACTACGCAACCATCCTAAAATTAGCAACACAAGGAACACTACAACCCGTACTTGTATAAAAGGTCGGCCAGTGTGGAACCAACTGTCAAGAGAATCCAGTGAGGTTCTAACGGTGCTCATGTATATAACTGTTGACTTCCGGTGGCGGCTATGAGGGAGTAAGTCGCGCACCTGGTGGCTCCCGCTCTGGCCGGGCTTTTGGACCTTTTCCCCGACTGTTTTGTGTTTTTGAGCGCTGGCTTTGTAGGTGAAGTTAATTTGGCACTGGTTCCACACATTGGTGTATGGAACGAAGAACCCCAAGGGATCGAAAAGCGAGAAATAAGAAGACAAGCAAGGGCTGGGTGGAGGTTGCGGCTGAAGACAATTTGGCTGATGTTCAGACCCCTGCTGTGACGGCCCAACCATCAACGGAGGAGCTGATGCGGGTCATTCAAGAGGGTTTTACTCGGCAGAAACGGGACTGTCTTGATCCGATAAAGGAATCGATCGATCAGCTGGAGCGCTGGCTGGATGCCCAGGATGGGACGATTCAGAAGCTGGAGAAAGCACTGGCGGACCAGGAGGAGCACCAAACGGTGGTTGAGCTGGAGGAGGGGATGCTGAAGGATCAGCAAAAAAGGCTGCTGGAGAAGGTAGAAGATCTGGAGAATAGAGCTCGCCGGCAGAACTTAAGAATTGTCGGTAGCCCGGAGGGGGCTGATGGGGCTGATGCTGGCGCGTTGGCGAGTATGTTTCAGAAGCTTCTGAGGGAGGGGGCTTTTCCCCGACTGTTGGATGTGGACAGGGCGTACAGAGCACTGGCGAGGAAGCCGCGGCCGGGGGACCCCCCAAGGGCAATAGTGGTCCGGTTCCACAGGTTTTTGGACAATGAGTGTGTTCCCCAGTGGGCCAAGTGTACGCGGAGCTGCAAATGGGGCAACAGCATTTTGCGTGTCTACCAGGATCTGAGCGTGGAGGTGACCAGAAGGAGGGCAGGCTTTAACCAAGTTAAGGCGATCCTGTTCAAGAAGCAGGTGAGATTTAGACTGTTATACTCGGCGCGTCTTTGGGTTACGCATGAGGACCAGCATCATTATTTTAAGTCGCCCGAAGACGCGATGGACACGGGGCATTCGGCCATCACTATTTTGGATCATGCCCCGTGCTGGGTGGAACTGCAGGTTAGCGAGGAGAGCTTCCAGCGCCCGCAATGGAGGTTGGATGTGGGGTTGTTGGTAGATGAGGCGGTGTGCAAGAGGCTGAGGAAGTGCATGCAGAATTACCTGCAGGTTAATGACACGGAGGAAGTCTCAGCAGCGGTGGTCTGGGAGGCGCTGAAGGCAGTAGTGAGAGGGATGCTGATTTTGATCGGGGCTCATAGGGACAGGACGGATAGGGCAGAAACGGACCGACTGGTTAAGGAAATCTTACAGATAGACAGGAGGTATGCGGTGACCTCGGGGGCGGAGCTCTGAAGGGAACGTCGGAAGCTGCAGGCTGAGTTTGGGGTGTTGTCCACAGGTAAGGCAGTGGAGCAGCTTAGAAAGGCGAGGGGGGCGTTTTACGAACATGGGGAGAAGGCCAGCAGGATGCTTGCACAGCAGCTAAGGAAGAGAGAGGCGGCCAGGGAAATAGAGAGGGTGGTTGATGGGGATGGGAACTTGGTAGGGGAGTCGGCAGGGCTAAACAGGGCGTTCAGGGACTTTTACAGTAGGCTCTATTGCTTGGAACCCCCTATGGGGCCGGAGGGGATGAGATGCTTTTTGGACGGACTGACCTTCCCAAGAGTGGGTAGGGAGCTGGTAGATGGGCTGGGGGCCCCTATTAGGGTTGACGAAATAGCTGAGGGCTTGAAGGCAATGCAGTCGGGTAAAGCTCCGGGGCCGGACGGGTACCTGGTGGAATTCTATAAAAAGTTCTCGGGGATTTTAGGGCTGGTTCTGGTCAAGGTTTTCAATGAGGCAAGGGACAGAGGGGTGCTGCCCGTGACGATGTCACAGGCCACGATTTTGTTGATATTCAAGCAGGACAAGAACCCGGAGCTATGCGGGCCATATGGGCCGATCTCCCTGCTTAATGTAGATGCCAAGTTGCTGGCCAAAATCTTGGCCTCCAGAATTGAAGATTGTGTGCCAGATGTGATTATGGACGATCAAACCGGGTTTGTCAAGGGCAGGCAGTCGGTGGCCAATATAAGAAGGCTGCTCAATGTGATCATGATGCCCCCGGAGAGTAGGGAGGTTGAGGTAGTTGTGGCAATGGATGCGGAAAAGGCATTCGACCGGGTAGAGTGGGACTATCTATGGGAGATGCTGGGACGATTTGGGTTCGGTAGGGGCTTTATCGACTGGGTCAGGCTGTTGTACCAGGCCACGGAGGCTAGTGTAAGGACGAATAGGACGACCTTGGACTATTAGACTGTACCGGGGAACAAGACAGGGATAGTCCCTCTCGCCACTGTTGTTTGCGTTCACTATAGAGCCGCTGGCAATTGCTCTGAGAGCTTCAAGGGGCTGGAAGGGGCTGGTTCGGAGGAGGGGGGTGGGGGACATAGTGTCTCGCTGTAGGCGGATGACCTGCTCTTATACGTATCCGATCCAGGGGCAGGGATGGGTGAAATTATGGCGAATTGGGGGAATTTGGCTGGTTTTCGAGTTATAAACTGAATCTGACAAAGAGCGAGATGTTTGTCGTCCAGGCGAGGGGTCAGGAGGGACGGCTGAGGGAGCTGCCATTTAGGTTAGTAGGGGACAGTTTCAGGTACTTAGGGATACAAGTGGCGTGACTGGGGCTGGTTACACAAGTTGAACTTGTCCTGGTTGGTTGAACAGATGAGGGGCGAGTTTCAGAGATGGGATGCGCTCCCGCTGTCGTTAGCTGGGAGAGTGCAGACGGTCCTACCGAGATTTCTGTCCGTATTTCAGTGTCTCCCAATTTTCATCCCGCGGTCCTTTTTTTAAGTGGGTTAATAAAATCACCCTGGGCTTTGTGTGGGCAGGTAAGTCCCTGTGAGTGAAGAAGGTGATGCTCGAGCAGAATCGGGGGGGAGGGGGGGGCTTGCGCTGACGAAATTTAGTAATTATTACTGGGCGGCTAACATAGCCATGATAAGGAAATGGGTGGTGGGGGCAGGGTCGGTTTGGGAGCGGATGGAGGCAGCTTCGTGTAGGGGCACCAGTCTGGGGGCGTTGATAGTGGCACCTCTGCCGTTCCTGCCGGCGAGGTACTTCACCAGCCCCGTAGTGGTGGCGGCCCTGAGAATCTGGGGTCAGTGGAGAAGGTACGCTGGAGCAGTGGGAGCATCAGTCTGGTCCCCAATATGTGACAATCACCGGTTTGCCCCGGGGAGCTTGGATGGGGGGTTCCGAGTATGGCGAAGGGCGGGAATTGAGAAGATGGGGACTTTTTTCTAGATGGGAGATTCCCTAGCCTGTGGGCGCTGGAGGAGAACTTTGGGTTGGTGTTATGGGCAAGGCGTTTTCAGAACCCCAAAATGTATCATGGAGTTCAACCAACCTCTCCCTTTAATGGATTGTTGCTTTTCCGAGCACGTGGCTTGTTCCCCAGGTGTGATATGACAATTATGGACACATGGTTTTTAACACATAACAATGTTTATCCCATGAACTCAAATTAACCTATTAAATAAACATTGGATCTCTTAACACCCCTTACTTCAAAGATAACACAACACTAAATAACCACTCAAAATGTTCCTTCAAACATCCAAAAGGCTTCAAACCTTCAAAACAGTAACACCCCAGGCTACAGTTAATATATATTTTCTGTTTTATGGCAGAGATTTATCAGCTTGGTTGACTTCAGCTCCAGCACCTTGCTTTCTTCCTGCAGCTCTCTGGAAACACACAGTCACACCCAAGCTGCTTTTTCAAACTGGCTTTCTCCCTTCAAGCAACTCACAGCAAACCAGAACTTCTCAAGCTGCTGTCTCAAACTGGCTTTCTCCTTTTAAGCAGCTCACAGCAAAACAGCCAGGCACTTTTAAACTGCTCTCAGCAAAACCAGCCAGGCACTTTTCAAAACTGAAACTTCAAAATGGCTGAACTGCTCAGCTCCACCCACCCTCTGACATCACTGTTTTCTTAAAGGTACATTTGCTTAAACATCCATGTCTTAAAGGTACTCTCACATGACAGTTGGCAAGGGGGAACAAATTTAGATATTTACAGGTGTGGGACTTTCTGCGCAGGCAGGTATCATCCTTCCCACTCCTGCCACTAAGGGGGATCCAGGATAGGATAGTGACTAGGGGATGGGTGGTAGAGGGGAGCTTCTGGACATCTACAAAGAACTCATGGGGGCGGAGGAGACGCAGACCGAGGAGCTGAAGCGTAAGTGGGAGGAGGATCTTGGTGGTGAGATGGAGGATGGCTTATGGGCGGACGCATTGAGCAGAGTCAACGCGACCGCAACATGGACCAGGCTCAGCTTGATCCAATTCAAGGTGATCCACCGGGCCCACATGACAGTGGCCTGGATGAGTAGATTCTTTGGGGTAGAGGACAGCTGTGTAAAATGTGCGGGAGGACCAGCGAACCATGTCCACATGTTCTGGGCGTGTCCAAAACTAAGGGGATATTGGCAGGGGTTTGCGGACGTCATGTCCGGAGTATTGAAAACCAGGGTGGCAATGAGTTCAGAGGTGGCGATTTTTGGGGTGTCGGAAGACCCAGGAATCCAGGAGGAGAAAGAGGCAGATGTTCTGGCCTTTGCTTCCCTGGTAGCCTGGAGACAGATACTGCTAGCTTGGAGGGACTCAAAGCCCTCGAAGTCGAAGACCTGGTTAACTATCATGGCGAGCTTTCTCGGCTTAGAGAAGATTAAGTTCGCCTTGAGAGGCTCACTGTTAGGGTTCGCCCGGAGGTGGCAACCATTCATCGACTTCTTCGTGGAGAATTAATCGTAAAAGCAGGGAGGGGTGGGGGTGGGGGGGAGGAGGGGGTGGGGGGGGGGGGGGGGGGGGTTAGAGTAGCGTAGAATAGAGGGTCGATTAGGCGAGTCTTGGCAGGATGGGAGTTGGTGATTGCACTATGTTTATTGTTCTTTGTACATTGTTTTTTATACTGTTGCTGTTTGCAATGCCATTAATACCTCATTAAAATTGTTTATTAAAGAAATTTTTTTTTTAACTGTTGTAAAATAAATGTTGTTTACTTTTACTCACTTTGGGCTCGCTGAGCTCTATTAAAACATTGTTCTGCTCTAGGTTTTGATATAGGTGTGGAACACTGCTGGCTGCCATGGGCTAACCTTGGTGTCAGCTCTTTGTTTTGTGAACTCATGGACTTTCATAGATTATCATAGATTTTACAGTGCAGAAGGAGGCCATTCGGCCAATCGAGTCTGCACCGGCTCTTGGAAAGAGCACCTTACCCAAGGTCAACATCTCCACCCCATCCCCATAACCCAGTAACCCCACCCAACACTAAGGGCAATTTTGGACACGAAGGGCAATTTAGCATGGCCAATCCACCTAACCTGCACATCTTTGGACTGTGGGAGGAAACCGGAGCACCCGGAGGAAACCCACGCACACACGGGGAGGATGTGCAAACTCCGCACAGATAGTGAACCAAGCCGGGAATCGAACCTGGGACCCTGGAGCTGTGAAGCAATTGTGCTATCCACAATGCTACCGTGCTGCCCCAGCTACCGTGCTGCCCCTGCCCTTTGGGCAGCACGGTAGCACAGTGATTAGCATGTTGCTTCACAGCTCCAGGGTCCTAGGTTCGATTCCCGACTTGGGTCGCTGTCTGTGCGGAGTCTGCATGTTCTCCCCATGTGTGCGTGGGTTTCCTCCGGTTGCTCCGGTTTCCTCCCACAGTTCAAAGATGTGCAGGTTAGGTGGATTGGCCATGATAAATTGCCTCTTAGTGTCCTAAAAGATTGGGTGGGGTTGCTGGGTTACGGGGATGGGGTGGAGGTGTAGACCTAGGTGGGGTGCTCTTTCCAAGGGCTGGTGCAGACTCGATGGGCCGAATGGCCTCTTTCTGCATTATAAATTCTATGATTCTATGTTGCAATACATTTATATTAAGAACAGCTAACAGCAATATTGACTTTTCTGAAGTTCGACTGATGAAGTGTGGTTACTTAGTTATTTCCCTCAACAGATCAGGTCACTACCATGGTTAGCTTTTCATTGCTGCTTCACGGCGCCAAGGTCCCAGGTTCGACCCCAGCTCTGGGTCACTGTCCGTGTGGAGTTTGCATATTCTCCCCGTCTTTGCATGGGTTTCACCCCCACAACCCAAAGATGTGCAGGGTAGGTGGATTGGCCACACTAAATAGCCCCTTAATTGGAAAAAAATGAATTGGGTACACTAAATTTATAAAACAAAAAGAAAGATTGAAAAACAAATGGAACATAATTCATTCAAATTCATAAGCATCTATATTAAATGGAAGAGGTTTGCTGGTGTACGGTTGCAAGGTTCAGTTCTTGTGCAAATGGATTAAACTGGAATCTGACCTTGTAAAAATCAAATGTGACATTCTTCCCGCATACTCTGGCATATTTTAGGTTAAGTTAAAATTAATTTCCATTCTATTTTATAATTTAACATATTTATTTCTACAATAAAACATTTCTAGGCATACATCATGGGAAAGCAAAAAGTCACCAAGACTAATTGAAATTTTGTTGGAAATTTCCTGTCTATATATCAGTTAAGATACGTTTGTGAAAGGTATCTTAACGTTTCTTTCTAAACATCAAATTAAAATTGTTGGTAAGAGGTTTCTGAACCCTACTCATGAGGGAATTTTATCCAATTAATTGGGAGTTAAAAATAAAACTTCAGTAATGCTTTAAAAAAAGCCACAGCACATCACAGTGAGATCTTTAGTATAAACACAGAATGATGGAAAGCAGCTCATTTACTGTAGAGTGTGATTACCTTTGGTTACCTCAGGCAGTTATTTTTATTATAGTGCCGCCTATGGGAACAAATTTACCTTTTATCGTATATGGTAAGTAATGTGATCTCTCTCACTACCCTAGTCAGAAAAGATTTATTAATCTGGGTCATGTGAATGGAGGAATGCTGCTGCAGAAGTTGGAAAATTGAAGTATAGTGAACAACATTCTAACTGCAACCTATTTCTGATATTACCACTTTAATTACCCCCAAAGGGAGTCTTCCCTTACCCATAATGAACTGGATTTGACTGGGCCTGTGCAGCTGGAGATAAAAGCCTTGTGACAGTAACCTACCAAAGCAGTGCCAAATGCACACTTCTGGATAGTATGTTAATCATTGATCTACCTCGATCAGGACACAATGATATCATTTGCATCGAAAGAGAAAATGCTGGAAAATCTCAGCAAGTCTGGCAGCATCTGTAGGGAGAGAAAAGAGCTAACGTTTCGAGTCCGATGACTCTTTGTTAAAGCTAACGGACAGAGAAAGTGGGAAATATTTATGCTATGGAGTGAGAATGAAAGATGTGTCATAGCCACAGAAACCAAGGGAAACCGGGTGCTAATGGCCACAGAAACCAAGGGGAAAGAGTGCTAATGGCAGTCCCCAGAGAGGACAAAAGATGTGAAAGTTCTCACTCCACAGTATAAATATTTCCCACTTTCCCTGTCTGTTAGCTTTGACAAAGAGTCATCGGACTCAAAACGTTAGCTCTTTTCTCTCCCTACCGATGCTGCAGACGTGCTGAGATTTTCCAGCATTTTCTCTTTCGTTTCAGATTCCAGCATCCGCAGTAATTTGCTGATATCATTTGCATTCTATGTTTATTCTTCATCCTCTCATTGCAACAAAGAATCAACAACCAAGCACCTCTTCTGTACCATGTTGATATATCAGATCACATTAGATATTTCACTAATTATACTTAGAAGACCATCAGTTGTGATTTTATGTCCGCTAAACCTTAGAATGATTACACCACTTGATTTTCTTAGTTTACATGTAGTAGCCGTATAACTATTATTAGTTTAATATTTAATAGTGTATTGCTGTTCGCTTTCCTTCAGTTAGTTCTACTAGTTTGAGATAAGAACTCATCTACTAACATATATACAGCAAGAGAACTGTGGCATATTTTTATCCAATAGTACAAGTTGTGATTTTAGTATTGCTTTGAATATAATGAACATTTGCACAGGCACTCTTTCATCAGAGACTGTGCCCAACGATTTACAGACAACTATGTCAGGACTCTCTGGAGCGTATATATCAGGATTCCAATCTGCTGGGCATGTATGAATGTGTGGGCATTCTTCCTTTGCTTAGTTTACTAAATCCATTGTGCTAATTTAACACAAGTGGGAGTCTAGCTGAGTACCTGATGCAGAATTCTGACACATGCTCTGCATTTGTTGGAGGTTGAGCATGATCTTTGCCTAGATTCCAACCTGTGAACTGATTAATACAACTAATCTACCTACTGAACATAAGTCAGTGGATAATCATTTTTCTGTGCTAATTAATTAACACTATCATGGTGGATGTCTGAGATGAATAATGTCTAGGTGTGCGGATGATTTTTCTTTGCTGATGCAGACCTGCCAATTCTTCAAGTCACAGAAACGTAACTGACTTAGTGGAAGATTACTTAAGAAATAAAATTCTGTATTTAATATATCGGACACAGAACCATGATGCTTAAAGTACTCAGGGTTTGAATACCTCTTACAAACGATTAAAGCTGCTCTTTTGTAAATTATGGTATCTGGAATGCATTTACTCACCGTGGACTTATAAGTTTCAGAGAAAATAAACAAACAAAAAATCATTGTGTAGGCAGGGTTTCTGCAAGCTCCAGTCTGGAAATCAAAAATAGTTTACTCGGTGCCCGTGGAGATGTTAGTGACAGGTTTCTCCTCAGTGCCTGCTTCAGGATTCCTGCTGTGCTGTTTATTGCCACATAGGGTGGTGGCATTACTTGCGGGGTTTGGGGTGGAAATTAGGCCAAATATCCCCCTCACGATTTGAGATGAGGCAGGTTTTGGATGTGCAGTACTGGAGACTGTCAGATTTCCATGAGGAAAACTTTGGTGAAACTTTTATGGAGAGGTATTGAGGCCATTCATTGTTTTATTGCCTCAACACACCCCTGAAATAAATGATAATTTAAGAAAATCCCTCCGGTAATGTCCAAAATGAAGATTCGAACAACATTTTGAAATCAATGTGTACATATTTGTAACTTTGTATCCGCTGAATTGCCTTTGGTGTTTTAATGCTTTCAGTATTGTCACTTGAAGACCGAAGTGTCTCTCCAAAAGGTGGGCCTGGAGTTTATGTTTTTGCCAGACCGATGCCTTTGCGCTGAATTTGAACTGTTTAGTTTGAGCATGTGCGAGTATTTAATATCTTAGGATTCACAAGTGTTGCTAACTTTTAGTTGGCTCTTAATTCGTAATTTGCTCTGTTTGTTTAACCTTTGCTCTAGAGTCGCCAGGTATCTTTATGATACCGCCACAAAGTTCAAGTTCAAGTAATGATCAATAACTCAACACACCAATTAGTAAGATTCAAATCAAAACACATTTATTATACACAGTAAATCACTACTCATGCATAAACTCTACTTTCTAGACTATTCCTATCACTAAAAGGCCTATACTTAGCTTCGGACGGGCCCACCAGGTCAGGGGAACAAATGGCCTTTCGTTCAGGTCCTGAGTCTGCAGGATTCCGAGCTGGTATGGACTGGTAGCTAGGAGTGCCTATCTCGTAGCGAGCGTTGACTTGAGACTTACTTGGTTCGTGGCAGCGAGGCAGGTCACTGTCAAGGGTTGGTTCGAGCTGCTGAGTGACCCTGCCAAAGAAGGACGATTTGAACTTGGGGGCTTTACTTTATAGTCCCCAGGGGCTTCCCGCCCTTCGGGGCGGACCCCGTACCTGGTTCCAAGTGATTGGACTACTTTCCGATCACTTGGATCGATTTCTCCAATGCTGGAGCGGTTCCCTGATCGCTGGGCGGTCCGTTGGCCTTCCTTTGTCTTGGCTCCTGCTGGCGCCGAGGAGTCTGGCTTGGCTTTATTTACCTTAACTGTTGCCATTGTGCCTGGGAATTGCACATTACTATGTAGATGGCTGCTACATAACTATGCAGATGGCTGCTGGTTTCGGTGCTGTCTGGTTGTTTTGCAGGTTTCAATATACATGATTTCTGTATTTGCTAGTCTTTGCCTGTGATGGCTGAATTTCCCTTCAGCCTTTGCGGTTCTCCATTTTAAGTCGGGAAGTGGCCAACCCAGGTGGCTACACAAGGACCTTTCAGTCAGACACCCAACCCACATTCAGCACAAGATTGAAGTTTAAGGATTCTCAAGTTTATGTGCAAACTGGAGGAATTAAAGATTCATGATAAAATCAATTTTCGGAGGAACCAGTCACTAAAATTTCCGCTCCCAATTTCCTGTTTCCCACTGCCTCTTTTGTATGCCTGCCCAAAAGTGACAGGGATTGCTCCTCATGAGGTGAGAATCTGAAGGCTGTTGTGCTCCTCATGTATAGCTGTTTTGTAGCACCAGTTGTCGGCCTCATCTTACTTTCAAAGCAAACACAGAGTGTAAATGAAGTACAGGATGTGAATAAAGTACAGAGTGTGAATATTTTTGCCATCATGTGGCATGCAACCCATGTGTCAGTAAGTCTACTTTGGAGGCGTTATAGCAGGTGCAGGAAATTGACAAATACAGATCATGTGAGGCTTTTATTGGTTGCCACTAATGCCAAGCTGAGAGTAGAAGAATACTTTCAGGGGACAATGGGAGTATGAAGGATATCATGTTATTTCATTCCCATTTCTAGTAAATTGTAGCCAATAATCGACAGTGGCAATTTTATATTGTAACAGAATGCGACTTGGCTATGCTAGTGAGGCCATGTCCTCCCACTGTGCCAGGACTATTACTTTGATGCACTTCCTTCCCTAGGTGCCAAATGATGCACTTTTGTTTTCTTTTATTTAGTCCAATAAAAGCTCGAAGGAAAAGTCTGTAAATTTGAGGGCCCTGGACTCTGTTGCAGAACACATACACACAACTCTTCCGGCTACTCATTGATCCTGATGATATAATGTTGCCCTGCTCTTTTAGATTGCTGCAGCAAATTAAACACTAATGTGGTTGGTTTACTTGATCCTCATTAGATTGAATCCCAACAGTGGGTGTTAATGGCACTAGGAGCCTGTCATTATAACAATGTTGACCAAGGATAGCTGTGTACTGTGAATGGAATATTAATGAATATGCACATGTTACTAGCATCCTAAGCCTGGTTACCAGATATTCCAAAAACTTATGTTCAATTAGTTATATAATTTCTGAATTTACATCTGAGTACTTATATCCTGAAGCCGCTCTCTAATAGCAGCACTTAGTCTTGTTGCTGTAGAAATATAGGTACTTCTATAATGTTGCTTGCTGTAGCTCAGGTCATGCAAGAGCAATGTAAAAACAGGTTTGTGCATTCTTATTATGTATGACGTTTGCATCTGATTTCCTGTAGGCTGTTTATATCCATAGAGGAGGTGGTTCCAAAGGCACATCTGGAGACTAATGAAAAAGTGGATTGTCAGTGTGTCATATAAGTTCAAGTCGGTGATTTACACAAAGGACTCCTGTTAACTGGATGAGCCTGTGTATGAAGAAACAATAGCACCACTGTAAAACAATAACATCTTTTTTCACAGGCCAGTTTCAACTGCAGCCCCATCGAGGTCAAAGGAAAAGCACACAACACAAGCTATGCATGCATGGATAGAATCACTGAAAATGACAGCTCAGAGGGAGGGCATTTAGTCCGTCATACCCACGCCTGCTAAGAAGGAGTTATCCAGCCGAATCCCACTTTCCGGTTCTTGGTCTACAACCTTGTAGGCTACGGCATTTCAAGTTAATCTCCAAGTGCCTTTTAAATGATATGACAGTTTCTGCCTCTTTTAACCTTTTCAAGCAGTGAATTCCAGCCTCTGGGTAAAAGGAAATCTCCTCGGATCCCCTCTAATCCTCTTTCCTCTTACTCTAAATCCAGGCCCCTTGTTCTGAACTCCTCAGTGGAGGAAAACAGGGTCTTCCATCCACTTTATCAAGACCAACCATAGGGCACAATTTCACATGATTCCCCAGTGGGATGTCACACGGGCGTCATTTAGTATTCCTTTTCCAAAACTTGAAGCTGGCGCAATGTCCCTGAGGGAAATGGGGAGATGGGTAGACAGTTCTATTGTCCAGCATGCAGCTCAGGGGCACCGGGGCTGCTGCTCCACTGCTCATTGGGGGCGGGGTTGGGCTTGGTCAGGGAGCTGAAGCGTTACAGGTCAGGGTTCGCCCCTGGGCCAGAGAGGTGAGAAGCTTTGCATCTGTGAGGCCTCCAAGCCATCTTTAAATATTGTGGAGACCCATACAGGGGCAATCACAGCTGCAGCCTGTCTGCCGTATCAAATACTTCCAGGACGGACCTCTGCTGTGGTTTCAATGCTGAAAGTCGATTTCACTTCTTTGACTGTCAGCAGCCTCTAGCTTCACAGCTGAAGGCTATTACAAATGATGAATTAGCCTTGTTAGTTGTGAGAGCACTTCACAGCTTCAGGTTGTGTTTGCTGCTTGCTCCTGCTGGTGGCTGCAAATGCCTGGAGGCTGCTGTTTCCTTCCTTTTCTGTAGCCGGAAAGAATGACAATTTCTTCTAAGATACCTGGAACAACCGAGCTCACGGGCATGTATCAGGACACGTATGAATCCAGAAGGCAATCTAGTTTGAAGCAAGAAGACACTGTGGGACCTGGTGCCCGACATTGATCCAAATGGGCCACCTGATGACTCCGTTGAAAAGATACTTTCGCAGCTTGCTGATGCTTTTGTTGCTGGTGTGGTGAGTGCTGCAATGTAACTGGCACATCACCGCAGGTTAAACACACTGGAAGTCGTGGAGGTTCAACTGCACATTGAGCGTCAATGGATTATGTGGATGCCAATATTTCATTCTGCTGAGATTGGGTAGTGTGGGAGGACCTGCATAGCTGCGGCTCCTGGACGGAGAATGGCACTGACACGTGGAACAAATTTATGGACAGATCACTTCTACGACAAAGCTTTGGGCAGGATTACACATTCTAAGGCTGTTGAGGATCCAGCGACGGATGATACTGTTTGTTTATTTTTGTGAATATGAGCTGATATAGCTTTATATTTGCACCAATATGGAACGGTGACGTTTCCTTGTTGTTTAATGCTTAGTGAGATATGTGGAATATTACGTAGTTGATTTTCAAATCTTTGTTACTGTTGACCGTTTAATTAACAAAATATTCTCAACTCCCAAGTGCCTCTTTGAGGGCACATGTGCCATGCTTCAGAGGACGATTAGTGCATTGCATTTCAAGCAAATTTTGAAGCCTGAATATTTTACCTGAACTCTAGGAGCATCAGCATCATGGAGGCAGCTGCTAACAATCAAACAGCAAAGAGCATGTGTTCGGCACTGGGGAACCTCTCGCGGCCAAAGGTTAAGTGTGGGGATCAGGGGAGGGCACCTGAACACAGACTCCCTAATGTTCCTAGCAGAGGTCGGGGGCGTGATGTCGAGGGGCTCCTGATGTGGCCAGGAGTGAGTGTTCAGAGCAAGGCTTGCCAGCACAACTGGCTCGCTGGATGGACACTCTGAGAGAAGGCGGGTTCACGTAAGGGTGGGGGAGGCTTGTGGGATTTGCGAGTCCCAGGATGGAAGTCTAAACTAATTGTTGGTCTATCTCCTTCTCCAATTCCTTCCAGATACCAACATGGCTGGTGGTGTCAGTCCCACTACGGCTGCCCTTGTGATGCTGTTGGCAGCCCAGGCGCTAGACGCCAGCAAAGGTAGCAGCAAGCTGGAGGCGGCATCCCATGTGCGGGGAACTGCTGCACACCCTGAAGACCCACCCACCCATCAGGCTGAGGAGGAATCTGAAGTGTTGGGTACTCTGCCACACATATGGACCAACATGGTTGTGAATGGTACAACGCAGTTTTATTTCAAACATCTATTCACATTGGTAAACTGTTTACTGAGGTTCGATCATGACCCTTGATTCTGTGGACCTATTCCTAATTCTATTTTGTAGTGGCACTCAGCACATGGTGGATGTCTGAGTGGCCTGCAATGAGCTCTGTGCCCTGAGCTGTCTCCGCTCGAGTGCCCAGGAAGTGTCATGTTCCCTGTTTTGTACTGTGTATGCTCTTGCCTGTGATTGGCTGTCGTGTTGTGTGTGTTGATTGGTCCGTTGATCTGTCCATCAGTATGTATGTATGTATGTGCTATGATGTTTCCCTGAATATCATGACAGAATCCAGAAGAGGAGGCCTGCAATGGTCCAAGGTGTACAGATGTTGGTCTTTCGATGGGATGTCAAAAGACTGCGTCTCAGCAGGAAGACATGTGCCAAACCCTTGCGGACTTGGCACCCCATGGAGGAGGAGGACACCCACTCCCTGTGGCTGTGGATGTCGTCTCAGCCCTCAACCTCTATGTCACCGGGGCTCATACCAGGTCCCGAGCGGGGGCCTATGCGGCATTTCACAATCTACAACCCACAGGCGCATCGGAGAGGTCAAGGATGTCCGGGCATCCAACTACATCATCTTTGAGCTGGAAAAGGCCCACCAAGACCCCCGGGCTGCAGGATTCTCCGTCATTGCCTGAATGCTGCAGGTCCAGGTGGTAAGCATGTCGCCCTGTGTGCAACAGGGCATCAGGGAGTGCCCTTTATTAACAGGAAGGGATTCCACTTCCTGAAGGTTCAGATCATGTGCAACCAATGCCTCAGAATCATGCACATGTGTGCCCGTCACCCTGGGAGCGTGCATGATAGCTACATCCTGGGATAGATGGAGAACCCCGGTGTCTTTGAGGACCACCCAGGAAGATGGGTTGGCGCAAGGGTAGCCACTGAGGTCCTGGCTGGTGACGCCGGTGCAAAGACCCATTATAATGAGGCAAATGTCGCCACCCGTGCTATCATTGAGCAGTGCATCGGACTGCTGAAATTGTGGTTTCGATGCCCAGACCACTTTGGTGGTGCCCTGCAGTACATCTCGAGAGGGTCTCTCAATTTGTGGTGGTCTGCTGTGCCCTCCACAAACTGGCACAGCAGCAGGGTGACATGCTGGAGGAGGAGGGACATGCTGACTCATCTGAGCAGCAGGAGGAGGCGGACCAGGAGGGGTTGGAGGTCGAGCCTGGGGAGGAGCCAGAGGAGGAGTCGGAGGATGGAGGACAGGTGGAGGCAAGGGTCTGACAGGCTTGGAGGACCTCGGAGGCCATCATCCTTATCAGAGTCTCATAGGTCACGACTGTGTCCGTCAGCTCCACCCCTGATTTCCCTTCCCCCCCTCCCAATCTCTGTACTGTTAGAAGGTGGGGGTGATAGCCGTGTCACCTCAATTGCAGTCTCCTTGGAGTTCTCCTCTGAGGTGGTCTCTTGGATGGCGGGAGGTTGGGGGGGGGAGGGGTGATAAATGACTTTAGATGGCCCTGCCTCATCAGATGGAGATCCTGCGAGACGATGGACATGGGCCAGTGAGGGGAAGGACCATTTTGTGTGCCATGAACTACTCACTTGAGGCAGGTCATCTAGTTGAAGGGGCAGTGGATCCTCACCTCTGTGCCTCAGGCCAACCTTGCTGTCGGTGACTGCTCTCTCCTCGGCAACCCCGCGATCTCCAGGGCCCGTTCCTCATAGGGGGTGAGGACTCAGATCTTTGGGATGCCACACCCCGCCTTGGCTCTTTCCCGCTTATTATGGGCTGTCTTCTCCGAGTTGTCAGGCGATGATTTGTGACGGGGCGGTTTGGGGAAATTGAGGGGCGGCTGTCGGAATCGTTGCCAGCCACTGCCTTTTGGGCGGCATTGCTGACTCTGCTGCTGGTCCTCCGACCCCTTCGGGGGAACAGGATGCCCCACCTCTCATTCATAGCAACAAGAAGCCTGGCCAGATCAACAGCGCCAAAACGAGGAGCAGGACTGCGCACTGCCATGCTTGGGTATTGACTGGGAGTGACTGGTGAGGGAGTATTTAAAAGCAGCTCCCCCTTGTTAGCAGCGAGCAGTTGAGGCAGGAATTGAGTGAATCAGACAGCGAGACAGCCTGTAACGGCGAGAAGCTCGTGGGGGCTCATTTTCAGCACAAACTGCTGTTGAATACGGGCCTGCATCTCACCAATGCAGGCCGTCGAGGATCATCCCGCCAAATGCGCCCAAAATGACACTTAGAAATGTTTCTGTTGAATTGTGCCCTAAAATTTACACATTTATATTAGGTCGACGCTGATCCTGTTTTCGCCACATCAGGAACTCCACCCCCAGTAACGTGAGACGAAGAATCCAACCCATCATTTTCCGTCAAAGCTATAAGTCTGAGTATATTCCAGAGGTTGATACTTCAATCTTCTCAACTATTTTTCTAATTTTGATGGCCACACCTAAATCTGCTAGATTTAATTTTTAGCGGTCACTTAGGCCTTGATCTTGACCGAGTTGGGATGGCTCGGGATCTCTTTTCAAATTAGTGGGTGGATCCCGATTCTGGAATTCCCGACTCCATTCCCAGGCCGTCAGATTTTCGGGAGTCCCTTTAAAGGGTGCGTGCTGGTTCCTGTCATAGTTAGTGTTCCTGGCTCCTTTGCAGAGACAGGCATGACCTACTCCTCTTCAATGTTCATGGAGTTAGGCCAGGTTTTTAAAGAGTCACGATCCACTGCTTCTCAGAGTGAGTTCATAACCAGCAATATGCAGAAAATAGTAGCACATTTCACCTCTTTAAACAAAAACAAAATTACGTTCACTTAGATCAATGGGCATGAAAGGGCTATAATTGGTATATGGGTATGAGGGCCCATGGGGGTGGGCAGTCTGTGGCCTAGGGCCAGGGAAAGGATTGCTTTTTATTCTTTCATGGGATCTGAGCATCGCTGACAAGGATAACATTTGTTCCCCATCCCTAGTGTCCTTGAGCTGAGTGGTTTGCTGGGCAATTTCAGAGGGGCAGTTAAGATTTAGGCACATTTCTGTGGTTCTGGGGTCACTTTCACTTCACTTTGATTTGTTGCATTTTATTTAATGCTTAAAAGGATGAGTGGAGCTTACTTCAGAAGCTGCAGTAACTCTTAGCTGGCCTGGTTCACAGAATGGTTACAACACAGAAAGACGCCATTTGGTCCACCATTTTTGTGCATCAGAGAGCAACTCAGCTGACTCTGTCCAATAATATTCTGGATTTGTACATGCCCTGTTGCCACATCCTGAATATATATATTCTGTCATTTTCCAGAAATCCATAGAAATGGATTGGAAAATGACAAAAATAATCCCACAAGGCAGGAAGCGAGTAAACAGGAACTAAAGGCACCCTAGTCCCAGATGACCATAGGCTGCTGTCCTCTTTAGGGGGAGAGCTGATTGATGGTGATTTAACCGCAGGTAGGGGCAAAGTTGAGAAGGATCCTGCACTGTTGGCCTCGCTCTGCATCACAAACCAGCTATCCAGCCAACTGAGCTAAACCGACAACAGGTCAATTAACCTGACAACTGAGTTGGGGAAATGCCAGGATATAATGAGACATGTAGCAGGGCACTTATAAAGTCATAGTACTATTTTCAAAGAGATTCTTTAATAAGCTAATAATTGAATGCAAAGCATTAGTGTCAATCTGTCCAATAGTATTCTTAAAACTGTTTGTCCAATAGGCATTTTCTGAACTCCGTGCCTGATCAAAGTAGTTAAATACCACTAGTTTTGCCACTCATTGTCTAGTGCAACAGGTCCCAGTGTGGTGCAGAACTCATTCTGTCTATTTTTGTGTGAAGATATCAATTGGAAGCTTACAACCAGCATAGAATACCCGTTTGAATATTTGAACCATGCGGGAGCGTTGGCCATTCATTAAAGACCTGCCTGAAATTTGCACCAGGTGTGCCTTGGGTGACTATGCCCACCAATTTACCTCTGCCAGTTTTGCATTAATCAGGAAAGAAATGGGTGGGTGGCAATTAGAAATTGCCCACGGTTTGTATAGTCGGAACAAATTATAGAAATGTATCGAAACATACTCAAACATTAAGAGAAAATGACCACAACAATGGGCAGCACAGTGGCCCTCACAGCACCAGGGTTTGGTTCTGGCCTGGGCGACTACCTGTGTGGGGTTTGCACGTTATCCCCGTGTCTGCGTGGGTTTCTTCTGGGTGTTCCGGTTTCCTCCCACAGTCCAGAAATGTGTAGATTAGGTTGATTGGCCAAGTTAAATTAGTCATAGTGACCAAAGATGTGCAGGTTGGGCGGATTGGCGGGGTTACAGGGATAGGGTTGTGGAGTGGGCCTGGGTAGGGTGCCCTTTTGGAGAATTTCTGCAGACTCGATAGGCCAAATAGCCTCCTTCTGCACTGTAGGGATTCTATGGATTCAGGAGGCGTTCCCCTCGGATAGTGAATCGGTGATGGAGTATTGACAGCTGCAGCTCATTGCCAGCATGAAGACAACACCTCGAGGGTGCAACATTATTTAAGGTAGCAAACTCATCATTGGAGCTAACACGGACAGCTTTCTTCTAACATTTTAGAATTATTGTGTTACTGATCTGGCTATCTGGAATGAAAACCTTGGATACCTCAAAGAACTCCCTCTCCCACTGCTCTACTGAACAGATGGAGCCTTGCTGTGCCAACTTGTTTCTGGCAGAAATGCGGAGACGTTGTTTTAATTTTCCACATCTTCTGGGAGAATCTAGGAACAAAACCTTTGAAGCCAATTACTTACAGAGAATGGAAACATTGATCAGCTTCATTTGTTTTCGGGACGTCTGTTGCAGAGTGATGGGAATAATTGTAGGCACTTTGGGATAATCATTTTCTACTTATTTTAAGAAGATGCTGTGTTCTTACTATCTATATCGTATGGATGTACAGCACCAAACTGATTATACCTCTCATTTCCACACAAGTACAGATTACAGTTATGGGGGTGGGGTTCTCCATCCCACCCGCCTTCCCGGAACGGGAAATTCCTGCCCGAGATCAATGGACCTTACAATGTCTGTCAAATTGACCGTCCCACCCGTGACGATTCTCACAGCAAGCGGGCCTGGAAAATCTACACCAGAATCTCAAATCCAGGAACCTCAGGACTGCGGCTGAGCTAGATTTCAGAATTTGCCAGATTTTGGGTCAGGTAGCTTGGGCCATGGGCAGTTTGGGTCAAGCTGGGTAGGGTGGAATCAAAGGTCATCTGGAGCCCAGGATAGAGTGGCGTGCAAAGCTGATAACTAAGTTGATAACTAGTCTGGGGCCAAACCCTGCCAACTCAATGCCTCTACAAATTGTCCAGTTTAGTTACTTTAAAAAAATTTATTAACGCAATTAAAATTGATGCATGGAACATTATAAAAGTAGCTGCTTTTCGGACAACTCCAGTTTTTTGTATGGAGTGTAGTTCTTTCAAGGAGGCCTAACACTGTCAGAAAAGATTGAGTATATGTTGGAATTAAATCTAGCACAGGCCCCTTAGCAATTGGTTTCCCTTACCTGGGGACTCTTCAGGGGTTTTGTGGGGGCACATACTGATTAAAGTGTTACTAGTTGATCGTCTCATCTTGTAGAGTCTAATCCTTCTTCTGTATACCCAGTTGAATTTTGCTCCTTAGCAGGTATTAAAAGGAAATTACGAGGGATCTAAAGTTCTTCCTTTGGTGAAAAACGCGACAATGCTAGTTTTTCTTCTGTAATTAATGATTCGTCACGCTAATACTATGTATGGATTTATTGACTGAATGATGTATAATCACTGCTATGTTTTCAAATGATGATCCCTACCAATTTACACAAATAATGTGGGATATTAGCTGCAAACTGTCTCTCACAAATGTGACATTGGGAGATGTGAATTGAAATTGTGAGCACATTATTCCTCTTTGTGTTTACAATTTTACCACAAATAACAAACAAAAGAAATTCTTTCACACATATTCTTATGAAATATTTAATGCACATTTCCAGTTTGGCACAATCATGATCCCTGCCAAATATTTGTTTACCACCCTAGAATCTTAATGCCTCCACACTTCAAAACGTCAATGTGGTGTTAAGTCAGTAGCGAGGTTTCAGCTACCAGGGCACTGTGAACTTCAACCCATTGGAGAGATTAGTGACAAACCCCCACGAGGACCATGGGGGAAACCATTGCCGTTTTCCCTGTGTGACATGTGTAATACGAGCTTCCCAGGTAGGGGGCGGAAGTCACCCGGCTGGCACTCGTTGCAGACCTACACATAAAACCCAGCTCAAGCAGGGCCTGGAACTGTTGGTTATCCCAACAACAATTGGATTGGGAGCGAGGTACTGCCAGGGGCAGAGTATTTTATGTAGTTCAATAAATCCATGTTCACCTACTGCTGGCTTCCTCAAGATACTAAAGCAATGAATTGCAAACAGCAATTGCAGTAAGTTCTAAAATTAAGCTGGCACACGTAGTCAGTCAGGACTGAAATAACATTAATTCTCTGCACTACGAGCACTCTGCATGCTTCGGAAAAAGGCAACAGGTTTTATTCCACTGACATGACATTGCAATGGCTACTTTCAAGTGACAAATGTGACGATTGGAAGATTTGGGGGGAAAGCGGATTATACATGAAATTTAAGGGTTAAAATCCTGGGATTATAATGTGTTTGACTGCAATGGTCATGTGTTTAAAAACAAAAATTCTGTTCTGCAGGGCCTGGGTGGTTTTAGCAGCCAGAAGGTGAAATTGACAAAGGAATGTGCTTTTCAGTCTGAGCTAATGCACAATGGGTTCACAGGGGAAGTCCCTGTGCTTTCAGTCCCTGGAAAGTTCATTTGTTTTTTTTAGCTTAGGGCGACGATGTCAGTGCTGGGTGGAGCTAAGAGGTTTCTTTATTGGATAAAGGCTTTTTGGAAGTAAAGCCTGTTCTGTTTTCAGCTAACAAGGAAAGGCAATTTTCTTTCTCAGTAGGATAGTTAAAAAAAAGTAATAGGCTGAAATAACCCAGTTGAAACAGATATTTGAAGATATTCAGTCAGAGTCTGAAGGAGTTCTAACAAGAGCCAGAATCTGTTCTGCAAAGCAAGTATTACTCTATGCCCTGTTGAGTTGTAAGCTGGATTGAGAGCTGTATGTTTATTTTCTTGTTGCTTAATGGGAAATTAAGTAGTAATGTTAGGGATAATTGTAGCTGTTCTTTTTCGGGGTGAAGTTAAAAAGTTCAATATTGCATTTATAATAAAGTTTTGTTTTAGAATTACCAAAGCCGTATTTTTTCATGCAATGATTCCTGGAATGAATCATTCTTTCTGCACAGTCATATAAATAAACTAAAATATTGTGATTTTGGTCCAGTATTATAGCCACTGTTGGGGTCTGGTCTGGGAGTGTAATACAAAACAAGTGTATACTCACACTTGTATACAATTTATGTTGATTTATATCAGAACAATAACATAATCCGAGTCTATAGGCTAATAATCTTAAAGTAGCATTTATCTCTGGCTTGCAACTTATGAAAGTCCTGATACGAAGAAGCAATTCACTGGTAGCAGCTTTCAATATTGTGTTTAATCTAGTTTATTGTAAATATTACATTGCAATTTTCGGCTCTGCTGATATATGACCTCTGGATAGATATTTATCTGCTGTGTTGTTTTGCTCCAAGAGCTATTGAGGATAACCTAGAGTATTCTAAAAAGCAACTACAATCTTTCAATTACCCACCTTTCCCACAAGATTGAGCAATATTGTTATTCCATTGTGTTTTCGCCACAAATTATTAGAATAATCCCAAACTATATTGTTTTACTGAGAAGTTCCAGTCCAACATAGAATTAAATCAATTATTAATATACCATATGACAGAAGAGATTTCTTCTTGTATGATAGAAGAGATAGCTTCCGTGGATAGCCAGTGCAGGCATGATGTCCAAATGGCCTCTTTCTGTGCTGTAACCATTTTGTAATTCTAAAATAAGTGATTTTACCTTCCTAATTATACAAAGGTCTTTATTAGTAATAACATCTTCATTCAATTATGTTTTACTGGTGCCTTGTCCAGCATTCCTTCCTTAGCCAATATCATGAAAACGACTCATTTTGCACAATGGAGAAATATTGCAGAAATGAAATGAAATGAAATGACAATCGCTTATTGTCACAAGTAGGCTTCAAATGAAGTTACTGTGAAAAGCCCCTAGTCGCCACATTCCAGCCCCTGTTCGGGGAGGCTGATACAAGAATTGAACTGTGCTGCTGGCCTGCCTTGGTCTGCTTTAAAAGCCAACTCTTTAGCCCTGTGCTCAACCAGCCCCTGAGAATTTACTGAGAATTGTCTCAGTAAATCAGATGAGAAACAAAATGCATTTGTTTTATTTTTATGCACCATTATTTAAAGTTGTATTCCTCTCAAAGTCCACCATTATTAATAAATATTTTTATTCCAATACTTTCAAATAAGTTGGGAGACTGTTTTCAATAGAAAATTATCATGCCATTTTGTTTTCTCCAGTGCAGAAGGTTCCATCCTAAACTGTAGGTTTCTGCTTACAGAAGTTACAAAGTGTTGTAATATGCCTTTAAGTGATAGCAGCATCCCATCACTTGAAGGGAAGTGCGTCACATGATCCAGTTTCAGATTCACTTCGGCCTGGAGCAGGATATAGTGCACACAGCTCTGTTCCTAATGTCTTAGGAACATAGAAACACAGGAACAGGAATAGGACATTCAGCCTGCCAAGCCTGCTCTGCCATTCAATACGATCATAGCTGATCAACCACTTCAATACCCTTTTCCCATACTATCCCCATATCCTTTAATGTCACTGGTATTTAGAAATCTGCCAATCTCTATTGGAAACATACTCAATCACTGAGCTTCCACAGCCATCAGGAGTAAAGAATTCCAAAGATTCACAACCCTCTGAGTCCAATAAAATATCATCATTGCAGTGCAAATTGGTTTATCCCTTATTTTGTAAGACTCCCCAATCAGGGGACACATCCTCCCTGTATGTTCCTTTAAGTTATTTGTAGGTTTCAATGAGATCACCTCTCTTCGAATCTCCAGAAATACAGGCCCAGTTTCCCCAATCTCTCTTCATAAGACAGTCTCACCATTCTGGGAACATATCTGGTGAACCTTCGTTACACACCCTTTATGGCAATAATATTTTTCCTAAGGTAAGGGGACCAAAACTGTGCACTGCACTCCAGGTGTGGTCTAACCAAGATTCTATACAATTGAAGCAAAACTTTGCAATTCCTATACTCAAATCTTCTTGCAATAAAGGCAACATACCATTAGCCTTCCTAATTGCCTGCTGCACCTGCATGTTAGCTTTCTATGACTTATTGACGAGGACACACAGGTCCTTTTGTCCATCTACACTTTCTAATCCCTTACCATTTAAGAAATACTCTGCACGTCTGCTCCCCACCAAAGTGGATTACTTCACATTTTTCCACATTATATTCCACCTGCCAGGTTATTGCCCATTCAAAAAGTCTGTCCAAATTCTCTTGAAGCCACTTTGCACCTTCTTCACAACACACATTCGCACATAGCTTTATGCCATCCATGAGCTTGAAAATATTACACATCCAAATTATTGATATATATTGAGAACAGCAGAGGCCCAAGAACTGATCCTTGAAAAAACCCATTAGTCACAGTGTGCCAATGCAAAAATGATCCTTTTATTCCTATTTTGTTTTCTGCCTGTTAACCAACCCTTAATCCTAGCCTGTGTATTACCTCCTAGCCTATGTGCTTTAATTTTGCTGACCAATGCCCTGTGGGTGACTTCATTAAAAACCTTCTGAAAATCCAAGTATACTATGTCCACTGACTCCCCGTTATCAATTCTGTTTGTTACATCCTCAAAATACCCCAACAGATTCATCAAATAGACATCATAAATCCATGCCCAATCATGCCATTATTATCCAAGTGTCACATTCTTTACAATAGATTCTAGAATTTTTCCTACTGCTGATGTAAGCCAAACAGGTCTTCAGTTCCCAGTTTTCTATCCCTCTTCCTTCTTAAATAATGGGGTGATATTTGCTACCTTCCAATCCGCAGGAACCATTCCAAAATCTATAGAATTTTGGAAGATGATCACCAGTGTATCCCCTATCTACATAGCTACCTCTTTCTACACTCTGGGATATAGAATATCAGGTCCTGAGGGCTTATAAACCTTCAATCCCATTAATTTCTTCAATACAACCTTCTTGCTAATACTAATTTCTGTCAATTCCTAATTTTTCCTAACCCCTTGGATCTCTAATTCTGGGAGATTTCTCGTATGTTCCTCAATGAAGACAGCCACAAAGTAACCATTTAGCTTCTCTGCCATTTCTCTATTCCCCATTAGGAATTCTCCTGACTCTGGCTGTAATGGACCAACATTTGTCTTAGCCAAATAATGCCTTTTTATGTACCTATTACAGTCCATTTTTATTTCTCTGTCAATTTACATTCATATTCTATTCTCCCTTTCCTTAACAGTTTCTTGATCCTCCTTTGCTTTATTCTAAAATCCTCCCAATTCTCAAATTTAAAACTGTTTCTGGCAACTTTATAAGCCATTCCTTTTAATCTTATACAGTCCTTAACTTCCCTTTTAGCCATGGCTAGTTGATTTTTCTTTTAGAATTTTTGTGCCTTGAAAGAATGTATAATTGCTGTGAACTATGTAATCATTCTTTAAAGACTATCCATTGCCTATGGTAAATCATATCATTTAAAGTTTTTCCAAATCCATCTCAGCCAATTTGCCCCTCAAAATGTAATAATTTCCTTTGTTCAAATTTAACACCCTGGCTTCAGATTGAACAACCTTAACTCTCAAACATAATGTAAAATGCAATCATATTATGGCTAATTTCTATCCATGTAGAAAAAGACTCATCATTTTACTTTCATTATTATTTTTTGACCCCTCTTCTCCCCTCTGTGTGTGTTTGTTGTGCGTGTATATAGAGGGGGGAGCAGTTTAAATGCGGGGTTAGGAATTAGATAATAGTTAACCTGTTTTATTTGCTGAATATTTAGTTGTAGTAATTGTTATTAATAAAGTTAATTGTGTTTAAATTTGCAAACCTGGTGACCATCATTTTTGGGCAGCCAGGGACCAAAGACTTTGGGTGTTTTTTCTGAGAAAGATTTATTAATTTCAATTGTGTTGCGACTCTGGGTCAAGTGGGGCTGGAACTGACTGTGTACTGGTGAGTCATAACAGTATATTTGTTAACACGTGTGTCGTCTTTTAAAATTTTTCCTACTTCAAGACTGTGAAGAAAACAACTTTACAACTCTGTTTCGAAATAAATAACTTTGTCTTTATTGACCAAAGTCTGCATGCAGATGGCTACAGGTTAGAGAGAGAGAGAGCTGTTAAGGTAAACCTGCTCATTCTTTCTCAAGCTCGCAAAGACATGGAGAAAACGTTCAATATTTATACAAAAGCTGTATCATTTTACAAAAACAGACCTTGTTCAAAAATGTCAATACAGTCATAACTTCTGATCAAACATGTTGTCATGGAAAGACCCTGACTCGGCTTATTTGCAGTATTTTGTCTTTAGAGGATTTAAGACGAGGTCCTATTTTGTTTTTCACCTCTGCCCTCATGATGCCTTGACGCAGATGGACCTAGGTCACGAGGAGGTTGTGTTATTAGGACATTCCTAGATCGTGGTTTTGTTATCAGGTTTTACTAAGGTCAGGCACTATTTTCCCTCTTCTGGCCTTGTATGATACGATTATGTGGATTCTTCGCTTTGTCTAGTTTGTCAGGGTCTGATCTTGGCACTTAGCTGACACAGCTTTCTTACACTTGGTTACACAAGTTGACTATTTTTCCCATCATGCTATTGCTGAGTTTGTACACTTTCACACGTGGCTTTAACTAAAAAATGAACCCACAATATGTTTGCACAATCCCTTATGAGCTATTGCTGTCTTTATATCATTATAACAGACAGAACACAAAGAATATATGGGGCGGGATTCTCCGAGCCCCACACTGGGCCGGAGAATCGCCGCAACCGTGCCACGCCGCCCTGACACTGGCACCCAATTCTCCGAGGAGAGGAGAATCAGCGCCATTTTCGCTGACCCGTTTTGCGCGGCGCCGGTCGCTGGCTGCTGTCTGCGGCCGGCTGCCGATTCTTCGGCCATGATGGGCCAAGCGGCCGCGCGGAAACGGCAGAATCCCACCGGTGCCGTCCACACCTGCTCGCTGCCGGTGGGAATTCTGCGCGCAGGGTCGGGGGGGGGGGGCGGCCTGTGGGGAGGGGAGGAGGGCTCCTTCACCGAGGGGGGGGGGGGCGGCCTCCGATGGGGTCTGGCCCTATTCTGTTATGCGACTGGACCCTGAACCCCCTCACCATGTTGCGTCGGGGCCGGCGTGTTGAGGAAGTCCCGTGGCGCCACTGTGCATGCGCAGGTTGGTGCAGTGCCACTGTGCATGCGCGGGTTGGCGCGGTGCCCAGTTGGCACCAGGAAGGGAGGCTGGAGCGGCGTGAACCACTCCAATGCCATGCTGGCCCCCTGTGGGGACCAGAATCGGTAGTGCCCGCGTCCGTTTCGCGTCGTCGAGAAACACAATGGCGTTCACGGCGGCGGGGACACTCTGCCTCCATTTCGGAGAATCCCGCCCATGGCCTATGCTTGGTCTACAGATAAATTAATACAGGATTGTACAATCAGAATCACCAGGCTGGATGATATGGAGATACTAAAATCATTCTTTGATATCTCAGATCTAAATTATCGGAGTTGTGGTGCACACAGAGTTAAAAACCGTGGTTAGTGTGTGACTCCTACTTTGAACTTCAGGCCAAGGCAAATCGGGTTGATGATGGTTCTTTCTGATGTGTCCATTGTTTCAATCAGTTATGTTGTATAAATTGTATATTTCTATATAAATGATGGATGTCAACTGTACAAATACCATACTGCTTGTACATGGCACCTGACCTTTAATATGTGTCAAGGCAAGCTTTGAGTCTCTGTTGAAAAGTTCAGGCAGACTTTGTAAAACCTAAAACAATTTATTGAGACATAAAAGCAGGATATTGCCCAGAGTTAGCCACACTGTCGATCAGTCCACAGTCCATGCTGGATGCAACCTCATCAGCATAGAAAATCAAACTTGATTCAGCATCCTTTGAAATAAACACTTCGACGGCCCTGCACTGTTGCCAAGTTAATGGAAACTACAAATTCATGAACATGAAAACAGCACAGCTGCATCATCCCAGGCCTCAGTCATCGTAACAAATAATGCTATTTTTATTTATTTATTCACAGTCAAAGGCTGTGCTGTTGCTGGCAGAGCAAGCATTTATTGCCTATTCCTAATTGCCCTTGAGAAGATGGTGATGAGCTGTCTTCTTGAAATGCTGCAGTTTGTGTTTTTTAAATTCTTTCATGGCATTTGTTGCTCATCCTGAATTGACCTTGAACTGTGGATCTGGAGTCACAAGTATGCCAGACAGGGTAAGGAAGCTAGGTTTGCTCCAGTGGAGGTGCTCCCACAGTGTTGTTAGGTAAGGAATTGCAGGATTTAATATGTTTCAGTGCAGCAGATATTTTAGTGAATTGGGTGTCAGAAATATAAATTTTGGCCCAATTTTCCAATATCCGGATCATCAGATATTGGGTGTAAGTTGGGATATGCGTGTCAGGACCCTTTGAAAGTTCCGACTCACACATATGCGCTGCAGTAGTCCAAGAAGTCTAAACTTCGGATGGGTTGATTTCTGCTGCCCCGGAGCCTCTGCAAATGTCTCTGCTACTGAATTCAGGGTCAGAGACTTGGCCGTATGTGCGGGACTGACCTGCGTACTTACCCTGGAAAAGTAACAGTGGTTAATACCTATCTTCCCTACTTCCCTAATCACCCTCCCGGAACCGACCCAACCCACCCACCCATCCAACCTACTCAACTACATTCCTGATCACCCAACTACTTCCCAGAACTCACCTCACTATCGCCCAATCCTACCCAATAACCTCCCCCTGACCACCCAACTTCTCCCAGAAACCATTCGACCAGTGTCTGTGTGAGTTTCCTTTGGGTGCTCCGGTTTCCTCCCACAAGTCCCGAAAGACGTGCTATTTGGACATTATGAATTCTCCCTCTGTGTACCAGAACAGGCGCCGGAATGTGGCGACAAGGGGCTTTTCACAGTAAGTTAATTGCAGTGTTAATGTGGACCTACTTGTGACAATAAAGATTATTATATTATTATAGAAGATCAATGGTTTGGAAGGATGGAGTGGAAAGACAAGGAACAGATGAGCTGCAGGAAGTCAAGACCATTTTGCATCATGAGGAAGTTCAGTAGAATAGTTACACTGGACTTATTTTTCAGGTTAATCCTTTAAATACTACAGAACATACTTATTTCTACAGAAAGTTCTGGAAATATTCAGCAGGACTGGCAGCATCTGTGGAAAGAGGGACATTTTGACTCCAATATGACTCCACAAAGAAGTGTCATAGAATCATAGAATTTACAGTGCAGAAGGAGGCCATTCGGCCCATCGAGTCTGCACCGGCTCTTGGAAAGAGCACCCTACCCAAGGTCCACACCTCCACCCTATCTCAATAATCCAGTAACCCCACCCAACACTAAGGGCAATTTTGGACACTATGGGCAATTTAGCATGCCCAATCCACCTAACCCGCACATCTTTGGACTGTGGGAGGAAACCGGAGCACCCGGAGGAAACCTACACACACACGGGGAGGATGTGCAGACTCCGCACAGACAGTGACACAAGCCGGAATCGAACCTGGGACCCTGGAGCTGTGAAGCATTTGTACTATCCACAATGCTACAGTGCTGCCCCAAATGAAGTGTCATGTGGTCTGAAAAGATTAAGTCTGTTTCTCTCAACACAGATGCTGCCAGACCTGCTGAATATTTCCAATATTTTCCATTTTCATGTCAGATTTCCAACATCTACATTTTGCTTTCATTATGCTTCTTTCTACCATTTTATAATCTTAGATTGATATTCTGCAAAAATAAACTTGACTATGATGTGTCAAATGACGGACTACACATGAAAAAATGTTTACTGTTACTTCAGTGATTTGTTCAATTAATTCAGTTCAATGAAATGAAAAATTAGCATGAAATGTTTGGAGAAAAATATTGTAAGGCTGCAACCTTGTTTTTAACATGAAACAAAATTAAAGGATTTCTGGTGGCGGCCATGGTGTGAGTGGTTCCCCCCCCCCTCCCCCCGGGAGTGGTATGTCTGCTGGTTACCAAACCCAGCAGAAGAGGGTGAAAGACCTGGCCTAGGAGTTGGAAGAGACCTGTGGCACAGCAGCTATTGGAAAGCTGGCGGAGGGGGAAGGGTCAGTGCAAGTTGGAAGGCCCCAGGTCGAACAGTTGATGGCCTTCATCAGGGAGGAGTTCCGTCAGCAGAGGAAGGAGATGCAAGAGGATAGATCAACTCCATCGAAGGGGCTGTGGCATCCCTGAAGGGTGCGATGGAGAGGGTGGAGAAGTGTCTGGAGGCTCACGGGTTGCAGATCTGACAGATGGAGAGGGTGATGTCACAGTGATAGAGTGGTGGCATTGGAGATGGAGGTGCGCCTCTTAGGAGACCTTTGCAAGGCTATAATGACTTAGGTCAGGCTTCTGAGATTGGCTAATTAGAATATGAGTTCCCTGATTAGTGGCCCAATCAGGGAACCCCTTTCTCTGTAGATAACAGGGAGTGCCGGATCCTCCGCAAGCTGAATGCACCTGGTTGTTCGACTGTTGGTTTTGTAAGCAAAAGGAATTCTGGTGAAGGAACTTCTGCCTCCGTGAACCTATTACAAAGGTGTTGAGAGCAAAGATGGAGGAGCAAGAAAACAGCTTGAGAAGGCAAAATCTGCGGATAGTGGGCCTGCCTGGAGGAATGGAAGGTGCGAGTGCCATGAGGTACGTTTCAAGGATGCTGGCAGGGCTATTGGCGGAGGGGGTGTTGGATAAGGCCCTGGAGGTGGACAGAGCACACAGGTCTCTGAGCTGGGGAGTCGCCGCGGGTGGTGATCCTGAGACTCCACAAGTTTGTGAAGAAAGAGAAGATCCTGCAGTGAGCCAGGAAAAAGCAGAACTGTGAATGGGAGGGAATCAAGGTTTGCATATATCAGGACATTGAAGCTGAGCTGGCAAAATGGCGTGCGGGATTCAACAGGGCCAAGGCAGTGCTGTATTAGCAGCAGATCAAGTTTGGGGTGCACTACCCAGCGAAACTATGGCTGAAGGCCGGGAATTCCATTCTGAGAACCCAGAGATGGCCAATAACTTCATCAAGAAGCAGAAACTGGGGGAGAACTGAACATTTTTAGGAGACGGAGGTGCATGCCTCTAGAACAATGGAAGAAAAGGGTAGAGTGCTGGTTGGAGGGAGGGGGGCTTTGTTCTTTTCCTCCTAGGTGGAGGGCATTTATTTTTTCTGTTCGGTCGACAATGGGTAGCAGGGATGAAGAATTTGCAAGGGGACTGCCGTTCCCCGCCCTCCTCCACTTCCTGCTGCCTGTGGCTGTGTTTTTCTTTTTGTTTGTCTTTGGCGGGAGGTGAACCTGTGGTTTAAGATGTGTCTTTGTTTGAGTGGAACAGAGTGAGCACAGGGAACCTTCTGCATAGAACAAAGAGGTGAGGGTGGGGGAGGGGTGGGGGTTAGTAAGAGGATCCTTTGGGCAGAGTTGCCACGCTGGCTGGTGATGCTGGTGAATGGAAGTGAAGTGGGGGAGAAGGCCGGGAGAAATGGTCGAGGGGGGACGGGGGTGGGGGGGGAGGGGAGACACTACGCGGCAGGGTTGGTGAAGAAGCTTGGTCAGGGGCGGGGAAGGAGGCCATCTTGGATAGGCCAGGTAGAGGGTGAAATCGAAGGGGATAGAGCCGAAAGGGGAGGATGGCAGACGGTAGAGGGGAATGGAGGCGCAAGCCCCCGGTAAGACTTATAACATGGAACATACGAGGGCTCAATGGAATGGTGAAAAGATCTCGGATCTTTGTGCACTTCAGGAGTTTAAAGGAGGAGGTGGTCTTTCAGCAGGAGATGCTCTTCCATGTGAAGGACCATATTAGGCTGGGAAAGGGATGGGTGGGTCAGGGATTCCACTCGGGATTGACTCAAAGTCGCGGGGGGTGGACTTCTTGATGAGCACGAAAATGGAGTTTGTGAGCGTGAAGGAAGTGAGAGATCTGGGAGGGAGATATGTGATGGTGAGTAGGGTATTGCTGGAGTGTGGCGACTAGGGGTTTTTCACAGTAACTTCATTGCAGTGTTAATGCAAGCCTACTAGTTGACAATAAAGATTATTATTATTATTAAGGGTATGAAGTTGGGAAGGTCCTGGGATCCGATGGCTACCCAGTGGAATTTTATGAGGAGTTTGCGATGGACCTGGCATCGCATGTCTTGGGGGCGTTTAATGAGGTGTTGAAGAAGGGGGAACTGCCGGAGATGATGACGCAGGAAACGATCGCATTGATACCTAAGAAGGGGAAAAGACCGATTGGAATGTGGATCATGTAGGCCCATATCGCTGTTAAATACAGATGTGAAGGTGCTGGCTAGGTTGGTGGTGGGAAGGATGGAAGGTTGTGTCCTGGGTGTGCTTACGGAGGACCAGACAAGCTTCGTAAAGGGCCGGCAGCTCTCTAGTAACATAGGGAGGCTGTTAAATGCTATTGTACGTATCGAATCCGCTGGAGAGCATGGAGCGTCTTCGATACAATGCGGAAGTTCGTGTCGTTCTCAGGATATAAATTAAACGTAGGGAAAAGTGAAGTGTTCCCGGTGAATGAGCTGGGTCGGCGAGCCAATCTAGGGGGGGGTTGCCATTCGAGGTGGCAAGAGACTGAGTTAAATATCTGGGGATTCAGGTAACGGGAGAGTGGGCGATGCTGCATTAATGGAATTTAACAAAACTGGTGGACGAGGTTCGGGAGGATCTGAAGAGGTGGGACATGAAACAACCGACTGTGGCGGGGAGGGTCCAAGTGGTGAAAATGAACGTTTTGCCGAGGTTTCTGTTCATATTCCAGATGCTTTCGATTTTTGTACCTTTCCGGAAACTGGATTGGATTATTTTGGAATTTGTGTGGGCAGGGACGGTGTCAAGGGTTAAGAGGACCCTGTTACTAAGAAAAGGCAGAAGGGGAGGGTTGACTTTGCCAAACCTGCTAAATTTTTATTGGGTGGGGAATGTGGAGAAGGTGAGGCGGTGGTGGGAAGGAGAGAGGGCAGAGTGGGTCAGGATGGAGGAAGAATCCTGTCAGGGGTCCTGCCTGAGGGGAATGGTGACGGCGGCATTGCCACTGGTGCTGCCAAGGAAGTACATGGAGAGCCCGGTGGTACAGTCCACAGTAAAGATCTGGAACCAGCTTGAGAAGGCATTTCAGGGTAGAGGGGATGTTGGTGTTGACGCCATTGTGCGGGGTGGGTGGGGCGGGGGGGGCGGACGGACGGACAGATAGCATGTGGAAGAAGTAGAGAGAAGTGGGGCTGGTCAGGGTAAGGGATCTATATTTGGAAGTGAGGTTTGCCAGTATATAGGAATTGAAGGAGAGGGTAGAGCTTCCCAGTGGAAATGAGTTTAGGTACTTGCAGGTAAGGGACGTCACATGGAAGGTTTGCAAAGAATTCCCCGGGTTTCCGAGGTATGCCCGGTTGGAGCGATTACTGCTTCCAGCCGTGGATGGGAAGGGCAGGATTGGAGACATATATGGGTGGCTGGGGGAGCAGGGAGGTGAGCGGGTGGTGAAGATTAAGGAGAAGTGGGAGGGGGAGCTGGGAGGTGAGATAAATTGGGGAGTGTGGAGCGAGGCGCTACGAAGGATAAATGAGACCTCCTCATGTGCAAGGATGAGCCTGATACAGTTCAAGGTGGTACATAGGGTACATATGACCTGGGTAAGGATGAGTGGGTCCTTCCAGGGGGTGGAAGACAGGTGCGGGAAGTGTGGGCGGGGACCAGCAAACCATGCACATATGTTCTGGGGTTGCGAGAAATTGGAGAGATTCTGGGCAGGAGTGTTCGCGGCACTAACGAGGCTAGTGGAGGACCCTTTTGGTGGCAATATTTGGGATATTAGAGTAGCTGAAACTGATGGAGGGGAGGAGGGCCGGTGTTGTGGCCTTCGCCTCTTTGATTGCCCGGCGAAGAATTTTATTGGCGTGGCGGTCAACAATATCACCGGGGGCAGCTGTCTCGCTGGGTGACTTATATGACTTTCCTCGGCAGGAAAAGATTAATTCGGAATTGAGGGGTTCAGCAGGGCTTTGAGGCAAGGTGGGGATGTTCATGGCCATGTTTGAGGAGTTGTTTGTCGCGGGGGAAGGAGGGGGTGAAAAAGGGGAAAATTTGTACAAACTGTATAACTGTGTATTGTGGAGCAAAAGAGAAAATGCTGGAAAATCTCAGCAGGTCCGGCAGCATCTGTAGGGAGAGAAAAGAGCTAACGTTTCGAGTCCGATGTCTCTTTGTCAAAGCTAACAGACAGAGAAAGTGGGAAATATTTTTACTGTGGAATGAGAATGAAAGATGAGTCATAGCCACAGAAACCAAGGGGAAAGAGTTCTAATGGCAGTCCTCAAAGAGAACAAAAGATGTGAAAGGCCAAACAGCAGAGAAATTAACATCAGTGGGTAAACTGTGACAGATGTTGATGTGTGGGGAGGGGCAAGAGGAAGCAAAGAGGAGAAAGGGTAAGGAAAGGTGGATAGGATTGGGGGGGGGGGGGGGTGCGGGGGTTAATATATATTAAGAATGACAAGAAATAAATAAATGGTATATGACAGTTAAAATGAAATGGGATGAAAACAAAAAGGTCGAGGTGGGGTAGAGCTAATCACCTGAAGTTGTTGAATTCGATGTTAGGCCGGAAGGCTGTAGCGTGTCTAACCGGAAGATGGGATGTTGTTCCTCCAGTTTGTGTTGAGCTTCACTGGAACATTGCAGCAGGCCGAGGACAGACATGTGGGTATGGGAACAGGGTCTTTTGATAAAATGGCAAGCAACGGGAAGTTCAGGTTCCTGAATGCGCACAGACCGAAGATGCTCAGCAAAGCGATCATCCAGTCTGCGTTTGGTTTCTCCGATATAGAGGAGACCACTGTGTGTTGGGGAGTTTGCTCCCCAGTATGTTTATGTTTTTATGTTTTGTAACCGTTTATATAAGTTTGGAATGAAATACATTTTAAAAAATGAAACAAAATTAAAATGAAATTTGTGGCAGTGTTTTTAAAATGCTGACATTTAAATGCCAAGGAATAGACAGGACTCAAAGTAAAAAGAAACTCTCATTGTATCTTCTATTTTCCACTTCATGTTTTCTATATCAATGTCTGCTCAGAATCAACCTGGGGGTGGGGGGAGGGAGGGGAGCTTTCTTAGTTAAATGAACAACCTGTTCTCTTCTTCTCACCTGTGCTTGGCATGCGTCTGGGAAATACGTAGCTTGGGTTGGGCCCTGAGCCCTTGTTATCCTGGACTAGTAGTTCTCACTTCTAGTTCCTTCTAGGGAGGCCATAAAGGTTTGATCATAATCTGAACATGTTGTTGCCGGTCCTCTCTGCATTATTGTATAGAATGATGTTGATTCCGCTCTGGGTCTGAGATTGGGTTTGAGTTGAATTGTGTGGTATGTATATAACTGCCCTTAGAACTGGGATGTTTGTGTATCTTCTTTGTTTTTTTGTAAGAGTGGATAAGAAGAATCCATGCTTAGCGCCTGCATGGGTGCAGATAGCTCTGGTAACTGAGGAAATTAGGCTGTGATGGGCATTTGGTGCCTTTGATGCTGCTCGAGTTGAGGGGGATGTATGTTGTTGCGTGCCCGAACATGACATGGAAAATATATCCTGAAATTCTTTGGTAATTGTAAGCTGACAGGGTGTGAGAGGGTGTATACCAATTTACCATGTTTTCAAGACCTCATCTGGTATCTACCTTGGTCTCTGATGGGCTGGAAAGGTATCTAGTTATGTCTATGATTGTATCGAACCAGTTGTGATGTTGCTCTCCTGTTCCTCTCTGTACTCCTGTATGGTGAGCATTTTTTTGTCCTTCCTTTGGTGATGTATTATTTTGTAATTTTGTTGTCATGTTCTAAAATGTAAAACCTTAATAAATATATATTTTTGAAATAATCTCCACAAATGTTACTGTAATTTGTGGCTCCTTCAGTACACATATTTTTATGTGGTAAAATAACAATAGAAAACAGTTGGTGTTGCTTGTCAAGTTTCCATTTTGGGTTTTGGCTGACTTACCGCTGCCAGATCATGACACTATTTATAAACCCAAATAACTCATAAGCTTTTTTATGCATGTTATTAACTTGCCATGGCACCTTTTAAGCATTTGTGTATATGGGTAACAAGGTCTCTCTTCTCATCTGTGAAGGGGCCCCGGGTGTTCAGCAATGATACCTCTTAAAATTGAATAGTTAGCATGCCACTGGAGTAGTTTTACATAAGTTATTTTATGAAGGATTGAGATGAATTATAGGACTGAGTAATTATTATTAACCATTAAACATGTATTTTTAGGACATAGCAGTAATAAGTAATCAAATGGGATTTAGGATAGCTAACTTGACCAAAAGGACATTATTTCTGACATTTTGTCTTTGTGAAACAATTCAGGATGCTGGTTCTGTTGTTCTATTTCTCACAAACAGTCAGCGCAGGCTGCTGGGATTATACACAGCTGTCAGGATGAGGATCAATCATGCGCTGCTTGCGACTCTACTGGGTGAAATTTAAACAATGCTTGCAATTCTATTGGATAAGTTTAGCAGCTTCAGGGATTGGATCGATTCCAACTGGGGTGGGCTATTGACTTTTGAACATTGTATAAGTACTGTGTTCTGGTCTTTGTTCGGCAGAACAGGTCTTGGCAGATATCCAGTCTGTTCTCTGTGTACACGTAACAAACTTGATTAAATAAGCTATCTTGTCCAGGTTGTTGTGTTTGTTCCTCTCTGTACTGAGTTGAGCCACAGGGAATATCCCCATGTGGAAGCTGACTCAATACACAGGTCTTTAAACCGCACCTACATCAATCTACACTTGTCCAAATTGTTCAATTTATAATATATTGTCTTTCCATGTTCATCCTCACAAAGTGCATTAGTTCATGCTTTTCCGGCTTCATTGCGGAGTTAGGAATTTCAGACCCCTCATGGTATTGATGGATTTAGGCTGGACTCTGAAGGTGATTTGATTCACACCTCCTCAGAGGTATCCTGAACCCTGAACTGGAGTCAAATAGATTTTGACAGAAAGGTTAAAAACATGTGCCGGGCGGCACGGTGGCGCAGTGGTTAGCACTGCTGCCTCACGCCGCTGAGGTCTCGGGTGTCCTTATTTAAATAAAATGAGACCAAAACTGTACACATTACCGTAAATGTGGTCTCACCAATGGAAGGTTGGTCAAGAAAGGTTGCATTTTTTGTATTATTTTATTGGGAGGGTGATTCACTCTGGAACTCTGAGAAACCTTTCCCCACTAACGTATTGTATGGGATGTTGATTTGGAACAAGGGTCATTTCTCAGAGTTTAGGAACATAGACAGATGTAGAACTGGGTTAATTCAACAATACAGTGTATGTGTGTAGCCATTATTGTAGTTAAATGTATCTTTGTTTTGTATTGTGGCCTTTCTTGTGTGTTTTCCAATTGAATAAACATTCTTTTATTTGAATGATCATAACAAACTGGACCTTTCCTCACTGGTTTGCATATCTTATCTCGCGTTATACCAAATCAGTCATAGTCATAGTCATAGAATTTACAGTGCTGAAGGAGGCCATTTGGCCCATCGAGTCTCACCGGCCCATGGAAAGATCACCCTATCTAAGCCCACATCACCACCCTATCCCCATAACCCAGTAACCCCATCTAACCTTTTTGGACACAAAGGGCAATTTAACATGGCCAATCCACCTAACTGGCACATCTTTGGACTGTGGGAGGAAACCAGAGCACCCGGAGGAAATCCACGCAGACACGGGGAGAACGTGCAGATTCCGCACAGACAGTGACCCAAGCCGGGAATCAAACCTGGGACACTGGAGCTGTGAATTGCAAATTGCAAAATAAATAATTAATAACCGGTGTTCCATGTTGCCCTCCTGGGCTTTGGGGTACCCTCACATCCAACATCACTGGGGTTCTGAACAATACCTTAACTGTTTTTTGAAATTAATGTGTAATGTGAAAAACCGGATCTCAGGCAGCTGCTGCTGGGTTTCTTGCTGAAGGGGAATGAAGGGCTCACAAGAAGTCCGATTGCTTTTTGGAGGGCTGGGAAAAGGGGTTATCTTTGCTCCAATAGAAACACAGAGTGTTGGACATAATCAGCACATCGGTTAATATCTGTGCAGAAAGAAACAGAAGTTAGTGACCATTCATCAAACTCTTGCAAATCATGGATCTGAAGTATTGACTATGGCCGGGATTCTCCTTTCCGGGGACTAAGTTCCCATGCCGGCAGGAAAACTGGTGCCAACGACTCCGGCGTCAACGGGCCCCCAAGGTGTGGAATTCTCACCTGTCTCGGGGGCTAGGTGGACGCCGGAGGGGTTGGCGTCTCTCCAGCCGGTGCCAAAGGGACTGCACAAGTTTGCGCATGTGCCAAAGGACCGGCGTGATCTCGCGCATGCGCAGAACCATCGGCGTGTTTTGGCACATACGCGGGGTGTTCTCTTCTCCGCGCCGGCCATGGCGGAGCCCTACAGGGGTCGGTGAAGAAGGAAGGAGTGCCCCCACGGCACAGACCCGCCCGCAGATCGGTGGGACCCGATAGCGGGCCAGGCCACCGTGGGGGCTCCCCCCACCCCCAGGGTAGGATACCCTGCGCCACCCCGCCTCCAACTCACCTGCCAAGTCCCGCCGTGTGGGACTGTGCATAACCCACGCCGGCGGGACTGGCCAAAAACAGACTGCCACTCAGCCCATCGGGGCCCGGAGAATTCCCAACGACACCTGACCGGCGTGGAGTGAACCCCGCCCGCGCCCGAAAACTGGCGCCGGAGAATACAGCAGCTGGCGTCGGGGAGGCGGGGCGGGATTCGCGCCGCCCCCGGGGGATTCTGCGACCCGGCGGGGCGTTGGAGAATCCCGCCCCATATTTCTCTCTCCATAAATGCTGCCTGGCCCGCTAAGTATTTCAGATTTCCAGCAACTGCAGCACTTTGCTGTCTTATTATATGGCCCATGCTGGGCATTTGTAAGTGCGGTTAGTTACAAATTAAAATGAGAAAATATTTATCACCCACTGCAAAGTGTATTTTTTCTGTTAACAAAACTCACCTTTCTGGCTAGCAATAACTCATTATTGCAGTGAACTCTATGCTGCTAATTTACTGGGAGCTTTTGCCATTTTTAAACTTGGAAGTGAAATCAGGAATCATGCGCCAATGGAATGTGCAACTGTTAGTTGAAGATATTCTCATTTGCATCTAGGATTGTTGTTTGCAGTGTTTGTGAGAGTCAAGTCATTTGGATGTTGCTGTCTAGATATTGCATCGGGCCAGGTTCAAATATGTGGAGCTAGCTGCATAATATGAATGACCAAGTTGTGTGTAATTGTCTAAAAGCTGTGGTTGTAAAATGTGTCATACTGAAATCTTAGCTTTATAAATAGTGACATAGAACACAAAAGCCAGGAAGTTTTGCAAAACCTATATAAGACACCACTGTGACTATCATTTCACAATTCTAGGCACCTGAAGGATGTGAGGGGGGGGGGGGGGAACGGTGATTGGTGGGGGGAGGTGAGGGATGGAAGTGGGGTGGGGGGGGGTGCGGGTTAATAATGGGCCTGGCACCAAGTGATGCATCAAGGCACATGATTTCTCTCCCAGGCACTGATTGTCTGCATTTGCATTTGCCAAATCATTTGTTAGATTATTCCTGTGCTGTCTGGTACTGTAGTCTCTAATGTGTTATCTGATTGCAATCAGCAGCAACTAACGTGTAAAGGCTAAATCATTGATTCTTGATTCTTAACCTATTTAAGACACCATTGCATTTCTTCACAAAATGTGTCGTGTGTAAGTTATTCAAGAAGCTTAATAATTAGATGTGAATAATAAGCTGAAAATAGATTCAACGATCAATCCTGAACTCACTGTGGAACTCCCTGTACACACACGACTGCGTGGCAAAACTTGGTTCCAACTCCATCTACATCTTTGCTGACGATACGACCATAGTGGGCCGGATCTCGAATAACGATGAATCCGAATACAGGAGGGCGATAGAGAACCTAGTGGAGTGGTGTAGCGACAACAATCTCTCCCTCAATGCCAGCAAAACTAAAGAGCTGGTAATTGACTTCAGGAAGCAAAGTACTGTACACACCCCTGACAGCATCAACGGCGTCGAGGTGGAGATGGTTAGCAGTTTCAAATTCCTAGGGGTGCACATCTCCAAACATCTGTCCTGGTCCACCCACGTCGACGCTACCACCAAGAAAGCACAACAGCGCCTATACTTCCTCAGGAAACTAAGGAAATTCGGCATGTCCACATTGACTCTTACAAACTTTTACAGATGCACCATAGAAAGCATCCTATCAGGCTGCATCACAGTATGGCAACTGCTCGGCCCAGGACCGCAAGAAACTTCAGAGAGTCGTGAACACCGCCCAGTCCATCACACAAACCTGCCTCCCATCCATTGACTCCATCTGCACCTCCCGCTGCCTGGGAAAGCGGGCAGTATAATCAAAGATCCCTCCCACCCGGCTTACTCACTCTTCCAACTTCTTCCATCGGGCAGGAGATACAGAAGTCTGAAAACACGCACGAACAGACTCAAAAACAGCTTCTTCCCCACTGTCACCAGACTCCTAAATGACCCTCTTATGGACTGATTTCATTAACACTACACCCTGTATGCTTCATCCGATGCCAGTGCTTATGTAGTTACATTGTATATGTTGTGTTGCCCTATTATGTATTTTCTTTTATTCCCTTTTCTTCTCATGTACTTAATGATCTGTTGAGCTGCTCGCAGAAAAATACTTTTCACTGTACCTCGGTACACGTGACAATAAACAAATCCAATCCAATCCGAATATATCTATAATTCTACTACAACGTTTACTGCTCTGATGATTTAATACCCTGAAATTAAATAATTTTGTGTCAAAATGAGTGTTCTTATGTTTTCATTTATCATTATTCTGAAATTGTGACATTTTATTATTCCAGATTTTGATAATGTTAAGATTGTTAAGATAATGGGCGGGATTCCCCATCCCGCCGCACCATACTCCTGGTGTGGCGCTCCCCCGGGACTCCCCTCTCGCCAGCCGGGCAATGGGACTTTCCATTGTGGGCAGCCCACGCTGTCGGAAAACCTCAGAGCTGCCGCGCAATGGATAATCCCAACAGCGGAAAATCCAGCCTAATATTTTACAATATTGCAGTTTTCTCTCAGTAGTCATGGTGAAATCCATTCCTTGCGAAACGTATTGATTTTTCGCACCTGGACAAAGTGAAAATATGCACCTTGACCCACTATAATGAATAAACCAATCCAGGCTTTTTGGCTAAAACCTTCAGAATCATGGCTGAAAAACTGAGGGGTTGATCATTGTGAAAGAGGTGGCAGCCAGGAGGGCACAATATTCATTTTAAGGTGTCAACCCCTTGAGCTTGCTTGGCCATTCCACATTCCGCCTATCCCTGATAAACTTCAGCTCCTTTTGTTAGTCAAGAACCTATCTAACTCTGCCTTAAAAACATTTAATGACCCTACCTCCAATGTTTGCTGGGGAAGAGAAGTAAAGGTTCACTGAAACAAAATAAATTTAATAATCTCCGTTTTAAAAGGGGGGAAACATTCTTGCAGCATCCACCCTATCAATTCCTTCAGGATTGTTTGCATTTCAATAAAATCATCTCTCAATCTTCTAATCTCCTGATCTCCTATAGGACCAGCCTGCCTAACCTTGCTTCATAAGATACCCAATACCCCCATCCCTGGTATCAGTAGAGTGAAGCTTTTCTGAACTGCGTCCAATCCATTTATTTTTTCTTAAATAAGCAGACCAAATCTGTACAGAGTAAGGTAAGGTAAAGTCGCCATAGTCCCAGATGACCATAGGCTGCTTTCCCCTGTGAGGGAAAGAGTTGATCGACGGTGATTTAATCTGAGGATTACCACACCCCAGACAAGGACAAGGTTGAGAAGGTGAGACTTTCATGAATAACCTCAGCCGGTATGGGAGTACATAGTGGCCTCACCACTGGAAGGTTGATCAAGGAAGGCTGCATTTTTTTGTTGTATTTTATTGTGAAGGTGATTTGCCCTTGAACTCAGTAAAACCTTTTGCCACTAATGTACTGTCACTACATTAGTTTAGGTTCTGCAAGTTTCGTGTCTATTTGCCACCTCTCAGTGATAAGCCAGAAAATCAGACAGCAAAAAACAAGTTTATCTGAAGTTCAGAAAGAGGGAGTTGAATTTTAGGCCATGGTGATGACCCATTTCCAGGGCTGAAAGTAAGATCCACTATGGTTGGTAGTGGGACCCAGGGTGGCATATTGTCATGAGTGGGCTGCCATTGGGGCCGCTGTCTGATTAAGGATGGTGGCCTACTGCCAAAAGCTGCCAATCTAATGAGAGGGCCCGCAGCTTGGCAGCCACAGCACTGCCACCTCTAATGGTGGCCATTGTTGTGGCTGCAGTACCAGAGAGAGGTCACTAAAATGGCAAAGTAAGTGTGGTCAAGGGAAGCTGGGTCAGCAATATTGAGGGGAGAAACATGGCGGGTTGGTGGTGGTGGTGGTGGCTGCTGGGGTAGTGAGGGGGATTTCTTCAACATCGGCAGTGTTGTACTGTGTGGGCAGCCGTTGCTGCCAGAGAGCCCTTTTGTGGGCTATGGAATGTCCAGGAAGGAATGCTCCCTCTGGGCTAGGCTTTACTCTGTGATCTCCTCAGGTGGTGGCAGCACCCCCACCCCACCTCCCATGCATAGGTGAAGTGTTCACAGGGATGGAAGTGGTGCTTAATTGGTCACTTATTTGGCCACATGATATCAAGAAACAGTTGAAGTCACTGGATACTGCAAAGTCTATGCGCCCTGACAATATTCCGGCAATAGTGATGAAGATACCTCACGGCGCTGATGTCCCAGGTTCGATCCCGGCTTTGGTTCACAGTCCATGTGGAGTTTGCACATTCTCCCTGTGTTTGTGTAGGTTTCGTCCCCACACCCAAAGATGTGCAGGTTAGGTGGATTGGCCACAAAATGTTCAGACTGGAGTCCAGTTACTAGTGGTGTACCACAAGGATCTGTTTTGGTGCCACTGCTGTTTGTCATTTTTATAAATGACCTGGAGGAGGGCGTAGAAGGATGGGTGAGTAAATTTGCAGATGACACTAAAGTCTGTGGAGTTGTAGACAGTGCGGAAGGATGTTACAAGTTACAGAGGGACATAGATAAGCTGCAGCGCTGGGCTGAGAGGTGGCAAATGGAGTTTAATGCAGAAAAGTGTGAGGTGATTCATTTTGGAAGGAATAACAGGAAGACAGAGTACTGGGCTAATGGTAAGATTCTTGGCAGTGTGGATGAGCAGGGAGATCTCGGTGTCCATGTACATAGATCCCTGAAAGTTGCCACCCAGTTTGAGAGGGTTGTTAAGAAGGCGTACGGTGTGTTAGCTTTTATTGGTAGAGGGATTGAGTTTCGGAGCCATGAGGTCATGTTGTAGCTGTACAAAACTCTGGTGCGGCCGCATTTGGAGTATTGTGTGCAATTCTGGTCGCCGCATTATAGGGAGGATGTGGAAGCATTGGAAAGGGTGCAGAGGAGATTTACCAGAATGTTGCCTGGTATGGAGGGAAGATCTTAATTGAGGCATACAAGATGATCAGAGGATTGGATAGGGTGGACAGTGAGAGCCTTTTTCCTCGGATGGTGATGTCTAGCACGAGGGGACACAGCTTTAAATTGAGGGGAGATAGATATAAGACAGATGTCAGAGGTAGGTTCTTTACTCATTGAGTAGTAAGGGTGTGGAATGCCCTGCCTGCAACAGTAGTGGACTCGCCAACACTAAGGGCATTCAAATGGTCATTGGATAGACATATGGACGATAAGGGAATAGTGTAGATGGGCTTTAGAGTGGTTTCACAGGTCGGCGCAACATCGAGGGCCGAAGGGCCTGTACTGCGCCGTAATGTTCTATGTTCTATGTAATTGGAAAAATGAATTGGGTACTCTAAATTAATTTTTTAAAAATATAGTGGTGAAGTCTTGTGCCCCAGAACTTGCCGCACCCCTCGTCAAGCTGTTCCAGTACAACCACAACACTGGCATCATGGAAAATTGCCCAGTTATGTCCTGTACACGAGAAACAGGACAAATCCAATCCGATCAGTTACCACCCCACCTGTCTAACCTCAATCATTAACAAAGTGATGGAAGGAGTCATCAGCAGAGCTATCAAGTGGCACTTACTCAGCAATAACCTGCTCACTGACGCTCAGTTTAGGTTCTACCAGGGCTATTCAGCTTCTGACCTCATTCCAAAAGAGCTGAGCTCCAGAGGTGAGGCAAGAGTGACTGCCCTTGTCATCATGGCAGCATTTGACGGAATATGGCATCAAGGCGCCCCAGCTAAATTGAAGTCAATGGGAATCAGGAGGAAAACACTCTTCTGGTTGGAGTCAAACCTGACACATAGGAAGATGGTTGTGGTGGTTGCAAATCAATTATCTCATAACATCACTGCAGGAGTTCCTCAGGGTAGTGTCCTAGGCCCCAACCATCTTAAGCAGCTTCATCAAGGACCTTCCTCCCATCATAAGGTCAGAAGTGGCGATGTTCGAATGTTCAGCACCATTCACAACTCCTCAGATACTGAAGCAGTCCATGTGCAACTGCAGTGAGATGTGGACAATATCCAGGCTCGGGTTGACAAATGGCAGTACCCTTCGCGGCACATCATTGACCAGAAACTGAACTGGACTAGCCATATAAACATTGTGGCTATCAGAGCAGGGCAAAGGCTAGGAATCCTGAGGTGAGTAACTTATCTCCTCACTCCCAAAGCCTGTCCATTATCTCCAAGACACAAGTCTGGACTGTGATGGAATACTCTCCACTTGCTTGGATGAGTGCAGCACCAACAACACTCAAGAAACTCGACACAATCCAGGACAAAGCACCCCACTTGATTGCCCATACCACAAATATTCAATTCTTCCATCACCGATGCACAATGGCAGCAGCAGGGAGTACTGTCTACAAGATTTCCTGCAGGAACTCACCAAGGCTCCTTGGGCAGCACCTTCCAAACCGACGGCCACCACCATCGAGAAGGACAAGAGCAACAGATACCTGGGAACCCCACCACCTGGAGGTTCCCCTCCAAGTAACTCATCATTCTGACTTTGAAATATATCGTCATTCCTTCACTGTCGCTGAGTCAAAATCCTGGAATTCCTTCAATAACAGCACTGTGGGTGTATCTACACCTCAGGGATTACAGCAATTCAAGAAGGCAGCTCATCACCACCTTCTCTAGGGCAATTAGTGATGGGCAATAAATACTGGTCTCGCCAGCGACGCCCACATTAAAGTGGCTTAATTGGCTATTTGGGCAACTAAAGATCCCTGCCCCTGGAAATATATCATGGTGATGCGAAGATGTCAGGCTCCCCTCCTGACCATTTTGCCAGCCCTCTCATTAGCCAACCTCTTACTAAGGGACTGGGACGATTCGGCCCAAATTACTGTTGTTTAGAACAAGTAAAAGTTGAGAAACATTCCCAGGATGTGGGAGAGAGACAAATCCACCTACAGAGTCGATACAAACACTGTTCGCACAAAAGCAAACGATCAATGGCATTAATTCACAATCTTTGTTTTTGACCCTGATTTGGACTGCATACCTCTGAAGATAATTTTGTATAATGGAATTAGTCATAATGTAACAAGAAGAAGAAAGCAGCTTCAACATTGCTGATAACTTGTATCCAACTTTCACATTTATAAAAACGTGGCTTTCATTTTAAAAAAAGCCTTGCCATTTATATAACGGGCGGGATTCTCCGATCCTGTGCCGGGTAGGAGAATCGGCGGGGGGGGGGGGGGGGGGGGGGGGGGGGGGGAGGATCCCTCCGTGCTTGACGGGCCGAGTGCCCGCCGAGTTAGTTCGAGTCCCGCCGGCATCGTTCGCGTGTGGTCCTACCCGGCGGCACCTCGGCATTCTGGCTGCGGGGGCCATCCTGGTGGGGGGGGGGGGGGGATCCGACTCCGGGGGGGCCTCCATGGTGGCCAGGCCCGCGATCGGGGCTACCGATCCGCTGGCGGGCTAATTCCGGGGGGGGGCCTATGTTCCTCCGCGCCGGGCCCCAGTAGGGCTCCGCCATGTTCCGTGGGGGCCGGCGCGGAGACGGCAACCCGCGCACATGGCCGGACCCGTGCCGGCCGTGGCGCGCATGCGCAGACCCGCGCCGCCGTGCTGGGGCCCGTATCGGCAGCTGGAGCTCGGTGAAGCGCTCCAGTGCTGTGCTGGCTCCCTATGGGTTGGGGGATCGCTGCTCCTAGCGGCCAGATGACAGCGTCATAAAATGCTCTGGCATTTAGGACGGCGTCAACACTTAGCCCCATTATCGGAGAATCCTGCCCAACATCTTTCACAACCTCATGATGTCCCTAAGCTCCTTATAGCTAATTAAGTACTTTTTGCAGTTTATTGTTGGAATGTTTTATTATTTGTACTTAACTGCTACATTGACTATGCTGGTAATAGAGAGGGTATACATTTATGTGTGAGAAGTACTCATCTGATAATAGCATTAATAATTTTGAGTCTTGTACTCCTTTCCTGTAACCATGCAAGATCATAGAGCACATTCCTTCTCAGAGAGTCTGTGGTAGCACGGCCTCTTTAAGGAGGTGGACTTTGAGGTCCTTGGCATGGCAGCGCACAAACCCCAACCAATAGCACAGAGCCCTGAGACGAGGGGCCTGGGCAATATGAACCCCAGAGCTGGAGAGTCAAGATGGACCCAGCATTGCTCTGTGCCTCCATATAGTTGCCTTTGCCCACTGCTAATAACCTCCCTTTGTTATTACTGGAACTCTCAAGTGTAATGACTCAAGTCACCACATTGATGACAAGATAAATGGTTTGATTGTTAGTCTTCAGCAGGCCAGGATTTGAGCGGAGGGCGGCGGTTGGGAGAAAGAAGCCTCCAAAGACAGATGTGAATCGGTAGCATCCATAAAAGTGAGTGCAAATGCCAATGATTAGAAGGTTAGAACCGTTCAACCAGGGAGCCGAAGACTGGAGCCAGAACATCGAACGGATCTGCTATTTTAACACAGGAAATGGGGGAAGGCAAACATGAGGTGATACTTGTAATGGTTTGTGGACTCAAATGTACAACCTGATAAGAAATCTTACATCCCTGAAGGCTCCCAACTCAAAAACCTTTGAACAGTTAGTCACGTTGGTCAGGGAACTTTTTAACCCGGGGCCCTTGATCAACCTACAGTGGTATAAATTCAACTCTGCTGTTCGGGACACAGAAGAGTCCATCTCCGCTTTCATAGCTAAGCTCCACCAAATGTTCAAGCATTGTGAGTGATATGCTGTACAACCCTCTAGTGTGCAGAATTATCAAGCTCAGCATCCATGAGTCACGCAGTCGGACCAACAGGCACAGTCGAGAACCAGACACGGTCCTCATGAAAAGAATGGGTCATCAGCCCAAGTCAGAGGTTGATTGTTATCGATATGGGTGAGATCACCCCCAGGAAACTTGCCATTGTCGCAAGTTTGTCTGTTCTCGTTGTCGCGTGAGGCAGAGTGAAAAAACAGCAGTAATCCATGACACCACTGAACCAAGTGGAGAAGAGCTCTGAGGAGAAGCGCGAAATGTACTGTCTAAATGTCACCAAAGTAAATGTCCCCAATCAAAATAATTCTACAAGTGAATGGAAGACCTTTGAAAATGGTGGTCGCTACTGGGGCTTTGGTTACAGTCATGGGGGAGCAGATATTTGTTACATTCAAGAAGGGACTGAGACCCAGAATTTGGATAACATGATGGCCAAGCTGTCAACGACATGGGGGAAACCCTAAAATTCTTCAATGCCAATATGCTAGTGGCTTACAAAGAGCAAGAGGCCCAACTGCCTTTGATTGTCATAGAGTGGCATAGATCAAGCCTGATGGGAAAGGACTGGTTACAGCAAATTAAACTAAATGGCTGGAAATCTTTAAAATTTCAAACAGTATTTTTCAGGGTGTCCTGTGAAGATACGAGGATATGTTACACAATGTGTTAGCGCCAGTCAAAAGCAGGAAGGCAAAGATTTATCGATCCAGATGCGACAACACCTAAGTTATTTTTGGGCCAGACCAGTCCCTTACGCCTAGCATCAAAAGGTCAAAGGTGAGCTAAAGTGATTAGAGGAGCTGGGAATAATTAAATCAGTGCAATTTTCCGAGTAGGCCGCCCCCATAGTCCCCGTGCTGAAGCCAGACTGATCAATAAGAAAATGTGGGGACTATAAACTTACAATCAACCAGGCTCTTTTTCTTCAAGTGGATAATATCCGATCCCCTGAATCGAGCACCTCAATGCCAAGCTGGTGGGAGGCTTCACCTACTCCAAGCTGCATCTCAGCCATGCTTTCTTGCAGTGAGAATTCAATGAGGAGTCACAAAGGTTCACCATGATCAAAACACAAGGGCCTATTTCAGTACACAAAGCTGCCTTTCAGCATTTCCTCAGCCTGTGCTATTTTCCAACGTACCATGGAAAACCTCCTTCTGGATATTCTGAAAGTGATGGTCTAACTTGGTGATGTTCTAGTCACTGAAATCAAACATGAGGAGAACATGTCAAGCTTGGGGGACGTGTTAAAGAAATTCAGAGATGCGGAGGTCCACCTTAAACATGAGAAACGTACCTTCTAGGCTACAGAAGTCACGTACTTGGGGTTCCAAGTGGATGCGACAGGTCTACACCCACTTGAAGAAAACACCAAAGCTATACGAGAGGTCCCAACACCCAGGAATGTAGCTGAGCTGAAATCCTTCCTGGGAATGGTGAACTATTATGGCAGGTTCATTCCAATCCTGGCCACAACATTGGCGCTACTATGCCAGTTGCTAAGGAAACAATAAAATTGGCAATGGGATGAGCAGAAAAAGGAAGCTTTTTGCCTGGTAATACAAGCTCTGCAAGCTTCAAACATTTTAGTTAATTGCAACCCGGGGAAGCCAATTAATCTCACATGCGAAGAGTCACTATACGGATAGGGGTTGTTCTATCCCATGAGATGGAAGATGGATCAGAACGGCTGATTGCCTTTACCTCAAGCACTCTCTCAGAAGATGAGAGAAAATACACCCAGATTGAAATGGGGGGACTAGCCATCATCTATGATGTTAAGAAGTTCCAGCAATATGGAGAGAAAGCATGGGGCCCTGGGAGCAGTGTGGACAGTGGAGCCTGGACAGTGTGGACAGTGGAGCTGGAGAGTCAAGACGTAACCATCATTGCTCTGTGCCTGTATATGGTTGCCTTTGCCGACTATTAATAAACCACATTTGTTATTACTGGAAGTCTCCAGTGTATTGTCTTGAGCCAACACAAATCCATAAGTGTTTTTTCTAACTATATTTACTGTAGGTCACACAGGATCGGCATGATGGTTCAAACTGGCGGAACTGAGAAGATATTCCGAGTTGTTTTGTATTTATTCTGAAACTTGTGCAATGAGAAGGTTGCTACTACGACCGATGAAAATAAATTAAATGTCAAAGTGCTCATGAGGGGGTTGAAAGATTAGAGCTTGAAAATATCTATATATTGAGAAATAAGTTAGTCCATTATAGCCCTGAACAAAATCAAATTGCTTGCGCAGCATGCTTCAAACCAATTTATCCAAGGATTCTTTTCTTCTAAAGTAAGTGATTATAACCAGCTTGCATTTTGACAAGTATGACTTTATAACATATAAAAATGCGTGTACATTACTGCTGAGTTAAGATCAATTTTGCAAAGGTGACACTGCACCAACGCTCTCTTTCCCAGGTTTATATTATTTATCGAATTCTGTTCTTTCTGAAGCTAAATGGGAAATAGGAGACCCATTTCTCTGTCTGTGCAGTCTGATGAAACGATATGTCTTTATTTCATTAGGCAGCAATGATGCTATTTTTATTGCAAAAGTTTCCTGTAACAACAACAGATGCACTAAATCAGCTCAATTTTATGGTTCAGAAATGGAGCCAGTAAATCTGGTCGAAGCTTGCAAAACCAACAAAATAAAATTAATCTCTATTTTATGTTGGATAACAGACTGGATGAACCTCAGCTAATAAAGGACAATTAGGGGACTGGCTCCTGGAGGATTGCTCAGCTGGGTCCGCTGCCGGCAAGTACAGGCTCAGGACCCCATTTGTACTGGATGTCGGGGTCTTGAAGCCCCTGGAAAAGTCCAGTCCACTGCCTGCACCATTAATTTTCTAGTGTAAAAGACCTTAGTGTTGTAAAACAATTTCTGAAAAATAGGGGGGGGATTCTCCGCCGGCAGGATGCTGCATTTTTCCGGGAGCCCGACGGTGTGGGGCTGCCCCACAATGGGAAACCCCATTGACCGGCTGGCAAAATGGAGCATCCCGCAGGCAGGGTGAGGCACAAATGTGGCGCGGCACATGTGGCACTTTGACATTTAACATTTAATTTGACATTTTATTTATTTTCATCAGGAAGAAGCATCCCGCCAAGAAAGTTAAATAGAATGACATGCATTCAGAAAACAAGTGCTGCTAAATGATGTAGCAAATTTAAAAGATTGTTTTTGATCAGGAAACATAATCATTGGATTGAGATGTGGCCATCCTCTGCGGGAGGAAGTGAACTGATTCTTGTGGGTTGATTTATTCGGGCATGATAGAATAGCGGTCATATTACTGGACTCGTAATCTAGAGGGCTGGACCAAAGATCCTGAGACACAGGTTCAAATCCAGCACAACAATTGGCGTGAATGACTGGAGAATTTTGGTACATGAAGCCACTGGTGTCATGATATTCAGGTAAACATCATGGTGCAAACATACATACATACTGATGGACAGATCAAAGGACCAATCAATACACACACAACACCACAGCCAATCACAGGCAAGAGCATACACAGTCCAGCAGGAGACAGCTCAGGGCACAGAGCTCACAGCAAGCCACTCAGACATCCACCATATGCTGAGTGCCATTGCAAGATAGTGTTAGGGCTGGGTCCACAGATTCAAGGGTAATGAACGAAGCACAGTAACCAGTTTACCATTGTAAATATTGTTAGTAATAAAACAGTTGTACCATCTGCAACTGTGTTGGTTCGTCTGTGTAGCAGAGCACCCAACACGACATAGTACCAGGTTTGGAACCCAGTAACTGTGAGACCTACCTACGAATCCTCAGGAATCCGCCATGGACACCGTCAGCACGCTGCAGCCGTTACAAATCGCTGGAAACCTCGGCATCAATTGGAATCTATTCAAACAGCGCTTCCAGTTCTTCCTGGAAGCCACCGAAAGGGAGAGTGCTTCGGACACAAAAAAAATCGCCCTCCTCCTCTCCACGGCAGGGCAACACGCCATCCATGTCTACAACTCCCTTGTGTTCGCGGAAGGTGAGGACAAGACCAAGTACAAGACGGTCCTTCTCAAACTCGAGCAACACTTCAGCGTCGAGGTAAAAGAGAGTTTCGAGAGGTATCTCTTCCAGCAGCGCCTGCAGGGTAAGGATGAGCCTTTTCAATCTTTCCTTACACACCTCCGTATCCTCGCGCAGTCCTGCGGTTACGACACCACCTCCGATTCAATGATTCGGGACCAGATTGTTTTTGGGGTCACCTCGGGCGCCCTACGCCAGCAGCTCCTCAAAATTATAGGCCTCACCCTAGCCTCCGCAATCGAAGCCTGTGTCCTTCATGAAAACGCAACCAGCTGTTACTCCGAATTTCAAGCGGCCGAATCGGCGCGGCAGGGATCCTACGAGGCCGAACGGGTCCAGGCGATCGAGTTCCTCCCGGCCCGTGGCCCGGACAAGGACGCCCATTTCGCGCGCTTTCCGCGGCCTCCTGCGTTTGTGCGCGCCAAAAAAGACGTCAACGCAGAGGGACGTGATGCGCAGGCGCGCTCGACACAAGACCGAACTGCGCATGCGCGGTGGCGCAACGAACGCCATGACGTCACGACGTGCGGCAACTGCGGAGCCGCACATTTAAAGCGGCAATGTCCGGCAAAAAAACGGTAATGCCTCCGCTGTGGCAAGATGGGCCACTACGCTGCCTGCTGTCGAGCAGCTCAACCTGCCAATGCTCCCCAATTCCGACAACCTCGCAGGGACGTGCGGACCATTCAGCCTCTGTACTATGGGTCATGCCCAGACGACATCCAAACCAGTGACACAGACGACCGGGACGCCTTCCGTGTTGCGGTCATTGATAGGAACCGGATGCTCCAGGCAGGACCCACCAACCGATGCCAGTGAACAGCGTCAATCCGGGTGATGAATGGTGTGCCACCCTAATGGTCAACCGATCACCGATAACATTCCGTCTGGACACTGGTGCCTCCGGCAACCTAATAGCATGGTCAGCCTTCTACGCCTTGAAGGTCAGACCACCAATTCGGCAATCCCGTTGCAAGATGGTCGATTACAATGGAAACGTTATCCCGGCCATGGGATCCTGCCAGCTCCAGGTGACACACAACACATACACGGCCACACTGTCCTTCGAAATAGTCGGATCATCAAAGGACTCCCTGCTAGGTGCACAGGCATGCAAGGTTCTCCACCTCGTGCAGCGAGTCCACGCTCTGTCTCCAGAAAGCACATCAGACTTCCCGGATGCAGAATTTAGAGCACAGCTTCAATCGCTCCTCTCCCACAAGCAGGACACATTCGAGGACATGGGCACACTGCCCGATACCTACAGAATACGACTCAAACCGGACGCCACCCCGGTCATTCACGCACCTCGCAGGGTCCCAGCGCCACTCAAAGACCGCCTCAAGCAGCACCTGCAGGATCTCCAGGACCAAGGGGTGCTATCCCATGTCACGGAGCCCCCATGGGTCAGCTCCATGGTGTGTGTTAAGAAGCCCTCTGGCGAACTCCGGATCTGCATTGACCCGAAAGACCTGAACAACAACATAACGAGGGAACACTACCCCATACCCAAACGGGAAGGGATCACGAGCGAAATGGCCCGGGCTAAAATCTTTACAAAGCTCGATGCCTCGAAGGGTTTTTGGCAGATCCAACTGGACCAGTCCAGCAGGAAGCTGTGCACCTTCAACACTCCTTTCAGCAGGTTCTGCTATAACAGAATGCCGTTTGGCATCATCTCGGCATCCGAGGTCTTTCACAGGATCATGGAACAGGTGATGGAGGGCATCGAAGGGGTGCGCGTCTACGTTGACGATGTCATCATCTGTTCCACCACACCACAGGAGCACATCAATCGTCTCCAGCGCGTCTTTGCGCGGATACGGGAAAATGGCCTGCCCCTCAACCGAGCGAAGTGTTCTTTCGGCCAAACCGAGCTGAAGTTCCTGGGGGACCACATTTCCCGGTCAGGGTCCGTCCGGATGCATACAACGTGAGCGCCATTACAGCCATGCCGCAGCCGGCAGACAAGAAAGCAGTGCTACGCTTCCTAGGCATGGTCAACTTCCTGGGGAAGTTCATTCCCAACCTTGCCTCCCACACGATGGCTCTTCGCCACCTAGTCAAGAAGTCCACGGAGTTCCAGTGGCTGCCCGCACACCAGAAGGAATGGGAGGATCTCAAAATTAAGCTCACCACAGCCCCGGTATTGGCGTTTGTCGACACATCTCGTGACACAAAAATTTCGACTAATGCCAGCCAGTCCGGCATTGGGGCGGTACTCCTACAGCGGGATGACACTGCGTCATGGGCCCCGGTCGTCTATGCCTCGTGTGCCATGACCCCCACAGAACAGCGCTACGAGCAGATCGAAAAGGAGTGCCTGGGTTTGCTAACCGGAATAGACAAGTTCCATGACTACGGGTATGGTCTCCCCCAGTTTACCGTTGAGACTGACCATCACCCCCTGGTCAGCATCATACATAAGGACCTGAACGAGATGACCCCTCACCTCCAGCGCATCCTACTCAAACTCAGGAGGTACGACTTCCAACTGGTCTACACCCCGGGAAAGGACCTTATCATTGCGGATGCCCTATCTAGAGCAGTGAGCACACCGCCCGACTCGAAGCGCAGGTGGCCTTCACATCGGCAAATCTGCCAGGCGATGACTCCTGTCTGGCCCGTATTCACCGGGAGACTGCGGCTGACCCCCTTCTACAACGTGTGATGCGCCACATGACGGGAGGGTGGCTCAAAAGACAGTGCCCACAGTTCTACAATGTCCGGGACGACTTGGCCGTCATTGATGGTGTCCTTCTGAAGCTGGACCGGATTGTGATTCCACACAGCATGCACAAGGTGGTCCTCGACCAACTACACGAAGGCCATCTGGGGGTCGAGAAGTGCAGACGGAGGGCCCGAGAGGCGGTATACTGGCCGGGCATCAGTGATGACATTGCCAATATGGTGCTCAACTGCCCCACCTGCCAAAGGTTTCAACCGGCGCAACCTCCTGAGACGCTTCAGCCCCATGAGCTGGTGACGTCCCCCTGGGCGAAGGTGGGTGTGGACCTTTTTCACGCGCTCGGCAGGGACTATGTAATCGTCATAGATTACTTTTCAAACTATCCAGAGGTCATATGCCTGCACGATTTGACATCGTCCGCTGTCATAAGGGCCTGCAAAGACACCTTCGCTCGCCACGGCATTCCGATTACTGTCATGTCGGACAATGGGCCCTGTTTTGCTAGCCAGAAATGGTCTTCCTTTGCTGCTTCGTATGGCTTCACACACGTGACATCCAGCCCTCTGCATCCCCAGTCTAATGGAAAGGCGGAGAAGGGCGTTCACATCGTCAAGCGGCTCCTCTGCAAGTCTGCTGCTGCCGGATCGGATTTCTGCTTAGCCCTGCTGGCCTATCGCTCGGCCCCACTAGCCACTGGTCTCTCACCAGCCCAGCTGTTGATGGGTCGCGCCCTCAGGACCACTGGTCCCCACAACCAACCATGCTCCAGTACTGCACAGGATGCGACAGCAGCGCGTTCGTCAGAAGGTGGCACATGACACACGGGCAACTGATCTTCCTGCCCTGGCGCCTGGGGATGACGTCCACATCCACCTACCAGAAGGTGGCTGGTCAGCACCTGCCGAAGTTCTCCGACGCGTGGCTCCCCGCTCCGTTCCTGGTTCGCATGCCTGATGGCTCTATTCGTAGGCGCAATCGCCGGGCTCTTCGCCTGCTTCCACGCTCGCTGCGGGAACTTACACCGGTGCCACGCCCTCCTGTTGTTCCTGTTGTCGAGTTCGTGGAGCTTCCTGCCACCATGCCCATTCTGTCATCACCCGTGGCCAGGCCCATTCCTCAGCCGGTGAATCCTGACCCACCCTTGAGGCGGTCAACCCAAATTCGTCGCCCACCTACTAGGCTGGACTTATGAGCCTGTTTGAACATTGAACTCACTGATGTATCATACCACTGTGTTAATATGTTTCTCTTTTTCCTTGTCGTTACAGGAGTTCGTTTTGACGTTTAACATGTCCACGTGTTTTGTTTATGGTACAACCTCATTGCTATATCGCACCTGACCTCGCCCCTTGTATATAGTTTAGCCCCATGTACATGCTGTAGATATTGCACACACACACATTCAGCTGCACTCAGTACACATCTCTATTTATAACCACATAGGCATATGTTCTTGTAAAAAAAGGGGGATGTCATGATATTCAGGTAAACATCATGGTGCAAACATACATACATACTGATGGACAGATCAACGGACCAATCAATACACACACAACACCACAGCCAATCACAGGCAAGAGCATACACACTATAAAATGGGGAACACGACACTTCCCGTGCATTCCAGCAGGAGACAGCTCAGGGCACAGAGCTCACAGCAAGCCACTCAGACATGCACCAAGTGCTGAGTGCCACTGCAAGAAAGTGTTAGGGATAGGTCCACAGATTCAAGGGTAATGAACGAACCACAGTAACCAGTTTACCATTGGAAATATTGTTAGTAATAAAACTGAGTTGTACCATCCGCAACCGTGTTGGTTTGTTTGTTTAGCAGAACACCCAACACGACAACTGGATTGTGTAAAAACCCATTGCGTTTACTCATGATCGTTAGGGAAGGCAATCGCCCAGTCTGATCTAAAAGTGCTTCCAGACACACAGCTATGTGGTTGAATTCTTAACTGCTCTTTGATATGGACTGTCAAGCCACGCAGCTATAATCAAGAGGGGGTCACCAGCATAATCTCAAAGGCAATTAGGTGTGGATAATAACTGCTGGCCTACATGAGGACACAGATATCTTGCGAATGACTAAAAGAAAAAGACCCAATTAACCTTCTGTACTTGGGGAATGTAAGGAAGCTGTCGTTTTTATGTTTCTTTTTAGGTGGGTTATATAGAAGGTATATCAAAAAGTATTACATACAACTTATTCCTTACATATCTTAATGGGCTCCATCCTGCACTCAAATTCACCTCAATGGAGCAGTCAAATGGGTTCCCTTTCCTTGATGTGCTGGTTGAACAATCTGCCAGGGGGTTCTCCACCATGGTCTACCACAAGCCTACCATTACTGCGTTGGATTCTTATACTTTCACACGCTACAAGGTTGGTCTTATTGAGAACCTTGTAAATAGGGCCCAAGATATTTGTTCACCTTGCAAGCTTGATGCAGAAATAAAGCTTCCTGTTTTAATAAGGGCTACCCTGATCAGATCACTTCACGCTGTACCCAATGCAAACTCATGAATGGGCCTATGGCCATCACTTGTGGCCCTGAAAAGTGACCAGTCTACCTACGACTACACTGCAAGGGCAAAGATTGGATTGGATTGGATTTGTTTATTGTCACGTGTACCAAGGTACAGTGAAAAGTATTTTTCTGCGAGCAGCTAAACAGATCATTAAGTACATGGGAAGAAAAGGGAAGAAAAGAAAATACATAATAGGGCATCACAACATATACAATGTAACTACATAAGCACCGGCATCGGATGAAGCATACAGGGTGTAGTGTTAATGAGGTCAATCCATAAGAGGGTCTTTTAGGAGTCTGGTAACAGTGAGGAAGAAGCTGTTTTTGAGTCTGTTCGTGCGTGTTCTCAGACTTCTGTATCTCCTGCCCGATGGAAGAAGTTGGAAGAGTGAGTAAACCAGGTGGGAGGGGTCTTGATTATGCTGCCCGCTTTCCTCAGGTAGCGGGAGGTGTAAATGGAGTCAATGGATGGGAGGCAGGTTCGTGTGATGGACTGGGCGGTGTTCACGACTCTCTGAAGTTTCTTGTGGTCCTGGGCCGAGCAGTTGCCATACCAGGCTGCGATGCAGCCAGATAGGATGCTTTCTATGGTGCATCTGTAAAAGTTGGTAAGGGTTAATGTGGGCATGCCGAATTTCCTTAGTTTCCTGAGGAAGTATAGGCGCTGTTGTGCTTTCTTGGTGGTAACGAGGTCCAGGACAGATTTTTGGAGATGTGCACCCCTCGGAATTTGAAACTGCTAACCATCTCCACCTCGGCCCCGTTGATTCTGACAGGGGCGTGTACATTACTTTGCTTCCTGAAGTCAATGACCAGCTCTTTAGTTTTGCAGGCATTGAAGGAGAGATTGTTGTCGCTACACCACTCCACTAGGTTCTCCCTCTCCCTCCTGTATTCTGGCTCGTCGTTATTCGAGATCCAGCCCACTATGGCCGTATCATCAGCAAACTTGTAGATGGAGTTGGAACCAAATTTTGCCACGCAGTCGTGTGTGTACAGGGAGTAGAGTAGGGGGCTAAGTACGCAGCCTTGTGGGGCCCCGGTATTGAGGACTATTGTGGAGGAGGTGTTGATGTTCATTCTTACTGATTGTGGTCTGTGGGTCAGAAAGTCGAGGATCCAGTTGCAGAGTGAGGAGCCAACTCTTAGGTTTTGGAGCTTTGAAATGAGCTTGGCTGGGATTATGGTGCTGAAGGGGGAGCTGTAGTCAATAAATAGGAGTCTGATGTAGGAGTCCTTGTTGTCGAGATGCTCGAGGGATGAGTGTAGGGCCAGGGAAATGGCGTCTGATGTGGACCGGCTGCGACGGTATGCGAATTGCAGTGGATCAAGGTGTTCTGGGAGTATGGTGGTGATGCGCTTCATGATCAACCTCTCGAAGCACTTCACTACGACTGAAGTCAGGGCCACCGGACGGTAGTCATTGAGGCACGTTGCCTGATTCTTATTTGGCACTGGTATAATGGTGGTCTTCTTGAAGCAGGTGGGGACCTTGGAGTGGGGTAGGGACAGGTTAAAGATGTCCACGAATATCTCTGCCAGCTGGTCCACGCAGGCTCTAAGTCCACGACCAGGGATCCTGTCCGGGCCCGTCGCCTTCCGAGGAGCCTCAAAATTTTGAGCACCACAATGCAGTTAACTCTCAAATGTCCTTTGAAATGGAGGGCAGTAAGGAATGGGCAATAAATGCTGAATCAGCCAGCGAAATTCACATCCCTCAAATGAATAAACGAGAAAGGTGAATCTAGCTGTTTCACACTGGGACTATGCATTAGAAAACACAAATGGTATTCGCGACTAACAAGATGCTTCCGTCAAACCTAAAAGAAGTTCTGCCTATTACGCAAAGGAGTTGTGTGGTATATGAATTTCAATGACAGTGTGATGTTAGGTATGCTGGCCATATGTCCCTAAGGTGTAAGGACACTTCCTGTTAATTCCCTTATTTCCCATTTCTTTTATTTATTTTGCCATTCTCATTTTGATCCATGGATGTTTGCACGGTAGCAGAGTGGGTACCACTGTTGCTTCACAGCGCTAGGACCAGGGTTTGATTCCCGGCTTGGGTCACTGTCTGTGCAGAGTCTCTACGTTCTCCCTGTGCCTGCATGGGTTTCCCCCGGGTGCTCCGGTTTCCTCCCACAAGTCCTGAAAGACATGCTGTTAGGTGAATTGGACATTCTGAATTCTCCCTCCGTGTACCCGAACAGGCACTAAAGTGTGGCGACTAGGTGATTTTCACAGTAACTCTATTGCGGTGTTAATGTAAGCCTACTTGTGACACTAATAAAGATCATTATTATCATTAAGGGACATATATGGATAAGTTGAGCAGAAGAAGTGAGGAACTCAAAAGTTACAAAATAGTACATTGTGCTCACTTTGAACAGCAGAACTCAGACATTTTGGCACCTGAGAGATTAGAGGGATTCAGTTTGATTGCTTGACTGGTGACCAATGAATTGGCAAAAGGCCATAATCTGCCCAGAGACAGGCGGTGATTGGGTCCTACCCGAGTGGGATGGTTTCAGAGAACCAAGGGAAGGACATTTGTGTCCTGGGCACTCAAGAGAAGACGCTGTGAGTCTCAGTCTCTCTCCGTCTTCAGAAAAGCTGCATTGCTGCTGTATTTCTGAACATATAGAGAATCTGGATGAATTTGCAGTGAAAGCCATTACAGACTGAAAGCAGAAATCTCAAACTGTTAGCCTAGACTGAAGGAAGGTATGCTAAAAGACAACCATCTGAAATATTCCTTTACTTTCATCATTATTTATATCCCCGCTGTGTTTGTTTGTCTGTCTTGTGTGTATGTATAGAGGGTGTGGGTGACTTAAATAGGGGTGGGATTATGAACTAGATAATAGTTAACCATTGTATTTGCTGTCTACTTAATTATAGTTATTGTTATTAATAAAAATTAATTGTGTTTAAATTTACAAACCTGGTGACTGTAGTTTTTGTGCAGCCAAGGGCCAAAGACTTTGAGTGTTTTTTCTAAGCATTATTTGTTCATTTCAATTTTGTTGTGACTCCGTGTCAAGTGGGGCTGGAATTGACCACACTAACCCAGGGAGTCATAATAACTGGCGCAGCATAACAAACATCATGTCCCAGCTTCTGTTTACAACAGGAAGGTTCAGACCATGCCCACCCAGCCTGCGCTTGCAAAACTCAAAACACAGTATCCAACATTATATGTGATTCCACAATTGGACAATATTTGCGAAATAATCCTCATTGTGCGAAGAACTGCGCTGACAACCAATTTACGATTATCAGTCGGCTCCTTGTGTAGTGCATGTGTTTGCCCTGGAAGCTACATAGATTAACACAGAGGGTTCTGTTCTTTGTAGACAGAAAGAATATGTACATACATTGCACCCGTTTCAGTTAAACAAATTAAGTGACACACATTTGCTGACTCATTCCTCAGGGAAATGCCTTGATCAATTTGGGTCAAACAGTCTGTATTAACGATGCTTAGCACTTAACTGTCAGTCACCATCAACTGATGCATTCTCCATGGCAATGTTCCCTTATATTGATTTCTTGTGAAGTGTTCTGATGAGTGCAAAATGAAAAGCTTTGGCGTGTATTTTTGTTCAGCAATGCTGAACAAAAATTACCATATGACAGATTGGAAAGAGTTTTATTGTGTATTCAGCTTGCTTTGCAGTTGACACAACATAGAGGAAAATTATTTTCAATGTGGGCAGAAAGATGGAAGATTGATTGCATGACCTGCTGCCGTCGCCAGAGGGTGGTCTAATTTGCTGATTTTGTTTTATTCCCCAAATTAAAATTGATTTACAATATCTCACGAATGAAGCAGCTTTTTGTCTTTCGAGGTTTGAAGCTTTGGTGGAACGATGAAACATTCTGGAGAGGAGCATAATACACACTTTACAGTGTCCTCTGGACTTTTCTCTTATTATTTTTTAAGGGTTGTGTTATTCACCTCACCTGACTTTCATTTCTGTGATAATACAGATAGTAAAGAGAAAAATCTATTTCAATATTTGATCAGGTTGATCTTTAGGCTGGATTATGGTGTAATAATAACAGTATGTCAGTACTCTACTATTGCTGTGTAAAACTGACAGCAACTTCAAGTATCTATACATATGCAATTAAAGATGGAAATATGTAAGCTACTTTGTCCCTGCACAGGCTGTACTGATTCAGTCCTTTCCAATGGAATTGGCACAAAAGCCATGATTACACCATGAACTCTGGGTAATTACCCATTGTTTTCACGCTAAAGACAAATAGAAAAACATAAACTTTGTTCACTCAAGGGCTTAGTGGGTTAGCCCTGTTGCCTCACGGCGCCGAAGTCTCAGATTCGATTCTGGCTCTGGGTCACTGTCTGTGTGGAGTTTACACATTCTCCCTGTGTTTGCATGGGTTTCACCCCCATAGCCCAAAGGTGTGCAGGGTAGGTGGATTGAACATGCTAAATTGCCTCTTAATTGGGAAAAAAATGAATTGGGTACACCAAATTTTTTTTTAAAATTAAATTTAAAATAAATAAATAAACTTTGTTCACTCAAGTTTTTAATGGTGAAGTAAATCATAAACAGACTCTCTGGCTCTGAAAGAAAATTACAAACCTGGAGTCTCTCCTCAGAAAAAAATTAATGTTGCATGTTTTATAAAGAAAATTAAAATATTTTTCTCAACGTTTTGCATCTTGGCTCTTTTATGTATTTCCCTAAATCCCTATGTATGACATAATCATTATTTTGCATCCAGTGTAATCATTTAAATGTCATTTAGATTTCCTATTTTCTTTTAATTTCCTACATTGTTGTCTGTGAGGGTTCTTCAATCTCATTGATTCAACAGGTTTCCTGATGCTTCTTGTGCTCACAGACTGTGGAAGAGTAAAACTCTCAGCCTAATCATTCACCAAAAGTCTGCAGGCAGCTGTACATACGGTGAATAGTGAAAGCTGTTTCTTCACTGCCCCCAGTACAATTATATAGTTTACAGGCTGCTTAAAAATTATACAGCAGACAAGATTGGGCCAACTTCACAATATCATGAAGTGGGGTGGTTGTGGAGGAGGGGACAGACAGGGTTGCAAAGTTAAATTCTATAGATCCTTTAATGTATCCTGTCAGTATACTGAAATGCAATATAAAATTGGAACAAAGGCAAGAGCTTAATCAAAATGGCTGAAGCAACATTTGCTGCTTATATTTGCACTTCTGAAAGGATTTGAGCTCTCGCTTATTGCCATGATTTTTAGCAACTAAATCTTATTTGCCGATTTGCAAGTTCCAGCATGACAGGAATAGGAAATGTGCACGGAAATAAAGAAAAACAATACAGCATTATAAACACATAATAATGAGCTGGTTTTAATGTTGAACTGGAATATTAATGAAAAATGAATTAATGAAAATGAGCAGGGAGAGCTTAAGGGATTTTCAAAAAAAAAAATTCTGACTCGTTCTAATATGCCAACTTAATTTTAATATTGTACTTCAGATTAGCATAAAAATTAATCTTAATTGATTAGTAAAATGCTTTGCTTCCACTCACTGCACCTCTGACAAAGACACAAATGTAAACAGTATAAACCTAAAAATATCTTATTTAGAAATCTGTTGTTTCTTGTACCCAGGCAAAATCAATGTTTCCATAGCAGCCTCTCTGTACTAAAAAACACAAATTATTTGAGCTGATGCTCTCTAAGAATATTTGGTATCAGTATCCCAATAGAAACTAGTGGATGATTTACAGCTCCGAAACCTCATTGCTTCCAGTGTCTTTGTTGACATGTCATTCAAAAAAATAGAGCAAACAACTATCCAGATGTTCAAAATAACCAAGGCTGATAAAAGCCTTTTAACATTGACCTGATTTTACCGAATATTCTTGTATAGCAACAAACCTATTTCCAATGCATAAAATAGCCCCTTTACTGTTGACTTACTTTATAGGACTAAATACCGAACACAAGACATAAGCCTACAGTACAAAGTACTTTGGACATCGTGAGGATCTGATGAGATGTTCTTCCTTGTTTAAAAAAAAATGATGATTTATTCATGGGATAATGGAATGCATTGGCTGTTTATTGTTCAGCCATTAAACGTTCAAGGATTTCTAAAACAAGTCCATAAATTATGCATTCATTCCTTCACATAAAAAGTGGCTGATCATGTTTATATGATATCAACAAAATAATGGAAATTAGTTACTGAACTAGATCAGATTTTGCTTGAGGCAGACAGTAGTTTTTCTAACTTCACATCAGGAATCAGAAATTAGACATAATTATTTCTGGATCAGTTGGATACTGGTGACAGCTATTATCAGCACAACGTGCGCATAAATATGTATAATAATGTTTTATTCTCTTTGTTGACTCCATTGTGAATACTAAACGGGGAGCATAAATTATGCCCTACAGATCACGAGTCACAAAGTGGAATTATGGTTAACATTATGGATAGCCTAAGGGGATATTGTGTATGCCCGATGTGTATTACTTAGATCACATGTTATTTGAGTATTTTAAAATAATAAATCTTAGATGCAAATTTTAACTCAAATCATGGACTCCTTTTGTGTAATGTCACCATGCTATGGTGCTGCCACAGTTGCCTGGGAGATGTTAGGAAATGGGATCGAATATGTAGTGGGCAATTTATGGGTTAACAACCTGAGAGTAAAACTGCCAGCACTGAGTCAGAGGTATATGCCCACACACGGCCTGAGTTACATTGTCCCATTCAAACTTCAGCTCATTAATGGGAATAAATAGGATACCCCTGCTCAGCCGGTGTGATTCACTCAAGATCGATTGTCCTCCGGAACACTTCAGTCTGACCAGCCATTAACCCATTACAGAATCTGTTGGCCTCCTTTGTCTGTAAATTGGAGGTCAGTTGCAAATTCATAGCATGGTCCTGTTCTTTTATCAGATGGAATGGAGACTGTTACCTCTGAGGTACTTCTGGCACTTGTACATTAAAGCGTGTTGACAGTAATTGGTCCATATGGCGTCTCCACATGGGTTCATCTGTCATTTGGACAGTCTGAGTCAGTACGATCGCAGGGACCCATTTCGCACTCGCGGAGTAGCTGCGTGCTAATACATGTTCTTCTTGTTGAAACGCATGCTTCCTTGAGTTACTTTCTCGTCTCAAGATCTATGACTGTTGGTTTTATTCTACCATGTCAATATCTCCTCTGGCAAGTGTAAATCAAAGGTAGTCCTCAGCTTCCTTTTTCATCAATAACAAACTTTGCATAGTCGCATGTGTCGTATTTTGGCATATTGCTAGAAACATGTTCACACGCGCTGAAGTGAACTTTGACCCTTTGAAGCCGTCAGTGGATATTTCAAGGACTGGACAAACCTTTTGGCTAAATCATTCAAGGATCGGTGGTAAGATGCTGACATAATATGTTGAACTCCACACATCTTTAAGTAGTCATCTAACTCTTGGGCTGTAAGTGGGAAACTTGAGGGGGTGCAGGTGGTATTAGCAAATGTGTATGCACCAAATTGGGATGATGTGGAGTTTATAAAGAGGATGCTGGGGAAGATACCGGACCTGGACTCACACAGGTTGGTCATGGGAGGGGACTTCAACACAGTTATGGACCCTGGCTTGGACCGGTCGAGCTCGAAAATGGGCAGGGTGCCAGCAATGGCAAAGGAACTAAAAGGGTTCCTGCAGCAGATGGGGGGGGGGGGGGGGGGGGGTGGGACCCATGAAGGTTTGGGCAGCCGAGGGTGAAAGAGTTCTCCTTCTACTCACACGTGCATAAGGTGTACTCCCGGATCGATTTCTTCATTTTGAGCAGGGCCTTACTGGCAGGGGTGGTACTCGGCGATCACAATCTCAGACCATGCTCCGCACTGGGTTGACCTGCAGGTTAGTAAAGATAGTAACCAGCGCCCGCACTGGAGGTTAGATGTGGGACTTTTGGCGGATGAAGGAGTGTGCGAGCGGCTGAGGAAATGTATTCAGAACTACCTGCAGGTCAACGACACGGGCAGAATTTCAGCAGCGATGGTCTGGGAAGCACTGAAGGCGGTGGTCAGAGGGGTGCTGATCTCGATACGGGCACATAGGGAGAAGGTGGACAGGGCAGAGAAGGACCGACTGGTTAAGGAGACACTACAGATCGATAGGAGGTATGCGGAGACCCCTGAGGCAGGGTTTTTAATGGAACGGTGGAGGCTACAGGCGGAGCTCGGCTTGTTAATCACAGGGAGGGTGGTGGAGCAGGTGAGAAAGGCGTGGGGAGCGATCGATGAGTATGGAGAGAAGGCCAGCAGGATGCTTGCACAGCAGCTTAGAAAGAGGGAAGCGGCCAGGGAGATGGGAAAGTAAATGACGGAGATGGGAACCTGATTGGAGATTCATCAGTGGTGACTAAGGCGTTTAGGGATTCCTACAGTAGGCTGTATAGATCGGAACCCCCTACGGGGCCGGAGGGGATGAGGCAATTCTTGGGGGGGCTGAATTTCCCAAAGGTGGACGGGGAGCTGGTAGAAGGGCTGGGGGCCCCGGTCGGATTGGAAGAGATAGTGGAGCGTCGGAAGGCCATGCAGGCGGGTAAAGCCCTGGGGCCGGACGGGTACCCAGTGGAGTTTTATAAAAAGCTCTCTGGGATATTAGGGCTGGTGTTGATGAGGATCTTCAATGAGGCAAGGGAAAGGGTGCTGCCCCCGACGATGTCACAGGCCACGATTTCGCTGATTCTGAAGAGTGACATGAACCCGGAGCTGTGAGTCCTGCAGGCCAATATCCCTGTTGAATGTGGACGCCAAACTGCTGGCCAAAATGTTGTCCTCCAGGATTGAGGATTGTGTTCCGGATGTTAATGGGGAGGACCAGATGGGGTTTGTTAAGGGTAGGCAGTTGATGGCCAATGTAAGAAGGTTGTTAAATGTGATCATGATGTCCCCGGAAGGTAGGGAGGTGAAGGTAGTGATCAAAATGGATGCTGAAAAGGCTTTTGATCGGGTAGAATGGGATTATCTGTGGGAGGTACTGGGATGGTTCGGATTTGGGCGGGGCTTTATTGACTGGGTCAGGTTGCTGTATCAGGCTCCTGTGGCAAGTGTACGGACGAATAGGACAACATCGGACTATTTTAGACTGCACCGGGAGACGAGACAGGGATGCCCCCTCTCCCCACTGTTGTTCGCGCTAGCTATAGAACCGTTGGCAATTGCTCTGAGATCCTCAAGGGGCTGGAAGGGGCTGGTCCGGGGAGTGTGGGGAGGGGGGGTGGGGGGGCGGGGGTGGGGGGAGGGGGTGGGGGTGGAGCACAGAGTCTCGCTCTATGCAGACGACCTGCTTCTGGATGTATCGGATCCATTAGAGGGGATGGAAGAAATCATGAGGATTCTTGGCCGGTTTTCAGTGTGTAAGCTAAATACACACTGGGGAAAAGTGAGATGTTTGTGGTCCAGGCGAGGGGACAGGAGAGGCGATTGGGGGAGCTGCCGTTTAGATTAATAGGGGGAAGCTTTACGTACCGAGGCATTCAAGTGGCGCGGGAATGGGACCGGCTCATAAATTAAATCTGGCCCGGCTAGTAGACCAAATGAAGGACGATTTTCGGAGGTGGGACGCGCTTCCGTTGTCATTAGCTGGGAGGGTGCAGCCGGTGAAGATGACAGTCCTCCCGAGATTCCTGTTCATGTTTCAAAGTCTCTCCATCTTTATTCCATCGTCCATTTTTAAACGGGTCAGCAAAGTGATCTCTGGATTTGTTTGGGCGGGCAAGACCCCGCGGGTAAGGAAGGTAATGCTTGAGCAGAGTCGGGGAGAGGGCGGGCTGGTGCTGCCAAATTCTGGTAACTATTATTGGGCGGCGAATATAGCCATGATCAGGAAGTGGGTGGTGGAGGAGGGGTCGGCATGGGAGCGTATGGAGGCGGCTTCATGCAAGGGCACCATTTTGGGGACGTTGGTAACTGCGCCTCTGCCATTCCCGCCGGCACGGTACTCCACCAGCCCCGTGGTGGTGGCGGCCCCGAGAGTCTGGGGGCAATGGAGGAGACATGTGGGAGCAGAGGGAGCATCGGTCTGGTCCCCAATCTGTAATAATCACCGGTTTGCCCCTTGGAAGTATGGATGGGGTTTCCGGAGATGGCGGAGAGCAGGGGTTGAGAGGATGGGGGATATGTTTATAGAGGGGAGCTTTCCGAGTATGAGGGCGCTGGAGGAGAAGTTTGGGTTGGCGAGGGGAAACAAATTCAGGTATCTGCAGGTGCGGGACTTCCTATGTAACAGGTGTCAACCTTCCCGCTCCTACCGCAAAGTGGGATTCAGGGCAGGGTAGTTTCCAGAGGGTGGGTAGGAGAAGGGAACGTCTCAGACATTTACAAGGAACTTATGGGGTCAGAGGAGACGCAGACCGAGGAGCTGAAGCGCAAGTGGGAGAAGGAGCTGGGAGGAGAGATAGAGGATGGTCTATGGGCGGTCGCATTGAGTCTGCAACATGTGGCAGGCTCAGCCTGATACAACTTAAGGTCGTTCACCGGGCTCACATGTCAGTGGCCCGGATGAGGAGATTCTTTGGGGTGGAAGACAGGTGCGCAAAATGTGCGGGAGGACCAACGAACCATTTCCACATGTTCTGGGCATGGCCAAAGCTTTGGGGATTTTGGCAGAGGGTTGCAGATGTCATGACCACGGTCTTAAAAACAAGGGTGGCGCTGAGTCCAGAGGTGATGATTTTCGGGGTGTCTGAAGATCCGGGAATCCAGGAGGAGAAAGAGGCAGATGTTCTGTACTTTGCTTCCCTGGTAGCCCGGAGACGGATAGTATTAGCTTGGAGGGACTCAAAGCCCCCGAAGTCGGAGACCTGGCTATCGGACATGGCTAGCTTTCTCTGTTTGGAGAATATCAAGTTCGCCTTGAGAGGGTCACGGTTAGGGTTCACCCGGAGGTGGCAACCATTGGTCGACTTCTTCGCAGAAAATTAATCATCAGCAGAAGTTTAGCTTGGAGTAGGGGTTTAATAAAGGTGGCACCTGTAAGGGAGGGAGACGGCTTTTGCACTATGTTTATAGTTTCATGTACATTGTTTATTGTGTTGTTATAATACCAAAAAATACCTCAATAAAATGTTTATTAAAAAAAAATCTCTTGGCCGTAAACTGTGGCCCATTGTCGCTCATGATCTGCTTTGATTTTCCGAATCTCGCAAAGATCTTGGCGAGTTTCTCAATGGTTTGTTCTGTAGTGGTTGACTTCATTACGACCACCTCAGGCCACTTTGAGTGTGCATTTACAACGACCATGAACATGTGCCCCTCGACTGGACCAGCAAAGTCAACATGCAGATATTAGCACAGCATTTTAGGCCACTCTCATGGATGCAATGGGCCCAACCAATGGGCCCAACCATCTTCAGCTGCTTCATCAATCACCTCCCTTCCATTATAAGGTCAGAAGTAGGGATGTCCACAGATGGCTGCAGAATATTCAGCACCATTCGCGACTCCTCAGATAATGAAGCAGTCTATGACAAAAAGCAGCAAGACCTGGACAATGTCCAGGCTTAGGCTGACAAGTGGCAAGTTACATTCGCGCCACACAAGTGCTAGGCAATGACCATTTCCTACAAGAGAGGATCTAACCATTGATCCTTGTCATTCAATGGCATTACCCACACTCAGGGACTGCAGCGGTCCAAGAAGACAGCTTACCACCACCTTCTGAAGGGTAACTAGGGATGGGCAATAAATTCTGGCCTAGCCAGCGATGTCCACACCCTTGCACATGACAGGCTCACTCATGCTTTTTCTTCTTTTGGGCATCAAATCCAGGGCATCAGAACTAACTTGGTGCTCATTCCTTCATTCATGCAATGCCTGGTTGTCTTTCGTGCAATTGCTCCAAAACCTTTTGTTGTACATTTGTCTGAATATTTACTCTCATCCCCCACAACAGACAACTGCCCTTTGCTGCTGGGGAGGCACGTTGGTACTGAGTTGCAGTCACTGGAACATTCTCAATCTGGGAACAGCAAAAAAATATTATCATGACCAGGTGGTATTTGACCTACTGGTAATGGTAAGTGTGATTATGCATCTGCATTAGCATGATTTTTGGATTGACGGTATTTAATTTTGTCAGGACGTGCCAATAGGATTAATGGTTGGAGGCTACTTGCAGTCAATGAAGGGGTACCTTTGTGCAGCCCAACAATAGCTGTTAAAGGCCTATGGTCTTTCAGCAATGTGAAGTGAAGACCATGCGGGTATTGATGAAATATCCATGCATCAAATATGATACTCAGTACCTCCTTCTCCAACTGAGCGCAGTTAGATTCTGCACTTGTTTTTTTTAAAAAATAATTTTTATTAAAGGTTTTCATAAAATATCAATAACAAAATGAGAAAGAAAAAAGAACCCAACAGGGTTAAGTACAAAACACAATCTAAAAAAGCAACCCCCCAAAACCCTCCCCCCCCCGTACCTAAATAATAAATTAACATTAACACCCCGACTTAAGACAACACCCCCTCAGACCCTTCCAGTGTAAATAACATGAACAAAAATAAAGTAAACCCCCCCCCCCCCCCCCCCGCCCACCCCCACCCCCCGAGCTGCTGCTGCCATTGACCAATGTCTATTGTTCTGCCAGAAAGTCTAAGAACGGTTGCCATCGCCTAAAGAACCCTTGTACCGACCCTCTCAAGGCGAATTTCACCCTCTCCAATTTAATGAACCCTGCCATATCGCTGATCCAGGATTCCACGCTTGGGGGCCTCGTATCTTTCCACTGAAGGAGAATCCTTCGCCGGGCTACCAGGGACGCAAAGGCCAGAATTCCGGCCTCTTTCGCCTCCTGCACTCCCGGCTCCTCTGCCACCCCAAATATTGCGAGCCCCCAGCCCAGTCTGACCCTGGATTCTACCACCCTCGACACAGTCCTCGCTACGCCCTTCCAAAATTCCTCCAGCGCTGGGCATGCCCAGAACATATGGGTGTGATTTGCTGGGCTCCCTGAGCACCTAACACACCTGTCCTCACCCCCAAAGAACCTGCTCATCCTTGTCCCGGTCATGTGTGCCCTGTGCAGCACCTTAAACTGTATGAGGCTGAGCCTCGCGCATGAAGAGGAAGAGTTCACCCTCCCAAGGGCATCTGCCCACGTCCCCTCTTCGATCTCCTCTCCCAACTCCTCCTCCCACTTACCGTTCAACTCCACTACCGAGGCCTCCTCCTCCTCCTGCATCACCTGGTAAGTTTCCGAGATCTTCCCCACTCCCACCCACCCCCCCGAGAGCACCCTGTCCTGTACTGTGTGTGGCAGTAGCCGTGGGAATTCCAAACGCCCTTACCTGTAGATACCTGAAGGTGTTCCCCGGGGGGAGCCCGTACTTCTCCTCCAGCTCACCCAAGCTCGCGAACTTCCCGTCCACAAACAGGTCCCCCAACTTTCGTATGCCTGCCCTGTGCCACCCCGAAAACCCTCCACCTGTTCTTCCTGGGGCGAACCGGTGGTTCCCCCGTAATGGGGTCCACGCCGAGGCCCTAACTTCCCCCCTATGCCGCCTCCACTGCCCCCAAATTTTGAGGGCCGCCACCACCACCGGGCTCGTGGTATACCTCCTTGGAAGGAGCGGCAGCGGCACCGTTGCCAGCGCCCCAGACTCGTACCCACACAGGACGCCGTCTCTAGCCTCTTCCATGCAGCCCCCTCCCCCTCCATCACCCACTTGCGCACCATTGTCGCATTGGCGGCCCAGTAGTACCCACAGAGGTTGGGCAGCGCCAGCCCCCCCCCATCTCTACTCTGCTCCAGGAACACCCTTCTCACCCTCGGAGTCCCTCGTGCCCACACAAACCCCATTATACTCCTGTTAACCCGCCTGAAAAAGCCTTCGGGATAAACACGGGGAGGCACTGGAACAGGAACAAAAACCTTGGGGGCACCGTCATTTTGATTGACTGCACCCTACCCGCCAGGGACAGCGGCAACGCGTCCCACCTCTTGAACTCCTCCTCCATTTGCTCCACCAGCCTTGTAAAGTTAAGCCTATTCAGGGCCCCCCAGCTCCTGGCCACCTGGACCCCCAAATATCTGAAACTCCTCTCCACCCTTTTTAGTGGGAGCTCGCCAATCCCCCTCTCCTGGTCCCCTAGCTGAACTACATACAGCTCGCTCTTCCCCATATTGAGCTTGTACCCCGAAAAGTCCCCGAATTCCCTAAGCATCCTCATTACCTCTGGCATTCCTCCCACCGGGTCCGCCACATACAGCAGCAGGTCGTCCGCATAAAGCGACACCCCATGCTCCTCCCCACCCCGCACCAACCCCCTCCAGTTCCTCGACTCTCTCAGTGCCATAGCCAGGGGTTCAATCGCCAGTGCGAAGAGCAGGGGGACAGGGGACACCCCTGTTTTGTCCCTCAGTGCAACCAAAAGTACTCGGACCTCCTCCTATTTGTGGCCACACTCGCCATTGGGACCTCATACAACAGCCTAACCCACCTGACAAACCCCTCCCCAAACCCGAACCTCTTCAGCACCTCCAACAGGTACCCCCACTCTACCCTATCGAAGGCTTTCTCAGCGTCCATCGCCATCACTATCTCCGCCTCCCCCTCCCTCGCCGGCATCATGATAACGTTCAAAAGCCTCCGCACATTCGCGTTCAACTGTCTCCCCTTCACAAACCCCGTCTGGTCTTCATGGATGATCTGCGGCACACAATCCTCAATCCTCGTGGCTAAGACCTTCGCCAGCACCTTGGCATCTACATTTAGCAAGGAAATCGGTCTGTAAGACCCACATTGCAGGGGATCCTTGTCCCGCTTCAGGATCAAGGAGATCAGTGCCCGGGACATCGTTGGGGGTAAAGCCCCCCCTCCCTTGCCTCATTGAAGGTCCTAACTAACAGCGGATCCAACAGGTCCATATATTTTTTTATAGAACTCGACCGGGAAACCGTCCGGCCCCGGTGCCTTCCCCGCCTGCATGCTTCCTATCCCTGTGATCTGCTCCTCCAGCCCAATCGGGGCCCCCAGTCCCGCGACCAGTCCCTCTTCCACCTTTGGAAACCTCAATTGGTCCAGGAAACGACCCATCCCTCCCTCCTCCCGTGGGGGCTCGGATCGGTACAATTCCTCGTAGAAGTCCCTGAAGACCCCATTGATGCCAACCCCACTCCGCACCATGCTCCCTCCCCTGTCCTTAACTCCCCCGATCTCCCTAGCTGCGTCCCGCTTCCGAAGCTGATGCGCCAGCATCCGGCTTGCCTTTTCCCCATACTCGTAGACCGCCCCCTGGGCCTTCCTCCACTGCACCTCTGCCTTCCTGGTGGTCACCAGGTTGAATTCGGCCTGGAGGCTGCACCTCTTCCTCAATAATCCTTCCTCAGGTTCTTCCGCGTACCTCCTGTCTACCCTCACCATCTCCCCCACCAGCCTCTCCCTCTCCCCCCGCTCCCACCGCTCCTTGTGGGCCCTGATGGAGATCAGCTCTCCCCTCACCACCGCCTTCAGAGCCTCCCATACCATCCCCACTCGGACCTCCCCGTTGTCGTTGGTCTCCAAGTACCTCTCTATACTTCCTCGGACCCGCTCGCTCACCTCCTCGTCCGCCAACAGCCCCATCTCCAAGCGCCACAGCGGGCGCTGGTCCCTCTCCTCCCCCATCTCCAAGTCCACCCAATGTGGGGCGTGGTCCGAAATGGCTATTGCCGAATACTCGGTATCCTCTACTCTCGCTATCAGCGCCCTACTCATAATGAAAAAGTCGATTCGAGAATAAGCCTTATGGACATGTGAGAAGAATGAAAATTCCCTAGCCCCCAGCCTTGCAAATCTCCAAGGGTCCACCCCTCCCATTTGGTCCATAAATCCCCTCAACACTCCAGCCGCCGCCGGCTTCCTACCCGTCCTAGACTTGGAGCGATCCAGTGCAGGATCCAACACCATGTTAAAGTCTCCCCCCATTATCAGGCCCACCACTTCCAAGTCTGGGATCCGACCCAACATATGCCGCATAAAACCCGCATCGTCCCAGTTCGGAGCATACACATTGACCAGTACCACCCTCTCTCCCTGCAACTTACCACTTACCATTATGTACCTACCGCCATTATCTGCCACAATGCTCGACGCCTCGAATAACACCTTCTTTCCCACCAAGATCGCCACCCCTCGATTTTTGGCATCTAGCCCCGAGTGAAACACCTGACCTACCCACCCTCAGTCTTACCTGGTCTTCCACCTTCAGGTGTGTCTCCTGGAGCATAACCACATCTGCCTTGAGCCCCTTCAGGTGCGCGAACACGCGGGCCCGCTTAACCGGCCCATTCAGTCCCCTTACATTCCAGGTTATCAGCCGGATCAGGGGGCTACCCGCCCCCCTCCCCCACCGACTAGCCATGACCCCTCCTCGGCCAGCCATGCGCACGCACCCCACACCCGGCCCGTTCCCCACAGCGGCATACCCCCGTCTCGACCCACCCCACTCGCTCCAGCTCCTCCTTGATCTTAGCAGCAGCAACTCGATTCCCCCCACCTCCCCCCACCGGCTAGGCCCCATCCTAGCTGGTTTACTCCCTCCATTGCACTTCCGCAAGTCAGCTGACTCCTGCTGACCCCGGCCCCTCCCGCCTCCCCTTCGACTCCTCCCATTGTGTGGCACACCCTCCTCTCCCGCTCCCCATTCACAGGCTCTCCCCCTCCGTTCTAAGCGCGGGAAACAATCCTCGCTTCCCTGCCCCGGTCCCGCCCCCCCAGTCTTCGGCGCGGGAAAAAAATCCCGCACTCTCCACCTACCAGGCCCCGCCACCAACCAAAACAGTGCCCAACCCGCCCCATCCACCCTCTCCAACCCGAAAGAGAAAAACACAGAGAAAAAGAAACCCAAAACAATGCAAAGGCCCCCCCCCCCCGAACCAAAAATAGGCATAACATATCCACCGCAGTCCCCAATCGCCCATCCCGACCATTAGTCTGTGTCCAGCTTCTCGGCCTGAACAAAGGCCCACGCCTCCTCCGGAGACTCAAAATAATGGTGCCGGACCTTGTAGGTAACCCACAGTCGCGCCGGCTGTAACATGCCAAACTTCACCCCCTTTCTGGATTCTGCACTTGTTAATGTACTAGATGCAAACACTATTGGTCTTTCTTCCCCTGGAGGTAGTATATGTGGCACGACCACTCCAACACCATTTGGTGAAGCATCACAGGCAAGTTGTAATGGTAACTTCGGGATAAAATGTACCAACACTTCAGACTTTTTCAGTGCTTCTTTTGCAGATTGATATGCTTTATTGCATTCTGGTGTCCATTGCCACGCAGCAATGTAAGGAGATGCAGGAAGACGGGTGCAATGCAATTGAGAGGGCAGTAACATCTCTTCGCAGGACCTTGGATCGGGTGGAGAAGCACTTGGAGGTGCAAGGAGCGACAATCCAAGAGGTGGAAAGGATGGTGTTGGATCAGAGTGATCGGATTGTGTCATTGGAGGCAGAGATGGTGATCCTGGGTGAGGCCTGCAAGGTGCTGCATGTAAGGGTGGACGATCAGGAAAATCGGCCTCAGCGGCATAATTGTGGTCCTGCCAGAGGGAACGAGTGCCATGGGCTCCTTCGCGAAGATGTTTGCGAAGAGGGTGGAGGAGAGGATCTTTAACAAGGCCCAGAGGTGGATCATGGCCACAGGTCCTTGAAGCAGAGACCGAGGGCTGAGGAGCCGCCTCGGGCAGTGATTGTGCGCATGCACAAATTCCAGGACAAATAATGATTCTGACGTCGGCCAGAACGACTCACAACTGCAGTTGGGAAGGGAATCAGATCCGGATCTATCAGCACATTGGTGCTGACCTGGCCAAGAGACGGGTGGATTCAAAAAGGCCAAGGCAGCACACTTTGGGAGCAAAGTTTGGTTTGGGGTGCTGCATCCAGCCAAACTCTGGGTAACTTTCAAGGGCAGGGAGAATTATTTCTTGACACCAGAGGAGGTGAATGACTTCATTAAGGAGGTTGGGAGAGGGCTGAGGAGGAGACTTTTGCACTGCTTGTACCTATTGCACCTTTTGTATGGTCTGTGACTCAGCATGTTTGTGTTTAGGCTGGTTCTTGATTGTAATTGATAATTTAGTGTAAGTGCACGTTTTTCTGTTGTTGTTTTATTCTGGGTGCTTTTGTATGATGTGTTATGTACATGGGAGTTGCAGTCGGGAGTTTCGTCTGCATGGGGGGGGGGGACATGGGGGGGTCAAAGAGGGGACATTACGGTGCAAGCAGAGTGGGGGGATGGGGGAGGTCGGATGGTTTAGGTGAGGCCTTTTTTGGGGGCCTCCAGGTGGGAGTCACCATGCTCACAGGATATGCTAATGAACAGAAGCAGTGTGGGGGTTGGGACTGCGGTTTGTAACTTGAGTGAGGGGTGTGGGGTGGACCAATGGAGGTTTAGGCACCCGGGAGAGAGGGAATATTCCTTCTTCTCGCATGTTCATTGGGTATACCCCGTGTTGTTGTTTTTTTGTGGTGGGCAAGGTGTTTTATTCAGGGGTTGTGGGGGCAGAATACACGGGAAGAGTGATTTTGGACTGTGCACCACATTATTTGGATGTGAGGTTTAGGACGGGGGGGGGGGGGGGAGAGTCTGTGAGAAGGGGGCATTGGTGATTAAGAACCATGTGGAGCTCAATCAAAATGGGGAAGTCTCTGAAGCCACATTTTGGAAGGCACGCTTTGGGAGGCATTGAAGGCAGTCGTTCAGGGGGAAGTTATTTTGTATAAGGCCCATAGAGACAGAGTCGAGAGGGAGGAGAAGCAGAGATTGTTGGAAGTTATCGTGGAGGTGGATCGCAGGTACTCGGTGGCTTCAACTAGTAATTGCTGGTGGAAAGAAGGAAGTTGCAGGGGCAGTTTGACAATGGGGAAGGTGGTTGGCCAGCTGTGCTGGCTAAGGGGGGTACAGTATGACTATGGGGAGCAGGCCTGTTGCCTGCTGGCCCATTATCTGAGGTGGCAAGCAGTGGCAAGGGAACATGTGCAGGTGAGGGTGGTGGGGAGGTGGTGACAGAGCTGGGGAAAATAAATGAGGTGTTTGAGACTTTTCATCGGGGGCTCTATGGGGCCAAACATCGGGGGCGAGGAGGCAGACATGAGTTGGTTTTTGGATGGGGATGGGTTGGTGTTCCCAGAGGTGGAAGAAGGGAAGTGGCAGGTTTTGGAGGAGCCATTGGGGTTGCTGGAGGTAATAGAGTGTGTGGATATGATGCAGTCAAGGAAGGCGCCTGGGCTGGATGGCTTTCCAGCGGAATTTTATCAACAGTTCTTGGCAGAGTTGGTCCCCCCCATCTTTTGATCATGTTTAATGTGTCAGTGGAAAGGGGGGCATTGCCGACAACGCAGGTGCAGGCGTCTATTTTGTTCATTCTGAAAAAGGACAAGGATCCGATCGAGTACGGGTCTTATAGACTCATCTTGTTGTTGAATACGGACATGAAAGTGTTGGCCAAGCTTTTGGTGAGGCGATTCGAGGTGTGTGTGCTGGATGCAATCTCAGAATATCAGACAGGGTTCGTGATGGGGCAGCAGTTGCCCAGTAATATTAGGAGATTATTGAATGTGGTTATGACCCCATCATGGGGAAGCATGCCAGAGGTGATGACATTGATGGGTGCGAGGATGCCTTTGACCGGGTGGTGTGGCGGTACGTGTTCGAGATCTTTGCAAAGTTTACTGTTGCATGTGGCAAATCCATTGGAAAGTCTGGAGAGAATTATAGACTTGTAGGGGAAATGTGGGGAATTTTCAGGGTATAAATTGAATGTTGGGAAAAGTGAGATCTTCCCAGTGAATACCCAGGGGAGAAGGGTGAATTTGGGTGCCTTGTCATTCAAGGTGGCCAGTGTCAGTTTTCGGTATCTGGGGATTCAGGTGGTGCCTGATTGGACAACTATGCACAAGTGGAATCTGACAGGTTTGGTAGAGGGTGTTAAAGGGGATCTGAAAAGGTTGGGTGCCCTGCATCTGATGCTGGCGGGGAGGGTACGGGTGGTAAAGACGAATGTTAGCTTATTGCTGGTATGGCCCACACCGAATGCCATCGTGAGAGTGAAAGCATGGCCATTACACGTGTGCGGAATAGGCAGATAATGTCATCAATCTGCGTCTAACGCTGATTTGACACCAGACCTGGCATTTTGGACCTTGCACCTGAAGCTACCTCCCTCTCTTAAACACAGGTTATTTTATTACTTGATTTCAGGAAATGGAGCAAGTAAGCAGTTAAAATGGCTGCTCCATTTCACACTTCATTCTTTCCAAGCTGTGATTTTAATACTGTTGTCAGTCTGATTGAACATATGCAAATCAGAGTTCCATGCTGTACATTGGACTCTGATGGAATTTGAAACAGATTCTGCAAACACCACTCCTCTCAGGTTTACCTTGATACTGCCTGTCTTAACCCAGTGTCAGTGGCACTCCCTGCCTGACTGGGTGTAGGAGCAGTCACATTCTGTCTTGTAGAGGTGTTCCTCACCTGCCACAATGGCTGCAAAAGCAATTCTTTAATACAAAATTTTAAAAAGTTGGAGGGAAGGTGCCTCCAACTTAAAGCCCCTTCTCTTACTTTGCTTCCATTACAACCTGCTAAACCCTTTAATCTTGAAGACCTCCGATTAGCACTCCTGCTTTGAGACCCTCCCAACATCCTTAATTAAACGTTGAACCTGCCTCAAGTTCAATTAAGCGGGCACCCTCGTGAAAATACTAATGTGTGTCTGTTTCCCTGGGGTGTTTGGGACCCGGAAACCGTCCTGGTCTCTGTTCCCCGCCCTGAGAAGGAAAATCCAGCCTGGGAATGTTGCTTGATCCTACCAGTTTCCCACCAAGAATTAAACCCAATTCATGAACCTGTCTGCAGAAAACTATAGTAGCTGACATATATTTCTAATTGTGCCAAACCAGGTTTCCTTTAACACAATCCTAAGTCTTTTTGAAGCAATGAGAAACATTAACAATATTTCCGATCATTTTTGGCAGTATTCTCCTGTAACCTCTCAGTGTCAATTATAAAGTTCTGCAATCATATGCGTATTTTAGAAAAAGGTCCAGTTGCTTTTTTTCACGGTATGCACCTAATACACTATCGCAGATCAGAACACTCTTAAATGTGTTTGTGGAATTAGACCTTTCCCATATCAACCAGATGGCATGTAATTTATTTGTAAAATATGGAATAAGGTTGTATTAGCCAAAGCATCCATTGATGAGTTCCAAAAAGTGAAGGTTTTTTCTGTGCTAGGTGTAGTATATCATGCATGTAATCATTATTAGCCTTTATATATTTAGAAAATGTACCCCATTTCTCCAGTTTTAATTCAAGACAACTTGGAAAAATTTCAATTATATCTCATCAAAAATTACCAATTTACTGATTCAATTTTAGAATCAAACAAGCTGCCAAGGTATTTATTTCCAATTTTAAAATATTGGAAATCAACTACAGTTTTGTCATTAGTAAATAGTTTGGCACAATTGAATGTATTATTATTGAGAGAACATGATACTGAAACAGTGGCGAGTAGATAGATTTGTCACTGAATTACTTTAGTAGCCAACCCCTCGTTCCAGTTCAACAGATTAAAATGTGACAACCTTATTCAGACTTGAAACAAAAGGAAGAAAGTCTCATTCTATTTTATTTCCCTCAAATGTTTGGAATGATTCCTATTGCGCTCCTTTTGTAATCTCTTCAAGGGGCATGAACTATTGAAGCCAGGGAGACTTGTCTGAGAGAATTCTCTGAACGGAACGGTCTTATTGCACAAAGTTTCCTGATAGTCCTGTAGCTGGGCATAATAAAAGTCTGCATTGAACATAAAGCTGCTGGCTTTACTAATTTAGTGCTGAAGTTTGATACATTAAAGAATGGAAAAAAGAACTTCCTCTTCAGTGCATTGAAATAATGACAGACTACAATATATCATTCAAACCATGTTTCTTTATTTTGCGAGTTAGTACAATTAAATGCTGTTCCACTGTTTTCCTTCAGAACATTAGTGTACTCTTTGCGATTGTGAATCTTGATTCATCCTCATGTACCCTGTGCATTTAATTGATTGAGTAGCAATGAAGGTTAAAGGCCAAAGAAACTGGCAAGCTGCCTTAGATTCAGATAGCCAGCTATCTGTAACTGTGATGCATCTTGTAGCCACCTAAAATGGCTGATTTTCACTTGGGACTCAGGGTCAAGGGCCGCCCCGAGAGGGGGGAAGACCTGGGCCCTATAAATTGAGGGGCCAAGTTCAGATCTCTCTCTCCCTTCTTCCCCTGCTCGCAACCTTCGCAAGAACATCGACCAGAAACAGTAAGTTTGACTCCAGCGATCGCTATCCGATAGAGATTCCTAGCCATCGACCCGTATCAGCCTTTTGAATCCCGCAGGCCAGATCCAATTCGATAAACCATTTGTTTCCCTGACCTGGTGGGCCATCCCCAAAAGTTAAGGATTGGCCAGTAGTGGTAGGTAGTGATATAGAAAGTAGGATTATCGTGTAAGCATTGATTGCTGTACATAATAAATGACCGTTGGATTCAATCTTACTAAGCGGTGTGCTGACTTATTAATCATAACTCGAGCTTGAACCATGTGGCGGTATCAGAAAGATACCTGGCGACTCGTGAGCAAAGGTGACATAATCAGAGCTAATAAAACTAAGGCTAAAAAGAGCAACATAATTGGTGACTCCGCCGGGACCCGACATAGAAGTGGAAAACCACTCCGGGAGAACCCCAGAAATTTGAATAGAATCCAATTGGAAGCAAAAACAAAACAAAAAAACCCACAAGTGTTCAAGCGGTTCTGGTTAATAATTCACAATTCGGAAGTGTGAGTATGCATGCGTAACTAACAGGGTTATAAGGTAAAACTGATAGATTTTGTTGCGTCAAAACTGTCGGAAGTCTGTATTTACGGAAATTAGCGCAAGCCGTACCCGCATCTACGACATCACCTTAGCCCCCTGTTCCAAATTTGAACGTAGCAAGCAGATAAGAGAGATGGCCATGCAGGCAATGCAATGCCTCATGAACCCCGAAGAATTTGCGGTTGAACCGATCAGCAGCATTAAAGTGGGACAATGTCCCATTTGGGAAGTGGAAATTCGGAAGTTTCTACAGGGCAAAGGATGGCCCGTCATTTCTGTAATAATGACGACTCAGGTCCCGGGAGTATAGGGCATACTTGGTGGGAGAACATGAGTGAAATTCATAAGAAAAGCTTAGCGAAAGCACGCAAGCCGATGGCAATCGTGTCCTGTATGGCACAATTGCGAGGCACAGAGGAGGTCATCAGGACGCTCCGAAAAGAAATAGAAGGCATACATCATATGAGTAAAATCGATGTATGCGAGATGGAAAAAGAGAACCTGGAATTGAAAAGGCAGTTAGAAGCCAAGGACGAAGAGGTGGCTGACGCCAAACGGGGTCACCAGTCTTGTCTGGTGCATTTAAGCAGTTTTCAATCCCAGTATGAGAAGGCTTATCAGGACACGCAGCGTGCAGTCCTGGTTAAGAAAGAGACAGAGAAGCAGGTGGAGACGCAACAGAAGCAATGTAGTGATCTCAAGGCAGCCTTGAGAGAGCTCCATGCTGCAACCACGGAACAAAGGCAGAGTACCTTAGACCACGCGACGTGCCGAAAGCAAATTGCAGACCTGCAATCAATGCTTTCTGTCCAAAAGGGATTCCAAGACACCTTTGGAGAAAGTTTAGAACAGGAAGACGGCCCTGATTGGGAAGAATTGCAGGAGACAGCGCAGAGATATGTTCAGGGAACATGTGCGCAGGGAAAGCCCCAAAGGAGGAAAGCACCCCCACCCCCCACACAGCAGGTAATTCAAGCTCCCATGAACCCTGTAACAACCCACCGCACAGCCACAGCAGACGAGGCGGAATTCCTATATTCCACCCCCCTCACAGTGACCCAATTATGGGACGCGTGTGCTAAAATCACACCGTTCCTCCCCGCTTCAGACCCACACCATTTCTTTACCACCGTCAAACACCAGACGACCTTGTACGGCCTGGATGAGAAAGAGCAGGTAAAGCTCACGGTCCTCAGCTTAGACCCATCGGTCGCAGCAGCCCTTCCCGACCCACAGAATGTAGGAGGAGACACCCTTGCAGAAATGCATACCGCGATCCTGGATGCGATCGAGTATAACCGGGGCGACCCCGTAGATGGCCTAAATAAGTGCAGACAGAAAAAGTCTGAACACCCCACAGCGTTCGCAGGACGCTTGTGGATTCACTTTGAAGCCGTTTTCGGAAACGTAGACCATGCCCATTTGTCAGCGGACAATATAGCCAGATGGACCCGCACCCTTATCTCCCATGCCACGGAAGGAGGACAGAATGCCTGTAGTAATTATGACCCCTCGGAGGAGGCTCATAATGAGAAGATTGTCCCGCGTTTGGGAACAGTCGGCTTACAGTAAACCCGCAGCTAGAACCCCCGAGGAAAAACAAGCCGCCGCAGACGTGCAGGCAGTAAGAACCACTCTTCACAACCCCGCCTGGGTAAACGAGGGAAAGAGCAGCCCCCCCAGCAAAACCGCAAGAATGCTACAATGGCGGACAATTGGGACATTTTGCCAAAGAATGCAAGGCCCCTAAAAAAACACAGAGAGCCCAACAGACAGGCACTCTCAATAAGAAAAAGGCAGAGCCCATACATAGCGTTAGCGCCCAGTCCGATCAGACAGACTTGACCGGAACGGACTGACGGTGTACAGGCTCCCCCAGTTGGGTCTGCGATACCCTTTGGGATAGGTCAGGACGACCCGTAGTCGCAGCAAAGGTTAGGGGACAGCCGATCGAGCTTCTCTGGGACACAGGAGGGTCCCGCACAACCTTAAATTCCTCCACCTTTGGTAAGGACACGTGGCCCACCACAGCCACTATCACCCTCAGCGGCTTCACAGGCCACTCACAGCAGGGACACATCACAACCCCTGTACCCATCCAAATCGGAACCATGAATACAAAACACCCCGTAGTGTTAGTCGACCTGCCCCCAACAGCAGAGCACATTTTAGGGATCGACTTCATGAATTCTCACCACCTCTCTTTCGATCCAGTCAACCAGTGTGTCTGGAAGATGGCGAAATCTGCTAGAGCCCCGCAACACTTAATATAGGGGATTATATGAACAAAATTAGCGCAGTAGGCGAGTTTTGGTTCAACCCCACCACACTCAGCACGGACCGACAGGTTAGGGCAGTCCTGCAAAAAAACAGGGCAGCATTCGCGACCCACAAACACGACTGTGCACGGATGACTGGTTCCGTACAAATAACAGGACAGGACCCTAGACCCCAAAAGCAGTACAGATTCCCCCTAGAAGCAGAGGGAGAAATCCTAAAGGTCATAGAAAGTTTATTAGAGCAGGGCGTCCTAAGATCGGTAGCCTCAACTAATAATGCCCCGATTTGGCCAGTAAGGAAGCCCGACGGATCATGGCGCTTGACCATTGATTATCGGGAACTCAATAAAGTCACCCCCGTAGCAGCTCCCACCGTTGCAACAAGTCCCGAGACCATGCTCAAACAGGGACTCCATGCCCGATATTTCACGGTTTTGGACGTCAGTAATGGATTCTGGTCCATTCCATTGGCAAAGGCGTGGCAGTACAAATTTGCCTTCACTTTCCGAGCGCAGCAATACACGTGGACATGCCTGCCACAAGGCTTCCACAACTCCCCCTCCATTTTCCACCGACAGCTGGCAAATGGACGAGCGAAATTTTCTTGCCCCGAATGTCTGGTACAGTATGTAGACGATCTACTACTGCAGACAGACACAAAGGAAGAGCACATTGAGCTTCTGCCGAACTCCTGGAATTACTACATTCCATTGGCTGTAAAGTCAATCCCAAAAAGGCCCAGATATTGGAAGAAAAGGTGGTATATTTGGGTACTATCATCACACGCGGCAAACGCGAGATCGAGCACAAAAGAATTGACTCGATCGCTAAATTGCCCCTTCCCCAAAACGTTTCAGCCCTCCGGTCGTTTTTAGGACTGGTTGGCTACTGCCGAAACCACATTGACGGTTTCGCCAGCAAGGCAGCACCCCTCTCAGACCTCCTAAAGAAAGGAGCCCCCTGGGAGTGACTTCCGCAGCATACGGATGCTGTGGAATCATTAAAACAGGCACTCCTAGCCGCCCCCGCACTACAAGTTCCAGACCCGCTTTCCCCTTACGCAATAGAGGTAGCGACCACAGACCGCACCCTTTCAGCCGTGCTCCTGCAGGAACGGCACGACCAGCTAAGACCCGTGGCTTATGCCTCCCGAATTTTAGATGCTGTGGAGCAGGGATTTTCAGCCTGAGAGAGGCGCCTGCTCGCAGTTTTCTGGGCAGTCCAGTACTTTTCATACATTACCGGACTGAACCCCATCACCATTTTGACCGAGCACACCCCCACCCAACTTTTACTAGACGGACGACTTAAAGACGGTACCATCAGCCAAATCCGCGCTGCTAGGTGGACCCTTCTCTTACAAGGACGGGACATCACAGTCAAACGGACCAAAACACACACATACTTAGCGGACAATGTACAGTACCCCAGAACCCCCCATGAGTGTGAAATCATCTCGCCCCACCATAATACAGGCCCCTTTATCGCGAAAACACCCCCCAGAAAACTAGCCACTCCATCTCAAAGCCCCCCTCACCCGGACACGTGTGACCCCATTAGGATTTATGTGGATGGATCTTCCACAGTCCTGGATGGGCAACGTATAACAGGTTGTGGGATTTATGTGGAGGACGCGCAGGGACGCGCCCTCGAGGAAATCGCATTAAAATTACCCGGACACTTAGGCGCGCAGGCAGCAGAGCCTGCGGCCATCGCTTACATTATAGAGCACCCTGATTCCTTCCCCAGCCCAGCAGACATATATTCAGACAGTCTATACGTTTGCAACAGCCTCATCGAATTTGTACCCCTCTGGGAAACAAGAGGATTTGTTTCCGCGGATGGGAAACCCCTCACCTCAGCCCCATTACTCCGCCATATTCTGAAAAAAGCCAAGAACAGGACTATTGGCATTATAAAAGTCCGCAGCCACCAATGTTCCTCCCCCCCTGGAACTGTAAAAGCCGACGCGCTGGCAAAAGCAGGATCCAGGCGTGGGTATTTTTGGAAGCCCCCCGAAAGCGCCCCAGTGAGTGCGCCAGTGAGTGCAGTTCAGGTCACGCAGACTAGGATCGAAGATCTAGCAGAGGCCCAGAAGCAGGATAGCGCTCTCACTGAGATCGTGAAAGGGAAGTTTCCAGCCTCATACGAGAGGTACAGAAATATGATAACCACACATGACGGTGTGGTGTTGAAAGACACCCTTTATGTAGTTTCGAAGCAGGATAGGAACCAATTAATCTGTTTATTCCATGATGGTCATGGACACCAGGGAATTGATCCCACCGCAGCCCACCTCAAGCAGCTTTGTTGGTGGCCAAATCTCAAAGAGGATGTATCCCATTACATTGAGAATTGCCTCATCTGTGCACAGAACAACCCAGATGGATATGGCAAAAAGGCACAATTCAGCCACACCCGACCCGTTAACGGCCCCTGGACTAACCTCCAGATCGATTTTATAGGTCCATTGCCCCCTTGCAGGAATGGCTATAAATATGTTCTGGTGGTCATAGACACTTTTACAAAGTTGGTGGAAGCATTTCCAGCCCGCACCAACACCGCGAAAACCACAGCCAAAATCCTAACCCACCACATTTTTACAAGATGGGGACTCCCCCGCAGTATTGAATCGGACCAAGGTTCTCACTTTACGGGACGGGTCATGCAGAACGTCCTCACGATATTTGGCATAACCCAAAAATTTCACATTGCGTACCACCCACAGTCGAGTGGTATAGTGGAGCGCATGAATCGGACCCTAAAAACCACCATTAGAAAAATGGTCCAGCAGAGCAACACCACTTGGGATTCGGTCCTCCCCTTTGCGCTGATGTTTTTGCGTAACACTGTTTCCACCTCCACAGGTTACACCCCACACACCCTCATGACCGGACGCCCCATGAAAGGGACAGAATACTTGTTGGGTTTAGACCTGACCAGCCCTGAAGTTACGGCCCTCACCCACGAGAAAGCCGTTGAACAATTACTTGTAAATATAAAAACGGCTCAGTTAGCAGCCGCTGTTAAACTGGGCACTAAAAGAAAACAGAGCAAGGCCTGTTTTGATAAGGCAGTACATGCAACGGAGTATAATATAGGACAACAAGTGATGTTGTCTGTGTATAACCCCAGCACATTTCTGTCTCCGAAATACTCGGGTCCGTACTCCATTACGGATAAAGTAAGCCCATCGGTATACAAAATCAAATACCAAAATGGTCGGACTGCGTGGTTTCACATAAACCAGCTAAAGGCTTATGGAGCACAATCAAACCATGCCGACCACGTCATGCTTGACGCAGCAGACCACACCCCGCCCACAGCCAACGTGAGCACACCAACCGCCACCACGTCCAGCCCAGACACGGACTCGCCCCCGACTCCACCCTCAAAATTTACACTCGCCCCGGAACGCCCACAAACTGCAGCAGCAGAGACAGCGACTGTGACTCTGACGACAGCCAAGCACGCCTCCCTACTACCCTGGACCCACACCGAGCGACTCCGAGTTCGACTCCAGTGATCCCTTCCTCATCACTTTCTTAAACAAACCACACAACCGACCACCGAACCACACGGATGACCTCGACTTTGTCCCCACACAACTTGACGAACGCCATTGGCACCGCGACAACTCCTACAGACTCGTCTGCAACGACGAGAGCAACCCCAACTCATACCACGCAGCCCTCTCAACATTAATTCACTCCAGAATTTGGCACCCGGGAGAAGGGGACCACCTCGAGTCAGACCCCCAATCCGCCAACCCCTTTGCGCCCCTGTCCGCAACAGAGAACTGAGGTGTCCACATGATGATTTAAAGGAAACACTTGGGGAAAAGTGTTGTCCTTCCTGATGGAACCTGCAGGATGTTTTATGTTGTTTGTATGTTTGTTTAAGTGTTGTTCGTCCGACAGGAGAATTTTTCTCACCGTCACACACCCAGTCACCTGGAACTTTTTAGCTCTTTCCAACACCCCCCACCGCGGCCAGACGCTTGTTCAGCGGTACCAACTTGTCCACAGATACCACAATGGTACCAACTTGTCCACAGATACCTGGTCAACAGACCAGACGCTTGTTCAGTGGAACTAGCTTATCTGCAGATACCTGGTCAGCAGACCGGACGCCTGTTCAGTGGAACTAGATTGTCTGCAGACACTTTAGTTGATACTTGTTCGGGTACCAGACGCCCGTTCTCATTCGAGAGTAGAAGCACAGCACTAGCTTTTCAGCTGGTACTGGTTCAAGTGCCAGATGCCCGATCTGATTTGACGGTAGAATCACAGCAGCAACCCCACCATGATGACTACATTTTTGCCCGTTCTTGTCGGTTGCTCAGGCAGTGGAGAAACGGCGTGAGACCCGCCCTGCCTGGGGAACCCCCCCGTTGGTCAAACACGCTCGGGTAGGGGAGATACGGCATTGGTAGCCGTCTTACCCGGGGACTCCATCCAAATCTTACCCGTCGCGGCCCATACGCACCTCATTCGACCTTTTCCTTTCAAAACAGTTTTATTTATTTAGGCGACCCTTGGGTTGCTGCCTCATGTTATTTACATCCAGAAACATTTGGATGATAAACTTAGCACGGGCCCACCATTGGGAAGTGGGCCGTGTCCTAACATTTGTTTTGAAAAAAAAATGGGGGAGTCACATATAGTGACCAATTATAAGGGTTTAATTGGCTCCAAGAAGGACAGGCACACTAACATACCGGATATTATACCAAGATAGTTACAGATACTATGCTTGTTTTACAGAACTCCAGAAGCTCCAGGACCGGAGGAAAACAGATCACAAAGAAAGAAATAGAAAGAGGACAGCCATGAGGACTTCTTTCATCGTGATCAAAATTTTTATGATAAACATTTGGTTGCGCGGGAACGCGGACCCCATTACTCCAAACCCCCCTGCCGTTAATGTTTCACTGCCCCGCAGTACCGAGGGTCCAATCACCAGCCACGCTGCATTATCCTGGTGTGCCAAGTTCATAACTTGGTACTCCCTGTCGTACGTAATTGAAGCACTATTAGCATTGGCCATACTCTGCTGTGCAGTGCAGACTACACAGAAGGAGAGCATACCGCGCTCGAACCCCGGTATATCGGATCCGACCCCCTGTATTCGGGTATGACCAGACCCCCGCAACCTATGAGACCAGAATAATAAAACATGCACTTGTGTTTTTCTGTAAATAAAAGATGTACAAAACGTGTCATGAACAAAAAAATGTATGATCCTGAGCTTGACTGCCAAGCCAGGAAAGAGTATATGGAATGTTATGATTGTTGTTGTATGTTTTAGAGAGATAGGATGATGCAATGCTTGATGAGTGTATTTAGGTAAGATTAGAGGTTCCAAGTTTTTATTTTGTAGATGCATGCCCCTGCCTGACACAGCGCCCTCAAGAATTGTTTAGGTAAATTTTTATGCATAGCTAGGGTCAGAGTAGTAGCCATGTAGGAGGTGTCCCCCCGCCCTGTCAGGTAACGGAAAGGACAACATTTATGTGATCCTTCACGCTTCGCATTAGGATCACAAGGAGGGACTGTAGCCACCTAAAATGGCTGATTCCGTATTAATTTGGCCAAAACCCGATATAAAATGGCTGATGGCAAAAGCAGCCAACAGGACACAAACGGACAGCTGCAGACAGAATAGCGTATTCGGCTCTGGGGATGTCGGCCCAGATCGAACCTACGACTATTAGCAGCATATCAACACAGACATCTGCAGTTTAATCGGCTATCCCTGGGAACAATTGCAACATATTAGCAATTGAATGCCGGGCCAGACCTCTCGGCGCCTGCAGTGGCCGAAACAAAGACAGGTGAATGACCACCCCTCCGATCGAGGAATCGCCCCATTATTGGAGCATATCGAACCCAGTGATTGGGAACAAGTCCAATCACTTGGGACTCAGGGTCAAGGGCCGCCCCGAGAGGCAGGAAGCCCCTGGGCCCTATAAATTGAGGGGCCAAGTTCAGATCTCTCTCTCTCTCCCTTCTTCTCCTGCTCGCAACCTTCGCAAAAACATCGACCAGAAAGAGTAAGTTTGACTCCAGCGATTGCTACCCGATAGAGATTCCTAGCCATCGACCCGTATCTGCCTTTTGAATCCCGCAGGCCAGATCCAATTCGATAAACCATTTGTTTCCCTGACCTGGTGGGCCATCCCCAAAAGTTAAGTATTGGCCAGTAGTGGTAGGTTTTGATATAGATAGTAGGATTATTGTGTAAGTATTGATTGCTGTACATAATAAATGACCGTTGGATTCAATCTTACTAAGCGGTGTGCTGACGTATTAATCATAACTCGAGCTTGAACCACGTGGTGGATTCAGAAAGATACCTGGCGACTCGTGAGCAAAGGTGACATAGTCAGAGCTAATAAAACTAAGGCTAAAAAGAGCAACAATCTGCCATAGTGCCAGAAATGCTATAGTCACTAAGGATCCACTCCTGAATGTCAGCAGCTAGTAGTGTTTTGCATCATGATAATCATGCCAATTCCCACTCTTATACTTCTTCACTCATGCTGCACCGTTATTTTATGAGACCAGAAGGGCTATAATAATGTGGAGCAGTGAACCTTTATTAACCGCCCTGCTACGTTCTGGTGCTTAGCCAGTAGGAATGATGCACAGAACATCTAGTTCTTAACTAGTTAGTGTTTTATTATAAAATAAATACGTGGCAAAGGTAACTAAGAGAAATATATTACAAATTACTAATACTGATAAATTATCTGAGAGCTAATCTCAGATAAGCTGAGATTAACTCCCAACTCCTCTAGGCGCAGAGTCACGGTAGATTTACACTGCTATCTGCTGGTCGGAGGTTGTTTACATCATTATATACATGATAGCTTATGCATATCATCACATCCCCTTTCCTTTGGAAATGTAACTATTTACACACATGACTTTGTTTTACAATACAATGTGATATGCATAATTCTTTAGAAAATTTAACTATTTGCAGTCCATCACAAATTCAGTCTCTCAGGTGTTCTGCCTTTGTCTTGTTGACCTTCTGTGACCGTGTTTCATTTTCATTTGTCATTGTTGATGTTTCTAGTTGTTCTTCGCGAATTTGTGCATTTTTACTTTGTTCTGGCTCTGTATGCTGAAATGTTATTTTTTCAACTCACAATGGGCTGGATACTCCGACAGCGGGATGCTCCGTTTGCTGGCAACCCGGGGGTTTCCCAATGGTGTGGGGCTGCCCCACAATGGGAAACCCCATTGACCTGCCGGCGTAATGGAGCATCCCACCGGCGGGGTGAACCTGAAATGTGACGTGGTGGGGCGGAGAATCCAGCCCAATATCTTCTTGGGGTTCCATAACAAACGATTGTTGAACCTTCAGCAAGGCTCTCCTGTTTCTCCTTAAGACTGTTCCGTCATCAGCGATGATTAGATACAAATGAAGACCTGCCTGTTGTAGTACCGTTGCATATTTGAACCATTTATTCCCATCTGGATCTTCCAGCCTGACTCTGTCACCTTTTTGCAATAGTTGGAGCCTCCTTATGGATTTGTCGTAGTATCTCTTTTTTTGAAAAATAAGTTTCCTTTCTAGTCGTCGATTAACAGGTTCTTTCGGAACACAGGAGAAGTTCGTCTAAGTTGCCTATTCATCAGCAACTGACCTGGTGAAAGTCCATTGATTAATGGTGCTGCCCGATAACTCAGTAGCGCGAGATAAGTGTCTTCATGGCTATCCATGGCTTTTCTTAGCAACTGTTTCACTATATGAACACCCTTCTTCGCCTTTACATTAGACTGAGGATACAGACGACTCGAAGTGACATGTTTGAAATTGTACTGACGTGCGAACTCTGTTCACTCATAACTGTTGAAACGTGGGCCATTGTCACTCATGATTATGCTAGGTATCCCATGGCATGCAAAAATGTCTTTAGCATGCTTTATTACACATCTAGCAGCGGAGTTCGCTAGCTGTGCTACTTCTGGATAATTGTAAAAGTAGTCAGTGACTAAAAGGTTCTTCTTTCCTTCCAGATAAAAGATATCACACCCACTTTCTGCCACGGAGTTGCGAAGATCACACCCATCTGCATCGGTTCTTTTCTCAGTTTGCAGTGAAACTTTTGACAAGTATCGCAGTTAGCGACCATTACTTGAATATCATGGTTGATGCCTGGCTGATAAACTGTATCCCGGTCCTTACGCTTGCATTTTTCTATTCCCAAGTTCCCTGCATTACGTTTCTGAAGAATCATCGACCTTAACGATTGTGGAATTACAATCCTTTGTTGTCGGAGCAAAACCCTATTGGCATGGCTTAATTCTGCCCTCACATTGTAATAGCTGGAGCAGGAACCTTTAGGCCATTCTTCGTGGAGATATTTTATCACCTGTTGTAAGACTGTGTCTTTGGACCTTTTTTCTATTATCAATCTTGATTTGTCATCAGATGTAGGAAGGGACTCAGTGACAAGATTTACATGGACTTGAACATCCTCATCCATCTGGTGTATCTCTTCTATGCCTGTGGCTCGAGAGGAGTGCATCGGCTATGATGAGATGCATGCCTGGCATGTAGATTAGATCAAAATCATATCTTTGTAGCTTTACCATCATGCATTGAATCCTAGGGGACACCGCATTGAGATTTTTAAAACTATTGCTACAAATGGTCTGTGGTCAGTTGCCACTAAAAATGTCGGTAGACCACATACATAGTCATGGAACTTAGAAAGACCATTAATTAAACCTAAGCATTCTTTTTCAATTTGAGCTTACCTGCGCTCTGTGTCAGACATTGACCTGGAAGCATAGGCAATTGGAATGCAATTTTCTTCATTGTCTTGTTGCAATAACACCGCTCCCAACCCATCTTTTGATACATCTGTTGAAATTTTCGTCTTCTTTGTAGAGTCAAAAAATGTCAGCACTGGCGCTGTAGTCAATGATTTTTGTAATGCTTGCCATTCCTGCTCATGTCCAGTAGACCATTGGAATATCGTATTTTTCTTAATTGTTTCTCTGAGGTGTGAAGTTTTTGCTGCGCGATTAGGAATAAATTTGCCAACAAAATTTATCATTCCTAACATTCTAAGTATACCTTTTTTGTCATTGGGACGTGGCATATTCAAGATTGCCTTTATTTTTTCTTGACCCGTTTGTATACCTTTTGCAGAAAGCTTGGGCAGGATTCTGCGCAAATTGTCGGGGCGGGAAAGAACGGTGCAAACCCTGGCGCGAACCACTCCGGCGTCGAGCCGCCCCAAAGGCGCGGAATCCTCCGCACCTTCGGGGGCTAGGACGGCGCCGGACTGGTTTGCACCGCGCCAGCCGGCGGGAAGGGGCTTGGCGCCACGCCAACCGGCGCCGAAGGGCCTCCGTCGGCTGGCCGAGTTGTCACATGCGCGGGAGCGCCATGGTCTGCTGGCATCATCTCCACGCATGCGCAGGGGGGGGGTTCATCTCTGCGTCGGCCATTGCGGATCGGTACAAGGCTGACGCGGAGGAATAGAGTGCCCCCACGGCACAGGCCCGCCCGCGGATCGGTGGGCCCCGATCATGGGCCAGGCCACCGTGGGGGCACCCCCTGGGACCAAATCGCCCTGCACCCCCCCCATCCCCCCGGAGGCCACCACGGAACTGGATCCCGCCGGTAGGGACCAACCTTGATTTACGCCGGCGGGACCCTCGTTAAACGGGCGGGACTTCGGTCCATCGCGGCCCGGAGAATTCGGGCGGCCCCGGGGCCCATTGCGGATCGACGGCCCCCGCCATTCTCCGAGGTGGGCAGCGCGATTCACGCCGGGGTGATTTTTGGAGTGCCGAAGAATTCGGAGGACGGCGGAGGCAGGATTCACGCTGACCCCCAGCGATTCTCCCAACCAGTGGGGGGGGGTCGGAGAATCCCGCCCCTTATCTCCCAAAAACATGATTGTGTCAATGCCAAATTGACATTTGGCTTTATTCAATTTTATGCCATTCTTTTTAATGCTCTTCAGTACTCTGAGAATCCTTTTGTCGTGCTCTTCTCGTGTTGACCTCCGGACGATTATGTCGTCAACATACACTCTGACTTTGATTTCTTCTCTCTTTGAAATTGGATAATGTTCTCTTTTAATGTTGAGGTTTAGATCTTTGGGTACCATACAGATTCTCAGGTCATTATTTATCTTCTTGACACAGACCATAGGTTACCCATTCTGTAGGTTATTCTATGTGCTTGATTACACCTAATGCGGCTGACCTTTCCAGGTCATCCTTCAATCTGTCTTTCAATGAAGCGGGTACACGTCTTGGTGCATGCATTACTGGTTGCGTATTCTCGTTTAACTGGATTCTGTATGTAAACGGTAAGGTGCCAAAGCCTTGAAATATCCCAGGAAATTCCTTCAGTATGGAATATATTGATGCATTTTGTCTGTTTACAGCAGAATCTGCATTGTAAACCCGCTTAACTAGCTCAAGTGCCTCACATGCTTCCACTCTCAGTAGAGATTCATGTTCCACCTCTACAATGGAAAATGTTACGGTGTGAACTTTGTTCTTCACAATCACATCGAGCTTGCATGCTCCTAGCATAGTAATTTCATTTCTGTTGTAGTCTTTCAGTAGTACTACTTTATTTAACATTTGCAGTTTAATTCTCATTTCATTTAAATCTGACAAACTGATAAGATTAATGTGCCATTAGTCATGAATGGAATTGTCCATTTGTCTTTTGAAGTCTGAATTAACTTCACTGTTACTGTAAATCGGCATTAAAACATTGTCATTTTGCATGCCTTGACTATCCTTGTTCTCATGAGAAATTATGTTGACGAAGAATGTTGATCAATTTTGTTTGTTCTGCTTTTATACTGGTTTACAATGCTTTTGCATTGCTTAGCAAAATGATTTTTGCCTTTGCATTTGGAGCATACCTTTTCAAACCTGTTAATTGTCGTGGCAAATGTCTGTTGCCGCATCTCTCGCATGAAATGGAGGTTCCAGTCGGTCGCCTAAAGTGGCCACTGGTGCTGGGAGCATGTTTTGAACTCGAGTGCGTCACTACACTAATGGCGTCGGCTGTCTCTCCTATCTTCACGCCAAAATGTTTAAGATTCAAAGTGCTAATCTGCTGTGCAGCTAACTCGCTGGCATGACAAATTTTGATAGCATCATCCAGCTGAAGCTCATTTTCTCTTAACTGTGTACCTTGTTGTTACAAATCCCGAACACGATCTGATCGCGGATCATCGATGCTTGTAGGGTAGCAAAATTACAAGATTGCGCCTTCGGTCTCAAATCAGTCAGAAAACTATCAAACAATTTTTCTACCTTCTGCGTGTGCAAGCGAAATATGTAGTGCTCGAACATTTCATTTTTGGGGGAGTGCAATGTCGATCAAATTGCTTTACAACTTCCTCAAAGTTCTTGCTATCCGCCTCATTTTCAAAAACAAACATATTAAATATTTCTAGCGCTTGTGGACCTGCTACAGTGAGCAACAATGCTATACGGCTCTCATCAGGCTGTGCCTGCAGACCAAGAGCTGCAAATAGAGAGTGAATTGCTGTTTGAATACACACCAATTCTCATCTACATTACCAGTGACTCAAAGTTGGTATGGTGCCTCCAGACCTTCTATCCTGGGCTTCGAAGTGTAGTTGTGTGTTGAGTACATGTTGCCAGTAGTTCTCGAGGTCAGTAGAATAGTTTTTCTTTTTTCCTTCTTTCTTCTCTGGAGTTAACTTTAGTTGTTTGGATCTTCAAATAACCCTTGTTTTCTTAGCAGATCTTCAGTTCTGGTACCATGTTATGTTCTTGTGCTTGCCCGGTAGAAATGATGCACAGAAGACCGTCTAGTTCTTGACTAGTTCAAGTGTTTTATTATAAAATAAATGCATGGTAAAGATAACTATGAGAAATATATTACAAACTACTAATATTGATAAATTATCCTAGAGCTACTGCTAGTATGACTATTCACTAACACAACTAACTCCCAATTCCTCGAGGTACAGAGTCACGTGGTAGACTTACACTGCCACCTGCTGATCGGAGGTTGTTTACATTATTATATACATGATAACTTATGCATATCATCACACTCCCCACATGGTTGCCTTTAAACTTTGTTGAGGTAAGTAACATCTGTGAATAGGCATGAAATCTGTCTGAGCAGTTTTGCTGAATACTGCTGAAATACTGATTTTATATATAACAATAAGGACCATAAGGAGCTACGTAAACCAACACGTGGATCTTCTAGACTTTACTTCTGAAGTACACTCCCTGTGAGTGATACTTAAAATAAATGGGCCTCCAATATTTGAGGACGTATATTAAGGGGTGTAGATTTGCTGTAATGCTACATTCTGGGCTTGATAGAACGCTTTGGCCAAGGATTTTAGAAACGTTTATTTTGCTTCTGTTATTTTTGCCAAACTTCGCTTTAAATGCGCAATTCACACTACTCATTTTCATTAATAACTGAAATGTTCCCATGAGAATCATGCTGCATCTTTGGTTACTGAAGGAAACAGAGGAGCAAAGGAGGAATGCTCAGGAGGACATGAAACACTGCAGGCACATTTAACACACCATTAACTATCATCCGAACTGCATATATAACCCGGGGCAATTATACTTCAAATTGTTTGAGAAACAGTATCTTGGGAGACTCTGTTCTGTGTCCTGATTGTAGATGAATTGCATACTTCAAGTAGACTTCCAGTCCTACTCCTTCATTAGCATAGCACTGCTGATAGCAGAGAAGGATCCCACATGACAAACAAGAAAGTTCACACCTAGAATCCACCATCTCAAAACTTTAAGCTGAATTTCAAGAAGGAGTATGTGCATGTCAAATTTTCCTGGACAACATGTCCTAAAGCACTCTTTCGCCCTCAGCTTAATGCTATTGGTAATTTAGCTTGGCTCATTTGGTACTAGCCTTATTATGAAGACAAATGATCGCAGAGTTAAACACACGGGGCTGGATTCTCCGCTGGCAGGATTCTCCATTGTGCCGGCAGTGCACCCACGTCCGGGGATTTCCCGAAGGCATGGGGCTGCCCACAATGAAACAACAGGAACACATTGGGTGCAATCGAAAGTCCTCGTCGCAAGCGACTCAGTGATGTGACAAGGCGTTAAATCCCGCGAGAGCGAAGCTCATAATGCCTCGCGAGACATCACGATCTGGGTGGGATCCAGATTTGCATATGTAAGTGAGCAGTTAGACTCACTTAAATATGTTTGCGCCGGATTCTCACAGCGCCCGGGAACTAATGCCTGCACCTGGGAGACCTCGACATTGCGCCGTTTAACACTAGTCCACACAAATGTGAACCAGGCGTAATGGCACCTGCAGGGGTCTCCCAAGTGTAGAAGGCCCTGGGTGGTCGGGCTCTAGGCAGGATGGCACCCTGACATTCCCGCTGCCAACCAGGCACATTTGCACTGCCATCTGGGCACCCTGGCCTAGGTGGCCCTGTCAGGCAGGCACGGGCACTACCAGGGGACCAGGCCGGCAGTGCCCAGGTACCAGGTTGCCTGTGCCAGGGATCGGGCTCAGGGATGTCCTGTCCTTATGAGGTGGCGTGAGAGGGGGCTCAAGGATCCCCAACAGTTAAGTTGGGCGTTAGGGGGTCTGGAGGCCGTTGTGGATGGTCAGGAGATCGGAGCAGTATTTAAGTATGGTGCTCTGATCACTCGTCAGCGCAGGAAATGAAGGTAAGTGCAGCCTTGGCAGGGCATTCTTTATGAGGCCTAAAAAACTACAGAGTCCCGTTCAATTGCGGGGTCGCTCTCAGCCCTGCTGGTGCTGGGCTAAACCCGCCCAAACCAGGATTGCTATTTTCCCTTTATATTCCGCCTATTATCTTCTCTTTCACAACATGGGTTACTCATGTTTTTAATATCTTTCAAGCAAATATTAGTTCAAAGCAACAAAAAAACCTTGCAATGTAATCCTTTGGCTGAACAGGCAGGCCTAGTGGCACAGTGGTTGACGCTGTTGCTTTGAAGCGCCAGTGTCCCAGGTTCGATTCCCGGCTTGGGTCACTGTCTGTGCGGAGTCTGCACGTTCTCCCTGTGTCTGCGCGGGTTTCCTCCGGGTGCTCCAGTTTCCTCTGCCAAGTTTCGAAAGACGTGCTGTTAGATAATTTGGACATTCTGAATTCTCCCTCCGTGTACTCGAACAGGCGCCGGAATGTAGCGACTAGGGGCTTTTCTCAGTAACTTCATTGCAGTGTTAATGTAAGCCTACTTGTGACAATAATAAAGATTATTATTCTAACACCTGGAAATCTTGTGAAAAATGTCTAGTTGAGTTTGAGGACTAGTCAGATTGCCAGTAGTATAACTAAAGTACTTGCTTAATATTGCTGATACGTTGCTAGTCAATTGCTCTAAGTGCTTCGTACTGCAGTTAAATACAAACGGACGGGGAGAGGTGGTGGTGGTGGATTTCAGATCTGAAGCATGTAGCTTTGCTCTAATGAACACACTTCAGAATCATTAAAGGAACAATCCAGCTGAGATTTCTTCAAATATGCAGAATGTTCTCCGAGAAAAAACGTTTTAATGCCTTATACCCACTCAAAATCCATTTTTAAAACTGCCCTGTGGTCTAATGCAATAGAGGTTACATTTCTAACAATGAAGGTTATTGAAAAAGTGCTTTCAGTAATGATGATTTAATTGTCTTGATGATTGCAGCAGATTAAATGCAACCACTGGTCTGATGACAATTGGTGATCACTTTTATATGAAAATACATAGGAACTGCTGACTGACAATCCACTGGTTGATTAGGGAGACAGTAGAATCCACCCTACTGACAGGACCTAATTTGGTTGATGCAATTTGCATTTCTTATTTCCTGTTAGCACTTTTTATTCCGGTTGTATTTGCCTTTCTTATTTTAAAGGGTGTACAAAGTTTCTCAAATTCAATTTAAGATTTAGAAATTGACAGTACCTAATTTGGTCATTTTGAGTGACTTTCCAAAGTCTCCTCAGCAGAAATCAGTCCTTTAAGAAAACACATTGCACCATTCCTCTATCATAGCATGATGCCACCTCCAGACCATTCTAATGGTTGTCATTATATCCACTCATGTATATAATGAGATGCAGACAGTCAGTGATTGACACACAGGATAACCAATGATCACACACGACACATAACAACCAATCACCAGACAGGACACCACCACTATTAAGCACCCAGGGCATTAAGACTCTCCCTCTCTCTGCAGGACACAGCTACTGAGATAGTAAGAGAGCACAAGCCAGTGAGCACTATCACCATAAGGTAGAGAGTTAGTCTGGTCAAGCCAGTAGGAGGTTATCAGTTAGATTGATAGAGTGTCAACTCACAGCAGACTATGTACAGCAATCAGGAACTTCAATAAAACAGTGTTGGACCATCTCCTGTGTCAGAAGCCTGTTTCTAGTTTCACTGCATCCAGTTGCAGTCAACGTTGAACCAACTTACTTAACACATCAATGGTCTCTCTGACACCATTCTCAATAACCTACCTATCCCAAAATGGACTGAACTTTACTGTATACTTTTTATGACCTTCACAGACATCTATTTCACCTGATTCTGGTTACAAATGGCTGTTCTGCTGATTGTCCTGTGAACATTGAGAAATGGTTACAGGACATCTCAACTCCCAAATTAATATTTCAGTGGAGCTCTTGCCAGCTGAATATGGGCATTCCTTTATCATGGGAAATTGTATGCGGCAGGAAGTGGCTAAGAGCTAACATAACAATTTTCTTTCCAATTTTTTGATTTTTTTAAAAGTGCAATTATGCAACCCTGAGCTGAACATATTGGTTAGTAAGTTCTAACAGTTACAAACACGTTTGAGTAAAATAGCTTGATGAAGGCATGATCAAGAAGTATCAAGAGAAGTACGTATTACCCTTAAAGAAAGGGAAGCAAAATGCTCTGGAGTCTGGAAATCTGAAATACAAACAGGCAGTGCTGGAAAGACCCAACAGGTCTGGCACCATCTGTGGAGAGAGAAACAGAGTTAATGTTTCGGGTCCGATGTGACTCTTCTTCATTCTGCGGGGTGGATTTTAACTTTGGCAGAATTCTGCTCGGGTGAATTCATTACCCCTCTGGCAGAGGAAATCCCAGGGGCTTCTTTGAAATGCTAAGAGTCCAATCTGCATTTGTAATGGCCAGGAAGAATGCATCGAACAGCTGTCGGAAGGGGAAGACTGTTGGCCGTTAGTTGGAATCGATTTCCATGAATATGATGTTTTTGAGGGGATCTTGTGTGGACTGAAGGAATACTCATGTTCACCCTGACCCCACAATAGAAAGCCTTAGACATAGCAGAAGGGCCGTTGCTCTCTGAGGACCAGCTGTAGGTCTATTCTGCACAGCAGGAAAGACAAATTGGCTTCAACAATCCACTATTATTAATTCTGCATCAGGGTCCAAATGAGATTGTGATTTGCATAAACTTCTAAGGCTCTGCCAATTTAGGTGGGCATCTTATCTACTACAAAACCTTGCAAGTTAATGCAATGGTTGGAATCTTAGCTGGTAAGTAACCAGCTCAATTTACCTGCCCATCGATCCACCTTCTGGGCTTCCTGCCAGTCGGATAGTGGTAAAATCAAGCCCAAACTATGCTCTGTGCAAGACTTGTAAAATGTCAAACCATGAAGTAAAAGCATTGCTTGTCAAGTCTGTCTCATATCTCCCTTTCACTTTGTTCACTTTTCTTCTACTACAAATAAATATACAAAAGCAACAGAAGGAAATGTTACCAGCATAGAAAGTGAGCCTGTGCATGTCTGGAAGCATAAATACAGCAGGTCACACATCAGCTTAGGAATTATCTTTATAAAGTTTTGAAGATGGATGGGTGTTGCTAGTGCAGGAGCACACAGCATCTCAATAAGGATGCTGAACAGATAGGGGCATTGAGCATGACAAATGCTGCTGTAAGTGTTTTGCTTGTGATTACTGAAGTGTATATTTTGTGAAATTGATGCTATCTTCTGGCCCACTTCCTGCTGAAAGAAAGCTCAATCAACTATTAGTAATCAGCAGCTATGGAAAGAAGCAAAGCTATTAGAGAACAAAAATGAAAAAAAAAAACAGAAAATAAAAGGGATTTATTTTGCAACTGTTTGTTATTGTCCAGGCCTAATCAGTTTTAAAAGCTTTAGGTCTGATCTTCCAGGTATTGAAGAACATTTTGCCACAGTAGGATTTAACATTTGCTGTGAACACTGATGTGAATTGTGATCCCATACAAACTTGTTATATTGCACAACAGGTAAATAACAGAATATGCTTCATACTTTGTTGATCAAAACTGGGTCTCTCTTTTATTTAATATGTTAAAGATACACTTGTCCAGTCCAGCGGCTATATCTTTGGGGAGAGAAGGAGTCAACAGATTTGGAACAGGAATCATATTTATAATTTTGAAAAATTTCAATATGCAAGGTGCTGGAATTTTTTAATGTTTTGTGATCTGTATAATAATTTTCTCATTTCCTCTTCAGGTAACATGCCCTGGGAGTGCATTGGCAACAATGGGCTTCCATCTTAACCCTGCGCCAGGGGTGGATCATCTTCATTGGTTGTATATCCATCCAGTTTGTGAGGCTCTTTAAACAAGTCGTTCTTTGTCTATCTCACTCTCTTTTCCCATTGATCTTTTCCATCAGTATCAGTCTTTCCAAATCATAAATTCTTGTTAAGTGCCGAGGAAAATATAATTGTCTTTTCCTCATTTGGTCAACAGATTTCCTTTTGATCTCAGACTAGCACCACTACATTGGGAATGTGACTTGTCCAAGATAATATTCATTATTTCCTTCAAAAACCACAACTCTGCAGCATCGATTCTTCTCTTCATGTCTTCACTGATTGTCGAACTCTCGCTTCTGTATATCAGAATTGGCGTACAGCATTGCAGGGTTGTCAGCCTTGTTTTAATATTGAGCTGATCGTAATCTTCTTCATTTTTGAAATATATCTTTGACTGTCCTATTTCTTTGCCCTGTCTTATTACTTTATCTGAGTTACAAAGCCAGGGCTCAGAGTGTGGACAGGGGAGAACCCCTAATCCAGCTCCTTCCTGTTGTGTTAGGTATACTGGTCTAACACTGGCTGCAACTGGATGCAGTTTAGATCAGAAAGATACTCCAGATCTTGAAGTTACTTCAATCAGGTTTATTGAACTAATAGCACAGTTAGCACAGTTCTCTGTGAGTTCGACTCTCTACTAACTTAAGTGTGGTTACTCTGTCTGACTAAACCAGACTATCTCTTAGCCACGTGCTGGAGGTGTGAGATTGTAACAACACCCTTAACTGACTCTCTAGATGTTCATCAGTGGAAAGAGGCGGAGTGTGAGTGCCTCATGTCTTTTATAGTCAGATCCCACCCCTGAGTGTCCTGCCTGCTTATTGGTCATGTCCTGTCCTCTGCATCCATTAGCTGCTTGTCTGTATATCATTATGTGTGTGTGCCTGCATATCATGACATCTCCCCTTTTTAAAAAATGTTTGGATGACATATGTGAGCGTATTTATAAGAATAGGCCAATATTAACATATATACATGCAGTGGGTGTAAACATATGTACATGTGAAAACAGCTGTCTAATGCGAGAACACAGAACATAGCAAACAGAAGAAATGTTCATAAGTGCAGTCTCTGTGGCTTGCGTCTGATCCTGGTCGACCGCCGGAGAGGTGGTGATGGGGACGACAGTGCCTTGATGGGCAGGATTGAAGCCTGACTGGTGGCCTCATGAGTCGAGGTATCAGGAGGTGGCAAAACAACAGAAGGAAACGGAGAAGAATGTGGTTGCGGGCAGGCAACTGTGCGCATTGCCCGTCTGTTTCGTCGCACAACAGAACCATCAGCCAGACGCACAACATACGAGCGGGGGGCAGCCTGTCGAACAACGTCAGCTGGAGCTGACCAGCCCCCATCAGGGATCTTGACCCGAACAGTGCCTGACGGGGATAACACGGGCAAATCGTGGCGTGAGCATCATAGCCCTGTTTTTGCCGGTCTCGGAGTTGCTGCATCTTCTGCAGCACCGAGAGGTGATCCAGGTCGGGCACGTGTATGGCTGGAAGTGTCGTTCGCAGGTCCCTGTTCATCAGGGGTTGAGCCGGCGACATGCCAGTGGACAGTGGGGTCGCCCTGTACGCAAACAGCGCAAGGTGAATGTCAGACACAGAATCCGCGGCCTTGCAGATGAGCTGCTTCACTATGTGCACCCCTTTCTCAACTTTTCTGTTTGACTGTGGATAGTGTGGGCTGGAAGTGACGTGTTTGAACTGATACGACTGGGCAAACAGAGACCATTCATGGCTGCTGAAGCACGGGCCATTGTCACTCATGACAGTGAGTGGGATACCATGCCTGGAGAACGTCTCCTTACAGGCCTTGATGACGGTCCGAGATGTGAGGTCTGAGAGCTTCACGACTTCAGGGTAATTGGAAAAGTAATCAATGATTAACATGTAATCACGTTCATTTGCATGAAAGAGGTTGATGCCAACCTTGGACCACGGAGAGGTTTCGATTTCATGCTGCTGGAGTGTCTCCTTGCTCTGCGCTGGCTGGAAGCGTTGACAGGTCACACAGTTAAGGACCATGTTTGCGATGTCCTGCTTATCCCGGGCCAGTAGACAGCCTGCCTGGCTCTGCGTCTGCACTTCTCGACGCCCAGGTGTCCCTCATGGATCTGGCGGAGCATCAAGCTCTGGAGACTGAGTGGAATGACAATCCGGTCCAGCTTGAGTAGGATACCATCAATCACCGTCAGGTCGTCCTTTACATTGAAAAATTGAGGGCACTGGCCTTTTTGCCAGCCAATGGCTAGGTGTTGCATAACACGCTGCATGAGGGGGTCTTTAGCTGTCTCCTCACGGATACAAATCACTTTCTCATCAGATGCTGGGGTGTGCGAGCACACTGCTGCACCTGTGACTCAACCTGTGACTCAATTTTCCGGATGACATTCGGTGATGGAGCGGGACAGTGTATCGGCAATGATGAGCTCCTTGCCAGGTGTGTAGACCAGATAAAGTTGCACCTTCTGAGTTTGAGGAGGATGCGCTGCAAACGAGGCATCATGTCATTAAGGTCCTTGTGGATAATGTGGACCAGGGGCTTGTGATCCGTCTCGACTGCGAATGTCGGCAGGCCGTAGACATAGTCGTGAAACTTGAGAATGTCAGTGAGAAGGCCAAAGCATTCCTTCTCGATTTGTGCATACCTTTGTTCGGTGGGTGTCATTGCCCTTGATGCGTAGGCAACTGGTGCCCAGGATGAGGTGTCATCGCGTTGCAGCAGGACCACACCGATGCCATCCTGGCTCGTATCTGTCGAGATTTTTGTTTCCCTGTCTGGGTCGAAAAATACCAATACGGGTGCAGTGGCGCGTTTGGCTTTCAGATCCAACCACTCTGCCTGATGGGCCGCATTCCACTCGAAGGCAGTGGACGTCTTCACTAAGTTTTGTAGGGCCGTGGTGTGTGAGGCCATGTTTGGGATGAACTTGCCCAGAAAATTGGCCATGCCCAGGAAGCGCAATACCGGTTTCTTGTCTTCAGGGACCTTCACGATGGCCTCGACCTTGTCTGTGTCGGCACATGCCCTGCTGAGAGATCTGGGGCGGGATTCTCCGATATCGGCGCGATGTCCGCCGACCGGCGCCCAAAATGGCGCAAATCCCACCTGCATCGCGCTGCCCCAAACGTCGCAAAGTCTCTGGCCCGGAATGGGCTAGCAGCGACGTGATGCTATCCGCGCTGGCTCACGTGGTTCACGCCGTGCGGCGTCATGCACGCCGCATGGCGTGACGGCTCATAAGACGCACTGCTCCCCCCACCCGACCAGAAGACCCGACCGGATGGCTGCCCGCCGCTCAGCCCCGAGGTTCCAGTCCCGCGACATTGAGGCGCTCCTGGACGCAGTGGAGCAGAGGAGGGAGGTCCTGTATCCTGGACACGGCCGCAGAGTCGCCCCACAGCACAGCCGGCGTCTGTGGAGGTAGGTGGCAGAGGCCGTCAGCGCTGTGGCCCTGACACCACGGACAGGCACCCAGTGCCACAAGAAGGTGAACGACCTCGTCAGGGCAGCCAGGGTGAGCCCCCCCCCCCCTGCCTAATATCCATATCCCCCATAACCCCCTCCCCCATATCCCCCCTCCCCCATATCCCCCCTCCCCCATATCCCCCTCCCCCATATTCCCCATATCCCCCTCCCCCATATCCCCCCTTCCCCATATACCCCCTCCCCATATTCCCCCTCCCCATATCCCACATATCCGCCATATCCCCCTCCCCATATCCCCCATATCCCCCCTCCCCCATATCCTCCATATCCCCCTCCCCCATATCCCCCCTCCCCCATATCCCTCCTCCCCATATCCCCCATATCCCCCCTCCCCCATATCCCCCCTCCCCATATCCCCCCTCCGCCATATCCCCCCTCCCTCATATCCCCCATATCCCCCCTCCCCCATATCCCCCCTCCCCGTATCCCCATATCCCCCCTCCCCATATCCCCCTCCCCCATATCCCCCTCCCCATATCCCCCATATCCCCCCTCCCCCATATCCCCCATATCCCCCCTTCCCCCATATCCCCCATATCCCCCCTCCCCATATCCCCCCTTCCCCCATATCCCCCATGTCCCCCCTCCCCCATATCCCCCTCCCCATATCCCCCATATCCCCCCTCCCCCATATCTCCCATATCACTCCTCCCCCATATCCCCAAGTGAATCCAGCCCTAACCTTAACCTCTGCAATACACACGCAACCGATAGCGTGCATTCATATACCTGTCTAACACTGTTGCCTTTTACCCCTGCCACCACCCCCCACAGGAGAAGCGCGCACACAACATCAGGGAGCATGTGAGGACTGGAGGAGGCCCAGCTGATGAGAGGCCACTGACCGAACATGAGGGAAGGGCCCTGGAACTGGCTGGCGGACCTGAGGACCGGGAGGTTGCTGATGCAGAGGTCGGGGGACCACCAGCAAGTGAGCCACCGACAGCCCGTCCCCATATCCCCCCTCCCCCATATCCCCCTCCCCATATCACCTGATCACTGCCCGCGTGTCTAACCATGCATGCTTCATTGTGTATCGCAGGAGCAAACGTCGAAGCACCCAGCCCCGCAGATGCAGACCGCCCGCATGATGCCCCTTGGAGACCACGGGAGACGGAGAGACGCGGACCCTCTGGCATGCGACGCCCGCACGATGCCCCTCGGAGACCACGGGAGACGGAGAGACCCGGACCCTCTGGCCTGCGACGCCCGCACGATACCCCTCGGAGACCACGGGAGACGGGGAGACCCGGACCCTCTGGCATGCGACGCCCGCACGATGCCCCTCGGAGACCACGGGAGATGGAGAGACCTGGAGCAACAGGGAGATGGCGCCCCCGTCTCATGCGGGTGCGGCGACGCAGGCGTGTGCCACCCAGCGATGAGAGGGGCAGCCACAGGCCCCCATCACAGCCGAGCCACGAAACCACAACCCAGGACACCCCTACCCAGGACACCCCTACCCAGGAAACTGAAATACCGGACAGTGACACAGAGTGGATGGGTGGAGATGAACTGCCACCCCAAAGTGCCATGGACTCAGAGTCGGACGATGCGCACGACACAACAGCACTGCTGACACCAACACCCTCCACCATCGCAGAAACACTCACCACGGTTGGACACTTTAGTGATGAGGCGTCTGGTACACTCACTGGTGCGCACAACACAGCCGTCCCGGTACAGAAGGTGGAGGTAGGAGCAGCAGAGGGGCCGGGCGGTCGGAGGGCAGCCCGGCGCATGCGAACATCTGCCACCCAGATGGATCCCGGGTTCCTGGAGTTACCACACCCACACATAGATCCGATGCAAACACCGACCCGGAGACAAGCGAAGAGGGTGACGGCCGGCTTGCGGCGGCTGCAGTCGCAGGTGGAGGACTCCACCCGTGTCCAGGAGCTGGCAGTGGTGCCGGTCATGCGTGCCACCCAGGCCTACACCGCACGGGTGGCGTCCGCGGTGGAGGCAATGGGTGCGACGGTGTCAGACATGGGGAACGGTTTGCGAGGTCTGGGGCTTTCCGTGCAGGCGGCGTCTGTGGCCCAGGAAATGGCTGCCCTCTCACAGGAGGCCATGAGCCAGTGCCAGCGCCAGATGGCAGAGGGGCTCAACTCCGTGGCACAGTCTCTGAAGGCCATGGCCCAGTCTCAGCAGGCCATGGCCCAGTCTCAGCAGGCCATCGCTGAGGGCATCGGCGCCAGTGGCCATGTGCGAGCCGGCATCGCACTGTCACAGACAGGGTTTGTCAACCCCCTGAGCTCCATGGCTGCAAACCTGCAGACCCCTGTCGATACCAGCACGGGCCTCCAGGACTGGCAGCGCCAGATGTCCAGTCCGTTTGCATCCTCCACCCATGTAGAGGCCTGGGGGCCATCAGGCACCCCGAGGGAGGAGGAGGTGCTGGGGCCCGTTCCGGATCCCATTGTAGGGGAGGTCCCAGAACACCTCAACACCTCGGGCTCCCCCCCTTCCGTCCCAGGGGCATCGGGTGGGCAACGGGCAGGACAGGCTGGCAGCTCGCCATCCCAGTTGCCCGGGCCGCAGCCTGGCCCATCTAGGCCAGGACGCCCCAGGAAACTGCCGCCAAAGGGATCCCGTGTCAGAGGGCAGGAATCGCAGGAGTCCACCTCCAGTTCTGCTGTACCGTCTGGGGAACCACCTAGGCGTATTCAAAGGGCCCGGAAGGCCAAACAATTAGACACTGAGTAAGTTGGCACGGGTTCAGGGCACAGATGAGTTTTAGGGGCTAGGGCACGTGCATGAACCCCTTTCGTTATTAAAGTCAATGTTACACCTCCAGAAGCTATCTTTGTGCTCTGTCCAAAGCGTGCGGGGGGTGTCATGTACGTTGAGCGCAAGTGTGTGTGTGAGGGGTGGTCTTACCTCAGCCCCAGGTGAGTCTGCCCCCTTCCCCCTGGGCCACCATCAACATCCCCCGGGCAGAGGACGGGACCGTGCGCTGCAGTGTCACAGCCGCATGCAGGGATGGTCCGGGTGGATGGTGGTACTGTGGCCATGGGTCAGACATCGTCCAACGATGTGGAGCCAGGAGCTCATCGCAGGGCGGGTTGTCATCATCCTCCATGGCCTGCAATAGACACGCGTCCACCCGCAACTATGTGAGCCCGGCCATTGTGCCGCAGGTGGATCGGCAATGGGGGGGTGGTGTGCATGCGGGTGGGGTGGGTGGGGTTGGGGAGGGGGGTGAGGGTGCTGGGTGGGTGGATGGGTGGGGGGTGTGGGTGGTCGGCTGTTGCCATGGTGTGCGGTCTGTGGCCATACTACCCGACTCCCACGCCCATCTAGTCAGTGAAGCGGGCATCTATCAGTCTGTCCCGTGCCCGCTGGCCCAGCCGGTAACGGTGGACAGCCACCCGCCCATGTCTAGCCCGTCTGCCCTGACCATTGCCCCCATCCCCCTCAACTGGGGAGGACTGCGCCTCTTCCTGCTGCTCCTCCACTCCGCCGTCCTCTGCCTGCGGCACATCGCCCCTCTGCTGGGCTATATTGTGCACGACGCAGCACACCACAATGATGCGGCCGATCCTATCTGACCGATACTGGAGGGCGCCCCCAGAGAGGTCCAGGCACCTGAAACGCATCTTCAGCCCGCCAAAGCACCTCTCTATCACTCCCCTTGTCGCTACATGGGCATCATTGTAGCGGTTCTCTGCCTCTTTGCGTGGCCTCCGTATAGGCGTCATCAGCCACGATCGCAATGGGTAGCCCCTGTCGCCCAGCAACCAGCCCCTCAGCCGGGGATGGCGTCCCTCGTACATGCCGGGGATGTATGACCGCGACAACACGTATGAGTCGTGTACACTGCCCGGGTAACGGGCGCAGACGTGCAGGATCATCATGCGGTGGTCGGAGACCACCTGTATGTTCATCGAATAGGTCCCCTTCCTATTGGTGAACACAGCCCTATCTGCAGGTGGCCGCACGGCGACGTGCATCCCATCAATCGCGCCCTGGACCATGGGGAACCCGGCCACGGCAGAGAAGCCCACGGCCCGGGCATCTTGGCTGGCCCGGTCCACAGGGAAGCGGATGTAGCGGTGCGCAATGGCATATAAGATAGGGCGTCTGTCACTGCCCGGATGCACCGATGCACCGATGTCTGCGATATGCCGGACAGGTCCCCACTTGGTGCCTGGAATGACCCCGTTGCATAAAGGTTCAGGGCCCGTAACCTTGACGGACACGGGGAGAGGGTGCCCCCGCCAGTGCCACGCGGTGACAGGTGTGCCAGCAGGTGGCAGATGTGTGCCACAGTTTCCCGGCTCATCCGGAGTCTCCTCCTGCATTCCCGGTCCATGAGGTCCTGGTACGACAACCGGGGCCGGTACACACGGGGCGTCCTCAGGTGCCTCCGTTGCCGTGGGGCCGCAATGTCCTCCTCCCCCTCCTCGTCCTGTCGGGCGGGTGTCCCTCCGGCCTGGTCGGCTGCCGCCTGCCCCTCTGCGGCAGCCTGCGCCGCCTCTCTGGCACGCTCCTCCTCCTCCTCCTCATCCAGGGCAACATGGACATTAGCGGCTGCCGCCACGGCGGCCAAAATCCATACCCCCTCCTCCCCCCAGCCAGGTGGCATGGACCGCATGGGTCCAACTGTTGGAGGCTGGCACCTGGCCAGGTGGACCAACTCACTTGCCCTCGCATCCCCCCTTCCCCGGCACGCACCTCCCCGTCCCCCTCCCCGGCACGGATGCCCCGTCCCCGTCCCCCTCCCCAGCATGCACCTCCCCGTTCCCCTCCCCGGCACGCACCTCCCCGTCCCCCTCCCCGGCACGGACCCGTCCCCCACCCGGGCACGCACCTCCCCGTCCCCCTCCCCGGCACTGACCCCCCCGCCCCCTCCCCGGCACGCACCTCCCCGTCCCCCTCCCCGGCACTGACCCCCCCCATACACCTCCCCGGCACTGACCCCCGTCCCCCGTCCCCCTCACCAGCACGCACCTCCCCATCCCCCTCCCCGGCACGGACCCTCCCTCCACCCCGGCCACCTCCCCGGCACGCACCTCCCCGTCCCCCTCCCCGGCACGCACACCCCCGGCCACCTCCCCAGCACGGCCCCCCCCCCCCCCCTCCCCGGCACGCACCTCCCCGTCCCGTCCCCCGGCACAGACCCCCCATCCCCCCCCCCCCCGGCACGCACCTCCCCGTCCCCCTCCCCGGCACGGAGCCCCCCGGCCACCTCCCCGGCACGGACCCCCCCCCTCGTCCCCCTCCCCGGCACGGACCACCCCCCCCTCCTCGGCAGTCATCCTCCCGTCCCCGGCACTCATCCCCCTCCCGGCACTCCTCCGGAGCCCACCCCACTCTAACCCCCCCCCCCGCCGCACACACACACACACACACACACACAGCCCTACACATACCTCTCCCCCACACATACACACCGCGGCCACGCCATCACCTCTCCAGCGGCCAACCCCCCAGGCCGTCACCCACCTCTACGCTGGTCGGCGTCAACCTTGAGCACTGGTTGACGCCGATTGAAAGGTATTTTGATTTACGGCGACGTGACCCATGGTCACGTCGGCGGGACTTCGGCCCAACTGGATGGGAGAATATCGGCAGCCCCGAAATCCATTGCCTCGCGCCCACCCGTGCCATTCTCCGAGGCGTGCGGCGCGATTGACGCCCCGCCGACCTTCCTCTTTTCGGAGAATTCGGCGGGCGGCGGGGGCGGAATTCACGATGTCCCACGGCGATTCTCCGACCCGGTGGGGAGTCGGAGAATCTCGCCCCTGGTCTTCCATTAGCTGGGGAGACTAGGACCCGGGGCACAGCCTTAGAATAAAAGGGAGTCACTTTAGAACAGAGATGAGGAGAAATTTCTTCAGCCAGAGAGTGGTGGGTCTGTGGAATTCATTGCCACAGAGGGCGGTGGAGGCCGGGACGTTGAGTGTCTTTAAGACAGAAGTTGATAAATTCTTGATTTCTCGAGGAATTATGGGCTATGGAGAGGGAGCGGGTAAATGGAGTTGAAATCAACCATGATTGAATGGTGGAGTGGACTCGATGGGCTGAATGGCCTTACTTCCGCTCCTATGTCTTATGGTCTTATGGTCTCTGAGGAACTTGACTGTCGACATGCCAAAGCAACATTTGGCCCTGTTCAGCTTCAGGCCATTGGCATGGACGCAGCGGAATATCTGCTGGAGACGGGAAACATGCTCTTCAGGGGTCGTGGACCATATGATAACGTCGTCCACGTACACACGAACCCCTTCGATGCCCTCCATCATCTGCTCCATGATGCGATGAAATATCTCCAATGCCGAGACGATGCCGAATGGTTATAGCAGTACCTGCCAAACGGTGTGTTGAAGGTGCAGAGCCTTCTGCTGGATTCATCCAGCTGGATTTGCCAGAATCCATGTGACGCATCTCACTTTGTGAAAAACCTTGCATGTGCCATCTCACTGGTGAGTTCCTCCCGCTTCGGGATGGGGTAGTGTTCACGCATTATATTCTGGTTGAGATCCTTGAGATCAATGCAGATGCACAAGTCTCCAGAGGGTTTTTTAACCATCACCATCGAGCTGACACAGTCAGTCGGTTCGGTTACCCTGGAAATGATCCCCTGCTGCTGCAGCTCCTTGAGCTGTTCCTTCAGGCGCTCCTGCAGCGGAGCCGGGACCCGGCGTGGTGCATGGACCACTGGCTTGGCATTAGGTCGTAGTAGGATCTTGTACCGATATGGCAAAGTGCCCATCCCGTCAAACACATCTGGATACTGAGCGAGGATGTCGTCAATGCCAGCTTGAATAAATCCGCTGCACCAGGTTTAGCTTTTTGCAGGCATGCGTGCCCAGTAGGGATGCCCTATCCGGCCTGACAATTTCAAACCTTAGCCTTGCATGGGTACTCCGGTTGGCGACGAGTAGATGGTAGGACCCCAGTGCCGTGATGGCATTACCGTTATAGTCCAGGAGCTGGCAGGCTGCTAAAGGACCTTGGGGGGCTTCTTGATGCATCTGAAGTCTGTCTGTGAGAGGAGGTTGGCAGAAGCACCTGTGTCCAGCTTGAACTGGATGGAGCAGCGGTTGACCTGCATCACCGCATAATATATCATTTTGTGTGTGTGTGTGTCTGCATATCCTGACAGTTCCCTGCTCCAAAAACCAATTCAATTTCAAATTGAATCCATTCATGGTCACCACAAGAGAGACATCCCAGATCTGAGCTAAAAGGCAGAGCAGATACCTCTTGGTTGGACTTTTCCATTCGATGTTAACATATTTCCTCGATCACAAAATCTGTCTGTTTCATTTTTCAGTGATCTGACATTCTGGTATGATCTTGACTTTGGAAAATACTAGGCATTTTGTTTTCTAACAATTTATGCTCAGCCCTGTCTTCTCACTTTCACTCTGTACTCGAACCAAAATCTTTTGCGGTTTCTCTTCAGAGTTGGTGATAAGAACAGTGTCATCAATGCGTCTTTTTTTATTGAAGTTGTAACCTCCAACTAATAATCGAGGAAGGTCTTCAATCTCTCTAAGAATATTTTCACAAAGCAAATTGAATAAATCTGTGGAGAAAATAGACCCCTGTCAGACCCCTCTTTTGATCTTTGCAAAATCACTTAGATTGTTCTCAATTTTTAAAGCTGCAGTTTATTCCCATTAAAGATTTCTTATCATTGTAAAATCTTTGTCATCAAGGTCAAATATGTTTATTTAGCAGATATAACATGCACACGATGTTTTGTGGTGTTTAAATTACATTGCCCAGAACTCCGATTCATTATATTCCAAGAAAGGGATTGGCAGGCATGGGCAGGGAGTAACCAGTGCAGACTAATTTGGGGGGTTTATATTTGGCAGCTCCTGGTATCTGCGTGAATGAGGTGATCTGAGCATTTATACCTGTCTGTTCAAATGGTATATTGGTTCTTTTACAAAACACTGAGGGCTGAACTTTCAGGCCCCGCTAGGGCAGGAATGGAGGTGGACGGGATAACTGTAGGTTTCCTGATGCATTCTGGACATTAATCATATTTGTGGAGACAGGTTTAGAGCTGGCAGGGTTCCCAAACAATTGATGGTTAGGCTTGTTTAGAGCCTAATTAAGGCCAATTAAAGGAAGTGAACTAGGATTTTCTAGTTGGCCTCCAGTTCTCTGCATGGCAGCTTAGATGCCTGGAGACAGACACATTGTGGCAGGCTGGGATGCAACACTTCAGACAGGCCCAGAAGCCCTTCCTGCTTGTCCGTGTGTGGCAGCAGCTATATGCTGCTCTACAGAATGGCTCACCTTCCCCCAGTGGTAACCTGGCTCCTGGTATCTATTTTTTTACTTAAAGGTTTAAACAAGTTGATGAAAAGTTGCCTCCAAGAGGCCAAGGAGATATATAAGTCTGAGAACACGCACTAACAGATTCAAAAACAGCTTCTTCCCCGCTGTTACCAGACTCCTGAATGATCCTCTTTTGGACTGAACTCTTCACACGCATCTTCTCTACTGAGTAGCAATATTCAGTAGTGCTTCATCCGATGTCTGACAATGTGTATTTATCAAATGTCCTATGTTTTTCATGTATGGAATGATCTGTCTGGACTGTATGCAGAACAATACTTTGCACTGTACCTCGGTACACATGACAATAAATCTAAATCTAAAATCTAAATCCAAGCATCCTCTGGATTACTTACCATTTATTACAGCCTACTGCTCCTCTCAAGCTGGAAGTCCTCTGATTGGTCCTCTGGCTTCTGGAGCCTACTCACCATCTTTAATTGGATGGAGAACACTGTGAAAATCCCTGGTCAGTGACTGTTTTCCCGGGTTGGGTTTGTGATTCAGAAAGTATAACGTCTTGTATCAGACCGAAGGAAAACCCAGCCCTCCGTGTTACTGTATGTGCACATGTAGAATGATATTATGTGAACTGCATGTGCAGTGAAAATCGTAAGCTTTAAGAACTTGCCTTATTTGATGCGCACACCTTGTAATATTACAATGCCAGATTTGTACTATAATAATGTGACATGGAGTCTGGCTGGCAACTAAATGACGTATACTGACTGTGAAGTATTTTATTTACATATGTGTTAATATGTATATATATCTGCTGACTGTCCATAAGTATGGTACCATCTTTAAGAAAAATGGTTGTGTTGATATTGCAATTGTTGAGTATTCTGTCTCAGAATAGATTGTAAGTTGGTTACAAAACAGAAAACAGAGTGAGTAGCATGGAGGTATTTAAGGGAAAGCTCGGTAAGCATGCGGCAGAAAGGGTGAGAAGAACATGCTTAAAAGGTTGGATGTTGGAGGTGGATGGAGGCTCATATGAAACATAAACAATGACAAAGACCTTGTATCCTATCAGCATTAAACCCTGTTTATCTATCACCCCTGTCCTTGTTAAGCTACATTGGCTCCCTGATCCCCAACACATCCATTTTATAATTATAATTAATAATAAATAAAAACAGATCATGATGGACGTACTCAGCAGGTTTGGCAGCAATTGTGGAGCGAGGAACAGAATGTTATATCTCAGGTTGATCGCCTTTCATCAGAACTGAGAGTTCTGACACCAGAAATGTCAACTCTGTTTCTATCCTCACAGGTACTGCCTAAACTGCTGAGCATCCGCTGTATTTTCTCCTTTGATTTAGGATTTCCAGCTTCTGCAGTACTTTGCTTTTGTATGTTTTCTAATTGTCAGCCTTGTGTTCAGATTCCTTTGAGTCCTTCCTCTTCCTTAACTGTATAACCACCTCCAGACAGATCTGCATTCCACCTGAACTCTCAGTCCTTCTGATTTGGGATTTATTTGCATCCTCTCTTACTTCATCAACCAGAGCCATTTCTTCAGCTATGAGGCCTCAAACTCTGGGACTCTCTCCTGATCCTTCTATCTCCCTCTCTCTACCTCTCTCACCTCTTTCAAACTGTTCTCAAACCTTTGAATAAGCTATTGATTGCTGCTCCTACTGTCATTTTTGATTTCACATGTGTGGAGAACCATGAGCCTTTTTCCTACATTAACTTCACCGAGAAATGTAAATGATTGTTTATGTTCCATTTATATTCCACAGCTCCAGGGTCCCAGGTTCGATTTCCCGCTTGGGTCACTGTCTGTGCGGAGTCTGCATGTTCTCCCCGTTTTTGCATGGGTTTCCTCCGGGTGCTCCGGTTTCCTCCCACAGTCCAAAGATGTGCCAGTTAGGTGGATGGGCCATGCTAAATTGCCCTTAGTGTCCAAAAATGGTTCGGTGGGGTTACGGGGTGGAGGTGTGGTGATAGGGTGGAGGATAGGTAGAGGTATGGGCTTGGGCAGGGTGCTCTTTCCAAGGGCCGTTGCAGACTCGATGGGCTGAATGGCCTCCATCTGCACTCTAAACTCTATGATTCTATGATTTCAAACAAGGAGCTCAGGAGATGTTGTCTTCCTTCCTGAGCAGCTTCCTATATTCTCATAAGGCCGTCAAAAACATTGTGAGAAACATTTTCAATTTCCTTATCAATCATTTTCATGAGCCCGTCATCAGATGAGAAGATTTATTAGCTCACAAGCCACAAGATTTTGGGGACTCTTGAATCAGTTGTTTAAGTGACAGAGATATGGGGCATGACTCAAATGATAACTGGATTAATTCTGACATCAATTTTTCCTCCAAACATTTTGTGGATTAAGTAACGACATTAGTCATGGGATATGAAGCATAACTCACATGAAAACAGAATGAAGAGCCCTTTTTTTTAAAGTGAAATTTCAGCCATGCACATATATATTACATAAATAAAACATTTATGTAACTGACAGGCCAAATATTAAGAATTAGATTTTTATCTGAACTATTATTTCACATTTTGCTCGAATCTTATTCTAAATCAGAGTAATTGTGAAGCAAAATAAATAGATATTAAGATGGGGAGTCTGCATATTGACGCAAAACTTTCTTACCACTTAACAACTATGGTGCCATGTTCTGCTCTGTCTGAAAATCAGTAATGTATTGCAGCAGTTCATTTCTCTACATCCGGAATCACATGAAATGGAATATATATTCCAACCAGTTTCCATTGTTACCGAGCTTCACTTCAGCCAGGTGGGTGTCAAGGAAAAGGCTAATATTAGGTTTTAACATGATAAATTCATTCATGAGGACAGTTAAGGTGTCAACTTCCAGGAGATAAAGAAGTTCAGTTCTCATACTGAATGTTATGACAAATGTTTGTAGCACTGAATAATATTTAATGTCAGATCTTAGTATCCTGAGTTCCTATGTGTCATACTTTTCATTCCCAAGTGTCGCCATCTCAGATGGTCACCTGCAAAGGACTATGGGAATTATGGCCAACCCAGGACTCAGACACACTCAGAGCTTGTGTGTGTATTTGCAACCCAGATAGGTAGATGCGATCGAAAACCCCGCTTGTTTGCATTCTAATGGCCCATTTCCCCAGAACAAAAGGACTGCACGCAGGGAACCGATACAGATGCAGACTAACCGGCGCCACTCCCTTTACTCAGGGAGCCCAAACAGCCAAGATCAATGACTGCTCAGGACATGCCCAGCCATCAAGGCACCCTCCCCTTTTATTGGCCAAAATCAAAGGCAGTGATCGAAGCCTGTCGAATTATTGGGTCCAAAGCTATGGACCGCCCCAAAGAGCGCGAAATCCCTGAGGGATAAAAAGAGAGACAGCCATGTGTTCGGTCTCTCTTGGCCCCGGCCTATGCCTAAAACCAAGTGTAGCATTACGACCAAAAGACAAGTTCAAGACCAACGATCGCTACCAGATGGAGGAGCCCAGCAGAAACGAAGCCACTTCTTCTACCCAGCCACGCAAGTTCCGAACAAAGGCCTTGTTCATCTGCAAAGAGCCGGTTGCCCTGAATTTAAGTATAGGTTATTGTGGTTGTTAGGTGTAGTTTAACTTGTAGTGTTTTATGTTGCATGTCGAAGTAATCCTTGTGTGTAAATAAACTATCTTTGAACTTGAACTGACTAACTGGTTGTTTGGTCCTTTGATCGATATCCGGTAAAGCCTTGTGGTGGTATCATTTGATACCTGGCGACTCTGAAAAGCAATATTATCATTAATAACTGCCATATCTAGTTAATTTGGCAACATTATTGGTGCCTATTGGTGGGATAGTATTCCACTCATTAAAAAGAGCAACATTATTGGTGACTCCGGTGCCGATTGGCAACACAAGGGACAGAAAAATCTTAACATCTTCCTAGTACCAATGTGTGAGCAGCATAAACATAGAGTGATAAGTCAAGTGTGAGACCACTGTTGCTGTGACCTAAGGTCTATTTCCTGTGACTGAGAAATTACATTGTGCGACATTTTAAATGAGTTGAAGCCTCTTGTAAAATAACAGAGAAACAAATTTCAGGAGCAAGTCCAAATTTACTCTCCAGCATAGTCCTGTCGATAGTCTTCCATAGTCCTGTTAATTCTGTCTTCTTCCTTTCGAACAGAACACAAATTCTTCCAAGTATCCTGCTTTTCCAAGCAATAGCTGCTTTGTTCCTCTAACAGCAGTATCTTCACGGCCTCTCTCTCTCTCTGTCTCAAAAAGCAGCTACCCCCTTTAGGTTACTGTGTACAAATGTGAAACTGTCACTTAATTTCTTTAGGTTTCTGTTTAAGTTTCATCTACATGGCAACCAGACTACATGGACGTGACTTGGCTGACGTGCTTCAAAAATGCACAATATTACCTTAAGTTGATGAAAACGTTAAAAAATGTTACTGTCTTCTAAAGTTCAGCATTCATACCAGTGATCAGTCACTGCAGAAGATCAGAAGCTCCTGACATAGTCACCTTGTTCTCTGTCTTAATTTTTCCCACTTTAGGGTGTGTATCTAATTTTCATATGTCATACATCTCCTCTTGACAACTTAAGTTCCTGCATAACTTGGTGTCTTTAGAAAATTTAGAAACATACATTTGGTCCCTTCATCTAAGTAATTGATATAGATTTTAAATAGTTGAGGCTCCAGCACTGATCCTGGTGACCATTCATTACAGCTTATCAACTTGAAAAAGACTAATTTATCCCTATTCTTTTCCTCGTGTTAGCTAACCAGTCCTTTATTCATGCTAATATGTTACCCATTACACCATGAGCTCTTTTGTGTGTAATAACCTTTGTTGTGACATTGTATCAATTGTTTTTTGGAAATTCAAGCACACCACATCTACAGGTTCCTCTTCTCCACCTCACTTGTAATTTCATCAAAAGACTCTTAATAAATTAGTTAAACATCATTTCCCTGTCACAAAACCATGTTGATTCTGCCTGATCACATTATGATTTTCGAGGCATTCTGCTGTAACCTTCTGTAATAACCAGCACAGGGATACCCTGAATGATCTCTGCATGGGACTCGTGGACTATGAGCTTCCCTGCTGGTGGGTGGAGGCCCACCCAGCTGGGGCTCATAAGAACTTGGTATCAAGGCCGGCCCGGACAGCGACAGGCATGTTGATTGTCCCAACAGGACTGTACTCTGTAAATAATTCACTGCTATAGGCAGACTTTTCATGACCGAGAATAATTCAACTTAATGTTACTGCTCGGCTTCCTGCCTCTTAATACTGGCGACAAGGCAAAATAGCTTTTAATTCCGATTCTGGATGTCCCAGATGCTCCAGAAGATTACCATACAGTAACGTGTGGAACTGACTTTTCGGAAGATTGGAAGCCTTTGTCCCAACCTTTGGCATTATAAAAAGCCTCACGACCCTGGCTGCTCTGGATTCAAAATCGTTTGATGAATTAGTAGAGCTAGTGTCCAACCATTATGACCTGCAACCATCGGCAATCATGCAACACTACCGATTCAATACTGCTGTTGGACTCGAAGGGAGTCAGTTATGGATTTCTTGACTCAACTCTGATGGTTGGCTGAACATTGCGAGTTTGGGCCATCCCTTTCTGAGATGCTGAGGCGTCGGCTGGTGTGTGTAATTAATAACATGGCCAAACATAGAAAGCTGTTGGAGGAGCCTACGCTGGGTTTAAAAAGAGCCATCGAGCTAGCGCTGTCCTGTAAAAATGCTGGAAAAGGGGTTCAGGATCTTCAAGGTTCCATGGACTTTCATGTCCATAATGTTGCTCGATCTCCATACCAGACTTCAGCGGCATCCCAGGGCAGTGCTCGAATGGCCAGGTCACCTACAAAATGACAATCAAGGGTACAACACTGCATCTGGGCTCAATGTACATGGGCCACCACAGACCAGCGGGACACCTTCCCTGAGGATGAGTGGGAGTTTGGGCAACATAGTCGGGCCTGTGGGCATAGAACACGTGGCTATTCACCCCATTGTGTCTGCACTAGTTGAAGAGAAGACTAGCTGCCAATTCTAATCCCACCTTCCAGTGCACGGTCTGTAGACTTGCAGGTTACAGCACTCCAGGTGTAGACTCAGGTACCTTTTAAATGAGTTGAGGGTTTCTGCCTCAACAACCTAACCAGACAGTGAATTCTAGACAGCCATCCCCAAAATGTTTTTCCAAACCTCCCCTCTATTCTTTCTACTAATCACCTTAAATCTGTGCCCCCTGGCAATTGACCTCTCTGCTTGGGGAAACAAGTCTGGCCTGTCTACTCTATCTAGGCCCCTCATAGTTTTGGGACTATCACATTCAAGGGAGGCACATCTGCATCCTGTAAGTTGGTAATTGAAAAATCATGAATGGGCATTGGATGGTCTGATGGCAGGTAGGAGTGAGGGGGTTGGGGGGGGGGGGGGGGGGGGTGGTATGTTCTGGAAAGACAGAGTGCATGAGGCTTTGAGATGCAGCTTTAGCTGGACAGGAAGGCAAGGGTTATGGGAGGCAAACAGGAAAGTGCAGTGAAGACCACAACCAGATAATCATGATCTTATTGAATTGTGGAGCAGGCTTGAAGGGCCAAATGGCCTACTCCAATTTTCCCATGTTCATACATGGAGATGAGTGAAAGACAGTTCCGCAGATGCCTTTGCTGGTCTTGGGATGTGTTAGCTCATATTTGCCACATTCCCCATGAGGAACGCACACCGCACAGACCTGGAGGGCATCCAATGCCGTTTGCTCTGATGATTACTGCCACCCTGAACATTATTGCCGACAGATCCTTCCAGAGATCCACTGGGGGGCTTTGCTTAATCTCACAATGGGCAAAGCGCAAATATATAAAGGAGGTGACCGATAACCTTTTTCATAAAGCTTATCACTACCTGCAGTTCCACATGGGTGAGGCAAGCAAGACTGCTAGAGGGGTGGATTCGCTGTGATTTCTGGCTTCCTGCAAGTGCAGGGCACCATCGCCTGCACACGTAAGGCCTTGAGAGCTCCTTTGCAGCAGCCTGTGAGATTCATTAACAGAAAAAGAATGTCCAGCTAATTTTTAATCTCAGAAAGCAGGTCATGCATGTTTGTGCTAGGTATTAAGGGAGCTCACACGAGTCATACATTTTGAGTCACTCCCAGGTGCCAGAGATATTAGAGGAAGCTAAGAGCTTAGAGGGTTGACACCTTGGTGGTCAGGGATACACCCTAAAGACATAGCTAATGACACCCGTTCCTTACCAATGACTGGACACAGCCACAAGGTCTTTAATAGAGCACGTTATCGGCCTCTTAAAGATGCATTTCAGATGTTTGGGCTAGTCAATACTTACCACAAAGCGTGTCCCGCACCATGATTGTTTGTGGCACCCTGCACACATTGCACCACAAAGTGGAATATTCCGCCATAGGGAGACATGGAGGAGCTACACATCTCCTCAGATAATAATAATCTTTATTATCACAAGTAGGCTTATATTATCACTGCAATGAAGTTACTGCGAAAAGCCCCTAGTCGCCACAGTCCGCTGCCTGTTCGGGTACAAAGAGGGAGAATTCAGAATGTCCAAATTAGCTAACAACACGTCTTTCGGGACTTGTGGGAGGAAACCGGAGCACCCGGAGGAAACCCACACAGACACGGGGAGAACATGCAGACTCCGCACAGACAGTGACCCAAGCCGGGAATCGCACCTGGGATCCCGGCGCTGTGAAGCAACAGTGCGAACCACTGTGCTGCCGTTCCGCCCCTAGGAGGCAGTGAAGCGGGTGAACCTAAAGAGGGCAAAGATTCAGAGAAGCTACATTAGGATGTCATTTCCCCGGCACAACACGCAAGACATGCCCATGATAACATCATAGCTACAAGGTTCTAGGAGGAATAGGATAAAGACACGTTGTTGCAAGAGCAGTTTCTTTCAGGTTCCTGTGCAGGGGGCACTATGACATCTTCATTGTCATCTTCAACATGCCACGAAAAGTCTGGCAATATCTGGCCTGAGAGAAACACGAGAGGATACAGGGAAAGATCCCATGAAGGGTTAACAGCAGCTGCAAAGAGCAGGATTATAAAATGCAGATTCCTTCTTCCAAACAGGCTTAGCAAACAAACAGGATTTATGTATGAAGCTAAAACAATGGCTCACACCTTCATTGAAATTAACCATCTTAGTAAACATCTGGAAAAGCGTAGATGAGGGTTTCAGTCGAGTTAGGTGATAAATGTAAACCTTTCAAGTTATAACCAAGTGGATTTTTAGCATTACGCTAAAAGCAATGATTCACACCTTCATTGAAGTAAAATCAGCAGATAGAAAAGAATGACTAGGGGGTCAAATATATAGGTGTGAAGCTCTGCTGGAATCAGGTAAATTAAAGAAAACTGGACACAACCTGTCTACAAGAACACAAATTAGACCCAAATCAAAGTCAAAATTATGAGCTGGGGACACAATTCGATAATAAAACTATGGAAATGACAGGAATCAAAATTCACACCCCTATTGAAATCAAAGCATTTTGAACATCACAAGGGAAACAATGTAATCAGAGATCTATGAGCTGAGGTCATGTCAAAATGAATACTTAATCGTGTTAGAAAAATTTAGATTAAAGGTACCTTTTACAATCCATGTGAAATAAAAGTTACTTTTCAATAAAGTAATAAAAACTTAATAACTGTTAGAAAAATATATAAACCCTGAGAAAGGGGCAGGAAAGCAGAGAAGCAGAGAGGCAGAGAAGCAGAGAAGCAGAGAAGGAACAAGAGAAGCAAGCAGAGCCAGCTTACAGTCAGCTCGGTCATAGGAAAGGGACAGGGCAAAGCAGCCGAGCTAAAACAGCTAATACATCTAAGGAAGATCAGAATTTAAAGAGGAGGCAGAGTCAGCTCAGAGTCAGCCAGTAGAGCCAGCTTTCACAGCTCGGTCCATGGGAAAGATAGGATATAGCAACCGAGCAGAACAGTGAATACATCTAAAGAAGACCAGATTTTAAAAAGAAGATTGATTGTCAAGGTGGGCCTGAAGGTCCCTTCAACCAACCAGGAGGGCCCAGAAGCAAGATCTTTTTACCTTTCTGTAAAGACAGTGATTGCATCTTTTAAAAGAAATAAATATATAATAATAAAATAACTTAAAAGTTTAACCTGAAACAGTGGTTATTACAAAAATCTACTTTACTTACTTAGCAATGGGGGACCCAGGATCGATGCTACTAAGTGGTAAGTAGATGAAATCTTCTGTGAAGGTATGGGTTATACCGGGGGATAACTTGAAAACATAGTTTGACCTGAATAGCACCCACCGAAGCCTGCATAGGGGTCAGGGAGTGAGAATCCCTGTTCACCATTTAGAATGTCGGCCCTTTTTGGTATAGGGGGACTTCTAAGAATAGTGGTGAGATCTCAACAACACAATGAACATTGAGGAAGCAAAAGTCACCTCCGACGCTAGCAAGGGTGGTTATCTTTGCTGGAAGTTAAGCTAGCATTGTCCACACGGAGAGTGGTTCAGAAGGACTATCATGTGATTACTAACAAACACTCAGAACCCTTTGTTCTTCAGAAAAGTGCCAAGTTTACATCCTGTATTGCCTTGGCATTTGGGAGAAATGTGGTCCAGACAGGTTTTCACATAGCAGTCAATGAGGACTTATTCCCTTCATCGATACGGCTGAGCAATCAACCCAAGATGTGTCGGAGTGTCACTTTTATTGCTTGACAGCCCTCAACATTGTCTATCTCCAAAAAGCCAATTATTTCTAGGAACCTAAGCCAGTGAGAGCACTGTCATGCCATGATTTACATATTGATTTGCATTCTGCAGCCTCTGAGGGATTCCATGAAGCATCGCTAGGCAGCTATTCAGGAGCAAACTATGATCCTCACAGCTGAGTAGACGGATTCACCAGGATGAGCACACACCAGGGGCAGGAATCTTCCCTACCCGGCGGGGCGGGGGGTTCCGGCGTAATGGGGTGGCGGGAACCACTCCGGCGTTGGGCCGCCCCAAAGGTTCGGAAGTCTCTGCGCCTTTAGGGGCCAAGCCCTCACCTTGAGGGGCGAGGCCCGCGCCGGAGTGGTTTCCGCTCCGCCGGCTGGCGGGAAAGGCCTTTGGCGCCATGCCAGCTGGCGCCCAAAGGTCTTCGCCGGGCGACGCATGCGCGGGAGTGTCAGCGGCTGCTGACGTCATCCCCACGCATGCGCAGGGGAGGGGGTCTCTTCCGCCTCCGCCATAGTGAAGACCATGGCGAAGGCGGAAGAAAAAGAGTGCATCAGAGCACAGGCCCGCCCGCGGATCGGTGGGCCCCGGTCGCGGGCCAGGCCACCGTGGGGGCACCCCCCAGGATCCCGGAGCCCGCCTGTGCCGCCTTGTCCCGCCGTTCAAAAGGTGATTTAATCCACACCGGAGGGAGAGGGTTGACAGCAGCACGGTAGCATTGTGGATAGTACAATTGTTTCACAGCTCCAGGGTCCCAGGTTTGATTCCTGACTTGTGTCACTGTCTGTGCGGAGTCTGCACATCCTCCCCGTGTGTACGTGGGTTTCCTCCGGGTGCTCCGGTTTCCGCCCACAGTCCAAAGATGTGCGGGCTAGGTGGATTGGCCATACTAAATTGCCCATAGTGTCCAAAATTGCCCTTAGTGTTGGGTGGGATTACTGGGTTATGGGGATAGGGTGGAGGTGTGGACCTTGGGTTGGGTGCTCTTTCCAAGGGCCGGTGCAGACTCAATGGGCCGAAAGGCCTCCTTCTGCACTGTAAATTCTATGATCTATGAGCGGCGGGACTTTGGCCCATCTCGGGCCTGAGAATCACTGGGGGTGGGCCCGTCAACCGGCACGGCGCGATTCCCGCCCCCGCCGAATCTCTGGTGGTGGAGAATTCGGGACACGGCAGGGGCGGGATTCACCCCAGCCCCGGGCGATTCTCCGACCCGGTGGGGGGTCGGAGAATCGCGTCCCTGATATCACACGCTAATTCCCGTCTGACAGACATTTCAAACGTCACTGAATGAATGAAATGAAATGAAAATCGCTTATTGTCACGAGTAGGCTTCAATGAAGTTACTGTGAAAAGCCCCTAGTCGCCACATTCCAGCACCTGTTCGGGGAGGCTGGTACGGGAATTGAACCGTGTTGCTGGCCTGCCTTGGTCTGCTTTAAAAGCCAGCGATTTAGCCCAGTGTGCTGAAGTGAAACCAACTTCCATTGCTCTGCATCATGCATGGGGAGAGTGTTGACTAATAAAAGAATACCATTCAACCTTAAACACAGAGTAGAAATGAGTTCCATGGAAACATGAAAGGCCATGGTACTCAATGACAAATACTACTTTAACCAAAACCTCACAGTAATAAAATAAGAGCCATAGCAAAGTGCATTTGGATGAAATAACTCCAAAGTTGGCTGCAACAAATTCTTATTGCATCCACATATTGCAATGTGATGGCATCAGGATAATCACTAACTTTGATGAAAAATTCTCAGGTGGTCACATAATGTCTGCCTAAGAAATAAAGGTTACATGTGTCTTGTCCAGCCATCATTTCGATACAGAAAGCACCTTCATTCATGTCGCTGATGTGGAACTAAAGATGGATCACTATGATGAGATTAAGCAAGAATGAAATGCAGGGAATAAGATGGGAGGTAATTTGGTGGTGGGGGTTGGATTTGGGGCAGACACTTGAATGAACACAGGACTTTACATCATATTGATTAGCCACTGAATACCTGACATTTGGAGAGGGATAGAAGTGAGATATATTTACAATGGTGCAGATTATTTACAGGGAATGAACATTCATGTCGCCAGTGTGCATTCAAAACTTCTCAAATTTCCTGGCTACACTGCCACATAGAATTTACAGTGCAGAAGGAGGCCATTCGGCCCATCGAGTCTGCACCGGCTCTTGGAAAGAGCACCTTACTCAAGGTCATCACCTCCACCCTATCCCTATAATCCAGTAACCCCACCCAACACTAAGGGCAATTTTGGACACTAAGGGCAATTTATCATGGCCAATCCACCTAACCTGCACATCTTTGGATTGTGGGCGGAAACCGGAGGAAACGCATGCACACACGGGGAGGATGTGCAGACTCCGCACAGGCAGTGACCCAAGCCGGAATCGAACCTGGGACCCTGGAGCTGTGAAGCAATTGTGCTATCCACAATGCTACCGTGCTACCACAATGCTACCCACATCTAGGTAGGGCTCCAACGTCTGCAACAGAGGTGGAAGCATTCTGTTGACTACTATGCCCTGTTGTCAGAGATGGATTTGGCAGATGTCCACTGGAGGCCTGGGCCTCGTGGGCCCCGGTATTCTAAGGGTCTCCTGTTCTGTGGTAGGTGCACCCCCCTTGGCCTAACCTGCTGGAGTTGATGGGATGACATGCAGTGGGTATTGGAGTGGCAGGATACCCTTGGAATGTCTTGAGTGAATGCCTAGGGGTGTCTGGCTGATGCTCTTCCTTCCGTTGGGTGCCTGGCAGTCCCTCCCCGAGTCCTTGAGCAGAAGGGGCACCTGGAGGGAGGTCGAAGTGCCCTGTCCCCTCTTGCCTAGCCACTGCTGAAACACATCCATAGCTAGAGCGATTGTGTGCTGGTCTGAGCGTAAATCCAGCAGAAACTTCAGGATCTGTCGGCAGATGCCAACCTTCCCATGGAGAATTTGATGTACTTGCTTAACAGAGCCGCAACATGAGACAAAACGTGGACAATTCCTCCATCTTCCATTACAATTTGGTGACGGTCTCTGAAAACTCTGCCTGATGTTCCCCTGCCTGCCTTTGCATCTCCAACATTTCCCTCAAGGCCGATAGCAGAGGCTCATTATCAGACTGGGACTCTGCAGGGGCCTGGTCTCCGGCAGTTCTCGGTGTCAGAGATCTCAGCTGACACTGCCTCTGCCTGCTGCGGACACGTATCAATGAAGTGAGCACCAGATTGTGACACCGAACCTACTCTAGAACTAGGACCTATCAAGGTGCGTGTATCTGTGCTGGTTGAGGGTGCAGGTGAACACAGTGACGGGTCTTCACTGGAGATGACCTGAGGGCTGGGACTGGGGCTGGGCTCTGGTGCTTGTTTGACATCTTATTTTTCTGCATTTTTTTGCTAGTAGCTAAAATAGAGAGAAGAAATAGTTAGTGTTAACGAGGCAGGATCCGACACTATAGATCAGTCATTGTCATTGCATGTTGCCAGTGTATACTGAATGGAGGCTCAGTCTTGTTGGGGCAGGCCGGTCTCCCCTTCTGCGTACAGGAATGATCTTTGTCCTCGTCATTGAGCTCTGCAGGGTCTGGCACAGAATGGGTTAACATGGGACTGAGTACAATACCACCCACATTGTGATGTAAAGGAAAACATGACCCGAGTCTAGAAGGCTGTATTGAACTGGACAAGAGTGTCCTCAGCTCCAGGGTACCCTCTCCAGTCTTGGCTCTCTCACTTTTGTTTTGGCAATCTTGTCCTGCATAAAGACAGATGGATTGACTGTGAGCACGATGGATGAAAAAGCATTTCAGAGGCATGCATGCCTGCTGTGTGTGCTGAGTCCTCCCCCGTAAGGGATTAAGACACTATTTTTGCAGGATCCAACATGAGGTGGAGATCTTAAAGTGGCTGGCAGACATGTAATACCGATGTCCCATCTGCTGGTTGTTGTAAGATGTTGTGTGTAGTTTGATAGGTCTCACAAAGAGGTTCTGAGTCTTATGTATTTTAACAGTAAGAGTTTATTGACTATGAGTAGTTACATATATATGTACACTGGTCTCTGTCCAGTTCAAGACAGCCTTTTAGACTCAGGTCATGTGTTCCTTTACATCACAATGTGGGTGGTATTTTACTTAGTCCCATGTTAACTCATCCTGTGCCAGACCTTATATTGCACCTCCCCCCAAATTTTATCCAATGCATCGACAGAGATGGAGTCTCCATTGCCTGACGCTGGGAACAGGATTCCCGATCCAGTAGAGGATGGAGTGTCAGTCGATGCACTGAGCCCCCGCCGATGGTGGCAGCGAGCTACATGCCCCACGCTGCCGACATCATGCAAACCACAATTTGCATGTATCTAAATATGATTAATGGGCTGGAAGCCTGAATCTCCCCCCCCCCCCACCCCCACCCCCATAAAGCTCCAACCCTCTCAACCGGGGTCACGTGAGCGTGATTTGCAGCAAGTATTTACAAGCGAGACCAAAGCGCAATGGCCATTGACGGGGAGCAAGGAGTTTGAAACGTTTTGGGCTTGCTGGGGGTTGTATGCCCGGATCTCAGGGAGTAACGGGGAACGACTTGGTGGCAGGTGAGTTGACCTGGGGTGTCCCCCTTGGTATCGGGGTGCCCTGGCTGAGATCCCCATTGCTGTATAAATTTGTTTAAACCCAGCCCCTAGCTGCAACTTATAGGCTGTTGAGACTCCCGACAGCATCCTGCAAATGCTCTGAGGGCTTCTGGTCATGTGGCAACTCACCCATCTGGTAACTCTCATACCCCAGCAGTATCATCAAGGGGACGGACGTGACTGATGCACGATCAATTGCACAAAGACGAGAGTTGAACACAACTGAGGCTTTATTACACTAAGATGTGTGGCCTCCTACAGCAGCTGGCGAAATGGCTGCTGTATGGGGAGTACACATATTTATCCTCCGCCTACTGGGCGGAGCCAGCAGACAGCGACTACCCCCGTCCCTGTAGTACAGGGCCTTACCACACATCTCCTAATATATACAACAGTGGTGATTACCACATTCACCCCCTGTTAAAATTGAGTCTGGCGGGGGTGGCGGAGAACTATATACAGAACAAGTTTTAACATACAGAGACAAAATATTTTTGGAGTCCAGTACATGGTGCTTTAACAGTCCTGAACCAGTTACAGGTTTAGCCAGTCCGGGTTCTTGATCTGATGTTGGGTGCGAGGCAGTGGTGGCGGCGGTTCCGGTGTCGGTCTGGTCCTCAGTGACTCCGGGAGCGTGCCGAAATCTTCCTCATCCTCGGGCGTGGCAGGGTGAGGACTGATGGTCCCGGGGGCGGTTGCTGCTGGGTGCTCTGGGCCGGAGGGGTGTGTGTGTACGGAACCTGCTGGTGCCAGGTCCCTGAGGGAAACAGTATCCTGGCGGCCATCGGGGTACGCCACGTAGGCATACTGGGGGTTGGCGTGGAGTAACTGCACCCTTTCAACCAATGGGTCCGCCTTGTGGAGTTGTACGTGCTTACGGAGGAGTACGGGTCCTGGAGCTGTGAGCCAAGTCAGGAGCGACACCCCGAATGTGGACTTCCTGGGTAAGGCGAAGAGACGTTCATGGGGTATGTCGTTAGTCGCAGTGCTTAGGAGCAACTGAATGGAGTGCAGTGCATCGGGGAGGACCTCCTGCCAGCGGGAGGCCGGGTGATTTCTGGACCGTAGGGCCAGCTGGACGGCCCTCCAGACAGTCCCATTCTCCCTCTCCACCTGTCCGTTTCCCCAGGGGTTAAAGCTGGTTGTCCTGCTGGAGGCGATACCCTTGTTGAGCAGGAACTGACACAGCTCATCACTCATGAATGAGGATCCCCTGTCGCCATGGATGTAGGCGGGGAAGCCGAACAGAGCGAAGATGGTGTTGAGGGCTTTGATGACGGTGGCAGATGTCATGTCGGGGCATGGGATGGCGATGGGGAATCTGGAGTACTCATCGACCACACTGAGGAAATACGTGTTACGGTCGGTGGAGGGGAGGGGCCCTTTGAAATTCACGCTGAGGTGTTCAAAGGGGCGGGAGGCCTTCACCAGGCTTGCGCTGTCCGGCTGGTAGAAGTGCGGTGTGCACTCCGCACAGACCTGGCAGTCTCTGGTGATTGCCCGTACTTCCTCGACGGAGTAGGGCAGATTGCGGGCCTGGATGAAGTGGTACAACCGTGTGACTCCCGGGTGACAAAGGTTGTCGTGCAGAGTCCGGAGACGGTCCACCTGTGTGCTGGCACATGTACCTCGGGATAGGGCATCGGGGGGCTCGCTGAGCTTACCGGGGCGATACAAAATCTCGTAGTTGTAGGTGGAGAGCTCGATCCTCCACCGCAAGATTTTATCGTTTTTGATCTTGCCCCGCTGTGTGCTGTTAAACATGAAGGCTACCGACCGTTGGCCAGTGAGGAGAGTGAATCTCCTGCCGGCCAGGTGATGCCTCCAATGACGCACAGCTTCAACGATAGCCTGGGCCTCTTTTTCGAGGGGGGAGTGTCGAATTTCGGAGGCATGAAGGGTTTGTGAAAAGAATGCCACGGGCCTGCCTGCCTGGTTGAGGGTGGCGGCTAGAGCGACTTCTGATGCGTCGCTCTCCACTTGAAAGGATAACGTCTCGTCGACTGCGTGCATCGCGGCCTTGGCAATGTTGGCCCTAATACGGTTGAAGGCCTGGTGAGCCTCGGCCGTCGGGGGAAAAGAGTGGACTGGATGAGTGGGCGGGCCTTGTCCGCATAGTTTGGGACCCACTGGGCGTAGTATGAAAAGAACCCCAGGCAGCGTTTGAGGGCCTTGGGGCAGTGGGAAAGGGGGAGTTCCATGAGGGGGTGCATGCGGTCGGGGTCGGGCCCCAGAACACCGTTCTGGACCACATAGCCAAGGATGGCTAAGCAGTTCGTGCTGAATACGCACTTCTCCTTGTTATAGGTGATGTTTAGGAGAGTGGCGGTGTGGAGAAATTTGGCAAGGTTGGCATCATGGTCCTGCTGATCATGGCTGCAGATGGTGACATTGTCTAGGTACGGGAAAGTGGCCCGCAGCCCGTACCAGTCGACCATTCGGTCCATCTCCCTTTGGAAGAACGAGACCCCGTTGGTGACGCCGAAGGGAACCCTAAGAAAATGGTAGAGGCGGCAACCTGCCTCGAAGGCGATGTATGGACGGTCCGCCTTCTGGATGGGGAGCTGGTGGTAGGCGGATTTTAGGTCTACAGTTGAGAAGATCCGGTACTGTGCAATCTGATTGACCATATCAGATATGCGTGGGAGGGGATACGCGTCGAGCTGCGTGTACCGATTGATGGTTTTGGTTGTAGTCCACGACCATTCAGTGTTTCTCTCCAGTTTTCACCACTACCACTTGGGCTCTCCCGGGGCTGCTGCTGGCCTCGATGATGTCTTCCCAAAGCAGCCGCTGGACCTCGGACCTGATGAAGGTCCTGTCCAGGGTGCTGTACCGTCTGCTCCTGGTGGCAACGGGTTTGCAATCCGGGGTTAGGTTTGCGAATAGAGAAGGTGGGTCGACCTTTAGTGTCGCGAGGCCGCACACAGTAAGGGGTAGTAGGGGCCCGCCGAATTTCAATGGTAGGCTCTGGAGGTTACACTGGAAGTCCAGGCTGAGTAGCAGGGCAGCGCAGAGGTTGGGGAGGACGTAGAGGCGGAAGCCACTGCATTCTACGCCCTGGACCGTGGGAGTGACTATACAGTACCCCCGGATCGCCACGGAGTGGGACCCGGAGGCCATGGAGATTTTCTGATTGGCGGGGCGTACCACGAGGGAGCAGCACCTTATCGTATCAGGATGGATGAAGCTTTCGGTGCTCCCGGAGTCCAGCAGACAGGAGATCTCATGCCCATCGATCTTCACGCTTGTCGAGGCGGTGGCTAGATTGTGCTGGCGAGACTGGTCAATCGTGACCGAGGCGAGTCGCGGCTGGTCGTCGCTGGTGTCGGACGATGGGGTGCCCGGGGGGCATAGATCCTGGTACGATGGTGGCACCCATGTGCCGTGGGGGAGACAAGATGGCGGCGTCTGAAGATCCTGAGGTGGCCAAGATGGCCGCGCCCACGGGCCGCACGTGGCGGGGGTTGAAAAAGATGGCGGTGCCCATGGTCCGCACGTGGTCCGAGGAGGGGAAGATGGCAGCACCCACTGTCCGTACGTGGGGCGGGGTCGGGGCGATCGCGGCGACTGAGTGGGTCTGGCACACCGCGGCGAAGTGCCCCTTCTTGCCGCAGGCCTTGCAAAGGGCACTGCGGGCCAGGCAGCGTTGGCGGGGGTGTTTTTGCTGCCCACAGAAGTAACATCTGGGGCCCCCAGGGTTGGCTGGCTGGCGAATGGTACAGGCGTAGGATTGGCTGAGTGGGGTCCCCGGTGGGGCGGCCGTCTGCGGAGTCCACGGTGCATACCAGGAGTGGGCCGCGTGGCCGGGGGTGTAGGCCTGGATAGTGTGCGAGGTGATTGTCATCGATAGCGCCAGCTTTTTGGTTTCCGCGAGGTTGAGCGTGGCTCCCTCTAAAAGTCACTAGCGGATGTGGCCTGACCCTATCCCCGTGACGAAAGCGTCCCGCATGAGGAGGTTCGAATGTTCCGTGGCCGTGACGGCCTGACAGTCACAGTCTCTGACCAGGGGAATTAAAGCGCACCAGAAATCTTCTACAGACTCACCAGGGAGCTGACTACGAGTAGAGAGTGTGTGTCTGGCGAAGAGCGTGTTCGACCGCTGAGCGTAGTACTCTTTCAGTAGCGCAATGACTTCATCATAGGTCAGCGCGTCCTGGATAAACGGAAAAACGTTGGAGCTCAGCCGCGAGTAGAGGATCTGGATCTTCTGAGCTTCCGGAATTGGGTCTGGTGCAGACCTGATGTACGCTTCGAAACAAGCCAGCCAGTGCTGAAAGTCCTTTTCGGCGTTGCTTGATTGCGGATCCAGCTGCAGGCGATCCGGCTTGATACGGAGGTCCATCTTCTGAAAACGCTCATGTAATAAATTGATGCACGATCAATTGCACAAAGACGAGAGTTGAATACAACTGAGGCTTTATTACACTAAGATGTGTGGCTTCCTGCAGCAGCTGGCGAAATGGCTGCTGTATGGGGAGCACACATATTTATACTCCGCCTACTGGGCGGAGCCAGCAGGCAAGGACTACCCCCACACCTGCAGTACAGGGCTTTACCACACATCTCCTAATATATACAACAGTGGTGATTACCACAGTGGCCATGCTCAATCACCAACCTACTAGATGTTGGCAATCCTCAGTGCACTCTTTAGAAGCGAGGTACCATAGTAGAGGAAGTAGGGGATTAGCACAGCTCACCCCAAACAAAAGACACGTGCACCATTGCCACTGGAATGCTCCCTGGCACACAACCCCTCTCAGACTAAAAGCTTCACCAGTGACACTACCAGCCAGCCCACACCTGAGGATCACGAGATGTCTCCAAGCCCCTGCCAGTCCACTGCACACCTGATCCCATCCATCCAGCCCCCAGCCAGCAATCCTGACCAGCTACCTATCACAACCTGTGTGTAAATCCCAGGCTCCACATAACACTGCAGCTAAGGTCCCAGAAAAAGCACACATCCCTCTCTCAACCCCATCTGTTGGAACTGCCCAGGTTCTTAGCATGCCACCAATGGCTGCACAGTATGAACATCTCCACCACACAACCAGTTGCCACCCTCCTGGCGTAGTACCACAAGGCTCACCCAGTGAGGAGACCCACAGTAGACCAGTGTTTTTCAAACTTTTTTTACAGAATGGCTGACTCTCGCGACCCACACCAAAATCACAATCGATTCTCCATAGTTACTTTTAAAAACGTTACACTCACTGTTGGCACTTCTGTATTATTAAATGTAAAAATTGTAAATTGCGCTGCTGTTTCACCTTAAAGGACAGTTCTATCCTGACGCCTTGCTAAAGGGTGTAACTCAGGATTATTTGGTATTTTATATGTTCAGACCCATTGTTAGCATTTGGGAATTTCATGCAAGGGCTGGAAAAATTAACAGGCTCAATATTACAGTTTTTAAAAGTCATGTTCACTCGTTCAAAACCAAACATGAGCTTGGATAAGAAATTAAACTTAAAATTTTCACTTCAGGACCAGGAGCCCTAACTGCTGAATTAAAAACACGATCAGACAGAATGTCACCGGACGCCTGTCAATACCGTTTCCCAAGTAAATGTGTAACAGATTGAAAACATGCTAAAGAAAATGCAACTCAGCGGACCAATATGCAAAACGTGCAGTCACATTCCATTCCAAACACCTGCAACATTTTACCGGCTCCTGTATACATGAGTGTAGTTTAGGCGCCAGCAATGCCGTCTTTGGTGAACAATTGAAGTGCTAGTTTGTACACACTTCTCTGTCTAGTCCAAGACTGTCCTCTAGTCTCAGGCCATGTGTTCCTTTACTTTACACTGTGGGCAGCACCGTATCCAGTCCTACGTTAACCTTGTATTCTACAGTGGTAGAGTGTGATGTCACTGTGATCTTTATCCATAGGCTGCCTGCTGTTCTTATGAGAGGGTGAGTTGGGAGTGAGTAGATGGTTCACTTACTCTTGTGGAATGCAACAGGTCATTCATTCGCTGGGGTAATAGTTTTTTTCCTTGCCTCAGTCACTGACCTTCCTGGCAATCTCCTCGTAGGTTGACATGTGGTGGGCCTTATCTTCCCATTTCTCATAAAGAGAACTTCCTGCCTTTCCTGGGCGACCTGCAGGAGAATCCCCAAGGAGCCCTTGCTGAACCGCAGAGCAGAGGATTTGATACATTTGTTTGGCACGCCAATTCAGGCCTTCAGCACACACCTGGCCTTCAATGAGTGAATGCGTGTGTGTGGGTGCCATTTGAATATGGTGGCAGGATCTTTGACCCCATGAGGTAATGGTGGGACAGATGAATCACAGTTCATCCCGCCATGAGATTTGACAAGTCTCTCACTGATGCATAATTAATGAACAGGAAAGCAGAAAATTGTGTGTGAAAATCCATCCTCTCACCCCATGGGAATCACATTGACGTTCCAGCCCAGCCTGCAACCTCACTTAGTCTCCAGAAAGGAAAATTCTGCCTTAAAAATGTCTAAGAAACAAAACATTTCAAATAAGTAGAAAGACAGTTAAAACATTTGCTTAGATTGTTAGCATCAACAGAGATATGTGCATAAACTAGCTAATACTTGTATATATGTGTGTGTATATATATTGTATAATATATATATTGTCACGACACCCTGGTCTGGTGCGCAGTCAATTCCAGCCCCACTTGGCCCAGACTCACAACACAGGTAAAATTAGATTTTATTTAAAATACCCAAGGCCCTTGGCTGAGTCCAATAAACTGCAGTCACCAGGTTTGTAACTTTTACACAGTAACCTTTTATTATGAACGGTATTATAATAAATCGGACAGAAAATGTAACTGACTCTCTCCCTTTCCCAACACCCCCTTCCTAACTCGCTATGCACACACACAGACAAACAACACAGAGGGGGGAAGTGTGGTGGAAGGGTAAAGAAAATATTAGTAAAATGAAAGGATAAAAATCTTTGATGTATTGGGTGATTTCTGGTTTGTGTCTCTCCGATGTTCAGCTTTCATAGAATCATAGAAGAATCATAGAATTCTTACAGCAGAAGGAGGCCATTCGGCTCATCGAGTCTGCACTGACCCCCTGAGAGCACACCTTACCAAGGCCCACCCCCCACCTTTTCCCCATAACCCCATATAAACTGCACAACTTGTACAAAAGGGACATTTTTAGCACGGCCAATCCACCTGACCTGCACATCTTTGGACTTTTTGATACTTCTTCCTTCCAGGCTTGAGATGGTTTTTCTCTGGCAAGGTTGTTTATCTTCTCTGCAGACTCAGCATCAGTGGCTGGTTTAGCACAGTGGGCGAAACAGCTGGCTTGTAGTGCAGATTAAGGCAGCAGCGTGGGTTCAATTTCCGTACTGGCCTCCCCAAACAGGTGCCGGAATGTGGCGACTAGGGGCTTTTCACAATAACTTTATTGAAGTCTACTTGTGACAATAAGCCCTTATTATTATTATCATTCCAAATTCACAGCAAAGGATGTGCCGGTCACTCACTGCTTTCAGAACAATAGAGAAATTATTTCACTTCAGTAAGCAGGAGAGTGAGAGCATTTGTTACACTTCCAAGGTCTAAATGCCTCTTCCCAAGTATCACCCAGGAACTAAACACTGACTGTTGTCAGGCAGAACGGTAGCACAGCGGTTAGCATTGTCGTTTCACAGCTCCAGGGTCCCAGGTTCGATTCCCGACTTGGGTCACTGTCTGTGCGGAGTCTGCATGTTCTCCCCGTGTCTGTGTGGGTTTCCTCCGGGAGTTCTCCTCCCACAGTCCAAAGACATGCAGGTTATGTGGATTGGCCATGCTAAATTGCCCTTAGTGTCCAAAGGGGTAGGGTGGGGTTGCTGGGTTATGGGTATGGGGCAGAGTTGTGGGCTTAAATGGGGTGCTCCTTTCAAGGGCCGGTGCAGGCTCGATGGGCCGTATTGGCCTCCTTCAGCACTGTAAATTCGATCAGACTATTGTTCCTGGCCAAACCACCAGTTGCCAGCCAATCAATTGACCTTCCAATCAACTCCCTTCAAACCTGGTTCCTAAGATCCACTCAATGCCAAAGAGTCTGGCTAAAAACAAAACCTGGGAACATCCTGACAAACAGGCTGCTTCAACTTTGAGTCTTCTGCTTAAAGGCATATTCTGATTATGGGTCCATGGACCTGTAGCCATCTGGGATGGCCACTTCCCGATTACAAAATGGACACTTTGCAAAGATTGCAGGGAAAATGGACAATACTGAGAAAACAAGCAGGTTCAGAGCTTGTCTGTATATTGGAGCCGCAGCTCCCAGACAAGACCAAAACTGTAGACCCAATAGCATACTGATGGCCCATCTCCGGGAACAAAAGAGTAACATTTGAGTAACCGATACTAAGGCAGACACCCCGGCGCCAGAGGAGACCGAAACAAAGCCCAATTGTTTGATCAGTATTCAGGTTTGAACCTTGTGGCGGTATCGAAAGATACCTGGCGACTCTAGAGTCGCCAGAATTAAGGAAGGCGACCATATTGACCGCCATATTCGGAGCCAACCAAAGAGAGCAACAGGCCAAAATAATAAAATAACATAAAAGAAATGGGAAGAAAAGAAATAAACTTGAAGGACTCTTACAAGATGTGTGCGTGTTTAAATTTATGCAAATAGTTGCGTGTATGTGTGTATATGAGCATCTTTATTTCAGAATTATATTTTTTATTACTAAAATTGCAATGGAAGTTATTTTATTCAGTTGTACTTCAGGTTAATTCAAAATGTTAGAGAATAAGATAGACATGATAAATTGTATTATTTTTCTGACTTCATATGGTGAAGTTATTTTGGTTTGTTACACAATGATACATGATGATCATTGTACATGATACATTAATTTAACAATGATATCTTTTCAGAGATTTTCAATGCGTTTATTATTGAACACACTCCAAGAAAACATCGCGTAGAAATATTTTGCTAAGCATGTGCTTGGTAAACCTATTGCCAAATGCATGCTACACTGTAATATTCACAATAGCCTAACCATATCTCTGTTCATGCACATGTACAATTGAAGTGGAACAATTATGCCCTTGGAGGAGAAATAGAGTGCTGACAGTGAATGAGAACGAGAAACAACAAGTGACTGCTTATCATACGGACACTGGGTGATTATTTCTGACAAATATTTGGGTGTTGGGGACAAAAAATGACATTTCAAAAATCATTAAGTTCTCCCCCAAACTGGCTGCTTGCCAGGCTGTCATCTCCCTGAAGTGGGCTGGCTGGAGTTGGAAATATACACATAAAGATTTCAATAGTAATGTAACTGTAAGCGGTACAGAAAAAAGGGTGCGTGTCTTCTGCTGTCACTTTTCTGTGTAATTTTTATATCCTGCGTAGGCATGCTACCAACTCAACCCTTTGCTGTTGAATGATTAAAACCTACTCTTTCTAATGTCACAGTAATAATTCACAATCTGGAAATTGCCACTTTCAAATCAACAGTGCAAAATGTCAGTGATACTTTACCCTCACGATCCTATATTCTTGCAGAGTTATGGGACACCTTGGTAAAGTGACAAGGTCTGCAAAGTGCAGAGTTCAACTCCACTTCGTCCACCAAGAAAATGTGACCCCCCGAGGACAACAGGCGTCTCACCCTTTTTGAGAGAGAGCTGCCTCGTGGTGATTTGACCTGAGGGTCACCACACCTCAAACAAAGGGCAAGATTGAGAAGATGCGGCCTTCACAAATAACCTCAGCTGATAAGGGAATTGAACCCACGCTGTCGGCATCACTCTGCATCATAAACCAGCCATCCAGCCAACTGAGCTAACCGATCCTCAAATGTCGCCACACTCCAGAGGAATGTAAGCTGCTCTCCCCTTTGAGAGCTGACTGGTGGTGATTTAACCTGAGGGTCACCACACCTCAGGCAAGGGCAAGGTTGAGAAGGTAGGGCTTCCATCAGTAACCACAGACGGTAGGGGAATTGAACCTGCGCTGTTGGTTTCGCTCCATATCACGAACCAGCTGTCTAGCCATCGAGGAAGCAAAAGTGTTTTTTTTTGTTTTGTTTTTTTTGCACTGAGTGCTGAATTTGGTGCTTTTTGAGGACGATAGTGAGAGTTTGGTGACCGAGGGACTATAAGGCTTCATTTTTATCTAAAGTTTAGTCTTTCTTTTATTTAGTTAATTAACTTAAAAGTTGCTGTTTGGTTTAGAAGAAGGTGAATTTTCAATCAGCTTTAAACAGGCTTCTACTTCTAGGCACTTGCAGCTGGAGCTTGTTAATTAGTTAATTGGATTAGGCCAGTTTTTCAGAGGCTAGATTCACAGTATAAAAGTGATCCCCTACAGTGCAGACTTTGTTTGCACTGAGTGCTGAATTTGGTGCTTTTTGAGTGCGATAGTGAGAGTTTGGTGACCGAGGGAGTGCTGAATTTGGTCCATTTGAGTGCGATAGTGAGAGTTTGGTGACCGAGGGAGTGCTGAATTTGGTGCATTTGAGTGCGATAGTGAGAGTTTGGTGACCGAGGGAGTTAGGTGAGGAGGGAGTAAGGTGCTCCTTTCATTTTGTTTCCGACATTTCCGCAAAGAGTGCGAAGAGAGCCAGGAGTTTACAGGAAGTGTAGCTGACTGGGAGCAGAGTCGGAGGGCGGAGATCTAGTTAGCCCACACAGCAGCTATATTCTGTAAGGTAAGAGGGGATGGAGGCTAGGCCAGTTACATGCTCCTCCTGTAGGATGTGGGTGGTGAGGGATACCACCGGTGTCCCCACTGACTATACCTGTGGGAAGTGCACCCAACTTCAGCTCCTCAAAGACCGTGTTAGGGAACTGGAGCTGAAGCTGGATGAACTTCGGATCATCCGGGAGGCAGAGGGGGTGATTGAGAAGAGTTACAGGGAGGTAACCACACCCAAGGTACAGGACAAGAATAGCTGGGTTACAGTCAGGGGGAAAAAAACAAACAGGCAGACAGTGCAGGGATCCCTCGTGGCCGTTCCCCTTCAAAACAAGTATACCGTTTTGGATGCTGTTGGGGGGGATGACCTACCGGGGGAAGGCCCTAGCGGCCAGGTCTCTGGCACTGAGTCTGGCTCTGGGGCTCAGAAAGGAAGGGGGGAGAATAGAAAAGCAATAGTTGTAGGAGATTCAATGGTTAGGGGAATAGATAGGAGATTCTGTGGTCGCGAGCGAGACTCCCGGAAGGTATGTTGCCTCCCGGGTGCCAGGGCCAGGGATGTCTCGGATCGTGTCTTCAGGATCCTTAAGGGGGAGGGGGAGCAGCCAGAAGTCGTGGTGCACATTGGTACCAACGACATAGGTAGGAAAAGGGGTGTGGAGGTAATAAACAAGTTTAGGGAGTTAGGCTGGAAGTTGAAAGCCAGGACAGACAGAGTTGTCATCTCTGGTTTGTTGCCGGTGCCACGTGATAGCGAGGCTAGGAATAGGGAGAGAGTGCAGTTGAACACGTGGCTGCAGGAATGGTGTAGGAGGGAGGGCTTCAGGTATTTGGATAATTGGAGCGCATTCTGGGGAAGGTGGGACCTGTACAAGCAGGACGGGTTGCATCTGAACCAGAGGGGCACCAATATCCTGGGAGGGAGGTTTGCTAGTACTCTTCGGGAGGGTTTAAACTAATTTGGCAGGGGAATGGGAACCGGATTTGTAGTCCAGCAACTAAGGTAGCCGATATTCAGGACGCCAAAGCCTGTAATGAGGCAGTGGGGAAGGGAACACTGACAAAGGAGAGTATTTGCAGGCACGGAGATGGGTTGAAGTGTGTATACTTCAACGCAAGAAGCATCAGGAATAAGGTGGGTGAACTTAAGGCATGGATCGGTACTTGGGACTACGATGTGGTGGCCATCACGGAAACTTGGATAGAAGAGGGGCAGAAATGGTTGTTGGAGGTCCCTGGTTATAGATGTTTCAATAAGATTAGGGAGGGTGGTAAAAGAGGTGGGGGGTGGCATTATTAATTAGAGATAGTATAACAGCTGCAGAAAGGCAGTTTGAGGAGTATCACCTTATTGAGGTAGTATGGGTTGAAGTCAGAAATAGGAAAGGAGCAGTCACCTTGTTAGGAGTTTTCTATAGGCCCCCCAATAGTAGCAGAGATGTGGAGGAACAGATTGGGAAACAGATTTTGGAAAGGTGCAGAAGTCATAGGGTAGTAGTCATGGGCGACTTTAACTTCCCAAATATTGAGTGGAAACTCTTTAGATCAAATAGTTTGGATGGGGTGGTGTTTGTGCAGTGTGTCCAGGAAGCTTTTCTAACACAGTATGTAGATTGTCCAACCAGAGGAGGGGCAATATTGGATTTAGTACTGGGTAATGAACCAGGGCAAGTGATAGATTTGTTCGTGGGGGAGCATTTTGGAGATAGTGACCACAATTCTGTGACTTTCACTTTAGTAATGGAGAGGGATAGGTACGTGCAACAGGGCAAGGTTTACAATTGGGGGAAGGGTAAATACGATGTTGTCAGACAAGAATTGAAGTGCATAAGTTGGGAACATAGGCTGACAGGGAAGGACACAAGTGAAATGTGGAACTTGTTCAAGGAACAGGTGCTACGTGTCCTTGATATGTATGTCCCTGTCAGGCAGGGAAGAGATGGTCGAGTGAGGGAACCATGGTTGACAGAGGTTGAATGTCTTGTTAAGAGGAAAAAGGTGACTTATGTAAGGCTGAGGAATCAAGGTTCAGACAGGGCATTGGAGGGATACAAGATAGCCAGGAGGGAACTGAAGAAAGGGATTAGGAGAGCTAAGAGAGGGCATGAACAATCTTTGGCGGGTAGGATCAAGGAAAACCCCAAGGCCTTTTACACATATGTGAGAAATATGAGAATGACTAGAGCGAGGGTAGGTCCGATCAAGGACAGTAGCGGGAGATTGTGTATTGAGTCTGAAGAGATAGGAGAGGTCTTGAATGAGTACTTTTCTTCTGTATTTACAAATGAGAGGGGCGATATTGTTGGAGAGGACAGTGTGAAACAGATTGGTAAGCTCGAGGAAATACTTGTTAGGAAGGAAGATGTGTTGGGCATTTTGAAAAACTTGAGGATAGACAAGTCCCCCGGGCCTGACGGGATATATCCAAAGATTCTATGGGAAGCAAGAGATGAAATTGCAGAGCCGTTGGCAATGATCTTTTCGTCCTCACTGTCAACAGGGGTGGTACCAGGGGATTGGAGAGTGGCTAATGTCGTGCCCCTGTTCAAAAAAGGAACTAGGGATAACTCTGGGAATTACAGGCCAGTTAGTCTTACTTCGGTGGTAGGCAAAGTAATGGAAAGGGTACTGAAGGATAGGATTTCTGAGCATCTGGAAAGACACTGCTTGATTAGGGATAGTCAGCACGGATTTGTGAGGGGTAGGTCTTGCTTTGCAAATCTTATTGAATTCTTTGAGGAGGTGACCAAGCATGTGGATGAAGGTAAAGCAGTGGATGTAGTGTACATGGATTTTAGTAAGGCATTTGATAAAGTTCCCCATGGTAGGCTTCTGCACAAAGTAAGGAGGCATGGGATAGTGGGAAATTTGGCCAGTTGGATAACGAACTGGCTAACCGATAGAAGTCAGAGAGTGGTGGTGGATGGCAAATATTCAGCCTGGATCCCAGTTACCAGTGGTGTACCGCAGGGATCAGTTCTGGGTCCTCTGCTGTTTGTGATTTTCATTAATGACTTGGATGAGGGAGTTGAAGGGTGGGTCAGTAAATTTGCAGACGATACGAAGATTGGTGGAGTTGTGGATAGTAAGGAGGGCTGTTGTCGGCTGCAAAGAGACATAGATAGGATGCAGAGCTGGGCTGAGAAGTGGCAGATGGAGTTTAACCCTGAAAAGTGTGAGGTTGTCCATTTTGGAAGGACAAATATGAATGCGGAATACAGGGTTAACAGTAGAGTTCTTGGCATTGTGGAGGAGCAGAGAGACCTTAGTGTCTATGTTCATACATCTTTGAAAGTTGCCACTCAAGTGGATAGAGCTGTGAAGAAGGCCTATGGTGTGCTCGCGTTCATTAACAGAGGGATTGAATTTAAGAGCCATGAGGTAATGATGCAGCTGTACAAAACTTTGGTAAGGCCACATTTGGAGTACTGTGTACAGTTCTGGTCGCCTCATTTTAGGAAGGATGTGGAAGCTCTGGAAAAGGTGCAAAGAAGATTTACCAGGATGTTGCCTGGAATGGAGAGTAGGTCTTACGAGGAAAGGTTGAGGGTGCTAGGCCTTTTCTCATTAGAGCGGAGAAGGATGAGGGGCGACTTGATAGAGGTTTATAAGATGATCAGGGGAATAGATAGAGTAGACAGTCAGAGACTTTTTCCCCGGGTGGAACAAACCATTACAAGGGGACATAAATTTAAGGTGAAAGGTGGAAGATATAGGAGGGATATCAGAGGTAGGTTCTTTACCCAGAGAGTAGTGGGGGCATGGAATGCACTGCCTGTGGAAGTAGTTGAGTCGGAAACATTAGGGACCTTCAAGCAGCTGTTGGATAGGTACATGGATTACGGGAAAATGATATAGTGTCGATTTATTTGTTCTTAAGGGCAGCACGGTAGCATTGTGGATAGCACAATTGCTTCACAGATCCATGGTCCCAGGTTCGATTCCAGCTTGGGTCATTGTCTGTGCGGAGTCTGCACGTCCTCCCCGTGTCTGCGTGGGTTTCCTCCGGGTGCTCCGGTTTCCTCCCACAGTCCAAAGATGTGCGGGTTAGGTGAATTGGCCAATGATAAATTGCCCTTAATGTCCAAATTGCCCTTGGTGTTGGGTGGAGGTGTTGAGTTTGGGTAGGGTGCTCTTTCCAAGAGCTGGTGCAGACTCAAAGGGCCGAATGGCCTCCTTCTGCACTGTAAATTCAATGATAATCTATGATTAATCTAGGACAAAGGTTCGGCACAACATCATGGGCCGAAGGGCCTGTTCTGTGCTGTATTTTCTATGTTCTATGTTCTACTCCTGTGGTGTGCTTGCCTGGTGTGCTGGTACAGGGGTATTATACCTTGTCTCACTAACCCTGCAATTAACAATGTAACAGAATTATGCAGCATCAACATGGAGAGGGGATTGATCAGTCAATCTGGTTTGATGATTTTGGCCGAGCGATGAAAGTTAGCTGGGAGATCAGAAATGTTTGTTTGTCTTTTTAAAACCTGCCATGGGATGTTTACAACGACTTGAATTGGGAGGTATAATCCTGATTTCAAGGATCCAGCAGACACCACTTCTAATAGTGCTGAAGTGGCAGTCTTATGTGCTCAAATCTTGGAATGGTGCTTCAACCTGTAACTTCTGATTCAGAGGCAAGGGTGTTGATGCGACCATCAATTCACTCGAGACAAGAGTAGAAGTAAACCGTGGCTTTAATCAACTTAGAACAGTGCCTGCCTGCGACTGATACAATACTGTGTGCCGCCTGCAGGTCGACTGCTCTTTATACCCCCCCTCAAGGGGAGGAGCCATGGGCGGAGCCCATACGTGTCCCAACATGTTCCCCTATGGATGATGCCATACAATGGCCCATAGGTGGAGCCCACAAGGGCAACAGCATAGCATAGATGCAAATACAAAGGCAAAGCATGATACTGATACAATGGTGGATTATTGGTATAATACATTCACCACATTCACCCCCTGTTAAAAAAATGAAGTCCGGTGGGGGTGACGGGTTCATAAGTTCAGCCGGTCCGGCACACGGATTGTGCGCTGTGATCGGCGAAGCTCTGGCGTCGGTGCTGACCCAGGTGTCGAGCTCATCCGTGCTGGCATTGGTAGTGGGGGCGCCGGTGCGGGTACAGACGTGGACTCCGGGAGCGTCTCTTCTGGAGCTTCATTCCTGTGGACCGGTGAAGGGGGGATGGTGGGCGGGAGCCATAAAGGGGCAGGGGCGCTGATCATGGTAGGTTGGGTGGGATATAGTGGAGGGGCGGTGGTGGTGGTAGTGGTGGTGGTGGTGGAACCAGCAGGCGCCAGGTCCCGGAGGGAGACTGTATCTTGTCGGCCATCGGGGTGTTCGATATAAGCGTACTGGGGATTTGAGTGTAGGAGCTGGACCCTCTCTACCAGAGGATCGGCCTTATGGCTCCTGACGTGTTTTCTGAGTAGGACTGGCCCCGGTGTCTTCAGCCAGGACAGAAGCGAGGCCCCTGAGGTGGGTCTCCTAGGGAAAACAAATAGGCGGTCATGAGGGGTCTCGTTTGTGGCCATGCAAAGTAGGCACCTAATAGAGTGGAGTGCATCGGGGAGGACCTCCTGCCAGCGGGAAACTGGGAGATTCCTGGACCGCAGGGTCAGTAGGACGGTCTTCCAGTCCGCCGCGTTCTCCCTCTCCACCTGCCCGTTTCCCCTGGGGTTATAACTGGTAGTCCTGCTCGGGGCAATGGCCTTACTGAGCAGGTACTGACGCAGTTCGTCGCTCATGAACGACGAGCCCCGGTCACTGTGGACATAATTGGGGAAACCAAACAGGGTGAAGACACGATGTAGGGCTTTAATGACAGTGGACGTAGCCATTTCGGGGCAAGGAATTGCAAAGGGGAAGCGGAAGAACTCATCAATAATATTGAGGAAATATGTATTGAGGTTATTGGAGGGGAGGGGCCCTTTGAAATCGATACAGAGGCGCTGAAAGGGCCGGGATGCCTTTACCAGGTGGGCCTTAGCTGGCCGATAGAAGTGCGGTTTACACTCCGCACAGATCTGGCAGTCCCTGGTCATGGCTCTGACCTCCTCGGTGGAGTAGGGCAGGTTGCGGGCCTTGATATAGTGGATAAGCCGGGTGACCCCCGGGTGGCAGACGTCATTGTGGATAACCCGTAGTCGGTCATCTTGCATGTTGGCGCATGTGCCGCGGGACAGGGCATCTAGGGGCTCGTTGAGCTTCCCAGGACGATATATTATATATATTTTTAAAAATATGTTTATTCAGATTTTTCCAACAAAATTTCAACAAACAAACCCCCCATAACAAAAAGAGAAAAGAACACAAACACAACAATCAAAAATAATACAAAACTTACGCATTGGGTTTCCCCGTGTAAAATAACCCCCCCCATATGACATTCAAAGGTACCCTTGGGGACGCTCCCCCCCCTCACCCACCCAGATACCCCCCCAAAAGAGACCCCCCCCTCCTTGGATTGCTGCTGCTGCTGACCTCCTCTTAACTCTCCGCGAGATAGTCTAGGAACGGTTGCCACCGCCTGAAGAACCCCTGCACAGACCCTCTCAAGGCAAACTTTATCCTCTCCAGCTTAATGAACCCTGCCATGTCATTTATCCAGGCTTCCACACTGGGGAGCTTTGCGTCCTTCCATAATAGCAAGATCCTCCGCCGGGCTACCAGGGACGCAAAGGCCAGAATACCGGCCTCTTTCGCCTCCTGCACTCCCGGCTCGTCCGTTACCCCAAATAGTGCCAGCCTCCAGCTCAGCTTGACCTGGACTTTCACCACCTTGGACATGGTCCTCGCGAAACCCCTCCAAAACCCATCCAGTGCCGGGCACGACCAGAACATGTGGACGTGATTCGCCGGGCTTCCCGAGCACCTCCCACACCTGTCCTCCTTCCCAAAGAACCTACTCAACCTCGCCCCTGTCATATGCGCTCTATGAGTAACCTTGAATTGTATTAGGCTGAGCCTGGCGCAAGAGGAAGAAGAATTAACCCTACTCAGGGCATCAGCCCACAGACCCTCATCAATCTCCTCCCCAAGCTCCTCCTCCCACTTGCCCTTTAACTCCTCTACCGAAACCTCCTCCTCTTCTTTCATCTGATAGATCGCCGAAACCTTGCCCTCTCCGACCCATGCACCCGACATCACCCTGTCCTGGATCCCCTGTGCCGGGAGCAACAGGAATTCCCTCACCTGCCGCCTCACAAACGCCCTCACTTGCATATACCTGAACGCATTTCCCGGGGCTAACCCAAACTTCTCCTCCAGCGCCCCTCGGCTCGCAAACGTCCCATCTATAAACAGGTCCCCCATTCTTCTGATCCCTGCCCGATGCCAGCTCCGAAACCCCCCATCCATCCTTCCCGGGACGAACCAATGGTTCTCCCGAATCGGGGACCAAACCGAGGCTCCCATCTCGCCCCTATGCCGTCTCCATTGCCCCCAGATCTTCAACGTTGCCGCCACCACCGGACTCTTGGTGTACCTTGTCGGCGAGAGTGGCAGTGGTGCCGTCACCAGCGCCCTCAGGCTCGTGCCCCTGCAGGACGCCATCTCCAACCTCTTCCACGCCGCCCGCTCTCCCTCTATTACCCACTTACGGATCATCGCCACGTTGGCTGCCCAATAGTAGCCGCACAGATTCGGCAGCGCCAGCCCTCCCTGTCCCTGCTACGCTCCAGAAGCACGCTCTTTACCCTCGGGGTCTTATTTGCCTACACGAACCCCATGATGCTCCGACCTACCCGTTTAAAAAAGGCCTTGGTAATCATAATGAGAAGGCACTGGAACACAAAGAGAAACCTCGGGAGGACCATCATTTTAACCGACTGTACCCTGCCCGCTAATGAGAGTGGCAGCACATCCCATCTTCTGAAATCCTCCTCCATCTGCTCCACCAACCGCATCAAATTGAGCTTGTGCAGGGCCCCCCAGCTCCCAGCCACCTGGATCCCTAAGTACCGAAAGTTCCTTTCTGCCCTCGTCAATAGTTGGTCGTCTAATCCCCTTCCCTGGTCCCCTGGATGCACCACAAAGAGCTCACTTTTCCCTACGTTGAGCGTATAGCCCGAGAAGTCCCCAAACTCCCTTAGGATCCGCATGACCTCCACCATCCCCTCCACTGGATCTGCCACATACAGCAACAGGTCGTCCGCATACAGCAACACCCGATGTTCCTCTCCCCCTCGGACCAAACCCCTCCATTTCCTGGACTCCCTTAGTGCCATGGCCAAAGGCTCAATTGCCAATGCAAACAACAAGGGGGACACGGGGCACCCCTGCCTCGTCCCTCGGTACAGCCGAAAGTACTCCGACCTCCGCCGATTCGTAGCCATACTCACCACCGGGGCTCTATATAGGAGCCTGACCCAACTGATAAACCCCTCCCCGAACCCAAACCTCCGCAACACTTCCCAAAGATACTCCCACTCCACCCGGTCGAAGGCCTTCTCCGCGTCCATAGCTGCCACTACCTCCGCTTCTCCCTCTACCGATGGCATCATAATCACGTTGAGGAGCCTCCGCACATTCGTGTTTAGCTGCCTACCCTTTACAAATCCCGTCTGGTCCTCAATTCTCATAGCTAGCACTTTTGCCAGCAACTTAGCATCCACATTGAGGAGCGAGATCGGTCTATACGACCCACATTGCAGTGGGTCCTTGTCCCGCTTCAGGATCAGAGAGATCAGTACCCCGGACATTATCGGGGGCAGGGTCCCCCCCTCCCTTGCCTCATTGAAAGTACTCACTACCAATGGGCCTAGCAGGTCCACATATTTCCGATAAAACTCGACCGGGAACTCATCTGGCCCTGGGGCCTTCTCCGCCTGCATGTTCCCCAATCCTTTGACCAGCTCCTCCAACCCAATTGGCGCCCCTAAACCAGCCACCTCCTGCTCCTCCACCCTCGGGAACCTCAGTTGATCCAAAAATCGTCGCATCCCCTCTTTCCCTGCTGGGGGCTCAGATCTGTACAGCTCCTCATAGAAGTCCTTGAATACCTCATTTACTCTCACCGCACTCTGCACTGTATTCACCCCGCTATTCTTAACTCCACTTATCTCCCTCGCTGCCACCCTCTTACGAAGCTGGTGTGCCAGCATCCGGCTCGCCTTCTCCCCATACTCGTACGTCGCCCCCTGTGCTTTCCTCCACTGTGCCTCTGCTTTCCCTGTGGTCAACAGGTCAAACTCCGTCTGGAGGCTTCGCCGCTCCCTGAGTAGTCCCTCCTCGGGGGCCTCTGCATATCTCCTGTCCACACTTAAGATCTCCCCCACCAACCTCTCCCTCTCCCTACCCTCTCTCTTCCCCTGTGGGCCCTGATGGAGATTAATTCTCCCCTGACCACCGCCTTCAACGCCTCCCAGACTACCCCCACCTGCACCTCTCTGTTGTCATTGGCCTCCAAGTATCTCTCAATGCACCCCCGCACCCTCCCGCACACCTCCTCATCCACCAATAATCCCACATCAAGACGCCACAGCCGGCGCTGATCTCTCTCCTCTCCTAACTCCAGCTCCACCCAGTGCGGGGCGTGGTCTGAGATGGATATGGCCAAATACTCCGTTCCCTCCACCTTCGGGATTGGCGCCCTACTCAAAACAAAAACATCTATCTGGGAGTAGGTTCTATATACATGGTAAAAGAATGAGAATTCCCTGGCCAGCGGCCTGACAAACCTCCATGGATCCACTCCCCCCATCTGGTCCATAAACCCCCTAAGCACCTTGGCCGCAGCCGGCCTCTTCCCCGTCTTGGACCTGGAGCGATCCAATGCTGGATCCAGCACCGTGTTGAAATCCCCCCCCATTATCAGGCTTCCTACCTCCAGATCCGGAATCCGACCCAGCATGCGCTTCATAAATCCGGCATCATCCCAGTTCAGGGCGTATACGTTTACCAATACCACCCACACCCCCCGCAACCTCCCGCTCACCATCACATATCGACCTCCATTATCCATTACAATATTTTTGGCCTCAAACGACACCCGCTTCCCCACCAGTATTGCAACCCCTCTGTTCTTCGCATCCAGCTCCGAATGGAATACATGTCCTACCCATCCCTTTCTCAGCCTGACTGGTCTGCCACCTTCAAATGTGGCTCCTGAAGCATGACCACGTCTGCCTTCAGTCCCTTTAAGTGCACGAACACTCGGGCCCTCTTAACCGGCCCATTAAGGCCCCTCACATTCCAAGTTATCAGCTGGATTGGGGGGCTCCCCCCCCCCCCCCCCCCCCCCCCCCCCCCCGGCCGACTAGCCATTTCCTTTTCTAGACCAGTCACGTGCCCGGGCCTCCCGCACCCTCCAGTCCCCCAGACGGCGGACCCCCGCCCCGACCACCTCTCCTATTTCCAGTTCCCCTTTGGCCAATGCAGCAGCAACCCGATACCCCCCCCCCCCCCAGATCCATATCTAGCTATTTTGCTCCCCCCATAGCACTGCCGTAAGTCAGCTGACTCCTGCTGACCCCGGCCTCTCCCGCCTTCCCATCACCCCCCCCAGTGTGGGAATCCCCCCTCCCCCTCCTCCCTAGCAGTCTGTGTGCGCTCCTCTCCAGTACTGCCCCCCCTCCGACCCCCACCTCCGTCCTTCCCTAGCGCGGGAAAAAGCCCGCGCTTTCCTGAGCTGGCCCCGCCCCCTCTGGTGCAGCTCCTTTTGCGGCCTTTTCTTAATTCCCCATCCCCGGACCTCCCCTCCCTCCAACACCGACGCCCACACTCTCCCACAGTCTCCCCATCAAATCCCTTCACCCAACCCCATCTAGCACCCAACCAAGGAAACATTCCCTACACGTAGTTAAAACCACATATACAGCAAACATCCCACCCGTAACAACAAACCCTCAATTTGAGTCCAACTTTTCAGTCTGTATAAAGTTCCATGCCTCCTCAGGCGTTTCGAAATAGTGGTGCCGATCTTGGAATGTGACCCACAATCGCGCTGGCTACAGCATACCGAACTTCACCCCCTTCCGATGGAGCACCGCCTTAGCCCGATTAAAACCAGCTCTCTTCTTGGCCACCTCTGCACTCCAGTCCTGGTAGATTTGGATCTCCGTGTTCTCCCATCTGCTGCTCCGCTCCTTCTTGGCCCATCTCAAGGCACACTCTCTGTCCATAAAGCGGTTGAACCTCACCACTACAGCCCTTGGCGGCTCGTTGGCCTTTGGTCTCCTTGCCAGGACCCGATGAGCCCCATCCAGTTCCAGGGGCCTCGGGAAGGCTCCCGCGCCCATCAGCGAATTGAGCATCGTGCTCACATATGCCCCGGCATTGGTCCCCTCCACTCCTTCAGGGAGACCCAGAATCCAAAGATTCTTCCTCCTCGACCTATTCTCCATGTCCTCAAATCTTTCCGCCCACCTCTTGTGCAGTGCCTCGTGTGCCTCCACCTTCACCGCCAGGCCCAAGGTCTCATCCTCGTTCTCCAAGGCTTTTTGCCGCACCTCCCGGATCGCCGCCCCTTGGGCCTTCTGGGTCTCCACTAGCTTCTCAATCGCCGCCTTCATTGGCGCCAGCATTTCGGTTTTCAGCTCCTCAAAGCAGTGTTTAAGAAACTCCTGCTGCTCCTGTGACCACTGCGCCCATGCTGCTTGGTCTCCACCCGCCGCCATCTTGCTCTTTCTCCCTCGCACTTTTCACTGCTCCGAGATCCCTTTTTTCACCGCTCCACTCCTGGTCCAATCCATATACTGTCGGGGGGACCTTGCTGTCACCTTCCCACACTTCCCGCCGTTGAACAAGTGCCGTTGGGGCCCCTCTAGAGAGCCCAAAAGTCCGTTCCCGGCGGGAGCTGCCGGACGTGCGACCTATCCAGCCATGGCCACAACCGGAAGTCCACGATATACTATATTGTAGTTATAGGTGGAGAGTTCGATCCTCCCCCTTAAGATCTTATCGTTCTTGATCTTGCCCCACTGCGTATTGTCAAACATGAAGGCTACCGCTCGTTGGTCGGTGATGAGGGTAAACCTCCTACCAGCGAGGTAGTGCCTCCAGTGCCGTACGGCTTCCACGATGGCTTGGGCTTCTTTTTCGACCAAGGAGTGTTGAATTTCAGAGGCGGTGAGGGTGCCCGAAAAAAACGCCACTGGTCTACCTGCTTGATTGAGGGTAGCGGCGAGAGCAACCTCTGATGCGTCGCTCTCCACCTGGAAGGGGACGGACTCATCCACCGCGCACATCGCGGCTTTGGCGATGTCCGCCTTGATGCAGCTGAAGGCCTGGCGGGCCTCAGTTGCCAGTGGAAAGGTGGTGGCCTTGATTAGTGGGCGGGCTTTGTCCGCATAGTTGGGGACCCACTGGGCATAATACGAAAAGAACCCGAGGCACCTCTTCAGGGCCTTGGGGCAGTGAGGGAGGGGGAGTTGTAGATGGGGGGGGCATATGGTCAGGGTCAGGCCCTAGGACCCCGTTCTCCACAACGTAGCTGAGGGTGGCAGGTCTGGTCGTGCGGAAAACGCATTTCTCCTTGTTGTAGGTGAGATTGAGGGTTTGGGCGGTTTGGAGAAATCGGTGGAGGTTGGCGTCGTGGTCCTGCTGATCATGGCCGCAGATGGTGACATTATCCAAGTACGGAAATGTGGCCCGCAGCCCGTACTGGTCCACCATTCGGTCTATTGTTCTTTGGAACACCAAAACCCCAAAGGGGACCCGAAGGAAGTGGAAAAGGCGGCCGTCTGCCTCAAAAGCCGTGTAGTGGTGGTCCTCCGGGTGGATTGGGAGCTGGTGGTATGCAGACTTCAGATCCACCGTGGAGAACACCCGGTAGTGTGCGATCTGGTTTACCATGTCTGCAATCCGGGGAAGGGGGTACGCATCGAGTTGCGTAAACCGGTTAATGGTCTGGCTGTAATCAACAACCATCCGGAACTTTTCCCCGCCTTGACGACCACCACCTGAGCTCTCCAGGGGCTATTGCTGGCCTTGATGACTCCCTCCCGCAAGAGATGCCGGACCTCGGACCTAATAAAAGTCCTGTCCTGTATGCTATGCCGCCTGCTTCTGGTGGTGACTGGTTTGCAGTCGGCAGTGAGGTTTGCGAAGAGTGAGGGAGGGTCGACCTTTAGGGTTGCGAGGCTGCATATGGTGAGTGGGGGGAGGGGCCCCCCGAACTTCAGGGTTAGGGTCCTGAAGTTGCATTGGAAATCGAGTCCCAATAGGAGAGGAGTGCAGAGGTCTGGGAGGTCTCATTTAAAGTTTGCATACTCGGCGCCCTGTATTGCTAGGGTTGCGGTAGTGCATCCTTGGATTTGCACCGAGTGCGACCCAGAGGCAAGGGAGATGGTTTGGTGCACCAGGAAAATTGGGAGCAAGCAGCGTCTTACCATGCCCAGGTGAATGAAGCTCTCTGTGCTCCTGGAGTCGAAGAGGCAAGGCGTCTCGGGCCCGTTAACCCGGATGGCCACCATGGAGCTCCGGAGGTGCTTGGATCGCATCTGGTCCAGGGTGACCGCGCTGAGTTGCGGGTATCCGGCGTGGTCGGAGGTGCTGGGGCGGCTCCACGATGGCTGCCCATGTTGATCGCACGCGTCGAGCGGTGTAGCAGATGACGGCCCCCCTTGGTCGGGCGTGGCAGGCGGCGAGGAAGATGGTGTCCAAGATGGCGGCCCCCATGGATCGCACGTGGCCGGCCTCGTGGGGGAGGATGGCCAAGATGGCAGCCCCCATGAGTCGCACATGCTGTGAGGACTAGAAGATGGCTGCTCCCACTGATAGCACGAGGCTGATGAGAGGGCGGAGTCGGTAGACACGCTGCCGCACTGCGGGGTCTGCGGGCCTGTGAGTCTGAGGATCGGGTCTGTGAGTTAGAGTTCTTAGACCTGGCCAGGTAGATTTTGGCAAAATGTCCTTTTCTCCCACAGCTGCTGCAGTTCGGGTTGCGGGCCGGGCAGTGCTGCCGGGGGTGTTGGGACTGGCCGCAGAAATAGCAGGATAGCCCCCCATGATGGGCGGGCGGCCGCGTGGCACAGGCCTGGGGTAGTCGGTGGTCAGGGGTCCACGAGGGGGTCGCGTGGTTAGACGGGAACGCGGTAAGGCCCTGGAACGCCACTTCCAGAGAGGAGGCTAACTTTACCATCTCATCCTGTCCATGGCCCTCTTTTCGAGCAGGTGCCGTCTCACGTAATTAGACCGGACTCCGCCACGTAGACGTCTCGGACGGCGAGTTCCATATGCTGAGGGGCCGTAACGGCCTGGTAATTGCAGTTGCGTGCGAGGGCTTTGAGGACGTGTAGGTAGTCATCTAGCGACTCCCCGGAACGCTGGCGGCGAGTGGTGAGGATGTGTCGCGCGTGGACCTTGTTCACGGGCCGTACGTAGAGGCGTTCGAGCATCGCGAGGGCGTCTGCGTAGGAGGAGGCCTCGTCGAGTTGAACAGAGATTCGATGGCTCACCCTCGCTGGAGGAGGCTCAGCTTCTGTTCGTCAGTGACGGAAGGCGTGGAGGCGGCTGCGAGATAAGCCTTGAAGTATCGAAGCCAGTGCGAAAACATTTCTTTCACCTCCGCAGCCTGCGGATCGAGTTCCAGTTGGTCAGGTTTGAGGGCCGATTCCATAGTTGCGTTTAAGTTGATTAAATTGATGCGACCATCAATTCACTCAAAACAAGATTAAAAGTAAATCGTGGCTTTAATCAACTTAGAACAGTGCCTGCCTGCGACTGAAACAATACAGTGCGCCGCCTACATGTCGACTGCTCTTTATAGCCCCCCTCAAGGGGAGGAGCCATGGGCGGAGCCCATACGTGTCCCAACATGTTCCCCTATGGATGATGCCATACAATGGCCCACAGGTGGAGCCCACAAGGGCAACAGCATAGCATAGATGCAAATACAAAGGCAAAGCATGATACTGATACAATGGTGGATTATTGGTATAATACATTCACCACAGGTGTCACCATTCAGCCAAGGCTGACACCTGTCCAAATCAACCGGTGTCTACTCAGCAGGGCTCCAAGCACTGATAATGTGAGTGCTGAGGAGTTAAACATTGTTTCACGTTTTTGTGTCTGCTGTTAAAGTTTTTCAAATCCTGTGCGAAAAAAAGCCAGGTGAAGGGTACAGTTCCCTTAACTTGCCCATTTCAGGTATCAATCACCTTTAATTGTGCATTCTTTTCATGCCGTTTTATTATTGTTGGTGCCTTTATGAATATTTTTGAGACATCACAGAAGAGTTATGACTTTAAACCTTTTAATCCCAAGCTGTACTTCACCAGAAGTACTAATGTGAAAGGAGGTTCATTGTGTTACACTACACAGGCTGCAAATTTATTTTCATCACCTGGGCAGGAATTTGGCAGATCTGATCACCCACATACATTTTGGATTCTATAATGGGTAATCCATTCTGCTGGATTACTGCCCAGAAGGTGAAGACAAATATTTACTGCACTGAAAGTTCTAAATGTAATCTTCTGTGAAAATCTTATTTAGATTTTCAGTTCATCAGAATTAACGATATTCAACTGAAGGTGGCTGGAAACCAAATGGTTGATTTTGAATCTGAGCCATCAGGCAATTAAAAAGGAGTAGCGTAATTATCCATTTGGTTGTTTGCCATGTTAACCTGCAGTTTTGTAGGCATGAGCCACATAAATCTATGCAAATCAGAATGCTATTACATGTGTAGGACCCTTGCTGCTGCTACATCAGAGAATATAGATACAAGTGTGTGTTGGCGAGAGTGTACTTATATGGAATCAAAATTGACCAGCAAATAGGAGACAGAGGATGTGATTTAACTACCGCATTGCAGGGTGCTACACCTTTGTCAGAGGGCGGAAGCATTCTAGGTCGGCGATCACCGAAATCGATAGGAATGATTGAGAAACGGCCCAATTAATTGGGGCCAAGTTCAAGGCCCGCCCAAAAGCACACAAAGCCCTTTTGGGTATAAGAAGGATCCCCCAAGAGAGAATCGCTCTCTTGGCTTCGGCTCTCACCGAGAAGAGACCTGCCCAAAAGCTGCACCAGAACAAGTAAGTCCAAGGTCAACGCTCGCTACCAGACAGATGATCTTAGCTGTTCCCCTTCACCCTTCAACCCCAGCAGCCTCAGAACCGAACAACGGCCCTTGTTCCTCTGACTGAGTGGGCGCCCAAAGCTAAGTATAGGCTTTAGCAGTAGTGATAGTTTAGTCTGTCTGTAGTATTTGTGCATGATTATATTTAACTGTGTGTGTAAATAAATCAGCATTTGACTTTGAACTAACTAACTGGTGTATCGAGTCTTTGATCAGTATTCGGTTTGAACCATGTGGCGGTATCAAAAGATACCTGGCGACTCTAGAGCAAAACGTAATTAGAATTAAGGAAGGCGACCATATTGGCTGCCATATTCAGAGCCAAATAAAGAAAAACACAATTAGCAATAGGCTTTTCATCTGTGAGGCCATTGTGCCATCTTTAAATACCTTATATTGTGGAGATCCATAACAGGGGCAGCCTGTCTGTCTTACCAGACACTTCCAGGACAGAGCCCTGCTGTGGCTTCTATCCAGAAAGTTAATTTGATCCCCTTTGACTGTGAGCAGCCTCCAGCTTCACAGCTGAAGGCTTTTTCAAATGAGGAATTAGCCTTGATAGTTGTGAGAGCACCTCACGTTCCTTAACTCTCAAGTGCCTTCTCAAGATCGCACATGCCATGTCTCAGCAGATGATTAGTGCATTGCCTGTCAAGCCTGAACAGTGTGGCTGAAGTCTAGAAGTATCAGCACCATAGAGGCAGCTGCCAAAATCAAACACTAAAGAGCTGGGTGAACAAAGGATAAGTGTCTGGATCAGGAGGGCACCTGGGCACGGCCTCCTTCATGTTCCTGGCAGAGGTCTGGGGTATGGGGTATGGAGTGTAGGGGCTCCTGATGTGGCTGGAGGTGAGGGTGCAGAGCAACGTTTTCCAGTGCAACTGACTCGCTGGATGGCACTCTGAGAGAAGGTTGGATACGTAAAGGTGGGGAGGCTTGGGGGATCTGAGGATGCCAGGCTAGCGGCAGATTTGGCGGCAGCCGGGGCGGGAAGACAACAGAAAAGGCAGCTGCGACAATGCAGGCAGGAGGCAGCACCCCATGTGCATAGGGCTGCCACACACTCTGAAAACCTGGCCGCCCATCAGGCTGAGGAGGGACCCAGAAGGTAAGGCCAGCGACGGTCCATGGTGTACAGGCATCATCGGTCATTCAATGAGATGACAGACAGCATGTGCCGCAGAAGTCTCTGTCTCATGAGAGAGACAGTACAGGACCTGTGCCATATCCTCGCGGATTGAGGCCAGCAGTGCGGGTTCAATCCCCATACCGGCCTCCCCGAGCAGGTGCTGGAATGTGGCGACTGGGGGCTTTCCACAGTAACTTAATTGAAGTCTACTTGTGACAATAAGTGATGATTATTATTATTATTATTAAACATGCTCTGCATAGAGAGTGAGGAGCTTGGCACTAAATGAAGAAGCAGAACCTCAAAGTCAGAATTTTCTGGATTATTACCTGAGCCACCTGCAAATTGGCATAAGGCACATAAAATTAGAGAGATGAATGTGTGCCTCAAAGACTGGTGGGGGAGAAATGGGTTCCAGAAGTGGGTCACTGGCACCAGTACTGGGGAAAATGGAAGCCATACTGTTGCGACGGGGGGGGTCTACACCTGAACCGTGCTGTTGTTATCAAAAAACGCTACAGCAGGGTGCTTGGAAAACTTCAAGATAATCAGGCAGATTCAACATGGTTTTGTTAAAGAGAAATTATGGGCCCGATCTTCTGGTTGTGTTTATGCCCAAAAGGCAGCACAACGTGGCCAGTAAATAATAATAATAATCTTTATTGTCACAAATAGGCTTACATTAACACTGCAATTACGTTACTGTGAAAGGCCCCTAGTCACCACACTCCAGCACCTGTTTGGGTACACAGAGGGAGAATTCAGAATGTCCAAATTACCCAACAGCACGTCTTTCAGGACTTGTGGGAGGAAACCGGAGCATCCGGAGGAAACCCACGCAGACACAGGGAAAACGTGCAGACTCCGCACAGACAGTGACCCAAGCCGGGAACCGAACCTGGGACGTTGGCGCTGTGAAGCCATGGTGCTAACCAATGTGCTACCGTGCTGCCCATGTCAGGAGATGTCAGGAGATCCCTCTTCTGGGATCTACACAGCTCGTCACACTTCTTGAGGTCTGCTTGTCATATCTCTCGAGATCTAATGTGATTTTGGAAGACGTCGCAATATGAATCCCGCCCATTGTAGGTGGATCACAATCTGCATATTAGAGTGAAACAGCCCATCTCACTGTAATATCCACTCCCATGATCTACCCAAGGCGTTGAGATCTAACTCCCTCGCCTTGGAGACCTCGGGTGAGCCCCGTTCAGTGCTAGCTAGATGTAATGAGTGGTGTGCCACAGGGAACAGTGCTGTGGCCTCAACATTTTACAATTTATATAAATTACTTGGTCGAAGGGACCAAAGATATGGGGCGGAATTTTCCTGCCCGTCCTGCTGACGATGCACCCCCATTGTGGGTTTCCCAGCAGCGAAGGGTGCGTTCAATGGGGAACCCCGTTAACAGTGGGAGCAGAAAATCACACCACTGGCCAATGGTGGCCCACCTCTGCCTCGACCAAACACATGGAGGGTTGCATGAAAATCCCCTCCATGGTTTCTAAATTTACCAATGACAAAAAGATAGGTAGCAAAGTAAAGTGTGAAAATGTGGTAAGGAGGTTACAAAGGAATATGAATAGGTTGAGTGTGGGAAAAGATCTGGCAAATGGAATATAATGTGGGAAATGTGAAATTGTCCATTTTGGCAGGAAGAATAATAAAGAATCACATTATCTAAATGATGAGAGATTGCAGAGTTCTAAGATGCAGAGGGATTTGGGTATCTGAGTGTATGATTCTCAAAATGTTAGAGTACAGGTACAGCAAGTAATTAGGAAGCTCATAAAATGTTATCATTTACTGCAAGTAGAATTAAATACAAAGTAGAGTGGTTATGCTACAGTTGTACAGGGCACTAATGAGACCACATCTGGAGTACTGTGTACAGTATTGTCTTCCTTATTTAAGGAAGGATACCTGGAATGGGTGAGTTGTCTTATGAGGAAAGGTTGGGGAGGTTAAGTTTGTATCTGTTGTGTTATGTACTCTGGGATAACACAGGCTGCAACTTGATGCAGCTTTGACCAAAAGATACTGCAGACTTTGAAGTAAGTTCAATGTGATTTACTGAACCATTGGCACAGTTCTCTATGAGTTTGACTCTCCTGCTAATCTTGCTATAGTAACTCAGTTCAACTAACCAGTCTGTTCTAAGCCATGTGGTGGGTGTGATGCTTCTGATCTGCCCCTGTCCTACTCTCTAAGTGTTGTCGCCTGTGGAAAGAGACAGAGCATGTGTGCCCTGTCCTTATATATGGGTTGTGTAATTCCCGCTTGTGATAGTGTCACCTCTGGGTGTCTTGACTGCCCATTGGTCGTGTCCTATTCTATGTGTTCATTAGCTGTATATCTGCATGTCATGACGTCTCAGGTGCACCCTCTAATGGTTACTTAGTTGTAGTGTATTTACATTAACCCCTTGTGTATTTACAGTGATGCATATCACCACAGTATCCACTGGAGATTAGAACTGTAAGAGGCAACTTGATTGAAACATGTAAGATCCTGAGGGGTATTGACAGAGTGGGATGTGGAGAGGATGTCTCCTCTTGTCGGTGAATCTAGAATGAGGGTTACTGTTTAAAAACAAGGGATTGCCCATTTAAGACGGAGGTGAGGAAAAATAATTCTCTTAGAGGGCTGTGAACCTTTGGAACTCTCTTTCTGAAAAAGCAGTGGAAGCAGAGTCTGAATCCAGGCCGAGCTTGGTAGATTCTTGATGAACAAGGGGGTGAAAGGTTATCAGGGCGAGGCAGGAATATGGAGTTACAACCAGATCAGCCATGATCTTATTGAATGGTAGAGCATGTTTTATTCCTTCTCCTAATTTGTATGTTTCTCTGGGACTGTCTAATGTTTCAATTAATTCTTATCTCCCTGTCCTTAGTGAACTCCTACCAATTCTGTCATTGCAACATAGCAAATACTGGCCTAGCCAGTGATGCCCACATCTTGTGAAAGGACTAAAAATGCTGTTTTGGGGTCTGTAAACCAAAAGGAATTTCTTGATTTTGTTGAAGTTTGATTGGATATCAGTGGTTTTAACAATAAATCATTCCTGACAGAGTTTAGCACATTGCAAATCACATCTACAGTCCATAAAACAACAGGTGGAATGTTCCTAAATGCACAGGACAAAGTATATTTTAAGGTGTTACAGAGAAGAAGAGCTGCAACATTATGTAATTATTAACCTCTACAACCTCCTCAGTTATCATTTTTTTTTTCATTTTCCCAATTAAGGGGCAATTTAGCGTGGCCAATTCACCTACCCTGCACATCTTTGGGTTGTGGGGGTAAGAGCCACGCAGACACGGGGAGGATGTGCAAACTCCATAGGGACAGTGACCTGAGGCCAGGATCGAACATGGGTCCTTGGCGCCATGAGGCAGCAGTGCTAACCACTGTGCCACCATGTCACCCTGCCTCAGTTCTCATTTTCAATTCAATTAGTCGATGGTACATGGCACCAATGTCATCTCAGAAAAGGTCTCAGTTCTGCTTTCGCAACCAGTAAAAATTCTTATCCTCCTCTTTATCTGAACCTAGACTCCAGTGTCTGATTATATCCAAAGTCTCAAAAACCAAATGCACTTTTGATGCTTTACATGTGAGATCCTGGGAGACTTAAAGTGACTATTTTGCCTGGTGCAGTGAATTAAGTGTTTGACAATAATTCTGTGCTCCCTGCTCAAGTCTAACTATGAGCAGATTTCCATTACCAATGCTATTACTGCAGAGCCTGGATGAAAAAGCCATTGTCCATTGAAATGCTTTGTAGTTGTTTCAAAGATTGGGAAGTGCCTCAAAGTCATAGTTCTGTTCTCCAAAGAACATTGCAGTTTGTGCCAGTGTAAAGTAGTTTTATGGGCAGCACAGTGGCTAGCACAGCTGCTTCACAGCTTGGGTCACTGTCTGTGCGGAGTCTGCACGCTCTCCCCATGTCTGCGTGGGTTCCCTCCGGGTGCTCCGGTTTCCTCCCACATTCCAAAGATGTGCATGCTAGGTCGATTGGCCATGCTAAAATTGCCCTTAATGTCCTAAAGGGTTGGGTGGGGTTACTGGGTTACAGGGCTAGGCTGGAGGTGTGGGCTTAAATGGGTGCTCTTTCCAAGGGCCGAGGCAGACACGGTGGGCCAAGTGGTCTCCTTCTGCACTGTAAATTCTATAATTCTATGATAGGGATGTCACAATCTTATCTTGCTGTTTATTCAAAATGTTAACTGAACACTGCAAAAGCTGAGTATTATATTTACAGACAAATAGCACACATGAAGCCATGTTTATGCCACGTAACGCATTCAGCACAATATTTCCTTGTGGTCATTGTGTTTCTGAGACTAATAAGGTCACAGTGGATTAAGATGTAAAACTAATTAAAGCATAAGCTGAGAGCAAAGAGCCTTGGATAGTTTTAAAGCCACTATTTTAGCATAATCCTGCTGAATTATGAACATTGGTAATAAATATCTAATTCTGAAATAAACCATTTTTTATATGTATTTCAATTATTCTTTTCCCTGTTAGCATTTGAGAAGTTTGAATCCACCTTTAGAATGCCACTTTTGCTTTATTTTATTGACAGTCTAACAAGGACAATCCAATGACTGAAAAATGCCATTTCGCATTGGCATGCATTAATGGCCATCACCCCCTGCTCCAAACCTTGCTAACCAACTTTACATCATTTTCAGGAAATTTGCTGTCAGTTTTGTTTCTGTGCAGTTTGTTATCATTTCATCTAAAAGACTGTAAAGCTATTTTAATAAAGTAAGTACGTCAAGAGATGCATACGAGGCACTGTAACCCCTCCAGGATGGCAGAGATGGAGATTAAAGATAAACACGTTGGGATTTGAACTCTGCAAAGTTCACTGCATTTAATAAATCACAGTCAGCCTCACAACATTCCTCACAGATGAGACCTACATGAAATAAAACAATGGAACATGTGGCAAATGCAACCTCCCCCTCCCAAATAGGACAGTTTGCTTAACAAAAAGAATTATTGTGCAGAGCTGAGCAGCAGATTTGTATGAAGCATTGTGTTCATGCACCCCGTCACTGCTGAATGAAGCAATTCCTTTCAATTTAACTAAATATAATTCCTTATTGTGTAACAAATACAAAATATTGGCACAGTTTTCCCATCTCTCGATGAATTTTCAAATGCCTTTCAGCCAACAGCACCCCCTTGAAACGTATCGGTTTTCATTTTTGGCAGATTTCCCACTGCTTTAGTGTTACATTTTGAACAATGGGAAACTTGCTGACAATGCAGCAAACCAAGCAGGCAATATGTCTTGAGTTGATTAATAATAACAAAATGATAAACGCAGGAGAACACTTTTACAACTTTGATACGCAATAAATATCTTTACAATGTTATATTACAACCTGAAGAAACCCCACCCTCGCCACCCCGGGTACTTTGCATGGGGGCATTAGTGACAGCATTAGTGAAGGCACTTCTCACTCAGTTGGCTCCTCGTACTGATGTGACCATGTACGGACAGAAATAGATGAATCTATTTAGTTGCACAATAGCATCTTTAATCTATTTATCATGGGCAGTTATTTCCTGAATCAGGCTTCAGTGCATACATGATCAATGATGTACAGAAGCAAGACAGGTGAATATAGTCTGATAAATTACTGTTGTCAGTATTAGAAAATGAACACATATTCTGATCTTCTCTTTGGGCTGGACTTTGCTACTGACTTCAGGACCCTGACCCTAGGACCAAGTGGGGTTCTCAATGCTGCCAGCCCATACAGAGGGCCAACAGTTCTGGCGCCTTGGCAGCCTTGCCAGAAGAGTTGGATGCTGCTGAGGCAGATTGAGGCCCACAATATGGAGGTACCCTCTCCGGCTTGCATAGCAATAATCCAATAAGGAGGATCCATATGGATGGTGGGGAAGCCCCACCATTGGATCGATCTGTACTGTGATGATGGTCTTGCATTCCGTCTGTCCCCTCTTCATGGCCTAGAACCTCTGTCTTCGATGATCTCCTGGCCTGCCATGGGGAGGCTACTTCCATTCAGCTGGTGACCTTTCTACATGGCATTGGGTTGCTCTGCCTCCCTTCAGCAAAATGGTGGCGAGGGCACAAAATCACTCCTAATTGGGGCCTTAAGTATACAAATTGGCTCTGTGTCGTGTGCAGCTAACCAGGTCCCTGGGGCCAGGAAGGTGTTTGGGAGACATGTCTGGAAAGTTCAGCCTTTAGTGTCTCAGTGTCAGCTCAATGAGTAGTATTCTCATTTCTGCGTCGGAGGATTGTGAGTTCAAGTCCCACTTCTGAGGGTTGAGCACAAAAATCTAAGCTGACTCTCAAAGCAGAACAGAGCGAATGCTGAATTATTGGAGGTTCTGTCTTTCGGATAGGACTTCAACTTCATCTGCAGTGTCAGCTGAATGTAAAAGATCCCATTAAATGATTTTGAGGAATAGCATGGAGTTGTCCTTGGTGTCCTGGCCATCATTTATAAGACCATAAGACATAGGAGCATAATTACACCCATAAAATCTGCTTCGCCATTCGATCATGGCTGATATGTTTCTCATCCCAATTCTCCTGCCTTCTCCCCATAACCCCTGACCTCCTTATTAATCAAGGACCTATCTATCTCTGTCTTAAAGACAGTCAGTGACTTGGCCTCCACAGCCTTCTTATCCCACAATTAACCTCACCTAAAACAGATTGTAACTTCATTGCAGTGTTAATGTAAGTCTACTTGTGACACTAATAAAGATCATAAGATTGTCTGGTTTTGTCACAATGCTATTCGTGGAACCTTGCTCTGCACAAATTTGCTGCTGCATTTCTTACATCAGAACAGTTCAAATGTACTTCATTGGCTTTGAAGCATTTTTGGAGGTTGTGAAAGGTGCCATATAATTGGAACTATTTTGTTAAGGTGGTTGCTCTGTCTGTTATTTAAGTAGAGGCTGTAACTTAGTAGTGGTGTAACGACAGATACAGAAATAACATAAGCGGCTGTTAGATGCTCATTGTTTGTTTTATCACCTCAACTAGGATTGAAAATTAGTCCTATAATAGGACAAGAGCGTCGCTGGCTGGGCTAGCATTTATTGCCCATCGCATTTAGGAGTCAACCACATTGCTGTGGGTCTTGAATCATACATAGGCCAGATCAGGTAACTTCCACGGAAGTTCACTTCTGCTATTATCATGGCGGTCTACATCCCACCCCAGGCAGAAGTGAAGATGGCGCTTGATGAATTGTACACTGCTATAAATAACAATGAAACAGAATATCCAGAGGGCTTGTTCATCGTGGCTGGGGACTTCAACCAGGCCAACGCCGAGAGTGACAATGTTCCATGAACACATCTCCTCTACCACTAGGGGCGCCAACATCCTCGATCACTGTTACACAAACATCAAGCGCGCCTATCGATCCATCTCCCACCCACACTTTGGAAAATCAGACCATAAGATGGTGCTCCTTCTCGCGGTACATAGGCGGAAACTTAAGCAGAGAATCCAGTTAAGAAAGACACCCAGTGCTTGTCTGAGGCAACTGAAGAGCTTCTACATGACTGCTTGAAGTCAGTGGACTGGTCCGTATTCAAGAACTCAGCAGCCGATCTAAATGAGCAGGGCGTCACAGATTTTATCAGCAAAGTAGGCATTACGTATGTTCCCCAACTGGAAACCATGGTTTAATTGGGAGATTCACTCCTTACTGAAGGCCAGGTCTGAGGCGTTCAAGACAGATGACCCTGACCTATACAAGAAATCCAGGTATGACCCCCGCAAAGCCATCAGGGATGCCAAGAGACAATACTGGACTAAGCTCGAGTCACAGACTAACGACACGGACTCTCATTGGTTGTGGCAAGGCTTAAACAACATAACAGGCTACAAAGCAAAGCTGGGTAGAATCTCCAGCAGCAGTGCGCCCCTCCCCGATGAATTCAATGCATTTTATGCTCGGTTCGAGCAGGAAACCATCAAATATTTATCATCTGCCCCAGCAGCCTTGGACACAGCCATATCTACCGTCACAGCTCCCGAAGCCAGATCGCCCTTCTTGAAAGTGAATCCTTGGAAAGCAACATGCCCTGACGGAGTCCCTGGTTGTGCACTCAGATCCTGTGTGGACCAACTGGCGAGTGTGTTTGCAGACATCTTCAATCTCTCCCTACTCCGTTCCGAGGTTCCCACCTGCATCAAGAAGACCACCATCATACCGGTGCCAAAGAAGAACCAGGCAACATGCTTCAATCACTAGCATCCGGCGGCCTTGACACCTATTATTATGAAGTGCTTCAAGAGTTGGCCATGAGACATATCAACTCCATACTCTCAGAGCGCCTTGATCCGCTGCAATTCGCATACCGCCACAACCGGTCCACAGCAGGAGCCATCTCCCTGGCCCTATACTCATCGCTGGAGCATCTCGACAATAAGGACCCCTACGTCAGACTCCTATTCATTGACTATAGCTCCGCCTTCAATGCCATAATCCCAGCCAAACTCATATCAAAACTCCAAAACCTAAGACTTGGCTCCTCCCTCTGCAACTGGATCCTCGACTTCCTGACCCATAGGCCACAATCAGTAAGGATAAACAACAACACCTCCTCCACGATGGTTCTCAATACTGGGGCCCCACAAGGCTGCATACTTAGCCCTCTACTGTACTCCCTAGACACACACGACTGTGTGGCAAAATTTAGCTACAACTCCATCTACAAGTTTGCTGATGACTGTAGTGGGTCAGATCTTGAGCAACAATGAGTCAGAGTACAGGAGGGAGATAGGGAACCTAATGGCGTGGTGTAACAACAACAATTTCTCCCTCAATGTCAAAAAACTAAAGAGATGGTCATTGACTTCAAAGTATCGTACACACTCCTGTCAGCATCAATGGTGCCGAGGTGGAGATGGTTGATAGCTTCAAATTCCGAGGAGTGCATATCACCAACAATCTGTCCTGGTCCATGCACGTCGATGCTACTATCAAGAAAGCACAACAGGGCCTATACTTCCTCAAAACTAAGGAAATTCAGCATGTCCACATTAACTCTTACCAACTTTTACAGATGCACCATAGAAAGCATCCTATCTGGCTGCATCACAGCCTGGTATGGCAACTGCTCGGCCCAAGACGGCAAGAAACTACACAGTCCAGTACATCACACAAACCCGCCACCCACCATTGACTCTGTCTACATCTCCCGCTGCCTTGCGAAAGCGGGCAGCATAATCAAAGACCCCTCCCACTCGGGTTATTCTCTCTTCCAACTTCTTCCATTGGGCAGGAGATACAGAAGTCTGAGAACACGCACAAACAGGTTAAAAACAGCTTCTTCCCCGCTGTTACCAGACTCCTAAATGACCGTCTTATGGACTGAACTGATCTCTTCACACATCTTCTCTACTGAGGAGTTCTACACTGCATGCTCACCCAATTACTGTGCCTATGTATTTACATTGTGTAGAAATGTATGTCCTATGTTTCTCATATATGGTACGATCTGCCTGGACTGTATACAGAACATTACTTTTCACTGTACCTCAGTACACGTGACAATAAATCAATCAATCAATCAAAATCCACCATCTACAAGGCACAAGTCAGGAGTGTAATGGAATACTCTCCACTTGCCTGGACGAGCACAGCTCCAACAACACTCAAGAAGCTCGACACTGTCCAGGACAAAGCAGCTCGCTTGATTGCTCCCCCTTCCACAAAGATTCAAACCCTCCACCACCGCCGAACAGTGGCAGTTTTGTGTACCATCTACAAGATGCACTGCAGCAACTCACCAAGGTTCCTTAGACAACACCTTCCAAACCCATGACCACACCATTTAGAAAGGCAAGAGCAGCACATACCGGGGAACACCACTACCTGGAGATTCCCCTCCAAGTCACTCACCACTCCGACATGGAAATATATCGCTGTTCCATCACTGTCGCTGGGACTAAATCCTGGAACTCCCTCCATAACAACACAGTGGGTGTACCTACACCTCAGGGACTGCAGCGGTTCAAGAAGGCAACTAACCCCCCCTTTCTGAAGGGCAACTAGGGATGGGCATAAATGCTGGACTAACCAGCGTTGCCCACATCCTGTAAATAAATATATATTTTTTAATTCATCTGAGTAAGCCATTAGCTTTACATGCAGAAAATGTCAAACAGTAAGGAGAACTGGGCTACTGATCCCTCCAACATAGCTTATTCACTTAGAAAAGAAAGGATGCTCAGAAATACGTCAGCATCCATTCAACCAAGTTACAGTTTTGTGGGGTTAACTGTATTTAATATACATTCAATAATGAAGTGTGGTCATTTATAAAATATCAATATGCATGGTTGGAGGACTTTACTCCTGAGGGAAAACTGGAAGTTTCCATAAAAGCTATAGTGAGGCAGCAGATGAAGAAACATAGGAATTAGGAGCAGAAGTGGCAATTCAGCCCTTCGTGCCTGCTCCTCCATCCAATCAGATCACGGCTGATCTCCTCCTGGTCTCAAATCCACCTCCCTACCTGTTCACATATCCTTTTAACCCATTTTCTATCAGATATATATCTATCTCCTTCTTGAATCCATTTAATGACTCTGGTTCCACCATACTATGGGGCAGCAAGTTCCATAAATTCACCACCCTCAGTGAGAAGTAGTTCCTCCTCGTCTCAGTTCTACATCTACCGTCTCTCAACCTCTATCCAGGGAGCGCAACTAAATCTCAGGGATTCTGAGATATTTTACTCCTGTACTCACGCCCTACCTTTGTGTCATCCCATCATCAGTTGTTTCATTATCTGATGGTTGCTGGTCATGGACGTTCCCATGATTCAGTGAAGATGCCAACTGACAGATAAAAGGTAGACGATGGTATGTTATTTATTGATTTTTGGGACTGGACGATCATCCCTAAGGCATTTTTTTAGTCAATTACATTCTTATCTTGGAACAAATTATCCCCAAAATGTCTCACCCCTCCACAAGCGTCACTAATTCAGAATTTTCATAACCATGTTCTTAATTAGTCAATATTCAATTTAACTGTAGCAAGTTCCTACAGAGATGAATAATAAAGATCTTCAGGGTAACTTTGTAGTACTGTACTCATATGTACATGTGGCTAAATAGGGGAAAATCTAAACTCCAGATGGCAAAAGTGTAATTCAGTCTCCTCGGTGTGAAAAGAACTAGAATAATGAGTCGCTGGGTGTTGACATTGTGCTATGGTTGGTAATTAATCGTGAAAAAAATTAAAATTGAAGCCATATCATATAAAACCAGGGATCTTTCCTTTTCAATTATGTTGCATATACTGGGTGTGGGGTGGGGGGAATGGGGGATGGGAGGAATGGGGGGAAAGGGAGGAGGGATGTGGTTCTGCCACTGTTTCCGACAGGATGGAAATCCGGAGACGGCAGCGAATCCAACGGGGGCCCCAAAACGACATTTAGGCAGGCGGGATTTCCCGTCGAGATCGTCTCTGCCCCCCCCCCCCCCCCGCTAATGACGTAATGGATTTCCCGCCATGAAAGGTCAGGAATCCCATTACCATACGTGTCGTTAGTGGGCCTCCCAGCTTTATCAACCCCCACATAAGGAATCTCACGTCGGCAGGATTTACAACAGGTCTGGACAAATGGGACTTGGCGAAGAGAGCCTGCTGAGGGCATGCAGGTAAGTACAGTCTCCGGGGAGAGAGAGTTATGTCTATGGAGTGCCCCCGGCACTGCCCTTTGGCGCTTCCCACTGACACTGCTCCCAGGGGGCAGTACCAGGCAGCACTGCCGGGGTTAGGTTTCTGATGGGAAAGGTTCGGGTGGGGGGCTTCCTTGGGGGCAAGGGGAGGGGCAGGGTTCTCTGGGGAAGAGGGGTGGGCAGTCCTGTGTCTATAGGGGGGCGGATCCTTTTATTTATTTTTATATTTTTTTAAGAATCCGTCCCATCAGTATAATGTCACGGGACTGCCCCCAGGATTGTTTTGACTATCTGCCAAAAAACATGGCGGCAAACGCTAGGCAGCACGGTAGCACAAGTGGATAACACTGTGGCTTCACAGTACCAGGGTCCCAGGTTCGATTCCCGGCTTGGGTCACTGTCTGTGCGGAGTCTTCACATCCTCCCCGTGTCTGCGTGGGTTTCCTCTGGGTGCTCCGGTTTCCTCCCACAGTCCAAAGACGTGCAGGTTAGGTGGATTGGCCTTGATAACTTGCCCTTAGTGACCAAAAAAATTAGGAGGGGTTATTGGGTTACGGGGATAGGGTGGAACTGAGGGCTTAAGTGCGTCAGTGCAGACTCGATTGGCCTCAGCTGGCCATTGCTTTTCCCGCCTGAGTTGACGCATGGTCAAAAGAAGATTAAATGCAGCCCTAGTTCACTAGTTCATTGTATTCATTGAGAACAGAAGACTGGGATGTATTTAAGATGGTTAAAGGATTTGTCAGGGTAAATGGGGAAACTATTTCCGCCAGGATTGGAAGGGGTCGCAATGTCTGAAATAAGGGGGCAAAAGCTTAAAATTAGAGCGAGGGCATTCTCGAGTGATGTTTGGAAGTGTTTCTTCACATAAAAAGCAACAGAAATCTGAAAGTCTCCATGAAAAAGCTGTTGAGATTAGATCAATTGAAAATTTGAAAACTGAGCTTGATAGATGTTTGTTGGATCAGGATATTAAAGGATATAAAACCAAAGCGCATAAGTGGAGTCATGATCTGATTAAATGGCTCAGAGAGCTGAATGGACTAATCCTGTTTCTATGCTCTTAACATATTGAACTGAAATTTGCAGTGTTACAGTTCTGTTATATGGGCAATGTGACTGTAATATTTCATAAAATGCAGAGCTCAGATAGAAAGCACGATCAAATCGAATTGGTCGGGCCGGGTGTTTTCCGGCACTCGTAGTGCTGAGAAATGGCACACTATCTATTGGGACTCTGTTTCAATTTGGGACCTCAGCGGGGAACTCCCCAGCGAGGCCGCACTTAGTCCCGTTTCCTGCACTGAGGAACTCGGCAGTGCAGGAAGAAATCGAGAAGCTATTTCAAAATGGCGTCCTGATCTCTCGACATGCCGGGGACTGCCCTGTCAACAAGACATCAGGAGATAATCGGTCCCATTCAAATGGATTGATTGTTGTAGATTGCCCAGATAAAGCTAGACTCTCTGGCACCCAGTTTGCCATATATGGAGTAAGATTGCATGCGAACAATACAGCTAGAGATGGACTCCTGGAGATGGGTTCCTAGTGTCCTAGTGCCCTGCTGAGTTGCAATCCACAACTCGATTGAGTGTTGCAACCCCTGCCTCAAAACCGCATTGGCTGAGGACAAGAGAACTTTCTGAAAAGGCACGAAAAGGGGTATAAAGATCAATCACCAGGGCCCTCCTCAGTGAAGACTTGATGCCGAGGTGGCAGAGATGATTCAACGACAGACAAGAGGACGGAAGGAGACAGCATGTGAGACCCACCTTCGTGGAATAAGGCCCTGAAACAATTGAGACTCAGAGAATTGGACCAGCAGCTCGCCTGAGTTCATTGGCATGGGTAGTATTAAAAATCTTGGGGCCGGGACATGGGCTGAGGCCCTGCGGAGGGTGAACATGCCCTTGTCATGTGCGAGGCTCAACCTCATCCGGTTTAAAAAGTTCATAGGGCATATATGACGGTCACATGGCTGAGTAGGTTTTTTGAGGAGGTAGAGGATAGGCGTGGACGGTGTGCAGGGAGGCCCGTGAATCACGTCCACGTGTTTAGGGCATGTCCGAAGCTGAAGGGGTTTTGGCAAGGGTTCGCAGACGTAATGTCCAAGGTGCTGGGTGTGGAGGTAGCACTGAGTCCCGAGATAGCGATATTCGGAGTGTCAGAAGACCCGGGAGTCCAGGGGCCAAGAGAGGCTGATGTTTTGGCCTTTGCCTCCCTGGTAGCCTAGAGACAGATCTTGCTCAGGTGGAGGGACTCAGAACCGCTGAAAACGGGGTGGGTGGGTGAGCAACCTGGCGGAACTGCTGAGGCTGGAGAAGGTCAAGTTCATCCTGAGGGGGTTGGTCAATAGGTTCATTTGAAGGTGGAAGCCGTTTATTGATTTCTTTAAGGAGGATTGAGAGGTCAGCAAAAGCGGGGGGGGGGGGGGCGGGGGGGTAAGGGGGTTTAAATGGGGAAGGCAGGATGGGAGAAGGGGTGATATTGGGGGAGCAGGGGGGAGTGGGTGTTGGTTATTTATAATGTTGTATGATTTTTATTCTGATTTTGTGTGTTTATATGAAAATGCCTTGAATAAAATATTAAAAAATAAAGAATCTTGGGATTATTATTAGTTTGGTTAAAAATTAAGGGGGATAACTGTTTTACTATGTTTAATAATACATTTGGTTGAATCACAAACTTGTATTTGTCCTTTGTTCAGCTTGCAAATAAAGGGCACCAAGGTAAAATCTTTTAAGTAATACACTGGTCGAAGTGTCTGAAGTTTTAGACAACAAGGTGTTGCCTGTGGCATACAGCTGATTAAACAACAGGCAGGATTTGAGGATGGAAAGAAAGAGAGAGAGTGCCTACTTGGGGACTTTGTTTCCTGTTTACCAGCCTGAAGATGAACAGTTTCTTAAAATACAAATGTCGTTAGGTGGCTCATCACATGATCTTATCTCAACAACTGACCAACTACCCAAACATGGTCAGAATACATTGATTCTATATATATATGGTTCAGACATGATTAGATTATAGCTGGAACAGTTCACTTTTCAGCCAGGGTCCATTGTCTAATGCTCAGAAATTGGGATTACGTACAGATGCCATCTCAAGGTCTTGGAGAGGTACCATCAATGCTGCCTGAGATAGATTCTCTGAGCAGCTGGGAGGACAGACGTACTAACATCAGTTTCCTTGATGTCACTGACTGGGAGACCCTTAGGAGAGACCTATTAGGAGGAACATCCTGAGTGATAGGACACAATTCTTTGAGGACACCTGATGGCAAGAGGAGGCCCAGTAAAGGAGCCTGAGAAAGGAATATCAGCGATCTAAAGTCCAAAGGCCGGTCCCATTTCCTGGGAAGCATCTGCCAAGTGTGCAGTCAAAGATGCTGCTCTAGGATCAGACTCATGCAAGAACCCATAGAACCCATGACTAGCAACATGGAGTTTCTTAGATGGGCAATCATACTCATTAGCGAGTGATCGCCAAAGAAAAATTGTCCAAAGTGATAGCTTATATGGCTTCTTCCACACCCAGCAGAATACACAGGTGACTGGATGTTTTGTGAGCAGTCATTCACATTTCTAAGATCTCTGATGGGTTCTTCTAGACAAGCTGACTTAATCTGAATGGCTTTGGAATTTGTAAGGTTCAGTAATGCAAGTACTTGCCCATTTTAGAAGTTCTTTGAAGTCAATGAAATACTATTGTTCAGCCTTTTAAAACTCATCCTATGGCAGAGTGATTCATGTCAGTTGTATTGGTGAGATCGCGGCCTGTATTCAACCCACTTTGTCTCAAAAATGAGCCCCCACGTGATGTCTAAATGCCTGGCTCTCTCGCCGTCTGAGTCTCCCGACTCACGCCTCAGCTGCTCGTAGCTAACAAGGGGGAGCTGCTTTTAAATGCTCTCTCACCACTCACTCTCAGTCAACACACAAGCATGGCAACGCAGAGACCTGCTCCTCGCTTTGGGAATGTTGACCTGACCAGGCTTTTCAAAACCATCAATGAGAGGTGGGAAACCCTGCTGCCCGAAGAACATCAGAGAACCAGCAGAAGGGTGAGCAATGATGCTTGGGAGGCAGTGTTAGCTGCAGCTAGAGCAGGCAGCATGACCAGGAGGACCTTTGTCCAATGTCAGAAGATCAACGATCTCCAACAAGCTGCAAGGGTAGGTTGCCACCTCTCCCCTGGCATCAGTTCCACCTGCCGCCCCTCAAACCCCTCCCTCCTCCTACCCAATCCACTGGCTGAGACCTCGCACCCCCCAAAATCTGATCTTCAAGCTTACTCTTCAGAACCCCTTAGCACCCGCCAGCACAATCCCTTCATGTCTAGATGGGGCGCCCACACATGCCACCTGCTATAGACCCCCCGACCCATCAAACAAGCGACTTACAAAGCCCTCTCTTTGTCCCCGCAGGAGAAGATAACCCATAATAAGAGGGAAAGGGCGAAGACGGGGGTGAGGGGTTGGGGGGGAGGTGTCTGCTCCCTCACCCCCTAAAAGGAATGGCCTTGGAGATGGTGGGGTTGCCAGAGTTGAAAGCAATGACTGACAGCGAGGTCAGTCTGTGCCAGAGAAGTGAGGATCCACTGCACTTTCACCCATATTACTTGTTGCAAGTGAGTTGTTGATGTCCAGACAATTAACCTTCCTTCTCATGGGCCACATGCCCATTGTCTTGCAGGATCCGCATCTGATGAGGCTGGGCCATCCGGAGTTGTGTCACCCAAGAGAACTCCTTGGTGATGCGTCACAGCTGTCACCCACGCCTTTCACCAGTGCACGGACACACACTTCGGTGGGTGACATTAGTGAACAGACTTCAGGAACTGTACCTGACGAGCAGCACATAGTTGCTGATGCACATCAGGTGGAGGCAGGAACATGCAAGGGAAACAGCAGTCAGAGGTCAGCTGGGTCCCAGGACACAGGTCTGCTGGGTCCCAGCCATTTGTTGCACTTCTGGATAAGGTTCTCCCAGGGCTGATGCAGGTGATAGGCCAGAGCCGTGAGGTTCAGGAAGGGGTTCAGCAACATTCCAGCGACAGCAAGGCCAATTGGAGGAGTCCTGAAGCCTTCAGGCACAGGAGATAGTGCCGACAATGAGTGGAACCTCTCCAGAATCTCTGGCATTCTGTGCACAGAGAATCTGGGAGTTTTGCCATCAAGCTGGCGGGATGGGGCCTGATCGAGCCAGCAATGTGGGCTCCACAGAAATTAGGGTCCAATCTTTAAAGGGTGCCCTGAGTTGCGAAATAACTCTCGTCCTCCACCTCCCCAACTCCCCACAGAAGGGTTGTGGAGAACGGGTAGGAAAGTGGAGTTGAGGCTGCGGAGAAATCAACCATGATCGTATTGCATGGTGGAGCAGGCTCGAGGGGCTGAACTGCCTACTCCTGCTCCTCGTTCTTACATTCCTATGTTCTTATGTACACCATCTACTTATGTACCCCTTTATCTAACCTACTAGTTAAATCCTCAAAATATTGTTAAGACTTCCTTAGTAATAGATTCCAGCATTTTCCCAACTGCTGTCAGGCTAACTGGCCTGTAGTTCATTGTTTTCCCTCTCCATCCTTTCTTGAAAAGCAGTGTAACATTTGCCAACTTCCCACTAATGGGACCATTTCCGAATCCAGGGAATTTTGGAAAGTCATAACCAGCACATCCATTATCACTGCAGCTAACTCTTTATAGAACTCTCGGCTCTCAGCCAACAGGTCCTGGGGATTTGTCAGATTTTCTTCATTGTCTGTGTTTTTGTTCCTTTGAGGTAAATTCAGTCTGATACAATTTTGAGAACTAAACAGAAAAGACACTTTCTCCCAATTTCTCGCCCTTTGCCAGCTTTTTACTTTGAATTCTCGTCACTTTAAGCTTCAGTAAAATGCTTTTATACAAAACCTTGCGAGAGGTGTTTTTTTTGCAAGCCTAAGTATACATAAGAGGCTTTCCTCAGTTCTGACACAATGAATCAAGGATTACACACTGCACACCACAGCAATCTTTGGTTTCTATGAGGAGGCGACTGTGAATTTGAGTGTTGCTGTGAAATGAATTTGAAAATGGTTATGTGACCTTTTCATCACATTAAAGATGATGTGATGAACTGTGTCTTGCTCCCAACTCAGGATGCAAGTTTTCCACACTCCAACCCCCCATACATTCTGAATGTTCTCACTGCCCCTTCACCATTCTTCACTCTGGTGTTTATGTGCAATTTTGGCCTTCTGCTTTTGTTAGTGAGCCAAGCTCTAACACTGAAAGGTTCATCCATATTTTCGAAAATCCCTGGAAGAATTTTCTATTTGGATGACAGTCAAGAAAATTGAATGCCCCACCTTCGATTCCCTCATGAGAGTACAGCTGGACCTGAAATTTTATTCCGTGTTAAGTTAGGCAGCTTGCCAGGTGTGCCAGATGTGTGGAAAAACGTTTAATTACAAATGTGCTTGGATTGCCTGGATTTTCCAGTAAAATGGGGCATGAACGAAGTACCAAAAAACTTGGATAGTTCCACTATTTCAATGAGCAGGTGCAAGAAAATCTGAAAACATGCTTCTCTCCTCTCGTTTTGTTTAAAAGGAAAAATCTTGGTCAGACATTGGGGGAGAAAAATGTAAAGAACAGTAAAGAAATTCACTGTGTGAATCTGAAAAAGGGACAAGTTACATGCAATAATACTGGGGCTGCTCGATATGACCACCATCAACCCATTTTATTTAATAATTATTTGCTTTGATTGTTTTCAGTGGAGCTTCATACAATTAGAAGCACATGCAGAATTCCTGGCCTAATCAGCTAACGCAAACAATGCAATATAATTCAGTTAACCAAAGAAAGAATGGTTTGCCCACAAAGTAAATGTTATTTATATCTATTAATTTAGACTATTAAAGTGGATATATTATTCTTGGTTCAATGTCCTGTAATAAATTCTTTTTTTTAAAAGAAATAATTCCTATCCCAAATGGCAAATTGTGAAATCTTACAGAATTGGAATTGAATACTATACTTACAAATTATTATTGTTTTGTTTAGTGAGGTGGGGGGGAGGGGATTATATGGATTCTAAAGTGGAAATATCTGACAGAATGAGGAGCTTCAGTCCCTATTGACTTGACGACAGAGGATGATAAGATGATTCAAGTGGATCACAATCATGTACTGGGTTAGGCTTGCTTCTCCCCTGTGGCTTTGCCTGTGTCTGGGTGACCTGGAAAAGCCTGTACGCTCGAGACCTTCTGTAATCAATCGGCATTGGGAGATTGGAATGTGTAGTTGTTGATGTAAATAACATAATTTAAGTTAACAAAGTTCTTTTTTTTTTAGCGATTTGAATTTCTATTAGTTGTGCTAACTAAAATGGGGGTAGGTTTGTAGAGTGTATGTTATTACTTGATGTCACCGTGGTATATAAATGTCCTCGCAAGGGTTTTAAATAAAAAGAGGCAAGCTATGCAAGGAGCGATACAGAGGTATCAGTTCAGCTGCTATTATAGTGGCCAAATACACCAAAACAAATTTGCTAAGCTTTAAATTGTTTTGATTAAAATGTTAGGCATGCTGTTGGAAAAACCGGGGGGGGGGGGAATTTAATCTCCCTGCTGCACAACGATTGGGATCGGGGTTAAAATAAAAAATTATGTAATGTGACTCCAACAAGCCTGCAGCTATTTTCACAGCGACAGTTGCAAAGCGTGTCTATTAGAAGTGTGGACAAATTCCCTCCAATGCATTTGTTGAATATAGTGAACAGATTGAACTTTCTCCTATTCTTCAATAAAATCTTTTGTTCATAAAATAGAACATCTTTTTCTCTGATCCAGTTTTATCCACCTCCACCATTGTCCTTCAATAATCCATCTCAAGCTTTGCAGTGCGCAATACTTATTTTGGACTCTCATTGTATGTCATCAAACCAGTTTGGAGTTCTGTGTGTACAAGAAAAATTACATCTTCCTCACTTTTCCCCCTCATGCCTTCTTCACAATGTAATTACTTGGAAGAATATGTCCCCAGCCCATTTCTGGAACATTATTAAGAACAATAATCATACTGTCGTCAAATCAACTGTGCAGAATTCAGCACTTTTTTATTTGAACTATCCAACAATTTGCAGATACCAACACCCACTGGAAGACAGATTTTGCCAGTGGCGCAGGATTCTACATGTCATTTGTTCCTGGTATGTTTCCCTGACCTTGCTTTGTCTTGCATCATGACCTTTGGTTGCAAATAAAACATGAATGTTATTTTTAAAAATCCTTCAAGTTTCAAATAAAACATCATATAAACAGGTCATCAGCCAGTTTCTTAATTGACACGACCATCAAGTCACACGAGACGATTAGTAGAAGTGAACAGAGGTTTTAATAAGCTAGAACTGTGCCTGCCTGCGACTGCTCTGTACTGAGTGCCGCCTACAGGCTGCAGATCTATATACCACCCCCGAGGGGGCGGAGCCACAGGCAGAGCCCACAAGGGCATCAACATAATACAGTACGATACAGTGGTGAATTGGAGCAGCAATACATTCACCACATGAATCTTGAATGCAGAGCCTATTTTTTGCCACAGGATTCATTGAGTTGCCTTTTTTGACATTAAACTATTCAAAGGTGGTTAGTTCGGACTGGAAGAGGGGGGTGTCGGTTTGGGAGGGGGCGGTCAGCACCCCTGGGGGGGGGGTGGGTTGCGTGTGTGGGTACTAGGTGTGGGATTTTTATAGTTATTCTGGAGTTAGGAGTAATTGTTTTTCCCTCTAACTCTTTCAGAGTAATTATCAGGGTAAAACTGGCAGAACCATCTGAAGTTAGCAATTTAAATCTCCTCTGTTGGATTGGTCCCAGCCCAGCACAATTGTCCAGGGTAAGTTAGCACTTCTGGGCAATTGCCGGGTAAACCCTTAAATGGGAACTTCCAAAAATTTCATAGCGCTTTATTGAGGTACCCCCTAAATGCGACGTTGGGGAACCGGAAGTTACTGTGCTAAGATTCCATATATAACAGAATGTATTGTAAATTTGTATTTCTTTTCACCTAGTTGACTTACTGTTTTATCGTGTAGCTTGGAAGTACTTTCAGGTAAATATTGATGTAAAATATGTAGTATAACTTGAGCTTAATGACAACTCAATCAAATTTAGCCAAGGTATGAGACAAGGTTGAGGAGACTGATGTGTTGGTGAAATTAGAACAACAGGTTCAAAATTGTTTTGTTCCATGTCAGCTTTCACCTGTTGCTTGATTCAGCTTCATCACTGTTCCTTTTGAAGTGGAAATGGTGTGAAGTGAAATTTAAAAGGATTCCAGGGAGTCTAACTAGCTGGGAACATTCCAAACACTGGGCGCAATTTCACGGAAAAAATCTGAATGGGTCCTTCACCTCCATGGGGTGCAAGGCCCATGAGGACACGGCACAGGTGCTGCTCTTTCTCTTTGTTGAGGCAGAGTCTCCTGCAATGTATATTATCTGTCATCTTCTTGAAAGACCAACGATGCCTGTACACCATGGGTCATCACTGGCGTCCCCCTCTGGATTCCTCCTCGGCCCTCTGGGCGGCTGGGTCTTCAGGGTGTGAGGCGGCCCCTGCACATGGGGTGCCGCCTCCAGCCTGCATCAACACTGTTGCCTTCTCCGGCATCTGGCTTCCTGGGATGCCACCAGCACCGCGAGGTCATCCTCTGCGAGGCCGACACCATCATCCATTTTGGTATCTCATAGATTATCATAGAATTTACAGTGCAGAAGGAGGCCATTCAGCCCATCGAGTCTGCACCGGCTCTTGGAATGAGGACCCTACCCAAGGTCAACACCTCCACCCTATCCCCATACCCAGTAACCCCTCCCAACACTAAGGGCTGGATTTGATTTGGAGTAGGACATAGACCGACAATCAGTTAGAGCTTCCACTACGGGACCTTCAAATCCCATAAGGCTCTCGCACCCTTACATATCCCGCCTTCTCTCAGAGTGCCATCCAGCGAGCCGGTTGTGCTTTAGAACTTAGCTCTGCACACTCACCCCCAGCCACATCAGGAATGCCTAGACCCCAGACCCCAGCCGGGAACATTAGGGAGACTGTGTTCAAGTGGCCTCCCCTGATCCACACACTCACCCTTTGGTCACGAGGATATCCCCAGTGCTGAAGGCCAGCTTTCGAGTGTTTGGTTGTTGGCTGCTGCCTCTATGCGCTGACACTTCTGGAGGTCAGGCAGAGTGTTCAGGCTTCAAAGCTTGATTGAAATGCAAAGTAATAGTCATCGTCTGAGACATGGCACGTGTACCCATGAGAATTGACTTGAGAATATTTTGGTTACTAAAGAGCCAACAGTAACAAAGATTTGAAAACTATTACATAACATTCCACATATCACACTAACCATTGAACAACAAGGAAACATCACCGTTTCATGTTGGTACAAATACAAAACTATAGCAGCTCATTTTCACAAAAAACACAAACACGCAGGCTCCTCAACAGAAGCGGAGGGTAAGCCTGAAAATGTGTTATCATGTTCAGAACTTTGTCGTAGAAATGATCTATTCATGAATGTATGACTTGCTCCATGTATCAGTGCAATTCTCCGACCAGGAGCTGTGCAGGCCCTCCCACACCGCCCAATCTCAAAGGAACCAAATCCTGACATCCACATATTCCACTGGTGCTCAAGGTGCAGTGGAACAACCTTGATTTCCAACGTGTTTAACCCATGGTGGCGTGCCAGTTAAATGCAGCACTCACCACACCAGCAGCGAAAGCATCAGAATCTGCAAAAGCATTTCTTCAAATTTGTCATCAGGTGGCCCATTTGGATCAATGTCGCTCACCACGTCCCACAGCATCTTCTTGCTTCAAATTGGGTTGCCTTCTGGACCCATATGTCCCCCTGAGTCCGGTGTTCCAGGATCCAGGTATCTTACAAGAAATTGTCCTTCTTTCTGGAAAAGGAAGCAACAGCAGCCTCCAGGCATCAGCAACCACCAGCAGGAGAAGGCAGTAAACACAGCCTGCAGCTGTTAAGTGCTCCCACAACTAACAAGTCCAATTCCTTAATAATACTAGCCTTCAGCTGTGAAGCTGGAGGCTAATCAGGGTCGAAGGGAGTTAAAGGGACTATCAGCATGTAATCAAGAGCAGTTCTCTGTCCTGGAAGTGTTTGGTAGGATAGACAGGCAGCAGCTGTCGTTGCCCCTGTTATGGGTATCCACAATATTCAAAGATGGCTTGAATGCCTCACAGACAAAAAGCCCCTCATCCCTTCTGTCTGGCCCAGGGGCCACGCTCGACCTGGAACGCTTCAGTCCCCCAACCAAGCCTAAACCCTCCCCCTGAGCGCTGGGGTGCCCTGGAGCTGCATGCCCGAAAATGGAAATGGCTACTCACCTCCTCAGTTCCGCTCAGCAGTCATTGCACCAGCTTCATGCTTTCATAAAGCAGTACTAAACAACGCCTGCAAATTTCTCACTGGGGAGTCAGTTAATTCCTAAGAGGCCATTACATTCAACTTTAGTCTCGCTAAGGAGATGGAAATTAATACAACTTGGGGTTAATGATTTGGGCGAGATCCGGAACTCTCCATCAGGGGCGTGCCGGTTAGATGACCAATGTTTTTTGTCTTTATTCGTTCATGGGGTGTGGGCATCGCTGGCTGGGCCAGCATTTGTTGCCCATCCCTGAGTGCATTTAAGCATCAACCACATTTCTGTGGATCAGGTAAGGATGGCAGATTTGCTTCCCTGAAGGACATTAGTGAACCAGATGGGTTTTTACGACAATTGACAATGGTTTCATGGCCATCTTTCGACTTTCAATTCCAGATTTTTATTGAATTCAAATACCATCTTATGCCCTGGTGGGAATTGAACCCGGGGCCCCAGAGCATTACCCAGGGTCTCTGGATTATTAATCCAGTGACAATACCAGTGCGCCACTGCCTCCTCGTTGGCCATTCCCGCTATTTAACCAGAACACTTAGATCCGCGCTGGGTGCAGCGCTGTGGTTAAATCGTGCCCATTGTCTTTAACCCTGTAATGTGAAAGAAAACTAAATGGTTTAGGTGAAGGATGTGTTTTCTCTTGTATGTAACACTGCCAACTAATACTTACAATTAATTGCTGAGCAGATTTTGGTGAACTAACCTCTACATATGTCAAAACATGCTCAGAGTGCGTCATATTTCTTGACTAGAACATTATGGGTTGCCAGCAATATAACTTCAGTCTGTTAACATCCTTCTTATTATTCTAAGCAGCAACCAGTCTCAAACCTGTACACGTGCTACAACTTTTCTGAACGTCTTGAAATCTGGATTCTCACTCCAATGTTTCAGCTGCTAAAGCTACTTGCCAATTTTAAATGAGGCTCATATGTTTTCCAAATCTACCAACTAATCATGGTTTGTTTACTACATTACATAAATATAAACCTTAGCACATTGACAAGTTAACCCGGCTATGCTGTTCCTATGGAGATAAATTATGCATATTTAGATATTTATATATTGTGTTTGGTGGTGGTGGTGTCTTACAGTTAACACAGCGAATCTGGGTTGCTGTGGCAACATGCACTTTTTACATACATGAAGTGGTCTGGAGTGAATGACAGTGATGACTGAGTTTTCCAATGTTCTTTCCATCACATGGCTCACCATTAACTTCTATTGGAAGGATTTACAGATTAATTCTCCCCCTGTTTGGTTGCGTGAACGCATCTTCCTTGGCCAGCAAATCATGGAGGTGGAACTCGAACCTGAAGCCTCTGGCTCGAGGCAGGGACACTACCCGCCATCCCATAAGACCTCGTGTTCCTTTCTATTGGATAAAAGCAAATTACTGCGGATGCTGGAATTGGAAACCAAAAAGAAAATGCTGGAAAATCCCAGCAGGTCTGGCAGCATCGGTAGGGAGAGAAAAGAGCTAACGTTTCGAGTCCGATGACTCTTTGTCAAAGCTAACAGACAGGGAAAGTGGGAAATATTTATACTGTGGAGTGAGAATGAAATTCTATTGACAATTGTGCTTTGTCCTTGCCTCACTGTCAGCTGATGCATTGTGTTGAGCCATTTTCTTGGCAGCTTTTGTCAATAGCAATTTGCCATTGCCTTCCACTCTCAGGCACTACCTCAACTGAAAGGAACTGAGCCCATGCTGTTGGTGCTATTCTGAACCAGCTGAGCTAACCAGCCACTTTCCTTTGCATACAGAACATTTTAACGTTACAAAATGGTTTTACACTAATAAGAATGAAAAAACAATTTTAGTTTCATAAAACCAGCTAATTTTTGATCTTCAGTATGACAGACGGAGCTTAACTTTGCAAAACCAAACTCCACTCTTCATGGACGGGTTTAGCACAGGGCTAAAGAGCTGGCTTTTAAGGCAGGCCAGCAGCACGGTTCAATTCCCGTACCAGCCGTATGTGACAATAAGTGATTTTCATTTCATTTTTCACATTTATATGATATATTGCACAGGTTGTATAGATTCATAGCCACCAGAATGTAATTAATTAACCATTGCACCATGGGTCATATCAGCACACCACAACTGACCCAAGTTCTGATTTGATTCTAATCAATTCACTGTAATACATATAACAAAATATTCTCAGCTATTGTTCATTTGCCCATTTGATCCATTTCTTAGTCTTTACTTACCTCTCATCATTGGTATTTAATGTTTTGCTTCTTTCTATCATAAGATTGTAAGCCATTTTGAAGTGCTTTTATGCATGGTTCTCATTTGGTCACTCATACCCAAGAAAAGATGGGTTAGGGCGGTGGCTTAGTGGTTAGTGGCACGGTGGCACAGTGGCTAGCACTGCTGCCTCACAGCGCCAGGGACCCGGATTTGATTCCGACCTCGTGCGACTGTGTGGAGTTTGCACGTTCTCCCCGTGTCTGCATGGGTTTCCACCGCGTTCTCTGGGTTTCTCCCACAGCCCAAAGGGCAGCACAGTGGTTAGCACAGTTGCTTCACCGCTCCAAGGTCCCAGGTTCGATTCGCGGCTTGGGTCACTTTCTGTGCATGTTCTCCCTGTGTCTGTGTGGGTTTCCTCCGGATGCTCTGGTTTACTCCCACAGTCGAAAGATATGCAGGTTAGGTGGATTGGTCATGCTAAATTGCCCTTAGTGCCCAAAAAAGATTAGGTGGGGTTACTGGGTTATGGGAATAGGGTGGAGGCGTAGGTTTGAGTGGGGTGCTCTTTCCAAGGGCCAGTGCTGACTCAGTGGGCCGAATAGCCTCCTTCTGCACTGTAAATTCTATGGTTCTATGCAAGATGTGCAGGTTAGGTGGATTGGATATGCTAAATTGCTCCTATAAGGGGTTGCAAGATGGGGGATTGGGCCTGGGTTAGAGTGCTGTTTCGGAGGGGCGATGCAGACTCGATGGGCCGAATGGCCTCCTTCTGCACTGTAGGGATTCTATGATTCTATGATACGGTAATCTTTGGTTCCAGTTGGGTTAGAGTTTAACAGTTAATGTTGTGTTTTCCAGGCTTGGAAAATTCAGGGTTTCATGGAGAAAGTGAGTGCCTTTACAGCACTGCTTGTGGGCCAGGAAGAGTCCCCTAAGTTTCCACCATCAGATCCTCCCCCAATACAAGAACTCCTATGGGATCAGAACTCCCCTGGGGATCATACTACCCTGCCTTACCCCCAGGGTCAGGGGTCAGAGATCAGAATCCCACTACCGGGGCTGGCCATCAAATCACCTTCTCCAATATTGGCCATCACGCTCCCCCCTCCATCCCCCTCCTGCCCACACCAAGGAAAGGGGTTAGACCTGAGACCTGCCCGATTGGAAGTTAGTCAATCAGGCTGACTTCCAGGTGGGGAACTGGTCAAGGGAAAAGGATGTGCACTGTGAGTTAATGTTGCACAGCATGTGGAAAAACCTGGACTTCAGTTTCCCATTGGAAATTCTGCCCCTTCTCCTATACAACCTACCCCTGTTAATACCCAGGCTGTTGGCTGTGAGAGTTAGCATCCTGTGCTTTTGCACCTTCATTTTGGATTTGACCGTGGTTATATATCATTATATTTTCTATAATTATATCTTTGAATGAGAGAGGAAGAGTGATTTACACACAAGAAATGTACATCACAGAAGGCCTACTCCTATCCTCTGTTATGTTCTCCCTCCAAAGGTTGCCTATCTGGATTTTGTTGAGGATCTTTGTCAATTAGACTACGAATTACCACAGAGGATGTGGCAGAATTGTGTCACATATGTAATTTGACCTGCAGCTAAACTTCACCAGAAGCATAGGGTAACACTTCTAGTTGCTGTGAAGGAACAAGTCTGTCATAATATACGCCAGTATATCATGGTGCAGACACACACTGATGGACACACAGTGGGACCAATCAACATACAGAACACCGCAGCCAATCACCAGTGAGAGCACATGCGCTATAAAGACAGGGGGCATCAGAGTTCCCACTCATTCGAGTAGCAGCTAGCCAGGAGCACAGAGCTCACAGCCTGCAACACAGACATTCACCATGTGCTGAGTGCATCAACTGGTTAGGACAAGGCCAAGGTATTTAGTTAAAGCTAGTATCGTATTTACCCACAGTTCAAGTATGTTTAAATAGTTAACCTTTTAATAAAATAGTGTTGCACTACTTCAAGTGTTGGTGACCTGTATGTGATCCAGAACACCCAACACATCAAAGTCCTCTCTCTTTCATAGAATTTACAGTGCAGATCTTCATGTCTTGTTACAAGCTTCCCATACTTATTGCCTGATGAGGGAGGCACAGTGGAGCATAATATCCACATTGCCTGCTGTGACCCATTTGGTGACCTCTGTTCGAGCTACAATGTCTCTCCAATTGAAAAATTCATGCTCTGATGCAAAACTCTTCTGAAAATTTCAAATGGAAGGCAGGCACTCCATCGCTACAACTGATGGGATTGCTGTTAAGTATATTTTAACTCATTAAAAATTCATATAAAATGATAGCAGTTCTACCCTATACAGTGTGAAAGTGTTGTGCGATATCAGCTCATGTCATGTCAAGAACCTGCCTCTCATCCATTGACTCTATCTACACCTCCTGCTGGCTTGGGAGGTGAACAGCATAATCAAAGACCCCTCCCACCTGGGTTATTCTCTCTTCCAACCTCTCCCATCGGGCAGAAGATGCAAAGGTCTGAGAACACACACTAACAGATTCAAAAACAGCTTCTTTCCAGCTGTTACCAGACTCCTGAATGGCCCTCTTGGGACTGAACTGATCTCTCTATGCATCTTCTCTACTGTTGTAACACTATACTCTGTATGCTTCACCCGGTGTCCATGTCTATGTATTTGCATTGTATATTTATCAATGTCCTATGTTTTTCATGTATGGAATGATCTGCCTGGATCTTACACAGAACAATACTTTTTACTGTATCTCGGTACACAATAAATCTCATTCTAATTGTTTTGCATTTTGAATCAGGTTTACTCTCCCCAGAATGATGCAAATCCAGATGCTAAAATGATATGGCTATCATGAAAGGTATTTGTAGGTTGATACGAAAATTGAACTTTTTTGGATTAATAACTATCATTGGCTTTGAAAGCAGACCAAGGCAGGCCAGCAGCACGGTTCAATTCCCGTACCAGCCTCCCCGAACGGGCGCCGGAGTGTGGCGACTAGAGGCTTTTCACAGTAACTTCATTTGAAGCCTCCTTGTGACAGTAAGCGATTTTCGTTTCATTTGGTTATCATGAAAAGCATTTGGGTTGCACACCTGTCTGTTAGCTATATTCTTTCAGCTCCTGAAACCACAGTATGGAGATATGCAAACATTTATATTGCTACTCTCCACACGGTGTTTCACGTGCCAATTTGCAACCTCAACAAGATGATTCCTGTGTATTTATTAAGGCTTATTTCTTAAAAGAAAAATTCATGCAATCAACACAAATCAGACTACTTGAGATCTGAAAAGATATTTAGAACTCACCTCTAGGGATCTTGGATTATTTTAATTTTAAAAACTGCCATTAGCATTAATCTTCTTTGTAAAAATAATTGCTCCAATTGAAGTAACTTGGATGTAACAAATATGGCTCAAATAAAATCTTTTTTTTTAAGTTTAAAGTTCCCAATTTTTCTTTTCCAATTTAGAGGCAATTTAGCGTGGCCAATCCACCTAACCTGCACATCTTTGGCTTGTGGGGGTGAGACCCACGCAAAACGGGGAAAATGTGTAAACTCCACACGGACAATGATCCGGGGCTGGGATCGAACACGGGTCCTTGGCGCCATGAGGCAGCAGTGCTAACCACTGCGCCACCGTGCCGCCCGGCTCAAATCAAATCCAGCGAGATCTTTGTAAGAAACGTATAAATGGCCTCTCTTTTGCAGCAGAAATAAAGTGAGGCTATCAGTGCTCAGTTATGAAGGAGTAAATTGGATAACTTTTGCAGCCTCCTCATGCTCAGTTACATGTGGAAGCCAGGAGGCTGCTGCTTAAAATATCTTGCACTCCAGAAGCTTCCCTTCACCAGTATCGTTTGGGAAAACATTGGCATTCACATCAAAGATAGTAAATTGTAGTACTTCATAGAATCATAGAATTTACAGTGCTGAAGGAGGCCACTCGGCCAATCGAGTCTGCACTGGCCCCGGAAAGAGCACCCCACCCAAGCCCACACCTCCACCCGATCCCCATAACCCAGTAACCCCACGTGACCTTTTTAGACACTATGGGCAATTTAACACGGCCAATCCACCTAACCCGCACATCTTTGGACTGTGGGAGGAAACCGGAGCACCAGGAGGAAACCCACACAGCCACAGGGAGAACGTGCAGACTCCACACTGACAGTGACCCAAGTGGAAATTGATCCTGGGACCCTGGAGCTGTGAAGCAACTGTGCTAACCACTGTGCTACCGTACTTACTCAGTGGATATGAATTAAACAGGTTTGCAAATATTCAGGCTTGCCCATTCAAGTGTAAGTGAATTTTTAAAGGCAGAATACTTAATTAGTGCCAAATAATCTCTCTGACTCTGAAAATCTGCTTTTAAAATGTGGAGTCTCATTCTTTCAGACTTTAATTATTGTTCCCGACTTAAAAAAAAACAATTATTTTCTCTATCATCGCTCCTTAAATCCCAAGCTCCTTGGGACATTTTTATTACATTAAAGATTCTATATAAATATAAATTATTGTAACTGTCTTTATCACTCTTTATTTCACTTGCTGTCCATGATTTTGAATGGCTTTAATTATTCTAACTTACAATTCCAAGTTTAGACTCTGTGCGGCTCAATAAAGATCCTCCACTCAAACTGATTAAGGAGAACACCATCTCTCACTGTTCTTGCAGGTCCCATATTCCCTCTAAAGGGCCTGGCACTATTTTGACTCTTAACTAACCACAAGCGTCTGTGTGAAGTGAAAGTGTCATGAATAGATAGTGCTATTCACTTTTTGCTACCTTCAAGATCTGGGCCATATTAGTAATATCCTGCACAGGACCTAAGGGGTGGGAATGCTGGTCTTCCCTGTGCTCCTTGTGGAATATGCTAGGGGTGAGGTATCTCAATTACCCAATGTATACAAGGTGGGCCAGTAAGGCACCAACCAGAGGAACCCGGTAGGGATCTACCAGGTAGTGTATATATGTAAATAAAACTTAATTCATCTTTTATTTGGTGCAGACTCTCCATGTCCTTATTAAAATATTACATATGAAAATATGTACAAGCCCTTTGTAACATTCCAGCTCACTGAGCTTTTCTTAAGTGGACCAAATTCAGTTGGGAATAAAGAATAAGCACTGAAGTCCTATCGAACTGGACTCATTAACTAGGGGCCTAACTTTAGGCCCCATTCCTATGGTAGTACAGTGCCAACTGGATCCCGTTGCAGTAGAGTATACAGGTGTGTTCATACATCCAAATAATGTTTACGGAAAGTGCAGCATCATTTATTAAAAAGCAAATTTAATTTTGTTTCCCCCCCTTCTGATTCGGCTGAGTTTAATAAAACCAAAGCTCATGTGCATCCAATTTACTTTTTAGTACAATATTTCAAGCTTTAGAAGCTGGAGTCTCTTGTTTATGGTTTGTTAAAGAATCTGGATTGAATTCAGCTTTCCCATGGAAACCAGCCAGCCTTTCCTTTATCTGTCATCATAGCTTTAGTAACTACCACCTACCTGAGCCAAATGCGGTTTGTATCAGTTACAGAATTCTAAGAAGGCACCAGTGAGAATCTGTTTCACTGTTTGTTTTTTCAATTATATATCAAACTCATCTTCATTTTAAAAAAATCTCCCTTATTGGATTGGATTGGATTGAATTTGTTTATTGTCACGTGTACCGAGGTACAGTGAAAAGTATTTTTCTGCGAGCAGCTGAACAGATCATTAAGTACATGAGAAGAAAAGGGAATAAAAGAAAATACATAATAGGGCATCACAACATATACAATGTAACTACATAAGCACTGGCATCGGATGAAGCATACAGGGTGTAGTGTTAATGAGGTCAGTCCATAAGAGGGTCATTTAGGAGTCTGGTGACAGTGGGGAAGAAGCTGTTTTTGAGTCTGTTCGTGCGTGTTCTCAGACTTCTGTATCTCCTGCCTGATGGAAGAAGTTGGAAGAGTGAGCAAACCGGGTGGGAGGGATCTTTGATTATGCTGCCCGCTTTCCCCAGGCAGAGGGAGGTGTAGATGGAGTCAATGGATGGGAGGCAGGTTCGTGTGATGGACTGGGCGGTGTTCACGACTCTCTGAAGTTTCTTGCGGTCCTGGGCCGAGCAGTTGCCATACCAGGCTGTGATGCAGCCCGATAGGATGCTTTCTATGGTGCATCTGTAAAAGTTGGTGAGGGTTAATGTGGACATGCCAAATTTCCTTAGTTCCTGAGGAAGTATAGGCACTGTTGTGCTTTCTTGGTGGTAGCGTCGACGTGGGTGGACCAGGACAGATTTTTGGAGATGTGCACCCCTAGGAATTTGAAACTGCTAACCATCTCCACCTCGGCCCCGTTGATGCTGACAGGGGTGTGTACAGTACTTTGCTTCCTGAAGTCAATTACCAGCTCTTTAGTTTTGCTGGCATTGAGGGAGAGACTGTTGTCGCTACACCACTCCACTAGATTCTCTATCTCCCTCCTGTATTCGGACTCGTCGTTATTCGAGATCCGGCCCACTATGGTCGTATCGTCAGCAAACTTGTAGATGGAGTTGGAACATTATGTAAATAATGTGAAAACAAATTGTTCGACATTATTAGATTCTCAGTTCATCTCAATTGTTTATGATGGAACATACTCAAAGTCAGACACCCAACCTGCTTGAATTTGAGTTTATATCACTGATTTATTTTTAATTACTGTTGAGCCTTCGTTTCAGCAAACAGTGATCTGGGTAACCAATAAAGTGTGATGATTAACTAAAGTATGTCCAAATATGGCCTGTGATCCAGGCCTGGTATTACTCTAAAGGAACCGTCAAAAGGAAAGGGTGTGTATTTAAAAAAAACATTTTCCAAAATTGTCTCCTACTCATAAACGACTCTATGTCAGAATAGAGCATGGACACATTGCGTGAAATTACAAGGATTGGGTAATTAATTGGAACTACTGAGGTGGGAAATCCTGCCTTTGGGTCAAATTTTCACTCCTGATTCTGGAGCGAAGAGTCGATAAAACTTCCAACTCCGCAAACCAGGGGCGAGATTCTCCAACCCCCCGCCGGGTCGGAGAATCGCCGGAGGCTGGCGTGAATCCCGCCCCCGCCGGTTGCCGAATTCTCCGGCACCGGATATTCAGCGGGGGTGGGAATCGCGCCGCGCCGGTTGGCGGGCCCCCCCCGGCGATTCTCCGGCCCGGATGGGCCGAAGTCCCGCTGCTAGGATGCCTGTCCCGCCGGCGTGGATTAAACCACCTCTCTTACCGGCGGGACAAGGCGGCGCGGGCGGGCTCCGGGGTCCTGGGGGGTGCGCGGGTGATCTGGACCTGGGGGGTGCCCCCACGGTGGCCTGGCCCGCGATCGGGGCCCACCGATCCGCGGGCGGGCCTGTGCCGTGGGGGCACTCTTTTCCTTCCGCCTTCGCCACGGTCTCCACCGTGGCGGAGGCGGAAGAGACTCCCTCCATTGCGCATGCACGGGAATGCCGTGAGCGGCCGCTAACGCTCCCGCGCATGCGTCGCCCGGAGATGTCATTTCTGCGCCAGCTGGCGGGGCACCAAAGGCCTTTTCCGCCAGCTGGCGGGGCGGAAATTAGTCCGGCGCGGGCCTAGCCCCTCAAGGTTAGGGCTCAGCCCCCCCTAGATGCGGAGGATTCCGCATCTTTGGGGCGGCGCGGTGCCTGACTGATTTGCGCCATTTTTGGCGCCGGTCGGCGGACATCGCGCCGATACCGGAGAATTGCGCCCCAGATTCGGGAGTATGTGCCTCAGATATTTGGATTTTCATTCCAAGGGATTGAGCGCTAATGGGAGTCAGGCCCACATCCCCTGAAAGAGTGCAGAAGCAGCCCCAGGAGCTGCCTGGTCAGAGGTGGGCTGTGTGAAAGGCTTGCTCCAGGATTTTGACCCAGCTGTAAAAAATAATCAAGTTAAACAAAAAAAGTCCTATCTCAGCCCTCAAACCCTCTCACCCCTCACACACTCCCCATGCCCTATTCATGCCAACTCATTCCACCACATGCCCCCACTCAACCCCATGATCCCTAATATCCTTAATACCAGCTGAATGTAAACTCATGTCAATTCATGTTCCCCCACTCACCCCCTTAGCCCTTTATAGCCTCAATGCCAACTTGGTGCCAATTACCCATGCCCACTGTCCATCACCCTTTCCTTGCATGCCTACTCACCCAGCATCTACCAAGGGCAGACCTCAGGTGCCATGCTGAGATGAAATAAAATAAAGTTCGAAGTGCTCATTGATGACTACTATTTAAAAAAAAACTATAGTTCATAACAACCATGTCGTACATTTAAACTTATTTAAGTATTTCATTCCTTTATGAAAACAAACATTTGTATTCATAGCCCCACATCAATCATTCGAAGCTGTCAGTAAAACTGTGAACTTACAAATTCACCCAACCCCCACCATTATGATAATACAAGGTTGGCGTGTCAGTCATGCAGCACTAATTCTAAGACCCATAACTTGCTGCTTAGTGGCGGGAAGCCACAGGTCACCAATTTTAAAAGTGAAATCTGCACACTTACCTGCTGTGCAATGATGCGTCCAACCTTCCTTTCTCTTCGGCAGCCTGGGACCTCCAGCTCCCCAGCTGCACAGGCTCCAACGTGGTATAGGAGGAGGCAGCCTTGCCTCCTTATAACGCGGCCAGCTTGGGACCGCCCATTAAGGGTAGGCATTTAAAGAATAAATTTTGATAGAAAACAACAGGCAACTATTTTAACGAGTGTTTTAAAGGTATGTAGTCATTTGTTTTTTACAATTATTTTGCTCTTTCTTTTAAACAGGCGTTACTATTGTTGTTGATTCTTTTAAAGTAATTTTCAATTTTTTTATGATTAAAGGTCATTATTTCTGAGTGAACATAGGTTTGGCTATTTGTTTTACATCTGTGAAACTATTTAAATCTGCACTATATTATTAGATAATTTTGTGTGTGGCATGCTTATAAATGTTTGTAAGTTGCCCTTAGTGCCCAGGGATGTATAGGTTAGATTTCGGGGATAGGGCGGGGGAGTGGACCCAGGTCGGGTACTCTTTCAGAGGGTCACTGCAGACATGATGGCCTGAATGGCCTTGTACTACACTCTCGGAATTCTATGGTTCTATCCATGGTTCCAGGAAACCCATGCGGACACAGGCAGAATATACAAACACCACACAACCACTCAAGGTCTGAATTGAACACGGATCCCTGGTGTTGTGAGGCGGCAGTGCTAACTGGTGTGCCACCATGTTAAATATGTTTCTGCCTTGTTTACTTCAATTATCTTATTCATTTATAATTATCTAAATTAAATGTTGTGTTATGATGTTTCAGTAAGACATTTGTAGAAGCTTGTAATGTTTAATGTAAAACATTTATAAACAAAAATAATTTTATAAATACAAAACTTTGAAACCAGTTAACATTTAACTTAACGTTTAACTTTATCAGCTGAACAATGCCATAACTTTTCCTTAACTTTTACAAATTTCTTGAAATAAAATATATTTTCTAACTTAAACATAATGGTCCCATCTATGTGTAAAGGGGCGGGAGGGGGAGGGGTGGAAGAGGAGGGTTTTGACAATTGTTAATTGACATGCTCAATGCCCGAAAGCAGCAGCTGCTGAAGGGCAGTGCCCTGGCACACATCTCTTCTGATATCATTTCGGGATGTCCTTTGGAAGTACACTCTTAAGAGTGGGTGATTGAGTCGCTGCGATAACTGTCAGATGGATAGTTCACATTAGCTTACACGAGGCTTGCATACATCAACTAAGGCATTAAACATTTTTGTAAAGCATTTGAAGTAATCACTGAGGCTTCTAAGGATGAACATTACATCAGGGAGGTTCATAAACCATAGGGCAGCACAGTAGCATTGTGGATAGCACAATTGCTTCACAGCTCCAGGGTCCCAGGTTCGATTCCGGCTTGGGTCACTGTCTGTGCGGAGTCTGCACATCCTCCCCGTGTGTGCGTGGGTTTCCTCCGGGTGCTCCGGTTTCCTCCCACAGTCCAAAAATGTGCAGGTTAGGTGGATTGGCCTTAGTGTCCAAAATTGCCCTTAGTGTTTGGGGGGTTATTGGGTTAATGGGACAGGGTGGAGGTGTTGACCTTGGGTAAGGTGCTCTTTCCAGGAACCGGTGCAGACTCGATGGGCCGAATGGCCTCCTTCTGCCCTGTGAATTCTATGATTCTATGATAAACAACTCAGGAAAATCCAAATGTACTTTAGCTCTGAATCAGCTGGGAGGACAGGCGTGCTAACATTAATGTCCTTGAGGGAGTCAATAGCATCAATATCGAGGCCAGATCATCCAAAACCAACTCTGTTTGGCTGCCCATATACTTAGGATGTCAGAGTCCTGACTGCCAAAGCAAATCTTCTTCACCCAGCTCAAGGAAGGATCCTGAACAAGAGGAAGACAAAGGAAAATCTTCTGAGACACCTTGTAGGCTTACCTGAAGAAATGGGACATAGATGGGACGACAATGCCTGGGAGACCTTTGGCTCAGAAGAGGCCTACTTAGAGGAACCTACTGATTGAAGGGTCACAATTCTTTGAGAACACCCGACAATAAGGGGAGGCCCAGAAACGGAGCCTGAGAAAAGAATACTTATGACTTAGCATTCAAGGACCGACCCGACATTTTGGAGACTCCAACCAAATGAGTGATTGAAGATGCAGCTCTAGGATTGAGCTTGTCAGCCATGCAAGGACCCACAGAAACTGTCGCCAACAACACTTAGGTGGGCAATCATACCTGTTAGTGAGTGATTACCTCATTCTATCCATGATAGTTCCTTTAATGGAATTAACATCCTCATGACAAACCAAAGTTTAAAATATATATATTTTCCTTTCATTTTAAACATATTTATAAATGCTGAGCACTAATAATATAAAACTTTAACCTACCAAAAAAATGTCTCCCAATTTGTCCTAAATAAAAAGTTGTACAAATCGCCAAATATCTGGGTAAGTAGCCCAAGTTAGTGCTGCAGCTGGACTTTTCATTCGGTAGCGCAGTGTCAACAGACAAAAAAAAATGGCCGTGAGTTTAAACGGCGCGCACTTTAGCGTACATGCCTGAACACTCGCACTTCCGGGTTGGCACGCCGCGCATTTGCAGCGCACCAGCGACATAGAGTCGTGAATCCTGCAGGAAGTTACAGGCCCATAATTCTTATGATTCCAGGGATAGGGAAGAATTTTTTTTTTTAACTTTGTCTTGTCACGAGGATGTTAATTCCATTCAAGGAACTACAATGAATAGAATGGGGTGATCACTCACTATCGGATATGATTGCCCATGAGGATAGATTGAAGTGGTTGGGCCTGTGTATTTTGTAAAATGGACAACTCAGAGGAGACTTGATAGAGGTATTCAAGATCTTTAGGGGTATAGACATGGTAAATAGTTCCCTCTCAAGAGTACACCAAAAACTAGATGGCACAGGTTCAAAATAATGGGCAAAAGTGGTAGAAGTGATTTGAGGATTTTTTTTTCATCCAGAGTGTAGTTGATGTCTGGAACAACTTTCCTAAGAGGATGGTAGAGGCAGGTTTGATTGAGGTATTCAAGAGGAATTGGATTGCTATCTGAAAAGAATGAATGTACAAGGTTCTGTTGATAAGGCAGGGGAGTGGGACCAGGTAGAATGTTCTTTCAGAGAGCCAATGTTGACTCAATGGGCCAAATGGCTTCCTTTTGCACTGTAAAGATTCTGTGATTATGTTATGATAACCCTCAGGCTTAGATCAAGAGACAGTTCAACATTGCAAGCAGCTACAGCAGGAAGATTATTTTTTAACATAAGAATTAGGAGCAGAAGTAGGCAATCCAGCTTCTGGAGCCTGCTCGGCCATTCAATAAGATAATGGCCGATCTCATCTCAGCCTCATCTTCACCTCACTGCCCACTCCCCATAACCTTTCATCCGCTACTAATTAAAACCTATCTATCTCCTCTTTCAATTTATTTAGTGTTCCAGCATCCACTGCATTCTGGGATAAAGAATTCCACAGTTTCACAACATTTTGAGTGAAGTAATCCCTCCTCATTTCAGTTTTAAATCTGCCACCCCTTAGCCTAAAACTATAGCATCTCGTTCTAGAATGTCCAATAAGGTAAAACATCCGCTCTATGTCTACCCTGTCAATCCACTTCAGCATCTTATATGCCTCAATTAGATCGCCTTTCATTCTTCTAAACTCCAGCGAGTATAGATCTAACCTGCTCAATCTCTCTTAATAAGACGGGTCCTTCATCCCTGGAATCAATCGCGTGAACCTTCTCTGAACCACTTCTAATGCATTTACATCCCTCCTCAGGTTATGGGATCAAACCTGAGTGTAGTATTCCAGATACGGTCTCAACAATGCCCTGTACAGTTGCAACAGCACTTCCCTATTCTATTCCAGTAGTAATGAATGCTAAAATTCCATTTTCCTTCCCTATTACCTGCTGCACCTGCGTGCTAACGTTCTGCATGAGGACACCCAGATCCTTCTGCAGCAAAGCATATTTACTTTTCTCTCCATTTAGATAATAAGTTGCCTTTTTATTCAACTGACCAAAATGGATAATCTCATACTTATCCATGCTAAATTCCATCTGCCAAATTTGGGCCCACTCACATATCCATATCGATTTGTAAATTTCATATTTCCTCATTGCAACTTGCTTTCCCACCTATTTTAGTGTCATCTGCAAATTTGGCAATAGTACATTCTATTCCTGCATCCAAGTCATTAATAAAGATTGTATATAGGTGGGGCCTGAGGATCGATCCCTGTGGCATACCATTAGTTACATCTAGTTACAATTCAAGCAAACAATGATCATTCTTCCCGAAAGGATCCTTTATTGGTTCTCCCCCTCCGTCCCGCTGCAAAAATTGTGGAATCGGGGCGATTTTGGCTAAGGCACGGAGTCCTTCTCTTCCCAGGAAGATTTGTGCCAATGTGTGTAAATGGTTTTCTGCCACACCTCAGACAAATTTAGGGCTTCTGGCTTTTGTTCATTTTATTAATGGATGTGTTAACTTTTGAGTTAAAATCTAATTAAAAACAGTGGACAAGGAAACTTTATAAGGAAGTATAAAGTATTCAAATGCACATATTGCATAGCTAATTTACATAACTGATGGAGATTCTTGGGCGGGATTCTCCGACCCCCCGCCGGGTCGGAGAATCACCAGGGGCTGGCATGAATCCCGCCCCCGGCGGTTGCCGAATTCTCCGGCACCGGAGATTCGGCCGGGGCGGGAATCCCGCCGCGCCGGTTGGCGGGCCCCCCCCCCCGGCGATTCTCCGGCCCGGATGGGCCGAAGTCCCGCTGCTAGAATGCCTGTCCCGCCGGCGTGGATTAAACCACCTACCTTACTGGCGGGACAAGGTGGCGCGGGTGGGCTCCGGGGTCCTGGGGGGGCACGGGGCGATCTGGCCCCGGGGGGTGCCCCCACGGTGGCCTGGCCCGCGATCGGGGCCCACCGAACCATGGGCGGGCCTGTGCCGTGGGGGCACTCTTTTCCTTCCGCCTTTGCCATGGTCTCCACCATGGCGGAGGCGGAAAGACCCACTCCACTGCGCATGCGCGGGGATGCCGTGAGCGGCCGCTAACGCTCCCGCACATGCGCCGCCCGGCAATGTCATTTCCGCGCCAGCTGGCGGGGCACCAAAGGCCTTTCCCGCCAGCTGGCGGGGCGGAAATCAGTCCGGCGCAGGCCTAGCCCCTCAAGGTTAGGGCTCGACCGCTCAAGATGCGGAGGATTCCGCACCTTTGGGGTGGCACGATGCCAGACTGATTTGCGCCGTTTTTGGCGCCGGTCGGCGGACATCGCGTCGATTACGGAGAATTTTGTCCCAGAAGTTGAATGGCCATTTCCTAAATGGCTGATTGGCATTCCTTCGATCCTATATTGTTCTCTGATTTAAAGTGATTAAAAACCAGCGCAGCACGGTGGCGCAGTGGGTTAGCCCTGCTGCCTCACGGCGCCGAGGTCCCAGGTTCAATCCTGGCTCTGGGTCACTGTCCGTGTGGCTTTGCACATTCTCCCCGTGTTTGCGTGGGTTTCGCCCACACAACCCAAAATGATGTGCAGGATAGGTGGATTGGCCACGCTAAGTTGCCCCTTAATTGGAAAAAAATGAATTGGGTACTCTAAAATTATATTTTAAAAAATAAAGTGATTAAAAACTGGTACTTGATATCGAATCACGCGGGGCACTGAAATTGGAGGAGACTGCTTGGGAATCCAGAATTGGACAAATTATGCAACTGGGCAGAACAATGGCAGATAAATGGACTGCTGACCAGTGAAAAGTGCTACACATTGGAAGGGAAAATGGACAACACATGTATTCCATGAATTTTTTTTTTTTAATAAATATTTTATTGAAAATTTTTGGTCAACCAACACAGTACATTGTGCATCCTTTACACAACATTATAACAATACAGATAATAATGACCTTTTTTATATAAACAAAAAACAACAAATAAATAAATATTAAATAACAAAAATGAAAACTAGCCCTAATTGGCAACTGCCTTGTCACAGGCTATACCCCCCCCCACCCACCCCCCACCCATCCCTCCCCCCCCCCCCAAGTCCTGGGCTGCTGCTGCTGCCTTCTTTTTTCCCCCATCTATCTTTCCGCAAGATATTCGACGAACAGTTGCCACCGCCTGGTGAACCCTTGAGCCGACCCCCTTAGGACGAACTTAATCCGCTCTAGCTTTATGAACCCCGCCATATCATTTATCCAGGTCTCCACCCCCGGGGGCTTGGCTTCTTTCCACATTAGCAATATCCTGCGCCGGGCTACTAGGGACGCAAAGGCCAAAACATCGGCCTCTCTCGCCTCCTGCACTCCCGGCTCTTGTGCAACCCCAAATATAGCCAACCCCCAGCTTGGTTCGACCCGGACTCCTACTACTTTTGAAAGCGCCTTTGTCACCCCCACCCAAAACCCCTGTAGTGCCGGGCATGACCAAAACATATGGGTATGATTCGCTGGGCTTCTCGAGCACCTCGCACACCTATCCTCCACCCCAAAAAATTTACTGAGCCGTGTTCCAGTCATATGTGCCCTGTGTAATACCTTAAACTGAATCAGGCTTAGCCTGGCGCACGAGGACGACGAGTTTACCCTGTTTAGGGCATCTGCCCACAGCCCCTCCTCGATCTCCTCCCCTAGCTCTTCTTCCCATTTCCCTTTTAGTTCGTCCACCATAGTCTCCCCTTCGTCCCTCATTTCCCTATATATATCCGACACCTTACCATCCCCCACCCATTTCTTTGAGATGACTCTGTCCTGCACCTCTTGTGTCGGGAGCTGCGGGAATTCCCTCACCTGTTGCCTCGCAAAAGCCCTCAATTGCATGTACCTAAATGCATTCCCTTGGGGCAACCCATATTTCTCGGTCAGCGCTCCCAGACTTGCGAACTTCCCGTCCACAAATAGATCTTTCAGTTGCGTTATTCCTGCTCTTTGCCACATTCCATATCCCCCATCCATTCCCCCCGGGGCAAACCTATGGTTGTTTCTTATCGGGGACCCCCCCAATGCTCCGGTCTTTCCCCTATGTCGTCTCCACTGTCCCCAAATCTTCAGTGTAGCTACCACCACCGGGCTCGTGGTGTAGTTCCTCGGTGAGAACGGCAATGGGGCTGTCACCATAGCCTGCAGGCTGGTCCCCCTACAGGACGCCCTCTCTAATCTCTTCCACGCCGCTCCCTCCTCCTCTCCCATCCACTTACTCACCATTGAAATATTAGCGGCCCAATAATACTCACTTAGGCTCGGTAATGCCAGCCCCCCCCTATCCCTACTACGCTGTAAGAATCCCTTCCTCACTCTCAGAGTCTTCCCGGCCCAAACAAAACCCATGATGCTCTTTTCTATCCTTTTAAAAAAAGCCTTCGTGATCACCACCGGGAGGCACTGAAACACAAAGAGGAATCTCGGGAGGACCACCATCTTAACCGCCTGCACCCTCCCTGCCATTGACAGTGCTACCATATCCCATCTCTTGAAATCTTCCTCCATCTGTTCCACCAACCGCGTTAAATTTAGCCTGTGCAATGTGCCCCAATTCTTAGCTATCTGGATCCCCAGGTAACGAAAGTCTCTTGTTACCTTCCTCAACGGTAGGTCTTCTATTTCTCTACTCTGCTCCCCTGGATGCACCACAAACAGCTCACTCTTCCCCATGTTCAATTTATACCCTGAAAAATCCCCAAACTCCCCAAGTATCCGCATTATTTCTGGCATCCCCTCCGCCGGATCCGCCACATATAGTAGCAGATCATCCGCATATAAAGATACCCGGTGTTCTTCTCCTCCCCTAAGTATTCCCCTCCATCTCTTGGAACCTCTCAGCGCTATCGCCAGGGGCTCAATCGCCAGTGCAAACAGTAATGGGGACAGAGGACATCCCTGCCTTGTCCCTCTATGGAGCCGAAAATATGCCGATCCCCGTCCATTCGTGACCACACTCGCCACTGGGGCCCTATACAACAGCTGCACCCATCTAACATACCCCTCTCCAAAACCAAATCTCCTCAACACCTCCCACAGATAATCCCATTCCACTCTATCAAATGCTTTCTCGGCATCCATCGCCACTACTATCTCCGTTTCACCCTCTGGTGGGGCCATCATCATTACCCCTAACAGCCTCCGTATATTCGTGTTCAGCTGTCTCCCCTTCACAAACCCAGTTTGGTCCTCGTGAACCACCCCCGGGACACATTCCTCTATTCTCATTGCCATTACCTTGGCCAGGACCTTGGCATCCACATTTAGGAGGGAAATTGGTCTGTAGGACCCGCATTGTAGCGGATCCTTTTCCTTCTTTAAGAGAAGCGATATCGTTGCTTCAGACATAGTCGGGGGCAGTTGTCCCCTTTCCTTTGCCTCGTTAAAGGTCCTCGTCAGTACCGGGGCGAGCAAGTCCAAATACTTTCTGTAAAATTCAACTGGGAATCCGTCCGGTCCTGGGGCCTTTCCCGTCTGCATGTTCCTAATTCCTTTCACCACTTCTTCTACCGTGATCTGTGCTCCCAGTCCCACCCTTTCCTGCTCTTCCACCTTGGGAATTTCCAGCCGATCCAAATAATCCATCATTCTCTCCCTCCCATCCGGGGGTTGAGCTTCATACAATGTTTTATAAAATGTCTTGAACACTTCATTCACTCTCTCCGCCCCCCGCTCCATCTCTCCTTCCTCATCCCTCACTCCCCCTATTTCCCTCGCTGCTCCCCTTTTCCTCAATTGGTGTGCCAGCAATCTGCTCGCCTTCTCCCCATATTCATACTGTACACCCTGCGCCTTCCTCCATTGTGCCTCTGCAGTGCCTGTAGTCAGCAAGTCAAATTCCACATGCAGCCTTTGCCTTTCCCTGTACAGTCCCTCCTCCGGTACTTCCGCATATTGTCTGTCCACCCTCAAAGGTTCTTGCAGCAACCGCTCCCGTTCCTTACTCTCCTGCTTCCCTTTATGTGCCCTTATTGATATCAGCTCCCCCCTAACCACCGCCTTCAACGCCTCCCAGACCACTCCCACCTGAACCTCCCCATTGTCATTGAGTTCCAAGTACTTTTCAATACATCCCCTCACCCTTAGGCACACCCCCTCATCCGCCATTAGTCCCATGTCCATTCTCCAGGGTGGGCGCCCTCCTGTTTCCTCCCCTATCTCCAAGTCTACCCAGTGTGGGGCATGATCCGAAATGGCTATAGCCGTATATTCCGTTCCCCTCACCTTCGGGATCAATGCCCTACCCAACACAAAAAAGTCTATGCGCGAATAGGCTTTATGGACATAGGAGAAAAACGAGAACTCCTTACTCCTAGGTCTACTGAATCTCCACGGGTCCACACCTCCCATCTGCTCCATAAAATCCTTAAGCACCTTGGCTGCTGCCGGCCTCCTACCAGTCCTGGACTTCGACCTATCCGGCCTTGGTTCCAACACCGTGTTAAAGTCTCCCCCCATTATCAGCTTTCCCGTCTCTAGGTCCGGGATGCGTCCTAGCATTCGCCTCATAAAGTTGGCATCATCCCAGTTCGGGGCATACACGTTTACCAAAACCACCATCTCTCCCTGTAATTTGCCACTCACCATCACATATCTGCCCCCGTTATCCACCACTATAGTCTTTGCCTCGAACATTACCCGCTTCCCCACTAATATAGCCACCCCCCTGTTTTTCGCATCCAGCCCCGAATGGAACACCTGCCCCACCCATCCTTTACGCAGCCTAACCTGGTCTATCAGTTTCAGGTGCGTTTCCTGTAACATAACCACATCTGCTTTAAGTTTCTTAAGGTGTGCGAGTACTCGTGCCCTCTTTATCGGCCCATTGAGCCCTCTCACGTTCCACGTGATCAGCCGAGTTGGGGGGCTTCCCACCCCCCCCCCCCCTTGCCGGTTAGCCATCATCTTTTTCCAGCTTCTCACCCAGTTCCCACGCAGCTGTATCTCCCCCAGGCGGTGCCCCCCCGCCCATCCTCTCCCGTACTCACTCCCCCCTTTCCCCAGCAGCAGCAACCCAGTAATTCCCCCCTCCCACCCCCCCCGCTAGACCCCCCGCTAGCGTAATTACTCCCCCCATGTTGCTCCCAGAAGTCAGCAAACTCTGGCTGACCTCGGCTTCCCCCCGTGACCACGGCTCGCACCGTGCGACGCCCCCTCCTTCCTGCTTCTCTATTCCCGCCATAATTATCATAGCGCGGGAACCAAGCCCGCGCCTCTCCCTCGGCCCCGCCTCCCATGGCCAACGCCCCATCTCCTCTCCCTCCCCACCTCCCCCCATCACCACCTGTGGGAGAAAGAAAAGTTACCATACCGCAGGATTAGAACATAAAACCCCTCTTCGCCCCCCCCCCCATTCGCCCCACCACTTTGTCCAAACGTTCTTTTTCATAATCCACTCATTCCAGTTTTTCTTCTACAATAAAAGTCCACGCTTCATCCGCCGTCTCAAAGTAGTGGTGCCTCCCTTGATATGTGACCCACAGTCTTGCCGGTTGCAGCATTCCAAATTTTATCTTCCTTTTGTGAAGTACCGCCTTGGCCCGATTAAAGCTCGCCCTCCTTCTCGCCACCTCCGCACTCCAGTCTTGATAAACGCGGATCACCGCGTTCTCCCATTTACTGCACCGAGTTTTCTTCGCCCATCTAAGGACCATTTCTCTATCCTTAAAACGGAGGAATCTCACCACTATGGCTCTGGGAGTTTCTCCTGCTCTCGATCCTCGCGCCATAACTCGGTACGCTCCCTCCACCTCCAACGGACCCGTCGGGGCCTCCGCTCCCATTAACAAATGCAGCATCGTGCTCACATATGCCCCGACGTCCGCCCCCTCCACACCTTCAGGAAGGCCAAGAATCCTCAGGTTGTTCCTCCTTGCGTTGTTTTCCAGTGCCTCCAACCTCTCCACACATCGTTTCTGGTGTGCCTCCTGTATCTCCGACTTCACCACCAGGCCCTGTATATCGTTCTCATTCTCGGCTGCTTTCGCCTTCACGACCCGAAGCTCCTGCTCCTGGGTCTTTTGTTCCTCTTTCAGCCCTTCGATCGCCTGTAGTATCGGGGCCAACAACTCTTTCTTCATTTCCTTTTTTATCTCCTCCACGCAGCATTTCAAGAACTCTTGTTGTTCAGGGCCCCATATGAAACTGCCACCTTCCGACGCCATCTTGGTTTTTGCTTGCCTTCCTTGCCGTTGTTCCAAAGGATCCGCTGCAATCCGGCCACTTTCCTCTCCTTTTTCCATCCGTGTCCAGGGGGAACACCCTCCTGGTTTACCGCACGGTGTTTTTAGCCGTTAAAATTGCCGTTGGGGCTCCTATCAAGAGCCCAAAAGTCCGTTTCACAGGGAGCTGCCGAAACGTGCGACTCAGCTGGTCATCGCCGCACCCGGAAGTCATGTATTCCGTGAATGATGCTGAGACAGTTATGGATGAATTTTAAGGCTACTGTACAATATTAGAATATTAAATGTAAACATATCTATCCAATGTAGAGCAGCAATCAATAAAGTCATTGAATTATATAGCCAAGTGAATAGAACAGAATTCAGAAGGGGCAATCAAATGTTATAGTGCTTTGGACAGACTCCACCTTCAATATTGCATCCAGTCTGTTCACTGAGACACAAGGGAACCATTCAAGCATTGTGGGGCAATGTAGAAAAGAACAATAAGGCTGAATAATGTTCAAGTTCTGACAGTTTCTCAGCAAAAACAGATATTTGAGTATTTCTGCTTGGAAAGAAGACACCTGAGGGATTCTCACGTTGAAGTATAAAAGATACTCAAGGGAATGGAAAGGATAATGGTGGAATATTATAATAAATGTCATTGTGGGAGTAGGACAATGGGATACAGGTTAACCTTGTGCAATGTAATTAATATCAGTAAATTCCTATTCACAAAAGGGAGTAATGTTAACTTTTGCCAATCGTGTTAAACTGGCACTATTGGATGGGTTCTCCAAGTTACCCATCTTTCTATTTGCTTTCCACTGAAATCAATGGAAAGGGAAATTAGAAAGGACACATAATGGATAGTTGCTCCAGTAATCACTATTTTACACTAAGATTAATGAATAATATTCTCAAAGTGAGCTCGGTACATAGACTGGACTTCCAGATAAAATAGTGCAGGTAAAAACGTTGGAATTATTTATGAAATAATTATACAATCATTGGTGGAATTTTACATTCATTTTGAATGGATGGATCAATGATGGCCTGAAAAGGCTTACCCCTTCCATCCATTACTTGGTAATCTTATAAATTCTAGACTTAGCTTATGCCCTTTCATTCTTTTAGAAAAGGAGCACAGCACAGTATTGCAACCCAAAAAGGAAATTTAAAAAATACAACATTGGACCAATATGGTTTGTCCCACATTTGAACTCAGTTTTTAATGAGGTATAGGTAAATTAAATCTTTATCATTTTAAAGGTGGTCTCCTTGGTCACACTAATTAGAAGCTTCAATATACCTACTATCCATGAAGTACCTTGTGAGACGTTCCTCACATGCAATCATTTAAATGTAAGAGACACCATTGCCATTACCTTGGTATAGTTTTGTCATTCCTATCTGATCACACCTTACTTACAATTTGCAAAGGTACATGTTAATTATATTAAGTAATACTTTAGAAAAGAGATTTTGCATAATAATGTGTTGAATACACCTCAAGGCTATGTGACCTGGTTCCTGTGTGTCTCCTTGTTGACCCACCTCTTTCATTCAACTGTTTCTATGGCCAGAGGCCTGCGGAGTGTACTGTAAATATCTCTTTGGTTACCTGACAATGGTGGTTGTCCAGCCATTGAATAAAATTGCAGTGAAATTTGTCATTCACAAACTTCAATGCATTTGTATGACCAACAGATGCTTTTTGTTTAGGTATTTGCAGAAAATCTAATGAGGTAGCAAACTTATATTCATCTACCTGACTCTGTAGAGTGAGCCAGAAGCAGTAGTGTAGTGCTGCCGGGGTGAATCGAGCACCCCGGCACCTTTTATTTCAAGCAAACCTCTAAACCTGCTGTAGTCTGCCAAACTTGGTGCAAGTTCTAGGTTTATGTGAACATAAATTCAGTTTAGTTCATTTGAGACGTTAACCAAAAAAAGCAATAGGAGACTGTCCGTTGAAGTATCTCAGGAACTTTACTTAAGTTATAAATTAATACTTTACAAAGCCGGGCAGAGAATTGACGGGCGTACTACTGCTCTTGCTTTCTGGTTCGGCTTTCGGCGACATTCGGCTTCCGTTCTCTCCTCATAACCTCTGTGGGTCTTCTGCTTCCCTGTGGATTGCAGGCTCTGCAAACTTCACTTTCAAACTTGGTGCACGCCTTGCTCCCTGAAAGCTGTTGTTTATTGACCCCCTTCCAAGCCACCGCCTACAACATGATCAATTATGCTGTTGTTTTCTTTTTAGCGTGAATGAGACAAGGCTAATTCTTAATTAGCTTAAGAGTTGGGTGATCAATTTGTGAATGGTTTCGGTGGACATGATCAGTTTCTAATTGGTTTCTCAAGGGTGATGGGCATCTATTGACATCATTTCCCATTGTCCTCTGGCCCTCTAAGGTGCCAATTACTTGTGGGACCATCCGTCTCATTAAAGTTTGGTTCTGTCGCCTCTTGCTAAAATCAAAGGGTGTTATCTGGCATCTTCCTTGCCCGTTTGTGTAGGATGGAGGAAGTATGCTATCTTATCCTTTTGAATGGTGCCTTAAGTGCGTTGTATTGGGATTTTCTTATTTTCTTATTATTCCTCATTAAATCAAATCCTTATCATTGACTGTTTTGGAGGCCCTGTCCTTTAGTCTGTAGGTGTTGGGACTTGGAATAAGTCACTTTAATGTTTGAATAAAGAATAAAGTGACGAAGTTGCTTACAACTCGAAACTATGTTGGGCAGCATGGTGGCGCGGTGGTTAGCACTACTGCCTCATGGCGCTGAGGACCCGGGTTCGATCCCGGCCCCGGGTCACTGCCCGTGCGGAGTTTGTACATTCTCCCCATGTCTGCATCTTCTGTCAACCCAGAAAGATGTGCAGGGTAGGTGAATTGGCCACGGTAAATTGCCCCTTAATTGGAAAAATGAATTCTGTTCTATTCACTTGGCTATATAATTCAATGACTCTAAATTTATTTTTAAAAAACTATGTATTATCTATTGCATGAATACAGGAAGTTACACTGTAAGTTGTACTTAGAGTATAACAAACGCGACTGTTTAAAATGTGACATTCTAAACCAATCCCCTTATACATTTAGTTAATGCATAGTGTTGAATAATAATTATCTCAAGAATTGTACTATTACAACTAATCACATATTGTCACAAAGTATAACTCTAATACAAAGTTGAGCTGCACTGATGGAAAGAACATCTGCTGTTATACTTTCCTCCTTTGCACCCATAATTTTCCACTGCACCCCTGGTCAAAAGGATCACAAAATAAAAAATCCAATGAGTTACGTACGGTTCAGACTGGGAAACTAGAAAAAGCTGACCAGCAGCTTGGGGTATGGAATTTAAGGCCAGGATTCTCAGTTTGGGAGCATATGATTTGTTGCCGAGACTGAAGTACCTGCGCTTCACATTCCCATTGGAAGGGCTATTCAGTAAGTGAGTCAGGCCATGCAAGTGGGCCAGCACTCTGCTGGTGCGAATTGAAAGAAATTCCCGGCCCAGCGGGCGCTGTATCGCTGAGGTCGGAGTTAGTGCTAAAGATCCTGGCAGCTGAAGCTGTTTTTAAGTGCTCCACTTACCATACACTCACTGCAGCCACAAAGGTGGCCGACAGAAGTCCTTCCCCCGAATGTCAGGAGTCTGAGGTGGACCTACAGATCCATGGCAGTGGGGGGAGAACAGACACCCTCTTCCCCAGGATGGGCTGCAGGCTCAAGCCTGCCATCCTAAACACCGCCTGGGAGGTGGTGACAGAGGCTATCAGCACTGCCAATCTCACCAGGAGGAGATGGCTGGTGATTCGGAAGGGTGGGGATCACTGTGAGGCCCATGCCCCGAGAGGAGCAAAGAAGCTGGGAGGTTTCCAAAAGCCATGGCGCAGGTGTCCTCTTGTAGGGGTGAGCTCCACTGATTCCCTGCTTCCTCTGCTGTGGGACGGCACTTCTGAGGAGTGCCAACACCTGGTAGGTCCCTATTGAGTTTGCCATGCCGGTCCCTGTGATGATACTGCTGAGGTACGAGGGTGTCCAGAGGGGCGGCCTGGGTAGGCTCTCAGATGACCAGAGGCCTCCTGAGCATTCAAAGAACCCAGGTAACACTTAGCAGTGTGAGCAGCCAGGAGCCTGTAAGTAGCACCTGTTGCCAATCGGCACCGGAGTAATGTTGCCAATTAATAATGATGCTCTTTAGAGTCGCCAAGTATCAAATGATACCACCACAAGGCTTTACTGGATATCGATCAAAGGACCACACAACCAGTTAGTCAGTTCAAGTTCAAAGATGGTTTATTTACACACAAGGATTACTTTGACATGCAACACAAAACACTACAAGTTAAACTACACCTAACAACTACAATAACCTACACTTAACTTCAGGGCAACCGGCTCTATGCAGATGGACAAGGCCTTTGTCTGGGATCTTGCGTGGCTGGGTGGAAGAAGTGGCTTTGTTTCTGCTGGGTTCATCCGCCTGGTAGCAATCGTTGGTCTTGAACTTGTCTGTCTGGTCGTTATGCTGCACTTGATTTGGAATAGGCCGGATCCAAGAGAGACCGAGCACATGGCTGTGTCTCTTCTTATCCCTCAGGGATTTCGCGCTCTTTGGGGCGGTCCTTAACTTGGACCCAATAATTCGACAGGCTTCGATCACTGCCTTCGATTTTGGCCAATAAAGGGGCGGGTTGATGGCTGGGCGTGTCCTTAGCGGTCATTGACCTTGGCTGTTTGGGCTCCCTGAGTAAAGGCAGTGGCGCCGGTTAGTCTGTATCTGTATCGATTACCTGAGTCCTTTTGTTCTGGGGAAATGGGCCATTAGAATGCAAACGAGCGGGGGTTTCGATCGCGTCTAGCTATCTGGGTTGCAAATACATACACAAGCTCTGAGTCTGTCTGAGTCCTGGGTTGGCCATAATTCCCATGGTCCTTTGCAGGTGGCCATTTGAGATGGCTACACGTCAGAAGGGTGCGTTTAAAACACATACTACAGCAATGCCAGTCTGAGCCAGGCCATCCCGATCCTGAGAAGGACATCCCGAGTCCATGTACTGAGCACTGAGTTGTTCTTAACTACTGCCCCCGGCAAACAACGTTTTTGTGGGTCCGTAGGTGCCTGCCACAAATATCGATATCACTGCCAGCGAGGGACTGGAGCATGGCGTTGGAATTGGCACCAGGTTCAAACTCAATTTTTCAATTTTACCCGAATCTCCACCTGATCGTGATTCGTGTTTCCAGCGTCACGAAGCGGAGAATCCAGCATTTGATTTCTAAGGGCATTCAGGGGAACATACATGTGAAAAATAATGCTCTTGAATTTTGGGACTATATTTCAAATGCTTTCCGGAATTCTGAAGTTACTTTGACGCTACCTGCAAAACAATTACTCCTGGAATGCTTCCAGATATTTTAAGTATGAAAATATAAGTAATTGTAGGAACTTTGTTCATAAATTCATATTATAAAGTGTTAGTTCCTATTTCATGCGCTTGTGTAATTTCAATTGAGATATTAACCAGCAGTGTATTCTATATACACAAGGCAAAATTGACCATGTGTCACGTTTGCCTCCGTCCCTGAAAGACATAACAGCTGATGGATTGCAAAATTGCTGATGTGAGAATTTATCAATTTTAAACAAACACATTGGGTCTTGAAGTAAGGGTTGAGTAAATATAACTGAAGCAAAACCTTAAAACTAAGAACGACTCACAACGCTAACCTTCCTTCTCTTTGGTACATGGGCCAATATGCTGTGAATTAAAAATATTTGGCCCTGATTTTCATTCCTGAGTCGGGGGAGCTGACACAAGACATTTCCTGGCTTCGCCAACCTGCCCCTTGAAAGGTTGCAAAATCAGTCATGCAGCACATATCCTATAATGATAATCCTCATAGAATTTACAGTGCAGAAGATGGCCATTTGGCTCATCAAGTCCCCACCGACCCTTGGAAAGGGCACCTTACTTAAGCCCTCACATCCACCCCATCCCTGTAACCCAGTAACCCCACCCAACTTTTATTTGGATACTAAGGTCAATTTAGCACGGCCAATCCACCTAACCTGCACATCGTGGACTGTGGGAGGAAACCGGAGCACCCGGAGGAAATTCACGCAGACACGGGGAGAATGTGCGGACTCCGCACAGACAGTGGCCCAAGCCGGGAATCGAACCTGGGATCCTGGAGCTGTGAAGCAACTGTGCTATCGTGCCGCCCACTGGTTTTCATTCTGGGGCTGGGGGTTCTAGATTAGAAACTCGTCACAGCCGGAACAAGTACAGAGGATGCCAGGGGTGGAGGCAAGCTCGGCAAAAAGCCTGCCTCTGTGCTAGTGTGTCAACTGTGATTAAATGTATTTCTGGAGGTTTCATCATGTGACTTGCCCAGTCACTCCATCCATTTGTCAGCCAACATATCCATCCTTGTGATGTACTACCTTCCTCCGCCATCTGGAAAGCTCAAACAGGCTCAATTCCCAATTGCATAACTGTCTTTTTCCCCCATTTTCAATATTTTTGTATCTAGTACAGAGAAATATTCAAAGTGAGTGGCGAAAAACGCCTAATTATTTTTAATGTTCTGATGACCTTTCTCCAGGCTTGTACACAAACAATATCCTGGAGATGGATTTTCAAGTCTCAGAGACTCCAGGCCAATCCTGGAGTGTTGGCAACCCTACATTGTGCTCTGATGTTTTGTTGAACTTTATACAATAATGCATACATCAAAAAACACCCCTTCTGCCCTCACTCTCTCCATCTCCCATACACTCCCCACACCCCATACATGCCAGCCTCTGCCACCTCATGCACCCTACCCCCCCCCCCCCCATTGCCCCCCATACAACTATGACAACTCATGCTTCTCTATCCATTGGTCTCATATCTACAATGCCAACCCAGCCGCCACTCATCTCCATGGCCCTTTATAGGTTGCAAAATCAGTCATGCAGCACATATCCTATAATGATAACCCTCAAGCTTATGCCAACAGAAAGACTGAAAAGCAGGAACTGGGTTATTTTTAAACTCCACAGATTTAAAAAAAAAATAAAGCTTAGCAGACTTAAATCCCTTGACATATTTGACAGTTCCAATGAGTTTTGACAGTTCTTTTACAGCGGGACAATTCCAATGAGTTGTGACAATTTTTGACAGCTTGATAGTTCCAATGAGTTATGCATTTCTTACACACTATCATACCTAATTCCAAAGGGCTCCTGACCTATCCCAAAATGTGCCTTACTTCCCAAAAGTGCAGCGGGACCATATACAAAGGGGTACCTTGCCTCTCTAAAAGGGTACCCTGGCTATCTAAACAAATCCACACATTTCAAAACTCTTCTCACTAGGTCTAATCCAGCACACTTCTGGTTTCCGACACCAAAATGACACGAGTGGAGTGAGCTGATTTATATCGGCAGCTTCCTCTGTGAACCACAAATGTGTAACTTGGAAACTTCCCACATTCTCCACCCCCCCCCCCCCCCCCCCCCCCACCCCAGCATGAAAATGGTAGAGTTCAGAGGAAGGTTTTCCCAATACTGGCCTCTGTTGGTATTTTTGAGGAGAGGTGTGAGCAAGTCAAAGTAGTAGTGAGGCCGTGGAATGCCCTACCTGCTACAGTAGTGAACTCGCCAACATTGAGGGCATTTAAAAGTTTATTGGATAAACATATGGATGATAATGGCATAGTGTAGGTTAGATGGCTTTTGTTTCGGTGCAACATCGTGGGCCGAAGGGCCTGTACTGCGCTGTATTGTTCTATGTTCTATGGAGAGCCTCTCTGTCCCCACAACAATTCAAGCCTTTAGCTAGATCAGTCTGTCAAAATAATGGTAATGCTGACACTTATTATTTCTGCACCAATGGTACTGCAGTTTCAGGTAAGAAGCAGACATGCTATTAAAGTTGAAAATGAAAGAGATGCTGTGCAATTTGTACAGCTCCATTTTTAGCTATGTGAAAACAGCACCTCTCTATCTACTTCATTATTGAATTGCATCAAATGGTATCAAATTTCTGTTAAGTCACATCATCTCAAGTAATCATTTAACCACATGATGAATGTTAACTACTGCTAATCAACCATTCTGCCACTGAAAATGAACTATTATGAGAGTGGTCTCATTCTCACTTTATAAAAATATTCTCCCTCTTAATTAATCAAATCTTTTTTTCCATCTCATTATTTCTCTTTCTGCACCTGATCTGACATTGAATGCACCCCTCTAATTCACATTTCATCTCATTCCCCATGGCGTTAATTCCACAATTTTTCAATCTAATTGGCTAAGGAGATGCTTAGTTGCATGTACTGCGCGCTCATGTCCCAGATTCTACATTCTATCATTGTAACATTATCAGCTCACACTTTCAGCATCTTGCAGCACAAAGAATTTATAAAGTTACCCATGCATGGGCGAGTTTGACCAACAGCAGATGTCATTCAATACTCTGCTTAAAAAATCATGGCCTTAAATGCCCTTAAACTTTAATATACACCAGATTATGAATTATTGTTCGTAATGATCGCAAATGGTTTATATGTTTGTATGGCATTCCACTCTGTGGTATTTTGATGATGACATTAAATCATTTGAATTAACCTGATCTGATTATCTCCAACTCAGAAGATCAGTTGGCAATCTCCAACCCCTTTGAAATACTGACAAGGTGAGAGATGGTTTGCAATAGCAACTGTCAACTTTAAAAGGTAATAGCTCACATGTATATCATTTACAAATTCCTATTCTCCTACTTTGCGAGAGTGCGATAAGGAACAAAATTCCGGGACTTACATTTTTGAGCAGAACAGTTGATGCTGCATTGTCCAATTCATGTTTACACAAAATATGTTGCTGCAAAAAAAAATTGTTCACAGGAAATTAAAAGGCCTTGGATAAAAGGCACATCTCAGTTCAGTATCCAATCTAAATTACTTGAAATACAACACACATTGTGACTCAAGACAATTTGACTTGCTTCACCCTGGCGGATTAAGGGCGTAAAACGAGTTCAAACACTGACACCTAGTGGACTGAAAAAGTGTCTGATCACATTGATTTATGGCCCAGTGATTTGGGTTGCCAGAGGAATGAATTATCAATCAAAATAAGCAGGGTTCTACTGTGACATTTTCAGTAATGATAACAAGTCAGGAAAGATCATGAATCAAAGTTAGTTCTCCTTTCATAACTGGAGAAAATTAAGATGCATTTATTTGGTTGAGATTCCTATTTTCTGTATTGCAGCAGATAAAATTATGAGGTTTGGTCAGAACTCCTGTTGATGTTACCTATGAGAGTGTCTCAAAACGCCAATGTTTAACTTGAAATGTTGGTTTATAGTGGTGTATATTTGTTTATAATAATGGGAGGAACAATGTACAACCCAGTGAGGAGCCGGTCCAGTTGTTGTGTAAACAATTAATAAAAAATATGCATTAAAGTAAAAGAAAAGAAAAAGCAAAAAAATGAATATACACCATGGGTGGGATTCTCTAATAATGGGGCTATGTGCCCACGCCGGCGTGAAAACCGGCACAAACGACTCCGGCGTCAACGGACCCCGAAAGTGAGGAATTCTCACCTTTCTAGGGGGCTAGGTTGCTGGATGAGTGCTCCCCGCAGCTCCAGCTGGTGGCGAACGGCCCGGCGCAAGTCTGTACATGCGCGGAACGGCCGGCGTATTTCCGTGCATGCGCAGGGGTTCCCTTCTCCGTGCCGGCCCCCGGGCAATATGGCGGAGCCCTACAGGGGCCTGGCGCGGAGTAAAGTAGACCCCCACGGAACCAGCCCGCCCGCCGATCGGTAGGCCCCGATCGCGGGCCAGACCACTGTGCCCCCGCCCCCCCCCCCCCCCCCGGTGGGGTCCGATTCCCCCGCCCCCCCACCCCTTCCAGGACGGCCCCCGTACTCACCTTTCAGGTCCTGCCGTGTGGGTGAGTGATCCACGCCAGCGGGACTTGGCCAAACCCATCTGCCACTCGGCCCATCGGGTCCCGGAGAGTCGCCGGGGGGGGCCGCTGTCAACGGCCCTTGACCAGCGTGGCGGTAATCCCAAGGGCGCCTGAAAAACGGCGCCGGAGAATGGTGAAGCCAGTTTACATTCACACAATCAATCTATCCCTTGCTTTAATTGCCATTCACATACCCTCACAGTTTAAAGGAAATATGGCCAGAATATTATCAACTACATTTTGTGGATTTTTTAAAAGCACTTTTATTTCACAAATTTTCAACATTTTTACAATTTACAACAAACCCCCAACCCCCTCCAACCCATTAAGATTAAGCCCCCACCCCCTTCCCCCTCCTCCCACCCCTCCCTCAATAGTCAACGGCAACGAACTCCCCAAAATGCAAAATAAACAAACCTCAACTATTGTAGAACCCATCACTTGCCCCGCTACGAAGGAATTTAACTTTTTCCAGCGCCAAAAAGTCCAGTAGATCAGCCCCGCCATGCCAAGGCACAGGGTGGAGAAACTGACCTCCATCCCAAGACCCACCTGCGAGCAATCAGCGAGCCTAAGGCTAAACCACCCCCCCCCCCCCCCCCACCCGCCAGTAGCTCTGGCTGGTCCGACACCCCGAATATGGACTCATCTCCATCTCCACATGTAGAACCCCCCAAAATGATGCTGAACCTCCAAAACCTTTTCTGACATGTCCAAAACATATGCACATGGTTTGCAGGGCCCCTCCCACATTGCTCACAGACATCCTCCATCCCTTCGAACAGCCGGCTCATCCTAGACTTTGTAAGGAGTACCCTGTACACTACCTTCAGCTGTGTCAGCCTTGCACACAAGGTTGAGGTGTTTACCCTGCACAAACCCTCAATCCCTCTTTCAGTGCCGCCCACAACTCTTCCTCCCACTTCGCCTTAACCCCCTCCATGGACACCCCATCCTCCTCCAACGTCCTCCCATATATTGTCAATAAGGTTGCGAAGACCTTCCTCACAAAGTCCCGCCCCTGCATATACCTAAAACCTTCACCCCGTGCCAGCCCAAACTTCTCGCTCAGCTTCTCCAAATTTGCAAATCGCCCTCCTAGAAACAAATCCTTCATTTCCTTCATCCCCCTCTCAACCCATCCCCAGAACCTTACATCCATCCTCCCCGGCTTGAACCTAAGATTCCCCCAAATCGGCATCCCTCCCAACCCAGCTCCCAACCTAAAATGCTGCCTCAACTGTTTCCAGATCTTCAGCATGACCACGGGCTCACAAAATTCTTCCCTGGAGCCATCGGGAGCAGTGCCGTTGTCAGCACCCCCAACCTACAAGAGCCCACCTTCATCCGCACCCACATAGCCCCCACCTCCCAATTCCATCCCTGAATCTTCTCTGCATTCGCCGTCCAGTAGTAATACTTCAAATTTTGGAGGCTTGGTCCCCCCCCACTGCCGTCCCTCCGCAATATCACCTTCCTCGTCCTAGCCAGATTCCCCGTCCAATCAAATGAGGAGACCAGCCTGTCCACCCCCCTAAAAAAGACGTTGACAAAAAGACCGGCAGGCACTGAAACAGAAACAAAAATCGTGGCAAAATATTCACCTTTACTGCTACACCTGGCCTGCCAAAGACAGAGGAAGATTGTCCCACCTCAACAAGTCAGCCTTCACCCTCTCCATCAAGCTAGTTCCGGAGACCTGCCCAATCCCGGACCACCTGCATCCCCAAATATCTAAAGTGAGATGCTACCAGACAAAATGGCAGCTCCCCACAAGCCTGCTCCCACTCCTGGAGAGAAGGCCATAAAATACTCACTTTTCCCTAAATTCATTGGTACCCTGAAAACGTCCCAAATCTTTGAAGCAACCCCATTATGCTCCCCACAGAAGACCTCTGCCAGATCCCCTCCTCCTCCCCACCGAAGACCTCTGCCGGAGCCCCTCCTCCTCCCCACCTCCCCTCCGTAACTCTGCCCCACTTTTCCAAAGCCCACCTTCCTCAAACCAAGAAACAAAACAAAAAACGCACCCATAAGGTAAAAAACAAAACACATGTGAATAAAACCCCTCTCAATTTAAGAGACAGAAACAAACCCCCAATCCAAATAGAAACCCATCAATTAAAAAAATCCCTGTCCCCACCAACCAAGTCCAAATCCCAGCTATCATCTCAGTCCTAGTCCTTCAGCCTTAATGAATGCCTCTGCCGCCTCCACCATCTCAAAATAAACACCCTTCAAATTGTGAATCACTCTCAGCTTCGCTGGGTAGACCATTCCGAATTTCAGTCCACTGCCATACAATGCCACCTTCACCCATCCAAAGAAGGTGAACACCTTCAGCCTGAGCGACTGATGTGCCGTGTCCAACTCATAGCAGGAGGGTTCTTCCTCATGCCCTATTAACTCAGCCAACATCTTTGCAAAGTACTCAGTCAGCCTCGGGCCCTCCACCCCCTAATGCAGGCCCATGATTCTTAAATGTTGCCTCCTCGACCTGCTCTCCAGGTTCCCCACCTTGGCTCTGAGACCTTTGTTGACCTCTGCCACCCTTCGCAATCCTCATCCATCGAGGTGAACTGGTCACTGTGCTGCGACAGTGCCTCCCCCAGCCCCTTCAACTTCTCTCCTTGCCCCTCCACCTCAACTGACATCTTCATCACTGCTGCTTTTACTGGGGCAATTGCCTCTTCCAAGCGAGGCCATCATCTCTCTTCGAAGCACCTCCAAATGCTTGGCAAACAGCCTCCCAAACTCCACCAACATCATCTCGATCGGAGTTTCCACCGTGAGGGGAGTGACCCAACCTCCTTATGACTTCCCACACCAAATGCTCCGGAAACTACCCCTGAGAGCGGGCATAAAAATCCAAAAACCAGGGACTCCAGCAGGGGCCACCTAACGTGCGATCTTCACCTACATGCCACCACGGGAAGTCCTTCTTGGGTTTTTCTGACAAATTTTGTGACATAACCAAAGTTCTTAACAGTCAGAATGAGGCAATCTCTGAGAACTCCTTGCTATACTGCCATGTTGACACTAAATTTGTTTCCATTTAACAGAACATAGTTTTCAATTTTGGGGTAAAAGAAAACATTTGCAGCACCTGATAGTCTTGAGAACTAATTAAATTGGTGTTGCCCTATTCCCAAAAATGGCCACTTCACCATTGTACTAAAATCACTGCAACTTATGACATATTTCGTAATTAGATCCATTCCTAAAAGTAATTAAAGCCAGAGATCAACTAAATGTGGAGATCTAAGTTTACAATTAACAGCAAAAAAAATGCTGCTTTTTACGCACCTCCAGTGTTGAGACTGTTGAAAATGACTCACTGGCTCCCTCTCCGCAATGTGAGTTAAAAAGGTAACAGCATTCCCAGGAGACAAACAGGCAATATTTTTGAAAATACAACAAAGACTGATGCATAATTAGGAGGCTGAGGGCATTTTTGGAGCCTTTGATTTTCAGAAATATTGTGTAAATTTCTTGCATGTTGTTTTTATAATCAGCGTCCAGCAATTAGCGTGTCATTGATTTTAGAACATACTTTAATCTTCCATCATCAATTGTTGAAATGTAACATATCAGAAATTGTTCAAACCATGTTACAGCAGAAGCTATTTTATCAGCCTAAAAACCAGGTAAAGGAAAGTATTTTGACTTCATTATTAAATATTATATGCTGATGAATATACCTTAGGATTAGGATACAATGTACTGAGGGAACCTGCCCTGTTCTCAGCATATTGAAGCAGCTTGATTTTAATAATATTAATAATTTTTATTGTTACAAGTAAGCTTACATCAATGCTGCAATTAAGTTATTGTGAAAAGCCCCCAGTCACCATACTCCAGCGCCTATTTGGGTACACTGAGGGAGAATTCAGAATGTCCAATTCACCGAACAAGCACGTCTTTCGGGACTTGTGGGAGGAAACCGGAGCACCCGGGGCAAATCCACACAGACACGGGGAGAACGTGCAGACTCCACACAGACAGTAACTCAAGTCGGAATCGAATCTGGGACCCTGGTGCTGTGAAGCAACAGTGCTAACTACTGTGCTACCATGCCGCTCTGACCATTATTCAGTGAGTGAGCAGCAGTATGAGTTAGAAACTCATCCACTGCTCCGGAAATGAGGAGCAGAATGTTTTAAACCCCAGTGGGGGGGGGGGGGGGATTCAGCAGGAAGCATCAGAAAATTACAAAGGCCGGAAATCGGCAGTCGAGACCAAATAAATGATGGGATTGGTTACTGGGTCCAACCGTCAGGGGTTTCACCATTGGGGTGTGCCCAGTCCAAGACAGCACTCCTGCACCTGGCCCCACAAAGAACAGAATGTAAAACTGGAATGAAAGAGCCATTTCCCACTGCTTCTAACTAAAACTGCCTCCCACTTCCCTGCTAGGTTACCTGATGGGAAACCTGTCGTGTTGGGTGTTCCGATGCACAAATGATCCAACACGGCTGTAGATGGCACAACTCTGTTTTATTGTCTAAACAATGGTAACAACTAACTGCTGGCTTGGGTACGTGCTTCACCAGCTAACCTGTGGACCCAGCCCTATCACTATCTTAGTGAGGCACTCAGCACATGGTCTATGTCTGAGTGGCACGCTGTGAGCTCTTTGCTCTGAGCTATCTCCTGGTAGAATGAGCGGGAACTGTGGTGTTCCCTGTTTTATAGTGCGTGTGCTCTCACTGGTGATTAGCTGCGATTTTATGTGTGTGCTGGTTGGTCCAACTGCCTGTCCATCAGCGTGTGTGTGATTGCACCATTATATGCTGATGTGAATATCATGACAAAACCTACTGCCATTTCCCAATCAGCCTGCTCTGTCAATGATGCAGTTGAGTCCCAACTGCATCACCGATAACCCAGTATGCATATATTAAAAATAAGGAGGTAACTGGCTTAGCAAGTGTCCTTGTTACCTGTTGAGCATGTTACAATTGAGATTGCAATCAGCTCCCAGTGGCTCCAGCGTGGTTAACTAACCTGAGCAATAAGCAGTTGCCCATCTTACCCGGCAGAAATTGGGTTAAGATTTGTGCCTTTGAATGTATAAGTTGATTTTATCAGCAGTTTTCAGAAAATAATTTGCACACAGCGATCGCCACCAAATCACTCACCGCCAGCAGCAAAACTTCTGCCTGGGGGAGAAGTAAAACATCAAATCATTACTATACCAATAATCATGGTGAGGCATCACAATAAAGTAGGAATGAGTTTCCTTAGAAAAAAAGGTCTGTGTGGAAATTCTGCAGTATCATTCTGACTGGATTGAATTTGTGGGATGTTGAAAATTATGTTTTAACTCATCCCCTGGACTCTCTGCCAGCTGCTACTTTGGCTTGAAACTAGACTGTGCAAAGGTTAGCTTTTGCAAATATTCATTTAGAGTTTCTTTGCCTGCAATTTTAACAGATTAATGACATTGTTAAACAGTAAGAAAAAAATTGTTTAAAATGGCCATATAGTGATCTTTGCACAGAAAGATTGGAAGGCCTGTGTGACTAGATGTACAATATTTGATTGATACATCCTCAAAAGGAGTGTTCATTTAATGGTTTTTATTCCTTTAGACCTCATCCAAATCATGTGTTTTTAAATTAGGTTGTGTAGTTTCAAAATGCATTTCAGGCCCCCTGCCAAGTGTTATATTTTATTGTTGCTTTTAGCACAACCATTAGACTTGTATTGGCCCTTTTCAAAACCAAGCTGTGTGGATAATGACACTTTACTGACACAAAAGAAAATATTGGAAAGGTTTCTGAGATGAGGAGAAATGGATGTTTTACAATGTTGTAGGCTTGGAATCTGAATTATTAAACAAATGAGTGATGGTTATTAACAGCATCAGGTGATACACATGTCACCAATTTACTCACAGTTGCAGATGAAGTTATAGCAGTTATTTCTTACTTGCAAATGGCAACAAACAAAAGGCCAAAAGAAAATGATAATGTGCGGGATTCTCCGTCGGCCGACGGCAAAATCGGTCAATGCAATTGGGCGGAGAATTGTTTTTGATGCCGAAATCATGGCGGGCGCCTGTTTCACACCAAGTCGCAATTCTCCGGTGCCCTGACAATGGAGTCAATGTGTTACACTCCATCCGTACAGTAGACGCCGTTGGCATATCATTAGTGGGCCCGACCAGTATTCTCCAGGGCCTTCGCGATTCTCCGCCTCCAATTCCCGACGACGAGTTCACTTGTGCTTTTAAATATCGAGAAACAGGCAGTGGCTGATGAGGGAGGGAGAGGAGGTAGGCCACGGAGAGGCACGACCGTGGGCTGCTGGTCCTTGTACTGGCTGGGCTGGCTGACATGGGGGTCCCTGCCAAGGCCAGTAGGGTGGGGGGGGGGGGTGACTGGGGGACGTGCCACTGGGCAGGGTTAACCACTCACGGGACTGGAGCGGTGTCCAGGCATGGATCATCATTGCTGCAGCTTTCCAGGCCTCGTCCGACGAGGAAGATGTGGGAGAGGGCAAGGATGGGCAGGATATGGGGCCTGGGCAGACACGGGAGTCCATGCAATGTGTGCGCTAGGGCCAACACGCACGGACACTCTGATCACCTCCAGGTTCATCAACTGGGGGGAACTGGCCAGGGGCATGGACACCGCATCTCACCCCCACACCCCCACCCCTCCCCTGACCACCCCACCCCCGCCTGCAACCCCCTCAGTGATACATACCTGCCGCACGACCGGGTACGAGCCCTGGGTTGCCAGTAACAGCGAGTATGGTCCATAGGTTGGAGGATGATGACAACCCGCTCTGCGATGTGCTCTGTTGCTCTGCATCGTCTGACTCCTATCCACAGTAGCACTTTTCACTGTCAATCTGTGTGATTCCTGCATGCGTGAAAACACAGTGTTAGACAGTCCAACGCATGCAGCCCAGGGGTTGGGTCGCTGGTGGCTTCAGTGGTCAGGGCACCCAGCCATGGCGGGCGGTATGGGTGCAGGCATGTGGTGCTGGGTGGTGGTTCGGCCGCCCTCCGGGTAGGGGGGGTGGGGTAACACTTTTGTGGGGCGCACGTTGGTTGGTGCCAGGGGCACAGTGTTGCCTACTTCCCCTGGCGACCCTGAAAAGGTCATGCAGTTTCTTCTGGCACTGCTGGCCGATCTGGACAGTGCTGTTGATGGCACTGACGGCCTCTGCCATCTGCGCCCAAGCGCGGCGAATGCTGACGGCTGGCAGCCTCCTTCCCAGGTCGGGGTACAGGGTCGCCCGCTACTCCTCCACGGTGTCCAGCAGGGTCTCAGCTCAGCTTCCATAAAACGGGGGTGCCGCTCTCCTCACTGCCATCTTGTTGGCTGGTATGGTGTGTGTGGGGGAATGAAGTGTGTATATGCGGCTGCAGCTTATTAGCACCTTAGTGCCAATCGCACATCCGCGAATTCCGCACTATTTCCCATTGGAATCGATTGTGTTTCATGTGGCGCCGGTGCTAGCCCCTGAACGGTCATTGAATCGGTCCAGGTGTGGCACCAGTTTTGCTGTCACTGAAGTTCACAAATCCTGCGCCAGCGTCAACACTTAGCCTCAGGAACAGTGAACTCTGCCGAATATCTTCGGAAGTAGCTGTTGACATCTAGATAGATACAGATTATGCACCAAAGTGTCACCCACAATTTTATATATGATTGCAAGCCTTGGACTTGCTACAGTGGTGTGGTAATTATTTATCCCTTTAAGGGCAACATAGGGCTGAGGTATTTTAGAATTAGCTGCAAACATGCAACTCCTGAAGATTGTTGTAAATAAATCCCTTTTTGTTCACCGATGAAGTCTCTGAAAATGTGTCATTACATCTGGTGACGAGGATAAATTACCCTGGCACTTTCTCTGGCCCGATACCTGTGAGTATCCTGTTTTAATTGCAAGCCTGAGAAAAAGAAAAGTATATACACATTGGAAAGCCTTTGGGCGAATAAACCCATTTCACTCCTTCCTGGGAGACTGGACATAATACATCGAGCACCTCAGGGATTATTTCCAAGCAAACAAAATAGGGGAGGAGGTGAAATGCAAAGCAATTCTCCTAAGTGTTTGTCCAAGTCAGGTCTATAGCCTTATTCACAACCTTACAGCCCCAAGTGGTCCAACTCCAAATCATTTAATGAGCTCCTGGATTGAGTGAAGGCTAAAATCAACCTCAACCATCAGTCAAACTCCAGATATTCAAATTTAATTCGAGGGCAAGAGCCCTAGGCAAATCAATCGTGACTTGCATTGCTAAACTGAAGCAATTATTGGAGCATTGTGATTTTCGAACAACCCTGAATGACATGTTACAGGATAGACTAGTCTATGGCATGAACGACAATGCTATTGCAATTTCAAACAAGCAATGGAGATAGCAGTGGTCAAGGAAAGCATTGAAAAAGTTGCATAAGAGCTGCATAGCTCACAAAATAGCGGCGTTCACCAGTTAGGGTGAGACGCTGTAGCCAGCTGTGGCACCAAAACTGCTGAAGAAGCCACAAAGCAGGAAACAATTTCAATCACCAACAGAACAAAAAGATACAGTGAAGACAATCAGACAGTAATGCTTAAAGTGGAATATTACCAATGTGGAGGGAACCACACACCTGAATTATGTGTGACTGAGTGCTTTTATTGTCACAAAAGAGGGCATTTGATAAAGCAGTGCAGAGTAAGTTATTGAGTAACTGATCACCAAGATGTTACAAGTACAGAATGTGAAAGAACCTGACACCAGTGATTCTGGTATTCACTCTTTTTAGTTTAAAAATAGGCAAGATAGACCCTATTATTGTAATGCTCCAGTAAATGGGAAGCCTCTTAAGGTGGAAGTGGATACAGGAGCATTAGCTATTTTAATGGGTGATAATACATTTCAGTACCTAAGAGAGGGAGTCCAATTATTGAATTTAGAAAGCGCTTCTGTCAAGTTGAAGACGTACATGGAGAAGCAATAAAAATAAAAGGCACCACAATGGTACCTGTAAGCTATGGACAACAATCTACCCAGTTCCCAGTTGGGCAAAGGACCAAGCCTTCTCACCTGTGATTGGATGAAAGAAATTAAGTTGAATTGGGCCAAGAGTTTTCAAGTGTGGGAAGGGGGTCTGCCAGAATTGTTAAGAAAATACGACAACATCTTCCGTGGCAAATTAGACAAAATCAAATGTCTACAAATTAAGGGTTATGTTGATCCCGAGGTGACTCCTTGATTCTTTAGAGCATATGCCTCACAAGAGAAAACGAATACTGAGTTAAACACGTTGGAAGAACTGGGCCCCACCCAACCAATTTAGTTCTTGGAATGGGCAGCAGCTATAATCCCCATATTGAAACCGGACAAGACCATCTGCATTTGAGGCAATTATACGCCAACAGTTAATCAGGCCGCCAAGCTGGATAAATATCCAATCCCTACAATTGAAACGCTGTATGCAAAGCTGGCAGGAGGTCAATCTGACACGAAGGATATGAGTCACACGTACCAGAAACTCGAATTAGATGATGCTTCCTGGGGGTATGTCACAATAAACACACACAAAGGCTTGTTCTAGTATATGCACCTTCCTTTTGGCATGTCTTCGGCACGTGCAATATTCCAAAGTAAAATGGAGAGTCTGCTACAGGGACTACCATGGATTGTGTTATGCCTTCATGATGACCTTACAACTGGATCAACAGAGATTGAGCATCTTGTAAACATAGAAGAGGTGATAAAGAGATTTCAGGAGGCTGGAGTTCACCTCAAGAAGGAAAATTACACCTTTCAAGCCAAGGAAGTAGGAAGTGACTTACCTATGGCACCATGTAGACAGGCAAGGATCACATCCTCTGGAATAAAAGATCAAGGCAATAAAGAAGGCGCCTTCCCCCCAAAAAACAACTTTACTCAAATTGATTTTGGGGATGGTAAACTACTCTGGATGGCATTTCACCAAAGTTATTGACAGTACAAGCCCCCTTGCAGATTCTGCTAAAGAAACACCACTGTTGGTCTTGGAGAGCTCCCCAGGAAGAAGCTTTCAACATAGTAAAGCAATTGTTGCATCCCTCAAACATGTTAGTATATTTCAACCCATCTAAAGAACAGATATTGACCTGTAATGCCTCTCCATTTGGTGTTGGTGCAGTGTCGTCCCATGGGATGGACAACGGGTCTGAAAGGCCAATACGGTACATGTCAACAGCCATCTCGGAGGCTGAAAAAGGCTGTTCACAAATCGAGAAGGAAGGACTATCAATAGTATTTGATGTCAAGAAATTCCACCAGTACTTATATGGTAGTCACTTTCCCATTGTTTCTGACCACAAACCGATGTTGGGCCTCATCAAAGAGAACATGGCTATCCTGCTGATTGCCTCGGCAAATATTCAATGATGGCCATTAACTCTGTCCACCTATGAATATACTTTCAAGCACCTACCTGGGACACACATAGTGAATGCGAATGCTCTTCACCACCTCCCCTTGCAAAAAAGTATCACGTGTACTCCAGTACCACAAGGAATCATCATGACATTAAATGTTGTCATCTATATTACATGCTACCATCGAAAGATTACACAAATTATTTTTGACTCACGGATTACCTGAGGTCATGATGTAAGACAATGGAACCATATTCACAAGTGCTGAGTTTCAAAACTTCACTGCTCTCAATGGTATTAAACACATTGAAACTATACTTTACCACCCAGCATCAAATGGATTAACTGAGGTGGCCATCCAAACTTTCAAGCCTAAAGAAACTGTCAGGAGGAACCTTGGAAACCAAAGTCTCACGATTCCTTCTCAGTTATCGTACCACTCCAGGTACAGCAATGAGAGTTCTACCAGCAGGAATGCGAATGAAATGTCGTCTCAGAACGAGACTGAGTCTTATGTTTCCAAATTTTCTGGGGAGACTAGAGGCCAGCTAAATTAATCAGAAAGCAAGCCATGCTTCACAAAGAACGCACATTTATAGTAAATGAAGCCTTATACATGGGAAACTTTGGTAGTTGAATTGCTAAATTGTTTTGGTGGACTTCTTCCAGTTAATCACATGAGACCCAGGGACTGGTTACAATTGTTTATTCATGATTCAAGCATGAAGGACACTACCCCAGAGAAACATCTGAAGCAGCAGTCTCCTCTAATCCAGCATTCATCTCTAATACAACTCTCACCACTAAGTCACAGATACAGACTGCTAACAGTTAGTCAGTACACAGATTTAATTTCCAATCTTAGATTAAACCTTTTGTCGAAAAGCTTGGCTGCTATCTCCCAGTCAGAGGCTGCCTGTTCTTCTAACAACGAAATAACCTTGTTGGCGAGTTCGGCTGATCTTAGGTCCTTGAGGGCGAGCATTTGACGAGCATGTTCTCTTTACTCTAATGCAGCGGTGTTAGATCTATCACCCCTTTTACTAAATCCATTTACGCTTATACAGAACATGATAGTTGGAGTGTTCAGGCCTTCCAATATAAATTACCTGGTTAATTCAATCGGATTTGGCTTACGTGGGTTCTGACATTAATATATAATGGGGGAACTTCCGGTTGCGGCTATGCGGAGCTAAGCCGCACGATTCGGCAGCTCCCGCTACTACGGACCTTCGGGCTCACTGGAGGAGCCCCAACGGAATTCTTTTTGACGACAACCCGTGGGGAAGTGAAGAGAGTGGTCCCCCTCCAACTTTTATGGATCGGACCAGAAGTGCAACGGCCAAAAAAGCGGCATTGGAGCAGCGGGAGAAGCGAGGGGAAAAAAATCAAAATGGCGGCGGCCGGGGACAAAGTGGAGTGCGGGCCGGAGCTGCAGGAATTCATCAAACAATGCTTCGAGGAGCTGCGCAAGGAGATGCTGGCGCCTATGCTGGCGGTAATTGAAGGACTAGGGATAACCCAGAAGGCCCACGAGGTGAAGATCCAGGAGGTACAGAAAAGAGTTAGTGAGAATGAGGACGAGCACTTGGGCCTGGCGGTGAGAGTGGAGCAGAACGAGGCGCTACACAAGAGGTGGGTGGGAAGACTCGAAGACCTGGAGAACAGGTCGAGGAGAAACAATCTGCGGATCCTGGGTCTCCCAGAAGGAGTGGAGGGGGCCGATGCCGTGGCATACGCGGGCACGATGATCGGGCGATGATGGGTGCGGAGGCCCCTTCGAGGTCGCTGGAGCTGGATGGGGCACACCGGGTGCTGGCGAGGAAGCCCAAGGCAAATGAGCCGCCAAGGGCGCTGGTGGTGAGATTTCACCGGTTCATGGACAGAGAGAGGGTCCTGAAATGGGCCAAGAAGGAGCGGAGCAGCAAGTGGGACAATGCAGAGATCCGAATATACCCGGGCTGGAGCACAGAGGTTGCAAAGCGGAGAGCGGGTTTCAACCGGGCCAAAGCGGTGCTGCACCGGAAAGGAGTGAAATTTGGAATGCTGCAGCCCGCGCGATTGTGGGTCACATACAAGGACCAACACTACTACTTCGAAACGCCTGAAGAGGTGTGGACCTTCATACAAACTGAAAAGTTGGACTCTAACTGAGGGTTTGTGAAGGTGGGGGGGATGTTTGAGGGTTGATGTGTGATGGTTGTTGTATATAGGGGGTCAATCATGCGCAGGAAATGTTACATGGGCTGGGGGAGAGAGACAAGGCCGTGACAGGAGCTGCACCAGAGGGGGCGGGGCAGGCTTTGGAAAGCGCGGGGTTTTTCCCGCGCTCGGGAAGAAAAGCGGGAAGGGGAACGAAGGAACGCATATTGATTGGGAGACTCCCACACGGGGGGGTCAAAGGGACGGCGGGGGAAGCCGGGGTCAGCAGGTGTCAGCTGACCTACGGGAGTGATATGGGGGGGAGCAAAAAAGCTAGACAGGCGTCTAGCGGGGGGGGGGGAGGGAAGGGGGGAGAGGGGGGGAAGGGGGGGGGGGAAGGGTTCCTGCTGCACTGGCCGAAAGGGAATGGGACACAGAAGAGGTGGTCGGGACGGAGGTCCCCCGGCTGGGGGACTGGAGGGTGAGGGAGACGCGGACACGGGACTGGCCCAGAAAAGGAGATGGCTGGTCGGCGGGGGGTGCGAGAGCCCCTCCAATCCGGCTGATAACGTGGAACGTGAGGGGCCTGAATGGGCCGGCCGGTGAAGAGGGCCCGAGTGTTCACGCACTTGAAGGGACTGAAGGCGGACGTGGCAATGCTACAAGAGACACACCTGAAGGTGGCGGACCAGGTCAGGTTAAGAAGGGGCTGGGTAGGACAGGTATTTCACTCGGGACTGGACGCGAACAATAGAGGGGTGGCAATATTGGTGGGAAAACATGTGTCATTTGAGGCCTAGGCTATCGTAGTGGATAATGGAGGGAGATATGTGATGGTGAGCGGTAGGTTGCAAGGGACGTGGGTGGTGTTGGTAAATGTATACGCTCCGAACTGGGATGATGCGGGATTCATGAAGCGCATGTTGGGGCGCATTGGAGGTAGGAGGCCTGATAATAGGAGGGGACTTCAATACAGTGCTGGACCCAGCACTGGACCGTTCCAGATCAAGGACTGGAAAGAGGCCGACGGCGGCCAAGGTACTTAGGGGGTTTATGGATCAGATGGGGGGAGTGGACCCATGGCGGTTTGCAAGGCCGCAGGCCAGGGAATTTTCTTTCTTCTCCCACGTGCACAAAGCCTACTCCCGAATAGATTTTTTTGTTCTGGGCAGGGCGCTCATCCCGAGAGTGGAGGGGACGGAGTATTCGGCATTAGCCGTTTCGGACCACGCCCCGCACTGGGTGGAAATGGGGCTGGGAGAGGAGAGGGAACAACGCCTGCTGTGGCGGCTGGATGTGGGACTGCTGGCAGATGAGGTGGTGTGTGGGAAGGTGAGGGGGTGTATCGAAAGGTACTTGGAGGCCAACGACAACGGGGAGGTGCAAGTGGGGGTGGTATGGGAAGTGTTGAAGGCGGTGATCGGGGGAGAGCTAATCTCCATCAGGGCTCATAGGGAGAAGACAGAGGGCATGGAAAGGGAGAGGTTAGTGGGGGAGATTTTGAGAGTGGACAGGAGATACGCAGAGGCCCTGGAGGAAAGTTTACTTGGGGAAAGACGACGGCTCCAGACGGAGTTTGGCCTGTTGACCACAGGGAAGGCGGAGGCACAGTGGAGGAAGGCGCAGGGGGCGACCTACAAGTATGGTGAAAAGGCTAGTCGGATGCTGGCACACCAGCTCCGTAAGAGGATGGCAGCGAGGGAAATAGGGGAAATCAAAGATGGAAGGGGAGCCACGGTTCGGAGTGCGACGAAAATAAACGAGGTTTTCAAGACCTTCTATGAAGAGCTGTATAGATCCCAGCCCCCAGCGGGGGAAGAGGGGATGAGACGATTCCTAGACCAACTGAGATTCCCGAGGGTGGAGGAGCAAGAGGTGGCTGGCTTGGGGGCACCAATTGGGTTGGAGGAGCTGAGCAAGGGTTTGGGGAGTATGCAGGCGGGGAAGGCCCCGGGGCCGGACGGGGTCCCGGTGGAGTTCTACAGAAAGTACATAGACCTGTTGGCCCCGCTACTAGTGAGGACCTTTAACGAGGCAAGAGAGGAGGGGATCCTGCCCCCGACATTGTCGGAAGCGACAATTTATTTGATCCTAAAGTGGGACAAGGACCCACTGCAATGTGGATCGTACAGGCCAATCTCGCTCCTCAATGTGGACGCTAAGTTGTTGGCAAAAGTGCTGGCCACGAGGATCAAGGATTATGTCCCGGGGGTGATCCATGAGGACTAGACGGGATTCGTAAAGGGCAGGCAATTAAATACGAATGTGCGGCGGCTCTTAAACGTGATAATGATGCCATCAGAGGAGGGAGAGGCGGAGATAGTGGCAGCTATGGACGCGGAAAAGGCCTTTGACCGAGTAGAGTGGGAGTACCTCTGGGAGGTGCTGCGTAGGTTTGGGTTCGGGGGAGGGTTTATCAGCTGGGTTAAGCTCCTTTACAGAGCCCCGGTGGCGAGTGTAGCGACGAACCGGCGGAGGTCGGAGTACTTTCGGCTGTACCGAGGAACGAGGCAGGGGTCCCCCCTGTTGTTTGCATTGGCGATCGAACCCTGGGCCATGTCATTGAGGGAGTCTAATAAATGGAGGGGGGTGGTCCGAGGGGGAGAAGAGCATCGGGTGTCGCTATATGCGGATGACCTGCTGCTGTACGTGGCGGATCCAATGGAGGGGATGGTGGAAGTCATGCAGACTCTGAGGGAGTTTGGGGAGTTTTCGGGCTACAAGCTCAATGTAGGGAAGAGTGAGCTCTTTGTATTACAGGCAGGGGACCAAAAAAGAGGGATAGGGGACCTACCGCTGAGGAGGGCGGCGGAGAGTTTTCGGTATCTGGGGATCCAGATAGCCAGGAGTTGGAGGACCCTACATAAACTGAACCTGACGAGATTGGTGGATCAAATGGAGGAGGACTTCAAAAGATGGGACATGTTACCGCTCTCGCTGGCGGGTAGAGTGCAGTCGGTCAAAATGGTGCTCCTTCCGAGGTTTCTGTTTGTGTTTCAGTGCCTTCCCATTGTGATCACCAAGGGCTTTTTTAAGAGAGTAGGCAGGAGTATTATGAGGTTTGTGTGGCCGAATAAGACCCTGAGGGTAAGGAGAGGGTTCCTGGAACGCAGTAGGGACCGAGGAGGGTTGGCGCTGCCAAACCTAGGGAGCTACTACTGGGCAGCAAATGTGGCGATGATCCGCAAGTGGGTTATGGAGGGAGAGGGGGCGGGATGGAAGAGGATGGAGATGGCGTCATGTAAAGGAACGAGCCTGGGGGCATTGGTGACGGCACCGCTGCCGTTCTCGCCGTCAATGTATACCACGAGCCCGGTGGTGGCGGCAACGTTAAGGATCTGGGGCCAGTGGAGATGGCACAGGGGTGCAGTGGGAGCCTCAGTGTGGTCCCCGATCAGGGGCAACCACCGGTTTGTCCCGGGGAAGATGGACGGGGAGTTCCAGAGCTGGCATCGGGCGGGGATTAGAAGAATGGGGGACCTGTTCATTGACAGGACATTTGCGAGCCTAGGGGCACTGGATGAGAAGTTTGAGTTACCCCCGGGAAATGCCTTTAGATATATGCAGGTGAGGGCTTTTGTGAGGCGACAGGTCAGGGAATTCCCGTTGCTCCCGGCACAAGAAATTCAAGACACGGTGATCTCGGGTGTATGGGTCGGGGAGAGCAAGGTGTCGGCAATACACCAGGAGACGAAAGAAGAGAGGGAAGCGCTAGTAGAAGGGTTGAAGGGTAAATGGGAGGAGGAGCTGGGGAAGGAGATCGAGGAAGGTCTTTGGGCCGACGCCCTAGGTAGGGTTAATTCCTCCTCCTCGTGTGCCAGGCTCAGCCTGATACAATTTAAGGTGGTTCACAGAGCTCACTAGACGGGGGCGAGGTTGAGTAGGTTCTTTGGGGTAGAGGACAGATGTGGAAGGTGCTCAGGGAGCCCGGCGAACCATGTCCATATGTTTTGGTCATGCCCGGCACTGGAGGGCTTCTGGAGAGGAGTGGCGGGAGCAATATCTCAGGTGGTGAAAGTTCGGGTCAAGCCAAGCTGGGGGCTAGCAATATTTGGAGTAGTGTGACGAGCCGGGAGTGCAGGAGGCGAAAGAGGCCGGCATTCTGGCCTTTGCGTCCCTAGTAGCCCGGCGAAGGATCTTGCTAATGTGGAAGGAGGCGAAGCCCCCCAGCGTGGAGGCCTGGATAAACTACATGGCTGGGTTCATAAAGTTGGAGAGGATTAAGTTTGCCTTGAGAGGGTCTGCGCAGGGGTTCTACAGGCGGTGGCAACCATTCCTAGACTATCTCGCGGAGCGTTAGAGGAAGGTCGGTCAGCAGCAGCAGCAACCCTGGGGGGGGGGATGTCTTGGGAAGGGGGGGGGGGATGGGGGATGGCTTGGGGGGAGGGATGAGCAAGAGATAACATGAAGGGCGGGGGAAACTGGCACGTGCAGGAGAGAGCCAGTGTATAAAGCTATGTAAATATATCATTTTGCCATGTATATATCTTGCTCAGCGCGGCTTTTGTTACTTTGTTACGGGGGGGGTTATTGTTTGTAAGGGAGAAAAATTGTGTTGTTAAAAAACTTTAATAAATATATATATTTTTTAAAAGATATAATGGGCGGGATTCTCCCCTGTCCGGCGGGGCGGGGGTTCCCGGCGGGACGGAGTGGCGTGAACCACTCCGGCGTCGGGCCGCCCCAAAGATGCAGAATCCTCCGCACCTTTCGGGGCTAGGCCCGCCCCGGAGTGGTTGGCGCCCCACCGGCTGGCGTGGCTGGCCTTTGGCACCATGCTAGCCGGGGCCGAAGGAACTCTGCCTGTCGGCGCGAGCCCGCGCATGTGCGGGGTGTCAGCGGCTGCTGACGTCATCCCCGCGCATGCGCGGGCGGGTGGTTTCACCTATGCGCGCCCATGCGGAGGCTGATGGTCGGCGCGTAGGAAAAGAGTGTCCCCACGGCACAGGCCCACCCGCGGATCGGTGGGCCCCGATCGCAGGCCAGGCCACTGTGGGGGCACCCCCCCAGGGCCAGATCAACCCGCACCCTCCCCAGAACCCCGGAGCCCGCCCGTGCCGCCAGTCCCGCCAGTAAGGGACCTGGTTCAATTTACGCCGGCGGGACTGGCATAGAAGTAGCGGGACTTCGGCCCATCGCGGGGCGGAGAATCGCAGTGGGGTGCCTGCCGACTGGCGCGGCGCGATTCCTGCCCCCGCCGAATCTCCGGGGCCGGAGAATTCGGCAGCTGGCGGGGGCGGGATTCACGCCGCCCCCCGGCGATTCTCCGACCCGGCAGGGGGCAGGAGAATCCCGCCCAAGGTAATGAAGAGAGAGTTTTGGAGTGAGTTAAGAAAAGTGATTAACAGGAGGGAGAGTTGTCAGTTGAAGTGGGAAATGGTTCAGAAGGGCACTTGGCACAGAAGATGGCTGCATGACACACAAGATGGAGACAAAGAAAATAAAGCAGACATAACTGATGCCTGGAGCCCAGCGGAGTGCCAGTGGGACAGATAGGAACAGATCCAGGACAAAGGGAGCCAGACAGGAAGATTAAGAAATACATAAATGCGGGACACCACTTGAATAAAGCTGACTTCAACCAAGGTGTACACAATGATATACTAATACAAATGTCTTGGGCCATTTCCTAAAACAAAGGGACAATCGATACTGCTATCCTGCTGCTACCTGTAACATGTAAAACCTCTTTAACTATAACCATGTGTAAATGGCAAAATGCTTACAAATAGCGATGTCCAATCTATAAAATGTTTAAAGATAACAAGTTGATAATTATTTTGTATCTGGGCTCATTGTGAACCCAAAGTATTAAATCAATGACTGCCATTCAAACCACGAGAAAGGCTGGCTACCGTACGCTTTCTCCCGAAGCTTCGTGTAACAATAAACTGCACTAATTGGACACTGCAAGTCTGACTCCTGAAGTGGTTGATTTTCCCACAACACAGTGATCATAGGAAAATAAACATCTTGATCAGCAAAAACAGTGGCGGGATTCTCTCAGCCCACGCCGGGCCGAAGAGTCACCGGGCCGGGTGTGAATCGCGCAACGCCAGTCCGCGGATTCTCCGGAGAGCGTAGAATCGGCGACATTGCGCCGGCGCGGTTGGTGCAGCGCCGCCACGGTCGGCGCGGCGCTGGTCCAGGGCCGCTCTACACGGCCCCCCCCCCCGGCGATTCTCCGCCCAGGATGGACCGAGCAGCTGCAAATACAATCTGAGTCCCGCCAGCGCCATCCACATGTGGTCGTACCCGGCGGGACCTCGGTTTGCATCCATCACGGGCGGCCTGGTGGGCGGGAAGGGGGGGTCCGACACCGGGGAGGCCTCCGCTGTGGCCTGGCCCGCTATCGGGGCCTACTGATCGGCGGGCCAGCCTCTCGGGCTGGGGGGCCTCTTTTGCTCTGCACCGGCCCCTGTAGCCCTACGCCATGTTGCGCCGGGGCCGGCACGGAGAAGGGAGCCACTGCGCATGTGGGCATTGGCACCGGTCGCAGTGCGCATGCGCAGACCTGTGGCGCCCATTTGACGCCGGCATTGGAAGCTGGAGCGGCATGGGTCGCTCCAGTGCCATGCTGGCCTACTGAGGGTTTCGGAATCGCTGTTCCTGAGGGCCAGTTGACGCCGACAGCTTTTACGACGGCGTCAACACTTAGTCTCAGGATCAGAGAATCCCGCCCCAGATTCCTTGAATAGCAAATCAGAGGACTGCTCTCATAACAAAATAGATGTTGGAGGCACAATTAGATCAATTTGAGGATTGTTACAAACTGACTTTAATTACCCTTTTAGATTTATTTGGAAGTAAGAAAAGAATTAACTTTATTCAATGATTATTGAAATCATCAGGGAAAATATTTCATCTTATTCCAGCCAATGATTCAGTCAATTGATTATTCTTTCAGAGCAGGGTAATTACTTTTTAAGCTGACTGTGATAAAAATGTATAGTCAGTGAATTAAATTTTACAATGACAATTAGTCACTTGCACCAGTCATTCGATTAATTTACTCGAGAATTGTTTATTTATAGATTGGATTTATGTAGTTACTCAATATTATTTGTTCATTTAATGAATGTTAATCAATATATTGGGTTTCTATGAATATCAGTGAATTACTTAGCTATTTATATTGTGCTCAATCAATAATTAAATTATGCAGTCACACTCCCTTGGAAGCTTAAATGAGGAAGGGTTTCTTCGTAAGAAGCATTGGAGTGGATCTCGCTGGAAAGATACTAATGTTAATGATGTGTATCGGTGTTAATGTGCAAATTGGTCAACAAAATCAGGAGATTAAATGATATGCTGTGAGCTGCAAAACTCCAAAACCTCTTGGCTAATTTATGTTCCTCTGTTGCTTGCTTGACACAAACGGAATCTTGCCCTTAGCCTCCCGGTTTTTTTTCAGAACTTGCTGGATTTACATATTAATTCCTAATTAAACTTGCTGCAGAAAGTCAAGTCTGGCAATTAACAATGCAGGCACCTTTTAACGATTGTTAATGCAACACCAATCAATCCCTCCACTCTCGAAATGGAATAGCTTAAAATGTTCCACCTCATTCTTGTCAAAAGCAAATTCTTCTTGAAAACGTTATAAACAATGTTTTTGAACTTTCTTAATATTCCTCTTTCTCTCCCTTAATTCAATCTTTCTTTCTTCTCTTAATTTCTATTTCTGTATCTCATTCACAATGTTTCTTTCTCTGCTGCTCCGTTGTTTCCATTCAGAATCCTCAAATTTCATTGGTTAAGGAGATACACTGTTGGTCCTGCTGTACATTTAGGTCCAAGATGTCCTGTTACCTTCGCTATGTCGTTACCGCCTGAACTTCCAGCAAGTAAGGATGTAAAAACCTTGAGCTGAAGAATGCAGATGAAAGCCTAATGAACAGCTTATCTCATGCGTTGCCCCAGCAAGATCTGGTGCATTTAGGCAGGAAGTTTGCAATCATGAGGTGAAGTGTAGACACCACCAGCTGATTCTTGCTCAGGGATTGTTGAGGAGGCGTAGGGTACTAAAGGTGAGATGCCATTTGTGTGGAGGCAATTGTCGAATGGCATAAACCAGCAAGTTTTGTAGATTTACAATTCAGAAACTGGGATTTGCTGCTCCCGTCCTCCTCAAACGGGTTTGGTGACGGGAGAGGAAACTCTTGTGAGACGCCCAAATCACATTTTATGTCAATGGGAAATCTCGCCATGATTGTCCCCAACCCTCCTGCCAGTGGGGACATAGCCGGTCACTATTATAGAATCATAGAATTTTATGCACTGGCTCCCGAAAGAGCTACCTAGCAAGTCCCATTCCCCAGCCCTATCTCCGCAGCACTCTATCTTAATCACTTTCAAACATTTATCCAGCTCTCTTTTGAACCCTCCTCTGGAATCAGCCTCCACCACTCTCCCAGGCAGCACATTCCAAATCCCAACAACTCTATGTGTAAAGAAGTTTCTCCTCATCTCACTCCCAGCTCTCTTGCTGACCACCTTGAAATTGTGACCCATACTCACTGACTTCCACCGAGTGGAAACAGAATGGGTGGGATTCTCCGTTGGCTGATGCCGAAATTGCAAAGCACGATTGGCGGGGAATAGGTTCCCACACTAAAATCGTGGAGGGTGCCGATTTGACGCCAAATCGTTATTCTCCATCACCTCACCAGTGGCGTCAATGCGGTCCGGAACGCACATACAGTAGACACCATTTGCATATCATTAGCAGGCCTGACCTGATATTCTCTGGGGCCTCCGCGATGCACCGCCTCCAATGGGCTGTGTTCCAACAACGCGGTTCACTTGTGCTTTGAAAAATCATGAAACCGGCATCGTGGCTGCTGAGGGAGAGAGCGGGTACGGAAAGTGTCCAACATCACCATAGTTTGCTGACAGTTGTGCCGTTGGTCGGGGGGCTTTTGCCCAGGGCCAGGGTGGGGGAGGGGGGGGGAAGTTGGGGGTGGCCAGGGGGTGGGCAGTGGGGTTAGGGTGGACGGACACAGAACATCATTGCTGAAACCGGACAGCTGTGCTGCTGCGTGGCCGCTGACCACCCACTGTAAACCTAGGACCACGGATTGTGTGGGTGGCCCCCCCAGGCCAGCCCCCAAGTTGCCCTCTGGCCCCAGCTGACCCATCAGCTGTATAGGTGCGCTCCAGCTGGGATGATTGTGTGAGGGGATTGTAATGTGTATATGCGGCAATAGCTTGTCAGCCTTCCGAGTGTCATAAGGGACCCAGTGAATCCCACACCATTATTCATTGGAATTGATTGTGTTCCACGTGGTACTGGTGCTTGGCCCTCCGCAGTTGCTGAATCTATCCATGCCACTGTCTGGACACTGGCACCTGGCACTCCCTGGGCACTGCCCATTGGCACTGTCTGGGCACTGGCACCTGGCACTGCCTGGGCACTGCCCCTTGGCACTGCCTGGGCAGTGCGGGGATGGGGAGGGAGAGGTGGGTGTATGGGGGGGGTTCCAATTAACCTTTGTATGCTGGAGTGGCCTTTGTAAATTGCATGATGGGGGTCACGTGATATGAGTGTGGGAACGGCTGTGTTTTCACGTGTTTTGGCACTACTCATCTTTTAATCCTTTTTTCTATACTGGTGCACATCCCATAATTATTTGATTATAGGGCATATGTCTTGTACTATTCCTGTGGAAGACCCTGGGCTAGATTTTGGTAATGAGGAGCCGAGTTAAGTCAAAAAATACTCATTTGATTGAGGCGGGTGGAAGTGGCTGAAATGGGGCCCAGCTTGCGGTGCTGGTTTTGCTGATGAGCGGGACTACGCTTTGGACATGCTGTCGGTATGGAGATGATGGTTGCCATTTTGAATGATGCTGTGGATGATGGTCTCAGCACCGTGGCACAGGATGTTGCTGCTCACTTTGATGAACTGTGAAATATCCTTGAGGGACTCGTTGAACTGGAGAAGACAATCCTGTTACTCGGTAGGGCTGTCTCCTTGGTGGGGGCTTGCCTTCAGTCCTTGGAATTCCTGTTGCGTGATATGTCAATTATCCTGGACAATTCGGGGCGATGGTGCTGGACAGGGAGTGTTTGTATACCTGGTCTCTTGAGGGGAGAGGGAGACAAATTCCTGGCCCAATTTGTGAGTTGGCTGTCATACTTTCGCAATCTCAATTTGAAAGCTGGGTGTTTCGAGTTTGATGGAGCACATTGCATCTGGTCTTTGAGACCTGGGTCGGTCAGTGACCCCGACCACTGGACTCACATTGTCTTGCCCTTGATGCCCTTGGAGCGGTGGCTGGACATGTCGGGTCATTGCCTCCCACCGGGGCCTGGGTTTCTTGCTGCCTGGGCATTGGGACAATAACGCGGCAGAGGAGAGGCACTTTGTTTGATGGAACTATGGAGGAATCCTGAATGCTGCTCGACGCTCCTGTCATGGTTTTGGCCTTTCCAAGTGCTATAGATTGTGTTGTTATCCTGCAGTTCATCAATAATCCTGAACTTTATCCCCTTTCGACTATGCCATTGATTTTGCTTTTCTCTTTTTTCGTGACAGGGGTCTATGATATATGAACACAGAAGCGGTTGTCGCCTGTTATCCTGTTATGGCGACAAACCATGCTGAGTTAATAGTGTGCAGTTTCTACCTCGTTTTGCCTTTCTTTTAGGTGCTGCAATCCTTGCACTTACAAAGAGGGAGTTCATTTTAGATACACCTCATTTTGTTTATCGAGAAGATGAGTAGCGCCATGAGGATGGTTAGAGTAGTGGTGGGCGGTATGGCCATGTAAGTCCTCACTACGGGTGAGGAAAGCCCCCAGCTAGAGCTATCAGTGTCGTGATTTTCTTTTGTATTTTGTTGCTTTGGGTTTATGGAACCCATGACTATCTCTTATGGAAGTCCGGAGAGGACTGGGTTCCTTATGATTCTTCTTTGTGGTTGGCATTTGTGGAGCTGTTGGAGTAAAGGGAAATGCTCAATGGTGCACGCCTGGGTGTGGTCAGTGAACCCTTGTTTGACATGTCTTCTTCAATATTCTCTTGGCTGCGTGGGTGGTGGCCATATTATCAAGTAGGTTAGGGCAGAAGTAACTGTATTTATCTAGGTGGGGCAGAGGGTTTGTTGGGTGGTGGAGTTGGTTTCCCTCCCCCAAATTGTCTCCTTTGGGGGCTCCTGGTCTGCTCTCCCTCTCGAGATAGAGTTCCACCAGGGAGGTAGTAGACTGTGGACTGCAGGGTTTGTGAGAGCATGAGTGCTGCGGAACGCCATTGTTGGAGCCCTTCTTCGGTTTGACGTTAGGCTGAATGGGGGGGGTTAGGCCCCCTCCTCCAAGTGGTTTTATATAGTGGCTCCCCTGAGGAGGCAGTGTTCTGTCTCCGGTGAGGCTACGCTGTTCTTCCCCGGTATCCTTTTTGTGATGGTGCACAGTACTGGACTTTCTCTGGCATGTGTTGGCTCATTCTGGTGTTCCTTTCTGTTTAGGATTTGTTTTCCTTTCTTGGTTGGTAGAATTCTGATGCAGGCCCCGATTAGGTATATTGTGTTTCGGGGGGTGCCCCTTTTGATGTCGGGAAGGGGAAGGATTGTATTCTCCTGAGACATTCAGTTGGTGGGCTCTTGATGATTCTTCTTCTCCTTGTTTTTTAGCTATGAGGAGAGATTAGATAAACTCGGTCTGTTCTCACTGAAACTATGGAGGTTGAGAGGCGACCTGATAGAGGTCTACAAGGTTATGAGTGACATGGACAGAGTGGATAGTCAGCTGCTCTTTCCTATGATCGGAGAGTCAAGTACTAGGGGACATAGGTTTAAAGTGCCATTTTAAAATTTTAAAAGGGAAAAGTTTAGAACAGATGTGCGAGGCAAGTGTTTTACACAGAGGGTGGCCTGGGGAGGTGGTGGGAGGAGGTACGATAGCGGCATTTAAGGGGCATCTAGACAAATATATGGGAATGGAAGGATACGGACTCCGTAAGTGCATCCGGTTTTAGTTTAGGCAGGCACCATGGTCGGCGCAAGCTTGGGGGGGGGCAAAGGGCCTGTTCCTGTGCTGTATTCTTTGTTGGTGAGGTCTCCTCGGTGAAGGACGACATGAATCTTCCAGTGTCGATGAGGCCGGAGCAGTGCCTTTAATGTGGTTAGAGAGGAGTGAGGTTGGTTGTGTAGTGAGTCTTGGCAAGGTGTGAGTATACTTGGTTTACTGACTCCTGTGTGCGAGAGTGTACAGTGCCGAGCCGTATCCTGTACTGCGGTCGGTATCCTATTGCTCTCCTATGATGTCAAAAGATGAGCAGGTTAGGTGGATTGGCCATGCTAAATTGCCCCTAAGTGTCCAGAGAGGTGTAGGTTAAGGAATTATTGGGATAGGGCAAGGCAGTGAGCTTGAGTGGAGTGCTCTTTCAGAGGGTCAGTGCAGACTCGATGGGTCAAATAGCCTCTTTCTGCACTGTTGGGATTCTATGATTCCCTGCTTGGGATGTGCTTTTTGGTCGAGATGGCCTGAGGGGCCGAGTGAAGTTTCGAATGAGCAGTTTTTTCCTTCATTGTCTTGTGGTGAGGGGCATGCGCTAGGGGATCATGTGGTTGTGTCTATATCCTGGTACCCTGTTATCCTGAGATCCTCTGCTCTGGGTAGTATTTCTTTATCCTGTCATGGTTAGTGTGTTGGGAGGCTCTGATTGCATTGATTAGAATCTGAACCAGCTGTATGAATATTTGTTCGTCCTCTCTGTATAAGTGTGTGGATAATGATCACTCTGTACTGTGCCCGAGTTTGGGATCTGTTGCTTCTCTGTAAAATATTCTCTTAGAACTAGTGCCCTTGTGAACTTTTTCTGTAGTTTTTAATCTCTGTATTTTGAGGTTGAAAAATTGTTGACTGATTCCTGCAGAGGTACAGGTGCAAACACGTTTTGTATCCAAAGATGTGCAGGTTAGGTGGATTGGCCCTGATCAATGCACGGAGTTACGGGGATAGGGCGGGGGAGTGGGCCTAGGTAGAGTGTTTGGAGGGTTGGTGCAGGCTCGAATGGCCTCCTTCTGCACTGGCGGGAAAGGATATCATAATGTGCTATTGATGCCTCTGGGACCCGCCCCTTGATGTTTATTTTCCATGTCCCCAACAATACAACCACTAGTGTCTGTGACTTCAACGCTGATATTCCTACCCACTGCCACACTCTGTGAAAAAAAGGTAAAAGTCTTAATCCCCTTGAATTCCTGGGCTGATTTGCACAGTTGTTTTTGGGCTTGTAAATATTTATGGGAAGTTTATCCCGAACCTGGCTACCTTGTTATAGCCCCTGCACACGCTATTGGCAATAAACCTAAAAGTGGGCAGGAAAAGTGCTGCAGGAGGAAGCATTGACCAGAGTGAAATGGCAGTTGATACCATCTAAAATATTGATGCATTACGATCCATCAAGACTAATCCTCCTCACTTGTGATGCCTTCCTGTATGACTTTGGGGCAGTGCTGTCCCACAAGTCAGTCGACAGGACAAAAAGGCCGATAGCATATGCGTCTAGAACGCTAGTCGATGCAGAACGCTGCAACGTGAAATTTGAGAAGGACTGGCCATGATATACACAGCAAAGAAATTTTGCCAGTATGTCTATGGGCATCATTTTACAGTGATCACCGACCAGAAGCCCTTACTCCGCCTCTTGAAGGAAGGCAAGATGATTCCACAAATAGCCTTGGCCTGCTGCTTCCAGATGTGGAAGGGGAGGGAAGAATCGGGGATATATACAAGTAGCTGGGGGTACAGGGAGGCGAGCGGGTGGTGAAGATCAAGGAGAAATGGGAAGCGGAGTTGGGAGGGGAGATCAATTAGGGAGTATGGAGTGGGACACTGCGAAGGGTAAATGGGACCTCCTCATGAGCAAGGATGAGCCTTATACAGTTTAAGGTGGTGCACAGGGTGCATATGACTCGAGTGAGAATGAATGGGTTCTTTCAGGGGGTAGCAGATGAGTGTGAGAGGTGTGGGCGGGGGCCAGCAAATCACGTGCACATGTTTTGGGGTTGCGAAAAATTGAGAAGATTCTGGGCGGGAGTGTCCGCGATCTTAGCCAGGGTAGTGGAGGAGGATGTGGAACCCGACCCTTTCGTGGTGAAAGCCGGAGCTTCAGGCACTAGCTCATATGCACTTAAGATGGATTTCTTCACCTCCTCATACGTTCCAGATACCTCCTCCGGTAGTGATGCAAACACTTCACTAGCCCTACCTACCAGCTTTGTTTGAATCAGTAATACCCACATGTCCTGTAGCCATTGCATTTGTTTAGCTACCTTCTCAAATGAAATGAAAAAGGCTTCTACCTCCTTCTCGTCAAACCTTGGCAATGCTTGGACATATTTAAATAGATCCCCACCACGTCTTCCACCATGACGCTCTGTCTCATTATCCTCATCCATCTCCTCCAACTGTACGTATCCCTGTGCATCTGCCAATTTTAACTGATTTTCATGTTTCAGAGCCATTTTCCGAAGTTCAAACTCTCTCTCTTTTTCCCTTTCCTCTCTATCTCTTTCTTTGTTTCTTTCTCTCTCCTTTTCTTTTTCCTCTCTAACTCTATCTCTCTCTTTTTCCTCTCTCTCACTCTCGTATTCCAGCTGCTTTAATTCTTTCTCATGTTTCATTTGTTTAATTTGCAACTGAATTTTTGCCATTTCCCATGAGTCAAACTCTATCTCAGGCAACTTTAAATGCTTAACCACCGCCATAACTACCTCATCTTTTCACATTTTGTCAGGTAATGTTAACTGCAATGTTTTTGCCAGACCCAACAGTCTGCTTTTCGTCTCTGTCCGTAAAGTACTGCGTGTGACAATCTCCACCCAAAAAAACTTCTGAGCCTCTGAAAGAGCCATTGTCCACAACACACTCCCCACTTAAACTAAAATACCACACTGGAAAAGCAACAATCCTTCACTGTCTTTAAGTTCACAAAAGCCAATCCAATAGATAGACTTTTATCCTGGACGAGCCCCCAATTGTTATGGGTGAGGCGTTTTCAGAACTCCAAAATGTATCATGGAGTTCAACCAACCTCCCCCTTTAATGTATTTGTTGCTTTTCCTAGCACATGGCTTGTTCCCTAGGTGTGGGATTACAATTATGGACACGTGGGTTTTTAAACACAAAACGATGTTTATTCCATGAACTCAACTTAACATCTTAAATAAACATTGGATCTCTTAACACCCCTTACTTCAAGGATAACTCCGAAAATATTATAACAGTAAATAATTCCTCAAAATGTTCCTTCAAACTTCCAAGAGACTTAACACCTTTAAACAGAATCACATCAGGTTAAAGGCTTTACTATTATGAGTTTAAATCACCCAAGTGATCCAGAGATAGTCTTTCATGGCGGAGATCACAGCAAATCCAGTTCACTGCAAAACACAGACACTCCCCAAGCTCTTTTCCTCCAAACTTAGCTTTCTTCTTTCAAGCAGCACCCAGCCACTCCCAGCTTTCTCCTCAAACTGGCTTTTTCCTTTCAAGCATCTCACAGCAAACCAGCCAGGCACCTTTTAGCTGCTCTCTCCCAAAACTGAAACTAAAAAACTAAACTGCAAAATGGCTGATCTGGTCAGCTCCACCCACTCTTTGACATCACTGTTTTCTTAAAGGTACATTGCTTAAACATCCATGTCTTAAAGGTACTCTCACATGACAATTTGAACTTCATAGACACCCTCCCAGTGATGGCTGCACAAGTCCACATGTGGACCCAAAGGGACCCTACATTGGCAAAATTATGCCATGCCATCTTGCAAGGCGGGCTACAAGCAAAACCCTGAGAGGAGCTAAGGGCATACCTTACAAAGCAGCAGGAGCTCGGCGGTGAGGATGGCATCCTCCTGTGGGGAGCTTGTATGATGACCAGGCCTCAATGGTGACATCTGGAAATTGGTGTAACAATGTGCAGCCTGCCAGAAACACCAGAAGCTCCCTCTCCCAGCCTCTCTCCACCTGTGGGAATGGCCAGGACGCCCCTGGGTGGGCTACATGCTGACTTTGCTGGGGTCAATGTTTCTGCTCCTTAAAGATGTCCACTCAAAGTGATGGACGTGCACCAGCTTGTGCCCCAGAAGCCTGACCACTAACATTTCCCACCGAGGTGCATGTATCTGCGCTCGTGGAGGGTGGAGATGCCAGCTGTGCCACATCTATTGTGGTGGCATCCTCAGAGCTCTCCTCCGAGGTGGTCTCCTGGGAGGCTGGAGAGGGGGCCACCAGGGATGGGCCGGCGCCGTCGGCTGGAGGACCTGTGGGAGAATGGACATGTGGTCAGTGGGAGGGATGGGTCAGTCAGTAAGGCAATAACAACTCACGTTTGACAGGTCCCCTTGGTGGAGCCTGGTGGTGCCTCCCCTCTGCGGCATGCGCCAGCCTCCACATGGGTGACCGCTCTGTCCTCGGCCTCACCGGTCACCTCCAGGGCACATTCCTTGAAGGTGACGAGGATCCTGATGTCTGGCACCACTCCGCCATTCTGGGCCCTCTTCCGACAATTAGGGGAGAGCTTTTCCCGAGGAGACACAGAGAGGGCATTGTTATACTCCTTCCCTTGTTCTCCAAGATAGCCAGATATGGTGTTGATAAAGAATATAAAAACTAAGAAGTTTAAATCAAAACTAATTTATTTTGCATTACTTGATCTCGATTAGGTTCACACACTTTACTGGGTAACAGATAATAAAATAATAGTACTGAATCTGTAATACAGCAATCAATAATCCCTCTAATATTTAAACTACACTATGACTCAACCTCACACTATCTTTCTACAATGAAATCTCCATTAGCTCTCCCCAGCATGCCTAGAGACACAGCCTTATATATGATCACTTAGTAACGCCATCTAGTGTTGAGCTACATGTAGTCTCTCTTGTTAACCCTTTGCTACACTTGTACTATACGTATCATTACAGGCATCATTAGCCACACGCGTGGTTCACAGTGGTGGGAAGAGGTGTGTGAAGGGAGGGTGAGGGGGGTTGAAGGTGGAGGAAGGAGGGCAGGGAGTCATACTCCCGGCACTCACAGCTGCCGCCATCTTGTCCCAGGCAGCACTGGCTGCCCTATGGCCAACACTCCTGGACCCTCAGGGGAACAGGACATCCCTCTTGGCCTCCACAGGTCAGCATCTCCGAATCCTGGGGCTGGTCTCCTCGGCACCATTGTTGCAAGCTCTGGGTGGGGTTGGCTGAGCATGTGCATCTTAAGTGCTGCTCGACCTTGTTAGCGGGGGTGTTGTACCCTCGATAACGATGCTTAGAGAGTAAATGGTAAACATAGAACATAGAACATAGAACGATACAGTGCAGTACAGGCCCTTCGGCCCACGATGTTGTACCGAAACAAAAGCCATCTAATCTACACTATGCCATTATCATCCATATGCTTATCCAATAAACGTTTAAATGCCCTCAATGTTGGCGAGTTCACTACTGTTGCAGGTAGGGCATTCCACGGCCTCACCACTCTTTGTGTAAAGAACCTACCTCTGAACTCTGTCCTATATCTATTACCCCTCAATTTAAAGCTATGTCCCCTCGTGCCAGCCATTTCCATCCGCGGGAGAAGGCTCTCACTGTCCACCCTATCTAACCCCCTGATCATTTTGTATGCCTCTATTAAGTCTCCTCTTAACCTTCTTCTCTCCAACGAAAACAACCTCAAGTCCATCAGCCTTTCCTCATAAGATTTTCCCTCCATACGAGGCAACATCCTGGTAAATCTCCTCTGCACCCGCTCCAAAGCCTCCACGTCCTTCCTATAATGCGGTGACCAGAACTGTACACAATACTCCAAATGCGGCCGTACCAGAGTTTTGTACCACTGCAACATGACCTCCTGACTCCGGAACTCAATCCCTCTACCAATAAAGGCCAACACTCCATAGGCCTTCTTCACAACCCTGTCAACCTGGGTGGCAACTTTCAGGGATCTATGTAAGGGTATCAGGGTAAAGAAAGCTTTAATAAGCTAAGAACTAGCCTGGTGCCGAGACGGGTGCGAACAGAGGTGCAGAGCACAAGGCGGCCCCTTGTATACGGCTCCCAGATGGGTGGAGCCAGAGGCGGAGTCCCCCAGGGTTCCAAGCCCGGTCTTAAAGGGGACATCACCTTACATGATGACAAGGGTATGGTATTACAGTAACCGTTCATCACATCCACTTCCTGTTTAAAAAAAAGTCCGGCGGGTGTGAATTGTCATCATAAGTCCATTCGTCTCAGTGGCCTGATCATCCTTATCGACCTCCTCAGCTCGGGCGGTGGTGCGGCGGACACGGACGTCTTAGTTGAGGGTACGTCCGGGAGCACGGTGGTCGGAGCCTTGGGCTGGGTCGGGGGCGGGGAACGGGGTGCAGGGGGAATAGGTGGGGCCTGGATTATCGGTGCCGGCGTCGGCAGGGTGTGTAGAGGGGGAGGGTGCTAGGGAGCCCGTGCAGTAGGTGCCCACCAACGGGGAGTGGGGCCGGGAGGGGGTGTGTTGTAGAGGGGGCCGGGTCCTGCAGGGGAGTAGCGCGGGAAGGGGCGTCTGTAGTGGGGGAACCAGTGGGTGCCAGATCCCGAGGGGAAACCGTATCTTGCCTGCCATCAGGGTACTCGACGTAGGCGTAACTGGGGTTGGCGTGTAGTAATCGGACTTTCTCGACCATGGGGTCCGTTTTATGGCTCCTCGTGTGCCTCCGGAGAAGACCAGGTCCGGAGCCATCAGCCAAGGTGGAAGCGAGACCCCCAGAGGTAGACTTCCTGGGGAAGACAAACAATCGGTTGTGAGGGGTCTCATTCGTGGCCGTGCAGAGGAGCGACCTAATGGAGTGTAGGGCGTCGGGCAGGACCTCCTGCCAGTGGGCAGTTGGGAGACTTCTCAACCGTAGGGCCAGAAGGACAGCCTTCCACACTGTCGCGTTCTCCCTCTCCACCTGCCCGTTTCCCCGCGGGTTATAACTGGTCGTTCTGCTCAAGGCGATGCCTTTGCTGAGCAGATACTGACGCAGTTTATCGCTCATGAACGATGTACCCCGGTCGCTGTGGATATAAGCGGGGAAATCGAACAGGGTGAAGATGCTGTGCAGTGCCTTAATCACCGTGGCTGAGGTCATGTCGGGGCAGGGAATGGTGAATGGGAAGCGGGAGAACTCATCGATAACGGTGAGGAAATAGGCATTGTGATTGGTGGGGCCCCTTGAAATCCACGCTCAGTCGCTCAAAGGGCCCCAAGGCCTTCACGAGCCGAGCCTTGTCTGGCTGGTAGAAGTGCGGTTTGCACTCCGCACAGATCTGGCAGGCCCTGGTCATGGCCTTGACCTCCTTGGTTGAGTAAGGTACGTTGCGGGACTTGATAAAGTGGACGAGCCGGGTAACCCCCGGGTGGCAGAGGTCATTGTGGGTGGCTTGCAGGCTGTCCTCCTGCACGTTGGCGCACGTGCCGCGGGACAGGACATCTGGGTTCCCCTGGACGATACTTGATATTGTACGTGTTGGTGGAGAGTTCGATCCTCCACCTCAAAATGTTATCGTTTTTTATTTTGCCCCGTTGCGTGTTATCGAACAAATAGGTGACCGACTGCTTGTCGGTCATGAAGGTGAACCTCCTACCGGCTAGGTAGTGCCTCCAGTGCCTTACAGCCTCCACAATGGCTTGTGCCTCCTTCTCGACTGCAGAGTGTCGAACCTTAGAGGCGGTGAGGGTCCGGGAGAAGAACGCTACTGGTCTGCCTGCCTGGTTGAGGGTAGCAGCCAGGGCGATGTCTGATGCATCGCTCTCTACCTGGAAGGGGATAGTTTCGTCCACCGCGCGCATAGCGGCCTTGGTGACATCGGCCTTGATGCGGTTGAAGGCCAATCGAGCCTCAGCCGAGGGGGGAAATATGGTGGTCTTTATGAGTGGGCGGGCTTTGTCCGCATGTTTGGGGACCCACTGGGCATAGTAAGAGAAGAGCCCCAAGCACCATTTGAGGGCCTTGAGGCTGTGGGGAAGGGGGAGTTCCTTTAGGGGGCGCATGCGGTCGAGACCGGGACCAAGGACCCCGTTTTCCACGACATAGCCGAGGATGGCTAGCCGGGTTGTGTGGAAAGCGCATTTTTCCTCATTATAGGTCAGGTTAAGGGCTCGGGCCGTTTGGAGGAACTTTTCGAGGTTTGCGTCATGGTACTGCTGGTCATGGCCGCAGATGGTGACATTGTCCAAGTACGAGTATGTAGCCTGCAAACCGTACTGGTCCATCGCCCTTTGAAAGTCGAAGACCCCATTTGTGACACTGAAGGGGACCCTGAGGAAGTGGAAGAGCCCGTTGGCTACTTCGAAGGCAGTATAGAGGCGGTCTTTTGGTCGGATGGGGAGCTGGTGGTAGGCGGATATGAGGTCGACCGTGGAAAATACTCGGTAATGGGCGATCCGATTGACCATTTCTGCTATGCGAGGAAGGGGTACGCATCCAGCTGCGTGAAGCGGTTTATGGTCTGGCTATAATCCACGACCATCCGTTTCTTAACCCGGACCGGACGACCACCACTTGTGCTCTCCAGGGGCTGTGCTAGCCTCGATGACCCCCTCTCCAAGTAAATGCTGGATCTCTGACTTGATAAAAGTCATGTCTTGGGCACTGTACCGCCGGCTCCTGGTGGCGACGGGCTTACAATCAGGAGTGAGGTTCGCAAATAGCGAGGGGGGGTGCGACTTTCAGTGTCGCAAGGCTGCATACCGTGAGGGGGGGGGCAAGGGTCCGCCGAACTTCAGTGTCAGGCTTCGGTGTCTGCACTGGAAATCCATTCTGAGCAGCAGGGGGGCGCAGAGGTGGGGGAGGATATAAAATTTGAAACGGGTGTATTTGGCGGCCTGGATCGAGAGATCTGCGATACAGTACCCCTTAATTTGTACCGAGTGGGACCCGGATGCGAGGGCTATGGTTTGGGACGCGGGATGGGTGCGCAAGGAGCAGCGCCTTACCGTTTCTGGATGAATAAAGCTCTCCGTGCTCCCGGAGTCGAAGAGGCATGCAGTGTCGCGCCCGTTGACTTGGACCTTCATCATCGAGTTTTGCAGATGTTTTTGCCGAGTTTGGTCAAGGGTGATCGCTCCCACTCGCGGGTAGTCCGAGTCTTCAGCCGAGTCGGACTCGTAAAATGGCCGCCGCCGTCGGTTGCACGTGTCAGGTCGAGACGATGGCCGCCGACAAGATGGCCGCTCCCATAATTCGCACGAGGTGGATGACACGTCAGATGGGGGCGTGTCGGGTCGGTGAGCAGCCGCATTGCGAGGTCTACGGGCCTGAGAGCCTGATTTTTGGGCCGGCTGTTCTTTGTTTTTCTGGCCCCTGGTCCTGGCCAGGCGTCTCTGATGTGCAGGTTCATATGGGTTTCCCCTGTCACATCCTGATGGTCACAGTCCCTGGCAAGCGCGGTGAGTTTTTCAACGAATTCGTCTAGCGATTTCCCCCGAGCGCTGCCGGTAGGTAGAGAGCAGATGCCTGGCGTGTACCTCGTTGATGGGTTTGACGAACTTCTAGCGGAGTAACTCGACCGCCTCTTCATAAGTAGTCGCCTTTTCGAGCGTGGCGGAGATTCTGTGACTCACCCGGGCGTGGATTAGGCGCAGCTTGTGTGGCCCCAGGTTGGGGGGCCTCTGAGGAGTCCGGGTAGGCCTCGAAACATCAGAGCCAGTATTTAAAAGTTTATTTTGCCTCCGGTGTCCGTGCTTTCAGGTTGAGCTTCTCTGGTTTTAGTCCTGCGTCCATCCTGATGCAGTTTGGCTTATTAAATTGTTGTACCCTCGATAACGACGATTAGAGAGTAAACGGTAAAGAAGGCTTTAATAAGCTAAGAACTAGCCTGGTGCCGAGACGGGTGCTAACAGAGGTGCCGCCCACAAGGCCCTTATATACGGCTCCCAGATGGGCGGAGCTGGAGGCGGAGTCTCCCAGGGTTCCAAGCCCGGTCTTAAAGGGGACATCACCTTACATGATGACACGGGTACAGTATTACAGTAACCATTCATCACAGGCTGGCGAGCGTGGTGCCGGCAAATTGGCTGCCGAACCTTCATTTGAGACGAGAAGCCCTTGGGGCCTCGTTAAGTGGAACAATTAACATTGAATAGAGTTGCTGGCCTCGCTGGGCCGAGGGCCGGAAAGTTCACAGCAATTCCCTCTCGCTATAAGACTTCAAACTTTTTCTGGAGAATCGCACCCCTTATTTCTGCCTGCAATGAGCTATCGGGCAAGTGGACTCCAGCTCAGAATGCCCCAATGACAGCTCACCACCCAGATGCTCAGTCACTTCATCCAAGATTGCATCCTACATTATTTGCCAGTCTACACTGCAGAGTCTATATTCAGGCACATTTCCAGCTCCCCAGCTGCTCTGCTGCCAACCTTCTGCAGCTTCACTGAGTTAACACTGCTCCGTGCCTGCACTGAGCTAATGACAGCCGCTGATCCTGGACTTCTCTGAGCCCCAGCTTCCAGCGGCACTAAACACTGCTGCCCTTCAGATTCGCACAGCCCTGCTCCCTCGGCTGGTCGGGGTATTGCGGTGCTAATGTTCTGCTTCTCCAGCCTGGACTAATCACATGGGCTCTCTCTTCACACTGCACACCCAGTCCCACAGTCACATTCTCGCACTGCACAGCAGGTCAGCTAAGCAAGCTTCTTGCGCCATATCCCCAGGTCCAATGGTGTCAGGTTTTCGTGCCATCTCTGGTCCACTGTGCTTGCCCAGGAGCCCCGGGGGCCGGTGGGAATTGTAGTCCTCGGCCCTGAAGAGCACAAATTCCCTCACAAACAGATGAGGATGACGGGCATCCAACAATTTCACCCGTTTGCAGCTGCTTGCGGAAGCTGTTCAAATCCAACTTGCTTTATGGAGGCGCAAAGATTCTAGTCGGCACTTTGAAGAAGCTTTTCAAACATTTCATTTAAAAGAAACTATCTAGTGTGCACAAGTAATGGTTCAATTTGTTTTTTTATAAAATCCTCTTCAGTTATTTAAAATCAAGTGCAGGACTAGACATTCTTATTAAAAATTCTAATTTCCTGTGATAGACAATTTTCAGCTGTTTTAATAAAACTGTACCCAGTTACCACTCTTAAATACATTAATTAATAATTTTTAATGCAAAAGAAAAAAAGCTTATGTTCTCTTATGATGGCGCTGATTCATGACTACATATTTTAATTATGGAAACACATTTGGGAAGAAACTTGAACCATAATATTACTGAGAAAAACAGTGCAATTCCAACTCAGTAAGTGGTGGCAGTGGAAATGATTAATGAGTTCAAAAAGAGATTGGATCAGTACTTGAGGGAAATAAACTTTTTGTTCTATTGATAAAATGGCCAGAATTTTCCCCCCAAAAGTGTCAGGTTCTGACTGAAACCCGCCGTGTTCCCATCCAGAATCACACCAAGGTTTTTGTGACCGGTACCTCTGCGACTCTGTCAAAAGAAAATCGGGGGGCACGGTTTTTGCCGTCACTCTGGTGCGGCGGGGCCTGATACAGCCAGCAAGCCCGGCTCCGCAGAGATAGGAGTGCCATCTTTAAAGCGTGCCCCGATCTGGGAGAAAAGTGAACTTCCTCCCCTCGCCTCTGCGGACATGGAAGACACCCCCCACAAACCTCAGGGTGACCACCCTGCACCACGGATGTATGGTAAAGCACTCTTCCCCCTGTGTCGTGTTAGGTACACTGGTATAACACTGGCTGCAACTGGATGCAGCTTAGACCAAAAAGATACCCCAGACTTTTAAGTTAGTTCAATCAGGTTTATTGAACTAATAGCACAGTTAGCACAGTTCTCTGTGAGTTCGATTCTCTGCTAACTTAAGTGTGGTTACTCTATCTGACTGTACCAGACTAGCTCTTAGCCACGTGGTGGAGGTGTGAGATTGTAACAACACCCTTGACTGACTCTCTAGATGTTCATCAGTGGAAAGAGGCGGAGTGTGAGTGCCTCATGTCTTTTATAGTCAGATCCCACCCTGAGTGTCCTGCCTGCTTATTGATCATGTCCTATTCTCTGTGTCCATTAGCTGCTTGTCTGTGCCTGCCTGTATATCATTATGTGTGTGTCTGCATATCATGACATTTCCTCTTTTTTTATGTTTGGATGACATAGATGAACATATTTACAAGAATAGGCCAATATTAATATATATATATATACAGTGGATGTGAACATATGTACATCATAGATCATCATAGAATTTACAGTGCAGGAGGAGGCCATTCGGCCCATCGAGTCTGCACCGGCTCTTGGAAAGAGCACCCTACCCAAGGTCAACACCACCACCCTAGCCCCATAACCCCGTAACCCCACCCAACACTAAGGGCAATTTTGGACACTAAGGGCAATTTATCATGGCCAATCCACCTAACCTGCACATCTTTGGACTGTGGGAGGAAACCGGAGCACCCAGAGGAAACCGACGCATGTGAAAACAGCTGTCTAATTCGTGAACACAGAACATAGCAAACAGAACAAATGTTCATAAGTCCAGTCTCTGTGGCTTGCGTCTGATCCTGGTCGACCGCCGGAGAGGTGGTGGTGGGGACGGCAGAGCCTTGATGGGCGGGATTGAAGGCTGACTGGTGGTGCAGACCTGCACAAGGCTGCATAGTGTCGAGGCTTCCCTCAGTTTAAACAGCGCCTGCCTCTTGCAGGGCAGTGTCCCTTTAAGTGGGCATTGCCGCAGTTCAGGCACGTCATGACGTCGGTGTCGTGACGCGGTGTACGTCGTCGCACATGCGCAGTGCAGTCGGCAAACGTCTGCACCTGCGCAGTGTGGGTGTCGGCTGCTTCGTTATCCCGTTCGCATCGCGCATGCGTGGGGCTCCGGGAAAAGCGCGCAAAATGGACACTGTCTTCAATGCTGAGGCGCTGCATCCGGGAGATGGTCTGCACACTCTCTGCCTCGTGGAGGCAAGTTTCTGATTTTCAGCCGATTTGTATTGGGAATACCGATTTTTTTGCGTGCTCATGCACTGTAGATGTTTCAATCGTGACTGGCAGGGTCATATGCTTAATTTCTAAGACCTGCTCTCTCAGAGGATCAGAGTGAACTCCAAACATGATTTGGTCTCTGATCATGGAGTCAGCAATATCACCAAAGTTGCAGGACAGCGCTAGCAGGCGGATGTTAGTTAAGAAGGCATTGAAAGATTCGTCTTTACCTTGAAGACATTGCTTGAATATGTAGCGCTCGAAAATTTCATTGGTGTCCACTTCACAGTGACTTTCAAACTTGTCCAGGTTGGTCTGAAACATTGTTTTGTCCTGGCCTTCGATGAAGTTAAACGAGTTGAAGAGTTCGATAGCTTGATCACCCGCTGTTGAGAGGAAAAGCGCAATCTTTCTTGCATCAGATGCACCCTCGAGGTCTGAGGCTGCGATGTACAGCAGAAACTTTTGCTTGTATGTTCAACCAGTTGGCACTGAGATTGCCAGAGGTCCTGAGCTGGTGAGGAGCCTGAATCTTCTCCATGGTGCCGGGATACATTTGCTGGTCATCATGGGACGGACTGAGGTAAGCCACCTGAAATTAGTAGTCTCATGTCGTGTTAAGTACACTGGTATAACACTGGCTGCAACTGGATGCAGCTTAGATCAAAAAGATACTCCAGACCTTGAAGTTAGTTCAATCAGGTTTGTTGAACTAATAGCACAGTTAGCACAGGTCTCTTAACTTAAGTGTGGTTACTCTGTCTGACTGTGCCAGACTAGCTCTTAGCCACGTGGTGGAGGTGTGAGATTGTAACAACACCCTTGACTGACTCTCTAGATGTTCATCAGTGGAAAGAGGCTGAGTGTGAGAGCCATGTGGCTTTTATAGTCAGATCCCACCCCTGAGTGTCCTGCCTGCCTATTGGTCATGTCCTGTTCTCTGTGTCCATTAGCTGCTTGTCTGTGCCTGCCTGTATATCATTATGTGTGTGTCTGCATATCATGATACCCTGCTCCACACATTCATTGACGCGCACCCCTCTCCCTCCCCCCCCACACCACACATAAGGGGAAGATCCTCTCCCCAAATGGAGGAGGGTTCCCACCCTGGAGTGCCACCCACAGTGCCTAACTCATTGCCCACCTCAGTGTCCCCGGCACTCCCCTTTGCACTGCTCCCGCCACTGCCAGCAAGCGTCAGCCCTGAGCCCTGGGGTCTCCAGGTCCATTGACACCCCTGGCGTGGTCATTATGAACTAGTTTTCATTTTCAAGTATGAGTAGTGATTCGCACTGGGCCGATGTCACACCGCTGGGGGAGGCATACCACGGGGGCAGACCGCTAGGGTGTAAAGTCGTTTAATGATATTTAAATGGATATTAATTTATGGAAATCAGGTTCACGCTCTTTCTGGGTGTGAACCTGATCACATCTTCGGCGAGGGGCAGGGAAGATCTCAAACCAAGATCTCACTGTTGAAAATTCAGTTTTGGCTCTCTCGTGAGATTTAGCAGCCATAACGGGATATGTGCCCAAGGCAAACAGAGCTGAAAAATTGCACGGAAAGAGGGGAAATAGGACTGACTAGATTGCTCTACAGGGAGCTAGTATGGATGCAATGGGTTGAATGGTCTCTCTTCTGTGATATAATTGCTCCTTGAGACTGACTCTATGGGCCAAATTTTGTCTGGATGTGGAAGCACATTTTGTTGTACAAAATATTCATGTTTTGATTTTATTTCTGAGGAAATCAGATTGTGCTTCCCATTCCCAACTCGGCAGCATGACTTCCCTTTGGCCTTTGTGTGGGTTAATAATGCTTCGTGTGCAAAATGCATACCTGCCCCCGCTGAGGTTGTATTCTCCATTTTAAATGTAGGACTAAAATTGGATCTCCTCCCACACCCAATTATCGACAGGTGGTGCAGCATCTTGGAAATCCGCCAAAAGCCCATCAGGTTTGAGAGTTTGTGATGAAAATTAAAAGCCCGCTGAGGAGTTGGAAATATTCTGAAAGATCAGAGTAAAATGCCTTGATACCTTGTTTTGTCACTATATAGGTGCTGTATTGTAATGTAGATGTGTTTGTAATGCCGTGATTCAACATTGGGCTCTGCCTTGCAAAGGTAGGTTGAGCCTGACCTTGATCAGCATGATATGATAGTTCACATGCATTACAGTACTTTTCGAATGGAAAAAGTTCTATAATGTACTGAAATGTTTAAAAAAATCCTCTGTTATCATATTTATGTGCTCTTATATAATTGGACTGGCAGATCTTGCTGTTTAAAATAACTACTTTTGAAGGTAGAAAAACATAATCTGCACCTGCGCTCCCCATCCATTGATTGATAAGCACTCTTCTTTGAAACAGAAATAGATATCAGTTCCATATGTGGAGCTGGAAGCTTTTCTTACAGCTCTTCGTCATGAATGCTTGACTCCGTTTCCAAAGCTTCAGCTCAGCAAATATTCTTAACCCAAGAACTCTCAAAATCTTCATGAGCCTATAATAACAGACTATGGCCTGAATTTTCAGGCTGTTCACACTGGCGGGATCTTCCTTTCCCACTGATGGTATACCCCTGCCACGAGTTTCCGAGCGGCGAGGTGTGTATTTAACTGGAAGCCCCATTAGCAACAACGGGTTGCCACCTCCACTGCAAAATGACTCGTGTGGAAAATAATGTCAATACACTTTGATATGGGGCTGGATTCTTTGCTGACGGTAGCGGAGATCCTGATGCAGTGGAAAATCCAGCGTTGGCCAGAAAACGGGATGGACATTCAGATGCCCTGGTCCCCTGCTGGTGGCGGCATTAATGCTCATGCCCCTCCCCAGCAGGAGAATGCAAATGTGTTAAATTGACCCATTTGCATCCCATTAACGTGCTGGACACCATATTCTGGGCCGGAATTTACGTGGGAAAGTATTGGTTCAGGTATTTCCCAGCATAGCCCTGGGGAGTCAGATAGACGGCCACCTATAGCAGGCCCTGCAAGATTTTCTCCTTCACCCGCTGGAAAATCGCTGGGGCCAATGAAACCCCAAACGGGTGTATACAAATAACCCCCGATGAGTGTTTATGGTTGCAAATTTCCTGGACTCCAGGACTTTCTGGACTTCTCTGGGTCTAGTTTTGATTTTATTGTCACATGTACCCAAGTACAGAGAAAAGTATTTTTTTGCGGCCAAGGGAACGTACACAGTACGTACATAGTAGACAAAAAAGAATATCGATGTTTGTCGATGTCCCATTGACAAATGGGACATCGACAAACAGTGATTGGTTACAGTGCTGAACAAAGGGCCAAGCAAAGCAAATACATGAGCAGGTAGTTCTACCTGTAAATAAGCGTGGCTCATATCAAGCTTTGTGAAGGAACATCCTCCAACCAGTTTTGTTTACAAATCCTCCACCCTAGGCATCGGGTACCGGTCCAGGTGTGAAGTTCTGTTTATGGTGAGCTTGAAATCTCCACATAGTCAGACAGATTTGTCGGGCTTCATTACCGGCATCACAGGTGTGGCCCAATTTGAAAACTGTACCGGGTGTATGACTAAGCTCCGCGTCAACCTTGGCAAGTAATGCATAAGTTACAGGCCTCGCCCTAAAATACTGGGGCAGAGCATCAGGATCCATGTAGATATCGGCCTTGGCCCCCTTTATCCAGCCCAGACCCTCCTAGAACACTTTGGGGTATTTGCCCTGTACATCATACAGATTGCCCGTGCCCATCCGAAAAACCTATTTCCAGTTTAAACAGAGGACTAGCAACCAGTATCATCCCAAAAAATTGGGCCCCGGTCCCTGTACCATAAACAAGGGAAGACGGGCCGACTGCTAAACGTGCATTACTGGAGTCACGGAGGTCCCCATGATATTCAAAGGCTCACTGGTATAGGTCACTAACCTCGCTTTGGTGTCACGCAATGTCAGTGACATGATTCTTGTGCGCCGTTGCCGAAATGCACGATGGTCCATGATGGAGACAGCAGCTCCAGTGTCCATTTCCAATGTTATGGGGTGACCATTTACCTGTAATGTGACCTGGATCAGTGCTACCTTCGAGGCCGTGAGACAATTCAGCTGCATTAAACACTCCTCCTCATCTGGGGGGCCCACGTGGAAGGCCCTAGTTCGCATCGATCTCAGTGGCTGTCGTGGACGGCGTTCTCGCCACTGAAATTGGTGGCTCTGACCATTTCAAGTTCTCTAATCACACATTTAGCAATGTGGCCGGCTGTCCCCTTCATCCATGGGGGAGGTACCCCACCTGTCAGCGATAGTTCCTGAGATCTTAACCCGGCTACGGAATTGTCGGAGGCGGTCTAGTCAGACCGGCACTGTTCTGTGATGCCGAGAGTTCGAAATGAAAGGTGGGCCTAACTATGGAGGCCATAGTCCATGGACTCCTGGAGCTCCTGTACTCCTTACTCCACGTGTTCTCGGGACAATGAAAGATCGATGGCCCATTTCAAATCCAAGGTGGTCTCTGCCAACAGCTTCCGCTGAGTGGCCGTGTGGTTTATGCCACACATTAGTCAACCCCTCAACATTGTGGAGAGGGCTGGCCCGACCTTGCAATGCTCAGCTAGACATCTTAGGCAGGTCAAGACCGATTCACGCAGAGACCACACCGCTGTATTAAAACGATACCGCTGCATAATTACGGAAGGCTTTGGGTCACAGTGTTCAGGAACCAGAGCGACCAGCTCATTGAAGGATTTGGAGTCCGGTGCAGCCGTCTAAGTCAGATTTTATATGATCCCAAAGGTCAGCGCCCCACAGGCGGTTAGGAGGATAACTTTATGATGGTCTTCTCCCTGTCCTCCCCCCAAATCCCGTTTGCCTGGAAAAAATACCTCATGCGCTGCGAATACGCCCAGTCTTCCAGGCCTGCATCAAATATGCCCAGTCTTCCAGGCCTGCATCAAAGGCTTCCAACTTCCCGATTATTAATAATAATAATAATAATAATAATCTTTATTATTGTCACAAGTAGGCATACATTAACAATGCAATGAAGTTACTGTGAAAAGCCCCTAGTCGCCACAGTCCGGTGCCTGTTCGGGTACGCTGAGGGAGAATTCAGAATGTCCAATTCACCTAATAAGCACGTTTTTCGGGACTTGTGGGAGGAAACCGGAGCACCCGGAGGAAACCCACGCAGACACGGGGACAACATGCAGACTCCGCACAGACAGTGATCCAGGCCAGGAATCGAACCTGGGTCCTTGGTGCTGTGAAGCAACAGTGCTAACCACTGTACTAACATGCTGTTCAATAGCAGCATCTTGAACTGTTATGACCCTATGCTCTGAGATAGCAAATTCTACGAGCGAGTCTGGAGATTCCTTCTTCCCTTGTCACCAGTTTAATAACTTGTGGAAGCCAGCAGTCAGAGAACAGAGGTTTATTTAAATGTATTCTGTTCAAGGCAGCAACTCGTTTCCAGTACAGTCCTTGCTGGGAGAACGAACCGCACCAGGCCTTGCTTTGGGCCGGCTTTTATGTTCATTTGTAATGAGCTCCGGCTGGATGGCCTCTGCCCCTACCTGGGAAGCTCTTACACCATGTGCCCTATGGGGAGATCAACAATGGCTTCTCCGTGGTTCTCGTTGGGGTTATAACAATTTCCTTCCCTCTGGAAGCCTGTTAATAATCTTTGGTTTCATTCTGGGCTGTTCAAATGGGAAGACAGAAGTACACAATCCCTTTTGGAATATGATACCATAATACTTAACATTTCAGAGATCCCATAGGTTTTTAAATTAGAGTGGATGAGAACTCTTTATCTGTTCAAATGAAATTTTAGATTGCTATTGAAAAAAGACATCAGCCCACTGCAAAAACTGTGAATAAAATTCAGTATTTAACAGCACAAAAACCAGAATGCTTTTCAGATGCTTTTCAGTTTTATAAATAGAAGAATTACCCGAGGCAGAATTCTTTACTTAATAAAAAAATTCCTCCATGAAGAAGTGGTTTCCTAGGAAACCCACAAAGGTCTTTGTTGCTCACCTCATAGTTTTCATGCTACATTTAATATTACATTTCAGTTTGCCTCAAACACATATATTCCAGCTGTTTACGGAGTAAGCATAACTTGCATAATGTTGTTGCAGCACAAGGTCTCCACATCATATGTAAAACCAGACAAATGTGTGAATACTTAATATAAAGGGCTCAGTTTTAGGAAACATTGTGTTTCAAATTGTGCTGTTTTTCCAAAGAAGCATTATTGAGCAAGCTTCCACACAAACCTATGTATAATCACAGATGTCATATCTTCTGGGAACCAGCACAATCGGTCACTGCCAATAGAACATACCCCATTTACCTGTTTGCATTAACAAATATTAATTGATGCATTTAAAAAATATATATTTTTATCAGTTTTTAACATTTTATACATGAAACAAAACAACCCCCAATGAAAGGAATAACAAAAAAACTCCCTTCCTCTACCCACCAACCTTCATATAACACAGAGAATAACCCCACCCATCTCAATCCCCCACCTAAACCATCCCCCACACCCCCTTAGCATTGACAGCGACCAACTCTTTAAAATGAAGAATACGTAGACCCCATCTCTTAGGGTAGCACGAAAGCACAGAGGTTAGCACTGTTGCTTCACAGTGCAGGGTCCCAGGTGTGATTCCTGGCTTGGGTCACTGGATTGGATTGGATTTGTTTATTGTCACGTGTACCGAGGTACAGTGAAAAGTATTTTTTTGCGAGCAGCTCAACAGATCATTAAGTACATGGGAAGAAAAGGGAAGAAAAGAAAATACATAATAGGGCAACACAAGGTATACAATGTAACTACATAACACCGGCATCGAATGAAGCATACAGGGCGTAGTGTTAATGAGGCCAGTCCATAAGAGGGTCATTTAGGAGTCTGGTAACAGGGGGGAAGATGCTGTTTTTGAGTCCGTTCGTGCATGTTCGCAGACTTCTGTATCTCCTGCCCGATGGAAGAAGTGAGTAAGCCGGTTGGGAGGGGTCTTGGATTATGTTGCCCGCTTTCCCCAGGCAGCGGGAGGTGAAAATGGAGTCAATGGATGGGAGGCAGGTTTTTGTGATGGACTGAGAGGAGTTCATGACTCTCTGAAGTTTCTTGTGGTCCTGGGCCAGGCAGTTGCCATACCAGGCTGTGATGCAGCCAGATAAGAAGATAAGATGCTTTCTATGGTGCATCTGTAAAAGTTGGTAAGGGTTAATGTGGACATGCCGAATTTCCTTCGTTTCCTGAGGAAGTATAGGCACTGTTGTGCTTTCTTGGTGGCAGCGTCGACGTGGGTGGACCATGACAGAGTTTTGGAGATGTGCACCCCTAGGAATTTGAAACTGCTAACCATCTCCACCTCGGCCCCGTTGATTCTGACAGGGGTGTGTACAATACTTTGCTTCCTGAAGTCAATGACCAGTTCTTTAGTTTTGCTGGTATTGAGGGAGAGATTGTTGTCGCTGCACCACTCCACTAGGTTCTCTATCTCCCTCCTGTATTCTGACTCGTCGTTATATGAGATCCGGCCCACTATGGTCGTATCATCAGCAAACTTGTAGATGGAGTTGGAACCAAATTTTGCCATGCAGTCGTGTGTGTACAGGGAGTAGAATAGAGGGCTAAGTACGCAGCCTTGCGGGGCCCCGGTATTGAGGACTATTGTGGAGGAGGCGTTGTTGTTCATTCTTACTGATTGTGGTCTGTTGGTCAGAAAATCAAAGATCCAGTTGCAGAGTGGGGAGCCAAGTCCTAGGTTTTGGAGCTTTGAGATGAGCTTGGCTGGGATTATGGTATGAAGGCGGAGCTGTAGTCAATAAATAGGAGTCTAATGAAGGAGTCCTTGTTGTTGAGATGCTCTAGGGATGAGTGTCGGGCCAGGGAAATGGCATCTGCTGTGGACCGGTTGCGACGGTATGCGAATTGCAGTGGATCAAGGTGTTCTGGGAATATGGAGGTGATGCGCATCATGATCAACTTCATCACGACTGAAGTCAGGGCCACCGGACGGTAGTCATTGAGGCACGTTGCCTGGTTCTTCTTTGGCACCGGTATAATGGTGGTCTTCTTGAAGCAGATGGGGACCTCGGAGTGGAGTAGGGACAGGGTAAAGATGTCCGCGAATACCTCTGCCAACTGGTCCACGCAGGTTCTGAGTGCATGACCAGGGATCCCGTCCGGGCCCATCGCCTTCTGAGGGTTCACTTTCAGGAAGGCCGATCTAACTTTGGAAGCTGTGATGGTGGGTGTGGGTGAGTTATGGGCTGCTGGGGCACTCGACAGCGGATTTTTGGTTACCTGCTCGAACTTGGGCTCCAAGTCCAAGTGCAGGATTGTCTACATGGTGCTGAAAAAAGATCTCCAAAATGTCTCCAACTTCTCGCAGGACCAGAACATATGTACATGGTTCGATGAACCTCTCCCACACCGCTCGCAAATCTCCTCCACTACCTCAAACAACCGGCTTGATGCACGATCAATTGTGCAAAGACTCTGGTTGGATACAACTGTGACTTTATTACAGTAAGATGTGCGGCCTCCCACAGCAGCTGGCGAAATGGCTGCTGAATAGAGGACACGCATATTTATACTCCTCCTACTGGGCGGAGCCAGCAGGCAGGGGCTACTGGCAAACCTGCAGTACAGGTCCTACCTTACATCACCTAATACAGGTCTAACAGTGGTTTACCACATTCACCCCCTGTTAAAAATGAGTCTGGCGAGGCTGGTGGAGAACTATATACAGTAGTGAATTTATGTACAGTGTTTTATTAGGAGAAAAAAAAATGTTTTTTGAAAGTCTGGTGCCAGTTAGAGATTCAACCGGTCTGGTGCCTCGACGTTCCGCTGGGAGGGACGTACTGGTGGCAGCGATGTCGATGTTGGCTACATCGGTGTTGGCCTCATGTCGGGTGACCCCGGGAGCGTGCCAAAATTCTCTTCATCTTCTTGCGTGGACAGGGGAAGGAGGGGTGGTCCTGGTGGGGTTAACGGTGGGAGCGCTGGAGGTGGGGAGGGTGGCGCCGGGCCGGGGAAGTGTGTATGAGTGGAACCTGCTGGTGCCAGGTCCCTGAGGGAGACAGTATCTTGGCGGCCATCGGGGTACATCACATAGGCATACTGGGGGTTGGCATGGAGCAAGTGCACCCTATCCACCAACGGATCCGCCTTGTGGAGTCGGAAGTGCCAGGACTGGTCCTGGAGCTGCGAACTAAGTCAGGAGCGACACCCCGGAAGTGGACTTCCTGGGGAAGGCAAAAAGATGTTCATGGGGTGTGTTGTTAGTGGCGGTGCACAGTAGCGACCAGATGGAGTGTAGTGCATCAGGGAGGACCTCCTGCCAGCAAGAGGCTGGGATGTTCCTGGACCGTAGGGCCAGTTGGACGGCCCTCCAAACCGTCCCGTTCGCCCTCTCCACCTGCCCGTTTCCCTGGGGGTTATAGCTGGTCGTCCTGCTGGAGGCAATACCCCTGCTGAGCAAGAAATGATGCAGCTCATCACTCATGAATGAGGATCCCCTGTCACTGTGGATGTAAGCGGGGAAGCCGAACAGAGCGAGGATTGTGATGAGGGACTTGATGATGGTGGCAGACGTCAGATTGGGGCAGGGGATGGCGAAGGGGAACCTGGAGTAGTCATCGACCACACTGAGAATATACATGTTATGGTCGGTGGAGGGGAGGGGCCCTTTGAAGTCCACGCTGAGGCGTTCAAAGGGGCGGGAGGCTTTCACCAGGCATGCACGGTCCGGCCGGTGGAAGTGCGGCTTGCATTTCGCACAGACCTGGCAGTCCCTGGTGACTGTCCGTACTTCCTCGACGGAGTAGGGCAGATTGAGAGCCTTGACAAGATGGTACAACCGTGTGACCCCCGGGTGACAAAGGCTGTCGTGCAGGGCCCGGAGTCGGTCTACCTGTGCGCTGGCACATGTACCTCGGGATAGGGCCTCTGGGGGCTCGTTGAGTTTGCCGGGGCGATACAGAATCTCGTAATTATAGGTGGAGAGCTCGATTCTCCACCGCAAGATTTTACAATTTTTGATCTTGCCCTGCTGCGTGTTGTTGAACATGAAGGCTACCGACCATTGGTCAGTGAGGAGAGAGAATCTCCTGCCGGCCAGGTAATGCCTCCAATGCCGCACAGCTTCAACGATAGCTTTTTCGACAGACGAGTGCCGAATTTCTGAGGCATGAAGGGTGCGGGAAAAGAATGCCACGGGCCTGCCTGCCTGGTTGAGGGTGGCGGCAAGTGCGACTTCTGATGCGTCGCTTTCTACTTGGAAGGGCAGTGTCTCGTCTACTGCATGCATCCCGGCCTTGGCTATATCAGCTCTGATATGGGTGAAGGCCTGTTGTGCCTCAGCTGTAAGGGGAAAGTGGGTGGACTGAATGAGTGGGCGGGCCTTGTCCGCGTAGTTTGGAACCCACTGGGCGTAGTAGGAGAAGAACCCCAGGCAGCGTTTGAGGGTCTTGGGGCAGTGGGGGAGGGAAGCTCCATGAGAGGGCGCATGCGGTCGGGATCGGGCCCCAGAACTCCGTTCTGGACCACATAGCCGAGGATGGCTAGGCGGGTTGTGCTGAACACGCACTTCTCCTTGTTGTATGTGAGGTTGAGGAGAGTGGCGGTGTGGAGGAATTTAGCAAGGTTGGCATCGTGTCCTGCTGATCATGGCCGCAGATGGTGACGTTGTCTAGGTACAGGAAAGGTGGCCCGCAAACCGTACCGGTCGACCATTCGGTCCATCTCCCTTTGGAAGACTGAGACCCCGTTAGTGACGCCGAAGGGAACACTGAGGAAGTGAGAGAGACGACTGTCCGCCTCGAAAGCAGTGTCTGGACGGTCTGATTTATGAATGGGGAGCTGGTGGTCGGCGGATTTTAGGTCTATCGTTGAGAAGACCCGGTACTGTGCAATCTGATTGGCCATATCAGATATGCGTAGGAGGGGGTACGCGTCGAGCTGCGTGTACCGATTGATGGTCTGGCTGTAGTCCATGACCATTCTGTGCTTCCCCCCAGTTTTAACAACTGTTGCTTGAGCTCTCCAGGGGCTGTTGCTGGCCTCGATGATGCCCTCCCGAAGCAGCCGCTGGACCTCAGACCTGATGAAGGTCTTGTCCTGGGTGCTGTACCGTCTGCTGATAGTGGCAACGGGTTTGCAATCCAAAGTTAGATTGGCAAAGAGGGAGGGTGGGTCGACCTTTAGTGATGCGAGGCCGCACACAGTGAGGGGTGGTAGGGGCCCGCCGAATTTGAGGGTGAGGCTCTGGAGATTGCACTGGAAGTCCAGGCCTAGTAGTAGTGCAGCGCAGAGATTAGGAAGGACGTGGAGGCGGAATCCGCTGAATTCTACACCCTGGACCGTGAGAGTGACCGTGCAGAACCCCGGATTGGGACGGAATGGGATCCGGAGGTCAGGGAGATTCTTTGATTGGCGGGGTGGACCGCGAGGGAGTAGTGCCTTACCGTATCTGGGTGGATGAAGCTTTCGGTGCTCCCAGAGTTCAGCAGGCAAGAGGTCATGTGGCCGCTGATTTTCACCGTAGTTGAGGCGGTGGCCAGGTTGTGTTGATGAGACTGGTCGAGCGTCATTGAGGCGAGCAGCGGTTGGTCATCGCTGGCATCCGAAGATGGAGAGCATGGTGGGCCCAGGTAGTGGAATGTTGTCGGCGTCCATGCCCCGTGGGGAAGACAAGATGGCGGCACCTGAAGATCCTGTGGGGGACAAGATGGCGGCACCCATGGGCCGCACGTGGACTGCGGGGGGGGGGGGGAGATGGCGGCACCCACTGGCCGCTCGCGGCCCCGGGATGTGAAGGTGGTGGCGCCCACTGGCCGCGCGTGGCCCCAGGAGGTGAAGATGGCGGCGCCCACTGGCTGCGCGTGGTCCGGGGAGGTGAGGATGGTGGTGCCCACTGGCCGCCCGTGGTCTGGGACGAAGATGGCGGCGCCCATTGTGTGTGGGTCAGGGGGGAGGGGGCGATAGCGGCGACTGCGTGAGCCTGGCACACCATGGCGAAGTGGCCCTTTTTGCTGCATGCCTTGCAAATGGTAGCGCGGGCCGGGCAGCGTTGGCGAGGGTGCTTCTGCTGGCCACAGAAGTAACATCGGGGACCCCCGGGGTGCGTGGATTGGCGTGTGGCGCAGTCGTATTGGCTGGGTAAAGCCCCGGCTGGGGCGGCCGTTTGTGGGGTCCACGAGGGATAGGAGGGGTGGGCCGCGTGGCCCTCCTCCAGCCCCACCCCCAGCTCCTCCTCCCACTTGGCCTTAACCCCCACCAGAATCCTCCTATAAATCGCCGAGATGACCTCCCCACTCTTCTAACCCCGTTACCGATAATGCCCCTCCAACACCTAATTGATCCATTTTTATGATAGGCCTGAGCATTACGTGAGGCGACCGCCATGGAGAGTGCTAGCTTCTTAGTCCCCGCTTGGTCGAGCGTGGCCCCTTCAAGCAGCCTTTGGCGAGTGAGGTCCGACCCAATCCTCTTTACAAAAGCATCGCGCATAAGGCGGTTAGAATGTTCGGTGACCGTAATGCCTGACTGTCACAGTCGCGGACGAGTGAGATTAGGGCCCACCAGAAGTCTTCTATGGACTCACCAGGGAGTTGAGAGCGAGTGGCGAGTACATGCCTGGCGAAGAGTGTGTTCACTTTCTGTGCATAGTTTTCTTTGAGGAGCGCCATGGCGTCCGCGTAGTTCGGGGCGTCCTGGATCAGCGGAAACACGCTGGAACTCAACCTTGAGTACAGGATCTGTATCTTCTGAGCCTCCGTCAGAGGGGTGGTCGCTGAGTTGATACAAGCCTCGAAGCAGGCTAGCCAGTGATTAAAGTCCTTTCTGGAGTCGCTAGACTGCGGATCCAGCTGCAGGCGATGTGGTTTGATTCGGAGGTCCATCTTCTAGAAAATCTTACTGCAATAAATTGATGCACGATCAATTGTACAAAGACTCAGGTTGGATATAACTGTGGCTTTATTACAGTAAGATGTGTGGCCACCCACAGCAGCTGGCGAAATGGCTGCTGAATAGAGGACACGCATACTTCATAGAATTTACAGTGCAGAAGGAGTCCATTCGGCCCATTGAGTCTGCACCAGCTCTTGGAAAGAGCACTCTACCCAAGCCCACACCAACCTATCCCCATAACCCAGTAACCCCACTCAACCAACACTAAGGGCAATTTTTGGACACTAAGGGCAATTTAGCATGGCCAATCCACACATCTTTGGACTGTGGGAGGAAACCCACGCACACAAGGGGAGAACGTGCAGACTCCACCCAGCCGGGAATCGAACCTGGGACCCTGGAGCTGTGAAGCAATTGCGCTAACCAGTATGCTACCGTGCTGCCCAAGATATTTATACTCCTCCTACTGGGCGGAGCCAGCAGACAGGGGCTACCGGCGAACCTGTAGCACAGGTCCTACCTTACATCACCTAATACAGGTGTAACAGTGGTTTACCACACGGCTCATCCTTGACCTCGTCAGGTGCGCCCTGTGCACTAACTTTAACAGTATTAACCCCAGTCTCGCACACAAAGTCGAGGCATTCACCCTCCGCAACACCTCACACCACAACCCCTCCTCCAGCGCCACCCCCAGCTCCTCCTCCCACTTGGCTTTAACCCCCACCAGAATCCTCCTATAAATCGCCGAGATGACCCCCCCACTCCTCTAACCCCGTTACCGATAATGCCCCTCCAACATCTAATTGATCCATTTTTATGATAGGTAACCTAGTGCAGCTTTATATTTAAGCTAAAAATGAGTTTACCACAAAATGTAAGCATTTTAATCAGTGTCTCACCATCCAGCTGTGACTAACCTGATTTTAAATAACTGGAAATAACTTCGAAAAAAAATTGTACTGGACTAGTTTCATTGGTGTATGCAAGTCAGTTTCTGAGGATATAAAGTATGCTTGAATGCATAAAAGTTTTTAAATCATGCCTACTATCTTTGCACGTAACAAAAAATTGAAGAGTCTCTGTGAATGGCCACAACGGGTGCAATTGGTAGAAACTCGTGAACTTAATTATTTCAAAGGGTGGCAAGGTGGCACAGTGGTTAGCACTGCTACCTCACAGCACCGAGGACCCAGGTTCAATCCCAGCCCCGGGTCACTGTCCGTGTGGAGTTTACACATTTTCTGGGTGGGTCTCACCCCCACAACCCAAAGATGTGAAGGGTAGGTGGATTGGCCACGCTAAATTGCCCCCTCATTGGAAAATATATTTTAAAAAACGTAATTATTTCAATTTGGAGTGTGGCCAGTTTTGTGTGCTGGACCCGCTTCTAGCACAATGAGTTTTAAACAAAGATTAAAAATGACAGCCAAGTCTCAATTTACGCTCGTTGTAACTTGCATTTAGAATTCCAGAATGGTTTGCAGTGGTTTGGACAATTTCAGCAGATTGTGCTGATACAACCAATGCCAACTCCAGCACTTATGTTTAGATAAGCTCGGATATTGGGTGCGATCTAGTGGGTCTGTTAGCCGTGTGCACAAATCCTGTCATGGCCACTAAATATAGCGCTGGCGAGATTTAAGAACGCCATCTTCCTGGACCCTCCCCAATGACATGATTAAGTTCATTAGCATCTACATGACAGGGTTGACGGTGTATCTTCAGCCCTCATCAAATCTTCCCACCCACAGGCATGAGGTCTCGCTGACGTGAATTACTACTGATTTTTAAAAAAGGGGAACAAGGCACCTCTGAGAGGGAGGAGGAAGGTAGGAGGAAGGTAAACACCACTGTCACCATTGAGCACCCGGGAGTCCAAGGGTAGAGAGGACGCTGGCCAGCACCTGGGGGGGGGGGGGTGGGGGGGTGGTTTAGGGGAGTTGGTGGTGGTGGTAGGGGGGAGGGGGCATGGATTTTGATGGGGGGTAGATGGTGTCTAGAAGGAGGTTCGGGGATGTTGGCAAGGGGTTGGGGTATTGGTGGGGGTTAGGGGGTGCCTGGAGTGGGGTGGTCGGGGATGGCCCAGGGGGGGGGGGGGGGGGGGGCGCCCGGGGGTCTTTGGGAGAGGAGATGGGGAAAGAGGAGAGAAAGAGGAGGGCAGCCGTCAGAGCTTTAAGGCTGTACTTGAGGAGCGGGGTCCGGGGGTCATGGTAGGTGTCAATGGTACTGGAGTCTGCTTTCAGTGTTCTGTGAGTATGCTTTCAGTGGTGTGTAAGTCTGCTCTCTGCTGTATGGGGTGGGGGTGGCTGCGGGGCACATGACTTTGGTGTGGGATATGATACGAGTCAAGGAGCCGGGCCTACTGGGCTGGGTGGATGACACCCTGAAAAAGAAAACAACATGGTACCCACCTGGGGACAGGGTGGATGAGGGCGTGGAGACATGGTAAGTGCTTCAACCCAGGAGTAGCTGTCCAGGAGGTTTAAGTGTTGAGGCATAACAGCAATAAGATCTCTGGATTATGCAGCTTGAGTAAGAAGGATGCCGATAGGCATCTCCCTGAAGCAGAAAGCAATTGTGCCCCCTAACAATCCTGAGACTCATGCTCGTCACACGGATTAGCCACTGAGAATTAACCCTTCACAATGTCAGCTCCCCACAGTCTCAAAGTCAAGGAACGGAATGAGTGTTCGGGGTTCAGGATTCAAAGCTTGGTGATGTGGGATAAAGAGGCAATGGTGTCGCTTCTCTGTCGGGACCACAACACCTTGCCAGCAAGGTTGTCTTTGGGCAGATGGGATGATCCTCCTGTAATAACCCCCAGTGGGAGTAAGCTTTATGGAGGGCTATCCCAGAAGATAGGCTACAGGCAAATCGAAGTGGATGAGGGATTAGGCTGGGGCTCTCCATGCTCTAGAGATGGGAGAACACCTGAGCTGTGAGTGTGCGATTGTTGCCTTCGAGCCTCTGGGACTAGCTGCTTCCAGGTCAGGGGAGGTAATGATGGCCAGCAGCTGTGACCCAAACCTGATTGTCTACCACATCCCTCGCAGGAGTAGGAGTGATATCGGGATTGAGCCAGTGGAGCTGGCTATCCTTCAGATCATTGCACTGGAGGCGGACAGACTCCAGCAGCAGTATGTGGTGGCTCCGAGGGGAGACCCTGCAGAACAACACCATGGGGCAGGAAGGCAGGATTAGGGCCAAGAGGCTGCATCAGCCATGCAGAGAGCACAAAGGCACAGAAGAGGACCAACCGTCTACCCGACACTTATGTCCTTCATGGAGCTGACCGACATCATCTGCCATCAAAGACTCCACCTTATGAAGGAGACTGTGCAGCACCTGTGCAATGTGTCCTCCACAACCTGGATCTGCAGTGAGGCGAGGAGCTTCATCAGGATGACCTGGAGGAGCGATACATGTCCTTGGATGAGGAGGAGGCGTCTGAGGATGCTAAGGAAGTGCCTGTTGGAGCCTGAGGATGGTGGCCAGGCCGGGCCGAGGGTGCACATGGGCAGGAGGGCTAGAGGCACCCTCATCACCTCTCACTTCATGGATCCCTCTCCCCTCCCAGGACAACATGATCCCTCTGTGCGACCAGGGGATGAAGGTGACCAATATCTCAATATGGTGCTGGTGCTGAGGCCCCTAAGAACATTAGCTGGACCCCACATGCTGCCATGTGGGGGTACAGGTAACGTTCTGAGGGCTGACGACAGGGCGCAGTGCAGAGAGGAGACTGGGAGTACTTACCCTGGCAGACCAGAATGGTTGTTCATCTTCTTGCAGCACTGCACCCCCCTCCTCTTGGTCAGGCTGCTGCCACTGGCTGCTGTAACCATCTACCAGGCGGGTTTTGTTATCATGTTTGAGTGTCTCCTGCAAGCCCGAGGTTATACAGTTGCTCGTTTCTTCACCATGGCATCTAGCATACGGGTGAGGGCCCCCTTCATGAGATGAGGAGCTGATTTCCTCAGTGCCACCCACCTGAAATGAAATGAAAATCGCTTATTGTCACAAGTAGGCTTCAAATGAAGTTACTGTGAAAAGCCCCTCATCGCCACATTCCGGCGCCCATTCGGGGAGGCTGTTACGGGAATCGAACCGTGCTGCTGGCCTGCCTTGGGCTGCTTTCAAAGCCAGCGATTTAGCCCTGTGCTAAACAGCCCCAGTCTGCTTGCCCCTGGCTTGAATGAGAGCAAGTTCTGTGGAGCTGATTAAATGCAGTGTCCCTAGATGTCCCCTGATGTGAGCAAATCAGATGCTTTGTGCCTCAGGTGCGATGTTTTGCATGGGGGAAAAAAACATTTTTTTCAAAATGCCTCAAAACTGTGGTCTGGATCACGCTGCCGGGACCGACGGAAATCACACCAGTTTTGGCACTGGGATTGAAATCTTGCCATTTTGGTGGCCTTGTTGCTGTCTCTGAGATTTATTCTGCTCCTTTTCTCTTAACAGCCCAGAGGAAGAGAAAATATATGATTCTGTCTGGTGGCATGAACTAATAAAGCACAGAGACTTCCTTTAACGTGACAACAGATTGCTTTTTGGTCGATGCCTAACCCTGGGCACCAAAACATGGCCTTCCCAGACGTTGAATTCCAAGGGGATTTGTTTCAAACCTGATTAGCTAAACAACTCACCAGTGAACCATAACTCAAGCTTTTGACAAAGGATTTAAGTTTTCTTCCATAATACTTGACAATTGATTTGACCTTGAGGCATCAGGAACTGACTGAGCAAGGTATAATTAAGGTAGCAGGAGTGAAAGTGAACTCCATAGAGCTAAACGCCTACGTTTTTACTTCAACTTCAGTTTCTTAGTCAATCCGATTAATTGCATTGCCAATAATTAATTGAATTGTAGAGAGCTTCCTTAGTTTGGGTGACTGGAAAGATTATAGCTGTAGCAATAAGAATTGTCAGAATGGTGTTTTTCCAGCATATCCGGTGCAAAGCAATGTCCACGCACAACCCATCCTTTCCATGGTCCACCATTTTGGATGATATGTTTAGTGTTTGGTTCTGGTCTCCTGTACGTCGTTAAGAGTTATTTTAAAAAAACATCTAAACTTTTAGCTGGATAGTTTACTTCTGATTTTTAATCACAAGTTAAAAGTTGAGAGTTTTAAATCAAACACTCAGTTTATGTATGTTGTATCATTCGACTAACCGTACAACAGAAATAATATTGCAGAAGCTCATGGGTTTGATACAAGATTAACAGAGGTTCATTGAACAGTTCTTCACTGTACAAGGTTTGGCACGAGACTCCCTCAACAACCTGCAAAGGAGCCGATGGTGTCACACATGTCACATGATTGGTTTTCCAAGAGACATTACACACAACTCAATAACATGTATATGTAACAATGTACGCAACCCTTACTTCAATGCAGATGACTAGGTTTGTCACGTGGACTGTACATTCAATAGTTCAGCCACTGTACAGTAAACACTCTTTGATCAGATATTTATACCATGATTTTTGGGTCTTTTACAAAATGACCAAGAGCTTAAGCTATTGGAATGTTAGAAGTGTCTCACGTGTGTACCCAGTGTCGTCACTATTTAATATTGTCCATGCATGTTCTTCCTCGCTTTGTCTTTTTAAGGCTACCTGCTAACCCTAAACATCAGAACAGTCACAAAGTACAGCCTGAACTAGGTCCAACAGTTTTGTGTGTTGGAATTTATTTTAATATGGCAATGTCCATTTTCTGTCCCTATTGAGATACTGCTGTAGCAGATGTTTGGGGAATCGTTCGACCAATTTTGACTTTCTTTTATTGAAGGGACAACGTGACATTTTATAAAGGCAGTGTTTCTGAAAATAGAGAACAACCTTTAGTCTCGACACATTATTCACTTAAGTACTCGGGTGGTCTGATAAAGAAGTGGTCATTTCTTCAAGACTTCCTTGGCTTTATGTTTGTTGTGTCAAAAATCAAACGGTGCTTATTAACTGTAGAATCATAACAGTGAGATGAAAACTGAAGTTTCCGCAGTTCTTGAACCTTTTAAAGTTGTTATTAGTTTGAATTATAATAACTTCTGCTCCTTGCAATGTATAATCAGGGCAAACATTATTTAATTGATGGTTGAGAGCATTGCGTTGGCCCAGCGTAATTTTCGAATTCCCACTTGATGTAGGGATTTAGTATTGCAGAGCAGGAGAAAGGGAAAAATATCTTGTTGCTGCCACATGGCACGATGAGATGGTATTTATCTCCATTTTTATTGCTTACAGTTGAGAGAGCGCAAAGAATTTAGACTATGCGGCAGGCATTGCATTGAAACGTGGCAGGCACCCTTTCCATCCCACACCAGAGTGAAATGTGGAGATTTGTATGATATTCCACTTAACTTTCAACTAACTGACGGACCCAACAATCAGCATTCGGTTCAAAATAGCCTGTCTACAGATTCTTAGATTCTTTATTTGCAAATTTGGGATTAATTTAGCTAAGTCAAGACACCTAATATTTCGATAGCTCCTATTTTGAAATGGTATTTTACTGAAATCACATGATATTTTTCAATCAAATCTGCAATTTAAAACAAACAATATATAATTTTAATAAATAATTTGAATCGTCTACAATGAGCTTGAAAGGTGAATATTCAGAAATCAAAATCTTAAAATAAATAATGGGCGAGATTTTCCCACCCCCCGCCGGGTCGGAGAATCGCCGGGGGCTGGCGTGAACCCCGCCCCCGCCGGTTGCCGAAGTCTCCGGCACCAGAGATTCGGCGGGGGCGGGAATCGCGCCGTGCCGATTGCCGGGCCCCCCCCCGCTCGATTCTCCGGCCCGGATGGGCCGAAGTCCCGCCGCTAAAATGCCTGTCCCGCCGGCGTAAATTAAACCACCTACCTTATCGGCGGGACAAGGCGGCGAGGGCGGGCTCCGGGGTCCTGGGGGGGGGGGCGCGGGGCGATCTGGCCCCAGGGGGTGCCCCCACGGTGGCCTGGCCCGCGATCGGGGCCCACCGATCCGCGGGCGGGCCAGTGCCGTGGGGGCACTCTTTCCCTTCCGCCTCCGCCACGGTCTCCACCATGGCGGAGGCAGAAGAGACTCCCTCCACTGCGCATGCGCGGGAATGCTGTCAGCGGCCGCGAACGCTCCCGCGCATGCGCCGCCCGGAGATGTCATTTCCGCGCCAGCTGGCGGGGCACCAAAGGCCTTTTCCGCCAGCTGGCGGGGCGGAAATTCGTCCGACGCCGTCCTAGCCCTTCAATGTTGGGGCTCGCCCCCCAAAGATGCGGAGCATTCCGCACCTTTGGGGCGGCGCGATGCCCGTCTTATTTGTGCCGTTTTGGGCGCCAGTCGGCGGACATCGCGCCATTTCCGGAGAATTTCGCCCAATATATAAATATTAAATAAACTAAAAGGAAGGGTTGATTTTGCGTGATTGTGAATCATAATCTATTGTATGTGCGTAGAAATGAGTAACCAGAAAGTCAGGCTGTTGTCAGACTCCAGACTATGAGCTTTACCCATATAGTTGACTAACAGGTTGTGGGAAGAAGGATTATGTATGAGAATACTGTCATCTTCAATGGAGTTAGCTCTGCTGTTGGCCATGATCTCAGCAAAGGGACTATCACCTCTGAGGGGGTTAGAATGTTTGTGTACCTCTCTGCCTCTGGTTAGTCCTTGGTGCCTTGGTTTATGCACTACTTTTTCCTGCAAGAGAGACAGAAGCATGCTCGTGAATGTTGTGCAATGTGTTTGCATGATGTGGCTGTCAGAGTTGAATGGCTGGCAGTGTAAGCACGCTATGAGGTGTGGGTGTGAAGCTTGCAACAATGTTGAGTGCACGAGGGTGAGGTGAATCCAATTAGCATTGGAATATGATTCCTGGTTGATCTGGATTGTTGCTAGAAAGTGTAATGTGGTGAATTTAACAGTGGGAGGTTAATTTTGTCGTTGGCAGGATATTGGCATTTAAAATTGTGTTTTCTGACCTTGAACGCTTGTGTGAGGTTATTGTACTTCATGTAGCACTCCATCCAGGTCCCTGGAGCTCGACTTCGAGCATTGACCTCTACAGCTATCTGTTGCCACTAACTTCACATTGGAGGGTCTTCTGCCCCTCTGCGGAAGGCCTCCTTTTCACTTGCTCCACCAAGGTTGCAAGCACAGCTTTGGAAAAACCTGGCACATGTGGTGATGTGCATCAATGTAAATGCATGTAGGCTAGTTAGACACTAGAGGGAGCACCTTAAACATCACACACACACACACTCAACCAATAGATCAGTTAGATGGGACACGACCAATGGACATTCACGATACACACGGAGGTGACACGACCACAAGAGGGCATTACACCAACCCATATATAAAGGACACCACACACATGATCTGCCTCTTTCCAGTGGAGACAGTCAGTGAGTAGAGACACAGGGTTGATTCAATATTACACCCACCACATGGATTGCAGCAACTGGTTAGTCAGTCTGGGTAGCTATAGTAGGATTAGCAGTAGTGTCGAACCCGAGTAATAGAAGTGTAAATAGTTTAATAAACGTATTGTTATCGTGTGGAGATATCTCCACGCCTGAACCTTCCTTTGTCAAGTGCACCACAAGGAAGCCGCTTATGTTACACTGAGAACATAACAAATCATGGTACCAGCACTGAACTGTTTCAATCCATATAGCCATACCTCAGCGTACAGTGACAACCAGCAATATCCAGGCAAGGTGTTCGAGGTCTCAGCGAAAACTGGCGGGTATTCCGGCAAATATTTGAAATCTTCCTGGTAGCAGCTAAACTAGAAGACGTGGCAGATGCTGAAAAGACAGAGCTTCTCCTCACCTCCGCCGGTGCCAGAGCAGAAGAAACCTTTAAAAAATTCAAGTTCTCCAAGGGGCAAAACAGGACCGACTTCCAGGCAGTCCCGGACAAATTCGGCAAATACTGTGAGGAAAACACACTCCAACCAGCACGAAAAGGTAAGAGAAGGCCCAGTACTCACCACGAGGCCGAGATCCCGGAGCAGAGAATTATTTTGATCGCCGGCCATCTTTCTAAAGGGACTGCATGCGCAATCACAAAAACGGCTCCCGGTACAGGAACAGCGACTTGCGCATGTGCAAACGCTTCCTACGTATGATGTCACATGTGTCATGACGTCAGTGGTCCTGGACCACGCCCATTTAAAGGGGAAACGTCCCAAATCAAATAGAAATTCCTTTAAAGCTGTAAAACAACCTTCATTCACCTGGAATGACAGCACAATGCCTCAAATTGAACCAGGAAATGAAATTAACCTCCGAGGAACCCTGCAACAAGCAGTTACTTACGCCCAAACCGATGATTCCGACCTTGAATACTTCGATACCGACCTTTACATTTTCTCTGGACCTCGCGAGCCCAATGCCAGCTCCAACGCAAACAGTGATGATCTGGGGTGCGATTCTCCGACCCCCCACCGGGTCAAGTGCAGCCGGCGTGGATTGAACCACCTTTCGAACGGCAGGACAAGGCGGCGCGGGCGGGCTCCGGGGTCCTGGGGGGCGATCTGGCCCCGGGGGGTGCCCCCACGGTGGCCTGGCCCGTGATCGGGGCCCACCGATCCGCGGGCGGGCCTGTGCCGTGGGGGCACTCTTTTCCTTCCGCCTTCGCCATGGTCTTCACTATGGCGGAGGCGGAAGAGACCCCCTCCACTGCGCATGCGCGGGGATGCCGTGAGCGGCCGCTGATGCTCCCGCGCATGCGTCGCCTGGCAAAGTCATTTCCGCGCCAGCTGGCGGGGCGGAAATCAGTCCAGCTAATTTTAACTCGTATTGGCAAGTAACGATATTGGACCCCTGCTAATGCAACCAATGAACAGTACGGTTAGCACTCACTGCACATTGCAAGCATGGAAATGAGCAGACAGCACAAAGTTGGCATGTTGCATTACATTGACGGGGCACTGGGTAATTGCTCAATCTGATCTCTGCATCTGTTTTCAGGGGCTATCCAATTCGGCACCCCAGGTTTCTCCATGACAAAACAAACTTCTGGAGTTAAATTTATAAAAATCACCAAGTAATGCAGCTTTAAATGAAACACATTAAAGAATGTTTGGTAGCCATGAATATTGTTATGACTAGATTACATTATGATTACTAGTTATTATTTAATTTGGAATTTTATTACTATTAAGAATATATCAGGCATGAAAACCAACTCATTTCAATCTGCCCACCAAATTACATCTTCCGTCGTGAATGTTTAAAAATATCCTGAACACAGTTGGATGGGCTCACAGGAATCCAGTGTAAGCTCACAAGATTTCTACTTTAATAAAATTTGTATAGTTGGGAAATGTACACATAAATATTGCCTCTGGGAAGAGATGAAGAGTGATCCCTTCAGATAAAGCATATTGTAAAACCAGTTGTTCTGCAATAATTTGTTCATAATAATAATTGGCGGTGAGAGTTTTATAATGAATATGTTGGTACATTTATTAATATTTGTACAATAGATTTTTAATGGAACCGTAGAATCCCAACAGTGCAGAAGGAGGCCATTCAGCCCATTGAGTCTCAACCCTCTGAAAGAGCTCCCTACATAGGCCCCACCCTATCCCCATAAGCCCACCTCACCTGCACTGCACATCCCTGGACACTAACGGACAATTTAGCATGTCCAATCCACTTAACCTGCACATCTTTGGACTGCGGGAAGAAACTGGAGCACGGAGGAAACCCACACAGACACGGGGAGAAAGTGAAAATTCCACACAGTCACCCAAGGCTGGTATTGAACCGGGTCCCAGGTACTGTGAGACAGCAGTGCTAACCACTGTGCCACCATGACAGTTGTTATATTACTGCGTTACAAAATAGACCCTTTATTAATCATTTATGTACTGCTTAAATAAGAAAGCCTCATCAATTAATTTACTTCATACATTTTTAATGATTGGAGTTGTTTTCATTTAATATATGCAAGCTAATTCCCTCACAATATCCAAAATATGTAAGGAATCTTGGGTGTCGGATAATATTAATTTACCCATGATGAATGAGAGAGAGTCTTGGGGCTGAAGGTGGGGTTGGGGGTGGGGGTGTGGGGGGATAGGGAGGTGGTTAGCATGGTGTGGGGGAGGGAGCGTTAAAACAGAAAATTGGCAAAAGCACCCAATAAAAAGGCCAGCTTCCACTTCAACTGTGTTGTGTTTTGGAGTCTTCATTTTGGAGAGGTGGAACCATAATCATAATATTTACATAATGTTCTGTTGGTGATATTTTCACATTGATTTTAATTTAAGCTTTCCTCGATGGGTTTCCTGGGGCTTACTGGGGCAGTTAGAAAATCTCAATGTAACCAGGCGCATTCATTACGGATTTGTGAAGAGTGAAATCATGTTTTACAAATTTATTGGAGTTATTTGAGAAAGTGAAGAACAATGTGGATAATCGGGAACCTGTGGATGTGCTGCACTTGGATTTCTAGAAGGCATTTGACAAGGTGCCACTTCAATGGTTACTACGGAAAATAAGGATGTAAGGGGAACCATATTAGCTAACACGAAAATGAGAGTAGGCATAAATGGGTTATTTTTGAGTTGGTAAGAGTGGAGTACGTTCATTTGGAGAGCCAGTGAAGACACAATGGACAAAATGAGCTTTTCTGCACTGTAACAAAAATGTGATTCTGTGTTGGGGCATCAACTATTTACAGTTTTTATCAAAGATTTGGATGAAGGGGCCGCGTGCATTGTTGCTAAATCTGCTGATGAGGCAAAGATAGGTAGGACAGTAGTTGTGAAGAGGACATTTGGAAGCTGCAAAGGGATATAGACAGGTTAACTGATGGGCAGAATTTGGCAGGTGGATTATAATGTGGGAACATGTGATATTGTCTACTTTGGCAGGAGGATTAGAAAAGTGGAATATATATTTTTTATTTTTCCAATTAAGAGGCAATTTAGCATGACCAATCCATCTACCGTTTGGGTTGTGTGTGTGAGACCCACACAGACACGGGGAGAATGTGCAAACTACACAGACAGTGATCCAGGGCCGGGATCGAACCCGGGTCCGCAGCGCTGTTAGACAGCAGTGCTAACCACTGTGCCACTGACGCAAAAAGTGGAATATTATTTAAATAGAGAAAGGTAGCAGAACTCTGAGATACAGAGGGATCTGGGTGTCCTGGTATATGAATCCAGAAGTCATTATGCAGGTACAGCAAGTGATTAGGGAGGCAAATGGAGAGACTAGAACTAGTGGACGCAGTTTAAAAATAAAGGGTCTCTCATTTAAGATAGAGATGAGGAATTTTTTTAAATCTCTCAGAGGGTTATGTGTATTTGGAACTGTGGTACTCGGGACAGGCTGACAGTGGGAAAAAGACCAATAGGCCAAAAAAGGAACTACCAAATAAGACCCTGGCCAAAATCGATATTAGCTCTCTTCCAGACCACTCAAGTCTGCACAGAAACTCATTACTGCCACATAGAATTTTATGATCACGCAATTGCAGTACTTATCACATTATTGCCACTATTCAAGAAAATCACTCTCGACCTTGTGGTTGACCATCACGCCCTTTTCACGGTGATAAAATTTTAGATATTGATTTTTACTCTGCTCGTGAGATAAACACTTTTCAATTGCGATTTTTAGCATTAACTCTTGTTGCCTTAACAATGCTTACCTTCGACTCTCATTATATAGTCCATACATAATCTGATCCTGGATCAGCACACCATGCAAATCTGCGTAGTTGCATGTCTGTGCTAGCAATTTTAAGTCAGTGACAAAGCTGGTGAGCGATTGGCCACGTTTCTGCAACCTTTTGTGAAACCTAAATCTTTCAAAGATTTTATTTGTCTGCATTTTGCAGTGGTCGTCAAATTTGGTGATTATAAAATAAAATTTTCTTTTGTCCCCCCCCATCAGAGTAAATGAAGGAGTTGTATATTTCAATAACCCGCTGTCCTGCCATGGATAATAGAACTTCTATTTTTCTAGCTTCAGAAGCGGTGGTCAAATCATGTGCCTCAAGATAAATTTGGAATTGCTGTTTGAAAAGTTTCCAATTTGAGTTAAGATTACTAATAGTTTTTAGTTGACGTGGAGCTTGAACGTGGTCCAATGAGTCGATTGTTCTTCGAGCGATCCGAATGCTGCAAAGTCTTCCAAAGTCGAATAGTGGTATGAACTTTTCTTTTCTCTTGCTAATTCTAATCTAATTTATCTAGTAAGCTTTCTTGAAGTCAATAACCTGGTACCATGTTAAAATACTTTGTGTAATATATGTTGCTCATTTGCTTCCTACCAAGATGATCTTTAACTCAATGTTAATTAACACTCGTAGTCTTCCAATTAAAGCAAATAATTTATTGAGTAATGTTAACAAATAAACTGTGAGTTTGTTCTCTCTCCAACATTTATACTAGATAGTAAATAAACAAGATTGAATAAGAATTAACTATGAATAACTACACCTGCACTCTGAGCTATCTCTCGCAACCTCTGGTCATTAGTCACTTCACACACGAAGAGGCGGGAACTCGGCTTGTGTCTGTCTTTTTTACCCATCTCTACTGCTGCCATCTAGTGATTACTTTGTGTTATGTCTTTACATTAACCCCTTGTATACATACAGATATGCAGATCACTGCAATCCTTAGGTTAAATCACCACCAGTCAGCTCTTTCCTTCAAAGGGGAAAGCAGCCTACGGTCATCTGGACTATGGCGACCTTACCTTACTTACGCTCACCCACAGCCAGCGTTTGGGAAGCAAAGGTGATCGGACATTCACGGCCATCACACATCCGTCATTTCACTTTTCCTTTGTTCTTTTATAGAGGAATATGGCACTAGGAAGTGCTGTAGGTTTTTGCCAAGGGTGGTGTCATGACCGGTGCAGGCTTGGAACGCCGAAGGGTCTGTTCCTGTGCTGTATTGTTCTTTATAAAATATACTTATTTGTCAGTATTATCACTCCCGTGGTGCAGTAACATTTCCTCACAGTTTTACAAACTGAAAGTAGTTGGGTTCTCATCCGGGATCCAAACGCATTAAAGGAGTGAAAGCAAAGATCTATATAGAGCCAGAAGCAACACAGATTTTTCTTTGCTCCAGACGGTTGCCTTATGTTCCACACAAAACGTGGAGGTGGAGTTGAAACATCTGGAAGACCTGGGGGTAACTATTCCATTTTCAGAATGGGCAGCACCGATTGTCCCACTGTTGAAGCAAGGCTGCACAGTTCAAATCTGATTACATGATAACGGTGAACAAGGCTACTAAAGTAAATAAATATCCCATCCGAGGATAGAAGATTTATATGCCAAGTTGACAGGGGGCCTCAAATACATCAAATTGGATTAAAGCCATGTACACCAGCAGCTTGACTGGAAGATGAATCAGGAAAGTTCATTACCAAAAATAGCCATGAAGACTTGTTCCAATATACGGGGCAGGACGCGATTCTGCGTAGAGCGGAGAATCGGCGCCATTGGGGCCGGCGTGGTCGGCGTGGTGCGGTCGGGGGCCGCTTATGGGCCGAGCGGCCTTCAAAGAAAACGCGAGTCCCGCCGGCGCAGTTCCAACATGCTCTGAGCCGGCGGGACCTCGCCGTTAAAGGGTCCGGGGGCGGCCTGTGTTGGGGGGAGGGGGTTCCGACCCCAGGGGGGACATCCGATGTGGCCTGGCCCGCAATCGGGACCCACCGATTGGCGGGCAGACCTCTCTGTCACCCGTCCTCCTTCCGTCCGCGCCGGCGCCTGTACTCCTGCGCCATGTTGGGTCGGGGCCGGCGCAGACAAGGGAGACACCGCGCATGCGCGGAAAGCGCGCCGGTGGGACTGCACATGCGCCGGACCCACTGCGCGTGCGCACATCCTCTGGCGCTCATTCCTCAGCCGGGGCAGCAACTAGAGCGGCGTGAACCATTCCAGCACCCTGCTGGCCCCCTGGAGGGGCCAGAATTGCTGACCCTGGAGCCGTGTTGACGCGACGGCGTTTCCGATGGCGTCAACACTTAGCCTCGGGATCAGAGAATCCCGCCCACGGTATTTCAACAGCCTGCACTATATTTCAGTGCACAATGGAGAGCCTTTTGCAGGGAATTCCGTAAGTTGTTGCGTATCTGGACGATGTCCTAGTGACCGGAACAACGAGCAAATTTGGAAGAAGTCCTCAAGGGATTTAAAGAAACCGGTATTCGGTTAAAGTGAGAGAAATGCACATTTCAGGCTGATGATGTCATGTATTTAGGTTTCAGAGTTGGTGTGAAGGGATTGCATCCAACAAAGATAAGATAAAGACAATAAGAGTTCCCTGAACCAAGGAGTATGTCAGAATTAAAGTCTTTGTTGGGGATGGTCAATTATTACAGCCGTTTTTACCTAATCTTCTACTATTCTGGTGCCCTGCATCAACTGCTGAAGAAACACCAATGTTGGAAGTGGGAAGATTCCCAGCGGAAATCTTCCGATCAGATCAAACAGGCCCTGCAGTCATCGACATGGCTGGTCTATTTCAACCTGGATAAACCCATCATAGTCGCCTGCGATGCATCACCGTATGGCATCGGTGCGGTACTCTCGCATAAAATGCAAGATGGTGTGGAAAGGCCTGTCGCCTTCATGTGCAGAACACTGTCGGATGTTGAAAGTAAATATTCTCAAATTGACAAAGTCTTGCGGTCATATATGCCGTAAAAAAAAATCATCACTATATTTATGGCCAGCACTTCAGCATCATCTCGGATCATCAACCATTACTTTGCATTTGTGAAGATAAACTTGTCCCTCCAATAGCATGAGCCCGAGTGCAAAGATGGGCACTGCTCTTGGCTGCATATTCATTTACCTTTCAGCATAAACCGGGAACCCAGATATCAATTGCGGATGCTTTGAGCATGCACCCACTGCCACAGACAATATCAGAGCCTCCCACACCACAGGAGTTCGTCCTGGCTGTAACATTTCTTGATACTCTACCTGTTTCATCTGGCCACATTCAGACATGAACCAACAGAGACCCCATGTTGTCAAGAGTTAAAAAGATAGTTCTCATTTAGGGCTGGCATTTTGAGAAGTCAGAGCAGATTAAGCCCTATATGCAACAAAGGGACGAAATCACTTGTGAGGACGGGGTTCCCTTGTTGGGTTGCAGAGTGATAGTGCCACCCCCGGGACGGCAGCCTCTTCTCCAAGGGTTACGTTTAGTGTCCAGCAATCGACAAGGAGATCGAACGTATGGTCAACCATTGCGAACAGTATCAGATGCAACACAGCCTTTCGCCTGCTGCAAGTTTGCAGCCTTGGGTGTGACCGGGGCATCCGTGGATGAGGCTTCGCATCGACTTTGTGGGTTCCTTTTGGGCACCGTGTTCTTGATTGTGGTAGACGTCCACTCAAAATGGCTGGTTGTTCAGATTATGTGTTTAACCACTGTGGCAGTCACTGGGGACAAAGCTGTGCCAAATATTCACGGCCTACCCAAGGTGATTGTCTCAGACAACGGTACTGCCTTCACAGCCAAAAGACTTTCAACTCTTCTTTAATTCCAATGGGATCCAGCATGTAAGGACTGCCCCTTACCATGCTACATCAAACAGGCAGGCTGAAAGGGCGTTCCAAACATTCAAAGCATCAATGAAAGAACAAGCTAATTGGTCTCTACTGCTTTGTTCAAAGGACTTTGTGCTCTCATACAATTCAACCCTGCATACTACCACTGGGGTCACCCTAGCTGAGTTGTTAATGGTCTCAGGACCCGACTTGACATAATTTTTCCAAATTTGTCCAGGTAGCGTGGTGACTAAGCAAGCCTCACAGAAAGGCCACCACGATAAGCCAAGAAGGACCCCGTTTCAAACAGAAGATTTTGTGTACATGCGGAACTTTGGTGGAGGACCAGGTTACTTGGGAGAGTTGCTGCAGAATTGGGCCAGTATCCTATGTCATCGACCTACCGGGCCGTGAAGCTAGAAAGTATGGGGTGCGATTGAACAGTCTTGTCTCGCCCGGCTCGGTAACGCGACAAGGCTATTAAATCTCGCGAGAGGTTATCATCTTCTGATCAACATGTGTGATCTTTATGTGTTTTGCCATCTATTCCTCCAGATGGCAAAGCTGCACCATCTATACTTCGTTGTCACTGGAACATGGAAGACATGCAGAAATTCAATAGTATTGTGCCCAATTTTCATGGTGGGGGTGGGGGGATAATAGTTGAGAATGTACCTTACCTGAGGGAGTGGGGGAGGAAGTGGAGGTGGGGGAGGAAGTGGGGGAGGAAGCGGTGGTGGGGGAGGAAGTGGGGGAGGAAGTAGGGGGTGGGGGGAGGGGTTCGTTGGTGTCCAGCTAGGTTTCCCTTCCTTCGACACTTGTGTTTCAATTGAAGATGGAAAATTGTGCTGAACTCTCCTCCCTCATGCACGGTTAGATTTCCATCTCGGGGGCAGCACGGTGGCGCAGTGGGTTAGCACTGCTGCCTCACGGCGCCGAGGTCCCAGGTTCGATCCCGGCTCTGGGTCACTGTCCGTGTGGAGTTTGCACATTCTCCCCGTGTTTGTGTGGGTTTCGCCCCCATAACCCAAAGATGTGCAGGCTAGGTGGATTGGCCACGCTAAATTGCTCCTTAATTGGAAAAAATGAATTGGGTACTCTAAATGTATGGGAAAAAAAGATTTCCATCTTGGCTCAGCTGGGGGAGGGAGGGGTTTAACTGTTTTTCATGTATTGGAGAGGGGAAGGAAAGGGCAGTTACTTACATCTTGCCCTCGTTTCCTTATTCTCCAATCGGTGGAGGAAGGTGGAAGGCCTGAATTCTTTTCTCAGAGGTGGAAGGTAAAATGCTATTTTTTTTTCACTTTCCTACAGCGATAGGGTGAAGTTGTTGAATTAACTGCCAGGTTTTCAAATTTAAAATACCCAGACCGTGTCTTGGCTTTTTCTTTATGAATTAAGCCTGATTTAATGATGTGAGTGGAGTTCCATATGTTTCCCAAAGATAGACGTATTTTATTTAGCTTTACAGAGCAAGAAATATGCAACCAGGGACATTTCCTGATGGGAATTAAAATTTCCTTGATTTTTAGGAATCTGCTCTGAAATCTGTACCATTTAGTCATCGAATTAGAGAACCAGAAATGCACATAAGAAGGTCATTCAGTCCACCGTGTGCAAGTTGGCTCGATCTGCTAAGGAGCAAGTCATGTTTTGTTATTCCCCGTTCCTTTTCTCTCATCCCTACACATTCCTCCTTTTCAGATATTTAGAAAATTTCGAAAATGTAACAACACTTATGGCAAAGATGGAGCCTCGTGTCTGCACCAGCCAACAAATAAGCCACCCAGCCTAATGCCATTTTTCAGCACTTGGTCCACGACCCTGGAGGTTACAGGATTTAGATGCATACCCAGAAATCTTTTAAATGAAATGAGGGTTTCTGCCTATCTGACCCTTCAAGGCCATGAGATCCAGAACTCTACCTTCCTCTGGATGAAAACATTTTTCTTCATCTTCTATCTAATACTTCTGTTACGACCCCCTATAGCGACAGAGCTGTGGGTCATCACCTAAATCCACAGCCACTGATTATGGTCCGATGGTACCATTTCCATATCTCTTCACAGATGCTGGCGGAGTCCACTGGGGAGTACTTGGTGTGCTTATGGGGACTTGCAGCCCCTGCCCGTTCGGAGCTGCCCTGGCTGAATCGCTACGGGACCTCTTCGGGCGGTATTCTCCAATCCTGTGGCAGAGTGTCCATACCGTCGTAAACGCCGTCGCGTTTTACGACGGCGTGAACGGGCCGCTCCCACAACAAATTCTGGTCCCTCCAGGGGGCCAGCACGGCGCTGGAGCGGTTCATGCCGCTCCAGCTGCAGATCCAGGCGCGAACTGTGCGCCGCGGGATCCGCGCATGCCAGTTGTGCCGGTGCCAGTGAGGACATGCGCAGTGGCACCGGCACCAACGCGCACATGCGCAGTGGCCTCCTTCAACACACCGTCCCCGACGCAACATGGCGCAGGACTATAGGGGCCGGCGCGTAGCAAAGGAGGCCCTCAGCCACAGAGGCCGGCCCACCAATCGCGGGCCAGGCCACACCGGAGGCCCCCCCAGGGCCGGACCCCCCATCTCCCCCCCCCCCCCCCCCGCCCCCCCCCCCCCCCCACAGGCCGCCACCCGACCCTTACACGCCGAGGTCCCAGAGCAGGTTAGAACGGTGCCGGCAGGACTCGGCTCTTTTCTTACGGCCGCTTGGCCCATCCGGGCCGCAGAATCGGTGGGCCAGCCGCGTAGAGCGGCCCGCGACCGGCGCCGCACCAAGCACGTCAGCGCCAATGGCGCCGTTTGCGTACCGGCGGCGTGGCGCAATTCGCACGACCCGCCGGCTGTTCTCTGACCCGCCGCGGGGTTGGAGAATCCCGCACTTCATTTGTGGACTTCGGGACCGGGAGATGCAGTGGAAGCTGTTAACGAAGACCCCTCCGACCCTTGTCAAGGCCGTCAACATAGCGCTTGCCCAGAAAAGTGGCGACAGCGGCTCCAGAAACTCCAGGGCTTTGCAGTCCAGAACATTGGGCATCACCAAGACCATTGGCCGACGGCTACCGGAAACGAGGTGACAGGAACTTCCCAGGTCGTAAGTCACTGCAGGTCCAGCAGCTCGCCCCGGAGCAACCATGGAGCTTCCCTTGACTCAGCGTGCCCAGATGGCAGGCACCAGTATTGAGCGGGAAACCAAGGCCAAGAACGAGGCTCCGGACAATCGCGTGAGGGTGCCGTCCCCCCGCAGTGGACAAGTCGCCATTTCCCCCCAAGAGGCCACACACATTTCCTGAGGGACTTGGACGCTGAGGAGATAACCCTACGCTGCTCTGCGAGACTGGCTCCAGAACTGCGCCTATCCGGATGACGCTGCTGTTAAATGGTTACCCCACCGAGATGGAACTGAACACGGGAGCGGTGGTTTCGGTCATCAGTCTATGCATGTTTGCCACCATTTGGACAGGTCTTCAGCCACTAGAGCTTTATGACATGGGGGCCCAATTGGCCACGTATACCGGGGAGCCCTTAGAAATCGAGGGCACCGCCCATGTGCCTGTTGCATACGGAGACCAGTTTGCATGCCTACAATTGGTGGCAGTGCAATGGATCCAGCCTATTGGGACATGATTGGCTGCGCCACCTACATTTGGATTGGCAACGCATGTGCCAGATGCACCCCCATGGACCGGATGGAGTGATGCCCAAGTTCCCTTCGGTTTTCGTCGAAGGCTCAGGACCATTAAAATGAAAATGAATGAAAATCGCTTATTGTCACGAGTAGGCTTCAATGAAGTTACTGTGAAAAGCCCCTAGTCACCACATTCCGGCGCCTGTTCGGGGAGGCTGGTACGGGAATTGAACCGTGCTGCTGGCCTGCCTTGGTCTGCTTTAAAAGCCAGCGATTTAGCCTAGTGTGCTAGCTAAGACCACGATCAATGTGGAAGAAAACGCCCAGCCCCGATATTTCCACGCCCGCCCTGTCCGTATGTACTTTGTGCCAAGGTAGACCAGGAATTGACCGTTTGGAACAGCTGATGATTATTCACCCTGTCAACTGTGCCGATTGGGGCGCACCCATCGTCCCCATGTTGAAACCGGACCGGTCGGTGCGGCTCTAAGGGGACTATGAAATTACCATGAACCAGGTGTCCCGCCTTGACCATTACCCAGTCCCTCGGATTGAGGAACTCTACACCCGGCTCAGTGGAGGGAAAACGTTCGCTAAGCTTGACATGAGGCACGCGTACAAGCAGCTGGTGCTCGAGCCAAGTTCCCTGAAATATGTGATGATCAATACCCATTGGGAATTGTACGGATATACGTAGTTGCCATTCGGAGTCTCCTCGGTTTGTGCGATATTCCAGGGGGTTATGGAGAAAATCATGTGCGGGTTGTCAAGGGTGGCCATCTGCCTGGACGATGTTCTCATCACCGGGACACGCGGAGTACCTAACCGAGGTCCTTGAGCAGTTTGCTCGGGCCGGCGTCCACCTCCGGAGGGAGAAGTGCGTTTTCCATGCACCGGAGGTCACATATCTCGGCTACCAGGTGGACAGCAGAGGCCTCCATCCAGTGGAGGAAAAGTTCCGGCCGATTCTCCAGGCCCCCGGCCCTCATGACCAAATGGAACACTGCTCTTTCCTCGGCCTCGTGAACTATTACGGGAAGTTTGTACTCAGGATCGCCACGCTGCTCAATTCGCTCTGCTCCACCGACTACTGGAGAAGGGACAGAAGTGGGACTAGGGCCCCCCACACCAGAAGGCGTTTCACGAGGTGAAGCAGCGGCTCTTGGCAGAGGAATTACTGACCCACTTCGACTCGGACAAGCCCGTGTTTCTCACCATGCGATGCCTCCCCACACTGCATTGGGGTGGTCCTGGCACACCACATACCGACGGCTTGGAACGACCTATAGCTTTTATGTCCCGCACGCTGGCGGCAGATGTAAGCTCCGGAGTGTGAACTGGCCTCCAGTTCCGAAAAAAGATCAACAACCTACACCAGGCAGCATGAGTGAGTGGACACCAACGTCGCCACATTCCCCCCCCTCCCCCCCACCCCCACACTGAGGCCTTCCCTCCCCCACGCGAGGAACTCTCCATGCATCCACCAACACTCCATTCATCCCCCTCTCCCTTCAACCCCCCCCCAACCCTTCCTTCACAACCCCCCTTCCACCACTGTGAACCATGCATGTGACTAATGATACCCTCTCTGTGTCTCCTCAGGAAAAGCTCTCCCACAATCGCTGGGAGAGGGCCCAGACTGGCGGAGGGGTGCCGGACATAAGAATCCTCACCACCTTTGAGGAGTGGACCCTGGAGGTGACTGGGTTGGCCGAGGTCAGAGCGGAGGTTGGCGGAAACCTTAGAGGTGAGGAGCCAGCGGGCCCCACCCGGAGGACTTGTCAAACGTGAGTTGATATTGCCATACTGACTGACCCATCCCTCCCACTGGCCACATGTCCATTTTCTGCAGGTCCTCCAGCTGGCGGCACCGGCCCATCCCAGGTGGCCCCCTCCCCTGACTCCCAGGAGATGACCTTGGAGGGAAGCTGTGAAGAAGACACGATAGAGGTGTCACAGCTATCATTGCCACCCCTCACCAGGGCAGATACATACCCCTCGGTGGGAAATGTTAGTGGTCAGGCTTCTGGGGCACAATCTGGTGAGCACCACACAGCTGCTGATGCACATCAGGTGGAGGCAGTAACGCCCAGGTGAGACAGCAGTTGGAGGTCCCAGGTCAAATGGGTCCCAGCCTGGTGTTGAGCCCAAGGAAGAGGTATTCCCGGAGTTGATAGAGATGTTAGGGTGTGGTCAGGACATTCAGAGGGAGATGTCAGCGACACTTCAGCAGATCCATAGTGGATTGGAGGAGTCCCAGAGGCTACGGGGGGTGGAGTTGTTACCGCCAATGCATGGCACTGGGGCCAACACTGCTAGGACAAGCGGCCGCAGTGGAGAGCCTGGTGCACGACATCGGCATCATTAGTGAAGGTGTCCAAGGCATTGCGCAATCGGTGAAGGCCATGGCTGAGGGTCTCGACAGAATGTCTGCTTCGCTGGGGTACCAGGCTGACCTTGATGAGGTTCTGCGGGACATGTCCTGCTCTCAGATGGGAATGGCCGAGGCCCTGCAGAGCTCGTCCTAGTCGCAGGTGGGACATTCCCCGCCTGGTCCCCCCGTCTGATCCCTCCATTCCCAGTGCCCCCAGAGGACACCCACCAGGGGCATCAAAGGCCATGGGGTGAGGTAAGCAGCTGGCTGCCTCCACCTCTGATGTGCATCCTGGGGCGACACCTAGATGTAGTGGTAGAGCTTGGAGGACCAAGCACGTCGAGGATCGCTGAGGGTACCAGGGTAGGGGGTGGAGTAGGTAGGTAGTGGAGGGGGGGTGTGGCAGCACCATCAGGAGGCTGGGGAATTTTAAAACACATTGAACACCCTTTACCACAAGCAATATGATGCCTCTGTCACTTTCTTCCGCAATGCGGGCCGACTCCGAACTCTTGGCCCATCTCTCGAGGCATTCCCCCTGGGCACACTGTGTGCAGGGGTGATGGGTGTGAGCAAGCACTAGCAGACTGGCAGGGGTCTGATTTTGGCATAGGTTGAGGAGCACCGCCACTCAGCCCTCTGCGGGTTATCATCATCCCCCTGCCCTAGACAGTGACCCGCTGATGGTGCCAATACAGTCCCAGCACCCTGGAGTGATGTTACACAGACTCTGGGAGGGTGGGAGATGGGGATGGGTGGCGGGTGAGGTATCGATGACGGACCAGGCCACGTCTCATGTGAATCGGACAATTCTGAGGGCCTCCCTGTCCTCAGGGCTTGCCAGACCCTCGTCCCTGCTGCCTGTCTTGCAGCCTCCGGCTGGTCCTCTGGTTCCTCCCTGGGCTTGTCCTCCAGCTCCTGCTGGTCCGGCGCTGCCTCATCATCCTCGTCCTCATCCTCCTTCTTCTTGGAGGTGGTCACATGTTCATCATCACCATCCTCCATCTCGTCGTCTCGCTGCTGTGCGAGATTGTGGAGGACACAGCAGACCACTACAAAGTGGACGACCCTCCGAAGGTACTGGAGTGCACCACCGGTCGAGGCATCTTGAGGAGTCCGATGCACCGCTCAATCACAGCCCGAGTGGCCACATGGGCCTCATTGTACCGGGTCTCCACTTCGGTCTCTGGCTTCCATACTGGCGTCATTAGCCAGGTCCTCAGTGGGTACCCTTATCCTCCAAGAGCCAGCCGCCCATCCTGGGGTGGGCGTCGACAAGGCCAGGGATGTAGCTGTCGTGGACATTCCCCGGGAAGCATGCACACATGTGCATTATCTTCATGTGGTGGTCGCACAGGAGCTGTATGTTGAGGGAATGGAACTCCTTTCTGTTAACGTAGGGCACTCCCAGATGGCCCGGTGAGCGCAGGGCAACATGTAGGCCATCCACTATCCTCTGCACCTGTGGCATCCTGGCGATGGCGGCAATGGTAGTGAAACCTGCTGCCTGGGCATCCTTTCGGGCTTGGTCCATGTCAAAGTTGATGTAGTTTTCCACCCAGGCAAACAGGGCAGCCGTGACCTGTTGGATGCACCTGTGGTCTTTGAGACGCCACACAGGTCCCTGCTCGAGCCCTGGAAGGATCCTGAGGCATAATAATTCAGGGCTGCGGTGACCTTGATCGACACAGGGGCGGGTGTCCTCTTCCATGTGGTGCCAAGTCCGCTAGGACATGGCAAGAGAGCCGCATCGTCTCCTTTTTGAAGCGAGCCTCCTGAGGCATGCACTGTCCGTCATCTGTTCAAACGACCAGCGATGCATGCACACCCTGGGGCCATCGCAGGACTCCCCCTCTGGCCTGATAAGCGGCCGGGTCCTCAGGGTGTGGGCCGCCTTGAGCATCTGCTGATGCCGCTGTTGCTGCCGCCTCCGGTGTCTGGCCACCCGGCCTAGCAGCAGCACCACTAGAGCAAATTCTACTCCAATATCCCTGCCATAGCGTTCAATGTCTGTAAGGCATTGGGAGAGTGTGTTCGATGACAAATGGCAGTGGTCCCCATCCTGGGACACGCCATTCCCCGTCTGACTCCCCCCCTCCCCCCCACCTGGAACGTCCTGCACCCCCCCCCGGCCACAGCAGCCCACCCTCACTGGACCCCAGATCCTGGACCCCATGCACCCGCTCACACCGTCGCCTGGACAGGGCATTGATCCCCTCCCAATGGCACACACCCATGTTCCAGTTACGGACATGTTACATCCCGGAACTGGGTCCCATCCCCTGGGCGTTCAGATGTTGGCTGCTGCGTGTGTGGTGTTGTCTCCCGCAGTGTTCAGGCATAGTGTCCAGGGATCATGGTCTGATTGGGATGCTAGGGAATAACTCCCACATGCTACACAGCCTGCCCACCCACGGGAATCCACTTGGGATGTGTGAAGTGGTCACGTTACCACGACTGCCAGTTCCCTAATAGCAATAGCCTTCAAACGCACGGACAGAGGCCTCAGCAGTCGATGGGGGTTATGGGTGGTCAGTGGGACAGAAGGGCAGGGACATGGGTTGCCCCAGAATGGATACAGGATACAGGGGTTGGCATGGTGGTCCCGTGCGTGGTAGCCGTCTCCCACCTGTGGAGGTTCCTCACCCCTTGCCAACAGTCCACCACCCACCACCGAGCACTGGGGTGGCAAGCCCAGCACCCCCAGGCTGGTTGCCTGTGAGCAAAGATGGTTACTCACCTCCTCGGCTCTCCACGGAAGCCCTTCTGCCAGATTCACGTTTTTAGAAAGGAGGCGCCAGCATGACCACTTGCTGGGAAACCCGATGAATCAAGGGAGGCCATTGGATAAGGGATGGCTTCCATTAATAGTATGGAAATAAGGCTTAAGTGATGATAATTGGTTACTCGCCACGTTACGGTGAGATCCCGATTTCGCCTACGGGAGCGGGCCGGTTTGCCCTTAGTGTCACAAATTGCCCTTAGTGTTGGGTGGGGTTACTTGGTTATGGGGATAGGGTGGAGATGTTGACCTTGGGTAGGGTGGTCTTTCCAAGAGCCGGTGCAGACTCGATGGGCCGAATGGCCTCCTTGTGCACTGTAAATTCTATGATTCTATGATTCTATGGTTGCATTGCAAACTATTTGGCGCCTGGAATGGTTCTTGTTTTCAACCTCTTGCGCTATTCGCTGGCCTCATTTTGCTTGAGTGAGAGGACAACAAGGCCGGAGAATCGCGCCCTCAATCAAGTTAGTCAGACATGACCTTCCCTTAACAATGTCATACTGACTATGCTTGGTTGCATTGTTTAATTTCCAAGTGAACATTTACCTGTTTCTCCGAATTGGTTCCAATAATTATCCACAACTGGGGTCAGATTGATTGACCGGTAATTACTTGGTCTATCCCTTGTGGTAACCGAGCAAGGCCTTGATTTAGGCCCGATTAAAATTGAGTATTTTAAATGAAAGAATTGGGCACTTTAAATCAAGCCGCTGACACTCCAGCACGCAGCACCATGGGAATTCGAACTGACCAAATTTGAATACACAACCAACAGACAAGCTGCCAAAACATGTCTGGACCTGCCCCTGTTCTGTTATGTACTCTGGGCTAACACAGGCTGCAACTCGATGCAGCTTTGACCAAAAGATACTCCAGACTTTGAAGTAAGTTCAATGTGATTTATTGAACAATTAGCACAGTTCTCTATGAGTTCGACTCCCCTGCTAATCTTGCTAAAGTAACTCAGTCTAACTAACCAGTCTGCTCTAAGCCATGTGGTGGGTGTGATGCTTCTGATCTGCCCTGTCCTACTCTCTGAGTGTCGCCTGTGGAAAGAGACAGAGCATGTGTGCCCTGTCCTTTTATATATGGGTTGTGTAATGCCCCCTTGTGGTAATGCCACCTCTGGGTGTCTTGACTGCCCATTGGTCGTGTCCTATTCTATGTGTTCATTAGCTGTATGTCTGCATGTCATGACATCTCCGGTGCTCCCTCTAATGTTTACTTAGTTGTAGTGTATTTACATTAACCCCTTGTGTATATACAGTGATGCACATCACCACAGCCCCGTCAATCAACAATCAGGAGATCATCACACGCTATTGATATGCATAGGTCTATTGTCAGTAGCTCAGACCGAGCCAGACTTTCTGCCACCCAGAGTTTCTGCTGTTACCTTATATGGGAACAAGTGCCCAAGGCAATCAAGTCGACTGACCAGAGAAGGAAGGAAGGAAGAAACAGCTTCTGAGAACCACCTTCGAGACGACAAACCAAATGGGCTCATGGATTAGATCCACGACCTACCAAGCCATCCTTAGGGGTAGTATAAACCAATCTTGGGTACCTCTAGATTATATTTGTGGGTAGTTTACGGGTAAATTGTGAGTTAAATAAATATTGTTGAACTTGAATTTGTGTTTGTGGTTTGTCCTCCTTGTTATTAAAAACACCTGGGTAAAACCTCTGGGTAAGTAAACTGTTCCGAAGTATCTGAGGTTTTACAGATACAACACCCTCTTTAAAACAAAGGTACAATGTTAGCTAGTCTTCCAACTTCTGCCACCATACCTGCAACCAGTGACATCAGGAAAATGATGGGCAGAGGATTCGTTCTGGCTCCCTGGCTTCTTTCAGCAGCCTGGGGTTCATTTCACCCAGTCTGGTGAGTTACCCACTTTCAAGGATGCTAATCCCCTTAATACATCCTCTGTCTCTATGCTTATCACATCAATATTTAACACACCGGTTCCTTGCCAACAATGTTTGCATTGTCCCCCTCTTTTGTGACGACAAATGCAAAGTATTCATAAAGCACCATACCCATATCCTCTGCCTCCAAGATAGGTTACCTTTTTGGTCTTTTACGTGTTCTATTCTTTCCTTCTTATTCTTAATGTATGGATAAAACATCTTTGAGTTCACCTCGATTTTACTTGCCAATATTCTTTAATGCCCTGTCTTTGTTTTCCTAATTTAATCCATCCACTTTCTACACTCCTCGCGGCTTTCTGTAGTGTTGGGTTCTGGGTGTCTGACAAAAGCTTTCCCTTTTGTACCCTGTAAACTCCTTGACATCTGGGGCCTCCAGATTTGGCTGTCTCACTCTTTGTTTTTGTAGGAACATGTTTACTCTGAACCCCTTGAATTTGCCTCCCACTGCTCTAACACTGATTTACCTTCAAGTAGCTGTTTTTCATATTTTTATTCTTGATATTTTTCTGAAAAATATACTTTATTCATTAACATTTGCAAAATTACATTCTGTAACATTTCCAATTGGCCATTACCGAAGTTATTTCCATACAACATGTGCCAATCTGAAGTGCCTCAGTAGAATCAGGGCTGGCACTACCACTCGGTGAACTAGGCAATCAGTTAGGGCAGCAAGATTTGGAGAAGGGGTGGCAAAGAAACGGCCAACATTTCAGAAAATCGGAAATGAAAGTCGAGTGGATACCCCAGCAGCTGGATAAAGGGCTCAAGCAGCCATTACCGCTCTGTCAGTTGATGACAATTGCTGAGAGCGGGAAATGATTGCAGAATGCAGATTGGAGGAGCTGTTGGTCTTTGGCTGTATGAGAAAGAAAGAGAGTGACAAATCCAATTATTTTTTGGCAAAGGGTTTGACTTAGTATGGTCTGACTTGTTGGAGCCTGTGGGTCACATCTGCCAGAGGGACTGACAGACAGCACTCTTCCCAAAGTTGGTACTTAGTTTCTTTACCAGTTTCAGAACCAATGTCGTACTTGTCTTTGCCAATTTGTCCAGAATCATGAGGGTCACTCTTTTAAATATCCGGAAACCCCTTTCAGCCCAGTCTACCTGTACAGAGGAAGGGAGAAGAGATTGGGAATCCCAACACACATGTGCTCTTTCAATGTAGCAAGAGGGCTGGATGCTATTCATATGCTGAAAATAGGGACGTTCCATCTGAACATTATGAATTATGCTCTCATTTCATAGTGCTTCAGAGAGCGTATAGCAATTACATTAAATATTAGATGGCATGATTTCTATGCTGTGCAATCTTGAAAAAGTAACATACTTAAAATGACAAACAATTTACTTTGATTTCTCGGAGTCTTTCACTTTATGCATTACGAGGTTTAAGTGATGTACAGGGAGTTCACCACTTGAACCAATTTCTTGCAGTATTGCCTCAGTCTAGACAATAGACACTGATACTGAATACAGAATATCGGTCAGAACTGCACTATATCTGTCAGTGCCTACTACATTTGATTCCTTTTATCAAAATAACCTACTTTTCAAATTTCATGTTTTAACATGCGGAATAGTCGCATGGTCTGAGGTTCTAAGGCTACAATAATTTCTCAAATTTATGAGTGAAATATAAATTTAATCCAATAAACCTGATGTCAGATATTTTATCTATGGTCATTTAATCTTATTATTCCAGAATGGCAATTACATTGACATCACCTCTGTGCCTGTTAAAATCACAATTACAAATTGTTAAAAAATGTAAAGGTCGGACTGTGACTGTAGACGGTATCAGAATACTTTTCCCCTCAGAATCAGTCACTAACATCACAACTCAATCTCTTCCGTAGATCAACCTCAATTAATAAACAAAATCATTTTGAAATGATAGGTTTGTTACAGGTACAAAGCCGCCATGGAAATCAAATATTGCCTTCAAGATAATGTTCTGGAGCAAGCTTGTGCACTATGAAATGAGCATGCTTATGGCTGAAATTTGTCATGACTGTGAGAGAAATGCTGGGAAATAATTGATGTGCCATCCTTTATGGAAGCGATTATTTGCACTCTAAAGTTTCTACAACCAAATTAGGAAATAATCATTACTTTTTGTGTTAAATGGTGTTCGAATCATCTTCTTGAAACAACAATAGAAACATAGCTACACAAAGTACGAAAAGCATCAATGCAGAACTATAGAACTGAAAGTTTAATATTGAACCAGTCTTTCAAAGGACCTTTTCAGTACGGGTGAACGGTTTAGTTTCCCTGCATTATTTTATCAAGATATCAGCAGGCAGCAATCGATTGAATCAGTAAAAGTGAATGCTTTGTATATATTTACATCGAATAAAGCATTCTGACATTAATACAAGGAGACAAGTACCATGTTGTATCTGTCAGCGTGTAAGTGACAGGGTTAGTGTCGCTATCAGCTGTTCAACCAAGACTGAGACACCATTCAAGGGGAGAGTTACTCTAAGGTTTGGAACATATTGGCCGGGCCTACATAATGGATGAGCTCTCTCCAAAATGGAGTTTGGGGAGGGAATCCACAATTAGCTCTACATGAACATCAATAATGCAATTCAATCAATGGGTGAAAATTAGAAAGCTTTCTGATCAAATCTAAAGTCATGCAGGGCTGCACTCTCTCCTGCCCTGTTTGTGTGTTACATCGTATGTTTGTTACGTTCTGGTGCTTGGTCGGTAGAAATTATGCACAATAGCCAGCAGCACGATTCAATTCCCGTACCAGCCTCCCCAAACAGGCGCCGGAATGTGGCGACTAGGGGCTTTTCACAGTAACTTCATTGAAGCCTACTCGTGACAATAAGCGATTTTCATTTCATTTCATTTCATTTTTATTATAAAATAAATGCGTGGTTCCGATAACTATGAGAAATATGTTACAAACTACTAATTATGATAAATTATCCGAGTGCAACTGCAAGTATGACTATCCACTAGCGCGACTATCTCCAGACTCCTCGAGGTACAGAGTCACCTGGTAGATTTACACTGCCACCTTCTGGCTGGAGGTCATTTATATCACTATTTACATGATTGCTTATGCATATCATCAGACCATCAGGGAGGGTTCAGGCATGAGAGGAGTGGTGATCCCAGGCAGTGGAGGGACCCAGGTCAAAGGCTCCATGTACATGGGTGATGTCACCGTGTTCTGCTTGGATCCAGTAATCCACAGTTGAGCATCTGTGACCAGTTCAAACTTGCCTCAGGAGCCAAGGTAAATCATGGCAAGATCAAGGTCATGTTCTGTAGGAACTGGGTTGACTGATCCTTTTCCCCTTCACCATCAGGTCAAACTGCCTGAAGGTGCTGAGGATATGGTTTGGAGGACTGACACTAGAAACTGGAAGGAAAGAGTATCTATGGTAAAACAAAAAAGGGGACTGTGAGAGCCATATTCCCTTTCCATTGCAGGTAATAACCTAGTCATAGTATGTGAGGCATTCTGGGTGTTGCTGTACATGGTGCACCCAAGTGCCGTGAGGCATCGGATTAAGAACTCCGGCCAATAGGGGCGGGACCAAATGGCGCTCGTGGAAGTAGCTCTTAAACCTATTTATGGCTTACTTGCCCGGGATACACCGGCCTCCCTCGATTTTCTGGCCTCCCAGGAAGGCTGTAGCCGGGCGCCGATCAGCGCTGGTCCAGAAGAACATGGACCAGGCAGAGCGGCACCCGGGCATCTCCCGGGACATCACAGACCCCTGGGTGATCAGAGTGGCCCCCTGGCCCTACCCCTGGAACGTGGGCACCTTGTCAATGCCCCATTGGCATCTTGGCACTGCCACCTTGGCACTGGCTGTTAGCACTGCCAAGCTGGTTGGAGCACGACCCGGGTGCCACGGTGCCAATGCAAGGGTGCCTTGGTGCCAGGGTGGCACTGCCAAGGCTCAGGGGCAGGGGGCACCATTCCCATGAAAGGAGGATGGGGGGGTTGAAGGGTGGGGGTGTGCAGGGCAGGTACGTAGGGGCCTCCAGGAGGTTGGAGGTTAACGGGTGGGGGTTCTGGAAGGGAGGGGTGCTGTAAGGAGACTTGGTTGGGGCCTGAAGAGGGGGGCTCCCAGGGACCCTATTGTGGGGTGTCCACACTTGGGGGATGTGGGGAAGTGCCCATGTGTGCGGGGGGTGACACTGCCCATGGGTGGGGGGTGGAGGAGACCCACAAGCTCCCTTAGAGATCGGGGCACCCTTACAAAATGGTGGCCCAATCTCTGAGATCAGTTCCCCAGTGCTAAAGAAAATTCTAAAGGCGGGATTCTCCAGAAAGATTTCTAAGTGTGGTAGCGAGCGGGAACTGCTGCGAGCTTCCCGGCACATGGCCCAGCGAGGCCGGCAATGCAATTCAATGTTAATTGGTCCACTTAACGAGGCCTCACAGGCTTCTCGTCACAAATGAAGGATCGCCAGCTGATTCGCCGGCACTGCGCTCATATGCCCCCCGCTAACAAGGTTGAGCAGCACTTAAACTGCACTTGCTCAGCTAACACCAGCCAGCTCGCAACAATGGCACCCAGGAGACCGGACAGGAGATTTGAGGATGCAGATCTGGCCAGACTCCGAGACGCAGTGAAGGCCAGGAGGGAATTCCTGCTCCCTCGAGGGTCTCCCGAGGGTCTCGGAGGGTTGGCCACAGGGCAGCAGTTCTGCCTGAGATGAGGTGGCGGCGGCTGTGAGTGCCGGGTGTGTGACCAGGAGGAAAAAGGTCAACGACCGACACCAGGCAGCATCAGTGAGTAGACATGAACACCCTGCCCCCCCATGTCCCCCCATCCCCCCCACCATCACCGAGACCTTTCAGCCCCCACGCGAGCAACCATGTCCCCAACTCTTCATGCGACCCCGACCCTCCATCCATCCCCCTCGCTCCCGTCAACCCCCCCCCCCCCCCCACCAAACGTTCGTTCACACTCCCCCTCCCACCACTGTGAACCACGCATGTGGCTAATGATGCCCTCTCTGTGTCTCATCAGGAAAAGCTCTCCCACAATCGCCGGGAGAGGGCCCAGACTGGCGGTCGGGTGTCGGACATAAGAATCTTCACCTTCGAGGAACAGGCCCTGGAGGTGACTGGGGTAGCCAAGGACAGAGCGGTCACCATTGTGGAAGCTGGCGGACACTGCAGAGTTAAGGAACCACTGGGCCCCAGCCAAGGGACCTGTCAAACGTGAGTTGTTATTGCCTTACTGACTGACCCATCCCTCCCACTGACCACATGTCCATTCTCCCGCAGGTCCTCCAGCCGATGTCGCCGGCCCATCCCGTGTGACCCCCTCTCCAGCCTCCCAGGACAACACCTCGGAGGAGAGCTCCGAGGAAGACGCGATCAAGGCGAGACAGCTGTCATCCCCACCCTCCACCGGCGCAGATACACGCACCTCTCGGTGGGAATTGTTAGTGGTCAGGCTACTAAGGCACCATCTGGTGAGCACGACACAGTTGCGGATGCACATCAGGCGGACGCAGGAACCCCCAGGCGAGACAACAGTTGGAGGTCTGCTGGATCCCAGGACCCAACTGGGTCCCAGACAGATGCTGAGCCTATGGAAGAGGCTTTCCCGGAGCTGATGTACACATGAGGGTGCAGACAAAACATTCAGAGGGAGATCTCAGCAGCACCCTAGCAGGTCCAGAGCCAATTGGAGGAGTCCCAGAGGCAAATGCGCAGGAGATGTTGCCGGCAACGTGTGGTACCGAGGCCAACACTGCGATGGCGGCAACCGCAGTGGAGAGCCTAGTGCACGACGTTGGCACTGTTAGTGAAGATGTTCAAGGCATCATGCCGTCAGTAACGGCCATGGCTGAGGGTCTAGGTAGAATGTCCGCCTTGCTGGGGGATGGTACCCAGTAGCAGGCTGAACTTGATGAGATTCTGCGGGGGGTGAGGGGGGGGGAGGAGGGGTCGGGACAATCGGGGGAGTGGGGAATTGTTACACACAATAAACACCCTCATGCACAACCAGTACGATATCTCCGTCACTTTCTTTCGACCTCCGAACCCTTGGCCCATCACTTATGCATCGCCCCACCCTGGGCACATCGCGTGCAGGTGATGGGTGTGAGCGAGCACTCAGCAGACAGGCAGGGGTCAGATTGTGGCATTGATTGAGCATCACCAGCGCTCAGCACTCTGCGGGTTATCATCATCCCACTGCCCTCGACAGCGACCCACTGATAGTGCCGACACAGTCCCAACACCCTGGAGTGATGTGACACAGACCCTGGCAGGGTGGGAAATGGAAATGGGGTGGTGACGGAGCAGGCCACGTCCTAAGTGAATTGGGCGAGTATAAGGACCTCCCTGGCCCTCTGGGCTTGCTGGACTCTCGCAGCTGCTGCTTGTCTTGCAGCATCCGCCTGGTCCTATGGTTACTTCCTGGCCTCATCCTCCAGCCCCTTCTGGTCTGGCGCCTCCTCATCATCCTCGTCTACATCCTTCTCCTCCTCCTCAGAAGTGACCACATGTTCTTCATCACCAACCTCCAGCGCATCACCCCGCTGCTGTGTGAGGTTGTGGGGGGCACAGCAGATCACCACAAAATGGGCGACCCTCCGGGCACCACCAGAGTGGTCAAGGCATTGGGACCGCATCTTGTGGAGTCCGATGCACCACTCGATCACAGCCCGGGTGGCTGCATGGGACTCGTTGTACCGGGTCCACTTTGGGATTATGGCCTATGTACTGGCATTATTAGCCAGGTCCTCAGTGTGTACCCGTTTTCCCCAAGAGCCAGTCGCCCATCCTGCGGTGGTCCACGAAGAGGCTGGGTATGACCGACTGCCCCAGGATGGTGGTCGCACACGAGCTGTATGTTGAGGGAATAAAACCCCTTTCTGTTATTATAGGGCACTCCCAGATGGCCCGGTGAGCGCAGGGAAATATGCGTGACATCTATTACCCCCTGAACCTGGGGCATTTCGGTGATGGCAGAGAAACCTGCTGCCCGGGAATCTTGCTGGGCTTAGTCCATGTCAAAGACGATGTCGTTTTCTGCCCGGGCATGCAGCACATCCGTGATCTGTCGGATACACCTGTGGGCTGTGGCCTGCGAGATGCCACACAGGTCCCCGCTCGAGCCTGGAATGATCCCGAGGAGCAAACAATCAAAGCTGCGGTGACCTTGACGGCCACCGGGAACGGGTGTCCTCCTCCTCCACGTGGTGATTGGCTCCTGTTGAGGCGGAGCTTCCTGCGGCACGTGCTGTCCGTCATCTGTTCAAACGACCAGTGACACTTGTGCACCCGGGTACATCGCGGGACTATCCATCTGGGACCCTCCCTGGCCTGATGGGTGGCCGGGTCCTGAGGGTGTGGGGAAGGGTCCGGCACATGGCCCACCACCTCGACCAACTGCAGATGCTGTTGCTGCCGCTGTCTCTGGCATCTAGCTGCCCAGCCTAGCAGCGGCACCACTAGGGCAGGTTCTGGGTCCAAACTCCCTGCTACCGCCTTCAATATCTGTAAGCCATGGCAGAGGGTGTTAGACTGACACACAGTGGTGGCTCCCAGCCTGGGATCCTCCATTCCCCCATTGATCCCCCCCCCCACAGGCCTGGAATGCCCTACGCGAGCACACCTGTCAGCAGCCGGCCCCCCTCACCGCATCACAGACCCTATACCCCAGACACCCGCACATAACATCACCTGGACCGGGTGCTGGTCCCCTCCCCGTGGCACTCACCCACCCTCCAGCCTTGGACATGTCGCCAGAGCTGTGTCCCATCCCCTGGGTGTTCGGATCTTGGCTGCTGCGTGTGTGGGGTTGCATTAAGCTTGCGATTGGAATGCGAGGCAATGACTCATACTACATGGCCCGACCACCCACGGGAATCCATTTGGGTTGTCTGAAGTGCTCACTTAACCATGATTGCCAATTCCCTATTCGCAATAGCTTCAGGCGCATGGCTAGAAGCCTCAGCAGTCGGTGATGGTTAATAATAATAATCTTTAACACTGCAAGGAAGTTCCTGTGAAAATACTCTAGTCGCCACACTCCGGCGCCTGTTCGGGTACACAGAGGGAGAATTCAGAATATCCAATTCACCTAACAAGCACGGCTTTCGGGACTTGTGGGAGGAAACCGGAGCACATTGAGGAAACCCACGCAGACACGGAGATAACATGCAGACTCCACACAGCCAGTGACCCAAGCGGGAATCCAACCTGGGACCCTGGCGCTGTGTAGCAACAGTGCTCAGCGCTGTGTAGCAACAGTGCTAAGCACGTGCTACTGTGCCACCCTATGGGTAGTAGGTAGGGCAGACAGACAGAGAGAAGGGTTGTCACCGGAAAGAGTACAACAGGGGTTGGCATAGTGGTGCCACGAGTGTTTGCCCCCCCCGTTTGCCCCACCAGCACCTCCTCCCCCATCCTCCCATGGCAGCCCACCCCTGGGGAAGGTCCCCGACCCCCCAGCTGAGGGCTCAGCTGAGGGTTCCCTATCCCCCGCCGAGCACTTGGGTGGCAAGCCCAGCGCTCGGGTTCTTTCCCTGTGATTAAAGATGGCTACACACCTCCTCGACTCCCCACAGCCCTTCCGCCAGGTTCACGTTTTTAAAAAGATATACTGATTGGCGCCAGCGTGACTACTTGCTGAGGAGGCCAGTAAACCCCAGGAGGCCATTGGATAAGGGGTCGCTCCCATTAATTGTATGAAAATAGGGCTTAAGTGGGAATAATTGGTTTCTCGCCGCCCGATTTCATCTACAGGAGCGAGTCAGTTGCATTGCAAACTGTTTGGCACCTGGCACGGATCTCATTTTTGGCCTCTCCCGCTATTCACCAGCCTCGTTTCGCTTGAGCGAGAGGGCAACGAGGCCAGAGAATCGTGCCTTAAGTGTGGGCTAAACCGGTGAGAAACTCCCCAGGGTCCAAAAAAATGACTAAGTGTCATTGAATAATGGTGGGGAACTCACCGGCAGGGCTGACAGGAAACTCCCTGAAAAATCCGCCATAAATGAATTTGGAAAATTTGGGGGAGAATCGCGCCCCCCGTGTTCACAGGGACACAACCCTCCAGATAAACGGGGAAAAACATACCCAATATTACCTTCATCCCGATGACCACCTTTGTGTGGTGGCTGCACCAAGCTGAGTGTAGACCATTGGTATGCAAACACCAAGTATCACTGCATGCAGTTGTTCTACCTGTTCCCGGTGTTGTAAAGGATGGGTCTGATCATGTTTTCAGGGAATGCTCCACGTGGTTGCACCGTGCGGTACCACCTGTCCCTCATGGTCGAATTTATGCACCTTTGACCACAAGTCCATTAGGCAGTAGTCTGTACCTAATGTCCTTAAGGCCCTGTGGGAAAGCTCTTGGGTAATCTTATGTTGGCGTGCGCGCATGCATACTCAGTTGTCGCCAGCTCTTTACACTGGAAGACCAACATGTTTCAGGCAAACCAAAGAATGGCTTTCACTGAGTTGATGGTTCTCCAGCAGCAGTTCATCTTTGTCTTGGAGTACATCCCTGGGAGTGGCCTGTGGAGGACAGAGTCCAATGTCACGGAACTGCTGGAGATGAACCTCAACAAAAACCACTGCATCTTTTTCCAGATCCTCTTTACAAAGAGAGCCGGTGAATGTGGTTTATTTAGACTTTTAGAAGATTTCGACAAGTTCTCAGATAGCAGATTACTATGTAAAGTTAAAGCACATGGAATTATGGGTAATGTCTTGAGATGGATAGAAAGCTGGTGAGCAGACAGGAAGCAGAACGTTAGAATAAATGGGTCTAGGGCAGCACGGTGGCGCAGTGGTTAGCATTGTTGCCTCACAGTGCCGAGGTCCCAGGTTCGATCCCGGCTCTGGGTCACTGTCCGTGTGGAGTTTGCACATTCTCCCCGTGTTTGCATGGGTTTCGCTCCGCAACCCAAAGATGTGCAGGGTAGGTGGATTGGCCACGCTAAATTGCCCCTTAATTGGAAAAAATGAATTGGGTACTTTAAATTTATATATAAAAAAGAATAAATGGATCTTTTTCCGATTGGTAGGCAATGACTAGTGGGTTAGGGCAGGAATCTGTGCTAGGACCCCAACTGCTCACATTATATATTAATGACTTGGACAAGGGAACTAAATGTACAATCTCCAAATTTGCAGATGATGCAAAGTTGGGTGGGAAGGTGAGCTGTGAAGAGGATGCAAAGATGCTTCAGCGGCATTTGGACAGGCTGTTTGAGGGGGCATATGCAAGGCAAGTGCAGTATAATGTGGATAAATGTGAGGTTATCCGCTTTGGTAACAAGAATAGGAATGCAGATTATTATTGGAATGGATGTAAATTAAGAGAGGTGGATACTCAGCGAGACCTTGCATCAGTCGCTGAAAGTAAGCGTGCAGGTACAGTAGGCAATAAAGAAGGCAAATGGTATGTCGGCCTTCATAGCGAGAGAATGTGAGTATAGGAATAGAGATGTTTGCTGCAATTGTATAGGGCATTGGTGAGGCCACACCTGGAGTACTGTGTGAAGTTTTGGTGTCCTTATCTGAGGAAGGATGTTCTTGCTATCAAGGGAGTGCAGCGAAGGTTTCCCGGGCTGATTCCTGGGTCCTTGAGGACATTGCGTGCAGACCACTGCCTGATAGACTTGTGATCAAAGGTGTTTTTCTGCATAAACTCGTCTTTGGGAGATTATGGACTGGATTCTCTGATTTTGGGGTTATGTCCGGAGCATGTGTCTAGTCTTACGACCAAAAAGTCAGCGCTGCCCCCGCACCGATGCTCCGCCCGGTGGGGGCTAGCAACCTTGCCACATAAAGCCCGGCTTTACTTGCAGATACGGACGGAGAATTGCCGCGTCCGTGGCCGTGCATGCGCACGGCAGTGACCTGAGGACCCGGCCTGCCAGATAGTGCCCCCTTGTAACTCGCCCTCGCCCCCCTCCAAAGCCTCCCCATCCAGTGGAACGGCTCCCCATCCCCCCGTGGCAGCGCTGGGCACAGTCTGCAGCCGACACGCGAGGTCCCCGAAAACTGTGAGCACACGCGCCATTGGGAAGTAAGCTCATTGGGCGCGGAGCATCAGGAGAAGGCCTCAGGTGACGTCCTGAGGCCACCCCAAAAAGCATGCGGTGTACTCAGCGATGATGCCGTTTCTGAGTGGGCGGAGCATCCGAAAAATGGTGCCGACCCCGATTTCGGCAGCAAAACGGATTCTCTGGCCAATCGCATTCGGAGAATCCAGCCCTATGTTTGCCCGTCGGAGGAGAATTGGAACAGATTTACATTTCTCCTAGGAGCGCAAATCAGGAAGCAATTCCGTATCCCTTGCCATGAACATTTGTGCGGGTGGCCCAACAGCAGAGTCCCGCGACCGGTAAGTGCATCCCGATCATTAAGTGCATTCCAATCACTCAAGTGTGTTCTTTGATGTGGTTGATGTTTGCAAAGATAGGGATTTCAGTACTTCGAGTCACTAATCCATGAAGGAAGAGGAATGAATCAAGGCTGCAGCTGGTTTGTGGAAGCTGCCAATCACAGCCCACGACTAGAAAGGAATGAATGGCTTGCAGCTGATGGACCGGAGGGGTTGAAACACAGGTCACAGCTGTTCTCCTTCCAGGAATGGACATCTGGGGCTGTAATTCTTTTCACTGCCCCTGTCTGGACTGCTCTCTAGCTTTCAGACAAGGGTCTCTTTTCTGGGGGAGAGGGGATCCCATTATTTCAGGGGTCCCTGTGGGAGGTCTGTTTAGTTAGTGTGTCTCTCTAGTTAAGGGCTCCCTATGGGGGGTTTCCTTTCGTTAGGGGGTCTCTGTGGGGGTCCCTCTAGTTAGCAGGTTTCTGTGGGGGTTTCCTTCAGTTAAAGGGTCCGGGAGGAGTCTATGTCAGGGTCCCTCTAGTTAGGGAGGCTCTGTGGGGGGGGGTCCTTTAGTTAGGGGTCTCTGTGGGGGTTTTCCCTATTAAGGGGGTCCCGGGAGGATCTCTTGGGGGTTCTCCTGTTTTGGGGGTCTCAATGTGGGGACAGGTCTGGTGGAAGAGGGGTGGGTGGGTAGTGCATTGTCAGGGGGGGTGGTGGCCCTCAAATGGACTTTGGGCGCAACTCCCTCACCCACCGCGAGGACCACCATGTCAGGCTCACCTTTAGTGAGACCTGTAGTAATCTCTGCCCACGTGATTCCTGGCCCAGGGGACCGGAGAATGATGGAAGGCTGGTGATTAGGGTACTGGGTCTGCTAAATTGATACAAATGAGTCATTCAGATCCATTTGCATTCATTTACTTCTCTCGCTGGCTTGGGGGGTTCAGAGCATCGCTTTCAAATCACCACCCGGCGCCGATACTGGCTTTTCGGTTCTCCATCCCTTCGGGAAACGTGCTTGGGGTGTCCAAGGATGGAGAATTCACCCCACTTTCTTCATTGGGTTACGCTCCCTGTTTCAATGTGTTATGCACACCACGATAAATCCTCTTCTGCAACAGGGGGATACAGAACAGGACTTTTAAGGCAGCATCCAAAGAGGTGGAGACGGCTCACTGTGATAGAAAAGAGCCTCCTCTAAAAAATATCTGGAATTTTCTTTATGTGCCTTCTGTTCGTAAGACTGAATTGGACAGAGAAGAGGCTATACCAATAGGCTCCGTCACTTCATCCTGATGCTCTGGGCCTTCCTGTTGCTTGTCAAGCTACCTGTATAGGTCATGGGAAATTCTGTTGTGAACCTTGGCTCTACATCCCCACAAGCATTTATTGATTGCAAACGAGAAAGGAACAACCAGCTCTGGACAATGAGAGCAGTTCCGTGGGGAGGGAGATTAAGCTCAGGCAGTGGCGGTTATTGTTGCTCAGTTTTTCCCGAATTTGTGCTAATAAAATCTTGGAGAAAATCTAACTCCTCCTGCCTTGGTCATACAACAGAAATTATGGCCATTACGATAATAGCCACCTTCAGATTCTGGCCGATGAATCCTGCACATTAATCAATATAATACAACAATGCTTCACACTTCACCATTATCTTTTTCACACTGATTATTTTATTTTATTTTTTTATTTTTCCAATTAAGGCGCAATTTAGCGTGGCCAATCCCCCACCCCTGCACATTTGAGGGTTGTGGGGTTGAGACCCAGGCAGACACGGGGAGAATGTGCAAACTCCACACTCGGGGCCAGGATCGAACCCGGGCCCTCGGTGCCATGGGGCAACAGTGCTAACCACTGCTCCACTCTGCTGCCTTCACACTGATTAGATCAGAATTTACTGCATAACCTTTTTTTTTGCTTTTGCAAAGAAAACTTGAGATGTTTCTTTGAAATTCAGAGTTTACTGATATATTATGCAGAGGGGGTTTACTCGAGATTGGCTGTCAGATAAAGGATGAAACCATAGGCCTCAGTGTGGTCTACATTTATATAATGATGTTCCAATTTCTTTTTGCAAGTGATGGAGCTTGTGGTCTGAGGCAAAAGACATCAACACAATCCACAAAATAGATCCCAAGACACATAATGGAGCATAACCATAAGCACATGTGTGACATACTGAAAATGAGTTTCAGATGGTTTGGACTTCACAGAACCAAATTATATTTCAGGCCTAAGAAATTATTTGAATATTTTGCTGCCATCCCCCTTCATATAATGGTAATACATGCAATGTTACAGTCAATTTGACAAAGGGTAAGTAACAGTGTTAGTTAGATATGAAGGCAGATAGATAATGTGGTGCACAGAGATATTCATGATATTATCAATTGCACTATTTTTTCTTAAAGCGTAATTCTGGTCACATACTCATACACAGCCCTAGTGTTCATGTATTAAAAGTATAAAAGAGGCAATCATGTCATATTTTTTTCTCTGATCAGCTTATTTAAGCATCTTTCTTGCCCAAGAGCAATTAAACCTTTATTGATCTCAGAATGTCTTCATTGACAGACTTTGGGGCCTTGATGGGGCAAGCCAGTTGAACTGAGCACTACTGTACAAGCTTAAAATAGACTGATTGAAAAATATGCTTGCACCCATCCTGAAATGGCTGGCTGGGAATGCAGGGATTCATCCCTGCACCTAAATGGATAGACCCCAAGCTGCACCTAATATTAGGCCTTGGCCTCATTGAACCGGCGACTGTGGACAGCAAATGAGGATCCGAAAACAACTTGCTGGAGAAGAGGTGCAGGGGATCCAGCCTGCGTAACACTGACAGTGGCTGTCAGGTACGTCCTTCAAGGCAACCAGGAGAAAGATGAATGGAGGGTTGGTAGTGGTGGCCATGATTGGGAAGTATGGGTGGTACAGTAGCATCAAGAGATGCACCAGCACCTTGAGATGTTTTTGTTTGATAAAGGTGCAATAAAATGCATGTAGTTGTAAATGCTTTTTTTGTGCAAGTCAGGATTGTTCAAGAACAGGAGAAGTTTCATTGAATGATTTGAACTGCAGACAGTACTTGAGAATAGAAAGATTTGGATTTTCATGCTATCTTGTTCTTGTGATATTGTGGACAACACTGATACGACTTGCTAAGATCAGTTTTAGTGCCATCAACAGTTAGTTGCCCATAACAGGTAGTTGTGGCATTCTCCTGAAACACCGGGCGCGATTCTCCACTCCCACGCCGAAGTGCCCACGCCGTCGAGGTTCATGACGGCGCGAAACGGCCCCGATCCTGACCGATTCAGGGCCCGAAAAAGGGCTAGGATCGGGGCCGCGAGAAACATGGGGGGGCGTGTCACGAAGGCCGCGTCGTCACCGCGCGACGCCCGAATGACGCGGCGCTGCGTCATAAACGGCGCGATCCGCGCACAGAGGACCCGGAGGAGAAGAGAGGCGATGGCTGAGCCCCGAAGAGCCGCACCGAGGTTCTGGGACACGGACCTGAACACCCTGGTGGATGATGGATGATGTGGAACAGAGACCAAGACGTGGGCATCGCCAGCCATCCAGCGCGGTGAGGCGCGGCTGGCGGGAGGTGGGCACCGCAGTTAGTGCTGTGGGGCAGACCCCCCGGACGGGGAGCAGTGCCGTAAGAAGCTGCACGACCTCACCCGGGCTGCCAGGGTAAGTGCCATGAGGGTGCCCCCAGGCCCCCCCCCGGCACGGGGGGGCAAGTGGGGTGGGGGGGTCAGGGGGGGTTGGGAGTGTTGGGGGGGATTGGGGCATCAGGGGCGGTGCTGGGGGGGGTCAGGAGGGGTTGGGAGTGTTGGGGAGGATTGGGGCATCAGGGGCGGTGCTGGGGGGGGGGGGTCAAGGGGGGTTGGGAGTGTTGGGGGGGATTGGGGCATCAGGGGCGGTGCTGGGGGGGGTCAGGAGGGGTTGGGAGTGTTGGGGAGGATTGAGGCATCAGGGACGGTGCTGGGGGGGGGTCAGGGGGGGTTGGGAGTGTTGGGGGGGATTGGGGCATCAGGGGCGGTGCTGGGGGGGATCAGTGGGGGTTGGGAGTGTTGGGGGGGGGATTGGGGCATCAGGGGCGGTGCTGGGGGGATCAGTGGGGGTTGGGAGTGTTGGGGGGGATTGGGGCACCAGGGGCGGTGCTGAGGGGGCAGGGGGGTTGAGAGTGTTGGGGGGGCTGGGGCATCAGGGGCGGTGCTGGGGGGGGGGGGTCAGGGGGGGTTGGGAGTGTTGGGGGGGATTGGGGCATCAGGGGCGGTGCTGGGGGGGCAGTGGGGGGTTGAGAGTGTTGGGGGGGCTGGGGCATCAGGGGCGGTGCTGGGGGGGGCAGGGGGGGTTGAGAGTGTTGGGAGGGATTGGGGCATCAGGGGTGGTGTTGGGGGGGTCGGGGGGGGGTTGGGAGTGTTGGGGGGGCTGGGGCATCAGGGGCGGTGTTGGGGGGGGGAGGGGGGGTTGGGAGAGTTGGGGGGGATTGAGGCATCAGGGACGGTGCTGGGGGGGGGGTCAGGGGGGGTTGGGAGTGTTGGGGGGGATTGGGGCATCAGGGGCGGTGCTGGGGGGGATCAGTGGGGGTTGGGAGTGTTGGGGGGGGGGATTGGGGCATCAGGGGCGGTGCTGGGGGGATCAGTGGGGGTTGGGAGTGTTGGGGGGGATTGGGGCACCAGGGGCGGTGCTGAGGGGGCAGGGGGTTGAGAGTGTTGGGGGGGCTGGGGCATCAGGGGCGGTGCTGGGGGGGGGGTCAGGGGGGGTTGGGAGTGTTGGGGGGGATTGGGGCATCAGGGGCGGTGCTGGGGGGGCAGTGGGGGGTTGAGAGTGTTGGGGGGGCTGGGGCATCAGGGGCGGTGCTGGGGGGGGCAGGGGGGGTTGAGAGTGTTGGGAGGGATTGGGGCATCAGGGGTGGTGTTGGGGGGGTCGGGGGGGGGTTGGGAGTGTTGGGGGGGCTGGGGCATCAGGGGCGGTGTTGGGGGGGGGGAGGGGGGGTTGGGAGAGTTGGGGGGGATTGGGGCATCAGGGGCGGTGCTGGGGGGGCAGGGGGGGTTGAGAGTGTTGGGGGGGCTAGGCTATCAGGGGCGGTGTTGGGGGGGTCAGGGGGGGTTGGGAGTGTTGGGGGGGATTGGAGCATCAGGGGCGGTGCTGGGGGGGTCAGGGGGGTTTGGGAGTGTTGGGGGGGATTGGGGCATCAGGGGCAGTGCTGGGGGAGGCAGGGGGGGTTGGGAGTGTTGGGGGGGATTGGGGCATCAGGGGCAGTGCTGGGGGAGGCAGGGGGGGTTGGGAGTGTTGGGGGGGATTGGGGCATCAGGGGCAGTGCTGCGGGAGGCAATGGGGGTTGGGAGTATTGGGGGGGATTGGAGCATCAGGGGCAGTGCTGGGGGGGTCAGGGGGGGTTGGGAGTGTTGGGGGGGCTGGGGCATCAGGGGCGATGTTGGGGGGTCAGGGGTTTTGGGGGGGTCACGGTGCCCAACTATCTACTCGACCCACATGAGCCTCGGGACCCCCCGGAGCGAACCCATGGCGTGCTGTCTCCTGAACCAGCAACAATGTTGTCAATATCTGCATGCCCTGATGATACCCGCCTAATGGTGATGTTGTATCCAACACCCTCCCCCCCCCCCCCGCCCCCCCAGGATAAGACAGCGCACAACCAGCGTGAGGGCATGAGAACCGGAGGGGGTTCTCCGGTCCTGCACCTCCTAACCATTCACGAGCAGAGGGCCCTGGACCTCGCTGGGGGATCCGCCACCCGGGAGGTCGCGCCATGCCAGGTCGGAGGCGCAGAAGGAAGTGAAAGAACCCTGCATGTCCTCCCCACCCCCAACCCGTCATCGCCCCCCTCACACTCTGGCCATTGCACCCCCGATCCCATCCCCCCTCACACTCTGGCCACTGCACCCTCGATCCCATCCCCCCTCACACTCTGGCCACTGCACCCCGATCCCATCCCCCCTCACACTCTGGCCATTGCACCCCCGATCCTCCCCCACCTTACACTGTGCACCCACCACCACCATACACCCGGGCCACCATGTCTAACGAACCCCGAATCTTTATGTTCCCCAGGGCCACCCGCCGAACATTCAGGGACGTCTCGCCCAGGAAACAGCGCAACATCGCCAACCGCAACTGCACCCAGGGACGCACGCCAGAGGTTGGCAGTTGGTCGGACAGGAGGGCAGACCTCACAGTCTGGAACACAGGACCGGGACGCTCACACCACCGAGACAGACATTAGTGAGGGGCACAGGGTGGACAGTCATGCCGAAGCGCACATCACGGCCACACACCCGCTGGATCCACCTGGAGGTCAAGACGACATGGCCCGCGTGGAGCTTGCGCCGGGCCATGAGGGGGACCAGTACACACCAGACTTCCTGACGGATGATGAACTCGAGCTTGTGGCACTGCTGTCTCCCACACCATACACCATCGCAGAGACACTCACCTCGGTTGGGCAGATAAGTGATGAGACTCCCGGGTCACTGTCTGGTGCGCACCCCACAGCCGAGCCGGTACAGCAGGTGGAGTTTGGAGCAGCCGAGGGGCTGGACGGTCGGAGGGCAGCCCAGGCCCAGCAACCAGCTGCCACCCAGACGGTTCCCGGGTTCCTGGATGTTATTGACCCACCCGGACAACCGATGCATGTGGACACCCAGGGACTGAATAACGGGATGAGGGCTATCTTCCAGGACCTGCACACGCAGCTGGAGGAGTCTATCCGCGTCCAGGAGCAGGGAGTGGTGCCGCTCATCGCAGCCACCCAGGCCGACACCGCACGGGTGGCGTCTGCGGTGGAGGCAATGGGTGAAAGGGTTTTGGCCATGGGTCAGGTTTGGCAAGGCGTTGGGCTTACCGTGCACACGTCATCCATGGCCCAGGAGAGGGCTGCCCTCTCACAGGCAGACATCTCACAGAGCCAACACGACATTGCCGGCGCTCTCCGGGCCCTGGCTGAGTCTCACCATGCCATGGCCCGGTCCCAGCAAGCGATGGCACTGTCCCAGCAGTCGGTCGCGGAGAGCATTGACTGCCTGGTGCACGTGATGGATGGCGTCGCGCACTCACAGGTCGAGATCGCACAGACCTTGGCAGGAATGTGGCACTCCCTGGGCTCCGTCTCGGCGAACATTCAAACCGTGGTCGATACCGCTGCACGCCTCCAGAACTGGCAGCGCCAGGTGTCGGTGGTGCAACGGGGCATGTCTCCGAGCGCATCTCCGTCCCACAGTGAGGCCCGGGGGCCACCGGGCTCCCCGAGGCAGGAGGAGGTTCTGAGGCCCGTCCCGGTAGCTCCATCAAGGGACGTCCCGGTACACTCGGCCTCCCCCCGTTCCATCCCTGACGCATCTGGTGGGGAGCGGGCAGGTCAGGGTGGCACCACGCCATCCAGCACGCCCGCAGAGCAGCCTGGCCCATCGAAGCTGGGCTGCCCCAGGAAACATGTGCCGACGGGGAGCCATGTTGAAGGGCGTGATTCTCAGCAGTCCGCCTCCACTCCTGCTGTACCATCTGGGAACACACCTAGACGTAGTGGTAGGGCCCGTAAGGCAAACACGTTAGGCACATAAGAAGTTGGCACGGGTGCAGGGCACAGTTTAGTTGTAGGGGGTAGGGCACCTATGTTAACCACACAAATAAACTCACTGTTAAATTTGACTTGTAAGACTGTGTGCTATGTCCGGTGCCAGGGGGCTCGTGAGGGTGCCCGATTGGCATAGTAGTATACGAGCCGTTCATGGTCTGTTCCGGATGTGTTGACCCTTTCCCCCCTGCCTCCCATAATCGGACACCATTGTCCTCGGTATACCGACGCCAGCCACCCCACACGGGCATGTGGTGAAATATCCGTCACGAAGGCTGTGACCACTGGAGTGCATGGTTCAGCTATAGCCATGAGTCAGACCTCGGCTGGTGAATCTGAGCACACAGCTCATCGCAGAGCGGGCCGTCATCATTCAACATGGCACTGATCACACCCGCTTACCCAATCATCACTGTTGTGCAATCCCGTAGTGCCGCAGTGGTAAGGTGATGTGGAATTGGTGCCGTGTACGTGGTGCGGGGGTGCGGGGGGGGCGGGGGGGGGGGGGAGGTGGAGGTGGGGGGTGCTGTGTGGTGCCCGTGTACAGGAGTGATGGTGCAAGTGGCAGTATTCAGCTAATGCCACCCCCACAGTGCGTGAACCGTGCGGCCACCAATGCGTCGCGTGCCCGCTGTCCGCGGCGGTGCCGTCGCGCAGCCTCCTGGACGTAACCAGCACCCGGGCAGTGTGTGCATCCTGCGCCCCTCCCCCACCCTGATGCGCGCCATCATCCTCATCCTCCGCATCCTCCTCTTCCCCATCCCCCTTGTTTGCGTTGGCTCCGGTGCCGTCGGGTCCTCCCTCCGACTCCTCCACCAGGTCATCTCCCCTCTGCATGGCAATGTTGTGCAGCGCACAGCAGACCACAACTATGCGACCGACCCTGTCGGGCCGGTACTGCACGGCCCCTCCTGATCGGTCCAGGCATCTGAAGCGCATCTTCAGCAGCCCGAAGCACCGCTCCACCACACCCCTGGTTGCTGCATGTGCCTCGTTGTATAGGCTCTCCGCGTTGGTCTGAGGCCTCCGTATTGGCGTCAGCAGCCATGACGTCAATAGATAGCCCTTGTCGCCCAGCAACCAGCCCCTCAGCCGGGGGGTGCATCCATCGAACATTGCGGGGATGAACGACTGTGCCAGAATGTAGGCGTCATGCACACTCCCGGGGTACTTTGCACACACGTGCATGATCTTCATGTGGGGGTCGCACACCACCTGAATGTTCATGGAGTATGCGCCCTTTCTGTTCATGAATACTTCCCTGTTGTCTGCAGGTGGGCACATGGGGACGTGCACACCATCGATTACACCCTGGACCATCGGTATCCCGGCCACCTTGGTGAATCCACGTGCCCGTGCTTCCTGCTGTGCTCGGTCCTCAGGGAATTGAATGTACCTGTCCGCGATGGCGTACAAGGCGTCGGTGACGGCCCTGATGCACCTGTGGACCGATGCCTGTGATATCCCGGATAGGTCCCCGCTCGGCGCCTGGAAGGAACTGGTCGCATAAAGGTTTAGGGCCACCGTCACCTTGACGGAGACTGGTATCGCGTGTCCTCCTCCCATTCCACGTGGCGCGAGGTGCGCCACGAGCTGGCATATATGTGTGACCGTCTCCCTGCTGAACCGTAGTCTCCTCCTGCATGTGATGTCCGTTAGGGCCCCAAACGACATTCTGTCACGGTACACCCTCGGCCTTGCTGGACGCCTATGGCGCCCTGGCACCACCATCAATGGATCCTCCTGCTCCACCTGCTCCTACCTCTCCTCCTGCTCCCCCCCAAGCACTTCCTCTGCAATCCTCGCCGTCTGGCGGTCAATGTTCCCCTCGGCATCCCCGTGAACATTGGGGTCCTGAGCGCCTGCGGCCTGCGTGTCGACGACTGGCCACTCCGCGGCCATCCCCTCTGCTGCACCGGCAACCGCTGCATCTGCAGCCACTGTGGGCCGTCCGACTCTATGCTGCCGGATGGCAAACTCCAGAGCTGCGGCTCCAACCACGGCAGTAAACATCGCTGTCTGGTTGGCATACATGGTGACCTGCAGGAGGGTGGTGGGGGGCAGAGAAACGACATGTTACACGGAGGTTCTTCCACACCTCGCCAGCCGGGCTGCAGGGGATACCTGTGTGCCCCGGTGGCCTGGTCGCGCTGCAGACACGCAGCCAGCCTAACACCTGGTCACTGTCTGCGCCCAACGGTCAGTTCATACCGTACTGCTCACCAGTCTGCCACTCGCCTGTGCCCATCAGCCACACGCAACCTGCGGCCGTGTCCTCGTCACCGTCCTGCCATATCAGGGCGGCTGACATGTGGCATCTGCGGATGGACAATACCATCCACACTCTCCCTCATCCCCCCTCCCACCTGCACACTCTCCCGCACCCCCCCCCACCTGCACACTCTCCCTCATCCCCCCCTCCCACCTGCACACTCTCCCACACACACCCTCCCACCTGCACACTCTCCCACACACCCCCTCCCACCTGCACACTCTCCCACACACCACCCCCCACTCCCACCTGCACACTCTCCCTCATCCCCCCTCCCACCTGCACACTCTCCCACACACCCCCTCCCACCTGCACACTCTCCCACACACCACCCCCCACTCCCACCTGCACACTCTCCCTCATCCCCCCCTCCCACCTGCACACTCTCCCTCATCCCCCCCTCCCACCTGCACACTCTCCCACACACACCCTCCCACCTGCACACTCTCCCACACACCACCCCCCACTCCCACCTGCACACTCTCCCTCATCCCCCCCTCCCACCTGCACACTCTCCCACACACCCCCTCCCACCTGCACACTCTCCCACACACCACCCCCCACTCCCACCTGCACACTCTCCCTCATCCCCCCCTCCCACCTGCACACTCTCCCACACACCCCCTCCCACCTGCACACTCTCCCACACCCCCCCTTTGGCCGCAGCCTTCTCGGGTAAGCCGACCCGGTCTCCAGGAGCTGCAGAACAGTCCGCTCACCTCCTCCCTGCTCAGCGTCAGCCAGCACGACTAGCTGACGACTTTAAAAAGCAGGTGTGAACGGCGACGGCGTGAACTGGGGTCACGCAGTCGGGACTTCGACCCATCCGGGCCTGAGAATAGCAGGGGTGCTGGAGAATCGCCATTTTGGGTGTCTCAGGCGATTCTCCGGCCTGCACAGCGCGGAACTCGACAGGGCCGTTCTCGCCGCTTGGGAGAATCACGGGAGGGCATCTGACCGGCGTCACGGGAAAATGTGGCGGCCCAGGCGATTCTCCCAACCGGCGCAGGAGTGGAGAATCATGCACACCATGTTCCAATGATGTACCTATGGTATTAGATTGGGAATTCCAGTATTTTGATCAGGTAATAATAAATAAATGGTAGCATATACACATATATATTCATGTGTATGTATATATCTCCAAATAAAGATGTGTCCCTTACAGGAAATTTGCAGTAATCCTGTGCTCCTAATGTGGCTACATATGTCTTTCTTGGTGGTGGAAACCATGGCGCTGTCTAATTAACTTGGTGAATAGCTGCATGCATCCTGTACATAATATATATACAATGCAGTTTAATACATTGAATTCTTGCCTTTTCACTTCTAGTGTCAGAGGCACCAATCAAGCAGACTGCCTGATTGTGTTGAATGGGGTGAGCTTCAGGAATGTTATTCCGGTTGCCTCCATAACAGGCTAGTGATAAGTATTCCATAACTCTCCTGACTTGTTCCTTGCAGATGGTGGAAAAACTTTGGGGAGTCAGGAGGTGAATTATTCACCTTCAGAATACCTAGCTTCTGACCTGCTCTTCTGGCTTGTCCATTTTGTTTCTAGCCAAAGGTTGGGAGAATTGGTGATGGTAATGCCATTGAATGTCATGGGAAGATAGTTAAATTCTCTCTTGTTGGAGATGATCATTACTCTGGCACTTGTGTGGATCAAATGTTACTTGCCAATTATCGGCCCATGCCCGAGTATCATCCAATTTTGCTGCCTGTCGACTGGACTGTTTCATTATCTGAGGCATTGCAGATAAAACTAAACACCATGCATTCATCATTGAACATCCCCATTTTTGACCTAAGGATAGAGGCAAGGCCATTGATGAAGCAGCTTGTCATAACTCCCACGAGGACCACAATGAAACCATTGTCGATCTCCCCATGAGACTCCCAGGCAGGGAGTGGAGGCCATCCAGCTGGAGCTCGTTAGACCTACGTATAAAACTGGCCCAAGTAGGGCCTGGAGCTGTTGGTTGTCCCAACAGGGACTGGGTTTAGAGAGAGTTACTGCCGAGGGCAGAGTACTGTACATAGTTCAATAAATCCTTGTTCCACTCCCCCTTGCTTCCTCAGTTACTAAACAGTTGAAGATGATTTAGACAAGGATTCTGCCCTGAGGAAAGCTTGCAGAAATATCCCAGGCCTGGGATGATTGGCTGCCAACAACCACAATCATCTTCCTTTGTGAAGCCCATCAATGGAGAGTTTTCCCATGATTCGCATTGAGTTAAATTTTACTAACATCTCTTGATGCCACACTCAATCAAATGATCACAAGCCATCTCACCTCAGGAATTGAGCTCCCTCTCCCATGTTTTGACCAAGGTTGCAATGAGGTTTGGATCTGGGCCATCCTGGTGAAAATTCGAACTGAGCGTCAATGAGTGGGTTATTGTTGAGTAAGTGCTGTTTGATAGCACTGTCAATGGCATCTTCAATCACTTGGCCGATGATTGAGTGTAGACTGATGGGGCAGCAATTGGCTGTATTGGATTTGTCCTGCTTTTGTGGACAGAAAGTACCTGAGTAATCTTCCATTTTGGCATGTATTGTCGGTGTTGTAACTGTGCGAGATCAGCTTGGCTAGGATGGGCTAGTTCTGGAGCCTAAGTCTTCAACACTACAAACAGGATCTCTATCAATCACGGCGCATACTTCACATTCGTAGCTTAATATCACCCTCACACATTTAATACAGTAGCAAACTGCACACAACATCAATTGCTCAATCATGACAGCCACATCATCCAAACGCACTGCACCGCAAACTGTTGGAGGTAAAATATCTCAGCTTCAGGACATCATTGCAGGGCAGTATCCTGGGCTGGACCATCTTAAACTGTGTCATGACTGACCTTCCCTTTATTTTGAGGTCAGAAGTGGAGTGCTCACTGATGATTGTAGAGTGCTTTTGTAATGTCTCATAATGAAGCAGTCCATTTCCATATGCTGCAGGCTCAGAACCTCTTCGTGAGACCCACGAGAACATCCAACATACAAAAGATACAGGGATCATTCCTGCTCGCTGTTTGGGGATAACCAAATTTCCAAGTCTTCCTCGGTTTCTTCCCAGTTAAAGAATCTCTGACATTATTTGTTATGTAATTTTATTTGACAATTCTAACAAATAACTCAATACCAGCAAGAGGGTCCATAAAAGTTTCTATAAACCAGGTGGGCAAGGCTTCGGGACGCTGATTGATGCATGCCCTCTTTTCTCCAGCCTCATCTTTCTAATGCTGCCATCCAGATCCCAAAGAAACAAATCAGTATCCCTCAGCCAGACTCTTGATGCATGGCTGTGAGGAGTCTCATCCACCCTCAAATGCCAACTTTCATTTTTAGTGCTGCTTTCTTCTGAAAGAACAGCCTTATGTTAACCTGGCGTTTCCTTTGGTGGGCTGGCAGAGTACAGTCTGACACATAGCACTACAGTCTATGTGTGGCTGAATGCAGTCGTGATTTTATAGCAGCCAGGACACTTGACATCCATGAAGTTGGAGTTGGGTCTTTGCACCGGACGTTTCTTCGTGTTTCCTCTTCTCCTTGGGAGACAGGTGCAACAAATATTTAGCAAAAGGCATCTTTAATGTGGAGTCGCTATTGTGGGAAAGAAGGAAGCTCCTCTCCACAGAGATTTTTAGTAAAAGGTGAAAGATTTATATGATCTGAGTCGTAGAGGTTTACAGCACAGAAAGGCCCTTCGGCCCATCCCGTCTGCACCGGCCAAAAACAACCACCAAAGTATTCTATTTCCATTTCCCAGCACTTCACCCATAGCCTATGTCAGTGTTTTTCAAACTTTCTTTCCTGGGACTGACTTTTGCCAACTGGTCAACCTTCGGGACCCATGTCAGACAACCTTCAAGCCCCACATCGGCCAACATTCACAACCCATGCCGGTCAACCTTCGCAACCCATGCTGGCCGTCTTTTGCAACACACACCACGTTCGCTTACCTTTAATGTGAATGGGGAGTCTGCTTGGTTCTCAAGATCTCACTCCAATCTTGTTCACAGGAGGAGAGGGTATTGCATAAAGCAGGTGCAGATTTCAACCAGTTCCTTTGTGCCATCATCATCTTTATGAAAACAGAAAATCCAACATTTCCTTTGTAGGTCGTTTTTCAGGGCAATAGCAACAAAATGCTTGTTTTACTCAGCACTGGAATCTCGTGGGAAATGCTGCTCCACAATGCTGGCATATTCATGGGCTCTTGCCGTGTTTTTAATGTGCTGTCACAGGTCAAGTCAACAAGCGTCATATTTTCGTTTGGAGTCAGCTGTAAGTTAATAACAAACTCTGGGTTCTCAACCTCAAACAAATTTTTTCATCCATCACTTCTTTTTCAAAATCTGAAACTTCCCCTCTCATTTGCCAATACTTCTTTGAATATAACAACCACAAGCTTTGCACCCTTATTTGCATTGGCACAATTGACAAAATCATAACTCAAGAAATCACCTTTATGCTGCTTTGTTCCCAAGTTGTTTCTTTTTTGTAGGCTTTTAACAAAGGCCCTGGAGCTCTGTACAAAACTAAAACTAGCACTAATCTGTCCTGACCTGGACTCTCCTGATCAGCTCTCACCAGCAGAATCAGTTGTAAGATCCTGGCCTGTAGGTACACTGCCTATTTGTGTCTCTGCAGTCTTTTACATGTTGGAAAATGATTCATCTTCACAGTCCTCTTGCCTTACTTGTTAGCAGTTAGAAAATGGAAGAAGCTCTCCACCGTGATTCTGCGCCATAAGCACGTACACAGAAGGCGCTTGTCGTCAAGTGTATGCGCAGGGCGAGTGGCCTGCTCACTGCTGCCGCTTCTGGCTGGCAGATTGAACACAGTCTCATTTCTTCCCATTTAAAAGATGGCAGCAGCCGTCATTCTTAATAAAAATGCTAGTATTGGCCGTTGGGCACTTCTTCTGCATTCGGGAGCACCGCAGGAATGCTGCTACCAAATGCTTCTTGCCCCTCCCGACACTTGGGCATGACCTACCCGCAGGTTACGATTCGCACTTTAATGTGGATTCCAGAACTGCACACAATACTCTTGCTGTGGCCTAACCAATGTTTTATATAGGTCCAGCATGCCGTCCCTGCTCTTAAACGTTATGCCTCGACTAGTAAAGGCATGTATACCATATACCTTCTTAACCACTGTATCTACCTGCCCTACTACCTTAAGGGACCAGTGTACAAGGACACCAAGGTCCCTCTGATCCTCGATGATTCCCAGGGTCCTGTTGTTCATCATGTATTCCCTAGCTTTATTTTTCCTGCCCAAGCTCCACACCTCACACTTATCCGGATTAAATTCCATTTTCCACTGATCAACCCATCTGAAGTGACTGCCTACTGCCATTTTTTTCCCTCTGTTGTTGCTCAGCAGTAATACAGTGCAGTGTTTACGCTTAAAACCCCATTTGAAACCTGTTGACATTTTGCGTGACTTGGTAAATGCTCCATCGATTGGTGAAATATTGATCTAACAGAATGCCACACTTGTGTTTTATATGTTATCTGCCTTTATGCTTTGCATTCTTAGTATAAAAATGTGTAAACAGTTTTATGAAATCACTCTGCTATTTTAATACACTGTTAAAACAGCGGGCAAAGAAATTTCATGTTTTGGCTTTTCCACCAATATTGCAGAATGCAATTTCAATCAAATAAATAATTGAGTTTCCTATTGCAAATTCAGCATGTGACCCTATGCTTATTATTCTTTGTGCTGTGCTTCAATCAAGGCTATCCTGAGATAGGCTATCTTTTGAATCATTAAAAATGTTCAAGAATTTTGACAGAGAAATATCTTTCATTCGTTGTTTGTTCCACAATTGTTTGTTGATATAAAAGAACTTATGCTCCATTCAAACTGTAGCCTACTTCCCATCCAATAATTTCCAGATTCTCTGGCCTTCATAGGTCTGTTGCTATTTCTTTTCTTGGGGAAACAAGAGGCATTATTTCTCCCTGGACTGGCATGACATTGTCCAAGAAATCTCAAGGTTTGTTATAATTTAGAATTACGAAAAGCCAGAAACAAACTTTTCTTCATTCCAAAGCAATGTGATAACCTCCTGGTTGGTCAGCATTTCTTCAGCGTACGATGGCATGAAGCTGAATTATTCTTTTCCTTCTGTACCGCTTCATCCACTTGTATATCTATTAGTGACTATAATTTATGCAAAAACCTTGTGTATTCTGAGACAGTTTCAAATAAACTGTGCTTATACATTGACTATAAATGAGTAATTCACTTTTGTTGAGCAGAAATCGGTCAGTTACTTAATTTCAATGCTTAGAACAACCTTTCTTAGTTTGTACCAATTGATGAAAATAACATATTTGTGATGGTGCCAAAGCTATTTTTTTTGACAATGGATATTAAATCAGTTTTATTAGTGCCCCAAAAGTAAATGGTACCCGTTGATTGAATTGGCTATGATATTTAAGCTTGGAGAGGGCCTACATTTTTCAAACCATCGTCAGATGCACTACTGACTGCTAATGTAATGGGATAGTATTAACAGTAGAGGGAAATCTGTCATTCTTTTATTGGTCAGATCATTAGAAATTACATTTATTATATGCAGATTAATTTCCGCTACCATTGCCTTTAGGGGCTGGTTTAGCACACTGGGCTAAATAGCTGGCTTTTAAAGCAGACCAAGGCAGGCCAGCGGCATGGTTCATTTCCCGTACCAGCCTCCCTGAACAGGTGCCGGAATGTGGCGACTAGGGGCTTTTCACAGTAACTTCATTTGAAGCCTACTTGTGACAATAAGCGATTTTCATTCATTTTCATTTTCAAACTCTTTTAAATGATTTTCATCTGTGAGGACATAACAAAAAAATTGATATGGCATTTAAAAGAGATTTGGAACCATCACTTTCCAGAGACAAATGGGCAACATTTTGCTACTGCTGGGTAGGTGGAAAATAGGTATAAATTTTCAACACGAACAATTCATCTTTTCATCATAAGAGTCATTCTCTTCAATTGCACAATAAATTAGACATTGTTTTTTTCACTGTATATACTATTCCGCATACATTCTACTTGTTTTTCTGGATTGGAGTATTTCACCTAAATTTAAAAAAATACATGGTAAAATAAAAACAAAAGTCGCAGATCAACTTTTTGTACCACTGTTTTAAGATTTACAGGTTTTTCGTAGTAAGCATTTCCGTGCTTCCTGAATAGTGATGAGGCATAGAGCCAAGTGTCAATTACAGTGGTTAGCACTGTTGCTTCACAGCACCAGGGTCCCAGGTTTGATTCCCGGCTTAGGTCACTGTCTGTGCGGAGTCTGCATATTCTCCCCATGTCTGCGTGGGTTTCCTAGGGGTGCTCCAGTTTCCTCCCACAAGTTCCGAAAGACGTGCTGATAGGTAATTTGGACATTATGAATTCTCCCTCTGTGTACCTGAACAGGCGCCATAGTGGCGCAACTTGGGGCTTTACACAGTAACTTCATTGCAGTCTTAATGTAAGCCTACTTGTGACAATAAAAATTAATTATTATAAGCTATCTTAAAGATTTTGGGTTTCATGCTCAAAAGCCATGGATTTGTCTCTTACACCCTTTTCTGATTTGACCTAACATTTTTCTGCACTCACCGCTCCAATTGTAATCCAGTTCTGGGTCTGTATCCCACCAGTTAATATAACTTTTCTGCTAACATTTGTGAACATCATATGACCCAGATCAGATTGGCCTTGAATATTAGTGATATGTCTTAGTAAAGCACAAATTATTTCTTGACTTTATTTCATTCAGCTGAGTTGTGGGGTTTTTTTGCTCACAGCAGTGTTTTATAGTCATACCTATCATACTCTCTGTTCAAATACATCAGAAATTATGTGGATTTGTTTACTTCTGATTTACTGTTGTATTGTTTAAAAAGCCAAATGTTAAAAATTCAAATTAAATCTAATTCAGATTTAGTACTCAGTATGGTAAATAACAATGTGGTGCTTGAAAGTATAAGTTTATACTGCCTTCAAGAAACCAGTTAACATTGGGACATCAGAAGGAACATTATTTTGATCGTAATTGGCATTGACTGTTCATTCCAAAGCAGTGTGGTCTCCTGGTCAGCAGCTCTACACATTCATACCACATGCGGTAGAGGCAAGCGGTTACAAAGAATGGGATCAAGGCAGCAGAAGGAACTGTCATCAATGATGGAGTAAAGGAAGGGAGGATGTACAAATTCTGGAGTCAGAGAAAGGATATATAGGCAGTGTAGCCAAGTCTGGAGCTGACAAAAGGGGGCTAAGGTGGGTGAAGGCAGGTAATGTTACACAGATTAAGTAAACATTTAAGACTGAGATGAGGAATTTCTTCACTCAGAGGGAGCTGATTCTTTGGAGTTCTCTATTGCAGAGGAATGTGGAAGCTCAAGAATACAGATGTATAGATTTCTGGATATTTACGACTACAAGGGATAAGAAGTTGGTGGGGGGAAAATAGTAGATGATTGGTCATGATCTATTTGAATGACTGAGAAGGTTTGATGGGCCAAAGTGGCCTGCACCTGCATTCCTTTTCTTTATGATGGAGATGGTATGGTGTTTAGAATTCAGCACATGTCTGAAATGCTTTTATTACGAAACTGTTATTACAAACTGGTTCAGCCTGAGGCAGCTGTTGAATAGGGGGATGAAGTTAAAGGCTATGGAGTGAGGTTTGGGCTAGTGCCAAAGATAGTGTTAGCCATGTTTCGGTTGGTAGCACTTGTGCCGATCGTCACAAGGTTTTGGGTTCAAGTCCCATTTCAGGCTTCAGCACAACCAAAACTTCAGCGTAATACTGAGGGAGTACTGTACATTGGGAAGTGCCACCTTTTAGATGAAGACATTAAACTCAGGCCTTGTCTACCTGCTCAGTTAGATATAAAGATCCCATCACAATTTCAAAGAAGGTCTTAGGAATTATCACCAGTCTTGACCAATTATTTATCCCTCAATCAACATTCACAAGAAAATTATCTGGTTACTATCACAATGCTGGTTGCAGAAGTTGCTCTATGCATATTGGCTGCCATATTTCCTACATTAAAACAGTGACTACACTTTACTGGCTGGAAATTAAGTGCTTTGATTTGTCCAGTGCTCGTAAAAGTGTTAAATAAATGCAAGTATTTCTCATGTGAAGAAAATTTTATTTTTAAAATATTTATCCAAGTTTGTGGGGCTGTGTGTGTAACACAGTCTGGGGATTGAGTATCTATGCAATTAAGACAATCAAAGGGGCTGTGTTTGAAAATCAGGCATTTGAAGTGAGTGTGACCAAGTTAGATGCTCGACAAGTAAACACAACATGGGTAGAAATTTGCATTGGGAGGTAAGTGAGGATTTCGATTTTTAACTGCTGAGTTTCAAAGGGAGATAAGAAAGGGTTTACAATTTAGGAAAGGTCATAAGTAAATAAGGCAAAGTTACTCAATTTTATCTTGCCAAAAAGATGTGGCGATAAGGAGAACATAAAAGGTTTTGATATTCTGGGAAAGATAAATTTCAAAGGATAAGAACAATTGGGAAAAGATGAGGAAAATATATTTAAAGAGAGGTTGGAGCTATGCTAGGGGAACGGCCAGGTAAGATCGCCTGGCGAAAATGCTCAGCTGGGACAGAACTGTGAAGAAATTAAGTGAGCAGCCTTCAGCCACCTCAGAGAAGTTCCAGAAAGCAGGGTTTTGTTTAACGTCTTGATTTCCACAGTCGGATGAAATACCTCCCCTACAGCAAATATGGGTTGTGCCTAGTGGTAATATAACTGGAATTTTAATAGATCTATAAGGACTGTTGCCTTTAGAGTTTTTTATTTCTGAGTTTAAGCAAGTAAGAATCTTTTGGGCAAATATTCTGGAAGATTAATTCTGTGTGAATTTAATCTGGTGTTTTCAGTGTGGTAAACCACTGTTGCACCTATATTAGGTGATGTAAGGTAGGACCTGTACTACAGGTTCGCCGGTAGCCCCCTGCCTGCTGGCTCCACCCAGTAGGTGTATAAATATGCGTGTCCTCTATTCAGCAGCCATTTCACCAGCTGCGTGGGAGGCCACACATTTTACTGCAATAAAGCCACAGTTGGATCCAAACTGAGTCTTTGTACAATTGATTGTGCATCATTCAGTTTTCTTTAGTTTAAATTTTCTATTTAAATCCCCAAAAGTGTTACTGGAATTTGTGGCTCCTGAGTTTAGCATAGGTATCTTTCTGAAGTAAAGTACAAATTGAAAGTCATTGTGATATCTTGCCAAGTTTCTCTTTGTGATTTGGTTATCAGGGCCATTGCCACCTGCCACTTACGATGGCCTTTCTTTCGCCAGTGTTGAGTTGCAGGAAGTTATTACTTATCTATAATCTCTGTGAGAGCCCAATTGGGAACACACATGCAGCAGGGACAGAGCATGAGGCTGAGAGTCAGTCATTCAGGGTAAGAAAAAGAGGAGGATGAAGAGTTAGGCACCATGATGAAAATAGCGTGTGACATTTTTTTTAAAAACCTGCAGCTCCCAGAGTGACTCACAGAAACAACAAAAAAAATGTAAATTGATCGGAAATGGGCCTTTGTGGCCGTTGCTATGGGTTACCAGCCGCTTCCGCCGGGGTGACGCAGGCGCAGAAACTGGGGGAGACATCCGGGCCTCTGCGCATGCGCCAGCTGCCGCCGAGCCGTTGGCGGTGTGAACGGCGCCGCGAGAGGGAAAGAAATCCATCCATAGATAGACAGACCAAGCGAGCGAGCGGCTGAAGGCTACACTTAATCGACTGGAGGCTATTCAAATCCACCGGGAGGACCCGCCCCGAGGCCGGCACCCGCATACCCCGCACGACTTTGTTTCCCCCCCTCATTAATCTTTGAACGTGTTGCCTGGTTTCTGGGGAAACGGAAGCCTCTGTGAGCGAGTGAGTGCCAGCAGCTGTGAGGAGAAGCCACTCGATCAGAGAGAGAGGGGAGGCCGGGCCTGGGGGCGTGGGGGGAACACAACCTGCAAGATGGGCTGTACACTGAGTACCGAGGACAAAGCGGCGGTGGAGAGATCCAAAATGATCGACAGAAACCTGCGAGAGGATGGGGAGAAAGCGGCCAGAGAGGTCAAGCTGCTGCTGCTGGGTGAGTGAGGGGATGTATCATCCCCGCCACACCCCACACCGACTCCCCTCACCCCACAGCAACCCCCCTCACCCCACAGCAACCCCCCTCACCCCACAGCAACCCCCCTCACCCCACACCGACTCCCCTCACCCCACACCGACTTCCCTCACCCCACACCGACTCCCCTCACCCCACACCGACTCCCCTCACCCCACAGCAACCCCCCTCACCCCACACCGACTCCCCTCACCCCACAGCAACCCCCCTCACCCCACAGCAACCCCCCTCACCCCACAGCAACCCCCCTCACCCCACACCGACTCCCCTCACCCCACACCGACTCCCCTCACCCCACACCGACTCCCCTCACCCCACAGCAACCCCCCTCACCCCACACCGACTCCCCTCACCCCACACCGACTCCCCTCACCCCACACCGACTCCCCTCACCCCACACCGACTCCCCTCACCCCACAGCAACCCCCCTCACCCCACACCGACTCCCCTCACCCCACACCGACTCCCCTCACCCCACACCGACTCCCCTCACCCCACACCGACTCCCCTCACCCCACACCGACTCCCCTCACCCCACACCGACTCCCCTCACCCCACACCGACTCCCCTCACCCCACACCGACTCCCCTCACTCCACACCGACTCCCCTCACCCCACAGCAACCCCCCTCACCCCACAGCAACCCCCCTCACCCCACAGCAACCCCCCTCACCCCACAGCGACTCCCCTCACCCCACAGCGACTCCCCTCACCCCACAGCGACTCCCCTCACCCCACAGCGACTCCCCTCACCCCACAGCGACTCCCCTCACCCCACAGCGACTCCCCTCACCCCACAGCGACTCCCCTCACCCCACAGCGACTCCCCTCACCCCCCAGCGACTCCCCTCACCCCCCAGCGACTCCCCTCACCCCCCAGCGACTCCCCTCACCCCCCAGCGACTCCCCTCACCCCCCAGCGACTCCCCTCACCCCCCAGCGACTCCCCTCACCCCCCAGCGACTCCCCTCACCCCACAGCGACTCCCCTCACCCCACAGCGACTCCCCTCACCCCACAGCGACTCCCCTCACCCCACAGCGACTCCCCTCACCCCACAGCGACTCCCCTCACCCCACAGCGACCCCCCCTCACCCCACAGCGACCCCCCCTCACCCCACACCGACCCCCCTCACCCCACACCGACCCCCCTCACCCCACACCGACCCCCCTCACCCCACACCGACCCCCCTCACCCCACACCGACCCCCCTCACCCCACACCGACCCCCCTCACCCCACACCGACCCCCCTCACCCCACACCGACCCCCCTCACCCCACACCGACTCCCCTCACCGGCCCCCTCACCCCACAGCGACTCCCCTCACCCCACACCGACCCCCCTCACCGGCCCCCTCACCCCACAGCGACCCCCCTCGCCCCACAGCGACTCCCCTCGCCCCACAGCGACTCCCTCGCCCCCCCTCGCCCCGCCCCCCCTCGCCCCGCCCCGCCCCCCCTCGCCCCGCCCCGCCCCCTCGCCCCGCCCCGACTCCCCTCGCCCCGCCCCGACTCCCCTCGCCCCGCCCCGACTCCCCTCGCCCCGCCCCGACTCCCCTCGCCCCGCCCCGACTCCCCCCGCCCCGCCCCGACTCCCCCTGCCCCGCCCCGACTCCCCCCGCCCCGCCCCGACTCCCCCCGCCCCGCCCCGACTCCCCCCGCCCCGCCCCGACTCCCCCCGCCCCGCCCCGACTCCCCCCGCCCCGCCCCGACTCCCCCCGCCCCGCCCCGACTCCCCCCGCCCCGCCCCGACTCCCCCCGCCCCGCCCCGACTCCCCCCGCCCCGCCCCGACTCCCCCGCCCCGCCCCGACTCCCCCCGCCCCGCCCCGACTCCCCCCGCCCCGCCCCGACTCCCCCCGCCCCGCCCCGACTCCCCCCGCCCCGCCCCGACTCCCCCCGCCCCGCCCCGACTCCCCCCGCCCCGCCCCGACTCCCCCCGCCCCGCCCCGACTCCCCCCGCCCCGCCCCGACTCCCCCGCCCCGCCCCGACTCCCCCGCCCCGACTCCCCCGCCCCGCCCCGACTCCCCCCGCCCCGCCCCGCCCCGACTCCCCCCGCCTCCCCCCGACTCCCCCCCCCCGACTCCCCCCCGACTCCCCCCGCCCCGCCTCCCTCCGCCCCACATCGAATCCCCCCGCCCCGACTCCCCTCGCCCCGCCCCGGCTCGCCCCGCCCCGACTCCCCTCGCCCCGCCCCGACTCGCCCCGCCCCGACTCCCCTCGCCCCGCCCCGACTCCCCTCGCCCCGCCCCGACTCCCCTCGCCCCGCCCCGACTCCCCTCGCCCCGCCCCGACTCCCCTCGCCCCGCCCCGACTCCCCTCGCCCCGCCCCGACTCCCCTCGCCCCGCCCCGACTCCCCTCGCCCCGCCCCGACTCCCCTCGCCCCGCCCCGACTCCCCTCGCCCCGCCCCGACTCCCCTCGCCCCGCCCCGACTCCCCTCGCCCCGCCCCGACTCCCCTCGCCCCGCCCCGACTCCCCTCGCCCCGCCCCGACTCCCCTCGCCCCGCCCCGACTCCCCTCGCCCCGCCCCGACTCCCCTCGCCCCGCCCCGACTCCCCTCGCCCCGCCCCGACTCCCCTCGCCCCGCCCCGACTCCCCTCGCCCCGCCCCGACTCCCCTCGCCCCGCCCCGACTCCCCTCGCCCCGCCCCGACTCCCCTCGCCCCGCCCCGACTCCCCTCGCCCCGCCCCGACTCCCCTCGCCCCGCCCCGACTCCCCTCGCCCCGCCCCGACTCCCCTCGCCCCGCCCCGACTCCCCTCGCCCCGCCCCGACTCCCCTCGCCCCGCCCCGACTCCCCTCGCCCCGCCCCGACTCCCCTCGCCCCGCCCCGACTCCCCTCGCCCCGCCCCGACTCCCCTCGCCCCGCCCCGACTCCCCTCGCCCCGCCCCGACTCCCCTCGCCCCGCCCCGACTCCCCTCGCCCCGCCCCGACTCCCCTCGCCCCGCCCCGACTCCCCTCGCCCCGCCCCGACTCCCCTCGCCCCGCCCCGACTCCCCTCGCCCCGCCCCGACTCCCCTCGCCCCGCCCCGACTCCCCTCGCCCCGCCCCGACTCCCCTCGCCCCGCCCCGACTCCCCTCGCCCCGCCCCGACTCCCCTCGCCCCGCCCCGACTCCCCTCGCCCCGCCCCGACTCCCCTCGCCCCGCCCCGACTCCCCTCGCCCCGCCCCGACTCCCCTCGCCCCGCCCCGACTCCCCTCGCCCCGCCCCGACTCCCCTCGCCCCGCCCCGACTCCCCTCGCCCCGCCCCGACTCCCCTCGCCCCGCCCCGACTCCCCTCGCCCCGCCCCGACTCCCCTCGCCCCGCCCCGACTCCCCTCGCCCCGCCCCGACTCCCCTCGCCCCGCCCCGACTCCCCTCGCCCCGCCCCGACTCCCCTCGCCCCGCCCCGACTCCCCTCGCCCCGCCCCGACTCCCCTCGCCCCGCCCCGACTCCCCTCGCCCCGCCCCGACTCCCCTCGCCCCGCCCCGACTCCCCTCGCCCCGCCCCGACTCCCCTCGCCCCGCCCCGACTCCCCTCGCCCCGCCCCGACTCCCCTCGCCCCGCCCCGACTCCCCTCGCCCCGCCCCGACTCCCCTCGCCCCGCCCCGACTCCCCTCGCCCCGCCCCGACTCCCCTCGCCCCGCCCCGACTCCCCTCGCCCCGCCCCGACTCCCCTCGCCCCGCCCCGACTCCCCTCGCCCCGCCCCGACTCCCCTCGCCCCGCCCCGACTCCCCTCGCCCCGCCCCGACTCCCCTCGCCCCGCCCCGACTCCCCTCGCCCCGCCCCGACTCCCCTCGCCCCGCCCCGACTCCCCTCGCCCCGCCCCGACTCCCCTCGCCCCGCCCCGACTCCCCTCGCCCCGCCCCGACTCCCCTCGCCCCGCCCCGACTCCCCTCGCCCCGCCCCGACTCCCCTCGCCCCGCCCCGACTCCCCTCGCCCCGCCCCGACTCCCCTCGCCCCGCCCCGACTCCCCTCGCCCCGCCCCGACTCCCCGCCCCGCCCCGACTCCCCTCGCCCCGCCCCGACTCCCCCCGCCCCGCCCCGACTCCCCCCGCCCCGCCCCGACTCCCCCCGCCCCGCCCCGACTCCCCCCGCCCCGCCCCGACTCCCCTCGCCCCGCCCCGACTCCCCTCGCCCCGCCCCGACTCCCCTCGCCCCGCCCCGACTCCCCTCGCCCCGCCCCGACTCCCCTCGCCCCGCCCCGACTCCCCTCGCCCCGCCCCGACTCCCCTCGCCCCGCCCCGACTCCCCTCGCCCCGCCCCGACTCCCCTCGCCCCGCCCCGACTCCCCTCGCCCCGCCCCGACTCCCCTCGCCCCGCCCCGACTCCCCTCGCCCCGCCCCGACTCCCCTCGCCCCGCCCCGACTCCCCTCGCCCCGCCCCGACTCCCCTCGCCCCGCCCCGACTCCCCTCGCCCCGCCCCGACTCCCCTCGCCCCGCCCCGACTCCCCTCGCCCCGCCCCGACTCCCCTCGCCCCGCCCCGACTCCCCTCGCCCCGCCCCGACTCCCCTCGCCCCGCCCCGACTCCCCTCGCCCCGCCCCGACTCCCCTCGCCCCGCCCCGACTCCCCTCGCCCCGCCCCGACTCCCCTCGCCCCGCCCCGACTCCCCTCGCCCCGCCCCGACTCCCCTCGCCCCGCCCCGACTCCCCTCGCCCCGCCCCGACTCCCCTCGCCCCGCCCCGACTCCCCTCGCCCCGCCCCGACTCCCCTCGCCCCGCCCCGACTCCCCTCGCCCCGCCCCGACTCCCCTCGCCCCGCCCCGACTCCCCTCGCCCCGCCCCGACTCCCCTCGCCCCGCCCCGACTCCCCTCGCCCCGCCCCGACTCCCCTCGCCCCGCCCCGACTCCCCTCGCCCCGCCCCGACTCCCCTCGCCCCGCCCCGACTCCCCTCGCCCCGCCCCGACTCCCCTCGCCCCGCCCCGACTCCCCTCGCCCCGCCCCGACTCCCCTCGCCCCGCCCCGACTCCCCTCGCCCCGCCCCGACTCCCCTCGCCCCGCCCCGACTCCCCTCGCCCCGCCCCGACTCCCCTCGCCCCGCCCCGACTCCCCTCGCCCCGCCCCGACTCCCCTCGCCCCGCCCCGACTCCCCTCGCCCCGCCCCGACTCCCCTCGCCCCGCCCCGACTCCCCTCGCCCCGCCCCGACTCCCCTCGCCCCGCCCCGACTCCCCTCGCCCCGCCCCGACTCCCCTCGCCCCGCCCCGACTCCCCTCGCCCCGCCCCGACTCCCCTCGCCCCGCCCCGACTCCCCTCGCCCCGCCCCGACTCCCCTCGCCCCGCCCCGACTCCCCTCGCCCCGCCCCGACTCCCCTCGCCCCGCCCCGACTCCCCTCGCCCCGCCCCGACTCCCCTCGCCCCGCCCCGACTCCCCTCGCCCCCCTCACCCCGCGCCCCCCGGTCGCCGTCGCCCCCTGGTCCCCGTCGCCGTCTTCCCCCCGGTCGCCGTCGCCGTCTTCCCCCGGTCGCCGTCGCCGTCTTCCCCCCGGTCGCCGTCTTCCCCCGGTCGCCGTCGCCGTCTTCCCCCGGTCGCCGTCGCCGTCTTCCCCCGGTCGCCGTCGCCGTCTTCCCCCGGTCGCCGTCGCCGTCTTCCCCCGGTCGCCGTCGCCGTCTTCCCCCGGTCGCCGTCGCCGTCTTCCCCCGGTCGCCGTCGCCGTCTTCCCCCGGTCGCCGTCGCCGTCTTCCCCCGGTCGCCGTCGCCGTCTTCCCCCGGTCGCCGTCGCCGTCTTCCCCCGGTCGCCGTCGCCGTCTTCCCCCGGTCGCCGTCGCCGTCTTCCCCCGGTCGCCGTCGCCGTCTTCCCCCGGTCGCCGTCGCCGTCTTCCCCCGGTCGCCGTCGCCGTCTTCCCCCGGTCGCCGTCGCCGTCTTCCCCCGGTCGCCGTCGCCGTCTTCCCCCGGTCGCCGTCGCCGTCTTCCCCCGGTCGCCGTCGCCGTCTTCCCCCGGTCGCCGTCGCCGTCTTCCCCCGGTCGCCGTCGCCGTCTCCCCCGGTCGCCGGTCGCCGTCTCCGCCGGTCGCCGTCTCCGCCGGTCGCCGTCGTCTCCGCCGGTCGCCGTCGTCTCCGCCGGTCGCCGTCTCCGCCGGTCGCCGTCTCCGCCGGTCGCCGTCTCCGCCGGTCGCCGTCTCCGCCGGTCGCCGTCTCCGCCGGTCGCCGTCTCCGCCGGTCGCCGTCTCCGCCCGGCGCCATGTCCCGCTCCCCGCCCGGCGCCGTCTCCGCCCGGCGCCATGTCCCGCTCCCCGCCCGGCGCCATGTCCCGCTCCCCGCCCGGCGCCATGTCCCGCTCCCCGCCCGGCGCCATGTCCCGCCCGGCGCCATGTCCCGCTCCCCGCCCGGCGCCATGTCCCGCCCGGCGCCATGTCCCTCCCCCGCCCGGCGCCCTTTCCTCCTCCCACTCCTCCCACCCCTCCCTCCAACCTTTGCCATTCCTCCCCACTGTCCACCACCCTTCTACCATTCGCCATCCTCCCATTCCTGTTTCAGCTTTCATCTTGAGAACGCAGTGACATTCTTTTTTTTTCTCTCGGTTAGTCATTATTTTAGTTCGGAGCTTGAAATTCAAACAACAGAAACTGCATGCTGCAGAATCACAAGATACTTTCTTTGAGTGTTTTAAAGCTTTATATTGTGCCACCCAGGTTTGCAATCCAATCTCTCTTTTCCCCCCCCCCCCCCCCTGAGACAGAATTGTCGATTCTCCTCTCTCACCCCCCCCCTTAAAGGAAGAAAAAAAAACGTGTAATTGACCTTTGTTATGAATGCCAGATGAATCTAGCTGCTGGTTATTATATTCCCGGTTACAATGCAGTTTTTAGTGTTAAAATGTACAGGAAATGAAACAGTCGGAGGTGACTGCCTATTCAGTCTCGCAAAGTTTTTTTAACCACTGCGCTACCATAATTTAATTTGTGTTGCCACCCCACTGATGTACAAATAAATCGGATAGCTAAAACTGCAATCCTATTCTGTTTCGTTAAAACTTTATGTTCTCGTGTGCAACTAGGTTCAGCTTAGGACCTTTAATTAAAACATTAACTCATCAAGGAGTTAAACCGATTGTGACACTTCGATCACCCGTTTTCATTCAAGGGAGCTCCGCGCAAAAGTGCAGTTTAATTCCCTGCTTGATTCAGATTAAGAGCATTAGTGGTTGAGTATTTGCAAGTGGTATTCTCAGGATTTTCTGAGCTTTAGAATATCTTGATGCAGCCCTTCAACATCACAGACTTTGGGTGTATTCAGTATTCGAACAATCACTTCCTGTTTCTAGGTAACAAATATGCTGCAGCATGCAATATCAAAATGGGAAGGAATGTTTTGTGCTTACAAGTTCATATACATCTGTCTTTTTTGACCAGAGTGTTTAAATTTTTAAAAAATCAACTTAATCACTTGCAACTCATACTTGTATCAGTCTGGCAAAACAATTGGAAGTGGAAATCTAAACAAGTTTAAGCATGTTTCCTCGTATCGTTGCACTTGGTTTTAATCTATTATGTTGTACAGTAACCTATCGAATTTGTGATTTAAATATTGCTGTTTCTGAATGTTCTAAGGATTGCTTTTAATACATAACTGTTTAGCATCACAAAATGAAGAGGCGGATTTGGGCAAGGTTTTTTTTGTGCAAGTTGCTGATGCCCAATATGTTTATCATAGTTAATAGCCAACTTTTGAAATGAGAGTTTCTCTTTGAACTGTTGAGAAATTGGTTCAATCTGGTACTGAAAATATGATTTTGTGCATTAGGAGCCTTGAAGAAATTAAAGTTTGCAATGTTAGCCTAAAGAGGCAATTTTGAGATGTGTGCATTTTTGTTAAATTTCACTATCACCACTGTCCCAGGGGACCATCGGCCGCTTTCCCCTGTGAGAGAGAGCTGACTGGTGGTAATTTAACCTGAGGGTCACCACACCTCTGGCGAGGGGCAAGGTTGAGCCTCCATGAATAACCTCACCTATATGGGAATTGAAACTGTGCTGTCGCCGTTGCTCTTCATCACAAACCAAATGGCCAACCAACTTTGCTAACTGGCTCCCATTTTTAGATGTAAAGATGATGTGAAAGCTGTTGGAAGAGTTCAGACTTGTTTGTTGCCATATAGTGCAATAACTAATTGGGTTAGCAGTTGATTATTGGATTAAGATAATGTAATGTCATTAGACTAGAACAGTGTTATCTAATAAGTTAGACATGTGTCTAATTGGATTTTGGATAAGCAGACAAAAGCTGAGTGATAGACACTATTGGGCATGTGATCTCAGTGCTCATATTCCCACAATACATGCATTATCTTTTTTGTGTATTTGTTGGTAAAGCTAGAAAATACCAATTATTTATGTCTGAGGTGGGAAGAGATTTCTTCAAATGATTATGAATCCTTGGAATTCTCTATCCCAGATGGTTGTGTAGAGTATGCACACAAATGATTTTTGGTTGAACATAAGAATATAGGCAATATTCCTTCAGAGACCAAAATTTTATCTATTTCAGCCTTAAATATATTTCATGATGTAACATCAACAACCATCTGGGATAGAGATACCAAAGATTCATAACGATTTGAAGAAAGCTCTTCCCACCTCAGACCTAAATGATCAGCCCATTATCCTGCAATTGTGACTCCCATGTTCTGGATTCCTCTCCCCCAGGGGAAACATCATCAGTGTCTACTTTATCGTGTCCCTTCAGAATTGTGTCTGCTTCAATGAAATAACCTCTCATTCTTCTAAACTCTGCAGCATATAGACCCAATGTACTCAGCCTCTCATCAGAGGACAGCCCTCTCATCCCAGAGACCAATCAAGTGAACCTTCATTGTACTGCCTCTAAAGCAAGTATATTCTTTGTTAATAAGTAATTCGACACGTGTCTCTCTACAGACCAGCCTACCTCCTTATGAGCAGTAAATTAATAAAAGTGGAAACTTTAATCACATGTGGTTTCCTTCAGGCTCAGGTGATTCCTGGAGCTTGTGTCTGTCCAGGATGTTGGCCTGGGTTGAGCTGTCAACGCCTCTGGGTGCCATGGCCACTGCACATTCCCTGCTGCGCACAAGTGTTCCAATTGTGGTGTCATCCGAAGCTTGCAGAGTTGTAGCAAGAATTTCTTTGTTGTACTCCAATCCCTTGCAGTAATGGCAAACATGGCATTTGCTATCCTAATTATTTGCTGTTCCTCCATGCTAACATTGTTCTTTGTATGAGTACACCCAAGTTCCTCTGAACATCAGCATTTGCATGTTTCATGCTTTTTAAAAAAAACATATTTTGTTCTTATGACCAAAGTTCTCCATATTATACTCCACCTGCCACCTTGGTTGCCCACTCACTTAATCTGTCTAAATCGATTTACAGCCTCTGTGACCTGTCATGGGAATGCCCCTTTAAGAACTGTTTGTCTTCCTCAAATGGCTGCAGTGATGTCATTGTGTGGGTGGAGCTGGGCGGTGGCTCTGGTTTTTACTTTCGTTTTGAGCTGGAAGCTGTTTATGGCTCTGACTTTTACTTTTGGTTTAGACAGTTGGAAGCTGTATTCAGACTACAAGGATCTTTGAGCATGTTAAAAAGGTGTCTCCAGATCACTTGATACCTTCAAAGTAATAACTTCTGGAAGGAATTCAAGCCTACTGTTTTGTGGTAAAAGGGATTGTCTGATTGATGGATGTTGTTACTTGAGTGAAACAGTAAAGGGAAGTTATTACGGGTTAAATATTAGAGTACTGTCGCTGTGTGGGGTATTTATGTTTGCAGTTGATAAAAAATGCTTACTGTGTGTTTATAAAATGTTAACTGAATTCACAGAATAAACTTTGTTTTGTAAAAGCGCTTGGGGCTTCTGTTGCATAACACCTAAAAAGTAGGCCCTTGTGCTCCTCGTAACCAAAATCTATAAACAGTTGTAGGTCAGATGAACTCTATGATCTACTTTGGTGTTCACTAAACTCTGGCCCATAACAAATTTGGGGCCCTTCCGGGATAAAAGTCTATCTTTCGTGATTGGGTTGGCTTAGTGAACTTAAAGACAGTGAGGGGTGAGCATATTTGTGTTTGCTTTTCAGATGTGGTATTTCGGTTTAAGTAGGGAGTGTGTTGTGGACAATGGCTCTTTCAGAGGCTCAGAAGTTTTTTGGCGGGGAGTACCCTACGAACAGAGACTAAAAAAAGGCTTTTAGATTTGGCAAAAACATAGCAGTTAACATTACCTGACAACATACAAAAAGACGAGGTAATTGAGGCAGTAGCTGAGCATTCAAAATTGCTTGAGACACAGTCAGACTCATTGGAAATGGCACAAATTCAGTTACAGATCAAGCAACTTGAACATGAAAAAGAATTAAAGCAGCTTGAATACGTAATGAGGGAAAAAGAAAGAATTGCCCGAGCAGAACAAAAGAGAGAGAAAGGGAGATACAGATCAGGGAAAAAGAAAAAGAGAGAGACAAGGATAGAGACGAAAAAGAAAAAGAGAGAGAAAGAGATAGAGAGGAAAAAGAAAAGGAGCGAGGAAAAAGAGAGATTTTGAACTTCAGAAAATGGCAATGAAACATGACAGTCAGTTAAAATTGGCAGATGTAAAGAGAAACGTACAGTTTGAGGATAGTGAGAAAGAACGGCATAGTCAAAGGCTTGGTGAGGATCTTTAAATATGTCCAAGCATTGCCAAGGTTTGATGAGAAGGCTGTAGAAGTCTTTTTCATTTCATTTGAGAAGGTAGCTAAACAAATGCCACAGGACATGTGGGAATTACTGATTCAAGCAAAGTTGATAGTTTACATCACTCTCAGAGGAGGTATCTGGGACATGCGAGGAGGTGAAAAAAATCCATCTTGGGTGCATATGAACTAGTGCCTGAAGCCGACAGACAAAGGTTTAGAAATTTAAGGAAAGAACTTGGTCAAATATACATGGAGTTTGAAAGGATCAAACAGTAATTTTGATAGGTGGATAAGAGCTCTGAAAATAGACAAAACGTACACATCTCGTAGAGAAATTATACTTTTGGAGGAGTTTAAATATTCAATTCCTGATGTAGTGAGAAGCGCAGAGAGTTAAAACTGCGAGATTAGCAGCAGAAATGGCAGATGATTATGAATTGGTTGATAAATCAAAGTTTGGTTTCCAACATCAGTTTCAGCCTGTGAGGGATTGAAACTGGGGAAAAGAGAAATACTCTTTTGTGGTAAAGGGGATCTGATGGGAGATAATAAGGAGAGAGTACCTCAGATTAAAAAAGAAATCCAGGAGGGTGGAAGAGACATGAAAAGTTTCAAATGTTTTCACTGTAATAAACTAGGCCATATCAAGTCACAGTCTTGGTGGTTGAAGAAAAGCACTGGGAAGGCTGATGTGGTAAAACAGGATAAGCCAGTGGGGTTTGTTAAAGTGGTAAAGGAAAGCCCAAGTGAAGTGAAGGAGGTGCAAAAGATTGTACAGCCTGATCAAGAGGTGATTGATAAGAAGGTGACAGATCTCTTCAAAGAATTTACTTGTGTGGGTAAAGTTTACTCATGTGTACCAGGAGGAGTAGGTAAATAAGTCAGAATTTTAAGCGATACGAGAGCTAGTCAATCTTTGATGGTAAGAGATATGAGGAGTTATGTAGTTTGGGAGGAATATTGCCAGAAATGATGGTAATGTGCAATTCAGGGTGAGAAGAGTAGTGTTCCATTATATAAGGCAAGGTTGGAAGGTCCAGTGAAGAGTGGTGAAGTGGTAGTAGGAGTAATAGAGAAACTATCTTGTCCAGGAATACAGTTTATCTTGGATAATGATATAGCTGGATCGCAAGTGGGAGTGATGCCTACTGTGATTGATAAGCCAGTGAAAAATGGAACGACTGAAGTGTTGAAGGATGAATATCCTGGGATTTTTCCGGATTGTGTAGTAACAAGGTCGCAAAGTCATAGGTTAAGACAAGAGGAGAAATCAAAGAGTGAAGATAAAGTTGAAGTTCAATTATCAGAAACAATTTTTGATCAGATGGTTGGAAAAGGACAAGAAAGGTGGAGGATAAGGCGGATATTTTTAGTTCAGGAAAATTGGCAGAGTTACAACAGAAAGATATAGAAATAAAACAGATGCATCAGAAAGCCCACACGGAAGAGGAATTTGAGTATATACCAGAATGTTATTACCTTTAAAAATGACGTCTTAATGAGAAAATGGAGACCTTCACATATGCAGGCAGATGAAAAGTGGGCAGATGTTCATCAAGTGGTATTGCCGGTAGGGTATACAAAGGAGGTGTTGCGAGTAGCACATGAGGTCATTTGAGATTAAGGAAATCTCAAGCTAAACTGCAAAAACATTTTTATTGGCCTGGACTACATAAAGATGTAGTTAAATTTTGTCGATCATATCACACACATCAAGTGATAGGGAAATCTCAAGTGGTCATAAAACCAGCTCCCTTAATACCCTTTCCAGCATTTGAGGAACCTTTTACAAGGGTCTTAATTGATTGCGTAGGACCGCTTCCTAAAACAAAAAGTGGGAATCAATATCTTTTGACTATAATGGGTGTGTCTACTAGGTTTCCAGAGGCCATTCCAGTACGCAATATTCCAGCTAAAAAGATTGTGGAGGAGTTACTTAAGTTCTTTACTAGATATGTACTACCCACAGAAATACAATCAGATCAAGGATCAAATTTTACCTCAAGGTTATTCAAAGAAGTTATGGATAGCTTAGGCGTAAAACAATTTAAATCAACTTCGTACCATCCAGAATCGCAGGGTACGTTAGAAAGGTGGCATCAGACGTTAAAGACAATGTTGAGGGCTTATTGTCAAGATTATCCAGAGGATTGGGATAAAGGAATTCCATTCGTACTGTTTGCAATTAGGGATGCACCTAATGAGTCAACCAAATTCAGCCCTTTTGAACTAATTTTTGGTCATGAGGTAAGAGCACCACTTAAATTGATTAAAGAGAAATTGGTGAATGAGCAGTCTAAAGTTACATTATTGGATTACGTGTCAAATTTTAGGGAATGATTAAATAGAGCAGGTGAATTGGCTAGACAACATTTAAATGTTGCACAGCATATGATGAAATGGGTAGCGTACAAGAAAACAAAAGTTCGTAGTTTTGCCAGTGGAGATAAAGTTTTAGTATTGTTTCCAGTGGTAGGTGAAGTTTTAAAAGCAAGATTTTGTGGACCGTATCTGATTGAAAGGAAATTAAGTGAGGTGAATTATGTGGTAAGAACGCCAGATAGAAGGAAAACTCACCGAATGTGTCATGTCATTATGCTTAAAAGGAATTTTAAAGGGAAGGGGGGTCAAAGGAGGAGGTTTTAGTGATTCTAACTCAAAGTGAAGAACCAAATCCAGATGACGATGAATTTGACATTCCTCAAATTAAATTGGATAACAAGGATGTTCTTAAAAATTGGGATAAATTGTTGCGTTACCTTCCAGAGAAAAAACTAACTGACCTGAAAGAGTTATTCATATCACATGGGCAAGTTTGTGGAGATGAGTTGGGAAGTACTAAAATGGCCTACATGATGTAGATGTGGGAAATGCTGTTCCAATTAAACAACATCCATATAGACTTAACCCTTTAAAATTGGCGCAGGTTAACAAAGAAATTGAAAGTATGCTTAAAAGTGGTATAATTGAAGTGGGTTGCAGCCAATGGAGCTTACCCATAGTGATGGTACCAAAACCGGATGGTACCCAACGGTTGCGTGTGGACTATAGAAAGGTTAATGCAGTTACAAGGACAGACTCTTATTCTATCCGACGCTTGGAGAATTGCATTGAGAAGGTGGGACAATCCGCTTTTATTTCCAAACTGGATTTACTTAAAGGTTATTGGCAGGTACCATTATCCGAAAGGGCGAAGGAGATTTCAGCTTTTGTGACTCCAGATGGTATATACTAATTCAAAGTTGTGCCATTTGGCATGAAAAACACTCCAGCCACATTTCAACGGTTAACTAACAAAGTCGTTTTAGGATGACCCAATTGTGCGGTATTCATCAACGATCTGGTGATTTTTAGTCAGACATGGAAAGAACATTTGAAGCATCTGATGGAGTTATTTGATCGACTTCAGGAAGCGGGTTTGGTGGTAAACCTAGCCAAAAGTGAATTTGGAAAAGCCCAAATCACTTTCCTTGGCCATACAATTACACAGGGTTGAGTGGTCCCACGGGATGTGAAAACAAAAGTTATTGGGGAGTTTCCAATACCCTCAACGCAAAGAGAAATAATGCGATTTCTTGGCTTGAGTGGATTTTGCCGAAACTTTGTGACAAATTTTAGCAGTGTGGTTGCTCCACTGACGGACTTGCTGATGAAGCGTAGCAAATTTCAATGGACGGAGGAGTGTCATTTGACTGCCTGAAGGCTGTGTTAACCACTGCTCCTATGTTGGCCATCCCAAATTGCACAAAAACATTCAAAGTGGCTGTCGATGCGAGTGATGTAGGCGTAGGTGCGGTGCTCTTGCATGAAGACGACGAAGGAATAGAGCGGCCTATTATTTTTCAAAGAAATTGAATAATCACCAGAGGAAGTATTCAATGATTGAGAAGGAGACTATGAGCTTGGTGCTGGCTTTGCAACATTTTCACATTTTATGTGATTAACAATTTGTCTGAAACAATATATATATAATATATATATACTGATCATAATCCATTGACATTTTTGGAGCGATTCCGGAATAACAGTGCCAGACTGTTTCGATGGAGTTTATTGTTACAGCCATTTCATTTTAAAATTATTCATGTGACAGGACGAGAAAACGTGATAGCCGATGCTTTGTTACGAATGTGATGAAGAGAAGCAGGTTCAATGATTGAAGAAGAAGAAATAAATTGGACTGTTATTAATGATTGCCTGTTTTGTTTTTGTTTAAAAAAAGAATATTTATTGTAATTTTTTCTTAAAGGAAAGTGAAAAGGTGAAAAATGGAAACCATCTTGAAGTTGATGGTTTATTTTTTTCTTGGGGGAGGTGTCATGGGAATATCCCTTTAAGAACTGTTTGTCTTCTCAAATGGCTGCAGTGATGTCATTGTGTGGGTGAAGCTGGGCTGTGGCTCTGGTTTTTATTTTCGTGTTGAGCTGGAAGCTGTTTGTGGCTCTGACTTTTACTTTTGGTTTAGACAGTTGGAAGCTGTATTCAGACTACAAGGATCTTGGAGTCTCTCTGCATGTGAAAAAGGTGTCTCCAGATCACTTGATACTTTCAACGTAGTAACTGTTCTGGAAGGAATTCAAACCTACTGTTTTGTGGTAAAAGGGATTAGTGATTTATGGATGTTGGTACTTGAATGCAACAATAAAGGGAAGTTATTAGTTATTAAGGGTTAAATATAGAGTACTGTAGCTTTGTGGGGTATTTATATTTGTAGTTGATAAAAAATGCTTACTGTGTGTTTATAAAATGTTAACTGAATTCGCAGAATAAACTTTGTTTTGTAAAAGTGCTTCAGGCCTCTGTCGCATAATATGATATATTCGCATAGTAGCAGATTGGTTAGCTAACAGGAAACAGTGGGGATATCAGATTAGCAAGCTGTAAGTAGTGGAGTGACGGGTCCTGAACTTTTGCAATCCATATCACTGACTTGGATGAAGGGACTGAATGTATGCCTGATAGCTAAATCTGCTCATGACACAAAGATAGGTAAGAAAGCAAGTTGTCGAGATGAGGTAGAGTCTGTAAAGAGACAGACAGGTTAACTGAGCCGGCACAAATTTGGCAGATGGAATATAATAGGAAAAATTAGAACTTTTCTACTTTTGCAGGAAGAATAGAAAAGCAGCATATTAACTAAATGGAGAGATTACAGAACTCTGAGATACGGAAGGATTTGGGTATCCTGATACATGAATCACAGCATTTCTCTGCTATTTCTTCTTTCCCCATAATTTCTCCTGTCTCTACCTCGAAGGAAGCAATGTTTATTTTAGTTACTTTATTTTATATGCTTATAGCTGTATACTTGTAGTTTCTGTGGGAGGCTAGGGAGGAGAATGTAGCGGCTCTGACAAAATAATTAAAATCTACTCTGACCACCGGAGAAGTGCCAGAGGACTGGAGGACAGCTAACGTAGTGCCATAATTCAAGAAGGGAAGTAGGGACGAACCAGGAAATTACTGGTCAGTGAGTCCAACTTCTGTGGTAGGGAAGCTAATGGGAAAAATTCGAAGAGACAGAATTAATCTCCACATGGAGAGGCAAGGACTAATCAAGGATAATCAGCATGGTTTTGTCAAAGGGAGATCATGTCTTACAAACTTGATTGAATTTTTTGAGGAGGTGACAAGGTGTGTAGATGAGGGTAGTGGAGTTGATATAGTCTACATGGGCTTTCACAGGGTGCCACATGGGAGACTGATGAAGAAGGTAAGAGCCCATGGGATCGAGGGCATTTTGGTAAACTGGATCCAAAACTGGTTTAGAGGTAAGAGGCAGAGGGTGATGGTTGAAGGTTGTTTTAATGACTGGAAACTTGTGTCCAGTGGTGGTTCTGCTGGGATCTGTGCTGGGTCCCTTGTTTGTAGTATACATTAATGATCTGGATGTGAATTTAGGAGGTATGATAAATAAGTTTGCAGATGACACAATAATTGTTGGTGTGGTAAATAGTGAGGAGCAGGCCTTGGATTACAGGAGGATATAGATGTACTGGTTAGAAGGGCAGAAGAGTGGCAAATGGAATTAAACCATGAAAAGTGAGAGGTAATGCATTTGGAGAGGGCGAACAAAGCAAGGGAACATACAATGAATGGTTGGACCCAAGGAAGCACAGAAGATCAAACGGACCTTGGTATGCATGTTCACAGATCTCTGAAGACAGCAGGTCGATAAGGTGGTTAAGAAGGCCTGTGGGAGACTTCCGGTGATGGCATGTAAGAGGAGGTCGCACATTGGAGGGCTCCTGCTCGAGGATTGATTTTTTAGAATTTAATGCCCAGTCCCAGAGGCAATTTTTGGTTAAATATGTGCAGGAAGACATGAGGAAGAAAGATGTCCAAAACCCAAAGGAAAGCTGCCGTGAAGAAGGGGTTGAATGTAGGTTCACCGTCGAGTGGAAGGGTCGGTTCAGCAACTGGAAGGAAGGAGGAAGCTGGGTCGCCGGGTGGGGCCGTACTGTTCATGGCAGAACAGATGACTGAGGTGATGGCTGTGGAACTTGAAAAACAGTTCGCAAAGCACATGGAGGTGATAAAGAAGGAGATGGTGGCAGTATTTAAGGTGCTGGTGGAGGAGGCGATTGCCCCGGTGAAGGTGACGGTGTCGAGAGCATCAGCCAAGGTGCGGGAGCAAGGAAGAGCACTGAAGGGAGTGGAAGAGACTTTGTCGCAACACAGTGATCAACTCACTTCGATGGGTGAGGAGCTGCAGAGGCTGGTGGAGGCCAACAAGGGTCTGTGAGCCAAAGTGGAGGACTTGGAAAACAGACCTAGGCAGCAAAATCTGAGGATCGTGGGTCTGCCCGAAGGGGTGGAGGGCCGGAGGCCGACGGAGTATTTTGGCAAGATGTTGGCGGAGCTGTTGGGAGAGGGGGAAGACCCCTCTCAGTACGAACTGGATCAGGCTCCTAGCGCATGGAGGCCTATAGCAAAGGCGAATGAGCCGCCAAGAGCAATGACTATTTGTTTCCGTAGATACCGCGTAAAGGAGGTGCTGTGTTGGGCTAAGCAGAAGCGGGAGGTGCAGTGGGCTGGAGCTGGTATACCTATATACCAGGACTTTACTGTGGAGTTGGCAAGGAGGCGGGCGGCCTTCGGTCGAGTGAAGAAGAAGGCACTGTATAACAGCAAGGTGCGGTTTGGCATCGTGTACCCAGCTCAAATGAAGTTACTGTGAAAAGCCCCTGGTCGCCACATTCTGGCGCCTGTTCAGGGAGGCTGGTACGTGAATTGAACCCGCGCTGCTGGCCTTGGTCTGCTTTACAAGCAAACTAAGTAGCCCACTGTGCGAAACCAGACCCTTAGCCGCAGTTGGGGGGTGGTGGTGGTTGGGTGGGTGGACTATATATGTTAATAGTGACTATGGGTGATTCCTGATTCCTTTTTGCTTTTTATCTGATGTTTATGTTGACATGCGGGCTGTTGTTTGGGGGATGGTGGGAGGATGGGATCATGGTGTTGATAAGAGGATTGACATTCTATTTGTTACCGCTTATTGTTTGTTGGAGGGTGTAAATTTTGAAGAAAATGTGAAAAAGAATAAAAATATATATTTTTAAAAAATGTCTGTGGTTATTCTTGCCTTTATTAACCAAGGCATTGAATATAAGAGCAGGGAAGTTAACCTGGAGCTATATAAAACGGTGGCTAGGCCCCATCTGGAGTACTGCATGCAGTTCTGGTCACCACATAGTAGAAAGGAAGTGATTGCACTGGAGAGGGTGCAGAGGAGATTCACCAGGATGTTGCTTGTGCAGTCGCGTTTCAGATATCAAGAGAGACTGGATAGGCTGGGGTTGTTTTCCCTGGAGCAGAGAAGATTGAGGGGGGGGGACCTGATTGAGGTATATATAATTATGAAGGACATGGAATGGGTGGATAGGAAGGTATTTTTTTCCTCTTAGTGGAGGGGGTCAATAACCAGGGGCACAGATTTACGGTGGTAATGGCAGGAGGTTTAGAGGAGATGTGAGGGAAAACTTTTTCACCCAGTGGGTGGCTGGAATTTGGAACTCACTGCCTGAGTGGTAGAGGTGGGAACTCTCACAACCTTTAAGAAGTATTTAGTTGAGCACTTGAAATGCCATTACATCCAAGGCTACGGACCACGTGCTGGAAAATAGGATTAGAATAGTTAGGTGCTGATGGTCGGCACGGATGCGATGGGCCGATTTTCCGTGCTGTCAAACTCTGACTATGACTAAAAGCTCTTACAATTTCTGGCTAGTTTACTCTCATGATATTTACTCCCTTTTGTCAACTTTATGATGGCCCTGTGCTGGTTTCTAAAACAGTCCCAGTCCTCAGACTTGCGCCTATTCTTTGCAACATTATAAGCTTCTTTAATCTGATACTATCCTTAACCTTAAGTCACAAATGGATCTTTCTTGCTGAGTTTTTGTTTTTAATGGAATTCATTTTTAAAAAACGTTTTGAATTGTTTCTTTAAATGTTTCTTGCTGTTTATTTACCACTATACCTTTTATTATATTTCCCCAATCAACCTCAGCTAGCTCTCCCGTCATGCCTATGTAATTGGCTTTGCTTAAGTTTAAGATTCTTGTTTGTGATTGTGGAGTTTGTGCTTGTGGAGTATGTAGCTTTCAAACTTAATGTGAAATTCAGTTGTGTCATGATCGCTATTTCCCAGTTGATCTTTTACTATGAGATTACTAATTAACTCAGCCTCATTAAAAAATACCTGATCTAAAATAGCTTTATCTCTGTTGATTCCATTATGTGTTGCTCCAGGAAACTCAAAAACATCTACAAACTCAGCTTTCAGACCACCTTTGCCAATCTGATTGGTCTAGTCTATATGAAGATTAAAGTCGCCTACAATTATTACATTGCCTTTGTTTCGTCTTCCAATAATTTCTTGTCCAGAGGTATAGCTGCTGTTCAGAGGGTTATGTGTTTTCTGACTCTTGCTATTCCTAATCTCCACCATATTGATTCTACTTCCTGATCTTTTGGGTCAGGATGTTTCCTCATTAATCCCTTATGTCACCCTTTACTGTCAGGGTTACCCCTCCTTTTTCAGTCTCCCTGCCTTTTCAAAATGTTGTGTACCCGTATATATTTATTTCCCAATCTTTGTCTCCATTTAAACTAATCAATGCTGTTATGGCCATTCTAAGCCACTTATCTCTATTTGTGTCACTAGTTCACCTATCTTGCTGAGGATGCTTTGCACATTTTGATTACGTGCCTTTATTTATTTTTCTACTACTATTGCCTACATGGACCTAACTAGCTGATGCACTTTACCATTCCTGTATCACTTAGCTTACCTTTATCCACATCGCTACACTGTTCTATTGTCTTGACCTGTCACTTTGGATTTCTAATTCACCCTTCGTTAAAACTCCATCACTGTGTGTTCCAAAAGCCTTATCTACAGCCCTAGTTGTACAATTTTCACAATAACTTCATTGCAGTGTTAATGCAAGTCTACTTGTGACATTATTATTATTGTTAATTGCCAGGACATTGGTCCCATCCCGATTTAAGTGGAACCCAACCCAATTGAACTGCTCCCTCTTTGGTGTCGGTGTCCCATGAATCGAAGCCTCTTCTTCCCACACCATGTTTCAATTCCTGGTCATTCATTACCTAATGTATTTGGACGAACATAGTTTAATATGTGTAAAACATTTCTGTGAATCTAAATTTATAACCTCATAGTCCCACCGGTATTTTACCCTGTTTCCTCTGGGTGCTCCAGTTTCCTCCCATAGTCCAAAGATGTGCGGGTTAGGTGGATTGGCCATGCTAAATTGCCCTTAGTGTCCAAAAAGATTAAATGGGGGTTATGGGGATAAGGTAGACACGTGGGCTTGAGTAGGGTGCTTTTTGTAAGGGCCAGTGCAGACTTGATGGGACGAATGGCCTCCTTCTGCACTGTTTTTTTTAAAAATCTATGAAAAGAAGCAATCTACATTAAGCAGGATGTAAAGTCTATAACTATACTTATTCCACAGTTTAAGTGGCCATTTTATGAACATTTTGCATATCTCGCAGAACATTCTATGGATTGTTCTGTAGCACATTATCCGCAGTCCAGAGATTATAAATAGTTGTCAAATTTATGCAGATGTTCTGAAGTAATGCTTCTGGGAGGTGAGAAGATAAGGGATGATTCTTTTATCCCGAATGTCCCTGTAGCAGATAAAAGTTCAGTGTCAGTTTGATGAGTGGGGAAGGGAGGTGGGTAGGTGAGAGAGAATGGGGGAAGAGGTGGGTAGATGAGGGGGTGAGTGAATGATTGAGTAGTCGGGTGGTTGGGAAGTTAGTTAGTGGGATTGGTCGGTGTGGGAGGGTGTCAGTTGTGGTGCTCCGTTGAGTTACTCTGGCTAATCGCTGAGTTAAACCAGATAGTCTATAGCGTAACATTTTCTGGATAAGTATCCAGGTAGATCCCACGTAACTGGCCCCAAGTCTCTGACACAGAGGTTGGTGTCAGAGGATTTCATGGAAGGTCCTGGGCGGTGCAGATCAGCCAATTGGCAGTTTACACTTATTTCAGCATGTGTGTGTCAGAACGCAGGATCTAGTAACTTATCGCCCAACTTTTGTTCCATCTCCGATCTGGATACCTGTAGATTTGGGCCAGTATGATCTGTGTATTCATGCGCAGTAAGCTAATCCTTTCCATTGCTGAGCATCTGATTTTGGTTTTCTTAGTCAATTGAGGAAAAGTGTAATTGTGCTGGTACCTGTCATGTGTTTTCTCGCAAAGGGACTTGTGCAATGAAATGTAGTGGTTGCAAAAAGCTTGCTTTACAGACGGTAAGTGGCAGCAATGCTCAAAATGTTTTATGAAGGAAGAGGTCACTGGGTAGATATGTTTGCTCATTAAGTTCAGGCTAATTGAAATGCTTTTAAAATGAGTTTCAACTAAAATAGAACTTGGTGGAATTCTATAAATAGCTGTTCATATAAAGCCTTGTCTATTAGAATCCGGTTCAAAACACATGCATTTCATGCACTAGTGCCTAAAACTAATTGCTGGATTCAGGCACAAAATTATATTCACCTGCACTCCAGAATTTTCATCTGTGACCGATTTATTTTTAAAATTATTTTTCTTGCATTGTGTTCTTGGCTGTGCCTTATTAATCTGTTCAGTTCAAAGATTTCTGTAAATTGCAAGAGATGGGCCTCCTGCCTTTTTTTTAAGCTGAGATTTTGTGAATATGTCAAATTTTAATTGAATTCCTGCTCCTGGAACACAATTGACTTTCTGATATTTCAATAGACAAATACATACAGACCAGGAATCTGATTATTGTGTGCACATGTAGCTAATCTTGATCAAGGCAATGGTGGGGATATTACAGTTAGACTCTGTGATGGGGATAAGGAAAAGAAAAATCAGCAAAATTCCCTTATCTCTGTTACTATCTTGTAACACCAGCAGGAAATAAATGTATTGCCTTTCTACAGTCATAGCTGAGAAGCATTGTTGGCTGAAGAACAGAAGGGTTCCTAATGCCTGCAGAACAAGAAATGAAAGAAAAACAAAGAAAAATGTTACTAAGTAATACCATCAGACAAAATGATAATTCAGAAATAGCAAAATTTAAATTGAAACTCAGGTTATCTATTTCCCATTCAATATTGTTGAATAATCCACCATTCACCTTCAGACATCTTCTAAGCTTGTCGAGGGTTCAGGTGACGATGGGAGTTGGGGGACAAACCAAAATTAATTATTTTTTTAAACTTGGAATGTTCCACTAATTGTAAATTTGGGTTTTAATTTTCCAGTTAACAATGGTGATTACATGGCTATTTTGAAGAATTGACACACTATCTGAAAATTTTGGACAGTGATTGTTAAATTGGAGTGTGGAATTTAAAGGAAAAGGGGAAATCTGTATATGAAATAAATTAGAATAAACAGCATGTGGAGGTGATAAATGCCTTCTACCATGTTGGATTCTTGAAGTGTATGCATACTTGACCGTTTTTATGATGATGGAAAGTAGTACTTTTTTTGTTTGCTGAGGATGAATTTTACAGATTGGGGTACTTGACATTGGAAATCTCTTGGCTTTTTAATACAGTCCAAGGGATGGAGAATGTTTTCCAGTTACATTTTTTTTTTAAAAAATTGTTTTTATTAAAGCTTTTGTCAAACAGAATTTTTACATAACTAATAACAGAAAATAAACGAAAAATACTTAACAAAACTAGGTGGCTGTTATCATTATACAAAAAGAAAATATACATTAAATAGACAGTTCCCCCACCTGAGCCCCCCCCCCCCCCCATTACTGCTGCTGCTGACATTTTACCACTCCCCTAGAAAGTCCAGGAAAGGTTGCCACCGCTGGGAGAACCCCTGCAAGGACCCTCTCAAGGCAAACTTTATTTGCTCCAGGCTGAGAAACCCAGCCATGTCACTAACCCAGGTCTCCACACTCGGGGGTTTCGAGTCTCTCCACATTAACAAGATCTGCTCCGGTTGGAGGCTACCAGGGATGCAAAGGCCAACACCTCGGCCTCTTTCGCTTCCTGCACTCCCAAATCCTCTGACACCCCAAAGATCGCTATTGTTGGACTCTGCTTCACCCGCATGTCCAAAATCCTGGACATAACCCTCGCAAAGCACTGCCAGAATTCTTTGAGCACCGGGCATGCCCAGAACATATGGATATGGTTCGTCGGACGCCCTGAACACCTCACACACCTGTTCTCCACCCCAAAGAGCTTGCTCATTCTCGCCGTCGTCATGTGAGCCCGGTGCACCACCTTAAACTGAATTAAGCTGAGCCTGGCCCATGATGAAGAAAAATTCACCCTGCCCAGGTTTTCCAGTTAAATTAAGTAAAATGCTAGATTTCATGCTGGGGTGTGGAAAGATGGGAATCTAGTTGTACTCCAGTCTAATAGATTACCACATTATTGCTGTATTATTGTAGGGTTTCAGGCACTTTGTGTTGTTAACTGCGTGTTTCATACTTCTACCAGAACTTTTTAATAAAGAAAAATAAATTAAGTGCTTTTAAAGTGGATATAGTATTATAGATTGTTAGGAACCTAAAGCTGATCAGCAAAAGGTTGATTGTAAACGCAGTTGATTCCCCTGCTAAATCAATATCAAAAACACCATGTATTTCGCTAACCGATATTACCTGCTTTCCTGTGCAGCGTCTCGGGTGATATAGCTGGAATAATTCAGCCGTAAGCCTTGACTCTTAAGTGACTTTTACAGAGCCTGGTGGAGGGGCAAATGGTATGGAAAAGATACATTTGAAAAATTACTTCAAATTTAAATTATAAAGAGTAGTACAAGAATCTCTTAAGTAAAAAGCCATGAACTTTCACAAAACTTTGCATACATGTTGTTCCTTTGTTTTATGAGGAGATTTAACAGATTTCTATTCCTTTGCTGAAAGAAGAGCAATTAGGATTTCTGCAGATATGATTGGATTGGATTTGTTTATTGTCACGTGTACCGAGGTACAGTAAAAAGTATTTTTCTGCAAGCAGCTCAAACAGATCATTTAGTATATGAAAAGAAAAAGAAAATACATAATAGGGCAACACAAGGTACACAATGTGCATACATAAACGGCAGCATCGGGTGAAACATACAGGAGTACTATTAATCAGGTCAGTCCATAAGAGGGTCGTTTAGGAGTCTGGTAACTGCGGGGAAGAAGCTGTTTTTGAATCTGTTCGTGCATATTCTCAGACTTCAGTATCTCCTGCCTGATGCCAAGTAAAGCTTGTAGTTCAAACTTGCAATAAATGGTAAAGCTGTTATGGTAAGTATGTTCAACTATAATCCTGTTATAGAAGGTGAGCTAAGCCTGATCACACAACAGCTAATCACCTGTTAATTGGCACCTTGGGAGAACATGCAACCATTACTGGTCCACTTGGTGTCCTGGATTGTATAAATATGATACCTTTTCCACTGCAACTTACATGTATTACAGAGTTACACCAATCTATTACTAATGCTCTGCTAATCAGAGTGGACTTTGTGCTGATAAATTTATTCTGTAGCTATATTGTGTCCGAAATCTCTGCCTAAGCTAGAGTAACTTTGATTAATAAAAGGCGTATTTAGAACTAGTGCCTGAAGTTCTTCACACACAACTGATCCCAAAGGAGTAGAGTGAAATATCACTTGAGAGCCAACTGAATGTTGCATTGATGTGATACCGCCATTTTATTTATTTAAAAATTTCAAGTACCCAATTCTTTTTTTCCCAATTAAGGAGCAATTTAGCATGGCCAATCCATCTACTCTGTATATCTTTGGGTTGTGAGGATGAGACCCACATAGACATGGGGTGAATGTGCAAACTCCACCTGAATAATGACCTGGGATCAAACCCGGGTCCTTTGAGCTATGAGGCAGCTGTGCTAATCACTGTGCCACCGTGCCACCCCCGATACCACCATTTTACATAGTTGAATCAAAGTGAGCTGACTGGCCTTCCTCATTTGCAATCATTTTGCCAAAAAGTTTATTTTCACTGAAAACAACACTGAATACAGCCATTTGAAAATAAGTACAGGGTATAATTGAATTTCTTCCTTTTTTCTGTTGGGGCTTTTGAGAGTGGCCTCGTCAAGGGGAGGTCAAGCTTGACAAATTTGTTAGAATTCTTTGAGGAGGTAACGAGGAAGTTAGACGAGGGAGAGTCAGTGGATGTGATCAATTTGGATTTCCAGAAGGTCTTTGACCAGGTGCCTTACAGGAAGCTGCTGAATAAGATAAGAGCCCATGGTGTTCAGGGCATGGATAGAGGATTGACTGACTGGGAAAAGGCAGAGAGTGGGGATAGAGGGGTATTTTTCAGGGTAGCAGCCGGTGCCTAGTGGTGTTCCGCAGGGGTCAGTGTTGGGACCACAAGTATTCAAAACATACATTTTGATCTGGAAGAAGGAATTGTGGGCATTGTTGCTAAGTTTGCAGATGATACAGAGATATGCAGAGGGACAGGTAGTGTTGAGGAAGCGGGGGAGGCTGCAGAAGGACTTGAGACAAGCTAGGAGTGTGGGCAAAAGTGGCAAATGGAATACAATGTTGGAAAGTGTGAGGTTATGCACTTCGGTAGGAAGAATAGAGGCATAGACTATTTTCTAAATGTGGAAAGGCTTTGGAAATCAGTAGCACAAAAGGGACTTATGAGTCCCAGTTCAGGATTCTCTTGAGGTTAACATGCAGGTTCAGTTGGCACTTTGGAAGGCAAATGCAATGTTAGCAATCATTTTGTGAGGGCTAGAATACAAGAACAGGGATGTACTGCTGAGGCTGTACAAGGCGCTAGCCAGGTCCCATTTGGAATATTGTGAGCAGTTTTGCGACCCATATCTAAGGAAGGATGTGCTGGCCTTGGAGGGGGTCCAGTGGAGGTTCACAAGAATGATCCCAGGAATTGAAAGGCTTGTCATATGAGGAGCAATTGAGGACTCTGGGTCTGTACTTGATGGAGTTTAGAAGGATGAGGGGTGATCTCATTGAAATATACGGAAAATGAGAGGCCTAGACAGAGTGGACATGGAGAACATGTTTCCGTAGTAGGAGAAACTAGAAACCTAGGGCTGAAGGGACAATCCTTTATTTCTTTAACCAGAGAATGGTGAATCTATGGAACTCATTGCTGCAGAAGACTTTGGAGTTCAAGTCCCTAAATGCCTTTAAAACAGAGATAGATCGGTTCTTGATTAATAAGGGGATCAGGGGTTACAGGGAGAAGACAGGAGAATGGGGGTGAGAAACATATCAGCCATGATCGAATGGCGGAGTAGACCCGATGTGCCGAATGGCCTAATTCTGCTCCTATATCTTATGGTCTTTTGTCTTATACATACTGTGCTCCAAAACCCATAATCTAGATGTATATTTCAGCATGCATATTATAAATACTGTACTATTAATGCTTTATTTTTCTTGCTATTTTGTTGAACAACTTTTTTTTCTCCCTGTCTGAAAGCATTTATCATGGATTGCCAAAGGTGCTGATGAGGTTCATGGTAAATGCTAGCAGACCTTTTCGCGGGCTGAGCCCAATTCCTTTGTTGGAAATGTTGCTTAATATTGTTCTCCTCAGATAAATACTAAAGATGGTCTAAAAAGAACCCCCATTAACACCATTGTGGAAAACAAGCTAATACCCCACATGTTGCAGCATAGGACTTGTGATGTAATTGATCTTACCTAAATGGTGTCTCACATTAAATAGTAAAAATTACCACTTTTCCATTATTACAGCACCAGAACCTAATGTGTTCAGTATACAAACTTTTAAACTTATAATTGTGTACATAGCAACTTGAATTTCAACAATTTCATGGAATCCTGCTAAGGGTGTTTGATGTCGATCCCAGCCCCGGGTCACTGCCCATGCGGAGTTTGCACATTCTTCCCGTGTCACCCCCCACAACCCAAAGGTGCAGGTGGATTGGCCATGCTAAATTGCCCGTTAATTGGAAAGAAAATTTAAAAAGTGATTTGAGTCATATGAAAATAAGAGGAATTTAGGTAATTGTACAAAAGACAAAGACCGTAAAAGTGACGATCACCACACATGTTGAAGATGCATTGAGATCCAGAGTATGCAGCTTTTTACTTTTACTTTTTAAAATTATCTTTTTATTAAAAAGGGACTAGCAAGTTGGTGATTATTTCATTTGTTGCAAGTGATGTTTCAGAATATAATTTTATGCCTTTGACTGTTGATTTCGAAATTAGCATTTTATAAATTTCTGTGCGATAATGTGGAAAATAATGAGGCTAAAATTGAAAAACATCGGGGCAGCACAGTGATTAGCATTGCTGCCTACGGCGCTGAGGACCCGGGTTTGAATACCGGCCCTGGGTCACTGTCCATATGGAGTTTGCACATTCTCCCTGTGTCTGCGAGGGTTTCACCCCCACAAGCCAAAAATGTGCAGGGTAGGTGGATTAACCATGCTAAATTGCCCCTAAATTGGAAAAAAATAATTGGGTACTCTAAATTTTAAAAGTAAATAAATAAAAAAAATAAAATTGAAAGCCATCAACTTTGAAGGTCTTCACTGGGGAAATCTTACTTTATTTAGAACACCCTGCAAAATATCTAAAGTACTTGTAGGTTTTCTTAAGAAACACTTCCAGGTATTGGGAGCAAATGCTTATTTTTGTTTGTTTTTATCTTGTTATACAATCTATTTGAAGAAATGTCACTGTTAGAATGATATCCCACAGGATCTGATGTGATTGCAATAGTTATCTGTCTGGGTTATTGGCCTTTCTAGATTATATAGATTGTAGGTAGAAATGTATATGATTAAATAGGGAGTTTTACAGCATTTTTACACAAATGGCATTTTAACTCTTGACTCAACATAGGAAGACATGGGCAGCACGGTGGCGCAGTGGTTAGCACTGCTGCCTCACGCGCCAAGGTCCCAGGTTCGATCCCGACTCTGGGTCACTGTCTGTGTGGAGTTTGCACATTCTCCCCATGTGTTTGCGTGGGTTTTGCCCCCACAACCCAAAGATGTGCAGGTAGGTGGATTGTCCATGCTAAATTGCCCCTTAATTGGAAAAAATGAATTGGGTACTCTAAATTATTTTTTAAAAAAGGTAAGAAGATATATGATTAAGTAGTAAATAAATTTGTTTTCTGGGCTTAATTGAATGTGCTTGATTTTAAATCTGTTCTGCCGATTAATTGCATTGTGGGACATACAGGCTTAATTGTTCTATAAGTTGAAGTGCTGCTTCAACTTGCTTTCAGTGAAAACAAAAATCTCCAAATAATGTTGAACCAGTCTGCCAGGAACACAGGTGTTTTCTCAATATTGTTCCATCAGTAATTGCTTGTTAATGGCATGGGTATTTGATCGAGAGAAACTAAAAGAAAATTTGTGAAACTTATTTGGAAGGCATAATTTAAAACTAAGAATACATCGCAAAGACTATTCGACGGATGCATTGAAAAATGTTGATGAGCATGATCTTTCCATTTTCAATTTTGTTCGCTATAAAATAGAGCTTCACTTCATTTGATTTTATTTCTCCTGATAAATATTGTCAGTAAACCATTTTAACAGTGCAATACATTTTCAACCTTCTGCAGTGAATGCTTCAGGGTTTTATGGCTTGAAAAGTGAAGACTGCGTAATTGTATTAACTGGCTAGCTAATTTTAAAGCTGTGGTTGATGAGATAGCACCATTTTAGATTGAACCAATCAAAGTAAGCTAAATGGCCTTCCTCAGCTGCAAGCATTTTGCCATAATATTTGTTTTTACTGGAAAATTATTAAAGTTTGTGACAGAAGGTAAATAATGCTCTCTTGCAGCAAAATACAACCATTTGAAAATAAATAATAACTGAATTTCTTGCATTTGCTGGTAGGAATTTTGAGTGGATTTTTGCCTTCAGGTGATAAATACTATTCCAAAACCCACAAACTAAATGTATATTTCAGTATGTAGATTAGAAATACACAACAATCATTATGCACCTTATTTCTCTTGTTATTTCCTATACCAACTTTTGTCCTTTCTGAAGGCATTTACCATGGACACTGGTTGACATCAGTACCTCACCAAAGGCGCTGATGAGGTTCATGGTAAATGCCAGCAGTCCTTTCAATCATGGGCTGAGCCCAATCTTTTCCTAACCTGTATTTGTTGGGAATATTGCCTCATAATATTCTCCTCAGATAAACACTAAAAATTTCAAGACATGGTATGTTATAGGGTGCTATAATGCATCATCTTATTTAAGTTCATTGCTGATGTCATCAGTATGTGCTGTGATTCATTTTGTAGTTATAAGTGCTCATTAGAATTTAGAAGAATGAGAGGTGATCTCATTGAAACATATAGGATTCTTCAGGAGCTTGACTGGGTAAATGCAGAGACAATGTGTCTCGGACCAGAGGCATAGTCTCAGAATAAAGGGGTACACAATTAAAACTCAGATGAGGTGGAATTTATTCTCTGAGGGTTGTGAGTCTTTGGAACTCCTTGCCACAGAGAGCTTGTGTATATTTAAGGTGAGATAGATTCTTGATAATTAAGGGAATCCAGGGTTACGGGGAAAGGGAAGGAAAGTGAACATGAGGAATGTTGGATCAGCCATGGTCCTATTGAAAGTTGAAGCAGGCTCGAAGGGCTGAGCGACCTCCTCCTATTCCTATTTCTTATGGCCTCGTTAGTTGTTATCTGTGTATATTCATACTTAACTATCATTAGTTCTAATTATATTCTGTTCCCGTTATTTCGATGTTTAACTACTGTATTTTAAACTTCATTATTTTTATGAAATAAAGATAAAGACTATTTACTTTCACTAATGTGTTTTGACTACCTTTTTGGGGTCAAGTTTCCACAAAGTTTGCAGACAGAAGACAAGTTAGCAGCACCATGGCTATGTTTGGGTCTATCAGTGGGTTGGTGGAAGAGAACGAAACTGAACTGACTATGTAGAAAGGTTGAAACACTTTCTTGGGAAATGGACTCACAGGTGAGGCTAGAAAGTACTCAATTCACGTGTGTGTGCGTGAAGACTTACAAGCTCATGTGATGGATGTAGAATTTTATATCTCTTGCAGTAATGTTTTTAAAAGCCTGGATTAAGGTATATATTTGTTGCAGTTATATTTAAATTAAAGAACCTAGGTTAAGGTACCCAGATTCTGTCTCCCCAAACTGTAATTAAGGGGTCGTAAAAGTGAGGTAATTATTGATTTTAACCATTTACTTGGTAAAGAGCTAATTGAATCGTGTTTGATTGCTGGAAATTCTCTGAAGTGTAGATAATTTATGGGGGAAGTAGTGCTTAGTCCTAAATAAGCACAGTAAGAAGTTTTACAACACCAGTTTGAAGTCCAACAGGTTTGTTTTGAATCACTAACTTTCGGAGTACAGCTCCTTCCTCAGGTGAATCTAAATAAGCAGGTCATGGAACTTAGTAGGATACAGGTGATGTAATTAATGGGAGGTGCCAGGTCTGTGTGTAGCGGTTTTGCCAAATGCTGCCAAGTGCTAGGTTAAGCAGAAGTGTTCTGCATCTGCTGTTGAAAGGTCCTCTCGCCAAAAGTCTCTACACAGCTGAGCAAGTAAACCTGTTCTGTGAATTGTCATTTGAACTGTATTGGCTTGCTTAACTGGCGTTGGTAGCAGTTGTAGTTAGTAAGTTTAAGTTTTTCCTTATGTTTATGAACTGTTTAACTGATGATTGCAAAGCTATGTCTTTAATGTTAATGTGGTTAATTTTGATTTTAAATTAAAATTGTTTTAACACAAAGATATCTATTGGTTCGAGTAATCACTACCGGGGTGGAGTATCCTTCCCTCTCAGTTTTCCAAATTAAATAAAAAATTGTTTGCGTTTCTCTTCCGGAATCCCAACAAATGTTGGACTTTTGTCTGGTATCCTATCATGAGTGAGAAATTTAGCTACATCACGGAAACTGGGGGACATTTCAATTGTGGATTTAGTTATGCTCATTCAGAATCACCACAATCCTAAGCCTTCAGTAATGGTACATTTCAAATTCCAGTTATTTTCGGAAGAGGGCAGTCTATTGCTAACTTTGTTATAATAATTAATTATTTGTTATAACAATAAAGATTATTATTATTGTTGCTGAACTGTGTCAGCTGTCTGAATATCACCAGTTTGGGGCAGTTTTTGGAAGACATGCTTCGGGACAGACTAACGAGGACAACTTTCAGCAGTGCTTGCTGGGAGTACCCACAGACTTAAGAAGGCGCTAGAAATTTCTCCGGGCATGGAAATGGCTGTCAATAATGGAAGATATTCCAAAGGCCAGTGGCGCCGTGCAGGTAGGTGCACTGCATGAAGTAAACAAAGAAGCTGCACGTAAAAAGCTTGAAGTGACTGATGACCTTAATGAATGCAGACTTATTTGTTCCACTAAATGTGAACTAAAGAGGAAAGGAATGGAGGAAGCGCTATCTTCCAAGCTCTTTCGTTCTGAAAGAAAAAATGAATGTCTTGAAAATGAAGAATCGTCCAGGATCACACCAACAAGAGGATCAGAAAGGGCCTTCAGATATCTTTTCGGGGAAACTGGAGTCAAATGTCTTTGAGTTAACAACCTTGCTTCGAAATCCAGGTAAATGTGAGGAGCATAAACTGATTACAGCTGCCATTCGCAGACTCCATGAACAAGAAATTGAAGCTGTATCCATTGCAGACCAACCAATTGGCATGCTCGATTGTAGAACACTGTACAATGAATGTACAGTGAAAAGAACCGTCTGGACATCGCACCACAGATAACATGGTCAGGGGCTGGTTTAGCACAGGGCTAAATAGCTGGCTTTGAAAGCAGACCAAGGCAGGCCAGCAGCACGGTTCAATTCCCGTACCAGCCTCCCCGAACAGACGCCGGAATGTGGTGACTAGCGGCTTTTAACAGTAACTTCGTTTGAAGCCTACTTGTGACAATAAGCGATTTTCATTTCATTTCATTTCATTTTCAAGTAAGGAATTACCCACCAAACACAAAGAGAATTTTCTTTAAAGTTGAGCAGGTGAGACTGAGGACTTGGAACAGAGACAGAGGACCCAAGAACTTGGGAACCCGTGGTGGGGCAACTAGTGAGAGCCTGATGAAATGGCTTCTGATTTGGTTGTTGTTCTCGATCCACTGAAGAAAGTTGATGGCCGTTCAGTGAAACCTCTTCGAGTATCTCGATAGAGGGCAGAATCCTCCCATTTGGATTGTTTCTCGTCCAGCACTGACTCTGACTGGGACTCTGAAAGTGGCAAAGATTCCAACTCGAGTATGACAGCTGACTGTTCCAGGGGTAGTGAAACAGTGCATTGCACCAAGAAAGGCAAAGTGGAGGAGGAGCTAACAGAGTCACCAATGTTACGTGAGGATCCCAGCATAGTTGCAAAGCTCCTAAAGTCTGAGATATAATTAAGACATTAGTTTCATTGTATTTCTGTCATTGATGGGGATTGAAATTAAGTGGGGTGGTGAGGTGTCATTGAGTGTTATTATTATGCATCTTATTTAAATCCACTGCTGATGTCATTAGTTGCTGGTACCTGTCTATATACTTATTTAACTGCTATTCTAATTCTACTCTGCTACTGTTATTTTGACGTTTAACTGACTGCTCCATTTTTGAGTCCATACTGTTTTTTAAACTTTGTTTTTATATATTAAAGAAGATTAATTTTCGCTAACGTGTTTTGGCAACCTTTTTGTGGTCACGTTACCACAGGTTTTATGGCTTGCAAAGTGAAGGTTGAGTAATTGTATTAACTGGCTAGCTAATTTTACACCTATAATTTCAAATGGTATTTGGTAATAAAATAAAGCTCCATTATATTGCGTGAATAACACTAGTATCCATAAGTGCTCTTAAATATGAGCAAACATTATTTACACAAAATCCAATGACACTTGTAGTAAACTCGTATTTATGCTCAAATAAAAGTGCTATTTATAGTTTTAAAATACAGGTTCTGGAAACAAAATTCAAATTTCTCAATTATAGTTGGGCAGTAATCTGACAGTTTGAAATATTTGTGACCAACTAAAAATTGGATGTTGAAAACTTAGTAAAATTTCTGGTGTGCAACTGCTTAGCTGCAAATAAGAGCCATCCAAAATACATTTAAATAGTGTCATGGGAGTTCTGTTGAAAAGATGTTGTGAGCAAGTGAGCTCTTTCCAGAACTCAAACCTATGACTAGGAATCTAAAACACTAACACCAGAGCTGATTGACGAGGCAGTAAAGAGCATTTGAAGTTCAATGAATGGAGTCTCCAATCCTTCATGAAACTAATTTTATAGATGATATCTTGCTGGCTGAAATAACTGCCATTCTTTCTTGATCCTTGAACTCTTCAACAAAAAAAAGGAAGCTGACCACTTGAGTTTGCAGGTTTACTAGAAAAAAAGTAAAGTTCAATGACTCAGCACTACCCCCCTGATCGAAAGTGGCTTTTCTAGTTAGCTATAGAAGATATAGGTAAACGGTTTAATTGAGAACTCATGAAGAATGATTAACTGAAATTATATTAAGCATTAATTCAGTGCAACTATAGTTGCGAATTAATCAGATAAGGCTCTCTATTTTCACATTTGACAAGTTGCTTGAGGCCTGCAAGGTCAGTGACTCAACTAGCTAAAAGACCCTATTGTTTGGTAATAACTGGGAGGCTGCCCAGTACGGGCAGTTCCGTTTCTATAGTAACAGCCAGTCTATGTTGAGATGCAGGTGTCAATAATGTGGAAAACTGGCAAGTGATGGTAAGGGAAATTCACACCGATATATTTAAATACATATCTCGCGAATTATTTTTTAAAATAAATTTAGAGTACCCAATTCATTTTTTCCAATTAAGTGGCAATTTAGCATGGTCAATCCACCTAGCCTGCACATCTTTGGGTTGTGGGGGTGAAACCCACGCAAACACGGGGAGAATGTGCAAACTCGACACGGACAGTGACCCAAAGCCGGGATCGAACCTGGGACCTCGGCGCCAGGAAGCTGCAGGATTAACCCACTGAGCCGGTGCCGTGAGGCTGCAGGGCTAACCCACTGCACCACCGTGCTGCCCAATATCTCTCTTAAATTGACGGCAGACACTTTGGCCGAATTGAGTTAATTATAAATTAGTTAAAGTCAATCACAACTATAAAGAAGGCGAAACCTTAAGATAATAATCTTGTTAAGAATCACTTGTCGGGATGGAAAAATCCATTCCGGAATCCATCTATCTCTTTCTGAAACCTATTTTCTTTGCTTGCTTTTGCTAAATTGCCATCTTTCTTTTCTTTAAATCAGTCAGTCATTTTATACTGTGTATTATGATTTGAAGAATTGTATTTTAAACTCTACCACTATATTTGCTAAAGACAATCAATCTGACTAGCTTGCTAAAGGGCTTGTCGGGATTCTCTTAATGTTGTATGGAAAATAAAGTTACCAATGGGCATCACAAACTGACAAAGTTTAGCTGAGCTTTGCCAATAAGCACTGACTTGATCTGTGTTATTTGGGAACTGAGAAGGGATAACGGATATCCAGGGTTCCAAATAGTGACAGAGATCCCCCCCCCCCCGCCCCCCCCCCAATCCCCTCTAATTTAGAGATTTCAGTTTAAACTATGGAATGTGTGGCGTGATTATCCCCGAGGTCTTGTTGAAGAATCCCAGAAAAATGATAGAATTGCATTGATGTACAACACTTCTCTTTAATGTTTTGTATTTCGCTCTGTTCAAATATATTCTGGATAAATCTACTCAAAAATATTGGGAGCTGTAAGACCATTTTGTTATTGGGATAGAGACCTATTATAACTTCATTCTGATAACCAGATTACATGCATAGCTAATTAGTTAGGGTGTTTGGATCATTGTTTATTTAATCCCTTAATTGTTTTTACTGGACCTTGCAGTATAAGAGTTGCTTTAAATGTAAGTTTTCTGTTAGTTTTCCATAATTAGAAATTTCATTTTTAGCAACTAGCTGTTTTGAAATCTTTTGAGTCAGGCTGCTTTTTGAAACCATGCTGTATCTGTCACTGGGCCAGAAACATCTGTTTAAAAATTACTGAGATTAAAACAAATGTTTGAGTAGTGCATGTGGCAAGTCCCATGGAAAAAGTCAATTGCAATCAAGGTGGTTTTCATTTTGAAAAAAGTGTAGGCTAGTTTCAAATGGCATTCAAGTGAATTTAAAATCTTTGTACATTTGGTACATAATCGTTTTTTAAAAAACTGACGTCAATCTGATGCAAGTTTAATTGATTTATGTTAATGCAATGACACTTTGTTCGAATAATACAATAAAATTCTAATTAACTTATTGCTGAAAAAAGAGACATGCTGTCAAAGCTTTTCATCCTGCACTTAGGGCAGATGCAAAAATACGAAATTTCAAAAGGGAACAACAATTTATATTGCATGAGAAAAAGCGTGCTGAATGGTTGGCAAGTGGGCTCTGGTTGAAATTTTGCATTCTTGCATCTGTCCTGATGAGTACAAGAATAAACGCTTCGGCAGATTGCAATACTCGAATCAAATTAAGTTAACTTAAAACAGCGTAAGTGAGTGCAAAAAATGTGAAACTATTAGGCCAGTAAAGGACACATGAGACCGGTGACTGCATCTGAGTGAGTTGTAAATTAGAGTCACGTGGGAATTCAGATGAAATGCACCCAAGGATGTTGAAGGAAGTGAGTGGAGGTTGCAGAGGCCATATTTCTGCAGTTCTGAGACACGGGAGGTGCTAGAGGACTGGAGAATTGCAAACGTTAATGCTCATGTTCAAAAAAGATTGTATGGATAAGCCCAGAAACTACAGACTAGTCAGTTCAACATTGATTGTGGAGAAACTTATAGGAACAATTATTTGGGATAGAATTAATAGTCTCATGAAAAATTGTCAGCAAGAGTCAGCATGAACTTCTTAAGGAAAAATCATGTTTAACGTTACTGGAGTTTTTTTTTTTTTTTTTTTGAAGAGGTAAAAGAAAGGGTTGATTAGGGTAATGTTACCGATGCTGTAAACATGGACTTCCGGAAGGCATTCAATACAGTGCCGGACTTGAGTAAAGTTATAGCTCATGGAATTAAAGGGACAGTAGTAACGTGGATCCAAAATTGCCTGGTTAATACGAAACAGTGAGTAATGATTAATGTACATTGTTCAGGCTAGAGGGCGATTTGTAGTGGTCATCCCCAGGGGTTGGTATTGGGACCCTTGCTTTGCCTGATTATATCTTAATGCTCTAGATCTTGGTGTGCAGGCAACAGTTTTGAAGATGCGGATGATACAAAACTTGGAAGCATTGTAAACTGAGGAGGACAATGTAGAACTTCAAAAGGACATCGGCAAGTTGGTGGAGTGGGCAGAAAGGTGGCAGATGATGTTCAACACTGAAGTGTGAGGTGATTTATTTTGTTCAGAGGAACATGAAGAAACAATATAAATAAGGGGTGGAACTCTCAGGGATGTGCAGGAACAAAGGGAGGGACCTGGGTGTAAACGTGCATAAGTCATTGATGGTGGCAGGGCAGGTGGAGAGAGCAGTTAATGCATACAATATCCTCAGCTTTATCAATGGGATAAGAGTAAGGAGGTTATGCGGACACTAGTATAGGACAATAGTTAGATCTCAGCTGCAGTATTGTGTACAGGACATCTTTGAGATATCCCCCAGAAGCATTGCCCTGGAGCTTGGAAGTTACGCCCATAGTCTTTCTACTAACTTTTTCTACACTTTAGTTTTGGTACACTGTTCATTACAACTGGAGAAGGGGTAATGAAACCAACATTGTGTTAGTATTGCCAGCATACACATTAGGCAGCATTTGTGTTAGCAGAACAAGGTAACTTCAGCTTCATGTCTAGATTAGATTGCAGTTACAACGGCTATTAATATTTATAAGGTAGGCAGCAATATAGTTGCCAAGAGGCAATATACTGTTGATGTCCAACCTTTTCAAGCCATGGGCCAGATACACATTTCAGGACTAATGAGTGTGTTGGCCAAAATGTGATTGCCCAAAATGTGCGTGTATTTTCCTCCTCTGCTGCTTGTAAACTTGATTCAGATTCAGTTCTTTAGGACTGAGTGGTTTTTAAATAAGTGAAACTGAGTAAACATCAAAATTTGGGTGCAAAGATGAAAGGGAGGGAGCTCATGGGATAAATGAAAAGCATTTGTTGCCAAGCTTTGTTGCAAGATTCGGGATATACATTCTCAAACTAGATCTGGAGAAACTTAATGGGGGGGGGGGGGGGGCATCTGCAAAATAATATGGAAGTGCTGGCTGAGGTGGACTGGTCTTATGGATGGGCAACTACCCAGTGATTGCACCTCATCTTACAAACGGGTGTCAATTCGAAAATCGTTCTGTTGTTTAAGATGCTTGCCATTTAAAAAAAATTCCTACATGAAATGCTACAGCGAGTGTAAATGGAGTCTGCAGCTCTTGCATTGGTGCACTGTTACTTTAGATGCTCAAGACCCACACATGTCTCAGGCCACCCTTCTGCTGGTCTGTCAGTGCCCCAGAGACCACCGCTTTGCCAGACTATGAATAAACCAAACTCTGGTTTTATGGGAAAGCAAAATGCTGTGGATGCTGGAAATGAGAGATCAAAACCAAAAACCAATGGAAATACTCAACAGACTAGGCAGATTGGAACAGAGATGACATTTCAGGTTGATGACCTTTCATCAGAACAGGGAAGCAAGACATGTCATTGTTTTTGAGCAATGGGGGGCATAGGTAGGTATGGGCATAGGTAGGTCTGCGATGGGGTGGAAGACAGTAGAGCTTGAATGACAGAAGAATTGGTCTTGGGGAAACCAAAGGAAATGGTGATGGGGCAGGAAAAGTAACAAAATATGTGCCGAGAGCAGGTGTGCTGCTCTGCGAAAGTGAATATAACACTAGAAAAACCAAAACATGCAAAGAAAAGGAAACAAATTGGGTAGGGTTTGGGCCAGAGTTTATGGTCTGAAACAGTTGAACTTGGTGTTTCGTCTGGAAGGCTGTAAAGTTCCCAATTGAAAGATGAAGCTGCTGTTCCTCAAACTTAAGTTGAACTTCACTGGAACAGTGCAGTCAGCCAAGGGCAGAGATGTTTGCATGAGACGAGGTGGATAATTAAAATGGCAGGCCACCGGAATCTTGGGGTCATGCATGTGGACTTAATGGGGGCAATTCCGCAAGGCGGTCACCAAATCTGTATTTGGTCTCCCCTACGTAGAGGAGACCGCATTATGAGCAGCAAATACAGTATAATAAATTGAAATAAGTATATGTAAATTGTTGCTTCATCTGGAGGGTGTGTTTGGGTGGTGAGAAGAGAGGAGGTAAAAGGGTAGCTGTTACATCTCCTTTGACAGTATGGAAAGATGGCATGGGAAGGGCACAGCGTGTTGGGGTTGACTTGAGGAGTGGATTCAGGTTTCATGGAGGGATGCTGGGAAGGGAAGACATGGTTGGTGGCATCGCACTAAAGATAGATCGATTTTATGGTCGGAAGCAGGGACACTGATCTCACTGCCGAGCATATAAGTAAATATCTCAAGCATTATTAAAATACCCTTTCCATGCAACATTTTCATCTGAATGTTATATAATATTTTAATTTAGATGCCTGGGTCTGTGATTACTAATTCATTTGAAAATAGTGCGGTGGCATAGGGGTATTGTCACTGGGTGGGTGGAGAGGTGGTGGCGTAGTGGTATTGTCACTGGACTAGTAATCCAGAGGGAAATGTCTGGGGTTCCGGGTTCGAATACCACCATAGCAGATGGTGAAATTTGAATTCAACAAAATTCTGGAATTAAGAGTCTGATGATGACCAATGAAACCATTATCGATTGTTGTAAAAACCCATCTGGTTCACTAATGTCTTTCAGGGCAAGAAATCTGCCGTCCTTACCTGGTCTGGCCTCCATGTGACTCCAGGCCCACAAAGCAATGTGGTTGACTCTTAACTGCCCCCCACTGAAATGGCTTGGCAAACCACTAACTTGAAGGGCAATTAGGCAAGGGCAACAAATGCTGGCCCAGCCAGTGACGCCCACATCCCAAGAACTAATTTTTAAAAATTTAAAAAACAAAAGGGTTTGAGAGCCAATAGTCCAGTACAGCCTTGCCTTAAGCTGCTACTTTGAAACTGGACTGCGATATACATAATGCAAATACAATTCCTACATTGGCTGCGCAGTTTATTTGCTAATGCTTTCAGCACTACAGCCAGCCATAATTTGATTTTTTTAATGGAATTGCTTTTTGTGTTCCTGTGATATCTAGAGTGGGTATAACAACAATTGTGCCCAACACTTTTACTATGTTCTTTTATATGATACAAGGATTTGGTGATCTAGGAATGTGTTTGCAGTGTTGAATGATCCTGCACGTGGTCTGATAGAAAAGTGAATCTGAATTATGACAATAGAAACAAAGATAGCAATTGTTGCAGCTCTAACTGGATATCAATCTAATTGCATAAAACGTAGCTGAATTATTTATTTTTATTTCTCCAGTTCACATTACACAGAAAACATACCTTGTGCTGCAGCAAAATACTATAGTTACATGATATGGTTTATCCAGAGTCAGAGGCCATGTCTTGCATAAAGTTTTCAGAAGCTGCCTTGGCCAAGCTATTTGACAGCTTGCATCAGGATATCTCAAAACACTTCATACCCAATAACTTATTTAAATTAAACCCTCCTAATTACTCACTAATACACCAGCTGATAAAGCATTTCTTTATTTACTACTTCTAAAATTTTCATAATTATCAACATTTCCTGAGAATAGGAAACGTTATTGAGACAATTTTTATAAAAAGGCTGCTCTTCCCCTTTCTGTAACTGATTCAACTTGATACATTTCTTTTTGTCCCCTCTTGATGGCATTAATATCCTTCTAAAAGAGGGTGTTTCTAAACTAACCACGTTCTTAAATGCAGCCTAACCAATTTCCAGCATTAGCCTTACGATCTGCATTTGACTCACCAATGCTATTTATAGAATATAGGATTGCATACTTAATTTTTAACATCACTATTAACTTCTCCTTTTTAAGATTTGTGATACTAAACCCCTCTTATTAAATACCGGTCCACTTTGAATATTTCATCTATTTATTTTGCCAAGAATATATCATCTCTCAGTTCTCTGTCCTCATTTTCACCCAATCTGACCAATTTAGCGATCTTGTGTTCTCTTGGAATCACTTTTTCTGTCTCCAAATTTATATCCATCTGGTCCCGAGAATATGTTATCGCTGAATTCTGTTTTTGGTCCTTGGCCGGCTTTGCCATTTGTTCTGTCACGTTCTTTTTAATATCCTATATCTTGATTTTACTAACATCTATGAACCATCCTACTAAATGTCTTTTGATAATGCATATACAGAACATTTTCTTGTTATCATCTGATCTGCAAGGATGGGTTTAAGAGCAGCAGATTATTTACTTCAGAGAAAAGCTAGCTGACTATTTTTTAAGGCTATGGCCTGCGAGGAATCTATTTGGGATGAACACAAGCTTAGATATAGAAATGGACTGGTATAGTATGGAAAGCAGGGAAAATTGCTTCATTGTTTGAGGATGCAAGCACTTTGCTGTACTAGTTTTTATAACTGCCAGATGGCAGAGCTATTTCTTTGGTCCCCTAGGTTTCCATTAAATGGGATTTAGAGAAAACAAGAAAAATAACATCTAAATATTGGAATTGGCAACTTTGTAGATGGGCCTTTGTATCTAATGCTTCCTCAAGGTCCTGGGTGTGTGTGATGCTGAAAATGTTTTGTACTACAATATTGCACACATTTGGTTTTTAAAATCCTGTTTTATTGGGGCATAATTACAGTAGAAGAATGTTTGTTTCATTGTTCCTTCCTGCTTTCAGCTCTTTTCTTGTGCAATTGGGTGCTAAAACTAATATCTTGGTGATCATATGCTTGCTCCAATCCCAAATTCAAGAGGAATCCTGAAGAAAGAAAATCGCATATATGTGGTGTTTTTATGACCTTGAGATATATCAAAGCACTCAACAGTCAATTAAGTACTTATGAAGTGTTAGCACTGTGATACTGCAGACAGCATGTGTGGTGATTGTCCCTTTTTAAGGGCAACACCAGAAAAGGATGACCTGGTTTGGGGGACCAACAGGTGGTAGTGTCCTCTTAGGCAAGAGACATATGGGGACCTAGGTATAACCATGCAGCTGCAGGCTGCTGAACAATTCTTATTAATAAATCCTTTTTGTTTTCACGAATGGAGTCTCTGAAAGTGTATAATTACAACATGGCAGCAAGTGTGTGCACAATAAGCCCCACAAACTGCACTATATGAACTGATTTGTTTCATTAGTGATCTTGGTTGAGAGGTGGGCAGGCAGAGTTGAAAATAATGCCATTGTATCTTTTAACTCCTGAGAACATCTGAAAGATAAAGTGCAGCATTCCCCCAGTATTACAGAATGAGCCGCTAAAACCTATAGTGTATAGTGGGACTTGAATGCATAAACTCCTGAGTCAGCTGAGAGTGCTATGACTGACTGCAAAATGGCCACTTGTTTTAAAATAATATATATATTTCTGCAGGTTTTGGGCTTCGCTGGCTAGGCCAGCATTTGTTGCCCATCCCTAATTATCCTTGAGAAGGTGGTGGTGAGCTGTCTTCTTGAATCGCTGCAGTTCATGTGATGTAGGCACACCCACTGTTATTAGGGAGGGAGTTCCAGGAATTTGACCCAACAATAGTGAAGGAATGGCGATATATTTCAAAGTCAGGAAGGGGAGTGACTTGAGGGGAACTTCCAAGTGGTGGTGTTCCCATGTATCTGCTGCCCTTGTCCTTCTAGATGGTAGTGGTTGTGGGCTTGGAAGGTGCTGCCGAAGGAGTCTTGGTGACTTCCTGTCGTTCATCTTGCAGATGGTACACACTGCTGCTACTGTGCGCGGTGGTGGAGGGAGTGAATGTTTGTGGAAGAGGCCAGTCAAGTAGGCTGCTTTGTCTTGGATGGTGTTGAGCTTTTTGACTGTTGTTGGAACTGCACTCCTCCAAGAAAGTGGACAGTATTCCATCACACTCCTGACTTGTACCTTGTAGTTATTGGACAGGCTTTGGGGAGTGAGGAGGTGAGTTACACGCCACAGGATCCCTAGCCTCTGACCTGTTCTTGTAGTCACAGTATTTATGTGACTAGTCCAGTTCAATTTTTGATCAATGGCAACCCCCACGATTTTGTTAGTGAGGGTTTCAGTAATGGTAATGCCATTGAATGTCCAGGGTGATGGTTTGATTCTCTCACAGGAAATGGTCATTGTCTGGCACTTGTGTGGCGTGAATGTTACTTGCCACTTGTCAGCCCAAGCCTAGATATTGTCCAGATCTTGCTGCATTTGCACATTGACTGCTTCAGTGCCTGAGGAGTTGTAAATGGTGTTGCATATTGTGCAATCACAAGCAAACATCCCCACATCTGACCGTGTGTTGGAAGGAACGTCATTGATGAAGCAGCTGAAGATGGTTGGTGCTAGGACACTAACCTGAGGAACTCCTGCACTGATGTTCCAGGACTGAGATGATTCCCCTTCAATCACCACAACCATCTTCCTTTGTGCCATGTATGACTCCAACCAGCGGAGAGTTTTCCCCTGGTTCCCATTGACTCCAGTTTTGTTGGGAATCCTTGATGTCATTCTCGATCAAACGCTGCCTTTGATTGAAGTCAAGGGCAGTCATTCTCATCTCCCCTCTGGAGTTCAGCTCTTTTGTACATGTTTGAACCAAGGCTGTAATGAGGTCAGTAGCTGAGTGACCCTGGCGGAACCCAAACTGAGCATCAGTGAGCAGGTTATTGCTAAGTAAGTGTCATTTGATAGCACTGTTGATAACCCTTTCCATCTCTTTACTGCTGATTGAGGTTAGACTGATAGGTAATTACCAGGGTTGGATTTGTTCTGATTCTTGTGTACAGGACAAACCTGGGCAATATTCCACATTGCTGGGTATATGCCAGTGTTGTAGCTGTACTGGAACAGCTTGGCTCGGGATGCGGCAAGTTCTGGAGCACAAGTCTTCATAACTATTGCTGGAATATTGTCAGGGCTAATATCTTTCCTACTAACCAGTGGGGAGGACCTCTGGAGGAGACCGAGAGGGATCATCCACTTGTCACTTCCGGCTGAAGGTCATTGCGATGCCTCAGCCTCAACCTTTGCGATGATGTGCTTGGTTCCTCTGACATGGAGGATGGGGATATTTGTGAAGCAACCTCCTTCAGTGGGTTGTTTAATTGTCTGCCACCTTCATGACTGGATATGGCAGGACTGCAGAGCTTAGATCTGATCTATTCGTTTTGGATTGCTTAGCTCTGACTATCACTTGCTGCTCGTGTTGTTTGGCATTCAAGTAATCCTGTGATGTAGCTTCGCCAGATTGATTTTTCGGTATGCCTGGTTCTGCTCCTGGCATGCCCCCCTGCATTCTTTATTGAACCAAGGTTGATCCCTTGGCTTGATGGTGGTGGGGGATATGCCGGTTCATGGAGGTTACCGACTGTGGCCAAGTACAATTCTGCTGCTGCTGATGGCCCACAGCATCTCGTGGATGGCCAGTTTTGAGTTGCTAGATCTGTTCCGAATCTATCCCATTGAGCACGATGATAGTGCCACACAACATGGTGGAGGGTACCCTCAATGTGGAGACGGGACTTCGACTCCACAAGGACTGTGCGGTGGTCATTCCCACAAATACCGTCATGGACAGATGCATCTGCGGCAGGCAGGTTGGTGAGGATGAGGTCTAGCATGTTTTTCCCTCTTGTTGGTTCCCTCTCCACCTGTCACAGACCCAGTCTGACAGCTATGTCCTTTACGGCTCGGTCAATTGTGATGCTACTGAGCCACTCTTGGTGGTGGACATTGAAGTCCCCCACCCTTGAGCTACATTCAAGCCTATCGGCAATAATGAACATTTTAAATAAAACATTCTGAACTCTTTTTTTTTTGTTGTTTTTGTTGCAGTAAATGTTAAATGTTCCAGACATTTTCAGCTTGCTTTTTCAGCCAAGCTTCTACATTTCCGTACACAGTCAAACTACTTTGCATTTTAATCTGTCTCTGATTTAGTACTAGTGCATATGCTTTTGTACATGAATTTGATTGTTTAACTCCCTGAGGTGATCTCCATTCATTTGGCACCTGGTTACAGTTCAAAACCTGTGTAGGGGAGGGGGAAGAACACTAAATTGTTTACATTATGTTAATGTGCAACTGAAGATGTTTCTGTCTCTTACAGGTGCTGGTGAATCTGGCAAAAGTACCATTGTTAAACAGATGAAGTAAGCATCCAGTTTTTTTTGGTTGGGCAAGTGGGTGAAACTGTCCAATTTTCCTTGTTCTATTGTGAGAGACTGACTAAATTTTACATTAGCATTTTTTCTCTATAGGATTATACATGAGGCTGGTTATTCAGAAGAAGAATGCAAACAATATAAAGCTGTTGTCTACAGCAACACCATTCAGTCTATTATTGCCATTATTCGGGCAATGGGAAGGTTGAAGATAGACTTTGGTGATCCTGCAAGAGCAGTAAGTATCTCAAAAAATTGACATTGTAAAAATCTCAATCTCAATATTTGTCTTAATTGTAATTCGAATAATGCTGATGTTTTACAGAAATTGATTTTCTAAAATTCTGTTATAGGATGTGGGCATCACAAGACCAGCATTTGTTGCCCTTGAACTGAGTGACTTGTTGGCCATTTCATAGGGCAGTTAGGAGACGCATGTAGACCAGGGTGGCAGTAAACCAGATGTGTTTTTGTGACAATCAATGATGGTTGCTGTTGTCATCATTACTGAGACTAGCTTTGAATTCCAGAATTTATTAACTGCATTTAATTTCCACCAGTTATCATGGTGGGATTTGAACCCATGTTCCCAGAGTATTGGTCTGGACCTCTGGGTTGCTGTCTTCCCTTAAAAAAAATTCTGAGACCAAACTGGTGAAATAATTTAATTTATTAAACCTAAGTTCACAACAAAAATAAAGGTATAATGAATTTGTTGTTCATTTCATTTTGCACAAGTTGCTGTTTTACAAAATAAAACCAATTTGTGTTGAGATGAATAAGCACTTTTTCATCTTTAAACTTTTTTTTTGTTGAAGAAACTGAAATACTGATTTATTGATGTTGAATACCTATTTGCAATGAATGAAGCAACTCTTCTGCTTAATTCAGTTTCTTATTTAATTAGTCTTACAGTTTCAATATAAAGAAACATTGGGCGGATTTTCAATTGCCAGCAGAGTCTGGTATAAGTGCGGGTAGGATTTAAAAATCTGGGGCGGGATTCTCTAAAAATGGAGCTTTATATCTTTCCAGGAGTCTGGTACCTAGATTTGTTCACAGCTAGGGCTTTTCACAGTAACTTCATTGCAGTGTTAATGTAAGCCTACTTGTGACAATAAAGGTTATTTATTTATTTTATTTATTTATTTAATGGCCTATTAAGTTCCTTGAAGAGCTTGTTGATGGGCTGGGGAGGTCAGGACTGCCATTTTAAAAGTGAGTTTAGCAACCCTGCACACTCTGGTGCGTATTAGTGCACAACTGTCGTGTTCAAAACAGGCGAAGGGGAAGTTTTTACAATTTATAAAAAAAAAAAAAAAAAAAAAAATTTGTTGTAAATTTAGAGTACTCAATTCATTGTTTCTAATTAAGTGCCAATTTAGCGTGGGCAATCCACCTATCCTGCACATCTTTGGGATTTGGGGGCGAAATCCATAGAAAAACGAGGATAATGTGCAAGCTCCACACGGACAGTCACCCAGAGCCGGGATCGAACCTGGGACCTCGGCGGCGTGAGGCAGCAGTGCTAACCACTGGAAGTTTTTATAATTGAAGATTTTCGGGTCCTGGGGGATCTTGCACCAGATCATGCACATTTTCCTTTCTTGTGGGATTGTCATTCTCTTTTGAACTTTTGTGCTGTTGGCCCTTCAGTGTTCTGCCCATTCTCTTCGACAAGGTGGTGACAGGCCCTCCTCATGGCTACTGAATGCCTTTGCTGTTTGCACTCTGCAGAGATCATTTGCCTCCTGCAGATGCTTGGCACATGCTAATTGGACACCGAGAATGGTTCCTGCCCGATTAGAACACTTAAATTTCAAACTAGCATCACATGAGGAAAGCAAACTACTTTTCTTTTAATTAAAGTAAAACCTTTTCTGAATAAAAAACATTTTGATAGTTTTATATCTTAATATTTTATAAATAAAAGGCATAAGAGTATGAAGGGAAGCACCAAACTTAAAAATCACTTGGTTAGGTCCCAGCTGTGAACAAATCTAGATACCAGACTTCTGGAAAGATATGAACACAATAATCAAAAAATATCCAGAGGCCAAGATTTAAAATGATTGACAGAAGACCTGGATGGTGGCGGAGGAGAATATTTTTCACTGGATTGTCAGGATCTGGAACATGTTGCCAGAAAGGTGGTGAATGTGGATTCCATAACTAAATTTAAAAGGGAGTTGAATATGTACTTGAGAATGAAGGCCTCTGAATCATAGAATACCTACAGTGTAGAAGGAGGCCATTCGACCCTCCGAAGGAGTACCCTACCTAGGCCCAGTCCCCCACCCTATCCCCGTAACCCTGCAACCCTATTAACCGTTGGATACTAAGGGGAAATTTAAGCGTGGTCAATCCACCTAACCTGCACATCTTTGGACTATGGGAGGAAACTGGAGCACCTGGAGAAAACTCACACAGGCACTGAGAATGTGCAAACTTCACAGTCATCAGAGGTCGGAATCAGACCCATGTCCCTGGCACTGTGAAGCAGCAGTGCTAACCACTGTGCTACCGTGCCGTCCCTTATTGGGTTACGGACAAAAAGCAGGGATGTGAGACTAAACACAACTGCTCTTTCAAAGGACCAGCCACAGGCTTAACAGATTGAATGGCTGCCTTCTATGCTGTAAGTTTGTTTTCATGTTGCTATGTGCTAGCTACACTTTCATGTGGAGCTAATTCACCTTTCAAAATTAAGCCCATATCTAGTGGAACCGGCATAGTTAATGTAACAAACCTTAAAGGGCCTTTTTACCTGTAGCCTTTAATGATTATCCCAGCATTTTACTTGGAAGGTTTTGATGAATATCTAGCATGTCTGATTTTGGGAATAGTCAAATGACGTTTTTCCAATGCATTTGCTTATCTACTCTTAATGCATTTTTTTTCTAAATTTTCATTTTCGCATCTAAATTATCCTCGTTCTTTCTCTCACTTTAAAGTTGTTTCTCTGGATGGAGGGCAGGGTTGACCTCTTAACTGGCCCATGTGGGCTAACACCATGGATCATCATTAACTGCCTTATATTTAGAAAAATGTTATGCATTGTAATTTTCAAACAAATGTGTAGGTGCTCCACTGAAACTGTGGACTCAACCCCATTAATAAGTGAGGTGGCTACTATAGAAGCAGTAACCTTGTTTTGTATTTTAGTGTTGCCTCTTTAAATTGATGCTCAGAGTTCAAAACTGGAACTGCCGCCAATATTAATTTATCATACATGCGTTTGCTTATAAATACAGCAGCTCAATAAGACACAAGGAAGTAGCACTTAATGTTGCAACATGTTTTATGTTTGGATTTCTTGAAAACAGTTTATTGAAATAAACATGGCTCAATTTAGCATAACATTTACAATTTCTAAACAATATTTAAGGGCTGTCATTTGAGGGATAATGACTCGTGTGTAATATTTTACCTGACCAAAACATTTGATTACAGATAACTAAAGTTTGTGCGCATGATCACAATGGCAATCCTGACTGGCTTTCAATGAGCTGAAATGAGTTTTCAAGTTATGCAAACCTTTCTCCAAAACAAATTTGTATTGACATCAATGGACAGCAGAAACTAAAACTGTTCATTAACAAGGTCTTCAAAAACTACTTGTTCGGCACTATCTTGTGTCATTTTGCCTGACTCTTCTGTCTTCTGTTCAGTGACCTGATTATTTCTCACCCCTCTGTGAATTGCCTTGGGATAGTTGGCTACATTAAGAAAGCTGCGTGATTAACAAAGTGCTTCTTTCCACCAAAGGGAAGAGTGACACTGCTTATGTTGCAATGTACCTGGTGTTACTATGACAATACCTAAACATAGGACTTTAATTGGATGCACAATGATATTGCTTGCATCATAATTCAAATGAACATATTGTATACTAGCATAGGGTGATTATTCATGAGTTGCAGTTATATTAATTGTCATTTATTTATAAATGATAGCAGATAATTTGGTCAGATACAGTGTGAGGAGTAGTATTCTGTTTTTAGATGCATTGAAATTGCCCTGGGTATGTTACAGTTTAGGATTCTGATGATAAACTCATTTGGATAATCACATGTAAAATATTCCGTGAGCCACTGCAGTTGGGCACCTTGATAGAACATAATTGCTTCATTTTTCTTCTTTTTAAAACTTATTCCTTGTGATCTGCCACGGTTTTATTGGTACACCTGAAAATATTTTGTTTTTTAAAAAATTATTTTTATTCTCCTTTTTCACATCCAAATTTACATCCGCCAACAAACAATCAACGGTAACAAATACAATGTCAATCCCCTGGTCAACAATTCCTCCCTCCCACCAACCCCCAAACAACCCTCAACATTTTAAATACAATGAAAATGGGTTTATCACCAAAAATAAACATTTCATCTGGCTGTGAATAACCTGGTTTAAAATCTCTTCTCTCCTGAAACATTTACTAGTATCCTAGAATCATAAAATTAGAATCATAGAATTTACAGTGCAGAAGGAGGCCATTCATCCCATCAAGTCTATACCTGCCCCTCAAAGAGTACCCTACCTAAGCACACACCTCCACCCTGTCCCTGTAACCCAGCAACCCCACCTAATGTTTGGACACTATGGGTCAATTTAGTGTGACCAAAGCACCTAACAAGCACATCTTTGGACTGTGGGAGGAAACCAGAGCACCCAGAGGAAACACCCACAGATACAGGGAAAACGTGCAGACGCCACACAGACAGTGACCCAAGCCGGGAATCGAACCCTGGTCCCTGGTGCTGTGAAGCAACAGTGCTAACCACTGTGCTACCCATTGGCATACACTAATTAGTTTGATAGTAAATTCATTTTTTTGGGTTTAATAATGCTTTTGAAATGTGCCTACTGGTGCCTGTGCAACTAAGAACTGTATGAGGCTTCCTTAATCAGCAGAATCTTGCAATTTCAACTTGAGTGGCAATGGCAAGTTTTGTTGGTAGGGCCCAATCCAGCCACACTGAATCTTAAATCATAGTAAAGGATCACAGTATTTACAAATGCAAGCCTTTTCAATTACATTGAAGTTGTTCCTTTCCTGTTCACTTCTACTTTGATTTGTTTTATGGATTTAGGTGTGATAGGGTTAGATACCTAGATGACCTTGCCCCCAATGTCGACCAATGACTTAAGACATGCCGAAGCAAGCTAGCTCTTGGGCAACTTGCATTATTATACTTATCCTACTTTTACTTTCATAAATTTTCTCTTTCTGTTCTACACATCAGACAGACTGCAGACTTACATAGAACATACAGTGCAGAAGGAGGCCATTCGGCCCATCAAGTCTGCACCGATCCACCTAAGCCCTCACTTCCACCCTATCCCAATAACCCCTCCTAACCTTTTTGGACACTAAGGGCAATTTAGTGACACTAAGGGCAATTTAGCATGGCCAATCCACCTAACCTGCACTTTAGATCTGTGGGAGGAAACCGGAGCACCCGGAGGAAATCCACGCAGACACGGGGAGGGGGGGGGGGGAGGGGGGGAGGAGGAATGTGCAGACTCCGCACAGACAGTGACCCAGCAGGGAATCGAACCTGGGACCCTGGCGCTGTGAAGCCACAGTGCTAGCCATGTGTGCTACCGTGCTGCCCATCCTGTCTCCCCACTTAAGTTGTCCAATAATACATTTGAAACTGAGCCTGATTACATCCTGTTTTCTCAATTCCTAATTCTTACTACCCTAGCCTGATTCAGGATCAGAATTTGGTATACCTTAAAACTTGCATCTCGTTCAAACTTTCTGAGCTTGTTAGTTTATTCTTTGTGGTAGAGTATTCTTGTGGCTTATTGTTTTGCAAGATGAAATGGCGAACTTCAGGCATTGGGATTGAAGAACCAGCTCCTTAAATCCATCCTGACATTCAAACCAACTTGCCAAATCGTTTTAAGGAGGGAAGCAAGGAATACCTGCTTTGGTGCTTCTAATGGTTTAAAAATCCATTCACTTGAGACATGGCTGCAGCGCCAGGAACTACAACAATATAATAGTGCATTATTTCAGAGAAAGGGATTGGTTAGCATTATCACCATTTGATTCACAACTGTTGCAACTCTCACTAAGTATAATAACATATGACCTAGTCTATAAAACCATCCATTGGTATGCCTTGGGCAAACATTAGACCCAGTTATTATCTCTGGATTTATATACGAGTGTTTAGCTTCAGTAATTTCTGCAGGACTGCATGTAGAACAGTTCCCTATGGTTTACTAAGTGAGATGGGTTGAAACTCAACATTGCGTGGTTGGTTGACTTTTTTTTTCTTTTTTTCTATTTATTACGTTTTAATCATAATGAAGAACAGTACAAAAATGGCTTACTGCACAACAATAATTTAATAAATTTACATTTGGAAGAGAAAGGAAAAGAATAGTAGAAGGAAGAAGAAAAAGGAAAGTAAAAAGGAAAAGAGATTTAAAAAAAGACTACTCCCCAAAATAAATAAAATCAACAACAATTGTAGGACAGATTTATGATATAATATATGCAACCTGTTTAGAGTTATTTACATGAAAGAGAGCTACAGTTGCTCGAAATAACCAAGGAAAGTTTGCGAATCTGCATAAAATTAATCAGTAGGGGCCTTATAGTGCATTTTATTTTCTCAATCATTAGGGGCCCTTATAGTGCCCTTTATTTTCTCATGTTTGAGATTCTGCATAAGATCACGTATCCAATTAGTAAAAGAAAGTGGGACAGACTGCTTCAAATTTAGTGGAATAATGCGTCTAGCCAATAATATTGAAAAGTTGCGTGCATCAGTCTGAATGTTTGTAAAAGGGATATATTTGGTTCCACTCCAAAGAGTAGTATATTCCGAGAAGGTTCAATGTTACTACTAAAAATGAGTGATGTAAAACGTTTTGTTCAAAACAAAGCCAATTCAGGACATGACCAGTACGTATAAGCTAGAGAGACTGGCAGCAATATGGCATTTATCATAGGTTGGATCAAAATTTGGATAAATCTTAACTTTGTTTAGATGGATGCGATATAAGATTTTAAATTGTAGCAACCCGTGTCTTGCACATGCAGACGAAGAATGTACACGAGGGAAAATAGACTCCCTGTTAACTTCTGATAAATCAAAATCTTGCTCCTGGAGAGTTTTTAAGGTATAAGACGAAGGGCAGTATAGTGAAAAGATTAGCGAATATAATCTGAAAAGGATTTCATTCTAATATATCTATCAGTGATTTAGGGGACAGTAAAGGAAACACAAAATTGTCAAGTTGGTTGACTTTTTAAAGAAGCCATTTCATCTCCTACTTTTGTTTATTATGCAAGATATGGAAAATGTTCCTTTTTTAAAGAATGATGTCATGCAGCGTATATAATTCATCCCTTGCACTGTTCTGGGAGGGGAAAACAGAAAATGAAATGGGAAAATTTGAAAGAGAGAGGGATGTAGTCAACTCATTAAGGAACATGTTTAAAATCCTATTTAATTTACACAACTATAATGTTTTTCCTTAGGACGATGCTCGTCAGTTGTTTGTATTAGCTGGTGCAGCAGAAGAAGGGTTCATGACTGTGGAGCTTGCTGGAGTAATTAAGAGACTCTGGAAGGATAGTGGTGTTCAGGCCTGCTTTAATAGGTCCAGAGAATATCAGCTGAATGACTCTTCTGCATAGTAAGTATTATGTGGAGTGGTGTTCATCATTGCAGAAAATATAGACATGGAAATTGCTGCAGGTGTCTAAAGCTATTTTAATAGTTTTTTAAAAATGCTACCTTAAGGTTACAACTGAAGCAGTCTGGCATTGATTAACTGTCCCACGGTGTGTAGTGATTTACCCATAATTGTTCCTTGAAACCTTGATCAAGCTTTTGGTCATCGCTCTTAATATTCCTCTTAATAACCCTTTGGCTTGGCGTTCATTCTTGTTTTTGCCTCTGAAATACTTGGGATGCTTTACTACATTAATGCTCCATATAAATGCAAGTTATTTTAATATCCCGATTTGCCCATGGAACTCGACTTTAAAATATTATCTTGTGGGATAGGCAACCCCATTATAAGTATATCAAATTTGCTTAAAACAGGCTTTCTTGCTAGCAAATCCAGCAAGTTTACATTTGGGTTTTTG